>NC_088683.1:142222248-144722248 GCF_028017835.1 Emys orbicularis | reverse complement strand
TCCTGTTTTCTTGTGCTGGGTCACACCCCTCTGCAGTTGACTGAAACTGGGATGCACTTAGCTCTGGCTGCTGCTGAGTTAACAGAGACTTTCTAACTAGCTACTTCCGAGGATGTAAAAAGAAAAAAAAAACAATTCAGCTTGTAAATTCCTTTTACCAGTCAAAGTTTGCTCATTAATTGAACCCTTCTCTTAACAAAGGCTCTTGTTAAAAAAACTTAACACCTCTGCCTTCAGGCAAGGAGAGATAAGATATGCATCTACCTTCAGCTCTGCTCTCCAAGCAGCTAGAAGGAAAAAAAAATCTCTTACTGGCTTTTGGGTTTTAAATGATCTCCACCGCTCTGCCACCATGTCAAGGCTGTATCCCCACTTTGAACTTTAGGGTACAAGTGTGGGGGCCTGCATGAGGACTTCTAAGCTTAACTACCAGCTTAGTTCTGGTCCGCTGCCACCATTCCCTTCCCTAGGAAGTTTTGAGAAACCTTTCACCAATTCCCTGGTGAATACAGATCCAAACCCCTTGGATCTTAAAACAAGGAGAAATTGACCCTTCCCCCCTCCTTCCTTTCACCAACTCCTGGTGAATACAGATCCAAACCTCTTGGATCTTAAAACAAGGAGGAATTGACCCTTCCCCCCCCCTCCTTCCTTTCACCAACTCCTGGTGAATACAGATCCAACTTCCTTGGATCTAAAAACAAGGAAAAATCAATCAGGTTCTTAAAAAGAAGGCTTTTAATTAAAGAAAAAGGTAAACATCATCTCTGTAAAATCAGTATGGAAAATAACTTTACAGGGTAATCAAACTTAAAGAGCTCAGAGGACCCCCCTCTAGCCCAGGTTCAAAGTATAGCAAACAAAGATAAACACTCTAGTAAAAGTGTGTCTTGCATCTGAAGAAGTGAGGTTCTTACCCACGAAAGCTTATGCTCCCAATACTTCTGTTAGTCTTAAAGGTGCCACAGGACCCTCTGTTGCTTTTTACTCTAGTAAAAGGTACATTTACAAGTTGAGAAAACAAAGTAGAACTAAGACGCCTTGCCTGGCGTTTTACTTACAAGTTTGAAATATGAGAGACTTGTTTAGAAAGATGGGGAGAACCTGGATTGATGTCTGGTCCCTCTCAGTCCCAAGAGCGAACAACCCCTTAAACAACGAGCACAAACAAAAGCTTTTCCCCCCCCAGGATTTGAAAGTATCATGTCCCCTTATTGGTCCTTTGGCTCAGGTGTCAGCCAGGTTACCCGAGCTTCTTAACCCTTTACAGGTAAAAGGATTTTGGAGTCTCTGGCCAGGAGGGATTTTATAGTACTGTACACAGGAGAGCTGTTACCCTTCCCTTTATAGTTATGACAGTCCCTCTGCAAAGGAGGTTGAGGGATGGTCTTGGCCATCATCAAAGCTAGAGATGGGGCTCAAACCAAACGCTCAGATCTGAACACAGCTTCACTTCGGGGAACTCTGGATCCGGATGTGAAAAGCACAGCTGGCCCTAACTCTATAGTGGGGTGAAACAAAACCCTGAATTGCCTCAAGAATCCCAAATTTGGTTGCCATTTTTGACCCATATCCCATAATGATTCAGACAGTAACTCTTCAGTGGCAGCCCCGTGTATACAGTGGTGGCTTGTGCAAAATTAGCCTCAGACATTTGTCTGTTTTGGATATGGAAACTCACATCCTTTTGCTCCCAAATCACAGCCTCCAGCCACTGAATCTAATCTGAATCTGTTAGCAGTACAGGGCGTTTGCTACACAGCTGAACAAGTCTGATTCAGTCCTTCAGAAGAAAGTGGACACACACATGCATACAGTAGCCAGTTCATTATAGTAATTACTGGAAGACTTATGGAAACTGCAATTCTCACAGATCTGGCATTAACACTCAATGCATCTACACAGTAAATGTAGGAAATTCAGTGTAATCACATATCTTAAAAATGGCTTGTGACTATTGGTCTCTACAGGTTTGTGTGATTTGATGTTCTGCTTCTTCTCCAGTGAAGTATTGTAACTTTTTTCTCCCCACCTTCCCCCATTCCTGTCAGGCAATATATAAAACCAATGATAATTGCTACAGTGCCAGCTGGCTGGTACCTTTCTATCCTGAGGCCTATTACTCTGTCTAGCGCTTCTGCTCCTGGACTAACAGCTTTGTGAAGATTGAGCCCGTGTGGGAAGAGCTGAGCTGCCAGGACAAGGCGATCACTGTGCACTATGTCCTGAACAAAGAAGGGAATGGGGAGGCCACCAATCCAAATTTATCCTATGTGGTAAGTGTTGGGTGGTTGCTCTGCTTCCCTAAAAGCCTTTGCTGAGTACTGGTCAAATCTGTAAACTGGGTAGAGATCAGAGATTTACCAAAGGGCTCTTTCTGGGATCTGCCCAGCAAAACTCCAAACTGAATAATCGCCAATTTCTAAACTCATCTCCCAGAGCATGGGAAGCAGAGACTCACCACTGGGTGGACTGTCCTTCAGTCCACGAAGCTGCACAACTGGCAGGCAGGAGAGTCCTAAATCAGAATAGCAAGAGGTGCCTCAGTCCTTCCCAGCAGTCCATCTCCAGAGCTCTGAGAAGGTGCCCAGAACTGCGGCACTTGGGAATGAAATAGCAGAGTGAATGACATTGGCATTATTCCAAAGCTGTGTGTAAGGGGAGCTTGCACAACTCCTGCTCACACCACGGCTTTGTCTACACTGCAAGCTAGGGTTGTGATTCCCAGCTGAGGACACACCCCCTGGCTTCAGGCTCATGCTGCCGCTCACAGCTGCCTATGCTGCCGTGGCTACACCGCTATTTTCAGCGCACTAGCTCAAAGAGAGCTGGGCCCAGTATGTCTACACAAACTGGGAATCACACCCCCCACTCCAAGTGTAGACATACCCTGAGTGGCTCCAAATTCACCCCTCAGTTACAAACACTGAGATGCCATAGTGAGGATTTTAAGATCATAGAAACTTCCCTGTCTCCCTGAACTAGGCATCTCGAGAAATCTTTCTATGCACAGGTGATGGCGAAAGGTGCGATTGTTAGGAATGGCAGCAAGTCAGCATCGGTGGAGGTAAGTGCTGTTTTTGGTGAGAATTAGCTGGGCAGGATTCTTAAGAGTCACTTTTCCCTTAGATCTCATCATCTGGAGTCAGGAACTTCTGACAAAAAGGGCCCCATCCTGCCCTCAGTTAGATGGGAGTATCACCCACCCATTGGCTTGACTATAAATGGGGACATAACTGAGACCCAAGATGGCTGCTTCTCAACCACTTCAGGTTCCCTTGGCTCCTATAATCACTACTTCCTTTCCTCCCCCAGTTCCCAATGGCACGTTCACGCTCTCGCTCACAGTCAGCGAGGAGCTGGCTCCTGTTGCCAGAATGCTGCTCTACACAGTGCACTGTGCTGGGGAGCTGGTGGCTGATAGCACCAGATTCCAGATCGAGAAGTGATTCAGGAACAAAGTGGGTGCTCTGCTCTCTCTCCCCTGAGAAGAGCAGTGAATGCAACTGTGTCTACTTGCGCCCTGCACTCAGGCTGGTCTTCAGGGACTCAGAAGGCAGATCCCGTGGGGAGGCAGTCCTAGTGAAGACTGAGGAAGTGAGAGCCGGGAGACAAGCTGGATAGACGGGAGGCAGCGGATGTGTGGAAGGCACGGTGAAGGGATGGAGAAATGAACATGAAGCCTTTGCAGGACCTTTGTGGTCATGTCTGGCCCTGGAGCAGAAACTCTGGGAGATTCAATTTGATGGTGAGACCCAGGCTCTGCAGGGAGTAGAATGAGGCTATGGTAACGTGTAGGGCCCTGTCCACCTTGCCACAGGACCAACATGCTCACAGAACTCTCGACTTAACCCCTCTGACATCTCTGCTCAATTCCAGGTCCATCTACAGTTCTCTGGGAAGCAGGGGCTCACAGTCTCCAACATCAGCATCCACTTAAATGCCACTGCCAACTCCCACTGCACACTGTGGGCTATGAATCAGAGCATCCCGCTCCTGAGACCTGAGCGAGAGTGGTCTGCTGAGACCGTAAGCCCCCTTCACCCAGTCTTTAGCCACTTTACCAAGAGATCTCAACTGTTGTACCTCCTCCATGTGGAAAGGGCAAAGTTTATCACTAGATAATTCTCTAGGGGTTAGGTCACCTCAGCAACATGACCCTGATGGGCCCAAGGAAGAAGACTTGGATCCAGATCCAGTTGAAAACACCCCACAAAGGGAGACATGAGAATGGTCTATAAATTAGAGATAGGACTGAGCCACAAAGCACAGAACAAGGCCTGAACTTCCATAGGGATCAGGGGTGTTTGAATGAGGGGTTTCTCTACTAGAGAGTTGCCTCTACTAGACCTATGGAAAGAGATGATCTGGTGGAGGACCAGGAAAACTTATTCTTAGACAATGAGGCCAGAAGGTGCTGTACTGGGATTAAGCTTCATCAGAGAAGGTTTCGAGTAAGTTTTTGGATACACTTTGTCAGTATAGAGAGCTGAGGCTGGGACACCCACCTCTCAGGAATGGCCTAGGGATAATTATATCCAGTCCTGCCCTAACCCAGCAGGATGGACCGTCTACAGGCCCCTCTCTACCTGCAGGATTCTGTTTCTTTCCCCTCCCACAGGTGTACAAACTGTTTCCCTTGAAAGAGTCTTATGGCTACCACTTCAATGGGCTCAACCTGGAGGATGACAGCAAAGAGCCACGTGTCCTGGCTGATAAGATTTTTTCACAACAGCTTGAATTATGTGCCTGTAAACTCTCACTCAGGCCCAGTTACCTATGAAGTGTCAGGGTAAGTGCCAGCAGACCTCTCCTAAATCTGTCCACCAAGGAAACATCTCAGGTGGGTGGTTCCCAGGGCTGGGAAAGGGATCCCAAGTCCCACCCATGCACCTCTGCACAAACACCAGTCCTCCTGCTAGTGGGGTCAGAGTTAACCCCTGGAACAAGCACCATACTTATCAATAGAACAACACTTCTCTAACCTAGGGAAAGCCAGGAGTAGACTCACGTCAAGATCTGGAGCAGGGGTTATACAGACTTCCTTGCCCCTGGCACAGCATACAGCACCTGCCACATGCCTGGCTAGACACAGACTTTCTGCTCCACACCAGTTCACTCCCCTCCCGCCTTTGGGTCAGTCCATCTGTCCATGCACTCACACTGCACGCCAGCATCAGAGTTCAGAATGGTGAGTCCTGATGCATGATCTCAGGTGTTCTGTCAGCTCCAGCCTGGGCATTTATGACAGTCCCCTTTTGCAAGCAGCTGGCTCTCCCCCAAGCAGCTCCCTCTCTGCTTAGCTCAGGGCTCCTGCTTTTTTTTTTTTGTCTTCTCTGACTTTTCCCGGGCTAGTCCCCATTCCTCCCTCCATCCGCTCACTTGCTCAAACCCTCCCAGAGTTAATTCTGTCCTTGTTTTGCAGTGGCACACTCCACCCCATGGCCAATTAGGTTTGTGCAGAATAGCAGGCAGGGAGGAGAAGGAGCTCTCTCACCAGTTCCACACCCACCACCATGTAAACACACCTGTCCCCAAGTAGCAGGTATGCACCATGACTTAGCCACCCTCAGCATTGCTGTATCAGTTGGGTAGGGGGATCCCCCTGTTTGCCCTTTAAGAACTTTGGGATGGTCCTGCCTTGTTGCTCCTTTCCCTCTCCCATCCCTGCCCCAGGGTCAGACTCAGGTGCCTCTTGCCCAGACTTGGGTGCTTCCTCCCTGGGTCCTCTGATCTCCTCACTCTGCTCTTCCCCTCTCTGGACCAGGTTTGGGTGCTTCTACTGGGGATTCCCACAATGGGATCCACCCCACTGGTGGGAGCCCAGGGACTCCTTCTGGCCCCAGCTACTAGGGCTAGGATCTCCTCCCCTCCCTAAACCTGTTTGGTGGCTTGGGCTCAAAGCTGCAAGGCCTCAGCATGCTCCAGTGGATCTTCTCTGGTCTATCCACAGACTCTACTCAGATCTTGTATACCAGCTATTTGGGGTGTGGGATCCCACCGACAGTGTACAGTTTGGGGGCCCAGGCTGAATCCAGTTTGAAACATCTCTGCTGCTTGAGTAGGACCCGATTCCCCTGCACTAATGGCCCAGCACCAGCATGTCTTTCATAGTTCTCTCTGTCCACCTGGTTATGTTCCATATCAGTGGCTATGATACGGCTTGCCTTCCCAGAGGCACTGGAGATGCTCATGGATGCATTCTGGGACTTCAGACCCTAGTTCACTAGGGTCCTTGGTCGGATGCCCAGGATCATGTCTGTTGCCAGCCAGTCATGCCTGCCAAACATCAAGAAGTAGGGGATCTACTTCATGGAGTTGTGCACTGGGGTGTTATACATGTAGATCAGGTCTGGCAGATAAGACAGCCAATCTCAAAAGGTCCTCAGTCCCACTGGCAGCATCTGGTTGGCTTGCTCGCAGAGACCATTGCTTGTGGGTTGTAGGCTGTCACTCTCAGCTTGAGGCTGCTATATGGAAAGCATAGTTTTTGAATATCTGTCACTCAAAGGGCACGTACTGATCCATGAGCATCTTGGTGCAGTAGCTGTAGGGCTGGACAAAGTAGCGCAGAAGACTTCTGTGGTTGCTCTGTCTGTGATCTCCCAGAGGGGCATGGTGACCAGGAATTTGGTGCAATGAACCACCATAGTCAGGATGCACCACTCAGGCTTGGCTTTACCCTCAGGTTGTCCAATGCTACCAACTCCAAGGGTGCACTGGTCTCTATTGGATGGAGGAGGCCTCTGTCCCCCAACCCTAGGTTTCATCTGCTGGGCAAACAAAGTGTTTGTCACACCACTCCTGCACCTCCTGTGGACGTTCATCTTGGTATCTTGGGGGCCAAAGTGGCCTGAAGTCTCATGGGAGGCTTGTGGCACCTTAAAGACAGATTTATTTGGGCATAAGCTTTCGTGGGTAAAAACCTCACTTCTTCAGATGCATAGAGTGAAAGTTAGAGATGCAGGCATTATATACTGACACATGGAGAGCAGGGAGTTACTCACAAGTGGAGAACCAGTGTTGACAGGGCCAATTCAATCAGGGTGGATGTAGTCCAATCACAATAATAGATGAGGAGGTGTCAATTCCAGGAGAGGAAAAGCTGCTTCTGTAATGAGCCAGCCACTCCCAATCCCTATTCGAGCCCAGATTAATGGTGTTAAATTTGCAAATGAATTTTAGTTCTGCTGTTTCTCTTTGAAGTCTGTTTCTGAAGTTTTTTTGTTCAATGATAGTGACTTTTAAATCTGTAATAGAATGACCAGGGAGATTGAAGTGTTCACTTACTGGCTTTTGTATGTTACCATTCCTGATGTCCAATTTGTGTCCATTTATTCTTTTGCGGAGGGACTGTCCGGTTTGGCCAATGTACATGGCAGAGGGGCATTGCTGGCACATGATGGCATATATAACATTAGTAGATGTGCAGATGAATGAGTCCTTGATGGTGTGGCTGATGTGGTTGGGTCCTCTGATGGTGTCGCCAGAGTAGATATGGGGACAGAGTAGGCAACAAGGTTTGCTACAGGGATTGGTTCCTGGGTTGGTGTTTCTGTGGTGTGGTGTGTAGTTGCTGGTGAATATTTGCTTCAGGTTGGGGGTTGTCTGTAAGCGAGGACTGGCCTGCCTCCCAAGGTCTGTGAGAGTGAGGGATCATTTTCCAGGATAGGTTGTAGATCGTGGATAATGCGCTGGAGAGGTTTTAGCTGGGGGCTGTATGTGATGGCCAGTGGTGTTCTGTTATTGTCCTTGTTGGGCCTGTCCTGTAATAGGTGATTTCTGGGTACCCGTCTTGCTCTGTCAATCTGTTTCCTCACTTCCCCAGGTGGGTATTGTAGTTTTACGAATGCTTGATAAAGATCTTGTAGGTATTTGTCTCTGTCTGAGGGGTTGGAGCAAATTCGGTTGTATCTTAGGGCTTGGCTGTAGAGAATGGATCGTGTGATGTGTCTTGGATGGAAGCTGGAGGCATGTAGGTACGTATAGCGGTCAGTAGGTTTCTGGTATAGGGTGGTGTTTATGTGACCATCACTTATTTGCACTGTAGTGTCCAGGAAGTGGATCTCTTGTGTGGACTGGTCCAGGCTGAGGTTGATGGTGGGGTGGAAATTGTTGAAGTCCAGCTGGAATTCTTCAAGGGCCTCCTTTCCGTGGGTCCATATGATGAAGATGTCATCAATGTAGCGCAAGTAGAGGAGGGGCACTAGGGGACGAGAGCTGAGGAAGCATTGTTCTAAGTCAGCCATAAAAATGTTGGCATACTGTGGGGCCATGCGGGTACCCATAGCAGTGCCACTGACTTGAAGGTATAAGTTGTCCCCAAATCTGAAGTGGTTGCGGGTGAGGACAAAGTCACAAAGCTCAGCCACCAGGCGTGCTGTGGCCTCATCAGGGATACTGTTCCTGACAGCTTGTAGTCCATCCTCATGTGGAATATTGGTGTAAAGAGCTTCTACATCCATGGTGGCCAGGATGGTGTTTTCAGGAAGAACACCAATGCATTGTAGTTTCCTCAGGAAGTCGGTGGTGTCTCGAAGATAGCTGGGAGTGCTGGTAGCGTAGGGTCTGAGGAGAGAGTCCAAATAGCCAGATAATCCTGCTGTAAGAGTGCCAATGCCTGAGATGATGGGGCGTCCAGGGTTTCCGGGTTTATGGATCTTGGGTAGCAGATAGAATACGCCTGGTCAGGGTTCTGGGGGTGTGTCCATGTAGATTTGTTCCCGTACTGTAGCTGGGAATTTCTTGAGCAGATGGTGTAGTTTCTTTTGGTATTCCTCAGTGGGATCAGAGGATAGTGGCCTGTAGAATGTGGTCTTGGAGAGTTGCCTGGCAGCCTCCTGTTCATAATCCGACCTGTTCATTATGACTACAGCACCTCCTTTGTCAGCCCCTTTGATGATAATGTCAGAGTTGTTTCTGAGGCTGTGGATGGCATTGCGTTCTGTACGGCTGAGGTTATGGGACAAGTGATGTTGTTTGTCCACAATTTCAGCCTGTGCACGTCTGCGGAAGCACTCTATGTAGAGGTCCAGTCTGTCATTTTGACCGTCAGGAGGAGTCCACGCAGAGTTTCTGCGGTGATCTGGAAGCCTACTTTTGTCGTCTCCGACTCAAGGAATATTTTCAACGCACCACTGAACAGTGCACTGACCAGGGCCGGCTCCAGGCACCAGCCTACCAGGCATGTGCTTGGGGCGGCACCTGGAGGGGGGCGGCGCTCAGAGTGTGGGGCCGTGGCAGGCTCGCTGCCCTCCCCCCGGCGCTCCTGCCACCGGGGAGAGCGGAGCCGCAGCGGGCTCGCCGCCCTCCTCCCGGCGCTCCGGCCGGTTGGGGAGAGCGGGGCCCGCAGCGGGCTCGCCGCCCTCCTCCCGGCGCTCCTGCCGCCAGGGAGAGCGGAGCCGCGGCGGGCTCGCCGCCCTCCCCCCGGCGCTCCGGCCAGTCGGAGAGAGCGGGGCCCCAGCCGGGCTCTCCGTCCTCCCCCCGGCGCTCCTGCCGCCGGGGAGAGCGGAACCGCGGCGGGCTCGCTGCCCTCCCCCCGGCGCTCCTGCCGCTGGGGAGAGCGGAACCGCGGCGGGCTCGCCGCCCTCCTCCCGGCGCTCCGGCCAGTCGGGGAGAGCGGGGCCCGCGGCGGGCTCGCCGCCCTCCCCCCGGCGCTCCGGCCACCGGGGAGAGCGGAGCCGCAGCGGGCTCGCCGCCCTTCCCCCAGCGCTCCGGCCGGTCGGGGAGAGCGGAGCCCCGGCTGGGCTTTCCGCCCTCCTCGCGGCGCTCCTGCGTTTTTACCAACATCAACGTCGGATGGCCGGGCAAGGTTCATGACGCTCGCGTTTTCAGGAACTCTGGTCTGTTTAGACGGCTGCAGGAAGGTATTTACTTCCCAGACCACAAAATAACTGTTGGGGATGTGGAGATGCCTATAGTGATCCTTGGTGACCCAGCCTACCCGCTAATGCCCTGGCTCATGAAGCCCTATACAGGCGCCCTGGACAGTGAAAAAGAACTCTTCAACTACCGGCTGAGCAAGTGCAGAATGGTGGTGGAGTGTGCTTTTGGATGTCTGAAGGGGAGATGGAGAAGCTTACTGACTCGCTCTGATCTCAGCGAAACCAATATCCCCATTGTTATTGCAGCTTGCTGTGTGCTCCACAATCTCTGTGAGAGCAAGGGGGAGACGTTTATGGCGGGGTGGGAGGTTGAGGCAAATCGCCTGGCTGCTGATTACGCCCAACCAGACACCTGGGCGATTAGAAGAGCCCAGCGGGACGCACTGTGCATCTGGGAAGCTTTGAAAGCTAGGTTCCAGAGTGACCAGGGTAACCTGTGACTATGACGTTTTTTTAAACAGAAGCTGAACCTGCCCCCGTTTCTTTACCCAGTTAATGTTGACTATCCTCTCCAGTTACCAATCCCCTTCCCCCCCTTCCAACACACCTTTAAAAATAAAATAAATGAAACTTTGTTCATTAACACCGTTTTCTTTATTAAGGATTTCGCGGTAAAGGGTTGAAACTGGGACACAGACTGTGGTGGGGAGCAGGTGTAGTGATGGAAAGGACGCTTCTAAACTCGAGGAATGACAGGCTCCTGCTCCTAGAGCGGTCCGCAGTGGTGGACTGGTTGTTTCAACGGAGCCTGCCACCCCTCCTTTTCGGGACTCTGTGTGTGGGGGCTATGTGACTTTGTGGCGGGGGAGGGCGGTTACAGGTCCCCTGCTGCGTGGCTCTGTCATCCAGGCTAAGGACCGCTGCATAAGAGCTGTAACCGCCCCCCCCCGCCACAAACTCACATAGCCCCCCCCACACAGAACATGAAAACCACCTCCCAGACTGACCAGGGTGCCTAGTGACTGCAATGTGTGTGTGAGACCTTCTGCTGAACCTGCCACCGTGTTTGTACCCTGGTAAAGGTGACTGTCCTCTCCAATTACCAACCCCCTTCCCCCCCTTCAAACACACTGTCCTCTAAAAGAACATGACGGAAACAGTAATTAACAGAAATGTATTTTTTATTAAGAACTACACAGTTAGGGGATGAAACTGGGACAGGGGCTTGGGTGAGGTGCATTTGGAGGGAAGGAAAGGATGTATCAGATCTTTGGGAATGAGAGCCTTCTGCAATTTGAGCAGTCTGCAGGGGTGTAGTGACTGTTTCACGGCCCCTGCCGCCCCTCCTTCTTCGGACTTTGGGTGAGGGGGGGATGGAACTTTGTGGCGGGGGAGGGCGGTTAGAGATAGACTGCAGCGGGGCTCTGTCCTCCTGCCTCCGGTCCTGCAGAACATCTACAAGGCGCCGGAGCGTGTCTGTTTGCTCCCTCATTCGTCCAAGCAGCGTTTGAGTCACCTGCTGGTCTTCCTGCCGCCACCTGTCCTCCCGTTCGCTGTGTGATCGCTGGTATTGTGACATGTTCTCCCTCCACTGGGTCTGCTGTGCCACCTCGGCTCGGGAACAGACCATAAGTTCTGAGAACATCTCGTCCCGTGTCCTTTTCTTTCGCCGCCTGATCTGCGCCAGCCTCTGGGAGGGGGATGCCGGGGTAGCTCGGGAGACACTCGCAGCTGTGGGATGGGAAAAAGGGAGTGAATTCCTCAAAAAGATATATTTTTGCAAACAATGAATATAGTCTTTCTCTGTGAACAAGACCATGCACAGTACCTATCACATGTGCACTCAGTACAAGGTCGAATTTTCTGTCTTCACATTGAGTGCCTGGGGTCTTGCTGTACAGATCACACAAGCGGGGCCCGACAACGGAATTCTGCTAGCAGGCGGCCATGGTAAGCCGTAGACTTTTGGCTGCTTAAAGCTTAATTTACAGCAGTGCCCTCCTTTCACGTTCCAAGCAATGCTCCTAGCGTTGGCCAGTTCCTGCTGCCGGCGATCTGGCCAGCATGAACTCTGCCCCTGTCCCACCCCCGTTGCGGCTGTCCCCGGGAAAGATCCCTGCATGCTGCCGGCGAACCGCTCAGCATGAACGGTTCGCCTCCCCGCCCCCACCGCGTGGCTGTAAACCGCCAGTTACAGTTATTTAAAGGAACAGGCAATCAGTCCCCATACTAAAATTCCCCTCATTCAAAGCAGGTCACCATGAGTGATATCACTCTGATGAGGATTACGGAGACAGAGAAAGACCGCATGCTGCGTGAATGCCAGCAAACACCAGGGCCGTATGCCGCCATGCTTTGCCAGGCAATGATACCAGAGTACCTGCTGCTAGCCTGGCACGGAAAAGTTTCCTACCATGGAGGAGGCAATAAGGCCGCTCTCCCCAGGAACCTGATGCAAAGGCTTTCACATTACCTCCAGGAGAGCTTCATGGAGATGTCCCTGAAGGATTTCTACTCTATCCCCAGACATGTTAACAGACTTTTCCAATAGCTGCACTGGCAAGGACTAAAAAGTTAAGCACCTAGGGCAAACTAATCATTAAAAACCCATTGCTAACATACCATGCCTATTCTATTCAAAATAAATGTTTAAAACACTTACCTACTGATGTTTCCCCTGATTCACGGTCCGGGTTACTGCCTTGGGAGGGTTGGTAGGGGATCTCCATGAGGGTGATGAAGAGATCCTGGCTGTCGGGGAAATCAGCGTTGAAAGCGCTGTCGACTGCCTCGTCCTCCTCATCTCCTTCCTCATCTTCCCCATCCGCGAACAGCTCCGAGGAAGCGGCCATCGACAATACCCCATCGTCAGAGTCCACGGACAGTGGTGGGGTAGTGGTAGTGGCCGCACCTAGAATGGAATGCAGTGCCTCGTAGAAACGGCATGTCTGGGGCTGGGATCCGGAGCGTCCGTTTGACTCTTTGGTCTTCTGGTACGCTTGTCTCAGCTCCTTGATTTTCACGCGGCACTGCGTTGCATCCCGGCTGTATCCTCTCTCCGTCATGGCTTTTGAGATCTTCTCGTAGATCTTCGCATTCCGTCTTTTCGATCGCAGCTCCGAAAGCACGGACTCATCGCCCCACACAGCGATGAGATCCAAGACTTCCCGATCAGTCCATGCTGGGGCCCTCTTTCTATTCTGCGATTGCATGGTCACCTCTGCTGGAGGGCTCTGCATCGTTGCCAGTGCTGCTGAGCTCGCCACGATGTCCAAACAGGAAATTAGATTCAAACTGGCCAGAAAGGAAAAGGAATTCAAATTTTCCCGGGGCTTTTCCTGTGTGGCTGGTCAGAGCATCCGAGCTCGGACTGCTGTCCAGAGCGTCAACAGAGTGAAGCACTGTGGGATAGCTCCCGGAGCTATTAGCGTCGAATTCCGTCCACACTAACCCTAATTCGACATGGCCATGTCGAATTTAGCACTACTCCCCTCGTCGGGGAGGAGTACAGAAATCGATTTAAAGAGACCTCTATGTCGAACTAAATAGCTTCGTTGTGTGGATGGGTGCAGGGTTAATTCGAATTAACGCTGCTAAATTCGACATAACCTCCTAGTGTAGACCAGGCCTCAGTCCTCAGCTAACATGGTACGCTCAGATACACTCATGTAAAAGAAACCCTTGGGTGTAACTAGTGGGTAGGACTCTCTGGCTAAACACTGCAAGTGTCTGTTACACTGCACTCTCCCTAATCTTACATCCACACTCAGGGCCAAATCTTGGTCCTGTTAGAGTCAATGGCAAAGGGCCCATTCATTTCAATGGGACCAGAATCTGGACTTAATATCGAAAAGTTTTACCATAACTGATCTGAAGCAGCTTTAGCTTGTTGGACACCTGTGGAGCTTCCAGGACGGATGCCAGTGTGGTCATATCTCAGTTACCATCTGAACTGCACGCTGGAGCCTGCCTGGTCCCTGAGAGCACAGCCCCTCGAGGTGTCAGGCTTCCAGCCATCACCTGGGGCTCAGAATGGACTCAGACGAATCTCCGTGTGGGAGTCCCCTGGGTGGCAGTCCCCTGTTTATCAACGATGATTTACCTCCGCAGGTACGACATGTCCAGACACTGCAGTTCTGTTCCCTCAAGGGCAATGACAGTGGTAGCCAGTGACCAAACTGCCTCCTTACAGCAAAGTGTCATTTATTAGAAAAAAAAAATCTTAAACACAATAAACCAGACTCTGTGCATGTCTAGCTTACCTCGTGCTCAACCATCTTCCACATGGGGACCCTGGTAGAACTGCCTCCCTAGAGACTCTTCCACAGCATCTCTGTGTCAGTTTGTCTCCCTGCCAGCGCTCGCTGACAACTCCCTGGACAGCCGCTGGCAACTCGCCCCCTTTTTCTCTGAATGCTTTCTAATGCTTTAGTTTTCTTTTGACTTCTAGGTTCCCAGCCTGGCAAAACCTTGTCACTTCAGCCTGGAGCCATGCCATCATCTTGTAATTGCCCCTGATGTTTACCAGGAGGTTGCTTATCTGGGGACCAGTGTGTTGCCTTCCTGTTTGTCCTTCACATTGCCCCCTAGTAAGGTAGATCAATGCAGTCCTACGGGACAGTTGTATAAGCCAGTCTACAAAAACTTCCCTGACTAGATCACATACTGTAATCATTTCATGAAGACGTCTTGGTATTCATAACACTACTACACTTCAGCTCCAAGGCTGTCAGTGCCAAACAGCAAGTACAGGAAAGGCAAGGAGTCCAACTGGCTGATCCTTTTATTAATATATTCTACCCTGTAAGACTCTGCAAGCTGAGCATTTACAAGAGAATCTTAGATAAACACACCCGTCAGTCAGGGTTCAAACAAGTGACTTGCTCAGCACTTTGGGGAGGCTTGGATCCAGATCTCAACTTTGCATCTTGCTCTTGCAGAAGCTCTAATGGGCTGAGGCAAACCCCCAACTAAATAACCCCACATCAGTGGGAAAATTCAAATCTGGGGTGACTGCGGCCCATTAAACTGCAGTTCTTTTTCTGAAACGTGACTGTGGAAACAGCACCTTCCTCAGCAAATCTGCCCCCTGTGTGCTATTAGAGTCAGAGCTGCTCACTTTAGGGATGCAAGTTTGTTTTTCCTCCTGTTTACTCTGCAGAGCCATCTCAGATCAGAGAGAGGGGAGTCTGCTACCTCTTGTGCAGCAGCAAAATTATTCAACAGGTGCTGATCAGTGCCACCTGTGTAAACCCACTGAGGACAATGAGGTTGCACGTGTGTCTGTGAGGGCATCATTTGTCCTGCTGGATCTCTATTGCAGGTGGTGATGTTTAAGAAGGAAATCTTTTTTTTTAGGTAACATATGGAGCATGCTTTGGTCCAGCATCCCTTTTCAAAGTAGGACCGTCCATTATTTTCCCAGTTAGCTAAGATTCCTTGTTTCAACATCTAACAGCTTCCATGTCAAGGGCTATAAATCCAGTACTGCATATGATACCAAAGCCAAATGTCTGAATTGCTGGAAAACGTAGAATCTTTATGTCCACTAAATTTGAGTTATTTTAGTGGATTTATAATACAAAGCCAAATTTAATTGATACTAAATACATAGAGCTAGACACTAAATACATAGAGCTAGACTGTGACCTGGAATGCACTGCATGCAGGAACATGAGGGGGCTAGGAACTTCCCATGCACTTCTGTGTTGGTTACCCAGCCCTGGGACCCGGTGCACAAGGGTCTGGGGGTGAGGGTGGGAAATGGGCTTAGCTGAGCCAGCACAGGGAATGCCGTAACTTGCTGCTGCTATAGGCCAACAGCAAATTATTACTCACCCTTGAGCAAGAGGGAAGTGAGGGCACCGCATTTCAAGAAAGATGTGGAGAAATTGGAGAGGGTCCAGAGAAGCGCAACAAGAATGATTAAAGGTCTTGAGAACATGACCTATGAAGGAAGGCTGAAAGAATTGGGTTTGTTTAGTTTGGAAAAGAGACGACTGAGAGGGGACATGATAGCAGTTGTCAGGTATCTAAAAGGGTGTCATAAGGAGGAGGGAGAAAACTTGTTCACCTTAGCCTCTATGGATAGAACAAGAAGCAATGGGCTTAAACTGCAGCAAGGGAGGTTTAGGTTGGACATTAGGAAAAAGTTCCAAACCGTCAGGGTGGTTAAACACTGGAATAAATGGCCTAGGGAGGTTGTGGAATCTCCATCTCTGGAGATATTTAAGAGTAGGTTAGATAAATGTCTATCAGGGATGGTCTAGACAGTATTTGGTCCTGCCATGCGGGCAGGGGACTGGACTCGATGACCTCTCGAGGTCCCTTCCAGTCCTAGAATCTATGAATCTATGAATAAGATGGATGATGGTTGCATAGGGTCTTGATCATCTGAGATAATTAAGCCCTGCTGATCCACAGTCACCTCCTGCAAAAATTCCTTTAGTTTTCTTCATGTTGTGTTTCCATTTGCAACCACCCCAGTGCCACTGCAAGGGCTGGTGTTTAAAGCATTCAGCATTTGATGTTTTCCCTTTTGTCTTTGGCATCGTGTCTTCAGATGTCCTTTCCTTGTGAAAGTCTCACCACTGCTCACCACACAGACAGTCGTGATCCCCTCACACCATGCCACCTTTGGAGCAGAGCTGGACCCAAGCAGATTCATCCCACTCTAGCTATCCCACCAGACCTAACATTGATGGTGAGCTTTAAGGCGGCATCTGATCCTCAGTTACTGAGGCAGGAAGCTGCTTTATCCAGCTACTGCCCTCTTGCCATTTTAAAGCGGTTAAAGCCGAAGGTAGTGGGATGAGAGCCTGTAGGCCGTCACCATGACTCCACTTCAGGAATTAAGTTCTGTTGTCTAAGTGTATCCAGGAGCTTCTTAAACTGCTGCTCCCCTCAGCTTCCTTCAGGCCTGGCTGTGTGTTTGGTGGGCCGAACTCTGCAAAATTCCAAGTGCTTCCTGGCAGGAAACATTCAAAAAGTATTTTCATGGATTGTCTTTCAAAAAGAGAAAAAACAAATGTACAGGGGTAATTTTGTTTTCCCCTTGAAGTTTGCCTGTGACTACATTGCTGGTGGTACTTGCCACTACATTGCTAAGCATCCTTAATGCTAACGCATACTGAAAGGAGGCACATCCAATGTGCCAGTCAATTCTATAGCATGAGAGCTATGGTTTACCTGGCTTCTCTCTTCTTGCATATTTGGAGAAACAATCTCAGATGCCTAAATGAAATCTTCTGAGAAAATTAGTGTAAGGAACATACACAATTATGTTGTATGTTTCAACCTGCGGTATGTTAATGTACACTAAGGAACTTAGTGTGCATCCAACAGGGTCTACAATGACCAGCTGGTGTGCAACACATTAGTGCACTTTAGAATCACGCCTTCTAGTGCACATTACTGCACCACGTAGAGCAGTCCTAAGATTACTGCAGTTTGCGATTTTCCCTTCACTGATCTTAGAGAGGGTACATAGTTTATTGCTATTTTACAAGTAGGGTGACCAGATGTCCCGATTTTATAGGGACAGTCCTGATTTTTGAGTCTTTTTCTTATAGAGGCTCCTATTACCCCCCACCCCCTGTCCAGATTTTTCCCATTTGCTGTCTGGTCACCCTATTTCACAAGTAGCATTAGAGATAGCATTGAGATCAAGAGTCTTGGTCCAGCCCATTAGATAAATAAAGTTGTGATCTGGGCATCCTCCCACATTCATGTTTATTCAGACCTGTCTCTAGTTACTGATGTTGCAGATGGCTTCAATACACTGTCTATGCACTCCAAAACAAATAGAAAAGATTCTAATGACCTGCTCACATGGGTAATGGCTGAAGATGTGGAACTAAATCTACCTGCTAGAGACCTGCGAAGACTCCTATAGAGAGGTGTTCCTCAGGGGCGGCTGGCTGGTAGTATGGCTGGCACATATACTTATCATTATAGCTGGATTTTTATGACTTGTGTGTCACCATTTGAACATAAGATTTCTCAAGTGGCTTGAAGCTGCACTCCCAAAGTTCATGTTGGTCATCAAAATGTCTTGTCAGTTCATCTGTTGGGGTGGCCTGGCCCTAAAAGTCAAAGCAGGCTTATCAATATAAAATGACCTTTACCAGGAACCAGACACCAACAGAGGGAGCAGTCTCTCTCCCTCCACCTCTTCTTCAGGTGTCTGGCAACCTCCCAATAGACCTGCTGGAAATAGGGATTCTAGTTCATCTCCACTATTGTCAGCAATTGGCACAGACACAGGAACTTATCAACACAAATAGCTAGATTACAAAGCTGCAACAATAAATCCAGCTCAGGTCCAGAACAGAGACCACCCATAAATTGAAAGATCTAGGGGGAAAAGAGTTCCTTCCCTATCAAATAATATTGAAAACCTGGGAAAGCCAGGAAGGCACTAACTACTGAATGGCAGGTTTTGCTGAAAGGCGAGAAAGAACATGTGCAGGTCTTCTACAAATCTTAAACCTCTGTGGCTCTCTGCCTTATACTAGCTTTCTGTCAGTTTCCAGATCTGCTTCTATGTCTAATCTTCAAAGCCCTAAATCCATTAGCTTCGCTATCTTGGGAACTGTCTCTCCCTCCCTAATACACTGGGCTCCAAAGGGATATTGAGGCTGCTGGAGCTCAGCATGATGTTCTCAAGGCCTGGAGTCATGGCATTCTCCATGGAGGACCCTCAGTGATGGTGGGACTCCCTAATGATTGAGATGAGCTTAGTTCTTTCTGCAAGCCTCCCCTTAAGAGCAACCGCATACTGTTCTGACTGTTTTTCTCATAAAGATGGAAATAATGAAATAACTACTTCAGAAGACAACCACACAATGAAGTGGAGATGGAGAGTACAGTCTTTTGGGGCAGAATTTGTGCTTTGTAGTTATATGTTCAATATCTGTATACTTTGATTATATTCCTAATAGTTGCCCTTAAAAGGTGACAGCCCAAAGCAAGTTTAAGGAGTGTTTCTTATTCAGTGCAATACCAGAAGAAATGGTCAGTTAATATGTAAAATGACACAATGTAAAGTCTTTGGCAGCATGGTCATAAGCATGATGGATTCTTGCATGCACGCTCTCTCTCCAACAAACTGGCAAAACAGACTTGGGGAAAAAGTTCAACTTCAGTTAGGGGTAGGGAGAAAATTAATGTCCTTGTTAAAGGGAAGAGGGGCCATGAAACTGAATAGAGGAGGCCTTCTTTCCACCAACAGCTCTGCTGTGTCAGTCTCAATGCTGAGATCAGAAAGACAGGACAGCAGTCAGCATCAAATGTCTTCCTATTTTAAAGACAATCTGCAACTTTTCTCTGTGCAGATTCCAGGTCCTAGAACAGCAATCTTGTGTCCTGAAACTTCACTGGGCCCAAGCAACTGCTCCAAAATTAAATGTGCCCTTTCAGAGTCATAAGGCCACAAGTTGGTGTTGAGCACCTTCAATCCCCACTGACTTCAACAGAAGAGGAATGAGCCTCCAAGTGAGGAGAAGTGGAGAAAGAGACAGGAAATGCCTGTCTTCTTGCAAGACAAGTTTTTCATTTACCTCTGAGCGATTCTTCTCCATCTGCACTGCAGATGCTTTCATCCCTGGGCTTAATCTCACTTTGGCTTGGAGTCTTTGCATCACATCTAATCCATCGCATTGTATTATGTATGTGGTTGGGAAATTTATTCTGAGATTTGCCATTTTATTAAAATCTTCATATGGTAGATCCAGCAGTTGGACACAGTGGAGACGCTGGAGCTCAGATACATCCCTGCAATAACACTGCAGTTAAAACAAGGATAAACCGGGCTTGAGGTCTACAAACAAATAGCAATGCACTTTCTTTATAAACCCACTCACTGTTATGTTAAGTGCAGAGTGTTGACTAGTATTTAATTTTTTTATTTCATGTTTGTTTACATGTTTGTATGCAAATTAAATTGCTCAGTGGCACGTTCTGCATAAATAGTTCTTTGCACACTAGAAAAATGTTAGGTGGGGAATGGGAAGTGAGAGATTGGGGTTCAGTCCCAGGTCCAGAAAGAAACTGAAACATGTTTTTGTTTGTTTCACTCAGATTTAAATTTGTATAACTTAGAAGATTTTTATTCCTTATGTACAAACAGGCTCTGCAGTTTCTGAGCTGGAGTGTCTGAAGGTGCCAGCAAACCGGTTGTAGGAATCAGTCACAGCCTTGTTCTCTGTCCTTGGTAAGTTTACTAATTCCCATGCTTAATTTCATACTGAGACTCTTGTGTCTCAGACACCAACTTCTGAACTCTGAGCTTGGTTCCTTTCCCTTAGACACTCACTGTCCTCGCTCAACATTGTGTGTAGCAAAGGGGACACCTACTCTCCAGTGAGGAGAAATGGATTTTCTGAACCTTATAGTATGTACAGACTGGGTGCTTTGGTGCACTGACTCCCTTTGTCTCCATCTCCAGGCAATATCCTGGGCACAGCCATGCAGTACCTGCAGCAGCTCCTCCATATGCCCTTTGGCTGCAGGGAGCAGAACATGGTCCTGTTTGCCCCCAACATCTACGTCCTGGACTATCTGAATAAAACAGGGCAGCTGAGCGAGGAGACTAAATCCAAGGCCATTGGATACTTAGGCTTGGTCTACACTAACCCCCCCAATTCGAACTAAGGTACGCAACTTCAGCGACGTGAATAACGTAGCTGAAGTCGACGTACCTTAGTTCGAACTTACCGCGGTCCAGACACGGCAGGCAGGCTCCCCCGTCGACTCCGCGTACTCCTCGCGCCGAGCAGGATTACCGGAGTCAACGGCGAGCACTTCTGGGTTCGATTTATCGCGTCCAGACAAGACGCGATAAATCGAACCCAGAAGTTCGATTACCTGCCGCCGAACCAGCGCGGTAAGTGTAGACAAGCCCTTAGTCTGCGGTGAGGAGCATTAGAGGATTCCTCCTTCTAATATATGACTGGCTTTGCTGAAACAATGTCCCACCTCACGTCTTGGCATAGATGCAATACAGTTGCTCCAGTAACACAGACTTTAGGGCTAGTTACATTTGTGACAGAACTTGGCAATTTTTTTCATCAAATTATAATTCATGAAGAACACTTCCTTCTTCTGTTCCTGTGTAGCTTTGTCGCATTATCCAGGGCCAAATTATCTTTTCACTTGCAGTGCTGCAAGTCAGTTGATTTTCATAGGGTTGCTTTGATGTAAATGGCAAAATAATTTGGTCCCCAGTTGTTAGTTTATAAATCCTATGGAAAGCTGTTTGGAGACTGGGGTTTAACTGATGGCAAAAATGGATTTTACCCTTCACCTAACTTTAAAAGCAGGGAATGGCTCAGTCTCCCCCTTGTGCTTTCAGGGTACCAGATGCAGCAGTCTTACAAACACCCAGATGGATCCTACAGTGTCTTTGGGAGCAGAGATAAGGAAGGAAGGAACACATGATGAGAGCTGGGAATCTGTGGGGGGAGCGGGGTTGAGATGCTAGCATTGTCTACATAGACTCCAATTTCTTATCTGAGCCTGCATGGAGGGAAGGGGATCTGAGCTGAGCTTTACTGCTCCTGACTCATAGTAGGTGCTCATGTCTCTGTGTTTTCCTTGCAGGCTCTCTGCCTTCGTATATAAGTCACTTGCACAAGCCAAATGCTACATCCATATTGACGACAAGGTCCATTCTCAAACTCTGGTCTGGCTGGCAAGCAAACAGAAGCCAGACTGCTGCTTCCAAAATGCTGGGAAACTCTTCAATAACACCTTGAAGGTGATGTGTCTCTGCATATTCAGCCATTGCATATTTAGTGTAACCATTAAAAAATATTGTCCTTACCAAGCATATTTTATTCTACCACTGGGCTTACTGGTGTGTGCAAAATATTCTAGGTCGAGTTCTGCTGTAACAACTGTGTAAATCTGGAGTAACTCCATTGACTTTCATCAGGATTTGGACTACCACGTCCAAGAGCAGAATAGGGCAATCAACTGCATCCAAACAGTCCAGCTAGAAATATTTTATAGCACATACAGTTTTCATTGATATCAACATGTATCTCTCACCATCTCTCCTGCACTCTGCCCACTAATTCATATCCACCAGGATTTAGTCTAACTTTCCAAACTTCTGATAAGCTTTTTTAAAAGCCGTCATTTTAAAGTCAACCTGCCATGATCAACACACTCAGTGTTCAGATGTACCAGATCTATGAATGCTGTGATTCTGGAGGTAAATTTGCTATTTGCAAATATGGTTACCATCACAAATTCATGCTAATATAACCTTTACCACACCATTATTCTAAGCGCTGCATCCTGGCACCACACTCTTGAGGTTGGGGCGGGGACAATGAAGATGTGGCTTTTGAACGAACCTATAGAGTGGGTATCAGTGGTCCACCATCCAGTCATACAATGGGTTAGTGAGAAACTGTAAGAAGAAGGGGAGAAGATGGTCCCTCCTTTCCTCCCCTGGACTGACTAGCTCTCTTTGTGTTCTATTCAGGGAGGAGTAGATGATGAGTTTTCACTCACAGCCTACATCACCATGGCTTTGCTCGACGCTGGACATCCCAGCTTGGTAAGGATTCCTTCACTGTGGTTATCAGCTGAAAATGTACTTCTGTCAATTTACCTTGCATTAAAATCATTACAGATAGTCTAGGCACTGGGAGTGATAACTTGTGAGAATGTACAGGAACATGCATGCATTATCTTCTGGTAATGGAGAGGAGAAGCAACCATCCACTCTAACACATTCTGTTCATATTAGTGGAATATTAACCCAGAGATCTAGGATAGCATACAACTTGTTTTGTTCTGTTGATGCATAATCACTGTAATTCCAGTATGCATAGGAACTGCACCTCAAATACATCCAGGAAACTAGCAATGTATTGATCATTTTGAAATCCTCAGTAACGGCCCATCAACATACAGTAACTCCTCACTTAAAGTCATCCTGGTTAACGTTGTTTCGTTGTTACATTGCTGATCAATTAGAGAACATGCTCGTTTAAAGTTGCGCAATGCTCCCTTATAACGTTGTTTGGCAGCCACCTGCTTTGTCCGCTGCTTGCAGGAAGAGCAGCCCATTGGAGCTAGCTGGTGGGGGCTTGGAACCAGGGTGGACCTGCAGCCCCCTATCAGCTCCCCGCTCCCCTAAGTTCCCTGTGCTGCAGCCGCCCAGCAGGCCATCAGTTGCTGGCAGGTCAGCTGTCCCTCCCCCCACTGCCATGTGCTGCTCCTGCCCTCTGCCTTGGAGCTGCTCCCAGGAGCCTCCTGCTTGCTGTGCAGGGGAGCAGAGAGGGGGGCTAATGTCAGGGTGTCCCCTCCCCCCTGCTCCTGCACCCCGCTTACTCCATTTCCATAGAGCTGGGGGAGGGGGCACAACAGGGCTCAAGACAGAGGGAGCTTCCTGGCAGCAGCTGCTGTCTCAACTTGCTGATCTACTTAAAAAGGCAGTGTACTTAGAGTGGGGTCAGCGTACTTGAAGGGGCAATGTGCATCTCTCTCTTACACACAGGGTGTGTGTCTCTGTCTGCCATGCTGTCTCCCCTCCCTCCATTCGTGCTGCCTTGTAGAGTGTGAGGCTACATTAACAACAATGGGTTAACCCTTGAGGGCTCAGCTGATTGCTAGTTCATCATTTAGCAGCAAGGCATTCCCTGGGAAATATCCCACCCTCTGACTTCACCACCTCAACCAAGCTTCACAATCATCATCGCTGTGTACCCGTATTCAATTGTTTAACTTATACTGTGTGTGTATGTGTGTGTGTGTGTGTATATATATATATATATAGTCTTTTGTCTAGTGAAAAAAATTTCCCTGGAACCTAACCCCCCCTAATAATAGATGAGGAGGTGTCAATTCCAGGAGAGGAAAAGCTGCTTCTGTAATGAGCCAGCCACTCCCAGTCCCTATTCAAACCCAGATTAATGGTGTTAAATTTGCAAATGAATTTTAGTTCTGCTGTTTCTCTTTGAAGTCTGTTTCTGAAGTTTTTTTGTTCAATGATAGTGACTTTTAAATCTGTAATAGAATGACCAGGGACATTGAAGTGTTCACTTACTGGCTTATGTATGTTACCATTCCTGATGTCCGATTTGTGTCCATTTATTCTTTTGCGGAGGGACTGTCCAGTTTGGCCAATGTACATGGCAGAGGGGCATTGCTGGCACATGATGGCCTATATAACATTAGTAGATGTGCAGGTGAATGAGCCCTTGATGGTGTGGCTGATGTGGTTGGGTCCTCTCATGGTGTCGCCAGAGTAGATATGGGGACAGAGTAGGCAACGAGGTTTGCTACAGGGATTGGTTCCTGGGTTGGTGTTTCTGTGGTGTGGTGTGTAGTTGCTGGTGAATATTTGCTTCAGGTTGGGGGTTGTCTGTAAGCGAGGACTGGCCTGCCTCCCAAGGTCTGTGAGAGTGAGGGATCATTTTCCAGGATAGGTTGTAGATCGTGGATAATGCGCTGGAGAGGTTTTAGCTGGGGGCTGTATGTGATGGTCAGTGGTGTTCTGTTATTGTCCTTGTTGGGTCTGTCCTGTAGTAGGTGATTTCTGGGTACCCATCTTGCTCTGTCAATCTGTTTCCTCACTTCCCCAGGTGGGTATTGTAGTTTTAAGAATGCTTGATAAAGATCTTGTAGGTGTTTGTCTCTGTCTGAGGGGTTGGAGCAAATTCGGTTGTATCTTAGGGCTTGGCTGTAGACAATGGATCGTGTGATGTGTCTTGGATGGAAGCTGGAGGAATGTAGGTACGTATAGAGGTCAGTAGGTTTCCGGTATAGGGTGGTGTTTATGTGACCATCACTTATTTGCACTGTAGGGTCCAGGAAGTGGATCTCTTGTGTGGACTGGTCCAGTCTGAGGTTGATGGTGGGGTGGAAATTGTTGAAGTCCAGGTGGAATTCTTCAAGGGCCTCCTTTTCGTGGGTCCATATGATGAAGATGTCATCAATGTAGCGCAAGTAGAGGAGGGGCACTAGGGGACGAGAGCTGAGGAAGCGTTGTTCTAAGTCAGCCATAAAAATGTTGGCATACTGTGGGGCCATGCGGGTACCCATAGCAGTGCCACTGACTTGAAGGTATAAAGTTGTCCCCAAATCTGAAATGGTTGTGGGTGAGGACAAAGTCACAAGCTCAGCCACAAGGTGTGCTGTGGCCTCATCAGGGATACTGTTCCTGACAGCTTGTAGTCCATCCTCATGTGGAATATTGGTGTAAAGTGCTTCTACATCCATGGTGGCCAGGATGGTGTTTTCAGGAAGAACACCAATACATTGTAGTTTCCTCAGGAAGTTGGTGGTGTCTCGAAGATAGCTGGGAGTGCTGGTAGTGTAGGGTCTGAGGAGAGAGTCCAAATAGCCAGATAATCCTGCTGTAAGAGTGCCAATGCCTGAGATGATGGGGCGTCCAGGGTTTCCGGGTTTATGGATCTTGGGTAGCAGATAGAATACCCCTGGTCAGGGTTCTGGGGGTGTGTCTATGTAGATTTGTTCCCGTACTGTAGCTGGGAATTTCTTGAGCAGCTGGTGTAGTTTCTTTTGGTATTCCTCAGTGGGATCAGAGGATAGTGGCCTGTAGAATGTGGTCTTGGAGAGTTGCCTGGCAGCCTCCTGTTCATAATCCGACCTGTTCATTATGACTACAGCACCTCCTTTGTCAGCCCCTTTGATGATAATGTCAGAGTTGTTTCTGAGGCTGTGGATGGCATTGTGTTCCGTACGGCTGAGGTTATGGGACAAGTGATGTTGTTTGTCCACAATTTCAGCCTGTGCACGTCTGCAGAAGCACTCTATGTAGAGGTCCAGTCTGTCATTTCGACCGTCAGGAGGAGTCCACGCAGAGTTCTTCTTCTTGTAGTGTTGGTAGGAGGGTTCCTGTGGGTCAGTGCACTGTTCAGTGGTGCGTTGAAAATAGTCCTTGAGTCGGAGACGATGAAAGTAGGCTTCCAGTTCACTGCAGAACTGTATCGTGTTCGTGGGAATGGTGGGACAGAAAGAGAGTCCCCGAGATAGGACAGACTCTTCTGTGGGCTAAGTGTGTGGTTGGAAAGATTGACAATGTTGTTAGATGAGTTGAGGGTACCACTGTTGTAGCCCCCTGTGGCAGGTAGGAGTTTAGATAGCTTACTGTCCTTTTTCCTCTTTAGAGAAGTGAAGTGTGCATTGTAAATGGCTTGTCTCATTTTTGTAAAGTCCAGCCACGTGGAAGTTTGTGTGGAAGGTTGGTATTGTATGAGAGTCTCCAGTTTTGAGAGCTCATTCTTGATCTTCTCCTGTCTGCTGTACAGGATGCTGATCAGGTGGTTCCTCAGTTTCTTTGAGAGTGTGTGGCACAGTCTCTCACCATAGTCAGTGTAGTATGTTGATTGCAATGGATTTTTTACCTTCAGTCCATTTGGTATGATGTCCATCTGTTTGCATTTGGAGAGGAAGATGATGTCTGTCTGTATCTGTGCAAGTTTTTTGTTGAGGTTGATGGATTTCCACTCCATACGGCTAAATTTAGTACCTTGCATGGTATCAAGTATCAGGGGGTAGCCGTGTTAGTCTGTATCTACAAAAACAACAAGGAGTCTGGTGGCACCTTAAAGACTAACAGATTTATTTGGGCATAAGCTTTCATGGGTAAAAACCTCACTTCTTCAGATGCATAGACTGAAAGTTACAGATGCAGGCATTATATACTGACACATGGAGAGCAGGGAGTTACTTCGCAAGTGGAGAACTCTATGCATCTGAAGAAGTGAGCTTTTTACCCACGAAAGCTTATGCCCAAATAAATCTGTTAGTCTTTAAGGTGCCACCAGACTCCTTGTTGTTTTTGTAGATACAGACTAACACGGCTACCCCCTGATACTTAACCCCCCCATATACATTAATTCTTATGGGGAAATTGGATTAGCTTAACATCGTTTCGCTTAAAGTCGCATTTTTCAGGAACATAACTACAACATTAAGCGAGGAGTTACTGTATAAACAAAGATGGACCTACACCACAAAATTCAGATCTGGATCCAAATCAGGGTTGTGCAGATCTAAGATTTGGGTTAAGCCCGTTAGAAAGGTAGTGATCAATTTCAAAATTCAGATCCAAATCTGGGTTCGTATTGTACTCATTCTCCCTTGGAATTGTTCATATCTGAGGTCTGGGTTCCAGCCTATCTCTACACACACTATAATATTCCATGTTGCTGTTTCATGTACTTTTGCTATTTGTATTTGAAGGTCTTTCCTCCACCTGGCCCTTTGTGTTCTGCAGTGAAGTATTTGGACCAAATTCAGACCTGTCAAAATCTACTCCAGCAAGTCCTTCAGATGGAGCTTTCAAGTGGACAGCAAAAACCGCCTGCTGCTCCTGCCTGATATTCTGGGAAATTACAGCCTGGAAGTGAATGGCCTTGGCTGTGTCTACATGCAGCTCAGAGATCCCCAGCCCACTGCCCCTCACTGTGGGCAGCTCCACCCACGAATGAACCATTCTTGTGTCTCTTCTGTTTTTGTGGCTTGTTCATTCTTTTTGTGTGTCCTTTGTTCTTTGTATCATTTCTTTTCTTCTCTTGGGTTTTGTTTATTCTTCCACTCTCTTTTGTTCCTCCTTTCTCTTTCATTCTTTCATGTATTGTGTTCCAGTGTTTCCTTCACTTTTCTGAGGGAACTTTCCTTCCTGGGATCTTGGGTCCAATTTCTGCACTCAGAAGTAGCTGTGTTTCTAATTGAAAACTCTGCCAATTGCACCCTATTGCGTTCTCTTTGGTTTTCCTCTTTCCCAGGCTGTGAGATTTCTGAGAGGCATTAAAAGTAATGGATTGTGTTTCTGATGCAGATGCAACCCTTACCCTGGAGTCACTGTGTGGTAGTATTTGAGTCACAAGTGAAGCATCTTTGGAGCTGAATTAATGATGTGAAAAATAGAGGATAGAGGCAGATCTGTCAGAAAGGTGTTTGAGAACTGCCACAATGTTAAATGGAGGAAGGGAGTGATTGGGGTTTTATTGTCAGGATTATTTCCCTTTTTTCTAGATAATTCTGAGATACAACATCCTTGTGCCTGAGAAGGCATCTGGGTTCTCTCTCTCTTTCTCTCTCTGTGCAGCCAGTGAATGCTACCTGCACAGCTGATGTGCCAGCAAAGTTTGATCTTGTCGTTTCAGCCAGGTAACCTCCTCTCACTGCCCCAGCTCCCTGAATGACAAGAACCAGCTGACTGGGAAAGGGGTGAGGGGAGGGTTTAAAACAGGGCTGATTATAAATATTGGAACAAATCTGTGGCACCCCAGGACTTTGCCATGGCCCCTGTGATTGTGAGCATAGGACATGGCTTCTCCTACCCCGAAAACCCAGGTCTTAACGAATGGATCTTAAGGAGATTCTCCTCTAGCTGTTAGCAGTATGGGGCCTATGATACACAACTAAGCATTTCTGATTCCATCCAACAATGCCCTGCAGTGCGCATATACACTAGACAGTTGAGTACAGTGTTAGTGCTGTTTTATAATGGGGATGATTCACATTTGCCCCCTGCCCCCCTTTAGCCACATGGTGGTTGTCTGGATGCGTACAATGTGCATATAAGCAGTGAATCATTTAAATGGCAGTTGCCATTGCAGCAGCCATTGTAAGTATGCTGAGGTTCTCTCCAGCCACAGCCCTGTGGTGCCCGAGTCCCCTGAAGCACTCTCTCCTGCTGAGACACCTGTGGCCTGGTCCTGATGCCGGGACCTCTCCCCAAATGCAAGTCCAACAGTTCTAGATCGTGTCCCTGTGACTAGGTATATAAAAAACACTCTGAACATTACCTCCCTCACCCTGCATGGAACTTACTGTGCTTCATGGCAACACCCTTTCCATCTCTAGGTGTTTATAGAGCACCAGCACTATAGAAACTAGATGCTGTATTAATAGACCTCTCCACGCCCTGTCCCTCTCATGCACTTATGCCTCTTGCCGCCCTGTCTCTCTCCTCCGTGTAATCAGGGCTTGATCTACACAAGAAAACGAAGTCAGTTTAACTATGTTGCTATGGGGTATGAAAAATTTGCACCCCTGAGAGGTGTAGTTAAGCTGACCTAAACCCTGGTGTAGATTAGCTATCTAACCTGTTGGGGAAGTGGAGATGGGAGAACTCCTCCCATCAGCATAGAAGTGTCTACACTGAAGCACTGCAGTGCTGCAGCTGTGACTCTGTAGTGTGTTAAGTGCAGACATACTCTAAGAAGTAAAAATGGAACAGGTAAATCAGAAAGGTTTTGTGCTCTGGAGCAGAATGTATCATTGTGATTCCTCCTCATTCATGGTGCAGACTGATCTGGTCTCTCTCATTGCAGTTATGCTCCAGCATGGCCATTGTTGATGGCAAGATGCTCTCAGGCTTTGTCCCGGTCGGTTCATCCCTGTGGAAGGTAAAGGATGGGAGTGAGGTGAATAAACCACCCCAAGAGCAGAGGGGGTTACGGGCTGTTATACCCTGGGCTGGATAAAAGGAGAGGACTGGGCCAGACAACCAGTGTTCTGAGCCATGCAGGCATTCACTGGAGACCACTTGTCTCAGGACACATTGCCATCCCTTTCATTCCATACAACCAGTAACCCACTTAATGAAACAAACATTATACCCAAACTGTGTATGGATGCCTGACAAACTGCTGCAGACTAGCTTAGGCCAAATAAATACACACATACATCTAGGGCCTGTGTGTGTGTGTGTGTGTGTGTGTGTGTGTGTGTGTGTGTGTGTGTGTGTGTGTGTGTGTGTGTGTGTGTGTGTGTGTGTGTGTGTGTGTGTGTGTGTGTTACAGCACACCTCACTTCCCCACCCAAGGACAGATTTTTAAAGGCATGTAGGCTCCTAGTGGGACAGTCAAAAGAACCTAGCTCCCATTACAATCAGTAGGAATCAGGTATTTAAGCACTTTAGAAAAATTCACTTGGGCACCTGCCCATCTGCATTCTTAGGTGCCTAAATACCTCTGACAATCTGCCACCTAGTGATTATTATGCAGTTTCCACCTGGTTCCATGGTAATAGAGCTGCCAATACTTGCACTGATTAAGAATGTGGTAGGTGTTTAATGACATCATGTGGCCATTTCTGCAGGTTCTGGGATGTCTTTTGTGTTAATAAATGAATCTCTTTCCTTTTTCCTTGTTTCAAGCTTCAGGGTGATCGTATGGTGATGCAGGTGGAAACCAAGAACAACCGTGGCCTCTTCAACTTGGAGAGTGTAAGTCTGAGAAAATATTTTAGTTTTTCTTGACCTTTTTATGTATATTTTATAAAACTGTTTTCCCCTAAGACCAAAAGTCCTAACAAGGCAATTGTAAAGCAACCAAGTCAAGTGAACAGGGACTCTGGGGAGATGGTATCATACAAGGTAAGCAGCCATGTGTTTGGGACCCACTTTAGGGGTCTTTGGTGGAAAGAAATTGATATTAAAAGAAAATAATCTGACAAGCTTGTCTGTCCTTCCATTCCCAGGCCTCACAGAAGAATATCACTTTCTCTTTCTCAGTTGAGCAAGAACTTCTTGCGTTCAACATCAAACCAGCTTCAGTGCTGATCTACGATCACTATGAAATAGGTAGGAGGCCTGGCTGAGATCCTTGTCTATTTCCACTAAGCTGGATGGCATTTGTTTACATGCTACTACTCTTACCTTAACACATATTGACTGGGGGTGGGCACTCCCAGCTTTTATATTGGATGGTAGCCCCATGTCCCTCCCAGACGGGACCAGTGGACACCTTGAAACTCGCCAGACACTGCCTATATATTATAGCTCAGCCTGGGGAATGGATCAGTCTGAAATGGGGAGATTGCAATGGAGTTTCATCAGATGTTTAGGGACTTATTGAACATATCAAATGCTGCCCATGAGTTTATAGATCAGCCATGAAGACAGGTCATTCTGAAACAAGGGAGGCTTCAAGTTCTCAAAGGTGTTCGTGAGCTGAGAGGATTCTGTAACTGGGGCAGGGGACACTTATTGCGGCTATGGAATATTTGGATTGAATGCGTTTGAGTTTCTTCTTTTGTAGATGGGCATGTCCTTGCTGAGTACAGCACAGCCTGTGGTCAGACATTTCACCTTGAAAGCAGCTACAAGTCCGCACCAGATAGAGCGACTTGTGAGTGGTACTCTCCATAGAGTACAATAAGAATGGGGAGATGACGGGCTGGGGGGGAAAGTGGACAAGAGACTGGGTGATGTAATCTAAATGAAAGGGAGAGCTGTTCAGAACCTGAGGGCTCTGATGTATTTTGTAAAGAATTTGAAAGTAGTGTAGTGGGATGGATTTCACTGGGAAAATATACAAGATTTTGTAGATGTTGAGCTTGGAAACAGATCCCTTCACTGTGAAAATGAGCCACTTTCTGAGCAGAAAATGGCTCCATCGGGTGGGGGGGTGTTTCAAAAGCAGCTAAATGACTTAGGAGCACATGTGCTATTGAAAGTTAGTGGGACATGTACTCCTGAGGCGCTTCTGAAATCCCACCCATCAGCTGAAGGTGACTCTGGAATTGGAACTCTTGCATATACAGGATTTGAAACTTCCACATGGTGCTGGTGTTGTAACCAGCCACTTCAGGGAGTTTTCTGGAAAAGTGAAACTTGTGGGGAGTGAAACTTGGTGAAAATGTCTGTGCTTAATTCTGCAGTTAAATTTTCAGCTGTTTCATGCAGCTGCAGTGGTTTGTAGAGCAGGAGAAGAAAGGCAGAGGGATTAAGTGTGGTTTTGTCCTCCTGGCACAACCAGAATTGGCACATTGGCTTTTAATAGGAGATTCTGATCTCTCTCTCTCTCACTTAAATCAAAAGTAAATCCTCTGAAGTCAATAGAGTTACCGTAGTGAAGGAGAGAGGAAGGGTGGGGCCCAATGGGTGGGGATGTAGGATTGCTCTGCATGGGGCCAAACAGGCTGATATTTCATTGGTTCCACATGGAATTGACAGAAACCTCCTTTCAGGACAGGCCTGCTGTCATTCTGTACAGCTAAACATCATTTTCTGGGGAGAAAATTGAGCTATACAAAAAAAAATCCCCCTTTTCATCATTCTCATTTTTAGTCTATTCTCCCCCCCCCCCTCACAGGACAAACCCAGACTGAAAAAAGAAGCCAGAGCATTTATTTCCCCTCTTTCCTTCTGCAATCCCTCCACTACTACTTGTTTGTAAATGTTACACTTACAGCATGCAGTCAATCAGGTTGTGACTGTGTAGTAGGTAACTTGGCTTGATTTCAGCCCAGCCTGCGTGTCCCTTCATACTCTCCCTCCAGAAATATATAGACAACCCTCTACTCTGCCTCCAAACTGACTGAGAACAAGTAGTTGGCAATAAAGCACATAATATTCCCTGTAATAATCAAATTCTATGTGTCTGGGTCCTGATTATCTTGTCTTTGCTCACTGAAGCATGATTATCACTTGTTGACCAAGCAAAGTCAGGCCCTACATTCAACTTGATGGAGTTTATTTGTCTGTAATGTCATAACTTTCTCACACTTTTGACTGGTGTGAGAAAAATCAGGCCTACACAGGGCGGGCGCTTCCAATTAGGCGACCTAGGTAGTCGCCTAGGGAGCCAGGATTTGGGGGGGGGGCGGCATTTTGCCGCCCTTGGCGGCAATTCAGCGGCGGGGGGTCCTTCCGCGCTCCGGGTCTTTGGTGGCAATTCTGAGGCGGGTCCTTCACTCGGGACCCGTCGCCGAAGTGCCCTGAAGACCGGGAGCGCGGAAGGACGCCCCGCCGCAGAATTGCTGATGACGACCGGGAGCGCAGAAGGACCCCCGCCTAGGGCGCCAAAAACCCTGGCGCCACTCCTGGCCCTATGCTCACTATGGTGCTGCAAGCAAAGGAATTTCTCTAGTGCCTCTGCAGCTAGCTACACAAATCATAGGCAATAGTTCAATATACTGCTTTCTCTCACACTGGTGTACAGCTCAGCCTCAGTAAGCAATGCAGTGTGTAACTAGTTTGAGCTAATGCCAATTTTAAAGAGTCAGTGACCTAGACAGTAACAGAAGGGCAATAGAGTTGTGCAAGGGTCATGGACTGATAGTCCACAAGCACAAGCTGAAGTGCAAAAATCTGCTGCATAGTTCTGTAAATGCAAGCTGTGTTATTCCAATGCTGGACTTCCTGTACAGCTCTGCCAATGCCCCTCAGTCCCGCCCTGCAGCCCCCTGCTATTCCAGTGCTGGGCTCCCCACACAGCTCTGCCAATGCCCCTCAGTCCTGCCCTGCAGCCCCCTGCTATTCCAGCCCTGGGCTCCCCACACAGCTCTGCCAATGCCCCTCAGTCCTGCCCTGCAGCCCCCCTGCTATTCCAGTGCTGGGCTCCCCACACAGCTCTGCCCATGCCCCTCAGTCCTGCCCTGCAGCCCCCCTGCTATTCCAGTGCTGGGCTCCCCACACAGCTCTGCCAATGCCCCTCAGTCCCGCCCTGCAGCCCCCTGCTATTCCAGTGCTGGGCTCGCCACACAGCTCGGCCCAAAACTTCTTTAGAAGTGCCAAGGATACTGAGATGTGGGTTTGTAGGAGAAAAAGCAGTTGAATTTTTCAAGTTACAGAAGAGGCAGGATGAGAACAATAGCACTATATAGAGTCCTTCCACAGATTAAACCCTCAAGCTCTTAAGCAAAGTAAGCCATTATGGGATAAGAGGGAAGGTCCTCTCATGGATCAGTAACTGATTAAAAGACAGGAAACAAAGGATAGGTATAAATGGTCAGTTTTCAGAATGGAGAGTGGTGTCCCCCAGGAATGTGTATTGCCACCAGTGCTGTTCAACATGCTCATAAATGATTTGGAAATAGGGGCAAACAGTGAGGTGGCAAAATTTGCAGACGATGCAAAGTTATTCAGGATAGTTAAGTCCAAAGCAGACTGCAAAGAGTTACAAAGAGATCTCACACAACTGGGTGACTGGGCAACAAAATGGCAGCTATAATTCAATATTGATAAATGTAAAATAATGCATGTTGGAAAACATAATCCCAACTATATATGCAATGTGATGGGGTCTAAATTAGCTGTTACCACCCAAGAAAGAGCTCTCGTTGGCATTGTGGATAGTTCTCTGAAAACATTCACTCAATGTGTAGCAGTAGTCAGAAAAGTAACAATGTTAGGCACCATTAGGAAAGGGCTAGATAATAAAACAGCGAATATCATAATGCCATTCTACTCCTAATCCATGATACTCCTACACCTTAAATACTGCGTGCAGTTCTGGTTGCCCCATCTCAAAAAAGATATATTAGAATTGGAAAGGGTACAAAGAAGGGCAACAAAAATGATTAAGGGTATGGAACAGCTGCCATATGAGGAGAGATTTAAAAGACTGGGACTATTTTTTCTGGAGGACAGGTCCATCAATGGCTATCAGCCAAGATGGTCAGGGATGTAACCCCATGCTCTGAGTGTCCCTAGCCTCTGGTTGCCAGAAGCTCGGCATGGACAACAAGGGATGAATCACTTGGTAATTGCCCTGTTCTGGTCATTTCCCTCTGAAGGACCTGGCACTGGCCACTAGCAGAAGACAGGATTCTTGGCTAGATAGACCATTGGTCTGACCCAATATGGTTGTTCTCCCCAGCCCACATCCAAAGAACCTTTTCCTTCCTCTTGCCTCTGAGGTCTCTTTAAAGATCATCACTTTCCCTCTTCCACACACTCAGGAGTTAGTCCGGCTTTTCCTTCTCAAAGGTGTAACTGAGTCAGCTCTACATGCTACAGGCATGGGGGAGAGGGCTAATAGGAACCACACTTGCCCTTGTGATCTCCACTAGCAGTGTCTGCACTGGGAAGAGTAACAGTAGATCATAAATCTACTTCTGAGCTTCCTGTCCATTATCCCCACTGCCTCACTGAAGGGAACTCTTCTCAGCATTGCAGACCCCCGCCAGTAACCAAAATTCTGGTCCAAATTCTAATAGTCACTATAACTACTCTTATATATTCATTGGTTCAGGCCATAGGTTTGCACCATGGAGCCCATCCCAGTGTTGTGCAGGATGGAATCTGCTGAGAGCCATGCGGTGAGGGACTGGAGTTCTGCGTGGGCCTCTCTCCCTCCCAATGTGAGCACCAGAATGAAAGAGTTGCAGAACCCCCTGGCATACTGTCTGGCCCCAGCAGGGGTGCTGGAACAATTTGTATAGCGGGGGTGCTGAGAACCACTGAGCCAAACTGTAAACCATGGATAAAATGGAAACCACTTCAAGCCAGGGGGGTGTGGCAGTACCCCCAGCACACATAGTTCCAGCACCTATGGGCCCCAGGGAAGCTGGCACAAAGGCCACCTGCATGTCCTTGCTGGATCTCTTGGTTGGTTACTCCATGACCCTCCTGTTAGAGCAAAGGTGACAAGGGCCAGGGCCCTGCAGCAAGTCAATGCCTCAGTTGTAAATATGCATCTGGCTGCTCTGTCATTTGGTTCAAATCCACTGTGCTCCCTGTGGCCCTTGTTGTAACGAAGCCAAGTCATTAAGTGATGAACCAGCAAATTCTGTTCTGTCCCACTTTCCAAATCCTCTGTTATCGGCTCACTGCGTCCTGTCTTCTCCTAAACTCCCACTCTGTCAATGTGCTCAGCAAATACAAGGTGTTGGAAATCGCCAATGGAAAGTTCTTCCATCGGAAAATGATGATTCATCAAAACCAAAATGTTCCCTGGAACTGTGTAGATCTCGATGAAACATTCAACGGAAACTTGCCTGCTTTTTCTGCTGGCTCATCGCCTGCCTCCCGTGGCTCCTCACCTGGAGGGTTGGCTGGAGCCTCTGCTCCCAGGGATCTTCAGACAGCTCTGAGGGCATCCCTTGGCCCAGAGTCAGCCAACCCAGGAGGCCAAATCACTAGGGAGTCAGGCAGCCCCTGGAGCAAGTAGTTAAATTCTGGCTTCTCCCCAAAGGGAATGTTTTCAGGCTTTCCTCCTTGTGAAAAATTTCAAATTTTTGACCGTATGTCTTTGCTCAGGACAAAAGAGTTTTGTTTTGTTCTGTTCAAAACAATTTTAATTTTTTCACAAGAAAGGGAGACTGTTTTTTAGCCACTTCCACTAGTGGTCTATGCTTAATGCCAGCCAGGACACAGCTTCATTCCCCCCCACACATGAAGGTTCAGGCTTGTCAATGAGACCCTAAAAGCACCACCATGGTGTGGGAAAGGGGTCCCACAAGCTTTATCCAGAGACATACCTCAATCCTGCCCTGCAGTCCCCCTTCTATTCAAGCCCTGGGCTCCCCGCATAGCTCAGATGATGCCCCTCAGTCCTGCCCTGCAGCCTCCTGCTATCCCAGTCCTGGGCTCCCCACCCAGCTCTGACAATGCCCCTTAGTCCTGCCCTGCAGCCAGTGCCGGCGCTTCCACTAGGCGACCCTAGGCGGTCGGCTAGAGCAGCAGGATTTGGGGGGCAGCATTTTGCCATCCTCGGCGGAAATTCGGCGGCGAGGGGGTCCTTCCGCTCCGGGTCTTCAGCGGAAATTCGGCGGCGGGTCCTTCACTCGCTCTGGGACCTGCCGCCAAAGTGCCCCGAAGATGCGGAGCGGAAGGACCCCCACCGCCGAATGCTCAGAGGAGGAGCGCTGCCGCCTAGGGTGGCAAAAACCCTGGCACCACTCCTGCCTGCAGCCCCCTGCTATCCCAGTCCTGGGCTCCTCACACAGCTCTGCCAGTGCCCCTCAATCCTGTCCTGCAGCCCCCCTGCTATTCCAGTCCTGGGCTCCCCACACAGCTCTGCCAATGCCCCTCAGTCCCGCCCTGCAGCCCACTATTCATAGATTCTGAGGCCAAAAGGGACAATTGTGATCATCTGCTCTGACTTCATGTCTAACTCAGGCCATAGACAACTCTTTTTGAACTAGTGCATGTCTTTTAAAAAATCCAATCTTGATTTAAAAATTGCTCCTGATGGAGAATCCACTGTGACCCCTGGTAAATTGTTTTAGTCATTAATTAACCTCACTGTTAAAATGTAGACCTTATTTCCAGTCTAAATTTGTCTAGCTCAGCACTTCTCAAACTGTGGGTCGGGACCCTGTGTTAATGGGGTCACCAGGGCTGGCTTTAGGCTTGCTGGGGCTGGGGCTGAAGCCGAACCCCAAGCCCCACTGCCCGGGCCAAAGCCCAAGGACTTCAGCCCTGGGTAGTGGGGCTCGGGCTTCAGCTTCAGCCCTGGGTAGGGTTGGCAACTTTCTACTTCACACAAAACCAAACACCCTGCCCCCTGCCCCATCCCTCCTCTGAGGTCCCACCCCTGCCATGGCTCTTCTCTGAGGCTCCAGGCTGGGGATAGAGCCAAGGGGTTCGAAGTATGTGAGGCAGCTCCAGGCTGGGGCAGGGGGGTTGGGTGCAGGGGGGTTCGGGCTCCAGCTGGGGGTGCTGGCTCTAATGTGGGGCCGAGGATGAGAGATTTGGGGTGCAGGAGGGGGCTGGGGCAGGGGGCTGGGGTGCAGGAGGGGTGAGGGCTCTGACAGGGGATATGGGCTTTGGTGTAAGGCCATGGATGAGGGGTTTGGGGTGCAGGAGGGGGCTCCGGGCTGGGATTGAGGAGTTCAGAGGGTAGGATGGGGATCAGGGCTAGGGCAGGGGGTTGGAGTGTCGGGGTCGGGAGCTCTGGCTGGGGGTGTGGGTTCTGGGTTGGGGATGGGGATGAGGGTTTTGGGGTGTAGGAGGGGGCTCCGGCCTGGGATCGAGAAGTTTGGAGGGGGATCAGGGCTTGGGCAGGGGGTTGGGGCACGGGATACAGGCTCCGGTGGCACTTACCTCAGGTAGTTCCCAAAAGCGGTGGCATGTCCCTCCTCCAGCTCCAATGTGGAGGCGCGGCCAGGCGGCTCTGTGCGCTTCCCAGTCCACAAGCACCACCCTGCAGCTCCCATTAACCATGGTTCATGGCCAATGGGAGCTGCAGAACCGGCGCTTGTGGCAGGAACAGTGTGTGGAGCCCCCTGGCTGCCCCTACACATAGGAGCCGGAGGGGGGACATGCTGCTGCTTCCGGGAGCCGCATGTAGCCATGGCAGGCAGGGAGCCTGCCTTAGCCCTACTGCGCCACCGACCAGACTTTTAATGGCCCTATCAGCAGTGCTGACCAGAGCCACTAGGGTCACTTTTTGACTGGGCATTCCAGTTGAAAACCAGACACCTGGCAACCCTAGCCTTGGGCTTCGGCTTTGGCCTCCCCGCCTGGAGGCAGGGCCCAGGCGGGCTCAGGCTTCGGTCCCCCCTACTGGGGTCATGTAGTAATTTTGTTGTCAGAAGGGGGTCGTGGTACAATGAAGTTTGAGAACCCCATGTCTAGTTTCAACTTCTAGTCATTGGATCTTGTTAAGAACCCATTATCAAATGTACAAACTTATATTGGGTTCAAGTCACCCCTTAACCTTCTCTTTGTTAGACTCAAGGAGTTCAATCTATTTATCTTATCACTAAGTGGCTCTTCTCTGAACCCTCTCCAGTTTATCAGCACCCTGCTTGCATTATAGACACCAGAACAGGGCACATTATTCCAGCAGTGGTTGCACCAGTGCCACATGCATTCCTGGACTCCCCCCACAGCTCTGGCAACACCTTTCATCCTTCCCTGCAGCCCCCTCTGGACCTCTCTTAAGACCATTATTTCACAGAGCCTTCTTGAGCCCCGATTTCTCAGACATTATGAACTGACAGCTGGGGCATGAAAAATTTCCTTTGAGCATAAAGGGAGGGACAGTATGAAGGGGACTGTGCAGGGGATATTAACTCACTGTCCTGTTCATTGACAGGACCCTCTGAGTCCGTGGTCCAAGGACTTTTAAAGTACTATACTAACTCTTCACATGTTTTCACTTCCCACTCCTGGACCCACAGTGGGGTGAAGGCTGGGTTATCACCCACAGCCAATTGCATAACCTCACCACATGTTTGTCTTTTCCAACTATTTGTACTGGAAGTGACTAGAGCTGGGCCTGTGTGGGTTTGAGATTACAGCTGAGTGACATTTTTTGTACAAAAGTCTCTTTTTTTGGCAGCAAAAATGCAGCTTGGGCAGCAGCAAAACGTTTTGCAAATTATTTTAGTTTTTTGGGGGGAAAAACCTTAAACCAAATTCCAGAAAAAGAAAATGTTTTGTTTTGAAATTTTCCAATAAAATGTTATAGGGGTTTGGGGTTGTGTTTTTTTTTTTTTTTTGTCTTTTCAAAATTTCCTTTAATTTATTTTTAAAATACTCAAAAACATAAAAAAAAAGACTCAACATAAAAATTAAATGTTTTCTTTCAGGGTGAATGAAATTTTTCTTTTGAGCCAAAACAATTTTTTTCAACCTTTCACTTCAGTAAATCTTTAGAAAACTTTTGGTTGTCAGGAACTGAAAAATTACTCATTCTCCCAGGTCTACTGGGGAGCTGAATAGGATCCATCCTTCCCTTGACTAAGTTTCCCCTGTATTTCAGATCTCTGTTTCGTGGAAGCAGGGCAGGGGCTGCCCACACTTCCTGAATGATCTTAATTCCCTAATGGGGTAAGGGATTAATCTTCAGAATGTCTACTTCTGTTTTCCCATCTGCTCGCCAAAGGGCTTCTTCCTTTGCCTTTCTATAGCACTTCCCATCAGAAGATCCTAAACCACTTGACAATCATTAGTCAGTTGAGCCCAACACACCTCTGCCAGGTGGGTCAGGATCATTACCTCCATTTTACTGGTGGGTAAACTGAGGCACGGAGAGGGGCGTGAACGTGCCCAAGGTCACACAGTGAATCGGTGGCAGGGCTGAGAAATGAACCCACTTCTCCCAACTTTCTCTCACAAGATTTTCCCTCCTCTGTTTAGAGCCCCAGTGTGCCAATCTTACTGTGCTCCAAAGAGACCATTCACGACTAGCACCAGCTTCCTGCTCCCTCGAACAACTGAGGGCACTGATATGCCCAGAGCTAGCTCTGTGGACATGAGCAAGTGTGCTCTACGCACTCCTAACAAGGGCAGTGGCACAAACACACCCCTACAGGGGCAGCTCCACTCCTGCAGCCAGCAAAGGGCACTTTTATAACCATGGCCAGCTCTGACACTCGCCATGCAGCCAGGGGCAATGGTACACAAAATGGTCTCACTGGCATCCCCTGTGAGCTGTACTGGAGGGATATTATTGGAAGTAGCTGGCTATCATACCAGAGGAATACAGCATAGGAACAGGAAAGGTTTCTCTGGAAACACTGGGCAGGATTTGGGAGTTGGTTCCAATCCCCACAGAATGCTGGACTGGCCCTGTAATGAGCTAAAGGGCTTTTCCAACCACCGCAGAGTGCTGCTGGAGTGATACAAACGGATTTGGGGGTGAATGGTTCAGACACAGGAGAGTGTCTCACATGAACACCTCCAATAAATATCTTCCCCCAGTTTGTCAGGGTCTGGCCAGGGACAGTCTCTGTGCCATGAGTCAGAGCTATTGGCTCTGGCTCCCCCTCACGTACCTCTCTCCATTTCCCAGATGGTCCTGGCCCCCTGCCCTCATCTCGCCCCTCCCGGGAGCTGTTTGCAGAGAGAGGTATAAAGAGGCGGACCCAGCGGATAGCCAGGGTGCAGGGAGCCAGCGGACAAGTCTGTGTGTCTGCCTCACTCACCACCCTCGCTCTGCACCATGGGGAAGGACAGGCTGCCCGGTGGCCCGAGCATCTTCCTCCTGCTCCTCTTGCTCCTCCCTGGAGACACCTCGCCCGCCACTGAACCGTAAGCTGCACATGCACGGGCTCATGCTGTCTTCTCGTTTCTTTCCTTCATCCCCCTCACAGCTCTGCCAATGCCACTCAGTCCGGCCTAGCCACCCCCTGCTATTCCAGTGCTGGGCTCCCCACACAGCTCTGCCAATGCCCCTCAGTCCTGCCCTGCAGCCCCCTGCTATTCCACTCTGGGGCTCCCCACACAGCTCTCTCTAGCTGTATCCCTACCTAGACATCTTCAGGAGTTTGGCTCTCCCTGTGGTTTCATGGGCAATATGCCATCTGCCTTGTGGTACCTTTCGTGGATGGGCCCCAGTTTCCTTGCCTGTGAGGGAGAGCTCAGAAAAGTGTTTCTCTTTTCTCCTCTTCTTTAAAGCCAGTTTGCTTCCCTTGGCAGCCACAGACTGTGCTTGTTCCCAAAGAGAGTCTGTGACCTAGATTCCTGACTGTCAGCACAGACCCTGGCAGTGGCACACTCTGCTGGAATATCCACCTGGGGCACTGCAAACTAGCAACTTGGCTGCAACCTCGCCTCCATTGAGGGGCCTGAAGAGGGCGCGTGGCCAAGCTCAGCCAGGAGCTGGATGGACTCAGGGTATCCCTTTGGCAGTGTCGACTGGCAGAGAGTTCCCCTGGAGCCCAGCATAGATTAGAGCGTTTACCCTCCAGTGCACACTCCCCTGTCCTGGGTGCAGCACTCCTCCTTGTTGGTGTACACGAGCAGGTGCAATTTACACTGCCCTGATTCAGTGGGGGAGGGATCTAGTCCCATATCTCCAATGTCAGATCTCTTAACCCAATGAATGCCTTGTTAGAATTGTTTGTTTGTGTTGCAGCAGTGCCTATGCACCCCAGTTATGGATCAGGATCCCCACTGTGCTAGGCTTTATACAAATACAGAACAGGGAGACAATCTATAGCTGGCTGGAAACTGGAATTGCCATGCCACCGGAAAGCCTGACATTTTAAAATTTGTTTTAATTCCAAATCGGAATGTGCAGTTTAAATGTTGAGAGGAAGGGAATTACAGAAAATTTTGATTCAGAAACATGGAAATGTTTCATTTTGATAATGTCACAACATTTTGTTACGATAATATTGAATAATTATAATGTAAATGTATAGAAATATTATACTACAACATAATATTAAAGGGAAAATGAAACATTTTGATGTTATTGAAACGAGAAAGTTGAAACCATTTGTTTTATCATTTTTCAATTGGGCCCTTGGTCAAACTCGACATGTTCCCACAAACCGGTTCCATTTTGACTAAACTACACTGTCCGACAGAAAATAGTTTCATCAGATTTTTTTCACCCAGCTGTATTCCATTCTGAGCATGTAGCTTGTGTCTGGTCAGACATGTTGTCTACATCCTGCACCTTTAAATGGAGAGAAGACCCCCTCTGTGCTGCAGAAGCACTTGCAGTTTTGTGTTCAGTTGCATCCTGCTGCACAGGAGAGGCCCCACTCTTCTCTCCATCTGTCTTACCGAGACCTGCCTTGTGTGCAGTCTTGTTCTCTCGGCCTAAACTAAAGTTCATGCAGGTTGAGAGGGCAAGGGAAGAACAGAATGTGATGCCAGTCACAAGTTTTATTCTGCTCCATGAGGCATTTTATGCTGTTTAACCAAGTAATCGGCATATTAGTGACTATTTTGTGTATATGCTTAGTTTACAGTTGACATATTCTGCCCCAAGCTGGTTGGGAGGAGAGGAAGAGGGGAGGGGTGGTGTTCACCGGGAAGCTGAACAAAACCTGGCAGCTTTGGCTGGGGTAGCAGGTGCCCAGGAGGGTCAGATGCGGAGCTGCTGGGGTTATTGTTACTGAGTGGTAAGGCTTTAACTCCTGGGATGCTTTGAGCTGTTCGGGTCACAGCGGCTGGGGGTCTGTACCGGGGGGAGCCTGGGGCCAGTATCAGGTCTCTCACATTCTGTCATCACCTCCAGGCTGCTTGCTGTGATCCAGCAGGAAGAGTGGAGGCACCTGGCTGTCGGCTCAGCAAATGCCACAGCTGCCTCTAGCAGCCAAGGGGCAACTGCAGGAAACTGCCTGCTGCCTGCTTACGGTTCAGCTATTCACTGAGGCTCTCATACTGTGCTAATCATTGTAGTACCAGCGAGCCTGCCACTAGAGTATTAAGCAACACGACTGTCACGTGTTGTTCCTTTTGTCATCCTCACCCCAGAGGGAGAAGTGTGTGCAGCGCAGTGCTTCATTTGTAATGAAAGAGATGCTGGGGCTCAAGCAATTAGGTGCCTGGGCTCAAGCAATTTTTTTACAAGCCCAGAGGTGCCAGGGCAATGAACTGCCAAGCCTAGAGGTGCCGGGGCTCAGCCCTGGCAAGCCCTGGCACAAATTAAGCACTGGAGCAGTGTCAGGTTTTGGCAGTGTGCGGCCTTTTCTGTTCTGATGTGTGAGAATCCAGCTGAGCTGCAGGGACATGTGACAGGGCTGCGAACGGGTGAATGTCACACATGAGGCAGGACACTTGGCAGCGCTAAACGTAGGCCCTGGCTTTCCATGGCCTCGCTCTTCGTATCGCCATTTACAGCAGGGCAGAGTAGGTGTCAAATGCTACCAGAGCAGAACCGCGCTCTTCAGACTCCCTTTGCACTCACTCTGCACCAGGTGCCAGACGGGGGAGAATCAGCCCCCAGCCTTTATTGGCAGAGATTGAAGGTAGAGAGAAAATCACTCAGGGCTTGATCCAAAGCCCAGTGAGGGGAATGGAAAGAGTCCTATTGACTTCCATGGGCTTTGGCTCAGGCCTAACAAAGGGCGAAGTGGAATTTAATCAGAGCCAGGTTAAGGCTACTCCTACCTAACTCTGTCATTTTGAAATCTTGGCTAAGCAAGATGAACAGCCCCCCGGCAGAAAGCTGGGTGTCCCAGGGAGCTTCAAACTGCTGCACGTCCAGCCTCCCAGCAGTGACGCTCTGCCAGCATCTCTGCTCTGAGTCAGCAGGCTGCAGCCACGGCCGGTGAGATCTCCTTCTGTAGCCCAAATCACTCTGTTGTTGTCATTGCCGGCAAGTTGGGTAAAGTCCTCACTAACATTTGAACCTGTAAGCGAGCACTTTTCATCCAAAGATCTCCAGGCACATTAAAGGGGGGGGGGGTGTAAGCAGCATCTTCAGGATCCCAATATCAGAAATGGGGAAACTGAGGCACAAAGCAGTGACGCCCAGTAGCACACAGCATGTCACTGACACACCCAGGCATAGCAAGGAATTCTCAAGCTAAAGCCCTGTCCACTAGGCCACGCTGCCCCTTTAGCACAATGGCCATTCCCTACAGTCAGATGTCAGCGCACACACAGCCATCCATACATTTGTATCTCTCCATTACTGAGAGTAGCAGGTGACACACCTAGATCGACAGACAGCTAGAGAGGAGATTAGATTAAAAGCCCTGATCCACACTCCTGTGTAACTGCCTGCCAGTCTCCATGGAGGTACAACAAGCATTTCATCTGAGCTCCCTGCCCCCTGTTCAGATAATACAGCAAGGGGCTGTGGGATACACAAACCTCAATTAACAGCCTGGAACTTTTCAAGCCATCCCCACTCCCTGCTGGGAGCCTGAACAAACAGCCCTTGGACAGCAATCGCTGTTAGCACAGAACTAGTTCCTTCACTCCAGGTGGTGTCCTAGGATCCTGGCTGACTGAGCAGACTGGCTAGTATGTTACAAAAGCAAAATGAAATTCACCTTCCTGTATGTACAAATTACAGTGCAGATGGATGGTCGGGGATTCGGCTGCCACACTAACCAATGCCCTTTCATCAATACCTTCTCCATTCCCCATCCCCGCCTCTCTGACCTGTGCCCTTCCCCTTCCCAGGCAGTACATGGTGCTAGTGCCCTTTCTGATCCACACCAACGGTCCTGAAAAGGTCTGTATCCAGCTGACCCACCTGAACGAGTCTGTGACGCTGAGCGCCACGCTGGAATACGCAGGGGAGAACAGGAGCCTGATCGCAGACGTGGTGTCAGAGAAGGACGTGTTCAAGTGCGTCCCGTTCACAGTGAGTATCTGACCCCCACAGGGTTTATTACCTGAGTCTATAAGATAGTGACAGCCTGGGACCAACCCCTGAAAGGCCTGATACCATCAGAAATCACAAACAGAGCCAGGCTCAGGTAGGAGACATTCAAGGAAAACAACAGTTCCTACTGGCAGTGCTGCGGATGATTCATTAGGAATGATCTTTAGTAAGTACTGAGGTCAGTGCCCGGCACGATGCTGGGAGAGACTGTGGTACAGGCTGTGGTGTGCTGGCTTTGTTGGGTGCTTTTCTCTCTGAGTCAGTGCTGACCTTACAGCTGCGGACTGGTCTCCCATTTCTCAGGGGGCTCCACAAGCCTCTGAGTGAGACCGACAAGAAAGCCATGGAAGGAGGAGGTTAGAAAACTTCCTCGAGACCATTGACATCTGTCAAGGCTGAATCCCCACTCTGTCACTCCAAGTGCAGAAGGTGGGGGCCCGCGAGGATTCTAAAAATTAATACTGGCCACTCTGGGTTTGTATTAAACTCCCAAGGTTACAGCTTTTCTCTGATACCTTGGTTTGGTAAACGCTGCCACCACCCAAATGCAAAAAAAAAAAAAAAAACCCTTGGACCCAGGTAGGCGCACTTGGGAATTCCTCCCTGTGGGGTACCCTCAAGCCCTTTCACCCCCCTGCGGGGAAGCACTGAGAAAGAAAACAAAGGAAATTAGCTGTTGCCTCCAGCTAATCAAACAGCATATGCACAAACATCTTAGGGCACCAAAAATCCAATCCTGTTCTTAAAAAAGGAAAATTTTATTAAAAACAAAAAGAAAATATATCTGGAACTTAGGCTTTTGCTAGATTTTAAAAGAGCAATTCCAAAAAGTATGCACCCAAAATAGCTTCTTGGGGGTTCAGCTTAAAGGTTACAAGCAAACAAAAGCATTTGAGGTTAGCACAGAGGAGATCCACAAGCCAAAATAAAGAAATGACCTGATCATGTCTACCTAAACATTCCCTATCCCAATGAGTCCTGCTAGGCATGGAAAATAATTTTTCATACCTGGTTCAAACCTTACACGGTATTTCTGCTTATAGCATTGCTGCTCTGTGTTCCTGCAGACCAAAGAGAGCAACCACAACCAAAGGGAAAGTTTCTTTTCCCATTTAAAAAAGTTCTAGCCTTCCCATTGGCTCTTTTGGTCAGGTGCCCACTTTTTTTCTTTTACCTGTGGGCTTGTTAACCCTTTACAGGTAAAGCAAGCAGAGGACACACCAAGAGGGATTTTACAGCTAACTGGTGGGCTGGGTGTCCATCAAAGGGAGCTATCCTCCCTTTATTTATCACAACGTCCATGAGCTCATCTTGTGCCTCTCCCGGGGGCCAGTTCAGGGTTTCTCCCTGCGCTCTCAAGGCTGGCTGGGGGGACAGTAGAAGAAAATGGACCCAGCCCAGAAGTAATTAATCAAATGTAGCTTCCCATTTTCCTCCATCACTGGGATCCACAGCTGGGGGGACACGATCACAGTCCATCAATCCCTTTGAGGAAGGAGCATAACGAGGGAAGGGAAATGACCCCCAGTCTTGGCAAGAGGCAGCACAAGTGGTGATGGGCAGAAGGAAAAGCTGAGACTAAGATACTGGGAGAAGTTCTTAAGATATGAGCTGCTGGGGTGAAGGAGTCAGAGACTCCTTGTAGGGAGGGGATGGCCGGGAGTGGCAGGCAGAGTCTCCTTTGGAGGAGGAGGTGAGGGCCCCATCACTGCAAAGATTCTGGCAGCATAGAGGAGACATTAGTGGGGATGGAGGAGAAGAGTCCTGCAAAACCAGGGTGAGGTCAGACTGGCAGAGCCCCAGACCCCACAATCCCTCATTCTGGTAGGTACGTGGTGACCTTTTTGTTTGGTTTCCATGTACAACTCCAGCCTCCAAGGGCTCAGTGCAGAGGGGAGCGTCTCTAAGGCAGCGGGTCTTTTGCTGTTCTCCAGGTTCCAAAGTCCAGCAGCTCATCAGCAGCGTTTCTCACGGTGCTGGTGAAGGGGCCGACGCTGGAGTTCAGGAGCCGGAAATCGGTGCTGGTCAAGAACTCAGAGAGCCTGGTCTTTGTGCAGACGGACAAACCCATCTACAAACCTGGACAAACAGGTACAGGGAATCAGGCGTGGAATTAGATACAGAGCAGAAAATCCTCCCTGACTCCCCAGAGACCCCACAACTCGTCACCAAGTTAGTACAGCTGGCAGTAAACCTGCCTTCCCACCTCCTCCCCACCAGTCATAAACCTGGGGAGTGTGGTGTATGCATCCAACCCTGCATGTGTCCATGGGTCATTGCATCTGGGCCAGGCATGCACACAGCAGCTGCCTCAATGACTGATGGTCCCTGGGTGAACGGCTGCAGGAGTAACAATGAAAATCTCTTCCTCTCTCAATCATGCCCTCTGCAGTTCTGTTTCGGATCGTCTCTCTGGACGAAGACTTCCGTCCCCTGAATGAGAAGGTAGGTCTGATCGCTGATTAGTTTCCATGGCTGACTTGGTGAGCGCTGATGATGACCCTTTAAAGTCCTTTGTGATTCCTAAGGAACTTATTTCTATTAACATCCGTCTAGAGCCGTAAAAGTGACTGTGTAAAGCAAGTGATGCCTTCTGACTCCCCACATCTTCTTTATAAGGGTCAAATTCTGCCATGATTTACACCCCATTCAACTTCATTGACAGAGTGTACATAGGACAAAATATGTCCTTTTATGGCAGAATATGAATCATGCTTTATTATAATGTAAAACTGTCTAATGTCAAAACTTTTTGGCAATTTTATTAAATCACGTTTAATTTAAACATAAGTCTTTTGCAAATACAAAAAGAAAAACATACAACAGTCTACAACAGCAACATCATATAAAACATATACAACCTTAAAAGGTCAATTAGAACCTAATAAAAATGCTCCTCATTGGTCAAATGCTGGAAGGGCAAAAATTGCCAGTGATTTGATTACTACCAGAGAATGAGAAAAAAATAAAAACATTATCCTTTTGAGATGGTGATAAAAATTCTTTTTATATAAAAGAGGTAAAATCCAGTATGTTCTCAGAAGCTGGAAAAATCTACAATCTTCCATTGCTCCAGAGTTACACAGGCAAAAATGAAAATGTGAAGGAACTTTTCCATATCTACCTGTAAGGACAGCAATTTCCATGGTTTGGGATCTTAATTGAGTATATCCCTTACATAAATGAGGATTTCATAATTCAGTCAAATACTGTTCAAAACATGAGCCATCTTCAAAGTAGAAAACCAAAAGACAAACTTTGAACCATGAATCACAGCCTGATCTTCTTGTTGGGTAATATTTGTCAATCTTTGTTTAAGTAGTTGATTACACTGATTAAAAGATATCGACAATAAGTAATAGAAAAATCCAGCCTATTTATAATAAATTGGAAGGTCTTATATCATGGCAATATGGAGTGCACAGGTTGTTCCTCCATCTCCTGAAGGCAAAAATGGGGCAATCTGTAATCTGGAAGAGTACAGATCTTAGACCAAGTATCAGAGGGGCAGCCGTGTTAGTCTGGATCTGTAAAAAGCAACAGAGAGTCCTGTGGTACCTTTAAGACTAACAGATGTATTGGAGCATAAGCTTTCGTGGGTGAATACTCACTTCGTCAGACGCATGATGAAGTGGGTATTCACCCACGAAAGCTTATGCTCCAATACATCTGTTAGTCTTAAAGGTGCAACAGGACTCTCTGTTGCTTTTTACAGATCTTAGACCAAAATTTAAGAAAAGTAATACAAGCTCTATGACTTATAGTAAAACCATCCACCTCAGCACGTAAAAACAAAGGAGGGGTAGAATTTGGGAGAATCATGTCTCCTCACAAAATTATTTTGAATGATCTCTAAGGCTGAAATTTGGCCCCTAAATCAAACTTCAGCCTCATAGATCATCTATGACATTATTTTTGCATTAAAGATTATTAGTACTGGGGCAGCTCTGTTCCCAACATATGGGCAGGTAAAACAGAGCACCCCTTGGCCAGAGCTAAGGGCCTTTTGTTTTAAGTCTTCATGATAAGGAAACCAGTGGCCTAAATGATGAAACTTTATCCCTAAATAAGTAAAAGCAAAGATTCGTTTGTTCTGCCCAAAAATCGTGACTTTGGGCTTATAATTGAGAACTAAGCCTTGAGAGTTATAATAAGAGAAAAAACAAGATAATAACTATCGGAGGCATCTTGGATGCTGCGATAAAACAACCGTGCCATCAGCATATAACAACACTGGAATGGATCTACTCTTAATTTGCAGGGGAGAGAAATGATCTTCCTTTACAACATCACCGCTTCATTAATATATACATTAAAAAGAAGAGGCACTGGAAAGCAAACCTGCCATACTCCCCTAGAAATAGGGGAAACAGTACGTTCTCCATTGGCTTTAGTTTTTAACCTCACCATATTGCACTGGTGTAGAGCCTCCAAAATATGCAAAAGTCTTAGATCGATTCTCATCCTTCTTAATTTTGCCCAGAGTTTTTCTTGGTTAATAAAATCAAATGCCATCTTTAGATCTATGAAAGCAGCATATAAACTACTACCATTAACCACAGTATATTTATAAATCATATAGGATAAAATAAAATAATTATCCACTGTGGCTCTACCAGACCTAAAGCTGGACTGCTCTTCGCGTAGTAAATTAGCCTCTAAAGCCCATATTTCAAGTTTAGAGAGTAAAAATCTGCATTAAATCTTCCCTGCCACATCTAACAGACCAATCGGTCTATATGAAGCAGAATTCTTTCTGTCCCCTTTTTTAAAAATAGGAACTATAATAGTGAACTTCCCACCAGACGGAATCCATCTGGTATGATTAATGACAGTAAATAATTTAGCCAAGTCTGGGGACCACCAATTAGGATTATCCTGAGAAACTTCATCAGAGAGAAAATCTTCTCCTGGAGGTTTTTTTCCATTGTTGGGCTAAAATTAATGAGTGTACTTCACTGTACTGTACTAAAAGCCAGAGTAGTAAATCAAAGAGAGGATTCCTCATTGCATCAACTATGGTAGAATTAGATTAAAAAACTGGTTGAGGAGAATCATTAAAGACCTGGCCAAAATGTACTATCCAAGCTTCATGATTAATATGGGGTTCATCATTCAGAGTAGATCTACCAGAACCCGTGGCCGCCATCTTCTAAAATGTGGAAGAATTTTTAGCTTTAGCTGCTGCTTCAAAACCCTTCCACAAGGATCTAAGATATTCTTGGTTTTTCTGATCTAATACATGTTTGTATTGTCTTCTGGCAGCTACTAAATTATGAAGTAAATTAGGAGACGGATTGCATTTTACCCTATTAGCTAGACAAACTACAGCTGTCTTTTCCTTCACACAGTCTGCATCAAGCCAAGTGTACTTATCTTTGAAAGCATTTTTAGAACAGTTAAAAGAAAAATCAATTTGTTCAGAGACGAGTGGTTGCAAGGACTTTCCCAGCAACTCATGTGATTCACAAATTTGAGAGGAATTCAAGGACTTAATAATGATGTCTCTGAGAAATCTAACATCAGAGTCTTCCAATCCCCTAGATAATTTGTCAGGAATGGCTGAGCTTTAGTCTTTGTAACTACATTTAATTAAGGCATCCTCACCCATGGGTAATAAAAACCTCACTAGAAACAGCACATCATTGTAATTACAGAGAAATCCCTACAATGATGAATTACACAGGGATAATAATATTATCAATAACACTCCCAGCTGTCAATTAACTTTATGTGAAATGTCCCCTCACTTCTTCGATTTACAGGTATCATATTAAACTTATTCAATAATACCTTCTGTTTTTGTCCAGAGATGTTAACCATCTGATCTCCAGAGTTTTAGGGGGGAAGTTTAAAAATCTTCTCAGTGTTTTCTTCCCCTCATACTTGGGAAGGAGATTAATCTTGCCCCTGGAGCAGGAAGTGAAAATTGTCCTGTTAAGATCTTGTTGCCAGAGGTGAATAAACTGGAAAGAGTGCAGAGGAGAGCAACAAAATTTATAAGAGTTTTCAAAAACCTGATCTATGAGGAAAGGTTGAAAGAATTGGGCAATGTTTAGTCTCGAGAAGAAAAGGCTGAGGGAGGACTACATGATAAATTGCCCACAGTTGGTGGAGCTAAGAACCTCCCTCTATCTTCTGTTACATCTTAAAAATCATAATCCTCTGTTTGTGGCATCCGTACGGGCCCTCTGAATATAGGAAACAGGATTTCAGGGCAGAGGGAATGAGTAGCAGGGCAGATGAATCTGCAGAGGCAGATCATTATTCTGAATGTAACGGAGCAGGCTAGTGTAACACTTCATCTGATCACAAGGAAACGTAAAACACTACTGGAGAAGTTAGTGCTTTGAACAGAATTGCAAAGAATAACTATCAAAGAAGAAGCCATTGGTTTCCACGTGCTGAGTAATAACTGGCTTCTTCAGAGGTTAATTTGTAATGAAAGAGATGTGTTATGAATTTGTAATGAAAGAGGCTCAAGCAATTAGGTGCTGGGGCTCAAGCAATTTTTTTACTTCATAACTGACACAGCAAGTCCAGAGGTGCCAGGGCTATGAACTGCCAAGCCCAGAGGTGCCGGGGCTCAGCCCTGGTACAAATTAAGCACTGGCCTCTCCATTTGATAAGACTGGAAATCAGAGACTTTCAGTGGTGGCTTTAGGAACATCCTAAGGGCCTGATTCCCCAGTGCCGTGCACCTTGCAGCATCATTAATACCAGAGCAAAGTGGGCATAAAACGTTGCCAAATGAGGCTGGTTCTGTGTGCCCCACTTTGCACTGGTGTGAGTGACAGCACCAGGGTGGGCCAGCAGTGAGTCAGGCCCTGAGGAGATCACTTCTGTCTTGTGGGAAGGCATGTGACTGGGCCTCAAGACCCCTATACCTGGCTCTGTCACACCTTCCTGCACATCGTACACTGTGATCTAGCTGACCCCTCTGCACCACCTCACTGCGAGTTTGCAGGAGCAGGGGTCCCTGAGGAGACGTCCCAGCAGCAGGCCCCGCCTGATGCTGCAGAGCAGGACACAGAGAATTCAGTTGCCACCTGAAAGCCCTGGAAACCAGCAACTTTCCAAATGGCTACATGCTCAGGGGCACATTTCCAAAGTGCCTCAGTGACTTAGAAACCCAAGTCCCATTTTCAGAAGTGACTTGGGCACTTTGGGCCAGATTGCCAAAGGGATTTAGATGCCTAAAGCCGCAGGTAGGTGCCTAGTGGGATTTTAAAAAGCACATAGGCAGGTTAGGAGCCTAACTCCCATTGGCTGCAGTGGGGAACTAGGTACCGCAGCTCTTGGAAACTACACTCGGTGCCTGTCTGCATTGTTGGGCACCTAAACACCTTTACAAATCTGCCCCCAAGTCTCACTGAAAGTCAGTGGCTCTTTGGCTCCTAAGCCACAGAACCTCAGAGGTATATAGGTGCCTGACTCCCATTGAAATCAACTGCCTAAAGTGTCTAAATCATTTTTGAAAAAGGCTTCTAAGTCACTTAGGTGATTTTGAATTTTTTACCCTGAATCCTCTAAATGCAAAACGAAGTGTTTAATTTCACAGCTGTGTTAAACTGACCAGTTCAGGCTCTAAAACATTAGAAGGCCCCGCTGGAGTTTCTCATTGAGTAGCAGAGAGCAAGGGGCAGAGGGAAATGCAGAGGAGAGACGCAGAAGTCCCCTGAACAGGGTAAATGAGCTCAGTGCACGTCTGACCTGTATTTCTAACTCTGCTTCTCCCTGTTTTCCCCACAGTTTCCACTGGTCTTCATCAAGGTAAGTGGCCCATTGATTTTTACTCTCACAGCCGCTAGCTGAAAGCTGGAGCTGCTGCGGGGATGGGGAGACTCCCGTGCTCCACAGCAGAGGGGGGCTGTAGTGTGGTGTTCGTTGTGAATGGGTAGTGCGGCCACTAGGGTGAGCAAGGAAGTAAGGGTGAGTCTGTGTGAACAGGAAATAGAGTCCTGCATTCACCCCACCCACCCTGGGGGCTGGGTCTCTGGCATCTCAGCATTGGATCACCCTAGAGATTTCAGTCCTCAGCTGCAGCGCAACATTGAAACATGACCTGCAAAGGGGAAAAATGGGCCCGTGACCTTTTCTGTTTCTTTAGGTTGTTTAAAGGAGCCTGAAAAGGGTCTTTTGTGAAAGTGAGCCCTGGTCTGCACACAAATTTCATTCCAGTTTAACTTTGTCAGTCAGGGGTGGGATTTTATACCAAAGTAGTTATACTAGTGCAGCCGCTAGCGTGGGCTCGGTTATACCAGCATAGAGGTGCCTTATACTGGCACAGCTCACTCCCCTTCCCGTACAGGGATAAGCTAGACTGGTCAAAGATATACTGGCTGCTTGAAGAGGAGTAGCAGCCCAAACAACAACATATTTAAGCCCAGATGAGCATTTCCATAGCCCATTGCCTTCCACATACCTGCATGGGGAGGGTTTTCTCAGCCCCAGAGGTAACTTGAGTATTTCAATCCTCAGCCAGAGCAGTTGCCAATTCTCAAACTGCAAATAGAACATTCAAGCTCCCAGGCACAGAGAAACTCACCGCATCCTGCTGTCTGTGCATTGGTCTCTTAGCCTTGCTCTCTCCCATCCTCCTTGCCCACTCCATGCGGCTGTGGGCATGTTGATCAGATGGGCAGACAATGGAATAGATTCAGTGCTGGTATCTGGCTGTTTAATCACATACTGATTGCACAGGACTTGACTGGTTAATCCTTTCAGGCTACTGGGAAAGTACAGAGCTGGCTGCCAGGTGCCCTAACTTCAGCTATAGAAGAGGGCGATGATCGTATATATCCTGTATCTCTGCCGAACGTTGGACTGCAACTGCCCTGCTCTGCAGCCTCATGCCGTGTAGACACCCTGCCTGTAAATGACCTTGTGCTCTCCTCACCTCTAGGACCCACAAAGGAACCGCGTGTATCAGTGGCGAGAGGTGGAGTTAAATGGGGGCCTCACCCAGCTCTCCTTCCCCCTCACCTCTGAGCCCATCCAAGGCACCTACAATGTGGTGGTGCAGAAGGAGTCGGGGACCAATCTCGAACACTCCTTTACTGTGGAGGAATATGGTAAGGAAGGGTCCGACTCGTGCTGGGGTGGGGGTGTTGGAAGCAGGAGCAACCGTCTGGAATTCATCCATTCCAGGCACAAAAATCCAGTTCAGGATTGTCTGGGGTGTAGATGAGTGAAGAGTGATCTGAGGAATGGGCCAGGAAAACACTGGAGACTTTAAGGGATCAGGATCTGAGCCCCCATCCAGTGGTGTGTAGGTTTCTCCTCATCACTTGAACTGCCAGGGTCACTGTTCACTGTAAGCCCGGGAGTATCTGGATCTGAATACAAAGGCCTATCCCTCGGGCCTACTGGATTTGGGCTGTGATTCCAGCCTTAGTACAATGCAGCTTTATTTTTGTGTAGGGTCTTTCCTACCAGTTGTGTGCAGTATATGGTACGGATGCAGAACAAACTGTGTGCATGCTGCATTACAGTGGCACAGTTTTCTCCCCCTGTGGTCTGCCAATGAAACTGGCTTAACTCACCTCTCCTTTCTACCCTTCTCCCACTTGGGTCTTCACACCTTTGTCCTTGCGGCCCCTGACACCCAGAACATCGTCAAATGTTCAAAATAAATAAATAAAGACACTTTGGCTGGAGACCAAGCCTGGAAAACATCAGCCCCAAAGGACAATCTTTCGGAAGGTTTATGAGGAAAGGAAAATGAGGCCAGCAGGAGTGGTAGATTCTCAAAGGACTTTAATTATAGTGGTTGCCACTAATCATTCAAGGAGAGAGAAATTACAGCTCTGTCTAGTCTAGGAAAATGTACCACTCCAGCCCCAACCCCGACCACTTGTGAATCGTCCCACAGAAATGCTCCAGCCACTTACAAGCATTCCAAGAGCTTGTTCTCAGCAAGCCTAAGAACCAGCTCATTCTGAACGGGTTAGTAACAGTGGCTCCACTACTCATCTCGCTGCTGTCCGACAGGGCATTCTGAAACTTCCCAGAATCCACTGCTTCTGGGGTCTGTGCTGGGAACTGCGGGATAGGTACCACATGGTGTCGCAACTGAAGGGCTTTAAAGCAGTGCTCTTGTAGGGCAAACCCGCAGAGCTCCGAACACCAGTCAGCATGGCAGTGCGGGCACAGTGACCAGCCTGTGCTCCAACTGGGCCGATCTCACTGGTTCCAGTGCTCCAGTGTGACCTGGCTCTGGACAGACTGTCACCTCCTTGCTTGGGATGCCTCTGCATGTGCCACTCCAAGCCATGCTGGCTTTTGCCTGAGCCTTATACCTACAGCAGCTCTTATTGAGTTTGCTCTCCACTCTCCCCCCTCCACCCCCACCAGTGTCTCTCTCCCATTATTACCCTCTTGTTCAGTTAGTTCATAACTGCTGAGAAAATTCACTTTGGGGCTGAAACTTGACAGTCTAGTGCCCAGCCAGGAGGCGAATGCAGTCTGTGAGCTCAGCCAGCAGGAAACAATATTTGCTTTTACCGTGTTATGAAACAGCTTTTATCCGACTCTTTTCACGCAGGGATAAGTTTAAAATGGCTGAACTTTCGGGCCAGGTTCCCTGGTGCTGTCCGTCTGCTTTGTACCACTTCAGGGACGCAAAGTAACCGGGCTTATGGCTGCTTTGCTTCACTGGAGCAGCACAGCAGCCAGAGCACACAGTGAATGTGGCCCTTTAAATCTGGTGAGTGACGATGGTGCACTGGGGAGTCGGGCCCTCACTAGGTATCACTTGCGTAGCATAGTTTGGAATACAGCCTCTAAAGCAACGACAGCCCGACGGTCGGGGTTGGGCAAGGGGAGCAAAGGGGAGGGGAGCAGGGGTTACGGTGTCTTTCTCTTCAGTGCCACAGTCCCTGGCCAGATCCTCAGCTGGTGTAAGCTGGCACAGCTGCTCTGACGGCCATGGAGCTGTGGTGATTTATAGCAGGCTGAGAATCTGGCAACATGCGTTGGGGATGGGAGGGGGAGAGGCTGTGTCTGTCACTCAGTGGGGAAGTGACAGTGATGTACATGTGTTCCCACCACTCTGCTCAACTCTGGCCCGTCTCTCCCCCTCAGTGCTGCCCAAGTACGAGGTGTCGGTGAAGCTGCCCAAGAAAATCACCATCCAGGATGAGGAGCTGAAAGTGGCCGTCTGTGGTCTGTGAGTCGCTGGGTTTGAGTCACCGTTCTTTGTGCTTGTCCACCATTGCCTTCCCGCTGCTACTCCAGAAACCAGAGCTGCAGAAGGCCCCTGGGGTCACTTTCTCTCCATCCCCAGGCGCCCTGGGCAGGATTGTTCCTACTGTCTATTCTGCACCCAGCCCAAGCTTTAAACATCCCAAGAAATGGGGCTCCTCCCCTTGCCCCAGGAAACGATGCCTCAGACTCATACAACTCCCTCTCAGAAAGGTTTTCTCCGTTATTCAACCCAAATTTCCCCTTTCTTAACATGCTTCCATCCTTCCTAATCAGACCCCCAAGTGCCCCCTTAAATAATCCTGCCCCTGCCCTTGGTGATGCCTCCTTCAGACACTTGTAGGCAGAAATTACGTCCCTACTTAGACATCCCGTAACCAGACTCGCCAGATTTAACTCTTCCTTCCCTCCTCATTAATCCCTCCCTCCAGCTCCCTGCTCATATTTCTTGCTCTTCTCTGAACACCCTCCAATTTGTCAATGGCTTTCGGGTAAAGAGGTGCCTGGAGCTGAAAACAGTGCTCCAGAGGTGTCGTGTAGCGGTGACGGGAGATGATAATCCCTCTCTATACAGCCTTAGTGCGACCCCACCTGGAAGACAGTGTTCAGCTCTGGGCCCCACAGCTCTGAGGAGACTGCACCTGGAATATTGTCTGCAGGTCTGGGCTCTTCCATACCAGAAAGGTGTGGCCAAATGGGAGGGAGCTGGGAGAAGGGAAACTCAACTGATTAAGGAGGAGAGGAGCCTGAGTATCAGGCAACATTTCCTAATGGGGCAAGCCTGCTGGGTAATGGAATAATCTCCCCCGGGAAATGGCTGGAGTCCCATCACTTGAGTCACTGAAAAACAGGACTAGATCAAGCTCCAGAGAATAGACATTAGGAAACCAGCAACAGAGTCCTCAGGGGCAATGGTATAAAGGGCCCCAAAAGGCCTCTTCTGACTGACTCTGTCTCCCTGTCTAAGCACCTTGTGTCTCTTTAACCCCTCTCTGGTTACAGATACACCTATGGGACCCCTGTCCCCGGCCTGGTGAATGTCCGTGTGTGCCGGAGATTCTCCCAGTCCAGGTCACACTGCTATGGAAGAGAGGCTGAGGCTGTGTGTGAGGAATTCACCAGACAGGTGAGTCCAAGGCCCATCCCATAGGTAGGAGGCAACTGTCTTGAGGAGGGCGATCTGTGTCTGTCAAAGGGGATTGTTAGACCTCAGCTGGGATTCTGTGTTCTGGGTTGGGCTGTATCTCACAGGAGGGAGGTATTGGTTAGAAGGAGGTGAGGCCAGGGCTGGGGGATATAAATTATGAAGAAAAACCCCTCGGGTGAAATCCTGGCCCCATTGAAATCAATGGCAAAACTCCCATTGACATCAGTCAGATCAGGATTCACCCCAAATGGGTATTTCTTCTATCTGGGAAAGAGAAGACCCTGAGAGGTTTTTGTATCAGTGAACGGGATTGAGATGGGGAGGGGAGCAGGAGCAGAGCAGAGGAGAAAGCAAGAGGGAAGTGTAGGATCCGGAAGAGAGAGAGAACTCAAGAGGAAGAAGAAGAAAGAGAGAGACAGGGCAAGGAGGTAGAGAGAACAGGGTAGAGCAATAAAGAGAGAGAGGGAGAATATGAAGGAGAAGAAAGTAAGAGAGAAAATAGAGGTAGGTTAGACAGAGATAGTTGGAGGAAAAGAAAGAGAAAGAAAGAGAAGGAGGAAGAGAGAAAGAATGTGCATGGAGAAAGAGAGAGGATTCCAAGGGTGGATAAAAGACACAATGAAATTTATCACACTAATGGGAAGTTGCAGATCTAGGGGATGTAATCTGAACAATCAAGGAACCAGGTGTGTAACTTGGAGAATTTGGGGTGAAGTGCATCAGAGAGGGCAGCATGTTGGATATGTCACTGGGGACCAGAGATGCCTTGATTGGTTTGTTGAGGAAGAAGGGAAGAGAGGGAGTCAGGCCGGATCAAGCCAATAAGAGGATGGGATTAAGGCAAACCAAGCAGTAGGCAAATGTCTTGGGTGCTGGGGTATCTGTTCCTGTTCCACACGGACCTGAATTGTACAGGGATTTCCATGGTAATTTCCTCTTTGGTCTCTGGCTCAGGCGGACGTTCGAGGCTGTGTCTCCAATGTGGTGAAGACTAAAATATTCCAGCTCAAGCGAAAGAGTTATGAGATGAAAATTGAGGTGCAAGGCAAGATCACGGAAGAGGGTACAGGTATGCATCATGCTGCCCTGCTGGAGCTGTGGGGCCGCACTGCAATAGCAGTGGGCGTTGCAAGCCAGCACTGAAGGGCACTGGCAGATCTGGACAACATGGGGCAGGATTGGAGCATCTGGAGGTGCTGCAGGTCAGTGCATTAGTTCAAGCCCCTCTTTGCCGTGTTTTCTTTCAGGGGTCGAGTTAACTGGGACAGGATCCAGTGAGATCACAGGCACCATGAGCAAAATCAGCTTTGAGCAGGTGGACTCTCATTACATACCAGGGATCCCCTTCTCCGGGCAGGTAGGGAACCTCTGAGAGCCCAGGAAATTACCTGACATGAGTGTGCTTGTCTGTGGAGAATGAGAACTTGCAAATGGAAAAGGGAAAACGTGGGAAGATCACAAACCACGGGAACAGGAGCCATCTCCCTCTGCCTCTACACATGCTGCGGTATCCTTCCCATTAGTGGGAATTGCAGCGCCTTCCTCTGACCCCCTGGTGCTGTCAGAGACAAGATACAGAGGAGAGGGCCCATTGGTGTGATCAGCACAGTCCTTCCCATGTTCCCAATCACACACTCTGTGAGGACGCGCCACCTCTTCAGGTGGTTCAGACTCACCCAGCATGTTCACACACACCTGACCCTTGGCCAGCTCTGTAGGAAACACCCTCTGGAGCTGCCTCAGGGGAATAACGTGGGGAAAGGGTCATTAGGACTGTGGGGACTGCTTTCCCTGAGTAGTAAAAGCAACGGAGATTGGATTTGTTCCTTTAGGTGAAGCTGGTGGACGGGACCGATGCTCCAATCGCCAACGAAACCATCCGGATTTCCATAGGGGGAAATAAATACGAAGCCAACTACACAACGAATGAAGAGGGCCAAGTCTCGTTTTCTATAGACACTGTCAACTTCACAGAAAACTCCATTCAAATCACTGTGAGTGGCTGAATCCAGGGAGCTAGGGGATGGGAGGTGTCACTGACTAAGCTCCAGGGGAGATGTCCGTGGGTTTATTGATCTCTCTGCCCATCAGGAGATAAAACAAAGAGTTTGTTGGCTGGGAATTTCAGTCTCCTCCTCTCTGTCTTGCTCTCTCTCTGTCTGTCCCTTGCTCTCTGTGTCTTGCACACACTCTGTCGCTCTCCCTCTGGTTCTCCATCTCTCTCTCTCCACATGAGCATGGAAAATGCAGATCAATGCACTGTGCACTGAAAAATCTGCCAAGAACATGTTTTTAAAATTACCCACTTTTTCCTTCTGAAATGCTAGTAGACTTGTTACTCACTTTTTGATCTGATGTAAAAACGTTCTTCTTTATCAGGCAAACCATAAATCTGAACTGAACTGTTACGACACAGACTGGATCACCCCTGTGTATGGTAACACCTTTCACACAGCAACACGCTTTTACTCCCCGAGTAAGAGCTTTCTCAAAATCGAGCCCCTGTCTCAGACTTTAAGCTGCAGCTCCAATGAGATGGTCCGGGTGCACTACATCCTGAATCCAGAGGCTGTGGGGGAGCAGAAGGAAATCGTCTTTTACTATGTGGTAAGCCCGGACCTAGTGACCTCTACCTCCGTACACATGACACAGCACTGGAGGCCAGACACCCATATATGTCGCAGGTCACCAAACTGCCCTGAGGCCAGGTTCTCTTGACCTTGACATTTACATGTAAAAGCCAGTGAAGGAAATGCAGAACTGGCCAGCCAGTGGATGGTTTCTGCAGGGAGAGAGAATTTCTGACTTGGTCGAGGTCCCGGTAAACTCCAGTCTGGGTCTGGGACTCTGTATGGCTCTGCGGGATTTTCTGCTCCTTCCCCACAGGAAGGCATCAGTATAGACACCCCCCACCCCCAGCATTCCCCCATGAGCATCCCCCACCTCCCACCAGGACCCCTGTAACAGGAGTGTTTCTTCTTCCTGGCAGGTGATGGCCAAAGGAGGCATCGTGAGGGCAGGCACCGAGGTGCATCCCGTGGGGGATGGAGAACGTGAGTAGAGCTGTGTGAATAACTGATTTCCCGGTTCCCTGGCCGAACCAGAAACCTCCAAAAACAATTGTTTGGGGGCGACTGAACCATTTCACTTTTGAGCTGCTTTAATCTTTTTAAATAGAATTGAAGGGAAATTGTAAATGAGGAGTTGTTTTGAATTGAAAAATGGAACCTTCCATTTAGGAAATGTCGAAACAAAACCTTCTGATTTGTTGCCGATTTTTTTCCTGACCAAAACCATTTGGTGAATTTCACACAAATTTGTGAAATGTTTTGCTTGATCCGAGTCTACGTTTTTCGACAACAAAAAATCATCTGAAAAATTTTGGCCTGTTCTCATTGTGAGCTCTCCTCACCCCTTTCTCTGTCTGTCCTGGGAGGCTGAGCTGCTGTGTCTGAAGGAGGTGCCGAGAACAGCGCCCTTCTCTCCTCTTCACTTTCTCTCTTTCCTTCTTGTCTCACTAGTCATGGTCTCTCTCTCCCTTTGACACACATACAGTTCCCCTGACCGATTTCATTTCATTAATGGCAGTCTGAAGGATCCCCAGTTTGAATGATTCAGGCTGGCTGGGCAAATTCCACCTTGAGGAGCAGAAGTATGGAATCCCACCCCCTCTGCAGCTCTGTGAGCACAACCCTCTGCACAGAGCCACTGTACAACATGCACTTCTTTCCTCGCCTTCATTATTGCATGGGCAGGGGGGTCCTGCACTGATGGAGGACAGTGCTAGACTCTAGCTGATATGGATTTAGGGGACATGCTGAGATCCACCAAACCCATCTCACCTGAACATCCTGCACCGGGTGTCTGCAGTAAGAGTCAAAGGCCTCAACTATGCGCCAAAACTCTTACCCTTGGATAGCGAATTTTTCAGGGTGGCTGATGTTGCAGCCATAATGAGGGAGCCTAGGGAAATGTGTGGCCCTGGAGCTGATTCTCTATAGCTTAGCTCCCGCCCCCTGTCTCTGTTTGCCAGATATCCAGGTATTTGAGCTGAGGCTCCCCGTGAGGCCTGATATCGCCCCCCTGGCCCGGGTACTCGTATACACCACTTTACCCAGCGGGGACGTTATCGCCAATTCCGAAGATTTCAAGATTGAAAACTGCTTTGCCAATAAGGTGAGCATCCGATTTCTATAACTCACATTCACCCCATGGACAATGGCCCACCTGTGGAACCTGGAATTGAAAATTTCAAGGAAGACTCAGGAAATGTTCAATGGCTCCATGAGCCCATCGGGCACTGACCATGGATCAGTAAATGAATATGAGAGATGAATGCACATCAGGAGTAATTTGCATAGGCAGAATTATAAGGGTGGAAGCAGAACTGACGTATAGGGGGCACTGCTGGTCATGTTTGAATTGCATTGGTCAGGGCTGAGGGGCATTGGCAGAGCTGTGTGGGGAACCCAGGACTGGAATAGCGGGGGCTGCAGGGCAGAGTTCAGGGGCATTGACAGAGCTGTGTGCGGCGGTTCCAGGACTGGGCTGTGCTGCGAGGCAGAGTGTGAAGGTACCTGGAGAAGAAGCTCCTCTAACTCCTTTCCTGGCGTTGCAGGTTGACTTGCATTTCTCTCCGGACGAGGGCCTCCCTGCCTCCGACACTCACCTCCGGATCGGAGCCTCCCCGGGCTCCCTGTGCGCCGTCCGTGCTGTGGACAAGAGCGTCCTCCTCATGAAGCCTGAAGCCGAGCTCTCGCCCAGCTCTGTAAGTGCCAGCCTGGCCCAGTGATCAACGGGTGCAAGAGCTGGTCTTGTCTGGAAAGTGCCGAGAATCACTCGTGAGAGCTAGGGCAGAGCAGTCTGTCTGTTATTGTAGGGTCCCTCATCAGCACAGGGGCTGTGCCCACTGCATGATCTATGTAGGGCCCTCATGAAAACTATTGCTGCACCCAGTGGTTTATAGTTCTGGGGCCACTTGTGAGGACACAACCACACATACTGATTTATTACTGGAGGGCCACTGGTGAGCACTGGTCAGCACACACTGGGTTATTATGGAAAAGTCAGTGCTGAGCCTTGGAGTCAGACATTCTGCTCTGTTACTGTAGAGTTTGTTATTGTAGGGTCACCCTTGGTAACTGGGATTGCACACACGGGTGTGTTAGTTTAAAGCTGTCTGTGATCACTAGGGTGGCACACGCTGGTTTATTATTAATGGGCCTATGGTCACTGACATCAAGGCATGTCCCCGCAGGTGTATGATTTGCTCCCAGTGAAGGAGATCAGGGGTTATAATTACCGAGAGCACCATTTGGAGGAAGAAGACGATAACGCTTGTGTGAAACTCGACAACGTCATTATAAACGGATTCATCTATGGACCCATTTCTCCTGACGGTGAAGGGGATGCCTACAATGTTCTCAAGGTGAGCGCTACGTCTCCCTTTAGTGTGTGAAATCGCTGTTAGTTCAGAAGATTTCCCCACCATGTTCTTGGGTGAACAAACTCCTGTCATATCCCATAGGTGCTGTCTGAGCACACTTAGCTGGGTGCTCGTTAGCCAGCACATTCGAGGTAATAACTAAAGCTGGGCCAGGAAACCCCAGATGGGAACCCCCCAGCATTGAGGATTGAATGCCTCTCTCAACCACTGAACTCTAGAGGTTTCCCATCACTAATTTAAACATGACAAGGAGACATTCTAACAGCTGGGGCACAGAAATAGAGCCCAGAAATGGGCGACTCAGTCTCTGCAGCCATTTTGTCAAAGAGATCCTGTCCCACACACTCTCTATCCCATCTATGTAGGTCTCTGTGAAGTGCCAGTCTCCATTTTATCTACACACGCACACGCACAGATGTGCGGAGTGCCGCTCTGAGCCAGCACCCAGGGTAATTACCCAGCCCCAGCTAGTGAGGGTTTGGTGTCCTGCGGGATTTCAGGTTTGTTCCCAGTGGGACTTGCTCCCAAATCACCCAAACCCCAGCACACCTGACAATGACTGTTAGGCATCTCAGCAGAGAGGCAGGGGATGGACTGGGCCAGAGAGACTGAACTCCCTCCAGGGCAGGGCCGAGGCAAGCCAGCAGGGGCTGAGTGCACGGCGCAAGCTTGCACTGCTCATGCCTCTGATGAACCTGCTCTGAGGACACACAGGATGTCCGTCTCCAGCTGCTGGTCCAGCGCCTTTCACTGACACAGACCTCACCCTTGGCTTCCCGCCAGCCACACTAGCATTGACGTCTCAGGCCTTAGTATCTGCTCTTGCAATGACCCATCCCTGCACTGTGATAAGCCCGTCACATCCCGATCCAGTCCAGACGGCACGTTTATCTCCCTACGTATGGTTTACTTTACCACATGGCTGTCTGGGTTATCTTTTTACAGGAGATGGGTTTAAAAGTCTTCACCAGCACCAAGGTCCATAAGCCCAGACTCTGCATGGAGAGAATGTACAGTAGAACATATGTACCAGTGGCTGGTAATGGCAGTAAAAGAACTTGCTTTGTTTTACCCTGCTTATACCCCCCGTTAGGTGCGTTTCCTGCTCCCCTCCCTTTCACCCTCTCCTCTGCATGGAAATTAGACCAATTGGACCAGACTCTGTTCTCAGCTATGCTGGCCAAAATCCACTAACATCAGTCCTGAAATAGGAATCTGGTCCATTTCCACTTGCTTGCTCACCTACCTGCTTGCTCCACCTGCTTGCTAACCTTCCACCAGCTAAGGAAATATGCACTGTTGTAACTACACTGATGCAGTGGCACCTTGCATCCCCTAATGTAGATTTGCTGCACTGGCAAAAAACAGCTGCTAAATCTTGTTGACTTTGGTTGCAGCTCTCTCAACCTGGAATAGGACAATTTCCACTTCCAGGTTTTCACCTTCCAGCAAGTGCTAGAGAAAAAAACTAAGCAGAAAGAGAGCCAGGTTCAATGGGGAGGGAGTGTGAACCCAGGGGGAGAGTTTAGGATTGGGAAGCAGGAAATCTGTACTCCATTCTCAGCTCTCCCATCAACTTGTTGGATGAATCATTTCACTTCTTTGTGCCTTAATATTCCTATCTGTAAAAGGGGACTAATTATACTTACACAGCCTTGTGAAGAGCTCTGAGATTGGATGGCTAAATAATAGTGTTAATTATGCTCTCAGTTAACTAGTGAAAATGAAGAGTAACCAGATCAGATTACTGACCCTCTAATCCAATGTCCCCATTCCTACTGTAGAACATCAGACTACTGGTCTGTATATGGCAGTGTCCTGCCTCCTGACCATATTGGATCAGCACTGTCGTCTTTCTAGCGCAAGGTCCCTCTTCAGACAGTGGCCAATGGTGGCTGCTTCAGAGGAAGGTGGAAAACCTCTGTATTACACCTCACTGTGCTATGGGGCAAATTTCTTCCTGATCTATGGCTGGATATCAGCTTATGCCCTGAAGCACGAGGACTGATATCCCGGATCATCTGAATCCTAGCTGGTGTCACTAGTGTTGCTGCTACTCTTAGTCGTATACAGACACAGGATTTTTTTCTGTGAAACTCACTGAACTATTTGCATCTATAACGGCTTGGGGCAGTGAGTTCCACAGGTTAATTCCATTTGAAGTGGATATAGGCAGGGCTCTGAGGGCTGCTTCAATGCAGTTATTATGTCTGGGCTTCCCATATGCTCCATGATTGGTGGAGTTGGAATAAACATGTTCATCCATCCATACCACCCCTATAAGAAGTGCAGAAGTCTTTAGAAAACAGACAGTGCTGAGCTCATAATAGGGCAACAGAGATGTTTTTTCAATGGCTTCTAAAGAAATTCAGAAAAGACAGCTGATGACATTGGGAGAGTGGGGTGGGGAAGGGAGTGATTGGTTGCAAGCAGAGATAGGTTTAAGTTTGGGTCTGAATTTGAAAAGAGGGGGTTTCAAATCTAGGGTTTAGAATCCAATCTGTCACTAGCTGGAAACAAAGTGCCATGATATAGAATGGGGTCTAACATATCACCTTTCTCTCCCTTACCTCCTCCAACATCTAAAGCGAGGCTCTCATATGATGCAGATACCTTAGTTGGTGGCATGATGGAAAACCTCATTCATGGCCCAGTGGAGACCATCCGGAAGTATTTCCCTGAGACGTGGATTTGGGATTTAGTTCCAGTGAAGTAAGTGATGTTTAAGGGATGTGGTGAGTGTGGTCAACTGGGTTACACAGACTCTCAGAAGAAGTTGCTCAGACACCATGAGATGTGCTTATATCCTTCTGTGATAGATGGAGTATCTTTTGTAGATAGGCTAGAGAGAGACAAGCATGAGGGATAGATGGGCAGGTAGAGGAAAGACAGGAAGTAAGTTAACTAGTTCTACTAATACACCACAGCGACTCCTTCTCCTCTCAGTAACTGGGAGACAATTGTGTGGATCTCAATGGACAATCCCCTGTTGTGTGTGTGTGTTTGTTTGTGTGTGTCGGAGGGAGGTGTAATTTCTTTTTGGTCCCAGCTCTGGAGCAGAAGTCGCTATTAGCTATGCATCTCATCCTTTTCTGTATCCGTGTGTCTGAGGGATTTTCTGTTCACCGTGGAACCCCACCCCCAGTCTTGTTATTTGGATGATTCTTCTGTGGAGCTGGATGTAGGATAGGATGGGAGGAAGTGTTCTGCGGTGAGCCTACAATAACCAACCAGCATGCACACCCCCAGTGCTCCCAAGGCAGTTACAAAAGGGGGGGGGGGTTCATTCAGGATGTTGTGAGGGACACAGTTGTTTCCCCCAAAGCTAGGAAAGCTCCCCCCATCTCCTTGTTCTTGTTTTGTCACCAGGTCTGTCGGAAGTGCTGATTTGGCCGTGACCATCCCCGACACCATCACAGAATGGAAAGCCAACGCGTTCTGCACTTCAAGTGACACTGGCTTTGGCCTGTCCCCAACCGTGTCCCTCAGAGCCTTCCAGCCCTTCTTCGTGGAGCTCACCCTGCCCTACTCTGTGGTGCGCGGCGAGGCTTTCACACTAAGGGCCACTGTCTTCAACTACCTGACCCGCTGCATCAGGGTAAGGGACACTCGCAGCTTTGCTCAGCAGGGGCCAGGGAGGAGACCACATGGGCCAGTTGCAACATGGCTTCCCATCCAAGGGAGGCAGCTGATTGGCCCCTAGGAAAGTGTCTTATTACAGTGGAAAGCAATGGGTGATGGAAAGGAAGAATCCGATTGGCTCCTAGGTGTGTGTTACTATAGAGGTACAGAGTGGGCGTTATGAAAGAAGGAATCTGTTTGGCTGACAAAGGTTTGCGAGCTGCAGATATACCTGACACCAACTTCCTGTGTGGCTGAAGGCAGCTGGCCTTAGACCTCCTGTGCCTATCTCATGACCCCATGGTAAGCAAGGTACCTGGGGTGACCACACACTGTGCATCACCCCTTACTCTAGTGGAGACTCCAGGCTTCCTGGAATGGACACATGTGCTTGGCCTTTGGCCTCATGCCGCACAACACCCCCAGCTGCACTATAGCCGCTGGGAAACTCGCTGGCCTGTTGCATCCATGGAAACGGCACTGACTCTTTAGCCCCACTAGCCTACAGTGTATTCCTGCTCCAGCACAAGGGACTGGAGGGGACTCAGGAAGGGGGTCCCTGCAAAATTGTGGTGACTTTTCTCTCAGCTTTTATTTAAATGGGTTTCATTCTAGATAAAGTGAAGCGGGAACAAGCTTTACAGTGTTAAGGGCCCCCAAGGCCCTCTCATCCGCTTCCCCATCCCTTTCCTGCCCTTTGCTACGCTCACTGATGGTCCCCAATTCTGTTCACTCTCAGCTATTCCCAGATAGCCCCGCGCCCCCCACTGCCAGCACTTCCCCTCCTCCCCCAACAAGACACCAGAGGGCTCTCAGACTCATACCAAGGTGGTAAATTTGGAGTCACCACTTTGTCTTTATTCCCACAACTGGTCCCGGGTCCCTCAGGCCCTGCAATCACCTGTTTCTTCAGAGCCATGCACCCAACTCTCTGCCCATCCTCAGTCTCCTGCACCTCCCCAAACCTCGGTACCCCTCAGCTTTCCCCACCTCAATCCCTGCCCCACCAAATCCCTGTGGCCCCCAAACTCCCTGCCCCCTCTCCTCCCCTGCACTGTCCCATCTCCATTTACCCCCAAACCCTTCGAACCCGTCTCTGTACAATTGACAGGTCAGCATCTCACTGGCTCCATCTGATGACTTCCGGGCTACCCCTGTGGAGAAGGAAGAAGAATCTTATTGTCTCTGTGTGAACGGTCGGAAAACAATGTCTTGGACTGTGACCCCAAAATCTCTGGGTAAGGGACCTGGCAACTCCAAAATCTCGGATCAGGAACTAATGGATGGCTCCAAAACCTCTGTGAAAGGGACCAAGTGGCACTGAAATTTCTGGATAAGATTTCTGGTGGCTCCAAGGAGGAAGGCTGGCCTTGTGGCTGAGGCACTGGACTGGACTCAGGAGACCTGGACTCAGTGTCCAGCTCTTGGGCAAGTCAGTGTCCCTGTGCCTCACTTTCCCCATCTGACTACTGCGATGGGGGCCATATAAATACCTGGATTGACAGACTGGTTGGGTCTGAAATTTCTGGAAAAGGAAGATGATGGCTCTAACACTATGCAGGGGTCTGGGCGGCAGAATCTGAAGAAATGACCCTGCACTCCCCTCCTCTCCATCTTGCCCAGCCCCATTCGATGTAGCCATTGGAACCGAGGGGTTGGAACTAAGGCTGCCGCAGAGCTGTGCTAAAGTGCTAACCTACATGTGACTTGAGCTCTGCCCTCTTTAGAGAGGTTTCCATGTAATCAAAGCAGAACACCAAGCGAATGACACTGAAACCTCTGTAGCTGCAGTGCCTGGCAGAACACTTATCCTCCTTTGTTTCAGGTAATGTGGATTTCTCAGTGAGCGCTGAGGCCCTGAAGACAGATCTGCCCTGCGGGAACGAGGTAGTGGAGACCCTGGACAAAGGGCGGAAGGACACGGTGATCAAACAGCTGTTAGTGGAGGTAGGTGGGCGGTTTGGTCTCTGTGGTGTAGAGAAGCCATGATAACTTACTGCTGTGTAGTGACAACTGATATAATGCTGCAGGTCTTCTTGGTTTTATAGGGAAGCCATAATGACTTAATATGATCTCAGCAATAACACGTTCTCTAATGCTGTAAAGGGAAGCAGCGATAAGTCACTATATTAGCCAGTATAAACTGTAATACTGCATAACTTCTTACAGAAAAATACTGGTATCTTGTTACACCGTGTGATTGAAATAATAAGCAAAGCCATGTCTTTTGGGACAGTAACCATGACTTTTAGGTTTTGTCCATAACAAGTCATGGGATCGAGCCCTCAGCAGTGTAGATTGGCATAGTGCCATTACATTCAGTGCAGCTCTGCAGATTTACATTAGCTGTGGACGTGGATCGTGGTCCTTGTAAATCGAGCTGTGCAAATCACTGGTTTTTTTGGTTTGCTGCCAACTGAAAAATCAAAAAAAGAATCGTTTTGGGTCAACCCAAATGAAAATGTTTCAGGGTTTTTTGATGAACCAAAATGGACAAAAAAAATGTAGTTTTAAGTCCAACAAAAAGTTTGATAACGACCTGACATGAATCATACTGTTGTTTTTTCAAATTGTTTTACTTTTTTTCAACATAAAATTAAACTAAAATTTTAAAAAGTAATATTGAATTGAAAAATCAAAATATTTTGTTTAGAAAATGTCAAAACAAAATGTTTTGATTTTTTTAACTGAAACAATTTGGTGAATTTAGCACAAATGTGAGAAATGTTTTTGTCAATCCGAATCTGCATTTTACAGCGAAAAACAAGCTTTTCCAAAAAAATTCTCCCAGATCTACTTGTAAACCCTGCCGGCCCATTCCCAAACAGGACACTTCCAGGAACTGTAACAAATCTTGTGCTGTATGTGACCAGTGTAGTGGAATATGGGACAGTGCCTTCATTTTAAAACATTTGTGAATGATTAGTAAATTATCATTATTTATTTTAAATCATTTGATTGCAAACAATTAAAAAGTGCTCAAGGTAATGTGAGCCAATGATTTTTTTGCATATTTTTCTATAAATGTTTGTCTCTTACAGTATTTTGTGATGAGGAACCCCTGGCTTTTCCCCTTGTTTTTTTTTTTTTTTTTGACATGACACCCAGCCAGCATAAACAATATCTCATAATATAAAGCTCCATAGCTATTCTATGTAATAGGGAAGTAGTGATAACTTGTTACATGTCTGATCAGAGCAATATCACGTGATAGAGGTGGCCACTCCTGTCTCCATTATAGGAAAGCACTAATCATTTTTAAATTGTGTGATGTAAGCAGTAACACATGATCTAATACTGCAGCTCCTCTCTGAGTTACAGAAATGCATCCCACCTTTTTCAGTAAGGCAAAGATATGATTCACATTATTGTATCAACCCAGAAAAAACAACTCTGTAAGCTTCAAGGTAAGAATGAGTCCTGTGGCCAGTCCTGGGTGCCACACTTTAGGAAAAACATGAGCAAACTGGAGTGAGGACAGCAACAAAAATGATAAGAGGTTTAGAAAACCTGATCTATATGGAAAGGTTGAAAGAATTGGGCATGTTTAATCTAGAGAAGGCTGAGGGGGAACAAGATAACAATCTTCAAATATATTACTCTTGGGAGAATTCTGCATCATGTCGTCTGCAGATTTCTTTGGTTCCCCACATAAAAATGACTTCTGAGGGGAAGCAAAGGGAAGTGCAGTCACTCCCCTGTCCCTTGCGGCCTGGAGCAGCTGGAGGAGACACGGTGGGGGGCAGGGAGGACTGGGCGGGCAGGTGAGCGAGCAAGTGAATGAATGAGAGAGACTCTGTCCCTCTGGCTTGCCATTGTGACAGGCCTGGCGTGGAGGCACAGGGCTCTGGGGTGTTTGGAAGAAGGCATGAGGCAGGCTCTGTCCCCTGAGGCAGAGCATAATGTAGCAGCCTGCCTGCTTAGTTGTTCCCATTCTTAGTGAATTCCCCCAGGAGCATAAAACAGGTGTAAAAGTTTTAAGGCTCCTTTACATTGCCAGAGTGGTGTAAAGAAGCCCTATTGTAAATGACGGTATGGCCTTATAAATGCTTATGGTGCTTGAGTGATTAGAACTGGTCTAAATTTTTGGACTGAAACATTTTCCTATCAAAATGTACATCATTAACTGTTTACTTCTGACCTTTCTGGAGAGGGACAGTAGCCAATATAAACTATAAGTTTGATTCCCCAGCCCTCACTTGCTCTTCAGTTCCCTATGATGTAATATGAACCTATGGCTGCATATAACATTGTTATATCTTGACTAATAACTAGAAATAAAGGGTCAAGCCTAGCTACATTACTATTAGACAAAGAGGATTTGGGGATTTCCTCCAATGATCCCTACTTCTATTCTCCATCCATTGTATTGTAGTTTAAATAAATTACCAAAATAATTGAAACCGGTGTGATTATATTGCGTTATTTTGACACATAAAATATGTCGAATTTAAATATATTGTATGTAGAATTTTTAAAGTTTTGGTGCAGAATTCGCCCAGGAATAATATGTGCTAGAAAGAGAATGGTGATCAATTGTTTTCCATGTCCACCAAGGACAAGAAGTAATTGGCTTAGATTGCTGCAAGGGAGATTTAGGTGAGATATTAGGAAAAACTTTCTAACTATAAGGGTGGTTAAGCACTGGCACAACCGTGGCATAGCTAACATGGGACATTTGGGTGGGCCCCGACTTTGGGTGGGCGGGCAATGACGCGGAAGAGGGGGAGCAGGAGGGATCGAGGTCCCACCTCCCCCCTACCTCCTCCAACTGGCCTTGCGGGGGGCGATGGATGCTCTGGCCAGGGGCCCCCAGAGGTCTCACATGCGCACCCAGCTCTGGAAGGAGATGCTACTCTCCAGCGCTCACAGCTCCCGGCACCCATCCCGTCCCACAGCCCCATGCCGGGCGAAGCTCCTTGAGATGGCACGGCAGGCCGACCTTTTTTGAGGATCTCCTCTGCCACCGCCGAGCCACCCACTCACCCGCCCGCCCTCCTCCTGCTGCTGCACGGCACGTGCATCTGGCACTCCGCTGCTGTGCCACTGCTGTCCCTCTCCCTCCAGCTGGCCGGAGCTGTGTGTAATGCATCCAGCATGCAGGGTCCTCCAGGTCTGGGTGGAGCTAGTGCTAGGGCTGGAGCAGAGCCGGGGCTAGGGGGTGGACCTGGATGCTAAGTGGGTGAAGAAAGAGAGGGAAAGCCCAATTTTCACACTTGGCTACTATTTACCACCTGGCAAAAGTTGGAAAACAATTATAAATAGGGGGAAAACCGACTATTCTCAGAAGACAATTTGCAGGGGAGGGGTGTGTTCCAAAAACTAAAAATGTTTTGACTAAACCCTCTTTTTTAACAACATTTAGTTCCTGCGTTTTAGTCAAAATTGTTTTGGTCATCTCAATAAATAACAGGGCTTCTTCTTTAGTTCAAGCCATGGGGGTCTGGGCCTTTGGAGCAGGAGGAGCTGAGTTCTATCCCTACTGTAGCCCTACAGGACTAATCGGCCACAGTGTGTAATGGTGAATTTCTAGGTGGCCCTGCAGTCACTACAATATGTCATTTCAGGGCACTGAGCGCTTTGGCCCTGACCCAGCAAAGCTTGCTTTACTTTAGGCACATGACTTGTCCCATTGACCTCAAACAGGCTTAAAGTTAAACACTTGGCAGGATTGAGCCCCTACATCCCTTCATTAGCATCACAGCATATTATCAGCACCAGCACATGGTGTAAAGCTGGAAGTTCTCTCTGCGTAACAAGGAAAGTCCACATTTTACGGTGTGCTAGCAGCAACTAATCACCCATGGTAGAACACTGCAATATCCTCCCCTGGGGAGTGAGGAGGCAATAACTTGTTAGTAGCCGATTTCCATCTATTATCTGCTGGCTTCATGAGAATTATTATTACATGAGAATTTGCAAGTCTCCCTCTTTCTCTGATTCATGCCCTGCTCTTCTTTCTTTCTTTCTTTCTTTCTTTCTTTCTTTCTTTTCCCCAGCATTTTCTTCTCCCCATCTCTCTCCATCACCCCTGCCCAGACGTTTCTGCCACCAGGTGCTCAATGTCTCTGCAGGTTCTCACCTTTCTCATTTTCCTTCCTCTTCCCTTTTCCTCCCCAACCCGAAGCCTGAAGGGCTTGAGAAGGAAACGACCTACAACTTCCTGCTCTGTGCAGCTGGTAAGAGTCCCACCCCTCCTGACCTGCCTCTGCAAAGGGAAGGGTGGAAACCCTGGGTGTCCGAGGGGAAGAGCTAACTAGAAGCAGTAATATGGAACTGAGAAAGTGGGACACCTCCAGCTGGATAACGAGGAAACGTTTCCTAACACTGAAGGGCTGGAATGGCCCCCAAGGGAAGGGCTGGAAGCATAGGTCTTAGGGAACGGTTCCTGGGGGGATGGGCTAGATGGGATTTAATGGGGCTTTCCCCTTCTTGCACTCTCTGATTCCATGGAGTGAAATTACAAACTGGAAGGTGCCAGGGAAAGAGCGGGAGACTGCAGTTCCCTTGTCTCACCAGGTGGTGGCACCTCGCTTCATGTGGAGGGTTGGGGTGAGAGGTGAGGGGATCCACACCTGAGAGGGGAGTTGGGGATGCGTGGGGGGTTCACTATAAAGCTATGGAGGAATGGAGCTGCTAAAGGCTGGGAGCCCCTGTGCAGTGCCAGGGGAAAGACAGCAGCAGGGGCAGTGTCCTAGCTCCTGTGCTGGGGCCTGGTCACTGCTACACGGGGGGATTTTACTACAATCCCATCTATGTCACTTTTCCCCAGGAAAGACAGCGCCGCAGCCAATGTCCCTGAAGCTCCCAGAGAACGTGGTGCAGGGCTCGGCCAGAGCCTATTTCTCAGTGCTGGGTAAGTGAGGCAGTCCGAAGACCCCGGCTTTGGGTGCTGTTGCCGTCCCTTCCCCGTGCCTGACGTTAGTGGTCTTTCCACCCGTTCCACTCCTCACCCCGTTGTGCACCCGTCACAGCCCCTCCATTTATCCCCCAGCTGCCCACTGCTGCAGTCTCTTGCTAGCACTTCACCCCTTTTTCTCTCTCCTTCCCCCGTCTCTGCCTCTGGGCCCACGTCCCTAGCTATTCGTCCAGCCTAGTGCTCCCATCTGTCCTTCCAGCAGCACGCCCTTCACTTTGCCTTTCATGTGTCCCTTCTCTGTCTCCTCCTTTCTCTGTGTATCTCTCTCTCTTTCCCTCCTATTGCCTGTGATCTCACAAGCCTGTTATGGATGTCTCACATTAGCATCCTTGCTCTGTGGTGCACTCTGCCTCCGCAGGCCGGCTCTGGGCCACACTGACTCCCTGTATCTCCATCCCCAGGCGATATCCTGGGCACAGCCATGCAGAACCTGCAGCAGCTCCTCCAGATGCCCTTCGGCTGCGGGGAGCAGAACATGGTCCTGTTTGCCCCCAACATCTACGTCCTGGACTATCTGAATAAGACGGGGCAGCTGAGCGAGGAGACCAAATCCAAGGCCATCGGATACTTAGTCAGCGGTGAGAAGGGACGGGGCTTTTGTTTCTTCACCTGCTCCCTTCCAAGGTTGTGCTCCGAGCTTTTTGTGTGTGCCTTGCTCAGATAATGCTCCAACTGGGAAGGATGGACGGACTGAGGGACCACCTGTCTCTTGGGTGGGAGGGGGAACGCACTTGTACTTTCTCAGCCCTGTCATCCCATTGCTCTCCAGTGTGTGAGCCCAGTGGTAATTCACTCTTACCCAGCAAACCAGACTCGGCTCCCCAGATGGCCTATAGGCCTCCCTAGCCACCAGTGTATTGGCAGCACCGTCATAACTGACCCCTCATCATTCACCTTTGAACCAGGGCCTCTGACACCCCACCCCCGCCAATCCTGCACCAGAGGTCAGAGGTTCCCTTTCCCAGGAGCTACTCCGAGTAGTTACTTCATTAATGGTTGGTGTTACAATAGATCACTTCCCAACAGGGGGTGCCATAGCACGGTAGCATGCTTAGATCTAGGGTGACATCTAGGAACGTAGAAACTCTACTCTCTGGAAGTGCTCGATGCGAGAAGATGTGTCCATGTGGATGAATGACACAGCCTGGGTGCTGCACTGCACTGGGTGCATTTCTGCTGATGACATGCAAGGCGGAGAAGAAGAGCTGGGTTGGTTCTGCAGGTCTGGCAGCAGTAAATGGAGCAAAATCTGGGTTTAAGCCTTGTTTTCACTAGGGGAGATGTGTCTATTTGTGACACATTTAGCCGACTTGTAGTTTTAATACATGTTAGTTCATCACGGTAAACTCTAGGCTCCTCGCTAAGGTTAACTCAACCAGCTAACATGTGTGAAACTACAAGTGCCTTGTCTGTGTTAGGATTGAAACACGTGTTAGCTAGCAATGTTGGTAATGCTCCTTTATTCCTAATGTGGACATGACCTTTGCCAGTAAAGCCAGTAGCCATGACTCTGAACACACACGGGGCAGAGCTGCTGAGTGACAAGGGGCCTTTTCCACAGAGACACTTTTCAGAACAGCCCCAGTTTGGATCACACCTTTGATTAGTCCTCATTCTCCATTTCTGCTCCACCCTGTTTTTAATGAGGGTTAGCAATCTTTCAGAGACAGCCTTCCCATTTATCTTAGGTGCTGCAAAGGGATCCTTGAACCTGGTATAGGTGGCTAGTAGATGCACATCATAACCCTGTTGCCTGTACTTTCTTTTAACGCCTAACAGAAGACCAAGGCCTCTCTGCTGAGACACTGCGGCTGTTTTTAGGAATGGGAGGCCTGCCTGGCTTGTGTACTCTACATTGGACCTGCTTCTGCGTCTAAGGCTTGATCTAAACCCAGCTTTGTAGCAGTGTAACTATTTCAGTTAGGAGGTGATATTTTACCAAAATAATTTAATCAGTACAACCCCTAGTGTGGATGCAGTTCTACCCCCTTCCCATCTGGGAACAAGCTGTACTGGTATTAGCACTTTTATACTATCCTAACTGCATCCACACTGGGCGATTCGCAGCATTTTAACGCTACTGGTACAATTAAAGCAGGATGTTTGTGTGTAGACAGGGCTGAAAATTCTCTTTTCTTAGCTGGACTTTGTTGCAGTAAAACCCAACTTCATTCTCCCTTTCAGGTTACCAGACACAGCTGAATTACAAACACTGGGACGGCTCCTACAGCACATTTGGGCCACGTTATGGGCAATCAGGGAATACCTGGTAAGATTTCAGTGCTGCTGAATTCTTTCCCTTCTCTTGTTATAACCTGGAGCTTGCCCATTGTTAACAGGTGCTGATCATGAAGGGGCGGAGGAGAGGGGAGGAACTCTAGAGCTGATGATGTGGGATAAGGCAACTATGGGAGGTGGTAGGGAAGGGAGATCTCCTTTAGTTCATATGCTGCGGTTTTGGATTAATAACCATTTACAGCCCTCTGATTCCCTGCTCAGCTCAGGTTAGAGCAGCCTGGGGGCTGTTCTAACTTGCTCCAGCTGGCCACAGTCCCCTGAGGACCATACATCAGCTCGGTGTGTCCAGAACACAGCACACTCCAGCCACTCACTCTCTGTACCAGGGGCTATACGGAGGATGGCGTAAAAGTGCCGGCCAAAGATTCCCCTGCTGGGTGACTTGCTGGTAGTTTCAGCTCCCTTTGTGTTACCTGAGCAGGGTGCAGGGGTCAGAACAGGGCAGAGAATCCACCCAGAAGTCCTGATTGTGGATACTTGTCCTTTCTGAAATTATGTGTTTGACCCTCCGATGGAAAGTTTAGCCACCACTGCCCTCAGGATAATGAGGTGGCTGGTAACTCAGGGTGGAGCCATCACAGCCCCTCAATGCTTAGTGCATGCCTTTCTGGGTGAACAAACAGGTTCTGCAGGGAGTGGTGGGTGGGCAGCTCTGTAGGGGTTGCTCTTCCCTCTGCCACTACTGACTCTATTGTCCCAGTGTGGTGCTAGGGGGCGCTGTGCTGCAGGGAGCGGGGTGGGTGGCTTAGTAAGCAGTATTGTATCTCTGAGTGCTGACCCCAGTCTGATGCTAGGGGGTGCTGTGCTGCTGTTTGTATAATAAGAAAGTGCAGAGCCAGTGTCCTGGCCATTCCTGGTCACTGAAGATGCTGAGGGCTGTTCTCCCAAGGGTTCTGGACAACAACCTTCTACCCGCTAAACTGTGCCCTGGCCGTTTGAAACCAATGCAGGAAGCTGGCTCACTTCCTGTCCTAAAACGGGCAGTTTTGCTGTGCCCTGTCAGACGACTGCTAGGTCTTGCCCCCGGCTCTGCTGCATGTCAGTAGGTGGCTGAGTGAGATAATGGTTCCCTGGCCCATGGCCACCAGCTCTCCGGCCCCTGCTGCTTCCCCTCAGGCTGGCGATGCCCCAGGACCCCGTCCCCTCCAGCAAGCACAGGGCATGGGAGGGAGCTCTCACTGCTGTCCGCTCTCTGTCGCAGGCTGACGGCCTTCGTCCTCAAGTCCTTCGCGCAGGCCCGCTCTCACATCTTCATCGAGGAGAAGCACATCCAGGACGCCCTGGCCTGGCTCGCTGGCAAGCAGAAGGAAAACGGCTGCTTCCGCAGCTCCGGGACGCTCCTGAACAATGCCATAAAGGTGACGTATCCGCCCAGCCAGCTTCCCATGGGCCTCAGGGGACCCATACAGGACTCCAGTGACACGAAGAAAGCCTGCAACTGTGCATGGGAACAGCTCAGCCACTGCAGCACATGGGGCTGGGGCAGGGGGCTTGGAAATGGGGCAGATGGGATCTACCAAGGGAGGCAAGAGCGGGGGAGAACCATACTGTACATGGAGTGACCATGGGTAGGGGAAGGGAGAAGAGGGGCAGATACCTGGAAGCTACCATAGTGTGGGAAGAACAGGGATGTAGAACGCCCCTGGGAGGAGGGGCCAGTGGGCGGGGTTTCGGGGTTAATGTCTCTCTCTGTGGTTCCCTGCAGGGCGGGGTGGACGATGAGGTCACGCTCTCTGCCTACATCACCATCGCGCTGCTGGAGATTCCTCTGCCCGTCACTGTACGTACCTGTAACCCCTCAAGCCACCGACAGAGCTGGGGACCCCCAAGTCACAGCCTCCCATCCCGAGAGAGAAGCCTTTAAAAAAGGGGGAAATCCAGTCAGAAAAGTCTTTAAATTGAGGTCCAAATCTGAAATTGGAATTTCCCTGCAGCTTCCCTTCCAGTCCAGGGCGCTGGTTCTGTCTCATCTCTAATCCTTTTATATGATCTTTATTTAAAAACTTTTGAGGCGGCGTTTGCTTGATCCTCTCTTACAAGCCTACAGCTTAGAGTTTTACAGATATTTAACACTTGGGTAAATAACACTTAACCCCTTGGCAGTTGGCACCAGCCAAATGGGTCCCCATCAAGGGCTGATTTCTGTTCTCCTTCAGTTAGGTCTGCTCCACACCCAGAAATCGCACTGGTAAAAGTTTTATCATCAGCGAGCAACCGAAAAGACTATTTCAGTGCAGTGAGTTCACACTGGGCCACTTGTGCCAGCGTGTTGTGTTCATCTAGTATCAGGCCAGATTGGCAAAAGTGTGCATTGTGGATAGGCATCCCAGTGTCCTCTGTGCCACTTTCAGCAGCACTGCCTTGTGGGGAAATGTTGCTGCGTAGCTTTCGCTGTGCTTGTGGGAAATGTTCAGTCAGCACGTGGGAAAAGGTAGCAAGTAGCAGGAACAGCTGTGGCTGTGGAGAATGTGCTGACTGTGTAAAAGCCAGGCGGGCTTCCCATCATTGGGACCCTTGGTTCAAAAGTGCTGCCAGACAGCCTCTGTTAAAGGGAATGTTGCACTGTGGGACTGCAGTGGAAGGACCACTTACACTGGTACTTCCAGTGAGCATGCACCTTACCACTGTGCTGATATAACTCCACTGACATGGGGCTTATGCCACTCCAGAAAAGGGAGTCAGTGTGCCCCCAAAAGTGGAGGATTTTTGTCAGTAGGCAAGTTGAGTGTGAACGTGTGCCAGGCTATGCCCAGAAAAGCTGAGTTCTGTAGCTTGAGTCTAGACCAGGCTTTAGATGTGTGGTGCTACTAGCTGCGGTCAGACAAGACAAGTGGATGTGGCCCAACATGGCCTGCTTGTTAACATTGTCCTGATGACGTGGCAGCCAGTTCCCATCCACTGTCATTAGACTGACCTGATCCCCTATATTTAATTGAGGAAAGTTGATGTCCTGATTAAGCCCTTCTCAGTTAGAAGGAGTATAAACCCCAAGGCATTTTGTTTTCAGGCTTTCCTGTCTCAAAACCAGCTGAGCTCATTCCCTCTCTTAGCAGACACCAAGTGCTAGGAAGGTTCAGATCAAAACATTTTGAAAAAGTTTCAAGCCACTGAAAATGGGACTGTCTGCTGGACTTTCCATTCTCAGCCATTGACGAAAACAGATGAACTGCCCTGCTGTGTATGCACCTGTGCACATTGGTATCCCTTGGAATGTCATTATGGGAAATGTCTGATTCCAGACTTTGCTTCTCAAATGTTCCTAAGTGAGTACTGACCACAGGACGAATTTAAAGGGTCAGGTTCCCCAGTACACCATCGCCATTCACCAATCACTGGTTCGCTCTGGATGCTTAGTGCTAGCCTAGTGATGCAACGCAGCTGTAAACCAGCCACTACACATTGCTGGAGTGGTGAAAGCGAGAGAGTGTCCTGGGGAATATGGCTCTGAAAGATCAGTTATTGTTTAGAGTTACCCATGTGTCAGAAGGTCCGGAAAAAAATACTTCATAAAATGGAAAAAGTGCATATTGTTTCCTGCCTGCTGAGCTCACAGACTGAATTCACCTCCATGGTGACCTCTCCCTTCCCTCTCTCAGCCCATGTCTCTCTCTCCACACAGCACTCTGTGGTCCGTAACGCTCTGTTCTGTCTGGAGACGGCCGCAGAGCAGGGAGGAAACCACGTGTACACCAGGGCGCTACTGGCCTACGCCTTTGCCCTGGCGGGGAAGGAGGAGAAGCGCAGGGCACTGCTGGACTCGCTTGACAAGGAAGCTGTGAAAGAGGGTGAGAGTTCCCGACGGGCCCTTCTCCTGCGTCCCAGCCCACTGGCCCTACATCCCCCACTTGTAAGATGACCATGTATTGAGAATCATATACAGGTGCTCAGAGGGGAAACCACAGCAGGGGAAAGTCAGGAGGGACCAGGACCAGGCGGGAGAACGTTATTTGACATGAAGAAACAAGATTGAGAGAGAGGCAGCCCAGGCAGCCAGGACCGGCCCCCGGCACATTTCTGACAGCACAGCATGTTGTATCCCTGCCCTTTTAAACTGGGTCATTGATTGTATCCTTCAGTATCCAACCTACCTATTAGGTAAAATGTCAACATTCCCTTTGTATTTGTCTCCCTTGCGTTTGCCCTTTCCCTTGTCCCTGCCTTCCCTCCATTTGCCCCCTTTCTCTACTCTGGAGCTTGTTAGCTTTTCCTCTGTTGGTTTCAGTCTGTTTTCCCCTTTTCTATACTGTGAAATAACTGGTCTCTCCTTTCTTTTCCTCGTGCTCTCTTCCTCCTTCCCCCAAGTCTCCCAAACTCTCTCCTGCCTCCCATACTAAAAGCTCTCACATACTCCCTACTTCCCAGCCCACAAAATCAAAGGCATACTGTCCTGCTGTCTTGTACCCCACAAATCTCTCTCTCCCCACACACACACTGCAGCCTGCCCCAGGCACAAGCTAATGCACAAGCGCTTGCAAGGTTGCCCCAGGATCCACTCACACACAGGCTCCTTCTCCCCCACCCAAAAGCCACTCACACACACACGCAGGCTGCCCCCAACCCTAGTGCACATGGGACTTGTTATGCAGGGTCCCAGCACACGCACACTCCATGTTTCCTTCCCGTCACAACAGACACCTGGGTTCTCTGTCCCCTGCCCTAGCCCCCACAAACACAGATCCTCAGCCCCACACTCATAGGCCTCATGCAGGTGAGGAAACTCACTGTGTTAGAAAATGCATTAGCTGACACACTGCTAAAGACAACTCAGCACCTTGTCTAGACAGGATCAGGTGGGGTGAAAAACAGCAGCTGGTCGTGGCCAACCGAATCACATTAGCTGCCTGTAGCTCACCTGAGGGCACCCCATAGCCTAAATTTACAAATAGCAAATGAATTTATAAGCCCAGCCATCCCTGTCTATGCTAGGTGCCAAGTATTCTTGACCAGCGTGCTGCTTAATGCATTTTCTTTTCTAACACAGAGCATTTCCCCAGGGTAGATGGACCTTCAGGCCTTGTCTACCCTCAAAATTCGTTCTGCTGTATCTGTACTGGTATAGTTAAAGTGGTGTGACTCCCCCAGTGTGGATACAATTATAGCAGTGTGAAGGTGTTCATACCAATAGAACTGTTCCCGTACAGCTCTACCAGTACAAGACACCTTTATGCTGGTATAACTGTGCCCAGACTAGAGGTACCAGTAGAAAAGTCACAGCCCTAACCAAAATAGTTGTAGTGGCACAAAATCTGTGTGTTGGCCAGATCTTAGAAGCGTCTTCTCTCCCTTCCACCCTCCTTGAGTGTCTCTCCCCTCCCCCCACTCCCATGTGTGCAGGTTCTCTCCCTCCCTTTCCTGCCCTCCTCCCTAGGATCTCTCACCCAAGGTTTTTCTTTCCTTCTCCCCTGGTTTCTCCTTCCCTCTCCCCTTCCTTGCTCTTTTGGGTCCAGGTGTCTCTACCCTCCTCTCCCCCTTTGCCTCAGGAGGATTCCTGTGTGTCCCCCTTCTCCCCCCCAGGACCGTCGCCCATTTTGAGGAGGGAGCCTGTTGCAGGGGGAGGAAGCAGCTCAGTGGCATATAGCTTCCTCCACTGCCCACAGGCTCTGTTGGCTACAGCAGCCCAGGAACGGGCCAGCACCGAGAGCAGCTCAGGGGGCAGCAGGCGAAGCAGAGGATGGTTTGGTCCAAGGGGCATTACATGGAGAGAAGCATCAAGGAGGCACATTATAGGATACTGGGAGATGCCTTACAGCTCCCAGTACATAGAGGTCATCACCAGGGAGAAGAGATTTGGGCCTGGGTCCCCTTTCCCTAGGGCAAGTTCCTGTGGGGACGGTTTGATGGTGGCTTTTCTTAAGGCGCTGAAATATTCATATAAAGGCAAAGGGAACTTTTTTAAAACGAGAGCTGGGGCCGGGGCTGCCGGTGCCTAACTTTGTAGCGACACAGGTGTATCTGGGGGTCCCCCCCACCCACCTCAGTGCTGTGAGTGAGCATATCCTGAAACTTGACCAAATGGTACAATTCCCACTGAGCAATAGCACAGCTCTGCCGGTGTCTTCGCTGGCTCCGCTCCATTCACTGCTCCTCGCTCTGGACAATCGTTCCATGGGAGCGATGGCCCCTGGTCAGCACAGAGTGACGTCTGCTCCCTACAGCAAGAGACAAACGAAGAGGAGAAGCCTGATGTTTGGACTGATAAAATGAAAAAACAGATCATTCCAGGGGGCCCAAAATAAGGTCCTGGTGTCCCAGGAAATCCCAGGAAGAACTGGGACTGTGCTGGTAAGACAAGGACTTATGGGATCTTCACCCTGCTGGAGTGGGGTGTGACCGTCACTGCTGTAACCCGTTGGCCTTGAGCGCCTGGGGCCACTTAGCGACCTCACACTTTTTGGATCAAAGAGCCCAATAAAGGCTGCTACTGTCCATTCCTGGGATGTGCCTTCATAAGATAAAGGGGATGTAGGCACAGAGGTGGCAGCCTGATTAGTCACTGAGTGTTCGTACCACAAGGTTTGTATAAATCCACTAGACCAGCAAGTGAGGGACTATTTAATCCTTTCACGTCTCATGTCAATATGCCAAACGAGCACGGGGGGCTCTGTTCTCCCACCCGCAGCAGCAGAAGGTCAATAACCCCCTTAGAAATGGCATGTACTAAGCATCTGTATTTCCTTCTCTCCTGCCCTCCCTCTCCCTTCTCCCGCTGCAGATGGCTCCATTCACTGGCAGAGGCCTGGGAAGGAGCCGAAAGCCGATCTCCCCTTCTATCACCCCCGTGCTCCTTCCGCCGAGGTGGAGATGACGTCCTACGTGCTCCTCACTTACCTCACCACTCAGCCGATGCCATCCCAAGATGATCTGTCATTAGCAGCTCAAATTGCAAAGTGGATCAGCAAGCAGCAGAATCCCAATGGGGGCTTCTCCTCCACCCAGGTGAGCTGTTCCCATCCCCAGCCTCAGACACCCAGGGCAGGAGTGGGAGGCAGACAGGAGAGGGCAGGAGACAGACAAGTAATCCAGGGGGAGGGGAAGGCTGACCTGGGGAGAGGGAAGGGGTGGCAGTCTCCTGGCTGTATAGTTTAGTTTAGATCATGGGATAGTCACAGCATGGAGCATGGCTACATCAGATACCCACAGGCCCAGGGGGGCTAATGAGGCAGGAGACTGGACGAGTGATGCTCCTGTGTATGGAGGACAGAAGAGTCGCCCTGAGCACTCACAAGGTAGTGCAGTGCCATCCCCAGCTCCCCCCAGCACTGACCCCATCCAGCCAGGCCAATTCAGCTCAGGAGCAGAGGCCTTCCCAGAGGAGCAGCAGCAGCCAGTCACTGCCGGACATACCCGAAAGGGGGGAGGGGAGCATCATCCTGAGTGACAACCAAACAGGAGGTGCCACCTACCCCTTTGAGCAGGTGCAGGCCATGCTGGTGCTTGGAGGCTGGGACCTGAGGGAGTGACCTCTCTAGACAGGACCAATCATTGGCCCCATGTTCCACCATTTCCCTGGTTGGCTTGATACCCAAAGAGCTGAAAGACTTTCTCATACTCCATTACTGAGCCTCCTGGCTGCCTCACCAGGGTCCTCTCTGAGCTACAGGCAGCTCCTATTTCACCTGGTTCTGAACTGTCCCTTCGGGGCAAGGGTGGTGGCATCTTCCCTCAGATGCCTGTGGTGGAGTGTCAGAGATCCCAAGGCCTAGGTTCCCTAAGGTACTTAGACACTTGGCTGCTTTCAGTGGGAGAAAGGTGCTTAAATACCTTTGAGGATCTGGGCCCAAGGGAATAGAGTGAATGGCTTGTGGGAGTGAGGAGTGGAAATGGGAAAATCAGGGCACTGCTGTGTAGGAAGAGCCGGTGGAGTGGGGGCTCCGGGCCCATAGAAATGGCTCATTCATCCCCTTGGGCACCTGGGCCCATCTCTTGTCTGGCAGGACACAGTGGTGGCACTCCAGGCACTGTCCCGATATGGAGTCTCCACCTATGCCAAGAGCGGAGGAGCATCCACAGTGACCCTGCAATCCACAGGGAACTTCCAGTCCCAGTTCCAGGTGGATCACACGAACCGTCTGCTGCTCCAGCGTGTGGCACTGCCAGAGGTGCCAGGGGACTACAGCACGGGGGTGACAGGAGAAGGATGTGTCTACGTGCAGGTATGGGGCCCTGGGGCAAGTGGAGAGGGAGAGGCTGCTGCTGAGGGGAGCCCATCTCATTCCCATTGGAGATGGCAAGATGGGGTGGATTGGGGAGGGAGGGAAGGAAAAGAGAGGAAGAGATGGGGGAGAGGAGGAGAAAATAGGAAAGAGGTGTGAGGAGGAGAGAGAGTTGACAGAGAGAGTTGGGGAAGTGGGAGAGAGAGAGAAGAGATAAAGGAAAGAATGAAACTGAGCAGAGGGAAGGAGATAGAGGAGATGGACAGATGGAGACACACAGAGAACCATGTATTCTCTTTCAGACCAGCTTGAGGTACAATGTGCTCCCCAAGCCGGGCGAGGCGCCATTCGCGCTGGAGGTGCACACAGTCCCCAAGACATGTGACAGCGCCAGGGCTCAAAGGATCTTTAACATCGCCATAAACATCAGGTAACTCCCCCTCGCAGGGCCGGACCTTCCGGAGCAGCCCTGGGGCTGGGGACGAGTCATTCCAGAGGTGAGGGGAGCCCCCAGAAAAGTTGATACAAATCAATATTTTTCCAAAAATTAAATCATGATATTTTCTTAATTGCAATTGCTCTTTTCAATGTCAATCAGATTTTGTATTTCTGTGTTGCCAGCTCTTTACTTTCTCCCGCTAAATTGTTAGAGTGATTGTTCTGGGCTTGTTTCTCTGAGACTGAAAAAGACAAGTCAGCATCTTAGTAACACCCTTAATGTGAGAGCAACACAAACTCAGACATAAAACTGCCCGGACAGTAGCCTGTCCTGTACCTGCAACCACCACCACCCTCCCACAGAGCGAACTGCCCCTAGTCACAGCAGCTGAATGCTTTGACCCAGCCATTCTCCTTCACCAGGATTTACAGGCCAAGTTCAATCAGACTTGTGCTCCTAAACCATTTCAGTGCTTTTACAATACCCACCCTTAGATGCCAAAATATGGGCTTCGGAGCCTAAGGACAAGGCTACACTTAAAACACTGCTGTAGCACTTGAATGAAGACGCTCTACACCGACAGCAGAGAGCTCTCCCATCGGCGTAGTTATTCCATCTCCCTAAGAGGCACTAGCTATGTTGACAGGCGAAGCTCTCTCACCAACCTAGCTTTGTCTACATGGGGGGGTTAGATCCATATAACTACATCACTTGGGTTGGGATTTTTCACACCCTAGAGTGACATAGGTATAGGTCTGTAGTGTAGACCAGACCTAACTTTAAGCTCCTATTTTTGAAAGTGTGTATCAAAAAGCTCACAATGACTTAGCTAGTGTATTGAAATAACTTTCTAGTGCTAACACTGAACCAGTTTGGATCTGAAGTGACAGAGATTTTATGCTGCGAAGGGAGAATTTTTTACTAAAAATACAGTTTATATATCCTAGTTTCAGGGCTCCTAAGAGGGTAAGGAGCATCCTCTTATTCATATTCTTTCCATTTGCTTGCTGCTTCCATTAGTATCCAGTACATGGTATTTGTGTATAACAAATTTCTTCAATTCTTTTCTTATTGGAGGCGGTTTATGTTTGATTCATTTCAAGGACTGTATTTCATTTTTAGTCCCTACTATCAATTAGGATCCCTGCTTTTAAGCAATTTCTGTCACTTTCCCAGGTTATACCCTGGTTTACATCTTTTAACATTTCTTCTTCCTTGTGCCAGACAATTCCTATTACTGTTAGACCACAGCAAATATTTACAATGAAAACCAACAAAATCCCTTATAATCTTCTAAATTTGGAGGACACACTCCACACATTCTTTTATTGTACATAAGCATTTCACATTATGTATTAGAACAAGAGATATTTTCCACATATAGAATGTTGCAAGTTTGAATTTAATAATGATTCAAGATTATTGAAATCCTGTAATTGCCAGGATCACCAATGGAGCCTTTTTAAAAAATTGGCAAATTACTTTAGCTATCCGCTAGTCATCTGGTACAGAGGCAGATTTAAGCAATAGGTTCGTGCCACAGTTAGTAGTTCTGCAATTTCCTATTTGAGTTCCTTCCGAACTCTTGAGTGAATACCATCTGGTCCTGATGACTATTTACTGCTTAATCTATCTATTTATTCCAAAACCTTCTCCATTAACATCTCAGACTGGGACAGTTCCTCAGATTTGTCACCCAACAAGAATGGCTCAAGTATAAGAATCTCCCTCACATCCTCTGCAGTTAAGACCAATGCAAAGAATTCATTTAGCTTCTCCACAACGTCCTTTTCTTCCTTGAGTGCTCCTTTACCTTGATTGTCCAGTGACCCCACTGATGTTTGTCAGGCTTCCTGCTTCTGATGTACTTAAAAAAAATTGCTGTTAGTTTTTAAGCCTTTTGCTAGTTGCTCTTAAAATTCTTTTTTGGCCTGCCTAATTTTACTTTTACACTTGATTTGCCATAGTTTATGTTCTTTTCTATTTTCCTCTGTCAGATCTGACTTCCAGTTTTTAAAAGATGTCCTTTTATTCTCTAACAACCTCTTTCACTCTGTTGTTTAGCCACAGTGGCCCTTTTTTGGTCCTCTTACTTTTTTTTATTTGGGATATACATATAATTTGAGCCTCTATTATGGTGTTTTTAAAAAATTGCAGGCATTTCACTCTTGTGACTCACCGTCACTATTCAAGTCAGGTGGTCAGTAGCATATTCCTACTGCTGTACTCTTATTATTCAAACATGGAATTTATATCCACAGGGATTCTATGGTACAGTTTGTTTCATTTAAGATTTTTACTATAATCGACTGTTTTCTTTCACATATATTCCCTTCTTCTGTACCTGGTGGAATGCTGAGAGTGTTCATTCCCAAACTAACTTTCCAACCCTCTTTCCTTTTATACAGTGTGAGATAAAGAAACTTCTTTTTGGAGGAAAAAGTACTTTCCCATGATTATTTTTACCATGTGTTCTGTTTTTCTAGTTGCTGATGGAATTTCCTTTATGGGCCTCCATTTACCTGACTGATGAGTGAAAAGGAATCTCTAATCCAGTCATTATTACTAACAGCTGTAACAACTGAAAGTTCTTAATGAGTTAAAAACGTGTTTCAATGGGTCATTATTCCATCCATTAGAGAACCCATCTGTAATAACAAATACTTCTTATCAATCACAGAACATAATTGGATCATGAGCATCCCTTATTAATTACCCAGTCTTGTTTATGATAACATACTTCTGTAGATACCTTTCAGCAGTTTTGAGGGGTTCCCTTCCCTTGCTGTCTGAGCTATATTAGTGAAGTTGGGGTAAAAACCAGAGTAAATGATTGCATTCCTTCCATCATCTTCCCTTCACCGTTGGGTTAGTTTCAATATGTATATGGCAATAACTATATAGATACACAAAATGAAAAGGCTTTTGGTTAGTATATAAAACTATTACGAGAGTTTAACATACAAAAATAATAAAAGGTTAATATTTACTAGCAAGACCAATGTTCAGCTTCTAATTTGGGGTGGAAAGATTATCGTTTGGATTTCTTGGGGAAACGGGCAGTTCACCCAATTTGACCTTCAATCTTACAGCCACACTTCTGGTTTGTTTAACTTACAGCTTCCCCACCCATCTCTTGGGCCACTTTGCATAGGAAAGCAGGGAATGACCCTTTCTTGATAACTTGGAGTTCTTTTTAGCTAGATTAGGAGGGAGAAAGAGGTTTTGTCCATATGCAAAGAATGAGAGATTCTTTTCTAGGTGATTAACAATACTCTCATTAGCCATTTTAGTTTCTCTTCTTGGGGAGAGCAACTCCTGACCTTGGCTGAACTGTGGGTCCATGGACCAAGGGTCTCACCTGATGTGAACCATTTTATTCCTAAGTGCATCCTATTTTGGGATAAACAGAGGTGGATAGCTTTTCTCATTTTTGAGGGCTGGAAGGAATCACTAGTTATTAATCATTCATACCAGACCTGTTCTATATATCCCCTACAGTACCTGCTAAACAGTTTGCAGAAACAGCGCCTTCACTTCCAGTATTTTGTTTTTCTGTCTAGAAGTTCAGGCAAATTCAAATAGGATCCCCTAGCCGTAGTGGCATTTAGAAACACAAATTTTTATAACTTAGTTCATCACAAACTGCAAATCTAAAGTAGCAGTAGCACCAATACTTACATTGGTTTTACAAACCCTCAACCCTATTTTAAATCAATAATGTAAACAAAACAAGTGATTTAAATCCTGATTTAAATTGTTCCTTCCTCCTCCTGCCACCAACGATGGGAGTAATTTAACTGAACCCCTTATTGGAAAGGATGCTGTCTTGCTTCAGGGACTTTCAACAAACTTCCACTGCTCCAAGGGCAGGACTGAGGGGCACTGGCAGAGCTGTGTGGGGAGCCCAGGACTGGGATAGCAGCGGGGCTGGGCTGCGGGGCAGGAATGACAGGTAGTGGCAGAGCAGGGAGCCAGGGACCAGCACTGGACTAGCAGGAGCCAGGCAGGGTGGGAGGTGCATCAGCTCTGTGCTGAGATGTATTAAACCTTGTTTCGTTTCCCACTTGGTCTCCCAGCTACACAGGGAAACGCCCTGTCTCCAACATGGTCATCGTTGACGTTAAGATGCTGTCAGGATTCGTACCTATGAAGTCATCAGTGAGGAAGGTAACGGCCCGCTCTGTGTATGGGTTGCAGCCCCCCAGGGGTATCTGCCCCACAGCCCAGTGGAGTCCAGTTCCCCACAACCCCAACCTCACCCAGTGGGCATCTAGGGCCCCTTGACTCCAACCCCACTCTGGCCCCGGTCAGCTCCAAACCCCAACCCCTCATTTTACCAGTGCAACCTGGCACCTCCCTAGTCCCTTGTCCAGCGTCAGACCCCCCCTTGTCTCCCGTCCCTCTGACCTCATATCTTCTTTCTGACCCTCCCCTGATTCCCCACTCTTTCCCCGTCCCATCCCATCCCCCTGAGCTCCCACTCAGTGACTCCCTGATAAACTGTTACACACAGGGGGAGCAGGCCCGGCTGGAGGCACCTCACAGTCTCCCCTGGAGGGGGCAGTGCTCCTGTAAGGGGAAATCAGGCTGGGCTCGCGGGGTGCTTGGGAGAGAGAATGAGGAGCCCCCACCTCCCTGCATCCCTCTCTTCTCCCCCAGCTCTAACACCCGCCCCCACACACACACTGCAACTCCTGAGCCCACCCTGGGCCCTGCATCTCCTCAGGGAGACTCAGACGCTGGGAGGTATCCCTTGAGGGGCCCTGAGGTGTGATGCCATCAGACTAATGAAGCCTGTGAGCAGCACAGGGGAGGCAGTGCCCAGAGCCCAGCCCTGCCCACAGCCACAGCCCTCCCCTCAAGAGATGGGTCAGACAATGAGCTGATGCTGCACTTGATTGTGGCCCAGCCCCACAGGTCTCAAACCGTGATACTTCACATCTCAGTCCACCAGCTGGGTGGGGCCATACATAGGCGGCACACGAAACCCCCGTTCGAGGAGGCTAGCCCCCGCTCTGCCCCTTCCACCCAAGGCCCCACCCCTGCCCTGCTCCTTCTGCCTGAGGCCCCACCCCCATACCCCCACACTCTCACCCACTGGGGCCAGAGGAGCCCTGAGCCCCCCACCACAATCAGAGGAACCCCAACTGGCCTGGCCAAGCAGCCCCAATCCCCAGCTCTGGAGGAGCTCGGAGCCCTGCTGCAGCCCAGCCCCGGGGCCACGGCTGGGCGCATTAGCGGAGGTTTGGGGATGCTTAGCCTCTCCCAGCCTGCATTATGCACTGCCCATGGGGCCACAGTACAGATTTTGCCTCTTCCTTTAAAGCAGCAGCCAGAGGCACCGACTTTCTGGTCTCCCCGAGGGTGCTTGACCCCTGCTGTGTCCCAGGCCCTGCCCACACTTGCCACCTTCCCCCAAGGACTGCCCCCGCCCTGCCTCTTCCCACCCCGTTCCACCCCCCCCCCCCCCGAGCCCGCCCTGCCCTCGTTCTGCCTCTTCCTGCCCCTGCTTCTCTCCCTCCCCCCCTGAGCCTCCTGCACACCACTGAACAGCTGACCACCGGTGGGTGGGAGGCACTGGGGGGGGAGGGGAGGAGCTGATCAGTGGGCCACCATTGGGTGCTGAGCACCCACTATTTTTTTCCATGGGTTCTCCAGCCCCAGAGCACCCACAGAGTCAGTGTCTATGGCACCAGCAAAGAATCACAGAGCTATAGGATAGAGCCCTGTGTGGGACGAGTGTAGAGCTCTGCAATGGGACTGGGATCCCGCAGGACCCGTTGCCATAATAGCGGGAGCGGGATTAAAAAATAGTCCCACACAGGACTCTACTGTAGGAATGGGAGGGACCACAAAAGGTCATCAAGTTCAGCCGCCTGTGAGGAAGCAGGACCACGTAAACCTAGCTTATCCCTGATAGGTGTCTGTCTAACCTGTCCTTAAAAATGTCCAGGGACGGGAAATCACAGCCTCCCTTAGAAGCCTGTGCCAGTGCTTAATTACCATTACAGTTAGGTTAGATTTAGGAAAAATTGTCTAACTCTCCCTTGCTGCAAATTAAGCCCATTACTTCTTGTCTTACCTTCAGTGGACATGGAGAACAATTGATCACCATCCTCTTTATAACAAACCTTAAGAATATTCAAATATGTTATCAGGTTCCCCCTCAGCCTTCTTCTCTCAAGACTAAACATGCCCAGAGTTTTTAACCTTTCCACATAGGTCAGATCTTCTACATTTTTAATCATTTTTCTTGCTGTTCTCTGGACTCTCTCCAATTTATCCACATCTTTGCTAAAGTGTGGTGCCCAGAAGTGGACACAGTACTCCAGCTGAGGCCTCACCAATGCCAAGTAGAGTGGTATAATTACATACCGTGTCTTACATATGACAGTCCTGTTAATATACCCCAGAATGATATTAGCCTTTTTCACAACTGCATCACATTGCTGACTTATATTAAATTTGTGATCCTCTATAACCCACAGATCCTTTTCAGCAGTACTACCCCCTAGCCAGTTATGCCTCATTTTGTAGTTGTGCATTTAATTTTTCCTTCCCAAGTGTAGTATTTTGTATTTGTCTTTATTGAATTTCATCTTGTTGGTTTCGGACCAATTCTCTAATTTGGCAAGGTCATTTTAAATTCTAATCCTGTCCAAAATGCTTACAGCCCCGCCCAGCTGGTGTCATCCACAGATTTTAGAAGCATGCTCTCCACTCTATTATCCAAGTGATTAATGATCATGTTGAATAGTACCAGACCCAGGACTGACCACTGTAGGACCCCACTAGATACACCCTAGCAGTTTAACAGCAAACCGTGGATGACGGCCCTTTGAGTACAGTCTTTCAACCACTTGTACATCCATTTTATAATAATTTCATTTAGACCACATTTCCCTGATTTTCTTATGAGAATGTCATGTGGGACTGTGTCAGAAGCCTTATTAAAATCAAGATATATGATGACTACTGCTTTCCTCTCCCTCCCCGCCCCCACTATCCACTGGTCCCGTAACCCTCTCAGAGAAGAAACTGAGGTTGGTTTGGCACGATTTGTTCTTGACAAATCCATGCTGGCTTTATCTTGTAATCCTGTTACAAGTTGACTGTTTAATAATTTCTTCTGCTATCTTTCCGGGTATGACTGTTAGTCTGACTGGTCTATGAATTCCTGGGTCCTCTTTGTTCCCATTTTTAAAGATAGATACTCTGTTTGCCTGCCTCCAATCCCCTGGGAAATCACCCGTCCTCCAAGAGATCTCAAAGATAATTGCTAACAGTTCTGAGATTGCTTCAGCATCCCATTGCTTAGGGCTCTGGGGTGGTTCGAAGGGGGCTCAGTTACATCCTGCTTCTCTCTCTTTACCGCTGGCAGCTGGAAGGACATCACCACATCCACCGCACAGAACTGAGCACCAACCACGTGCTGCTCTACATGGAGCAGGTGAGCGCTCACAGGGGGCCGGGATGGGCCAGGGAGAGTCACCCCCTGACATACCTTTGATAGAGGCACTGAGCGGGGATCTCTCATGCGGGGCCGGGGAAAACAAACCCATGTATTCCTGCACAGCTGCTGCTGCTCCCCAGCATTTCTGTGCAGCTCTTCCTGTTCCCCCCCAACATATAGAGCTGGGGCCTTCCTGTTCTCCCCCCAGCCTATGGGTACCAGGAAGAGCGGCTTGTACCTGGGGGATGAGGATCGGGGCGGCAGGGCTTCTCCCTCAGGGCCTGAATCCCTGCCAGGTCCTGCAGCCAAGAGGGGCAGATGCTGGACCTGCAGAATGAGGGGTGGGGAGATGGGGAAGGAGAGGGTGAAGTGGCTCAGAGTTGCCTCCTGAGTCTCGTCTGTTTCCCCCACACACACCCCAGGTGAGCAACGTGACTCAGAGCTTCTCCTTCGCGGTGGAGCAGGACTTCCCCGTGCAGAGCCTGAAGCCGGCACTGGTGAAAGTCTACGATTACTACGAGACGGGTGCGTGTGGGGGCAGTGCTGGGGGGACGTTAGCCCCCATGGGCCTGTCACAGGGAAGGAAGAGGCCACAGTCAGAGCCACAGGGGAACCCGCTGGGCTCGGGATTGTGTTTGGCCTCGTTCTCTCAATGATCCACCTCCCCACTCCTGTGCTGCTTCCTGAGGGTGGGGACAGGGCTGGGGCTGAGCTGGGAACCTCATGCCAGCACTGCCTGCTCAGCGACTGCCCATGCAGTTTCAAGGGCAAACCCCATTCCCTTCTCCTCCTGCTTCCAACCCAAACGGCCCTGCCGCCACCATCCTGACACCGGTTTGCCCCACGCAGACAGCGTCCCCCTCTCATCTCTGGACACAACAGGCCCATCTCAGCAGCGTCACCCCTCTCCCAGATGAGAGTGAGAGCCACACCGGGATTATGGGCGAGGGATCATATTCCACCGGCCTCATGCTCGCACCACGAGCCCCAGACCCCTCCCGCACTGTAGAGGGAAGGTGCCAACCGAGGTGGGTCAGAGCCAGAAGGATCTGGGAGTGTCCTGGGTTCAGATCCTGCCCTGAGATCCCAGCTCTGGGTGTGACCTGGGGGAGGCACATTCGCTCCTCCACCTCCCCAGCTAGGACATCAGGTGACAAAACCAGAGCCCAACGGCAACCCCAGCAGTCGTGTGTCAGACGAGGTGCAAACGGACAAAGGGCACCTGGCACAGACCTGCTGGAGATGCCTGTTGTGCTGTAGCCTTGGGATAACCTTTGCCTTCCTCCCATGGAGCCCAGCTGAGGTTCCCCCAGTGCCCCTGGAGACAGGGCTCCCTCCCCTCCTGCCTGAGATCTCTGGTGCGGTGCCAGCTCTCTGCCGCAGGGCCTGGTGGAAGTGTGAGGAGTCCTGCTTGGGTCTCACACAGCCCTGATCACATCTCCCTTCCCTTGTGTCTTCCAGATGAATTTGCCATCGCTGAGTACAGCGCCCCCTGCAGCAAAGGTAGCGTATGAAGAGCCATTTCCTCCCCTCGTCCTGCTCACCGCACCCCCGGATCTACTCCCCACTGCGAGAGCTCAGCTCCAGCCGTGCATCCCCGGTGCAGTCGGAGCTGGTGGCTTTTTTCCCCTGCACAGGGGTTTGTTGCCTGCACTGATGGCGTCTTTGCTTATTCCGGGGGACAGATGCTCCTTTCATCCCTCACTTTACACATCTCCCTGCTGCAGCCTCTGCCGCGTGAGCCGTATTGAAACTGTGTCATTGCAGTGGTTTGAGAGGCTTTTCCTGGGGCGGGGCGAAGGCTCCAGCCCCATCAGAGCCAGCAAGTCCCTGCCATCTCACTCGGTCACTTGTTTCTGTGACGTTTTTAGAGATGGGCTGTCCAGGCTCAGATCAAATAAGAACCTGAGGCCGCTCAGCCTGTCCTATAAGTTCAGATTCTTTACACCCCCCTTTCCCCAGCAGCTGGGTCTGAACTTCCTGCTTCTGGCTAGGATCAGAGGAGCCAAAATATCCGTGACAGGGAGGATCAGAGAGTGAATGAAAGAACCAAAGCACAGGAGAGCCAGACAGACAGAGGAGGGGAGGGTCTCCCAGCAGCAGGACTCAGCAGAAGCCTCCTTTTCCCAGCCCTTGTTCTGCAGGTCTGAGAGGCCCAGGGAAGGATCTCAGCATCCAGGGGCTTCTCTGGGCTCCATTCCCCCTGGCGCTGATCCACAGGCAGCTGCTCAGTCCCCGTGCAGGGAGCTTCCTTCCCTCCCCTGGGCACTGATGGCTCTTGTGTAAATGGATTCACTCCAGTCTGCGCTGGGTCCCATAGGAACAAAGGGGCAGGGAAAGAACATGCTCCTCGGATCCGCACCTCGCTCCCAAAGCAAATGTCCGAGCTGAGCCTCAGCATGTCTATGGCACCAAGGATCTTGTGGCCCCAGGTGAATCCCAGCCGCTCTGTAGTGTCAGACACAGCAGGGATGGTTCCAGCCGGACCCTAGGCTGACACAGCCTGCGCTGGATCCTGTGCTTCACCTCCCCAGTGCTCTGAGACACTCCGTGTGGACGCAGATGAGGCAAGGCCCTGTCCCTGGTAGGGAGAGGTCAGGGCCATAGAATCTCCTGTCCAGGGCCCTGGCAGTGCTATGCTCCCTGCGGTGGAGCAGCCGTGCCCAGCCCTGGATGCATGTTTTTGGCTCTGTATCAAGGCCTAGGGGAGGCGTGGCAATTTTCTTCTCCCGCTCCTTTTCCCCTCACAGTGGGAGCCGAGCAGAGCAATGTGTGAGGGATGGAGTCGTGTTCCCAGCCTCCCACGTCCCACCTGCTTAGCCCCTGCGCAGGCTGAGGTGGATGGATGGAGCGACAGAGAAAACAGCAGCAAGAAGAGGGAAACAAACATTACAAATAAATGAATTCACCAACCTGACCAATGGCTCCTGGCCTCTCTGTTCCCAACCCCCTTATCCCTGTTCAGCCCCAGATCACAGCTTCACCCACGACTTCTCAGGCCAAGGTATGTCCCATCCAGCTAGGGCTCTGCCCTGCACAGCCAGCCAGGGGGAAAGGGTCTGTGGGAAAAGATCTGCTAAGCACCATTGTGTCCAATAGCCCTCACCTTTTCCAGCTAGCGACTAGTGCGGGATGTTCCTTACTTGTAAACATGAACTGTGGGACTGTAGAGTCTCTCTGCCCGCTACAGGATGGAAACAGAAATACTCAGCTGTGAGCCGGGGCCTGATACTAGGGTTACCATATTTCAACACTGAAAAAAGAGGACACTCCACGGGGGCCTGGCCCTGCCCCAACTCCGCCCCTTCCCCACCCCCAGCCCCGCCCCTTCCCCAAAGCCCCTGCCCCAACTCTGCCCCCTCCTCTGAGCACCCTGCATTCCCCCTCCTCCCTCCCGCTCTGATCTTGGTTGGGGGTTGCTAAGTGCTTCCCTGCTCCCCACTCGCCCTGCAGCCTCTGTGCCCCCCGCCTGCCCTGCCCCTGCACCCCCCCACCCCTGCAGCCTCTGTGACCTGTGCTCCCCACTCGCCCTGCAGCCCCTGCAGCCTCTGCGCCCCCCGCCTGCCCTGCCCCTGCAGCCTCTGAGACCCCTGCTCCCCACTCACCCTGCAGCCCCTGCACCCCCCTGCCCCTGCAGCCTCTGCACCCCCCGCCTGCCCTGCCCCTGCACCCCCCCGCCCCTGCAGCCTCTGTGACCTGTGCTCCCCACTCGCCCTGCAGCCCCTGCACCCCCCTGCCCCTGCAGCCTCTATGCCCCTGCCTGCCCTGCTCCCCCGCTCACGCGGCAGCCTCTGCCTGCCAAGGGCTTCAGACGCTCGGCAGCGCGGGTCCCTGCAGCCCCGGCCGCAGCTTCCTTCCTGCCGCCGAGCACGTTCCCCGGCCTGTCTGTCCCCGCAGGAAACAGCTCCCGCGGCACCGGGTTCCGAGCTGCGCGGGGCAACGGGGCCACAGGAAAGGGGTCCCCGCCCGCGAGGGAAACCCGAGCCCCACCTGAGCATTGTAGCTGGGGCAGCTGGGCTGCGCTGCGGACCCGGCGGATCGTGCTGGGCGGACCCTGGCTTATGCCTCCCTATTTCCCGGACATGTCCGGCTCTTTGGAAATTCCCCCCGGACGGGGATTTGAGCACCAAAAAGCCGGACATGTCCGGGGAAATCCGGACGTATGGTAACCCTAGGCTGGGGGACACTCGGGGGAGGCGCGGGGGGGCGGCCGGGAGATCACCCTAAATATCTCTGTGCCAGCAGCTTTTTTTTTTTTTCTCTGCCGCTTTCTGCACCCCTCAGCTTTGTGCGCCCGAGGCAAGTGCCTCACTCACAGGGCCGTCGCAACCCATTAGGGAGACCAGGCCCTGCACCCCCGGCTTCCTGAGATTCACCATGACTCTCAGCCAGCCAGTTGAACAGAAGTTTATTTAGACGACAGGAACACAGTCCAAAACAGGTCTTGCCGGTACCGACAACAGCCCCCTCCCCCTTTAGTTAGGTCCATCTGGGGGCCCCAGGGAGGCCACAGCCCTGTCGGGTCCCCACTCTCCATCTTCCAGCCAGCTCCCAAACCTCCACACTCCCTTCAGCCTCCTCCTTTCTGGCCTTTTCCCGGCTCCTCCCCCTGCCTTTGTGTCCTTTGTCCAGTTTCCCGGGCAGAGGTGTCACCTGGCCTCCAACCCCCCTCCTGGGTTCTCATGTTACATGCTCAGGTATCCTCCCTTCCCCAGTGCAGGCAGCCCAAGCAAAACTCCCCTGCAACCTTCCCAGGTCAATACTCCCCACTCAGCATTCAAATAACACATCACGAACATTCCCACTTCGTCACACCTAGGGCGCTACAATTTGGGGGGCGGCGACCGCGGTGGTATTTCGGCGGCGGGACCTTCCGCCGCCTCTGTGGGGGGCGGCATTTCGGGGCGGGACCTTCCGCCACCTAGGGCGGCAGAAAAGCTGATGGCGCTCCTGCTCACTCGCCTCGCCCTTGTTAGGGCACTGCATGGTTGTGAGCCACTCCAGGCAGCGTGACAGATGGGGTAGTGGTAAGTTGGTGTGGAGTTGGCAGAGACTGACATAGAATTGAGTGTCCTTTCTGGACAATTTCAGCACCCAACCTGTAAGTGGGAATTGCAGCCCTTGCATCCACAAAAAAAGGAACGGCAAGTGTCACGAGAAGGAGTAAAGATTCTCCATAACTAGTCCAGGACTCTCAACCACAGCATCAAACTCCAGCCTGAAGAAGAATGCAGGTTGTTATTACATAGGAAGAAGGACGTCTCTTCTTGTGAGCACAATCAGAGCCTGCCTGCTCTTAACATGGCTTTATCTCTACTGCAGTGTAGTGTCTAATAAGCTGGCTGTTTGGTTAGAGAAGGTGTTTACTAGAAACCACCATCCTTTCTCTCTCTTCCTTCCTCTGCCCATGATTCCATTTTCACTTCTACATCCAGGAAGCTGGTTTGTGGGGAAGACTAAAATATCAGCGGTTTCCTGAGCTGTGATTGCTTTTCAACACATGACAACTGGAATCCAAGCATCCTGCCAGTCATAGGTACCGACTCCATGGGAAAAAATTAGTGGGTGTTCAGCACCCACCGGCAATAGTGGTGCTGCGGCCCCGGCCACAGATCAGCTGTTCCGGGGCAGTCCTGCCCCCACTGATCAGCTGGTAGGCGACTGTGCTTATCAGCTGTTTGGCAGGCTCCCCTGAATCCAGCCCTGCCCCCCATCAGCTGTTTTGTGGCCCCTGAGCTGGCTGCAGCAGGGGCTGACCCAGCCCTGCTTCAGCCCTCAGTGGGGAGTGGGGCCTCTCCTCCAGCAGCCTCAGGGAGCTGCTCCAGCCAGGGTTAGTGGTAGGCGAGCAGGGAGTGCAGGACTCCCTCTGCTCTGCAGAAGCCTTGCCTGATCAGCAGCAATGAGATGCTGCTCACCTGGGTCACCCCGCCTCCTACCCAGATCTCCTGGGCAGTCTCCAGCTCCCAGCCTGTTCCAACTGCAGGCAGCACTAGGTGAGTGTCCTTCCAGGCAGAGGGAGCCTGGCTTGGAGTGGGTGGGGTCCACTGCAGTGTCAGGAGAGGGGGAAGAGAGTCCACCATGGGTGCAGTTTGGGGGGCCCATGCGGAGTCACTGCCACTGCCTTCCCCCATTTCTGCGAGTGCTAAGCTGCTCTGCCCGGGTGGGGAGGTGTCTGTCCTCAGGGGTGCCACTTAGGGGGCGAAAGGGGGACTGTCCTAGTCCCCCAGGATAGTAAAAATTTGGGGGGAAATTTGTCTCTCTCATTCCTTCCTTGCACACATGCATCCTTTATCCAAAATACTCATTTGACACTGAAGTTAAATAGTTATTAACAAAATCAGACAGACCATAGAGTTTTTTGCCCTCAAAAGCTTATGCTCTAATAAATTTGTTAGTCTCTAAGGTTCCACAAGTACTCCTCATTCTTTTTGTTCTCCTGTTGTAATTGATTGACAATTGCTTGTTAAATGATTGTAAATGCTAATCTAGACCCACACATTTGCAGAGTATCAGGACATGGGGGCTCAGCTTGGACAAACCACAAAACTTGGTGGTCCGGAACAAACATTTGTGGAGAGCCTCAGTTATCAACATAATTAGCATTTACAATCAATTAGCTAAAATTATAACAAGGCCACCAATTCTAGTCTAGACAAAGCCAAAGTATGAGTACTCCAGGCTAGACAGGACCTAGATTTTTAATATAAAAGGAGGCAACATAAATCTATCTTCCCTCCCCCCAAACAAACAAACAAAGAAACCCACCTAGACCCCAAATCATCATGCCTTCTTTACACAAGAGAAGAAAATCAAACAATGGCACAGTCTCAGTTATTGCCCCTTTTATAGATCACCTTTAAAAATGAAATTATCCATTACATTCCTAATTCCTCAAAATCAGGGTAACTGCTGACTTTGTGGGACTGGAGCTAGATGTGAAAATGTGTCCCTTTCCACCATGGCATGTACATATAGAATAGAGTGCTGGGAGCATGACATAATAGGTTAGGATAAGAGAAAGTTGATTAGGGGGAAGGCCCTCAAAAAAAACCTTCTCTTGAAAATAGCCACAGGGTTGGTTTAGTAGTCAAGATTGTTTTATGTTGTTGTCATAAATATAGAGGGAAGGGTAGCAACCTTTATGTATGTAGTAGCATAAAATCCCTCCTTGGCAGCTGTACTGGATTGCTTTACCTGTAAGGGGTTAAGCAGTTCAAATAACCTAGTTGGCACCTGACCAGAAGGACCAATGAGGAAAGAAGATACTTTCAAATCTGGGGGGGAAGGATTTGTTGTTGTTCTCTTTTGTTGTTCCCTCTCCGGATAGAGGGAGAAGCCAAGCAGGTACAATATCTCCTGAAAATATACCTGGAATAATCCATCTAAAACCACAGAAATTGTAAGTAGGGCAAGGAAATGTAGTAGGTTATCTTTTGTTTGGGCTTGTGAATTTTTCTATGCTACAGAGGTAGTTTTATTCCTGTTTTTGTAACTGTGAAGCTGAGCCCAGAGGGGAATCCTCTGTGTTTTAAATCTTTGTATTACCCTGTAAAGTTACCTTCCATCTTGATTTTGCAGGTGTGATTCTTTTACTTTTTTCTTTATAAATAAAGTTTTTCTTTTAAGAACCTGATTGGTGTTTAGTGTCCTGAAGACAAAGGGTCTGGTCTGTGCTCACATTGCTAAGGCAATTGGTTGGTATATTATTCTCAAGCCTCCCCAGGAAAGGGGGTGAAAAGGCTTGGGGGGATATTTTTTGGGGGGATCCCTATTCCAAGTGACCCTTCCCTGAATTTTTGTGTAAATCACTTGGCGGTAGCAGCAATACCATCCAAGGATAAGGAAAGGAATTTGTGCCTTGGGGAAGTTTTAACCTAAGCTGGTAGAATATAAGCTTAGGGGGTCTTTTGTGTGGGTCCCCACATCTGTACCCCAGAGTTCAGGGGGGTGGAATCAACATCCACATTTTACACTTCTTATAACTTTTTTTTACACATACTTGGGGCCCAAACTATGGCTCTGATCCTGATATTACTCTCTTGGGATCAATAGTGGATAATTTCCACCATCCACTTCCCTTTTGGGAAAGCAATAATTAAAAAGCTATTATGGGGCTGGGGTAGAATTTATGGTGCAAATTTAGGTCATTTGATCAAGAGGTTTCCAATATATGTCCTCCCCCTGCATTATGAACTTCTATTAATTTTCAAAGTACTCTAAAATCCACATGCATAATGAGATTATCTAGGATATTTGTATGCCACAACAGGGGCAATGGGGCAAGTTTGGAGTAATTTGGTTCAGGCATTCCTCAGATACTGCACCTTCCCCCCCCCCCCCCCCCAATAAAAATATTTTAATATTCCAGTTGCTCTAAAACTGATATGTATAGTGAGATTACCTTGAACAATGGTATTCCACAACTGAAACTGAGGTAGAGGGGAACTCCCATTACGATGAATGGGTCATTTCACACCACCCAGAGCTATTGTGTTAGACTATTCATCTCTTTGGTGTTTCCTAATTCATCTGAGCAGACTCCACTGAGATGAATGGGCCATTCCACACATCAACAGCTCTCCTGTACTGCAGAGGGCTACGGAGAGCCCCTTCCTTTGCATTAGCTCCCTGAAGTGGATACGAAGCCTGGACTCCCTCCTATTCCTCTTGCAGCCTCCAGCCGGTAGATGTGCTCCTAAAAGCCCATCAGTTACCATCCTCCTTTCTTCCCAGGGCCCTTCCAGCCCTACCGCGGGCATGGTGGGGCCAGGAGGAGGGCAGAGCTGGTAGTTAACATGACAGATCATCATTCCCCTCCCACAGGTGCCCTCCAAACATGCGCCCTCACTAATGCCTCTTCCTTCAGAAACAAGGGAAATTAACTGCCCAAAAACGTGGATAACGCAAGCCTTGTTTACACTACAGCACCTTTGCCAGTATAGCTATCCTGGCAGAGCCCCCTCATGGAGACATAGGGTAAGCTGACAGGAGTTCTGTCAACATAGCTACATCACCTCACCAAACAACATTAGCTAAGCTGACACCATTCTTCTCATAGCATAATTGTGTCTACAGCAGGGTTTTTGCTGACATAGCTATGTCAGCCGGGGGTGTGAATTTTTTCTTCTTCTTCATGATTCTAGAGGACATAGCTATGCTGGCAAACTTTGTAGTGTAGATTAACCTTCAAAGTTAGGTCAACATAAGTCACCTTTCGTCAACCTAGTTGTGCATGAGGCTACACTCAGATTTGCCTCCTGCTGATGTAGGTGCCCCGTTATAGTGACACAGTAACACCACCTCCCCAAATGATGTTGAGTCATGGTCGACCCTACTGTGGTTGACACAGTGCAAGTATAGACGTCACAGTCCTCCAGCAGCTGTGCCCCAATGCCCAACACTGACCGGTCTGGTCACAATTGTAAATACCAATTCCCAGGGGTCACATACACCAGAAGCCAATTCCCCCCCTTTAAAAAGCCCACATATGTTTGGAATGATTGCCCAGCTTGGTGAGCACACCTAGCAGCTCTCCATGGCTGTTTGTGCTGGCTACAGATGCGCCTCACACAGGGAACAGAGAGGTTAGGAAAACCTTGTTCACCAGACCTTAACACCCCACAAGGAACGCCCCTCCGTTTGAAATAGATAAAGATACATGGTAAACAACACATTCATTCAACTCACCATAACGTAAAACCTTAACTTCTGGCCTCAGCAACACTAACATATTTATGGCTGACGCATGTAAACTGGCCATATATGGGACCATGGGGAATATATGAGACTCACTCCTGCTTGCTTAGTACCCTCTTCAACTCAAGAAATGGGTTTCAGATTCCTGCTGGCACTGCCAGTCTAACCTGCCTTCTCTGGCTTGTCAAATTGGGTTTATAACTGCTGGTGAACCATAGCGCCACTCATTAGACTGCTTCCCAGGCTGGTGAACCACCTGTGGTTCATTAATTATATACCAGTGTAACTCCACTGATTTCACTGGGGTCACTCCAGATTTACACTGCTACAAGTGAGGAGAGAATCGGGCATACGTGCTGAGTCTATGGGTGCTCCGGGGCTCAAGCTGCCATGGGGAAAAAAAACAGTGGGGGTGGTCAGCACCCGCCAGCCACAGCTGGGCTGCCGTTCAGCTGTTTGGCAGCTGGTGTGGAGCAGGGTCGGCTCCAGGCACCAGCTTGCCAAGCAGGTTGTCATAACTATAAAGGGAAGGGTGACAGCTCTCCTGTATACAGTACTAAAATCCCTCCTAGCCAGAGACTCCAAATCCTTTTACCTGTAAAGGGTTAAGAAGCTCGGGTAACCTGGCTGACACCTGACCCCAAGGACCAATAAGGGGACAAGATTGTGTGTGTCCTTTGTTTAAGGGGTTGTTCGCTCTTGGGACTGAGAGGGACCAGACATCAATCCAGGTTCTCCCCATCTTTCTAAACAAGTCTCTCTTATTTCAAAATTGTAAGTAAAAGCCAGGCAAGGCGTCTTAGATTTACTTTGTTTTCTCAACTTGTAAATGTACCTTTTACTAGAGTGCTTATCTTTGTTTGCTACACTCTGAACCTAAGACAGAGTGGAGTCCTCTAAGCTCTTTAAGTTTGATTACCCTGTAAAGTTATTTTCCATACTGATTTTACAGAGATAATTTTTACCTTTTTCTTTAATTAAAAGCCTTCTTTTTAAGAACCTGATTGATTTCTCCTTGTTTTAAGATCCAAAGGGGGTTTGGATCTGTATTCACCAGGAGTTGGTGAAAGGAAGGAGGGGGGAAGGGTCAATTTCTCCTTATTTAAGATCCAAGGAGTTTGGATCTGTATTCACCAGGGAATTGGTGAAGGTCTCTCAAGGCTACCCAGGAAAGGGAATTAGCTTTGGGATGGTGGCAGCGGACCAGAACTAAGCTGGTAGTTAAGCTTAGAAGTCTTCATGCAGGCCCCTACATTTGTACCCTAAAGTTCAAAGTAGGGATACAGCCTTGACATGGTGGCAGCGGTGGGATCGTTTTAAACCCAAAAGCCAGTAAGAGATTTTTTTTTTCCTTCTAGCTGCTTGGAGAGCAGAGCTGAAGGTAGATGCATATCTTATCTCTCCTTGCCTGAAGGCAGAGGTGTTAAGTTTTTTTTAACAAGGTCCTTTGTTAAGAGAAGTGTTCAAATAAGTGAGCAAACTTTGATCTGGTAAAGGTAATTTACAAGCTGAATTGTTTTTTTTTCTTTTTACATCCTCGGAAGTAGCTAGTTAGAAAGTCTCTGTTAACTCAGCAGCACTCAGCAGGAGCCTGAGCTAAATACATCCCAGTTTCAGTCAACTGCAGAGGGTGTGACCCAGCACAAGAAAACAGGAAAATGACTACCAAAGAAGCAGCTAACAAAATAGAACTGGCCAAACTAGAAGCAGAAGAAAATGAAAGAAAACATCAAAGACTGCTTCAAATTAAAAAACTTGAAGAGGAGGCCCACAAGAGAGAGATGGAGCTGGAAAAAGCCAAACATGACAGAGAAGAGAAAGCCAAACAGGAGGCCCATGAAAGAGAAGAAAAAGCCAAACAGGAGGCCCATGAAAGAGAGATGGAGCTAAAAGAAAAAGAGATGGAACTGGAAGCAGCAAGGACTAGGCAGGGTGCATCAGACCATCCTAACAACTCCTCTCCAGGTACCACTTCCCATCCCAGGAAATTCCCCACCTACAAGGCAGGCGATGATACTGAGGCCTTCTTAGAAAATTTTGAAAGGGCCTGCCTTGGATACGACATCCCTCCAACCCAGTACATGGTAGAGCTGAGGCCGCAGCTCAGTGGACCCTTAGCAGAGGTGGCGGCTAAAATGCCTAAGGAACACATGAACAGTTATGAACTTTTTAAAAACAAGGCCAGAATCAGAATGGGGCTAACACCTGAGCATGCCCGTCGGCGGTTCAGAGCCCTAAGGTGGAAACCTGATGTGTCATTTACCCGACATGCCTACCACATTGGGAAAAATTGGGATGCCTGGATATCAGGAGCAAATGTTAAATCTACGGAAGAGTTGCCCTTCCTATTGCAAATGGAGCAGTTTTTAGAGGGTGTTCCTAAGGAAATAGAAAGGTACATCCTAGATGGGAAGCCCAAAACTGTAACCGAGGCGGGGGAGATTGGAGCCAAATGGGTGGAGGTGACAGAAAAGAAAAAAGCTAGTAGCAGTTGGAGCGAATATCAGAAGGGGCAAGCCGAAACAAAACCTTATCACCGGGGACAACCCAAGGCCCCACCCACATCCCAAGGGAAACCCCAGACGCCTTCTCACCCCACCACACCAGTCTCCATCAACCAACATCGCCCCGGTGATACCTTAGCAGGGCGATGTTTTAAATGTAATGAACTGGGGCATATAAAGGCTCACTGCCCCAAGAACCCCAACCGATTACAGTTCATTACACCCCAATCACACCAAAGAACCCCAGACCCAGATGCCTCTCTCATACCCTCAAAGCGAAGGGAAACCTTAAGAGTGAGCGGAAAGAAGGTTATCGCTTGGAGGGACACTGGGGCACAAGTGTCAACTATTCACCAATCCCTAGTGGACCCCAAACTCATCAACCCGGAGGCTACAGTGACAATTCAACCCTTCGTGTCACAGTCTGTAACCTTGCCTACAGCCCAGTTGCATGTCCAGTACAAGGGCTGGTCAGGAATGTGGACTTTTGCAGTCTATGACAATTATCCCATTCCCATGCTGCTGGGGGAAGACTTGGCCAACCATGTGAAGCTAGCCAAGAGGGTGGGAATCGTCACCCGCAGCCAGGCTAAGCAAGCTTTCACCCCCATCCCTGTTCCTGAGCCGTCCACCAGGGCCCCGTCTGTGTTACCGGAGACCCAAACACAGGTGGTGGAACCGGATCCCCTGCCAACGACTGCAACAGCCGTAGTGGATCCAATCCCAGAGACCCAGCCAAAGCCAGTCCCAGAACCGGAACTGGCAACGCAACCAGCACCAGAACCATTGCCAGCACTGAGTCCAGCGCTTGCAACCCCGTCTACAACTCCAATGCCAGAGGGCACCAGCGAGCCTAAACTGGCGGAAGCAGCAGATAACCCTACCCAAGAGGCTCAGCCAGAGCCTGAAATACCACATAGTGCACCAGCGGACAGCGGTTCACAGTCAATGAAAAAAGCCCCAGCACCTGCATCGCTTCCAGAGGGACCAAGCCCCAGTCCACAGTCCAAGGAGAAACTGATGTCTCCAGCATCAAGGGAACAGTTCCAGGCCGAGCAGGAAGCAGATGACAGCCTTCAAAAAGCTTGGGCAGCGGCACGAAGCACCCCACCGCCTCTCAGCTCTTCTAACCGATCCCGGTTTGTTGTAGAAAAAGGACTTTTATACAAGGAGACTCTTTCTGGTGGGCACCAGGAAGACTGGCATCCTCAAAAACAGCTGGTAGTTCCCACTAAGTATCGGGTAAAACTCTTGAGCTTAGTCCATGATCATCCCAGTGGCCATTCTGGGGTGAACAGAATCAAAGACCAGTTGGGGAAGTCCTTCCACTGGGAGGGAATGGGCAAGGACGTTGCTAATTATGTCCAGTCTTGTGAGGTGTGCCAACGAGTGGGAAAGCCCCAAGACCAGGTTAAAGCCCCTCTCCAGCCACTACCCATAATTGAGGTCCCATTTCAGCGAGTAGCTGTGGATATTCTGGGTCCTTTCCCAAAGAAGACACCCAGAGGAAAGCAGTACGTACTGACTTTCATGGATTTTGCTACCCGATGGCCGGAAGCTGTACCCTTAAGCAACACCAAGGCTAAAAGTGTGTGCCAGGCATTAGCAGACATTTTTGCCAGGGTAGGGTGGCCCTCCGACATCCTTACAGATTCGGGAACTAATTTCCTGGCAGGGACCATGAAAAACCTGTGGGAAGCTCATGGGGTGAATCACTTGGTTGCCACCCCTCATCACCATCAAACCAATGGTCTGGTGGAGAGGTTTAATGGAACTTTGGGGGCCATGATACGTAAATTCGTAAATGAACACTCCAATAATTGGGACCTTGTGTTGCAGCAGTTGCTTTTTGCCTACAGGGCTGTACCACATCCCAGTTTAGGGTTTTCACCATTTGAACTTGTGTATGGCCGCAAGGTTAAGGGGCCATTACAGTTGGTGAAGCAGCAATGGGAGGGGTTTACGCCTTCTCCAGGAACTAACCTTCTAGACTTTGTAAGCAACCTACAAAACACCCTCCGACACTCTTTAGCCCTTGCTAAAGAAAACCTAAAGGATGCTCAGGAAGAGCAAAAGGCCTGGTATGATAAACATTCCAGAGAACGGTCCTTCAAAGTAGGAGACCAAGTCATGGTCTTAAAGGCGCTCCAGGCCCATAAAATGGAAGCGTCGTGGGAAGGACCATTCACGGTCCAGGAGCGCCTAGGAGCTGTTAACTATCTCATAGCCTCCCCCACCTCCAACATAAAGCCTAAGGTATACCATGTTAATTCTCTTAAGCCCTTTTATTCTAGAGAATTAAACGTTTGCCAGTTTACAGCCCAGGAAACTGATGACGCGGAGTGGCCTGCAGGTGTCTACTATGAAGGAAAAAGGAATGGTGGCGTGGAAGAGGTGAACCTCTCCACGACCCTGGGACGTCTGCAGCGACAGCAAATAAAGGAGCTGTGCACAAGCTTTGCACCGATTTTCTCAGCCACTCCAGGACGGACCGAACGGGCATACCACTCCATTGACACAGGTAATGCTCACCCAATTAGAACCCCACCCTACCGGGAGTCACCTCATGCCCAAGCGGCTATACAAAGGGAGATCCAGGACATGCTACAGATGGGTATAATCCGCCCCTCTAGCAGTGCATGGGCATCTCCAGTGGTTCTAGTTCCCAAACCAGATGGGGAAATACGCTTTTGCGTGGACTACCGTAAGCTAAATGCTGTAACTCGTCCTAACAACTATCCAATGCCACGCACAGATGAGCTATTGGAAAAATTGGGACATGCCCAATTCATCTCTACTTTAGACTTAACCAAGGGGTACTGGCAAGTACCACTAGATGAACCCGCTAAGGAAAGGTCCGCCTTCATCACCCAGGCAGGGGTGTATGAATTCAATGTACTCCCTTTCGGGTTGCAAAATGCACCCGCCACCTTCCAAAGACTTGTAGATGGTCTCTTAGCGGGATTGGGAGAATCTGCCGTTGCCTATCTTTATGATGTGGCCATTTTTTCTGATTCATGGACAGAACATCTGGAGCACCTGAAAAAAGTCTTCGAGCGCATCCGGCAGGCAGGACTAACTGTTAAGGCTAAAAAGTGTCAAATAGGCCAAAACAGAGTGACGTACCTGGGGCACCAGGTGGGTCAAGGAACTATAAATCCCCTACAGGCCAAAGTGGATGCTATCCAAAAGTGGCCGGTTCCAAAGTCAAAGAAACAGGTCCAATCCTTCTTAGGCTTGGCCGGATATTATAGGCGATTTGTACCACACTACAGCCAAATCGCCGCCCCGCTGACAGACCTAACCAGAAAAAAACAGCCAAATGTAGTTCAGTGGACTGATAAGTGTCAAAAGGCCTTTAATCAGCTTAAGGCAACACTCATGTCTGACCCTGTGCTAAGGGCCCCAGACTTTAACAAACCGTTCCTAGTAACCACAGATGCTTCCGAGCGAGGCGTGGGAGCAGTTTTAATGCAGGAAGGACCAGATCAAGAATTCCATCCTGTCATGTTTCTCAGCAAGAAACTGTCTAAGAGGGAAAGCCACTGGTCAATCAGCGAAAAGGAATGCTACGTCATTGTGTACGCACTGAAAAAGCTACGCCCATATGTTTGGGGACGGCGCTTCCAACTACAAACAGACCATGCTGCGCTACAGTGGCTTCATACCGCCAAGGGGAATAACAAAAAACTTCTTCGGTGGAGTTTAGCTCTCCAAAATTTTGATTTTAAAATACAACACATTTCGGGAGCTTCTAACAAAGTGGCTGATGCACTCTCCCGGGAAAGTTTCCCAGAGTTAACTGGTTAACAATTGTTCTTGTAATAAAACATAATGTTAGTTTTTATATAATCAGTAGTATGTCTAAAGGTACATGTGTTTTATTAACTCTGTTTTCTCCTAGAGCTCCAGGAAGAAATCACAGCCAGTGTGGAACCGGATGTCCAACACTATCTGTGATTTGGGGGGCGTGTCATAACTATAAAGGGAAGGGTGACAGCTCTCCTGTATACAGTACTAAAATCCCTCCTAGCCAGAGACTCCAAATCCTTTTACCTGTAAAGGGTTAAGAAGCTCGGGTAACCTGGCTGACACCTGACCCCAAGGACCAATAAGGGGACAAGATACTTTCAAATCTTGGGGGGGGAAAGGCTTTTGTGTGTGTCCTTTGTTTAAGGGGTTGTTCGCTCTTGGGACTGAGAGGGACCAGACATCAATCCAGGTTCTCCCCATCTTTCTAAACAAGTCTCTCTTATTTCAAAATTGTAAGTAAAAGCCAGGCAAGGCGTCTTAGATTTACTTTGTTTTCTCAACTTGTAAATGTACCTTTTACTAGAGTGCTTATCTTTGTTTGCTACACTCTGAACCTAAGACAGAGGGGAGTCCTCTAAGCTCTTTAAGTTTGATTACCCTGTAAAGTTATTTTCCATACTGATTTTACAGAGATAATTTTTACCTTTTTCTTTAATTAAAAGCCTTCTTTTTAAGAACCTGATTAATTTCTCCTTGTTTTAAGATCCAAAGGGGGTTTGGATCTGTATTCACCAGGAGTTGGTGAAAGGAAGGAGGGGGGAAGGGTCAATTTCTCCTTATTTAAGATCCAAGGAGTTTGGATCTGTATTCACCAGGGAATTGGTGAAGGTCTCTCAAGGCTACCCAGGAAAGGGAATTAGCTTTGGGATGGTGGCAGCGGACCAGAACTAAGCTGGTAGTTAAGCTTAGAAGTCTTCATGCAGGCCCCTACATTTGTACCCTAAAGTTCAAAGTAGGGATACAGCCTTGACACAGGTGCTTGGGGCGGCCACTCCTGAGAGGGGCAGCACGTCAAGCTCTTCGGCGGCAATTCGGCGGGCAGTCCCTCACTCCAGCTTGGAGCGAAGGACCTCCTGCCGAATTGCCATCGCGATCGCGGCTTTTTTTTTTTTTTTTTTTTGGCTGCTTGGGGCGGCCAAAACCCTGGAGCTGGCCCTGGTGTGGAGCCTCGGAGGAGAGGGCGGAGTGGGGACAGGAAGAGGTGGAGCGGGGCAGAGCCTTGGGGCGGAGGAGCGGGGCAGGGCCTTGGGGTGGAGTGGGAGTGGAGCACCCACTGGGAAAAATAAGTCAGTGCCTATGCTGCCAGCTCAACAATACTTAGGGCTACAATGTAGATGTGGATGGGCACATTTTGTGCATGCATGCGCACATGCTCCATCTCAACGCTGAAATCCTCACCTCTGCTTCCCTTACTTCTTGGCTGCACTATTCCAACTCCCTTCTCCATGGCCAGCTCATGTTCCCGTTTTCCAGACTGCTGAGACTCAACTCTTCACACACACCATACTCATTTTATGAGTAAAACACTGTTTTTCCCCACTGCCAGTGCCACAAACTTCCTCTGAGAGCTAAGATGGGCTCTTTCCTTCATCAGCTGCAACGGAGACCCAGCAGGAGAAATTCTGCCCCCAGGGTCTTCACATCTCCCCTCAGTTACACCTGCACCACACCACTGACTGCAAATGTCATTGAGGGAAGAGTTTGGCCCTGCAACTGAAGCTTAGGCCAAGATCATCCCCAGTGCAGGAAACAGGATAGGAAACCTCAGAACTTCCTCAGGATTGTGCCATCAGGGAAGGGTCTGTTCCCTGCCTGCACAACTAAACAGGCCCATGTGATGCACAGATCTTCACAGATCACAGGCACCAGGGCTGTTCCCAGAGAGACCCTCTGTCTCCAGTCACTTCTGATGTCCTGCCAACCCCTCCTTGGCACCGATGGCTGGGAACGGCTCTGGATCTGTTTTAAGGTTGAGACTATCCTGCAATCTGATCCCAGCAGGGGAGAAGGGATAAGCCTTAGTAACCAGGAAAGAGGCCACAAGCATCTGATCAGAATCATGACAATTTATTTATAACATTAATTATATGGTGCTGAGGGGTTTTCCTCACCACTATATCAAACCACTTCGCCTGGGGGAATTGCTGCATGCAGAGATGAGCAGAGAGGATTCAGCAGGGCCCAGAATACAGCTCCATCACTCATGCATTTTCCTGCTCAACATTGGCTATGATGGGGAAAAGAGAATGTGAGAGAGTTACAGAGGAGTCAATGACTCATGGAGGGGAAGCTTTCCGTCTTGTAGGTCACCTCATTCTGGAGCTGCAGAGACACTGCCCTGACCAGACTATGGCTTCTCTACCACAGTGGCCGGACGCATCCCTAGAACATTCAGGGCTTCAGCCCCGACCCCTTTCCCAGCAGTGTTGAGTCACCCCAACCCTGGAAGATGGTTTTTCATCAATCTGTTTTGCTTTGCAGCCTGTTTAAAAAAAGCCCTGATGAGAAGAGGGATCCCAAGCTTGGGTTTTGGAAGGACTTACTCTTGCTCTGTCCCAGCAACAGACACAGAAAGAAGCAGAGACTTGTTTTGACTTAGGGGGAGAACGTAATCTTGGGACTAACCAAGCCTGCTGCCTCAGACTCAAGGCCTGAATCTGGAACTTGACAATGCGGGGGAGTTGGTGTTCCCTTCTCCCCTGAGCACTTAGGGGTGCTGGCAGACCACCCCAGGACATGGGGCAAAAGAGAACAGCAACTTTTACAACCCTTCAGACAGGCTGAGGAGACTCAGGCTGGGTTTCAGCACTGTTCTAACTGAGCAGCCCTGAGCAGTCTGAAAACCTCACAGTCGTCTCTTCATACGCTACCTTTGCTGCAGGGGGCGCTGTACTCAGCAATGGCAAATTCATCTGGAAGACACAAGGGAAGGGAGATGTGATCAGGGCTGTGTGAGACCCAACCAAGACTCCTCACACTTCCACCAGGCCCTGCGGCAGAGAGCTGGCACCGCACCAGAGATCTCAGGCAGGAGAGGAGGGAGCCCTGTCTCCAAGGGCACTGAAGGAACCTCAGCTGGGCTCCATGGGAGGAAGGCAAAGGTTATCCCAAAGCTACAGCACAACAGGCATCTCCAGTGAGTCTGTGCCAAGTGCCCTATGTCCGTTTGCACCTCGCCTGACACACGACCACTGGGGTTGCCGTTGGGCTCTGGTTTTGTCACCCCAATTTCCTAGCTGGGAACAGAGGAGTGAATGTGCCTCCCCCAGGTCACACCCAGAGCTGGGATCCCAGGGCAGGATCTGAACCCAGGACCCTCCTAGATCCCTTTGGCTCTAACCTACGTGGATTAGCAGACCGAGGGGTCTGGGGCCTCAGAGCCTCCCATGGTGCGAGCATGAGGTCAGTGCAGGATGATCCCTAGCATGTAAACCCTGTGTGCCCCGCATTCTCATCCTGGAGCAGGGAGATGCTCAATCCCATATCCCAGCAGGTTCACTGTGGCTTTGAATGTGACTTCTTCCCCCTTATGACAGGCCCACCAGCCTCCACTGCTGCCAGCCCCACCCGCACACACACCTGTCTCATAGTAATCATAGACTGTCACCACCGCTGGCTTCAGGCTCTGCACGGGGAAGTCCTGTTCCACCGCGAAGGAGAAGCTCTGAGTCACGTTGCTCACCTGAGAAGGAAACAGACGAGGCTCAGGAAGCTCTGAGCCACTTCACCCTCTCCTTCCACATCTCCTCCCCCCATTGGTGCCCCCCATGATCCTGCAGGTCCAGCATCTGCCCCCCTTGGCTGCAGGGCCTGGCAGGGATTCAGGCCCTGAGGGAGGTGGGATAAGCCCTGCCCAACCCCAGGGTATGAGCCGCCGTCCCTGGTACCCGTAGGTGGGGGGAGATCAGGGCCCTGGCTCTGTGTTGGGGAAGTGCTAAAGGGAAACACTGGGCAGGAATACATGGGTTTGTCTTTCCCAGCTGAGGCTTGGGAGATCCCCTCCCCGGGCACTTCTATTGGGAGTACATTGGGGGTGACTCTCCTTGGCCCATCCCGGCCCCGTGCAGCCACTCACCTGCTCCATGTAGAGCAGCACGTGGTTGGTGCTCAGTTCTGTGCGGTGGATGTGGTGATGTCCTTCCAGTTGCCAGCAGGAAAGGGGGAGAAGCAGGATGTTACTGAGCTCCCCTTCGAACCACCCCACAGCCCTAAGCAATTGGATGCTTTCACAAATTCATGGAGTCCAAGCCCAGAAGGACCATTGTGATCATGTAATCTCACCTCCTGTATAACCATGGGTGTAGTTTGGGGACACTGGGGGGTGTTGTCCCCCCAAACTGCAATCCTTAGGCAGGTGTGGAATTTGTCCCCCCGCCCACATGCACAGCCCCATTGCCCTGACTGGAGCTGCCCCCACCCCCTGCCACAAATACAGAAGTCAAATTACGCCTATGTGTGTAACACAGGCCAGAGAACTTCCCCAAAAGAATTCCTAGAGCAGATCTTTTAGACAAAGACAAACATCCAATCTCGATTTAAAAATGGTCAGCGATGGAGAACCACCGGGACCTCTTTCCCCTGGTGCTGTCAGGGAAGAGGCGGAGTATGTGTCCCCACCCAATTGGTGGACTGAGGTGTAAAGTGCACCTGAGGGGCTGGACCACAATCAAAGGCAGCACCAACTCCAGTATACCCAGCCTCAGTCAAACAGACCTAATAGTTCTTCCTCATTCTCTAGGTCTTAGACTGGCTAACACTGTCTGCAATGCTGGGGTCACTGCACAAGGTCTCCATGAGCCCAGGCTGGAGTCAGACATGGAAGGAGCTGCTGTCTACACTGCAGATCCTGCAGCTGGGAAATCTGCAGGTGAAAGGCTGATCTGAACTGGCCCCTGTGACAGAAGTGGGGTGGGGACTCTCAGACCCTTCAGGATTCCAGTGGAAAAGAAGAGATGGGGTCAGAGAAACAGAAGACATGGGGGGCCCTACTGCTGGAGATGAGACCAGGTTGCACCCATAATATGAGGGGTCAGGAATTGGAGCCCACTGGGGGCCAGATACCTCTCAGGTGGGGCTGAAGGCAAGGGGCTCTGGGGGGGCTATAACCCATACACAGAACAGGCTGTTACCTTCCTCACTGATGACTTCACAGGGATGAATCCTGACAGCATCTTAACATCAACAATGACCATGTTGGAGACGGGGCATTTCCCTGTATAACTGGGAGACCAAGCAGGAAATGAAACAAGGTTTAATACATCTCAGCACAGAGCTGATGCACCTCAACTCTGATTGGCACAGGTGCACGCTCCCCCGATCTGTAGCATCTCCCACCCCACCTGCTTGACCACGTGCAATCTCCTGGAGTGACCCATCCCCAGCTGTAGGGCTCAAAGGCGCTGACTCCATGGGTGCTCCAGGGCTGGAGCATCCACAGAAAAAAAGTGATGGGTGCTTAGCACCCACCGGCAGCCCCCCTATCAGCGCCTCTCCCTCTCCCCAGTGCCTCCTGCCCTGAAGCGTCCAGGAGGAGCTGCGGAGAGGGGGCGGAGCAAGGGTGGGGCGCGCTTGGGGGAGGGGGTGGAATGGGGTGGGAAGAGGCAGAGCAGTAGTGGGGCCTTCAGGGAAGGGGTGGAATGGGGGCAGAGCCTGGGGGGGGAGCACCCCTTGGCACATTAGAAAGTCAGCACCTAAGCTAGGGCTGCTCCGGAAGGCCTGGGCCTGTGAGGGGAGTTACCTGATGTTTATGGCAATGCTAAAAGTCCTGTGGACCTGTGGGTTCTCACACGTCTCGGGGACCGTGTGCACCTCCAGCGTGAATGGTGCCTCTTCCGGCTTGGGGAGCACGTTGTACCTCAGGCTGGTCTGGAAGAGAATGCACAGTTCTATGTGAGCCTGTGCGTAATCTCCTCTCTGCTTATCTCCTCTGCCTCCTTCCCCCGGTCCATCTCATTCCCTCCTTTGTCTTCTCTTTCTCCTTCCTCCTCTCACTAGCTCCCCATTCCCTAACTCTGGACATGCTCTCTCCTCACACCTTTTCCTATTTTCTCATCCTTATCCCCATCTCTTTCTCCCTTCCCTCCCCTACCCATCCCACCTCACCCTGCCATCTCCAGGATGAGCCAGGCGCCCTCAGCAGCAGCCTGTCCCTCTCCCCCTGCCCCTGGGCCCCTCACCTGCACGTAGACACATCCTTCTCCTGTCACCCCCATGCTGTAGTCCCCTGGCACCTCTGCCAGTGCCATACGCTGGAGCAGCAGACGGTTCGTGTGATCCATCTGGAACTGGGTCTGAAAGTTCCCTGTGGATTGCAGGGTCACTGTGGATGCTCCTCCACTCTTGGTGTAAGTAGAGGCTCCGTATCGGGACAGGGCCTGGAGTGCCACCACTGTGTCCTGCCAGTCAAGAGATGGGCCCAGGCGCCCAAGGGAATGAATGAGCCATTTCTATGGGCCTGGAGCCCCTACCCCACCGGCTCCTCCCACACAGCACCGCCCTGCTCAGAAAGGTCGGCTTTTCCCATTTCCATCCATTCTCTACCCATCACTCCCACAAGCCATTCACCTATTCCCTGGGCCCAGATCCTCCAAGGTATTTAAGCACCTTTCTCCCACTGAAAGCAGCCAAGTGTCTAAGTACCTTTGGGAACATAGGCCTTGGGAATTCTGACACTCCACTACAGGGAGCTGAGGGAAGAAGCCACCCACCCTCCCGTGAAGGAGCAACCTGAAGGGACAGCTGACAGGGCAGACAGATAACAGAGGCAGATGCACCCACGTACCTCAGCAGCAGGGAAACAGAATTGCAACCCTACTGTGTTAACCAAATCCCTCCGTGAAGTAGTCTTCCAAAGGGAAACACTTCATGCACTGTTTCAAGAGGGATGTGTTTTGGGCAGCCTTTAATCAGGTGGCACTTTCTGGTTCTACATAACTCGGGATGGTGCCCCCACCCCACCTAGGGTGACCAGATGAGAGGAAGAAAATATCGGGACACATGGGGCGGGGGGGTCGCCGGCAGAGCAAAAAAAAAAAAAGCGGAGCAGGACGCGGGACAAACACCTAAATATAGGGACAGTCCCGATTTTCACCAAGGTGTGTCTGGCAGTGGCTAGCTGCTGCTGCTTCTCTGGGGAGTCCTCAGCTCCCGAGCTGGATTGGCTTGGCTGGATGGGGTCAGTGCTGGGGGGAGCTGAGGAAAGCGTCATGTTGGTGGATGCTCAGGGCGACAAGTCTGCCCTCTGTACACAAGAGCATCACTTGTCCAGTCTCCTGCCTCATTAGCCCACTAAGGCCTATGGGGATCTGATGTAGCCATGCTCCATGCTGTGACTATCCCATGATCTAACCCCCTCAGAAACAGAGGTTCTCTAAACCCTGCAGCGAGGGCACTGTCGCCCCCTCCCCCTCCCCAGAAGGAGTCTGTCTCTGTTCCAATGCTGGGTTATTCGTTCTTCTCTGGCAACCTGATATATATATCTCCTGCCTCCCCCTCCTGCCCTGGGTGTCTGAGGCTGGGGATGGGAACAGCTCACCTGGGTGGAGGAAAAGCCCCCGTTGGGATTCTGCTGCTTGCTGATCCACTTTGCAATTTGAGCTGCTAATGACAGGTCTTCTTGGGATGGTGCCGGCCGCGTGGGGAGGTAAGCGAGGAGCGCGTAGGACGTCATCTCCACCTCGGCGGAGGGAGCACGGGGGTGATAGAACGGGAGATCAGCCTCTGGCTGCTTCCCGGGCCTCTGCCAGTGAACGGAGCCATCTGCAGTGGGAGAAGGGAGAGGGAGGAGAAAAGGAAATGTTTATTACCGAATATCTGGTTTTTGCCAAGAGGGTTACTGACATACTGTCACTGAGGATGGAGAATGGAGTCCCAACCCTTGCTGGGCATGTCAATACAAAGCATGAAGGTATTAAATAATCCCTCTAGTGGGTCGATACAGTCCAGATGTGGAAACTCTCAGTGTCTAATTTGGTTGCTGCACCTGTGCCTGTGTCTCCCACATTTTATGAAGTCAGATCCCAGGAATGGCCAGTGCCAGGGTTTTTAAGGCTCATTGGTCTAAAATGTGTGAAGAGGCTAAATAATCCCAACCTGCCGCAGTACAGACTGAAGGTTATAGCAATAACAATCAAACCCTTCTCCTGCCAGGCTACATAGGGCCAGTGGACCGGGATGCAGAAGAAGAGCCCATAAACAGGTCTCACCCTCTTTCACAGCTTCCTTATCAAGCGAGTCCAGCAGTGCCCTGTGCTTCTCCTCCTTCCCTGCCAGGGTGAAGGCATAGGCCATCAGTGCCTTTGTGTACACGTGGCTTCCTCCCTGCTCCATGGCTGTTTCCAGGCAGAATAAAGCACTACGGACCACAGAGTGCTGCGGGGAGCATAGAGGGGAAATAATCAGTGTTTGCAGTGTGACGATATGAGCTAGGCTTTGGGCACTGCCTGTGCAGGCTGTCATCTCATGGCCACAGAGCACAGATGGATTTAAATAAGAGGTGCAGTGGATCTAATATAACACAGATGCTGGTGATGGGATGAGTGACTGTTTGACACCAGTCACTTGCATGGTCCCAGTGAACTCAGACTCTTGTAGTAATTTGGTCACCCCATCACTGTGGGCCACTGAGCACAGAAATGTGGCTTAAATGTGTCTAGCTGAGACAGCCTCAGCAGTTACAAAAATCACATTCCTGCCTTCCATGGGGTAGCCATGTTAGATACAAGGCCTTCACAATTTGGAGAAATTAAGGTAATCTGAGGTGTCTAGGGCTATTTATTGAATTTTAACCAAGAAAACATGTGGAAGGCAAATGAAACAGACTCTGCCATGGATAGCAATGGGCCAACAGCTGTCAACTAGTATATAATCCCTCCCAGTCATTCATCCAATGAAAAGCATGACTAGATGTTAGGATATAGATATTCAGGCCTGTCTGTAAAGACCTATACTTTAAGAATGTAGGTGTATTCTTATCACTTAGCTAGTTATAGAGGTATAAAAGAAAGAATCAAAATCACTGTCTGTCTGTGTAAGGGCCTTCTCTTACAGTGACAGTCTGAAGCTTTGTTCTTAGGCTAAGGCCTTCAGCTAAGCAGCAGAGGCAGCCATAAACTGGGAAATGTATGGTCACATCCTTACATTCCAAACCAGTCACATTGAAATAAGGTGCTATTGGGCTGTTAGGAATACAATTCTGTCCTGATATTCCTATCACCTCCAGAGAAAGGGAAGAGCCTAGAAAATGTAAAAGGAAACTTAGTTTGATAGCATCCTGTCTGGCAAGAACTCACTTATCAATAGCTGGGATGTGAAATCCTCATCTCTTTGTTCCTCTATAGTCTCCACTTCCCTATTGTTTGTCTGTATAATCTCAGTTTGGTTCTGTGATTGTTTCTGTCTGCTGTATAATTAATTTTGTTGGGTGTAAACCAATTAAGGTGGTGGGATATAATTGGTTAAATAACCATGTTACAATATGTTAGGATAAGTAGATAGCTCAGTGGTTTAAGCATTGGCCTATTAAACCCAGGGTTATGAGTTTGATCCTTGAAGGGGCCACTTAGGGATCTAGGGCAAAATCAGTACTTGCTCCTGCTAGTGAAGGCAGGGGGCTGAACTCAATAGTCCTTTCCAGCTCTATGAGCTAGGTATATCTCCATATATTTTATTTATATTATTGGTTAGTTAAATTTCAGTCAAATGATTGGTTAAGGTATAGCTAAGCAGAACTCAAGTTTTACTATATAGTCTGCAGTCAATCAGGAAGTAAGGGGGGGGATGGGAACAGGGACTAGGGGTGGGGGAATTAGAATCATGTTTCGCTGGCTGGGAATGGGAACAGGGAATGGGAACGGACACAGGCAAGGCTCTGTGGTGTCAGAGCTGGGAAGGGGGACACTGAAGAAGGAAACTGGAATCATGCTTGCTGGAAGTTTACCCCAATAAACATCAAATTGTTTGCACCTTTGGACTTCGGGTATTGCTGCTCTCTGTTCATGCGAGAAGGACCAGGGAAGAGAGAGGGTGAAGGAATAAGCCCCCTAACACTAGACCCCTAGTACATTTACAGAGACTATATAAAACAAACAGGAATAATGAAGAAGGGAGTAGCCACGCTGTCAGGCTGAAAAGCTTCCATCAGTCAGACCCATCTGAGCTGCAGCCAGACACACAGGAGACAGTGACCGAACACTACAGCTCTTTTGACATGAATTTGGGATTCTTTTTTTCCATTGTGCATATTAAAAAAACCCAAATAAATAAAGAGCCAATCAAAGAAGCAGAGCTCGGCCAGAACCAGTACTGCACACCCAGATGCTTCTGAGGCCTGGGGACCGTCTCATTCTGGAGCCAGAGCCAAAGCCTTTCCAGACTGGTTTTTTCCCTCCTTTCCTTAGAGGTCCCTTTATCAGGGCAGCAGGCTGCCACTATCAGGACTCGGATGGGTATAGGGAGTGGGGGAGAGGGGAGGCTGCTGACCCAGGGGAACTCATGAAGGGGACTTTGTGCGTGTGGATACGTACAGTGATGGGCAGAGGAATCTCTAGCAGCGCGATGGTGATGTAGGCAGAGAGCGTGACCTCATCGTCCACCCCGCCCTGCAGGGAACCACAGAGAGAGACACATTAACCCCACGCAGCACCTAAAGCCTTTCCCGGCTGGGCCCTCTACATACTACATCCTCATGCCCTTTATCTGCCCACTCTTGCCATGCCCCATGATAGCTCTCACAAATGGGTATGTCTACACTGCAGCGGAGAACGTGAGACATGCACACACCAGCTCCGCCCAAGCTGGTACACTAACAAAGGCAGTGTGGCCATGGGTGGCAGCTCTGGCTAGCTGCCCAAATACAGTCATGCTCAAGCTTGGAGTATGTACTTGGGCAACTAGCCTGAGCTGCCATGGCCACACTGCTATTTTCGTGGCTGTCTACCTGTGCTGGGAAGTACACTCCCAGCTGCCGTGTAGACACACTCTGCGTTTCTGTCCCCATTTTCCTCCCATGGTAGTTACCATGTATCTGCTCCCTCCTTTCTCCTCCCCATAGTAGGTCCCACGTACAGTACAGTATCTGCCCATCCGTATCTCCAGGGTAGTTCCCAGGCCCATGTCATCGCCTGCTCCTCCCACCCTGGCCCCATGTGCTGAAGTGTCTGAGCTGTTCCCATGCGGAGTTGTAGCTCTCTCCATGTCACTGAAGTCCTGTATCGGTCCCATGGGAAGCCAGCTGGGCAGATACGTCACCTTTATGGCATTGTTCAGGAGCGTCCCAGAGCTGCGGAAGCAGCCATTTTCCTTCTGCTTGCCAGCGAGCCAGGCCAGGGCATCCTGGATGTGCTTCTCCTCGATGAAGATGTGAGAGCGGGCCTGCGCGAAGGACTTGAGGACGAAGGCCGTCAGCCTGCGACAGAGTGCGGACAGTGGTGAGAGCTCCCTCCCATGCCCTGTGCTCGCTGGAGGGGATGGGGTCCTGGGGCATCGCCAGCCTGAGGGGAAGCAGCAGGGGCCAGAGAGCTGGTGGCCATGGGGCAGAGAGCATGAATACATTGCCTCCACCTTCACCCACCTCCACAGTCTCCTTCACACTGATTTCAGGATCCAGTTCAAGCTCTCTCTTCCTGTTTATAAAATCCTCCCTGGACACAACCAGTCTCTCAAACTTAGGAGCCCTCTTCATGCTAAATACAGCTCTTATAGCAGAGGGTCGTAGGGTTGCAAATGTTGAATTTATATTTAAACAGGGCTCCATGGGAGTTCCAAGGAGTTATACACCAGTTTGCCTGTACTTAGTAAACTAGTCAAAATGACAATTAAAAATAGCATAATAAAAGATTCAGAAGATCATGATCTGATGGGGTCTAAGCAGCATGGCTTCTGCAAAGGAAAATTGTGTCTCACTAATCTCTTAGAATTCCCTGAACATGTCAATAAAGTGCTGAATGAAAGAGAATTGATTGACATAATTTCTTCAGTAATCTCTTATGACAGACCTTCTCAAAAGCCTTTTGGAAAGTCTAAATGAATTGAATAATCATGGGATGAGGGTCAAAGTGTTGTCATGGATCAGAAATTGGTTCAGGGACAGAAAACAAAGATTAGAATTAAATGCTCAATTCCATCATAGCACAAGGCTAACAGTGGGGTGCTGCAAGGTTCAGTACTAGGACTGGTGTTGTTTAATATACCTATTAATGATCTTGATAATGGGCGATCGATGGCATAGCAATTCCTATGGTCCTATCTAGCACCAGGTTGCTCTCTACCTCTAACCCAGTTCCACCACTACGGGTATGAGAGTCTCCCCTCTGCAGCTCCCTGTCTGGAACAGCCTCCCCTGGATCTCTTCATCTTTTTTCAAAAATGATCTGAAACCATCCCATCCCCTTTGCCTCTTCAGTTCTCTCTCACCTCAGGGCCAGTGGGAACAGGTGCTTATTATACACAGCAGGCTGATGAAGCCTATTCCCTTTGGTGTGATATGCCAAGGGACTGTGAAAGCTCCAGCGAGCCCTCAGGCCTTTAACAGCATCACCAGTTGACTAAAATTTAACACTTCCTTTATAACTATATAACAGAGGAGGTTTAGGGGAGGCCTGACTGGCAAGAAATCTCACCAGGTATTCCCCGGCTGCCTGTAATGCTCCCCAAATGTGCTGTAAGAGCCATCCAGGTGCTTGTAATTCACCTCTGATAACCTGAAATGGAAAGTTAAAGCAGGATTTATACATCAGAAAAAAAACAGTAGGGAGTGAGAGAGCAGCTCACCAGCTCAGCCAGTAAAGGGGCTCCTAGGCCTGATGTGTACTAGCCAGCACTGGTACACAAACATACACGTCTCCATCCCACGAGCTAGTCAGCAGAGGGAACTGACATAAAACACAAGGGCAGCACCATCGTATTCCAGTAGGGGGAGTACCACACAGTCTGGTTAGCTAGAGCACCCAGGCTGAGAAGCCATTTCACCTGGCTACTGTGTGCAGCATTTCCACACTATAGGGGTGACTCATAGGATGGACACAGCAGCCAGTAGCTCTCGTGGGGCAATGAGTGCGCGTATCCGTAGTGCTCAGACAACTGACAAGAGTGTGTCGAATTGGGATCCCACTCCCCAGATACACAACCCAGTCCCTCTGTCCTCAGCTGAGGGAAGCTCTGTCTGCAGGTCAGGCAGAAACAGAAAGCTCCCAGCACAAGCTTGGAAGGGCGCAAGTGAAGAAAGAAAAGCCCCGTCCCTCCTCACCACTGACTAAGTATCCGATGGCCTTGGATTTGGTCTCCTCGCTCAGCTGCCCCGTCTTATTCAGATAGTCCAGGACGTAGATGTTGGGGGCAAACAGGACCATGTTCTGCTCCCTGCAGCCGAAGGGCATCTGGAGGAGCTGCTGCAGGTTCTGCATGGCTGTGCCCAGGATATCGCCTGGGGATGGAGACACAGGGAGTCAGTGTCGCACAGAGGTGGCCTGCGGAGGCAGAGTGCACCGCAGAGCACAGGCAGTAACAGGTGAGAGAGAAGGACAGAGGGAAAAACAGGACAGAGCCATACCCTGAAAGAGGAAACACAGAGAGAGAGAATGGGGAGAAGGAAGGGTAGGAAGATGTCTGGCCTAGGAATAGGGATACTTAGACAGAAAGGCCAACACACAGGGAGACTGATAAAGGGAGGTCAGGGAAAGGAGAACAGGAACAGGAAAAGAGACAAGAAGAGATGAATGGAGAGATGATGGGGACACTGATGAAGGGAGTGAGTAGCTGACCAGGTGGAAAGGCTGGCACAGCAGGCAAACAAGGAGCAGTTGCTGCAGCTGCCAGGGCAGGTCCTTTCTGAGTTGCTGCACTCACCCAGCACTGTCACATAGGCTCTGACTGAGCCCTGCACCACGTTCAGTGGAAGCTTCAGGGAAATCTTCCCTGCTTCTGAATTTCCTGAGGGAAAAAATCAGACAGATAGGATGCAATAAAATGTCCCCATGCTCAGCAGTGAATGGGTCCCAGAGCAGAACCTGGAATGCTGCCTTCCACCTGCCCCCTGCATGGGGAACCCCTGCTTTCAGCAGCTCCATTCCTCCTAGCTGGACAGTGAGACGCCCAACTGTCCCCTCTGGCTTGGGGTCCTGTGACCCATGGGAAACACTTCGCTCTTTCTATGGAGTGAGGTGCACCACCTGGCCCGATGGGAAACTGCAGTCTCCAGTTCTTTGGCCCTTCCTGTTTGCTGGCAATTGGCAGATGGTAGAATCCAGTTTGTAATTTCACTCTATAGAATAAGAGATTAGAGATGGAAAAGTCCCATTAAACCCCTTTAAGCCCATCCTCCAGGGACTTGGGCCAGGATTGCTCATGCAGTCTATTCTCCGGGGCTTTGTCAAGCCCTAGATCTCAATGTTCCAAGCAATGTCCTCATGATTAGGAAATGTGTCTCAACTCTCCACACAGAAACATCCCCACCATTGCTTAGTCTCTATCCTGACACCCCAAGTTCTCACTGCACCCTCAAGAGTCTCCCAAATAATCCCACTCCCTCCTTGGGGCTGTCACTCTTCATCCGCTGGCAAAAGACATAGATGAAGAAGGAGCAGAGAGGTCCTTACCATTTGCACAGAGCAGAGAGTTGAAGGTTGCTTCCGTCTCAATCCCTTCGGGCTTGGGAGGGGAAGGAAAATGAGAAAGGTGAGAAGCTGCAGACAGACTGAGCATCTGGCATCAAGAACAAAGTCTGTGTGAGGACAGGGCGGGGAATCTTCAGAAAGGGACAGAGAGGCAGCAGGAGAGGTGGGGAGAAGAGAGAGTTCGACAAAATTGGAGAGACAATGAATGAAGACAGAGAGAAATGTAAAGGGCCAAGTGGGTGAATCAGAGGAAGAGGGAGATTTGCAAATTTCCATGGACTGATGCTTGTAGATTCCTAAAATAATAATTGGTTAGAATAAAATAAAAACCAGCTACTAATAAGTTATTGTCTCTTCACACCCAAGGGAAGAATAGTGCAGCTCTATTGCACGGGTTACTAGTTACCTGAAGCACACTGTGCAAGATGGTACCTTAATGCCCCTATAACAGAGAGGACATGCACTATGTGTCATTGCTAACATCAGGTGATGCGATAAGTTAAAGACAACTTACTACATGGTGGAATATCAGCAATTCTACATACTGTAATGCTGCAGATTTTCTCTTTCCATTAAAGGACAGCAATAGGGTATACGGATAATAGGAAGGGACAATATTACACATTATTATAACTGGTGTTACTGTTGGTATCGTGAAATGTCATTAGTTATCGTTGCTTTTTTATGACACACGGAGAGGCTATGCAGATTTATGTATCATTTGTTACTGATTATAGATGCTGTATAATGAGCTATTGCTTTCCTGCAAAGGTGAGGGTATGCAGCATTACCCTGTGCTATTTCATTTCACTGGGTAACAATGTCAGCAACCATTGCTGCCCTAGGAAAGAGAGAGGTTATGCAATGTTACCATGTTATGCTTATTTGGCACACTATGCAATGTTTTTTTCTGTAAGGGAATATACAATATTATATCCTATAGTGGGTGGGATTTTCCAAAGCACACCTAATTCCCCTAGGTGCTTTGAATCTCCCACACGTGTGCTTCTGTTAGGCTATGTAGCAAGTTGTCACAGCTTCCCTGTAACAGAGGAGGCATGGACAGTTATAGAGTCACACTCTATATACGATATTACTGTTTTCCTATCCTACACCGAGCATTATAGCGCGGCTTATTGCCTACGTCACACTGTGTGAAAACTTACCACTTCTCTATACCGCAGGGACTAAGCAGCCCACATACCTCCACTAACAGCTGTTTGATCACTGTATCCTTCTGCCCTGTCTCAGGGAGCACTGCTACCTCGTTCCCACAGGGCAGCTCCGTCTTCAGGGCCTCTGCACTCACAGAGAAATTCACATTACCTGAAACAAAGAGAGATAAGTGTTCTGCCAGGCACTGCAGCTACAGGGGTGTCAATGTCATTTCCATGGTGCTCCACTCTTCAGCACCATTGATTACATGGAAACCTCTCTGTAGAGAAAGAGCTCATGTCACATCTCATGTAGGCCTGGTCTACACTACAAAGTTAGATTGATGCAAGGCAGCTCATGTCAATCTAGTTGTGCATGTGTCTATATTTCAGTTTGGTTCCTACAGACGTAAGTGCCCTGTTGCATCAACTTAATAACATCGCCACCCTGAGCGGCATAGAGCCAAGTTTGATGTCCTTAGGTCAATGCAGTGATAGTGTAAATACTCCACTGCTTATGTTGACTGTTACTGTCCTCCAGCTGCTGTCCCACAATGCCCCACGCTGACTGCTCTGGTCACCATTGTGAACTCTGCTGGCCAGGGGTCACAGAAACCAGAAGCCTCTCTCCCCCCCTTCCCCCTCCCCCACCCTTTGAAGCCCTGCAAATTTTTGAAATTCCTTTTCTTGGGTACCCGGCTTGGTGGGCACACCTAGCAACTCTCCCTTGTGGACTGCAACTGCTCAGCTGACATGCCAGCTACGCACTCCAGACATGCTCCTGCCTGGAACAGACAGGAGATATTGGAGCTTTTGGGCTTGTGGGGAGAAGAGGTTGTGCAGGCACAGCTCTGAACCAGGCATAGAAACATGGATATCTAGGAACAGATATTATGCAAGTGAACAATGCCAGTGCCCCTTCCAATGACCAAAAGGACATTCAACTGTCATTCTGCACCTGCTGAGCCTCTAGTTGAAATATTCCTTGGTGCTGTTGAGGTGGCCGGTGTATGGCTTCATGAGACAGGGGAGCAAGGGTTAGGTTGGGTCGCCCAGGATCACAACTGGCATTTCAACATTGCCACTGGTAATCCGCCAGTCAGGAAAGAAGGTCCCTGCTTGCAGCTTTCTGAACAGTTCTGTGTTCTTAAAGACGCGAATGTCATGCATCTTCCCTGACTAGTCAACACTGATGTCAGTGATCCAGTAACACTTGAATAACCACAGAAAAGTAGCCTCTTTTGTTGATGTACTCTGAGGCAAGGTGGTCTGGTGCCGAAAGAGGGATATGTGTGCCATCTATCACCCCACCGCAGTCTGAGAACCCCATTGCTGCAAATCCATCCACTATGTCCTGCACACTGCTGAGAATCACAGTTCTGCATAGCAGGGGGCGATCAATGGCTTTTCATACTTGCATGACAACAGCCCCTGCGGTGAATTTCTTGACTCCAAAGTGATTTTCAACTGACTGATAGCAATTGGGCATAGCACATTTCTACAGTGTGATCGTCGCTTGCTTCTCCACTGTTAGTGCACCTCTCATTTTGATGAGTGGCAGTGGAATACCTATCCATGGTGCACCGATACAAGCACTCCTGGTAAGTACGCGTATCTCTGACATAAGGAGCCAAGTATGCATGCATACAAGTAATGTGCTAACTGTGGCAGCTGTATGCCGATGTAACTTGAGTCGACATAAGTTTGTAGTGTAGACATGGTAGTAGTACCTTAGACCATGCCTGCACTGGGTTTTTCACACAGATGCAGCTGCACCAGAGCAAACCCTGGGAACAGCCTTGCTTCACTGGTGTGAAAAGTGACTCACCCCAGTGAAGCAGGACTGTTCTAAGGGTTTGCTCTGGTGCAGCTACATCTGTGTGAAAAACCCCAGTGCAGGCATGGTCTAAGACAGGGATCCTCACCACAAATTATTTGGTGGCCTCAGAGTACAGCCACCAACTCTTGCAGGTGGCTACTCTGACACTTTCATTTCAAACCAGGGCATGTGGCACTAGTGCAAGTCACAGATTACACCAGTTAGTGTGTTTACACTAAGAGTTTGTTCTGGTGCTGCTACATCAGTGACATCAGCAGCTACATCACTAGTGCACTACAATAGTGCAAAAAAACCAAAACAAAAAACAGTGCAGACAAGACATGAGGATCACTCTGCAGCAGCCTTCCCAGTCCTGGCAGGAATTGGGCAAGACGGATAGGAGTGCAGGGAGTAATGGCTCCGATTTCTGGCTGAGGATGATGGCCTCTGTTACACAGGACTAAAGGGTCATTATAGCCCCTTCAGGCCTTAGAATCTATGAATCTCTGATTCTATCCATAGAGCCCTGGCTGAGTCAAGCAAACAGTTAATGCTCCCGTTTAGCCCATCAGGGCCATGAGGGGAAGAAATAATTAAATTCTCCATCAGATCCACAAATTACTTAACAGGGTCAGCACCACTTATTCCAGATGTGCTCACCTGAGATGTTTCCCAGGAAACGGTTTTAGCCTAATGACAGTGAATGGCAATGACAGCTGCTGAATCAGGATAGTATTTGAAAAAATTCTGCTCCTTGGGGACGCAATTGGCTAGAACCAAGGAGTTAAGTGGAGGGTAGTCAGGAGTTTATTAAGGGCATGTCTACACTACAAAATTAAGTAGACCTAAAGTAGGTCAACGTGCAGCCACGGCAGTAATTAAATCGCTTTTGAATGTCCACACTATGCTCCTTGTATCGGCAGTACGCGTCCACACTAACAGTGCCTGCATTGATGCAGCGAGCAGTGCACTCTGGGTAAGTATTGCACTGTGCAACTCACCACCATCTAGCACAGGGTATTTTGGGAAGGGTTTGCAATGCATCATGGGGGCAAAAAAGTAATGCAGGAGTGATTGGGAACATGGTTTCAACATCCCATGATGCAGTTTTCTCCATCCCATAATAATATCTGCATCCCATAATGTTTTGCACCTCTTTTCAAAAACACTGCAAACCTGCGCATCCGCCATCTCTGTGGGAAGCATGGATCCTGCAGAGCTCTGCACTATTGTGGTGAGCATTGTGAACATAACACGCCTGATCCCACAGAATTTCCGGAGCTTCAAGAGGAGCACTGGGGAATATGACAATTCCTTGCAGGCTAGCTTGTCGTGCACCATGGAAAGAAACAATTCAAGGTTGTTGTTGGCAGTGATGGAGCAGCTGCAGATGGTGGCACACTGGTTCTGGGCCTGAGAAACAAGCACTGACTGGTGGGATCACATCATTCTTCAGGTATGGGATGACAAGCAATGGCTGCAGAACTTGTGGATGTGCAAGGCCACTTTTCTGGAACTGTGTGCAGAGCTCACCCCAGCCCTCCAGCACATTGACACCAAAATGAGAGCTGCACAGACAGTGGAGAAGTGAGTGGTGATCGCTGTGTGAAAGCTTGCAACACCAGATTGCTACCAATCAGTTGGGAATCAATTTGGAGTGGGAAATCCACCGTGGGAAGTTGCTGTCATCCAAGTGTGCAGGGCCATTAATCGTTTCCTGCTACATAAGACTATGACTCTCAGCAGTGTGCCAGACATAGTGGATGGTTTTGCAGCGGTGGGGTTCCTGGGCTGCAGTGAGACAACGGATGGCACACATATCCCTATTTTGGCACCAGACCACCTTGCCAGAGTACATCAAAAGAAAGGGGTACTTTTCTATGGTAATGCAAGCTATGGTGGATCACTGGGAAAGTTTTACCAACATCAACATGGGATGGTCAGAGAAGGTGCATGACACATGCAAAAAGCTGCAAGCAGGGACTCTCTTTCCAGAACAGAGGATTACCAATGGGGATTTTGAAATGCCAATAGTGATCCTGGGAGATCCAGCCTACACTTTAGTCCCCTGGCTCATGAAGCCATACACTGGCTACCTCTATAGCAGCAAGGAGTGCTTCAACCACAGGCTCAGCAGGTGCAGAATGATAGTTGAATGTGCCTTTGGCCACTTGAAAAGCCGCTGGTGCTCTCTACTCATGAGTTTAGACCTCAGTGAAAAAAATATCCCCATAGTTATAGGTGATTGCTGTGCACTTCATATCTGTGAAGCAAAGAGGGAGACATTTCCACTGGGATGAAGGGCAGAGGTGGAATGGCTGTCTGCTCATTTTGAGCAGCCAGATACCAGGGCTATAATAAGAGCTCAGTGGGGAGCTAGACACGTCATGGAGGCTTTGAGAAATGCTAAGCTCTGATTCATTACTAACAAAGCTGCCAAATGAAGAATGAAAGAAGAAACAAAGATCAAATAAAGGAGAAAAGTAATGAATCTCATTGTCACACTTGTATTTGTATTCAGTGGCGAGATGATCTCAAACCACAAAGCTGTATCCAGTTCTGAGCTGGATTTCAGATACCTCAGAGTTCAAAGCTCTTTTGGATCAGTGGATTGGCTTCATGCCTGTCTCTAAATCAGCACAGGATTTTACAACAATTTAAGTTCTTTCAGATGGGCTCTTCTCTTAGTCAGGATGGCCATTTAACCAGGACTTTAAGTTTTCCATGGGGTATCTCAACTAAATGGTTTCTCCACTATGTGATATGGGCAGGTATGAAGCAGGTGGGTGATAATTGTATCTCAGGCTTCCAGTCTCATCACAAATCACCCTCATTCTGGATGACTGTCCTGGCCCAAGTGAGAACCAAGGACTATAACCTGCTTTTCTTGCTGAAAGAAGAGACCCAGCCAGCTCTCATCTTTCACTGGTGTGTTAGAGAGGAGTATGTTGATGGAGGTCCTCACTGTACAGACAGTGTCTTTTGAATGGAGGGGTCCAACAGCTGAAAACCATCTAGGGTTCTCTGACTTGTCTGAGGAGGAGCTTATCACTCCCCAACCAAGGATGGGAGTAAAACACCCCAAAGAAGGGTCTTGGGGAAGTTGAATCCCCTACCAACAGATTTTTGAGCTACCAGGTCCCTGCCCCCTGAGATTTCTGTGCCACTCCATCTGGCCCCTAAAGATATCAGAGCTAGAATGCTTCTTACCCAGAGATATTGGGGTCACAGCCCAGGACACAGTTTTTCTTCCATTCACGCAGAGACAATAAGAGTCCTCTTCCTTCTCCACAGGGGTAGCTCGGAAGTCGGCAGATGAAGCCAGTGAGATGCTGACCTGTCAATTGTCCAGAGAGGTGTCATCGGGGAGGGGGCCAGGGAAATTAGTAGTAACTAGAGATGCAGACAGTACGGCAGATGGGATGTGCAGAGAATTGGGCAGAACAGGGTTTGTGGTACTATAAGGGACAGAGAGGGTTGAGGGAACACATGGGTTTAGAAGTGTAGATGGTTACAGGGGTGTAGAGATTTGGAGTTACAGGGCTTTGGGGTGCTTGGGAGTTACAGGAGCATAGAGGCTTGGGTGCACAGGTGTTTGGGGAGGACAGGGGCTGCAGGGAGACCGAGGGCTAAAAAGAGCTACAGACACAGGAGTTTGTGAAGCAGAGAAGTGTGGCCTGTGGGTTTGGTTGCACGGGGATGGTGTGAGTGTCTCTTACCCTGATGCAGCGGGTCAGGTAATTGAAGACAGTGGCCTTTAGCGTGAAGGCCTTGCCACGCACCACAGAGTAGGGCAGGGTGAGCTCCATGAAGAAGGGTTGGAAGGCTCTGAGGGACACGGTTCGGGACAGGCCAAAGCCAGTGTCACTTGAGGTGCAGAATGCATTAGCTTTCCATTCTGTGATGGTATCAGGGATTGTCAAGGGCAATTCAGCACTTCTGTTGGAGCTGGTGACAAAAAGAAAGATAGGATCGTGATCACAGCCTGGTCAGACACTGAAGGAAAACCCAAGTGTTCCAGGGAGTGATGTGGGGAACTCAGTAGATAATGCTCTCCCCTCTGAGTCCACACTGAGCTCAATGCTCGAGTATGATGCAGTGCTTCAGGGAGTGATGTGGGGACTCAGTAAGGGGTGCTCTCCCCTCTGAATTAGCACTGAGCCCATTGTGCTGGGAGTTGTTGTGCCAGAGGAGGTGCTGTCTTTCAGATAACACATACAGCTGATATTTTGACAACTTGTGATAATTAAAGACCCCACAACCCTTTTAGGAAGAAGAGGGGGGCTCACCCTGGGTCATTACAATCCAAATGCTTAGATTCCCCCTGCAATTTCAATTGGAAATGGGGCTCTTTTTCACTTTCCTTTCTAGATGTTTGTGCAGTGTTGTTCTGCACTGTAAACATCTGCCATTGGGGAACAGCCCACAGGTGGCTGAGTGATTTCTGCATACACAGAGTTTGAAAAGCACTTTGGGATGATGAAAGAGGCTCAGTAACCATCAGGAATTCATATTATCATCACAAAAAATAAGGGAATGTTAAAACAGCAACAACCAGCTACTCACGTCAAAGGCACTAAATCCCAAATCCATGTCTCTGGGAAATACTTTCGAACTGTCTCCACCGCTGCTGGAAGGGTCTCAGCCATGACAGGGTAACCTGAGTCCAGTACCCTTGCATGTCCTGGGTGGTGTGAGTATAACTGATTAACATAGATATAATGCATCAATACCAGCCTGATGCTTCCATCTCTGAGGGTAGGTCAACACTGCAGCTGGAGGTGTAATTTCCAGCTTGGGTAGATGTATGCACACTACACTACCTGTGATCAAGCTAGTGTGCTAAAAATAGAAGTGTAGCAGTGAGGCATGACAGGCTAGCCTCCCAAGTACATACGTAGGGTCCCAACCCCCCATCCATGCTGCAACAGCTACACTTCTCTTTTTAGCGCACTAGCTCTTGATCAAAGCTAGCACGTGTGTGTCTGTCAGACCTGGAAATTACACCTCCCACTGCAATTTAGACACACCCTGGGACACTTTCCCCTCCAGCTACACTGGTGCAATCAGACACCCAAATCGGTTGTGGTGGGTAGGGTGGGAATGGAAAGTTCCATGTCTGAAGCATGTTTGAGGGGTCACATCACGACTCCAGCATGTCATTTTCTGCTCCACCATCACTGCGAAGCCCCCAGCATTTCAAAGGATCGGCCTTAGAGCTGGTCACAACAATTTTCTCAAAGATTTTATTTTGACTCAATGGAAATTCTCATAAAAAAACTGTTTCCATCAACAGTTTCTGGGGGGGCGGGGTTGTTGGAAAACTGAAAAAAAAAAAAACACTTTTTTTATTTTGGATGAAAATTTTAAAAATCCACAACAGATATGTTTAAAAAAATTATTTCCCCATTTTTCCTTATTTTTTCGTGTGTGGAAAATAACAGCCATTTTTTGCTCACCTGTGTATTAGTATTGTTAAACTAGGCATTAGAGTTATAAAAATGTGTTCAGTGTTTAGACTTTACGGAATCCTTGTAAGCAGCTGCAGCCATTAATCTCACTTATAATATCTGTATCCCATGTTCTAAGGTAATATTTAGTGTTTGCTCTGTAACTGTGAATCACCAGACAGAAAAGAAGCATCAACAAGTGTGAAATACCAGTCTGACACAAAAGAAGGCCCATCAACACCAGACAAACCATTGTGGAACATCAGTTGATTGTTCCCCTCCACCAAGAAGAGGAGACGGGCCACTGAATTACTCCCAATGACTGAATTTGCAACTCAGAGAAGGGGCAAAGGGATAAAAAGCCCTAATAAGGAGGAACTGTATTGTTTATGCTGCTTGGAGTCTGAGGGGCAAGGATCACACAAGCAAAAGATCCCCAATGCTTGGCCTGGGTTAGCCCTAAAGGTTATATAGATATTGTTTATCATAGAAGCTACTATTACCATTTGAACAGGACTGGACTAGCACGAGGTTGCAGGGCAGGACTCAGGGGCATCGGCAGAGCTGTGTGGGGAGCCCAGGACTGGACTAGCAGGGGGGCTGCAAGGCAGTACTGAGGGGCATCGGCAGAGCTGTGTGGGGAGATAGGACTGGAATAGCAGAGGCATCAGAGTTTCTGCCTACAATATGTTTAACTAGCCAGATCTATTGGCACCTCACCACTATTTATTTATTTGGATTTATAATACACACAAAACCCCACCAATCCAGTGCTCTAGGCTCTTTGCCATACATTGAAAATGCACCTCTGAAAATCAGATATACACCAATTAAGAATCTCTCCTGCTGGTGGGAAATGTTCAAATCAGTCACCAAGAGCCCAGGTGTTTCCAGACTACCCACCACTCCAAAAAAACCCACTGACTCTATGCTAGTGGCAAACAATCCTTTTTTTATTTATTTATTTATTTTTGCCCCCTGTACAGCTATGGCATAAGAGTTAAGAAAATCTTTGTATTGGAATTGGTCAGCTTCAACCTCTCTAATGTCTGGTGGCGGAGGCAGTCCAGAGCAGTGGTCAAATGTGGGCAGATGATGGAGCAGCTGGGAGGTTGATCAGTATCAGAGGCAGCCTGGGGCAGTGGTCAGAGTTTTCTCAGGGGTCAGTAGCTGGAAGCTCCAATCCAAGGGGTCAGGTCAGTGCATCAGGGAGGCCAGACCAGGCAAGGCGGCAAGGCAGGGTCAGGCGAGGCTGTCCAGGCAGCAATCAGCAGGCAATGATCTGTTGCTCAGACAGCTTCCTCTTCCTGGTGGGGCCTTTAAATAGCCCAGGTACTCACTGAGAGTGCTGCCTGTCCATCCAATTGGAGGACCGGGACATGGGTGCTGTGGGTTTGTAGGCCATTAGCACCAAAGCTCTTGGTCAGGGGCAGCAGCTAAGGATACCACCTAAAGACCTGGATTCACTATCAGGGTCTAACAACCTGGGGTCTATTGGTGCCATAACGTGCCAGTGGCAGAAGACCCAGGCTGAAGCTGACTAATTCCATCATCAAGATTTCTCCCTCCCACTTCAATTGTCCCTAATCATCCATAAACCATGGTTGTGACCCTGACTGACCAGGTGCCAGCTCATGCCAGAGCCCCCGGCCAATTCACCTGTGAGTGAGTATAGATCAAAGTGATTGTTAAATGTATCAGAGTGTATGTGGTGTTTCAACTTCATGAAAATGAGTAGGATGTTACTTGCTTTGTTTTCACTTATCTGTATCCTATTATAATGTAGTAGCAAACATTTACATTGTGTAAACCCTGTAACTAAATAACCCATCAAACAAGAAAGAAGCCTTGTGCAATGCAAATGAAGAACTTTAACAGAAAAGTGCAGATTTCAAAGCAAGTGGTCATTATGTGTGATGATCAGAGGTCAAACACTCTAAATGCATTCCTCACTCTGTCATCAAAGGAAAAACCCACATGGGTAGTAACCCTGTCAGCTTGTTCTTGGTGAGAAGAAGCTATAAGTATGGATTCAAGGAAAGATCCTGCAACTCTGAACTGTTTGGACTCTTACAGGGAAGTGTACCAGATGCGAAGCGGAGATCCCCAGATGCGAAGCGGAGAGACAATCTGGGTACCCTGAAAAGACTTGGGAAACTGGCAGTTTATTACATCACTGCCACCATTTGGAATTACAGACTGTGACTCATCTATGCACGTATTTTACCTGCTTTAACCTCTCAATAACTCTAATTTCCTTTTCTTAGCTAATAAACCTTCAGTTAGTGTACTATAGAATTGGCTACCAGCATTATCTTTGGTGTAAGATCTAGGGGTAAGTGACTAGTCTCTTGGGACTGAAAGCCTTCTAAAATGTGAGGTGATTTTTGTATAAGTGACTTTTTATCACAAAGTTCAGTTTGTCTGGGTGGCAAGATAGACTGGAGAATCTAAGGGGATTGTCTGTGACTCCATGGTAAGATTGATATAGTGATCCAGGAGTTAACATTTGTCCCTGGCTTGGTGAAATCTAACTATAGAATAAACCACCAGTTTGGGGTGTTGCCCTGTTTTCTGACAATCTGCCCTGAGGTATACAGTCATGGTTGTGAGCCACTCCAGACAGCGTGACAATGATGACTCTGTAGAAAGCTGTGCTTGGGAAACTCTCTACTGATGCCTGAGGATGGAAGATCATTGTAAAGTCTTAGCGAGCTACTCACAGATTTGTCTGCCAGCAGCATAATATTCTCCCTCAGAACTCCCAGAAACAATTTGGTTCCATTAACCTCCAAGGGTGAGGCTATCAAAGCAGGCCCCTCACTCTGTCAGGAGAAGTGTGCCCCAACTTCAAACTTCAGGATGGAGTGGTCACCTCATGATGTGGGAAAAACTTCCAAATGCTCAATCCACAACCCCAGTCCCAACACTAGAGCTAGCATGCGGCCAGCTATGAGCAACAGCGTTCACCCCAAAACACAGATGCGCTCTCTGCTCAGAACAGAATGCTTGTGAGGCCTTTGGCCTTTACCAGTTCCCCTGAGTGCTTGTGCTGATATCCCGGCTTCACTGTGAAATCCTTCAGAACTTCTGTAACCCCAAGCAACTTGAGGGAACTGGAGGCAATAATGTGGCTTTCTCACCTTGGAGTTTGTGAAGACCTTTAAACACATTTCCTGTAGGGAAAAACCCAACACACATTTTGTTATTTATTTCTCTTGAGGTTGAAATTCCAGAACTGACACCAGTATTAGGGAGACAAGTTGGGTGAGGTAATATCTTTTATTGGACCAACTCCTGTTGGTGAGAGAGACAAGCTTTTGAGTTTACACCAACTGGCTCAATAAAAGATATTACCTCACTCACCTGGTCTGGGACCGACATGACTACAACACCACTGCATACACCAGTATTAGGGGTTTAATGAGCAAGGAGGAAACCTGGACACTTTTCCTTGATGGGATATGGAGCCTATTACCCATAGATAAGGCTATGATTTAGTCATGGAGGTCACAGCAGTCACGGATTCCATGACTTTACCGGCCCTCCGTGATTTCTACACTTCAGGAGGTGGAGGCAGGACTGTGTGACCCTGCCCTGCAGCTGGGGCTGGCTGCAACCAGGACCCTGCAGCCCCAGCCCTGTGGCGTCCAGGCTTGGCGAGGGCTGCAGCCGGGTCTGTGTGCCCCAGCCTTGTGGTTTCTGCTGGGGGCTGCAGCCAGGGCCATGCACCCCTGCCGGGTGGCTGCAACAGGGGCACGTGCCCCCCTTGTAGCTTCCCAGGGCCATCCGCCCCGCCAAACCCTCCCCCCCTTGCTGCAGCCAGGGCTTGGTGGGAGCTGCAATAGGGGCCGCGCACCCCTGTCCCGCAGCTGCGGCCAGCGCCAGAGCGGGGGCTGTGTGCCCCCCATGGCTGCACCCCCACTGCAGCCCCTGGGACTCCATTCCCCCTCCTACTTAGCCCTGCGCCCCCCCGTTATTTTTAGTAAAGTCACGGACAGGTCACGGGCTCTGTGAATTTTTCCTTATTGCCCGTGACCTGTCCGTGTCTTTTACTAAAAATAACCGTGGCGAAATCTTAGCCTTACACATAGAGCACAGGGTGACACTCAGTCTCAGGTCTGGGAGACCGGATGGCTCAAAGGGATAAGGGATTAGGATACAGGGTCCTTTTATCTCTAGGGCACTGGTTCCAATTTCCAATCCAAGCCCAGGTCAGAGGTCTGAGTGAATCAGGGAATGGAATACAGAGTCTTATCTCTAGATGTCTGGTTCCAATCTAGTTCCAGCTCAGAGGGCATTGGTTAGTCTTGGGGGATGGTAAGGGCACATGGATTATTTTGTTTCTAGTTCACCAGTTCCAGTCTAGTCTCAAATCAGCACTGAATCCAAGGCGTTCCTATATACTGGTCATTCATTGCTATGTGAAATGAGCTGGTGAGTATTAGGCCAGTTCTTAGTGGCTCAGGTGCCCCCCTTTTCAAAGAACACCTTCACCATAAGCACTAACACGCCCCTTTTTAGCAGCCGTGGAAGAGAGGTCAAGGATTGAAAAGCCCATGAAGACAGCATTTGCCTCACCCTAGAGGTGCTCATACCTGATCTTTCCAGGTCAAAGCTGAAGCACATTGATGAGGGACAGTGCATGGTGGAAGCTTGCACCGCCATTGTACTTGCTCCAGATATAGCTCCGTTATCAGCACTCCAGAGCAGCTAGCCCTGCACCACATGCCACTCACAGCAGGTTTAAATGTCCTCATCTCCCCACAGCCACAAGGACAGGATGAGGAGACTTTACCTTTAAGATGCTATAAGTGTCCTCTTCATCTGGCTCCGATACTGGAGCATAGGTGACTCCATTCACAATTATCTTCTCTGCGGCAATGCACTCCTCCTGGGGATCCATCGGCAGCATGTCTGTGCCATGATGATACCCCTGAAGTTCCTTCACTGGTAGCAGGTTATACACCTGGGCAAACAGAACTGTGTCACTTGGCCTCATCAGTACCAAGTGCCATGAAACACCGCTGGGGGAGACAGACAGGCAGAGGCAGACAGACGGATATATACAGAGAGAAGGTGGAAGTGATAGAAAATAAACCAAGAGCAGTAAATACACTACAGAGAGGGAGAAGGAAAGAGGGAAGCTGCTTCTTTGGCTGAGGGCAGTTTGTTGCTCTGGCTATTATGATCAACTATATCAAAGTACCTGCTAAAGGCTCTAATGCTCATATCAATGGTCCTTCTTTCTTAGCCAGGGACTGTTACTCACTATATGTTGGTAAAGTGCCTGAGACTGGTCTAGGCCTGTAGGCGCTACACCAATATAAGTAAATAAATAAATGAATAATAGGCCCTGAACAGGAGAAAATCAGCAGCCCCATTGACCAGGGCTGTTTCCAGACATGGTAGCATCCCAAAGGAGTTGAAAAAGTTCCTGCAATCTAAATGGTGCCCAGTTCTCTGCTTCTCACCTAGTGAAAGAAGATAAGATAAGGGCAGGACAGCATTAAGACATCCGCACTGACTGAAGGGATTTTTTTCCAGTAGATGCCACTCCTCAGCACTGAGTTGGTCTTGCTTGGACCAGGCTGCATCATTTTCTGCTACCACAGCCCCTAAGAGAAGACCAGCTCTTGCACCTGCTGATCAATGGACCAGGCTGGCACTTACAGAGCTGGGAGAGAGCTCGGCTTCAGGCTTCACGAGGAGGACGCTCTTGTCCACAGCACGGACGGCGCACAGGGAGCCTGGGGAGGCCCCGACCCGGAGGCGAGTGTCGGAGGCGGGGAGCCCCTCGGCCGGTGAGAAATGCAAGTCGACCTGCAACCCCAGAAAAGGTATTAGAGGAGCCACTTCTCCAGGTACCGTCACACGCTGCCCCGCAGCACAACTCAGTCCTGGAACCGCTGCACACAGCTCTGCCAATGCCCCTCAACCCTGCCCTGCAGTCCCCTGCTATTCCAGTGCTGGGCTCCCCACACAGCTCTGCCAATGCCCCTCAGACCTGCCCTGCAGCCCGCTGTTAGTCCAGTCCTGGGCTCCCCAAACAGATATACATTATTATCTACTGAAATTCAGTTACTCTGTAAGGTGGCATTGGAGCAATTGGTGCTTGGTAAATTCTCTGTTCACATTGATGACTCAGTTCATGATTTTATGGCTACCATGAACACCAAGACACTACCCCAAGTGGTTGCTGGCTCTGCTTGTACAGTGGACACACCCGTGCTCTGGGCCCAGAGCCTATGCTGCATCCTGGATATACCAGGAGGGATTGTGGGCCATCAGGGAGCTGATTTTACAGCAGCCCTGGTAAAATGAAGAACAGCCTAGGACCTGGATGCTGCAGATGGGTAATGGCTCCCAAGAATCCATCCACCAGCTGGAAATTGCCAGAGCAGTGGTTTGAGCATTAGCCTGCTAAACCCAGCTTTGTGAGCTCAATCCTTGAGGGGGCTATTTAGGGATCTGGGGCAAAAAATTGGTCCTGCTAGTGAAGGCAGGGGACTGGACTCGATGACCTTTCAAGGTCCCTTCCAGCTCTATGAGATAGGTATATATCTCCACTCCAACAAGGCCCACTCCTCATTCTATCACCTGACAAACACTAAGCCCTCCTCTTGTTGAGTTTAGGCCAGTGATCCTCAATGAGGCTCTAGAGGTATTGGGAATACACTGAGCTACACAGGCAGTGCTTTGGACCCATGTCTTCATTGGCTGATGAAGGCTAGCGGGGAAGGACTTGGGCCTGGTGGACTGTCAACTGTTCCCAGGCTGTCAGCTTCTCTTAAGGAAGCTACTGTGTGGCTGTCACTTGATGCTGACAATCTGGTTGACTGAGGCCCAATACCTATTATTCCATTTTTTGGTTAAGATTATTGAGAAGGTTGTGGTGAAACAGCTCTCACAGTATCTAGATGCCTCGGCTCCCCTTGACTCTGGCCAACCTGGGTACAGACCTAGATCTGGTATAGTGACTGCACTAACTGCTTAGGTAGATGATCTCCAGATGATGAATAAAGATCAGGGCCCAGATCCTCAAAGATATTTAGACCCCTAACTTCTATTGAAATTAATGGAAGTTAGGCACCTAAATACCTTTGATCTGGGTACAGGTGTCCAAGCGGATATTATCAACCACCTTTGATACCACTGACCTCAAAGGGGCATTCGTTTGCCTGTGAACCCTAGGAGAAGAGGGGCAGCCCTTAGGTGGCTTGGTGCCTGTCTCTCAGACGGGTCCCCAAGGGTAGTTTTGGGCAATTGCTCTTCCGCTCTCAGGGCCCTCTCATGTGGGGTTGCACAGGGCACATCTTGTCCTCTCTCTTCTTCAAAGAGTATATGGGGTCATTAGGAGGACATAGGCTATGGTCTTTCAACAGGCTGAGGACACCTAGCTCTCCTCTGTCTCATCCGATCTAGTCAGTGCTACTGAATGATTTACTGATTGCTTGATACAACATGTGGCTTGGATAAGGGTAGGCTGGCTGGAGTTCAGTATGGAGGAGATGAAAGTGATGCTGGTAGGATGGAGGGAAGCAGCCAGAAGATACAGCAAGAATTAGATCTGTCCCTTGAATGGAGGCTGTACGGCTGTTACCTGTCCTCCATGATCTGCACTGGTTGCCTATCAGTTACTGGGCTGCGTTTAAGGTGATGGTAGTAAGCTAACTAGATTGTGACCTGGTTACCTGACAAACCCACCTCCCTTGCCATCCCACAGTGCCACAGTGGAGATCAGTGGAGGTGCTAGAGCTGGAGCCCTGTCAGTTTTACAAGGAGGGGCTCTTGGTAGTGTGTTGTCTGGGAGGATCCTTCGGCTATGAAATCTATTCCACCTCCTCGCCTCATCTGAAATACCACAAATCAGTTAATCTCAGGGCTATTTTTAATATATGGTAAAATCACCCAGAGCATTTGATGATAAGTGACTGTTTTAATGTTCGCAACTCTAAATAAATAGATACAAACAGCTGCTGCTCTCTAATCAATGACTTCAAGTGAATTGGGGTTTCTCAATCAAGACACCCACCTTATTGGCAAAGCAATTTTCGACCTGGAATTTGACTGAATCAGCAATAGGCTCGTGATTGGGTGAAATGGTGTATATGAGCATCTGTGCCAGGGGAGCAATATCAGACTCCACGGGGAGCATCAGTGAGAAGGTCCCATTAACTGGCAAATAAAACAAGAGAGAAAGGCTAAGTTACAGGAAGTTGGCTCCAGGCTAGGGCCACACACCTCTCTAGAGTCTCTAGGCTTCCCTTCATGCCAAACTTGTTACGGCTGGGATTCCGACCACATGGAAACACAGGGAATGGAACTTGATTTACTGATGAGAACATCGGCTCTTACTGCTTTGGCACATACTGGTGACCTGAGTTTGGTGAGACTCAATCTAGTTTCTAGACCCTCATCATTAACTGTGTCCCTCAGGAACCCAGAAGCCCCACGTGCCCCAGAAAATAAAAGGGAGGATTTTGTAAGAGCCTGGTGGCTGAAGAAGGGATGCAGATTGGGTGGGATTTCTACACAAGGGTTAAAGCAAACCCAGCCTGAATTACTCAAGATGAGAGTCTCCTGAGACTGACATCAGTGACAAAGAATATATCAGTCAGGAGATATGAGCCGCTGGGGGGGGATTAGAGCTCGGCAAGAGCTGCAGAGCTAGAATGGCTATAGAGGAAAGAAATTCATTCTCCCCCTCTTTTTTCCCCCATCTCAGGGGATGGCACATGATGATCCTCTCACTGCATATGGAAGCAGCCTGTGTTTCAGTCACAGTGGCCTAGCCTCCCGGGACAAAGATAAGGGAAGGGGTGGTGAGAGCTCACCATCACCATGCTCCACAGCCAGAGCCTGGGTCCCTGCTCGCACAATGCCTCCTTTGGCCATCACCTGCATGGAAGAAGAAGCCTTCCTGTTATGGGTATTATGAGTAGGAGAGGTGTTAGAATGGGGGAACCTGTGAGAGGAATGTCAGGAATTTTGGGCCTCAGGTGGCTGGAGCCAGCAGAGCTGCTCTATTGATCTCTGCTAGCAAAATTCTTTGTGTTTAATCAGGGGCAATAGAACCCAGTTCCTCTTCTTCTCCTCATAAAATGTTGGTATCCAGCATTGGGGCTCAGCAAAGAGCATCAGCCCAAGGAAAAGAATGTGAAGGATTATGGGTAATATAGGTACAAGTTCTTGCCCCAGGCCACACACAATTTGGGGCCCCACCTAGAATTACTGTCCAGGGACTGATTGTCTGGCAGGCACTTGAGCCTATCTCTTGTTGTCACCTATACGTAGAAAAGATCAGTATGTCCAGGTTTACCAAATAGTAAAAGACGATTTCCTTCTGCTCCCCCACGGCCTCTGGCTTCAGGATATGCACCCGGACTTCCTGAGTGTGGCCACAGCTTAGCGTTTCTGATTACTGGGTAACTAAAAAGAACAAAACAAAAAGAAAAACCAGGCCCATAGGCTTTATCCTTCATGTGTAATGGATTAAATTTTTCTGTCATGAGTTTGTTCTTTTTTCTGTTTTCACAAAACATGCAATACACATCAACTTCACTATGGGAAAAATGTTCCTAATCTTCAATTTATTGGGGAAATGCCTGAAAAAGACACAGAAACCACCTCCCAGAATCTACACGATTTAGACATTTATGCTCCAATACGTCTGTTGGTCTATAAGGTGCCACAGGACTCTTTGTCACTTTTTACAGATCCAGACTAACACGGCTACCCCTCTGATACTTGACACCATTTAGACAATTTCTGATGTAAATTTCTTAATGTAATGATTGAGTTCTATCTTTCTAGGCTTTTATACCATATTATCAATGCAGCTACCTGACCAACTGAATGATCCCTTAAAATTGTAGGATAGTAAAAGAGGAAATTAATTCACAAAAGAAGACCAGGCATTTTAACTGCTTTTATTAGACCATACTGATGCATTTGAAAAGAGCCTTGCAATCAAGTCAATGTCATTTCTCCCAAATCTGGGGTGGCAGTCTCCCCTTTGCTCTGTTCTCACTTAACAGGGACAGGAGCAGGGGCAATCCTTCTCTTGATGGCTCTCCTGCCATTCCTCTTCTTGGAAGGTAAAACCACAGGCTGATTTAAGTGCAGGACTCCGCCCTGAGAGATGGTGACACCTCCCAGCAGTTTCTTGAGCTCTGAGTCGCTGTGAATGGCCAGCTGCAAGTGCCGTGGGGAAATCCGACGCTTCTTGCTGCGTGCAGCGACTTCCCCAGCAATATCCACAATCTCATGAGTCACTTATTGAAGCACCGCGGCCATATATACTGGGGCTCCAGCTCCAATACGGTCTGCAAATTGTCCTTTGCGGAGCAATCTGTCTATGCGACTGACAGAGAACTGCAGCCCAGCCCGGGAAGAACGGGTGATTTTGGCCTTAGGGTCTTTTGCGGTTGAGGTCTCACCAGAGTGCTCAGACTCAGACTCAGTCTCAGACATGTTGCAGACTTCTCGTGTTCCAGCAACACTTGGCTTGACTTTCTTGGCTTTCTTTTGTTTTCTCTGCTTGGTTTACCTGAGTCTTTCCTCAGGAATTGGCCTGCCTAGCTTTTTTCTTGACTTGCTTGGCTTCAGTGGATGTTTCCTTGCTTGGCTCCACTTGCCTGTGTCTTTCTTTGCTTGGCTTGCCTGACTCTCTTTCCTTCTGTTCCTGGCTCTGTTCACTTGGTTTTCTCGCTCTTATTTTGCCTTCTTTGATTTCTTCCTGGTCTGGCCTGATTATGACTGGCCTGACAAAGTGTGGCTTGGCTAAGCCACCTCTTGAAATCACCACAGTAGTATGCTGACCCTGTCTGAGCCTGCAGCCTTTTATAACCTCAGTGCAGACAGAGAAAACATACTTTCTGATTGGTTGTCTGAGAACCAATGGGCAGCTACTTCATTTGTTACCCAAGCCAGAGGGGATATGTCATCCTTTGATGACATCATTCCCATTGATTCACCGTTTGTGTTGGATTTTTAGTCAGTGATATCTGCTATTAGCAAAACTCATCCTGTAAGGGCATGAAATAGGCTTTGGTTACATTTTGAAAATGAGATGCCTTAAATTAGGCACCTAAATAACTTATACGTGGCCTGATTTGAAGAGGAGCTGAGCACCCACAGCTCCTGTTGATTTCACTAGGAGTTTTGAGTGCTCAGCACCTATGGAAATCAGGTCACTTTTAGTTAGTTGCTTAAAAGTGGGTTTAGGGGCGGAAATTCAGGCATCCTAAAGGTTGAAAATATTGGCCAGTTTCTCTGGAGCCCTTAACTTGGTGATGCTTCCCGTCTCTTAGAGAACCCTCATGGCACCCAAGCCCATGGGAAGGGTTCTTTGCCATTCCAGAAAGCCAAGTGTTCACCATTTGTCACTCTCAGGTTTGATTAGCCGCTTCTCTTGTTCGTGAGCTATTTTCTGAGACCGGTTTAAAAACAGCATCTGGAGAGAACCCCTCACATCAGGCCAAATCCATTGTGTGATGTTGCACTCTATAGGATTTTATGAAAATATGCTAATGAGTTAAATATAATGTAACTGGAAGATGCTTCATGCAAAAGGTCTCTTGTAAGGTATCATTACAAAGCTTATAATCTACTGAGTGTGGTCATCCTAGTTGTATAAATGTACCACTCATGTATCTGAAACTAGAAATATGAAATATAACTCTGAGGGCTTATTGTAATTATGCAAAGTGTGGGCCATTAATGGTGGTTTGGAATCTTGATGACTCCCATTAACCAGGACAATCGTCTGCAGATGGCTCTCTTTTACTTGTAAGTCTCCCTGTATACCTGTGTGCTGGCAAGTGGGTAATGTTTTCCCTTTAAAAAGGTGATCAAAGTTTAAGTGAATCCCTCCAGGTATTTAATAATTTCAGAAAGCCTGATTCTAGTATCACTTATACTGTATAAATCTGATATTACTCTAAACGAGTCAATGGTTTTATAATGGGGTAACTAAAACAAAACATAACAAAACAAAAAGAACAAAACAAAAAGAAAAACCAGGCCCATAGGCTTTATCCTTCCTGAGTAATGGGTTAAATTTTTCTGTCATGAGTTTGTTCTTTTTTCTGTTTTCACAAAACATGCAATACACATCAACTTCACTATGGGAAAAATGTTCCTAACCTTCAATCTATTGGGGAAATGCCTGAAAAAAACACAGAAATCACCTCCCAGAATCTACACGATTTAGACATTTATGCTCCAATAGGTCTGTTGGTCTATAAGGTGCCACAGGACTCTTTGTCGCTTTTTACAGATCCAGACTAACACGGCTACCCCTCTGATACTTGACACCATTTAGACAATTTCTGATGTAAATTTCTTAATGAAATGATTGAGTTCTATCTTTCTAGGCTTTTATACCATATTATCAATGCAGCTACCTGACCAACTGAATGATCCCTTAAAATTGTAGGATAGTAAAAGAGGAAATTAATTCACAAAAGAAGACCAGGCATTTTAACTGCTTTTATTAGACCATACTGATGCATTTGAAAAGAGCCTTGCAATCAAGTCAATGTCATTTCTCCCAAATCTGGGGTGGCAGTCTCCCCTTTGCTCTGTTCTCACTTAACAGGGACAGGAGCAGGGGCAATCCTTCTCTTGATGGCTCTCCTGCCATTCCTCTTCTTGGAAGGTAAAACCACAGGCTGATTTAAGTGCAGGACTCCGCCCTGAGAGATGGTGACACCTCCCAGCAGTTTCTTGAGCTCTGAGTCGCTGTGAATGGCCAGCTGCAAGTGCCGTGGGGAAATCCGACGCTTCTTGCTGCGTGCAGCGACTTCCCCAGCAATCTCATGAGACACCTATTGAAGCACCGCGGCCATATATACTGGGGCTCCAGCTCCAATACGGTCTGCAAATTGTCCTTTGCGGAGCAATCTGTCTATGCGACTGACAGAGAACTGCAGCCCAGCCCGGGAAGAACGGGTGATTTTGGCCTTAGGGTCTTTTGCGGTTGAGGTCTCACCAGAGTGCTCAGACTCAGACTCAGTCTCAGACATGTTGCAGACTTCTCGTGTTCCAGCAACACTTGGCTTGACTTTCTTGGCTTTCTTTTGTTTTCTCTGCTTGGTTTACCTGAGTCTTTCCTCAGGAATTGGCCTGCCTAGCTTTTTTCTTGACTTGCTTGGCTTCAGTGGATGTTTCCTTGCTTGGCTCCACTTGCCTGTGTCTTTCTTTGCTTGGCTTGCCTGACTCTCTTTCCTTCTGTTCCTGGCTCTGTTCGCTTGGTTTTCTCGCTCTTATTTTGCCTTCTTTGATTTCTTCCTGGTCTGGCCTGATTATGACTGGCCTGACAAAGTGTGGCTTGGCTAAGCCACCTCTTGAAATCACCACAGTAGTATGCTGACCCTGTCTGAGCCTGCAGCCTTTTATAACCTCAGTGCAGACAGAGAAAACATACTTTCTGATTGGTTGTCTGAGAACCAATGGGCAGCTACTTCATTTGTTACCCAAGCCAGAGGGGATATGTCATCCTTTGATGACATCATTCCCATTGATTCACCGTTTGTGTTGGATTTTTAGTCAGTGATATCTGCTATTAGCAAAACTCATCCTGTAAGGGCATGAAATAGGCTTTGGTTACATTTTGAAAATGAGATGCCTTAAATTAGGCACCTAAATAACTTATACGTGGCCTGATTTGAAGAGGAGCTGAGCACCCACAGCTCCTGTTGATTTCACTAGGAGTTTTGAGTGCTCAGCACCTATGGAAATCAGGTCACTTTTAGTTAGTTGCTTAAAAGTGGGTTTAGGGGCGGAAATTCAGGCATCCTAAAGGTTGAAAATATTGGCCAGTTTCTCTGGAGCCCTTAACTTGGTGATGCTTCCCGTCTCTTAGAGAACCCTCATGGCACCCAAGCCCATGGGAAGGGTTCTTTGCCATTCCAGAAAGCCAAGTGTTCACCATTTGTCACTCTCAGGTTTGATTAGCCGCTTCTCTTGTTCGTGAGCTATTTTCTGAGACCGGTTTAAAAACAGCATCTGGAGAGAACCCCTCACATCAGGCCAAATCCATTGTGTGATGTTGCACTCTATAGGATTTTATGAAAATATGCTAATGAGTTAAATATAATGTAACTGGAAGATGCTTCATGCAAAAGGTCTCTTGTAAGGTATCATTACAAAGCTTATAATCTACTGAGTGTGGTCATCCTAGTTGTATAAATGTACCACTCATGTATCTGAAACTAGAAATATGAAATATAACTCTGAGGGCTTATTGTAATTATGCAAAGTGTGGGCCATTAATGGTGGTTTGGAATCTTGATGACTCCCCTTAACCAGGACAATCGTCTGCAGATGGCTCTCTTTTACTTGTAAGTCTCCCTGTATACCTGTGTGCTGGCAAGTGGGTAATGTTTTCCCTTTAAAAAGGTGATCAAAGTTTATGTGAATCCCTCCAGGTATTTAATAATTTCAGAAAGCCTGATTCTAGTATCACTTATACTGTATAAATCTGATATTACTCTAAACGAGTCAATGGTTTTATAATGGGGTAACTAAAACAAAACAAAACAAAACAAAAAGAACAAAACAAAAAGAAAAACCAGGCCCACAGGCTTTATCCTTCCTGAGTAATGGGTTAAATTTTTCTGTCATGAGTTTGTTCTTTTTTCTGTTTTCACAAAACATGCAATACACATCAACTTCACTATGGGAAAAATGTTCCTAACCTTCAATCTATTGGGGAAATGCCTGAAAAAAACACAGAAATCACCTCCCAGAATCTACACGATTTAGACATTTATGCTCCAATAGGTCTGTTGGTCTATAAGGTGCCACAGGACTCTTTGTCGCTTTTTACAGATCCAGACTAACACGGCTACCCCTCTGATACTTGACACCATTTAGACAATTTCTGATGTAAATTTCTTAATGAAATGATTGAGTTCTATCTTTCTAGGCTTTTATACCATATTATCAATGCAGCTACCTGACCAACTGAATGATCCCTTAAAATTGTAGGATAGTAAAAGAGGAAATTAATTCACAAAAGAAGACCAGGCATTTTAACTGCTTTTATTAGACCATACTGATGCATTTGAAAAGAGCCTTGCAATCAAGTCAATGTCATTTCTCCCAAATCTGGGGTGGCAGTCTCCCCTTTGCTCTGTTCTCACTTAACAGGGACAGGAGCAGGGGCAATCCTTCTCTTGATGGCTCTCCTGCCATTCCTCTTCTTGGAAGGTAAAACCACAGGCTGATTTAAGTGCAGGACTCCGCCCTGAGAGATGGTGACACCTCCCAGCAGTTTCTTGAGCTCTGAGTCGCTGTGAATGGCCAGCTGCAAGTGCCGTGGGGAAATCCGACGCTTCTTGCTGCGTGCAGCGACTTCCCCAGCAATATCCACAATCTCATGAGACACTTATTGAAGCACCGCGGCCATATATACTGGGGCTCCAGCTCCAATACGGTCTGCAAATTGTCCTTTGCGGAGCAATCTGTCTATGCGACTGACAGAGAACTGCAGCCCAGCCCGGGAAGAACGGGTGATTTTGGCCTTAGGGTCTTTTGCGGTTGAGGTCTCACCAGAGTGCTCAGACTCAGACTCAGTCTCAGACATGTTGCAGACTTCTCGTGTTCCAGCAACACTTGGCTTGACTTTCTTGGCTTTCTTTTGTTTTCTCTGCTTGGTTTACCTGAGTCTTTCCTCAGGAATTGGCCTGCCTAGCTTTTTTCTTGACTTGCTTGGCTTCAGTGGATGTTTCCTTGCTTGGCTCCACTTGCCTGTGTCTTTCTTTGCTTGGCTTGCCTGACTCTCTTTCCTTCTGTTCCTGGCTCTGTTCACTTGGTTTTCTCGCTCTTATTTTGCCTTCTTTGATTTCTTCCTGGTCTGGCCTGATTATGACTGGCCTGACAAAGTGTGGCTTGGCTAAGCCACCTCTTGAAATCACCACAGTAGTATGCTGACCCTGTCTGAGCCTGCAGCCTTTTATAACCTCAGTGCAGACAGAGAAAACATACTTTCTGATTGGTTGTCTGAGAACCAATGGGCAGCTACTTCATTTGTTACCCAAGCCAGAGGGGATATGTCATCCTTTGATGACATCATTCCCATTGATTCACCGTTTGTGTTGGATTTTTAGTCAGTGATATCTGCTATTAGCAAAACTCATCCTGTAAGGGCATGAAATAGGCTTTGGTTACATTTTGAAAATGAGATGCCTTAAATTAGGCACCTAAATAACTTATACGTGGCCTGATTTGAAGAGGAGCTGAGCACCCACAGCTCCTGTTGATTTCACTAGGAGTTTTGAGTGCTCAGCACCTATGGAAATCAGGTCACTTTTAGTTAGTTGCTTAAAAGTGGGTTTAGGGGCGGAAATTCAGGCATCCTAAAGGTTGAAAATATTGGCCAGTTTCTCTGGAGCCCTTAACTTGGTGATGCTTCCCGTCTCTTAGAGAACCCTCATGGCACCCAAGCCCATGGGAAGGGTTCTTTGCCATTCCAGAAAGCCAAGTGTTCACCATTTGTCACTCTCAGGTTTGATTAGCCGCTTCTCTTGTTCGTGAGCTATTTTCTGAGACCGGTTTAAAAACAGCATCTGGAGAGAACCCCTCACATCAGGCCAAATCCATTGTGTGATGTTGCACTCTATAGGATTTTATGAAAATATGCTAATGAGTTAAATATAATGTAACTGGAAGATGCTTCATGCAAAAGGTCTCTTGTAAGGTATCATTACAAAGCTTATAATCTACTGAGTGTGGTCATCCTAGTTGTATAAATGTACCACTCATGTATCTGAAACTAGAAATATGAAATATAACTCTGAGGGCTTATTGTAATTATGCAAAGTGTGGGCCATTAATGGTGGTTTGGAATCTTGATGACTCCCATTAACCAGGACAATCGTCTGCAGATGGCTCTCTTTTACTTGTAAGTCTCCCTGTATACCTGTGTGCTGGCAAGTGGGTAATGTTTTCCCTTTAAAAAGGTGATCAAAGTTTAAGTGAATCCCTCCAGGTATTTAATAATTTCAGAAAGCCTGATTCTAGTATCACTTATACTGTATAAATCTGATATTACTCTAAACGAGTCAATGGTTTTATAATGGGGTAACTAAAACAAAACATAACAAAACAAAAAGAACAAAACAAAAAGAAAAACCAGGCCCATAGGCTTTATCCTTCCTGAGTAATGGGTTAAATTTTTCTGTCATGAGTTTGTTCTTTTTTCTGTTTTCACAAAACATGCAATACACATCAACTTCACTATGGGAAAAATGTTCCTAACCTTCAATCTATTGGGGAAATGCCTGAAAAAAACACAGAAATCACCTCCCAGAATCTACACGATTTAGACATTTATGCTCCAATACGTCTGTTGGTCTATAAGGTGCCACAGGACTCTTTGTCGCTTTTTACAGATCCAGACTAACACGGCTACCCCTCTGATACTTGACACCGTTTAGACAATTTCTGATGTAAATTTCTTAATGAAATGATTGAGTTCTATCTTTCTAGGCTTTTATACCATATTATCAATGCAGCTACCTGACCAACTGAATGATCCCTTAAAATTGTAGGATAGTAAAAGAGGAAATTAATTCACAAAAGAAGACCAGGCATTTTAACTGCTTTTATTAGACCATACTGATGCATTTGAAAAGAGCCTTGCAATCAAGTCAATGTCATTTCTCCCAAATCTGGGGTGGCAGTCTCCCCTTTGCTCTGTTCTCACTTAACAGGGACAGGAGCAGGGGCAATCCTTCTCTTGATGGCTCTCCTGCCATTCCTCTTCTTGGAAGGTAAAACCACAGGCTGATTTAAGTGCAGGACTCCGCCCTGAGAGATGGTGACACCTCCCAGCAGTTTCTTGAGCTCTGAGTCGCTGTGAATGGCCAGCTGCAAGTGCCGTGGGGAAATCCGACGCTTCTTGCTGCGTGCAGCGACTTCCCCAGCAATATCCACAATCTCATGAGACACTTATTGAAGCACCGCGGCCATATATACTGGGGCTCCAGCTCCAATACGGTCTGCAAATTGTCCTTTGCGGAGCAATCTGTCTATGCGACTGACAGAGAACTGCAGCCCAGCCCGGGAAGAACGGGTGATTTTGGCCTTAGGGTCTTTTGCGGTTGAGGTCTCACCAGAGTGCTCAGACTCAGACTCAGTCTCAGACATGTTGCAGACTTCTCGTGTTCCAGCAACACTTGGCTTGACTTTCTTGGCTTTCTTTTGTTTTCTCTGCTTGGTTTACCTGAGTCTTTCCTCAGGAATTGGCCTGCCTAGCTTTTTTCTTGACTTGCTTGGCTTCAGTGGATGTTTCCTTGCTTGGCTCCACTTGCCTGTGTCTTTCTTTGCTTGGCTTGCCTGACTCTCTTTCCTTCTGTTCCTGGCTCTGTTCACTTGGTTTTCTCGCTCTTATTTTGCCTTCTTTGATTTCTTCCTGGTCTGGCCTGATTATGACTGGCCTGACAAAGTGTGGCTTGGCTAAGCCACCTCTTGAAATCACCACAGTAGTATGCTGACCCTGTCTGAGCCTGCAGCCTTTTATAACCTCAGTGCAGACAGAGAAAACATACTTTCTGATTGGTTGTCTGAGAACCAATGGGCAGCTACTTCATTTGTTACCCAAGCCAGAGGGGATATGTCATCCTTTGATGACATCATTCCCATTGATTCACCGTTTGTGTTGGATTTTTAGTCAGTGATATCTGCTATTAGCAAAACTCATCCTGTAAGGGCATGAAATAGGCTTTGGTTACATTTTGAAAATGAGATGCCTTAAATTAGGCACCTAAATAACTTATACGTGGCCTGATTTGAAGAGGAGCTGAGCACCCACAGCTCCTGTTGATTTCACTAGGAGTTTTGAGTGCTCAGCACCTATGGAAATCAGGTCACTTTTAGTTAGTTGCTTAAAAGTGGGTTTAGGGGCGGAAATTCAGGCATCCTAAAGGTTGAAAATATTGGCCAGTTTCTCTGGAGCCCTTAACTTGGTGATGCTTCCCGTCTCTTAGAGAACCCTCATGGCACCCAAGCCCATGGGAAGGGTTCTTTGCCATTCCAGAAAGCCAAGTGTTCACCATTTGTCACTCTCAGGTTTGATTAGCCGCTTCTCTTGTTCGTGAGCTATTTTCTGAGACCGGTTTAAAAACAGCATCTGGAGAGAACCCCTCACATCAGGCCAAATCCATTGTGTGATGTTGCACTCTATAGGATTTTATGAAAATATGCTAATGAGTTAAATATAATGTAACTGGAAGATGCTTCATGCAAAAGGTCTCTTGTAAGGTATCATTACAAAGCTTATAATCTACTGAGTGTGGTCATCCTAGTTGTATAAATGTACCACTCATGTATCTGAAACTAGAAATATGAAATATAACTCTGAGGGCTTATTGTAATTATGCAAAGTGTGGGCCATTAATGGTGGTTTGGAATCTTGATGACTCCCATTAACCAGGACAATCGTCTGCAGATGGCTCTCTTTTACTTGTAAGTCTCCCTGTATACCTGTGTGCTGGCAAGTGGGTAATGTTTTCCCTTTAAAAAGGTGATCAAAGTTTAAGTGAATCCCTCCAGGTATTTAATAATTTCAGAAAGCCTGATTCTAGTATCACTTATACTGTATAAATCTGATATTACTCTAAACGAGTCAATGGTTTTATAATGGGGTAACTAAAACAAAACATAACAAAACAAAAAGAACAAAACAAAAAGAAAAACCAGGCCCATAGGCTTTATCCTTCCTGAGTAATGGGTTAAATTTTTCTGTCATGAGTTTGTTCTTTTTTCTGTTTTCACAAAACATGCAATACACATCAACTTCACTATGGGAAAAATGTTCCTAACCTTCAATCTATTGGGGAAATGCCTGAAAAAAACACAGAAATCACCTCCCAGAATCTACACGATTTAGACATTTATGCTCCAATACGTCTGTTGGTCTATAAGGTGCCACAGGACTCTTTGTCGCTTTTTACAGATCCAGACTAACACGGCTACCCCTCTGATACTTGACACCGTTTAGACAATTTCTGATGTAAATTTCTTAATGAAATGATTGAGTTCTATCTTTCTAGGCTTTTATACCATATTATCAATGCAGCTACCTGACCAACTGAATGATCCCTTAAAATTGTAGGATAGTAAAAGAGGAAATTAATTCACAAAAGAAGACCAGGCATTTTAACTGCTTTTATTAGACCATACTGATGCATTTGAAAAGAGCCTTGCAATCAAGTCAATGTCATTTCTCCCAAATCTGGGGTGGCAGTCTCCCCTTTGCTCTGTTCTCACTTAACAGGGACAGGAGCAGGGGCAATCCTTCTCTTGATGGCTCTCCTGCCATTCCTCTTCTTGGAAGGTAAAACCACAGGCTGATTTAAGTGCAGGACTCCGCCCTGAGAGATGGTGACACCTCCCAGCAGTTTCTTGAGCTCTGAGTCGCTGTGAATGGCCAGCTGCAAGTGCCGTGGGGAAATCCGACGCTTCTTGCTGCGTGCAGCGACTTCCCCAGCAATATCCACAATCTCATGAGACACTTATTGAAGCACCGCGGCCATATATACTGGGGCTCCAGCTCCAATACGGTCTGCAAATTGTCCTTTGCGGAGCAATCTGTCTATGCGACTGACAGAGAACTGCAGCCCAGCCCGGGAAGAACGGGTGATTTTGGCCTTAGGGTCTTTTGCGGTTGAGGTCTCACCAGAGTGCTCAGACTCAGACTCAGTCTCAGACATGTTGCAGACTTCTCGTGTTCCAGCAACACTTGGCTTGACTTTCTTGGCTTTCTTTTGTTTTCTCTGCTTGGTTTACCTGAGTCTTTCCTCAGGAATTGGCCTGCCTAGCTTTTTTCTTGACTTGCTTGGCTTCAGTGGATGTTTCCTTGCTTGGCTCCACTTGCCTGTGTCTTTCTTTGCTTGGCTTGCCTGACTCTCTTTCCTTCTGTTCCTGGCTCTGTTCACTTGGTTTTCTCGCTCTTATTTTGCCTTCTTTGATTTCTTCCTGGTCTGGCCTGATTATGACTGGCCTGACAAAGTGTGGCTTGGCTAAGCCACCTCTTGAAATCACCACAGTAGTATGCTGACCCTGTCTGAGCCTGCAGCCTTTTATAACCTCAGTGCAGACAGAGAAAACATACTTTCTGATTGGTTGTCTGAGAACCAATGGGCAGCTACTTCATTTGTTACCCAAGCCAGAGGGGATATGTCATCCTTTGATGACATCATTCCCATTGATTCACCGTTTGTGTTGGATTTTTAGTCAGTGATATCTGCTATTAGCAAAACTCATCCTGTAAGGGCATGAAATAGGCTTTGGTTACATTTTGAAAATGAGATGCCTTAAATTAGGCACCTAAATAACTTATACGTGGCCTGATTTGAAGAGGAGCTGAGCACCCACAGCTCCTGTTGATTTCACTAGGAGTTTTGAGTGCTCAGCACCTATGGAAATCAGGTCACTTTTAGTTAGTTGCTTAAAAGTGGGTTTAGGGGCGGAAATTCAGGCATCCTAAAGGTTGAAAATATTGGCCAGTTTCTCTGGAGCCCTTAACTTGGTGATGCTTCCCGTCTCTTAGAGAACCCTCATGGCACCCAAGCCCATGGGAAGGGTTCTTTGCCATTCCAGAAAGCCAAGTGTTCACCATTTGTCACTCTCAGGTTTGATTAGCCGCTTCTCTTGTTCGTGAGCTATTTTCTGAGACCGGTTTAAAAACAGCATCTGGAGAGAACCCCTCACATCAGGCCAAATCCATTGTGTGATGTTGCACTCTATAGGATTTTATGAAAATATGCTAATGAGTTAAATATAATGTAACTGGAAGATGCTTCATGCAAAAGGTCTCTTGTAAGGTATCATTACAAAGCTTATAATCTACTGAGTGTGGTCATCCTAGTTGTATAAATGTACCACTCATGTATCTGAAACTAGAAATATGAAATATAACTCTGAGGGCTTATTGTAATTATGCAAAGTGTGGGCCATTAATGGTGGTTTGGAATCTTGATGACTCCCATTAACCAGGACAATCGTCTGCAGATGGCTCTCTTTTACTTGTAAGTCTCCCTGTATACCTGTGTGCTGGCAAGTGGGTAATGTTTTCCCTTTAAAAAGGTGATCAAAGTTTAAGTGAATCCCTCCAGGTATTTAATAATTTCAGAAAGCCTGATTCTAGTATCACTTATACTGTATAAATCTGATATTACTCTAAACGAGTCAATGGTTTTATAATGGGGTAACTAAAACAAAACATAACAAAACAAAAAGAACAAAACAAAAAGAAAAACCAGGCCCATAGGCTTTATCCTTCCTGAGTAATGGGTTAAATTTTTCTGTCATGAGTTTGTTCTTTTTTCTGTTTTCACAAAACATGCAATACACATCAACTTCACTATGGGAAAAATGTTCCTAACCTTCAATCTATTGGGGAAATGCCTGAAAAAAACACAGAAATCACCTCCCAGAATCTACACGATTTAGACATTTATGCTCCAATAGGTCTGTTGGTCTATAAGGTGCCACAGGACTCTTTGTCGCTTTTTACAGATCCAGACTAACACGGCTACCCCTCTGATACTTGACACCGTTTAGACAATTTCTGATGTAAATTTCTTAATGAAATGATTGAGTTCTATCTTTCTAGGCTTTTATACCATATTATCAATGCAGCTACCTGACCAACTGAATGATCCCTTAAAATTGTAGGATAGTAAAAGAGGAAATTAATTCACAAAAGAAGACCAGGCATTTTAACTGCTTTTATTAGACCATACTGATGCATTTGAAAAGAGCCTTGCAATCAAGTCAATGTCATTTCTCCCAAATCTGGGGTGGCAGTCTCCCCTTTGCTCTGTTCTCACTTAACAGGGACAGGAGCAGGGGCAATCCTTCTCTTGATGGCTCTCCTGCCATTCCTCTTCTTGGAAGGTAAAACCACAGGCTGATTTAAGTGCAGGACTCCGCCCTGAGAGATGGTGACACCTCCCAGCAGTTTCTTGAGCTCTGAGTCGCTGTGAATGGCCAGCTGCAAGTGCCGTGGGGAAATCTGACGCTTCTTGCTGCGTGCAGCGACTTCCCCAGCAATATCCACAATCTCATGAGACACTTATTGAAGCACCGCGGCCATATATACTGGGGCTCCAGCTCCAATACGGTCTGCAAATTGTCCTTTGCGGAGCAATCTGTCTATGCGACTGACAGAGAACTGCAGCCCAGCCCGGGAAGAACGGGTGATTTTGGCCTTAGGGTCTTTTGCGGTTGAGGTCTCACCAGAGTGCTCAGACTCAGACTCAGTCTCAGACATGTTGCAGACCTCTCGTGTTCCAGCAACACTTGGCTTGACTTTCTTGGCTTTCTTTTGTTTTCTCTGCTTGGTTTACCTGAGTCTTTCCTCAAGAATTGGCCTGCCTAGCTTTTTTCTTGACTTGCTAGGCTTCAGTGGATGTTTCCTTGCTTGGCTCCACTTGCCTGTGTCTTTCTTTGCTTGGCTTGCCTGACTCTCTTTCCTTCTGTTCCTGGCTCTGTTCACTTGGTTTTCTCGCTCTTATTTTGCCTTCTTTGATTTCTTCCTGGTCTGGCCTGATTATGACTGGCCTGACAAAGTGTGGCTTGGCTAAGCCACCTCTTGAAATCACCACAGTAGTATGCTGACCCTGTCTGAGCCTGCAGCCTTTTATAACCTCAGTGCAGACAGAGAAAACATACTTTCTGATTGGTTGTCTGAGAACCAATGGGCAGCTACTTCATTTGTTACCCAAGCCAGAGGGGATATGTCATCCTTTGATGACATCATTCCCATTGATTCACCGTTTGTGTTGGATTTTTAGTCAGTGATATCTGCTATTAGCAAAACTCATCCTGTAAGGGCATGAAATAGGCTTTGCTTACATTTTGAAAATGAGATGCCTTAAATTAGGCACCTAAATAACTTATACGTGGCCTGATTTGAAGAGGAGCTGAGCACCCACAGCTCCTGTTGATTTCACTAGGAGTTTTGAGTGCTCAGCACCTATGGAAATCAGGTCACTTTTAGTTAGTTGCTTAAAAGTGGGTTTAGGGGCGGAAATTCAGGCATCCTAAAGGTTGAAAATATTGGCCAGTTTCTCTGGAGCCCTTAACTTGGTGATGCTTCCCGTCTCTTAGAGAACCCTCATGGCACCCAAGCCCATGGGAAGGGTTCTTTGCCATTCCAGAAAGCCAAGTGTTCACCATTTGTCACTCTCAGGTTTGATTAGCCGCTTCTCTTGTTCGTGAGCTATTTTCTGAGACCGGTTTAAAAACAGCATCTGGAGAGAACCCCTCACATCAGGCCAAATCCATTGTGTGATGTTGCACTCTATAGGATTTTATGAAAATATGCTAATGAGTTAAATATAATGTAACTGGAAGATGCTTCATGCAAAAGGTCTCTTGTAAGGTATCATTACAAAGCTTATAATCTACTGAGTGTGGTCATCCTAGTTGTATAAATGTACCACTCATGTATCTGAAACTAGAAATATGAAATATAACTCTGAGGGCTTATTGTAATTATGCAAAGTGTGGGCCATTAATGGTGGTTTGGAATCTTGATGACTCCCATTAACCAGGACAATCGTCTGCAGATGGCTCTCTTTTACTTGTAAGTCTCCCTGTATACCTGTGTGCTGGCAAGTGGGTAATGAAGTCTTACAGTGACATGTGATCATGTCACCTGAACTGTAATCCATCTTTAACCTGGTACTTTTCCATTGAGAAGGAGGGGGTGGGAATCCAGAGAGGGACAAAGGATTCCCGCCTTATGCAAAAGATATATAAATGGGTGGAACAGAACAAAGAGAGAGCCATCATGAGGAATCCCCTAGCTATCACCTGAGCTGGAACAAGGGCTGTACCAGGGGAAGGACTGTGCCCAGACTAGGAAGGCATCCAGTCTGTGAAAGAGACGTATTGAAACATCTCTGTGGAGGAATATGGTAAGGAAGGGTCCCACTCGTGCTGGGGTTGGGGGTGTTGGAAGCAGGAGCAACCGTCTGGGATTCATCCATTCCAGGCACAAAAATCCAGTTCAGGATTGTCTGGGGTGTAGATGAGTGAAGAGTGATCCGAGGAATGGGCCAGGAAAACACTGGAGGCTTTTAGGGATCAGGATCTGAGCCCCCATCCAGTGGTGTTTAGGTTTCTCCTCAGCACTTGAACTGCCAGGGTCACTATTCACTGTAAGCCCGGGAGTATCTGGATCTGAATACAAAGGCCTATCCCTCGGGCCTACTGGATTTGGGCTGTGATTCCAGCCTCAGTACAATGCAGCTTTATTTTTGTGTAGGGTCTTTCCTACCAGTTGTGTGCAGTATATGGTACGGATGCAGAACAAACTATGTGCATGCTGCATTACAGTGGCACAGTTTTCTCCCCCTGTGCTCTGCCAATGAAACTGGCTTAACTCACCTCTCCTTTCTACCCTTCTCCCACTCGAGTCTTCACACCTTTGTCCTTGCGGCCCCTGACACCCAGAACATCGTCAAATGTTCAAAATAAATAAATAAAGACACTTTGGCTGGAGACCAAGCCTGGAAAACATTAGCCCCAAAGGACAATCTTTCGGAAGGTTTATGAGGAAAGGAAAATGAGGCCAGCAGGAGTGGTAGATTCTCAAAGAACTTTAATTATAGTGGTTGCCACTAATCACTCAAGGAGAGAGAAATTACAGCTCTGTCTAGTCTAGGGAAATGTACAGTTCCAGCCCCCCACCCCGACCACTTGTGAATCGTCCCACAGAAAACCTCCAGCCACTTACAAGCATTCCAAGAGCTTGTTCTCAGCAAGCCTAAGAACCAGCTCATTCTGAACGGGTTAGTAACAGTGGCTCCACTACTCCCCTCACTGCTGTCCGACAGGGCATTCTGAAACTTCCCAGAATCCACTGCTTCTGGGGTCTGTGCTGGGAACTGCGGGATAGGTACCACATGGTGTCGCAACTGAAGGGCTTTAAAGCAGTGCTCTTGTAGGGCAAACCCGCAGAGCTCCGAACACCAGTCAGCATGGCAGTGCGGGCACAGTGACCAGCCTGTGCTCCAACTGGGCCGATCTCACTGGTTCCAGTGCTCCAGTGTGACCTGGCTCTGGACAGACTGTCACCTCCTTGCTTGGGATGCCTCTGCATGTGCCACTCCAAACCATGCTGGCTTTTGCCTGAGCCTTATAGCTACAGCAGCTCTTATTGAGTTTGCTCTCCACTCTTCCCCCTTCACCCCCACCAGTGTCTCTCTCCCATTATTACCCCTCATTCAGTTAGTTCAGAACTGCTGAGAAAATTCACTTTGGGGCTGAAACTTGACATTCTAGTGCCCAGCCAGGAGGCGAATGCAGTCTGTGAGCTCAGCCAGCAGGAAACAATATTTGCTTTTACCATGTTATGAAACAGCTTTTATCCGACTCTTTTCACGCAGGGATAAGTTTAAAATGGCTGAACTTTCGGGGCCAGATTCCCTGGTGCAGTCCGTCTGCTTTGTACCACTCCAGGGACGCAAAGTATCCGGGCTTATGGCTGCTTTGCTTCACTGGAGCAGCACAGGAGCCAGAGCACACAGTGAATGTGGCCCTTTAAATCTGGTGAGTGACGATGGTGCACTGGGGAGTCGGGCCCTCACTAAGTATCACTTGCGTAGCATAGTTTGGAATACAGCCTCTAAAGCAACGACAGCCCGACGGTCGGGGTTGGGCAAGGGGAGCAAAGGGGAGGGGAGCAGGGGTTACGGTGTCTTTCTCTTCAGTGCCACAGTCCCTGGCCAGATCCTCAGCTGGTGGAAGCTGGCACAGCTGCACTGACAGCCATGGAGCTGTGGTGATTTATAGCAGGCTGAGAATCTGGCACCATGCGTTGGGGATGGGAGGGGGAGAGGCTGTGTCTGTCACTCAGTGGGGAAGTGACAGTGATGTACATGTGTTCCCACCACTCTGCTCAACTCTGGCCCGTCTCTCCCCCTCAGTGCTGCCCAAGTACGAGGTGTCAGTGAAGCTGCCCAAGAAAATCACCATCCAGGATGAGGAGCTGAAAGTGGCCGTCTGTGGTCTGTGAGTCGCTGGGTTTGAGTCACCGTTCTTTGTGCTTGTCCACCATTGCCTTCCTGCTGCTACCCCAGAAACCAGAGCTGCAGAAGGCCCCTGGGGTCACTTTCTCTCCGTCCCCAGGGGCCCTGGGCAGGATTGTTCCTGCTGTCTATTCTGCACCCAGCCCAAGCTTTAAACATCCCAAGAAATGGGGCTCCTCCCCCTGCCCCAGGAAACGATGCCTCAGACTCATACAACTCCCTCTCAGAAAGGTTTTCTCCGTTATTCAACCCAAATTTTCCCTTTCTTAACATCCTTCCATCCTTCCTAATCAGACCCCCAAGTGCCCCCTTAAATAATCCTGCTCCCGCCCTTGGTGATGCCTCCTTCAGACACTTGTAGGCAGAAATTACGTCCCTACTTAGACATCCCGTAACCAGACTCGCCAGATTTAACTCTTCCTTCCCTCCTCATAAATCCCTCCCTCCAGCTCCCTGCTCATATTTCTTGCTCTTCTCTGAACTCTCTCCAATTTGTCGATGGCTTTCGGGTAAAGAGGTGCCTGGAGCTGAAAACAGTGCTCCAGAGGTGGCGTGTAGCGGTGACGGGAGATGATAATCCCTCTCTATACATCCTTAGTGCGACCCCACCTGGAAGACAGTGTTAAACTCTGGGCTCCACAGCTCTGAGGACGCTGCACCTGGAATATTGTCTGCAGGTCTGGGCTCTTCCGTACCAGAAAGGTGTGGCCAAATGGGAGGGAGCTGGGAGAAGGGAAACTCAACTGATTAAGGGGCAGAAGAGCCAGAGTATCAGGCAACATTTCCTAATGGGGTAAGCCTGCTGGGTAATGGAATAATCTCCCCCGGGAAATGGCTGGAGTCACTTGAGTCCCATCACTTGAGTCACTGAAAAACAGGACTAGACCAAGCTCCAGAGAATAGACATTAGGAAACCAGCAACAGAGTCCTCAGGGGCAATGGTATAAAGGGCCCCAAAAGGCCTCTTCTGACTGACTCTGTCTCCCTGTCTAAGCACCTTGTGTCTCTTTAACCCCTCTCTGGTTACAGATACACCTATGGGACCCCTGTCCCCGGCCTGGTGAATGTCCGTGTGTGCCGGAGATTCTCCCAGTCCAGGTCACACTGCTATGGAAGAGAGGCCGAGGCTGTGTGTGAGGAATTCACCAGACAGGTGAGTCCAAGGCCCATCCCATAGGCAAGAGGCGATTGTCTTGAGGAGGGCGATCTGTGTCTGTCAGAGGTGATTGTTAGACCTCAGCTGGGATTCTGTGTTCTGGGTTGGGCTCTGTCTCACAGGAGGGAGGTATTGGTTAGAAGGAGGTGAGGCCAGGGCTGGGGGATATAAATTATGAAGAAAAACCCCTCGGGTGAAATCCTGGCCCCATTGAAATCCATGGCAAAACTCCCATTGACATCAGTCAGATCAGAATTCACCCCCAAATGGGTATTTCTTCTAGCTGGGAAATAGAAGACCCAGAGAGGTTTTTGTATCAGTGAACGGGATTGAGATGGGGAGGGGAGCAGGAGCAGAGCAGAGGAGAAAGCAAGAGGGAAGTGTAGGATCCGGAAGAGTGAGAGAACTCAAGGGGAAGAAGAAGAAAGAGAGAGACAGCACAAGGAGGTAGAGAGAACGGGGTAGAGCAATAAAGAGAGAGAGGGAGAATATGAAGGAGAAGAAAGTAAGAGAGAAAATAGAGGTAGGGTTAGACAGAGATAGTAGGAGGAAAAGAAAGAGAAAGAAAGAGAAGGAGGAAGAGAGAAAAAATGTGCATGGAGAAAGAGAGAGGATTCCAAGGGTGGATAAAAGATACAATGAGATTTATTACACTAATGGGAAGTTGCAGATCTAGGGGATGTAATCTGAACAATCAGGGAACCAGGTGTGTAACTTGGAGAATTTGGGGTGAAGTGCATCAGAGAGGGCAGCATGTTAGATACATCACTGGGGACCAGAGATGCCTTGATTGGTTTGTTGAGGAAGAAGGGAAGAGAGGGAGTCAGGCCGGATCAAGCCAATAAGAGGATGGGATTAAAGCAAACCAAGCAGTAGGCAAATGTCTTGGGTGCTGGGGTATCTGTTCCTGTTTCACACGGATCTGAATTGAACAGGGATTTCCATGGTAATTTCTTCTTTGGTCTCTGGCTCAGGCGGACGTTCGAGGCTGTGTCTCCAATGTGGTGAAGACTAAAATATTCCAGCTCAAGCGAAAGAGTTATGAGATGAAAATTGAGGTGCAAGGCAAGATCACGGAAGAGGGTACAGGTATGCATCATGCTGCCCTGCTGGAGCTGTGGGGCCGCACTGCAATAGCAGTGGGCGTTGCAAGCCAGCACTGAAGGGCACTGGCAGAACTGGACAACATGGGGCAGGATTGGAGCATCTGGAGGTGCTGCAGGTCAGTGCATTAGTTCAAGCCCCTCTTTGCTGTGTTTTCTTGCAGGGGTGGAGTTAACTGGGACAGACTCCAGTGAGATCACAGGCACCATGAGCAAAATCAGCTTTGAGCAGGTGGACTCTCATTACATACCAGGGATCCCCTTCTCCGGGCAGGTAGGGAACCTCTGAGAGCCCAGAAAATTACCTGACACAAGTGTGCTTGTCTGGGGAGAATGAGAACTTGCAAATGGAAAAGGGAAAACGTGGAAGGATCACAAACCACGGGAACAGGAGCCATCTCCCTCTGCCTCTACACATGCTGCAGTATCCTTGCCATTAGTGGGAATTGCAGCGCCTTCCTCTGACCTCCTAGTGCTGTCAGAGACAGGATACAGAGGAGAAGGCCCATTGGTGTGGCCAGCACAGTCCTTCCCATGTTCCCAATCACACACTCTGTGAGGACGCGCCACCTCCTCAGGTGGTTCAGACTCACCCAGCACATTCATACACGCCTGGCCCTTGGTCAGCTCTGTAGGAAACACCCTCTGGAGCTGCCTCAGGGGAATAACGTGGGCAAAGAGTCATTAGGACTGTGGGGACTGCTTTCCCTGAGTAGTAAAAGCAATGGAGATTGGATTTGTTTCTTTAGGTGAAGCTGGTGGACGGGACTGATGCTCCAATCGCCAACAAAACCATTTGGATTTCCATAGGGAGAAACAACTATGAAGCCAACTACACAACGAATGAAGAGGGCCGAGTCTCGTTTTCTATAGACACTGTCAACTTCACAGAAAACTCCATTCAAATCACTGTGAGTGGCTGAATCCAGGGAGCTAGGGGATGGGAGGTGTCAAAGACTAAGCTCCAGGGGAGATGTCCGTGGGTTTATTGATCTCTCTGCCCATCAGGAGATAAAACAAAGAGTTTGTTGGCTGGAAATTTCAGTCTCCTCCTCTCTGTCTTGCTCTCTCTCTGTCTGTCCCTTGCTCTCTGTGTCTTGCACACACTCTGTCGCTCTCCCTCTGGTTCTCCATCTCTCTCTCGCCACATGAGCATGGAAAATGCAGATCAATGCACTGTGCACTGAAAAATCTGCCAAGAACATGTTTTTAAAATTACCCACTTTTTCCTTCTGAAATGCTAGTAGACTTGTTACTCACTTTTTGATCTGATGTAAAAACGTTCTTCTTTATCAGGCAAACCATGAATCTGAACTGAACTGTTATGACACAGACTGGATCACCCCTGTGTATGGTAACACCTTTCACACAGCAACACGCTTTTACTCCCCGAGTAAGAGCTTTCTCAAAATCGAGCCCCTGTCTCAGACTTTAAGCTGCGGCTCCAATGAGATGGTCCGGGTGCACTACATCCTGAAGCCAGAGGCTGTGGGGGAGCAGAAGGAAATCGTCTTTTACTATGTTGTAAGCCCGGACCTAGTGACCTCTACCTCCGTACACATGACACAGCACTGGAGGCCAGACACCCATATATGTCCCAGGTCACCAAACTGCCCTGAGGCCAGGTTCTCTTGACCTTGACATTTACATGTAAAAGCCAGTGAAGGAAATGCAGAACTGGCCAGCCAGTGGATGGTTTCTGCAGGGAGAGAGAATTTCTGACTTGGTCGAGGTCCCGGTAAACTCCAGTCTGGGTCTGAGACTCTGTATGGCTCTGCGGGATTTTCTGCTCCTTCCCCACAGGAAGGCATCAGTATAGACACCCCCCACCCCAGCATTCCCCCGTGAGCATCTCCCTCCTCCCACCAGCACCCCTCTAACATGAGGGTTTCTTCTTCCTGGCAGGTGATGGCCAAAGGAGGAATCGTGAGGGCAGGCACCGAGGTGCATCCTGTGGGGGATGGAGAACGTGAGTAGAGCTGTGTGAATAACTGATTTCCCAGTTCACTGACCGAACCAGAAACCTCCAAAAACAATTGTTTGGGGGCGACTGAACCATTTCACTTTTGAGCTGCTTTAATCTTTTTAAAATAGAATTGAAGGGAAATTGTAAATGAGGAGTTGTTTTGAATTGAAAAATGGAACCTTCCATTTACGAAATGTCGAAACAAAACCTTCTGATTTGTTGCTGATTTTTTCCTGACCAAAACCATTTGGTGAATTTCACACAAATTTGTGAAATGTTTTGGTTGATCCGAGTCTGCGTTTTTCAACAACAAAAAATCATCTGAAAAATTTCAGCTCGTTCTCATTGTGAGCTCTCCTCTCTCCTTTCTCTGCCTGTCCTGGGAGGCTGAGCTGCTGTGTCTGAAGGAGGTGCTGAGAACAGCGCCCTTCTCTCCTCTCTCTCTTACCTTCTTGTCTCACTAGTCATGGTCTCTCTCTCCCTTTGAATCATAGAATACCAGGGTTAGAAGGGACCTCAGGAGGTCATCTAGTCCAACCCCGTACTCAAAGCAGGACCAATCCCCAGACAGATTTTTGTCCCTGATCCCTAAATGGCCCCCTCAAGGATTGAGCTCACAACCTTGGATTTAGGAGGCCAATGCTCAAACCACTGAGCTATCCCTCCCCCCTTTGATACACATACAGTTCCCCTGACCGATTTCATTTCATTAATGGCAGTCTGAAGGATCCCCGGTTTGAATGATTCAGGCTGGCTGGGCAAATTCCACCTTGAGGAGCAGAAGTATGGAATCCCACCCCCTCTGCAGCTCTGTGAGCACAACTCTCTGCACAGAGCCACTGTACAACATGCACTTCTTTCCTCGCCTTCATTATTGCATGGGCAGGGGGGTCCTGCACTGATGGAGGACAGTGCTAGACTCTAACTGATATGGATTTAGGGGACATGCTGAGATCCACCAAACCCATCTCACCTGAACATCCTGCACCGGGTGTCTGCAGTAAGAGTCAAAGGCCTCAACTATGCGCCAAAACTCTTACCCTTGGATAGCGAATTTTTCAGGGTGGCTGATGTTGCAGCCATAATGAGGGAGCCTAGGGAAATGTGTGGCCCTGGAGCTGATTCTCTATAGCTTAGCCCCTGCCCCCTCTCTCTGTTTGCCAGTTATCCAGGTATTTGAGCTGAGGCTCCCCGTGAGGCCTGATATCGCCCCCCTGGCCCGGGTACTCGTATACACCACTTTACCCAGCGGGGACGTTATCGCCAATTCCGAAGATTTCAAGATTGAAAACTGCTTTGCCAATAAGGTGAGCATCCGGTTTCTATAACTCACATTCACCCCATGGACAATGGCCCACCTGTGGAACCTGGAATTGCAAATTTCAGTGAAGACTCAGGAAATGTTCAATGGCTCCATGAGCCCATCGGGCACTGACCATGGATCAGTAATTGAATATGAGAGATGAATGCACATCAGGAGTAATTTGCATAGGCAGAATTATAAGGGTGGAAGCTGAACTGACGTATGGGGGCGCTGCTGGTCATGTTTGAATTGCATTGGTCAGGGCTGAGGGGCATTGGCAGGGCTTTGTGGGGAACCCAGGACTGGAATAGCGGGGGCTGCAGGGCAGAGTTCAGGGGCATTGACAGAGCTGTGTGCGGCGGTTCCAGGACTGAGTTGTGCTGCGGGGCAGAGTGTGAAGGTACCTGGAGAAGTAGCTCCTCTAACTCCTTTTCTGGCGTTGCAGGTTGACTTGCATTTCTCTCCGGACGAGGGCCTCCCTGCCTCCGACACTCACCTCCCGGTCGGAGCCTCCCCGGGCTCCCTGTGCGCCGTCCGTGCTGTGGACAAGAGCGTCCTCCTCATGAAGCCTGAAGCCGAGCTCTCGCCCAGCTCTGTAAGTGCCAGCCTGGCCCAGTGATCAACAGGTGCAAGAGCTGGTCTTGTCTGGAAAGTGCCGAGAATCACTCGTGAGAGCTAGGGCAGAGCAGTCTGTCTGTTATTGTAGGGTCCCTTGTCAGCACAGGGGCTGTGCCCACTGCTTGATCTATGTAGGGCCCTCATGAAAACTATGGCTGCACCCAGTGGTTTATAGTTCTGGGGCCACTTGTGAGGACACAACCACACATACTGATTTATTACTGGAGGGCCACTGGTGAGCACTGGTCAGCACACACTGGGTTATTATGGAAAAGTCAGTGCTGAGCCTTGGAGTCAGACATTCTGCTCTGTTACTGTAGGGTTTGTTATTGTAGGGTCAACCTTGGTAACTGGGATTGCACACACGGGTGTGTTAGTTTAAAGTTGCCTGTGATCGCTAGGGTGGCACACGCTGGTTTATTATTATTGGGCCTGTGGTCACTGACATCAAGGCATGTCCACACAGGTGTATGATTTGCTCCCGGTGAAGGAGATCAGGGGTTATAATTACCGGGAGCACCATTTGGAGGAAGAAGACGATAACCCTTGTGTGAAACTCGACAACGTCATTATAAACGGATTCATCTATGGACCCATTTCTCCTGACGGTGAAGGGGACGCCTACAATGTTCTCAAGATGAGCGCCACGTCTCCCTTTGGTGTGTGAAATCGCTTTTAGTTCAGAAGATTTCCTCACCTGATGCTGTCTGAGCTGGGTGCTTGTTAGCCAGCACATTCGAGGTAATAACGCCAGAAAACCCCAGATGGGAACCCCCCAGCATTGAGGCCTGAATGCCTCTCTCAACCACTGAACTCTAGAGGTTTCCCATCACTAATTTAAATACGAAAAGGAGACGTCCTAACAGCTGGGGCAAAGAAATAGAGCCCAGAAATGGGCAACTCAGCCTCTGCAGCCATTTTGTCATAGAGATCCTGTCCCACACGCTCTCTATCCCATCTATGTAGGTCTCTGTGAAGTGCCAGTCTCCATTTTATCTGCACACGCACACGCATGCACACATGTGCGGAGTGCCGCTCTGAGCCAGCACCCAGGATAATTACCCAGCCCCAGCTAGTGAGGGTTTGGTGTCCTGCGGGATTTCAGGTTTGTTCCCAGTGGGACTTGCTCCCAAATCACCCAAACCCCAGCACACCTGACAATGACTGTTAGGCATCTCAGCAGAGAGGCAGGGGATGGACTGGGCCAGAGAGACTGAACTCCCTCCAGGGCAGGGCCGAGGCAAGCCGGCAGGGGCTGAGTGCACGACGCAAGCTTGCACTGCTCATGCCTCTGATGAACCTGCTCTGAGGATACACAGGACGTCCGTCACCAGCTGCTGATCCAGCGCCTTTCACTGACATAGACCTCACCCTTGGCTTCCCGCCAGCCACACTGGCATTGACGTCTCAGGCCTTAGTATCTGCTCTTGCAATGACCCATCCCTGCACTGTGATAAGCCCGTCACATGCCGGTCCAGTCCAGACGGCACATTTATCTCCTGACATATGGTTTACTTTACCACATAGCTGTCTGGGTTATCTTTTTACAGGCGATGGGTTTAAAAGTCTTCACCAGCACCAAGGTCCATAAACCCAGACCCTGCATGGAGAGAACGTACGGTGTACCTGGAGCATATGGTATTGCTGGTAAAATATCCTGCTTTGTTTTGCCCCGCTTATACCCCCCTGTTAGGTGCTTTTCCTGCTCCCCTCCCTTTCACCCTCTCCTCTGCATGGAAACTAGACCAGTAGGACCGACTCTGTTCTCAGCTGTGCTGGCCGAAATCCAAGCAAGTCAGTCCTGAAATAGGAATCTGGTCCATTTCCACTGCTTGCTCACCAGCTAAGGAAATATGAACTGTTGTAACTACACTGATGCAGTGGCACCTTGCACCCCCTAATGTAGTTGTGCTGCACTGGCACAAAATGGCTGCTAAATCTTGTTGAATTTATGGGACAGGACGATTTCCACTTCCACATTTCCATTTTATAGCAAACGCCAGAAGAAAAACTAAGCAGAGAGAGGGCCAAGTTCAAAGGGGTGTGCCCAAGGTTTTAACTCAGGCTGAGGCCTAAACTCCCATCTATCTATGCACAAATAGTGCAAACCCATGGCTTGGACCCAGGGTCCCAGGACCCCACAGGGATGGAAGGAGGACCCTGAGTCAAGCCAGGACCCAGGGTTCAAACTCTATTGCTTTGCAGTGTAGATACAGCCCCACTGGACTCATGCTCTGGGAGTCTGCCAAAAGCATCCCATAGATCAACTTTCTTTGTCCATGGGACAGTGAAGTTTGGTGAACAGTCAAGTTTTCCCACACTGCTCCATGAACAAAGGGCACATTTTCGGAGAGCGCTAGGAAGTCTGGGATAGAGGTGGTTGGACACGGGCCCACATAATGCAGTGTAAATGCTGGAACCCCAAGCTGGGACCCAGGGTTCAACAATTCCTAACCTGGGGTTACAAGTGAGTTTAGACGCTCAAAACTTGGATTGACAAACCCAGGGTCTGCTAATTTAAGTTCTCATAACCCTGGGCTTACATTGCAATGTAGGTATACCCCGTGTGAACTTGTGGAGAGGGTTTAGAATTGGGAGTCAGGAAATCTGAATTTCATTCCCATCTCTGCCATTGCCTTGGTTATGTGAGTTTGGGTGAACCATGTCACTTCTTTGTGCCTCAATATTCCTATCTGTAAAAGGGAACTAATGATACTTACACAGCCTTGTGAAGAGCTCTTGAGATTAGATGTCTAAATATTAGTGTTAATTATGCTCTCAGTTACACCAGTGGAAATGAAGACTAACTAGATCAGATCACTGACCCTCTAATCCAATGTCCCCATTCCTACTGTAGAACATCAGACTACTGGTCTGTATATGGCAGTGTCCTGCCTCCTGACCATATTGGATCAGCACTGTCGTCTTTCTAGCGCAAGGTCCCTCTTCAGACAGTGGCCAATGGTGGCTGCTTCAGAGGAAGGTGGAAAACCTCTGTATTACACCTCACTGTGCTATGGGGCAAATTTCTTCCTGATCTATGGCTGGATATCAGCTTATGCTCTGAAGCACGAGGACAGATATCCCGGATCATCTGAATCCTAGCTGGTGTCACTAGTGTTGCTGCTACTCTTCATCATATACAGACACAGAATTTTTTTCTGTGAAACTCACTGAACTATTTGCATCTATAACGGCTTGGGGCAGTGAGTTCCACAGGTTAATTCCATTTGAAGTGGATATAGGCAGGGCTCTGAGGGCTGCTTCAATGCAGTTATTATGTCTGGGCTTCCCATATGCTCCATGATTGGTGGAGTTGGAATAAACATGTTCATCCATCCATACCACCCCTATAAGAAGTGCAGAAGTCTTTAGAAAACAGACAGTGCTGAGCTCATAATAGGGCAATAGAGATGTTTTTTCAATGGCTTCTAAAGAAATTCAGAAAAGACAGCTGATGACATTGGGAGAGTGGGGTGGGGAAGGGAGTGATTGGTTGCAAGCAGAGATAGGTTTAAGTTTGGGTCTGAATTTGAAAAGAGGGGGTTTCAAATCTAGGGTTTAGAATCTAATCTGTTACTAACTGGAAACAAAGTGCCATGATATAGAATGGGGTCTAACATATCACCTTTCTCTCCCTTACCTCCTCCAACATCTAAAGCGAGGCTCTCATATGATGCAGATACCTTAGTTGCTGGCATGATGGAAAATCTCATTCATGGCCCAGTGGAGACCATCCGGAAGTATTTCCCTGAGACGTGGATTTGGGATTTAGTTCCAGTGAAGTAAGTGATGTTTAGGGGATGTGGTGAGTGTGGTCAACTGGGTTACACAGACTCTCAGAAGAAGTTGCTCAGACACCATGAGATGTGCTTATATCCTTCTGTGATAGATGGAGTATCTTTTGTAGATAGGCTAGAGAGAGACAAGCATGAGGGATAGATGGGCAGGTAGAGGAAAGACAGGAAGTAAGTTAACTAGTTCTACTAATACACTACAGCGACTCCTTCTCCTCTCAGTAACTGGGAGACAATTGTGTGGATCTCAATGGACAATCCCCTGTTGTGTGTGTGTGTGTTTGTTGTGTGTGTCGGAGGGAGGTGTAATTTCTTTTTGGTCCCAGCTCTGGAGCAGAAGTCGCTATTAGCTATGCATCTCATCCTTTTCTGTATCCGTGTGTCCTGCGGGATTTTCTGTTCACCGTGGAACCCCACCCCCAGTCTTGTTATTTGGATGATTCTTCTGTGGAGCTGGATGTAGGATAGGATGGGAGGAAGTGTTCTGCGGTGAGCCTACAATAACCAACCAGCATGCACACCCCCGGTGCTCCCAAGGCAGTTACAAAAGGGGGGGGGGGTTCATTCAGGATGTTGTGAGGGACACAGTTGTTTCCCCCAAAGCTAGGAAAGCTCCCCCCATCTCGTTCTTGTTTTGTCACCAGGTCTGTCGGAAGTACTGATTTGGCCGTGACCATCCCCGACACCATCACAGAATGGAAAGCCAACGCGTTCTGCACTTCAAGTGACACTGGCTTTGGCCTGTCCCCAACCGTGTCCTTCAGAGCCTTCCAGCCCTTCTTCGTGGAGCTCACCCTGCCCTACTCTGTGGTCCGCGGTGAGGCTTTCACACTAAGGGCCACTGTCTTCAACTACCTGACCCGCTGCATCAGGATAAGGGACACTCGCAGCTTTGCTCAGCAGGGGCCAGGGAGGAGACCACATGGGCCAGTTGCAGCATGGCTTCCCATCCAAGGGAGGCAGCTGATGGCCCCTGGGAAAGTGTCTTATTACAGTGGAAAGAAATGGGTGATGGAACGGAAGAATCCGATTGGCTCCTAGGTGTGTGTTACTATAGAGGTACAGAGTGGGCGTTATGAAAGAAGGAATCTGTTTGGCTGACAAAGGTTTGCGAGCTGCAGATATACCTGACACCAACTTCCTGTGTGGCTGAATGCACCTGGCCTTAGACCTCCTGTGCCTATCTCATGACCCCATGGTAAGCAAGGTACTTGGGGTGACCACACACTGTGCATCACCCCTTACTCTAGTGGAGACTCCAGGCTTCCTGGAATGGACACATGTGCTTGGCCTTTGGCCTCATGCCGCACAACACCCCCAGCTGCACTACAGCCGCTGGGAAACTCGCTGGCCTGTTGCATCCATGGAAACGGCACTGACTCTTTAGCCCCACTAGCCTGCAGTGTATTCCTGCTCCAGCACAAGGGACTGGAGGGGACTCAGGAAGGGGGTCCCTGCAAAATTGTGGTGACTTTTCTCTCAGCTTTTATTTAAATGGGTTTCATTCTAGATAAAGTGAAGCGGGAACAAACTTTACAGTGTTAAGGGCCCCCAAGGCCCTCTCATCCGCTTCCCCATCCCTTTCCTGCCCTTCGCTACGCTCACTGATGGTCCCCAATTCTGTTCCCTCTCAGCTACTCCCAGATAGCCCCCCGCCCCCCACAGCCAGCACTTCCCCTCCTCCCCTAACAAGACACCAGAGGGCTCTCAGACTCATACCAAGGTGGTAAATTTGGGGTCACCACTTTGTCTTTATTCCCACAACTGGTCCCGGGTCCCTCAGGCCCTGCAATCACCTGTTTCTTCAGAGCCATGCACCCAACTCTCTGCCCATCCTCAGTCTCCTGCACCTCTCCAAACCTCAGTACCCCTCAGCTTTCCCCACCTCAATCCCTGCCCCACCAAATCCCTGTGGCCCCCAAACTCTCTGCCCCCTCTCCTCCCCTGCACTGTCCCATCTCCATTTACCCCCAAACCCTTCGAACCCCTCTCTCTCCCTGCCTGATGGCACCTCTCTGTATGATTGACAGGTCAGCATCTCACTGGCTCCATCTGATGACTTCCGGGCTACCCCTGTGGAGAAGGAAGAAGAATCTTATTGTCTCTGTGTGAACGGACGGAAAACAGTGTCTTGGACTGTGACCCCAAAATCTCTGGGTAAGGGACCTGGCAACTCCAAAATCTTGGATCAGGAACTAATGGATGGCTCCAAAACCTCTGTGAAAGGGACCAAGTGGCACTGAAATTTCTGGATAAGATTTCTGGTGGCTCCAAGGAGGAAGGCTGGCCTTGTGGCTGAGGCACTGGACTGGACTCAGGAGACCTGGACTCAGTGTCCAGCTCTTGGGCAAGTCAGTGTCCCTGTGCCTCAGTTTCCCCATCTGACTACTGCGATGGGGGCCATATAAATACCTGGATTGACAGACTGGTTGGGTCTGAAATTTCTGGAAAAGGAAGATGATGGCTCTAACACTATGCAGGGGTCTGGGCGGCAGAATCTGAAGAAATGACCCTGCACTCCCCTCCTCTCCATCTTGCCCAGCCCCATTCGATGTAGCCATTGGAGCCGAGGGGTTGGAACTAAGGCTGCCGCAGAGCTGTGCTAAAGTGCTAACCTACATGTGACTTGAGCTCTGCCCTCTTTAGAGAGGTTTCCATGTAATCAAAGCAGAACACCAAGCGAATGACACTGACACCTCTGTAGCTGCAGTGCCTGGCAGAACACTTATCCTCCTTTGTTTCAGGTAATGTGGATTTCTCAGTGAGCGCTGAGGCCCTGAAGACAGATCTGCCCTGAGGGAACGAGGTAGTGGAGACCCTGGACAAAGGGCGGAAGGACACGGTGATCAAACAGCTGTTAGTGGAGGTAGGTGGGCGGTTTGGTCTCTGTGGTGTAGAGAAGCCATGATAACTTACTGCTGTGTAGTGACAACTGATATAATGCTGCAGGTCTTCTTGGTTTTATAGGGAAGCCATAATGACTTAATATGATCTCAGCAATAACACGTTCTCTAATGCTGTAAAGGGAAGCAGCGATAAGTCACTATATTAGCCAGTATAAACTGTAATACTGCATAACTTCTTACAGAAAAATACTGGTATCTTGTTACACCGTGTGATTGAAATAATAAGCAAAGCCATGTCTTTTGGGACAGTAACCATGACTTTTAGGTTTTGTCCATAACAAGTCATGGGATCGAGCCCTCAGCAGTGTAGATTGGCATAGTGCCATTACATTCAATGCAGCTCTGCAGATTTACATTAGCTGTGGACGTGGATCGTGGTCCTTGTAAATAGAGCTGTGCAAATCACTGGTTTTTTTGGTTTGCTGCCAACTGAAAAATCAAAAAAAGAATCGTTTTGGGTCAACCCAAATGAAAATGTTTCAGGGTTTTTTGATGAACCAAAATGGACAAAAAAAATGTAGTTTTAAGTCCAACAAAAAGTTTGATAACGACCTGACATGAATCATACTGTTGTTTTTTTCAAATTGTTTTACTTTTTTTCAACATAAAATTAAACTAAAATTTTAAAAAGTAATATTGAATTGAAAAATCAAAATATTTTGTTTAGAAAATGTCAAAACAAAATGTTTTGATTTTTTTAACTGAAACAATTTGGTGAATTTAGCACAAATGTGAGAAATGTTTTTGTCAATCCGAATCTGCATTTTACAGCGAAGAACAAGCTTTTCCAAAAAATTTCTCCCAGATCTACTTGTAAACCCTGCCGGCCCATTCCCAAACAGGACACTTCCAGGAACTGTAACAAATCTTGTGCTGTATGTGACCAGTGTAGTGGAATATGGGACAGTGCCTTCATTTTAAAACATTTGTGAATGATTAGTAAATTATCATTATTTATTTTAAATCATTTGATTGCAAACAATTAAAAAGTGCTCAAGGTAATGTGAGCCAATGATTTTTTTGCATATTTTTCTATAAATGTTTGTCTCTTACAGTATTTTGTGATGAGGAACCCCTGGCTTTTCCTTTTTTTTTTTTTTTTTTGACATGACACCCAGCCAGCATAAACAATATCTCATAATATAAACCTCCATAGCTATTCTATGTAATAGGGAAGTAGTGATAACTTGTTACATGTCTGATCAGAGCAATATCACGTGATAGAGGTGGCCACTCCTCTCTCCATTATAGGAAAGCACTAATCATTTTTAAATTGTGTGATGTAAGCAGTAACACATGATCTAATACTGCAGCTCCTCTCTGAGTTACAGAAATGCATCCCACCTTTTTCAGTAAGGCAAAGATATGATTCACATTATTGTATCAACCCAGAAAAAACAACTCTGTAAGCTTCAAGGTAAGAATGAGTCCTGTGGCCAGTCCTGGGTGCCACACTTTAGGAAAAACATGAGCAAACTGGAGTGAGGACAGCAACAAAAATGATAAGAGGTTTAGAAAATCTGATCTATATGGAAAGGTTGAAAGAATTGGGTATGTTTAATCTAGAGAAGGCTGAGGGGGAACAAGATAACAATCTTCAAATATGTTACTCTTGGGAGAATTCTGCACCATGTCGTCTGCAGATTTCTTTGGTTCCCCACACAAAAATGACTTCTGAGGGGAAGCAAAGGGAAGTGCAGTCACTCCCCCGTCCCTGGCGGCCTGGAGCAGCTGGAGGAGACACGGTGGGGGGCAGGGAGGACTGGGCGGGCAGGTGAGCGAGCAAGTGAATGAATGAGAGAGACTCTGTCCCTCTGGCTTGCCATTGTGACAGGCTTGGCGTGGAGGGACAGGGCTCTGGGGTGTTTGGAGGAAGGCATGAGGCAGGCTCTGTCCCCTGAGGCAGAGCATAATGTAGCAGCCTGCCTGCTTAGTCGTTCCCATTCTTAGTGAATTGTTCCCATTCTTAGTGAATTCCCCCAGGAGCATAAAACAGGTGTAAAAGTTTTAAGGCTCCTTTACATTGCCAGAGTGGTGTAAAGAAGCCCTGTTGTAAATGACGGTGTGGCCTTATAAATGCTTATGGTGCTTGAGTGATTAGAACTGGTCTAAATTTTTGGACTGAAACATTTTCCTATCAAAATGTACATCATTAACTGTTTACTTCTGACCTTTCTGGAGAGGGACAGTAGCCAATATAAACTATAAGTTTGATTCCCCAGCCCTCACTTGCTCTTCAGTTCCCTATGATGTAATATGAACATATGGCTGCATATAACATTGTTATATCTTGACTAATAACTAGAAATAAAGGGTCAAGCCTAGCTACATTACTATTAGACAAAGAGGATTTGGGGATTTCCTCCAATGATCCCTACTTCTATTCTCCATCCATTGTATTGTAGTTTAAATAAATTACCAAAATAATTGAAACTGGTGTGATTATATTGCGTTATTTTGACACATAAAATATGTCGAATTTTAATATATTGTAAGTAGAATTTTTAAAGTTTTGGTGCAGAATTCGCCCAGGAATAATATGTGCTAGAAAGAGAATGTTGATCAATTGTTTTCCATGTCCACCAAGGACAAGAAGTAATTGGCTTAGATTGCTGCAAGGGAGATTTAGGTGAGATATTAGGAAAACCTTTCTAACTATAAGGGTGGTTAAGCACTGGCACAACCGTGGCATAGCTAACATGGGACATTTGGGTGGGCCCCGACTTTGGGTGGGCGGGCAATGACGGGGAAGAGGGGGAGCAGGAGGGATCGAGGTCCCACCTCCCCCCCACCTCCTCCAACTGGCCTTGCGGGGGGCAATGGATGCTCTGGCCAGGGGCCCCCAGAGGTCTCACATGCGCACCCAGCTCTGGAAGGAGATGCTACTCTCCAGCGCTCACAGCTCCCGGCACCCATCCCGTCCCACAGCCCCATGCCGGGCGAAGCTCCTTGAGATGGCACGGCAGGCCGACCTTTTTTGAGGATCTCCTCTGCCACCGCCGAGCCACCCACTCACCCGCCCGCCCTCCTCCTGCTGCTGCACGGCACGTGCATCTGGCACTCCGCTGCTGTGCCACTGCTGTCCCTCTCCCTCCAGCTGGCCGGAGCTGTGTGTAATGCATCCAGCATGCAGGGTCCTCCAGGTCTGGGTGGAGCTAGTGCTAGGGCTGGAGCGGAGCCGGGGCTAGGGGGTGGACCTGGATGCTAAGTGGGTGAAGAAAGAGAGGGAAAGCCCAATTTTCACACTTGGCTACTATTTACCACCTGGCAAAAGTTGGAAAACAATTATAAAAAGGGGGAAAACCGACTATTCTCAGAAGAAAATTTGCAGGGGAGGGGTGTGTTCCAAAAACTAAAAATGTTTTGACTAAACCCTCTTTTTTAACAACATTTAGTTCCTGAGTTTTAGTCAAAATTGTTTTGGTCATCTCAATAAATAACAGGGCTTCTTCTTTAGTTCAAGCCATGGGGGTCTGGGCCTTTGGAGCAGGAGGAGCTAAGTTCTATCCCTACTGTAGCCCTACAGGACTAATCGGCCACAGTGTGTAATGGTGAATTTCTAGGTGGCCCTGCAGTCACTACAATATGTCATTTCAGGGCACTGAGCGCTTTGGGCCTGACCCAGCAAAGCTTGCTTTACTTTAGGCACATGAGTTGTCCCATTGACCTCAGACAGCCTTAAAGTTAAACACTTGGCAGGATTGAGCCCCTACATCCCTTCATTAGCATCACAGCATATTATCAGCACCAGCACATGGTGTAAAGCTGGAAGTTCTCTCTGTGTAACAAGGAAAGTCCATGTTTTACAGTGTGCTAGCAGCAACGAATCACCCATGGTAGAACACTGCAATATCCTCCCCTTGGGAGTGAGGAGGCAATAACTTGTTAGTAGCCGATTTCCATCTATTATCTGCTGGCTTCATGAGAATTATTATTACATGAGAATTTGCAAGTCTCCCTCTTTCTCTGATTCATGCCCTGCTCTTCCTTCCTTCCTTCCTTCCTTCCTTCCTTCCTTTTTTTCTTTCTTTTCCCCAGCATTTTCTTCTCCCCATCTCTCTCCATCACCCCTGCCCAGATGTTTCTGCCACCAGGTGCTCAATGTCTCTGCAGGTTCTCACCTTTCTCATTTTCCTTCCTCTTCCCTTTTCCTCCCCAACCCGAAGCCTGAAGGGTTTGAGAAGGAAACGACCTACAACTTCCTGCTCTGTGCAGCTGGTAAGAGTCCCACCCCTCCTGACCTGCCTCTGCAAAGGGAAGGGTAGAAACCCCGGGTGTCCGAGGGGAAGAGCTAACTAGAAGCAGTAATATGGAACTGAGAAAGTGGGACACCTCCAGCTGGATAACGAGGAAACGTTTCCTAACTCTGAAGGGCTGGAATTGCCCCCAAGGGAAGGGCTGGAAGTATAGGTCTTAGGGAACGGTTCCTGGGGGGATGGGCTAGATGGGATTTAATGGGGCTTTCCCCTTCTTGCACTCTCTGATTCCATGGAGTGAAATTACAAACTGGAAGGTGCCAGGGAAAGAGCGGGAGACTGCAGTTCCCTTGTCTCACCAGGTGGTGGCACCTCGCTCCATGTGGAGGGTTGGGGTGGGAGGTGAGGGGATCCACACCTGAGAGGGGAGTTGGGGATGCGTGGGGGGTTCACTATAAAGCTATGGAGGAATGGAGCTGCTAAAGGCAGGGAGCCCCTGTGCAGTGCCAGGGGAAAGACAGCAGCAGGGGCAGTGTCCTAGCTCCTGTGCTGGGGCCTGGTCACTGCTACACGGGGGGATTTTACTACAATCCCATCTATGTCACTTTTCCCCAGGAAAGACAGCGCCGCAGCCAATGTCCCTGAAGCTCCCAGAGAACGTGGTGCAGGGCTCGGCCAGAGCCTATTTCTCAGTGCTGGGTAAGTGAGGCAGTTCGAAGAGCCCGGCTTTGGGTGCTGTTGCCATCCCTTCCCCGTGCCTGACGTTAGTGGTCTTTCCACCCGTTCCACTCCTCACCCCGTTGTGCACCCGTCACAGCCCCTCCATTTATCCCCCAGCTACCCACTGCTGCAGTCTCTTGCTAGCACTTCACCCCTTTTTCTCTCTCCTTCCCCCGTCTCTGCCTCTGGGCCCACGTCTCTAGCTATTCGTCCAGCCTAGTGCTCCCATCTGTCCTTCCAGCAGCACGCCCTTCACTTTGCCTTTCATGTGTCCCTTCTCTGTCTCCTCCTTTCTCTGTGTATCTCTCTCTCTTTCCCTCCTATTGCCTGTGATCTCACAAGCCTGTTATGGATGCCTCACACTAGCATCCTTGCTCTGCAGTGCACTCTGCCTCCGCAGGCCGGCTCTGGGCCACACTGACTCCCTGTGTCTCCATCCCCAGGCGATATCCTGGGCACAGCCATGCAGAACCTGCAGCAGCTCCTCCAGATGCCCTTCGGCTGTGGGGAGCAGAACATGGTCCTGTTTGCCCCCAACATCTACGTCCTGGACTATCTGAATAAGACGGGGCAGCTGAGCGAGGAGACCAAATCCAAGGCCATCGGATACTTAGTCAGCGGTGAGAAGGGACAGGGCTTTTGTTTCTTCACTTGCTCCCTTCCAAGGTTGTGCTCCGAGCTTTTTGTATGTGCCTTGCTCAGATAATGCTCCAACTGGGAAGGATGGACGGACTGAGGGGACCACCTGTCTCTTGGGTGGGAGGGGGAACGCACTTGTACTTTCTCTCAGCCCTGTCATCCCATTGCTCTCCAGTGTGTGAGCCCACTGGTAATTCACTCTTACCCAGCAAACCAGACTCGGCTCCCCAGATGGCCTATAGGCCTTCCTAGCCACCAGTGTATTGGCAGCACCGTCACAACTGACCCCTCATCATTCACCTTTGAACCAGGGCCTCTGACACCCCCCCCCCCCCCCCCGCACCAGAGGTCAGAGGTTCCCTTTCCCAGGAGCTACTCCGAGTAGTTACTTCATTAATGGTTGGTGTTACAATAGATCACTTCCCAACAGGGGGTGCCATAGCACGGTAGCATGCTTAGATCTAGGATGACATCTAGGAACATAGAGAACTCTACTCTCTGGAAGTGCTTGATGGGAGAAGATGTGTCCATGTGGATGAATGACACAGCCTGGGTGCTGCACTGCACTGGGTGCATTTCTGCTGATGACATGCAAGGCGGAGAAGAAGAGCTGGGTTGGTTCTGCAGGTCTGGCAGCCATAAATGGAGCAAAACCTGGGTTTAAGCCTTGTTTTCACTAGGGGAGATGTGTCTATTTGTAACACATTTAGCCGACTTGTAGTTTTAATACATGTTAGTTGATCAAGGTAAACTCTAGGCTCCTCGCTAAGGTTAACTCAACCAGCTAACATGTGTGAAACTACAAGTGCCTTGTCTGTGTTAGGATTGAAACACGTGTTAGCTAGCAATGTTGGTAATGCTCCTTTATTCCTAATGTGGACATGACCTTTGCCAGTAAAGCCAGTAGCCATGACTCTGAACACACACGGGGCAGAGCTGCTGAGTGACAAGGGGCCTTTTCCACATAGTCACTTTTCAGAACAGCCCCAGTTTGGGTCACACCTTTGATTATTCCTCATTCTCCATTTATGCTCCACCCTGTTTTTAATGAGGGTTAGCAATCTTTCAGAAACAGCCTTCCCATTTATTTTAGGTGCTGCAAAGGGATCCTTGAACCTGGTATAGGTGGCTAGTAGATGCACATCATAACCCTGTTGCCTGTACTTTCTTTTAACACCTAACAGAAGACCAAGGCCTCTCTGCTGAGCCACTGAGGCTGTTTTTAGGAATGGGAGGCCTGCCTGGCTTGTGTACTCTACATCGGACCTGCTTCTGCGTCTAAGGCTTGATCTAAACCCAGCTTTGTAGCAGTGTAACTATTTCAGTTAGGAGGTGATATTTTACCAAAATAATTTAATCAGTACAACCCCTAGTGTGGATGCAGTTCTACCCCCTTCCCATCTGGGAACAAGCTGTACTGGTATTAGCACTTTTATACTATCCTAACTACATCCACACTGGGGGATTCGCAGCATTTTAACGCAACTGGTACAATTAAAGCAGGATGTTTGTGTGTAGACAGGGCTGAAAATTCTCTTTTCCTAGCTGGACTTTATTGCAGTAAAACCCAACTTCATTCTCCCTTTCAGGTTACCAGACACAGCTGAATTACAAACACTGGGACGGCTCCTACAGCACATTTGGGCCACGTTATGGGCAATCAGGGAACACCTGGTAAGATTTCAGTGCTGCTGAATTCTTTCCCTTCTCTTGTTATAACCTGGAGCTTGCCCATTGTTAACAGGTGCTGATCATGAAGGGGCAGAGGAGAGGGGAGGAGCTCTAGAGCTGATGATGTGGGATAAGGCAACTATGGGAGGTGGTAGGGAAGGGAGATCTCCTTTAGTTCATATGCTAGAGGCCTGCGATTTTGGATTAATAACCATTTACAGCCCTCTGATTCCCTGCTCAGCTCAGGTTAGAGCAGCCTGGGGGCTGTTCTAACTTGCTCCAGCTGGCCACAGTCCCCTGAGGACCATACATCAGCTAGGTGTGTCCAGAACACAGCACACACCAGCCACTCACTCTCTGTACCAGGGGCTATATGGAGGATGGCGTAAAAGTGCCGGCCAAAGATTCCTGTGCTGGGTGACTTGCTGGTAGTTTCAGCTCCCTTTGTGTTACCTGAGCAGGGTGCAGGGGTCAGAACAGGGCAGAGAATCCACCCAGAAGCCCTGATTGTGGATACTTGTCCTTTCTGAAATTATATGTTTGACCCTCCGATGGAAAATTTAGCCACCACTGCCCTCAGGATAATGAGGTGGCTGGTAACTCAGGGTGGAGCCATCACAGCCCCTCAATGCTTAGTGCATGCCTTGCTGGGTGAAGAAACAGGTTCTGCAGGGAGTGGTGGGTGGGCAGCTCTGTAGGGGTTACTCTTCCCTCTGCCACTACTGACTCTATTGTCCCAGTGTGGTGCTAGGGGGCGCTGTGCTGCAGGGAGCGGGGCGGGTGGCTTAGTAAGGGGTATTGTATCTCTGAGTGCTGACCCCAGTCTGATGCTAGGGGGTGCTGTGCTGCTGTTTTTATAATAAGAAAGTGCAGAGCCAGTGTCCTGGCCATTCCTGGTCACTGAAGATGCTGAGGGCTGTTCTCCCAAAGGTTCTGGACAACAACCTTCTACCCCCTAAACTGTGCCCTGGCCGTTTGAAACCAATGCAGGAAGCTGGCTCACTTCCTGTCCTAAAACGGGCAGTTTTGCTGTGCCCTGTCAGACGACTGCTGGGTCTTGCCCCCAGGCTCTGCTGCATGTCAGTAGGTGGCTGAGTGAGAAAATGGTTCCCTGGCCCATGGCCACCAGCTCTCCGGCCCCTGCTGCTTCCCCTCAGGCTGGCGATGCCCCAGGACCCCGTCCCCTCCAGCAAGCACAGGGCATGGGAGGGAGCTCTCACCGCTGTCTGCTCTCTGTCGCAGGCTGACGGCCTTCGTCCTCAAGTCCTTCGCGCAGGCCCGCTCTCACATCTTCATCGAGGAGAAGCACATCCAGGACGCCCTGGCCTGGCTCGCTGGCAAGCAGAAGGACAACGGCTGCTTCTGCAGCTCTGGGACGCTCCTGAACAATGCCATAAAGGTGACGTATCCATCCAGGTGGCTTGCCATGGGCCTCATGGGACCCATACAGGACTCCAGTGACACGGAGAAAGCCTGCAACTGTGCATGGGAACAGCTCAGCCACTGCAGCACATGGGGCTGGGGCAGGGGGCTTGGAAATGGGGCAGATGGGATCTACCAAGGGAGGCAAGAGCGGGGGAGAACCATACTGTACATGGAGTGACCATGGGTAGGGGAAGGGAGAAGAGGGGCAGATACCTGGAAGCTACCATAGTGTGGGAAGAACAGGGATGTAGAACGCTCCTGGGAGGAGGGGCCAGTGGGCGGGGTTTCAGGGTTAATGTCTCTCTCTGTGGTTCCCTGCAGGGCGGGGTGGATGATGAGGTCACGCTCTCTGCCTACATCACCATCGCGCTGCTGGAGATTCCTCTGCCCATCACTGTACGTACCTGTAACCCCCCAAGCCACAGACAGAGCTGGGGACACCCAAGTCACAGCCTCCCATCCCGAGAGAGAAGCCTTTAAAAAAGGGGGAAATCCAGTCAGAAAAGTCTTCAAATTGAGGTCCAAATCTGGAATTGGAATTTCCCTGCAGCTTCCCTTCCAGTCCAGGGCGCTGGTTCTGTCTCATCTCTAATCCTTTTATATGATCTTTATTTAAAAACTTTTGAGGCTGCGTTTGCTTGATCCTCTCTTACAAGCCTACAGCTTAGAGTTTTACAGATATTTAACACTTGGGTAAATAACACTTAACCCCTTGGCAGTTGGCACCAGCCAAATGGGTCCCCATCAAGGGCTGATTTCTGTTCTCCTTCAGTTAGGTCTGCTCCACACCCAGAAATCGCACTGGTAAAAGTTTTATCATCAGCGAGCAACCGAAAAGACTATTTCAGTGCAGTGAGTTCACACTGGGCCACTTGTGCCAGCGTGTTGTGTTCACCTAGTATCAGGCCAGATTGGCAAAAGTGTGCATTGTGGATAGGCATCCCAGTGTCCTCTGTGCCACTTTCAGCAGCACTGCCTTGTGGGGAAATGTTGCTGCGTAGCTTTCGCTGTGCTTGTGGGAAATGTTCACTCAGCATGTGGGAAAAGGTAGCAAGTAGCAGGAACAGCTGTGGCTGTGGAGAATGTGCTGACTGTGTAAAAGCCAGGCGGGCTTCCCATCACTGGGCCCTTGGTTCAAAAGTGCTGCCAGACAGCCTCTGTTAAAGGGAATGTTGCACTGTGGGACTGCAGTGGAAGGACCTCTTACACTGGTACTTCCAGTGAGCATGCACCTTACCACTGTGCTGATATAACTCCACTGACATGGGGCTTATGCCACTCCAGAAAAGGGAGTCAGTGTGCCCCCAAAAGTGGAGGATTTTTGTCAGTAGGCAAATTGAGTGTGAACGTGTGCCAGGCTATGCCCAGAAAAGCTGAGTTCTGTAGCTTGAGTCTAGACCAGGCTTTAGATGTGTGGTGCTACTGGCTGCGGTCAGACAAGACAAGTGGATGTGGCCCAACATGGCCTGCTTGTTAACATTGTCCTGATGACGTGGCAGCCAGTTCCCATACACTGTCATTAGACTAACCTGATCCCCTATATTTAATTGAGGAAAGTTGATGTCCTGATTAAGCCCTTCTCAGTTAGAAGGAGTATAAACCCCAAGGCATTTTGTTTTCAGGCTTTCCTGTCTCAAAACCAGCTGAGCTCATTCCCTCTCTTAGCAGACACCAAGTGCTAGGAAGGTTCAGATCAAAACATTTTGAAAAAGTTTCAAGCCACTGAAAATGGGACTGTCTGCTGGACTTTCCATTCTCAGCCATTGACGAAAACAGATGAACTGCCCTGCTGTGTATGCACCTGTGCACATTGGTATCCCTTGGAATGTCATTATGGGAAATGTCTGATTCCAAACTTTGCTTCTCAAATGTTCCTAAGTGAGTACTGACCACAGGACAAATTTAAAGGGTCAGGTTCCCCAGTACACCATCGCCATTCACCAATCACTGGTTCGCTCTGGATGCTTAGTGCTAGCCTAGTGATGCAACGCAGCTGTAAACCAGCCACTACACATTGCTGGAGTGGTGAAAGCGAGAGAGTGTCCTGGGGAATATGGCTCTGAAAGATCAGTTATTGTTTAGAGTTACCCATGTGTCAGAAGGTCCGGAAAAAAATACTTCATAAAATGGAAAAAGTGCATATTGTTTCCTGCCTGCTGAGCTCACAGACTGAATTCACCTCCATGGTGACCTCTCCCTTCCCTCTCTCAGCCCATGTCTCTCTCCCCACACAGCACTCTGTGGTCCGTAACTCTCTGTTCTGTCTGGAGACGGCCGCAGAGCAGGGTGGAAACCACTTGTACACCAGGGCGCTACTGGCCTACGCCTTTGCCCTGGCGGGGAAGGAGGAGAAGCGCAGGGCACTTCTGGACTCGCTTGACAAGGAAGCTGTGAAAGAGGGTGAGAGTTCCCGACGGGCCCTTCTCCTGCGTCCCAGCCCACTGGCCCTACATCCCCCACTTGTAAGGTGACCATGTATTGAGAATCATATACAGGTGCTCAGAGGGGAAACCACAGCAGGGGAAAGTTAGGAGGGACCAGGACCAGGCGGGAGAACGTTATTTGACATGAAGAAACAAGATTGAGAGAGAGGCAGCCCAGGCAGCCAGGACCGGCCCCTGGCACATTTCTGACAGCACAGCATGTTGTATCCCTGCCCTTTTAAACTGGGTCATTGATTGTATCCTTCAGTATCCAACCTACCTATTAGGTAAAATGTCAACATTCCCTTTGTATTTGTTTCCTTCCCGTCACAACAGACACCTGGGTTCTCTGTCCCCTGCCCCAGCCCCCACAAACACAGATCCTCAGCCCCACACTACTAGGCCTCATGCAGGTGAGGAAACTCACTGTGTTAGAAAATGCATTAGCTGACACACTGCTAAAGACAACTCAGCACCTTGTCTAGACAGGATCAGGTGGGGTGAAAAACAGCAGCTGGTCGTGGCCAACCGAATCACATTAGCTGCCTGTAGCTCACCTGAGGGCACCCCATAGCCTAAATTTACAAATAGCAAATGAATTTATAAGCCCAGCCATCCCAGTCTATGCTAGGTGCCAAGTATTCTTGACCAGCGTGCTGCTTAATGCATTTTCTTTTCTAACACAGAGCATTTCCCCAGGGTAGATGGACCTTCAGGCCTTGTCTACCCTCAAAATTCGTTCTGCTGTATCTGTACTGGTATAGTTAAAGTGGTGTGACTCCCCCAGTGTGAATACAGTTATAGCAGTGTGAAGGTCATCACCAGGGAGAAGAGATTTGGGCCTGGGTCCCCTTTCCCTAGGGCAAGTTCCTGTGGGGACGGTTTGATGGTGGCTTTTCTTAAGGCGCTGAAATATTCATATAAAGGCAAAGGGAACTTTTTTTAAACGAGAGCTGGGGCCGGGGCTGCCGGTGCCTAACTTTGTAGCGACACAGGTGTATCTGGGGGTCCCCCCCCCACACCTCAGTGCTGTGAGTGAGCATATCCTGAAACTTGAACAAATGGTACAATTCCCACTGAGCAATAGCACAGCTCTGCCGGTGTTTTCGCTGGCTCCGCTCCATTCACTGCTCCTCGCTCTGGACAATCGTTCCATGGGAGCGATGGCCCCTGGTCAGCACAGAGTGACGTCTGCTCCCTACAGCAAGAGACAAATGAAGAGGAGAAGCCTGATGTTTGGACTGATAAAATGAAAAAACAGATCATTCCGGGGGGCCCAAAATAAGGTCCTGGTGTCCCAGGAAATCCCAGGAAGAACTGGGACTGTGCTGGTAAGACAAGGACTTATGGGCTCTTCACCCTGCTGGAGTGGGGTGTGACCGTCACTGCTGTAACCCTTTGGCCTTGAGCGCCTGGGGCCACTTAGCGACCTCACACTTTTTGGATCAAAGAGCCCAATAAAGGCTGCTACTGTCCATTCCTGGGATGTGCCTTCATAAGATAAAGGGGATGTAGGCACAGAGGTGGCAGCCTGATTAGTCACTGAGTGTTCGTACCACAAGGTTTGTATAAATCCACTAGACCAGCAAGTGAGGGACTATTTAATCCTTTCACGTCTCATGTCAATATGCCAAACGAGCACGGGGGGCTCTGTTCTCCCACCCGCAGCAGCAGAAGGTCAATAACCCCCTTAGAAATGGCATGTACTAAGCATCTGTATTTCCTTCTCTCCTGCCCTCCCTCTCCCTTCTCCCGCTGCAGATGGCTCCATTCACTGGCAGAGGCCTGGGAAGGAGCCGAAAGCCGATCTCCCCTTCTATCACCCCCGTGCTCCTTCCGCCGAGGTGGAGATGACGTCCTACGTGCTCCTCACTTACCTCACCACTCAGCCGGTGCCATCCCAAGATGACCTGTCATTAGCAGCTCAAATTGCAAAGTGGATCAGCAAGCAGCAGAATCCCAATGGGGGCTTCTCCTCCACCCAGGTGAGCTGTTCCCATCCCCAGCCTCAGACACCCAGGGCAGGAGTGGGAGGCAGACAGGAGAGGGCAGGAGACAGACAAGTAATCCAGGGGGAGGGGAAGGCTGACCTGGGGAGAGGGAAGGGGTGGCAGTCTCCTGGCTGTATAGTTTAGTTTAGATCATGGGATAGTCACAGCATGGAGCATGGCTACATCAGATACCCACAGGCCCAGGGGGGCTAATGAGGCAGGAGACTGGACGAGTGATGCTCCTGTGTATGGAGGACAGAAGAGTCGCCCTGAGCACTCACAAGGTAGTGCAGTGCCATCCCCAGCTTCCCCCAGCACTGACCCCATCCAGCCAGGCCAATTCAGCTCAGGAGCAGAGGCCTTCCCAGAGAAGCAGCAGCAGCCAGTCACTGCCGGACATACCCGAAAGGGGGGAGGGGAGCATCATCCTGAGTGACAACCAAACAGGAGGTGCCACCTACCCCTTTGAGCAGGTGCAGGCCATGCTGGTGCTTGGAGGCTGGGACCTCAGGGAGTGACCTCTCTAGACAGGACCAATCATTGGCCCCATGTTCCACCATTTCCCTGGTTGGCTTGATACCAAAAGGGCTGAAAGATTTTCTCATACTCCATTACTGAGCCTCCTGGCTGCCTCACCAGGGTCCTCTCTGAGCTACAGGCAGCTCCTATTTCACCTGGTTCTGAACTGTCCCTTCGGGGCAAGGGTGGTGGCATCTTCCCTCAGATGCCTGTGGTGGAGTGTCAGAGATCCCAAGGCCTAGGTTCCCTAAGGTACTTAGACACTTGGCTGCTTTTAGTGGGAGAAAGGTGCTTAAATACCTTTGAGGATCTGGGCCCAAGGGAATAGAATGAATGGCTTGTGGGAGTGAGGAGTGGAAATGGGAAAATCAGGGCACTGCTGTGTAGGAAGAGCCGGTGGAGTGGGGGCTCCGGGCCCATAGAAATGGCTCATTCATCCCCTTGGGCACCTGGGCCCATCTCTTGTCTGGCAGGACACAGTGGTGGCACTCCAGGCACTGTCCCGATATGGAGTCTCCACCTATGCCAAGAGCGGAGGAGCATCCACAGTGACCCTGCAATCCACAGGGAACTTCCAGTCCCAGTTCCAGGTGGATCACATGAACAGTCTGCTGCTCCAGCGTGTGGCACTGCCAGAGGTGCCAGGGGACTACAGCACGGGGGTGACAGGAGAAGGATGTGTCTACGTGCAGGTATGGGGCCCTGGGGCAAGTGGAGAGGGAGAGGCTGCTGCTGAGGGGAGCCCATCTCATTCCCATTGGAGATGGCAAGATGGGGTGGATTGGGGAGGGAGGGAAGGAAAAGAGAGGAAGAGAAAATAGGAAAGAGGTGTGAGGAGGAGAGAGAGTTGACAGAGAGAGTTGGGGAAGTGGGAGAGAGAGAGAAGAGATAAAGGAAAGAATGAAACTGAGCAGAGGGAAGGAGATAGAGGAGATGGACAGATGGAGACACACAGAGAACCATGTATTCTCTTTCAGACCAGCCTGAGGTACAATGTGCTCCCCAAGCCAGGCGAGGCGCCATTCGTGCTGGAGGTGCACACAGTCCCCAAGACATGTGACAGCGCCAGGGCTCAAAGGACCTTTAACATCGCCATAAACATCAGGTAACTCCCCCTCGCAGGGCCGGACCTTCCGGAGCAGCCCTAGGGCTGGGGACGAGTCATTCTAGAGGTGAGGGGAGCCCCCAGAAAACTTGATACAAATCAATATTTTTCCAAAAATTAAATCATGATATTTTCTTAATTGCAATTGCTCTTTTCAATGTCAATCAGATTTTGTATTTCTGTGTTGCCAGCTCTTTACTTTCTCCCGCTAAATTGTTAGAGTGATTGTTCTGGGCTTGTTTCTCTGAGACTGAAAAAGACAAGTCAGCATCTTAGTAACACCCTTAATGTGAGAGCAACACAAACTCAGACATAAAACTGCCCGGACAGTAGCCTGTATTGTACCTGCAACCACCACCACCCTCCCACAGAGCAAACTGCCCCCAGTCACAGCAGCTGAATGCTTTGACCCAGCCATTCTCCTTCACCAGGATTTACAGGCCAAGTTCAGTCAGACTTGTGCTCCTAAACCATTTCAGTGCTTTTACAATACCCACCCTTAGATGCCAAAATATGGGCTTCGGAGCCTAAGGACAAGTCTACACTTAAAACACTGCTGTAGCACTTGAATGAAGACGCTCTACACCGACAGCAGAGAGCTCTCCCATCGGCGTAGTTATTCCATCTCCCTGAGAGGCACTAGCTATGTTGACAAGCGAAGCTCTCTCACCAACCTAGCTTTGTCTACATGGGGGGTTAGATCCATATAACTACATCACTTGGGTTGGGATTTTTCACACCCTAGAGTGACATAGGTATAGGTCTGTAGTGTAGACCAGACCTAACTTTAAGCTCCTATTTTTGAAAGTGTGTATCAAAAAGCTCACAATGACTTAGCTAGTGTATTGATATAACTTCCTAGTGCTAACATTGAACCAGTTTGGATCTGAAGTGACAGAGATTTTATGCTGCTAAGGGAGAATTTTTTACTAAAAATACAGTTTATATATCCTAGTTTCAGGGCTCCTAAGAGGGTAAGGAGCATCCTCTTATTCATATTCTTTCCATTTGCTTGCTGCTTCCATTAGTATCCAGTACATGGCATTTGTTTATAACAAATTTCTTCAATTCTTTTCTTATTGGAGGCTGTTTATGTTTGATTCATTTCAAGGACTGTATTTCATTTTTAGCCCCTACTATCAATTAGGATCCCTGCTTTTAAGCAATTTCTGTCACTTTCCCAGGTTATACCCTGGTTTACATCTTTTAACATTTCTTCTTCCTTGTGCCAGACAATTCCTATTACTGTTAGACCACAGCAATTATTTACAATGAAAACCAACAAAATCCCTTATAATCTTCTAAATTTGGAGGACACACTCCACACATTCTTTTAGTGTACATAAGCATTTCACATTATGTATTAGAACAAGAGATATTTTCCACATATATAATGTTGCAAGTTTGAATTTAATAATGATTCAAGATTGTCAAATAACAAACTCAAATGAGATTATTTAACCAAAGATTAATACAGCTCTGTACAGAATACAGAAAGAAGGTCCATCTAGCCCAATATCCTGTTTTCCAACACTGGGTGGTACCAGATGCTTCAGAGGGAATGAACAGAACAGGGCAATTATTGAGTGATCCATCCCCTTTCGTCCAGGCCCAACTTCTGGCAGTCAGATTTAGGAACACCCAAGAGCATGAGGTTGCGTCCTTGACCATCTTGGCTAATAGCCACTGATGGACCTATCCTCCATGAATTTATCTAATTCTTTTTTGAACCCTGTTATATTTTTGGTCTTCACAACATCACCGGGCAACGAGTTTCACATGTTGACTGTGCACTGTTTGAAGAAGTACTTCCTTTTGTTTGTTTTAAGTTTGCTGCCCATTAAATTCATTGAGTAACTCCTGGTTCTTTTGTTATGTGGAGGGCTAAATAACACTTCCTTATTCACTTTCTCCACACCATTCATGATTTTATAGACCTCAGTCATATCCCCCCCATTAGTCATCTCTTTTCTAAGCTGAACACTTCCAGTCTTTCTAATCTTTTCTCATATGGAAGCTGTTCCATACCCTTAATCATTTTTGTGGCCTTTCTCTGTATTTTTTCTAATATATCTTTTTTTGAGATTGGGCAACCAGAACTGCATGCAGTATTTAAGATGTGGCATAAAATGGATTTATACAGTGGCATTATGTTTTCTGTCTTAATATCTATCCCATTCCTAACATTCTGGTTCCTAACATTCTGTTAGCTTTTCTGAAGGCTGCTACACACTGAGCAGATTTTTTTTCAGTGTTCCAAGATCTTTTTCTTGAGTGGTAACTGCTAATTTAGACTCCATCATTTTATATGTTAGTTGGAATTATGTCTTCCAATGTGCATTACTTTGCATTTATCAACATTGAATTTCCATCTGCCATTTTTTTGCCCAGTCACCCAGTTTTGTGAGATCCCTTTGTAACTCTTCGCAGTCAGCTTTGGACTTAACTATCCTGAATAATTTTGTATTATCTGAAAAGCTTGCCACCTCACTGTTTACCCGAGCCCAGCGGAGGGAAATTAGCATGGGGAAATAGTCATTACACAAACTAAACTCATCCACTCCCAGTCTTTATTCAAGCCTAATTTAATGGTGTCCATTTTGCAAATTAATTCCAGTTCTGCAGTTTCTCATTGGAGTCTGTTTTTGAAGTTTTTTTGTTGAATAATTGCGACTTTTAGGTCTGTAATAGAGTGAGCAGGGAGATTGAAGTGTTCTCTGACTCGTTTTTGAATGTTATAATTCTTGATGTCTGATTTGTGTCCATTTATTCTTTTGCGTAGAAACTGTGGTTTAGCCAATGTACATGGCAGAGGGGCATTGCTGGCACATGATGGCATATATCACATTGGTAGATGTGCAGGTGAACGATCCCCTGATGGTGTGGCTGATGTGATTAGGTCCTATGATGGTGTTCCCTGAATAGATATGTGGACAGAGTTGGCAACGGGCTTTGTGGCAAGGATAGGTTCCTGGGTTAGTGTTTTTGTTGTGTGGTGTATGGTTGCTGGTGAGTATTTGCTTCAGGTTGGGGGGCTGTCTGTAAGCGAGGACTGGCCTGTCTCCCAAGATCGGAATTACCCTTGTCCACATGCTTGTTGACCCTCCTCAAAGAATTCTAATGGATTGATGAGGCATGATTTCCCTTTACAATAGCCATGTTGACTCTTCCCCAACAAATTGTGTTCATCTATTTCTGATAAGTCTGTTCTTTACTATAGTTTCAACCAATTTACCCGATACTGAAATTAATCTTACCGGCCTGTAATTGCCAGGATCACCAATGGAGCCTTTTTAAAAAATTGGCAAATTACTTTAGCTATCCACTAGTCATCTGGTACAGAGGCTGATTTAAGCAATAGGTTACGTACCACAGTTAGTAGTTCTGCAATTTCCTATTTGAGTTCCTTCCGAACTCTTGAGTGAATACCATCTGGTCCTGATGACTATTTACTGCTTAATCTATCTATTTATTCCAAAACCTCCTCCATTAACATCTCAGACTGGGACAGTTCCTCAGATTTGTCACCCAACAAGAATGGCTCAAGTATAAGAATCTCCCTCACATCCTCTGCAGTTAAGACCAATGCAAAGAATTCATTTAGCTTCTCCACAACGTCCTTTTCTTCCTTGAGTGCTCCTTTACCTTGATTGTCCAGTGACCCCACTGATGTTTGTCAGGCTTCCTGCTTCTGATGTACTTAAAAAAAATTGCTGTTAGTTTTTAAGCCTTTTGCTAGTTGCTCTTCAAATTCTTTTTCGGCCTGCCTAATTTTACTTTTACACTTGATTTGCTATAGTTTATGTTCTTTTCTATTTTCCTCTGTCGGATTTGACTTCCAGTTTTTAAAAGATGTCCTTTTATTCTCTAACAACCTCTTTCACTCTGTTGTTTAGCCACAGTGGCCCTTTTTTGGTCCTCTTACTTTTTTTAATTTGGGATATACATATAATTTGAGCCTCTATTATGGTGTTTTAAAAAAATTGCAGGCATTTCACTCTTGTGACTCACCGTCACTATTCAAGTCAGGTGGTCAGTAGCATATTCCTACTGCTGTACTCTTATTATTCAAACATGGAATTTATATCCACAGGGATTCTATGGTACAGTTTGTTTCATTTAAGATTTTTACTATAATCGACTGTTTTCTTTCACATATATTCCCTTCTTCTGTACCTGGTGGAATGCTGAGAGTGTTCATTCCCAAACTAACTTTCCAACCCTCTTTCCTTTTATACAGTGTGAGATAAAGAAACTTCTTTTTGGAGGAAAAAGTACTTTCCCATGATTATTTTTACCATGTGTTCTGTTTTTCTAGTTGCTGATGGAATTTCCTTTATGGGCCTCCATTTACCTGACTGATGAGTGAAAAGGAATCTCTAATCCAGTCATTATTACTAACAGCTGTAACAACTGAAAGTTCTTAATGAGTTAAAAACGTGTTTCAATGGGTCATTATTCCATCCATTATAGAACCCATCTGTAATAACAAATACTTCTTATCAATCACAGAACATAATTGGATCATAAGCATCCCTTATTAATTACCCAGTCTTGTTTATGATAACATACTTCTGTAGATACCTTTCAGTAGTTTTGAGGGGTTCCCTTCCCTTGCTGTCTGAGCTATATTAGTGAAGTTGGGGTAAAAACCAGAGTAAACGATTGCATTCCTTCCATCATCTTCCCTTCACCGTTGGGTTAGTTTCAATATGTATATGGCAATAACTATATAGATACACAAAATGAAAAGGCTTTTTGTTAGTATATAAAACTATTATGAGAGTTTAACATACAAAAATCATAAAAGGTTAATATTTACTAGCAAGAACAATGTTCAGCTTCTAATTTGGGGTGGAAAGATTATCGTTTGGATTTCTTGGGGAAACGGGCAGTTCACCCAATTTGACCTTCAATCTTACAGCCACACTTCTGGTTTGTTTAACTTACAGCTTCCCCACCCATCTCTTGGGCCACTTTGCATAGGAAAGCAGGGAATGACCCTTTCTTGATAACTTGGAGTTCTTTTTAGCTAGATTAGGAGGGAGAAAGAGGTTTTGTCCATATGCAAAGAATGAGAGATTCTTTTCTAGGTGATTAACAATACTCTCATTAGCCATTTTAGTTTCTTTCTTGGGGAGAGCAACTCCTGACCTTGGCTGAACTGTGGGTCCATAGACAAAGGGTCTCACCTGATGTGAACCATTTTATTCCTAAGTGCATCCTATTTTGGGATAAACAGAGGTGGATAGCTTTTCTCATTTTTGAGGGCTGGAAGGAATCACTAGTTATTAATCATTCATACCAGACCTGTTCTATATATCCCCTACAGTACCTGCTAAACAGTTTGCAGAAACAGCGCCTTCACTTCCAGTATTTTGTTTTTCTGTCTAGAAGTTCAGTCAAATTCAAATAGGATCCCCTAGCCGTAGTGGCATTTAGAAACACAAGTTTTTATAACTTAGTTCATCACAAACTGCAAATCTAAAGTAGCAGTAGCACCAATACTTACATTGGTTTTACAAACCCTCAACCCTATTTTAAATCAATTTAAACAAAACAAGTGATTTAAATCCTGATTTAAATTGTTCCTTCCTCCTCCTGCCACCAACGATGGGAGTAATTTAACTGAACCCCGTATTGGAAAGGATGCTGTCTTGCTTCAGGGACTTTCAACAAACTTCCACTGCTCCAAGGGCAGGACTGAGGGGCACTGGCAGAGCTGTGTGGGGAGCCCAGGACTGGGATAGCAGCGGGGCTGGGCTGCGGGGCAGGAATGACCGGTAGTGGCAGAGCAGGGAGCCAGGGACCAGCACTGGACTAGCAGGAGCCAGGCAGGGTGGGAGGTGCATCAGCTCTGTGCTGAGATGTATTAAACCTTGTTTCGTTTCCCACTTGGTCTCCCAGCTACACAGGGAAACGCCCCGTCTCCAACATGGTCATCGTTGACGTTAAGATGCTGTCAGGATTCGTACCTTTGAAGTCATCCGTGAGGATGGTAATGGCCCGCTCTGTGTATGGGTTGCAGCCCCCCAGGGGTATCTGCCCCACAACCCAGTGGAGTCCAGTTCCCCACAACCCCAACCTCACCCAGTGGGCATCTAGGGCCCCTTGACTCCAACCCCACTCTGGCCCCGGTCAGCTCCAAACCCCAACCCCTCATTTTACCAGTGCAACCTGGCACTTCCCTAGTCCCTTGTCCAGCGTCAGACCCCCCCTTGTCTCCCGTCTCTCTGACCTCATATCTTCTTTCTGACCCTCCCCTGATTCCCCACTCTTTCCCCGTCCCATCCCATCCCCCTGAGCTCCCACTCAGTGACTCCCTGATAAACTGTTATACACAGGGGGAGCAGGCCCGGCTGGAGGCACCTCACAGTCTCCCCTGGAGGGGGCAGTGCTCCTGTAAGGGGAAATCAGGCTGGGCTCGCGGGGTGCTTGGGAGAGAGAATGAGGAGCCCCCACCTCCCTGCATCCCTCTCTTCTCCCCCAGCTCTAACACCCGCCCCCACACACACACTGCAACTCCTGAGCCCACCCTGGGCCCTGCATCTCCTCAGGGAGACTCAGACGCTGGGAGGTGTCCCTTGAGGGGCCCTGAGGTGTGATGCCATCAGACTAATGAAGCCTGTGAGCAGCACAGGGGAGGCAGTGCCCAGAGCCCAGCCCTGCCCACAGCCACAGCCCTCCCCTCAGGAGATGGGTCAGACAATGAGCTGATGCTGCACTTGATTGTGGCCCAGCCCCACAGGTCTCAAACCGTGATACTTCATATCTCAGTCCACCAGCTGGGTGGGGCCATACATAGGCGGCACACGAAACCCCCGTTCGAGGAGGCTAGCCCCCGCTCTGCCCCTTCCACCCAAGGCCCCACCCCTGCCCTGCTCCTTCTGCCTGAGGCCCCACCCCCATGCCCCCACACTCTCACCCACTGGGGCCAGAGGAGCCCTGAGCCCCCCACCACAATCAGAGGAACCCCAACTGGCCTGGCCAAGCAGCTCCAATCCCCAGCTCTGGAGGAGCTCGGAGCCCTGCTGCAGCCCAGCCCCGGGGCCACGGCTGGGCGCATTAGCGGAGGTTTGGGGATGCTTAGCCTCTCCCAGCCTGCATTATGCACTGCCCATGGGGCCACAGTACAGATTTTGCCTCTTCCTTTAAAGCAGCAGCCAGAGGCACCGACTTTCTGGTTTCCCCGAGGGTGATTGACCCCTGCTGTGCCCCAGGCCCTGCCCACACTTGCCAACTTCCCCCAAGGACTGCCCCTGCCCTGCCTCTTCCCACCCCGTTCCACCCCCCCCCCCCCCCCCCGAGCCCGCCCTGCCCTCATTCTGCCTCTTCCTGCCCCTGCTTCTAATAGAGTGGAGAGCATGCTTCTAAAATCTGTGGATGACACCAGCTGGGCGGGGCTGTAAAATGACCTTGCCAAATTAGAGGGGGGGCAGATGCTGGACCTGCAGAATGAGGGGTGGGGAGATGGGGAAGGAGAGGGTGAAGTGGCTCAGAGTTGCCTCCTGAGTCTCGTCTGTTTCCCCCTGACCCCAGGTGAGCAACGTGACTCAGAGCTTCTCCTTCGCGGTGGAGCAGGACTTCCCCGTACAGAGCCTGAAGCCGGCACTGGTGAAAGTCTACGATTACTACGAGACGGGTGCGTGTGGGGGCAGTGCTGGGGGGACGTTAGCCCCCATGGGCCTGTCACAGGGAAGGAAGAGGCCACAGTCAGTGCCACAGGGGGACCCGCTGGGCTCGGGATTGTGTTTGGCCTCGTTCTCTCGATGATCCACCTCCCCACTCCTGTGCTGCCTCCTGAGGGTGGGGACAGGGCTGGGGCTGAGCTGGGAACCTCACGCCAGCACTGCCTGCTCAGCAACTGCCCACGCAGTTTCAAGGGCAAACCCCATTCCCTTCTCCTCCTGCTTCCAACCCGAACGGCCCTGCCGCCACCATCCTGACACCGGTTTGCCCCATGCAGACAGCGTCCCCCTCTCATCTCTGGACACAGAGACAACAGGCCTATCTCAGCAGCGTCACCCCTCTCCCAGATGAGAGTGTGGGCCACACCGGGATTATGGGCGAGGGATCATATTCCACTGGCCTCATGCTCGCACCACGAGCCCCAGACCCCTCCCGCACTGTAGAAGGAAGGTGCCAACCCAGGTGGGTCAGAGCCAAAAGGATCTGAGAGTGTCCTGGGTTCAGATCCTGCCCAGCTCTGGGTGTGACCTGGGGGAGGCACATTCGCTCCTCCACCTCCCCAGCTAGAATATCGGGTGACAGAACCAGAGCCCAACGGCAACCCCGGCGGTCGTGTGTCAGACGAGGTGCAAACGGACAAAGGGCACCTGGCACAGACCTGCTGGAGATGCCTGTTGTGCTGTAGCCTTGGGGTAAACTTTGCCTTCCTCCCATGGAGCCCAGCAGAGGTTCCCCCAGTGGCCCTGGAGACAGGGCTCCCTCCCCTCCTGCCTGAGATTTCTGGTGCGGTGCCAGCTCTCTGCCGCAGGGCCTGGTGGAAGTGCGAGGAGTCCTGCTTGGGTCTCACACAGCCCTGATCACATTTCCCTTCCCTTGTGTCTTCCAGATGAATTTGCCATCACTGAGTACAGCGCCCCCTGCAGCAAAGGTAGCGTATGAAGAGCCATTTTCTCCCCTCGTCCTGCTCACAGCACCCCTGGATCTACTCTCCACTGCGAGAGCTCAGCTCCAGGCAGTGCATCCCCGGTGCAGTCGGAGCTGGTGGCTTTTTTCCCCTGCACAGGGGTTTGTTGCCTGCACTGATGGCGTCTTTGCTTATTCCGGGGGATAGATGCTCCTTTCATCCCTCACTTTACACATCTCCCTGCTGCAGCCTCTGCCTCGTGAGCCGTATTGAAACTGTCATTGCAGTGGTTTGAGAGGCTCTTCCTGGGGCGGGGCGAAGGCTCCAGCCCAATCAAAGCCAGCAAGTCCCTGCCATCTCACTGGGTCACTTGTTTCTGTGACGTTTTTAGAGATGGGCTGTCCAGGCTCAGATCAAATAAGAACCTGAGGTCGCTCAGCCTGTCCTATGAGCTCAGATTCCTTGCACCCCCCTTTCCCCAGCAGCAGGGTCTGAACTTCCTGCTTCTGGGTAGGATCAGAGGAGCCAAAATATCCGTGACAGGGAGGATCAGAGAGTGAATGAAAGAACCAAAGCACAGGAGAGCCAGACAGACAGAGGAGGGGAGGGTCTCCCAGCAGCAGGACTCAGCAGAAGCCTCCTTTTCCCAGTCCTTGTTCTGCAGGTCTGAGAGGCCCAGGGAAGGATCTCAGCATCCAGGGGCTTCTCTGGGCTCCATTCCCCCTGGCGCTGATCCACAGGCAGCTGCTCAGTCCCAGTGCAGGGAGCTCCCTTCCCTCCCCTGGGCACTGATGGCTCTTGTGTAAATGGATTCACTCCATTCTGCGCTGGGTCCCATAGGAACAAAGGGGCAGGGAGAGAACGTGCTCCTCAGATCCGCACCTCGCTCCCAAAGCAAATGTCCGAGCTGAGCCTCAGCATGTCTATGGCACCGAGGATCTTGTGGCCCCAGGTGAATCCCAGCCGCTCTGTAGTGTCAGACACAGCAGGGATGGTTCCAGCCGGACCCTAGGCTGACACAGCCTGCGCTGGATCCTGTGCTTCACCTCCCCAGTGCTCCGAGACACTCCATGTGGACGCAGATGAGGCAAGGCCCTGTCCCTGGTAGGGAGAGGTCAGGGCCATAGAATCTCCTGTCCAGGGCCCTGGCAGTGCTATGCTCCCTGCGGTGGAGCAGCCGTGCCCAGCCCTGGATGCATGTTTTTGGCTCTGTATCAAGGCCTAGGGGAGGCGTGGCAATTTTCTTCTCCCGCTCCTTTTCCCCTCACAGTGGGAGCCGAGCAGAGCAATGTGTGAGGGATGGAGTCGTGTTCCCAGCCTCCCACGTCCCACCTGCTTAGCCCCTGCGCAGGCTGAGGTGGATGGATGGAGTGACAGAGAAAACAGCAGCAAGAAGAGGGAAACAAACATTACAAATAAATGAATTCACCAACCTGACCAATGGCTCCTGGCCTCTCTGTTCCCAACCCCCTTATCCCTGTTCAGCCCCAGATCACAGCTTCACCCAAGACTTCTCAGGCCAAGGTATGTCCCATCCAGCTAGGGCTCTGCCCTGCACAGCCAGCCAGGGGGAAAGGGTCTGTGGGAAAAGATCTGCTAAGCACCATTGTGTCCAATAGCCCTCACCTTTTCCAGCTAGCGACTAGTGCGGGATGTTCCTTACTTGTAAACATGAACTGTGGGACTGTAGAGTCTCTCTGCCCGCTACAGGATGGAAACAGAAATACTCAGCTGTGAGCCGGAGCCTGATACTAGGGTTACCATATTTCAACACTGAAAAAAGAGGACACTCCACGCGGGCCTGGCCCTGCCCCAACTCCGCCCCTTCCCCACCCCCAGCCCCGCCCCTTCCCCAAAGCCCCTGCCCCAACTCTGCCCCCTCCTCTGAGCACCCTGCATTCCCCCTCCTCCCTCCCGCTCTGATCTTGGTTGGGGGTTGCTAAGTGCTTCCCTGCTCCCCACTCGCCCTGCAGCCTCTGTGCCCCCCGCCTGCCCTGCCCCTGCACCCCCCCACCCCTGCAGCCTCTGTGACCTGTGCTCCCCACTCGCCCTGCAGCCCCTGCACCCCCCGCCTGCCCTGCCCCTGCAGCCTCTGAGACCCCTGCTCCCCACTCACCCTGCAGCCCCTGCACCCCCCTGCCCCTGCAGCCTCTGCACCCCCCGCCTGCCCTGCCCCTGCACCCCCCTGCCCCTGCAGCCTCTGTGACCTGTGCTCCCCACTCGCCCTGCAGCCCCTGCACCCCCCTGCCCCTGCAGCCCCTGCGCCCCCCGCCTGCCCTGCCCCTGCAGCCCCTGCACCCCCCTGCCCCTGCAGCCTCTGCGCCCCCCGCCTGCCCTGCCCCTGCTCCTCACTCGCCCTGCACCCCCCGCCCCTGCAGCCTCTGAGACCCCTGCTCCCCACTCGCCCTGCAGCCACTGCACCCCCCTACCCCTGCAGCCTCTGTGCCCCCTGCTCCCCACTCGCCCTGCAGCCCCTGCACCCCCCGCCCCTGCAGCCTCTGCGCCCCCCGCCTGCCCTGCCCCTGCAGCCTCTATGCCCCTGCCTGCACTGCTCCTCCTCGCCCTGCAGCCCCTGCACCCCCCTGCCCCTGCAGCCTCTATGCCCCTGCCTGCCCTGCTCCCCCGCTCACCCGGCAGCCTCTGCCTGCCAAGGGCTTCAGACGCTCGGCAGCACGGGTCCCTGCAGCCCCGGACGCAGCTTCCTTCCTGCCGCCGAGCACGTTCCCTGGCCTGTCTGTCCCCGCAGGAAACAGCTCCCGCGGCACCGGGTTCCGAGCTGCGCGGGGCAACGGGGCCACAGGAAAGGGGTCCCCGCCCGCGAGGGAAGCCCGAGCCCCACCTGAGCATTGTAGCTGGGGCAGCTGGGCTGCGCTGCGGACCCGGCGGACCGTGCTGGGCGGACCCTGGCTTATGCCTCCCTATTTCCCGGACATGTCTGGCTCTTTGGAAATTCCCCCCGGACGGGGATTTGAGCTCCAAAAAGCCGGACATGTCCGGGGAAATCCGGACGTATGGTAACCCTAGGCTGGGGGACACTCGGGGGAGGCATGGGGGGGCGGCCGGGAGATCACCCTAAATATCTCTGTGCCAGCAGCTTTTTTTTTCTCTGCCGCTTTCTGCACCCCTCAGCTTTGTGCGCCCGAGGCAAGTGCCTCACTCACAGGGCCGTCACAACCCATTAGGGAGACCAGGCCCTGCACCCCCGGCTTCCTGAGATTCACCATGACTCTCAGCCAGCCAGTTGAACAGAAGTTTATTTAGACGACAGGAACACAGTCCAAAACAGGTCTTGCCGGTACCGACAACAGCCCCCTCCCCCTTTAGTTAGGTCCATCTGGGGGCCCCAGGGAGGCCACAGCCCTGTCGGGTCCCCACTCTCCATCTTCCAGCCAGCTCCCAAACCTCCACACTCCCTTCAGCCTCCTCCTTTCTGGCCTTTTCCCGGCTCCTCCCCCTGCCTTTGTGTCCTTTGTCCAGTTTCCTGGGCAGAGGTGTCACCTGGCCTCCAACCCCCCTCCTGGGTTCTCATGTTACATGCTCAGGTATCCTCCCTTCCCCAGTGCAGGCAGCCCCAGCAAAACTCCCCTGCAACCTTCCCAGGTCAATACTCCCCACTCAGCATTCAAATAACACATCACGAACATTCCCACTTCGTCACACCTAGGGCGCTACAATTTGGGGGGCGGCGACCGCGGTGGTATTTCGGCGGCGGGACCTTCCGCCGCCTCTGTGGGGGGCGGCATTTCGGGGCGGGACCTTCCGCCACCTAGGGCGGCAGAAAAGCTGGTGGCGCTCCTGCTCACTCGCCTCGCCCTTGTTAGGGCACTGCATGGTTGTGAGCCACTCCAGGCAGCGTGACAGATGGGGTAGTGGTAAGCTGGTGTGGAGTTGGCAGAGACTGACATAGAATTGAGTGTCCTTTCTGGACAATTTCAGCACCCAACCTGTAAGTGGGAATTGCAGCCCTTGCATCCACAAAAAAAGGAACGGCAAGTGTCACGAGAAGGAGTAAAGATTCTCCATAACTAGTCCAGGACTCTCAACCACAGCATCAAACTCCAGCCTGAAGAAGAATGCAGGTTGTTATTACATAGGAAGAAGGACGTCTCTTCTTGTGAGCACAATCAGAGCCTGCCTGCTCTTAACATGGCTTTATCTCTACTGCAGTGTAGTGTCTAATAAGCTGGCTGTTTGGTTAGAGAAGGTGTTTACTAGAAACCACCATCCTTTCTCTCTCTTCCTTCCTCTGCCCATGATTCCATTTTCACTTCTACATCCAGGAAGCTGGTTTGTGGGGAAGACTAAAATATCAGCGGTTTCCTGAGCTGTGATTGCTTTTCAACACATGACAACTGGAATCCAAGCATCCTGCCAGCCATAGGTACCGACTCCATGGGAAAAAATTAGTGGGTGCTCAGCACCCACCGGCAATAGTGGTGCTGCGGCCCCGGCCACGGATCAGCTGTTCCGGGGCAGCCCTGCCCCCACTGATCAGCTGGTAGACGACTGTGCTTATCAGCTGTTTGGCAGGCTCCCCTGAATGCAGCCCTGCCCCCCATCAGCTGTTTTGTGGCCCCTGAGCTGGCTGCAGCAGGGGCTGACCCAGCCCTGCTTCAGCCTTCAGTGGGGAGTGGGGCCTCTTCTCCAGCAGCCTCAGGGAGCTGCTCCAGCCAGGGTTAGTGGTAGGTGAGCAGGGAGTGCAGGACTCCCTCTGCTCTGCAGAAGCCTCGCCTGATCAGCAGCAATGAGATGCTGCTCACCTGGGTCACCCCGCCTCCTACCCAGATCTCCTGGGCAGTCTCCAGCTCCCAGCCTGTTCCAACTGCAGGCAGCACTAGGTGAGTCTCCTTCCAGGCAGAGGGAGCCTGGCTTGGAGTGGGTGGGGTCCACTGCAGTGTCAGGAGAGGGGGAGGGGAGTCCACCATGGGTGCAGTTTGGGGGGCCCATGCGGAGTCACTGCCACTGCCTTCCCCCATTTCTGCGAGTGCTAAGCTGCTCTGCCCGGGTGGGGAGGTGTCTGTCCTCAGGGGTGCCACTTAGGGGGTGAAAGGGGGACTGTCCTAGTCCCCCAGGATAGTAAAAATTTGGGGGGAAATTTGTCTCTCTCATTCCTTCCTTGCACACATGCATCCTTTATCCAAAATACTCATTTGGCACTGAAGTTAAATAGTTATTAACAAAATCAGACAGACCATAGAGTTTTTTGCCCTCAAAAGCTTATGCTCTAATAAATTTGTTAGTCTCTAAGGTTCCACAAGTACTCCTCATTCTTTTTGTTCTCCTGTTGTAATTGATTGACAATTGCTTGTTAAATGATTGTAAATGCTAATCTAGACCCACACATTTGCAGAGTATCAGGACATGGGGGCTCAGCTTGGACAAACCACAAAACTTGGTGGTCCAGAACAAACATTTGTGGAGAGCCTCAGTTATCAACATAATTAGCATTTACAATCAATTAGCTAAAATTATAACAAGGCCACCAATTCTAGTCTAGACAAAGCCAAAGTATGAGTACTCCAGGCTAGACAGGACCTAGATTTTTAATATAAAAGGAGGCAACATAAATGTATCTTCCCTCCCCCCAAACAAACAAACAAAAAAACCCACCTAGACCCCAAATCATCATGCCTTCTTTACACAAGAGAAGAAAATCAAACAATGGCACAGTCTCAGTTATTGCCCCTTTTATAGATCACCTTTAAAAATGAAATTATCCATTACATTCCTAATTCCTCAAAATCAGGGTAACTGCTGACTTTGTGGGACTGGAGCTAGATGTGAAAATGTGTCCCTTTCCACCATGGCATGTACATATAGAATAGAGTGCTGGGAGCATGACATAATAGGTTAGGATAAGAGAAAGTTGATTAGGGGGAAGGCCCTCAAAAAAAACCTTCTCTTGAAAATAGCCACAGGGTTGGTTTAGTAGTCAAGATTGTTTTATGTTGTTGTCATAAATATAGAGGGAAGGGTAGCAACCTTTATGTATGTAGTAGCATAAAATCCCTCCTTGGCAGCTGTACTGGATTGCTTTACCTGTAAGGGGTTAAGCAGTTCAAATAACCTAGTTGGCACCTGACCAGAAGGACCAATGAGGAAAGAAGATACTTTCAAATCTGGGGGGGAAGGATTTGTTGTTGTTCTCTTTTGTTGTTCCCTCTCCGGATGGAGGGAGAAGCCAAGCAGGTACAATATCTCCTGAAAATATACCTGGAATAATCCATCTAAAACCACAGAAATTGTAAGTAGGGCAAGGAAATGCATTAGGTTATCTTTTGTTTGGGCTTGTGAATTTTCCTATGCTACAGAGGTAGTTTTATTCCTGTTTTTGTAACTGTGAAGCTGAGCCCAGAGGGGAATCCTCTGTGTTTTAAATCTTTGTATTACCCTGTAAAGTTACCTTCCATCTTGATTTTGCAGGTGTGATTCTTTTACTTTTTTCTTTATAAATAAAGTTTTTCTTTTAAGAACCTGATTGGTTTTTAGTGTCCTGAAGACAAAGGGTCTGGTCTGTGCTCACATTGCTAAGGCAATTGGTTGGTATATTATTCTCAAGCCTCCCCAGGAAAGGGGGTGAAAAGGCTTGGGGGGATATTTTTGGGGGGGATCCCTATTCCAAGTGACCCTTCCCTGAATTTTTGTGTAAATCACTTGGCGGTAGCAGCAATACCATCCAAGGATAAGGAAAGGAATTTGTGCCTTGGGGAAGTTTTAACCTAAGCTGGTAGAATATAAGCTTAGGGGGTCTTTCGTGTGGGTCCCCACATCTGTACCCCAGAGTTCAGGGGGGTGGAATCAACATCCACATTTTACACTTCTTATAACTTTTTTTTACACATACTTGGGGCCCAAACTATGGCTCTGATCCTGATATTACTCTCTTGGGATCAATAGTGGATAATTTCCACCATCCACTTCCCTTTTGGGAAAGCAATAATTAAAAAGCTATTATGGGGCTGGGGTAGAATTTATGGTGCAAATTTAGGTCATTTGATCAAGAGGTTTCCAATATATGTCCTCCCCCTGCATTATGAACTTCTATTAATTTTCAAAGTACTCTAAAATCCACATGCATAATGAGATTATCTAGGATATTTGTATGCCACAACAGGGGCAATGGGGCAAGTTTGGAGTAATTTGGTTCAGGCATTCCTCAGATACTGCCCCTTCCCCCCCCCAATAAAAATATTTTAATATTCCAGTTGCTCTAAAACTGATATGTATAGTGAGATTACCTTGAACAATGGTATTCCACAACTGAAACTGAGGTAGAGGGGAACTCCCATTACGATGAATGGGTCATTTCACACCACCCAGAGCTATTGTGTTAGACTATTCATCTCTTTGGTGTTTCCTAATTCATCTGAGCAGACTCCATTGAGATGAATGGGCCATTCCACACATCAACAGCTCTCCTGTACTGCAGAGGGCTACGGAGAGCCCCTTCCTTTGCACTAGCTCCTTGAAGTGGATACGAAGCCTGGACTCCCTCCTATTCCTCTTGCAGCCTCCAGCCGGTAGATGTGCTCCTAAAAGCCCATCAGTTACCATCCTCCTTTCTTCCCATGGCCCTTCCAGCCCTACCGCGGGCATGGTGGGGCCAGGAGGAGGGCAGAGCTGGTAGTTAACATGACAGATCATCATTCCCCTCCCACAGGTGCCCTCCAAACATGCGCCCTCACTAATGCCTCTTCCTTTAGAAACAAGGGAAATTAACTGCCCAAAAACGTGGTTAACGCAAGCCTTGTTTACACTACAGCGCCTTTGCCAGTATAGCTATCCTGGCAGAGCCCCCTCATGGAGACATAGGGTAAGCTGACAGGAGTTCTGTCAACATAGCTACATCACCTCACCAAACAACATTAGCTAAGCTGACACCATTCTTCTCATAGCATAATTGTGTCTACAGCAGGGTTTTTGCTGACATAGCTATGTCAGCCAGGGGTGTGAATTTTTTTTTCTTCTTCATGATTCTAGAGGACATAGCTATGCTGGCAAACTTTGTAGTGTAGATTAACCTTCAAAGTTAGGTCAACATAAGTCATCTTTCGTCAACCTAGTTGTGCATGAGGCTACACTCAGATTTGCCTCCTGCTGATGTAGGTGCCCCGTTATAGTGACACAGTAACACCACCTCCCCAAATAGCGTTGAGTCATGGTCGACCCTACTGTGGTTGACACAGTGCAAGTATAGACGTCGCAGTCCTCCAGCAGCTGTCCCCCAATGCCCAACACTGACCGGTCTGGTCACAATTGTAAATACCAATTCCCAGGGGTCAAATACACCAGAAGCCAATTCCCCCCCCTTTAAAAAGCCCACATGTTTGGAATGATTGCCCAGCTTGGTGAGCACACCTAGCAGCTCTCCATGGCTGTTTGTGCTGGCTACAGATGCGCCTCACACAGGGAACAGAGAGGTTAGGAAAACCTTGTTCACCAGACCTTAACACCCCACAAGGAACGCCCCTCCGTTTGAAATAGATAAAGATACATGGTAAACAACACATTCATTCAACTCGCCATAACGTAAAACCTTAACTTCTGGCCTCAGCAACACTAACATATTTATGGCTGACGCATGTAAACTGGCCATATATGGGACCATGGGGAATATATGAGACTCACCCCTGCTTGCTTAGTACCCTCTTCAACTCAAGAAATGGGTTTCAGATTCCTGCTGGCACTGCCAGTCTAACCTGCCTTCTCTGGCTTGTCAAATTGGGTTTATAACTGCTGGTGAACCACAGCGCCACTCATTAGACTGCTTCCCAGGCTGGTGAACCACCTGTGGTTCATTAATTATATACCAGTGTAACTCCACTGATTTCACTGGGGTCACTCCAGATTTACACTGCTACAAGTGAGGAGAGAATCGGGCATAAGTGCTGAGTCTATGGGTGCTCCGGGGCTCAAGCAGCCATGGGGGGAAAAAACAGTGGGGGTGGTCAGCACCCGCCAGCCACAGCTGGGCTGCCGTTCAGCTGTTTGGCAGCTGGTGTGGAGCAGGGTCGGCTCCAGGCACCAGCTTGCCAAGCAGGTGCTTGGGGCGGCCACTCCTGAGAGGGGCTGCACGTCAAGCTCTTCGGCGGCAATTCGGCGGGCAGTCCCTCACTCCAGCTTGGAGCGAAGGACCTCCTGCCGAATTGCCATCGCGATCGCGGCTTTTTTTTTTTTTTTTTGGCTGCTTGGGGCGGCCAAAACCCTGGAGCCGGCCCTGGTGTGGAGCCTCGGAGGAGAGGGCGGAGTGGGGACAGGAAGAGGTGGAGCGGGGCAGAGCCTTGGGGAGGAGGAGCGGGGCAGGGTCTTGGGGTGGAGTGGGAGTGGAGCACCCACTGGGAAAAATAAGTCAGTGCCTATGCTGCCAGCTCAACAATACTTAGGGCTACAATGTAGATGTGGATGGGCACATTTTGTGCATGCATGCGCACATGCCCCATCTCAACGCTGAAATCCTCACCTCTGCTTCCCTTACTTCTTGGCTGCACTATTCCAACTCCCTTCTCCATGGCCAGCTCATGTTCCCATTTTCCAGACTGCTGAGACTCAACTTTTCACACACACCATACTCATTTTATGAGTAAAACACTGTTTTTCCCCACTGCCAGTGCCACAAACTTCCTCTGAGAGCTAAGATGGGCTCTTTCCTTCATCAGCTGCAACGGAGACCCAGCAGGAGAAATTCTGCCCCCAGGGTCTTCACATCTCCTCCCCCTTCACATCTCCCCTTCACATCTCCCCACCTGCACCACGCCACTGACTGCAAATGTCATTGAGGGAAGAGTTTGGCCCTGCAACTGAAGCTTAGGCCAAGATCATCCCCAGTGCAGGAAACAGGATAGGAAACCTCAGAACTTCCTCAGGATTGTGCCATCAGGGAAGGGTCTGTTCCCTGCCTGCACAACTAAACAGGCCCATGTGATGCACAGATCTTCACAGATCACAGGCACCAGGGCTGTTCCCAGAGAGACCCTCTGTCTCCAGTCACTTCTGATGTCCTGCCAACCCCTCCTTGGCACCGATGGCTGGGAACGGCTCTGGATCTGTTTTAAGGTTGAGACTATCCTGCAATCTGATCCCAGCAGGGGAGAAGGGTTAAGCCTTAGTAGCCAGGAAAGAGGCCACAAGCATCTGATCAGAATCATGACAATTTATTTATAACATTAATTATATGGTGCTGAGGGGTTTTCCTCACCACTATATCAAACCACTTCGCCTGGGGGAATTGCTGCATGCAGAGATGAGCAGAGAGGATTCAGCAGGGCCCAGAATACAACTCCATCACTCACGCATTTTCCTGCTCAACATTGGCTATGATGGGGAAAAGAGAATGTCAGAGAGTTACAGAGGAGTCAATGACTCATGGAGGGGAAGCTTTTCGTCTTGTAGGTCACCTCATTCTGGAGCTGCAGAGATACTGCCCTGACCAGACTATGGCTTCTCTACCACAGTGGCCGGACGCATCCCTAGAACATTCAGGGCTTCAGCCCCGACCCCTTTCCCAGCAGTGTTGAGTCACCCCAACCCTGGAAGACGGGTTTTCATTAATCTGTTTTGCTTTGCAGCCTGTTTAAAAAAAGCCCTGATGAGAAGAGGGATCCCAAGCTTGGGTTTTGGAAGGACTTACTCTTGCTCTGTCCCAGCAACAGACACAGAAAGAAGCAGAGACTTGTTTTGACTGAGGGGGAGAATGTAATCTTGGGACTAACCAAGCCTGCTGCCTCAGACTCAAGGCCTGAATCTGGAACTTGACAATGCCGGGGAGTTGGTGTTCCCTTCTCCCCTGAGCACTTAGGGGTGCTGGCAGACCACCCCAGGACATGGGGCAAAAGAGAACAGCAACTTTTACAACCCTTCAGACAGGCTGAGGAGACTCAGGCTGGGTTTCAGCACTGTTCTAACTGAGCAGCCCTGAGCAGTGTGAAAACCTCATAGTCATCTCTCTAGGGGGAGGAATAGCTCAGTGGTTTGAGCATTAGCCTGCTAAACCCAGGGTTGTGAGTTCAATCCTTGAGGGGGCCACGTAGGGATCTGGGACAAAATCAGTACTTGGTCTTGCTAGTGAAGGCAGGGGGCTGGACTCGATGACCTTTGGTCCCTTCCAGTTCTAGGAGATAGGATATCTCCATTAATTTTTTTTTTCTTTTTTTTTTTTCTTTTCTTTTTTTTCATATGCTACCTTTGCTGCAGGGGGCGCTGTACTCAGCAATGGCAAATTCATCTGGAAGACACAAGGGAAGGGAGATGTGATCAGGGCTGTGTGAGACCCAACCAAGACTCCTCACACTTCCACCAGGCCCTGCGGCAGAGAGCTGGCACCGCACCAGAGATCTCAGGCAGGAGAGGAGGGAGCCCTGTCTCCAAGGGCACTGAAGGAACCTCAGCTGGGCTCCATGGGAGGAAGGCAAAGGTTATCCCAAGGCTACAGCACAACAGGCATCTCCAGTGAGTCTGTGCCAAGTGCCCTATGTCCGTTTGCACCTCCCCTGACACACGACAACTGGGGTTGCCGTTGGGCTCTGGTTTTGTCACCCCAATTTCCTAGCTGGGAACAGAGGAGTGAATGTGCCTCCCCCAGGTCACACCCAGAGCTGGGATCCCAGGGCAGGATCTGAACCCAGGACCCACTTAGATCCCTTTGGCTCTAACCTACGTGGATTAGCAGACCGAGGGGTCTGGGGCCTCAGAAGTCTCTAGGCTTCCGTTCATGCCAAACTTGTTACGGCTGGGTTTCCGACCACATGGAAACACAGGGAATGGAACTTGATTTACTGATGAGAACATCGGCTCTTACTGCTTTGGCACATACTGGTGACCTGAGTTTGGTGAGACTCAATCTAGTTTCTAGACCCTCATCATTAACTGTGTCCTTCAGGAACCCAGAAGCCCCACGTGCCCCAGAAAATAAAAGGGAGGATTTTGTAAGAGCCTGGTGGCTGAGGAAGGGATGCAGATTGGGTGGGATTTCTACACAAGGGTTAAAGCAAACCCAGCCTGAATTACTCAAGATGAGAGTCTCCTGAGACTGACATCAGTGACAAAGAATATATCAGTCAGGAGATATGAGGCGCTGGGGGGGGATTAGAGCTCGGCAAGAGCTGCAGAGCTAGAATGGCTATAGAGGAAAGAAATTCGTTCTCCCCCTCTTTTTTCCCCCATCTCAGGGGATGGCACATGATGATCCTCTCACTGCATATGGAAGCAGCCTGTGTTTCAGTCACAATGGCCTAGCCTCCCGGGACAAAGATAAGGGAAGGGGTGGTGAGAGCTCACCATTACCATGCTCCACAGCCAGAGCCTGGGTCCCTGCTCGCACAATGCCTCCTTTGGCCATCACCTGCATGGAAGAAGAAGCCTTCCTGTTATGGGTATTATGAGGAGGAGAGGTGTTAGAATGGGGGAACCTGTGAGAGGAATGTCAGGAATTTTGGGCCTCAGGTGGCTGGAGCCAGCAGAGCTGCTCTATTGATCTCTGCTAGCAAAATTCTTTGTGTTTAATCAGGGGCAATAGAACCCAGTTCCTCTTCTTCTCCTCATAAAATGTTGGTATCCAGCATTGGGGCTCAGCAAAGAGCATCAGCCCAAGGAAAAGAGTGTGAAGGATTATGGGTAATATAGGTACAAGTTCTTGCCCCAGGCCACACACAATTTGGGGCCCCACCTAGAATTACTGTCCAGGGACTGATTGTCTGGCAGGCGCTTTAGCCTATCTCTTGTTGTCACCTATATGTAGACAAAGATCAGTATGTCCAGGTTTACCAAATAGTAAAAGACAATTTCCTTCTGCTCCCCCACGGCCTCTGGCTTCAGGATATGCACCCGGACTTCCTGAGTGTGGCCACAGCTTAGCGTCTCTGATAATGGGGTAACTAAAAAGAACAAAACAAAAAGAAAAACCAGGCCCATAGGCTTTATCCTTCCTGTGTAATGGATTAAATTTTTCTGTCATGAGTTTGTTCTTTTTTTTTTTGTTTTCACAAAACATGCAATACACATCAACTTCACTATGGGAAAAATGTTCCTAATCTTCAATTTATTGGAGAAATGCCTGAAAAAAACACAGAAATCACCTCCCAGAATCTACACGATTTAGACATTTATGCTCCAATACGTCTGTTGGTCTATAAGGTGCCACAGGACTCTTTGTCGCTTTTTACAGATCCAGACTAACACGGCTACCCCTCTGATACTTGACACCATTTAGACAATTTCTGATGTAAATTTCTTAATGAAATGATTGAGTTCTATCTTTCTAGGCTTTTATACCAACTGAATGATCCCTTAAAATTGTAGGATAGTAAAAGAGGAAATTAATTCACAAAAGAAGACCAGGCATTTTAACTGCTTTTATTAGACCATACTGATGCATTTGAAAAGAGCCTTGCAATCAAGTCAATGTCATTTCTCCCAAATCTGGGGTGGCAGTCTCCCCTTTGCTCTGTTCTCACTTAACAGGGACAGGAGCAGGGGCAATCCTTCTCTTGATGGCTCTCCTGCCATTCCTCTTCTTGGAAGGTAAAACCACAGGCTGATTTAAGTGCAGGACTCCGCCCTGAGAGATGGTGACACCTCCCAGCAGTTTCTTGAGCTCTGAGTCGCTGTGAATGGCCAGCTGCAAGTGCCGTGGGGAAATCCCACGCTTCTTGCTGCGTGCAGCGACTTCCCCAGCAATATCCACAATCTCATGAGACACTTATTGAAGCACCGCGGCCATATATACTGGGGCTCCAGCTCCAATACGGTCTGCAAATTGTCCTTTGCGGAGCAATCTGTCTATGCGACTGACAGAGAACTGCAGCCCAGCCCGGGAAGAATGGGTGATTTTGGCCTTAGGGTCTTTTGCGGTTGAGGTCTCCCCAGAGTGCTCAGACTCTGACTCAGTCTCAGACATGTTGCAGACTTCTAGTGTTCCAGCAACACTTGGCTTGACTTTCTTGGCTTTCTTTTGTTTTCTCTGCTTGGTTTACCTGAGTCTTTCCTCAGGAATTGGCCTGCCTAGCTTTTTTCTTGACTTGCTTGGCTTCAGTGGATCTTTCCTTGCTTGGCTCCACTTGCCTGTGTCTTTCTTTGCTTGGCTTGCCTGACTCTCTTTCCTTCTGTTCCTGGCTCTGTTCGCTTGGTTTTCTCGCTCTTATTTTGCCTTCTTTGATTTCTTCCTGGTCTGGCCTGATTATGACTGGCCTGACAAAGTGTGGCTTGGCTAAGCCACCTCTTGAAATCACCACAGTAGTATGCTGACCCTGTCTGAGCCTGCAGCCTTTTATAACCTCAGTGCAGACAGAGAAAACATACTTTCTGATTGGTTGTCTGAGAACCAATGGGCAGCTACTTCATTTGTTACCCAAGCCAGAGGGGATATGTCATCCTTTGATGACATCATTCCCATTGATTCACCGTTTGTGTTGGATTTTTAGTCAGTGATATCTGCTATTAGCAAAACTCATCCTGTAATGGCATGAAATAGGCTTTGGTTACATTTTGAAAATGAGATGCCTTAAATTAGGCACCTAAATAACTTATACGTGGCCTGATTTGAAGAGGAGCTGAGCACCCACAGCTCCTGTTGATTTCACTAGGAGTTTTGAGTGCTCAGCACCTATGGAAATCAGGTCACTTTTAGTTAGCTGCTTAAAAGTGGGTTTAGGGGCGGAAATTCAGGCATCCTAAAGGTTGAAAATATTGGCCAGTTTCTCTGGAGCCCTTAACTTGGTGATGCTTCCCGACTCTTAGAGAACCCTCATGGCACCCAAGCCCATGGGAAGGGTTCTTTGCCGTTCCAGCAACCCAAGTGTTCACCATTTCTCACTCTCAGGGTTGATTAGCCGCTTCTCTTGTTCGTGAGCTATTTTCTGAGACCGGTTTAAAAACAGCATCTGGAGAGAACCCCTCACATCAGGCCAAATCCATTGTGTGATGTTGCACTATATATGATTTTATGAAAATATGCTAATGAGTTCAACATAATGTAACTGGAATATGCTTCATGCAAAAGGTCTCTTGTAAGGTATCATTACAAAGCTTATAATCTACTGAGTGTGGTCATCCTAGTTGTATAAATGTACCACTCATGTATCTGAAACTAGAAAGATGAAATATAACTCTGAGGGCCTATTGTAATTATGCAAAGTGTGGGCCATTAATGGTGGTTTGGAATCTTGATGACTCCCATTAACCAGGACAATCGTCTGCAGATGGCTCTCTTTTACTTGTAAGTCTCCCTGTATACCTGTGTGCTGGCAAGTGGGTAATGAAGTCTTAGGGTATGTCTACACTACGAGAGTAGTTCGATTTTAGTTAAATCGAATATGTGGAATCGATATTACAAAGTCGAACGTGTGTGTCCACACTAAGGACAGTAATTCGACTTTGTCAGTCCACACTAACGGGGCAAGCGTCGACATTGGAAGCGGTGCACTGTGGGCAGCTATCCCACAGTTCCCGCAGTCCCCGCTGCCCATTGGAATTCTGGGTCGAGCCGCCATTGCCTTCTGGGTAAAAAAATGTGTCGAGGGTGCTTTTGGGTAACTGTCGTCATCCAACCGTCACTCCCGCCCTCCCTCCCTGAAAGCGCCGGCGGGAAATCAGTTCGCGCACTTTTCTGGTCAGTGACAGCGCGGACGCCACAGCACTGCGAGCATGGATCCCGCTGTGACCATCGCTGCAGTTGTGGCCGTTGTCAACGCATCGCAGCTCATCATCGACCTTTCACTGAGGCAGATAGAGAGAAATCAGGCGAGGAGGCTACGGCACCGGGGTCAGGACCTGAACTCCGAGAGTAGCACACGCCTGTCTGAAACCACGACACCCAGTGCCGAGGACATCACGGTGGCAATGGGTCTTGTGGATACTGTGGAACGGCGATTCTGGGCCCGTGAAACAAGCACGGACTGGTGGGACCGCATAGTGCTTCAGGTCTGGGATGAATCCCAGTGGCTGCGAAACTTTCGCATGCGGAAGGGGACTTTCCTCGAACTTTGTGAGTTGCTGTCCCCTGCCCTGAAGCGCAAGGACACCCGGATGCGAGCAGCCCTGACTGTCCAGAAGCGAGTGGCCATAGCCCTCTGGAAGCTTGCAACGCCGGACAGCTACCGGTCAGTCGCGAACCAGTTTGGCGTGGGCAAGTCTACCGTGGGGGTTGTTGTCATGCAAGTAGCCAAGGCAATCGTGAAGGTACTGCTGTCAAAGGTAGTGACCCTGGGAAACGCGCAGGCCATCATAGATGGCTTCGCCGCGATGGGATTCCCAAACTGCGGTGGGGCTATAGATGGGACTCACATCCCTATCCTGGGACCGGACCACCAGGCCAGCCAGTACATCAACCGAAAGGGCTACTTTTCAATGGTGCTGCAAGCACTGGTGGACCATAAGGGACGTTTTACTAACATCAACGTTGGATGGCCGGGCAAGGTTCATGACGCTCGCGTGTTCAGGAACTCTGGTCTGTTTAGAAGGCTGCAGGAAGGTATTTACTTCCCGGACCACAAAATAACTCTTGGGGATGTGGAGATGCCTACAGTGATCCTCGGGGACCCAGCATACCCGCTAATGCCCTGGCTCATGAAGCCCTATACTGGCGCCCTGGACACAGAAAAAGAACTGTTCAACTACCGGCTCAGCAAGTGCAGAATGGTGGTGGAGTGTGCTTTTGGCCGTCTCAAGGGGAGATGGAGAAGCTTACTGACTCGCTGTGATCTCAGCGAAACCAATATCCCCATTGTTATTGCAGCTTGCTGTGTGCTCCACAATCTCTGTGAGAGCAAGGGGGAGACCTTTATGGTGGGGTGGGAGGTTGAGGCAAATCGCCTGGCTGCTGATTACTCCCAGCCAGACAGCCGGGAGATTAGAAGAGCCCAGCGGGACGCACTGTGCATCCGGGAGGCTTTGAAAGACAGTTTCCAGACTGAGCAGGGTCACCAGTGAATTTTAAGTTTGTGGACTCAGAACCTGAACTTGCCACCGTTTCTTTACCCAGTTACCGTTGACTATCCTCTCCAGTTACATACCCCCTTCACCCCCTTCCCAAAAAATAAAATCTGTTCTGTTTTGTTAATGAACACCGTTGTCTTTATTACTGTTTTCGCGGGAATGTTTTAAACCTGGGACGCAGACTGTGGCGGGGTGCGGGTTTACTGTTGTGATGCAAATGATGCTTCTAAACTCCAGGAATGACGGGTTCCGCAGTGGTGGACTGGTTGTTTCAACAGAGCCTGCCAGCCCTCCTGGGCGGGACAGCGTGTATGTGTCGGCTATGTGACTGTCTGGCAGGGGGAGGAGGGTTACAGCTCCCCTGCTGCGGGGCTCTGTGATGCATTAGATCTGTAACTGCCCTCCCCCGCCACAAAGTCACAGAGCAACCCCCCCCCCCCCCGCCCCAGAACACGAAAACCACCTCCCAGATTGAACAGGGTCACTAGTCACTGCACTGGGTATGTGTCCTGATCCTGGACCTGACCCCGCCTCTGTACCCTGGTAAAGGTGACTGTCCTGTCCAATTACCATGCCCCTTCCCCTCGTTCAGACAGACTCTCCTCCAAAATAAAATCATGGAAACAGTAATTAACAGAAACGAATATTTTATTATGAACCAGACATGAAACGTGGGGGTTGAAACTTGCACGGGGGCTTCTGTGAGGTGTGTAGGAAAGGACTTTTAAAATTTTGGGGAATGAGAGCCTTCTAGTGCTAGAGCAGTCTGCAGGGGTTGACTGAAAGTTTTAACGGCCCTTGACGCCCCTCCTTCTTTGTACTTTGGGTGAGGGGGGTGTGGGACTTGGTGGCGGGGGAGGGCGGTTAGAGATAGACTGCAGCGGGGCTCTGTCCTCCTGCCTCCGGTCTTGCAGAACATCCACAAGGCGCCGGAGCGTGTCCGTTTGCTCCCTCAGAAGTCCAAGCAGCTTTTCAGTAGCCTGCTGGTCCTCCTGACGCCACCTCTCCTCCCGTTCCATGACTGCTCGGTGCATTTGGGACAAGTTCTCCCTCCACTGTGTCTGCTGGGCTGCCTGGGCTCGGGAACAGCTCATTAGTTCTGAGAACATGTCCTCCCGCGTCTTCTTCTTCCTCCTCCTAATCTGCGCTAGCCTCTGGGAGTGTGCTGACAGGCTGGGTTGGGAGACAGTCGCAGATGTGTCTGTGTGAATGGGAAAAATGGAGTGAATTCCTGAGACAGATAAATGAAGTTGTGTACAAAGAACCTAGTCTTTCTCTGTGAACAAGACCATGCACTGCACCTCTCACATGCGCACTCAGGACAAGGTCGAATTTTCGGCCATCGCCTTCAGTGCCTGGGGTCCTGCAGTGGTCTTGCAGTTATCTGAGAAGCGTGGCAGGACACCTGAACTTCTGTAGCGTGCAATCATGGTAAGCCGTAGACTTCTGGCTGCTTAAAACTGTACTAGTAGCACTGGCCTCCTTTCACATTGAAAGCAATGCCAGTCTCTGCTGCCAGCAATCAGGACAGCATGAACTATGCCCCTGTCCCACCCCCTCGCGGCTGTTCCAGGGAAAGATCCCTGTATGCTGCCCCTCTCCCTCCACCGCGTGGCTGTAAAGCAGTCCCAATACTAACATTCCCCTCCCTAATTCAAAGCAGGGCGTAATGAGCGACATCACCCTGCTGAGGATCTCGGAGTCCCAGAGGGAAAGGATGTTTCGAGAAAGCGGCAAACGGCCCTGGTTTCTGAAGGCTATGCTCTGCAGGGCGATGATACCAGACTATCTGATGGTGTCGTGGCGCGGTAACGTGTCCTACCACGGAGGGCCCACTAAGATCGCCCTACCCAGGAACCTGATGAACAGGCTGGAAATGTACCTTCATGAGACCTACGAGGAGTTCTCCTATGAGGATTTCGCCTCCATCCCCGGCCATATTGACCGGATTTTCGCGTAGGTGCACTGGGACTAAAGAGTGGAGCGTCTTGGGCAGCATAATCATGACTTACCGGACATTGTAAAAAAAATTTTAAATACTTGGGACTAAATTGTGAAGAGCCTAAGGCAGACAAATCATGAAAAACCCTTTGTTACGATTGTAAATATTCCAGTTTTTTTGCAGATAATTGTTTACATGTTTAAGCACTTTAATAAACAGCCATTGTTAATATTATAAATATTCCAGTTCTTGTAAAAATAAATGTTTAGATATTTAAAGCACTCACTGCTTGATCCTTCCCCTGATTCTGTCTCCGGGGTAAGGGATGGGGACGGTTGGTAGGGGATCTCGGTAAGGGTGATGAAGAGCTCCTGGCTGTCGGGGAAATCAGCGGCGCCAGCGCTGTCGACTGCCTCGTCCTCCTCATCTCCTTCTTCATCTTCCCCGTCCGCTAACATGTCCGACGAGGAACCTGCCGCGGACAATATCCCATCCTCAGAGTCCACGGTCAGTGGTGGGGTAGTGGTGGCGGCCGCACCTAGGATGGAATGCAGTGCCTCGTAGAAACGGGATGTGTGGGGATGGGATCCGGAGCGTCCGTTTGCCTCTTTGGTTTTTTGGTAGCCTTGTCTCAGCTCCTTGATTTTCACGCGGCACTGCGTTGCATCCCGGCTGTATCCTCTCTCTGCCATGGCTTTAGAGATCTTCTCGTAGATCTTTGCATTCCGTCTTTTGGAGCGCAGCTCTGAAAGCACGGACTCATCGCCCCACACAGCGATGAGATCCAAGACTTCCCGATCAGTCCATGCTGGGGCCCTCCTTCTATTAGATTGCATGGCCATCTCTGCTGGAGAGCTCTGCATCGTTGCCAGTGCTGCTGAGCTCGCCACGCTGTCCAAACAGGGAATGAGATTCAAAGTGCTCAGACAGGAAAAGGAATTCAAATTTTCCCGGGGCTTTTCCTGTGTGGCTGATCAGAGCATCCAAGCTCGGACTGCTGTCCAGAGCGTCAACAGAGTGGTGCACTGTGGGATAGCTCCCGGAGCTATTACCGTCGATTTCCATCCACACCTAGCCTAATTCGATATGGCCATTTCGAATTTAGCGCTACTCCTCTCGTTTTGGAGGAGTACAGAAGTCGAATTTAAGAGAGCTCTATGTCGAACTAAATAGCTTCGTGGTGTGGACGGGTGCAGGGTTAATTCGATGTAACGGCGCTAAATTCGACATAAAAGCCTAGTGTAGACCAGGCCTTACAGTGACATGTGATCATGTCACCTGAACTGGAATCCATCTTTAACGTGGTGCTTTTCCATTGAGAAGGAGGGGGTGGGAATCCAGAGACGGACAAAGGATTCCCGCCTCATGCAAAAGATATATAAATGGGTGGAACAGAACAAAGAGAGAGCCATCATGAGGAATCCCCTAGCTATCACCTGAGCTGGAACAAGGGCTGTACCAGGGGAAGGACTGTGCCCAGACTAGGAAGGCATCCAGTCTGTGAAAGAGACTTATTGAAACATCTCTGTGGAGGAATATGGTAAGGAAGGGTCCCACTCGTGCTGGGGTTGGGGGTGTTGGAAGCAGGAGCAACCGTCTGGGATTCATCCATTCCAGGCACAAAAATCCAGTTCAGGATTGTCTGGGGTGTAGATGAGTGAAGAGTGATCTGAGGAATGGGCCAGGAAAACACTGGAGGCTTTAAGGGATCAGGATCTGAGCCCCCATCCAGTGGTGTTTAGGTTTCTCCTCAGCACTTGAACTGCCAGGGTCACTGTTCACTGTAAGCCCGGGAGTATCTGGATCTGAATACAAAGGCCTATCCCTCGGGCCTACTGGATTTGGGCTGTGATTCCAGCCTCAGTACAATGCAGCTTTATTTTTGTGTAGGGTCTTTCCTACCAGTTGTGTGCAGTATATGGTACGGATGCAGAACAAACTATGTGCATGCTGCATTAGAGTGTCACAGTTTGCTTCCCCTGTGCTCTGCCAATGAAACTGGCTTAACGCACCTCTCCTGTCTACCCTTCTCCCATTCGGGTCTTCACACCTTTGTCCTGGTGGCCCCTGACACTCAGAACATCGTCAAATGTTCAAAATAAATAAATAAAGACACTTTGGCTGGAGACCAAGTCTGGAAAACATCAGCCCCAAAGGAAAATCTTTCGGAAGGTTTATGTGGAAAGGAAAATGAGGCCAGCAGGAGTGGTGGATTCTCAAAGAACTTTAATTATAGTGGTTGCCACTAATCACAAAAGGAGAGAGAAATTACAGCTCTGTCTAGTCTAGGGAAATGTACCACTCCAGCCCCAACCCCGACCACTTGTGAATCGTCCCACAGAAAACCTCCAGCCACTTACAAGCATTCCAAGAGCTTGTTCTCAGCAAGAACCAGCTCATTCTCAACGGGTTAGTAACAGTGGCTCCACTACTCCTCTCGCTGCTGTCCGACAGGGCATTCTGAAACTTCCCAGAATCCACTGCTTCTGGGGTCTATGCTGGGAACTGCGGGATAGGTACCACATGGTGTCGCAACTGAAGCGCTTTAAAGCAGTGCTCTTGTAGGGCAAACCCGCAGAGCTCCGAACACCAGTCAGCATGGCAGTGCGGGCACAGTGACCAGCCTGTGCTCCAACTGGGCCGATCTCACTGGTTCCAGTGCTCCAGTGTGACCTGGCTCTGGACAGACTGTCACCTCCTTGCTTGGGATGCCTCTGCATGTGCCACTCCAAGCCATGCTGGCTTTTGCCTGAGCCTTATAGCTACAGCAGCTCTTATTGAGTTTGCTCTCCACTCTTCCCCCCCCCAACTCCCACCAGTGTCTCTCTCCCATTATTACCCTCTTGTTCAGTTAGTTCACAACATCTAAGAAAATTCACTTTGGGGCTGAAACTTGACAGTCTAGTGCCCAGCCAGGAGGCGAATGCATTCTGTGAGCTCAGCCAGCAGGAAACAATATTTGCTTTTACCATGTTATGAAACAGCTTTTATCCGACTCTTTTCACGCAGGGATAAGTTTAAAATGGCTGAACTTTCGGGCCAGATTCCCTGGTGCAGTCCGTCTGCTTTGTACCACTCCAGGGACGCAAAGTATCCGGGCTTATGGCTGCTTTGCTTCACTGGAGCAGCACAGGAGCCAGAGCACACAGTGAATGTGGCCCTTTAAATCTGGTGAGTGACGATGGTGCACTGGGGAGTCGGGCCCTCACTAGGTATCACTTGCGTAGCATAGTTTGGAATACAGCCTCTAAAGCAACGACAGCCCGACGGTCGGGGTTGGGCAAGGGGAGCAAAGGGGAGGGGAGCAGGGGTTACGGTGTCTTTCTCTTCAGTTCCACAGTCCCTGGCCAGATCCTCAGCTGGTGTAAGCTGGCACAGCTGCTCTGACAGCCATGGAGCTATGGTGATTTATAGCAGGCTGAGAATCTGGCAACATGCGTTGGGGATGGGAGGGGGAGAGGCTGTGTCTGTCACTCAGTGGGGAAGTGACAGTGATGTACATGTGTTCCCACCACTCTGCTCAACTCCGGCCTGTCTCTCCTCCTCAGTGCTGCCCAAGTACGAGGTGTCGGTGAAGCTGCCCAAGAAAATCACCATCCAGGATGAGGAGCTGAAAGTGGCCGTCTGTGGTCTGTGAGTCGCTGGGTTTGAGTCACCGTTCTTTGTGCTTGTCCACCATTGCCTTCCCGCTGCTACTCCAGAAACCAGAGCTGCAGAAGGCCCCTGGGGTCACTTTCTCTCCATCCCCAGGCGCCCTGGGCAGGATTGTTCCTACTGTCTATTCTGCACCCAGCCCAAGCTTTAAACATCCCTAGAAATGGGGCTCCTCCCCCTGCCCCAGGAAACGATGCCTCAGACTCATACAACTCCCTCTCAGAAAGGCTTTCTCCGTTATTCAACCCAAATTTTCCCTTTCGTAACATCCTTCCATCCTTCCTAATCAGACCCCCAAGTGCCCCCTTAAATAATCCTGCTCCCGCCCTTGGTGATGCCTCCTTCAGACACTTGTAGGCAGAAATTACGTCCCTACTTAGACATCCCGTAACCAGACTCGCCAGATTTAACTCTTCCTTCCCTCCTCATAAATCCCTCCCTCCAGCTCCCTGCTCATATTTCTTGCTCTTCTCTGAACTCTCTCCAAGTTTGTCAATGGCCTTTGGGTAAAGAGGTGCCTGGAGCTGAAAATAGTGCTCCAGAGGTGTCGTGTAGCGGTGACGGGAGATGATAATCCCTCTCTATAGAGCCTTAGTGCGACCCCACCTGGAAGACATTGTTCAGCTCTGGGCCCCACAGCTCTGAGGACGCTGCACCTGGAATATTGTCTGCAGGTCTGGGCTCTTCCGTACCAGAAAGGTGTGGCCAAATGGGAGGGAGCTGGGAGAAGGGAAACTCAACTGATTAAGGGGCAGAAGAGCCGGAGTATCAGGCAACATTTCCTAATGGGGTAAGCCTGCTGGGTAATGAAATAATCTCCCCCGGGAAATGGCTGGAGTCCCATCACTTGAGTCACTGAAAAACAGGACTAGACCAAGCTCCAGAGAATAGACATTAGGAAACCAGCAACAGAGTCCTCAGGGGCAATGCTATAAAGGGCCCCAAAAGGCCTCTTCTGACTGACTCTGTCTCCCTGTCTAAGCACCTTGTGTCTCTTTAACCCCTCTCTGGTTACAGATACACCTATGGGACCCCTGTCCCCGGCCTGGTGAATGTCCGTGTGTGCCGGAGATTCTCCCCGTCCAGGTCACACTGCTATGGAAGAGAGGCCGAGGCTGTGTGTGAGGAATTCACCAGACAGGTGAGTCCAAGGCCCATCCCATAGGCAGGAGGCGACTGTCTTGAGGAGGGCGATCTGTGTCTGTCAGAGGGGATTGTTAGACCTCAGCTGGGATTCTGTGTTCTGGGTTGGGCTCTGTCTCGCAGGAGGGAGGTATTGGTTAGAAGGAGGTGAGGCCAGGGCTGGGGGATATAAATTATGAAGAAAAACCCCTCGGGTGAAATCCTGGCCCCATTGAAATCCATGGCAAAACTCCCATTGACATCAGTCAGATCAGGATTCACCCCCAAATGGGTATTTCTTCTAGCTGGGAAATAGAAGACCCAGTGAACGGGATTGAGATGGGGAGGGGAGCAGGAGCAGAGCAGAGGAGAAAGCAAGAGGGAAGTGTAGGATCCGGAAGAGAGAGAGAACTCAAGAGGAAGAAGAAGAAAGAGAGAGACAGGGCAAGGAGGTAGAGAGAACAGGGTAGAGCAATAAAGAGAGAGAGGGAGAATATGAAGGAGAAGAAAGTAAGAGAGAAAATAGAGGTAGGTTAGACAGAGATAGTTGGAGGAAAAGAAAGAGAAAGAAAGAGAAGGAGGAAAAGAGAAAGAATGTGCATGGAGAAAGAGAGAGGATTCCAAGGGTGGATAAAAGACACAATGAGATTTATCACACTAATGGGAAGTTGCAGATCTAGGGGATGTAATCTGAACAATCAGGGAACCAGGTGTGTAACTTGGAGAATTTGGGGTGAAGTGCATCAGAGAGGGCAGCATGTTAGATACATCACTGGGGACCAGAGATGCCTTGATTGGTTTGTTGAGGAAGAAGGGAAGAGAGGGAGTCAGGCCGGATCAAGCCAATAAGAGGATGGAATTAAGGCAAATCAAGCAGCAGGGAAACGTCTTGGGTGCTGGGGTATCTGTTCTTGTTCCACACGGACCTGAATTGTACAGGGATTTCCATGGTAATTTCCTCTTTGGTCTCTGGCTCAGGCGGACGTTCGAGGCTGTGTCTCCAATGTGGTGAAGACTAAAATATTCCAGCTCAAGCGAAAGAGTTATGAGATGAAAATTGAGGTGCAAGGCAAGATCACGGAAGAGGGTACAGGTATGCATCATGCTGCCCTGTTGGAGCTGTGGGGCCGCACTGCAATAGCAGTGGGCGTTGCAAGCCAGCACTGAAGGGCACTGGCAGAACTGGACAACATGGGGCAGGATTGGAGCATCTGGAGGTGCTGCAGGTCAGTGCATTAGTTCAAGCCCCTCTTTGCTGTGTTTTCTTGCAGGGGTGGAGTTAACTGGGACAGACTCCAGTGAGATCACAGGCACCATGAGCAAAATCAGCTTTGAGCAGGTGGACTCTCATTACATACCAGGGATCCCCTTCTCCGGGCAGGTAGGGAACCTCTGAGAGCCCAGGAAATTACCTGACACGAGTGTGCTTGTCTGTGGAGAACGAGAACTTGCAAAGGGAAAAGGGAAAACGTGGGAGGATCACAAACCACGGGAACAGGAGCCATCTCCCTCTGCCTCGACACATGCTGCGGTATCCTTGCCATTAGTGGGAATTGCAGCGCCTTCCTCTGACCTCCTAGTGATGTCAGAGACAGGATACAGAGGAGAAGGCCCATTGGTGTGTCCAGCACAGTCCTTCCCATGTTCCCAATCACACACTCTGTGAGGATGCGCCACCTCCTCAGGTGGTTCAGACTCACCCAGCACATTCATACACGCCTGGCCCTTGGTCAGCTCTGTAGGAAACACCCTCTGGAGCTGCCTCGAGGGAATAACGTGGGCAAAGGGTCATTAGGACTGTGAGGACTGCTTTCCCTGCCTCGTATAAGCAACGGTGATTGGATTTGTTCCTTTAGGTGAAGCTGGTGGACGGGACTGATGCTCCAATCGCCAACAAAACCATCTGGATTTCCATAGGGAGAAACAACTATGAAGCCAACTACACAACGAATGAAGAGGGCCGAGTCTCGTTTTCTATAGACACTATCAACTTCACAGAAAACTCCATTCAAATCACTGTGAGTGGCTGAATCCAGGGAGCTAGGGGATGGGAGGTGTCACTTACTAAGCTCCAGGGGAGATGTCCGTGGGTTTATTGATCTCTCTGCCCATCGGGAGATAAAACAAAGAGTTTGTTGGCTGGGAATTTCAGTCTCCTCCTCTCTGTCTTGCTCTCTCTCTGTCTGTCCCTTGCTCTCTGTGTCTTGCACACACTCTGTCGCTCTCCCTCTGGTTCTCCATCTCTCTCTCGCCACATGAGCATGGAAAATGCAGATCAATGCACTGTGCACTGAAAAATCTGCCAAGAACATGTTTTTAAAATTACCCACTTTTTCCTTCTGAAATGCTAGTAGACTTGTTACTCACTTTTTGATCTGATGTAAAAACGTTCTTCTTTATCAGGCAAACCATAAATCTGAACTGAACTGTTATGACACAGACTGGATCACCCCTGTGTATGGTAACGCCATTCACACAGCAACACGCTTTTACTCCCCGAGTAAGAGCTTTCTCAAAATCGAGCCCCTGTCTCAGACTTTAAGCTGCGGCTCCAATGAGATGGTCCGGGTGCACTACATCCTGAAGCCAGAGGCCGTGGGGGAGCAGAAGGAAATCGTCTTTTACTATGTGGTAAGCCCGGACCTAGTGACCTCTACCTCCGTATACATGACACAGCACTGGAGGCCAGACACCCATATATGTCCCAGGTCACCAAACTGCCCTGAGGCCAGGTTCTCTTGACCTTGACATTTACATGTAAAAGCCAGTGAAGGAAATGCAGAACTGGCCAGCCAGTGGATGGTTTCTGCAGGGAGAGAGAATTTCTGACTTGGTCGAGGTCCCGGTAAACTCCAGTCTGGGTCTGAGACTCTGTATGGCTCTGTGGGATTTTCTCCTCCTTCCCCACAGGAAGGCATCAGTATAGACACCCCCCACCATTCCCCCATGAGCATCCCCCACCTCCCACCAGGACCCCTGTAACAGGAGGGTTTCTTCTTCCTGGCAGGTGATGGCCAAAGGAGGCATCGTGAGGGCAGGCACCGAGGTGCATCCCGTGGGGGATGGAGAACGTGAGTAGAGCTGTGTGAATAACTGATTTCCCGGTTCCCTGGCCGAACCAGAAACCTCCAAAAACAATTGTTTGGGGGCGACTGAACCATTTCACTTTTGAGCTGCTTTAATCTTTTTAAAATAGAATTGAAGGGAAATTGTAAATGAGGAGTTGTTTTGAATTGAAAAATGGAACCTTCCATTTAGGAAATGTCGAAACAAAACCTTCTGATTTGTTGCTGATTTTTTCCTGACCAAAACCATTTGTGAATTTCACACAAATTTGTGAAATTTTTTGGTTGATCCGAGTCTGCGTTTTTCGACAACAAAAAATCATCTGAAAAATTTCAGCTCGTTCTCCTTGTGAGCTCTCCTCACCCCTTTCTCTGCCTTTCCTGGGAGGCTGAGCTGCTGTGTCTGAAGGAGGTGCCGAGAACAGCGCCCTTCTCTCCTCTTCACTTTCTCTCTTTCCTTCTTGTCTCACTAGTCATGGTCTCTCTCTCCCTATGACACACACACAGTTCCCCTGACCGATTTCATTTCATTAATGGCAGTCTCAAGGGATTCCCAGTTTGACTGATTCAGGCTGGCTGGGCAAATTCCACCTTGAAGAGCAGGAGTGTGGAATCCCACCCCCTCTGCAGCCCTGTGCGCACAACCCTCCGCACAGAGCCCCTGTACATGCACTTCTTTCCTCGCCTTCATTATTGCATGGGCAGGGGGGTCCTGCACTGATGGAGGACAGTGCTAGACTCTAGCTGATATGGATTTAGGGGACATGCTGAGATCCACCAAACCCATCTCACCTGAATATCCCGCACCGGGTGTTTGCAGTAAGAGTCAAAGGCCTCAACTATGCGCCAAAACCCTTACCCTTGGATAGCGAATTTTTCAGGGTGGCTGATGTTGCAGCCATAATGAGGGAGACTAGGGAAATGTGTGGCCCTGGAGCTGATTCTCTATAGCTTAGCTCCCGCCCCCGTCTCTGTTTGCCAGTTATCCAGGTATTTGAGCTGAGCCTCCCCGTGGGGCCTGATATCACCCCCCTGGCCTGGGTACTCGTATACACCACTTTACCCAGCGGGGATGTTATCGCCAATTCCGAAGATTTCAAGATTGATAACTGCTTTGCCAATAAGGTGAGCATCCGGTTTCTATAACTCACATTCACCCCATGGACAATGGCCCACCTGTGGAACCTGTGGAATATGAGAGATGAATGCACATCAGGAGTAATTTGCATAGGCAGAATTATAAGGGTGGAAGCAGAACTGACGTATAGGGGGCACTGCTGGTCATGTTTGAATTGCATTGGTCAGGGCTGAGGGGCATTGGCAGAGCTGTGTGCAGGACTGGGCTGTGCTGCGAGGCAGAGTGTGAAGGTACCTGGAGAAGTAGCTCCTCTAACTCCTTTCCTGGCGTTGCAGGTTGACTTGCATTTCTCACCGGCCGAGGGCCTCCCCGCCTCCGACACTCACCTCCAGATCGGAGCCTCCCTGGGCTCCCTGTGCGCCGTCCGTGCTGTGGACAAGAGCGTCCTCCTCATGAAGCCTGAAGCCGAGCTCTCGCCCAGCTCTGTAAGTGCCAGCCTGGCCCAGTGATCAACAGGTGCAAGAGCTGGTCTTGTCTGGAAAGTGCCGAGAATCACTCATGAGAGCTAGGGCAGAGCAGTCAGTCTGTTATTGTAGGGTCCCTCGTCAGCACAGGGGCTGCGCCCACTGCTTGATCTATGTAGGGCCCTCATGAAAACTATTGCTGCACCCAGTGGTTTATAGTTCTGGGGCCACTTGTGAGGACACAACCACACATACTGATTTATTACTGGAGGGCCACTGGTGAGCACTGGTCAGCACATACTGGGTTATTATTGAAAAGTCAGTGCTGAGCCCTGGAGTCAGATATTCTGCTCTGTTACTGTAGGGTTTGTTATTGTAGGGTCACCCTTGGTCACTGGGATTGCACGCACATGTGTGTTAGTTTAAAGTTGTCTGTGATCACTAGGGTGCACACACTGGTGGTTTATTATTGGGCCTGTGGTCACTGACATTGAGGCGTGTCTGCACAGGTGTATGATTTGCTCCCGGTAAAGGAGATCAGGGGTTATAATTACCGGGAGCACCATTTGGAGGAAGAAGACAATAATCCTTGTGTGGAACTGGACAACGTCATTATAAACGGATTCATCTACGGACCCATTTCTCCTGACGGTGAAGGGGACGCCTACAACGTTCTCAAGGTGAGTGCCATGTCTCCCTTTAGTGCGCTAAATCGCTGCTAGTTCAGAAGATTTCCTCACCAGATGCTGGCTGAGCTGGGTGCATGTTAGCCAGCACATTCGAGGTAATAACTAAAGCTGGGCCAGAAAACCCCAGATAGGAACACCCTAGCTTTGGGAACTGAATGCCTCTTTCCCCATCATTAATTTAAACACGACAAGGAGACGTCCTAACAGCTGGGGCAAAGAAATAGCGCCCAGAAATGGGCAACTCCGCCTCTGCAGCCATTTTGTCAAAGAGATCCTGTCCCACACGCTCTCTATCCCGTCTACGTAGATCTCTGTGAAGTGCCAGTCTCCATTTTATCTACACACACACACACACACACATGCACACATGTGCGGAGTGCCGCTCTGAGCCAGCACCCAAAGTAATTACCCAGCCCCAGCTGGTGAGGGTTTGGTGTCCTGCAGGATCTCAGGTTTGTTCCCAGTGAGGCTCGCTCCCAAATCACCCAAACCCCAGCACACCTGAAAATGACTGCTAGGCATCTCAGCAGAGAGGCAGGGGATGGACTGGGCCAGAGAGTCTGAACTCCCTCCAGGGCAGGGCCGAGGCAAGCTGGCAGGGACTGAGTGCACGGCGCAAGCTTGCACTGCTCATGCCTCTGATGAACCTGCTCTGAGGACACAGAGGACGTCCGTCTCCAGCTGCTGGTCCGGCGCCTTTCACTGACATAGACCTCGCCCTTCACTTCCCACCAGCCACACTGGCATTGACCTCTCAGGCCTTAGTTGCTGCTCCATTGCCTGCTCTTGCAATGACCCATCCCTGCACTGTGATAAGCTGATCCAGTCCAGACAGCACATTTATCTCCCGATGTATGGTTTACTTTACCACATGGCTGTCTGGGTTATCTTTTTACAGGGGATGGGTTTAAAAGTCTTCACCAGCACCAAGGTCCAGAAGCCCAGACTCTGCATGGAGAGAATGGACCGTGTACATATGGCACGTGGTAATGGCAGTAAAATAACTTGCTTTGTTTTACCCTGTTTATACGCCCCGTTAGGTGCGTTTCCTGCTCCCCTCCCTTTCACCCTCTCCTCTGCATGGAAATTAGACCAATTGGACCAAATTCTGATCTCAGCTATGCTGGCCAAAATCCATCTGCAAGATCTCTATCAAGCATTCTTAAAACTACAATACCCACCTGCTGAAGTGAAAAAACAGATTGACAGAGCCAGACGAGTACCCAGAAGTCACCTCCTACAAGACAGGGCCAACAAAGAAAATAACAGAACACCACTAGCTGTCACCTTCAGCCCTCAACTAAAACCTCTCCAGCACATCATCAGAGATCTACAACCTATCCTGAAAGATGATCCTTTACTCTCACAGATCTTGGGAGACAGACCTGTCCTCGCTTACAGACAACCCCCCAACCTAAAGCAAATACTCACCAGCAACCACACATCACTGAACAAAAACACTGACCCAGGAACCTATCCTTGTAACAAAGCCCGATGCCAACTCTGTCCACATATCTATTCAAGTGACATCATCATAGGGCCTAATCACATCAGCCATACCATCAGGGGCTCGTTCACCTGCACATCTACCAATGTGATATATGCCATCATGTGCCAGCAATGCCCCTCTGCCATGTACATTGGCCAAACTGGACAGTCTCTACGCAAAAGAATTAATGGACACAAATCTGACATCAGGAATCATAATACTCAAAAACCAGTGGGAGAACACTTTAACCTGTCTGGCCATTCTATGACAGACCTGCGGGTGGCTATCTTAAAACAGAAAAACTTAAAAACAGACTCCAATGAGAGACTGCTGAGCTGGAATTGATATGCAAACTAGACACAATCAACTCAGGATTAAATAAAGACTGGGAATGGCTGAGCCATTACAAACATTGAATCTATCTCCCCTTGTAAGTATTTTCACACTTGCTTCTTATCAAACTGTCTGTACTGAGCTATCTTGATTATCACTTCAAAAGTTTTTTTTCTCTTACTTAATTGGCCTCTCAGAGTTGGTAAGACAACTCCCACCTGTTCATGTTCTCTGTATGTGTGTATATATATATATCTCCTCAATATATGTTTCACTCTATATGCATCCGAAGAAGTGGGTTGTAGCCCACGAAAGCTTATGCTCTAATAAATTTGTTAGTCTCTAAGGTGCCACAAGTACTCCTGTTCTTTTTTTAGTCCTGAAATAGGAATCTGGTCCATTTCCACCTGCTTGCTCACCTACCTGCTTGCTCCACCTGCTTGCTAACCTTCCACCAGCTAAGGAAATATGCACTGTTGTAACTACACTGATGCAGTGGCACCTTGCATCCCCTAATGTAGATTTGCTGCACTGTCACAAAATGGCTGCTAAATCTTGTTGACTTTGGTTGCAGCTCTCTCAACCTGGAACAGGACAATTTCCGCATCCAGGTTTTCACCTTCCAGCAAGTGCTAGAGAAAAAAACTAAGCAGAAAGAGAGCCTGGTTCAATGGGGAGGGAGTGTGAACCCAGGGGGAGAGTTTAGGATTGGGAAGCAGGAAATCTGTATTCCATTCTCAGCTCGCCCATCAAGTTGACCTTGGATGAATCATTTCACTTCTTTGTGCTTTAATATTCCTATCTGTAAAAGGGGACTAATTATACTTACACAGCCTTGTGAAGAGCTCTGAGATTAGATGGCTAAATATTAGTGTTAATTATGCTCTCAATTACACTAGTGGAAATGAAGAGTAACCAGATCAGATTACTGACCCTCTAATCCAATGTCCCCATTCCTACTGTAGAACATCAGACTACTGGTCTATATATGGCAGTGTCCTGCCTCCTGACCATATTGGATCAGCACTGTCATCTTTTTAGTGCAGGATCCCTCTTCAGACAGTGGCCAATGGTGGCTGCTTCAGAGTAAGGTGGAAAACCTTGGTAATACACCTCACTGTGCAGTACCGTGGGGCAAATTTCTTCCTGGCCTACGGCTTCTTATCAACTTGTGTTATTCTCCGACAATCCTGATGCACGAAAACTGATATCCCTGACCATGTGAATCCTAGCTGGTGTCACTAGTGTTGCTGTTACTCTTATTCATATACAAACACAATTTTTTCCCCTGTGAATCTGACTCAGCTACTGCACCTATAATGTCTTGGGGCAGTGAGTTCCACAGGCTAATTCCATATTGAAGTGGATATAGGCAGGGCTCTAGGGGTTGCTTCAACACAGTCATTACATCTGGGCTTCCCATACATTCTGGGATTGGAGGTGGGGGAATAAATATGTCCATCCATCCATCCCACCCCTGTAAGGGGCGCAGAAGTCTTTAGAAAGCAAACAGTTTGAGATCACAATAGGGCAATAGAGATGTTTTTTCAATGGCTTTGAAAAAGGTTCTAAAAAGATGACGACGCTGGGAGTGGCGTGTGCAAGAGAATGACTGGTTACAAGCAGAGACGGGTCTAAGTTTGGGTCTGAACATGGCTGAAGTTTGTGAGGAAAGGTTATTAGATCTTGGGTTTAGGATCAGGCCTATCACTAACTGTAAACAAAGTGCCATGGTTTAGAATAAAGTCTAACATGTTATGTCCTCTCTCCCCTTGCCACACCCTGCACCCCTAATGTCTAAAAAAGAGAGTACATTTCCGATAGCGAATGCACACAGCGTCGCTCACTTCTCCGATCATTTGTATCACATCATCGCTCATGGCCCAGTGGAGACCATCCGGAAGTATTTCCCTGAGACGTGGATTTGGGATTTAGTTCCAGTGAAGTAAGTGATGTTTATGGGATGTGGTGAGTGTGGTCAACTGGGTTACACAGACACTCAGAAGAAGTTGCTCAGACACCCATGAGATGTGCTTATATCCTTCTATGATAGATGGAGTACCTTTTGTAGATAGACTAGAGAGAGACAAGCATGAAGGATGGATAGGCAGGTAGAGGAAAGGCAGGAAGTAACTAGTTCTACTAATACACCACATCTACTCCTTCTCCTCTCAGTAACTGGGAGACAATTAATTGTGTGCATCACAATGGATGATCCCCTGTTAAGTGATCCAGCACTAGGTGACCTGCCTGGGAAATTTGTCTGTGTGAGGGAGATGTAATTTCTTTTTGGTCCCAGCTCTGGTGCAGCAGTCGCTACTAGCTATGCATCTCATCCTTTTCTGTATCTGTGTGTCTGAGGGATTTTCTGTTGTTCACCATGGAACCCCACCCCCAGTCTTGTTACTTGGATGATTCTTCTGTGGAGCTGGATGTAGGATGGAATGGGAGGAAGTGCTCTGCGGTGAGCCTACAATAACCAAACAGCATGCACACCCCCGGTGCTCCCGAGGGACCCTGCAGTTACAACGGGGGGGGGGGGTGAGTTAATTCAGGATGCTGTGAGGGATACAGTTGTTTCTCCCATGCTAGGAAAGCTTCCCCCATCTCCTTGTTCTCCTTTTGTCACCAGGTCCGTCGGAAGTGCTGAACTGGCCATGACCATCCCCGACACCATCACAGAATGGAAAGCCAATGCGTTCTGCACTTCAAGTGATACTGGCTTTGGCCTGTCCCCGACCGTGTCCCTCAGAGCCTTCCAGCCCTTCTTCGTGGAACTCACCCTGCCCTACTCCGTGGTGCGCGGCGAGGCTTTCACACTAAGGGCCACTGTCTTTAACTACCTGACCCGCTGCATCAGGGTAAGGGACACTCGCAGCTTTGCTCATCAGGGGCCAGGGAGGAGACCACATGGGCCAGTTGCAACATGGCTTCCCATACAGGAGAGGCAGCTGATTGGCCCTTAGGAAAGTGTCTTCTTGCAGTGGAAAGAAATGGGTGATGGAAAGGAGGAATCTGATTGGCTCCTAGGTGTGTGTTACTATAGGGGTACAGAGTGAGCGTTATGAAAGAAGGAATCTGTTTGGCTGACAAAGGTTTGCGAGCTGCAGATATACCTGACACCAACTTCCTGTGTGGCTGAAGGCAGCTGGCCTTAGACCTCCTGTGCCTATCCCATGACCCTATGGTAAGCAAGGTACCTGGGGTGACCACACACTGTGCAGCACCCCTTACTCTAGTGGAGACTCCAGGCTTCCTGGATTGGACACATGTGCTTGGCCTTTGGCCTCATGCCGCACAACACCCCCAGCTGCACTACAGCCGCTGGGAAACTCGCTGGCCTGTTGCATCCATGGAAACGGCACTGACTCTTTAGCCCCACTAGCCTGCAGTGTATTCCTGCTCCAGCACAAGGGACTGGAGGGGACTCAGGAAGGGGGTCCCTGCAAAATTGTGGTGACTTTTCTCTCAGCTTTTATTTAAATGGGTTTCATTCTAGATAAAGTGAAACGGGAACATGCTTTACAGTGTTAAGGGCCCCCAAGGCCCTCTCATCCGCTTCCCCATCCCTTTCTTCCCTTCGCTACGCTCACTGATGGTCCCCAATTCTGTTCCCTCTCAGCTACTCCCAGATAGCCCCCCGCCCCCCACAGCCAGCACTTCCCCTCCTCCCCTAACAAGACACCAGAGGGCTCTCAGATTCATACCAAGGTGGTAAATTTGGGGTCACCACTTTGTCTTTATTTGCACAACTGGTCCCGAGTCCCTCAGGCCCTGCAATCTCCTGTTTCTTCAGAGCCATGCACCCAACTCTCTGCCCATCCTCAGTCTCCTGCACCTCCCCAAACCTCAGTACCCCTCAGCTTTCCCCACCTCAATCCCTGCCCCACCAAATCCCTGTGGCCCCCAAACTCCCTGCTCCCTCTCCTCCCCTGCACTGTCCCATCTCCATTTACCCCCAAACCCTTTGACCCCGTCTCTGTACAATTGACAGGTCAGCATCTCACTGGCTCCATCTGATGACTTCCGGGCTACCCCTGTGGAGAAGGAAGAAGAATCTTATTGTTTCTGTCTGAACGGTCAGAAAACAATGTCTTGGACTGTGACCCCAAAATCTCTGGGTAAGGGACTAATGGATGGCTCCAAAACCTCTGTGTGAGGGACCAAGTGGCTCTGAAATTTCTGGATCAGATACTGGATGGCTCCATCCTCTCTGGAAGGGACTGATCTGCTGTGAAAGGAGGAAGGCTGGCCTTGTGGCTGAGGCACTGGACTGGACTCAGGAGACTTGGACTCAGTGTCCAGCTCTTGGGCAAGTCAGTGTCCCTGTGCCTCAGTTTCCCCATCTGACTACTGCAATGGGGGCCATATAAATACCTGGATTGACAGACTGGTTGGGTCTGAAATTTCTGGAAAAGGAAGATGATGGCTCTGAAACCATGCAGGGGCCCGGGAGGCAGAATCTGAAGAACTGACCCTGCACTCCCCTCCTCTCCATCTTGCCCAGCCCCATTCGATGTAGCCATTGGAGTCTAGGGGTTGGAACTAAGGCTGCCGCAGAGCTGTGCTAAAGTGCTAATCTACATGTGACTTGAGCTCTGCCCTCTTTAGAGAGGTTTCCATGTAATCAAAGCAGAACACCAAGCGATTGACACTGACACCTCTGTAGCTGCAGTGCCTGGCAGAACACTTATCCTCCTTTGTTTCAGGTAATGTGAATTTCTCAGTCAGCGCTGAGGCCCTGAAGACAGATCTGCCCTGTGGGAACGAGGTAGTGGAGACCCTGGACAAAGGGCGGAAGGACACAGTGATCAAACAGCTGTTAGTAGAGGTAGGTGGGCGGTTTAGTCCCTGTGGTATAGAGAAGCCATGATAACTTAGTGCTGTGTCGTGACAAGTGATATAATGCTGCAGGTCTTCTTGGTTTTATAGGGAAGCCATAATGACTTAATATGATCTCAGCAATAACACGTTCTCTAACGCTGTAAAGGGAAGCAGCGATAAGTCCCTATATTAGCCAGTATAAACTGTAATACTGCATAACTTCTTACAGAAAAATACTGGTATCTTATTACACCGTGTGATTGAAATAATAAGCAAAGGTGATAAGTTTCTCACAGCCATGTCTTTTGGGACAGAAACCAAAGGAGAGTCCAAAGGAGAGCAACAAAAATGCTAAGAGGTTTAGCAAACCTGACGTATGAGGAAAGGTTGAAAGAATAGTGCATGTTTAGTCTAGAGAAGAGATAGCTGAGGGGAGAACAAGATAACAGTCTTCAAATATGTGCTATAAAGAGAATGGTCATCAATTGTTCTCCATGTCCACCAAGGGTAAAACAAGAAGTAATTGGCTCAGATTGCAGCAAGAGAGATTTAGGTGTGATACCAGGAATAACTTTCTAACTGTAAGGGTAGGTAAACACTGGCCCAGGTTACCTGGGAAGGCTGCGGATTCCCCATTATTGCAGGTTTAAGAACAGTTTGGACAAACACCTGTCCAGGATAGTCTAGGTGTACTTGGCTCTGCCATATTCTGAGCGGGATGGATTAGATGACCTCTCAAGGTCCCTTCTAGCCCTACATTTCTATGGTTCCGTCCTGTTACAGTCAATCTGTTTTGGCTTTTGCTTTAAAGTTATCCTATGTGCCAAATGAAATTTGAATTATAACTTGGCTCCTTTTTCAATATATAGGGACCCAAAGAACTGTGAAACACTTCACAAAAAAATTCAAAATAAGTGATTTCTAAACCTCTTCAGCTGAAGAATATTCACTTTGCTTCCGTCACATTAGTGGAAATGTCCAACTTCATCTTTGGCTGATCTGACAGTTCTGGAAACACAGATGATTTTTCTCAGAATTATGAAGGTACCTTGAGAGGCACGGCTGGCTCTAGGATTTTTGCTCCCCCCCCCCCGTTTTTTTCTTACCCCACCCCTGGCCCTGCCTCAGCTCCGCCCCTTCCCCAAATCCCCAGCCCTCCCTCCTCCCCCAGGCTCTCAAGCAATTCCCCCAGTGAATTTTTCACCAGAAAAAAAATCTTTAAAAAATCTTTCCTGTGAAATATTCAAAACTAAACTCAACAGCAGATTTGTCACTGAGATTAATTTTGAAAAGACATTTGGAAACAAAACAAAATACGTTCATATTGACCACAAATGTTGTTTTAGTGTGTGTGTGGGGGGGGGGGTATCAACTTTTGGATTCTCCCCCCTGCCATTCACACACACTTTTAAAAACTTTTTACCTTTCCGACTGAAGAAAGAGAGGGAAAGGTTTTTTAAAAGTGTGAGAAAGTGAGGGAAAGCCCCTGTTCACACTTGGCTACTGGTTTCCACCTGGCAAAAGTTGGAAAACAGTTATAAAAAGGGGGGAAACCTATTATTCTCAGAATAAAAATTTGTGGGGGAGGGGTGTGTTCCAAAAACAAAAGTTGTTTTGACTAAACCCACTTTTTTCACAACATTTAGTTCCTGAGTTTTAGTCAAAATTGTTTTGGTCATCTCAATAAATAACAGGGTTTCTTCTTTAGCTCAAGCCATGGGGGTCTGGGCCTTTGGAGCAGGAGGAGCTGAGTTCTATCCCTACTGTAGCCCTACAGGACTAACTGGCCACAGTGTGTAATGGTGAATTTCTAGGTGGCCCTGCAGTCACTACAATATGTCATTTCAGGGCACTGAGCGCTTTGGCCCTGACCCAGCAAAGCTTGCTTTACTTTAGGCACACGACTTGTCCCATTGACCTCATACAGCCTTAAAGTTAAACACTTGGCAGGATCGAGCCCCTACATCCCTTCATTAGCATCACAGCATATTATCAGCACCAGCACATGGTGTAAAGCTGGAAGTTCTCTCTGCGTAACAAGGAAAGTCCACGTTTTAAGGTGTTCTACAGCAACTAATCACCCATGGTAGAACACTGCAATATCCTCCCCTGGGGAGTGAGGAGGCAATAACTTGTTAGTAGCCGATTTCCAACTATTATCTGCTGGCTTCATGAGAATTATTATTACATGAGAATTTGCAAGTCTCCCTCTTTCTCTGATTCATGCCCTGCTCTTTCTTTATTTCTTTATTTCTTTCTTTCTTCCTTCTCTCCATCACCCCTGGCCAGATGTTTCTGAAACCAGGTGCTCAGTGTCTCTGCAGTTCTCACCTTTCTCATTTTCCTTCCCCTTCCCTTTTCCTCCCCAACCCGAAGCCTGAAGGGCTTGAGAAGGAAACGACCTACAACTTCCTGCTCTGTGCAGCTGGTAAGAGCCCCACACACCTGACTTGCCTCTGCAAAGGGAAGGGTGGAAACCCCGGGTGTCCGAGGGGAAGAGCTAACTAGAAGCAGTAATATGGAACTGAAGAAAGTAGGACACCTCCAGCTGGATAACCAGGAAACGTTTCCTAACACTGAAGGGCTGGAATGGCCCGCAAGGGAAGAGCTGGAAGCCTAGGTCTTAGGGAACATTCCTGCCCAGTCCTGGGGGGATGGGCTAGATGGGATTTAATGGGGCTTTCCCCTTCTCTCACTCTGATTCCATGGAGTGAATTTACAAACTGGAAGGTGCCAGGGAAAGAGCTGGAGACTGCAGTTCCCTTGTCTCACCAGGCGGTGGCACCTCGCTCCATGTGGAGGGCTGGGATGGCAGGTGAGGGGATCCACGCCTGAGAGGGGAGTTGGGGATGGGTGGGGGGTTCACTATAAAGCGATGGAGGAATGGAGCTACTAAAGGCAGGGAGCCCCTGTGCAGTGCCAGGGGAAAGACAGTAGCAGGGGCAGTGTCCTAGCTCCTGTGCTGGGGCCTGGTCACTGTTACACAGGGCGGGATTTTACAACAATCCCATCTATGTCACTTTTCCCCAGGAAAGACAGTGCCTCAGCCAATGTCCCTGAAGCTCCCAGAGAACGTGGTGCAGGGCTCGGCCAGAGCCTATTTCTCAGTGCTGGGTAAGTGAGGCAGTTCGAAGAGCCCGGCTGTGGGTGCTGCTGCCGTCCTTCCGCATGCCTGATGGGGTACTGGTCTTTTCACCCGTTCCACTCCTCACCCCGTTGTGCACCCGTCACAGCCCCTCCCTTTATCCCCCAGCTACCCACTGCTGTAGTCTCTATCTAGCACTTCACCCCTTTTTCTCTCTCCTTCCCCCCACCTCTGCCTCTGGGCCCACGTCTCTAGCTATTCGTCCAGCCTAGTGCTCCCATCTGCACGCCCTTCACTTTGCCTTTCATGAGTCCCTTCTCTCTCAGAGCATATTTCTCTGTCTCCTCCTTTCTCTGTGTTGTGTGTGTGTCTCTCTTTCCCTCTTATTGCCTGTGATCTCACAAGCCTGTTATGAATGCCTCACACTAGCATCCTTGCTCTGCGGTGCACTCTGCCTCCGCAGGCCGGCTCTGGGCCACACTGACTCCCTGTGTCTCCATCCCCAGGCGATATCCTGGGCACAGCCATGCAGAACCTGCAGCAGCTCCTCCAGATGCCCTTCGGCTGTGGGGAGCAGAACATGGTCCTGTTTGCCCCCAACATCTACGTCCTGGACTATCTGAATAAGACGGGGCAGCTGAGCGAGGAGACCAAATCCAAGGCCATCGGATACTTAGTCAGCGGTGAGGAGGGGCGGGGCTTTTGTTTCTTCACTTGCTCCCTTCCAAGCTTGTGCTGGGAGCTTTTCTGTCTGCCTTGCTCAGATAATCCTTCCACTTGGAAGGATGGACGGACTGAGGGAACCACCTGCCTCTCGGGGGGGGAGGGGGAACACACTTGTATCTTCTCAGCCCTGTCATCCCATTGATCTCCAGTGTGTGAGCCCACTGGTAATTCACTCTTACCCAGCAAACCAGACTCGGCTCCCCAGATGGCCTATAGGCCTTTCCTAGCCACCAGTGTATTGGCAGCACCGTCACAACTGACCCCTCATCATTCACCTTTGAACCAGGGCCCCTGAGACCCCCTCCCCGCCAATCCTGCACCAGAGTTCAGAGGTTCCCTTTCCCAGGAGCTACTCCGAGTAGTTACTTCATTAATGGTTGGTGTTACAATAGATCACTTCCCAACAGGGGGTGCCATAGCATTGTAGTAGAAAACTCTACTCTCTGGAAGTGCTTGATGGGAGAAGATGGGTCCATGTGGATGAATGACACAGCCTGGGTGCTGCACTGCACTGGGTGCATTTCTGCTGATGAGATGCAAGGCGGAGAAGAAGAGCTGGGTTGGTTCTGCAGGTCTGGCAGCAGTAAATGGAGCAAAACCTGGGTTTAAGCCTTGTTTTCACTCGGGGAGATGTGTCTATTTGTGACACATTTAGCCGACTTGTAGTTTTAGTTAGTTGATCACGGTAAACTCTAGGCTCCTCGCTAAGGGTAACTCAACCAGCTAACATGTGTGAAACTACAAGTACCTTGTCTGTGTTAGGATTGAAACACGTGTTAGCTAGCAATGTTGGTAATGCTCCTTTATTCCTAATGTGGACATGACCTTTGCCAGTAAAGCCAGTAGCCATGACTCTGAACACACACGGGGCAGAGCTGCTGAGTGACAAGGGGCCCTTTCCACATAGTCACTTTTCAAAACAGCCCCAGTTTGGGTCACACCTTTAATTAATCCTCATTCTCCATTTCTGCTCCACCCTGTTTTTAATGAGGGTTAGCAATCTTTCAGAAACAGCCTTCCCATTTATTTTAGGTGCTGCAAAGGGATCCTTGAACCTGGTATAGGTGGCTAGTAGATGCACATCATAACCCTGTTGCCTGTACTTTCTTTTAATGCCTAACAGAAGACCCAGGCCTCTCTGCTGAGACACTGGGGCTGTTTTTAGGAATGGGAGGCCTGCCTGGCTTGTGTACTCTACATCGGACCTGCTTCTGCGTCTAAGGCTTGATCTAAACCCAGCTTTGTAGCAGTGTAACTATTTCAGTTAGGAGGTGATATTTTACCAAAATAATTTAATCAGTAAAACCCCTAGTGTGGATGCAGTTCTACTCCCTTCCCATCTGGGAACAAGCTGTACTGGTATTAGCACTTTTATACTATCCTAACTAAATCCACACTGGGGGATTCACAGCATTTTAATGTTACTGGTACAATTAAAGCAGGATGTTTGTATGTAGACAGGCCTGAAAATTCTCTTTTCCTGGCTGACGTCTACAGCTGGACTTTATTGCAGTAAAACCCAACTTCATTCTCCCTTTCAGGTTACCAGACACAGCTGAAGTACAAACACTGGGACGGCTCCTACAGCACATTTGGGCCACATTATGGGCAATCAGGGAACACCTGGTAAGATTTCAGTGCTGCTGAATTCTTTCCCTTCTCTTGTTATAACCTGGAGCTTGCCCATTGTTAACAGGTGGTGATCATGAAGGGGCGGAGGAGAGGGGAGGAGCTCTAGAGCTGATGATGTGGGATAAGGCAACTATGAGAAGTGGTAGGGAAGGGAGATCTCCCTTAGTTCATATGCTAGAGGCCTGCGATTTTGGATTAATAACCATTTACAGCCCTCTGATTCCCTGCTCAGTTCAGGTTAGAGCAGCCTGGGGGCTGTTCTAACTTGCTCCAGGTGGTCACAGTCCCCTGAGGATCAGACGTCAGCTCGGTGTGTCCAGAACATAGCACACTCCAGCCACTCACTCTCTGTACCAGGGGCTATATGGAGGATGGTGTAAAAGTGCCGGCCAAAGATTCCTGTGCTGGGTGACTTGCTGGTAGTTTCAGTTCCCTTTGTGTTACCTGAGCAGGGTGCAGAGGTCAGAACAGGGCAGAGAATCCACCCAGAAGTCCTGATTGTGGATACTTGTCCTTTCTGAAATTATGTGTTTGACCCTCCGATGGAAAATTTAGCCACCACTGCCCTCAGGATAATGAGGTGGCTGGTAACTCAGGGTGGAGCCATCACAGCCCCTCAATGCTTAGTGTATGCCTTGCTGGGTGAACAAACAGTTCTGCAGGGAGTGGCAGTGGGCAGCTCTGTCGGGTTGCTCTTCCCTCTGCCGCTACTGACTCCATTGCCCCAGTGTGGTGCTAGGAGGCGCTGTGCTGCAGGGAGTGGGTTGGGTAGCTCAGTAAGGGGCATTCTCCCGCTGAGTGCTGACCCCAGTCTGATGTTAGGGGGCGCTGTTTTTATAATAAGTGTAACTTTAGCGCCCTCGTGGCCAAGATGGAGTCTGCTCTGCAGGCAGCTTTGGCCAAGAGAGGGCGCGCGCAGGAATGCAGCAGGAGAAATCCCTTCCACCCCAGGGGTGCCTGTTCCAAACCCCCCAGAGTGAACACACACACCCACAGGAAAAGTACAGTGGATATAACAAGGGAAATATTTATTTACAGAGGGATGAGAGGAGAAAAACAACAAGGGGAAATATAGGGGGAGCAGTAAAACAGGGTTGCATCCAAGCCAAGGCCCCACTGGCCCAGTGGTAGCGCAGTCTGGAAGGGCAGACACTGAGCAATGTGTCTGCACACAGAGTTCAGGAGTCCTGAGCAAAGTTCCAGTCCGGTGGTGAGTCTTGGGTGCTCCTGGTCGTCTTCGGCGCCAGCGAACTTTCCCCCAACAAACCTCTCCGGTGCCCTCTTCTGCCGCTCTCTGAAAAGCCACACAGAGCGACCAGCTCCCCACTTAACTAGCTACAGCCTCCCTCCTTGTTCCCAATGCAGAGTCCCAAGCTCCAGTACTCACAGCCCCATACAGTTCTGGGCAGCCATGATACTGGGTCCAGCTCCGGCCTGTCCTCCTCTGGCGATTCCTCCCTGGCACAGTGCTCCTCCTGGCTCCTGTCCTGGGGTGTCCCCGATCGGCCCTGTCCATCCCAGGCCTCAGGCAGGTTCTCCCTCCTTCATTTTTCCAGGGCCTCCTGCTGCCTCTGCCTCTCCCTCTCCTTGGAGCTCCAGCGCTGCCCCCTGGAGTGTCCCTCCTTTTTTCTTACTCTCCCCGTCCCCCCAGGAAAAAGATTTAAAGGGGCCATGCACTCTAAACCCCAAAGGGGTTACATAAGAAAGTGCAGAGCCAGTGTCCTGGCCATTCCTGGTCACTGAAGATTGTGGGCTGTTCTCCCAAGGGTTCTGGACAACCACCTTCTACCCGCTAAACTGTGCCCCGGCCATTTGAAACCAATGCAGGAAGCTGGCTCACTTCCTGTCCTAAAAACGGGCAGTTTTGCTGTGGCGTGTCAGACGACTGCTGGGTCTTGCCCCCAGGCTCTGCTGCATGTCAGTAGGTGGCTGAATGAGATAATGGTTCCCTGGCCCATGGCCACCAGCTCTCTGGCCCCTGCTGCTTCCCCTCAGGCTGGCGATGCCCCAGGACCCCGTCCCCTCCAGCGAGCACAGGGCATGGGAGGGAGCTCTCACTGCTGCCCGCTCTCTGTCGCAGGCTGACGGCCTTCGTCCTCAAGTCCTTCGCGCAGGCCCGCTCTCACATCTTCATCGAGGAGAAGCACATCCAGGACGCCCTGGCCTGGCTCGTTGGCAAGCAGAAGGACAACGGCTGCTTCCGCAGCTCCGGGACGCTCCTGAACAATGCCATAAAGGTCACGTATCCGCCCAGCTGGCTTCCCATGGGCCTCATGGGACCCATACAGGACTCCAGTGACATAGAGAAAGCCTGCAACTGTGCATGGGAACAGCTCAGCCACTGCAGCAAATGGGGCTGGGGCAGGGGGCTTGGAAATGGGGCAGATGGGATCTACCAAGGGAGGCAAGAGCGGGGGAGAACCATACTGTACATGGAGTGACCATGGGTAGGGGAAGGGAGAAGAGGGGCAGATACCTGGAAGCTACTATAGTGTGGGAAGAACAGGGATGTAGAACACCCCTGGGAAGAGGGGCCAGTGGGTGGGGTTTTGGGGTTAATGTCTCTCTCTGTGGTTCCCTGCAGGGCGGGGTGGACGATGAGGTCACGCTCTCTGCCTACATCACCATCGCGCTGCTGGAGATTCCTCTGCCCGTCACTGTACGTACCTGTAACCCCTCAAGCCACAGACAGAGCTGGGGACCCCCCAGTCAGCAGCCTCCCATCCCGAGAGAGAAGCCTTTAAAAAAGGGGGAAATCCAGTCAGAAAAGACTTTAAATTGAAGTCCAAATCTGGAACTGGAATTTCCCTGCAGCTTCCCTTCCAGTCCAGGACGCTGGTTCTGTCTCATCTCTAATCCTTTTATATGATCTTTATTTAAAAACTTTTGAGGTGGTGTTTGCTTGATCCTCTCTTACAAGCCTACAGCTTAGAGTTTTACAGATATTTAACACTTGGGTAAATAACACTTAACCCCTTGGCAGTTGGCACCAGCCAAATGGGTCCCCATCAAGGGCTGATTTCTGTTCTCCTTCAGTTAGGTCTGCTCCACACCCAGAAATCACACTGGTAAAAGTTTTATCATCAGCGAGCAACCGAAAAGACTATATTGGTGCAGTGAGTTGACACTGGGCCAGTTGTGCCAGCGTGTTGTATTCAACTAGTATCAGGCCAGATTGGCAAAAGTGTGGTGCGTTGTGGGTAGGCATCCCAGTGTCCTCTGTGCCGCTTTCAGCAGCACTGCCTTGTGGGGAAATGTTGCTGCGTAGCTTTCACTGTGCTTGTGGGAAATGTTCACTCAGCAGGTGGGACAAGGTAGCAAGTAGCAGGAACAGCTGTGGCTGTGGAGAATGTGCTGACTGTGTAAAAAACAGGCGGGCTTCCCATCATTGGGACCCTTGGTTCAAAAGTGCTGCCAGACAGCCTCTGCTAAAGGGAATGTTGCACTGTGGGACTGCAGTGGGTGACCTCTCCCCTCCCTCTCTCAGCCCATGTCTCTCTCCCCACACAGCACTCTGTGGTCCGTAATGCTCTGTTCTGTCTGGAGATGGCCGCAGAGCAGGGAGGAAACCACGTGTACACCAGGGCGCTACTGGCCTACGCCTTCGCCCTGGCGGGGAAGGAGGAGAAGCGCAGGGCACTGCTGGACTCGCTAGACAAGGAAGCTGTGAAAGAGGGTGAGAGTTCCCGACAGGCCCTTCTCCTGCATCCCAGCCCACTGGCCCTACCTCCCCCACTTGTAAGGTGACCATGTACTAAGAATCATATACAGGTGCTCAGAGGGGAAACCACAGCAGAGGAAAGTTAGGAGGCACCAGGACCAGGTGGGAGAATGTTATTTGACTTGAAACAAGATTGAGAGAGAGGCAGCCCAGGCATCCAGATTGTAATTGATTATATCCTTCAGTATCCAACCTACCTATTAGGTAAAATGTCAACATTCCCTTTGCATTTGTCTCCCTTGCGTTTGCCCTTTCCCTTGTCCCTGCCTTCCCTCCATTTGCCCCCTTTCTCTACTCTGGAGCTTGTTAGCTTTTCCTCTGTTTGTTTCAGTCTGTTTTCCCCTTTTCTATACTGTGAAATAACTGGTCTCTCCTTTCTTTTCCCCGTGCTCTCTTCCTCCTTCCCCCAAGTCTCCAAATCTCTCTCCTGCCTCCCACACCAAAAGCTCTCACATACTCCCTTCTTCCCTGCCCACAAAATCACAGGCATACTGTGCAGATTCTCTTCCTCCCTTTCTTGCCCTCCTCCCTAGGATCTCTCACCCAAGGTTTTTCTTTCCTTCTCCCCTGGTTTCTCCTTCCCTCTCCCTCTCCCCGCTCCTTTGGGTCCAGACCGTCGCTACCCTCCTCTCCCTCTTTGCCTCAGGAGGATTCCTGTGTGTCCCCCTTCTCCCCCCCAGGACTGTCGCCCATTTTGAGGGGGGAGCCTGTTGCAGGGGGAGGAAGCAGCTCAGTGGCATCTAGCTTCCTTCCCCCCCCACCCCCCCACAGGCTCTGGTGGCTACAGCAGCCCAGGAACGGGCCAGCACCGAGAGCAGCTCAGGGGGCAGCAGGTGAGGCAGAGGATGGTTTGGTCCAAGGGGCATTACATGGAGAGAAGCATCAAGGGGGCACATTTTAGGACACTGGGAGATGCCTTACAGCTCCCCAGACGTAGGGGGCATTACCAGGGAGGAGAGAGTTGGGGCCGAGTCCCCTTTCCCTAGGGCAAGTTCCTGTGGGGACGGTTTGATTGTGGCTTTTTTTAAGGTGCTGAAATATTCATATAAAGACAAAGGGAACTTTTAAAAAATGAGAGCTGGGGCCGGGGCTGCCGGTGCCTGACTTTGTAGCGACACAGGTGTATCTGGGGGTCCCACCCCCCCACACCTCAGTGCTGTGAGTGAGCATATCCTGAAACCCTGACCAAATGGTACAATTCCCACTGAGCAATAGCACAGCTCTGCCGGTGTCTTCGCTGGCTCCGCTCCATTCCTCACTCCAAGCACTGCTCCTCACTCTGAACACTCGTTCCATGGGAGCGATGGCCCCTGGTCAGCACAGAGTGACGTCTGCTCCCTACAGCAAGAGACAAACGAAGAGGAGAAGCCTGATGTTTGGACTGATAAAATAAAAAAACAGATCATTCCGGGGGGCCCAAATTAAGGTTCTGGTGTCCCAGGAAATCCCAGGAAGAACTGGGACTGTGCTGGTAAGAAAAGGACTTATGGGCTCTTCTCCCCGCTGGAGTGGGGTGTGGCCGTCACTGCTGTAACCCTTCGGCCTTGAGCGCCTGGGGCCACTTAGCGACCTCACACTTTTTGGATCAAAGAGCCCAATAAAGGCTGCTACTGTCCATTCCTGGGATGTGCCTTCATAAGATAAAGGGGATGTAGGCACAGAGGTGGCAGCCTGATTAGTCGCTGAGAGTTCGTACCACAAGGTTTGTATAAATCCACTAGACCAGCAAGGGAGGGACTATTTAATCCTTTCACGTCTCATGTCAACATGCCAAACGAGCTCGGGGGGCTCTGTTCTCCCACCCGCAGGAGCAGAAGGTCAATAACCCCCTCAGAAATGGCATCTGTATTTCCTTCTCTCCTGCCCTCCCTCTCCCTTCTCCCACGGCAGATGGCTCCAGTCACTGGCAGAGGCCTGGGAAGGAGCCGAAAGCCGATCTCCCCTTCTTTCACCCCCGTGCTCCTTCTGCCGAGGTGGAGATGACATCCTACGTCCTCCTCGCTTACCTCACCACTCAGCCGGCGCCATCCCAAGACGACCTGTCATTAGCATCTCAAATTGCAAAGTGGATCAGCAAGCAGCAGAATCCCAACGGGGGCTTCTCCTCCACCCAGGTGAGTGGTTCTCCTCCCCAGCCTCAAACAACCAGGGCAGGAGGGAGAGGCAGACAGGAGAGGGCAGGAGACAGACAAGCAACCTGGTAGACGGGGGAGGCTGCCCTGGGGATGGGGCAGTCCCCTCACTGTACAGTTTAGATCATGGGATAGTCACAGCATGGAGCATAGTGACATCCAATCCCCACAGGCTCCGGCGGGCTAATGAGGCGAGAGACTGGACAAGTGATGCTCCTGTGTACGGAGGGCAGAAGATTCACCCTCAGCACCCACGAGTGCAGTACCATCCCCACCTGTCCCCAGCACTGACCTCATCCAGCCAGGCCAATTCAGCTCGTGAGCTGAGGCCTCCCCAGAGAAGCAGCAGCAGCCAGTCACTTCCAGACACACCCAGGGGGAAGCGCCATCCTGAGTGACAACCAAACAGGAGGTGCCACCTCCCCCTTTGAGCAGGTGCAGGCCATGCTGGTGCTTGGATGCTGGGACCTCCGGGAGTGACCTCTCTAGACAGGACCAATCATTGGCCCCATGTTCCACCATTTCCCTGGTTGGCTTGATACCCACAGGGCTGAAAGACTTTCTCATACTCCATTACTGAGCCTCCTGGCTGCCTCGCCATGGTCCTCTCTGAGCCACAGGCAGCTCCCATTTCACTTGGTCTGTCTATCCTGAGCTGCCCCTTCGGGCAGATGTCTTCATGGGAGGGTGGGTGGTATCTTCCCCCAGCTCCTTTCAGTGGAGTGTCAGAGATACCAGATCCCCAAAGTTCCCAAAGGTATTTAGACACCTGGCTGCTTTCAATGGGAGAGAGGTGCCTAAATACCTTGGAGGATCTGGGCCCAAGGGAATAGGGAGCATGGCATGTACTGGTGATGGGGAGAGAATGGGTGGAAATGGGAAAAGCCGACCTTTCTGTCTCTCTTCTCCACCTGAGCAGGGCATTGGTGTGTTGGAGGAGCTGTCGGGATGGGGACTCCAAGCTCATGGAAATGGCTAATTTATCCCCTTGGGTGCCTGGGCCCATCTCTTGTCTGGCAGGACACAGTGGTGGCGCTCCAGGCCCTGTCCCGATACAGAGCTTCCACCTATGCCAAGAGCGGAGGAGCGTCCACAGTGACTCTGCAATCCACAGGGAATTTCCAGGCCCAGTTCCAGGTGGATCATACGAACCGTCTGCTGCTCCAGCATATGGCACTGCCAGAGGTGCCAGGGGACTACAGCACGGGGGTGACAGGAGAAGGATGTGTCTACGTGCAGGTGAGGGCCCTGGGACAGGGGGAGAGGGAGAGGGAGAGGCTGCTGCTGAGGGGAGCCCATCTCATTCCCATGGAGATGGCAGGGTGGGTGGGCTGGGTAGGGAGGGAAGGAAAAGAGAGTAAGAGATGGGGGAGGAGAAAATAGGAAAGAGGTGTGAGGAGGAGAGAGAGTTGACAGAGAGAGTTGGGGAATGGGGAAAGAGAGAGAAGAGATAAAGGAAAGAATGAAACTGAGCGGAGGGAAGGAGATGGACAGATGGAGACACACAGAGAAATGTGTATTCTCTTTCAGACCAGCCTGAGGTACAACGTGCTCCCCAAGCCAGGCGAGGCGCCATTCGCGCTGGAGGTGCACACAGTCCCCAAGACATGTGACAGCCCCAGGGCCCAGAGGACCTTTGACATCTCCATAAACATCGGGTAACTCCCCCTCGCAGGGCCAAGCCTTCTGTAGCAGCCTTAGGGTTGGGGACGTCACTCCAAGAGCCCCCAGGGGTGAGGGGAGACCCCAGAAAAGTAGATATAAATCATTATTTTTCTAAAAATTAAAAATGGATTTTTACATTAAATCGTGGTATTTTCTTAATTGCAAGTGCTCTTTTCAATGTCAATCAGATTTTGTATTTCTGTGTTGTCAGCTCTTCCCCCCCCCCCCCCAAATTGTTAAAGTGATTGTTTTGTGCTTGTTACTCTAAGAGCTTCAGTAACATCCTTTGTGTGAAAGAAACACAAACTCAGACACAAAACTGCCCGGCCAGTAGCCCGTCCTCTATCTGCAACCACCACCACCCTCCCACAGAGCGAACTGCCCCCAGTCACAGGAGCTGAATGCTTTGACTTGACCATTCTCCTTCAGCAGGATTTGCAGTCTGAGTTCAATCAGACTCGTGCTCCTAGATCGCTTCGGTGCTTTTATAAAACCCACCCTTAGCTGCCAAAATATGGGCTTAGCAGTGTGTATATAAAAAAGCTCACAATTGCTTTGCTAGTGTATGGAAATAACTTCCCAGTGCTAACACTAAACCAGTCTGGATCTGAAGTGACAGAAATTTTATCCCAATAAAACCGATGTTTTTAGTAATAATACAGTTTTAGCCCCTGATGCTGCAAACACTTCTGCACGTGCTCCAGTTTCCTCACCTGTGCCTCTGTTCATTTGACTGGAACTAGGTACCTGCTAAAAAGTTTGCAGGAACAGCACCTTCACTTCCAATATTTTGGTTTTTGTGTGCAGAAGTTTTGTAAAACTCTAATAGGATCCTCTAGCAGTAGTAGCATTTAGAAACACCGGTTTTATAAGTTAGTTCAGCACACACTGTAATCTAAAGTTTTAATTGCACAAACTTTTACACTGATTTTCAAAACCTGAATCACACATAAATTAATTATATTTTTAAAAAATCAAGTTATTTAAATCCCGATTTCAGTTGCTCCCTCCTCCTGCCCCCACCAATGATGGGCATATTTTAACTAAACCCCTTATTGGATGGGAAGCCCTGTGCTTGAGGGACTTTCAGCAAACTTACACTGCTCCAGGGCAGGACTGAGGGGCATTGGCAGGGCTGTGTGGGGAGCCCAGGACTGGAATAGCAGGGGCTGTAGGGCAGCAGTGAAAGGTAGTGGCAGGACAGGGGGCCACTGAGGGTGGGAGATGCTGCAGGTCAGGGTTGAGGTGCATCAGCTCTGTGCTGAGATGTATGAAACCTTGTTTCATTTCCTGCTTGGTCTCCCAGTTACACAGGGAAACGCCCCGTCTCCAACATGGTCATCGTTGACGTTAAGATGCTGTCAGGATTCATCCCTGTGAAAACATCAGTGAGGAAGGTAACGGCCCTTCTGTGTATGGGCGGCAGCTCCCCAGGGGTATCTGCCCCACACCCCAGCGGAATCCAGCTCCCCACAACCCCAACCTCACGCAGTGGCCATCCAGGGCCCTTTGACTCCAACCTCACTTGAGGGGTAGCTGGCCCCAGGTTAGCTCCAAACCCCAACCCCTCATTTGCAGTCTGGCCCCTTCCTAGTCCCTTCTCCAGCATCAGGACCCCCCTTGTCTCCCGTCTCTTTGATCCCATCTTTTCTTTCTGACCCTCCCCTGATCTCCCACTCCTTCCCCGTCCTGTCCCATCCCCCTGAGCTCCCACTCAGTGACTCCCTGATAAATGGTTATGCACAGGGTGAGCGGGCCCAGTTGGAAGCACCTCACAGTCTCCCTTGGAGGGGGCAACGTTCCTGTAAGGGGAAGTCAGGATGGGCTCGTGGGGTGCTTGGGAGAGAGAGTGAGGAGCCTCCACCTCCCTGTGACCCTCTCTGCTCCCCCAGGCCCAAGAACCCCCTCCCGCCCCCCCCCCCCACACACACACTGCAACTCCTGAGCCCACCCCAGGCCCTGCATCTTCTCAGGGAGACCCAGATGGTGGGAGGTGCCCCTTCAAGGGCCCTGAGGTGAGATCTCACCAGATTAATGAAGCCTGTGAGAACAGGGAAGGCAGTGCCCACAGCCACAACCCTCCCCTCAGGGGACGGGTCAGACACTGAGCTGATGCTGCACTTGATAGAGGCCCAGTCCCACAGGGTGACTTAGGGTTGCCAGATATTTCAAAACGACAAGCCCAAATGAGTCTCAAAACAAGCCCCAAATGCACCACTCCTTGAACAACCACCGTAAGTACTGAGGATATATTCCTCCCACCTTCCCCACATAACACCCCCCCACACACACTGCAACACCCCCCACACTCTTTGCCAAACCGGATGATCCACGGTGGCAGGTAGCCCCATAGGGGCCTGCCCACCACGGGGCTGACTCACTAAAAGAGCCGTGCACCCACCCGTGGGGATGGACTGCCTGGTCAGGAAGCTGGCCCCAGGTCCAGCCATACAGCTGCCAGCACCTCTAAGCAAGAACCTCCTAACACCACCCCCTGCACCCAGTCATTGTGGGAGGGCTCTGGCATGGACAAGGGTGACTCCAAGTGCCTGTGAGGCAGGGAGGGTGTCTGATTGTTGCCAGCTGGGGCCCTTAGTCTTACCGGGGGTATCGGAGTTCGGGGAGTCCAGGCTAGTGCTCCTCTAAGTCCTCTGTCTGCTGAGCTGTCTCCCAATCCATCCTGGCTTGCTGCCACGGTCGCAGTCTTCTTGCTGCCACTGGCAGCCACGGGCACGGTGCCACATGGTGGGCAGCGTGGTGGGTGGTGGCGGCCTGGTCTCTGGGTCAGGTTTTGGAATTCGGATGCTCTCAGTCTGGGGCATTTCACACCTCAGTGCACTAGGTGGGTAGGGCCACGCTAGAGACTCCACCCCTTCCTTTAAGGCACCAGCATCCCATTGCTTAGGGCTCTGGGGGGGTTCGAAGCGGGGCTCAGTAACATCCTGCTTCTCTCCCTTGGCCGCTGGCAGCTGGAAGGACATAACCACATCCACCGCACAGAACTGAGCACCAATCACGTGCTGCTCTACATGGAGCAGGTGAGCGCTCAGGTGGGGCCAGGATGGGCGAAGGAGAGTCACCCCCATCGTACCCGCGATAGAGGCACTGAGTGGAGGGAATCTCCCAGGCCAGGGCCAGGAAAGAGAAACCCATGTATCCTCCGCCAGCTGCTGCTGCTCCTCAGTATTTCCCTTCAGCACTTCCTGCTCCCCCAACATACAGAGCCTACGGGTACCGGGGAGAGCGGCTCGTACCCAGGGCGGGGGAGGGCAGGGCTTCTTCCTCCTCCCCCAGGGCCTGATCCTTGCCAGGCCCTGCAGCCAAGGGGGGCAGATGCTGCACCTGCAGGATCATGGGGGGGAGCAATGGGGGAACACGGAGGGGAGATGGGGAAGGAGAGGATGAGGTGGCTCAGAGCGTCCTCCTGAGTCTCGTCTGTTTCCCCCTGACCCCAGGTGAGCAATGTGACTCAGAGCTTCTCCTTCGCGGTGGAGCAGGACTTCCCCGTGCAGAGCCTGAAGCCGGCACTGGTGAAAGTCTACGATTACTACGAGACGGGTGCGTGTGGGGGCAGGGCTGGGGGGACGTTAGCTCCCATGGGCCTGTCACAGGGAGGGGAGAGGCCACAGTCAAAGCCACAGGGGGACCCTCTGGGCTCGGGATTGTGTTTGGCCTCGTTCTCTCGATGATCCACCTCCCCACTCCTGTGCTGCCTCCTGAGGGTGGGGACAGGGCTGGGGCTGAGCTGGGAACCTCACGCCAGCGCTGCCTCCTCAGCGACTGCCCATGCAGGTTCAAAGGGCAAACCCCATTCCCTTCTCCTCCTGCTTCCACTGAGCTGAATGGCCCTGCCACCACCATCCCTGACACTGGTTTGTCCCATGCAGACAGCGTCCCCCTCTCATCTCTGGACACAACAGGCCCATCTCAACAGCGTCACCCCTCTCCCAGATGAGAGTGTGGGCCACACCGGGATTATGGGCGAAGGATCATATTCCACTGGCCTCATGCTCGCACCATGAGCCCCAGACCCCTCCCGCACTGTAGAGGGAAGGTGCCAACCCAGGTGGGTCAGAGCCAAAGGGATCTGGGAGGGTCCTGGGTTCAGATCCTGCCCTGAGATCCCAGCTCTGGGTGTGATCTGGGGGAGGCACATTCGCTCCTCCACCTCCCCAGCTAGGACATCGGGTGACAAAACCAGAGCCCAACGGCAACCCCGGTGGTCGTGTGTCAGACGAGGTGCAAACGGCCATAGGGCACCTGGCACAGACCCGCTGGAGATGCCTGTTGTGCTGTAGCCTTGGGGTAACCTTTGCCTTCCTCCCATGGAGCCCAGCTGAGGTTCCCCCAGTGTCCCTGGAGACAGGGCTCCCTCCCCTCCTGCCTGAGATCTCTGGTGCGGTGCCAGCTCTCTGCCGCAGGGCCTGGTGGAAGTGCGAGGAGTCCTGCTTGGGTCTCACACAGCCCTGATCACATTTCCCTTCCCTCGTGTCTTCCAGATGAATTTGCCATCGCTGAGTACAGCGCCCCCTGCAGCAAAGGTAGCGTATGAAGAGCCATTTCCTCCCCTCGTCCTGCTCACCGCACCCCCGGATCTACTCCCCACTGCGAGAGCTCAGCTCCAGGCAGTGCATCCCCGGTGCAGTCGGAGCTGGTGGCTTTTTTCCCCTGCACAGGGGTTTGTTGCCTGCACTGATGGCGTCTTTGCTTATTCCGGGGGATAGATGCTCCTTTCATCCCTCACTTTACACATCTCCCTGCTGCAGCCTCTGCCTCGTGAGCCGTATTGAAACTGTCATTGCAGTGGTTTGTGAGAGACTCTTCCAGGGGCGGGCGAAGGCTCCAGCCCAATCAGAGCCAGCAAGTCCCTGCCATCTCACTGGGTCACTTGTTTCTGTGACGTTTTTAGAGATGGGCTGTCCCGGGCTCAGATCAAATAAGAACCTGAGACCACTCAGCCTGTCCTCTAAGCTCAGATTCCTTGCACCCCCCTTTCCCCAGCAGCTGGGTCTGAACTTTCTGCTTCTGGCTAGGATCAGAGGAGCCAAAATATCCGTGACAGGGAGGATCAGAGAGTGAATGAAAGAACCAAAGCACAGGAGAGCCAGACAGACAGAGGAGGGGAGGGTCTCCCAACAGCAGGACTCAGCAGAAGCCTCCTTTTCCCAGCCCTTGTTCTGCAGGTCTGAGAGGCCCAGGGAAGGATCTCAGCATCCAGGGGCTTCTCTGGGCTCCATTCCCCCTGGCGCTGATCCACAGGCAGCTGCTCAGTCCCCGTGCAGGGAGCTCCCTTCCCTCCCCTGGGCACTGATGGCTCTTGTGTAAATGGATTCACTCCAGTCTGCGCTGGGTCCCATAGGAACAAAGGGGCGGGGAGAGAACGTGCTCCTCGGATCTGCACCTCGCTCCCGAAGTAAATGTCCGAGCTGAGCCTCAGCATGTCTATGGCACCGAGTATCTTGTTGCCCCACGTCCATTCCAGCTGGGCTGTCTCCCTGCCACATAGCTGCTCTGCAGTGTCAGACACAGCAGGGATGGTTCTAGCCGGACCTTAGGCTGACACAGCCAGCGCTGGATCCTGTGCTGCAACTCCCCAGAGCTCTGAAACGCCCTGTGTGGAGGCAGATGAAGCATGGCCCTGCCCCTGGTAGGGAGAGGTCAGGGCCATGGAATCTCCTGTCCAGGGCCCTGGCAGTGCTGTGTTCCCTGCAGTGGAGCAACCGTGCCCAGCCCTGGATGTGTGTTGCTGGCTCTGTACCAAGGCCTGGGGAAGGCGTGGCATTTCTCTTCTCTAAACCCCTCCTTTTCCTGCTCCTTTCCCCCTCACAGTGGGAGCCGAGCAGAGCAATGTGTGAGGGATGGAGTCGTGTTCCGAGCCTCCTGCATCCCACCTGCTTAGCCCCTGTGCAGGCTGAGGCGGTTGGATGGAGCGACGGAAAGAAAACAGCAGCAAGAGGGAAACAAATATTACTAATCAATGAATTCACCAAACTGACCAATGGCTCCTGGCCTCTCTGTTCCCAGCCCCCTTATCCCTGTTCAGCCCCAGATCACAGCTTCACCCAGGACTTCTCAGGCCAAGGTCTGTCCCATCCAGCTAGGGCTCTGCCCTGCGCAGCCAGCCGGGGGACAGGGTCTGTGGGAAAATATCTGCTAAGCACCATTGTGTCCAATAGCCCTCACCTTTTCCAGTTAGCGACTAGTGCGGGATGTTCCTTACTTGTAAACATGAACTGTGGGACTGTAGAGTCTCTCTGCCCGCTACAGGATGGAAACAGAAATACTCAGCTGTGTGCTGGGGCCTGATACGGCTAACATGTAGTGGGGTCTCCTTTGGATGAAGTGGTTAAGGCCTGGGGATTTGGAACACCAGCCTGTAAGTTCCATCCCTGCTGCTCCCATGAAGTGCCAACTGGCCACAGCGCGTAGCATTTTGACAAGTGGTTTGTCCTAGAATTGAATGGCATGTTTCAGGGATTTATATAATACTAGTTGTAAGTGCCTCAGCTAATGGGACTTCCAACCCCCTTCCCTTTGGGAAACTACTCCACAGTCTGAGAGCCCCTTCACAGTTAGAAAATGTTTCCTGAAACGCTCCCCTTTTCTCGGTTTCAGCCCATTTACTCCTAATTTTACCTGTTCAAGTCCCCTAAATAATGTCCCCTCTTCTTTTGTTATTTACCCTATGACGGGTTGGATCACAGAAACAGCCTTTGGGGCTGCCACCTGATGTGCTTCTACTACCTCTGAGCCTGTTTTCCCTCCTAGCTTGGGACTCCAGAACCTTGCCTGTTTGAGCCAGACACGCTAACCTGCTACAAACCCAGACCCAGGTCTGAACCATGTCCCCTAAAAGCTGCAGGCTTAACTGAAAACAGCTTAAGAAGCGTTCCTATCTCCAACACCCAGATGTCCAGTTCCCAATGGGGTCCAAACCCGAAATAAATCCGTTTTACTCTATATAAAGCTTATACAGGATAAACTCATAAATTGTTCGCCCTCTATAACACTGATAGAGAGATATGCACAGCTGTTTGCTGCCTTCCCCCCCCCCCCCCCCCCAGCCAGGTATTAATACATACTCTGGGTCAATTAATAAGTAAAAAGTGATTTTATTAAGTACAAAAAGTAGGATTTAAGTGGTTCCAAATAATAACAGACAGAACAAAGTGAATTACCAAGCAAAATAAAATAAAACACACAAGTCTAAACCTAATACAGTAAGAAAACTGAATACAGATGAAATCTCACCCTCAGATGTTTCAATAAGCTTCTATCCCAGACTGGACCCCTTCCTAGTCTGGGTACAATCCTTTCCCCTGGTACAGTCCTTGTTCCAGCTCAGATGGTAGCTAGGGGATTTCTTATGACTGCAGCCCCCTTTGTTCTGTTCCACTCCCTTATATATCTTTTGCATAAGACGGGAATCTTTTGTCCCTCTCTGGGTTCCCACCTTTCTTTCTAAATGGAAAAGCACCAGGTTGAAGATGGATTCCAGTTCAGGTGACATGTTCACATGCCACTGTAAAACTTCATTACCCACTTGCCAGCACACATGTATACAGGAAGACTTACAAGTAAAACAGAGCTATCTACAGACAATTGTCCTGGTTAATGGGAGCCATCAAGATTCCAAACCACCATTAATGGCTCACACTTTGCATAATTACAATAGGTCCTCAGAGTTATATTTTATATATCTAGTTTCAGATACAAGTGTGAGCAGAGTCAGGATGAGTTCTACCCTGACATCTGGTGGTGAATTGTGGCGAGTTGTGGAAAAGAAATTCAGGGGCTGATCTTGTTTGCATAGGCACACTCACCCCGCCTAGCATGAGCCCACAGCAGCTCAAATGGTCACTTTGGCTGCTGTGGGATCCCCAGTTTCTCTGTTATTGGGGCAGAAGAATAAAGTGTTGTTACCCTGATTATGTGAATCAAGGACAATGGAACTGTTTTATGACAGAGGGACTCGCCATCAACTAAGTAGCACTCGCTAGACAAGGGACATGGGTTCCAAAACCCAGTGGATTGAGAGGGGGTGTGGGGGCTGGTATCTCTACCTGATGGTATAGACCCTGTTTGAGGGCCTGAAATACCAATTATATCTGTTTCTCTTCCTTCCTTCTCTGTCTTTTCTTTTTCTACTGTGGAATATCAAAGCTAATTTTAATTCTGTTAAGAGTCTAGTTACAGGCTGTTGAGCTGATTTCACTTTGGGCCACTGGTGTACCAGCATGGAGACTCTCCTACTACAAGCTGAAATCACTAAAGAACTAAAACTGGTAAGAGCTGAAATTGTTGGTGGGGAGGCCTGATGATATGTTGCTGAGTGGCTGATAGAGCAGAACAGTTTGCAGAATGGCTGGAGTGGCTCATGGTACAGCTGGTGGAGCAGAGTGGCTGGTGGAGTCACTTGTGGTGAAGGCTGCAGCAGAACCCCCATGGAGAGATGGGGCAGTTGGCCTTGGACCACGTAAGGTGCCCCTTACACTGCTGTGCCCCCTCCCCCGGGTGGGAGGTAAAGCTCTGCAGATAAACTTTTGAACTCTGGGGCTGCACTAACCAGGGACAGAGACTTTTGGGTTGTTGGACTTTTGGGTGATTTTTTGGGTTGCTGGACTTAAAATCCTGAGGGGAAAAGGACACTGCCAAACTTACTTGGGGGTGGGTCTTTTGCTCATGGTTTGTGTTATGAATCCTGTTTGTGGTGTTTCCCCAACATAATGCTGCATTGTTTCCCACCTTTATTAAAAGGATTTTGCTACACTCAGACTCTGTGCTTGCGAGAGGGGAAGTATTGCCTTTTAGAGGCGCCCGGGGGGTGGTATGTAATTGTCCCAGGTCACTGGGTGGGGGCTCGAGCCGGTTTTGCATTGTGTTATTGAAACGGAACCCCTAGATACTGAACCCGGCCCTTGTTGCTGCCAACTCATACGGGCAGAAGGGTTACACAAGAATGATACATTCATACAAATAGGATGAACACACTCAGTAGATTATAAGCTTTGTAATGATACCTTATAAGAGACCTTTTTCATGAAGCATATTCCAGTTACATTATATTCACACTCATTAGAATATTTTCATAAAATCATATAGGGTGCAATGTCACATACCCTTTTTAAATGCATGTAGTGAATTATTGTGCCTTCTAGTTATGCATTATTTCGCCAAACTATGCATATTTAGTTCTTTCAAAATCTCTTCATATGTTGCTTTATTCAGCCTTTTCTCAGCATGTCTGTCCCAGGAGTGTTCTCTCTCTGAACAAAGAAAACCCTGCATCTGATTTTCTGGCTTTTCACCTTATTTTCATGTGTCCTTGACTAGGTCTTCTCCCCTGAGCAACGTAGTTATGTTGACCTAACCCCCAGTGTAGACAGCGCTATGTTAATGAGAGAACTTCTCCTGTTGACATAGCTAATGCCTCTTGAGGAAGTGGATTAACCACATGATGGGAGAAGTTCTCTCTTTGGCATAGTAGTGTCTTTACTAAAGCGCTACATTGCCACTGCTGCAGTGCATTACCTGAAGATAAGTGCTTTGTGTCCTGCTGCGATTCTCTATTATTTACACACTAACAGTCCCATCTGCACTATGCTTTTAAAAAAGACCTTGTCTACAAAATGAACTGGATTTAAATTAGAGCTGAGAGAAAATGGGATGAACATTAGAAGTAACATTTTTTGCAGAATAAAAAGTTGCAAAAAAATATTGATTCAGAAATGACAACATATATTGTTTCAATCTTTTCTAGTGAAATGGAATGTTTCCATACTCTCAAAACGACACATTTTGTTCTTGGTTGTTGCACTGAATCTAAATGTTTAGCTTTGAATCAGTTCCCCTTTGAACTACATCTGCGTAAGGTGCATGGTGCCTCAAGAGATGCAATTTGGGTTGCATATGCCCCCATTCTCCCCACCCCAGGTCAGGCTCTGGCAGGACTACATATCTCATAATGCACCTGCAGTCATGTGACTTTAATGATGCATCACATGGCTCAGTCAGATGGATCACCATGATGCATTATGGAAGGTGTAATCTGGTCAAGGACTCTTGCTCATAGGGAGAATGGGGGTACATGGAGCCTGAACTACAATTCCCATGAACCTCTATGCAACCTAGATAGATGCAGTTTGAGGCTACATTAACTTACATACCAAACTATAATATTATTTCATATTGCTGTCTCTTGTAGTTTTGCTATTTATATTTGATGGTCTTTTCTCCATCTGGCCCTTATTGTCCAACCATGGATAAAATCTGTGTTCTCTATTTAAAAGAATGACAGTTACTGCACCTCTCTTTAATATGCCCCTCACCAGGGTACAAAGAGCACAAGTGTGGGTCACTATTTGGAATAGAAACCGCACATGATGAACAGGGAGCACTGCATCAGAAATGGAGTAGAGCACCAAAGAATAAAAATTAACCCCCCCCCCCCCCAAAAAAAAAACAGTAAACCAGAAAGAAAGAAAGAAAGAAAGGAAACAGGTTCTCAACTGTTAACTAACTACACACACTAGAGACACAAGCTAAACTAGCTGACAGCATCACTTGAAGAAACCATGAGGTAAACTGCTCGGCGAGCTCTGGCCCAGGCCCTTGCCAGTGAGAAGGAACTGAACGGGGCTGGAGCAGCACCGCTCTTATATATCCTGGGTGAGGGCCAAAAAGTCATGCAGGGTATATATGGGTATTGCCGAGGAATTCTGTGATTGGTCCCTGCACACCTGAGTGGAATAGACATGTGCAATACATCTTGAAGAACAAGATACAATACAGCTAAGGCCTGGTCTATACTACAGGGATAGGTTGACATAAGCTGCCTTGCATCGACTTAGCTGTGGAAGTGGAAGTGTCTTCACTTAATTGTGGCTCCTACTGATGGAAGTGCCTCTCTATGCTAACTTAATAACACCAAGCGGCGTACAGTGACTGTCAATGTAATTAGGTCAATGCGGTATCAGTGTAGACACTGCATTGCTTACATCAACTGTTACTGGCTTTCAATAGCCATCCCACAACGCCCCACACTGACAACACAATCGATAAAAGTGCTTCTGGTGAGGACACACGCCAGCGACACAAGGAGCCAAGTGCGCACACACACACAAGTGATTAAATAACTGCAGTGGCTGTACGCTGAAGTAAGTTACATTGACATAATTTTGTAGTGCAGACATGGCCTAAGTAACCATTATTTCTGCAACCAGACATAGAGTCTTTCAAGAAAAACAAGGCCTGTCAAGGCTGATTCCCCACTCTGGCACATTGAGTGCAGAAGGTGGGGGCCCGCAAGGATTCTAAAAATTTATACTGGCCACTCCCGGCTTGTATTAAACTCCCAGGGTTACAGCTTCTCTCTGACCCTGGCTTGGTAAATGCTGCCACCATCCAACTGCAAAACCCCTTTGAGAACCCAGGAAGGCGCACTTGGGAATTCCTCCCTGTGGGGTCCCCTCAAGCCCGTTCACCCCCCGCCCCAAGGGAAGAGCTGAGAAAGAAAAACAAAGGAAATAAACTGTTGCTACCAGCTAATTAAACAACATGCGCACAAACCTCCGAGGACACAAAAATCCAATCCTGTTTTTTAAAAAGTTAAATTTTATTAAAAACAAAAAGAAAGAAAATGCACCTGGAAAACTTAGACTATTTAAAAAGAGCAAATACAAGGATTAAGCATCAAGTATAGTTTCTTGAGGTCCCGCTTAAAGGTTACAAGCAAAACAAAAGCATTTAGGATTAGCACAGAGAAGTCCACAAGCCATAAAGAAATAAAAAGAAATAAACCTAATCACATTTTCCTAGACATTTCCTGATCTACTTACATATCTGGGATTTCAAATGAGTAGTTTCTAGGTATGATACCGATGATTTTTTGTACCTGACCCAAAGCTTCTTACAGCATAACTGCAGCCCTGTCTGCCTCTCCCCGAGAACAACAACAGACAGACAAAAGGGGAGTCTTGTTTCAATTTTAAAAAGTTCTAACCTTCCCATTGGTTCTTTTGGCCAAGTGCCCACTCACTTCCTTTTACCTATGCATCACAGTGAGACTTTTTAACTCTTACAGGTAAAGCAGTAGAGAACAGCTACTAAGAGGGATTTTATAGCTACTGGCTGGCTGGGTGTCCATAAAAGGGAGCTACCCCCCCCCCTTTAATTTATTACAGGGCCAATGAGATTAATGTTAAAAAAGTGGGTGGGGGATGGAAACCTTAAGGAAAGAAAGTTTTTCAGGTCTTCTCTGTGCAGCATAAAGCAACATAACAAAGGCACAAGCCCAGCTCTTCCTTTCCTTTGCAGGTCACTCTTATATGTAAGAGCAGACAAAGCCCTAGAGAACAGACTGCTGGGCACAATACTGCATTGGCTAGTGCAAGGGAAGGAATGGACAAGACAGGACCTAGCAGAGCCTTCCAATCTCTAATTTCCTGTATTCTAGAAAAATATTGTAGGTCCTACAAAAACACAGCTAGTGTTCATTTTATAATTTTTCAGTTTCTAAAACCACATGCTGGCTGCTCTATGGGAGTGGGAACCCCTGCCCCATCATAGTGCACCCTTATGGCTGGTGGTTTGTAGCTTTGTGTGGGTGGCACACAATTCTGTGGTACAACGTGTCTCTGCCTGAGAGCAATTCTGCCTTCTCCCTGAGCATGGCTGTCAGGTACGTGGACCCTTCACAGATCCACAGAGAACTCAGCTCTCTGTGGAGCCAGACTCTGGGGATGGAGGCTATTCTGCTGGCATGGGGGTTGGTGGGGGAACCAGCCTTTCATGTTGTTCATAGTATTTACCCCTTCAGTCACTCAGTACCAGGAGCTTCTCCGGCGTGGCCAAGTGGTACAGGCAGTGAAGCTGCTAACAATCCTCTTCTCCTCATTCCAGCTACACTGAGAGGTGTGAGGGCTCTAATGTGATCTAATGGAGGTAAAGATGCTGTCTGGTTTTGTTCCCGTCAAGAGCTCTCTCACAGAGGTGAGGCACCATCTGACTTGTGAGACAATTCATAGGATAAAAAGACCCTCATCCTCTCCTTCCCCTCTCCAAGCACTGGGGTTTTGCCTCAGCTGCTTTTGAGAGGGTGGTTTTTGGGGAGAGAGGACAAGGAAAGAGAGAGCAGTAAAATGAGGGATCAGACCCTGATGAATCAGTTTCTGGGGAAAGGGACAGATCATTCCAACCAATTGTATTATATTGTTCCGCCGCTAGGTGGTGTCACATGTAACATATTTTACTTAAGCTCACAACAGTCATTCCTGGCAGTTCATTAAAGCAAATAGCATTAAAGCAAAATAAAGCATCTTATAGCAAATACATCTGGTGTATCTCTCTGCGAAGGAAGCTCTGTAACCAGTCCATACCTGGTACAGAAGCCTGACCTGCTAGTAGCCGTCCTGCCACCTATCATGTATGAGGTGTTCAGGAGTAAACTAGTGCTAGAAGAGAACAGGAACAGAAAGAAAACAGCAACAAAGATTGGATGATTGATCTTATCAACAATGCCCTAGACTGAATTTCAGCTTTGATAGAACTTCAGAATGAATAGACTGGAAGCAGTATTTTGCAAGATTTTGCATTGCTACAAAATTCCACCAGGAAATGGGAGATACTCAGATATTTTCTTTAATTTGTGCTATGGGGAAGGGTTCTGACTATGTATGATGCATACTTTATACTTCAGAGAGATGTGGTTTGTGATAGAGCATGTTTACCCCCAGAGAAGTCAGGAACCAAGAGAAAATGTAGAATGTTTTATAAGAGCTCCGCATGTATTTGTTAACAACTGTGATTTTGGGACTGCAAAACATGAAACTATCAGAGGGAGGCTAACAATTAGATTAACAGATAAAAGCCTCTCGCAGCAACCACAATTAAAGAGAAACATCATTTAAATCTACCCACAACCGTACAGATAGCAAAGCAGTCCAACTAGCCAAAGAGCAAAACAAAAAGGCAGGTCAACTTGAAAATCATGAAACTAGGTTAGAAGCTGTAAACACACACAGCATGAGTGCTAAAAGTCATTACCATAAAAGCCCTGAGGCTATGAAGAAATTCCAGGCAAACTACAAAGCCTTTCACAATAAATGTACAAGATGTGGAAAAATTTGTAGCCCACAGGTGTACATCTAGCCAAAGGCATTAGATGTAATAAAAATGCACAAAATATGGACATTTTGCAGTTTCTGCTGTACCAAAGCAGTCAGAGGGTTGATTCATATTACAGAAAATCAGATAGAGAATGAAAGTGAATATCCATGGAAAGACTATTGACTTTAAAATTGACTGAGGAGAAGATGTAACAGTCATCTCAGAAGGGATTTACAATCACCTTCAATCCCTCCCACAGCTGAGATCACCTGACCCAGCTCTGAGTCGCCCAGGAGGTATTCTGAACTGCATAGGCCAGTTCACCGTAGAAACAATTTATAAAGACAAAAGCTACATATTCAGAGTGCACCTGATCAAAGGATCAAAGACCAACAGCCATCTCAGCAGCAATGTGGCAACCATGATGGGCCTAGTGAGAAAGGAGGAAGAACTCAGTGGAGGATTTGATTATACTGGACTTTTGAAAGGCTATCCAGTACAAATAAGTGTAAGAGACAATGCTGAACCATACAGTGTATAAACACTTCTACCAGACAGACCTTGGAAAAGACTAGCTGCAGATTTATGGAAATTCAGAGGACATCATTACCTAGTTGTAGTGGACTATTTTTCTAGGCATAGAGAAATAATGTACTTGAAAGACACAAAATGCTGCAGTGTTATTGTTATTGAGAAACTGAAGTGCATATTTTCTCATTTCAGAGCAATTTGTGATAGGGCCACATGGGCCACAATTCCTTGCAGCAAAATTTAAGTCATTCTGTATGAAATATGATTTTGATCATATTACTAGCAGCCATATTACTCACAGGTGACTGGAAAGGCTGAGAGAGCTATCAGATAGCCAAGAAAATCCTACAGCAGAAACATCCATTCCTTGCTCTTCTGAGTTACAGATCAAAACCAATAACAGCTGCTGGATATAGTCCAGCATAACTTCTGATGGGAAGACAACTCAGAAATACTATTCCAACTTTGGAAAAGAATCTAACTCCAAAGTGGCCAAACACAAAGAGAGTAGCCACATTGGATAAATAAGCTGGCTAAAAGAGCTTATGAACACTTTTGCAACAGATGACACTCAGAGAACTGCTGGGTCTAGAACCCAATAACCCTGTCTGTATCAAACTGGATGAAGAAAAAGGATGGACACCTCCAGGTGTCCTAAAGAAAAAGAATTCAGCGCCCAATCATATGTGATTGAGATCAACAGTGGAGAGTTCAGCAGAAACCATCAACATTTATAGTTTGTTCCTCAGAAAGAACAATCAACACAGCAAACTCTACAGGTGGCAGATGAAGAACAAGAATACTCAAAGATTCCAAACTGACCAGAGACAATAGTTGCAATTAATGGGCAGCCATATGACCACGTTGTTATATCTTTGGGTTGTGTAATTAAAAAACCAGTACAGCTGAGAGATACTAAACAGACTGATCTGTAAAGAGTGTGATAGTGTAAATGTTGTAAATAGTAGGAACATAGAACTTAAAGCGGGAGATGCAAGGGAATGCTAAACTGTATTGTACTGTTCAGCCATTAGGTGGCACCATGTATAATATACTTAAGCTCAAAACAGCCGTTCTGAATCCTGGCAGTGCATTAAAGAATCGCATAGTGAACACATCTGGTGCATCTTTGGGAAGGAAGCGCTGTAGCCAGTGGATATCTAGTACAGAAGCATGACCTGCTAGTAGCAGTCCTGCAATCTACCATGTACAAGATGTATATGACAGACATCCAGTCAGGGAGGTTGATATTGATACCAGTCAGCTCTGTGTTCTTGGGGAACCAGGGCACAGTATCTAGCCTGTCTGACTCATGAAACACCCCCCACCACCAGTCTCTGCTAGAACCAAAACCAATCAGAGAAAAGACTTGCAGAGAGCAATGAAGGGCATTGGGAGACACACCTAGACCCCTCCTGACAAGGGTGACAAGATTAAGGCATCTTCATTAGTATACAGAATGGAGAACAGCGGCCACTCCCCTAGCCTCATCTGCATGAAAGATGGGACAGAGAGACATCTCCATTAGCATACAGAATAGAGAACAGAGAACCGCACTGAACTCTGGGACCAGAAAAGCAGGGAAGCACTGCATCATGGGGGATCTCTATTCCAGATGTTAATGAACCTACGCCTGCACACACCCAGCTCAGCAGTTATCAGACCAATTCTAGTAATGAATCCTTGATTGATATCCAAAATACTGAAGCTGCCTAGTTGCATTGTGAGCTCCCTGGAAGAAAACACCACCCATAGCCAAGAGTAATCAGCTCCTATTGTCTAGCCTAAAGAAAACCCTTGTGTCATCAGTTTACCCAAAACAAATCTAGTGTTCTCCCTTGAACCATTGTTGTTTCTCTACAAAAATGCCTAGCTATGTTCAAGTAAGTGTTCTGATGTATGGACCCAAACTCTGCATCAGTTCCACTGGGACTTTATCTCCTGACTGATTGTGCTGGGGGCTCTGTCTGTCTCCAGCACTCAGGACCCTGAGCTACCACCATCAGCTGGGAACCCCGACCAGTTCAAGTCTCGTGGAGTGGAGTGGGTGAGATATCTCTCTCTCTCTCTCTCTCTCTCTCTCTCTCTGTTTTCTTTTCTACCTCAGATATTAACCTTTGATAATGTAACTGTTATGTTTGTTTAGCCTGCCTTGTGTACTTATCACTATTATTCAATTTATGGTTAAGCTGGTTGCTTCTCTCTCTGAACTTTACTCTTTTGTGTTTTTAGCTTCCCCATTTGCTCTGCAGCAACACTTCTTTTACCTAAGCTAAATCATAGAATCATAGAATATCAGGGTTGGAAGGGACCTCAGGAGATCATCTAGTCAAACCCCCTGCTCAAAGCCGGACAAATCCCCAAAGCTAAAGATCCCTGTAGCGCCCAAAAATACTGTGGGGTTTGCTCATCAAGTGGGTTACTGACAGCTAGCTGGGAGGGGGAGAGACTTCAGGAGCAAACTGTATTTACATGAAAACATCTCCTCTGCTTAGATATCCAGCAGATAGAGCGGGTGTTGTTGCTCAAAATAGTCAACCTTGGCTGGTGTTGGGTTACAAATCACTGCAGTACTAAATGCAGGGGTAGTGATATGCTGTTACCAATGTTGTTGTAATTATTGTATGAATACAGGGAAGCAGGACTGTGCTTAATCTGTCCCAAATGAGGGGATCACCCTCAACTGAAATGACCTCGTTAAACCAGGGGCTCAAATACCAGAACCCTGTGAAAGTAAGACTAGAGGGGAGGCTTTCTCATTTCAGCCAGGAGGTATGGAGGCTCGGCGTGGCGTGGCTCAGCCAGGAGGTATGGCTTCTTCTTAGGGGTTTCTGCACTGGTTTAATCTGTTGCTCCCCATTGTTTAAAGAAAGGGCTAAATAGGATTCATTAGGAGCCTCTTTATTATTTGAATTGCTCAATTGCAGCTGCACTCAGTTATTGTGGGACAGAGTTTCTGCCTAGTCTGCAAAGAGCTGAAAATCACTAAGAGATTGATGTGCAGAGGTCATAGCAGGTGGCAGGAAAAGGTGACTGATAGTCAGCAAACAAATTGCTGGCAAGGAAAGGCTCTTAAACCCAGGACGTGGTGGTGGTGAGGCCGCCCGAGCTACGGCATCCCCGCCTGGCAGACCAGCCACTGTGCCTTAAGAATCTGCAAGTCTGCTTGTATCATCTCTAAGGATGAAAATCTGCTATTCATATCCAGTCTATCTAGTATATTAAGCTTAGTTTGCATTTTTTGTTTATTTACTAGGTAATCTGCTTTGATCTGTTTGCTATCACTTATAATCACTTAAAATCTATCTTTTGTAGTTAATAAACATGTTTTGTTTTAATCTAAACCAGTGAGTTTGGAGTGAAGTGCCTGGAAATCTTAGCTCAAGGGGCAGGGGCTGCTGCATTTCCTCTCCACATTGAGCGGGTGGGAGGTGAACTGGATAATAAATTCATACTGTTTGGGGTTTGGACCAAGATAGCACAGTACCGCTCTGGGGTCCTAGGCTGGGGAGCTGGGAGTTATTTTGGCTGTAGCCCCTCTATCGTTGGTTCACATGCAGTGGCTGGTCAGAGAGCCTGCATGTAACTGCAGCTGGGTGTGTCCTTACCTGTGTGTTTGCTGGTGGAGGTGTAAGACCGGGAGCGTGTCTGCAGCTTGTCACAGCAGCACAGTGTCAGAAGGAGGCCAGGCTGGTGGGTCAGAGGGCTCAGTGGTACCCCAGTTCCAGGTGGCATCTGGGGGAATCCATCACAATAAACTTCCATATGACTTTGCAGGGGCACTTTCAATCTGTCATGATCAATTATGAAGTTAAAAGTTTCTACTCCACATTTTTGTGGCCCCTGCAGCTCTATATTTGGTGTGTTGGATTCACATGCCTGCTGTTTATGTTTTGGGACTCAAGGAGCGCAAGTGCTTCCATTTCATCTCATCCCTCAGGTATCATAAAAAAAAAATCAGCCAATGACTTCAGGAGTCGCTCTCACACAAACTGACAGCTGGGGGATTAAAATATCTCCTTTGAGAGTAAATAGAAAGGGGACTGTGCAGCAGGGTATTAACCCACTGTTGACAGGGCACTCTGAGTCCATGCTCCAAGGACTATTCAAGTGCTAACTCTTCACATGTTTTCACTTCCCACGCCTTGGCCAGGACTACAGGGAGGTGAAGGCTGGGTTATCATCCACAGCCAATTGCATAACCTTTTCCAATTGTTTGTACTGGAAGTGACTGGAGCTGGGCCCGTGCGGGTGGGGGATTATAGCAGAGTGACATTGTTTACACAAAACTCCGTTTTGGTGAAAAATGCAGATTGGAAAAAAGCAAAACTTTTGCAAATTATTTTGGTTAGAAAAAAACCCCTTAAACCAAATTCCAAAAAACCCCAGAACATTTTGTTCTGACATTTTCAAATAAAATGTTTTGATTTTTTGGTTCAAATTTGCTTTTCCTTTCAACAGTTCGCTAATGGGGTAAGGGATTAACCGTCCGAGTGTCTGACTTCTGTTTTCCCATGTGCCACAAAAAGGGCTTCTTCCTTTCTCTTTCTATTGCACCTCCCACCAGAAGATCCTAAACCACTTGACAACCATTAATCAGTTGAGCCCAACACGCCCCTGCCAGGTGGGTCAGGATCATTACCTCCATTTTTCAGATGGGTAAAGTGAGATACAGAGGGGAACAGATGTGCCCATGGGTCAAACAGTGAATCAGTGGCAGGGCTGAGAAATGAACCCACTTCTCCCAACTCCGATGTCTTTGCTCACAAGACTCTCCTTTCGTCATTTAGAGCCCCAGTGTGCCAGTCTTACTGTGCTCCAAAGAGACCATTCACAACCAGCACCAGCTTCCTGGGGAGCTAAAGAAGCAGTCCCACGCCTTTGAACAACTGAGGGAACTGATATGCCCAGAGCTAGTCTGATGTTGCCTCCTACTGGTTGGAATATGGTGCATCTCAGCTCCTGCTCCAGCACAGGTGTTCAGCCAGGAAAGGCAAGTGCTGTGGACATGAGCAAGTGTGCTCTACACATTCCTGCAAGGGCAGTGGCACAAACACACCCCTACAGGGGCAGCTCCACCCATGCAGCCAGCAAAGGGCACTTTTATACCCATGGCCAGCTCTGACACTCGCCATGCAGCAGGGGGCAATGGTACACAAAATGGTCTCTCACTGGCATTCCCTACAGACAGGACTGACTAGAGGCAGGAAAAGGGAGACAATTGTATGGGGGCCTCAAGCTCAGGGGTCCCCAAAACTTCTGAACCATCTGCATAAATAAAGTCAATGGGAGGGGGTGGGGCCCCCGCAAACATGATGTACCAGGGCTCCAATTTCTCTCAACGGGCCTGCCTGCACGTGTGCCGGGGGCTATTATTGGAGGTAACTGGCTAAGATGCCGGCGGAATGTGCTATGCAGTATTGCCAACACTTGAGATTTTTTTGTGAGTGACGGGACTTCAGGGGAGGCTGGAGCTCACCTCACACTGACACAAGGCACCCATCTGGGGCCAGAGGTCCGGAGACTCTCCCCTCCCATCACCATTCTCACAGGAGGGGAGTGGGGAGAGGGGAGCAAAGAGCCCAGCCACTCCAGATGGTTCCTCTGCTCCTCCCCACTCTCCTCTCCTCCCTTCCGCATCTGGTATGGAAAGGGGCAGGGAAGAGCCCTGGTACTGCCCCTCCAGCCTGGGGGAGGGGGTGAGGACCACACTGCAAGCCCCTTCCCCTCAGGCCTTGGAGAAAGAGGGATGAAGAGCCCCAGTAATGACAGACATGAGGCTCGAGGGGGCTGGGTCGGGAACTGATGGGACTGGGGACTGATGGGGCTGGGGAACAGGATTAACGCCTGGGCATGGGACAGGCAGATGTGGGGGTGAGAGCTCCTGAAGCAGGGCCCCAAATCCCCTTAACCCAAACCTCTGGTAGAGACAGTCACACACACACACTGGGGAGGGGCCCGGGGAGTTCAAAAGACCAAAACCACAATGGCACCTTTTTTATATAGAATCTTAAGATTTTTGGGGGGCCAATCTGATGATGTTGAGGGTCTGACTCGCGCTTTTTGATCTCTTCTGGTTGGCAGTACTGGGGGTGGGGACAGGAAAGGTTTCTCTGGAAACGCTGGGCAGGATTTGGGAGTTTGTTCCAATCCCCACAGAATGCTGCATTGGCCCTGTAATGAGCTAAAGGGCTTCTCCAACAGAGTGCTGCTGGAGTGATACAAACAGGGGATGGGGGTAAATGGTTCAGACACAGGAGAGTGTCTCACATGAACACCTCCAATAAATACCCTTCCCTCCCAGTTTGTCAGGGTCTGGCCAGGGACAGTCTCTGTGCCATGAGTCAAAGCTGTTGGCTCTGGCTCCTCCTCACGTACCTTTCTCCATTTCCCAGATGGTCCTGGCCCCCTGCCCTTATCTCGCCCCTCCCGGGAGCTGTTTGCAGAGAGGTATAAAGGGGCGGACCCAGCGGATAGCCAGGGTGCAGGGAGCCAGCGGACAAGTCTGTGTGTCTGCCTCACTCACCACCCTCGCTCTGCACCATGGGGAAGGACAGGCTGCCCGGTGGCCCGAGCATCTTCCTCCTGCTCCTCTTCCTCCTCCCTGGAGACACCTCGCCCACCACCGAACCGTAAGCTGCACATGAAGGGGCTCGTGCAGTCTTCTCGTTTCTTTCCTTCATCCCCCTCACAGCTCTGCCTATGCCTCTCAGTCCGGCCTAGTCACCCCCTGCTATTCCAGTTTCCTTGCCTGTGAGGGAGAGCTCAGAAAAGTGTTTCTCTTTTCTCCTCTTCTTTAAAGCCAGTTTGCTTCCCTTGGCAGCCACAGACTGTGCTTGTTCCCAAAGAGAGTCTGTGACCTAGATTCCTGACTGTCAGCACAGACCCTGGCAGTGGCACACTCTGCTGGAATATCCACCTGGGGCACTGCAAACTAGCAACTTGGCTGCAACCTCGCCTCCATTGAGGGGCCTGAAGAGGGCGCGTGGCCAAGCTCAGCCAGGAGCTGGACGGACTCAGGGTATCCCTTTGGCAGTGTCCACTGGCAAAGAGTTCCCCTGGAGCCCAGCATAGATTAGAGCATTTTCCCTCCAATGCGCACTCCCTTCTCCTGGTGTAGCACCCTCCTCGCTGGTGTACATGAGCAGGTGCAATTTACACTGCCCTGATTCAGCGGGCAATGGATCTAGGGTTGATAACTTTCTACTCGCACAAAACCGAACACCCTTGCCTGACCTCTGCCCTGCCCCTCCTCCAAGGCCCCGCCCATGTCCCACCCCTTCTACTAGGCCCCGCCCCCACTCACTCCATCTCCCGTCCCTCTCTTGTTCGCTCTCCGTACCCTCAATCACTCGCTCATTTTCATCGGGCTGGCTCACGGGGCTGGGGTGCAGGAGGGGGTGATGGCTCCAGCTGGGGGTGCAGGCCCCGGGGTGGGGTCAGAAATAAGGGGTTCAGGATGTGGAAAGGGACTCCAGGCCTGGATAGAGGGTTGTGGTGCAGGGTGGGGTGAGGGCTTTGGCTGGGGTGCCATCCCTGATGTGGGGCCGGGGCTGAAGGATTCAGGGTGCAGGAGGGGGCTCTGGACTAGGGTTGAGGCACGGGAGGGTAAGGCTCTGGGTGGGGCTGGGCATGAGGGGTTTGGGATGTAGGAGGGTGCTCTGGGATGGAGCTGAGGGATTCGGAGTGCAGGAGGGGGCTCTGGACTGGGGTTGAGGCATGGGGCGGTGAAGGCTCTGGGTGGGGCTGGGCATGAGTGGTTTGGAGGGCAGGAGGGGGTTCAGGGCTGGGGCAGGGGATTGGGGAGTGGGGGGGGGAAGTGAGGGCTCCAGCTGGGGGTGCCGGCTTTGGGGTAGGGCTGAGGATGAGGGGTTTGGGATTCAGGAGGGTGCTCTGGGCTGGGATTGAGGGGTTCAAAGGGCAGGAGGAGGATCGGTGCTGGGGCAAGGGGTTGAGGCCCGGGAGGGTATCAGGGGTGCAGGCTCCAGGCAGCGCTTATCTCAGGTAGCTCCCGGAAGCAGCGGTATGTCCCCCCTCCGGCTCCTACACAGAGGCATGGCCAGGCGGCTCTGAGCGCTGCCCCATCTGCAGGCACCGCCCCTGCAGTTCCCATTGGCCATGGTTCTGGGGCAGTGCTTGGGGTGGGGGCAGTGTGCGGAGCCCCGTGGCTGCCCCTACGCGTAGGAGCAGGAGGGGGGCATGCTGGCTGCTTCCTGGGAGCCGTGTGGCGTGGAGGTTAGCAGGGAGCCTGCCAGCCCCGCTGCGTGGTGCCGCCAACCGGACCGTCAATGGTCCGGTCAGCAGTGCTGACCGGAGCCACCAGGATGCCTTTTAGACTGGGTGTTCTGGTCGAAAACTGGACACCTGGTCAATTTAGATGGATCTAGTCCCATAACTCCAGTGTCAGATCTCTTAATCCAATGAACTCCATATTGTTTTGAATTGCCATCCTGCCAGAAATTCTGACATTTCAAAAATTGGTTTCATTGCAAATTGGAACACACAGTCCAAATTTTTCATGGAATGGAAATCCCAGAAAAAATTTATTCAGAAAATCTAAACACTACCTGTACTATAATATAAAATGTTGCATATCATAATATATTATATTTAATATTCTATAACATTCATATCATTATATAAAAGTCCAAATAAAGCATGTTTACTTTATTTAAATGGGAAAGTCAAAACAATTCATTTAGACATTTTTCCATTCAAAATGTCAAAATTGATACGCTCCTGCAAAATGTCTCGATTGTGATGAAACTGCATTTTCTGACAAAAAATGGTTCCGTCCAAATTCTTTACCCTAGCTCTGTTCCACTCTGAGCATGTTGGTCATCTGGTCAGACTTGTCTGGATCCTGCACCTTTAAATGGAGAGACGACCCCTCTGTGCTGCAGAAGCACCTGCCGTTTTGTGTTTGGTTGCCCCACTATAGGAGAGGCCCCACTATTCTCTCTCCATCTGTCTTACCAAGACCTGCCTTTTGTCCTGTCTCGTTCTCTCGGTCTAAACTAAAGTTTGTTCTTGCTGAAAGGGCAGAGGAAGAACAGAACGTGGGGCACTGTCACCAAGTCTGTTCTGCTCTGTGAGACATTTTATGCAAATTTTAATAAAATAATTTGCATATTTGTGAATACTTTGCATATGAGCATAAATGTAAGCTCATGGTCGACAAACCCTGCCCCAAGCAGAGGGGAGGAGGGCTGGCCAAGGAGCTCAACAACAGGTGGCAGCTATGGGAGGCCAGTGCTGAAAGGTCTCTGGGGGCAGAGCTGCTGGGGCTGTTGTTACTGCTGGAAGCTACTGGAGCGGTAAGGCTGCTGGGGCTGGAACTCCTGGGATGCATTGGGCTGTACAGATTGAGGGGGGCTGGGGGGTTGTATGGGGGGGGGGGGTGGCGGCCAATATCAGACCCCTCACACTGTGCTTTTGCCCCAGCCAACGTCTGCAGCCTCTGCCATCACCTCCAGGCTGCTTGCTCTGATCCAGCAGAGGGAGAGGAGGCGCCTGGCTGCCTGCTCAGCAAATGCCACAGCTGCCTCTAGCAGCCATAAGGTGCAACTGCAGGAAACTGCCTGCTGCCTTCTTGTAGCTCAGCCCTAGATCTCTATTCTATGTAGGTTCTCATACTGTGCTAATCACTGTAGTACCAGCGAGCCTGCCACTAGAGTGTTAAGCAACACGACTGTCACGTGTTGTTCCTTCTGTCATCCTCACCCCAGAGAGAGAAGCGAGTGCCGTGCAGTGTCTGGCAGAGTGGGTGTCAAATGCTACCAGAGCAGAAGGGCTGATTTCAGCCCCCTTTGCACTCACTCTGCACCAGGTGCCAGGCGGGGGAGAATCAGCCCCCAGCCTTTATTGGCTGAGATTGAAGGTAGAGAGAAAATCACTCAGGGCTTGATCCAAAGCCCACTGAGGGGAATGGAAAGAGTCCTATTGACTTCCATGGGCTTTGGCTCAGGCCTAACAAAGGGCGAAGTGGAATTTAATCAGAGCCAGGTTAAGGCTACTCCTACCTAACTCTGTCATTTTGAAATCTTGGCTAAGCAAGATGAACAGCCCCCCGGCAGAAAGCTGGGTGTCCCAGGGAGCTTCACACTGCGGCACGTCCAGCCTCCCAGCAGTGAGGCTCTGCCAGCGTCTCTGCTCTGAGTCAGCAGGCTGCAGCCATGGCTGGTGAGATCTCCTTCTGTAGTAGGGTTGCCGGGCATCCGGTTTTTGACCAGAATGCCTGCTTGAAAAGGGACCCTGGCAGCACTGCTGACTGGGCTGTTAAAAGTCTGGTTGGCCACCCACAGCAGGACAGGCAGGGTGCCTGCCTGGCTCTGCGAAACGCCCAGAAAGCTTCTGGCATCTCCCTCTGACTCCTAGGCTTAGGGGCGGCCAGGGGAGCTCGACGCACTGCTTCCATCCCTCCCGCTAGCGCCGGGTCCGCATCTTCCATTGGCCGGGAACCGCAGCCAATGGGAACTGCGGAGGCGGCGCCTGCATGCAGGGGCAGCGCGGAGACTGCAGAGCTGCCTGGTCGCGCCTCTGCCTAGGAGCCGGACATGCTGGCAGCTTCCTGGGAGCTGCCTGAGGTAAGCGTCGCCCAGAGCCTGCATTCCAAACCCCCTCCCATACCCCAACCCGCTGCCCCAGCCCTGTGTCCCCTCCTGCACCCCAAAACCCTCATTCCCAATCCCACCCCAAAGCCCGCAACCCCAGATGGAGACCTCACCCCCTACCGCACCCCAATCCCCTGCCCCAGCCCCAGAGTTCCCTCCCGCGCCCTGAACGCCTCAACTCTGGCCCCACCCCAGAGCCCACACCCCCAGCCGGAGCCCTCACCCCACTCCCGCACCCCAACCCCCTCCCCCAGCGTGGTGAAAATGAGCGAAGGTCGGGGAGAGCAAGTGATGGAGGGAGGGGGGGATGGAGTGAGCAGGGGCGGGGCCTCAGGGAAGGGGCGTGGCAGGGGCAGAGTCTCGGAGAAAGGGCGGGGTAGGGGGCATGGCAAGGGTGTTAGCTTTTCTGCCAAATAGAAAGTTGGGAACCCTATTCTGTAGCCTAAAGCACTCTGTTGTTGTCATTGCTGGTGAGGAGCAATGAGTTCTCTGGCCAAAGCCCTGTCCACTAGGCCACGCTGCCCCTTTAGCACAATGGCCATTCCCTACAGTCAGATGTCAGCGCACACACAGCCATCTGTACATTTGTATCTCTCCATTACTGAGGGCAGCAGGTGACACACCTAGATCGACAGACAGCTAGAGAGGAGATTAGATTAAAAGCCCTGGTCCACACTCCTGTGTAACTGCCTGCCAGTCTCCATGGAGGTACAACAAGCATTTCATCTGAGCTCCCTCCCCCCTGTTCACATAATACAGCAAGGGGCTGTGGGATACACAAACCTCAATTAACAGCCTGGAACTTTTCAAGCCATCCCCACTCCCTGCTGGGAGCCTGAACAAACAGCCCTTGGACAGCAATTGCTGTTAGCACAGAGCTAGTTCCTTTGCTCCAGGTGGTGTCCTAGGGTCCTGGCTGACTGAGCAGACTGGCTAGTATGTTACAAAAGTAAAATTAAATTCACCTTCCTGTATGTACAAATTACGGTGCAGATGGATGGTCGGGGATTCGGCTGCCACACTAACCCATGCCCTTTCATCAATACCTTCTCCATTCCCCATCCCCGCCTCTCTGACCTGTGCCCTTCCCCTTCCCAGGCAGTACATGGTGCTAGTGCCCTTTCTGATCCACACCAACGGTCCTGAAAAGGTCTGTATCCAGCTGACCCACCTGAACGAGTCTGTGACGCTGAGCGCCACGCTGGAATACGCAGGGGAGAACAGGAGCCTGATCGCAGACGTGGTGTCGGAGAAGGACGTGTTCAAGTGCATCCCGTTCACAGTGAGTATCTGACCCCCACAGGGTTTATTGCCTGAGTCTGTAAGATAGTGACAGCCTGGGACTAACCCCCGCAAGGCCTGGCAGTGCTGTGGGTGACTCATTAGGAGTGATCTTCAGTCAGTGCTGAGCTCAGTGCCCGGCACGATGCTGGGAGAGGCTGTGCTACAGGCTGTGGTGTGGCTGGCTTTGTTGGGTGGTTTTCTCTCTGAGTCAGTGCTGACCTTGCGGCTGAGGACTGGTCTCCCATTTCTCAGGGGGCTCCACAAGTCTCTGAGTGAGACCGGAAAGAAAGCCATGGAAGGAGAAGGTTAGAGAACTTCCTCGGGACCATCGATGTCCATGAGCTCATCTTGTGCCTCTCCCGAGGGCCAGTTCAGGGTTTCTCCCTGCAGCTCTCAAGGCTGGCTGGGGGGACAGTAGAAGAAAATGGACCCAGCCCAGAAGTAATTAATCAAATGTAGCTTCCCATTTTCCTCCATCACTGGGATCCACAGCTGGGGGGACATGATCACAGTCCATCAATCCCTTTGAGGAAGGAGCATAACGAGGGAAGGGAAATGACCCCCAGTCTTGGCAAGAGGCAGCACAAGGGGAGATGGGCAGAAGGAAAAGCTGAAACTAAGACATCGGGGGAAGTTCTTAAGTTATGAGCTGCTGGGGTGGAGGAGTCAGAGACTCCTGGTAGGGAGGGGATGGCCGGGGGTGGCAGGCAGAGTCTCCTTTGGAGGAGGTGGTGGAGGCCCCTTAACTGCAAAGATTCTGGCAGCATAGAGGAGACATTAGTGGGGATGGAGGAGAAGAGTCCTGCAAAACCAGGGTGAGGTCAGACTGGCAGAGCCCCAGACCCCACAATCCCTGATTCTGGTAGGGACGTGGTGACCTTTTTGGTTGGTTTCCATGTACAACTCCAGCCTCCAAGGGCTCAGTGCAGCGGGGAGCGTCTCTAAGGCAGTGGCTCTTTTACTGTTCTCCAGGTTCCAAAGTCCAGCAGCTCATCATCAGCGTTTCTCACGGTGCTGGTGAAGGGGCCGACGCTGGAGTTCAGGAGCCGGAAATCGGTGCTGGTCAAGAACTCAGAGAGCCTGGTCTTTGTCCAGACGGACAAACCCATCTACAAACCCGGACAAACAGGTACAGGGAATCAGGTGGGGAATTAGATACAGAGCAGGAAATCCTCCCTGCCTCCCCAGAGACCCCACATCTCATCACCAAGTTAGTTCAGCTGGCCGTAAACCTGCCTTCCCACCTCCTCCCCGCTAGTCACAAAGCTGGGGGAGTGTGGTGCATGCATCCAACCCTGCATGTGTCCATGGGTCATTGCATCTGGGCCAGGCATGCACACAGCAGCTGCCTCAATGACTGATGGTCCCTGGGTGAGCAGCTGCAGGTGTAACAGTGGAAATCTCTTCCTCTCTCTATCATGCCCTCTGCAGTTCTGTTTCGGATCGTCTCTCTGGACGAAGACTTCCGTCCCCTGAATGAGAAGGTAGGTCTGATCGCTGGTCAGTTTCCATGGCTGACTTGGTGAGCGCTGATGATGACCCCTTTAAAGTCCTTTGTGATTCCCAGGGAACTTATTTGTATTAACATCCGTCTAGAGCCGTAAAAGCGACTCTGTAAATCAAATAATCCCCTCTGATTCCCCACATCTTCTACGTGGGGATCAGTTTCTGCCTGATTCCCCACATCTTCTACGTGGGGATCAGTTTCTGCCATGATTTACACTCCATTCTACTTCATTGACAGAGTGTACATAGGACAGAATATGTCTCTTTATGGCACAATATGAATTATTATACTAGATTACAATATTGTAAAGCTGGCTAGTGTGTAAATGCACCACTGCCCTCTACTGGTTGGAATCTGAAATGCACAATTCTGTACCTTAAGGCTACTACTTTGTTGCAGAGGTCACAGAAATTGTGAATTTCAATAAAATCCATGAAATCTTGGACATGGCTGTAAAAACTCATTTGATTAGCCCCCAGACCAAGTGGTGTTGCGACCTGGCACATGGGAATGCAGCCCCACTCAGGCTTCGCCTGTCTGACCCTCCTCCTCCATCTGTAGTGGGGTGGACGGGCCAAACCTGAGCGGCACTGTGACCCCATGCACCAGGTCCCCACACCCAAAATGGGGAGTCGGGCTCGGTGCTGCAGGACAGGAGCTGCCGGTGCAGGGTGAGCACAGCATGCCCCCCTCACTGCCCCGGGCCTCTCCTTTCAGCACCCTCACCATACTGTTGTGCATGTTGATGTAGTGCTAACTACATTATTTGGTGACCTTGCCATAATTTACCGTTTTCCCCCCACACTGCTGCTGTGAAATTTACTAAAAATTTCTGTGCTGAAATCGTAGCCTTAGCCATAGGCCTTATGCTGCGGACAGCTAACATAGATTCTTCTTTGGATTCCATGGTTGAGGCCTGGGCAGGTGGGTCAGAGTTCTGTGCCTTCTGCTGTTGCCATGAGTTTTGAAAGGCCATGGTGTATGGTAGAGTGACAGTCATGACATCAGAGATGGTCACACATTTGCTATAATGTGGAACCCCACAATGTTTTTTCCAGAGTCACTGTTCAGAGACTAAATCCCTCTGAAGTGACTTTATGGACAGCTACTAAAATAGCCGATAATTCTGGCTTCCAAATGGGATCCTCTCCACCAGCAGCCCAGCTACAGAGGAGACTATGGGGTTACTTCCTGTCTGCTTCCTGCCTCTGCCATTACATCTGATCAATAGGCTGGTATGTGAGGAAATACCCCAAGAGGAAGTAGGGTTAAAGAAATGTTTAGATGGGATGATCCTTGCTCTGAGATGCTGGGCCACATTCCGATCTCATTTGTACCACTCTCAATCTGGAACAACTCTACTGACTTCATGGAAACTGGGGTTGATGTGAGATCCTAGATTGATGAGTGCATTAACTCACAGTAACTAACAGCAGTTACTGGGGACAAAATTTGGCCAGTGGGGCTAAGCTGATTCTGAGATTATCTTGGCAAAGATCTTGGGGAGGATGGTCATCTTTGCCCTGGAGCAGGGAATGGAAATTGTCCTGTTAGGATCATGTTGCCAGAAGTAAGTAAACTGGAAAAAGTCGAGAGGAGAACAAAAAATGAGAAGAGGTTTCAAAAACCTGATCTGTAAGGAAAGGTTGAAAGAATTGGGCCTGTTTAGTCTAAAGAAAAGATGGCTGAGAGGGGACCTAACAGTAATAATCAGATATGTAAAACGTTGGTATAAAGGAGACTGATCAGCTGTTCTCTATATCCAAGGAGTAATTGATTTAGTTGGCAACAAGGGAGATTTAGACTGTAAAGTAGGAAACCCTTTCTAACTCTAAGGATAGTTATGCACTGGAACAGGTTACCAAGGGAGGTTGTGGAATCCCCATCATTGGAGGTTTGTAAGAACAGGTTGGACAAACAACTGTCAGGGATGGTCTAGGTTAATTTGGTCTTGCCTCAGCACAGGGAATGGACTAAATGATCTCTGGAGGTCCCTTCCTGCCCTACATTTCCGGGATTTTATAATTCTGTCCTACATGATAAATTGCTCACAGTTGGTGGAGCTAGGAACCTCCCTCTATCTTCTGTGTTACATATAAAAAATCATAATCCTCTGTTTGTGGCATCCTTACGGGCCTTCTGAATATAGGGAACAGGACTTTGGGGCAGAGGGAATGAGTAGCAGGGCAGATGAATCTCCAGAGGCAAAAGATGATCATTGTTCTGAAGGTAAAGGAGCAGGCTGGTGTAACAGGGAGATTCTGATCACTTCATCTGATCACAAGGAAACATAAAACACTACCAGAGAAGTTAGTGCTTTGAACAGAATTGCAAAGAATAACTATCAAAGAAGAAACCGTTGGTTTCAACATGCAGAGTAAGACTGGAATAACTGGCTTCTCCAGTGCTTAATTTGTAATGAAAGAGGTACTGGGGGCTCAAGCAATTTTTTTTACTTTCGTAAGTGATGCAGCAAGCCCGGAGGTGCCGGGGCTATTTACTGCCAAGCCTGGAGGTGCCGGAGCTATTTACTGCCAAGCCCGGAGGTGCCGGGGCTATTTACTGCCAAGCCCAGAGGTGCTGGGGCTCAGCCCTGGTACAAATTAAGCACTGGCCTCTCCATTTGATAAGACTGGAAATCAGAGACTTTCAGTGGTGGCTTTAGGAACATCCTAAGGCCCTGATTCCCCAGTGCCGTGGCACCTTGTGGCATCATTAACACCAGAGCAAAGTGGGCATAAAACATTGCCAAATGAGGCTGGTTCTGTGTGCCCCACTTTGCACTGGTGTGAGTGACAGCACCAGGGTGGGCCAGCAGTGAGTCAGGCCCTGAGGAGATCACTTCTGTCTTGTGGGAAGGCATGTGACTGGGCCTCAAGACCCCTATACCTGGCTCTGTCACACCTTCCTGCACATCATACACTGTGATCTAGCTGACCCGCCTCCACCACCTCACTGCGAGTTTGCATGTGCAGGAGCAGGGGTCCCTGAGGAGACATCCCAGCAACAGGCCCCGCCTCATGCTGCAGAGCAGGACACAGAGAATTGAGTTGCCACCTGAAAGCCCTGGAAACCAGCAACTTTCCAAATGGCTACACGCTCAGGGGCACATTTCCAAAGTGCCTCAGTGACTTAGAAACCCAAGTCCCATTTTCAGAAGTGACTTGGGCACTTTAGGCCAGATTGCCAACGGGATTTAAAGATGCCTAGTGGATTTTCAGAAGCACATAGGAGGGTTAGGAGCCTAACTCCCATTGGCTGTGGTGGGAACTAGGTACCTCAGCTCTTGGAAACTCCTCTAGGTACCTGTTTGCATTGTTAGGCACCTAAACACCTTTACAAATCTGCCCCCAAGTCTCACTGAAAGTCAGTGGCTCTTTGGCTCCTAAGCCACAGAACTGCAAAGGTACGTAGGTGCCTGACTCCCATTGAAATCAACGGGAGTGAGATACACAAGTCCCTTTGTGGATGTGGCCTAAAGTGCCTAAATCACTTTTGAAAAAGGCTCCTGTGATAAATGAAGGGGGGGCGGGGAGCTGCCTTTTATGGACACCCAGCCAGCCAGTTAGCTACAAAATCCCTGTTAGTAGCTGTTCTCTACTTGCTTTACCTGTAAAGGGTTAAAAAAGCCCATAGGTAAAAGGAAGGGAGTGGGCACCTGATCAAAAGAGCCAATGGAAATGCCAGAACTTTTTAAAATTGGGGGGGGGAAATTCCCTTTGTCTGTCTTTCTGTTGTTCTCTGGAAAGAGGAGACACAGAGCAGCAATGCTGTAAGAAGCTTTAAACCAGGTATGAAAAATCATCAAATCATACCTCAAAACTACTTATCTGAAACCCCAGATATGTAAGTAGATCAGGGAATGTCTAGGAAGATGCAATTAGGTTTATCTCTTTTATTTCTTTATGGCTTGTGGGCTCTGTGGAAGAAAACAAGTCCTCACTCTGCGTTTGTTAGCAACAAGTCAGAGACGGTTTATTACGAGCAATGGCAAGGGAAGACTGTGGTCGGACAGGGGGTCCCCTGACCTTAGGCAGATCTTCCCCCTTCAAGCAGTATAAGACAAGTATTTATACTTTCCCGTTACATACATCAACGGCTAACGGTTATCCTTTGTTTATACAAATTCCCTCCAGATTCTACCTTATCTCAAGGTTTCTGCTTAAATCAGCATTCCATCCTTATCAACTAAAAGCAAGGCGAAAACAGTATCTCTTACAACTCTCGCATTGTTAGGGTTAGGGTTTCCTTTCGCTCTATCCTTAAATTGACTAAGACATCTACCCCCAGATCCTCCTTTTTCTCTTTTTTTTAATTCTGCTTCCACATTCCCCCCTTTTTGTGCTTATAGCACAACTAATATTGTTAAATCTCTATTTTCATTAGACATTGTATTTCTGTTTCCAGATTAGTGAGATCGACCTTATACATTTTGGTTAGTTGTAACGGTAACGGTAATACATGATTAGAATGAACATGCAAGCTATTTCCATTATTACACCTCTTACAACAATAAAACATTCCTAGAATAAACAAAAACAATAAAATTATCAACATCCCCAATATAATTCTATGATGTGGTTGTCCCAGAGCCTTAGTTACCTAACATGATAGATCATAATTAGTACATGAGAGATGTTCAGTAGGCAGTATGGAAAGCATGTCTTTCAATTTGATATATATTTTGGAGTACATGAATTTGACCTTGTAATTCAGAGATTTTCTGTACTTCTGGTAAGAGGGAAAGCAGGTTTTGGAATCGATCAGGTACTAAAGCAGTCCAATTAAAGGGCATTTGGAACCTAAGGGTTGACCGTAAGACTCGGTCTGCAGACCAATAGATAATATAGCTTCCTGCAGCAGTGATAAGATTAAAATGTGTCTCTTGCAAAAGGAAGCTCTTAACATATACACAACTATCATTAGCCTGAAAAATCGGGTGTCCTGCCAGGGTTGTTCCTAGTCCCATGCCTTCCCAACAAACGTTGTCATGAACCGTGACAATCTCTCCTTGTTTCAACTTTCGTACACACTGAAGCTGCGGGGATTCTAGAGGACAGAGTGTCCATTGGCTTCCTATCCCTATCCAAATATCGGGTGTTATTCCAGGAGCACCGACTACAAATCAGCTAGGCTCACCAGGTGGTTTAATTTCCCAAATATTGCGGTGAATTACCCAATCCCACATGCATCCTCCCCACAGACCCGGCAGGATTCGGTATGTGGGAGCCCACACCCCTCCAACCGGCCTGTATGCTTGGAAGGAGCACTGCGAGCATCTGCATTTCCACCCTGAAGCCCTCCAAGTATGTCTCCAAGGCCACAACTCAGATGGCACCCCCGAAGCATTAGTAAGGGCAGTGGGCCAAGTTTGATGCTCAAGATCACTCCGAATGGCCATGAGGTGGTCATTCAGGAAATCCTGAATCTCTGAACAGGCCAAATCCCACTGCAATACCTTTCCCGCCTCAGTGATGTTTAGTACCATCTTTGTCAGTAGTTCCTGGGTTATTGAGCTGAGGGTGGAGATAACATGCAATTCACCGATTCCAGGCTGTATCTGGGCCAGCTGTGCTCCAGTAATAAGTCCCGTGGCTTCCTCCAGCTGCCCTAGTTTTTCCTCTTGTTGTTGGCCCTTGTAAATATTCCAAATTGCTGCTGCGCTATTGGTACCATCCCATAGATGTTCGTTCAAGTCCCTTTTCCTTCTAGAAAAGACCCATGCCCTTTGCTCTGCTAACCAAATGGCAGCCCCCTTGGAGCAATTTGGGTATAAAGAGGTAACCTGAAAACTGGATAATGGCAGTGTGAATTTTACAATCCCTAGCGTGGCATTAACTATTGTCCATCAATATCCTAGCACATCTCTTTGGTACAGTGTCATGCCACATCTGTTGGTTAACAATTCTCATATAGCTCTGGAAAACATCAACATTAATGGCATAGGAAGGAGAATATTGCAATATGGTGCAGGTTAAGTTATTGGTTATCGGGATTAATTCAGTACAGGTAAAATTGCCGTTAGTGGAGCACACTTTCTGAGTATGAATTTGATTATTTACTAATTGGGTAACCAAATAACAATAAGGACACCTTCCTTCCAACATATTGCAGGCTCTGGGAATGGCCATCATGTCAACCCGCTGTGAAACCTACTAATCTCAATGACGGATACTTGAAACTCATTTGTAGTGATGTGATATACACTTCTATCTCTACTGACCCGTCTGTTTTCCACTCAATCATTCGCTTGTATGAGATATTCTGAGCCTTAAAAAATAAATTTTCCAAACAATATTTAAATAAATCACTAAGGTGTGAAGGCCTTGGCCATTGGGTTTCATCAGAATATATGGTATTGTTGATATTTGGGTAAGTTACAGGGGTGGTGGAGGAGCTGGCGGGGGCAGTGTTCGTGGCAGCAAAGCGCCTTTGGTATTCATCATCCGGAAGCCAATTAGGGAGGGCAGTGCATTCTGATGGTACTTGTCCATAAGCACAGAGCCCAGCCCCCGGAAGAAACCCAAACCACCACTCAACCCCACATTCCCAAGAACGGTCCCCGCAAATCCCTCCCTCCAATGTACAATACTCGGTTTCCTCCACCAAGACCAATTCTTAATGTCTTCTGTAGTCAGGAATCCCTGAACTTTGGCGGTTTTGGTGGAGCAAGTGTTCCTTCTTTTTTCCTGGAGTAGTCGTGGTGCAGGATCATGCAGGGGAGAGGTTACCAGCACGTCACCCTGTAGTGGTTTGGTTCCTTTAACAGATGCTGGATATATGGCGGTTCTGTTAGTGGACAAGGGAGAGGTTACTAGCACTTCACCTTGTCTTTTTTCCTACTGTCCAGGAGGAGGGAAAGAGGTACAAGAAGGAGAGAGAGGCTGATCAGCAGTTGGAGTAGAATCATCTCGAGGCGGTGGGGCCTTTTTGCAGTGAGAAGCATGGGTCCAGGCACTGAGTCCCTGGCACTTCACGGCAGTGTTGGTAGTCAACAGAACTTGATAAGGGCCTTTCCAGCGTGGGGTTAGAGCGGTCCTTCGTTGATGGACCTTTATGTAGACCCAGTCTCCTGGTTCCAACGAATGACAGGGTTGCTCAGGATCCTTAGGTAGTGATTCTTTCACCTGTGAATAAAGAGATCTGACACATTTCATTAATGCCTGGCAGTAATTAAACATTGTACCATCCATCAAATGAATGTCCATCTGGGTGAGGGCCAGAGGAGGCGCTGCTGGAAGTCGCATCGGGCGCCCTGTCAGGATTTCATGAGGGCTAAGTCCAGTCTTTCGGTTGGGGGTGGCCCTCATGCTCATTAATGCTAACGGAAGGGCATCTTGCCATTTTAAGTTTGTTTCCGCACAGATCTTGGCCAGTTTGTTTTTCAGAATCCCATTCTGACGTTCTACTGTCCCGGCAGACTACGGGTGGTAGGGACAGTGGAGGTTGTGTTGGATCTGCAAGGCTGCACATAACTCTTTTATAATCTGTCCAGTAAAATGAGTTCCACGATCACTGTTGATACCAACAGGTATGCCAAATCGTGGTACAAGATCCTTAAGCAAAATTTTCACAACAGACTTGGCGTCTGCCCTCCTATAAGGGAAGGCTTCAACCCAGCTCAAAAAAACATCAACTAATACTAGCACATACTCATAATTACAACATTTAGATATTTGAATAAAATCAATCTGAATATTTACAAAAGGTCCCCCAGGAGGGGGATGTGCTGCCTTTCTACCTTTGACTGCTTTTCCAACATTATATTGCTGGCAGATTGCACACTGTTGACAGTAATGTTGGGCTACAGGAGAAAAATTTGGTGCATACCAGTCTTGTTTAACTGCAGCAATCATCCCCCCTTTGCTCACGTGTGCCATCCCGTGGTGCACGCGAGCAAAGTAGGTCAAGAGTACCTTAGGCGCAACCAGGCGGCCGTCTGGGGAGCGCCATAGGTGATCAGGGTGCAAAGTGCACCCAGCAACACTCCAAGAACATTTTTCGGCTTCCGGTGCCGCGTCCTGGATCTTGGCAAGGTCCTCAAGGGAGGCCAGCGGAGGTTGCTCAATCATGGCAAGAGTGTATGCAGCCTGAGGGGAGAAAGGGCCACGGTTTTGGCTGCTGAATCTGCCGAAGCATTTCCACGTGTAACTTCATCATGAGGGGTTTGGTGAGCAATACATTGTACAACAGCAACAGCTTTGGGCAACAGAAGGGCATCCAAAAGAGCAGACACATATGTGCCATTTTTAATAGGGGAACCAGAGGATGTAAGGAAGCCTCTGTGTTTCCACAGTTGACCATAGTCATGTGCTACTCCAAAAGCGTAGTGGGAATCAGTATGAATAGTAACAGCTCAATCCTGTGCCAAGATACAGGCTCGGGTCAAGGCAATGAGTTCGGCAACCTGGGCTGAAAATACAGAGGGAAGGAGGGCACTTTCAATGACAGAATGCAACGAGCATACAGCATAGCCAGCAGCCAGATTTCCCTTAAAATTTTGCAAACATGAGCCATCTACAAAATACATGAGTTCAGGATTCTGTAAAGGCACATCCATGAGGTTTCCCCTTGGACGAGTAAGAAGAGAAGTCACAGACACACAATCATGGGGCTCTCCGTCCTCTGGCCCAGGCAATAAGGAAGCAGGATTTAAAATGGGACAGCGAGTCAGGGTAAAATGAGACAAGGAGAGCAGCACAAATTCATATTTGGTGAGGCGAGAAGTAGCTAGATGTTGGGTCTTAGATTTTAACAGAAGAGCAGCCACAGCGTGAGGTACTGCAAAAGTCAAGGGTGACCCTAGGACTATGGATTCAGACAACTGCCCAGACAGAGCAGCTGCCGCCACAGCCCGTAAACAAGGAGGAAATCCAGCTGCCACAGTGTCCAGGGCAGTGCTATAATAAGCAAGTGGGCGGTGTTTATCTCCGTGTTTTTGCGTTAACACAGCTAAGGCAAACCTGTTGCGCTCGTGGCAGAAAAGAACAAACGGTTTAGTGTAATCAGGAAGTCCAAGTGCCGGGGCACTAGAAAGGGCTTGTTTAATGTCCATGAAAGCTTGTTCAGCCTCCTGAGACAATAGAAGTGGCTCAGGAGTGTCTGTCTTAGTCAGATTTTGTAATGGCTTAATTATTGTTGCATAACCCAAAATCCACAGTCTGCAGTACCCAGTCATGCCAAGGAAGGTTCACATTTGAGAGATAGTGACAGGCCTAGGCATTTTTAAGATGGTTTTAATGTGGGAATCTGACAAATGGGTGCCAGATGAAATATCATGACCAAGGTAATGGACTCTTAGTTGGCACAACTGGAGCTTTTCCTGAGATGCCTTGTGACTCTTGGCAGCAAGAGCAGTCAAAAGAACTAAAGTGTCAGTTTTACAGGATTCAAAGGAAGGGGATGCCAACAAAAGATCATCCACGTATTGTATGAGTATGGATTTTCCTGGGAAGACCACGTCATCCAGATCCTTCTTTAGATCTGGGAAAACAGGGATGGAGATTTGGTATATCCTTGGGGTAAGCGGGTTCAGGTATATTGGAGCCCTCTATAGGTGAAGGCAAACAAGAGGTCTACAACAGTAAAATAAGTGGCTGTAGGGGGAATACAAGAAAGTATGGTAGCCGGGTTTGGGACCACTGGAAAAGACGGCAAGACAACAGCATTAAGCGCGCGGAGATCCTGAATGAAGCGATAGGTGTTCTTTCCCGGTTTCTTTACGGGCAGAATAGGTGTATTACAAAAACTGGTAGCAGGGATGATAATACCTTTCTGTAACAAAGAATCTATCACTGGAGCTATTCCTTCTTCCACTTCAGGATGTAGTGGATATTGTGGTACCCTTGAAAGTGGTTTGAAAGGGTCAACAAGAATTTTAACTGGTTCGGCTGTTTGAATCTGCTCTACTTCATTTGCATGCTGAGACCAAAGATAAGAGGGTACTTGTGACAACAACTTAACAAGATCATTGCTGAGAGCCGCATTTGATTGGGCTGGCTCCTTTGTTTGAAGGGTGGCCAGCACTAGGTTGGTATTCTCATCAGGGACTTCTAAGAACACGCCGTCTGGCGTGCAATAGATACTGCAGCCCAATTTGCACAAAAGATCTTGTCCCAGCAAGTTAACAGGAGAGGAAGGGCTGAGTAAAAAGGCATGTTGATCTGAAATGAGTCCCAAGGAAACAAAAAGGGGTTTAGTAATAGGATGAGGTACAGTCTGGTTTGAAATACCGATGGCATTAATGGACGAGGATGACAAGGGAATGGAGGGAAACTCAAAGGACCTTAAAGCTGATCTGCTAGCACCAGTATCTACAAGACAAGCTACAGGTTGTCCTTCAATTTTACAATTTACATATGGGCCTTTTTGATCAAGAGGAATTAAAGGATGCATGATGCAGTTATGTTCCCTCAGGCTGTCCTAATAGGAATTATTTTGTGAAGAAAAAGCAGGCGTATCAGGGTTCAGGAATGGGGGTGGGGGGATTTGAGGAGGTTGGTTTGGGCATTCATTTTTCCAATGCCCCTCCTGGCCACAGTAATGGCACGTATTGTTCCCTGTCAAGTCAGGGCGTGAGGGACCTCTCCCTCTTCCTCTCCCCCAACTTCATCCTCTCCCACCCCTCATTACCCCACGGCCTCTATGTTGATAAGTCTGCAACTGCAAGGCCAGTAGTTTTGTTTCAGAACTTTCGTTCTTCTGCTCTATGCAAGCTATACAATGGTTGGCAACTGTCACCAATTCAGAAAGGGGTTTAGTTTGCCAGCCGATGAAGATCAACTTCAACTGCTGTTGAACCTTTGGCAAAAGTCCTTGAACAAAAGCAGCCCCCACTGCCTCTCTGGCATTGTTAGCTGGCTGGGCAATCCCCAAATATTGTTCAAGCACTTTTGTCAATTTATCTAAATAATTGGTGGGGGACTCGCCTTTGTTCTGTTTACAGTTGTTGATCTTTGTCCAATCCGTTTTCCTAGGGCAAATTTCTGGAATGGCGATCACGGGGTGATTCCTAGCCTGAGCCAGGGCATCTCCAATTCCGGGGTCAGCGTTGGGCCATAGGGCCTGAGCGAGTAGCAGTTGTTGGACTTCAGATGGCAGAACTACTCGCAAGAGTTGGTTAACGTCTGCCCATGATGGAATGTAACACTGAATCACTGTCTGGAGTTCCTCTCTAAATTTTTCTGGTTCCTCTCTAATATTAGGAAATTCCTTAACTAAATTTCTAAGGTCCCCCGGTGTCCAGGGGGCATGTACAGTAACCAAGTGATCTCCTTCACCAGGCAATTGCCTTAAGGGAGCCTGGATCACTACTGACTGGTCTTGTCGACTCCTAGTGTGTTTGGAGACTGGGCTGCAAGTATCAGAGCTGAGCGAGATGTTGGATAGATCAGGAACAGCCCTCGGCTTCTGATGTAGGTAGGGCGGCGGCGGAGGGGGGTGTTCCTCTCCGGAATGAATGTCCTTGTAGCCGATACATGTGGTGGTGATGATGGCGCTACCATTTGGAAGCCATCAGAAGGCATAGTCTGTGCGGCCCCGAGGTGCTGGGGGGAAGATGGCGGCGGCCGTTGCCTATGTCCTGCCGGAGGCATAGCCCGCTGAGAAGCACTGTTGAAAACATCCACAATGTCCTCGGCTGTCTCCTCCTCGCTCTCAGTCTTTACTAATTGGGGATATAAAGGAGCCGAGGGGGTTGACGAGCTAGTTTGGGTAGGGGGACATCCAGGTGCCTTGCATTTAGGTTTTAAATCCTGCACTTGGGTTTTTAACTTTTCCTGGGAGTCCTTTAGACTCTGCACTCGAGACTCATGGAGTCTCTTTGTGGCTTCCTCCCACCAATAGACAAATTGTTCCCACTGTATGCAGGGCCGGCTCCAGGCACCAGCGCAGCAAGCAGGTGCTTGGGGCGGCCAACGGAGAGGGGCGGCATGTCCGGCTCTTCTGCGGTAATTCGGCAGCGGGTCCCTCAGTCTCTCTCGGAGGGAAGGACTTGCCGCCGAATTGCCGCCGAAGAATGAAGCGGTGCTGTAGAGCTGCCGCCAAAGTGCTGCCGATCGCGGCTATTTTTTTTTTTTTTTTTTTTTTGGCCGCTTGGGGCGGCAGAAACGCTGGAGCCGGCCTTGACTGTATGTCAGGGATTTTTGGTGATTCAAGAGCTCCTCTGAGGTGTATGATCTTATCTAAATCAAAGGTACCTTCTAGCAGAAACTGTTTAGATGGATTATCACGCGTATAAAAATTCCAGTTATCTAGATACTTACAAGTCGTAGGACCATAATGCACATACATGTAGTATGCAGGGGTGCCTTTCGGCAGTGCGGGAATATTCTTAGACTGGTCACCACCCATTTTTCAGGCACTCAGGGAAAGTTCACTGGGCCACGAGGTTCGGCTGACTCCCCTTGCTTTCAGAACTCCTGCATGGGGTAGTCCTGGGGAGGCTGGAGTCAGCCTGAGTCAGCTTAAGTCCCAGACCTGGTCAGCGAATAAGTAAGGGAAGACTTTGGCTCTCTCACACTCCAGGGAAAGGGTCTACTGGGTTATGGGGTTCCACCGTTCAGCGGCTTGAGTCCCAGACCTGGTCAGCAGACTTGGCAAGGGAAACCTTCTGCTGGGTCAGAAGGTTCAGCTGACTCCGCTTGCTTTCAGAACTACCACATGGGGTAGTCCTGGGCTGGCTGGAGTCAGCTTAAGTCTTTAGACCTGGTCAGCCGCATTTACTCCTCACTCATTCACTCAGTCTTATTCATTCCCCCATACCTGGATGCAGCTCGTTTAACCATAACCTTAATTCCTTACGTCCGGATTTATCACAACTTTTTCCTTATGTGAGGCGGCAATCTCCTCAGCACCGATATGCAGCTGCAACCTGTTCCTTATTTGAAGCGGCAATCTCCTCAGCACCACTTTGCATCTGACCTTGTTGCAAAATCAATAAGTTCGCATGGCGTGAGCGCAAGAGGGACAGACGGCCCCGTGGGCAGTCCTCCTCTGAACCCCACTAGAGATTTCAAAAGGTCTCCTACCTCTTGTCTGGCACCTTGGGGTTCGTAGTGATTGCTGCTGTCTCAGCCGGGTGTTGCCATCTGAGTCACGGCACCAAATTGTGGAAGAAAACAAGTCCTCACTCTGCGTTTGTTAGCAACAAGTCAGAGACAGTTTATTACGAGCAATTGCAAGGGAAGACTGTGGTCGGACGGGGGTCCCCTGACCTTAGGCAGATCTTCCCCCTACAAGCAGTATAAGACAAGTATTTATACTTTCCCGTTACATACATCAACGGCTAACGGTTATCCTTTGTTTATACAAATTCCCTCCAGATACTACCTTATCTCAAGGTTTCTGCTTAAGTCAGCATTCCATCCTTATCAACTAAAAGCAAGGCGAAAACAGTATCTCTTACAACTCTCGCATTGTTAGGGTTAGAGTTAGGGTTAGGGTTTCCTTTCACTATATCCTTAAATTGACTAAGACATCTACCCCCAGATCCTCCTTTTTCTCTTTTTTTTTAATTCTGCTTCCACAACTCCTCTGTGCTAACCCCAGGTGCTTTTGTTTTGCTTGTAACCTTTAAGCTGGACCTCAAGAGAGCTATCTTGATGCTTAATTATTATATTTGCTCTTTTTTAAATCTAGCAATAGCCTCCGTTCCAGATGTATTTTCTTTCTTTTTGTTTTTTAATAAAATTTACCTTTTTTAAGAACAGGATTGGGTTTTTGTGTCCTAAGAGGTTTGTGCATATGTTGTTTAATTAGCTGGTGGCAACTGCTGATTTCCTTTGTTTTCTTTCTCAGCTCTTCCCTGGGGGCGGGGGTGAAAGGGCTTGAGGGTACCCCACAGGGAGGAATTCCCAAGTGCGCCTTCCTGGGTTCAAAGGGGTTTTTTGCATTTGGGTGGTGGCAGCATCTACCCATCCAAGGTCAGAGAGAAGCTGTAACCTTGGGAATTTAATACCAGCCTGGAGTGGCCAGTATAAATTTTTAGAATCCTTGCAGGCCCCCACCTTCTGTCAAAGTGCCAGAGTGGGGAATCAGCCTTGACAGCTCCTAAGTCACTTGGGTGGGTTTGAAATTTTTACCCTGAATCCTCTAAATGCAAAACAAAGTGTTTAATTTCACAGCTGTGTTAAACTGACCAGTTCAGGCTCTAAAACATTAGAAGGTCCCGCTGGAGTTTCTCATTGAGTAACAGAGAGCAAGGGGCAGAGGGAAATGCGGAGGAGAGACGCAGAAGTCCCCTGGACAGGGTAAATGAGCTCAGTGCACATATGACCTGTATTTCTAACTCTGCTTTTCCCCGTTTTCCCCACAGTTTCCACTGGCCTTCATCCAGGTAAGTGGCACATTGATCTTTACCCTCACAGCCGCTAGCTGAAAGCTGGGGCTGCTGCGGGGATGGGGAGACTCCTGTGCTCCACAGCAGAGGGGGGCTGTAGTGTGGTGTTCGTTGTGAATGGGTAGTGCGGCCACTAGGGTGAGCAAGGAAGTAAGGGTGAGTCTGTATGAACAGGAAATAGAGTCCTGCATTCACCGCACCCACCCTGGGGACTGGGTCTCTGGCATCTCAGCATTGGATCATCCCAGAGATTTCAGTCCTCAGCTGCAGCGCAACATTGGAACATGACCTGCAAAGGGGAAAAATGAGCCCGTGACCTTTTCTGTTTCCTTAGGTTGTTTAAAGGAGCCTGGAAAGGGTCTTTTGTGAAAGTGAGCCCTGGTCCGCACACAAATTTCATTCCAGTTTAACTGTGTCAGTCAGGGGTGGGATTTTATACCAAAGTAGTTATACCGGTGCAGCCGCTAGCATGGGCCTGGTTATACCAGCATAGAGGTGCCTTATAGTGGCATAGTTCATTCCCCTTCCTGTACAGAAATAAGCTAGAATGGTCAAAGGCACCTTTATCCTGGTATAACTGTGTCCACACTAGGGGGATTGAACTGGTGTCACTACACCAGTATAGCTCAAGCAGTACAACTTTTATATGTAGACGGGCCCTATGTTTATTATTTCTGCCTCTTTTTCCATTAGAAGTTCAGATCTTGTCCACCCTGGAAGTCTCTGTGGGCACAAGAGAACTAGGGAATTGATGATATGTTAAGAGTCCATGGCGGGAAAACTGAACGCCTCAGATGGGAAGGGATCTTTAGAACTCTACTATTATTTAGGGTTGTTTGTTTTGTTTTTGTGGCCAGCTGTTTAATTCCAATGATTAACAAACAGTTGGGATAAAGGCTGTCTCTGTTAAGACAGTGTGCCGTAGATAGATGACTGTGGTGGGACTCAGGAGACCTGGGTTCTATTCCTAACTCTCCCTCCCTTCTACTGGTGACTTTAGGAAGTGAGTTCACTTCTCTCTACCTCAGTTTCCCCAGATGTGAAACAGGGATAATGATTCTGACCTCCTTTGTAAAGTGGGTTGAGATCTATGGATGCAGAGTGCTAGGTATTTTGTTGATTATTATAATTGTTTCCAACTCCCATCCCTTCAGTTAAGACGTGGCCGCTCACAATAAATACATCTGAGATCTGGTGGGAAACCAGGAGAGACCAGACGTGGCATTCCTGCTATTTCTGAGGTTAAAACAACAAGCAAGGGGCAAAAACACACTTTTTTTTTTTTCATTTGGAAAAAGCTTTCAGGCCTTGTGTCTAAATCCATCATAAAGATGGCAAAGGCAGCACAAGCCCAATAATAAACATTCTTTGCCAGCCTCCTCTGAGCCACATAGTCATGTCATCCCCTGATCCGCAACAGATTGGGCTCCCCGCTTTTCACTTGACTTAAATGTGGGGCCAACTCTCAGTAACTGTGACAGCGCAGTGGGACTTGTCCGCTGAAGGTCCTTTCACCCATTCTGCCTTCTGTCACCTAGTAGGGGCTCTTGGAGACAGGGCCTGCTCTCTCCCAGTCAGCCATGAGAGGTCACTCACATCCCCTGTTACTTGGCTCAGGGATAAAGTTGGAATGAAATAAATCCTCGCCAGTCAGTCACTTACCTGGGGCTATCTGAAGTAAATAGACTTTTGATGATAGCCAAGATACAGGGGAGAAAACGGATAGAAAATGAAAGAGTGTGAACATTAAACATGTTCCTGAGCGGTCTGGAAAGGGCACATCAAACTATATATCGCTTTTAGTTTAATCTCTTTGATGGTTTCTACTAGAGCTGGGCCTGAGCTGCAGAATTTACAACCAGGTTAGAATCTGGTCACATCAGACCTGGTTTGGTCCATTGCTTTGGCCTGTTAATAATCTATTTGTAATTAATACTACTCAGCTTTTACAGAGATGAGGTTTCAGATCCAGCCTCCGGACTTGCCTTCAAACTTGCCCAAAACCATACTCAGGCCCTTGTCTAATTTATTCAGATTGGCCCCCACATTCCCCATCCCCCATACATATTCTGCATTGGGTAGCAGCCTAAAACAGCAACATATTTAAGCCCAGATGAGCATTTCCATAGCCCATTGCCTTCCACATACCTGCATGGGGAGGGTTTTCTCAGCCCCAGAGGTAACTTGAGTATTTCAATCCTCAGCCAGAGCAGTTGCCAATTCTCAAACTGCAAATAGAACATTCAAGCTCCCAGGCACAGAGAAACTCACCGCATCCTGCGTCTGTGCATTGGTCTCTTAGCCTTGCTCTCTCCCATCCTCCTTGCCCACTCCATGCGGCTGTGGGCATGTTGATCGGGTGGGCAGACAACGGAATAGATTCAGTGCTGGTATCTGGCTGTTTAATCACACGCTGATTACACAGGACTTGACTGGTTAATCCTTACAGGCTACTGGGAAAGTACAGAGCTGGCCGCCAGGTGCCCTAACCTCAGCTATAGAAGAGGGCGATGATCGTATATATCCTGTATCTCTGCCGAACGTTGGACTGCAACTGCCCTGCTCTGCAGCCTCGTGCCGTGTAGACACCCTGCCTGTAAATGACCTTGTGCTCTCCTCACCTCTAGGACCCACAGAAGAACCGCGTGTATCAGTGGCGAGAGGTGGAGTTAAATGGGGGCCTCACCCAGCTCTCCTTCCCCCTCACCTCCGAGCCCATCCAAGGCACCTACAACGTGGTGGTGCAGAAGGAGTCGGGGACCAATCTCGAACACTCCTTTACTGTGGAGGAATATGGTAAGGAAGGGTCCCACTCGTGCTGGGGTTGGGGGTGTTGGAAGCAGGAGCAACCGTCTGGGATTCATCCATTCCAGGCACAAAAATCCAGTTCAGGATTGTCTGGGGTGTAGATGAGTGAAGAGTGATCTGAGGAATGGGCCAGGAAAACACTGGATGCTTTAAGGGATCAGGATCTGAGCCCCCATCCAGTGGTGTGTAGGTTTCTCCTCAGCACTTGAACTGCCAGGGTCACTGTTCACTGTAAGCCTGGGAGTATCTGGATCTGACTACAAAGGCCTATTCCTCGGGCCTACTGGATTTGGGCTGTGATTCCAGCCTCAGTACAATCCAGCTTTATTTTTGTGTAGGGTCTTTCCTACCAGTTGTGTGCAGAACGAACTATGCAGAACGGATGCAGAACGAACTATGTGCATGCTGCATTACAGTGGCACAGTTTGCTCCTCCTGTGAGCTGCCAATGAAACTGGCTTAACTCACCTCTCCTTTCTCCCCTTCTCCCACTCTGGTCTTCACACCTTTGTCCTTGTGGCCCCTGACACCCAGAACATTTTCAAACATTCAAAATAAATGAATAAAGACACTTTGGCTGGAGACCAAGCCTGGAAAACATCAGCCCCAAAGGACAATCTTTCGGAAGGTTTATGAGGAAAGGAAAACTTTCGGGGCCAGGTTCCCTGGTGCTGTCCGTCTGCTTTGTACCACTCCAGGGACACAAAGTAACCGGGCTTATGGCTGCTTTGCTTCACTGGAGCAGCACAGGAGCCAGAGCACACAGTGAATGTGGCCCTTTAAATCTGGTGAGTGACGATGGTGCACTGGAGAGTCGGGCCCTCACTAAGGGTATGTCTACACTACGAAATTAGGTCGAATTTATAGAAGCCGGTTTTATAGAAATCGGTTGTATACAGCCGATTGTGTGTGTCCCCACATAAAATGCTCTAAGTGCATGAAGCCGGCGGACCACGTCCACAGTACTGAGACTAGCGTCGACTTCCGGAGCGTTGCACTGTGGGTAGCTATCCCACAGTTCCCGCAGTCTCCGCCGCCCATTGGAATTCTGGGTTGAGATCCCAATGCCTGATGATGCAAAACAGTGTCGCGGGGGGTTCTGGGTACATGCCGTCAGGCCCCCCCCCTCCGTCAGAGCAACGGCAGACAATCGATTCGCACCTTTTTACCTGGGTTACCTGTGCAGACAACATACCACGGCAAGCATGGAGCCCGCTCAGCTCAGCTCACCATCACCATTTGTCATCTGGGTGCCGGCAGACGTGGTACTGCATTGCTACACAGCAGAGCTAATTGCCTTTTGGCAATAGACGGTGCAGTATGACTGGTAGCCTTCATTGGCTATCTGGGTGCTGGCAGACATGGGGCTGCATTGCTACACAGCAGCAGCCCCTTGCCTTTTGGCAGTAGATGGTGTATTAAGATTGATATCCGTCATTGTCGTATTCCAGTTCAATCAGAGGCACCTGGGCAGACATGCTTTGTCTCCTGGAGACTCAGTCCTGCCGGCAGTCCTATTGAACCGTCTTGACGATGATGGCTAGCAATCATAGTACAGTATCTTCTGCCAAGCACCCAGAAGATGCTGAGGGCTATCAGTCATGCTGCACTGTCTGCTGCCAGCTTAAGATGTAAAAAAAAGATGTATTCATTTGCTTCCCCCTCCCTCCGTGAAATCAACGGCCTGCTAAACCCAGGGTTTTGAGTTCAATCTTTGGGGGGGCCATTCTGTGTGACAGTTGTTTGTGTTTCTCCCTGATGCACAGCCACCTTTGTTGATTTTAATTCCCTGTACCTGTACGCCATGTCGTCAGTCGCCCCTCCCTCCCTCCGTCAGTTTTGCGCCTTTTTTCAGACCAGACGCCATAGCACTGGGATCATGGAGCCCGCTCAGATCACCGCGGCAATTATGAGCACTATGAACACCACGCGCATTGTCCTGGAGTATATGCAGAGCCAGGACATGCCAAAGCAAAACCAGGACCAGCCGATGAGGCGATTGCAGCGCGGCGACGAGAGTGATGAGGAAATTGACATGGACACAGCCCTCACACAAGGTACGGGCCCCAGCAATGTGCAAATCATGGTGTTACTGGGGCAGGTTCATGCCGTGGAACGCCGATTCTGGGCCCAGGAAACAAGCACAGACTGGTGGGACCGCATCGTGTTGCAGGTGTGGGACGATTCCCAGTGGCTGCGAAACTTTCGCATGCGTAAGGGCACTTTCATGGAACTTTGTGACTTGCTTTCCCCTGCCCTGAAGCGCCAGAATACCAGGATGAGAGCAGCCCTCACAGTTGAGAAGTGAGTGGCGATAGCCCTGTGGAAGCTTGCAACGCCAGACAGCTACCGGTCAGTCGGGAATCAATTTGGAGTGGGCAAATCTACTGTGGGGGCTGCTGTGATCCAAGTTGCCAGGGCAATGAAAGACCTGGTGATATCAAGGGTAGTGACTCTGGGAAACGTGCAGGCCATAGTGGATGGCTTTGCTGCAATGGGATTCCCAAACTGTGGTGGGGCGATAGATGGAACCCATATCCCTATCTTGGCACCGGAGCACCAAGCCACCGAGTACATAAACCGCAAGGGGTACTTTTCAATGCTGCTGCAAGCCCTGGTGGATCACAAGGGACGTTTCACCAACATCAATGTGGGATGGCCGGGAAAGGTATATGATGCTCGCGTCTTCAGGCACTCTGGTCTGTTTCGAAAGCTGGAGGAAGGGACTTTCTTCCCGGACCAGAAAATAACCGTTGGGGATGTTGAAATGCCTATTGTGATCCTTGGGGACCCAGCCTACCCCTTAATGCCATGGCTCATGAAGCCGTACACAGGCAGCCTGGACAGTAGTCAGGACCTGTTCAACTACAGGCTGAGCAAGTGCCGAATGGTGGTGGAATGTGCATTTGGACGTTTAAAAGCGCGCTGGCGCAGCTTACTGAGTCGCTCAGACCTCAGCGAAAAGAATATCCCCATTGTTATTGCTGCTTGCTGTGCGCTCCACAATATCTGTGAGAGTAAGGGGGAGACATTTATGGCGGGGTGGGAGGTTGAGGCAAATCGCCTGGCCGCTGATTACGCGCAGCCAGACACCAGGGCGGTTAGAAGAGTACAGCAGGGCGCGGTGCGCATCAGAGAAGCTTTGAAAACAAGTTTTGTGACTGGCCAGTCTACGGTGTGAAACTTCTGTTTGTTTCTCCTTGATGAACCCTCTGCCCCCCCCACCCGGTTCACTCTACTTCCCTGTAAACCAACCACCCTACCCTACCCTCCCCCCTTTGAGCACCGCTTGCAGAGGCAATAAAGTCATTGTTACTTCACATTCATGCATTCTTTATTAATTCATCACACAACTAGGGGGATAATTGCCAAGGTAGCCCGAGAGGGGTGGGGGAGGAGGGAAGGAAAAGGACACACTGCAGTTTAAAACTTTAAAACTTTAACACTTATTGAAGGCCAGCCTTCCGATGCTTGGGCAATCATCTGGGGTGGAGTGACTGGGTGGCCGGAGGCCCCCCCACCGTGTTCTTGGGCATCTGGGTGAGGAGGCAATGGGACTTGGGGAGGAGGGCTGTTAGTTACACAGGGGCTGTAGCGGCGGTCTCTGCTCCTGCTGCCTTTCCTGCAGCTCAACCATATGCTGGAGCATATCAGTTTGATGCTCCAGCAGCCGGAGCATCGACTCTTGCCTTCTGTCTGCAAGCTGACGCCACCTATCATCTTCAGCCCGCCACTTGCTCTGTTCATCCCACGATTCAGCCCGCCACCTCTCCTCTCGTTCATATTGTGCTTTTCTGTAGTCTGACATTGACTGCCTCCACGCATTCTGCTGTGCTCTTTCAGCGTGGGAGGACATCTGGAGCTCCGTGAACATATCATCCCGAGTCCGCCGTTTTCTCCTTCTAATCTTTGCTAGCCTCTGCGAAGGAGAAACATTTGCAGCTGGTGGAGGACAAGGGAGAGATGGTTAAAAAAGACACATTTTAGAGAACAATGTGTACACTCTTTCACGTTAAATTTTGCTATTCACATTACACAGCACATGTGCTTTCGTTACAAGGTCACATTTTTCCTCTTATATTGAGGGCCTGCCGGTTTGGTGTGAGAGATCACTCACGCGGTGCCAGGCAACAGAATTCGGCTTGCAGGCAGCCATGGTAAGCCACAGTCTTTTGGCTTTTTTAACCCTCATAACATGTGGGAATGGCTTCAAACAGTAGCGCCCTCATTTCCCATACCAAGGACCCGTTGGGTTGGCCATTTAAAATGGGTCTGCAATGTAAAAGGAGGGGCTGGGGTTTCCGGGTTAACATGCAGCACAAACCCAACTACCCCCCCACACACACACACACACCCAATTCTCTGGGATGATCCCTTCACCCCTCCCCCCGCACCGCGTGGCTAACAGCGGGGAACATTTCTGTTCAGCCGAGCAGGAACGGGCACCTCTGAATGCCCCCTTAATAAAATCACCCCATTTCAACCAGGTGACTGTGAATGATATCACTCTCCTGAGGATAACAAAGAGAGATAAGGAATGGATGTTGTCTGCATGCCAGCAAACACCGGGACCATACGCTGCCATGCTTTGTTATGCAATGATTCCAGACTATGTGCTACTGGCCTGGCGTGGTAAAGTGTCCTACCATGGCGGACGGGATAAGGCAGCCCTCCCCAGAAACCTTTTGCAAAGGCTTTGGGAGTACATGAAGGAGAGCTTTCTGGAGATGTCCCTGGAGGATTTCCGCTCCATCCCCATACACGTTAACAGACTTTTCCAGTAGCTGTACTGGCTGCGATTGCCAGGGCAAATTAATCATTAATCATTAAACACACTTGCTTTTAAACCATGTGTGATATTTACAAAGGTACACTCACCAGAGGTCCCTTGTGTGCCCTCAGGGTCTGGGAGCACGCCTTGGGTGAGTTCGGGGGTTACAGGTTCCAGGTCTAGGGTGATAAACATATCCTGGCTGTTGGGGAAACCGGTTTCTCCGCTTCCTTGCTGTGAGCTATCTTCATTGTCTTCATCATCATCATCATCTTCTGCGTACCCCGAACCCGCTTCCCTGTTGCGTGTTTCTCCATTGACGGAGTCAAAGCACACGGTTGGGGTAGTGGTGGCTGCACCCCCTAGAATGGCATGCAGCTCCGCGTAGAAGCGGCATGTTTGCGGCTCTGCCCCAGACCTTCCGTTTGCCTCTCTGGCTTTGTGGTAGGCTTGCCTTAGTTCCTTAATTTTCATGCGGCACTGCTGTGCGTCCCTGTTATGGCCTCTGTCCTTCATGGCCTTTGAGACCTTTTGTAATATTTTGCCATTTCATTTACTGCTACGGAGTTCAGCTAGCACTGATTCGTCTCCCCATATGGCGAGCAGATCCTGTACCTCCCGTTCGGTCCATGCTGGAGCTCTTTTGCGATCCTGGGACTCCATCATGGTTACCTGTGCTGATGAGCTCTGCGTGGTCACCTGTGCTCTCCACGCTGGGCAAACAGGAAATGAAATTCAAAAGTTCGGGGGGCTTTTCCTGTCTACCTGGTCAGTGCATCTGAGTTGAGAGTGCTGTCCAGAGCGGTCACAATGAAGCACTGTGGGATAGCTCCCGGAGCCCAATAACGTCGAATTCCGTCCACACTACTGCAAATCCGACCCGCAAAGGCCGATTTTAGCGCTAATCCCCTCGTCGGAGGTGGAGTAAAGAAACCGGTTTAAAGGGCCCTTTAAGTCGAAAGAAAGGGCTTCGTCGTGTGGACGTGTCCAGGCTTAATTCGATTTAACCCTGCTAAAGTCGACCAGGGCTAAGTGTAGACCAGGGCTAAGTATCACTTGCGTAGCATAGTTTGGAATACAGCCTCTAAAGCAACGATAGCCCGGCGGTCGGGGTTGGGCAAGGGGAGCAAATGGGAGGGGAGCAGGATTATGGTGTTTTTCTCTTCAGTTCCACACTCCCTGGCCAGATCCTCAGCTGGTGTAAGTGGGCACAGCTGCACTGACGGCCATGGAGCTGTGGTGATTTATAGCAGGCTGAGAATCTGGCACCGTGCGTTGGGGATGGGAAGGGGAGAAGCTGTGTCTGTCACTCAGTGGGGAAGTGACAGTGATGTACACGTGTTCCCTCTGCTCTGCTCAACGTCTGGCCCTTCTCTCCCCCTCAGTGCTGCCCAAGTATGAGGTGTCGGTGAAGGTGCCCAAGAAAATCACCATCCAGGATGAGGAGCTGAAAGTGGCCGTCTGTGGTCTGTGAGTCGCGAGGTTTGAGTCACCGTTCTTTGTGCTCATCCACCATTGCCTTCCCTCTGCTACTCCAGAAACCAGAGCGGGAGAAGGCCCCTTGGGTCACTTTCTCTCCATCCCCAGGAGCCCTGCGCAGGATTGTTCCTACTGTCTAGTCTGCACCCAGCCCAAGCTTTAAACATCCCAAGAAATGGGCCTCCTCCCCTTGCCCCAGGAAACGATGCCTCAGCCTCATACAGCTCCCTCTCAAAAAGGTTTTCTCCGTTATTCAACCCAAATTTCCCCTTTCTTAACATCCTTCCATCCTTCCTAATCAGACCCCCAAGTACCTCCTTAAATAATCCCGGCCCCCCCTTGGTGATGCCTCCTTCAGACACTTATAGGCAGAAATTACGTCCCTTCTTAGATATCTGTAACCAGAGTTGCCAGATTTAACTCTTCCTTCCCTCCTCATAAATCCCTCCCTCCAGCTCCCTGCTCATATTTCTTGCTCTTCTCTGAACTCCCTCCAATTTGTCAATGGCCTTTGGGTAAAGAGGTGCCCGGAGCTGAAAACAGTGCTCCAGAGGTGTCGTGTAGCAGTGACGGGAGATGATAATCCCTCTCTATACAGCCTTAGTGCGACCCCACCTGGAAGACAGTGTTCAGCTCTGGGCCCCACAGCTCTGAGGAGACTGCACCTGGAATATTGTCTGCAGGTCTGGGCTCTTCCATACCAGAAAGGTGTGGCCAAATGGGAGGGAGCTGGGAGAAGGGAAACTCAACTGATTAAGGAGCAGAAGAGCCTGAGTATCAGGCAACATTTCCTAATGGGGCAGGCCTGCTGGGTAATGGAATAATCTCCCCCAGGAAAAGGCTGGAGTCTCATCACTTGAGTCATTGGAAAACAGGACTAGACAACGCTCCAGAGAATAGACATTAGGAAACCAGCAACAGAGTCCTCGGGGGTAATGGTATAAAGGGCTCCAAAAGGCCTCTTTTGCCTGACTCTGTCTCCCCGTCTAAGCACCTTGTGTCTCTTTAACCCCTCTCTGGTTACAGATACACCTATGGGACCCCTGTCCCTGGCCTGGTGAATGTCCGTGTGTGCCGGAGATTCTCCCAGTCCTGGTCACACTGCTATGGAAGAGAGGCTGCGTCTGTGTGTGAGGAATTCACCAGACAGGTGAGTCCAAGGCCCATCCCATAGGCAGGAGGCGACTGTCTTGAGGAGCAACAGAGAGTCCTGTGGCACCTTTAAGACTAACAGATGTATTGGAGCATAAGCTTTCGTGGGTGAATACCCACTTCGTCAGACGCATGTAATGGAAATTTCCAGAGGCAGGTATAAATATGCAGGCAAGAATCAGTCTGGAGATAACGAGGTTAGTTCAATCAGGGAGGGTGAGGTCCTCTGCTAGCAGTTGAGGTGTGAACACCAAGGGAGGAGAAATTGCTTTTGTAGTTGGCTAGCCATTCACAGTCAGGAGCAGGGCGATCTGTGTCTGTCAAAGAGGATTGTTAGACCTCAGCTGGGATTCTGTGTTCGGAGTTGGGCTCTGTCTCAGAGGAGGGAGGTATTGGTTCGAAGGAGGTGAGGCCAGGGCTGGGGGATATAAATTATGAAGAAAAACCCCTCGGGTGAAATCCTGTCCCCATTGAAATCTATGGCAAAACTCCCATTGACATCAGTCAGATCAGGATTCACCCCCGAATGGGTATTTCTTCTAGCTGGGAAAGAGAAGACCCTAAGAGGTTTTTGTATCAGTGAATGGGATTGAGATGGGGAGCAGAGCAGGAGCAGAGCAGAGGAGAAAACAAGAGGAAACTGTAGGATCTGGAAGAGAGAGAGAACTCAAGAGGAAGAAGAAAGAGAGAGACAGGGCAAGGAGGTAGAGAGAATAGGGATAGAGCAATAAAGAGAGAGACGGAGAATATGAAGGAGAAGAAAGTAAGAGAGAAAATAGAGGTAGGTTAGACAGAGATAGTAGGAGGAGAAGAAAGAGAGAGAAAGAAAGAGAGAAGGAGGAAGAGAGAAAGAATGTGCATGGAGAAAGAGAGAGGATTTCAAGGATGGATAAAAAACACAATGAGATTTATCACACTGATGGGAAGTTGCAGATCTAGGGGATGTAATCTGAACAATCAGGGAACCAGGCGTGTAACTTGGAGAATTTGTGGTGAAATGCATCAGAGAGGGCAGTATGTTGGATACGTCACTGGGGACCAGAGATGCCTTGATTGGTTTGTTGAGGAAGAAGGGAAGAGAGGGAGTCAGGCCGGATCAAGCCAGTAAGAGGATGGGATTAAGGCAAATCAAGCAGCAGGGAAACGTCTTGGGTGCTGGGGTATCTGTTCCTGTTTCACACGGACCTGAATTGTACAGGGATTTCCATGGTAATTTCCTCTTTGGTCTCTGGCTCAGGCGGACATTCGAGGCTGTGTCTCCAATGTGGTGAAGACTAAAATATTCCAGCTCAAGCGAAAGAGTTATGAGATGAAAATTGAGGTTGAAGGCAAGATCACGGAAGAGGGTACAGGTATGCATCAGGCTAACCTGGTGGAGCTGTGGGGCCGCACTGCAATAGCAGTGGGCGTTGCAAGCCAGCACTGAAGGGTACTGGCAGAACTGGACAACGTGGGGCAGGATTGGAGCATCTGGAGGTGCTGCAGGTCAGTGCATTAGTTCAAGCCCCTCTTTGCTGTGTTTTCTTTCAGGGGTGGAGTTAACTGGGACAGGCTCCAGTGAGATCACAGGCACCATGAGCAAAATCAGCTTTGAGCAGGTGGACTCTCATTACATACCAGGGATCCCCTTCTCCGGGCAGGTAGGGAACCTCTGAGAGCCCAGGAAATTACCTGACATGAGTGTGCTTGTCTGTGGAGAATGAGAACTTGCAAATGGAAAAGGGAAAATGTGGGAGGATCACAAACCACGGGAACAGGAGCCATCTCCCTCTGCCTCTACACATGCTGCGGTATCCTTGCCATTAGTGGGAATTGCAGCGCCTTCCTCTGACCCCCTGGTGCTGTCAGAGACAGGATACAGAGGAGAAGGCCCATTGGTGTGGTCAGCACAGTCCTTCCCATGTTCCCAATCACACACTCTGTGAGGACGCGCCACCTCCTCAGGTGGTTCAGACTCACCCAGCACATTCACACACACCTGGCCCTTGGTCAGCTCTGTAGGAAACACCCTCTGGAGCTGCCTCAGGGGAATAACGTGGGGAAACAGTCATTAGGACTGTGAGGACTGCTTTCCCTGAGTAGTAAAAGCAACGGAGATTGGATTTGTTCCTTTAGGTGAAGCTGGTGGACGGGACCGATGCTCCAATCGCCAACGAAACAATCCAGATTTCCATAGGGGGAAACAACTACGAAGCCAACTACACAACGAATGAAGAGGGTAGAGTCTGGTTTTCCATAGACACTGTCAACTTCACAGACACCTCCATTCAAATCACTGTGAGTGGCTGAATCCAGGGAGCTAGGGGATGGGAGGTGTCACAGGCTGAGCTTAAGGGGAGATGTCTGTGGTTTTATTGATCTCTCTGCCCATCAGGAGATAAAACAAAGAGTTTGTTGGCTGGGAATTTCAGTCTCCTCCTCTCTGTCTTGCTCTCTCTCTGTCTGTCCCTTGCACTCTGTGTCTTGCACACACTCTGTCGCTCTCCCTCTGGTTCTCCATTTCTCTCTCTCCATACAAGCATGGAAAATGCAGATCAATGCACTGTGCACTGAAAAATCTGCCAAGAACATGTTTTTAAAATTACCCACTTTTTCCTTCTGAAATGCTAGTAGACTTGTTACTCACTTTTTGGTCTGATGTAAAAACGTTCTTCTTTATCAGGCAAACCATAAATCTGAACTGAACTGTTATGACAGAGACTGGGTCACCCCTGAGTATGGTAATGCCGTTCACACAGCAACACGCTTTTACTCTCCGAGTAAGAGCTTTCTCAAAATCGAGCCCCTGTCTCAGACTTTAAGCTGCGGCTCCAATGAGATGGTCCGGGTGCACTACATCCTGAAGCCAGAGGCCGTGGGGGAGCAGAAGGAAATCGTCTTTTACTATGTGGTAAGCCCGGACCTAGTGACCTCTACCTCCGTACACATGACACAGCATTGGAGGCCAGACACCCATATATGTCCCAGGTCACCAAACTGCCCCGAGGCCAGGTTCTCTTGACCTTGACATTTACATGTAAAAGCCAGTGAAGGAAATGCAGAACTGGCCAGCCAGTGGATGGTTTCTGCAGGGAGAGAGAATTTCTGACTTGGTCGAGGTCCCTGTAAACTCCAGTCTGGGTCTGGGACTCTGTATGGCTCTGCGGGATTTTCTGCTCCTTCCCCACAGGAAGGCATCAGTATAGTCACCCCCATCCCCAGCATTCCCCCGTGAGCATCTCCCACCTCCCACCAGGATCCATGTAACAGGAGGGTTTCTTCTTCCCGGCAGGTGATGGCCAAAGGAGGCATCGTGAGGGCAGGCACCGAGGTGCATCCCGTGGGGGATGGAGAACGTGAGTAGAGCTGTGTGAATAACTGATTTCCCGGTTCCCTGGCCGAACCAGAAACCTCAAAAAATAATTGTTTGGGAGCGACTGAACCATTTCACTTTTGAGCTGCTTTAATCTTTTTAAATAGAATTGAAGGGAAATTGTAAATGAGGAGTTGTTTTGAATTGAAAAATGGAACCTTCCATTTAGGAAATGTCGAAAGAAAACCTTCTGATTTGTTGCCGATTTTTTTTCTGCCCAAAACCATTTGGTGAATTTCACACAAATTTGTGAAATGTTTTGGTTGATTCGAGTCTGCGTTTTTCAACAACAAAAAATCATCTGAAAAATTTCGGCCCGTTCTCATTGTGAGCTCTCCTCATCCCTTTCTCTGCCTGTCCTGGGAGGCTGAGCTGCTGTGTCTGAAGGAGGTGCCGAGAACAGCGCCCTTCTCTCCTCTTCGCTTTCTCTCTTTCCTTCTTTTCTTACTAGTCATGGTCTCTCTCTCCCTTTGACACACACACAGTTCCCCTGACCGATTTCATTTCATTAATGGCAGTCTCAAGGGATTCCCAGTTTGACTGATTCAGGCTGGCTGGGCAAATTCCACCTTGAGGAGCAGGAGTGTGGAATCCCACGCCCTCTGCAGCCCTGTGCGCACAACCCTCTGCACAGAGCCCCTGTACATGCACTTCTTTCCTCGCCTTCATTATTGCATGGGCAGGGGGGTCCTGCACTGATGGAGGACAGTGCTAGACTCTAGCTGATATGGATTTAGGGGACATGCTGAGATCCACCAAACCCATCACACCTGAATATCCCACACCAGGTTTTTGCAGTAAGAGTCAAAGGCCTCAACTATGCGCCAAAACTCTTACCCTTGGATAGCGAATTTTTCAGGGTGGCTGATGTTGCAGCCATAATGAGGGAGCCTAGGGAAATGTGTGGCCCTGGAGCTGATTCTCTATAGCTTATCCCCTGCCCCCCTGTCTCTGTTTGCTAGATATCCAAGTATTTGAGCTGAGCCTCCCCGTGGGGCCTGATATCGCCCCCCTGGCCCGGGTACTCGTATACACCACTTTACCCAGCGGGGACGTTATCGCCAATTCCGAAGATTTCAAGATTGAAAACTGCTTTGGCAATAAGGTGAGCATCCGGTTTCTATAACTCACATTCTCCCCATGGACAATGGCCCACCTGTGGAACCTGGAATTGCAAATTTCAAGGAAGACTCAGGAAATGTTCAATGGCTCCATGAGCCCATCGGGCACTGACCATGGATCAGCAATTGAATATGAGAGATGAATGCACATCAGGAGTAATTTGGATAGGCAGAATTATAAGGGTGGAAACAGAACTGACGTATAGGGGGCGCTGCTGGTCATGTTTGAATTGCATTGGTCAGGGCTGAGGGCATTGGCAGAGCTGTGTGCAGGACTGTGCTGTGCTGCGAGGCAGAGTGTGAAGGTACCTGGAGAAGTAGCTCCTCTAACTCCTTTCCTGGGGTTGCAGGTCGACTTGCATTTCTCACCGGCCGAGGGGCTCCCCGCCTCCGACACTCACCTCCGGATCGGAGCCTCCCCGGGCTCCCTGTGCGCCGTCCGTGCTGTGGACAAGAGCGTCCTCCTCATGAAGCCTGAAGCCGAGCTCTCGCCCAGCTCTGTAAGCGCCACAAGAGCTGGTCTTGTCTGGAAAGTGCCGAGAATCTCTCGTGAGAGCTAGGGCAGAGCAGTCTGTCTGTTATTGTAGGGTCCCTCGTCAGCACAGGGGCTGCGCCCTCTGCTTGATCTATGTAGGGCCCTCATGAAAACTATGGCTGCACCCAGTGGTTTATAGTTCTGGGGCCATTTGTGAGGACACAACCACACATACTGATTTATTACTGGAGGGCCACTGGTGAGCACTGGTCAGCACACACTGGGTTATTATTGAAAAGTCAGTGCTGAGCCCTGGAGTCAGATATTCTGCTCTGTTACTGTAGGATTTGTTATCGTAGGGTCACCCTTGGTCACTGGGATTGCACGCACATGTGTGTTAGTTTAAAGTTGTCTGTGATCACTAGGGTGGCACACACTGGTGGTTTATTATTGGGCCTGTGGTCACTGACATCGAGGCGTGTCCGTGCAGGTGTATGATTTGCTCCCGGTAAAGGAGATCAGGGGTTATAATTACCGGGAGCACCATTTGGAGGAAGAAGACGATAATCCTTGTGTGGAACTCGACAACGTCATTATAAACGGATTCATCTACGGACCCATTTCTCCTGACGGTGAAGGGGACGCCTACAACGTTCTCAAGGTGAGTGCCACGTCTCCCTTTAGTGCGCTAAATCGCTGCTAGTTCAGAAGATTTCCTCACCGGATGCTGGCTGAGCTGGGTGCTTGTTAGCCAGCACATTCGAGGTAATAACTAAAGCTGGGCCAGAAAACCCCAGATGGGAACACCCTAGCTTTTGGAACTGAATGCCTCTTTCCCCATCATTAATTTAAACACGACAAGGAGACGTCCTAACAGCTGGGGCAAAGAAATAGAGCCCAGAAATGGGCAACTCCACCTCTGCAGCCATTTTGTCAAAGAGATCCTGTCCCACACGCTCTCCATCCCGTCTACGTAGATCTCTGTGAAGTGCCAGTCTCCATTTTATCTACACACGCACACGCACAGATGTGCGGAGTGCCGCTCTGAGCCAGCACCCAGGGTAATTACCCAGCCTCAGCTAGTGAGGGTTTGGTGTCCTGCGGGATCTCAGGTTTGTTCCCAGTGGGACTCGCTCCCAAAGCACCCAAACCCCAGCACACCTGAAAATGACTGCTAGGCATCTCAGCAGAGAGGCAGGAGATGGACTGGGCCAGAGAGCCTGAACTCCCTCCAGGGCAGGGCTGAGGCAAGCCGGCAGGGGCTGAGTGCACAGTGGAAGCTTGCACTGCTCATGCCTCTGATGAACCTGCTCTGAGGACACAGAGGACGTCCGTCTCCAGCTGCTGGTCCGGCGCCTTTCACTGACATAGACCTCGCCCTTCGCTTCCCGCCAGCCACACTAGCATTGACCTCTCAGGCCTTAGTATCTGCTCTTGCAATAACCCATCCCTGCACTGTGATAAGCCCATCAGAACCCGATCCAGTCCAGACGGCACGTTTATCTCCCTACGTATGGTTTACTTTACCACATGGCTGTCTGGGTTATCTTTTTACAGGAGATGGGTTTAAAAGTCTTCACCAGCACCAAGGTCCATAAGCCCAGACTCTGCATGGAGAGAATGTACAGTAGAACATATGTACCTCCCGTGGCTGGTAATGGCAGTAAAAGAACTTGCTTTGTTTTACCCTGCTTATACGCCCCGTTAGGTGCGTTTCCTGCTCCCCTCCCTTTCACCCTCTCCTCTGCATGGAAATTAGACCAATTGGACCAGACTCTGTTCTCAGCTATGCTGGCCGAAATCCGCTAACGTCACTCCTGAAATAGGTCCATTTCCACCTGCTTGCTCACCTACCTGCTTGTTCCACCTGCTTGCTAACCTTCCACCAGCTAAGGAAATATGCACTGTTGTAACTACACTGAGGCAGTGGCACCTTGCATCCCCTAATGTAGATTTGCTGCACTGGCAAAAAACAGCTGCTAAATCTTGTTGACTTTGGTTGCAGCTCTCTCAACCTGGAACAGGACAATTTCCGCTTTCAGGTTTTCACCTTCCAGCAAGTGCTAGAGAAAAACCTAAGCAGAAAGAGAGCCAGGTTCAATGGGGAGGGAGAGTGAACCCAGGGGGAGAGTTTAGTATTGGGAAGCAGGAAATCTGTACTCCATTCTCAGCTCTCCCATCAACTTGAACTTGAATGAATCATTTCACTTCTTTGTGCCTTAATATTCCAATCTGTAAAAGGGGACTAATTATACTTACACAGCCTTGTGAAGAGCTCTGAGATTGGATGGCTAAATAATAGTGTTAATTATGCTCTCAGTTACACTAGTGAAAATGAAGAGTAACCAGATCAGATTACTGACCCTCTAATCCAATGTCCCCATTCCTACTGTAGAACATCAGACTACTGGTCTATATATGTCAGTGTCCTGCCTCCTGACCATATTGGATCAGCACTGTCATCTTTTTAGTGCAGGATCCCTCTTCAGACAGTGGCCAATGGTGGCTGCTTCAGAGTAAGGTGGAAAACCTTGGTAATATATCTCACTGTGCAGTACTGTGGGGCAAATTTCTTCCTGGCCTATGGCTTCTTATCAACTTGTATCCTGATGCACGATGACTGATATCCCCGATCCTGTGAATCCTAGCTGGTGTCACTAGTGTTGCTGCTACTCTTAGTCATATACAAAAACATTTTTTTCCCCTGTGAATCTGACTTAGCTACTGCATCTATAATGTCTTGGGGCAGTGAGTTCCACAGGCTGATTCCATATTGAAGTGGATATAGGCAGGGCTCTAGGGGTTACTTCAACACAGTCATTACTTCTGGGCTTCTCATGCACTCTGGGATTGGAGGTGGGGGAATAAATATGTCCATACATCCATCCCACCCCTGTAAGGGGTGCAGAAGTCTTTAGAAAGCAAACAGTTTGAGATCACAATAGGGCAATAGAGATGTTTTTTCAATGGCTTTGAAAAAGGTTCTAAAAAGATGATGACGCTGGGAGTGGCGTGCGGAAGAGAATAATTGGTTGCAAGCAGAGACAGGTCTAAGTTTGGGTCTGAACATGGCTGAAGTTTGTGAGGAAGGGTTATTAGATCTTGGGTTTAGGATCAGGCCTATCACTAACTGGAAACAAACTGCCATAGTTTAGAATAAGGTCTAACATATTTATGTCCTCTCTCCCCTTGCCACACATACATTTGCTACAGCTGGACTGATGGATTTCTCCCATTTCGATCACTTCTCCGATCATTTGGATCACATCATCGTTCATGGCCCAGTGGAGACCATCCGGAAGTATTTCCCTGAGACGTGGATTTGGGATTTAGTTCCAGTGAAGTAAGTGATGTTTATGGGATGTGGTGAGTGTGGTCAACTGGGTTACACAGACACTCAGAAGAAGTTGCTCAGACACCCATGAGATGTGCTTATATCCTTCTGTGATAGATGGAGTACCTTTTGTAGATAGACTAGAGAGAGACAAGCATGAGGGATGGATAGGCAGGTAGAGGAAAGGCGGGAAGTAACTAGTTCTACCAATACACCACATCCACTCCTTCTCCTCTCAGTAACTGGGAGATAATTAATTGTGTGGATCACAATGGACAGTCCCCTGTTAAAAAAGAGAGAGAGAGAGTGTGTGTGTGTGTGTGATGTAATTTCTCTTTGGTCTCAGCTCTGGTGCAAAAGTCGCTTCCAGCTATGCATTTCATCCTTTTCTATAGCTGTGTGTCTGAGGGATTTTCTGTTGTTCACCGTGGAACCCCACCCCCAGTCTTGTTACTTTTTTGATTCTTCTGCGGAGCTGGGTGTAGGATGGGATGGGAGGAAGTGGTCTGTGATGAGCCTACAATAGCCAACCAGCATGCACACCCCCAGTGCTCCTGAGGGACCCTGCAGTTACAAAAGGGGGGGGGTGTTAATTCAGGATGCTGTGAGAGACACAGTTGTTTTCCCCAAAGCTAGGAAAGCTCCCCCCATCTCCTTGTTCTTGTTTTGTCACTAGGTCTGTCGGAAGTGCTGATTTAGATGTGACCATCCCCGACACCATCACAGAATGGAAAGCCAACGCGTTCTGCACTTCAAGTGATACTGGCTTTGGCCTGTCCCCGACCGTGTCCCTCAGAGCCTTCCAGCCCTTCTTCGTGGAGCTTACCCTGCCTTACTCCGTGGTGCGCGGCGAGGCCTTCACGCTAAGGGCCACTGTCTTCAACTACCTGAATCGCTGCATCAAGGTAAGGGACACTCGCAGCTTTGCTCAGCAGGGGCCAGGGAGGAGACCACATGGGCCAGTTGCAACATGGCTTCCCATCCACAGGAGGCAGCTGATTGGCCCCTAGGAAAGTGTCTTATTACAGTGGAAAGAAATGGGTGATGGAAAGGAGGAATCTGATTCGCTCCTAGGTGTGTGTTACTATAGGGGTACAGAGTGGGCGTTATGAAAGAAGGAATCTGTTTGGCTGACAAAGGTTTGCGAGCTGCAGATATACCTGACACCAACTTCCTGTGTGGCTGAAGGCACCTGGCCTTAGACCTCCTGTGCCTATCTCATGACCCCATGGCAAGCAAGGTACCTGGGGTGACAACACACTGTGCATCACCCCTTACTCTAGTGGTGATTCCAGGCTTCCTGGAATGGACACATGTGCTTGGCCTTTGGCCTCATGCCGCACAACACCCCCAGCTGCACTACAGCCGCTGGGAAACTCGCTGGCCTGTTGCATCCATGGAAACGGCACTGACTCTTTAGCCCCACTAGCCTGCAGTGTATTCCTGCTCCAGCACCAGGGACTGGAGGGGACTGAGGAAGGGGGTCCCTGCAAAATTGTGGTGACTTTTCTCTCAGCTTTTATTTAAATGGGTTTCATTCTAGATAAAGTGAAGCGGGTACAAGCTTTACAGTGTTAAGGGCCCCCAAGGCCCTCTCATCCGCTTCCCCATCCCCCTCCTGCCCTTCGCTACGCTCACTGATGGTCCCCAATTCTGTTCCCTCTCAGCTACTCCCAGATAGCCCCCCGCCCCCCACAGCCAGCACTTCCCCTCCTCCCCTAACAAGACACCAGAGGGCTCTCAGACTCATACCAAGGTGGTAAATTTGGGGTCACCACTTTGTCTTTATTCCCACAACTGGTCCCGGGTCCCTCAGGCCCTGCAATCACCTGTTTCTTCAGGGCCATGCACCCAACTCTCTGCCCATCCTCAGTCTCCTGCACCTCCCCAAACCTCAGTACCCCTCAGCTTTCCCCACCTCAATCCCTGCCCCACCAAAGCCCTGTGGCCCCCAAACTCCCTGCCCCCTCTCCTCCCCTGCACTGTCCCATCTCCATTTACCCCCAAACCCTTCGAACCCCTCTCTCTCCCTGCCCGCTGGTACCTCTCTGTACAATTGACAGGTCAGCATCTCACTGGCTCCATCTGATGACTTCCGGGCTACCCCTGTGGAGAAGGAAGAAGAATCTTATTGTCTGTGTGTGAACGGACGGAAAACAGTGTCTTGGGCTGTGACCCCAAAATCTCTGGGTAAGGGACCTAGCAACTCAAAAATCTCAGGATCAGGGACTAATGGATGGGTCCAAAACCTCTGTGTGAGGGACCAAGTGGCTCCAAAATTTCTGGATCACATACTGGATGGCTCCAACCTCTCTGGAAGGGAGTGATCTGCTGTGAAAGGAGGAAGGCTGGCCTTGTGGCTGAGGCACTGGACTGGACTCAGGAGACCTGGATTCAGTGTCCTGCTCTTGGGCAAGTCAGTGTCCCCGTGCCTCAGTTTCCCCATCTAATTACTGCGATGGGGGCCATATAAATACCTGGATTGACAGACTGGTTGGGTCTGAAATTTCTGGAAAAGGAAGATGATGGCTCTGAAACCATGCAGGGGTCTGGGCGGCAGAATCTGAAGAACTGACCCTGCACTCCCCTCCTCTCCATCTTGCCCAGCCCCATTTGGTGTAGCCATTGAAGCCGAGGGGTTGGAACTAAGGCCGCTGCAGAGCTGTGCTAAAGTGCTAGCCTGCACAATGGGACTTGAGCTCTGCCCTCTTTAGAGAAGTTTCCATGTAATCAAAGCAGAACACCAAGCGAATGACACTGACAACCCTGTAGCTGCAGTGCCTGGCAGAACACTTATCCTCCTTTGTTTCAGGTAATGTGAATTTCTCAGTGAGCGCTGAGGCCCTGAAGACAGATCTGCCCTGCGGGAACGAGGTAGTGGAGACCCTGGACAAAGGGCGGAAGGACACGGTGATCAAACAGCTGTTAGTAGAGGTAGGTGGGCGGTTTAGTCCCTGTGGTATAGAGAAGCCATGATAACTTACTGATGTGTCGTGACAACTGATATAATGCTGCAGGTCTTCTTGGTTTTATAGGGAAGCCATAATGACTTAATATGATCTCAGCAATAACTCATTCTCTAACGCTGTAAAGGGAAGCCTAACCAAAAGAAGGCTGAGGAGAGATATGATTGCTCTCTATAAATATAAGAGGAATAAATACCAGGGAGGGAGAGGAATTATTTAAGCTCAGTACCAGTGTGGACACAAGAAAAAATGGATATAAACTGGCCATCAGGAAGTTTAGACTTGAAATTAGACGAAGGTTTCTAACCATCAGAGGAGTGAAGTTGTGGAACAGCCTTCCAAGGGGAGTAGTGGGGGCAAAAGACATATCTGGCTTCAAGACTAAGCTTGATAAGTTTATGGAGGGGATGGTATAATGGGATAGCCTAATTTGGGCAATTAATTGGTCTTTGACTATTAGCGGTAAATATGCCCAATGGCTTGTGATGGGATGTTAGATGGGGTGGGATCTGAGTTACTACAAAGAATTCTTTCCTGGGTGTCTGGCTGGTGAGTCTTGCCCACATACTCAGGGTTTAGCTGATCTCCATATTTGGGGTTGGGAAGGAATTTTCCTCCAGGGCAGATTGGCAGAGTCCCTGGCGTTTTTTCGACTTCCTCTGCAGCATGGGGCACGGGTCACTTGCTGGAGGATTCTCTGCACCTTGAAGTCTTTAAACCATGATTTGAGGACTTCAATGGCTCAGACATAGGTTTGATACAGGAGTGGGTGAGTGAGATTCTGTGGCCTAAATTGTGCAGGAGGTCAGACTAGATGATCATAATGGTCCCTTCTGACCTTAAAGTCTATGAGTCTATGATTCTATAACTTCTTACAGAAAAATATTGGTATCTTGTTACACCGTGTGATTGAAATAATAAGCAAAGGTGATAAGTTTCTCACAGCCATGTCTTTTGGGACAGAAACCAAAGGAGAGTCCAAAGGAGAGCAACAAAAATGATAAGAGGTTTAGAAAACCTGACGTATGAGGAAAGGTTGAAAGAATTGTGCATGTTTAGTCTAGAGAAGAGATGGCTGAGGGGAGAACAAGATAACAGTCTTCAAATATGTGCTATAAAGGGAATGGTCATCAATTGTTCTCCATGCCCACCAAGGGTAAAACAAGAAGTAGTTGGCTTAGATTGCAGCAAGAGAGATTTAGGTGTGATACCAGGAATAACTTTCTAACTGTAAGGGTAGGTAAACACTGGCCCAGGTTACCTGGGAAGGCTGCGGATTCCCCATTATTGCAGGTTTAAGAACAGTTTGGACAAACACCTGTCCAGGATAGTCTAGGTGTACTTGGCTCTGCCATATTCTGAGCGGGATGGATTAGATGACCTCTCAAGGTCCCTTCTAGCCCTACATTTCTATGATTCTGTCCTGTTACAGTAAATCTGATTTGGCTTTTGCTTTAAAGTTATCCTATGTGCCAAGTGAAATTTGAATTATAACTTGGCTCCTTTTTCAATATATAGGGATCCAAAGAAATGTGAAACACTTCACAAAAAAATTCAAAATAAGTGATTTCTAAACCTCTTCAGCTGAAGAAGTATTCACTTTGCTTCTGTCACATTAGTGGAAATGTCCAACTTCATCTTTGGCAGATCTGACAGTTCTGGAAACACAGAGATTATTTTTCTTAGAATTAAGAAGGAGATGAAAATTGGGCTTAAAATAATAGGAGCCTAGTGCAGGGGCGGCTCCAGGCACCAGCGCAGCAAGCGTGTGCCTGGGGCGGCAAGCTGTGGGGGGCGGCATGCCAGTCGCCGTGAGGGCGGCAGTTAGGCAGCCTTCGGCGGCATGCCTGCGGGAGGTCCATCAGTCCCGTGGCTTCGGTGGCAATTCAGCGGCGGGGACGCCGAAGGCGCGGGACCAGCAGATCACCCACAGAAACGCCGCCGAATCCACGTGACCAGCGGACCGCCCACAGGCGTGCCGCCGAAGGCCGCCTGACTGCCGTGCTTGGGGCGGCAAAAAACATAGAGCCACTCCTGGCCTAGTGGCACCTTTATGGAATGTAGGGGGTGTACTGGTCTTGCCCTCTTATTTTAAAGAACTGACTAGTGCACCACTGAATCAGAAATGCTCATCTGTGTGCGCTAGGCTAACAAAGAGTTAGAGCTGGTTGGAAAACAGGATTTTTTTCCTCAGTGAATTTTTCACCAGAAAAAAAAACTTTAACAAATCTTTGATCACTGCATTTGGATTTCCTGTGAAATGTTCAAAACTAAACTCAACAGCAGATTTGTCACTGAGATTAATTTTGAAAAGACATTTTGAAACAAAACAAAAAATGTTCCTATTAACCTCAAATGTTGTTTTAGTGTGTGTGTGGGGGGGGGGGGGGCGGTGTCAACTTTTGGATTCTCCACCGTCCTGCCTGCCATACACACACTTTTTAAAACTTTTTACCTTTTCCGACTGAAGAAAGAGAGGGAAAGGTTTTTTAAAAGTGTGAAGTATCAGAGGGGTAGCCGTGTTAGTCTGAATCTGTAAAAAGCAACAGAGGGTCCTGTGGCACCTTTAAGACTAACAGAAGTATTGGGAGCATAAGCTTTCGTGGGTAAGAACCTCACTTCTTCAGATGCAAGTAATGGAAATCTCCAGAGGCAGGTATAAATCAGTATGGAGATAACGAGGTTAGTTCAATCAGGGAGGGTGAGGTGCTCTGCTAGCAGTTGAGGTGTGAACACCAAGGGAGGAGAAACTGCTTCTGTAGTTGGATAGCCATTCACAGTCTTTGTTTAATCCTGATCTGATGGTGTCAAATTTGCAAATGAACTGGAGCTCAGCAGTTTCTCTTTGGAGGTCCTGTGATGGTGTTGCTGGTGTAGATATGTGGGCAGAGTTGGCATCGAGGTTTGTTGCATGGGTTGGTTCCTGAGTTAGAGTTGTTATGGTGCGGTGCGTGGTTGCTGGTGAGAATATGCTTAAGGTTGGCGGGTTGTCTGTGGGCGAGGACTGGCCTGCCTCCCAAGGTCTGTGAAAGTGAGGGATCATTGTCCAGGATGGGTTGTAGATCACTGATGATGCGTTGGAGAGGTTTAAGCTGAGGACTGTAGGTGATTGCCAGTGGAGTTCTGTTGGTTTCTTTTTGGGGCCTGTCTTGTAGCAGGAGGCTTCTGGGTACACGTCTGGCTCTGTTGATTTGTTTCTTTATTTCCTTGTGTGGGTATCGTAGTTTTGAGAATGCTTGGTGAAGATCTTGTAGGTGTTGGTCTCTGTCAGAGGGGTTGGAGCAGATGCGATTGTACCTCAGTGCTTGGCTGTAGACGATGGATCGTGTGGTGTGTCTGGGGTGGAAGCTTCCACCCCAGACACACCACACAATCCATCGTCTACAGCTTCTGTAGTTGGATAGCCATTCACAGTCTTTGTTTAATCCTGATCTGATGGTGTCAAATTTGCAAATGAACTGGAGCTCAGCAGTTTCTCTTTGGAGTCTGGTCCTGAAGTTTTTTTGGAAGCTACAGCAACACCATCACAGGACCTAACCAGATCAGCTACAACATCACCGGCTCATTCACCTGCATGTCCACCAATGTTATATATGCCATCATATGCCAGCAATGCCCCTCTGCTATGTACATTGGCCAAACTGGACAGTCACTACGCAAGAGGATAAATGGACACAAGTCAGATATCAGGAATGGCAATATACAAAAACCTGTAGGAGAACACTTCAACCTCCCTGGCCACACAATAGCAGATGTAAAGGTAGCCATCTTACAGCAAAAAAACTTCAGGACCAGACTCCAAAGAGAAACTGCTGAGCTCCAGTTCATTTGCAAATTTGACACCATCAGATCAGGATTAAACAAAGACTGTGAATGGCTATCCAACTACAGAAGCAGTTTCTCCTCCCTTGGTGTTCACACCTCAACTGCTAGCAGAGCACCTCACCCTCCCTGATTGAACTAACCTCGTTATCTCCATACTGATTTATACCTGCCTCTGGAGATTTCCATTACTTGCATCTGAAGAAGTGAGGTTCTTACCCACGAAAGCTTATGCTCCCAATACTTCTGTTAGTCTTAAAGGTGCCACAGGACCCTCTGTTGCTTTTTAAAAGTGTGAGAAAGTGAGGGAAAGCCCCTGTTCACACTTGGCTACTGGTTTCCACCTGGCAAAAGTTGGAAAACAGTTATAAAAAGGGGGGAAACCTACTATTCTCAGAATAAAAAATTGCGGGGGAGGGGTGTGTTCCAAAAACAAAAATTGTTTTGACTAAACCCTTTTTTTTCACAACATTTAGTTCCTGAGTTTTAGTCAAAATTGTTTTGGTCATCTCAATAAATAACAGGGCTTCTATTTTAGTTCAAGCCATTGGGGTCTGGGTCTTTGGAGTAGGAGGAGCTGAGTTCTATCCCTACTGTAGCCCTACAGGACTAATTGGCCACAGTGTGTAATGGTGAATTTCTAGGTGGCCCTGCAGTCACTACAATATGTCATTTCAGGGCACTGAGCGCTTTGGCCCTGACCCAGCAAAGCTTGCTTTACTTTAGGCACATGACTTGTCCCATTGACCTCAAACAGCCTTAAACACTTGGCAGGATCGAGCCCCTACATCTCTTCATTAGCATCACAGCATATTATCAGCATCAGCACATGGTGTAAAGCTGGAAGTTCTCTCTGCGTAACAAGTGTAAGGGGACTGTTGCCCCCTTACTAACATTCAGTGGGGGTGTTTTGGTTGGCTAGCTCCCAGCACTAAAAGGGGAAGGGTCGATGGGAAATCAGGAGCCTGAGACTGACAGTCCCCAGGAACAATGGAGAGAGGCCAATGCTCCAGATCAGCCTGATTGACAGGGCGGGCAGGCTAATCAGGGAGTCAGGAGGCCAGGGGGGTCCTGTCCTCTGTGTGAACTGGAATTGCCTGGGTCAGACAGAGTGGGGCCGAGCTAAGGAGAGAGCAGGGGCCTGAGCTAAGCTGCTGGGAGCAGAGCTGCAGCCCCAGAGCCAGAGGGGCCAGACAAGCAGCCAGGAAGCAGGTCAGAGCTGGGAGCAGAGTCACAGAAGCAGCCTGCAGAGCAGACCTGTCCTGGGCGCAGAGCTGTAGCAACCAGAGCCAGAGAAGCATCCCAGGGAGCTGAAGGCAGAGCAGCAGCAGCAGCCGTGCTGAGGCAGAGTGGAGCTGGAGCTGGGGCTGGAGCAGTCCGGAGCTGGGTGCGGTGAGCAGCTGGGGAGAGTGAGGGGGACCCTGGGCAGCAGGCCCAGCGCAGGGAGATGCCTCAGCCAAGAGGCTCTGCAGGCCAGACTTGGAGGGGGATCGTAACCCTGTCAGGGCGGGGGCGACGCTGGGAAAAAGGGTCCTGCCACCTAGAGCCTGAGAGCGTGTGGCCACCGCCAGAGCAAGTGTCCAACCCGCAGCGTCTCTGCAGCACAGCCAGGGCCTGAGAAGGAGCCTGGGACCTACAAGGAGCAGACTGTGAACTGCCCTGACATTCCAGAGACACTGTTTGTAATGTTCCCTGCCACAGAGCAGGGTAATGGGTTTTCCTTTAACCTTTCCCATTTTTCCTTATTCTTTTTTAAAATTAATTGTTAATTAAACAACTTGTATTTGCTTTAAATTGTATGAAATGATCAGTGGGTCAGGGAGGTGCCCAGTGCAAAGAGAGTACCCCGGAATCTTGGGCCCAGCCTTGTCAGGGTTTACGAGGACTCTGCCAGACAGGAGAGTGGAAGGGGAGACCTCAAGGGCAGGGAGGCCTCTAGGTAAAGGAAGTGGGAGCGAGGACTCAGATCCTTTCAGTAGCCCACTTCACCGGGGTAGTGCAGAAGCCAGGAAAGTTCCCCACAATAGCGGGACCATTCTCCCGCTTACACAAGGAAAGTCCACGTTTTACGGTGTGCTAGCAGCAACTAATCACCCATGGTAGAACACTGCAATATCCTCCCCTGGGGAGTGAGGAGGCAATAACTTGTTAGTAGCCAATTTCCAACTATTATCTGCTGGCTTCATGAGAATTATTATTACATGAAAATTTGCAAGTCTCCCTCTTTCTCTGATTCATGCCCTGCTCTTTCTTTCTTTCTTTCTTTCTTTCTTTCTTGCTTTCTTCCCTCCATCACCCCTGGCCAGATGTTTCTGAAACCAGGTGCTCAGTGTCTCTGCAGGTTCTCACCTTTCTCATTTTCCTTCCCCTTCCCTTTTCCTCCCCAACCCGAAGCCTGAAGGGCTTGAGAAGGAAACGACCTACAACTTCCTGCTCTGTGCAGCTGGTAAGAACCCCACACACCTGACCTGCCTCTGCAAAGGGAAGGGTGGAAACCCCGGGTGTCCGAGGGGAAGAGCTAACTAGAAGCAGTAATCTGGAACTGAAGAAAGTGGGACACCTCCAGCTGGATAACCAGGAAACGTTTCCTAACACTGAAGGGCTGGAATGGCCCCCAAGGGAAGGGCTGGAAGCCTAGGTCTTAGGGAACGTTCCTGCCCGGTCCTGGGAGGATGGGCTAGATGGGATTTAATGGGGCTTTCCCCTTCTCTCACTCTCTGATTCCATGGAGTGAATTTACAAACTGGAAGGTGCAAGGGAAAGAGCTGGAGACTGCAGTTCCCTTGTCTCACCAGGTGGTGGCACCTCGCTCCATGTGGAGGGCTGGGATGGCAGGTGAGGGGATCCATGCCTGAGAGGGGAGTTGGGGATGGGTGGGGGGTTCACTATAAAGCTATGGAGGAATGGAGCTGCTAAAGGCAGGGAGCCCCTGTGCATGCCAGGGGAAAGACATTAGCAGGGGCAGTGTCCTAGCTCCTGTGCTGGGGCCTGGTCACTGCTACACGGGGGGGGGATTTTACTACAATCCCATCTATGTCACTTTTCCCCAGGAAAGACAGTGCCTCAGCCAATGTCCCTGAAGCTCCCAGAAAACGTGGTGCAGGGCTCGGCCAGAGCCTATTTCTCAGTGCTGGGTAAGTGAGGCCGTCCGAAGAGCCCAGCTGTGCATGCTGCTGCCGTCCCTTCCCCATGCCTGATGGGGTACTGGTCTTTCCACCCGTTCTACTCCTCACCCCGTTGTGCACCCGTCACAGCCCCTCCATTTATCCCCCAGCTACCCACTGCTATAGTCTCTATCTAGCACTTCACCCCTTTTTCTCTCTCCTTCCCCCCACCTCTGCCTCTGGGCCCACGTCCCTAGCTATTTGTCCAGCCTAGTGCTCCCATCTGTCCTTCCAGCAGCATGCCCTTCACTTTGCCTTTCATGTGTCCCTTCTCTGTCTCCTCCTTTCTCTGTGTAACTCTCTCTCTTTCCCTCTTATTGCCTATGATCTCACAAGCCTGTTATGGATGCCTCACACTAGCATCCTTGCTCTGTGGTGCATTCTGCCTCCGCAGGCCGGCTCTGGGCCACACTGACTCCCTGTGTCTCCATCCCCAGGCGATATCCTGGGCACAGCCATGCAGAACCTGCAGCAGCTCCTCCAGATGCCCTTCGGCTGTGGGGAGCAGAACATGGTCCTGTTTGCCCCCAACATCTACGTCCTGGACTATCTGAATAAGACGGGGCAGCTGAGCGAGGAGACCAAATCCAAGGCCATCGGATACTTAGTCAGCGGTGAGGAGGGACGGGGCTTTTGTTTCTTCACTTGCTCCCTTCCAAGCTTGTGCTGGGAGCTTTTCTGTCTGCCTTGCTCAGATAATCCTTCCACTTGGAAGGATGGACGGACTGAGGGAACCACCTGCCTCTCAGTGGGGAGGGGGAACGCACTTGTACCTTCTCAGCCCTTTCATCCCATTGCTCTCCAGTGTGTGAGCCCACTGGTAATTCACTCTTACCCAGCAAACCAGACTCGGCTCCCCAGATGGCCTATAGGCCTTTCCTAGCCACCAGTGTATTGGCAGCACCGTCACAACTGACCCCTCATCATTCACCTTTGAATCAGGGCCTCTGACACCCCCTCCCCCCCCGCACCAGAGGTCAGAGGTTCCTTTTCCCAGGAGCTACTCCGAGTAGTTACTTCATTAATGGTTGGTGTTACAATAGATCACTTCCCAACAGGGGGTGCCATAGCATGGTAGTAGAAAACTCTACTCTCTGGAAGTGCTTGATGGGAGAAGATGGGTCCATGTGGATGAATGACACAGCCTGGGTGCTGCACTGCACTGGGTGCATTTCTGCTGATGACATGCAAGGCGGAGAAGAAGAGCTGGGTTGGTTCTGCAGGTCTGGCAGCAGTAAATGGAGCAAAACCTGGGTTTAAGCCTTGTTTTCACTCGGGGAGAAGTGTCTGTTTGTGACACATTTAGCCGACTTGTAGTTTTAATACATGTTAGTTGATCAAGGTAAACTCTAGGCTCCTCGCTAAGGTTAACTCAACCAGCTAACATGTGTGAAACTACAAGTGCCTTGTCTGTGTTAGGATTGAAACACGTGTTAGCTAGCAATGTTGGTAATGCTCCTTTATTCCTAATGTGGACATGACCTTTGCCAGTAAAGCCAGTAGCCATGACTCTGAACACACACGGGGCAGAGCTGCTGAGTGACAAGGGGCCTTTTCCACATAGTCACTTTTCAGAATAGCCCCAGTTTGGGTCACACCTTTGATTATTCCTCATTCTCCATTTCTGCTCCACCCTGTTTTTAATGAGGGTTAGCAATCTTTCAGAGACAGCCTTCCCATTTATTTTAGGTGCTGCAAAGGGATCCTTGAACCTGGTATAGGTGGCTAGTAGATGCACATCATAACCCTGTTGCCTGCACTTTCTTTTAACGCCTAACAGAAGACCAAGGCCTCTCTGCTGAGACACTGGGGCTGTTTTTAGGAATGGGAGGCTTGCCTGGCTTGTGTACTCTACATCGGACCTGCTTCTGCGTCTAAGGCTTGATCTAAACCCAGCTTTGTAGCAGTGTAACTATTTCAGTTAGGAGGTGATATTTTACCAAAATAATTTAATCAGTACAACCCCTAGTGTGGATGCAGTTCTACCCCTTTCTCATCTGGGAACAAGCTGTACTGGTATTAGCACTTTTATACTATCCTAACTACTTCCACACTGGGGAATTCACAGCATTTTAATGTTAGTGGTACAATTAAAGCAGGATGTTTGTGTGTAGACAGGGCTGAAAATTCTCTTTTCCTGGCTGACGTCTACACCTGGACTTTATTGCAGTAAAACCCAACTTCATTCTCCCTTTCAGGTTACCAGACACAGCTGAGTTACAAACACCTGGACGGCTCCTACAGCACTTTTGGGCCACGTTATGGGCAATCAGGGAACACCTGGTAAGATTTCAGTGCTGCTGAATTCTTTGCCTTCTCTTGTTATAACCTGGAGCTTGCCCATTGTTAACAGGTGGTGATCATGAAGGGGCGGAGGAGAGGGGAGGAGCTCTAGAGCTGATAATGTGGGATAAGGCAACTATGAGAGGTGGTAGGGAAGGGAGATCTCCCTTAGTTCATATGCTAGAGGCCTGCGATTTTGGATTAATAACCATTTACAGCCCTCTGATTCCCTGCTCAGCTCAGGTTAGAGCAGCCTGGGGGCGGTTCTAACTTGCTCCAGGTGGTCACAGTCCCCTGAGGACCATACATCAGCTAGCTGTGTCCAGAACACAGCACACACCAGCCACTCACTCTCTGTACCAGGGGCTATATGGAGGGTGGCATAAAAGTGCCGGCCAAAGATTCCTCTGCTGGGTGACTTGATGGTAGTTTCAGCTCCCTTTGTGTTACCGGAGCAGGGTGCAGGGATCAGAACAGGGCAGAGAATCCATCCCAAAGTTCTGATTGTGGATACTTGTCCTTTCTGAAATTATGTGTTTGACCCTCCAACGGAAAATTTGGCCACCACTGCCCTCAGGATAATGAGGTGGCTGGTAACTCAGGGTGGAGCCATCACAGCCCCTCAATGCTTAGTGCATGCCTTGCTGGGTGAACAAACAGGTTCTGCAGGGAGTGGTGGGTGGGCAGCTCTGTAGGGGTTGCTCTTCCCTCTGCCGCTACTGACTCTATGGTGTGGTGCTAGGGGGCGCTGTGCTGCAGGGAGTGGGGCGGGTGGCTCAGTAAGGGGCATTCTCCCTCTCAGTGCTGACCCCAGTCTGATGCTAGGGGGTGCTGTGCTGCTGTTTTTATAATTAGAAAGTGCAGAGCCAGTGTCCTGGCCATTCCTGGTCACTGAAGATTCTGGGCTGTTCTCCCAAGGGTTCTGGACAACCACCTTCTACCCCCTAAACTGTGCCCCGGCCGTTTGAAACCAATGCAGGAAGCTGGCTCACTTCCTGTCCTAAAACGGGCAGTTTTGCTGTGCCCTGTCAGACGACTGCTGGGTCTTGCCCCCAGGCTCTGCTGCATGTCAGTAGGTGGCTGAGTGAGATAATGGTTCCCTGGCCCATGGCCACCAGCTCTCTGGCCCCTGCTGCTTCCCCTCAGGCTGGCGATGCCCCAGGACCCCGTCCCCTCCAGCGAGCACAGGGCATGGGAGGGAGCTCTCACTGCTGCCCGCTCTCTGTCACAGGCTAACGGCCTTCGTCCTCAAGTCCTTCGCGCAGGCCCGCTCTCACATCTTCATCGAGGAGAAGCACATCCAGGACGCCCTGGCCTGGCTCGCTGGCAAGCAGAAGGAAAACGGCTGCTTCCGCAGCTCCGGGACGCTCCTGAACAATGCCATAAAGGTGACGTATCTGCCCAGCCAGCTTCCCATGGGCCTCATGGGACCCATACAGGACTCCAGTGACACGGAGAAGCCTGCAACTGTGCATGGGAACAGCTCAGCCACTGCAGCACATGGGGCTGGGGCAGGGGGCTTGGAAATGGGGCAGATGGGATCTACCAAGGGAGGCAAGAGCGGGGGAGAACCATACTGTAGATGGAGTGACCATGGGTAGGGGAAGGGAGAAGAGGGGCAGATACCTGGAAGCTACCATAGTGTGGGAAGAACAGGGATGTAGAATGCCCCTGGGAGGAGGGGCCAGTGGGTGGGGTTTCGGGGTTAATGTCTCTCTCTGTGGTTCCCTGCAGGGCGGGGTGGACGATGAGGTCACGCTCTCTGCCTACATCACCATCGCGCTGCTGGAGATTCCTCTGCCCATCACTGTACGTACCTGTAACCCCTCAAGCCACAGACAGAGCTGGGGACCCCCCAGTCAGCAGCCTCCCATCCCGAGAGAGAAGCCTTTAAAAAAGGGGGAAATCCAGTCAGAAAAGACTTTAAATTGAGGTCCAAATCTGGAACTAGAATTTCCCTGCAGCTTCCCTTCCAGTCCAGGGCGCTGGTTCTGTCTCATCTCTAATCCTTTTATATGATCTTTATTTAAAAACTTTTGAGGCGGCGTTTGCTTGATCCTCTCTTACAAGTCTACAGCTTAGAGTTTTACAGATATTTAACACTTGGGTAAATAACACTTAATCCCTTGGCAGTTGGCACCAGCCAAATGGGTCCCCATCAAGGGCTGATTTCTGTTCTCCTTCAGTTAGGTCTGCTGCACACCCAGAAGTCGCACTGGTAAAAGTTTTATCATCAGCGGGCAACCGAAAAGACTATACTGGTGCAGTGAGTTGACACTGGGCCAGTTGTGCCAGCGCGTTGTGTTCACCTAGTATCAGGCCAGATTGGCAAAAGGGTGGTGCATTGTGGGTAGGCATCCCAGTGCCCTCTGTGCCGCTTTCAGCAGCACTGCCTTGTGGGGAAATTTTGCTGCGTAGCTTTCGCTGTGCTTGTGGGAAATGTTCACTCAGCACGTGGGACAAGGTAGCAAGTAGCAGGAACAGCTGTGGCTGTGGAGAATGTGCTGACTGTGTAAAAGCCAGGCGGGCTTCCCATCACTGGGCCCTTGGTTCAAAAGTGCTGCCAGACAGTCTCTGCTAAAGGGAATCTTGCACTGTGGGACTGCAGTGGGCGACCTCTCCCCTCCCTCTCTCAGCCCATGTCTCTCTCTCCACACAGCACTCTGTGGTCCGTAATGCTCTGTTCTGTCTGGAGATGGCCGCAGAGCAGGGAGGAAACCATGTGTACACCAGGGCGCTACTGGCCTACGCCTTCGCCCTGGCGGGGAAGGAGGAGAAGCGCAGGGCACTGCTGGACTCGCTTGACAAGGAAGCTGTGAAAGAGGGTGAGAGATCCCGACGGGCCCTTCTCCTGCATCCCAGCCCACTGGCCCTACATCCCCCACTTGTAAAGTGACCATGTATTGAGAATCATATACAGGTGCTCAGAGGGGAAACCACAGCAGAGGAAAGTTAGGAGGGACCAGGACTAGGCAGGAGAACGTTATTTGACTTGAAGAAACAAGATTGAGAGAGAGGCATCCCAGGCAGCCAGAGCCGGGCCCCAGCACATTTCTGACCTCACAGCATGTTGTATCCCTGCCCTTTTAAACTGGGTCATTGATTGTATCCTTCAGTATACAGCCTACCTATTAGGTAAAATGTCAACAATCCCTTTGCATTTGTCTCCCTTGCGTTTGCCCTTTCCCTTGTCCCTGCCTTCCCTCCATTTGCCCCCTTTCTCTACTCCGGAGCTTGTTAGCTTTTCCTCTGTTTGTTTCAGTCTGTTTTCCCCTTTTCTATACTGTGAAATAACTGGTCTCTCCTTTCTTTTCCTCGTGCTCTCTTCCTCCTTCCCCCAAGTCTCCCAAACTCTCTCCTGCCTCCCACACCAAAAGCTCTCACATACTCCCTTCTTCCCTGCCCACAAAATCACAGGCATACTGTCCCCCTCCCCTGCAACACCATCTTCTTGAGCAATGGATGGAGAGGTTTCCTTTGAGGGTACCTCGGCTACTGGCACAGGCCCCTGCATCTCTGGTTCTAACAGTGGAAAGTCCAAGGTGCTCAGGACACCCTTCACCTGTATGTCTCCACTGTCCAATAACCTGTGTGTATCATCACAGGGGGATCCCATTGGCCGGGGTGACTTTTTGGTTGCTGGACTCAAGAACCACTCTGGGGCTGCACTGACCAAGGACAGAAACTGTGGGTGGGGTGACTGTTGGGTTACTGGATTTAAGACCCTGAGGGGAAAAGGACACTAACAAACTTACTTGGGGGTGGGTTTTTTGCTCATGGTTTGTGTTATGAATCCTGTTTGTGGTGTTTCCCCAACATTATGCCGCATTGTTTCCCTCCTTTATTAAAAGGCTTTTGCTTCACTCAGACTCTGTGCTTGCGAGAGGGGAAGTATTGCCTCTTAGAGGCGCCCAGGGGGGTGGTATGTAATTGTCACTGGGTGGGGGATCGAGCCGGTTTTACGTCGTGTTATTGAAAAGGAATCCCTAGATACTGAACCCGGCCCTTGTTGTTGCCAACACTGACGGGCAGAAGGGTTACATTTTTGGGGGTCTCGTCCCTCCATCATAAAATGCCAAGTACTGTTCTACTGTCCTTGATTCACATAACCAGGATAATAACACTTTATTAGTCCTGCCCCAATAACAAAGAGACTGGGGATCCCACAGCAGTCAAAGTGACCATTTGGGCAAGCAGCCCCATCATGCTAGGAGGGGTGGCTGTGCCCATGCAAACGAGATCAGCCCCTGAAGTCCTTTTCCACAGCTCACCACCAGGTGTCAGGGTAGAGCTCCTTCTGACTCTGCTTACATAAAGAACCTTTATTCTGGTATAACTGTGCCCAGACTAGGGGTACCAGTAGAAAAGTCACAACCCTAACCAAAATAGTTGTAGTGGCACAAAATCTGTGTGTTGGCCATGTCTTAGAAGCGTCTTCTCTCCCTTCCACCCTCCTTGAGTGTCTCTCCCCTCCCCCCCAACCATGTGTGCAGATTCTCTCCCTCCCTAGGATCTCTCACCCAAGGTTTTTCTTTCCTTCTCCCCTGGTTTCTCCCTCCCTCTCCCTCTCCCCGCTCCTTTGGGTCCAGGTGTCTCTACCCTCCTCTCCCCCTTTGCCTCAGGAGGATTCCTGTGTGTCCCCCCCCCCACCCCCCAGGACTGTCGCCCATTTTGAGGGGGGAGCCTGTTGCAGGGGGAGGAAGCAGCTCAGTGGCATCTAGCTTCCCCCCCCCCCACAGGCTCTGGTGGCTACAGCAGCCCAGGGTTGGGCCAGCACCGAGAGCAGCTCAGGGGGCAGCAGGCGAGGCAGAGGATGGTTTGGTCCAAGGGGCATTACATGGAGAGAAGCATCAAGGAGGCACATTATAGGATACTGGGAGATGCCTTACAGCTCCCCAGACATAGGGGGCATTACCAGGGAGGAGAGAGTTGGGGCCGGGTCCCCTTTCCCTAGGGCAAGTTCCTGTGGGGATGGTTTGATGGTGGCTTTTCTTAAGGTGCTGAAATATTCATATAAAGGCAAAGGGAACTTTTTTAAAACGAGAGCTGGGGCCGGGGCTGCCAGTGCCTAACTTTGTAGCGACACAGGTGTATCTGAGGGTCCCACCCCCCCACACCTCAGTGCTGTGAGTGAGCATATCCTGAAACCCTGACCAAATGGTACAATTCCCACTGAGCAATAGCACAGCTCTGCTGGTGTCTTCGCTGGCTCCGCTCCATTCCTCACTCCAAGCACTGCTCCTCGCTCTGAACACTTGTTCCATGGGAGCGATGGCCCCTGGTCAGCACAGAGTGATGTCTGCTCCCTATAGCAACAGACAAACAAAGAGGAGAAGCCTGATGTTTGGACTGATAAAATGAAAAAAACAGATCATTCCGGGGGGCCCAAATTAAGGTCCTGGTGTCCCAGGAAATCCCAGGAAGAACTGGGACTGTGCTGGTAAGACAAAGACTTATGGGCTCTTCACCCCGCTGGAGTGGGGTGTGACCGTCACTGCTGTAACCCTTCGGCCTTGAGCGCCTGGGGCCACTTAGCGACCTCACACTTTTTGGATCAAAGAGCCCAATAAAGGCTGCTACTGTCCATTCCTGGGATGTGCCTTCATAAGATAAAGGGGATGTAGGCACAGAGGTGGCAGCCTGATTAGTCACTGAGTGTTCGTACTACAAGGTTTGTATAAATCCACTAGACCAGCAAGTGAGGGACTATTTAATCCTTTCATGTCTCATGTCAATATGCCAAACGAGCTCGGGGGGCTCTGTTCTCCCACCTGCAGCAGCAGAAGGTCAATAACCCCCTTAGAAATGGCATGTACTAAGCATCTGTATTTCCTTCTCTCCTGCCCTCCCTCTCCCTTCTCCCACGGCAGATGGCTCCATTCACTGGCAGAGGCCTGGGAAGGAGCCGAAAGCCGATCTCCCCTTCTTTCACCCCCGTGCTCCTTCCGCCGAGGTGGAGATGACGTCCTACGTGCTCCTCGCTTACCTCACCACTCAGCCGGCGCCATCCCAAGACGACCTGTCATTAGCATCTCAAATTGCAAAGTGGATCAGCAAGCAGCAGAATCCCAACGGGGGCTTCTCCTCCACCCAGGTGAGTGGTTCTCCTCCCCAGCCTCAGACACCCAGGGCAGAAGGGAGAGGCAGACAGGAGAGGGCAGGAGACAGACAAGCAACCTGGTGGATGGGGGAGGCTGCCCTGGGGAGGGGGCAGTCCCCTCATTGTACAGTTTAGATCATGGGATAGTCACAGCATGGAGCATAGTGACATCCAATCCCCACAGGCTCCGGTGGGCTAATGAGGCGAGAGACTGGACAAGTGATGCTCCTGTGTACGGAGGGCAGAAGATTCGCCCAGAGCATCCCCAGCTGCCCCCACCACTGACCTCATCCAGCCAGGCCAATTCAGCTCGGGAGCTGAGGCCTCCCCAGAGAAGCAGCAGCAACCAGTCACTTCCAGACACACCCAGGGGGAAGCGCCATCCTGAGTGACAACCAAACAGGAGGTGCCACCTCTCCCTTTGAGCAGGCGCAGGCCATGCTGGTGCTTAGAGGCTGGGACCTCCAGGAGTGACCTCTCTAGACAGGACCAATCATTGGCCCCATGTTCCACCATTTCCCTGGTTGGCTTGATACCCACAGGGCTGAAAGACTTCCTTATACTCCATTACTGAGCCTCCTGGCTGCCTCGCCATGGTCCTCTCTGAGCCACAGGCAGCTCCCATTTCACTTGGTCTGTCTGTCCTGAGCTGCCCCTTCGGGCAGGTGTCTTCATGGGAGGGTCTTCATCTTCCCCCAGCTCCTTTCAGTGGAGTGTCAGAGATACCAGATCCCCAAAGTTCCCAAAGGTATTTAGACACCTGGCTGCTTTCAATGGGAGAAAGGTGCCTAAATACCTTGGAGGATCTGGGCCCAAGGGAATAGGGAGCATGGCGTGTACTGGTGATGGGGAGAGAATGGGTGGAAATGGGAAAAGCCGACCTTTCTGTCTCTCTTCTCCACCTGAGCAGGGCATTGGTGTGTTGGAGGAGCTGTCGGGATGGGGACTCCAAGCTCATGGAAATGGCTAATTTATCCCCTTGGGTGCCTGGGCCCATCTCTTGTCTGGCAGGACACAGTGGTGGCGCTCCAGGCCCTGTCCCGATACGGAGCCTCCACCTATGCCAAGAGTGGAGGAGCGTCCACAGTGACCCTGCAATCCACAGGGAATTTCCAGGCCCAGTTCCAGGTGGATCATACGAACCGTCTGCTGCTCCAGCGTATGGCACTGCCAGAGGTGCCAGGGGACTACAGCACGGGGGTGACAGGAGAAGGATGTGTCTACGTGCAGGTGAGGGCCTTGGGACAGAGGGAGAGGCTGCTGCTGAGGGGAGCCCATCTCATTCCCATGGAGATGGCAGGGTGGGTGGGCTGGGTAGGGAGGGAAGGAAAAGATAGGAAGAGATGGGGGAGGAGAAAATAGGAAAGAGGTGTGAGGAGGAGAGAGAGTTGACAGAGAGAGTTGGGGAATGGGGAAAGAGAGAGAAGAGATAAAGGAAAGAATGAAACTGAGCGGAGGGAAGGAGATGGACAGATGGAGACACACAGAGAAATGTGTATTCTCTTTCAGACCAGCCTGAGGTACAACGTGCTCCCCAAGCCAGGCGAGGCGCCATTCGCGCTGGAGGTGCACACAGTCCCCAAGACATGTGACAGCCCCAGGGCCCAGAGGACCTTTGACATCTCCATAAACATCAGGTAACTCCCCCACGCAGGGCCAGGCCTTCTGGAGCAGCCTTAGGGTTGGGGACACGTCATTCCAACAGCCTCCAGGGGTGAGGGGAGATCCCAGAAAAGTAGATATAAATCAATATTTTTCTAAAAATTAAAAATTGATTTTTACATTAAATCGTGGTATTTTCTTAATTGCAAGTGCTCTTTTCAATGTCAATCAGATTTTGTATTTCTGTGTTATCAGCTCTTCTCCCCACCCCCCAAATTGTTAAAGTGATTGTTTTGTGCTTGTTACTCTAAGAGCTTCAGTAACATCCTTTGTGTGAGAGAAACACAAACTCAGACACAAAACTGCCCGGCCAGTAGCCCGTCCTCTATCTGCAACCACCACCACCCTCCCACAGAGCGAACTGCCCCCAGTCACAGGAGCTGAATGCTTTGACTTGACCATTCTCCTTCAGCAGGATTTGCAGTACGAGTTCAATCAGACTCGTGCTCCTAGATCGCTTCGGTGCTTTTATAAAACCCACCCTTAGCTGCCAAAATATGGGCTTAGCAGTGTGTATATAAAAAAGCTCACAATTGCTTTGCTAGTGTATGGAAATAACTTCCCAGTGCTAACACTAAACCAGTTTGGATCTGAACTGACAGAAATTTTATCCCAATAAAACCAATGTTTTTAATAATAATACAATTTTAGCCCCTGATGCTGCAAACACTTCTCACATGTGCTCCAGTTTCCTCACCTGTGCCTCTGTTCATGTGACTGGAACTAGGTACCTGCTAAAAAGTTTGCAGGAACAGCACCTTCACTTCCAATATTTTGGTTTTTGTGTGCAGAAGTTTTGTAAAACTCTAATAGGATCCTCTAGCAGTAGTAGCATTTAGAAACACCGGTTTTATAAGTTAGTTCAGCACACACTGTAATCTAAAGTTTTAATTGCACAAACCTTTACACTGATTTTCAAAACCTGAATCACACATAACTTGATTTTTTAAAAATATAATTGATTTATTTAAATCCCGATTTCAATTGCTCCCTCCTCCTGCCCCCACCAATGATGGGCATATTTTAACTAAACCCCTTATTGGATGGGAAGCCCTGTGCTTGAGGGACTTTCAGCAAACTTACACTGCTCCAGGGCAGGACTGAGGGGCATTGGCAGGGCTGTGTGGGGAGCCCAGGACTGGAATAGCAGGGGGCTGCAGGGCAGCAGTGAAAGGTAGTGGCAGGACAGGGGGCCACTGAGGGTGGGAGATGCTGCAGGTCAGGGTTGAGGTGCATCAGCTCTGTGCTGAGATGTATGAAACCTTGTTTCATTTCCTGCTTGGTCTCCCAGTTACACAGGGAAACGCCCCGTCTCCAACATGGTCATCGTTGACGTTAAGATGCTGTCAGGATTCATCCCTGTGAAGACATCAGTGAGGAAGGTAACGGCCCGTTCTGTGTATGGGCGGCAGCTCCCCAGGGGTATCTGCCCCACACCCCAGCGGAATCCAGCTCCCCACAACCCCAACCTCACGCAGTGGCCATCCAGGGCCCCTTGACTCCAACCTCACTTGAGGGGTATCTGGCCCCAGGTTAGCTCCAAACCCCAACCCCTCATTTGCAGTCTGGCCCCTCCCTAGTCCCTTCTCCAGCATCAGGACCCCCCTTGTCTCCCGTCTCTTTGATCCCATCTTTTCTTTCTGACCCTCCTCTGATCCCCCACTCCTTCCCCGTCCCATCCCATCCCCCTGAGCTCCCACTCAGTGACTCCCTGATAAATGGTTATGCACAGGGTGAGCAGGCCCGGTTGGAAGCACCTCACAGTCTCCCTTGGAGGGGGCAACGTTCCTGTAAGGGGAAGTCAGGATGGGCTCGTGGGGTGCTTGGGAGAGAGAGTGAGGAGCCTTCACCTCCCTGTGACCCTCTCTGCTCCCCCAGGCCCAAGAACCCCCTCCCCCCCCCCCCCACACACACACTGCAACTCCTGAGCCCACCCCAGGCCCTGCATCTTCTCAGGGAGACCCAGATGGTGGGAGGTGCCCCTTCAGGGGCCCTGAGGTGAGATCTCACCAGATTAATGAAGCCTGTGAGAACAGGGAAGGCAGTGCCCACAGCCACAACCCTCCCCTCAGGGGACGGGTCAGACACTGAGCTGATGCTGCACTTGATAGAGGCCCAGTCCCACAGGGTGACTTAGGGTTGCCAGATATTTCAAAACGACAAGCCCAAATGAGTCTCAAAACAAGCCCCAAATGCACCACTCCTTGAACAACCACCGTAAGCACTGGGGATATATTCCTCCCACCTTCCCCACATAACACCCCCCCACACACACTGCAACACCCCCCACACTCTTTGCCAAACCGGATGATCCACGGTGGCAGGTAGCCCCATAGCGGCCTGCCCACCACGGGGCTGACTCACTAAAAGAGCCGTGCACCCACCCGTGGGGATGGACTGCCTGGTCAGGACGCTGGCCCCAGGTCCAGCCATACAGCTGCCAGCACCTCTAAGCAAGAACCTCCTAACACCACCCCCTGCACCCAGTCATTGTGGGAGGGCTCTGGCATGGACAAGGGTGACTCCAAGTGCCAGTGAGGCAGGGAGGGTGTCTGATTGTTGCCAGCTGGGGCCCATAGTCTTACCGGGGGTATTGGAGTTCGGGGAGTCCAGGCTAGTGCTCCTCTAAGTCCTCTGTCTGCTGAGCTGTCTCCCAATCCATCCTGGCTTGCTGCCACGGTTGCAGTCTTCTTGCTGCCAGTGGCAGCCACGGGCAGGGTGCCACATGGTGGGCAGCGTGGTGGGTGGTGGCGGCCTGGTCTCTGGGTCAGGTTTTGGAATTCGGATGCTCTCAGTCTGGGGCATTTCACACCTCAGTGCACTAGGTGGGTAGGGCCACGCTAGAGACTCCACCCCTTCCTTTAAGGCACCAGCATCCCATTGCTTAGGGCTCTGGGGGGTTCGAAGCGGGGCTCAGTAACATCTGCTTCTCTCCCTTGGCCACTGGCAGCTGGAAGGACATCACCGCATCCACCGCACAGAACTGAGCACCAACCACGTGCTGCTCTACATGGAGCAGGTGAGCGCTCAGGTGGGGCCGGGATGGGCCAAGGAGAGTCACCCCCATCGTATCCGCGATAGAGGCACTGAGTGGAGGGAATCTCCCAGGCCAGGGCCAGGAAAGAGAAACCCATGTATCCCGCGCCAGCTGCTGCTGCTCCTCAGTATTTCCCTTCAGCACTTCCTGCTCCCCCAACATACAGAGCCTACGGGTACCGGGGAGAGCGGCTCGTACCCGGGCGAGGGAGGGCAGGGCTTCTCCCTCCTCCCCCAGGGCCTGATCCTTGCCAGGCCCTGCAGCCAAGGGGGGCAGATGCTGGACCTGCAGGATCATGGGGGGGAGCAATGGGGGGACACAGGAGGGAGCAGGGCCGTCTACCATTTTTGACACCCCAAGCAAAAAAAAAAGCTGCTCTGAGTGTGCCGCCCCAAGAATGGATGGAATGTCGCCCCTTAGCCTGTGCCGCCCCACCGCTTCCTCCGCTGGTGCCTGGAGCCGGCCCTGGGGGGCAGATGGGGAAGGAGAGGATGAGGTGGATCAGAGCGTCCTCCTGAGTCTCGTCTGTTTCCCCCTGACCCCAGGTGAGCAACGTGACTCAGAGCTTCTCCTTCGCGGTGGAGCAGGACTTCCCCGTGCAGAGCCTGAAGCCGGCACTGGTGAAAGTCTACGATTACTACGAGACGGGTGCGTGTGGGGGCAGGGCTGGGGGGACGTTAGCTCCCATGAGCCTGTCACAGGGACGGGAGAGGCCACAGTCAGAGCCACAGGGGGACCCTCTGGGCTCGGGATTGTGTTTGGCCTCGTTCTCTCGATTATCCACCTCCCCACTCCTGTGCTGCCTCCTGAGGGTGGGGACAGGGCTGGGGCTGAGCTGGGAACCTCATGCCAGCGCTGCCTCCTCAGCGACTGCCCATGCAGGTTCAAAGGCAAACCCCATTCCCTTCTCCTCCTGCTTCCACTGAGCCGAATGGCCCTGCCGTCACCATCCCTGACACTGGTTTGCCCCACGCAGACAGCGTCCCCCTCATCTCTGGACACAACAGGCCCATCTCAGCAGCGTCACCCCTCTCCCAGATGAGAGTGTGGGCCACACCGGGATTATGGGCGAGGGATTATATTCCACTGGCCTCATGCTCGCACCATGAGTCCCAGACCCCTCCCGCACTGTAGAGGGAAGGTGCCAACCCAGGTGGGTCAGAGCCAAAAGGATCTTGGAGGGTCCTGGGTTCAGATCCTGCCCTGAGATCCCAGCTCTGGGTGTGACCTGGGGGAGGCACATTCGCTCCTCCACCTCCCCAGCTAGGACATCGGGTGACAAAACCAGAGCCCAACGGCAACCCCGGCGGTCGTGTGTCAGACGAGGTGCAAACGGACATAGGGTACCTGGCACAGACCTGCTGGAGATGCCTGTTGCGCTGTAGCCTTGGGGTAACTTTCGCCTTCCTCCCATGGAGCCCAGCTGAGGTTCCCCCAGTGCCCCTGGAGACAGGGCTCCCTCCCCTCCTGCCTGAGATCTCTGGTGCGGTGCCAGCTCTCTGCCGCAGGGCCCGGTGGAAGTGCGAGGAGTCCTGCTTGGGTCTCACACAGCCCTGATCACATCTCCCTTCCCTCGTGTCTTCCAGATGAATTTGCCATCGCTGAGTACAGCGCCCCCTGCAGCAAAGGTAGCGTATGAAGAGCCATTTCCTCCCCTCATCCTGCTCACAGCACCCCTGGATCTACTCCCCACTGCGAGAGCTCAGCTCCAGGCAGTGCATCCCCGGTGCAGTCGGAGCTGGTGGCTTTTTTCCCCTGCACAGGGGTTTGTTGCCTGCACTGATGGCGTCTTTGCTTATTCCGGGGGACAGATGCTCCTTTCATCCCTCACTTTACACATCTCCCTGCTGCAGCCTCTGCCTCGTGAGCCGTATTGAAACTGTGTCATTGCAGTGGTTTGAGAGGCTCTTCCTGGGGCGGGGCGAAGGCTCCAGCCCAATCAGAGCCAGCAAGTCCCTGCCATCTCACTGGGTCACTTGTTTCTGTGACGTTTTTAGAGATGGGCTGTCCGGGCTCAGATCAAATAAGAACCTGAGGCCGCTCAGCCTGTCCTATAAGCTCAGATTCCTTGCACCCCCCTTTCCCCAGCAGCTGGGTCTGAACTTCCTGCTTCTGGCTAGGATCAGAGGAGCCAAAATATCCGTGACAGGGAGGATCAGAGAGTGAATGAAAGAACCAAAGCACAGGAGAGCCAGACAGACAGAGGAGGGGAGGGTCTCCCAGCAGCAGGACTCAGCAGAAGCCTCCTTTTCCCAGCCCTTGTTCTGCAGGTCTGAGAGGCCCAGGGAAGGATCTCAGCATCCAGGGGCTTCTCTGGGCGCCATTCCCCCTGGTGCTGATCCACAGGCAGCTGCTCAGTCCCCGTGCAGGGAGCTCCCTTCCCTCCCCTGGACACTGATGGCTCTTGTGTAAATGGATTCACTCCAGTCTGCGCTGGGACCCATAGGAACAGGGAGAGAACGTGCTCCTCGGATCCGCACCTCGCTCCCAAAGCAAATGTCCAAGCTGAGCCTCAGCATGTCTATAGCACCGAGTATCTTACGGCCCCAGGTCCATCCCAGCTAGAGTGTGTCCTTGCCACATGGCCGCTCTGCAGTGTCAGACACAGCAGGGATGGTTCCAGCCAGACCCTAGGCTGACACAGCCAGCGCTGGATCCTGTGCTGCACCTCCCCAGTGCTCTGAGACACTCCATGTGGAGGCAGATGAGGCATGGCCCTGCCCTTGGTGGGGAGACGTCAGGGGCATGGAATCTCCTGCCTGGGGCCCTGGCAGTGCTGTGTTCCCTGCGGTGGAGCAGCCGTGCCCAGCCCTGGATGCATGTTTTTGGCTCTGTGCCTAAGCCTAGGGGAGGCGTGGCAATTCTCTTCTCTAAACCCCTCCTGTTCCCGCTCCTTTTCCCCTCATAGTGGGAGCCGAGCAGAGCAACGTGTGAGGGATGGAGTCATGTTCCCAGCCTCCCGTGTCCCACCTGCTTAGCCCCTGCGCAGGCTGAGGTGGATGGATGGAGCGACAGAGAAAACAGCAGCAAAAAGAGGGAAACAAACATTACAAATAAATGAATTCACCAACCTGACCAATGGCTCCTGGCCTCTCTGTTCCCAACCCCCTTATCCCTGTTCAGCCCCAGATCACAGCTTCACCCAGGACTTTTTAGGCCAAGGTGTGTCCCATCCAGCTAGGGCTCTGCCCTGCATAGCCAGCCAGGGGGAAAGGGTCTGTGGGAAAAGATCTGCTAAGCACCATTGTGTCCAATAGCCCTCACCTTTTCGAGTTAGCAACTAGTGCGGGATCTTCCTTACTTGTAAACATGAACTGTGGGACTGTAGATTCTCTCTGCCTGCTACAGGATGGAAACAGAAATACTCAGCTGTGTGCCGGGGCCTGATACAGCTAACATGTAATGGGGTCTCCTTTGGATGGAGTGGTCGAGGCCTGGGGATTTGGAACACCAGCCTGTAAGTTCCATCCCTGCTGCTCCCATGAAGTGCCAACTGGCCACAGCGCGTAGCATTTTGAGAAGTGGTTTGTCCTAGAATTGAGTGGCATGTTCCAGGGATTTATATAATACTAGTTGTAAGTGCCTCAGCTAATGGGACTTCCAACCCCCTTCCCTTTGGGAAACTACTCCACAGTCTGAGAGCCCCTTCACAGTTAGAAAATGTTTCCTGAAACGCTCCCCTTTTCTTGGTTTCAGCCCATTTACTCCTAATTTTATCTGTTCAAGTCCCCTAAATATGTCCCCTCTTCTTGGGTATTTACTCTTTTTAAATGCATGTAGTGAATTATTGTGCCTTCTAGCTATTCATTATTTATCCAAACTGTGCATATTTACTTCTTTCAAAATCTCTTCATAAGTTGCTTTATTCAGCCGTTTCTCAGCATGTCTGTCCCAGGAGTGTTCTCTCTGACAAAAGAAAACCCTACATCTGATTCTCTGGCTTTTCACCTTATTTCATGTGTCCTTGACTAGGTCTATACCCCTGAGCGACGTAGTCATATTGACCTAACCCCCAGTGTAGACGAGAGAGCTTCTCCTGTCGACATAGCTAATGCCTCTTGAGGAGGTGGATTAACCACATGATGGGAGAAGTTCTCTCTTCAGCATAGTAGTGTCTTTACTAAAGCGCTACATTGCCACTACTGCAGTGCATTACCTGAAGATAACTGCTTTGTCTCCTGCTATGATTCCCCATTATTCACACACTAATGGTCCCATCTGCACTATGCTTTTAAAAAGACTTTGTCTACAAAATGAACTGGGTTTAAATTAGAGCTGAGAGAAAATGGGATGAACATTAGAAGTAACATTTTTCGCAGAATAAAAAGTTGCAAAAAAATATGGATTCAGAAATGACAAAATATTTTGTTTCAGTCTTTTCTAGTGACATGGAATGTTTCCATATTCTCAAAACAACACATTTTGTTCTTAGTTGTTGAACTGAATCTAAATGTTTAGCTTTGAATCAGTTCTCCTTTGAACTACATCTGCCTAAGGTGCATGGTGCCGCAAGAGATGCAATTTGGGTTGCATATGCCCCCATTCTCCCCACCCCAGGTCAGGCTTCCAGCAGGACTACATATCTCATAATGCACCTGCAGTCATGTGACTCTAATGATGCATCACATGGCTAAATCAGATGGGTCACCCTGATGCATTATGGAAGATATAATCTGGTCACAGAGTAGCAGCCGTGTTAGTCTGTATCCGCAAAAATAACAGGAGTACTTGTGGCACCTTAGAGACTAACAAATTTATTAAAGCATAAGCTTTCGTGGGCTACAGCCCACTTCTTCGGATGCATATAGAGTGGAACATATATTGAGGAGAGATATATACACACATACAGAGAGCATGAACAGGTGGGAGTTGTCTTACCAACTCTGAGAGGCCAATTAAGTAAGAGGAAAAAACCTTTGAAGTGATAATCAAGATAGCTCAGTACAGACAGTTTGATAAGAAGTGTGAGAATACTTACAAGGGGAGATAGATTCAATGTTTGTAATGGCTCAGCCATTCCCAGTCCTTATTCAATCCTGAGTTGATTGTATCTAGTTTGCATATCAATTCCAGCTCAGCAGTCTCTCGTTGGAGTCTGTTTTTGAAGTTTTTCTGTTGTAAGATAGCCACCCGCAGGTCTGTCACTGAATGGCCAGACAGGTTAAAGTGTTCTCCCACTGGTTTTTGAGTATTATGATTCCTGATGTCAGCTTTGTGTCCATTAATTCTTTTGCGTAGAGACTGTCCGGTTTGGCCAATGTACATGGCAGCAATGCCCCTCTGCCATGTACATTGGCCAAACTGGACAGTCTCTACGCAAAAGAATTAATGGACACAAATCTGACATCAGGAATCATAATACTCAAAAACCAGTGGGAGAACACTTTAACCTGTCTGGCCATTCAATGACAGACCTGCGGGTGGCTATCTTACAACAGAAAAACTTCAAAAACAGACTCCAACGAGAGACTGCTGAGCTGGAATTGATATGCAAACTAGATACAATCAACTCAGGATTGAATAAGGACTGGGAATGGCTGAGCCATTACAAACATTGAATCTATCTCCCCTTGTAAGTATTCTCACACTTCTTATCAAACTGTCTGTACTGAGCTATCTTGATTATCACTTCAAAGGTTTTTTCCTCTTACTTAATTGGCCTCTCAGAGTTGGTAAGACAACTCCCACCTGTTCATGCTCTCTGTATGTGTGTATATATCTCTCCTCAATATATGTTCCACTCTATATGCATCCGAAGAAGTGGGCTGTAGCCCACGAAAGCTTATGCTTTAATAAATTTGTTAGTCTCTAAGGTGCCACAAGTACTCCTGTTCTTTTTATAATCTGGTCAAGGACTCTTGCTCATAGGGAGAATGGGGGTACATGGAGCCTGAACTACAATTCCCATGAACCTCTATGCTGCCTAGATAGATGCAGTTTGTGGCTGCACTGATTTACATACCAAACTATAATATTATTCCATATTGCTGTTGCTTGTAGTTTTGCTATTTATATTTGATGGTCTTTTCTCCATCTGGCCCTTATTGTCCAACCATGGATAAAATCTGTGTTCTCTTTTTAAAACAATGACAGTTACTGCACCTCTCTTTAATATGCCCCTCACCAAGGTACAAAAGACAGCACATGTGTGGGTCACTATTTGGAATAGAAACCACACATGATGAACAGGGAGTGCTGCATCAGAAGTGGAGCAGAGCACCAAAGAACAAAAATTAACCCACCCCCCAAAAAAAAACAGTAAACAAGAAAGAAAGAAAGAAAGAAAGGAAACAGGTTCTCAACTGCTAACTAACTACACACACTAGAGACACAAGCTAAACTAGCTGACAGCATCACTTGAAGAAACCGTGAGGTAAACTGCTCGGCGAGCTCTGACCCAGGCCCTTGCCAGTGAGAAGGAACTGAACGGGGCTGGAGCAGCAGCGCTTTTATATATCCTGGGTGAGGGCCAAAAAGTCATGCAGGGCATATATGGGTATTGCTGTGGAAAACTCTCTTTTCTGCTTCAGTTTTGAGAAAACTTCTTTTCAAGTCACCTTTACAAGGTATCACTGGTTCTCAGCATCAGTTAGTGCTAAAAGTCACTAAAGCTCATTAAAAGGGTTGGACAAATATTTTCCGTCAAAACTTTTTTTTTGATCGAAAACTAGGCATTTTTAAAAAGCAGAAAAAATCACGGACAATGTCTGCTTTCCTTCAAAATTTGTTGTGGGTTTTTTTATTGAAAAGCTGAAATTAGTCTGCCAAAACCTGAACATGGTTTGGGGTTTCAGAAGTGTGTGGCCAAATATTTGCTGCTTGCTGTGTTTGATTATTTAAAGAAACAATAAAAAAAATTCTGCTTAAAAAAAATCCAAAACTTTTGAACCACCTCAGCTTGTGACCAAACGCCTGAGCCCATCCAGTCAGAGATTTGTCCAGGTTTCTGATACTCTGCTGGCTTCCTTGACTCATATCTGTCTCCATAACTTTGGGTTCATTTAGGTTAGAACATAAGAACATAAGAACGACCATTCTGGGTCAGACCAAAGGTCCATCCAGCCCAGTATCCTGTCTACCGACAGTGGCCAATGCCAAGTGCCCCAGAGGGAGTGAACTTAACAGGTAATGATCAAGTGATCTCTCTCCTGCCTTCCATCTCCACCCTCTGACAAACAGAGGCTAGGGACACCATTCCTTACCCATCCTGGCTAATAGCCATTAATGGACTTAACCACCATGAATGCATCTGTTTTCTAGAGACTGGCTCCATGGGGTCCCTCACAAACTGGAGACGGTTACTGTGGGTTTGTCTTTAGTATAGCTTATGTACATACTCCACAAACTGAGCATTTGAGCTTGTTCCAGAATCTGGGATGAGCCTATGTTGTGAAAACTGAAATGCTCAAAATAGCACATGCCTGTGAATGGACACAGGGTGCTAAAATTAAATTAACCCGGGGGTCTCAAACTGGGGGTCGGGACCCGTCTGGGTGGCCCTGGTTATTACTGGGGGTCGTGAGCTGTCAGCCTCCACCTCAAACCCTGCTTTGCCTCCAGCATTTATAATAGTGTTAAATATATAAAAAAGTGTTTTTAATTTGTAAGGGAGGGGGGTTGCACTCAGAGGTTTGCTATGTGAAAGGGGTCACCAGTACAAAAGTTTGAGAACCACTGAATTAACCCATCTAAAGCCTCGGGGAATGCAGGGGAGGGGGGTTTCCCTTGGTAGGGTTGGGAAGGAGGTAGGTGGTGTAGGATATTGCTCTTCTCATGTGATCCCTCCCCCATGGCTCTCTTGACTCTATCACTGTTAATCTAAAGTGGCTAATTTTAAATGAAGCTACCCTCCCCTGACATGAATCTCCCTATGGCACTGAAATTAAATGTAGACTATAATTTGGCATTTGAGAAGTGAAAGGGATGGTAGCCCTAAGGGAAAAGATAACAGCTTGGCTCTTTGTGTTAAATAGCTGTCTGCAAGCCTCAAACTGCCGAATGAGCTTTAGGGTAGGGAAGGCTGTGCCTCCCCAAACAGCCTGGCCCTGCCCCCTATCCGACCCCCACCCACTTCCTGCCCCCCGACTGCCCCCCTCAGAATCCCCGACCCATCCTGCTCCTTGTCCCCTGACCGCCCCCCCCCCCCGAGACCACCACCACCCCGGGACCCCCCCCCCCCGAGCCCCTCCTGCTCCCTGTCCCCTGACTGCCCCAACCCCTATCCACCCCCCCGCCGAGTCCTGACAGACACCCGGAACGCCCACGATCCAACCCCCCGTTCCCTGTCCCCTGATCGCCCCCCCCCCTCGAACCTGTGCCCCCTCCCTGTCTCCTGACTGTCCCTGGGACTCCCTGCCCCTTATCCAACCCTCCCAGCCCCCTTACCATGCCACTTACCCCCGCCTCCCCCCCTCTCCCGGAGCCTCAGCGCACCACGTCCAGGAGCGGCCCTGGACAGTGCTGCAGCGGTGTGGCTCCAGCGGGACCTGAGCTCCCGCCGCTCAGCTGCAGCTTGCAGCCCCACCCCCTTACCACGCGGCTCTGAACGGGAGGAGCTTTAGCTCTGTCCAGGGCCGCTCCTGGACGTGGCGCGCTGAGGAGCCAGGGGATGGGGGAAGGCGGAGGCGGGGGGGAGCCTCCGACATTCTCGTGGGGGCCCCTGCGGGGCCTGGGGCAAATTGCCCCACTTGCCCCCTCCCCTCTGGGCGGCCCTGGCAGGATGAAGGGCTGGTGGGGCGGCCAGCAGAGAGGAACTGCAGCAGGCAGGGCAACCAGCTGGAGCAAAGGCTCAGATGGCAGAGCAAGCCAGGTGCCTTCTGCCCAGGGTGGGAGGTGAACTCACACAGATGCACCTCTGACCCCTGGGTCCTCACTGACCAGGACAGCTACTGTGAGTGGGGTATGGTGAGGGAGCAGAGAGGGGCACAGAAAAGGAACTGTGGTTTTAGAACTCAAGAACGAGGCAGAAGGCACTGCCCCATGCATTTTGGGCTGTGTCTCCTGCTCACAGTTTTAGGATTATGAATCCTGCTTCTGGCATTTTCACTAATTAGTATCAGGTGACTTCCCTCCTTTCATTAAATGTTTCTTTTCTATACTCAGACTGTGTGCTTGCAAGTGGGGAAGTATTGCTTCTCAGAGGCATCCAGGGGTGGTGTGTAATTTTCCCAGCTTACTAGGTGGGGGCTCAAGCCAGTTTTGTGATATATTGTTGAAAAGGAACCCCTAGATATTGAACCCGGCCCTGATTGCTGCCTGCTCCACCTGGCAGAAGGGTTACATGTAAAAAGGAATATTGCCTCCATATCTTAGAGGAGCGCCTTGAAATGCAGAAGAGTGTTTTCAATTAGAAAGGAGTAGGTGAAAGTGTCTGGCTATCTTGCAGCATTGGGAATAGAATATGGAGCCTTTCCTGCTCTGGGACACTGGTTCCAGTCTACTCCCAGATCAGGGGCTCTGGCTGGCTCACAGGTAATGGAAAAGGGAGCCCTTCACCGCTAGGACCCTAGTTCCCACTCGACATCTGTAGCTTTTCCTCTGAAAGTTGTTGGATGGCCTGTGTGCCATGAGCTGCTGGTTCTCAGTAGGGTGTTTGTGTGAGTGTGTTTGTGGAGATGTGTGCTTGAACTCTCGCTAACATTCCTTTATTTTCTCCATAGATGATGCAATGGAAATTCACTTTCCTTCTCTATCACTTGCGGAGCCACAAAACCACAAATCAGTGCTTCCACCTATAGGTCAACAAACTGACCAAAAGTACCACAGAACTGCAGGATCCCCTGTCCCCCTAATCTGGTATGCTGTCTTCTATACAGGATTCTTAGGTCTGGTATCCGACCTTCTGCCATAGTGAATCAGACCACTAGGCTGTGTAGTTGAGCATGGTTCCTCCAACAGTGGGTATACCTGATACTTCAGAAGAAAGGGTATGTCTACACTACGGGATTAATCCAAATTTATATAATTCGAATTTTGGAAACAGATTGTATAAAGTCGAATGTATGTGGCCACACTAAGCGCATTAATTCAGCGGTGTGCGTCCATGTACCGGGGCTAGCGTCGATTTCCGGAGCGTTGCACTGTGGGTAGCTATCCCATAGCTATCCCATAGTTCCCGCAGTCTCCCCCGCCCATTGGAATTCTGGGTTGAGATCCCAGTGCCTGATGGGGCAAAAAACATTGTCGCAGGTGGTTCTGGGTACAGCCTCACCCCTCCCTCCATGAAAGCAATGGCAGACAACCATTTCGCGCCTTTTTTCCTGGGTGAACACTGCAGACTCCATACCACAGCAAGCATGGAGCCCGCTCAGCTCAAGACAGCAGTCATGAACATTGTAAACACCTCACACGTTCTCGTGCAGTTTATGCTGAGCCAGGACCAGAAAAATGAGGCGAGGAGGAGGCGGCAATGGCAGCGCAGCGACAAGCGTGATGAGGACATGGACATGGACATGGACACAGAATTCTCTCAAACCGCGGGCCCCGGTGCTTTGGAGATCATGTTGTTAATGGGGCAGGTTCTATCCGTGGAACGCCGATTCTGGGCCCGGGAAACAAGCACAGACTGGTGGGACCGCATCGTGTTGCAGGTGTGGGACGATTCCCAGTGGCTGTGAAACTTTCGCATGCGTAAGGGCACTTTCATGGAACTTTGTGACTTTCTGTCCCCTGCCCTGAAGCGCCAGAATACCAAGATGAGAGCAGCCCTCACAGTTGAGAAGCGAGTGGCGATAGCCCTGTGGAAGCTTGCAACACCAGACAGCTACCGGTCAGTCGGGAATCAATTTGGAGTGGGCAAATCTACTGTGGGGGCTGCTGTGATGCAAGTAGCCAAAGCAATCACTGAGGTGCTGCTACGAAAGGTAGTGACTCTGGGAAATGTGCAGGTCATAGTGGATGGCTTTGCTGCAATAGGATTCCCTAACTGTGGTGGGGCGATAGATGGAACCCATATCCCTATCTTGGCACCGGAGCACCAGGGTACCCAGTACATAAACCGCAAGGGGTACTTTTCAATGGTGCTGCAAGCACTTGTGGATCACAAGGGACGTTTCACCAACATCAACGTGGGCTGGCCGGGAAGGGTTCATGACGCTCGCGTCTTCAGGAACACTAATCTGTTTAAATGGCTGCAGCAAGGGACTTACTTCCTGGACCAGAAAATAACCGTTGGGGATGTTGAAATGCCAATAGTTATTCTTGGGGACCCAGCCTATCCCTTAATGCCATGGGTCATGAAGCCATACACAGGCAGCCTGGACAGGAGTCAGGAGTTGTTCAACTACAGGCTGAGCAAGTGCAGAATGGTGGTAGAATGTGCATTTGGCCGTTTAAAAGGTCGCTGGCAATCGTTACTGACTCGCTCAGACCTCAGCCAAACCAATATCCCCATTGTTATTTCTGCTTGCTGTGTGCTCCACAATCTCTGTGAAAGTAAGGGGGAGACCTTTATGGCGGGGTGGGAGGCTGAGGCAAATCGCCTGGCTGCTGATTACGCGCAGCCAGACACCAGGGCGATTAGAAGAGCACACCAGGAAGCGCTGTGCATCAGAGAAGCTTTGAAAACCAGTTTCATGACTGGCCAGGCTACAGTGTGAAATTTCTGTTTGTTTCTCGTTCATGAAAACCCGCCCCCTTTATTGACTCATTCTCTGTAAGGAACCCACCCTCCCCCTTCCCCCAGCTTGCTTTCAAAGGAAATAAAGTCACTATTGTTTAAAAATCATTTATTCTTTATTAATTGATTATAAAAAGAGGGAGAGAACCCGGGTGGGGTTTGGGAGGAGGATCGGCGGGAAGGAAAAGGCCACTAAAAAAAGGTTAAAAAAATGACAGCCTTTCGCTTGGGCTGTCCACTGGGGTGGAATGGGAGGGTGTACGGAGCCTCCCCCCGCCCCCGTGTTCTTACATGTCTGGGTGAGGAGGCTATGGAACATGGTGAGGGGGGAGGGGGGTTATACAGGGGCTGTAGCAGCACTCTGTTATCTTGCTGCCGTTCCTGAAGCTCCACCAGATGCCGGAGCATGTCTGTTTGCTCACGCAGCAGCCCCAGCATTGCATCCTGCCTCCTCTGATCTTCCTGCCACCACCTCTCATCTCGAGAGTCTCTCCTCTCCTCACATTGGTCCCTCCTGTCCTCACGTTGGTCCCTCCTGTCCTCACGTTCACTGGCTTCTTTCCTATACTTTGAAACCGTGTCCTTCCACTCATTCAGATGAGCTCTTTCACTGCGGGTGGATTCCATGATTTCTGCGAACATCTCGTCTCGTGTCCTCTTTTTCCGACACCTTATCTGAGATAGCCTTCGGGACGGAGGAGGGAGGCTTGAAAAATTTGCAGCTGCTGGAGGGAGGGAAAAAAGGAGAGAATTTTTTAAAGAGATACATTTTGCAGAACAATGCTTATACTCTTTCATGGTGACCAACACTATTCACATTACATAGCACATGTGATTTCTGTGCAAGGTCGCATTTTGCATCTTAATATTGAGTGCCTGTGGCTTTGCTGCTAGAGATCACAGATGCAGGTCCGGGCAACAGAATTCGGCTTGCATGTGGCCATGGTAAGCCATTGTCTTTCGGCTTCTGCGCCCTCCTATCCCACATACCAAGCAAAGCCCGTTGAGTGCTGCGGTTTTCCTGTTAACCTTCAGCAGCAGAAAACAAACTAACCCCCCCCCATCCAATTCTCTGGATGATGGCTTTATCCCTCCCCCCACCGTGTGGCTGGTATCAGGGAAGATCCCTGCAGGAACCAAACTAACACCCCCCACCCCGCCATGAATTCTCTGCGATGATCGCTTTACCCCTCCCCCCACCGCGTGGCTGGTATCAGGGAAGATCCCTGCTAGCCAAACGCAAAAAGCTCTGGGCCAATTCCCCCCCGCCCACCCATGCTTGGCTAACTGCAGGGAAGGATTTCTTTTCAGCCACAGGCAAACAGCCCAGTAGGAACGGCCACCTCTGTCCCCTTAATTAAATTCCCGTATTTCAACCAGGTTACCATGAGCGATATCACTCTCCTGAGGATTACACAGCGAGATAAAGAACGGATGTTGCTTGAATGCCAGCAAACACCGGGACCATATGCTGCCAGGCTTTGTCATGCAATGATACCAGATTACTTGCTGCAAGCATGGCGTGGTCAAGTGTCCTACCATGGAGGACGGAATAAGGCTGCACTGCCCAGAAACCTTGTGGCAAGGCTTTTGGAGTACCTCCAGGAGAGCTTCATGGAGATGTCCCTGAAGGATTTCCGCTCCATCCCCAGACATGTTAACAGACTTTTCCAGTAGCTGTACTGGCCACAAATGCATCCCAAGTCCTCAGGGCAAAGTAATCATTAAAAAACGCTTGCTTTTAAAACAAGTTTTATATTTTAAAAGGTAAACTCACCTGAGGTCCCTTCCATGGGGTCATGGTCTTGGATACTGGCTTGGGAGGGTTGGGAGGGTACTTCAGTCAGGCTGAGAAAAAGATCCAGGCTGTTGGGGAGAACGGAGTGCTGGGTGCTCTCCGGAAGCTCGTCCTCCTCTGATACCAGACACCTCTGTGTTCCTGGGGAACCAGGGTGCAGTATCCGGCCAGACTCATGAAAGACACCGCCCCCCCCCCCCCCCCCAGCCTCTGCTTAAACCAAAACCCATCAGAAAAAGAAAACTTGCAGAGAGCAGTGAAGGGTGTTGGGAGACACACCTAGACCCCTCCTGACAAGGGTGACAAGATTAAGACATCTCCATTAGCATACAGAATGGAGAGCAAAGACAACTCCCCTAGCCTCATCTTCATGAAAGATGGGACAGGAAGACATCTCAATTTACATACAGAATGGAGAACAGAGAACCACACTGAATTCTGGGACCAGAAAAAGCAGGGAAGCACTGCATCCCGGGAATCTCTGCTCCAGATGCTAATGAACCTACGCCTGCACACACACCCAGCTCAGCAGTTATCAGACCAATTCTAGTAATGAATCCTTAATTGATATCCAAATACTGAAGCAGCCTAGTTGCATTGTGAGCTCCCTGGAAGAAAACACCACCCATAGCCAAGAGTAATCAGCTCCTATTGTCTAGTCTAAAGAAAACCCTTGAGTCATCAGCTTACCTATAAACAAATCTAGTGTTCTCCCTTGAACCATTGTAATTTCTCTACAAAAATCCCTACTCACCCTCTAGTCAGGGTTCTGATGCTTAGATCCACACTATGCATCAGTTCCACTGGAACTCCATCTCCTGACTGATCGTGCTGGGGGCTCTGCCTGTCTCCAGCATTCAGAACCCTCAGCTACCACCATCATCTGGGAACCCTGACCAGTTCAAGCCTCATGGAGTGGGTGAGACCCCCCCTCTTCCTCTCTCTCTCTGTTTTCCTTTCTACCTTAGGTATTAACCTTTAATCATGTATGTTATGTTGGTTTAGTCCTCCTTGTGTAGTTATTACTATTATTCAATAAATAACTTCTATGGTTAAGTTGGTTGCTTCTCTCTCTCTTGCTGAACTTTACTCGTTTGTGTTTTTAGCTTCCCCCATTCACTCTACAGCAACACTTCTTTTACCTAAGCTAAAGATCCCTGCAGCGCCCAAAATACTGTGGGGTTTGCTCATCGAGTAGGTTACTGCCAGTACAATTGTGTTGGGGGAGTAGGGATAGGGACGTGCTGAATTTGGGACGCATAAGGAGAGACAGCTTGAAAGTGCTGCTTCCTCCAGCCCAGTGAGTCCAGAGACATATAAGGGGTCAGCTTGACAGTGCTGATTGACCCGGTCCGCTCAGACTTGCTCTGTTAATGTACGTGTGGGTGTTCATCTGGTTCTGGGGTGGGAGTAACCCAGCCCTAGGGACCCTAGGTCCTGCAGGATAGCTCCATTGGGAGGGGACTTGCAGAAGGGAGAAGTAGAGCTCCATATGTAAACACAAGTGACACAAGCAGTACATTGACAGGATTACAGAACCCCCTTCCCCAGAGGAGTAACCCGAATAAATGAGCATACCCCAAAGTAATGGGCAAATCTGGTAACTCCTCCTCCTCCTCCTCCTCCTCTTCCCTGTCTGCAGAATCCTCAGGTGTAGCTGATAAGATTATCCCCGCCTCAGAATCCACGGTCAGAGGTGGGGTAGTGGTGGCGGCCCCCCCAAGAACTGCATGCAGCTCGGCGTAGAAGCGGCATGTCCGCGGCTCTGACCCGGAGCGACCGTTTGCCTCCTTTGTTTTTTCATAGGCTTGTCTGAGCTCCTTGACTTTCACACGGCACTGATCTGAGTCCCTATTGTGGCCTCTCTCCATCATGCCCTTGGAGATTTTTTCAAAAGTTTTGGCATTTCGTCTTTTCGAACCAAGTTCTGCTAGCACTGAATCCTCTCCCCATGTAGCGATCAGATCCAGTACCTCCTGTACGGTACATGCTGGTGCTCTTTTTCGATTATCGGCCTGCATGGTTACCTGTGCTGATGAGCTATCTGTGGTCACCTGTGCTCTCCACGCTGGGCAAACAGGAAATAAAATTCAAATGTTCACGGGGCTTTTCCTGTCTACCTGGCCAGTGCATCCGAGTTCAGATTGCTGTCCAGAGCGGTCACAATGGTGCACTGTGGGATAGCTCCCGGAGGCCAATACCATCGAATTGCGGCCACACTAACCCTAATTCGAAATGACAATATCGATTTTGGCGCTACTCCGCTCGTCGGGGTGGAGTACAGAAATCGATTTTAAGAGTCCTTTATTTCGAAATAAATGGCTTCGTTGTGTGGACGGGTGCAGGGTTAATTCGATTTAACGCTGCTAAATCCGAATTAAAGTCATAGTGTAGACCAGGCCAAAGACTTAGGCCAAGATTTTTCAAAGTGGAAACCTAAAGTGAAGCTTCTAAACCCATATTAAGTTACCTGATTTTCAAAGGTGCTGAGTACCCAGCAGGTCACATTGGGCTGAGTGTTAGCCAGCACCTATGAAAATTAGGTCACTTCGGGTACCTCTACACAGGCCACAGCAGCGGGGCTCCAAGCCTGGGTCAACAGACTCGAGTTTGCAGGGTTCACGCTAGTGCTCTAACAATAGCTGTGTAGACAGCACTTTGAAGTTGTGGCTTGGGCTGGGACAAATGCCCAGTTTTGCCAAAAAAGTCGGGATGTCCAGGACTGGGGTTAAAAAGGGGACTGACTGTCCTGGCCAAAATGGGACATATGCTCATCCTAGCGTGGGAGGGGGGAGGGGAGGTCTGACTCATTTTTGAACCCGGGGGGGGGGCGTTTTTGGCAATACTGGGTGGGGGCGCAGCCCATTGAGACTTTAGCCCAGCAGCCAATGTTGGGAGCCCATGGGTGGGTGGGGGTGGGGCACTGGGGGACATTGAGCCCAGTCCATAGAGGGCCACTATAACCAACCAATCTGTCCACTCCAGACCAAATCTGTCTGTCTACCCCGCCCCACCCCGCCAGGGGCCAGGCCGGCCTGTCACGCGCACAGCAGGGAGGCGCCCCTCAACCCTCCAGCCCAGTCCGGCCTGCCTCAGCCTGGGCTCTCGTTTCCATGGTAACGGCAAGCAGCCGGACGGGAGGAGGAGAGTCACGTGACCCGGAAGCGCCCCCTTGTGACCGGAAGTGACGACGGGAGGCACAGGCAGCCCCGGAGGCAAAAGAAATAAAAAAAAATAAAAAAATAAAAAAAGGGAAAAACCCCCAAACGCAGGACGCGGCGGTGGCGGGGCCGCCCGGGCCCGAGCTGCGGCACCCGCCCGGCAGACCGGCCGCTGGGAGACTTCCCCGGGGGGCGCCGCGCGGGGCTCTGCTGCTGCCCCATGAGGAGCGCTGCGCCGCGCGGAGCGGGCCGCTGGGCGGGGATCAGAGGTAACAGCCCCCCGCGGTGCCTGCCGGGCCGGGCCGTCCGCGGCTCCGCGCGCCCCCTCCCCTTTGTGTCTCCGGCCCCCGCCGCCGCCCGGGGAACCCGCAGGCAGCCGACTCCTCCGGGACCCGTGGCCCCGACAGACTCCGGGAGAGGCGGCGTGGGGCCGGCGGCGGCGATTTGCCTCCCGAGCGCCGGCCTGTCCCTCTTCCCCCGCCCCGCGGGGGCTCAGGCGTCCGTCCCGCTGTTTCCATTCTCCGCCCTTGCCTGGGAAGGGCCCCGCTGCGCGGCCCGGTTGTTTCATGTCCAGCGCTGATTTGCGTTAAAAACAAGGGTTAACCCCCAGTTCTCCAGGACGGCCAGAAATCGCCCCCCCGCTTATTTTGAAGCAGTTTGGCCCTTGCCCCAATGCAGCGCCCCGCTGAAGTCATTGGGGCTGTGCTGGGGGTTAATTGGATCCCAGATATAGTTGCAGGATCAATCCTGCAAACACACAGGTGGGTAACTTTAGTCATGTGAGTGTTCCCCGCACATAAGGTTACAGACATACAGGTAAGCTCTGGAACAGGTTACCAAGGGCAGTGGTGGCATCTCCATCATTGGAGGTTTGTAAGAACAGGTTGGACAAACATCTCTCAGGAATGGTCTAGGTTTACTTGGTCCTGCCCCAGTGCAGGGGCTGAACTAGATGACCTCTCACGGTCCCTTCCAACCCTTCATTTCTATGATTCTGTGTGTAACTAACTGCAGGATTGGGCCCTACTTTGACTGAGGTTAAAGTTTTCTGTAAATTCAATAAATAAATAAATAGTACATTGGTTTCAGAGTGGTAGCCGTGTTAGTCTGTATCAGCAAAAACAATGAGGAGTCCTTGTGGCACCTTAGAGACTAACAAATTTATTTGGGCATAAGCTTTTGTGGGCTAAAACCCACTTCATCAGATGCATGGAGCAGAAATTACAGAGGCAGGTAGAAATACACAGCACATGAAAAGATGGGAGTTACCTTACCAAGTCACCACTGACTCCCCACTTGGTAAGGTAACTCCCATCTTTTCATGTGCTGTGTATTTCTACCTGCCTCTGTATTTTCCGCTCCATGCATCTGATGAAGTGGGTTTTAGCCCACGAAAGGTTATGCCCAAATAAAACAGTACATTGAAATTCTCTGGCAGAGAAAAAAAGTAACTAAACTGTAAAGGTGACAAGTAAACGAGCTCTTCAAAACCGATCACATTTTAATTAACTCAGGTGTTAGTGTGGCATGTAAAGAAATTAGTATTCAAATATATATATATATATATATATATATATATATATATATATATATATATGCCTTGAAGTCAATAGGAGTTGTGCATGTGATGATCTACAGGATCTGGGCTGTTGATTTTTTTAACCCAACAGTTAAAATTTCCAGTAGAGACAGCTTATGGCAGCCTCTTGTCTGCCATGGGCCAAGTCTGATCTTTACCTGTTGCTGTCCATTGACTCTGATCACACTCTAATGTTTTAGCTTTGCTCTCCTACTCTTAGGTAACACCAGATTCTAGTGTAAGTTTTGTTTTAAATATTTGTGTAACCTTATTTTTCTTCCCCACTCTCTGCCTCCAGCATACTGCAGTTAACTTCCCCTCACTTTAACTGCGTCTTTCTCTGCACTGGGGTTGTACTGGATTGTTCTGTCTGCATGGGCATGGGAGTGCACAGGTAGAATCAGAACTATTTAATGGTTTGCCAGAGACCTCAGATGGCTAACAATTAATGAAGATTCTCCTTTAGTTGACATGGTCTCGTGCTTTTAGAGCAGTTCTATCCCTGCTGTTGCTATGATGCGCAACATAGTGACACCATGACATCCTAGATGATCACAGATTTGTGTCAAACATATATTGTATAGCAAAACTCCTGTTGACTTCAGTGGGAGCAGGGCTGGGCCCTATAGGATAAATTCAGACCTAGTATAAGCAAGTCAATGGCTGAGTAAGAACTGAAGGGTTTGGCCTATAGAATTCAGAGATGCAAATGATCTATTAGACTATATTATGTGCATTTTCCCACTCTGTCCATGCGGAATTATTCCTACAATATGCAAGCAGTGAAGTAAAACTACAGGTTTTGTTGTACAGTAAACCCTCCCCTGTATGCTAACAGTTCTCTGTGCTCCCATGTTATCTGCCTCTCAGACCCACTGTACAGTGATCCTTGGCTCCTCAGTTTTGTGCTCTCAACAGGATTTGATTGGTGAGGCCCTGTGTGCGCTGCATAGATGTTAAAGTCTTCCTGACACTTTTCAAAAGTGATGATTTGCCTACATGGCCCCGTACCCTTAACCAAAAATATTTCTTCCCTGATGTAATGAGCAAGCAGAAGTTGGTCCAATAAAAGATGTTCCCTCACCCACCTTGTCTCTCTAATATCCTGGGACCAACAGGGCCACAACAACACTGCATACAACATTGGCTGGAGAGAGAGACTTTTATGGAGCTCCCTCATCTGTCTCTATCCCCTACTATCTGATTGTCATATGTGTTTCAGTCACTAGAATGCTGCAGTTCTTCAGAAAGAGCTGCACAGGTCACCATATATGAACCACTGGTCTAGGCAACTAAATACATCACTGATGGATCTGGGATGGGTTGAATTAAATCAGAGCTATTTAAATCACTGTGTTTAATCATGATTTAAATCAGCAAGCTGGAAACTTTGATTTAAATAATTGATTTTTAATTTTGTTTTGAACTTGTACTTTCTAATTATTTTCCTAAAGAAAGGTTGATTCTCATTGGTTGGTAACCATTAAAACATGTTGATTTTTCAGTTAAATATAGCCTTTACACTTAATTTGCTACACTTCGTTAACCAGGAGGAGACTATATCTAGACACATTTATTTAAGCTAATTTATAGCTTAAAATACACTTATTCAGATTCTTAATTTTTACCATTTTTTATTATTAGACAATCATGAATGGTGCATTTATTTACAAGATTAATTTTTTTACTCATAATTTGTGTCAAGCTCTTTTTAGATTGAAATTGAAATTCAGTTAAAGCACACACAATCAGCATTTTAAAATTGTTTTTGTTAGTTAGATAAAACAATCTTAAATGTGTTGGATACATAAAAACAAAAGTTAATCAAAATGTATTTTCCATTAAAAACTCATTATTAAATAAAGGAAGTACTCTATCCTGACCACGACTAAAGCTTGTAGGTGCTATGATAAATCAAAGAAATAAGTTGGTAGTTAGTGAAATGAACTGATTGTTTCTGGTCAGCATATTCTCCAAGATTTAACAACTAGCAGATCTCATTCTCTCACAACAAGTTTAAATTCATATTCATATTTTATTTATAAATTGGAAGAGGAAAAACAAGCTCTTCTGCTTTTTCAACTCCTAATCAGTTTCTTAACTTTCAGTGAACTAGTCATTGAACTGAACTAGTTGAATCAAAAGTATAACTGGGTTCAAAAAAGGATTGGATAAGTTCATGATAGGTCCATCAATGTTTATTAGCCGGGACTGGCCAATGGGATGGATCATTTGATAAATTGCCCTGTTCTGTTCGCTCACTTGAAGCATGAGGCACTGGCCACTATCAGAAAACAGGCTATTGGTCTGAATGGACCATCGGTCTGATCCAGTATGGCCATTCTTATGTTCTCATGAATAAACTGAAAGGAAGAAAATACTCTCTTTGTACCTGCAGAAAAGGCTACTGCTGTCAAAATCTGGTTTACAGTTCAACAAACTCTTGTTCTAGGTGTTTAGCCAGTGACTTCCACCAGTTATAGTGGTTGGACTTCTTTAGAACTTCATCAGCAAATGTGTACTACTTACAATTTAAATAAATTAAAAATAATATTAATTTATTGTAGTATGTTTAGGCCTTAACATAAATTGTCATAATTTCAGATTTAATTTTAAATAGGTTTATTTTTTTAAAGAAAATGTATTTACTTAAAATGTTTAAAAATCATCAATTTTTGTATCCTCGCTGGATGGATCTTAAGTGACTGCTGCATGTATTGTGATAGGTAATACCCTGTGATTATACACTTTGGATTGGGTAGGGGCACTAGACCACAGACTAGGAAGGTGTGGGGAGATGGTTCAGGACTGGCATAATTCCTCAGCCTTTCTGGTTTCCTTCAGACATGCAGAGCCCCCATCACAAAATCTTGTCCCATTACCCAGTCAACCCATATCTCCTGCTCCTAGAAGCCCTGTATGATCACTCAGGCACGTCTTCCCCTTTTGTCAGAAACCCATTTTGATCCCCTGGCTGAGGGCTTTCCATTTCATCTGCCTCCCTGTTGATGGAAATCCTCTTCAATTCTTCCCGTCCCCCATATTAACATGACCTATCTTTCTGCTATTGGAAAATCTCTCAGACCCTCACAAGACCGCCCTTAGAAACCTTTCCTGATCCCTCTGATATGCCTTCTCCATCTGACCCATTTAACTTCCTGCTGGTAATCCCTTACCACTCCATGTTCCTGACCCGATTCCCCCGGCTGTGCATTCTCCACACAACTTTTCAACCCCACTGGCAAGTCCCGATCTAACAGTTAAGTCAGAAACCCTCAGGGGTTACAGCCTAGCCAGAAGTGCATGTCTGTGAGCAGGAGTGAAGAGCCAACCTGAGTGGGGGACCAAGTCAAGAAGGGAGGGGTTGTATTTGGGTGTTTTGCAGCGGGATAATAGAACTGGAAAGAAGAATCAGCTGGGAAGGGAAAACAGGTGACTAGGAGCACAATATTCTTTTCCTCAGTTCACTGATGTTTGAATGGAGATGAGGGAGTCAGGTAATTGAATAACTGTTTGAATAATATACAACTGGTATTTTCCTGCCTTTGTAGGAGTTCAGAGCTTGCTGTGTAACTACCTATTACAGCAGCAGCATGGCCATAAATTGTGGAAATTTGTTCATTTCACTTAAACTAATTGTGATAATAAATGACAGTTGTGTTAAAACGGAACTGTGGGCCTAACCTCTGGGTGAATTGAGACTCTTTTCTCTCAGTGCTGCAGGGCAGGACTGAGGGGCATTGGCAGAGCTGTGTGGGGAGCCCAGCACTGGAATAGCAGGGGGCTGAAGGACAGGATTGAGGGGCACTGGCAGAGCTGAGTGGGGAACTCAAGACTGGCATATTCAAGTTAAAAAGCTATCCGTGATGCAATGAAATACTAGTTTGGTTCTTTCGTTAGTGTGACTTGGTTTCTAATTCTCTCGATTTAGGTCTTGAATCAGTCTCCACTGTTTAAGATCCCTGGGACCTGTCACCATGGAGACTGAAAGCGAGCAGAACTCCAACTCCACCAATGGGAGTTCAGGCTCTGGAGGAAGCACTCGCCCTCAGATATCTCAGATGTCTCTGTATGAGCGACAGGCAGTGCAGGTGAGGAGCTAACTGTGTTCTGGGTTGGATGGATGAACAAGAGGGTGCAGGGAGAAGGGTCTTCTACATCCCTCACTTTCTTTGTATGCCCATTCACCTGGCTGGGAGTGTGATCAGAGGGTTGGCGTGTTTTAGACTTAGGCAGATAAGGGTGGCCAAGCCTGGCCAGACATTAGTCCATGTAGTCCAGTATCCTGCTTCCACTTTTACTGGAGCAGCCATTGTTTCATTTTTAGTACAGCGTGCAGCCTCTTATTCTATTGAATCACATTATTGCACAGCTCTAATCTCCGAGCAGGCCATTGGTTCATTCAGTTCAGTGGCCCAGCTCCTTTGGCTGCACTAGAACAGCCATTGGTCTTTCGTGTCTGGTATTCTGCCAGCACTGGGTCAGGGCCCTTGTCCACCTAGTCTAGTACGCAAACTTCCAACTTCCTGGAGTTTATTAGGTGTAGTATATGAACTGGAGTACATCTGTAGTCCACTGAATCATGTATCCCCTTTTGGCTGTACCAGCTCAGGCTATTGATCCACCTACTCTGGTGTCCTGCATCCTGCTCACAGACCAAATCCTGTGGCTAATGGCCCCACTACATCCTGAGATCTTTGGATGATATTTTGTCCCTTTTGGCAGTTCCTTAGATCCTTATGTCTCTCTCTGACTGCACCCCATGGGCACATTGTGTGTGGTGGTGTCTGTTTTTTCCAGAGTTGTTTTCTTCTCTTTCTCCAGGCCCTTCAGGCACTGCAGAGACAGCCCAATGCAGCCCAGTACTTCCATCAGTTCATGCTCCAGCAGCAGCTCAACAGTGCCCAGCTCCACAGTCTGGCAGCTGTCCAGCAGGTGAGTTGTCATGGGACAGAAGGAAGGAATCTGCTGATACTTAGATAGTAAACCTTTGGGAGCCGGGGCTGTCTTTTTGTTCTGTTTGTACAACACCTAGCATGCTGGGGTCCTGCTCCATGAATACAGCATCTAGGCATTACAGTAATACAAATACTTATAAACTGGGGGCTTTGGGGAGAGATGGAATTAACTTTCAAGTAAAGAAGAGAGCTTGGATAGGTCCTCCAGGTCTCCATTGGGAACACATTGCTGGGAGGCACCTCACCAGCCCCTCACCCCCATTAAATAAGAAATAGATTATTATGGAGACAATGGATGCAGGTACATTCTGAAATGGGCTCAGAATGGGCAGAGACTTGCTGTTTTTTCTGAGCATATAGGTAGCCCTTCCAATGTGAAATTTCAGAGTCAGGTTTTCTGCCCTTTTGTATTTTCTCTGTAATTTTTGCTTGGTTTCTTTTCAAACATTGTTAATAGGAAGTGCTAGTAATCTGTCTCTGGCTAAAATTAGTCCATAACAATCCAACTTTTCTGTTGACTGATACCTTTTAAAAACCACTATCTGTCTACACACAGGTTAGTAGTGAGATATATCTTGAGAAGATCTGGTGCAACAGAGAATATATTCTTTTTTTAATGGAGGCTTATTTGTTTTGTTGTTGGACACACAATGTTCTCCATTAGTAGCTACATCTTTCTGTCAGATTGATCTTACATTGCAAATGATTTTGTGTGTGGTGGCTGACAGACTGTTCCACTTACTGGCAGATAAATTCTTCCTCAGCTGTGGCACACCTACAGGAATCCCTGCTTCCTCCCCTTGACATAGTGGGGAGGAGTACCTAGGAAGTGGATACACACAAATCTTAGTTGTGCAACAGTTAAGGTTGCTGTCCACAAAACACATTCAACCCAAAACCACAAAGGTAAAGAAATGAGAAGTGCAGTCACCTAACAGTACATTCCCTCTTTTCCTCCATCCCCAGACACACAATTTACCAGCATCACAATTGCCGTACACCACAGAACCCACACACCACAACCTGAACTCTACCCTCCATAGAAGCCAGCCTCCCCACCCGCAACATACTGATTTACGACACCAAACATCCACAGCTTATACTGGTGGGGAGAATAAGGGGGTGCGGTCAGAAGAGTGGGTTGAGGGGGCAGAGTTCAGGTCGCAGTGTGTGGTATGTGGTGCTCCAGCTCTCTGGGGTTGGGGAAGGAGTTGTCATAGTACAGAAGGGAAGAATCTGCTGATTCTTAGATTGTAAGTGTTGGGACTGGGGATTCTTTTTTGGATACATGTTAGAATTGGATTAAAAAGTTCATTCCAGTCACTCATTCTCTCCCTCTATCCCTTTCTTACAGGCTACAATTGCAGCCAGCAGGCAGGCAAGTTCCCCCAACACCAGCACCCCCCAACAGACCACCACCACCCAGGCCTCAGTAAGTAACTGCCCTCTTCCCTACATGCATCCCCTCTTCCCTTCAGAACTGAGGCAGCCAGCAGCACACAGCCACTGGGGATGCCAGGAAGCCACAGGTTACGGCAGGAAACTGTCAGCAGTAAGCGTTTGGGGTACTCATCATGTGGGGGTTAGAGAATTGGGAGAGGGGTAGGCTCCTTGGTAGCGTAGGTATCCACAGCTGGAAAGGAAAAAACTGATCTCTTGTGATGGGGAGAATGGGGATAAAGTCTGTTGGGGTGAGGAAGGGATCATGCCTCATGGGTGGAGAGAAGAAGAAGAGCGATGAGCAGCAGGCAGGTGGATGAATGTCCTATTAGGGAGTAGGGGAGAGGTAGAGTGCTGTTTGGGAGGAGGTCAGAAACTTGAGTGGGATTGAAGAATCAGGGTTAATTGGAGGGGGAGAGAGAGAAATGGGGGGGTCAGCAGAAGGCTGGGGGAAACTAGTCAGAGGCTGGCAGAGAAAGGCCCCCATTCCTTCATTAGGCTTTAGATCCTATTAGTAGCAGTGTTTGTGTCCATCATTATGAGAGTTTGATGGTAACTGGATGATGTGCAGTGTGTAAGTGGGTTAGTGTCAACGCTGTGGCTGGCTTAGGATTCCAGAGCCTCTTGGAACAAGGGCTCCTACCGTGAGCTGCTGAGGCTATGCTGCGATGGGGTCCATAAACAATTGCTTGCCCCACCCAAGATACTGCTGCTGGAAAGGGAGGGGATAATGGTGCCAAAAGTCAATTTCTGTCATCATCTCCCTGATCTGTCTAGTTCTGGTTTTTGGAAACAGGGAAAGGCTGGGCCTTAAAATGCCAGTTCCTATCCCCCGTATGTGTGTGTGTAGAGGGGAGGGGGCTGGGCCTCATCTCTTTTATCCCCATCTCTTCCTGTGTGATTTGGGGCTTTTCTCTGTTTTAAGATCAATCTGGCCACTACATCGGCTGCTCAGCTAATCAGCCGCTCACAGAGTGTGAGCTCCCCCAGCGCCACCACGCTTACACAGTCTGTGCTCCTGGGGAACACCACCTCGCCGCCTCTCAATCAATCACAGGCCCAGATGTATCTCCGGGTAAGAGACATGTGCGCACAACATGCCCCCACCTGCCTTTCGCTCAGTCCAGTGCTCTGTCATATGGCCACCAGAATAAATCCCTGACTCTGGACCCAGTCTCAGGCTCTGATATAGCAGGACAGGGAATGGGTTTGATATATTTTAAGCTTCAGGTTGAAAGGCCCTAGTTTCTGGAACCACCACTGGTTTGATTCTGAGCAGAGTTGGCTCAGCGTTCCAAGGCAGCGTTTCAAGGCCAAGATGAGTTCAGTATGCTCTACTGTGTAGGGAGAGCAGGTGGATGAGACCTTTAGGAACCAGGCTGTCTGTGCTTTGCATGGATGTTGAAGATCCCATGGCACTTCTCATTAGAATAGGGTACATATGTGAAACATAAATCCCCTCCTCTCAGCAAATCCCAGGTTCAGATATATAGATCACAAAAATACATTTCTTCCTCTCTACCAATTCTGGAACAAATATTTGACAAATTAATCTCTTCAACCACTGCCCGGCTCAGGTTCATAATTCAGAATTAATATCTGCCTCTCTTTCAATTCTGGATGCAGAGACGGGGGGGTCTGAAAAAATGTCCTCTAAACCAGTCCTGAGTGAGGCTATACATCAAAAATTAAACCCCCTTCTTAGAGACTCTGGGGTTCAGTTATATCTGAAAAATAATTCTCCCTCCTCTCAACCAGTGTTGGACTTGGGTTATAATTCCCTTCTTTTCAACCACTCCTGGTCTTGGATGTACATCTCAAATAGATACCTGCCTCAATCAGTCCTAGACATACATGTGAAAATGAAATTCTGGTCTCAGCCAATCCTGGACAGCCCTTTGGTAATCAGTCCAGCTGTGCGTGTGATGGAAGAGAGCTCCAGAAGGAAGCAGTTTCTAGTTTCCAGGTCCCAAGGGCTGCAGTCTGGATCACAGGGCTGGGAGGGTGGGTGATTTTGCAGTGTGTGACACCCCAGCCCAGTGTTGCTTTGTAATCTGTTTGCTTGTGGTTCGCTTTCTTTCTTTCTCTCTCTTCCCCCTCCACTCCTTCCTCCTCCACATCACCCAACCCACCCCCACAGCCGCAGCTGGGGAACCTGTTGCAGGTGAACCGGACCTTGGGCCGCAATGTGCCTCTTACTTCCCAGCTCATCCTGATGCCTAACGGGGCCGTGGCCGCTGTCCAGCAGGAGGTGCCACCCGCTCAGTCTCCCGGGGTCCACACAGACACAGACCAGGTCAGTGATGCCCCCCTCCTGGGGTTCGCACTCCCAACCCTTCCCACACATGCACACTCATCCCACTCCGGATCTCTGTCTCCAGTTAAAGCTCTCCCTTTGTAGAAGGCTAACTCTGCTCTGCCTGCCTTTCTGTATCCTTGGGCCCACTGTGGACAGTGGGGGCTGCAGGTTCCATTCTCTCTTCTGCATGTTATTGTGCTGACTTTTCACTTCCAGAGACCAGATTCATTTCCTGCCTAGTCTTCTGGGTGACCCACTAATTGGGTCATTTCCATCTTCATGATTGTTTGGTTACCTGGAGTGAAACAAATTGGTGGGTTCATAGTCCGGTTCCTAGTGAGGCAGGTGCTCCACAAGAAAGAGCCTTTGCCAGTATTAGTACTGATTGGTCCTGTTCACTGCCCATCGTAAAGAGGCCAAGGATTGACTGGGCTTGCCCTTAAAAGGTTTCCTTCAGGTCAAGGAGCATGGATGCTCCCCGTCAGTTGTCTTGCCCCATGCTGACCATTCTTGGTATTTCCAGAGGCTTCTTCTGATCACCTGAGCTCCTGCCCCACTGCAGCTGCTTCACATCTGTCTTGTCTGCTGTTTCTTTGGTTAAAGCCAACCACGATCACACTTGCAGATAACATTGCAATTGGTGGAGGAGTGAGCACAAAGGATGGCAGCACCAAAGTGCAGAGAGAACTGGAGAGCTCAGAGTGGGCTGCAAGCAATGAGAGGAGATTTGGGCCTTCTGGGTGGAGTGCCCTGTGCCCAGGGAAAGGAGATAGGAAGCCCAAAAATAAAAAGATTTACTGAGCTGGAAAGGGGATCCCAAGGTGCTATAGACAATGCTGATGTGGATCCCAACAGCTCGGAGGCTGTCCCATGCCGCTCATGCAGTCTGTGCTGTTAGAACCTGCTATTCTGAGAGAATGGTGCTATTTTCAAGTTCTGTTCAGAAAGTGCCATGAAATCTTTAACTTCCTCCAGAGCTGGGGCAGAAGGGAATTCAGGTTAATGTCACCTGCGAAGAGATGACCCCTCTAATAGTGCAGAACCTTCAGTATTGCTCTGAAGTATGAGACAAATCCCAGCGCAAGAGGCTAGAGCCTACGAACTGACTGACCGACTTTGCCAGTGGAGCCAGATTGGACCGTTTATGGTGTTTCCAGGCTCCCTGCCTCTCTCTGTCAAACTACAGGGAAATACATGTGCATCATTGTAATCTAAACAAATGGGTTGTTTTGTATGTGTGTGTTTCTAGGTGCAGAACTTGGCTGTGAGGAGCCAGCAGACCTCAGTCGCTAATGCCCAGCTCCAGAGCTCTGCTCAGAAAGCAGCCCTTCCAGGAAACTCCCAGACTTCAGGCCTACCACAGGCCACAAATGCCAGCCAGACCTTGGCAGTGGCTCAGGCCTCTTCTGGCAACACAGGCCAGTCCCTGAATCTGAGCCAAGGGGCAACAGGCAGTAATGGTGTCTCTGGGGGTGTGGTGGCAGGTGGTGGGAGCCAGGCCACCACAGGGGTGGGCCAGGCAGCCTCTTCTGGCCCTGGGGGCAGCTGCCAGAGGAAAGGCACTGGGGTGGTGCAGCCATTACCAGTAGCAGCTGCCCAGGCAGTGACAGTAAGCCAGGGGAGCCAGACAGAGACAGAGAATGCAGCGGCAACAAAGAAGGCTGAAGCAGACGGTGGGCAGCAAACCGTTGGCATGAACCTGACCAGGACAGCTACGCCAGCGCCCAGCCAGACCTTGATCAGTTCAGGTAAGTGATGATCCAGTCTTTACCTCTGCTTCCTCCTTTTTCCCCTTGCTGTTGCTGTTTAGCTCCCTAACTCAGCTCTGTCACAAGGGCTGACCCCTGAAAGCCCGGCAGTGAGAGCTTCCCACACATACCTCCCCTCCAGCATGCTCCCTCCAAGGAGGTCCCTCCCCAGCAGGACTGAGAGGGAAATCTGTCTCAGCCTCTTTAGTCCTTGGCTTCTCTGCTGAAACTACCAGAAGTGGGGCTAGTTGTGGTGGTCGCTTGTAGAGAGATGGGTTGGAACCAGTGCCTTAGAGGTGAAAGGGTCTGTATCCCACATTTCCCACTACCTTCATCTCCTGCTGCTCCCTTGTTGTTAATGCTGTGCACTCTCCTTTTCTTCTCCCCTTCTTTTGTCTCTAGCCACATACACACAGATCCAGCCCCACTCACTGATCCAGCAGCAGCAGCAGATTCACCTGCAGAAGCAGGTGGTGATCCAGCAGCAGATTGCCATTCATCACCAGCAGCAGTTCCAGCACCGCCAGTCCCAGCTCCTACACACCGCCACCCACCTCCAGCTGGCCCAGCAACAACAACAGCAAGCTTCACCTCTGACCCAGCAGCAGCAGCAAGCTCCGCCTCCCCAGCAGCAGCCTTCGCCTCCACAAAATCAGCAGCAGGCTCAGACCCTTGTGGTCCAGCCCATGCTGCAGTCACAGCCTCAGCCCATACAGCTTCAGCCAGACAGCCCCTGCCAGACAGCCACCAAGTCACCTGTTCCTATTCAGTCCAAGCCACCTTCAGCCCCCATCAAACCACCGCAGCTTGGAGCTGCCAAAGTGTCAGCAGCACAGCAGCCCCCACCACACATCCCAGTGCAGGTGGTGGGGAGCCGGCAGCAGGGCTCAGCCCAAGCCCAGGCACTGGGCTTGGCTCAGATTACCCCTACAGCGTCGGCCCCCCGGGGCATGCCGGCAGTGGTCCAGCCCGTCTCCCAAGCCCATGCAACTTCCCCATCATCCCAAGCTCCTTCTGCCACAGCTTCCCCCCAGGAATCTCCTCCACTCACTACTGGAGTCAACTTGGCACAAGTTCAAGGCACGGCCCATGTGGTGAAGAGCACGGCCTCGTCCCCAGTCATGGCTCAGGTGCCAGCAGCATTCTACATGCAGCCTGTCCAATTACCCGTAAGTGATGCCAGTGGGAAGGGGAATAGGATGGGGGTTCTTTACATTCACTTCTAGGGCACCAGTTTCAATCCGGCTCCATGCCAGTGAGATGAGATGGGGAATGGGATATGAAGCCTTTCCCCTCTAATCCAGCCAAGGAGTTAGTGACAAAAGGTCATTCTCTCTCGGATATGGCCATTCAGTGCCCTTCATGAAATGAGTTGGAGCTTAGTCCTCCCCAAAACGGGCAGATAGCATTAACTGGCCTCCTTGTTGTCAGTCTTGGCAGAGACCAGGGGCAGAATGGGCCACACAGACTGAGCTCTCCTCTTCCCACTAGATGTGGACCTCTCCAGGTCAGAGACCCTTTGGTGTGTTGTATCAGCCTCTGAGATCAGGCCAGCTGTAGGCCTTTGAGGATCCCCTGGTGACAGGGGACTTCCCATTTTCCAGTGGCCCCTCAAAGAAAGCAGTGGGGGTAGCTTTCACTATCTTCATAAGGCTGCATGGGTCCCTGTCAGTGTTCACAAGGACTTCGTTTGGGGACCTTGCTGTGCGCCCTACTGCAGCCCTGTTGATTTTCTGTGGGTTTCACTAGGGTAGCTAAAGGTGGAATTGGGCCATGTTGTTTCTAAACTCTGCTGTCAAGACAGTGAGCTTCTGTGACAGCTTCCAGATTCTGCAGCCCTCTGTTCCCATCCAAGACAGTCCCCACCACCGTATCAATCCCTGGGAGCAGACTCTGGCCATTGACCAACCTATCTGGAAACTGGCAGATGGCTGCCATTCCACCTCCTTCTCACAGGGCCCATCACCACAAACTGGGACATGGTGAGTCCCTGTGTCATGGTGCTGCTAAATCAGTGTGGTTGACGTAGGAGGGAGAGATGTAGAGCACCAAGATGGTGATGGTGGCAATGGAGATGTCAGCGTTGTGACATTATTGTTCCCTAATAGGAATGCATGGCAGCCTAGCTCCGTGGTGGTGGGGAGCATGAGGGGTTGACCATGGGAAGGAACCAGGCTGGAGCTGGAGGGTTGAGGAGGTGCTGGCTATTTCCCTTCTGACCTTTGGTATGTGTTCTGCTTTTCCCTGCACTTTGGGTTCCATCTCTCCCCTTACACGTTCCTGTTCCTCTTGCACAGGGCAAGCCCCAGACCTTGGCAGTGAAGCGCAAAGCAGAATCAGAGGAGGAGAAGGAGGAGTCGCCCAGTGCCACTACACTCCTGCCTGCCAAGTCGTCTCCTGTGGCAGAGAGCCCCAAAACCATGGAGGAGAAGAGTGGCTTTGGAGGTGAGTGGGTAGAGAAGGGCTCTGATTGCTCTCAGTCTGTGGCCTGATGTGGTAAAGCAGAGGGACATGGTGATGGACAGGAGACCAGGCTAGATGGGCCAGTGATGTGAAGTGGGATGGTGGACTGGATGGGTCAAAGGTGTGGACTGGTATAGTATAGCTGGCAGGATGGACTAGATGGGCCAGTGGTCTGATCCGTTGTGGTGAGTCCTATCTTCCTTATGTGCTTTTATTCTTCCAGAGAAATCTGAGCCTGTCCCCAGCACAACTCCAAATGCCCCCACAAGTGAAGCAGCTTCCATCACCACCACATCTTCCCCTGCCCCTACCCTGGCAATGGTGTCGCGACAGACTGGAGACTCCAAACCCCCACAGGCCATCGTCAAGCCCCAGATCCTCACGCACATCATCGAGGGCTTTGTCATCCAGGAAGGGGCAGAGCCATTCCCGGTAAGAGCTGGGGTCCACAGGGGAAGGAGTCGGAGCTGCCCTGGGGAGAAGCTACTTTCTGCTGGGCTGGTATTCTTCCATCACTGGAGAAGAAGTTTCTTTTCCCACCTCTCTCTCCCCTGCCCCCCAGGTGCAGTGACAGAAGAGGGGAAGGGAGGGATCTGTGCTGTAATTACCAGGGAAGGCGGCAGAGGGATTAAAGGCGAGTAGAAAGGTGGGAGGATGGAAGGCAAAGTTGGGCTGGTTGATTTCTCCAAAGGTCTTTGACACAATGAATGGGGCAAGGAATGTCAGAGGGTTCTTCTCTTTATGCTGACTCATAATACAGGGAAAAGGGGGCACTGCTTCTAGTAAAGTGCTGTAAATTTAAACCAGATAAGGGGAAATACTGCTTCATGTGCTGTGTCACTGCCCTTTGGAACTCGCTGCTGCAGGATCATAGAATCATAGGACTGGAATGGACCTCGAGAGGTCAGGATATTCAAGGCGAGTGGCTTAGCAAGATTAAAGATCAAGAAGATTATACAAATAATCAGTATGATTGGCTTCTGAGCAAGCACTGGGCATCAGCTGGATAGGTCAGGAAGGAATGACCACTGTGTGGTTCAAGGTCTCCCCTTCTCAGTGAGCTCTGAGAGGGATTGGGGCTGGGATCCCAGCTGGGGGCCAGGAGGCTCACTCCCTGACTGTCAGTTCCCTTCTCCCCCCTTTGCAGGTTGGCTGCTCTCAGCTGCTGAAAGAGTCTGAGAAGCCGCTCCAGGGAGGGGCTCCCTCCGGGCAGAGTGAGAACCAGTCCAGCAACTCCCCAGGAGGGGATAGCGCAACCCTGGGTGAGTCCCAGCTCCAGGGAGCCTAGCTTGTGTTGGGAAAATAGCTTTTCGGCCTTCTCTTGTTTCCTCTTCCCGTACTTCACAGTTGGTGGTGGGTGCTGCTCTCTCCTTTCTCGAGGGACTAGGAGCATGATGCTCAAACTCAGGGATCTAGGGTCTTCATTTCTTGGGTTTTGAGGGAGGGAGGGAGAGAAGAGTCCTTGCACATTAACTAGAGATCCCTGGTCAGCACTAACCTGGGCAGTCTGGATCCTCTCTGTTGGAAGCCTGGAAGTTCCAATGCAGTGCAGAGCCAGTAGGGAGGGGTGAATTGAGGGGATTCCTGCCTTTGTGTGGAGGATAGGGGTGTCCGTGCTTGGCAAGAGGGGAGACTCTAAGAGGCATTAGGAGAGGAATGAACCTCTCTGTTTGCTCGTGTCTTTGTCCAATCCTGGTCCTCAATATCTCAGTCAGTGGGGTTTCCATCCCATCCCTCAGGGAGGCTCTTCCACAGCCTAATAGCTCAATAGACTCTCCCAAGAGATTGCTCAGTGACTCTGTGGTTCCTGGTGGTAATGGGGTGTATGTGTGTGTGATTTTCTTTGGTTGTAACAAAGGATCTCGCTCTAGAGCTGGACAAGAAGACAAACCTGCTGAAGTGCGAGTACTGTGGGAAATATGCCCCAGCCAATCAGTTCCGGGGCTCCAAGAGGTTTTGCTCCATGACCTGTGCTAAAAGGTAACACCAGGCTTTATCCCCCTCCTCTCTGACTGCACTTCCCCCACAGCTGGGTATGTTCCTTTCCCCAAGTTTCATACAGTGCTCACTCCTTCTGGCCCGCCATGCAAGAAATACATTGGACAAGTTGGGAGCTCTGTGTGCGGAGAGCCTGCTGGATTGGACCTATAATTTGACTAGTCACTGCTGAGCATCCGTCCACCATTAATCCTTTGGGGAGGTGGATCAGGGTGTGGCACCTAAAGTGCTCTTGACTCCCCCAGGAAGTGGGGTGAGGGAATTCCCCCAGCAATGGTCAAGTCCACAGCTAGTTAGCAAAGGCCTGTTAATAGCACTCTGCTGGCTTGTGTTAGCCCTGTGGGGCCCGGAACGCCCAGACCTGGAATGTGTGTGTTTGGGGAAGGGGAATGTGGGAAAATCACGCCAGGAGTTGCTGCCTCCTGATAGGACACAACCCAGCACATCTTGATTTCTCCACCTGGAGGGAGGGGTCTGGTTGGTCCAGCAGCTGCTGAGTTAGTGCAGGATGCTGTGGTCTGAAAATGTTGCTTGTGCCAAAGGTCAGCACTGCTTGCTTTCAGGAGGGCTGGAAGAGGGGGAACTGGCCTCGGAACCCGATGGCAAAGAGGAGTCAGCCACCTTCCGTCCCCATCCAGGGAGGAGAGTAGGAGATGAGCAGGACTGTTTCCTCACTGCTCGTCTGCTCCTCTTTGTCTAGGTACAATGTGAGCTGCAGCCATCAGTTTCGGCTGCAGAGGAAGAAGATGAAGGAGTTCCAGGAAGCTAACTATGCCCGTGTGCGTCGGCGTGGACCGCGGCGCAGCAGCTCCGAAATCGCCCGAGCCAAGATCCAGGGCAAGCGCCATCGGGTGAGTTCACAGACCCATTTGCCCTTGTCCTGCCAGACCTCGAGCCTGGCATGACGGAGCATTACCTTACTGGAGGTGTTGTCTTTTGTACCCTGGACATACTCAGTCCCCATCACAGTACTATAATTGTCTCTGCTGCTGGAAGTGCTGGCCCCTCAGGCCCTGGATGTGCTCCTTTGGTTGGGACTAAATCCAAAGTCCTGGCCACTTGTGGGGCTTAAGCCAAGATCCGATGGCACTTTGGCTAAGAATGGGTGTTCTGTCCTGACTCCATTCTGCCTCTCTAAGTCACTCCCTCCTCAGAATTTGAGTACTTCTCTCCCATGACAGTGGTGTGACTTGAGGCACTACCTGTTTGAACAGTTGTTGCATTTCACCCCAGAGGTGGCTGCATTGGGATGAGTTATCCCTGCTTACACAGCATGTGGAGAATGCACTGCAGGAGAGAAACTTCTACCAAGACCCGCTGGGGCTCCTCATTTTGTCCAGTTTCTCAGATTTCTCCAGGCTTCTCTTGATGTTAATGAGTTTCTTTTAACCATCTTCCTTTTTCTCCTCCCCCACTTCCCTGGTGCCTGGTACCTGTAGGGTCAGGAAGATTCCAGTCGTGGCTCCGACAACTCTAGCTATGATGAGGCTCTGTCCCCCACGTCCCCAGGGCCCTTGTCAGTGAGGGCCAGTCATGGAGAGCGAGACCTGACCAACTCCAACATGGCCCCACCTACTCCAGACCTACATGGCATCAACCCAGACTTCCTGTCCAGCAACCCCAGCCGCTGGAGTGTAGAGGAGGTGTATGAGTTCATCGCCTCCCTGCAAGGTGAGGCCAAGCTCTTTGCCCTGTCCTATCCCCTCCCCTACATGTGTGACCCAATAGAGCAGGGGTGGCCAACCTGAGCCTTGGAAGAAGCCAGAATTTACCAATGTACATTGCCAAAGAGCCACAGTAATTTGTCAGCAGCCCCACCATCAGCTCCCCCACCCCGCTCCCAGAGCCTCCCACCCACCAGCAGCCCCACCGATCAGCGCCTCTCCCTCCCTCCCCACACCTCCTGATCAGTTGTTTTGTGGTGTGCAGGAGGATCTGGGGGGGTGGGGGAGGAGCGAGGGCACAGCAGGCTCAAGGGAGGGTGTGGGAAGGGGTGGAGTGGGGGCAGGGCCTGTGGCAGAGCCAGGGGTTGAGCAGTGAGAAAGTTGGCACCTGTAGCTCCAGCCCCGGAGTTGCTGCCTATACAAGGAGCCGCATATTAACTTCTGAAGAGCCGCATGTGGCTCCGGAGCCACAGGTTGGCCACCCCTGCAATAGAGCACAAAGAGCTAACAGCATGTCTGACAGCCAGGGATGCAGGGTGCCCAGCATGGGGCTTGGGATGTGAGGAGCTGGGTAACCATCTCCTCATTCTCCTTGCTTCACTCCTGGGGCTTCTGATTGAAGCAGACTCTGAGGTAGGGCAGTCAGACTCTTTGTACTCCCCAGCCTGCCAGGAGAGCAGGGGCCAGGGCAGATGAATGGGGCAGATTCTTAGAAACACGCCCTCTCCCCCCACCCCCCTTTCTTGCTCATCAGGCTGGCTTGGGAGACTGGAAGCAGGAGCCCATTTTTAATGGAGTGGGAGTGTGAGGGTCAGAGACCTGTCTCACTTGGCCTTCTCTCTTGGTTCCCCCTGGCAGGCTGCCAGGAGATCGCAGAGGAGTTCCGCTCGCAGGAGATTGACGGCCAGGCCCTGCTGCTGCTTAAGGAGGAGCACCTCATGAGCGCCATGAACATCAAGCTGGGACCTGCCCTCAAGATCTGCGCCAAGATCAACATCCTCAAGGAGACCTAACGGCCTTGGCGCCCGAGGTCTCCCTTTTCCCCTGACCCCAGTGGAACAGCCTGCCTCGGGAGTGCATGGCTAGGGGAATGGGACCATTTCCTATGATCTTGCATAACAAAGAAAAGAACAAGAAAGGAAGTTTAAATGAGTGAAACTCACTCGGAAGCCTGTGTCTTGGTCTCTTAACGGTGCTACAAGGGGGAGGAAAACTCCCACCTGGGGCCTTGAAACTTTTCTTCCCTTCCTCAAGTGCATCTCACTTTCTTTTAAACCCCTCCCCTCTCTCTCCTCCCCCCCCCCCCCCCCCCCCCCATGGAGATCCAGAGGTGGTGAAACTCCTAGAAAGGGAAAAAGAAGACCTCCTTCCACCTCAGAGGCTCCTGGTCATAACCAGGGTGGTTTTTTTGGGGGGGGGGGGGGAGCTGAGCTGGCCCCTTCCTGCCACAGTGGGGCTGCTAGATCCTGTTATTTCTTTTGAATTTTTCACCATACCAGAATGTGATGCATGGAGTGGAACCTGCCCAGTGCTGATGCTGGGAGCTGCCTTGCTTATCTCTGTTGGGGGAGGAAAGCTAGTGAATTCCAGATGTTAGGAGAGGCAGACAAGTAAGAATTAGCACTTAAAGTGCCACCTCCCATTCCACTTTCATAAAGCCTCATAGACTATAGTTCTGAGTTGGGTTTAATAGCCATCATGGCATGTGTACCAAACCCTGGAGGCCCAGGGCAAAGGCAATTGCTTTGCTTTACTGTCTCCTTTAGCGGTGCAGCTTGAAGGCTGTAAATGTTGTAGTGGCCGCTCACTCCAGATCCACCCCCACTGGACCAGTAGAAGGGGGTTTAATTAGAGCACTTGTGCCAAGGAGTTTGGAGAACAAGGGGGAGCATTCATTTTGGGAGCCCTGGAGCCTCAGATGTTTGTCTCTGTCCTGAAGACTGGGACGTCGCTTATGGATCCAAAGCAGGAGTTTTCAAGAGTGCTAAGGCTCCAGCCCGTTCTATGGGACTTTTTATTTTAGTGTTATCTTTTCAGTTTGTATTATTTTATATCTCTTCTCCTCTCTCCTCAGGAGAGTGTACGGGACAAAGTTTCAATGGGCAGGATTGTACCCACCTGTCTCGGGTCTCTTATTTTTGGTTGTAAAACAAATATTTCTTTTCCTCATAAAAAGAATGCTTCAAAAACTGCTTAATTCTGCTTCTTAATGACCTATGTAACCAGGCCTGAGCAAAACCTAAGCTTTTCTCCCCTTTTAATTAGAATTCTACACTTACTGCCCTCCTATACACAAAAAGTTGGTAGGCAAAATGCAATACTTTGAAGCTGTCAAACAAGTTTGCAGAGGTTCCAGGCTCCATTAATGGATCAGGCAGAGCTCCTGTTAAGGAAGCTTTTGCTTAAAAAAACAAACAAACAAAAACAACCAACCCAAGAAAGAAACACACATCAAGGAAACTCCCAGAAAATGTAAGCGGTAAGGGTGAGACTTGGTTGCTAGAGTGTAGTAGGATGGGAGTTTCAGAAGTGTCTGGCACTGGCCTAACTCTGCTCCTGGGGTGGATGCTTTTGGAAAATCCCTCCCTCATGCTCAGCAGTGAGTAAATTCAAGAGTGGGATTTGCTTTGTGCCATGTTTCTCAGCCCCACCTTCTGTCTCTGCATAAGAGCTACTCGCATAAATAGTCCAATGAAATGTAAGTCTACTCTGTATACATGATCAGCAATGGCATGGTGCTGCAGGAGAGCCATATTGAAAGTCCTCCCAGCCCCTCCTACCCCCTTGCATGAAGCTAGTAAGGTCTGCTAGGATGGGGTTATAAAACCAATCTGATGATTGTAGCTAAAGGGTGTTCCCTCTGATCACTAGCAGGCAATTGCACAGATTACTGGAGGGCTGTTGGCCTGGCTGAAAGTAATGAAGCTCCAATGTAGTTGAGTAGAAGGGCTAAGTCTTGCTCTTGTATATAGTACTGATTTGTGAGACTTTGGTAGAGGGTATGTATCTGAGTTGCATTAGAAAAGGACAGAGCAGTGAGGGAAGGTGTTTAGAGTTGGGAGGACAGGAAATGAGGGTCAGTGCAGGAATCTTAACTTGCTTACAGTGAAGGACTGAGTTTGAATTTTATAATTAAAATTCTCACTAGTTTGGTAGGGAATTTCTGTAGGTTTTATTTACTTATTAAATACAGGCCTCAGGAAGCCAGCATTACTTATGACCCATCTGACTAAAATACTTGATAGCAGAACATGTGCTCCATATTTTCAATACTCAGAGGTTAAAAGTTGCTCATAGATTCAAACTTTAAGGGCAGAAGGGACCTTCATGGTCATCTAGTCTGACCTGCACATTTCAGGCCACAGAATCTCACCTACCTGCTCCTGTAATAGACTCATAACTTCTGGCTGAGTTATTGAAGCCCTCAAATCATGGTTTAAAGACTACAAGTTACAAAGAATCCACCATTTACCCTCGTTTAAACTTGCAAGTGACCAGTGCCCCATGCTGCAGAGGAATGTGCCAATCTGACCCAGGTGAAAATTCCCCAAATATGGTGAGTGGTTAGACCCTGAGCAGGTGGGCAAGACCCACCAGCCAGAGAGCTGAGAGAGAATTCTCCATAGTAACTCAGAGCCTTCCCCAGCTAGTGTTCCATCACTGGCTGTTGGAGATATCTGTGCTAGCAGTCACAGATTGACTACATGCCATTGTAGGCAGTCTCATCATACTGTCCCTTCCATAAACTTAGCAGGCTCAGTCTTGAAGCTAGTTAAGTTTTTTGCCCCCACTGTTCCCTTTGGAAGGCTGAACTTCTTTGATTGTTAGAATCTTTCACCTAATTTCAAGCCTAAACTTATTGATGGCCAGTTTATATCCATTTGTTTTTGTGTCCACATTGGCACTGAACTTAAATAATTTCTTTCCCTCCCTGGCATTTTCTCTCTATATATGCATCAGAGGGGCAATCATATCTCCCCTCAACCTTCTTTTGGCTAGGCTAAACAAACAGCCAAAGGTAGGCTTTCCATTCCTCAGATCATCCTTGTTGCCCTTCTCTGCACCTGTTCCAGTTTGAATTAATCTTTCTTAAACATGGGAGACCAGAATTGCACACTGTATTCCAGATAAAGTCTGACCAGTGCCTTGTATAATGGTAGAAACACTTCCATGTCTCTGCTGGAAATACCTTGCCTAATGTATCCTAGGACTGCATTAGCCTTTTTCACAGCCACATCACATTGACAGCTCATAGTCATCCTGTGATCAACCAATACACCCAGGTCTTTCTCCTCCTCTATCACTTCCAACTGATACGTCCCCAACTTATAGCAAAAATTCTTGTTAGCCCCTATATGCATGACACTGTGCTATTAAATTTAATTCCATTTCTATTACTCCAGTTTACAAGCTCATCCAGATCTTTTGGTATGATTTTCTGGTCCTCCTCCATAGTGGCAATACCTCCCAACTTTGTGTCATCTGCAAATTTTAATCGCATCCCCATTTTTTAGTGCCAAAGTCAGTAATAAAAATAAGAGTGGTCCCAAGGCTGATCCCTCAGGAACTCCCTTAACTTCCCTCCAGCCTGACAGTTCACCTTTCAGTATGACCCCTTAAATGAGTTCCTTATCCACCTTTCAATTTTCATATTAATCTCCATCTTTTCCAATTTAGTAATTTTCCACGTGAAACTGTATCAGATGCCTTATTGAAATCCAGGTAGATTAGATCTACTGCATTTCCTTTGTCTAAAAAAATCAGTTATCTTAAAGATCAGGTTGCTCTGGAACGATCTACCTGTTGTAAAAAAACATGTTGTATTTTATCCCAATTACTGTTAACCTCTAAATCCTTAGCTACTTTCTCTCTCAGAATTTGTTCCAAGACCTTGCATACAATTGAGGTCAAACTAACAGGCCTGTAGTTTCCCCAATCACTTCCCCCCCTTTCTTAAAAATAGGAACTATATTAACAATTCTCCAGTCATAGGGTATGACCCCTAAATTTACAGATAAAAATCCTTGCTCTTGGGCTTGCAAATTCATGTGCCAGTTCCTTTAATATTCTTGGATGAAAATTATCTGGGCCCCCTGATTTAGTCCTATTAAACTGTTTGTTTGACTTCCACCTCAGATGTGGTAATTTCTACCCCCATATCCTCATTCCCGTTAGTCACTGTGCTACTACCCCATAGCTCTTCATTAGCTTCATTAAAAACTGAAGCAAAGTATTTGTTTAGGTGTTGGGCCATGCATAGACTATCTTTAGTCTCTACCCCATCCTCAGTGCTTAGTGGTTCCACTTCTTTCCTTGTTTTCTTTATATGGCTATAGAACGTTCTACTACTGGTTTTAATTCCCTTTGCAAAGTCCAACTCGGCTTAGCTTTTGGCAGTTCTCATTTTATCTCTACACTTTCTGACCTCCAAGAGGTAGCTTTCCTTGCTGATCCATCCCATCGTTCAATCCTTGTAGGCCTTCTGCTTTCTTAATCACCTGTTTGATATCCTTGTTCATCCACCTTGGTCTGCAACCCTTCCCTATGAAGTTTTTCCCTTTGGGATGCGGGCTTCAGACAGTTTTTGCAACTTTGACTTAAAGTAATTCCAAGCCTCCTCCACTATTCAGATTCTTGAGATATCCAGTCCACTTCCCTAACTAATTCCCTTAATTTTTTTTAAAGGTAGCCCTTTTGATATCAAGGACCCTAGTTGCAGACCTATTTTTGTTTATCCTTCCATTTAGTTTAAACTGAATTAGCTCATGATCATTCAAACCAAGGTTGTCTTCTACAACCAGTTCTTCGATAAGGTCCTCACTGCTTACCAACACCAAATCTAAAATGGCGCATCTCCTCTTGTTGGTTCAGCGACTATTTAGTAAAGAAATCTGTCAGCTATCACATCCAGGAAAATCTGGGCCCTACTATTATTAGTGGCACTTGTCCTCCAATCTATATCTGGAAAGTTAAAGTCTCCCATAATCACACAATTCCCAATAGTATTTATTTCATTAAAAACATTAAAGAGGTCTCTATCCATATCCAAATTGGATCCTGGTGAGCTGTAGCATATCCCAAGCACTATCCCAGGGGAACCCCTAGTAGCTTTCTTCCCCAAAGTTTGATTTTGGCCCAAACAGACTGTCTTATCCATTCCATAATTTCAAATTCCTTTGCAGTCTACCTCATCATTAATATACAATGCTACTCCATCACTCTAGCCTTTATTTCTGTCTTTCCTGAACAGCACATACCCTTCAATTCCTGTACTCCAGCCACAACTATTATTTCACCATGTTTCTTTTTTCCTTATAGTATCTGGTTTCACTTCTGCACCAGTAGTTCTAGTTCCTCCATTTTGTTACCCAGGCTCCTTGCATTGTTATACAAACATCTTACTTGTTGTTGCTTGGCTTCACCCACATTCCTCGCCTGATTGGATACAGTCATACTGCCAGTATTGCTTATCTGACTGATATCTGCACTGTCCTTCTTCTTAATGTCCATTCTCCTACTCACTGCTGTTCCTTTAACCACTGCAGTATCCTTTACTTGATTTTCCTCCCTTTCAATGTTAAAATCGGGCATGGAGATTCCATGAGCATCTCCCCACGGTCTCCTGAGTTCCTAGTTTAAAGCTCTTTTAATCAGGTGTGCCAACCTCTGTGTCAGAAGTCTATTTCCCTCCCTACTCAGGTGGAGTCCATCTCATGAGAACAGTCCTCTGTTCAAGACTGCCTTCCCGTGGTCAAACATCCCAAAGCCCTCCTTATTGCACCACTGTGTGAGCCATCTGATCATCATAATCTTGTCTTGCTTTCATTCTCCGCCACTAGAGAGGGTCAGAATCCCACTGAAGATCACCTGAGCCTCCGTTTCCACAAGCATCTTCCCCAGCCTGGCATAGTCTCCCTTGAGACGTTTCAGCGTGAATCTAGCTGTATCATTTGTTCCCACATGAAGGACAATCAGTGGATTCTTTTCTGCTCCCATTAGGATCCTCCTCAGACTCAGGTGCACATCCTGTATCTTAGCTCCTGGCAGACAGCACACCCTTCTGTTCTCCGGATCAGCTCTGGTGACAGGCCTGTCTGTTCTTCTTAGTAGGGAGTCACCAGTCATGTAGACCTGCCTTTTCCCGGTGTTGGTGCAATTCTCTGGCCTTCGTCCTGTTCTTTCTGGCTGCAAGTCCTCGTCTTTTATTCTCCCTTGCAATCTTCTTCTAGTCATCCTGCATCCTCCTGAGGCTCTGAACTCTGGGTATCTCCATTGGCTCTTCCCCCTCTTCTAATAAGACTAGCCACTTTTCTTCTTCCTTGTCCTCCCTCCTTCAGTTACAGCCTGCTGTGCCCCTTCATTTTCCAGCCCAGCAAACCTCTTCCTGAGCTCTATTTCTTCTTCACAAGTCGGTCTTTTCTTCTGCCTGATTCCCATAGTCACATGCTTCCACTGGCCACTTTCCTCACGCAGCAGTCTTGCCTCAGAGTTCTTCAGTCCAGCTTGCATTTGCAAGTCTAAACTTTCCCCTTCAGCTTCATCTTGCCTTTGCTCCACCATCTGCTCAAATCCTCTTCGAAACTCATCCATATTTCCCACCTGCATCTCCAAACCTCAGATCTTCTCTTCCATCAGCTATATCAAGTGGCACTTTATACAAACCAAGCTCTTTTCAGGTACTTGCTCCAGGATTATGTACATCCCGTAGCTTCCATATCCGGTCATCTTCCTTGTCTCTTCTATTGCTTGAGTTACTACCACTGCTGCTTCTGTATCTGTCGTAGCCTTCCCACCTAAAGTCCTGTCAAGGAAAAAGGGGGGGGACCCCAAAACCCGAACACCACACCCTCCCTCCCCCAAACTCCCGCACAGACTCTCCTGCTTACAGTTTTGTTTGCTGGCTTCTGTGCCATTGGCTGACTGGCGCCAAAGGCAAAATGAGACAGTATTTAGCAAGTTCTAGATTTGCGATAAAATTCATCAGCAACTAATGGTGACAGACAGGCCCATCTTACCTTGTTTGACAGTGAGGGGAAGTGACATTTGTTTCTAGCCTTCTCTGCTTGGAGATCTTCAGACGAGCCACCTTCCCCAGAGGTCAAAGTGAAAGCCTTCGGTAGGGTTCAAATGCACTCACATGCTCTGCTGCGTTCTACTCTTGTTTGAGTAGGAGATACCAATTTTTTTTCTCCTTCCCCTCTAGCAAGCATCAAAATGAACTGTCATCAGGGAGCAACAATAATAGGATCCTCCCTCTTTTCGAGCAAAAAAAATAGTAGACATATCCAGTATCATCAGGAACACCTCACCGGTAAGAACTGGCCAGTTCCCACTTCTAAGTTACTGTTGCATGCTCTCTGCAAATTGAAGCATGCAACATGGCATTGGTTACCTGCCATTTACATTTAAGGCTTTCTTCCAAACCATAACTACTAAAGTTTTATGGGGGGGTTTTTTTGGACAGCTTAGATTCTGTAGCACATGGCAGGGATGAGAGGTGCCAATACACTGCATGGCATAAACAGTCCTCCAATTCAAGCTGTGAGGGGTCTGCTTAGACTTAACTAGGAGGAAGAGCAGGACTCTGGCAGCCATGGGTTCCGGTTAAGGGGATGGTGCCTGTTCCGAGCAATCTATACAGATAGCAGCTTGGACTTAGCTGAAACAGAAGGGACCTGAGTGAGAAAGTCACTCTCTTGGCAGAAAGCTGCTCTTGGATTAATAGAAGGCCCCTATGCTAGCTATGTTTTTGTAGCACCCACTACAGGCAATGAGAGTCTAGGATCTCAAGCAGCCAGGAAAGCAGGTAATTTCCAAGCCTGCCTTCCTTCCCCCCCCCCCCCCCCCGAACAGTAAAGTTATAGCCCCTTCCCAGCTCCATGGAGAAGTAGCTGAAAAGTTAGGCCTATGCTGGAAAGTTTCAAGCCAGATCATTTATATCACGTTTAAAGTCCATAATACAAACTCTCTAACCTTAAATTTACAACATTACAGAAGGGGGGTTGGTTTTGCCCTCACTAGCTGAAAGGGTGTTTGAGGCCTGGCACTGAATGTCATCCCTCTGTTCGCTCACACGCTGCTCCCATCATTTCAAAAGCACCAATAAAGAGCTTAGGGGTATTTCTGGGTCATTTTATTTTTAAAGTTGTGGTTTTGTACAAAAAATGTGCATTTTATTTAAACACCACCATGAAAAACAGTAACAGAACAAGTTCAGTGACTTCCTATTTCCCCATCTTATGAAAAGATTTAGTGAAAGTAATAAAAGCCAAAGAAAGTAAGAACTACATTTTCCTGCTCCAAGCCCAGCCAAAAAAACCCAAAAACCTGCTTTCTGCCTCTCAAACCCCACCTCCCCTGCCCACTTCCTACTGGGCAGGCCTCCCTTCCAGGGAATAGGGAGCACAAGCCTCATTGCAGTCTGTTTTTTCACCTTACAAAAATATATCCCCTTCCCTCAAGTGGTTCAACTATGTCCTCTACTAGATAGCTCTCTGCCAGCAACTCCCCTGGGGAAGGAGACTGGCTTATTATTCACTGACAAAGGTTACCCCACCCCTCCCACGCCCCACAAAAACAAAAATCAAGGTGCCTGAATATTCCAATGACTTTATGAGTCCTATAATGGTCACCTGGAGCTGCTGGTCTTCTAATGGGAGCAGCTCCAGTGTCCCAGAAAACTGCAGCTCTGACTTCCCCAGCCAGCAGGGGGCACAGAAGCACCATCCTAGTGGCACAACTGAGCAGGGATGGAAACAACCCACAGGCAGAGCTAACCTGTTCCATCCCTATGGCTCTGAAAGAGTGAATCTGACAGCTCACCCAATAGGGGGCAGTGCCACATCCAACCCAGTCCACCTGCTCATTGGAACAGCACAGGGCCTGGCCTTGCTTCCTCAATACATTGCTTTTTAATGTAAAAATTGGAGACAGTTACCCTGGTGTCAGCATTTGGTATAGCAGCGCTCGCTTAAACGTGTGCGCCCCTTTTTAAAGTACAATCTAGACTATTTCACGGCAAAGCAATTACTGTACTAACTTACACCATCATTTCCTAGAAGGACATAGTCAGGATCATAATCTTAAAAATTCCCCAACTGCGCTAGTAGTAACATTTCTACTTAGGGAAATCTTGTAATAGAAATCAAGTGACTCTGCTGTCTTTAGGCTCTTGCCTTCGCCCTGGAAGTCAGTTTCACTTTCAGATTCTTGCTCAGCAGCATGTCATTATATTTGGCTTCCCAGCAACCAAGGAGGTTTAAAAAGAGACACTATTTCCCTTGACCCTTTTCAATAGGAAAAAGTCATGAAATCTTCCTGTTCCCTATTAGTTCTTCAGCAGCACCACCACCACCCCTTCCCTGTTTAGTGAAACCGAGGTTATTTGGCGATGGCCTTTTGCGGTAGCTAAAAGAAATTGGCCTGCACTGTTCAGTTCAGGCTACCATCAGGAAAAGGAAAGATTGCCAAGTGGCTATTGCCTGCTCCAGCCCCGCTAAGGATCTGGCTAGAGGGGAGAGATCCCTGCTATGATTACACTGGGGAAAGGGAGAAGGCGGGCAGTGAATGCTTTGCTTGTGTCACAGCACAGAAGCGAAAAAAGCAGAAAGTGCATTTAAATAATTAAAAACAATTCCAGTGTTTCACAGATTGAATAAACCTTACAGAGAAGGCACAGAAATGCTCTCCCTAATTCTAGCTGTTTCTACATCAGGATTCTCTCTCCCCCCCCCATGCCCACCCAGGGTTTCTCTCTAGATCTCATTGAGGGGACTCCCAGGCCTGCCAGGCACTGAATACTGGATAAGCACTTTTGCCAACTCATAGCCACACAGAACCCTGGGTAAATACCATTCTTCCCAGCTTCATAGCACTCTGCATAAGCCAATCACAGCATTACATTCAGAGGACATGCTCCTGGGGCCAGGGCTGCTCTGAAATAGAGGATTCTGGGATAGCAGGGGGATGACACACCAGCTGTGGAAGAAGCAAATCATTTAAAGAAAACCAGAAGAGTAGAGCGTGAAAAGAGAAGTGGTTAGGTAACACCTGGTTAAGTGAGTGGCGGGGGGGGGGGGGGGGGGGGGGAAGATGGAAGGAGAAAAGGAATTGATGTCTAATGCCTGATCACATTGGTAGCAAATGGTCATCCCGTTCTTCTGACTCCTCCCCCAGTTGGTCATCACCCACACCACGGTATGCAGCTGGGGCATTCTGGGGCTTAGACCGGCAGATGAAATCACAACCGTCCTGCAGAAACAAGTTATTGTACTGGGATCAGACCACATGCAACAGATTATGCTAAACAATAGCAGCCCCTCTTGTGTTTCTCCTGTTCTGTTCTCCTATTGCACCTATCACTGAAGTATTTGAGAGATCCCAGAACTCTTTACAAAGAGTAAATACACAATGCCTGTAATCCTGAATCCAACCACTTCTTGGGTGGAACATGGTAGCTGATTTATAGCACCAGGCAACATTATAGTAGGTCAGTAAGTGAAGAATAACATCTCTGACTGTAACTGCTGGGAGTGAATTTTAGGGAGGCAAAGAACTTTTCCCTGTTGGAATTTGGCCGGACACTGAGGTTACTCTCTCCCCATGTGAAAAGGGTGGCTATGCTTGGGCAGGGCCTCTGGTTTACACAGCAATTGCAGGATGGTACCTTCCCCAGCATTAGCACCATGGTGGAACATTAAGGCCAGCAGTGACTCAAAGGGGAGAATGCCCGACTCAAATGAGTCATCTGCTTCCTGCTGCACCAGAGTTCTCTTTGAGAGGTCTCGCATCCAAGAACAGTCACCCTGAGCATAAAGCTTGTGCAATCTGACAAAAATCATAGGCCCTGAGTGTGGGGCAGCTGCCCCTTTTTTTTTTGGCCTTACAGTTGGGCTGGATTGGGGATCTGCACTGATTTTCACTTACTGCCATCAAGTTGCCGAGATCCTGCCAGAAGGTAAAATGTGGGAACTGCTCCAGGCCCTTTGCTCCCACCACCAGGCGCTGGTAGAGGAATCCCCCAATGATATAGACTGCAACCAGCGAAGCGAACCTGGAGGAGAATGTTGAAACCGGAGTGTGAGAGGAAGCTGAAGGCAACCTCTCCCCAGTTGGAGATTGGGATTGGAGCCAACAGCTCAGTACGATTCAGAAAATGGGGCATAAATAGCAGCTACACCTGCAGAGAAGGTACCACAGATGTCTATCAGCATGCATAAACCCATCCCCAGCATTGCCTAGATGAAGTGCTGTCTCATGGTTAGCACAGGGGACTGGGAGTTAGGACTCCTAGATTCTATTCCCAGCTCTGCTACTGACTTGCCGTGCAATCTTGAGCAAGTCTCTTCTCTCTGTGCCTCAACTTTTCCATTTGTAAAACGGGAAAGGATAACGTTTCCCTCTCTCTCATGGGGTATTCTGAGGTTTAATCCTTGTCAAGCTCTTGTAGATTATTGGATGAAAAACCTTACACAAGGGCAGAGTTACAGCAAGCATTGGCCATGGACATGCAAGATAGGCCACTGATCTGTTCTGGTATATCATGTGCTATGTTCCTAACAGGTACAGAGGCCTGGACCTGGAGCCCTAGAACAGACAGGCTCCTCCAGTAACTCACGTGATGAGCAGGATGGACCCGATGCTGAGGTGGGAGTCCTCGGGTGGGCAGGCCAAGCTGCTGTCCATCTCAAAGAGGTACAAACATTCCTGCTCCTTTTCCCTCTCTTCTGATAGCAAGGTAAAGCCGCTCTGGTTGGGTGGGGGTGGGGAAGAGGAAACATACAGCAGGCTAGACACAGATAAGTCCCCCTACTTGCACAGATGCTCCCAGCTTTGCCAAAGGTTCCAGTAATCCCCCCACTCCGGAATTCTCACATGTGGAGACTCCCAGCTGACCCTGGCCTGCCACCTCCAGAACTCTCCCCCCAAACTGTCCCATTTCAGACACTTCTAAAATAAACAGCATACCATCTCCTATTAGCTGCCTGCTAAGCCAGTCAAAAGGCAGCACAACCATTACTGGTGCAGAGACCCAACACCCACTAGACAGAACAAGTAAAACCCCTCTGGCTGCTCCACAGCCTCTGCACCCACAGTGACACCCTTCCCCAATCTTTCTCGGATTCACTCCTGCCTCACAGCCATGCACTCCTCTTCAACCTTTACACCTGGCCCCACAGTCCCCCCAGGCCACTCACTGATAGAGTCTTCTGGTTGCAAGAGATCATTATCATGGCCTTCCTCTTCTCACCATGGCAGTGACTGCCATACGAATCCCCCCCCTTATAAATCAGCATGATCCAGTCACCTGCCAAGAGAAAAAACAAAGAGGGTTGCAGGTCAGGAGCGAGGTGGACTGGCAGAGCTGGAGAGGAGGGTTGAGGGGAGTCTTACTTCCACTGAAGACCTGTGTCTCATTGATTCTTCCCACCACTGTTTGCTTTTGGTCCTTTAAATTGATCTGTACCAGGCCTGATTGGGACAGAGAGCTGTCGACCTCTCTGCACACCCTGAACTTGTAGGTGTACTTCTCCTCTGGGCTCGAGGTCACATTGCTGTCAAAGCTGTGCAGAGGGGACAGATAACAGACGGCTGCTTTATTGAATCCCACACAGGTTATTAGATCTTTAACATTCAGAAATACCCCACCACACTGTATCCATTTCTAAGGCCCACTTACGGCTTAAACTAGGCCTTGCCTTTCAGGTAAGCTCACTTGCTCCCTACCTCTCCACTGGTGGGGTCTCTGGAAACTGAGCTCCTCTGTTAACCCCAGAGGAGGTAGAGCATGGACAGCAGCAATGCAAGCTCCTCCCTTACCATCTCACTCTTGTGCCAGGAGGCATCCACCTCTATAGGGAAAAGGGAATCCTGTCACTGTGGCCCATTTAGTCCTCAGAGTGACAGCCGAGACTGCCATGAAAGGAGCCCATTAGTGCTGATTGTGCTGGTGATTCTGTGATGTGGGCTCCTGCCCACCAGGAAACAGAACAAGATCCATCAAATTTGTCTCACCCAGGTTAGTTAGAACTAGTGTCCCATTCTTCAATGCCCTATGAGCCATTCACTCTCTCCTGATCTGGGACTGACTGGACAGGATCCAGATCCCAGTCCCTGCAGTGGGCCAGAGGGTTGCATGCACTGTACCTCATGGAGCTCAGGGGTTCCAGCTTCTTCAGTAAGGCCTGTTCTCTTTTCGACTCTTTGCCTTGGTCTCCTACTAGATCGCAGTGCTTCACTTCCTGATCTGCCATCACGACCATGGCCAGGGCCACAAGGACTTGCAGCGCAGTACAGGTACCACAGAGAGACGGGAACATTCTGCATACGTGCCATTGCAGAGAGAGAGACAGGCACAAGAAGGATTAACACTTAAACACCTCATTCCCACCCCAACACACAAACCTCAAGGTCAAAAAGACAGTGACTGGCCACTTCTTCATTCATGGCTGCAAAGGGGAGGAGCTGAGGCCCAGGAACATCTCAGAGATCCTCAGGAGACTCCAAAGCCCAGCCTTGGGTACAGCCAGGGCCAGCTTGGGACCCACAAAACCACTGGCCCAATCTGCAAGTCTTCCTTGACTTTACATTGGGGTAGTAAGATCTTGCTGCTGAGTGCATCAACTGGCACTCGCTTGGCCAGAACAGAACCCAACATGCTTTAGGCTGGCCAGCTATGGAAACCAGGGTCAGTTTCAGACATAAGCCACTATTTATTGCACCCCAAAGGGGCATCTGTCATCAGAGACAGACTTGGAATCATTCTAATCAATTGTCTTTGCAGGTCTTGTGTAAAGAGCTTGTGGGGGACAGTGGCTAGGATTAGTCAGGCTTTGTCTATTTCAAGCTCCTTAATCCTAATAATTGTATTAATTTATGTTGCCCTTCTCTAGCTCCTTTCCACTGAGGATCTGAAAGTATTTTATAGGCACTGAGTTTCACAAGGTCAGGACTGGCATCCCTGATTTAAATACGGGGAAACCGAGGCACGGAGGTGACGAGTGTAAGGTCACATACGTCAATGGCTGAGCTGGAAATACAACCCAGAAGCCCAGGTTTCCAGTCATAGAATCATAGACGATCAGGGTTGGAAGGGACCTCAGGAGGTCATCTAGTCCAACCCCCTGCTCAAAGCAGGACCAAATCCCAACTAAATCATCCCAGCCAGGGCTTTGTCAAGCCTGACTTTAAAAACCTCTAAGGAAGGAGATTCCACCACCTCCAAGGAAGGAAATTTCACCACCTCCCTAGGTAACCCATTCCAGTGCTTCACCACCCTCCTAGTGAAAAAAAGTTTTTCCTAATATCCAATCTAAACCTCCCGCACTGCAGCTTAAGACCATTACTCCTTGTTCTGTCATCTGCTACCAATGAGAACAGTCTAGATCCACCCTCTTTGGACCCCCTTTCAGGTAGTTGAAAGCAGCTATCAAATCCCCCCTCATTTTTCCTCTTCTGCAGACTAAATAATCCCAGTTCCCTCAGCCTCTCCTCATAAGTCATGTGCTCCAGCCCCCTAATCATTTTGTTGCCCTCCGCTGGACACTTTCCAATTTTTCCACATCAGTCTTGTAGTGTGGGGCCCAAAACCTGAGACAGTACTCCAGATGAGGCCTCACCAATGCCAAATAGAGGGAAATGATCACGTCCCTCAATCTGCTGGCAACACTCCTACTTATACAGCCCAAAATGCTGTTAAGCCATCTTGGCAACAAGGGCACACTGTTGACTCATATCCAGCTTCTCATCCACTGTAACCCCTAGGTCCTTTTCTGCAGAACTGCTGCCTAGCCACTCGGTCCCTAGTCTGTAGCAGTGCATGGGATTCTTCCGTCCTAAGTGCAGGACTCCGCACTTGTCCTTGTTGAACCTCATCAGATTTCTTTTGGCCCAATCCTCTAATTTGTCTAGGTCCCTCTGTATCCTATCCCTACCCTTCAGCATATCTACCACTCCTCCCAGTTTAGTGTCATCTGCAAACTTGCTGAGAGTGCAGTCCACGCCATCCTCCAGATCATTAATGAAGATATTGAACAACACAGTCCTGTGTCTTAATCATAAAACATCCTTTAAACATTTAGCTAATTGCTCAGAGAAACAGACAATGACCTTGCCATTCAATAGCAGCCACACAGTCGATTTCTCTTCCCAACCACAACTCCCAGCGAAGATCCTAACATTGACAGAAACCGATTAATACACTGACCCAAAATTTTATAAAAATCAGGCTAGGGCTACAAAAGCACAAAGAAATTAACAGAAGAAAGGTCCAGACTGCTGAATAGTGAAGTTCCATGAGGGTTATAGTGAAAGCCACACTGAAGAATTCAGTTACAAGGTCTGCCACTAAGGGACGGTCTACACTGGAGTGGTTCTGAAAGCAGGAGGGAGTGGCTAGCTGTCCAAGGATGCATCCAGGGTCTTGGATGGGAAGCATACTTGGTGTGGCTACCCCTTCCTGCCGCTCACACTGCCACAGCTACACTTCTGCTTTTAGCATGCTAGCTCGATCAGTTAGAAATTACACCTCCAGCTCTAGTGTAGACATACCCTACAGCTTGTAACTATCGTGAGACCTCTTAGATCAGCGTGTATGGTGGACAAGTAAATCTGAAGAGATTATTGTTATTGTATAGAAGAGGAAACTGAGGCACAAATAGCTTGTGACTTGCCCCCTACAAAAGGCACACAACAAGTCAGAACCAGCATAAGAACTCGTGGCTTCTTGGCTCCCGTGCTCAGAACACACGTCTCTCTCAACAGTAGCAAAGACCTTTCTGGCTGGCTGCTTTGTACATATTTAATTCATGTGGTTGTCAAACTGAAAGTGATATAAAAATACTGGCGCCTTCCGGTACTTTAGCATCCCTCATGCAGAAAAGACCTCAACATGCTTTGAAGACTGCATGTATATGGGATACCCTCCTACAGCTGAAATGCAGCCATATCGGATGGAATACAGTAGCCATGTAACAGAACCAAGCAATGCTATACAAGAGTTCAGGACAGGAAGTGAGGACTGAAACAGTTGAGGGGAAACTCAGAAGAGAGCATCCAGTGACCTTAGCTAGAGTTCAGGAAGGACACAGTAGCAACAATGTATGCAGAAAAGGCCAGGTTCACACCTAGTGTAACTACAACCTGCAGCAGGCTCACCCTGGGGACGAGTTTGGCCCAAGGATTGATTTTGAATAGGAGACAGTTTCCACTGTCAAAACATTCAAATTTAACCCAGTTCCTCTATCCCCACCAGACTGTTCACTTCCTGTCTGTGTCCCCTTCTGTTTTATAACAGGCTGCACAATTTTTTCCACGTTTGCTGAGATGTAAAACCCAGGGCCAGAGCCACTCATGGCCATTAAAGATCACATGACATTTTTTTGTCACAGAAGGGGAACTAACCACAGTGTTCTGGTCAAATTCCAGCTTGGAGGATTATATCCTCTCTCCTTAGATACCCCCTGAAGATTCAACTGGATTTGGAGTTCTGCTTTCTTTCTGGACACAAAACTCAAGTTGTTGTGTTCTGTTGCTGTGGCTATTAAACTGCTGTGTACTACCCAGAGATTGCTGCATTTCAGTGACTGGATAGTTCTGTTATATAAGGACTGCAAAGTGTGTTAGGATCCATCCAATATCTGGATTTAGGAGTCTTCAGTGACCTTGTCCTCTCCTCTCATTAGTTCCTTCTCCTTTACAAATTTCTTCCATCTCTTTCCTCCATCCCAAGTCTAGAGACCATGGGGGTGTTTCTTCCTTCAGTATTCACCATATCCTCATATAGGAGTGGATAGATGGCCTGACAGCCACGGCCTTTCAGCTCCCAGAATGGGAATCTGTGCAATGGGTACCTAGTAATACACTCACACAGCAGCAGACCCCAAGGCCCTTGTAGTCACCTCCCCAACCACAAATTGGCCACTAAGACAATGGCGCTGCTGAAACTGCATCCCAGTTCACAGCTGTAACAAAGTAGGGTTCAATTGGCCTAAACTGTAAAGGGCATCCTGAAAGCACTTGGGATCCCCCAACCACACATCCCCAACAGCCAGCTTCTTATTGCACCCCCAATAAATTTCTCAGCCCATCCTCTCGACTTTCACCCACCCATAGGCTTTCACCACCCCCAATAACACCACCACTGACAGCTAACAGATGCTGAAAACAAATTACTGGGGAAAAGGGAGAAACTCACCTGACACTGGGGCAGCGAGGTAGGTGTGGCATGAAGTATCTGCGAGGCTGCACGTCACACCGTTGCTACCTACCCACCCACCCAGACACCGGTGTCTGCACCACGAGGCCACGTGCCTTGCCACTACCTCCCGTGGCCAGCCCCGGGCACCCAAGTTGTGCCAGCCCAGCTCAATGAGCTGCACGCATCAACGCTGCGCGCGCCACGTGCGCCCACCCTGGGGAATCTCGTGTGCCGCCCGGCCTTTACCCACCTAATGAATTATTAACAAGAGTTCATGAATATTCAGCACGCATAAATTAATAACTAATTAGGTATTCATTAATTGGAACGGGAGACCCTTCCCAGGCGTGAGTATCAGTGGGGGAAGGTCGCCCCACCGCTACTGCCTGCTCGCTCCCCACCTGCCTGCCCAGTGTCTCCCTCAGTCCCACCCGGTGATCCGGAAGCAGGAAGTGGGTAAGGGGCGGGCGCTAACGCTAGGCAACAAGGACTGGCCTCAGGCCCCGCCCCTGATCCATTTCCCCAATGGAACATGAGAACGGCCAAACGTGCCTCGCCCACGGGTACCTTTTGCCCAATGAGAGGTGGGGCTAGAAGGCGTCTGGCCCCCAAAGCTCTCCTCACCCAATTAATGGTGACGATTCCAGAGCAAGAACGACCCTCTCTACCCTTATTCGTCCAATGGGCAGTGAGAACGGCCACGGAGGCCCCCGCCTACAACTTCATCTCTTCCAATGAAGACTGGAATTCAAAAATTGGCACATGAGAAGACCCAATGAGCGATGAGAGTCACAGAAGGCGGACTCACCCCGCAAAATGCTCTCTTCCAATGGCGCCGCAGGGCTGGTTACGGAACATCGCCACACCCCGACCCCCTCCCGAGGGTGGCTCACGAGACCCTCACGCGCTACTCACCCGTCATCTGATTTCACCCCCCCTGAGAAGGCGGGCGCGGTGTCTGCTGGGAGTTGTAGTCCTGAGAGCCCGAGGCTCGCTGGGCGGCTCTCTAGCCGGAGCGCGGGGAGATGGGGCCGTGCGGGGCGCGGCTCTGAGCGGGCCCGGCCGGGATGGCACAGTCGGGTCACCGCCAGGGGATGGCGGGAGCCCCCGGGCCATGGCAGGCTCCAGGCCCCTGGTTTCGCTGGCCGGCGGGTGTCCCCTGCCCGGGGCTCGTAGCCCCGGGATCGGCCCTAGACCGTTACTGCCGCTCGTGGGCCGGGGCGCGAGCGGTGACGGTGACGCTCCTCGGGGCCTGAGCTCGGCGCGGCGTGGCCGCCCCTGGGCCCGCCCCGCCCCCCTCGCGCTGCCCCTCGGCGGGTCGCAGGCCGTGGCGGTGGGGCCCGCGGGCGGGGGTGGGCGAGGGAAGCAACCGGCCGCCGCGGCAGGGACCTAAGCGCTGCACCCCCCGCGGTTCCGGGGGGATGTGGGCTCGCACCTCACCTCGGCGCCTGGCCAGGAGCTCGCGGCCCTGCCTTGGGGGGGCGCCGCCCCGTGTCCCCTCAGGGCTGCACCTGAAAGCCAGGGGGTGGGAACAGCTCATAGCGCTGCTTTGGGATCTCCACTGGCTGCCCAGGGGTCTCTACATGGAGACCAAGCTCAGGGGTCGTCAATAGGCCAAATCTGGACCTCCGGACACGTTGTGATGGACCGAAAAATCCTTCTATTCACTTACTATTATTGTGGTGTGACAATGTTTCTCTGGAGTCTGGACCTTGATTATGCCTTAACCAAGAAATTTGGACCTTCACAAAAATAATTGACTGCCCCTGGATAAAGCCCTCAGTGGCATATGACCAGCCTCCCTGAGGGATCGCCCCTCTCTCTGCCTTACTGCCACAGTTGTAGTCACGGGGGCACTCCAGCGGATCCCCTAGTTAGGAAAGAGAGGGGTGGCTGTCAGGGTCCTCTCTCTGTGAGGGCTTGGGGACTCTGGGATCTCCTCCCCCTCTTGGTCTGAAATCGTCAGAATCTGATTATTTTCCAGGCACGCTGCAAAAGACACCTGTTTGATAAGGTTTTTGGAGAGGGCTGAGGGTACGCTTCTTAGATAGTGAAGGGGAAGAAAGGAGCTTCTGTAGGTGGCTGGCTAAGCTTCTGCTGCCGTGATCATTTTAATGTTGCTGAGGTTTGAAGTGTATTAGTGAGTGTTAAGGCACCAAGGGACTTGGATAGGCATCTTTATAGTTATTTGTAAATTTAAATAAATAAATATCAACTATTCTATCTACACTAATGGCTCACAGGTCTACCTCTCCACTGTCTCTTGTCTTCTGTCCTAGCTAAAATCTAGGCCTGTCTGACATCTCATGGACGTTCAGCCATCAGCTGAAGCTCAACATGGCCAAAAGAAAGTTCATAATCTTTCCCCTCAAGCCTCTATCCTCCCTTTTTCACTCACCATGGATGACGCCACCTATCCTCATTGTCACAAAAGCCTGTAACTGGGTGTCATCTTTGACTTGGTCCTCTGTCTAGATCAGCGGTTCTCAACCCGCAGGCTGCATGTGACCCAATTAGCACACAGCTGTGACCCAGCTCAGCTGTGTGCTAAAGGCCCTGCCACGTGTCGGGCTCTGGGTTCCCGGCTGCCCTGCCACAGGGCGGGCTCCGGCATCCGGGCTCCCAGCTGCCCTGACATGTACCGGGCTGTTGGCTGCCACTGGCCCCGCAGGGCGGAGCTCAGGGTCTGGGCAGCTGGCTGCCGCCTGGCCCACTCCACGGCAGGGCTTGGGATCTGGGCAGCCAGCTGCCACCCGGCTCCCCACACAGCATATGTGGCCCATAATGATAAATAGGTTGAGAACCACTGGTCTAGATGCTCACATCCCAGCTGTATCTACTTCTTGCTGGTTCTTCCTGAATAATGTCTTTAAGATCCACCGTATAGATAAACTTCACTTTATCTCATGTCTCAACTACACGTTCCTCCTCTCTGGTCGTGAGAAACCACTTTTTGTTCCACTTACGTTCATTCAAAGCACTGCTGTAAAAATCATTTACTTGCTTTGTCACTTTGACCATTTCCTCCTCTGCATCCTTCCACTCTCTTCCCCCATCTCCACTGCATCAAACACTATTTGTCTTCCCTTTAAAAGGCCTTCATGGCCTAGCTTCACTCTTATCTGTCATCTCATATACACTTTTGAGATGTGACTGTTGCCTCTGTTCTGCCAATGATTCCAGCTTTCATTGCTCATTTGCTGAAATTGTCAGTTTTCCAAGAACACCTTTGCACTGTGTTCCATGCTGCCCCTTATGCATGGAAAGAGCTCTCCGTAAAAGTCCGCAAAGCCACCACCTTGTCCTCTCAAATCTCCTCTTGGTTATGTTGCCTCCAAAGTGCTTGGCAATGATGAGGCAGTTGGTGTACTGTGACTGCTGCTTATTACACCTATCATAATACTCTGTTTCCTTGTGCTCCCTCTGTATCAGCGTATTGGCTCTTGCCTCCATTTAAGCTAACCCCTTCCTTGAATTCACTTCTTTCACACAGCTGAAGGTGGAGGCTGCCAGATTGCATTTTTTTTTTTTAAATGCAGCCTCAGGTTTCCTGTTTTGCCTTATTCTGAGCTCTTTCGCTCAACAGCCTGATTCAAACTCCTTGCCATACACACTCCTCATCTTGGCATGGATGTAAGCAGGGCAGAAACCTCTGTGGCAGAAATGAGTGAAGAAATAATCTATACTTCTGTACGGTTTTCACAGACACCGCCAGTCTGTTCCAATGATGTCAGGACAAATAGAGGTAAGCAAGCCAAATGAAACTGGTGAATCCCAGAGCAAAGGCTCTGTCATATGGTGTCTACAGGAGCTATTGCAGAAATGTTCAGAGCTGGTCATTGATTTTGGGTGTCCAGCTTGAGACATCTTGGGTTTGATTTTTAAAAGTGCTGAGCACTCACAACTCTATGGGAAATCAGTGGGAGCTGAAAGAGCACAGCATCTCTGAAATTAAGGCCCCTAGTAGGATTCTCAGGTTGGGTACCCGAAATCTGTAGCTTTCTTGAGCTTGACTGCATGACAGTAGACTGGAGAATTTAAGCCTATGTAGGATAATAAAGATGAAGGTACAGATAAATTATTGGCATATATGAATCATACATGAGAGAGGGAAAAGATCTTTTAGATCATTCGGTCTGTCTTCCGAGGGCGAGTGCAAGATTGTTCCATGTGGCATATTATATTTTTTCAGTGTTTTCTTCAGTCTAGTTTTAAAAGCCCCCCGTAACAGAGCTTCCATCTCTTCTCCTGAGAGACCATTCCACAGCTTAGCACATCTCACTATCAGGAAGATTTTCCTGGGATTCATCTTATATTTTTCCTTTCATAGTTTCCTCTCCCCTCTTGCTGTTTATATCCTTCAGATATTTGCAGGCTGTTATGAAGTCCCCACCTTAGTTGTGGTTAAGTTAAGATTGATTTTAGCTCTCTTAATTTCTCATAATTGTTTCCTTCCAGTCCCCTTATCATTTTTGTTGCTCTTCTCTGAACTCCCCCCAGTTTGCTAATGTCTAATAATGAGCTGCCCACATTGAACATAATATTCCAGGTAGGGTCTCATCAGAACTGTGTAGAGAGGGGCTATTGCTTCACTGTCCCAAGAAGAGATGCTTCTGTGTATGCAGCTAAAACACACATTCCTGGTGCCTGGGACTGTTGATGCCACGTGTCTAGATATAAATCTGTTTGAACAAAGCTGCATAGGAAACTTCAAATATCCACCTGCCAGTGAAGTCTCACTCAGTTGGTAGGAAACCTCCTTGGTTTTGGATATGTTTTCTGGCTGTGTTTCAAGTCCATTACATGGGAGATGTGGATTGTATTGTGTATATTTCAATTAGATGTTTGCAGTCTCTCTTTTGTTTCAAAATCTCCCTTTTCACGTTGTCCCCTGGTGAGCTAAGGCTAGAGGAACAGAAAAGGGGAAGCTCCTCTTCACACCCACATCCCTCTGCCTCCCCAGGAAACAGCGTCTGATCACTGTCCACCTCATTCCTCCAAATCTCCAAATGAAGTATCTTTCTCTGGGCTGAAGCAAGGCTCTTACTACCTCTTATTGGGTCACATCTTGTCATTTCCTGGGGAACAATGCAGTCCACCACAGTCAACTCTCCAAGAGCTTTGTCCAGTCCCTGTTTAAATGTCCTGTGTGTAAAAGGGTTCCCTCCTCTTCCTTTGGGGAGACTCTTCTCCAGTCTCACAGGTTCTTCACTGTTAGGAAATATTTTGTGATTATCCAGTGTGAGATTTCCACTTCTTGTTCAGTTTCATCTCATCTTGGTTTTTTCCCTTTCCCCACACAAAGCCTCTCTCCTCGTGATACCATAATAGCTGAGATCAGCAGAGGCCCTTAGGCCTCCGGCACCTTGGTTCAACAGGGCAGAACTACAGGCACTGAATTCTCACTGAAGGACCCTCAACTCTGGAGTTTGCTTTCCTTCTTAGTTGGATGGATCCTGCCAAGACTCAGATTCAGCCAGTATGTGCCGGTGCAGCATACCAACACTGCTTGCATGCTGCTATCTTATTCTCCAAAATTTAAGTTTTCATGTGTTTTAAAAAGTCTCTAGCTGTAATGGTTGGTTGGAGAGATGCACTCAGGTCCTGTTTTCAAGACTAAGGGATGCAGTGATCTCTATCTGTGTTTGCAGAGTCTGAAACAATAACTCTGTGTGGTGTGAACTGCCCTATTTATCTCAGTGGGAGCCACACCAGATACACAAGCATAACAATGTTGACATTTCAAGTATTAATTATTTCATTGCTCACCTGTTGAAGTCCCGGGAAGGTGGGCATGCACAAACCTCCCCACAACTGAAGGCATGGGCAGTGCGTGAACCGCTGGCTGGGGGAGACTAGCCCCCAGCCCCGCCCCTTCTGCCCAGGGCCTCGCCCCTTCCACCGGAGCCCAGAGCCCTCCCACTGTGGCTGCCGGCCCCTGCCCCAGGCTAGTGCCCCTGGGGGGAGGGAGGGCGATGCCAGTGCAGCCCCCCGGAACGCCGGGAGGGTGGGCGGTGCGGCCCCAGCCCCTGGAGCTGGGCTGCAGCATGGGAAGCAGCAGGGGGGCTGGGGGTGGAGCATGGGTGGGCCATGCCTGTCTGGGGAGGCACAGCCTCCCCTAGCCTATGATACCTGCCACCCATGGCTAAAGGCTAAGGAGAGGAGCCACTGAACCCAGGGCTCAAATAATTATGGGTGATAAAAGAAATCAGCTCACTGTGAGCATGTAGGAAAGGAGAGGGATGATCCTATTATGAAGGTCTGTGCAATCTACTGAGTGATGCCTCACTTGTGGCACCATGAGTGATTGGCCTTGGGAGAGTACTGCCACTTTCCCCAGTTAAGAAGGGGCCAAACCTAAGGAGCCTAGTAGAGCCCAAAGGAGCATCTGACCCCTCTTGAAGGAGGGCCATGCTCAAGAAGCCCAGTGGTGTATATGTGCCTCACTCAGGGGAAACCAAACACGCAGAGCCCATGGGTGTCTTTGCACCCCAGTGATGGGGAACCAAGCCCAAAGATCATGCATGATCACATTTTGAACATCTATACAATTGACTGTGAGTGATGTCTTGTGGCTGGATCTTGGAAGGGTACCACAGCCTTTATTTTGGTTTGTTTCCATCTGCACCCTGGATCCTGAGTCTGCTGACCTTGATAGTCTGGTTCAAGGCCTTTTAGCTTCCCCAGCCTTTGGGGAAGGGGCAAGATTAGGAAAGTGTATGTGGGTTCAATGGATGTTGATAACTTATTGGGACTAACTGATTAAGGCAGATGAATTTATGGGGATACATTTATTTCTGGTTTGTGATTCTTTCATTGTACATGTGCCAAGAGCCCAGTGAGAGGCCATTTAAAAGTCAAAATAATAACATAAAGATATAATGAATAGGACATAGCCAGCACAGCTACAGTTGTAAGCAAGCAAGCAAGGAAGATGTAAGCAAGCAACTGTAGCCATCACAATTTTATTTTAGTCTTTCCTCATTCATATTGTGCTGGAATTAGTTTTTCATGGCAGCAGGAACTTTGGTTCTGTGGGAAAGATGCAACGTCTGGACTGGGAGGTTGAGAGAGGAGGGTCCGGGACGCATACTCTGTTTTTGAGAAGAGGGAGGAACTGAAAAGTTTGGACAGGCGACATCTCAGAACTGTGAAACCAGACTTCAGTGTTAAGTGTGAGCAGATATTTATCTTCTATTTGAGCTATTTTCTGTTTATAATCAATGTGTGCAAAGGATTATGTGATGGAGATGGAGCTCCCCCTTCCCTCTTAACATCAGGCTTTGCGGGATTTCTCAGGCCCTCAGACTGAGTCCAATATCTTGAGGCACTCAACAGCCACACTGTGCTAGTAAAACTGTAATAATAATAATAATGAATTGTTATCCGAAGGTCTCGTCCTAGGCATTGTACAGAGATGAATGAAGACATGATCAATGTAGAGAAAGGGAGTAACTTTTCCATCTGAAACGCCAGGAAGAATTCTAGAGAGGCAGAATGTAGTTATATGATTAGGAACCGGGACAGGATGCTGAGGTTAAAACTACCTACTCAGGCAGAAAGTACCAGGAAATCTTTAAATCAACATGTGGAGAAGGTCTTATTTTTACATTGTATCTGAAAAGTAGCAGCTCCAGGAGCACAAAATCATTCGTCAGCACCACAATGGAACATTGGAGTCAGTAATGATTCTTCAGGAACAACGCTCCTTATTGAGTCACATGCACCATCCACGTCCACACAGCGCCCTAGCTGGACTCTGAGGTATTGGGGTCAGTTCTGATTCAGAGGAAGGTGCTCCCTTACCAGGAGTGCTCCCTGCCGCAAAATATCCCGTAGCACTGTGCAGGGCTGTTGAGTTCAGTGTTGTGGAATTACTGATGCCTGGGTAGTGCAGATGTAGGCAGCTATTTCTGGGTATAGATATATTATTAAAGGAACTATAGGGAGATGTAAGCAGTGCATCCCTTTTGGGGTATAAAATCTGTAGCCTTCTCTGTAGCCATAAGCTGTTTGGGACAGGAATGCTGTTATTGTTGGACCCATTTATAAATTGTCCAGTACCACGTGTGTGTACAAGGCTAAAAATACAGCTATTAATGGGGATGCATAGTCAGGTAGGTGTATACACCATACATTTACCATGGTTCCTGTTTTTTCTCTTCCAGCTCCCCAGCACTGGTCATCTGGCCTGTACAGCTTGGCTGTAGGTGTTGGGACACTGAGCGCCCTCATGGTGATTGCAGTGGTAGTATGCATGGTTTGGAGGAATGGTGAGTGTCCAAAGAGACATTGATGTGAACAACCTGAGATCACAAGATGGGAGAGCTGTTCTCAATTCACCTAAGCAGAGAAAGCAAGATTCTGATTACCGTTATACTATGGCAAATTGGGAGTAACTCCACTGAAGACACTGGAGATATACTCTAGCTTTGCACCCTGTAAAGGAAAGCAGAGGCTTACTTACAGCTTACTGAGGTCACCCCCTATGGAGACCCCAGAGGGTAGATCCTTTAACTAGGCCTTGTTTCCTAGTTAAAGGAAGAGCAATGAAATATAATGAAAGGTGTGTTGTTGTTTTTTCCCCCCAGATTTGTCTACCGTTAGACAGTGAATTGAGAAATAAAAGTATTACCAGTATGACATTCTTAGTGTAGCATGCACAAGAAGGTGCTAAACCCCATATGCATATGCTGCATGCTGCTGTGAGCTGTGGTCACACCTTTTCCACTTCTCATCCTGTGAAACGATCACACCCTCGATATGTTGTGACCTTTTCCCCTGTTTTTCAAACACATGCAGCACCTGTCTTGCTTTCAGAGGGCTAAGTTCTGCTCTCACAGGACTAAGTAACTGCATCCACTGAAGTCTGTGGAGTTATCCAAGTGTCAGAGGAAGATCAGCCCTATAGTGCACACAACTGATCAAATTCAGAGGTGATGTAAAGAGTGGTGCAAATTACACAAAGGGCCTGTGATTCTATTGCCTTGTATAGTTGTTTATACTTTTATTCCTGACTCTCATGTCCCTGCCTTACAGTCCATCCTTTCCACATGGCTGTCGTGTTCTACCCAAGGTGGCTACATTTTCACAAGTGGGTGTGCAATCCTGGCATGTATCCCAGCTATAAAATGCCCTAAAATGCTTCAGAGTGAATAGAAAGAGAAAAGTCATTATGATTCCTTTGCAGATCTCTCCTTTCCTGGATGCCCTGACCAGTGGTTTGGTTACAGAAGCAGCTGTTACTACTTCTCCAAGATGAAAAAGGATTGGAATTCCAGCCAGGCATCCTGTTCTGCAGAAGGATCACATCTCCTGGTGATCAGTGATGCCAAGAAAATGGTAAAAGTCTGTCAGTATCATTACATGAGGCTCTTTCATTGTCTTGCAAATGCGTCTGTGATTTGCCTCCAGTGCATGCTATCATGCTGACACCAATTTACTATAAAGGGGCGAAAAACCCCTTAATTATAACAATGTTACGCAGAAGGCTGACATTTTCAGTCTACATTTAAGAGGTTCCCATGGGGAGGTTATGATCAGCAGTCAGGGAAGGATGTTGCATGGGAGCCTTTTTCCATCCTCTGGCCCATGTCCCTGCCCCCACCAATAGTTAGCTTTCCACTGATGAGAGTTAGCTTAGCTTAGTTCAGCTAGTCTCAGCAACTGAATGCAGTTGTGTGGGTGATACTGGAAGCCATCTGTTTGTAAGCTCTTTCACCTCCAGGTACCAGGTAGGGGGCACAAGACTGATGACCATGAGAATGTTTCAGGCACCAGGCAAACAAGGCAAAGCTAGTTGGGACTCTTGCTTAAGCAAATCCTGACCACAGTTCTTGCTGCTGGGAGCCGTCCTCAACCTCCATACGACCCATTTTTCTACTGCCAGAAAACCTCCCTAACCCCTCTGCTGAAAGTTCCCCACCAACTTCTCAGTTCCTGGGGCCTCCCTTGATATCTCCTGTCATGAGTTCCCCATACAATGGATTTTCCTTCTATAAATCACCCCTGTACTCCAGCCACGTGCTACTGCATTCCTTATGCTGCATAGGCTGTGACCCATAGGCTCCCTTTTGCTGGAAACATTCTTTGATTTCCTGGAGATGTTTCCCAATCTGGCCTATCTCCACACGTCCAGAAGCCCTCCCTGGTTTCTCCAAGCTTCCATTCCCCAGGCATCTCTCTGGCTCCTCCTAGTCCCTTGCCTCACAAAGACACTTCATTGCTAGAGCTTCTATGGAAGATGTCCGTTTTGTTATTTTGCTTCCTTGCATCACCATTCCTGGCAGCAGGAGGCATGGAGTATTTATTATGATTTAGTTAGAAACACAGTGGGGCAAATTCATCCCTAGTGATTTCTTCAATTTTTGTGGATTTATTCCAAGGCGGAATTTATTGTGTACAATTATTGTTTCTATGAACAATGAACACAAGCTCAAAGTCAGACAAATGGAAATGAAAGCCTGTAGGGCAGGGGTGGACAAACTACGGCCTGGGGGCCGCATCCAGCCCTCCAGATGTTTTAATCTGGCCCTTGAGCTCCCGATGGAGAGCGGGGCCTGGAGCTTGCCCCGCTCCGTTGCTCCAGCCGGGGAGTAGGGTCGGGGGCTTGCCCTGCTCTGTGCGGCTCCCAGAAGCAGTGACATGTTCCCACTCTGGCTCCTACGCATAGGGGCAGCCAAGGGGCTCCGCATGCTGCCCCCGGGAACCCCAGCCAATGAGAGCTGCAGGGGCGACGCCTGCGGACAGGGCAGCACACAGAGCCACCTGGTCGTGCCTCCGCATAGGAGCCAGAGGAGGGAAATGCCACTGCTTCTGGGAGCTGCTTGAGGTAAGTGCCGCCTGGAGCCTGCACCCCTGACCCCTTCCTGCACCCGAACCCCCTGCCCCAGCCCTGATCCCCCTCCAGCCCTCTGAACTCCTCGGTCCTAGCCCGCAGCAACTTCCTGCACCCCCAACCCCTCAGCCCCACCCCAGAGCCTGCACCCCCAGCCGGTGCCCTGACCCCTCACCCCTGCACCCCAACCTCCTGCCCCAGCCAGGAGCCCCCTCCCGCACCCTGAACTCCACATATCTGGCCCCACCCCAGAGCCTGCACCCCCAGCCGGAGCCCTCACCCCCTCCCGCACCCCAACACCAAATTTCATGAGCATTCATGGCCCGCCATACAATTTCCATACCCAGATGTGGCCCTCGGGCCAAGAAATTTGCCCACCCCAGCTGTGGGGGAAAAGTTCTTGTGTCTTAATGAAACCTCAATGCTGCCCTGCCAATGCCTATTCCAGTCCTGTGCTTCCCCACGTAGCTCTGCCAATGCCTCTCAATCCTGCCCTGTAGCCGCACTGAGTTCAGCCTGTGCACCTCTGTCCTGACTTGGTCTGAAATTGCCCTGTAGCTTTTAATGTAGGACCCTTATCTAAGAGACTCTGGCGGGTGCACTCTGAGTTCACTTAGTGCCCTGGGAACTTCCTTTGCAGTATCAACACAAGGCACCTCAAGTTGTGATTTGCTGCTTTCTGAACACAGTGTGTGCTACATGTCTCAAGACAGGACACCCAGGATTGGGCTGCTGCTTACCCCCTAATTATAAAAAGAAGAGTTTGGGGAACACAAGGCAGGGACAGCAGCAAAGGAGACAAGCTATCAGCATTTCTTAAGGTGGAAGCAGAGGTCTTGCCACTCACATGAAGAGTAGTTAAAATTGCAAACTTCATTTGCAGTTTTTACTGAAAAATTCCCAAGTTTTACACAAGTAATTATTCAGTTTTTATTGATTTTTTCATCCAATTTTGGGCCACTCAAGTACATGAAGAAAATCCAATGCATTCCATTAGTTAGATGTGTTTATGTTACTAATAAGTTAGTCTAAGTGTAAAGTGTGAGACTGTTGGTCAAAGTAAGACAATGTGGTAGAAGATACGCACGCACATGCATGTGTGTACATATAGTCACAAACTGTTAATATACAGTTCATTAAATAAACCACAGCATTAAACTGCTTTTACTTTCAATACTATTACTTTTTTGTTACTTTTTTTTCTGTCCTCCTGTCCCCCCAAAACTGTCAAGTTAAGTTTCTGCACTGATTTTCACACATTTTAATTTTTTTGTAATAAACAGAGATGAAATTCCCAGGAAATTTTAAACAAAATAATCACTGAAAATAAAGGTCCTTGATAATAGTCAGGCTCAGCTGATATATTTTGCTACCTGACATTTGATCGCTCCGTTTGCCTATCAGGACTTGAATTTTCAGGTTGATTTTGATTAGTTCCTTTGTCCTTCCCCACTCCCTTCTAGGACCTGTTCTTGGGAATGCACATAAAGTACCACTGGATTGGTCTGAGGAACAGCACAGGCAGTGGCTGGACCTGGGAAGACGGCTCAAAACTCAACAATACAAAGTGAGTTTGGTTTCAGTTTAAAAAAAAAAACCAGCAGCACTCTGAAGAGCTAGATCATCAGATACTAACAGTGTTTATCAGTCCTTGCTCAGGCAAAACTACTGAGGTATAGGTACAGCGCCATAGCTATGCTGGCATAACCCCACAGTGCAGATGCATCCTACACTGAGGGAAGGGTTTATTCTGTCAGTGTAGGAACACCATATTCCTGAGGGATGCACAGGCGCTGACTTTTTTCTTTCCAGATGGGTGCTCCATCCCCGCTCCACCCTGAGGCCCTGCCCCTACTCCACCCCTTCCCCCAAGGCCCCACTCTCACTCTGCCTCTTCTCGCTCCTGCTCCGTCCCCTCCCCCGAGCATGCCCTGCCTTGCTCTGCCTCTTCTCACCCCCTCTCTGCCCCTTCCCCTCAGTGCCCGCCACTGAGCAACTGGTGGGTGCTGAGCAACTGGTGGGTGCTGAGCAACTGGTGGGTGCTGAGCAACTGGTGGGTGCTGAGCAACTGGTGGGTGCTGAGCAACTGGTGGGTGCTGAGCACCCACTATTCTTTTTCCATGGGTGCTCCAGCCCTGGAGCACCTACAGAGTCAGTGCCTATGGCTAGGGGGACAGAAACATTCTTCTGCTGACCTAGCTGCATTGACACCAGGGGTTAGGTCAGCATATCTACGGCGCTCAGGGGATGTGGATTTTTCTCATCCCTGAGTGCTGTAGTTATGTTGACCTAAATTCTAAGTGTAGACCAGATCTTATGCACCGTCAAATTCTACTCTACCGCCATCAGCATGACTCCAAGGCCACTGAGCCTTTTTCTCTACCACTCTGACCCAAGACCCTCTTAATGCCAGCTAGCAAAGGGGTGCAGAGTAGCTACAGGGAACTCCTGGGTCTGGTATGTGCATTCTAGTTCACAAAAGAATGTCATGTGAGGTCTCAAATAAAATCCGATGTCACACTAGTCATCTATATAATTGTGAAACACATGTACGAATGTTACGTAAGGAGTTATGTAAATACGCTCAAAACCAAGTTCTTATAGACTGTGTCTAGGGACTGGTCACTGGTAATAACAGGTTTTCTGACAGACAAGAAATGTTTATCTATATGGCTGTTTACATGTTAAGTATTGTTCACAATGGGTCTTCTCTTATTAGTCTAAACTGAATGTTAATCATAGAACTGGAAGGGACCTCGAGAGGTCATCTAGTCCAGTCCCTTGCACTCATGGCAGGACTAAGTATTCTCTCTAGACCATTCCTTAATGAAGGATTGTAAAACATCACAGAGAGAAAAATAACAGGAAGAAGCACACAGTGGAGTAGGGGGAGAGAACACTATCTTGAGGCGCACATCAAAAGTTTACTCTACTATATTTGGGAGACAAGACAACACCATGTCATCCTTCACCTAGGAAGTAAACGGGTAGCCTATTTGCTTCATGAAAGAGGGGTCTTGTTCTCAGCTAGGCTTAGTTGAAAACACTTGAGAGAACCGTGGGTGAGATAAGCTTCTTTAGACAGGAGTGTAACTTGTTAGTTAAGTTTAGTCTCTAGAAAGTGTTATGATTTTCTTTTGTATGTAACCATTTGTTTCTAATACTCATACTCACTATCACTTGCATCTCTGTGCTTTGATCATAAATTTATTCTTGTTTTTACTATAAATATATCTCAGTGCTGTGGTGTTAAGCAAAATGCTGGTCCTGAGTTAAATCTGACAAGCTGTTGTGTACTGTTCCTTTGGAAACAACAGGCCTGGTAATTCTGTGAGTGTCTAGTATACTGGGGCTGGACACTTCAGGGAAGGCTCAGAAGACTTGGGGTTGGTTTGTGCCTATTACTAACCTGTAGAGTGAGAGTGAGGCCTGAATGGCAGTTCTTGTGTTACAGCAGGCACAGGCAAGACTGCCTCATGCTAATGGCAGGTGGTGGTGAGGTACCTCACAGCCCTGGGTACTCCTGGGGAGCGTCACAACCACTTTGCACAGTATGACATCATTTACACCTGTGAAAAGTAGCTATAAAATCTTACAGCTCTGAAGCTGATGTTACCTGCATCTCTGTAAATCAAGAATTATTCTACTGAAGTTAATAGTGTTACACTGGTTACAGTTTAGAGTCCCACTGGTGTTAAACTGGTTTAAATCAGATCAGAATCAAGCCCTACTTTTCTGATTTGGGAGCATTTCACACCCACTTTACACTGGTGCAAGTGGCACAAAAAGTTCAAGTCAGTGAAGAATTAGGCCTGGTCTACGCTTAAAATTTAGGTCGACATAGCTGTGCCACTCAGGTGTGAAAAATCCACCCGCCTGAGTGTCGTAGCTGTGCCGACCTAAGCCCCGCTGCCGGTAGGTCAACAGAAGAATGCTTCCATTGACCTAGCTACTGTCACCTGGGGAGGTGGTGTTCCTACACTGGCATAGCTACGGCTATAGTCTCTATAGTGTAGACATGGCATAGGCCCTGTGGCGTTAGTAAAATTATTCTGGATTTACAGCAGCATAAACCAGCGTTTGAGCCTTCATTTTTGCTCATTCTGTTGCCTGAGTAAGGACCTCAGGATTTGGCCCTGGGGCTTTATAATAATGGCAGAACACTTTCCCTCTCTCTAGCACCTTCTCAAAGCACTCCAGGTAATGAGCTAGCCTGACACCCGCTCGGTGGGGGAGCTCCGTGTTGGTATTCCTATTTTGCAGATATGGAAGGTGAGGCCCAGAGATGTGAGCCAACATGCACAGGGTCACGCAGTGTGTCACTGACAGAAGTAGGATGAGGCTCTCATGACTCCCCGTCCTATGCTCTAGCTACTTGACCAGTTTCCCTTTGGAATTCCAACTTTCGTATTCTAAAGAAATCCGCTTTGCCACGCTCCTCCTGACCCAGATGCCCCCGGCACGAACACACACATCGCTCAAGTTGCTAAAGTTAATTCACTGCACCGTGTCCTTGTCTAGTACTGGCATGGGTTTCGTGGTGATAATGGGCCGGGGGGTTAGTCTATATACGCAGTCTCTATTAGTGTCTGTTTTGGATTCAGTGACCGCTGCCCCTTCTGCGGCTGTTCCTGTCACCTCCCCCCGACAACCATAAAGAGTTTTCTGCCTTGCCTTTTAGTGATGACTCTTACTATTTCTCCTCAGTCTGTGTTCTCTGTGTCTCTTTTGCAGGGTCATCTCTAACAGCCCCGTGCAGCACTGTGGCGTCCTGGTGATGGGTGCCCTCCAGGCCTCCAGCTGTGCAGTTGATTTACCATGGATCTGTGAGAAATCCCCCAAGTAACCTCCTCCTGCACTTTCCCACAGAATAGTCTTCACTCACACTCAGCCAATGGATCTGGACCCCAACAGCGCATCCAGACCTGCCTAATCCTTGTTCCCAGTGGGGCAGGCTGGTGCTGCTCCTAGTAGGAGGTTTGTGTCACCATTGCCCTCTGTTGAAATTGCACAGCCATGTAGGAGACTGAAATCTGATTCATGGACTTTCAGCTCCCTGAGGCTGGAGCTCTGAGGGTGAGTTCTGTGCAAAAAACCTAGATCCATTTGCAGTCCTCATCTTTCAGGGCTGGGAGCCTGGGGCTGCCCCTGCCCAGGCTTGGCTTCTGGGGACAGCGACCGAGTGAACCGGAGCCCCCCATCCCTCAGCATGTTTGACCACTGTCCCCGGAAGCCAAGCCCAGGGAAGGAAGGGGGCAGGGAGCGCAGGGGCCCCGGGCTGGGGGAGGGGAGGAAACATGTGGAGGTCACGTGTCGTCCCCTTTAGCTCATGTCCCCTAGTTTGGGGAGGCACCAGTCTGTCCAATAGTGTAATGAACCAGCTAGTCTGTGTCTGTATCACCACTGTCCTCTTTTGGAGCAAATCAGAACTGTTTAGCAATGTATGAGATTTGGAAGGATTCGACTTTTATTGGTAAATGTTGATTTCACTGTACACACAAACGGATGAAAAACATATTTCCATTGATAATCAAAATGTACAGAGAGGCAAAGTAAGAGAAATGCTGCTTGAGAACTTATTAGAGTTTGATTTAAGGTTATTTGCTTTGTGTATTTTGGCTTGTGATGTTGACAATTTGTGTTTTAATAGTTATACAGCTTTAACTTTTTGAATTTCAACATCTACTGTCATTAAATATTGCCTGACTTCTCCATAATTTGCCACAACCATAACATTTAAATAGATAAAAATCTAAAATAATATTTAACGTTAATATTAGCCATTGAAATTATAAAAAAAAAAATCTAATTCTTCCAGGCCTAATTATAGGCCTCCTTTAGCTTGAGTGGTTCAGGCCTATACTTGTGGAGTAGTTATTTATTTAATAATCACGTGTATTATGGTAGTGCCTAGGGACCAACTACGAATGGGCCCCCATTGTGCTCACTGCGGGACAGACACAGAGAAATAGATGGTCCCTGCCCTGAAGAGCTTACAGTCCATGTAGGCAAGACAGAAACAGGGCAGAGAAGGAATAGAACACACAAGCAGAGCGAGCAATGAGGTGGCAGCAAATGGCATGTTAGTGACATGATTTTTTTTGAGGGGTGGCGGTGTTACTTGGGAGGGGATCACCTATATGGAAAGAGAAGTTGGGGAGAACATGGCAGCACTCGAGTAATTCTGGAATGCTGTAGAACAGCATTACTGATGGGCACAGAGTGGAGGGAGGGGTGAAGGACGGGGCACCCCACCTCCCTTGGCTGGCTCTGAGCAGAGACTCAGCAGCAGCTGTCGTTTCCCCTCTGGACCATGCCTGAGACAGCATAGTAGGGTGGCCCTCTGGCGGGGGACCCATCACTTGCACAGGAGGTAATGCACTGGGGGCCTGGGCTTGGTACATATTGTCCCAGTGAAGGGACATGCTCAGTCTGGACACCTGGGCCAGGGCGAGGCACAGCCTGGAGAGCATGGGGGAGGTACCATGCAGTCCCCCGGGCCCTCAGCGCCTCTGCTTCCCAACATACAGGCTGCCGTCCTTTTCCCCTCTGCTGTCTCGCCCGGAGCAGAGAACTTGGGGAAGTGCCAGGGCCTCCCCCCCCCCCCCCACACCCACAGTGCTGGAACACCGGCAGAGGCTCCCCTTTTGGATGGGGATGCGAGCGCCCCTCCCCATTACCTCCTGTGCTGCTGTCTGGGTGTGGCTGGGAGGGAGGTGGTGGTTGCTGGGTTTGTGCTCAGAGCCAGCCAGAGGAGGAGAGGCCTGGGTCCCACTTTGTTGCACCCCATCCCTCCCTCCCCTATGGTCACCCCCTTCTTCCTCCCAAGGTGTGGGGTGGAGCTGTTATGCTCCTGTACCAGATGTGGGCTGGCTACGGAGCTTTCTTGTACACACCAGATGTGTTCATCATAAGATCCTTTAAAACTCTGCCAGGTAAAGCTGAGGGCAAGTCTATACTACAGAATTAAGTCAACCTAAGTTACTGAGGTGGCTGTACGCCCATGTAATTAAATTGCTTTTGAACATCCACACTGCGTTCCTTGTGTCGGTGGTGTGCGTCCTCACCAGGAGTGCTTGCACTGATTTAACTGTCATTGTGGGGCACTGTGGGACAGCTTCTGAAAGGCAGCAACAGTCAGTGTAAGCAATGCAGCGTCTACATTGACACTGTGTTAACCTAACTACATCGAGCTCAGCACTACACCTCTCATGGAGGTGGAATTATTAAATCGGCGCAGGGAGCAAGTTACATCAGTTGGAGCTACATTTTAGTGTAGACACTTGCAGAGTTAGGTCAACGTAAGCTGCCTTACCTCGACCTAACTCTGTACTGGAGACCAGGCCTGAGGTTCATCTAACTATGGTGTGTTACACACACTGCCAGCTAGTGGCTGAACAGTATAATACAGTTTGGCTTTCCATTACATCTCCCCCTACCATTTACAATATTTACACTATCATGCTGTCTTTGAGGTTCAGTACAGGTAAGTCTGTTAAGTGTCTCTGAATTGTACTGGTTTTCTAGTTATATGACCTGAATGTGTAACCACTTGATCATCTGGCTATCCGTTAGTTGCAGCGACTGGCTGTGGTCAGTTTGGAATCCTTGAGTCGTCATCGTCTTCTGCATCTGCCATCTGTACCATTTGCTCTGTTAATCGTTCTTTCTGAGGAACAAACTTTAGATGTTGAACTCTCTACTGTTGGTCTTGATCGCATATGATCTGGGTGCTGGATTATTTTTCTTTATAACAGCTGGAGTTGTCCATCCTTTTTCACGATCTAGTTGGACATGAACATGGTCACCAGATTCTAGACCTGGCAGTTCTCTGAGTGATGTCTGTTGTAAAAGTGTTCATAAGCTTGTTAAGCCTTTTTACCCAACTTGCCCACTCTCTTCATGTCTGGCCACTTTGGAAATAAATTCTTTACCAAAGCTGGACCAGTAGTTCTGAGTTGTCTTCCCATCCGGAGTTGTGCTGGACTATATCCAGTAGTTGCTACTGGTGTTGGTCTGTAACTCAGAAGAGCAAGGAATGGATCTTTCTGCTGTAGGATTTTCTTGGCTGTCTGTACAGCTCTCTCAACCTCTTCAGTCGCTTATGGGTAATCCAGTCAGCTAGTAATATGATCAGAATCAATCATAATTAGTTTGGAATGACTAAAATTCTACTGCAATGAATTGTGGCCCGTTGTCTTCACTAGTTGCTCTGGAATACTGATGTAAGAAAAAGTGTACTTCAGTTTCTCAATAACATAATGACATGTAATATCTTTCAAGTACATTATTTCTATATACCTGGCAACCAGGTAATGATGTCTTGAGATATACCAGGGCACAATCCTGAAACATAGTTCAGTCATGATACCAGGTTATGTTCATAACTTTACATATAATGTTGCTATGTGTATTTTGCTATGATATTACTGATCAGCAAGTTGAGTTTTTAAATAATATCTCACAAGGCATACCTTGTACAGACATTATTACAATAGTGTGTGGACGCGGGTATATTCTGTCACATTTCCTCCCTTACAAAGCTGTAGTAGGGTTAGCCATTGGCTGCCCTGGAGGCTGCAGCTCAGGGCCCTCTTTCCTGGCTAGGGCATCTGCCACCATGTTTTCTTTTCTCTTTATATGTACAATATCCATATAAGATTATTGGGGTATAAAACTCCAATGTAGAAGTCTGGAATTTGAGCTTTTAGTTTTGTTTAACCAGATTAATGGCGAATGATCTGTCAACACCTTGAACTTCCTGTTAAAAAGATAGGGTCTTAATTGCTTGACTTCCCACACTATTTCATAACATTCTTTCTCTATAACAGAATAATTTTGTTCAGTAGGTACCAATTTTTTTCTTAAGAAAGCAATGGAGTGTTTTTTGTTATTTTCCCCTCTCTGCATCAGTACAATGCCTAGACCAATGTCTTATGCATTTGTATACATTTCAAACATTTTGTCAGAATCTGGACTAGTTAGCACAGGCTTTTCAAACAACATTTTATTACCTTATCAAAGCCCTCTTGACATGCCTTTGTCCATACAACTTTGTTGGGCTTTGTTTTTTTTATATAGATCTGTGTTTGCAGATACAATGTCACTGAACCCACACACAAACCTTCTGTAACTGCTTACCAGACCTATGAAAAATTGGACCTGTTTTTTGATTTGGGGTACAGGCCAATTTACAAAATGGTTTCAACTTTCAAGGGATCAGGGGATATTTGACCTCCCCCTGCCCAGTGTCCCAGAAAAGGAACTCTGGCTGCTTCAGTTTTGCACTTGGAGACTTTTATAGTTCGGCCGCCTCTTTGAGCTTTGACAGCACAATTTTTAAGTGTTTTTTGTCATCAGCCCAAGCCTTGCTAAACACTGCCTTGACGTACCCTTGCAAAGCTCAGCAAACCATTTAACACTTGGTTGACCAGCCTCTGAAAGGTGGCTCCTGCATTAATTAACCCAAATAGTAATATTGTGAACTCATACAGGCCCCTCTCAGTGCTGAAAGCTGATTTTTTTTCTGTGCACCTTATCTAAAGGAATTTGCCAATAACCTGTAGTTAAATCAAAAGAGCTGAGATATTTCGCTTTGCCTAAAAGGTCCAGTATATCATCAATTCTAGGCATGGGATACACATCTGACGCTGTGACAGCATTGAGTTTTCTGTAATTAACACAAAATCTTACAGCGGTGTCTGTCTTAGGGACCAAGACCATATCTGATGCCCACGAGCTGTCAGATTCTTTAATTACTCCCAGATCTAACATGCTTTGTATAGCTATATGAATTTGTTCCTGCACCTTGCCAGTGCCCCGTAGGGTCTGCTGGGAGGTGGCTGTGGTCCTTTCTGTAATGAGTCAGCAAGTGTGTCTTCCCTGGCTTGTTAGAAAATACTTCTGTATGTTCTTCCAGCACAAACAACACCTCTGCCCTTTCAACTGGTGTTAATGAACTGCAGATATCAATGCTTTCCAGAGAAGTCAGTTTGGCATTCAGCCATCAAATCAATGAGGTGGTGTGCCTCAGTTTCCCCTTCTACCATGGCTTTCCTGCTGTGATAGGCTTTGTCTGTTTACATGTAGTAGCTGTGGGACATTACCATGAAGCTTTTTAACATGATACATATCTTCATTTACCTCTATCACCTCAGAAGGTCCTTCCCAAGAATTTTGCATTGTATATTTTTTCACGGGGCTTAATACCAACACCAAGTCTCCTATTTAAGTAGAATGTTTACAAGTATGTTTATCATACCACACTTTTTTTTGGACTGGCTGTCTTTCAGGTTAGTTTGAACAGCACCCCTCATGTCTTTTAACTCTTTTCAGAACCTTTGTACATATTCAGTCACTGGCTCTCCCTGTGCCTCAGTATTAGCCAGAGCTAATGCTTCAGGATATCTAGTGGCAAAATTCACCATCACCAAACTAGATTTCTTTCCTCTTTGAGTAGGATGTGGCACAGGGCCCACAATGTCCATTGCTACCCTCAGAAATGCCTCTTGTATTACAGGCAAGGGGTGTAGTGGACTTTCTGGGGTCCTGCAGGTCTCCTGCAATAATTCCTCACATCATTCTGTATTCCTGGCCAGTAGAAATTTTTCTTTTACCTTCATGGGTTCTCTGTGCCCCAGGTGACCAGCAAAAGGACAATCGTGCTAGCAACATTAATTCCCCATGGTGCTGGGCAGGCACAACCAACTGCTTCTAGGGCTGCCCAGAGCTTTTGTTTTTTCCCATAGGAGCCTCTCTATACAATCCCCCAACTTCTTCAAAAACCTTCCCCCCCCCTTTTCCTTTCCTGGGGCTTCCTTTAGGACACGCCCTCTTATGCTCTCGAGAGTGGGGTGTGCCCCTTGTTCAACTGAAAAACACTAGTATCTGACAACACAGCTGTCCACCCTTAACCCCATGGGCGTGCTGCTTTTCTCTGCATTGCAGGAGCCAGCCTCAGCCCCTCCCATATGTGGAAACAAAGGGTACGTCTATACTTACCTCCGGGTCCGGCGGTAAGCAATCGATCTTCTGGGATCGATTTATCGCGTCTTGTCTAGACGCGATAAATCGATCCCGGATCGATCCCAGAAGTGCTCGCCGTCGACGCCGGTACTCCTGCTCCGCGAGAGGAGTACGCCGAGTCGACAGGGGAGCCTGCCTGCCGCGTGTGGACCTGTGGTAAGTTCGAACTAAGATAGTTCGACTTCAGCTACGTGAATAACGTAGCTGAAGTTGCGAATCTTAGTTCGAAGTGGGGGGTTAGTGTGGACCAGCCCACAGAGTTTCCTTCTGTTGTAGAGGAGTTAGAATAACCTCTCCTCCCCGCCTTCCAGTTTCTGAGACTTTAACACTTCTCTCTGGGATCCCAGCACAATATTTCTAGAGCCCTTCACGGACTGCATGGATACAAAGAATTGGATCTGCATCTGACCCGCATCCAGGAGAATCAACTTGTATCTGACCTGTGGTCCGCACTCTCTTTTTTCTGTATCCGCATCTGCATCATACCCACACTCTATCTCTGTGCCTCTCTCAGGAGGAGCATCTGTGTGCGTGCGTGTGTTCTGTATAAGAAAGCTATGTGGCCTAATAAATAAGCACACTATTATTATTTATTATTTTAAACATCAATCTGATTATACAACAGGCATCAGAACAAATAGCCTTTTACATAAAAAGTAATAAACATCTCAAGTCAATAATGCTCAAAATCACAAACTGAACTATAAAATAAAAAGGTGGCAGCCTGTTTAGCTTGTGATTTATCAAGTTATCACACTTGGAGCTCAGCAATCCCAGTTTCTTTGCACCAGTCACCAGTTCTTTGGCTTAAGGTTGGTTTTCTCCCTGTAGCGGTTCGTGTGTTGAGGAAATTAACAGAGTGTTTCCATCCAGATTCCTGCCCTTATCACTCGGGGTTTGCAGTCTTCTCCCAACAGCTGGAATGTCAGGGGCTGAGGAGGGAGCCTTCACCTCCTTGTCATGCAGCTGTCAGTCTCCAGGCTTCCTGCTCAACACTTCTTGCTGTGGTGTGCAATATTCCATTGATTTAAAGCCCCAGTGAGGTCTCAATCAATAAAGCTGTTTCCTGCATGTGGTGCAATGTGTTGCTGGTGTTGTTAAGGGAAAAAAATGCCATGAGTACTAGTTCCTCTGGCAGGTTGCTTGGGTTTTTTAATTGATCACAAAGCCCCCCCCTTGTGGTTAGGTGAGGGGATTATCTGCATCACCCAGTGTGAGTTGCTGACAAAGAGGTAACTGAAGCTGATGATACTCTAGTCTAAATAGTCCATAGGGCAAGGGACAGGGAGTCCATTCTCCCTGTGGAGGCATGCAAGGGGAATACTATCACAGGGCTACAGTGCTTAATTTGTGCTGGAACTGAGCCCTGGCACCTCTTGGCTTGGCAGGTCATCCTCTGCACCTCCCTAGAGTGCTGGGGGGGGGGGGGAGCGAGGAGCAACGACAGGTGCTCCGTGACTCCAGGTTAGCTTCTCGGGGGGGGGGGGGGGTGAGGGTGTTCTCCGGCTGCCCAGCCAGTGCTTATTTTTTTGCTGGGGCTGAGCCCTGGTACCTCTTGGCTTGGCAGGTCATCCTCCACATCTCCCTAGGGGTATATGAGGGAGGAGCAAGGAGCAATGACAGGTGCTCCGTGACTCCAGGTCAGTTTCCCCACATGGGCGCAGGAGGGGGTCAGGGATTAGGTGCAAAAGTGGCACAGTGCAGGAGTGAGGGGCACAGGAGGGGAGTGAAGGTGCTCTCCGGCCACCCAGCCAGTGCTTAATTTGTGTGGGGCCGAGCCCTGGCACCTCTTTCAATACAAATTAAGCCCTGCAGGGCTGTCTACCAGCCTTGAATTGCAGGACTTCGTCTTAAATGTCTTCCTAGGGATAGCTGATTTTCTTTGACGTGTTACTGTGTAAAAACATTAAACCATCCACCATTTTTAGCTTAAGTGAAGTACGATTCTCATTGTGTGACCAGAGACTGAGAAGCCTGTCTTGGAGGGTGCACTGAATGCAGTGATGAAATGCACAAACGTGCAACTCGATTGAGAAGGGGAAAGTTGTGCTTGTGTTGTCTCCACCACTCCAGCAGTTGCACATCTTCATTCTTTGTCAGCTTCATCATTGTCACTTCCACACTTGCTATCCGAACCCTCAAACTCTGTATGTGACCATTTTACCTCCTTTGATGATGAAGTCTGTGTAGCTGATGAAAGAAGTGTAAGATTCTTTGCAGGAATATTTTTCTCCTGCAAAGAGACAAGCTTCTTGGTCTCTTGATAAACTTCCTTTCTCTCCTCTTCAGTGAACACTTTCATCCCCTTCATTCATGGGTGCAGGAAAACCGCTACTCTGTGCATAGGCTTGATTTCAAACTTTTTGATGAGACATTGCAAGACTTTGGATTTGAGTTGACTTAGACTATCTACATCAGTGGTAGAAGGATGGAGATGCTTTTTCAGCCTTTCATACCAAATGGACACCAAGTGGAGAGTGGGCTGTATGACTGCTCTAGCGCATCTAATGCTTCCTTGAAGGGTTGCAGGAATTCTATTAACATGCTCAAAGTGTTGTGGTCAATGCCATCAATGAGCTGAGTATCCCCCTTTTCTGTCAAAATTTCATATATTCTGTCCTACTGCTCCTCAATTGTCTTAAACATGGCTGGGTTGCTGTTCCATCATGTTTCTCCTTCGCCTTTCAGAGACTTTTGCAGTCTGCTTTGAAGTCCAGATCTCCTGAAATAAGTAATGAGATTTTGGCTTGCATTGATCAGTTTGGTTACTGTTTCCTCTTTCTGATTTCCCGGTTTGGTAGTGTTCTCAAATACGGTATTTATAATGTGCGTTAGGCAGCTTGTTCACACATAGGACTTGAGGGCTGCAACCACATTTGTTCCCCAGTCGTAACGAAAGCCATCTGGTTGGTAATGTTATGTATAACAAATCTTCTGAGTGATTAACAGCTGAACGAATGTTCTCTGCAGTTTTTGGTTTCCTGCTCTCAAACTGAGCCACACAAAGCACCCGCTCCGCCATTCCGAACTGTTGTGGCTCTGTGTAATGAACAGTTACTCCCAAATAAGCAACCTTTCTGTAATCATCCCTCAACAGATTGAGGGTAACTCCCCCACCCACTGTGCCAAGAATGTGTTTCAGCTTTGTGGAGATTTGTTTTCTTTTTTCTTCTACCAGACGTGCAGCATGCCAGGCTAATGTTGTGGAATGTGGTATTAGCGTACGTGTATCCATTTGACCATATTTGGCACCCATGTTAATCAAACATTGAGAATATTCAAGGAATCCCTAGCTGCTGACTACCTTGAAAGGTCTTATGTCCGTTGCTATAAACATCATTAATTCCTGAGTCACAGTTGTCTTCAGGTCTTGTGTGATAGCGACAGATTTCTTGGTGAATATCTTCAGAAAACTGAATCCTGATTCCGGTTTACGCTTTTGTTTAAATAAGTTTGAAGCACCAGTTTTATGGCTAGTAAAAGCACAGACTCTTTTGCATACAACACATGAAACATATCTAGCCACCGTATCTTCGTTTTCATTAATAAGAAATCTAAATGTATTCCAAATTGGTGATTTGCCTTTCTCATTTCCCTTCAAACTGTATGCACTAGCACTTAATTTCTTTTGAATTTCTTTCTCTGTTGGCTTTTCAAATACAGGGTTTGGAATCTTTTCTGAGGGCAACTGGCAAGGAAGTACAGAGGAGTGACACAATGACTATTTCTATTTGTGCTCATGAACTGACACCACAATTAAAAAAAAAAAAATCTTTCACCAGTATTAGCTGAATCTGAATAAATGGGGTGCATGGTACGTAACACAGGGTGCAAATTGCACGGTACAAGCCATACAGGGTGCATCGTGCACAGTGCAGCATGCAAGGTGAATTGCATAAAATGCATTATACCGTGGGGGGGCAGTATATATGGTACAAAGCTGTCCCATTCTCATTTCCCTTAGGCAGAAGTGGTGTGGTTGCTGCATGAAATGGGTTTCTAGGATGTATGTTCCCAGCTGCAGAGCTATGTTGAGATACAGCGAGCATCGCATAATGAGAGGTTTGTACTTCCACCTTCTCTGGAAGTAGGATCCCAGAGACCGGGAAGCAGCTGTCTGAAGCTATGGCTTCCTGACTTTCTTTGCAGAAGCAGCTACCTCCCTCTCCAACTGACCTGATCTGTTAATAATGAAGTCGGGAGAGGTGTCGGGGGGGAAGGGGGTGTTGAGGAGAGGGAGGCAGATGCTTCTGCAGCTTTGGCTTCCTGACTTACTTTGTCTCCCCTTTGTATATGGAGGGAGAGGGAGTATAGAGAAAGGTGAGGTGATAGATCAAGACAGGCAGCAAAATTCCCCATGTGCCTATCGCCACAGTTTTAGCAGCCAAGCAACTTAGGAAACCTCTCCCGACTTGGTGCACCTTGGCTAAAGGTACAGGAATCTTATGTCCTCTGACTGCCAGAAGCTTCACTTCTTGGTCAAGTAACATGTCACTCTTTTGGACCACAGTTTCTTTGACCAGAGGGATCTGTGCAAAGGTTATTTACTCTGGCAGCTTTAATAAATTCCATATCTACTCCCACAGGGTCAGTCCTCACAAAACTCGTCAGGTGAACTGTAGGTACTCCTGGAGTTTCTGTGTTAAGGACAGTTGCATTAATATGGTTGAAGGGGGTTTAATTTCTTTTAGCTTAGAGTACTGTTTTTTTCAGGTAGTCAGTGGAGTTACATTGGAAACACCTTCTTGGTCCCATCTCCTTTACAGGAAGTTTGTGATGGCGATTTCCAGGAGAGGAATGATTCAGAGGGGGTGAGTGCCTAGGCTCCCAACCACCTTCCTTCCCAGGAGTAAAACTGGATCCCCCCTTTACACTGGGTTTGAACCCCTCCTTGTGTGGCTTGCACTCATTGGACATCTGGACTTGCACAAAGGCATCTGTCAGAACGGCCATAACTTGCACAGAATCTAAAGATTTATCCCGTAATATATTCCTAACCACTGTCAAACCTTGTTACCCATTTTCTCATTAGGTCACACATTTTATAGGCATATTCACTATGACTCATGCCGGCACTTTTCTTGAGATTCCTAAGTCTCCCCTATGGGGAGATCCACACTGCTGCAATCGATGCAGCAGGGATTGATTTAGGGGGTCTAGTGAAGACCTGCTAAATCGATGGCAGAGCGCTCTCTGGTTGATCCCCGTAGAATAAGGGAAGTCAACCAGAGAGCATCTCCTGTCAACGCAGTACAGTGAAGACACCAGGATAAGTCGACTTAGGCTACGTTGACTCCAGCTACATTATTCACATAGCTGGAGAAGCATAACTTAGGTCGATTTACCCCCCTTAGTGAAGACAAGCTCTAAATTTTAACATATACAGTTGAAGAGTAATTTGAAACATTTTCAGAACAGCGTTTTAAAATTCAGAATATGTGGGGTGGCTGAGGAGGCAGTATGTGCTACTCTACTGATGAACCCAAGAAGCTATCTCCCTGGACTCAGGTTGTTCGGGAAGAGACAAGCTTTTCCCACGGGGTGGCTGGAGGTCTTGGGGGGGCACAGCATGGCTGGAGCGGCTCGGGGTGGGGTAGGGCTTGGGGGTCCTCTGGCCACGACGGAGCTCAGGTTGCGATGGGGGAACCTTGGGCAGAAGGGGTGGGGCTGGGGGGCTAGCCTCCCCAAAGCGGGGGCTCCACCCACAGCCCATGTTTCTGACACTGATTTGTGTGTGTCCACAGCATCCATGTATGCCTTTAGGGCATCTTTGAGTCACAGGTAATTGAATGCAATGCTGAGCTCCATGACAGAGTGTCTGCTACTACCAGATTTTTTCTAGGAACATATTTATCAGTTGCGTTAAATTGCATTAACTTTAGCAATAGACATTTGCACCTCAGCAGTGTTTGGTCTAGATTTGTTCCGCTGATGCAGGTTACAAACAGTTGATGGTCTGTTATCAGTATAAACAAATATCCATAAAAGTTCTCACATGCCCATGCTCTTGCCGGGCACTCCTTTTCCATCTGTGCACGTCATTTTTCTGCCTCTGTGAATGTGCAAGAGCAAAATGCAACAGGTTTCCACTCAGAGCCATGTTGTTGCAACAATGCACCACCTGCTTGTATCTGCACGGACCATTGTGGGCTTGCTCAGATCACAGTACTTGAGAACTGGAGCTGTAGGGATAACTTCTTTTACCTTTTTGAAGGCGATTTCTTGATTTGGCTTCCATAGCCAAGATGTGGTGGACTTTAATAGTTTACTCCAGTGGTTTTGTCACTGTAGAAGGGTCTTGTAGGTATTGATCAAGGTAATTTACCATCCCCAGTATACGTCTGGACTGGTTACAGAGCTCACTTATACACACCAGATGGTGATCATCATAGGATCCTTTAAAGCTCTGCCAGGTATGGCTGAGGTTCGCTTAAATAAGGTATTTTACACACAGTGTCACCTAGTGTCTGAGCAGTATAATGCAATTTATAATTCCATTACAGGAGCTCTTTACTGCCGCACAGGTTGAAGGGTCCTGGCAGGAATATAGTGACTCCCCCCACCCCTTCTTTTGATTCCTGTGAGCAAGTCAACCTGCATTGGAGTCAGCAGGGCTCCAGTGGAGACGTGAGCTCCGACACTTCTTTTAGGACTCAAGCACTGGGACTGGGCAGGGTAAGAGGGGCAAGTGTGGACAGGAGTGAAGCTGAAGTGAAGAGACTGTGAGGGAGGCAGAGAGAGAAGGTTGGTGCAAAAAGCCAATCCTCACAGAATAGAGAGAGCCCAGTTCTATCCCTACTATTGTTAAGTTCCTAGTGGCCGTGAGGTGCAGCAAAATGGCAACCGTGATATCCTAAACCAGCTGCAGATTTGGTCCGAAAATCCTAGATTGGTGGGACGTCTTGAAATACCCTGCTAGAGACCAATGTGGGAAAAGTTACTTCTATGTTGTACATGGATACAGTAGATAGAAAAGTTAACACATCCAGTGGGATTGTATTCTGTAAAGCTGTGAATAAATGAAAACTAGGCTATGACATGGACATCCTAGGCACCTGGGGTAGCATACATTTCTATGCACAAATTGCAACAGACAAACAAATCATGGATTTTATTCTGTTTGGATTCCACGTTACAGGAGACATGCTTGGACACTGATTCGGGGAACTGTTGCTTATCCCTTTTCTGTTTTACAAGGATACATTTCACAGCTATCTGATTGCAACTATTGGCTTGTGTGTGTTAGTAGGGTTAATGAGCTTTCTTTTTGTAAAAAAGGGTCTGAATAAGTTCTCCCCTGACCTCAGGAGCAGACCATATGTGCACAGACACTCCTACCCTGCCTAGGTGATCAGCAGAGAGAGCTGCTTTGCCAAAGTGATCAATTTTGGCTGTTTTGGGTCACAATTCACTTTAGTGAAGTCGGGAAGGTAACTGAAATACTTCTCTGATAGGTTGTCCCTCAGTAAATACAATCCATCTTAAATTCTCAATTCCTGAAGGACAATCTACATTTGTTGCTATATTTGTTGCAGAATATTTGGATGCTAATATTTTAACTGTATTGTTAAGTTTATTAACCTTAATTTGGGATATTGCAGATTATATACTATATGTATTTTATGACTTTTAAACCAAACTTTGTACTTTGGGATAATTTAAGCTTTATACCCAGATTCACGGACACACTTTCCTTAACCTGTATATTAGATCATTTGAACATTAGCTTTAATAAAAAAAAATTAAATTTGAATTCAGGGGTAACAAAATGTTGTTATCCTTATTCTATGAGTAAAGGACAGCGGAACTATGCCTAGCAGGTCCTGATTGAGGGGATCACTCTGACTTTAACCTGACTTGCTAAGCAGGGGTAGTGATTCTAACTCCATATGAAAGTCAGAGGGGATGGGGACTCTGTTTAAAGAGTCCTAGATATCACTTGATTTCCCCCTCTCCAGTGTTAAAGCCAGAGTTGCTCAGACTCAGTTGAGAGTCTTTGGTTTTATTCAATGATTGCTAGAGTTTAAATTGCTGATAAAGCTCAGCCCCTAGATTAGGGTGACCAGACAGCAAATGTGAAAAATCAGGACAGGGGGTGGGGGGTAATAGGAGCCTATATAAGAAAAAGACCCAAAAATCGGGACTGTCCCTGTAAAATCGGGACATCTGGTTGCCCTACCCTAGATCTGCCTAACTGAGACCAGGCCTCAGAGTTTTTGTAGGAGCTCTAACTTTTGACTTACCTGGCTGGTGTGTGCTTAAATTCTCTGTATTCATAAAGATTTTGTACGTGTAACTCTAGCCAGAACCTCAGTGAGAGCTGAGCCGGTTTGATGTGCAAGAAGCTATGTTCCTTGTTGTTCCTCATGTTTTTGGTGATTTTTGTATTCCTGCTTTAACCAACTGCATTGGGATTGATATTGGAAATGAAAATCAAATGCTTTTCAGAAGCCCACTGTCGGCAAATCGCTGGACAATACTTAGTATTTCTCTTTGTTGTCCTATAACTGAAGTAAGCAGCAGTGAGGAGTATTCAACTGCATTCACGATGGAAGTTCGCTAGTATCCTATGTTCCTGGGCCTGTGCACTGCTGCCTCACTCTAGGCGTCCAGACACCCATCTCCTGCTTCAGCCCCCGTGCGATCTTCAAACCAGGGGAATAGAGGGGTTTGCTTGCCGAGCTTACATGCGGGGCCTGATCCAATAGCCAAGCTCAGAGGCCATCTACCAGATCGGGCCATGTTCGAAATGAAGATAATGGTGCTGCCACAACTGCTGCCCTTATAACTTTTAGCCCAATGGTTGGAGCACTCTGCTGGGATGTGGGAGACCAAGGTTCAATTCCCCCCTGTCCAGCATCAAGAAAGGATTTGAACATGGGTCTCCCACCACTCAGGAGAGTGAACTAATGAGTGGGCTCTGGGATAGTCTGATGTGAGGCTTCCTCTGTCTCTCCTGTTGAAGCTGTTCCACTCTTGATAAATACGTAACTAGGCATTGGGCCAAAGACAATGAGCAAGAATGACACTGCAGCCTGGTGGTTTGGGCACCCATCTGAGAGACCCAGGGTCCAGTCCCCCTGCTCCAATGACTCCCAGTGGGAGTTAGGCACCCTAGGTACTTTTGAAAATCCCACTAGGCACCTGTCTGCATCTTTCATTGCCTAAATACTGTTGTCCCTTTTTGACCTGAATGCTAAGTCAAAGATTGTGGCAATAGAAATCGGTGACAGTCAGGGATTTCTTTGATGCAGTTTTGTTTGCTCACAAGTAAGTGCAAAGTCCTGTCTCTCTGAACACAGAGGAAATGAAATAGCAGGAAACAGCTTCTTTTGCCCACAGCACTGAGAGCACCCTTTCAGTCTGCACCTTTCACTCAAAATAAATCTCTCCCCGGGTTTCTTTCAGGGTCAGTCACTGTGCTTTCATCTTCTCCTTCAGGCTCTCTCTCCCACTCTGGTCTTGTCCTCTGGTTCCCTCCCTCCCACCCCACCTCCACCTCCACCTCCACCTCCCAGAGGCCTGGTATACACTACAAAGTTAGGTCTAATTAACCTGCCTAGCGTCAGCCTAGTTGTGCATGTATCTACACTTACATTTGTTTCCCATCGATGCAAGCGCCCTGTTACAGTGATGCAGTAACACCACTTCCCTGAACGGCACTGAGCCACAGTTGACGTACTGAGGTTGACACAGGGTGAGTGTAGACCTTGCATTAAGCAGCTGTCTCACAATGCCCAGCACTGACTGATCTTTTCACAGTTGTGAACACCACTGCCCAGTGGTCATGGAGACCGGAACCGCCTCCCCTTGAAAACCCTGCAAATTTTTGAAATGCCTTTCCCTGATTGCCCAGCAAGGTGAGCACACCTAGCAGGTCTCCATTGTTTTGTGCAACTGCCCAGCCAACCAGGCCGGCTACACACCCGAGGTGAACTCTAGCCTGGAGCAGACCGGAGATATTGGCTCTCCTGGGCCTGTGGGGAGAAGAGGCTATGCAAGCACAACTATGGACCAGTCGTAGAAATGTGGACATCTATGATCAGTTTGCACAGGGGAGGCAAGAGAAGGTGTATGACTGGGACCAGCAGTAGTGACACTTGAAAGTGAAGGGACTGCATCAGGCATACTAGTGGGCCAGGGATGCTACCAGTTGATCCAATGCTGAACTGCAGACCTGTCACTTTTACAATGACCTGCCTGCCATCCTCAGCAGAGACTCCACCACGACCCTGCATGCCACCATGGATACCTCTGAGGAGTCTGAGTCACAGGCCACTGGTGTGAACTGAGAAGATGGAAGAGGGAGTAATAGGAGGAGGAGGAGGGAGGGCATACCAATGTAAGATCCATCTATGTTGCAAGCCAGTACCTGTTTTTGACTCCACCGCAATCCAGTCAGTCCTAAGAGTTGAGCATAGACAAGCCCTATGCAGGGGAAGGAACCTTGAGTAAGTATGTAAATTTATTTCCCATTACAGTGATGGAGCCCCCAACTTAACAGGACACAGCTATCGACTTTGCATTAATTTACTCGTATGGGAAGAGGTAACAGTACAACTAAGAGAGGTAGAGTTGCTATCTGCCTTGCATTTCCCTGTAGAGTTAGGCAGAGGAGGACCATGCAGAGCAGTTTGTTTATGTACATGTACATGTCCCTTGAATCCTCCTGAGAGATCTCAATGATCTGCAATCCTGTCTTGAAGGTTTCTAGGGATGACAGCCTTATTTCTTCCTCCACAGTAGGACACTTTCCCACACCAGTCAGCGATAACTCTGGCAAGAGCCATTGCAGTACACAGGCTAGTAGCATATGGGCCCGGGCGGCTTTGAAATGCCAGCAACAGCTTTGCTCTCTCTGCCTTTGTTACCCTCCGCTAAAATCACCACTGTCTGTGGAAAATGGTTCCAGTATTCAGTGCCATTGGCCTATGCTACATGGTTTCATGAAAAAGAACAATTCCCTCCTCATTTCCCTCACCCCTGGTGGGCTACGCTCAGCCTGGATGGTGCAGTGGCTGGCACTGAGCACAAACTCCAAAGCAGAAGTGTCAATTAGCATGGCTGGTGCAAAACTTTAGGGGAGCAAGGGAAGGGAGTTCTGAACTTTAATTTCTGCTTTCCTTTGTGACTATAGTGACAATGGAACCTCTGTGTGGTTTTTTTTTTTTTCTGTACCTGCTGCCATTGTGACCTTGAAGGCTCCCCCTACACACCGATGGAATACCTGAGCCAAATAAGGAGGAGAAAGAAGAGAACTTGGGAATGACATGTTCAATGAGATCCCGCAAGCCACTGCTGCATCAGATTGTGAGGAGAGGGCCTGGAGGGTAAACATTGAACACAGCCTGGAGAAGGAAAGAGCAGACTGGAGCAAGGCCCAGGACTCCCAACAGGAAAAGGAGAGGGAGATGCACAAGGACATAATGGGGCTACTCCGGCAGCAAACACAGATGCTGAAGACTCTTGTGGACATACAGGTTCAATGATACTGGGCTCGCCTCCCATTGCAGTGGAGAACTCCATTGTAGCACCTCCCTACACCCCCCTCAACATTCCATGTGGCACCCTACCCCGACACTCCACACCAGGGGAAACTATAAGGACAACCACAGCTTCACACATATTGACCTGTCAGAGCCACGGTTGCTGTATGTGTAGCAAAAATGGACGTGCATAATCTTTCCCCTTGTTAAGTTCTCTTCCATTAATTTGTTACATTTTTAATGTATTTGCTTTTGAATTGCACCATATGTTGTGAACTAATAAAGATTAATTATATTCCAGAAAATAGAGCTTTATTGATTAACAAAACCAGAGCAAAAAAAAATGTGTGCAGAGTGCCTAGTGGTATTGAAAGCACTCACTCACTTGTTATTGTGCAGTGTGAAACAACTCATAGGATCAGTGACAAACAGTGTGATAATCATAATGTACAACAAGCACCACACAGTTCCTAACAGGCCCCAAAACAGCAGGGCCAGGCAGAGCACAGTACACCACATGACATTACTGTGGCTCACTGTTAAAGTGCTCTTTCAAGGCCTCCCTCACCAATATAACTCCGTGTTGAGCTCTTCTAATAGCCCTTGTGTCTGGCTGTTCAAACTCAGCAGACAGCTGCTCCATCTCCACCCCGGCAGAAACTTTCCCCCTTTTGCCTCACAGACATTGTGCATGACACAGCAGGCATCTATAACCACCGGAATATTTTTCTCCCAGAGATCCAATCTTATGAGTAAACAACACCATCGTTCCTTTAATCTACCAAAAGCATGTTCAACTGTCATTCAGCACCTGCTGAGCTGATAGTTGACTCTTTCTTTGCTGCTGTCAAGGTGGCCTGTGTACAGCTTCACGGGCAAGGGGTAGGCTGGGTCCCCCAGGATCACTACTGGCATTTCGACGTCGCCATTGGTAATCCGCCAGCTGAGAAAGAAAGTCCCTGCTTGCAGCTTTCTGAACAGTCCTGTGTTCTTAAAGATGTGAGCGTCACGCACCTTCCCAAATCAGCCAACACTCATCTTGGTGAAGTGTATCCCCAGTGATCAACCAACACTTGCATAACCATAGAAAAGTAGCCCCTTCTGTTGATGTACTCTGTGGCAAGGTGGTCTGGTGCCAAAAGAGGGATATGTGTGCCCTCTGTCACCCCACCGCAGTTCAGGAACTCCTTTGCTGCAAATACATCCACTGTTTCCTGCACATTGCTGAGAGTCACGGTCCTATGTAGCAGGAAATGATTAATGGCTCTACACACTTGCATGACAATGCCCCTCACTGAGGATTTTCCAACTCCGAAATGATTTCCCACTGATGGTAGCAAGCTGGCATTGCAAGTTTCTACTGTCTGATCACCACTTGCTTCTTCACTGTCAGGGCAGCTCTCATTCTGGTGCTGGAGGGCTGGGGTAAGCTTGGCACATAGATCCAGGAATGTGGCCTTTTGCATCCAAAAGTTCTGCAGCTACTGCTTCTCATCTCAAACCTATATTATGAGGTGATCCCATCAGTCAGTGCTTCTTTCTTGGGTCCAGAAGTGGCAGCTGCTCCATGAACACCACCATCAATCTTGAACTGATTTTCACTGCATCCCACAGCAATGTGTGCTCCAAGAAATCGTCATATTCCCCACTGATTCGGTTTTTGTTATGGCTCTGCAAATACCAGAGGATTGTGCGCCCTCTGCTTGCTATGCTAATGACAAAAGTGGAGACCTCTGTGGGTTCCATGCTTCCATCAGAGATGGCGGACAGCGAGGAGGGCCGCACAGGTACATGGGATTTTTTTTTAAAGGCACAAAAATTATGGGCTATGGATGACATTATGTGGTGGGGAAAGTTGCATACTGGAAAGTATGCTCCTAGTCACCTTTGTGCAACTCATTGCTGCTCTACAATGCATTCCCAAAACTTCCCAAAAGACAGTGTGCAGCACACTGTGCTTTGACACAAGCACTCCTGGTGAGTATGTGCAGCACTGATGCAAGGAGCCAAGTCTACTCGTGCACCAGCTTTAGGGCATGTCTACACTTACAGCGCTGCAGTGGCGCAGCTGTACTGGTACAGCTGCGCCGCTGCAGCACGTGTGGTGAAGATGCTGTATGCTGACAGGAGAGAGCTCTCCCGTCGGCATAAAAACACCACCCTTGCGAACGGCATAAGCTATGTTGGGTGGGAGAAGCTCTCCCGCCAACATAGCACTGTGCACACTAGCGCTTATGTTGGTGTAACTTATGTCACGCAGGGGGGTGGAATATTCACCCCTCTGAGCAACATAAGTTTTGCCGACATAGGCGGTCGTGTAGACATAGCCTTATACTAACTGTGGTGGCTTTATGCCGATGTATCTTGCATTGGCCAAAGTTTGTAGTGTAGACATGGCCACAGACACATAAGCTTACCCAAAACTACACTCGGTGCTTGTCTACACTGTGAAGTTGTCGACAAAACTTTTGTCTTTCACGGGTACTTAAAAAAGCCCCCCCGCGAAAGGCAAAAGTTTTGCCAACGCAAGTGGCAGTGTGAACGCGGCTTTATCGGCAGGAGCGCTCTCCTGCCGACAAAGCTAACGCCGCTTGCGGGGCTGGAAGTATTTTGTAAGCAAAAGTGCTGACAAAGTACCGAAAAAGAGCATTTACACACGCTGACTTTTAGCGACAAGGCTGTGGCGACTAAAAGCTTGTCGCTAAAAACTGTGTGGTGTAGACAAGCCCTCAGCTAAAACTATAGGCGGGTTCACACATACCCTTTGTCCTAGGTGGGGCTTATGTTTACAGTTATGTTAATTGAAGGGTGAGTTCACGCCTACCAATCTCCATGTGGGTTTTAACTCAACCCATAACAAGACTTCTCCCAGCTCATAACAATATCTTTAAATACCTGGTGTTGAGCCACTTTTGAAAATGTTACTCTAAATCCTATTTTCAAAAGCCACTTAAGCACCTAAATCCCACTGATTTAGGGGCCAAGGAGCCATCCAGGACTGGAGCACAGAGATGCTCTGGCCACTCCCCTTTCCAAACCCAGCCATGCCCCCTACCCAAGTGGCTGCAAGGTGGAGCGTCAGTGTTATTGTGTCAGCTCTGCTCTACACAAGGATTCCCCTGTGGTGGGAGATGTCCAACAGGGCAGATCTTCCAGGCTTGCAGCTCCTTTGTGCTAGTAGAGCAATGCAAAGGGATCCTAAAGGCTCCAAAATCAGAAGGCAGACCAAATAAGCAGTGATGTGTTTATTTCCTTTTTCAAACTCACAATTTTAAGCCAACCTGATGATTTGGGAGTGGAGTGCAATTCACGACTTTGGAAGGCATGTGTTTGGTAATACCACTTGTATGGCTCTCCCACACTGCCCTCACCACAACCCCCACCTCTCTGCCCACCCTCACCATGATGATCTGTGACAGTCTTGGGCTGATGAGCTTCCCAGGTTTGTCACAGAACAGCTCTCCCTTGTGGCTAAACCAGTGGCGGATTACTGTATGGCCGGAGGAGGCCTGTGCCCAGAGGCCCCAGCCAATTCGGGTGCCCCGCAGGAGTGGCTGGAACTCTGGCCCCACCCCCTGCTCCTCCTCTGTCCCCCTCCCCGATCCTCCTCTTCCGCCTGAGGCCCCGCCTCCAGCCCAACGGGAAGCTTGTGGAAGGGTGTGTGATGGTATCTCCCATAAGGCTTTATGGAAATATGCTTAGAATGTGTTTTATGGTACATGTGCCATGTAACATATCTCAAAGGTTATGATCTACTGAATGTATTAATCCTATTTGTATGCATGTATCATTTTTGTATTCAAAGTTATGAATGTTATGAATGTTGGCTGTGTGCTGGCTTGATTTCTAAATAACTTTAGTAGAGCATTTGGTCAGTTCCTGGAGAAAGGAATGTTGAAGTTAAGTACCTAATCAAGAATCACTTAAAGGACAATGAATCTTGGAATGCTCCAATCCACATAAGAAGTCTACTTGAGGGCGTTCAAGGTAGTATGTAAACAATGGATGCTACCTGTAAAAACTGAGAGTCATGCATGGACATGTGACTTGCCAGGTGACTCCTAAACTCCATCTTGGAGCTGGACTTTGCATAGGAGTGAGGAGGGGGTCTCCACCCCCAAGAGAAAGTCAATTTAAACCCCCAGGAGACCCCTCCATTTTGTCTTCAGCTGGCTAAAGAGAGAGCATCTCCCAGGATACTTGGAAGAAACTGGAACAAAGGGCAGTGACTGCAAGGGGTGTGAGTGATTGCTGGACCCAGGCTAAAAGGAGATTAGTCTGTAAAATGGAGCATTCTGGAACTGGTGAGGATCTTATCTGTTTTCAGTTTGATTAGACATAGATTTGCACATTTTATTTTATTTTGCTTGGTGACTTACTTTGTTCTGTCTGTTACTACTTGGAACCACTTAAATCCTACTTTCTGTATTTAATAAAATCACTTTTTACTTATTAACTCAGAGTATGTATTAATACCTGGGGGAGCAAACAACTGTGCATATCTCTCTATCAGTGTTATAGAGGGCGAACAATTTATGAGTTTACCCTGTATATGCTTTATACAGGGTAAAACGGATTTATTTAGGTTTAGACCCCATTGGGAGTTGGGCATCTGAGTGTTAAAGACAGGAACACTTCTGTTAGCTGCTTTCAGGTAAACCTGCAGCTTTGGGGCAAGTAATTCAGACCCTGGGTCTGTGTTGGAGCAGACGGGAGTGTCTGGCTCAGCAAGACAGGGTGCTGGGGTCCCGAGCTTGGCAGGGAAAGCAGGGGTAGAAGTAATCTTGGCACATCGGATGGCAGCTCCCAAGGGGGTTTCTGTGGTCCAACCCGTCACAGGGTGGTGAGCAATTCCCCCTGCCCCCAGGCAGAGCTGGCTGAGTGCTGCTAGCCCAAGCCCCACGCTGAGCTGGCCTGAGCCCCCGCCGGACCAAGGTGCCCCCCCCACCCAGTATGGCGCAGCGCTGGACCGAAGGCCCCCCATGCGGGGCTGGAGCGAGCCCCTCTCCCTCCCCCCTGTGCAGTGCAGAGCTCACCTGAGCCCCTTTTCCCTTTCCCCCTTCTCCCCCCAAGCTCCTTTTTGGCAAAACTGGTCATTTGTCCATTTGCTCTTGATAACTGGTGATCAGTTGACAAGGGAAAACAGGACAAATGCCCAGTTTTGCCCAAAAAGTCGGGACATCTGGGGCCAAAATGGGACGTATGGTCACCCTAGGCCAGGGGTGTGCTTTCAGTCAGGCTCCCCCTTACCTGGTCTCCCACCCCCAGGAGCCAGGGCCAGTAGCAGGGCTGGGGCCCGCAGTTGGGAGCTGTGAGTGGGGGTGCAGCCAGGAGCAGGGCTGGGGGTAGGACTGGGCCCTGCTGCCCCCCGAACATTCCTCCATGCCCCCCTAGGGGAGCACGTCTCACAGTTTGGGGACCACTGCCTTAGGCTGTGGTAAGAGCTACCCAGGGAGCCTAGGAAGCTGTGGGGAGCCCCGGACCCTGCACCTGCCTTGGGCAGGGGGCCAGGATGCCCGAGAGCAGCCCCCAACCCATGTCCCTGCCCCCCAGGGTGCACCGCCCAGGGTAGGTGGAGGGTCTGGGGCTCCCCACAGTGGCTCAGGCTCCCTGGGCAGCTCTTACTATGGCCCGGCTTCTGGCCATGCCAGGGAGTGGGACCTTGGGAGGAAGGGGAGGAGCAGGGGGCGTGGCTCCATGGCAGGGGTGTGTGTGGGAGGCCCAAATGTTCCTTGTGCCCAGGGCCCCAATATATCTTAATCCACCTCTAACCTAAACATGCAAAGTTGTCAGCCCAGCAGCTGTCTCAGTAATGGACCTCAGAGCTCTACTTGTCAGGTGAGTTTGCCTGCCAGTTTCCCCCTTGCCCTGCCCTCTCCTCCCCAGGACCGGCTCTAACTTTTTTGCTGCCCCAAGCAAAAAAAAAGAGTGGCGCCCTCCATAGCGCCGCCATAACACACACCCTCAGCACTGCGCTGCCACCCCCCCCCCCCCCGTGCGGAGCGCCGCACCGCCGAACCCCCCAGCCCCCCGTGGAGCGCCGTGCCGCCGAACCCTCCCACCGCCACACACACCTCCCACGGAGGGCCGCCGAACCCCCCTGCCAAACCCCCTAGCCCCCCACGGAGCGCCGCCGAGTGCCGCTGAACACCCCCCCCTCCACCGCGGAGCGCCGCGCCGCCGAACCCTCCCGCCGCCACACACACCTCCCACCGAGCGCCGCTAAACACCCCCACTGCCGAGCCGCGCTGCCGAACACCCCCCCCCCCGTGAAGCGCCCCGCCGCGCCGCCTCACCTCCCCCCGAGCACAGCTGCCGAATCCCCCCCCAGCCGCCAAAACAAAAACAACCCACCCCACCCCCAGCGCCGCCCGACCAACCCCACCCCCAAAAAACCAAAAAACCCTGAGCGCCCCCCGCCACCCCAAGTTTTAGCCTCTAAAAGCTACAGGGGGCAGGGAGAAGGGGAAAGTGGGAGGCACACTCCCCTGACAAGTGCTATGGGCATAGATGACCTGTGCCTGCTGATAGTGGGGGGGCACAACCCCGGAGCAGCTGGAGTCATGTCCTCCCACCCTCCTGGCAGCCCCCCCGTCCAGAAAGCAGCCCCCCCACTGGGAAAGCAGTGGCCCCTCAGCTGCTCCCAGTTGTTCCTCTGCCTCTCCCGGCAAAGTTAAAGCTGGGTTGCCTCCCAGCAGCTCTCAGCTGTCCTCCACTCCTGCCTCTCCTTGCCTGGCACAGCTCACTGACTCAGCTGCGACGTAGGGAGGGGGCCTGGAGGCACCATGTGACCGAGCAATGGGGGAGGGCATGTTACCCTGCATGCCCCCCTGCAAGCATTGCCTCTGGCTGTGGGAAATGCACAGCTAGGCCATTCAAACCACCTTAGCTCTGCCCTCTGGTTACTCAGTTGGATAATTAGAATGAGCTTGACATTTCAGGGTTTGCAGTCCCAAAGCAGATTAAACAGATTTTTAAAAATGATTCAAGGTTCCTTTTTCTTTCCCACCTTGTGTCACTACAGGGTAGAGTGAAGGTTGTTTGGGGGCCTTAGTTGTGCCTTTCTGATCTGAACATGTTTGGTTTTCTTTTAAATGCAACCTTAACTCAGAATTGCTTGGCTTTATAATGCTTGTTTTTCAGGTAATTACTCTATCCCTGTGAAGCTTTCCCCCTTAAATTATGCATACACACTTCCCTTTAGTATAACTAACTCTCTGTTAGCATAGCTTTTCTTTGAGAATATGACTCAGAGGAGCATTCATGGTGCCGATAGCCACTAGGGTAATCATTATCAGAGCTATGGATGTTCATGCTCAAGGCACGAGCAGATTGCTAGCAAGGGGTCAGGGGTCAGGAAGAAATTTCCCCCTATGAGACAGTGTTATCTAATAAGGTGCATTATGGGGCTTTCTCTTCCCCTCTGAAGCATCCAGCATTGGCTACTGTCAAGCATAGGATACTCTACTAAACAGACCAATAGGCTGATCCAGTGTTGAAGCAAGTGGGAGACTACACTAGATGGACCCTTGCTCTAGGTCAGTGACCCCTGTGCTGTGTGGGGATAGCTAAGCTGTTGTCCTGGGGAATTGGTTAATGTGTTACAGACTGTTAATGTGTGAAATTGTTGGCAGCTTCCCATCCCCATCCCACCCTGTTACCCTCCCTCTGTGCCTGGGCAGGGAGGTGAAGGCCGGGTTATCTCTGAGAGGTGATTGCCCAACCTCTCTCTGGCCCCATTTGCCTGCATTAGGCCCCCAACCTCTCTCTGGCCCCATTTGCCTGCATTAGGCCTGGATAGGTCTGTGTGTGGGAGAGAGCAAGCAGATGTGTGGGTGTGGGTGGGTGGGATCTCAGAGGAAGGAAGGGGGCTCAGCAGAGAGCCCCATTTTCAAACCAAGCAGGGACTGTTCTCACCCTCCTTATACACATAGGGCTCAGGTCCATCCCCCATTGCTTCCCATAAAACATCTCGACCGCTGCACCCCCAATTTGAAGGAGCATCTTCCCCTTCCCACAGCACCTCATTTAGCATTGCTTCAGGGTAAGTGGCCAGCCCTGCATGCTGAGCTCCATCAGAAAGGAGGTTCTCATTGCCACTGCCTGCTCTGCCATCTCCCCGCACCTTCCTTTCTGTCCCTCTCCCGCATCAGACAGAGCCTACTGCAACCCCTCCCCCTAGTTTGTCAGGGACTAGCTAGATCCCTCTCTGTGCCCTGATTCAGAGCTGTTGGCTCCAGCTTCTCCTCACGTTCCTCTTCTTATTTGCCAGATGGTCCTGGCCCCCTGCCCTTATCTTACTGTCCCGGGGGCTGTTTGCAGAGAGGTATAAAGGGGCGGACCCAGTGGACAGCCAGGGTGCAGGGAGCCAGCGGACAAGTCTGTGTGTCTGCCTCACTCACCACCCTCGCTCTGCACCATGGGGAAGGACAGGCTGCCCGGTGGCCCGAGCATCTTCCTCCTGCTCCTCTTGCTCCTCCCTGGAGACACCTCGCCCGCCACCGAACCGTAAGCTGCACACGGAGAGGGGGCTTGTGCTGTTTTTGGGGAATCAGGAGTCCTGGGTTCTATTCCTGGCTCTGCCACTGACTGACTCTGTCACCATGGGGAAGTCAGTGCACCGCTCTGTGCTTCTGTCCTCCCATCACTTACATGGGGATAATGATACCTTGCTAACACATGGTGTGTATGTGTGAGGACGGAGGGAGGGCTGAGTTCATTAAGGTCTATAAGGTGCTTTATGATCCCTGGATGGCTGGCAGCAGGTCGGTGCATTATATTGTGTTCTCTCTCTCTCTCTCATTGCCCATGCACTCCCTCCCAACTGTTAATAGGTAAAAGTGAGGGGTTCTGCCACAAGGGAGACTCTCTCACCCGGGGCTTTGGCAATACTGCTCCCTCCTCTGGTGCCAGAAAATCACTGGGGGCAACTGCAAAGCAGCTCTCAGGTTTTAACAAACACAGGTAAAGACGGCAGCTATGCGGTCAGTGGTTCCTCTATGCAAACAGATTGAAGGAGATAACAGTGCTGCTAGCACTGACCCCTGTTTCCTCTGAGATGCATACAAGCCCCCCGACATACCACCCAGCAGAGAGATCTCTGAGGGCTAATGCTCTGTGCTGATATCAAAGGGCTCGATTCCTTGTCCCAATTCCTCACTACTCTGGGGGTGGCAGTCACTGGGAGTACTGGGAAGGCTAGGCCTACTACTGCCCCCTAGAGATTAGTGCTCTCCATTGCCACGTGGGAGAGGCAGGTTTGATTCCCAGGCTCTCTCTGATGTATGTCTACATTGCATCTGGGAAGGAGCCTCCCAGCCTGGGTCTACAGACTTGTGTTGTTAGCGTGAGCCCTGCTAGTTCACGAAAACTAGCAGTGTGGACATTGTGACTCAGGCTGGCACTTGGGCTCTCAAGGGGTTGAGCATTGTGGCACCTACTTGTTAACACTCCGCTCTGCCACGTGGGAGACCTGGATTCAGGGGCTTGTCTACACTTACCGAGCTGCAGCTGCACCACTGTAGGACTTAGTGAAGACGCCACCTACGTCGACAGGAGAGCGTCTCTCATTGGCGTAAGTACTCCACCTCCCCGAGGAGCGGTAGCTATGTCAATGGGAGAAGCCTTCCTGTTGACATAGCGCTGTCTACACCGGGAGTAGGGTTGGTATAACTGTGTTGCTCAGGAGCGTGGATTTCCCACCCACCCCACCCCCTGAGTGACATAGTTATACTGACATAAGTTTGTAGTGTAGACCAAGGCTCAGTGTTTGACCCTGGCAGAGTCCCAGAGCTTTGGCTGAGATGCAAAGGGGTCCGGGAGAAGGGAGAAATTTTGTCCCAGGGAGACCATGTAAAGTGCATTTGCTCTGGTCCTTTCTTAAGATCTAGCACCACCTCGTGGCCATTTGCAGTAACTGTACTAAATAGCTTGTACTATTTACTAAATAATCTCTGCCACATTATGTCTCTAGTTTCTATTGCCTTGAAGGTCACGTCTCAGACTGTAAAAAAGAGCTCTGGAGTTAACACTCTGTTATTGTTTACCCATTGGAAAGAGTGTTTGTGAATCCTGATTACATTATCTAGCAAATGGGACAGCTGTGGTCATTTCTGGCATTCGTCACTCCTCTCTAATACCCACCCTGCACTAAGGGTGTGGCATGGAGTTGCCAATGCCACTGTTGCTGTACCAGGGTACAGGCAGTGGATCAATGTCAGACGCTAGCATTAACAGCTGTCAGTCTTGTTCCACTTGTCACCTTGGCCCTTCCTCACTCACCAGCACCTCCCTTGGTAATATATTACAGACGCAAGGGAAAAGTCCTCATCATTTGGATAAAATATACAGCTCCCGTTGGAAGGCGAAGGCTGAGACCATCAAACTGGTTTGTCTGACCTGTTCCCTTCCCCTTCCCAGGCAGTACATGGTGCTAGTGCCCTTTCTGATCCACACCAACGGTCCTGAAAAGGTCTGTATCCAGCTGACCCACCTGAACGAGTCTGTGACGCTGAGCGCCACGCTGGAATACGCAGGGGAGAACAGGAGCCTGATCGCAGATGTGGTGTCGGAGAAGGACGTGTTCAAGTGCGTCCCGTTCACGGTGAGTATCTGACCCCCACAACGATTATTATCTGTGTCACAACAGTAAAGCAATAAGGATAGTGACCAGAGGGATTAACTCTTGGAGCTCTGGTTGTTTAGCAAGGTTAACTAAGTGGAGCTAGTCTGAGAATAGAGGAGGTTGCCTGGACTGGGGCCTGCCCTGCCCTGTGCTTGACCTGCCCAATTCCCACTCCATATGCAACTCCTTTCCCCACTGCTGGAAACCCAGCCTCAAGATCCCCCTCTCTGCTGCTGGAAACTTTCTCAGTCCTCCCTGCAAAGTCACTCCCCTTCTTATTCTTAGAAACTCTCCTCGGTCCTTTGGAACACCTGGGACGAGAGCTCTAGCTCAAGCCAGCTGCTGCTGAACCTTAGAATTATAGAACCATAGGGTTAGAAGGGACCGCAAGGGTCATCTAGCTAACCCCCCACCAAGAGGCAGGATTTGTTGCGTCTACACCATCCAAGACAGATGCTATCCAGATGGCTACTGCAATGGTTTCTAGCCAGTGTGGACAGGAAGCTACAAGGGTTTTAGTAGCTGGGCCAGATGACTGTGTGAGTTGCATCCCACAGTGCAGTGCATCATAAACAGTGGCCAGGTTCTCTGTGGCTCCTCATGTAATAGTTCTCAATGGTGAGGAAAGAGTCACTGACTGTTCCTCCTCAGGGTCCCCCAATCAGTGGCAGCAGGCATGTGAGGGAGGCAGAAGGACTTGTGGGGGGAATCAGGGTACAGGAGGGAGTTGGGGTGCTGGAGTAGGGGGTGCTGTGGGAGAGGTGTGCAGTTTTGGGTGCATGAAAGGTAGACTTTTCTACCTGAAATGATCACCACACACATAGCCAGAGGAGTAGAGGGGAGTTTTGAACAGTGAAAAAACAATAAAAAACATGATTTGCTGTTTGGTTTTTTTGGTCTCATGATTTTGGAACCATCTCATGATTTTTTGGGGTCTGATGCTGATGGTTGATCTCTTGAGGTTGGCAGTACTGTAATGCTAACTCCAATGAAAGGGTTATTTAGTAAGGTTGGCAGAAAGGATGCAACTGGCATCAGTGAAGTGAGTTACAACCAAAGACGAACGCAGTAATTGCCAAACTTGTCCTCTCAGGGGTGGTCCACTAGAGGACACAAGGCTAAATTTGTCCAATGAGGCTCTTCAGGCCTAATAGCTGGGATGTCCCTTCTAGACCATCTTGCTTTTAGAAGGGCAATTAGCCTGCAGGTCCCACTGGCAACGGTCAGTCCCCTAGTCTGATGTATCACTGGGGTCCCTCTGTGTTGTCCTGTCCTGTCATCAAATGTAGCAGTTGACTCACATCTGCTTGCATGTTGTTTCACCTATAGGCAACGATTAGGCTACAAGGCCCACTCTAAACTTCCCATTATGCAGTCCTCCTTTATGGGCACTGCAGCACCTTCCCTGTTCCCTGGGTTTACCATTTGGTCAAATCATGTTGATGTTTTCCCCAGGCAAATCCCTGGTATCTAGAACAGGAGTTCCCAAATTTTAATGAATTATTTCCTCCTGGGACAGCATGGAGGATGCCGTTTTGAAGAACAAAGTGTCATCGTCTATGCAATATGACGTATGGTGTGTGCGAGGTCATGCTGTGCAGAGGAAGCCATTTTGTAGAGCAAAATGGCGTTCTCCATGCATCGTGACCTTGCCTGCCCCATACATGTGAGGCCATGCTGTGTGGAGCAAACTGGCATCCTCTGCACAGTAGGGATTGCTGCGACCCCATTTGCTGATGGCGTGACCCCATTGAGGGTCGTGACCCACAGTTTGGGAACTGCTGGTCTAGAGCAAGGGTTTTGCAATAGTTTATTTCCAGTTACTGCACCTTTAAGTCTTGGAGGGTTGCCGCCTCCATTGTTCCCAGAGCCCCATGCCAACCTCTGTTTGGTTCTCTGGCTGCAGGGCTGCCTGCTCCAAGTATCTACTGCTTCTTCACTGGGTTTGTCCACACCTGTATCCTGCTGCCATCAGCAGTCTGCTCTCTGCTGAATGCTCCTGAGCCTCTCTCAGCTGGCAGTGGCTGTTACTGGCTCCTCAGAAAGCAAGCTGCCTTCCAATCCCCTCATGCTATTGGCCAGGAGAGGGGACTGGGTTTGCTCTACCCCTCCTGCTGATCTATCTCACCATTTGGTGGTAGCGGGCACCCGCTCAGCAGGTTCATCTCACTGTACTTCCAGCAGCCACAGTTAAGTACAAGTGGCCCTTCAGATCGGACCTCAGATGCTTGGGAATAGCTTGTCTTGTGTGTGTAATAAATGGGTGTATTGTGTGTGATCATGACTCCGACTGGCTACCTCGGTGACTAACACCCTGCTACTAACTGAGAGCTAACAAGAGTACTCAATTAGCTCAGGAGACAGGGACCTGGCCTTTGGATCTGATGTTAAATCCCAGCTGATGAATACGTATACATAGCCAGGGTTTGTCACACATGGACTGGAGATAGAGACTTAACGTGTGCGGGGAGTCAACATATTTAATCTAGAAAAGAAGCTTCCACAGAGTCAGGATTGCAGTGGACGAATCCCTTTAGGGGAACAGTATAACAGGAGGAAGGGGGTTTATTCCCAATCTCTGCAGATGGCAAGAAAAAAGGAAGATACATTTTGAGCTAAGACATGAAGGCGAAATTTTTCACAGTCAGAGCGACTGGGGTGGAGGAAGCTGGTGGAGGCCCTGTTGTTGCAAAGCACCACGTTAGAGGGGATGTTAGTGGAAATGTGGAGATAGGGGAGGTCAGCTGGGGTGCCCCTGCCCCCTGCTCTAATCCTTGTCACCGCTGTGGTTGGGCCTGTGATGGCTTCCCACGATGCCCTCATCTCTCAAAGGCAGGTTCAGTTAAAGAGGCGGTTGAGGGGAGTCTCTAAGGCAGCATCTCTTTTACTGTTCTCCAGCTTCCCAAATCTAACAGCTCATCAGCAGCGTTTCTCACAGTGCTGGTGAAGGGGCCGACGCTGGAGTTCAGAAGCCGGAAATCGGTGCTGGTTAAGAACTCAAAGAGCCTGGTCTTTGTCCAGACGGACAAACCCATCTACAAACCGGGACAAACAGGTACAGGGAATCGGGTGGGGAATTGCATTCAGGAAATCCTCCACAGCCCTTATAAGCATTTGATCCACATTGGCCTGACATCTGCAGTGCACTGAAGGTGCCAGATCAATAGTCTCCGGAGAATGAAGAATTTTTTTATCCCCCGCATAGGTACAGTTTGGGGAGCACCAATGTAAGCCACGCACACACACTGCCTGCGTGCCCGGAGGGAGTTCAAACTCTGTGGCCTAGGCAGTTTTGATCCTCTTTACTGAGACCACCAAAGAGGAGACGTCACTCACTGCAATGATGTATTTTTATGACTTGGATACTTGTCCCACTAAGAACTAGACTGAGGCCCAACCAACTCATTTCACATAGGCAATCAAATAGCCTTCAGGATGGAAACTGACTTTGCTCACTATAGACGTGGAGTAAGTGCCATAGAGGCGAAAGAATTCCATAAGTCATGTTGATTGTGCCATCCATCCCCATGACTTGGAGCTGAATTGGAACTGGTGCCCTGAAGGTGGAAAACTCTGTACTGTTTTCCTTGATCATCCTGAGCCAATATTCTCAGCCTGAGAGTAATGGCTCAGGGCGATCAATCTGGTGCTGAAGTGGAGCTGATTTCCTAGGGATTGTCTTTTCTAACATGGCCTTGTTATATAGAACACGACCTTGAGGGATTGTGTTAATTAACGTGATGCTACATACAACATTTCAATCAGTGTAGGCATAAACAAGCCGCGTTTAACATTGTGTCAGCTGGTCCTGGTGAATCCTACGGTTCCAGTAGCGTTTACCCATGACCAGTAGCCACCATGTGAAATATGACTTGTCCATGTCTACACTGACTGCAAAGCTGCTTTCACATTGTGTTAATTAACATGATTCCTCAAGATCTTGTTCTAACATGACCTAATTTTGTAGTGAACCCAAGTCCATAGAGATGAAAGACTCCATATCCCATTCCCCATCATGCCATATGACTGACATTTCCTGATTTGGTGGCTGAATGTCTCATCATGGAAATCTCTCTGTCTGTCTGTCTCTCTCAGTCCTGTTTCGAGTTGTCTATCTGGATGAAAACTTCCATCCTCTGAATAGGTTGGTAAGTATGCTAGTCATTAAGTCATCAGTGAGGGGAAAAGGATGAGAGAACCATCCCTTCGAGAGGAGGTGTTCCTCAGATTAAGGTGGGGCTCTAGTGCCAGGGGTATCCCAGTGCTTTCTGACACTCCAGGACTCCTCCTTTAGACTGCTTCATAAAGTCATCTCATTACAATCTTGGAAAGATTTGGGAATGACATAACACACAGACAACATCCCGTTAGCCACCTCAGCACGAAGCAAAATTCACTTGTTACTAGGGTCGTAGGAGCTGCCCTTAGCCTTCCAAAGGGAGCAGTGGAGGCAAAAGACATATCTGGCTTCAAGACTAAGCTTGATATGTTTATGGAGGGGATGGTATAATGGGACAGCCTAATTTTGGCAATTAATTGATCTTTGACTATTAGCGGTAAATATGCCCAATGGCTTGTGATGGGATGTTAGATGGGTTGGGATCTGAGTTACTACAGAGAATTCTTTCTTGGGTGTCTGGCTGGTGAGTCTTGCCCACATGCTCAGGGTTTAGCTGATTGCCATATTTGGGGTCGGGAAGGAATTTTCCTCCAGGGCAGATTGGCAGAGGCTTGGGGTTTTTTCACCTTCCTCTGCAGCGTGGGGCACGGTGTCACTTGCTAGAGGATTCTCTGCACCTTGAGGTCTTTAAACCATGATTTGAGGACTTCAATAGCTCAGACATAGGTCAGGGGTTTGTTACAGGAGTGGGTGGGTGAGATTCTGTGGCCTGTGTTGTGCAGGAGGTCAGACTAGACGATCATAATGGTCCCTTCTGACCTTAAAGTCTATGAGTCTATACCAGATCACTGCAATTGGACCATTTATCCTGGTATTTCTCCTCCCTGCTATACCAGATCACAACCTTGAATCCACCATGCTGCTATCTTGCCTTCCTGCTAGAGCTGAACAGACCAATGGTCTATCTACTTTAACCCTGTCCTCTCTCTGACTGGGGCCAGTGTCACATGCCTCGCAGGAAGCTTTAAAACTCTCATAATACATCTCATTATGTAGTGCTGTCCCATGGAGGGACATTTTTTCCAGGCCTTAGCTGGTGATTGGCTTATGCCTGAAGCACGATGATCCATAGCCCTGGTAATTTGTAGCCTAGCTGGTGTCACTCAAGATGCTGTTCTCGTTTACATTAATGTCTCTGATCTTTCTCAGCACTTGCTGACATTTCCATCTGGGGTATGAATTCTAAACTCATATCCTAAATTCTCCCTTTTGCACTTTTTTCCAGGTTCCACTGGCCTATATCGAGGTATGTAGAGGAATTTACTTCATGTTCAGAACTATCACATCTCACCATGGGCAGCAATCAGCCCCTGGCTGCCTCAAGCTGCTTCTTGCTGACTTTGTTTAGACCCATAGCGCTAACTGGAAGAGGGATACGCTTTACCCCCCATAGTGCCAATAATGCATCCAAATACTGCCATGCAACCTTCCTGATATTCCAGTCCGGGGCTCCCCACACAACTCTGCCAATGCTTCTCATTTCTCAGCGGCATCACCCCTTACTGTCCAAGTAATCTTGTGGTCTTGACACCTCTAGGACCCACAGAAGAACCGTGTGTATCAGTGGCAAGAAGTTGAGTTAAAAGGGGGCTTCACCCAGCTCTCCTTCCCCCTCACCTCCGAGCCCATACAAGGGACCTACAAAGTGGTGGTGCAGAAGAGCTCTGGGGACAAGGTGCAACACCCCTTTACTGTGGAGGAATATGGTAAGGATGGCTGCTTTCATAGTGTCAAGCCAGTTGCTGGTAGTTGATCCAAGGTGTTGACAATGGAGAATGAAGGCTGGATTGAATGGGTCAGTTGGTCTGATCAGCATTTTCTGTACAGCTGGAATGGGGCAGGGAGGAGTCTGTACTCCCACAGGTTGGGGTAATGCCCTCTTCAGAGTTGTCCTTTACTGTCTATCTTGAGGGTCGAGTACCAGAGAACTCAGTGAATCCTCCACCCAGCACCACCAGTACAAGATCTTCACTGCTGGAGTGGTAGACAACCTGTGATCAGGGTCCCAGTGGGGGCCAGCTGTGGTCACTCAATTAGGGTGAACTGCAAAGAATGGGGCAGAAAATCCCCAAAAAGCTGGTGGATATTCCAATACTTAGATTTACCAAGCCAGCATAAAACAGCTTCTTTATTACCTTACTGGTTACTCAGAAGTCCAAAAACCACACTTCTCTTAAAGTGATCCAGCCTCAGGCCTCCATCCAGATACCTAAGTCAAATATGATGATTTCTGAAAATCTTATTTCATCATATAAAAGGAAAGGTTCTACCAATCCCAAAGGATCAGACACATTATCTCCCAGATTAATGAATGTTTTAAATCTTACCCAAATACAGGCTACAGCCAATTCTTATTAACTAAACTAAAATTTATTAAAAAACAAAAGAGAGGGAGTATGGTTAAAAGAGCAATATACATACAGACATGAGTTCGATTCATTGAGGTTCAGATTCATAGCAGAGATGGCGAGCTTTGTATTTGCAAAGAGTTCTTTCAGAAATAGTTCATAGGTTATAGTTCAATGTCCAAATATCCTATTCAGGGCGAACCAGCATAACTGGGACCTCAGTCTTGCGACTCAAACTTCCCCAATGAAGCTTAAGCAGATCTGAGATGACAGAGTCAGGACCCAAGGATCTTTTATACAATTTCATGTCCTCTCTGGCAAGTTGGGAGTTCCTCTGGGAACAAAAGGTAATTCTTTGAAGGAGGTCCATCACCAGTACTTAGCTATATGGATTAACATAAGGCAATTTGCTTGTTTCTCCACCATTCACAGTACATTTCAAAGAGAGATGAATACAGAGATATCCCGAGTTTACAATTCATTTAAATGCTAGGATGTTCTTTAACCTCTGAATGATCAGAATACAGCATAGACAGGGACTGTTGATTACATTGTCGACCCTACTCATACATATGGAAATACACAAAAACACAAACATTATCTCCCCACATGTCTTTTGAGGGTTATTTATTTTGCAGGATGTTTAATCCTTTCTAGCCATACGTCACACACCCACCTTAGAAAGGCTCCAATCAGACAGGGCTGTGCTCCCCTTTGAGTCAGTGCTGACACCAGTGCAGCAGCCTGGTGCTAGGGGCACTGTGCTTGTTGGAGTCCTGAGGTTTCAGATGCACTACAAGGCCAAGGCCCTGACTCTTCCTGGTTAATAAAAGTCCTGAGGAACTTTCTGCAAGAGCAGGGGTGTGAACCCCAGTACCCTGACCACATTCCAGTTCCATTACCATCCTACCTCCCTGAAACGCCTCCTGGCGGTCCCCCCCACAGAAAGTGTTCACTGCTCCTCTTAGGACACTGCTGTGTAGTGTGGCTGGCTTGGCGTGTGTGATGCTGCCCCCTAGTGACTGGCTCATAGAGAAGAGAAAAGGCTTTTGCCCTGCCAGCAGCTAGGGGAGATCTCCTTTGGCTAGAGGTGTGTGATTTTGGAACTGAAGGAACCCGGGTTTAGGCTTAGCACCCTCTGTGTGTGTATGCATATATGTGATTTATTTAATAAATGTGTCTGCTGTCAGACACCATTGTGGGACAGACTGGCTGCTATGTTCCAGCTCTGAGGCAGCTGTATTTTGGTGGCAGGTGAAGTAATCTCCCTACTAATATGGCATTAGTTTAATAGGGTCTGAGCAACCGTAGCTCCATTGATTTCAGTGGGAGTTGCAGGTGATCAGAACCTCGGTAAATCAGGCCAATGAGAAAGGCTATGAAATGCTTTGGGTCCGCTTGGGAAAGAGGCCTTAGAGCAATAACCAGCTCTCCTTATCATGTTACCCCCTTTCCACTGAGTTTGCGGTTCCGTTTGGTCTCTTTTCTGCAGTGCTGCCCAAATTTGAAGTGCTGGTGAAGCTGCCCAAGATGATCAGCATCCTGGAGGAGAAGTTGAAGGTGACAGTCTGTGGTCTGTGAGTATCATTCTTATATTCACTCCTTTTTGGTGGGTCTCTCAGCCCAGTGGCTAATGAAGCCCCAGCTGGGAGCTGAGATCAATATACTTTAAAATATTTCTTAATACAGTTTTTGGGACCTATACACAAAGGCCTCAAGGCCCAGGACCAAGAAGTGAAATGCTTCCTGTAAGGCTCTGTTTATAATAGGCTAACAAGCTTTTCATCAACTGCTTCTTGGAGCACCTTGAGCTCCACCCCTTATGGCCATAACACAGGAGCTATCCCAGGTGTTCTGCAGTTGCTGGTTGCAATGCCTGTGGCGAAGTGTTTGGCTCAGGTCCAGTAGGACTGGTGCTTTTAACAAAGGTTGCTCCATCGTTGTTGATGGGGAAACTACGAGGCAACCCTGGTTCAGCTAGTTCACTTAGTGCTGCCCCGCAGTGCCGTGTCTCATGCTTGGCAATCTCCAGAGTTTATGCTGAGCACTCTGAAATGCACGGCAGAATGCACTGCGACAGTGAGTTGCAAGACGTTTGCTATGTAGTAGTTTAGTCAAAAATGGACACTATGCAACATGCAGACAAGTGATTCAGCCAAGCATTTCCAGCAGTTGGTATTCTTGCAATGGGTTCTTCAAGACTGAGTTCTGCTCTCGGCTATACAAGAAACATGGCAAATTACTTCAGTAGAGTTGGATGGGATTTACAGAGGGGCAGCTGGCAGCATTGTTTTGCCCCTCATATAGACGCACACCTTATCTGGCTCTGTTGAGGACCCTTCTAGAATAGTACTTTTATTTCTTGGGCACTTACTATCCAAGTTAAAATGGAGGGGACTTAGAGAAGAGTAACACAAATAATGGAGGGGCTGGAAGGATTGACTCACGAGGAAGGACAAAATAGCTAACAGGCTCAGTCAGCCTGATGTAGGTAGGGCTTACTCCATAGCTGAATTTGAGCCCAATATGTTAACAAAGCTGTGGCCACCAAGGACTTCCCACTTATCACTAGGCTGCATCCTGGACAATAAACAACCCTGCCTGGGTCCTTGTGGGGATGGACTAACCATCCCTCCATCTCTTCCATGTCACTAATGGCCTTGGTTTTCTTTCACCCCTCCCTGGTTATAGATACACCTTTGGAAAGCCAGTCCCTGGCCTTGTGAACTTCCGTGTATGCCGGAAATATAACCACCCAGGCACCTCTTGTTATGGCGAGGATGCAAAGGCAGTGTGTGAGGAGTTCTCTGGACAGGTGGGTTATTGCTACTCTGGTGGTGTGAGGTGGCATGGATAATAAAACCGTATATACGCTATGAGTACAATCCTGCACTGACAGGGAGCTGGACTGGATAGGTTAATAGGTTTTTTCCATGAAAACACTGTGGGATACCAGACTAGATGTACCAGTAATAACGGATCTGGACTCCTTGCCATTGCAGTGGCCTCAGGCACTGGTGCACCCCAGTCCCTCTTATTCTCTGCCTATGGCACATAATAGTCTAGTCTCCTAATTTTGGTTGTTGGATGAGCATGCAGGTACTGGGTGGTGTTGGCAGCAATGTTGCTGTATATTTCAGAATGTTCATTGTCAGTTTATGAGCTTTCCGAATTTGGGGTAAAAAACCCTGAACAGTGAAAATGTGGTGTTTGCCAATTTCTTTTTTCTCAGTTCAATGGGCAGGGATGGATTTTCTGAGTATGGTAAACCTTACAAACAGATGAATGAGAGACAAAGTCCCCAAGAATTTTGTTCTTCTTTGTCCATCAGGCAGACAGCCACGGCTGCATTTCTGAAGTGGTAAAGACCAAGATATTCCAGCTCAGGCGAGCTGCGTACGAGGATAAAATCCAAGTGGAAGCCAAGATTAAAGAGGAGGAGACAGGTATGAATTGTTTGGACTTGCCAGGGCTGTGTGGGGAGCCCAGGACTGGAATAGCAGGGGGCTGCAGGGCAGGACTGAGGGGCATTGGCAGAGCTGTGTGGGGGGAGCCCAGGACTGGAATGGCAGTGGGCTGCAAGGCATGATTAAGATGTGTTAGTTCATGCCCCCTCTTTGTTCTCTTCTCTTGCAGGGGTGGAGTTAACTGGGACGGGCTCCTGCAAACTCACATCCACCATTAGCAAAGTCACCTTTGAGAAAGTGGACTCCCATTACAAACCTGGGATCCCCTTCTTTGGGCAGGTAGGGAACCTCTGAAACCACAAGCAGGTAAATGACATGTGAGCATCAAATGAGTGTGCCACAGAATCTGCAGTCACAGCGTGGTGATATTTCCTCTCCTTCCATGGGAGCTGCCGGATCACTGTATTTTTAACACCCAGTGCCTTTGCTTCTTCGTCACAAGTTCTGGCACCAGCGTCTCTGCAGCGTAAGACCTGGGGTTGTGCAAAGCTGGTTATGCTCAAACTGAGCTAGAGTTTACCTATCTCTGTGAGACCCCCAGCTACTCTCCCTGACTGTCCTGAGGGCCCAGAGGAAACGCTTGTGGTGGAATTTTCCCTCTGGCCCTTCGCCTACCCTTTTCTGTTCTGAGGATGCCTCCTGCTGGGTCGAGTCAAGGTGCTGCTTCTCTAACTCTCCAACTGTTTGGGAGACTCACTGCTCTGGGATGTGTGACCTCTGAGCCCACTGTGCACTCATCTGACCCACAGGGAGTGATGAGAAAGAGACAGTGAAACGGGATTCAGAGATTGCATTTCCCACTCTGGGCACAAGGTGTTGTCCTCACCTCAGACACTTCAGTATCCTCTGGCATATTCACTGCCACCTGCTTCCGAGAGTCCCTCAGCAGATTCCCCAACCACAATGTGTTTCACAGCAAGCACCTTTCATGGTGATGGAGTAAAGGGCCAGTAAGATGGTGGGCACCAAATTCCTTGCCTAGTGTAAACATGGGGTATTGGTGTATCTCCTTTAGGTGAAGCTGGTGGATGGGACCGATGCGCCAATCACCAATGAAACAGTCCAGATTTCCGTGGAAGAGAGCGGCTATCAAGTCAACTACACAACAGATGATCAGGGGCGAGCACGGTTTGCCCTGGACACATCTAAGTTCAAGTTCGCCTCCATTGGGCTCAGAGTGAGTGGCTGGGGGAGGGTGGGGAGTTACTGATGGGGCTTCAAGGGGAGTAACCGTTAGGGGTTTATATAGCTTTTCTGCTGAAAACAGATATCCTCTCACCCAGGGAGTGTGTGTATATATCTATATCTCCTTCATAGCCATGAGGTGGCAACAGCCCTGCCATCAGTTGTGTAGCCACATGTGATAAACACAATATCTTGTACTTTTGACCATCTCACTCTGCCCATCAGTCCTCATCCCCCAGGACCGATTCCAACATTCAAAACCTCTGAGCTGCCATAAAAAAAATCAACCTGCCACACAAATGGCTTTTTTGTCCCAAATGTAGAGTTTCCTGCTGAGATTGCATTAGCTTGAGATGCAACATCAGAATAAACGAGCATCAATATGTGGCCTATCTTATTGTCCAAATATATAACAGGTGGAAAATAGACTCATTCTCCGTTATCTCACCCTCAAAGAGGGAACATTCTATGATGCTTGATTTTTTTAATATGTCTGACGAAGTGGGTATTCACCCACGAAAGCTTATGCTCCAATACTTCTGTTAGTCTATAAAGTGCCACAGGACTCTTCATTGCTTTTCACAGATCCAGACTAACACGGCTACCCCTCTGATTTTTTTAATGTAATTGTCTTGTCCCAGATTAAAAACATTGAAAATGTCTACAATGTACCAGGGACATTTTTGAAATTTTCAGGGATTATAGGGAAAAATTTCAAGAATTTCAAATCAGACAGGTTAAAATAAAGAAAGGCAAGCATGTGGGGCAAGCTCAAGGCATTAAATAACCTCCTCCTGCAAATACAAAGTAGTTCTCTCCTCTCTGCTCTCAGACCAGAATTCTCTCATCTCCAAAACTGCTATTCAGTTCAGATTTTAAATTCTGTTGGTACCAGGTAAATCATTCGAAGTTGTTTGTAAAGTTCTTAGCACACTTTTGGTGCAATACAAATAATATGTCATAAAAATAATGGGCCAGCTTTCCCATTGATGTCAATGGGAGCTCTGGCTGAGTAAGGATTTTTGGATTAGTACTACAAATAAATAAATAAATAAATAACGTGTCTTGTTTTGTACATGGCAAGGAATCCATGTCCTCTGTGGGTTTTGTCCTGTGAAATGCTGAGCACCCTGATTTCCTATTGACTCCCTGATGAACAAAGCACCTAGCACCTTCCAGAAGCAGGGCCGGCTCCAGGGTTTTTGCCACCCCAAGTGGCGGGAAGGAAAAAAAAAAAAGCCGCGATCGGCAGCAGCTCCACCACGTTGCTTTCTTGGCGGCATTTTGGCAGCAGGTCCTTCCCTCCGAGAGGGACTGAGGGACCCGCTGCCGAATTGCCGCCGAAGAGCCGGACGTGCCGCCCCTCTCCGTTGGCCGCCCCAAGCACCTGCTTGCTGCGCTGGTGCCTGGAGCCGGCCCTGTCCAGAAGCAGGCCATTATTATCTCGCTCTTTTAAACACATGCTGTGAATTTCAATTCCATTTTTAAATGTTTTATATAAATATTTTCTCTGTTACCAGGCAACTCATAAAACAGGCACCTACTGTTACGACCGTTCCTGGACCAGTCCTTCATACGAATTGGGCTATTTCAGAGCAAAGCGGTTTTACTCTTCGAGTAACAGCTTTCTCAAAATAGAGCCTGTGTCAGAGATGCTAAGCTGTGGCCACACTCAGGAAGTCCGGGTGCACTATATCCTGAAGCCAGAGGCCGTGGGGGAGCAGAAGGAAATCGTCTTTTACTATTTGGTAAACCTGGACATACTGATCTTTGTCTACGTATAGGTGACAACAAGAGATAGGCTCAAGCGCCTGCCAGACAATCAGTCCCTGGACAGTAATTCTAGGTGGGGCCCCAAATTGTGTGTGGCCTGGGGCAAGAACTTGTACCTATATTACCCATAATCCTTCACACTCTTTTCCTTGGGCTGATGCTCTTTGCTGAGCCCCAATGCTGGATACCAACATTTTATGAGGAGAAGAAGAGGAACTGGGTTCTATTGCCCCTGATTAAACACAAAGAATTTTGCTAGCAGAGATCAATAGAGCAGCTCTGCTGGCTCCAGCCACCTGAGGCCCAAAATTCCTGACATTCCTCTCACAGGTTCCCCCATTCTAACACCTCTCCTACTCATAATACCCATAACAGGAAGGCTTCTTCTTCCATGCAGGTGATGGCCAAAGGAGGCATTGTGCGAGCAGGGACCCAGGCTCTGGCTGTGGAGCATGGTGATGGTGAGCTCTCACCACCCTTCCCTTATCTTTGTCCCGGGAGGCTAGGCCATTGTGACTGAAACACAGGCTGCTTCCATATGCAGTGAGAGGATCATCATGTGCCATCCCCTGAGATGGGGGAAAAAAGAGGGGGAGAACGAATTTCTTTCCTCTATAGCCATTCTAGCTCTGCAGCTCTTGCCGAGCTCTAATCCCCCCCCAGCTCCTCATATCTCCTGACTGATATATTCTTTGTCACTGATGTCAGTCTCAGGAGACTCTCATCTTGAGTAATTCAGGCTGGGTTTGCTTTAACCCTTGTGTAGAAATCCCACCCAATCTGCATCCCTTCCTCAGCCACCAGGCTCTTACAAAATCCTCCCTTTTATTTTCTGGGGCACGTGGGGCTTCTGGGTTCCTGAGGGACAGTTAATGATGAGGGTCTAGAAACTAGATTGAGTCTCACCAAACTCAGGTCACCAGTATGTGCCAAAGCAGTAAGAGCCGATGTTCTCATCAGTAAATCAAGTTCCATTCCCTGTGTTTCCATGTGGTCGGAATCCCAGCCGTAACAAGTTTGGCATGAAGGGAAGCCTAGAGACTCTAGAGAGGTGTGTGGCCCTAGCCTGGAGCCAACTTCCTGTAACTTAGCCTTTCTCTCTTGTTTTATTTGCCAGTTAATGGGACCTTCTCACTGATGCTCCCCGTGGAGTCTGATATTGCTCCCCTGGCACAGATGCTCATATACACCATTTCACCCAATCAGGAGCCTATTGCTGATTCAGTCAAATTCCAGGTCGAAAATTGCTTTGCCAATAAGGTGGGTGTCTTGATTGAGAAACCCCAATTCACTTGAAGTCATTGATTAGAGAGCAGCAGCTGTTTGTATCTATTTATTTAGATTTACGAACATTAAAACAGTCACTTATCATCAAATGCTCTGGGTGATTTTACCATATATTAAAAATAGCCCTAAGATTAACTGATTTGTGGTATTTCAGATGAGGTGAGGAGGTGGAATAGATTTCATAGCCGAAGGATCCTCCCAGACAACACACTACCAAGAGCCCCTCCTTGTAAAACTCACAGGGCTCCAGCTCTAGCATCTCCACTGATCTCCACTGTGGCACTGTGGGATGGCAAGGGAGGTGGGTTTGTCAGGTAACCAGGTCACAATCTAGTTAGCTTACTACCATCACCTTAAACGCAGCCCAGTAACTGATAGGCAACCAGTGCAGATCATGGAGGACAGGTAACAGCCGTACAGCCTCCATTCAAGGGACAGATCTAATTCTTGCTGTATCTTCTGGCTGCTTCCCTCCATCCTACCAGCATCACTTTCATCTCCTCCATCCTGAACTCCAGCCAGCCTACCCTTATCCAAGCCACATGTTTTATCAAGCAATCAGTAAATCATTCAGTAGCACTGACTAGATCGGATGAGACAGAGGAGAGCTGGGTGTCCTCAGCCTGTTGAAAGACAATAGCCTATGTCCTCCTAATGACCCCATATACTCTTTGAAGAAGAGAGAGGACAAGATGTGCCCTGTGCAACCCCACATGAGAGGGCCCTCAGAGCGGAAGAGCAATTGCCCAAAACTACCCTTGGGGACCCGTCTGAGAGACAGGCACCAAGCCACCTAAGTGCTGCCCCTCTTCTCCTAGGGTTCACAGGCAAACGAATGCCCCTTTGAGATCAGTGGTATCAAAGGTGGTTGATAATATCCGCTTGGACACTTGTACCCAGATCAAAGGTATTTAGGTGCCTAACTTCCATTAATTTCAATAGAAGTTAGGGGTCTAAATATCTTTGAGGATCTGGGCCCTGATCTTTATTCATCATCTGGAGATCATCTACCTAAGCAGTTAGTGCAGTCACTATACCAGATCTAGGTCTGTATCCAGGTTGGCCAGTGTCAAGGGGAGCCGAGGCATCTAGATACTGTGAGAGCTGTTTCACCACAACCTTCTCAATAATCTTAACCAAAAAATGGAATAATAGGTACTGCGCCCCAGTCAATCAGATTGTCAGCATCAAGTGACAGCCACACAGTAGCTTCCTTAAGAGAAGCTGACAGCCTGGGAATGGTTGACAGTTTCCACCAGGCCCCAGTCCTTCCCCGCTAGCCTTCATCAGCCAATGAAGACATGGGTCCAAAGCACTGCCTGTGTAGCTCAGTGTATTCCCAATACCTCTAGAGCCTCATTGAGGATCACTGGCCTAAACTCAACAAGAGGAGGGCTTAGTGTTTGTCAGGTGATAGAATGAGGAGTGGGCCTTGTTGGAGTGGAGATATATACACCTATCTCATAGAACTGGAAGGGACCTTGAAAGGTCATCAAGTCCAGTCCCCTGCCTTCACTAGCAGGACCAATTTTTTGCCCCAGATCCCTAAATGGTCCCCTCAAGGATTGAGCTCACAACCCTGGGTTTAGGAGGCCAATGCTCAAACCACTGCTCTGGCAATTTCCAGCTCGTGGAGGGATTCTTGGGAGCCATTACCCATCTGCAGCATCCAGGTCCTAGGCTGTTCTTCATTTTACCAGGGCTGCTGTAAAATCAGCTCCCTGATGGCCCACAATCCCTCCTGGTATATCCAGGATGCAGCATAGGCTCTGGGCCCAGAGCACGGGTGTGTCCACTGTACAAGCAGAGCCAGCAACCACTTGGGGTAGTGTCTTGGTGTTCATGGTAGCCCTAAAATCATGAACTGAGTCATCAATGTGAACAGAGAATTTACCAAGCACCAATTGCTCCAATGCCACCTTAGAGAGTAACTGAATTTCAGTAGATAATAATGTATATCTGTTTGGGGAGCCCAGGACTGGACTAGCAAGGGGCTGCAGGGCAGGGTTGAGGGGCATTGGCAGAGCTGTGTGCGGCGGTTCCAGGACTGAGTTGTGCTGCGGGGCAGCGTGTGACGGTACCTGGAGAAGTAGCTCCTCTAATACCTTTTCTGGGGTTGCAGGTTGACTTGCATTTCTCACCGGCCGAGGGCCTCCCCGCCTCCGACACTCGCCTCCGGGTCGGGGCCTCCCCAGGCTCCCTGTGCGCCGTCCGTGCTGTGGACAAGAGCGTCCTCCTCATGAAGCCTGAAGCCGAGCTCTCTCCCAGCTCTGTAAGTGCCAGCCTGGCCCAGTGATCAACAGGTGCAAGAGCTGGTCTTCTCTTAGGGGCTGTGGTAGCAGAAAATGATGCAGCCTGGTCCAAGCAAGACCAACTCAGTGCTGAGGAGTGGCATCTACTGGAAAAAAAATCCCTTCAGTCAGTGCGGATGTCTTAATGCTGTCCTGCCCTTATCTTATCTTCTTTCACTAGGTGAGAAGCAGAGAACTGGGCACCATTTAGATTGCAGGAACTTTTTCAACTCCTTTGGGATGCTACCATGTCTGGAAACAGCCCTGGTCAATGGGGCTGCTGATTTTCTCCTGTTCAGGGCCTATTATTCATTTATTTATTTACTTATATTGGTGTAGCGCCTACAGGCCTAGACCAGTCTCAGGCACTTTACCCACATATAGTGAGTAACAGTCCCTGGCTAAGAAAGAAGGACCATTGATATGAGCATTAGAGCCTTTAGCAGGTACTTTGATATAGTTGATCATAATAGCCAGAGCAACAAACTGCCCTCAGCCAAAGAAGCAGCTTCCCTCTTTCCTTCTCCCTGCTCTGTAGTGTATTTACTGCTCTTGGTTTATTTTCTATCACTTCCACCTTCTCTCTGTATATATCCGTCTGTCTGCCTCTGCCTGTCTGTCTCCCCCAGCGGTGTTTCATGGCACTTGGTACTGATGAGGCCAAGTGACACAGTTCTGTTTGCCCAGGTGTATAACCTGCTACCAGTGAAGGAACTTCAGGGGTATCATCATGGCACAGACATGCTGCCGATGGATCCCCAGGAGGAGTGCATTGCCGCAGAGAAGATAATTGTGAATGGAATCACCTATGCTCCAGTGTCGGAGCCAGATGAAGAGGACACTTATAGCATCTTAAAGGTAAAGTCTCCTCATCCTGTCCTTGTGGCTGTGGGGAGATGAGGACATTTAAACCTGCTGTGAGTGGCATGTGGTGCGGGGCTAGCTGCTCTGGAGTGCTGATCACGGAGCTATATCTGGAGCAAGTACAATGGCGGTGCAAGCTTCCACCATGCACTGTCCCTCATCAATGTGCTTCAGCTTTGACCTGGAAAGATCAGGTATGAGCACCTCTAGGGTGAGGCAAATGCTGTCTTCATGGGCTTTTCAATCCTTGACCTCTCTTCCAAGGCTGCTAAAAAGGGGCGTGTTAGTGCTTATGGTGAAGGTGTTCTTTGAAAAGGGGGGCACCTGAGCCACTAAGAACTGGCCTAATACTCACCAGCTCATTTCACATAGCAATGAATGACCAGTATATAGGAACGCCTTGGATTCAGTGCTGATTTGAGACTAGACTGGAACTGGTGAACTAGAAACAAAATAATCCATGTGCCCTTACCATCCCCCAAGACTAACGAATGCCCTCTGAGCTGAAACTAGATTGGAACCAGACATCTAGAGATAAGACTCTGTATTCCATTCCCTGATTCACTCAGACCTCTGACCTGGGGTTGGATTGGAAATTGGAACCAGTGCCCTAGAGATAAAAGGACCCTGTATCCTATTCCCTTATCCCTTTGAGCCATCCAGTCTCCCAGACCTGAGACTGAGTGTCACCCTGTGCTCTATGGGTAAGGCTAAGATTTCGCCATGGTTATTTTTAGTAAAAGACACGGACAGGTCATGGGCAATAAGGAAAAATTCACAGAGCCCATGACCTGTCTGTGACTTTACTAAAAATAACGGGGGGGGGGGGGGAGAGGGGCGCAGGGCTAGGTAGGAGGGGGAATGGAGTCCCAGGGGCTGCAGTGGGGGGTGCAGCCATGGGGGGCACACAGCCCCCGCTCTGAAGCTGGCCGCAGCTGCTGGACAGGGGTGCGCGGCCCCTATTGCAGCTCCCACCAAGCCCTGGCTGCAGCAAGGGGGGGAGGGTTTGGCGGGGCGGATGGCCCTGGAAAGCTGCAAGGGGGGCACGTGGGCCCTGTTGCAGCCGCCCGGCAGGGGTGCATGGCCCTGGCTGCAGCCCCCAGCAGAAGCCACAAGGCTGGGGCACACAGACCCGGCTGCAGCCCTTGCCAAGCCTGGACGCCACAGGGCTGGGGCTGCAGGGTCCTGGTTGCAGCCAGCCCCAGCTGCAGGGCAGGGTCACACAGTCCTGCCTCCACCTCCTGAAGTGTAGAAATCACGGAGGGCCGGTAAAGTCATGGAATCCGTGACTGCTGTGACCTCCATGACTAAATCATAGCCTTATCTATGGGTAATAGGCTCCATATCCCATCAAGGAAAAGTGTCAAGGTTTCCTCCTTGCTCATTAAACCCCTAATACTGGTGTATGCAGTGGTGTTGTAGTCATGTCGGTCCCAGACCAGGTGAGTGAGGTAATATCTTTTATTGGGCCAATTGGTGTAAACTCAAAAGCTTGTCTCTCTCACCAACAGGAGTTGGTCCAATAAAAGATATTACCTCACCCAACTTGTCTCCCTAATACTGGTGTCAGTTCTGGAATTTCAACCTCAACCGAAATAAATAACAAAATGTGTGTTGGGTTTTTCCCTACAGGAAATGGGTTTAAAGGTCTTCACAAACTCCAAGGTGAGAAAGCCACATTATTGCCTCCAGTTCCCTCAAGTTGCTTGGGGTTACAGAAGTTCTGAAGGATTTCACAGTGAAGCCGGGATATCAGCACAAGCACTCAGGAGAACTGGTAAAGGCCAAAGGCCTCACAAGCATTCTGTTCTGAGCTGAGGGCGCATCTGTGTTTTGGGGTGAACGCTGTTGCTCATAGCTGGCCGCATGCTAGCTCTAGTGTTGGGACTGGGGTTGTGGATTGAGCATTTGCCAGTTTTTCCCACATCATGAGGTGACCACTCCATCCTGAAGTTTGAAGTTGGGGCACACTTCTCCTGACAGAGTGAGGGGCCTGCTTTGATAGCCTCACCCTTGGAGGTTAATGGAACCAAATTGTTTCTGGGGGTTCTGAGGGAGAATATTATGCTGCTGGCAGACAAATCTGTGGGTAGCTCGCTAAGACTTTACAATGATCTTCCATCCTCAGGCATCAGTAGAGAGTTTCCCAAGCACAGCTTTCTACAGAGTCATCATTGTCACGCTGTCTGGAGTGGCTCACAACCATGACTGTCTACCTCAGGGCAGATTGTCAGAAAACAGGGCAACACCCCAAACTGGTGGTGTATTCTATAGTTAGATTTCACCAAGCCAGGGACAAATGTTAACTCCTGGATCACTATATCAATCTTACCATGGAGTCACAGACAATCCCCTTAGATTCTCCAGTCTATCTTGCCACCCAGACAAACTGAACTTTGCGATAAAAAGTTACTTATACAAAAATCACCTCACATTTTAGAAGGCTTTCAGTCCCAAGAGACTAGTCACTTACCCCTAGATCTTACACCAAAGATAATGCTGGTAGCCAATTCTATAGTAAACTAACTGAAGGTTTATTAGCTAAGAAAAGGAAATTAGAGTTATTGAGAGGTTAAAGCAGGTAAAATATATGCATAGATGAGTCACAGTCTGTAATTCCAAATGGTGGCAGTGATGTAATAAACTGCCAGTTTCCCAAGTCTTTTCAGGGTACCCAGATTGTCTCTCCGCTTCGCATCTGGGGATCTCCGCTTCGCATCTGGTACACTTCCCTTTAAGAGTCCAAACAGTTCAGAGATGCAGGATCTTTCCTTGAATCCATACTTATAGCTTCTTCTCACCAAAAACAAGCTGACAGGGTTACTGCCCACGTGGGTTTTTCCTTTGATGACAGAGTGAGGAATGCATTTAGAGTGTTTGACCTCTGATCATCACACATAATGACCACTTGCTTTGAAATCTGCACTTTTCTGTTAAAGTTCTTCATTTGCATTGCACAAGGCTTCTTTCTTGTTTGATGGGTTATTTAGTTACAGGTTTACACAATGTAAATGTTTGCTACTACATTATAACAGGATACAGATAAGTGAAAACAAAGCAAGTAACATCCCACTCGTTTTCATGAAGTTGAAACACCACATACACTTTGATACATTTAACAATCACTTTGATCTATACTCACCCACAAGTGAATTGGCCGGGGGCTCTGGCATGAGCTGGCACCTGGTCAGTCAGGGTCACAACCATGGTTTATGGATGATTAGGGACAATTGAAGTGGGAGGAAGAAATCTTGATGATGGAATTAGTCAGCTTCAGCCTGGGTCTTCTGCCACTGGCACGTTATGGCACCAATACACCCCAGGATTTTAGACCCTGATAGTGAACCCAGGTCTTTAGGTGGTATCCTTAGCTGCTGCCCCTGACCAACAGCTTTAGTGCTAATGGCCTACAAACCCACAGCAGCCATGCCCCGGTCCTCCAATTGGATGGACAGCAGCACTCTCAGTGAGTACCTGGGCTATTTAAAGGCCCCACCAGGAAGAGGAAGCTGTCTGAGCAACAGATCATTGCCTGCTGATTGCTGCCTGGACAGCCTCGCCTGACCCTGCCTTGCTGCCTCGCCTGGTCTGGCCTCCCTGATGCACTGACCTGACCCCTTGGATTGGAGCTTCCAGCTACTGACCCCTGAGAAAACTCTGACCACTGCCCCAGGCTGCCTCTGATACTGATCAACCTCCCAGCTGCTCCATCATCTGCCCACATTTGACCACTGCTCTGGACTGCCTCCGCCACCAGACATTAGAGAGGTTGAAGCTGACCAATTCCAATACAAAGATTTTCTTAACTCTTATGCCATAGCTGTACAGGGGGCAAAAAAAAAAAAAAAAAGGATTGTTTGCCACTATCATGGAGTCAGTGGGTTTTTTTGGAGTGGTGGGTAGTCTGGAAACACCTGGGCTCTTGTTGCTTGGTGACGGATTTGAACATTTCCCACCAGCAGGAGAGATTCTTAATTGGTGTATATCTGATTTTCAGAGGTGCATTTTCAATGTATGGCAAAGAGCCTAGAGCACTGGATTGGTGGGGTTTTGTGTGTATTAGAAATCCAAATAAATAAATAGTGGTGAGGTGCCAATAGATCTGGCTAGTTAAACATATTGTAGGCAGAAACTCTGATGCCTCTGCTATTCCAGTCCTGGGCTCCCCACACAGCTCTGCCAATGCCCCTCAGTACTGCCTTGCAGCCCCCCTGCTAGTCCAGACCTGGGCTCCCCACACAGCTCTGCCAATGCCCCTGAGTCCTGCCCTGCAACCTCTTGCTAGTCCAGACCTGGGCTCCCCACACAGCTCTGCCAATGCCCCTCAGTACTGCCTTGCAGCCCCCCTGCTAGTCCAGACCTGGGCTCCCCACACAGCTCTGCCAATGCCCCTCAGTACTGCCTTGCAGCCCCCCTGCTAGTCCAGACCTGGGCTCCCCACACAGCTCTGCCAATGCCCCTCAGTACTGCCTTGCAGCCCCCCTGCTAGTCCAGACCTGGGCTCCCCACACAGCTCTGCCAATGCCCCTCAGTACTGCCTTGCAGCCCCCCTGCTAGTCCAGACCTGGGCTCCCCACACAGCTCTGCCAATGCCCCTCAGTACTGCCTTGCAGCCCCCCTGCTAGTCCAGACCTGGGCTCCCCACACAGCTCTGCCAATGCCCCTCAGTACTGCCTTGCAGCCCCCCTGCTAGTCCAGTCCTGGGCTCCCCACACAGCTCTGCCGATGCCCCTCAGTACTGCCTTGCAGCCCCCCTGCTAGTCCAGTCCTGGGCTCCCCACACAGCTCTGCCGATGCCCCTCAGTACTGCCTTGCAGCCCCCCTGCTAGTCCAGTCCTGGGCTCCCCACACAGCTCTGCCGATGCCCCTGAGTCCTGCCCTGCAACCTCTTGGTAGTCCAGTCCTGTTCAAATGGTAATAGTAGCTTCTATGATAAGCAATATCTATATAACCTTTAGGGCTAATCCAGGCCAAGCACTGGGGACTTTTGCTTGTGTGATCCTTGCCCCTCAGACTCCAAGTAGCATAAAAAATACAGTTCCTCCTTATTAGGGCTTTTTATCTCTTTGCCCCTTCTCTGAGTTGCAAATTCAGTCATTGGGAGTAATTCAGTGGCCCGTCTCCTCTTCTTGGTGGAGGGGGAACAATCAACTGATGTTCCACAATGGTTTGTCTGGTGTTGATGGGCCTTCTTTTGTGTCAGACTGGTATTTCACACTCGTTGATGCTTCTTTTCTGTCTGGTGATTCACAGTTACAGAGCAAACACTAAATATTACCTTAGAACATGGGATACAGATATTATAAGTGAGATTAATGGCTGCAGCTGCTTACAAGGATTCCGTAAAGTCTAAACACTGAACACATTTTTATAACTCTAATGCCTAGTTTAACAATACTAATACACAGGTGAGCAAAAAATGGCTGTTATTTTCCACACACGAAAAAAAATAAGGAAAAATGGGGAAATCATTTTTTTAAACATATTTTTTGTGGATTTTTAAAATTTTTATCCAAAATAAAAAAAGAGGGTTTTTTTCAGTTTTCCAACAACCCCGCCCCCCAGAAACTGTTGATGGAAACAGTTTTTTTATGAGAATTTCCATTGAGTCAAAATAAAATCTTTGAGAAAATTGTTGTGACCAGCTCTAAGGCCGATCCTTTGAAAGGCTGGGGGCTTCGCAGTGATGGTGGAGCAGAAAACGACACGCTGGAGTCGTGATGTGACCCCTCAAACATGCTTCAGACATGGAACTTTCCATTCCCACCACAACCGATTTGGGTGTCTGATTGCACCAGTGTAGCTGGAGGGGAAAGTGTCCCAGGGTGTGTCTAAATTGCAGTGGGAGGTGTAATTTCCAGGTCTGACAGACACACACGTGCTAGCTTTGATCAAGAGCTAGTGCACTAAAAAGAGAAGTGTAGCTGTTGCAGCACGGATGGGGGGTTGGTACCCTACGTATGTACTTGGGAGGCTAGCCTGCCATGCCCTCACTGCTACACTTCTATTTTTAGCACACTAGCTTGATCTCAGGTAGTGTAGTGTACATACATCTACCCAAGCTGGAAATTACACCTCCAGCGGCAGTGTTGACCTACCCTCAAAGATGGAAGCATCAGGCTGGTATTGATGCATTATATCTATGTTAATCAGTTGTACTCACACCACCCAGGACATGCAAGGGTACTGGACTCAGGTTACCCTGTCATGGCTCAGACCCTTCCAGCAGCGGTGGAGACAGTTCGAAAGTATTTCCCAGAGACATGGATTTGGGATTTAGTACCTTTGACGTGAGTAGCTGGTTGTTGCTGTTTTAACATTCCCTTATTTTTTGTGATGATAATATGAATTCCTGATGGTTACTGAGCCTCTTTCATCATCCCAAAGTGCTTTTCAAACTCTGTGTATGCAGAAATCACTCAGCCACCTGCGGGCTGTTCCCCAATGGCAGATGTTTACAGTGCAGAACAACACTGCACAAATATCTAGAAAGGAAAGTGAAAAAGAGCCCCATTTCCAATTGAAATTGCAGGGGGAATCTAAGCATTTGGATTGTAATGACCCAGGGTGAGCCCCCCTCTTCTTCTTAAAAGGGTTGTGGGGTCTTTAATTATCACAAGTTGTCAAAATATCAGCTGTATGTGTTATCTGAAAGACAGCACCTCCTCTGGCACAACACCTCCCACCACAATGGGCTCAGTGCTAATTCAGAGGGGAGAGCACCCCCTACTGAGTCCCCACATCACTCCCTGAAGCACTGCATCAGACTTGAGCATTGAACTCAACTCAGTGTGGACTCAGAGGGGAGAGCATTATCTACTGAGTTCCCCACATCACTCTCTGGAACACTTGGGTTTTCCTTCAGTGTCTGACCAGGCTGAGATCACGATCCTCTCTCTCTTTTTGTCACCAGCTCCAATGGAAGTGCTGAATTGCCCTTGACAATCCCTGATACCATCACAGAATGGAAAGCTAATGCATTCTGCACCTCAAGTGACACTGGCTTTGGCCTGTCCCCAACCGTGTCCCTCAGAGCCTTCCAACCCTTCTTCGTGGAGCTCACCCTGCCCTACTCCGTGGTGCGTGGCGAGGCCTTCACGCTAAAGGCCACTGTCTTCAATTACCTGACCCGCTGCATCAGGGTAAGAGACACTCACACCATCCCCGTGCAACCAAACCCACAGGCCACACTTCTCTGCTTCACAAACTCCTGTGTCTGTAGCTCTTTTTAGCCCTCGGTCTCCCTGCAGCCCCTGTCGTCCCCAAACACACGTGCACCCAAGCCTCTGTGCTCCTGTAACTCCCAAGCACCCCAAAGCCCTGTAACTCCAAATCTCTACACCCCTGTAACCATCTACACTTCTAAACCCATGTGTTCCCACAACCCCCTCTGTCCCTTATAGTACCACAAACCCTGTTTTTCCCAATTCTCTGCACATCACATCTGCCGTACTGTCTGCATCTCTAGTTACTACTAATTTCCCTGGCCCCCTCCCCGATGACAGCTCTCTGGACAATTGACAGGTCAGCATCTCACTGGCTTCATCTGCCGACTTCCGAGCTACCCCTGTGGAGAAGGAAGAGGACTCTTATTGTCTCTGCGTGAATGGAAGAAAAACGGTGTCCTGGGCTGTGACCCCAATATCTCTGGGTAAGAAGCATTCTAGCTCTGATATCTTTGGGGGCCAGATAGAGTGGCACAGAAATTTCAGGGGGCAGGGACCTGGTAGCTCAAAAATCTGTTGGTAGGGGATTCAACTTCCCCAAGACCCTTCTTTGGGGTGTTTTACTCCCATCCTTGGTTGGAGAGTGATAAGCTCCTCCTCAGACAAGACAGAGAACCCTAGATGGTTTTCAGCTGTTGGACCCCTCCATTCAAAAGACACTGTCTGTACAGTGAGGACCTCCATCAACATACTCCTCTCTAACACACCAGTGAAAGATGAGAGCTGGCTGGGTCTCTTCTTTCAGCAAGAAAAGCAGGTTATAGTCCTTGGTTCTCACTTGGGCCAGGACAGTCATCCAGAATGAGGGTGATTTGTGATGAGACTGGAAGCCTGAGATACAATTATCACCCACCTGCTTCATACCTGCCCATATCACATAGTGGAGAAACCATTTAGTTGAGACACCCCATGGAAAACTTAAAGTCCTGGTTAAATGGCCATCCTGACTAAGAGAAGAGCCCATCTGAAAGAACTTAAATTGTTGTAAAATCCTTTGCTGATTTAGCGACAGGCATGAAGCCAATCCACTGATCCAAAAGAACTTTGAACTCTGAGGTATCTGAAATCCAGCTCAGAACTGGATACAGCTTTGTGGTTTGAGATCATCTCGCCACTGAATACAAATACAAGTGTGACAATGAGATTCATTACTTTTCTCCTTTATTTGATCTTTGTTTCTTCTTTCATTCTTCATTTGGCAGCTTTGTTAGTAATGAATCAGAGCTTAGCATTTCTCAAAGCCTCCCTGAAGTGTCTAGCTCCCCACTGAGCTCTTATTATAGCCCTGGTATCTGGCTGCTCAAAATCAGCAGACAGCCATTCCACCTCTGCCCTTCATCCCAGTGGAAATGTCTCCCTCTTTGCTTCACAGATATGAAGTGCACAGCAATCAGCTATAACTATGGGGATATTTTTTTCACTGAGGTCTAAACTCATGAGTAGACAGCACCAGTGGCTTTTCAAGTGGCCAAAGGCACATTCAACTATCATTCTGCACCTGCTGAGCCTGTGGTTGAAGCACTCCTTGCTGCTATAGAGGTAGCCAGTGTATGGGTTCATGAGCCAGGGGAGTAAAGTGTAGGCTGGATCTCCCAGGATCACTATTGGCATTTCAAAATCCCCATTGGTAATCCTCTGTTCTGGAAAGAGAGTCCCTGCTTGCAGCTTTTTGCATGTGTCATGCACCTTCTCTGACCATCCCGTGTTGATGCTGGTAAAACTTTCCCAGTGACCCACCATAGCTTGCATTACCATAGAAAAGTACCCCTTTCTTTTGATGTACTCTGGCAAGGTGGTCTGGTGCCAAAATAGGGATATGTGTGCCATCCGTTGTCTCACTGCAGCCCAGGAACCCCATCGCTGCAAAACCATCCACTATGTCTGGCACACTGCTGAGAGTCATAGTCTTATGTAGCAGGAAACGATTAATGGCCCTGCACTCTTGAATGACAGCAACTTCCCACGGTGGATTTCCCACTCCAAATTGATTCCCAACTGATTGGTAGCAATCTGGTGTTGCAAGCTTTCACACAGCGATCACCACTCACTTCTCCACTGTCTGTGCAGCTCTCATTTTGGTGTCAATGTGCCGGAGGGCTGGGGTGAGCTCTGCACACAGTTCCAGAAAAGTGGCCTTGCACATCCACAAGTTCTGCAGCCATTGCTTGTCATCCCATACCTGAAGAATGATGTGATCCCACCAGTCAGTGTTTGTTTCTCAGGCCCAGAACCAGCGTGCCACCATCTGCAGCTGCTCCATCACTGCCAACAACAACCTTGAATTGTTTCTTTCCATGGTGCACGACAAGCTAGCCTGCAAGGAATTGTCATATTCCCCAGTGCTCCTCTTGAAGCTCCGGAAATTCTGTGGGACCAGGCGTGTTATGCTCACAATGCTCACCACAATAGTGCAGAGCTCTGCAGGATCCATGCTTCCCACAGAGATGGCGGATGTGCAGGTTTGCAGTGTTTTTGAAAAGAGGTGCAAAACATTATGGGATGCAGATATTATTATGGGATGGAGAAAACTGCATCATGGGATGTTGAAACCATGTTCCCAATCACTCCTGCATGACTTTTTTGCCCCCATGATGCATTGCAAACCCTTCCCAAAGTACCCTGTGCTAGATGGTGGTAAGTTGCACAGTGCAATACTTACCCAGAGTGCACTGCTCGCTGCATCAATGCAGGCACTGTGAGTGTGGACGCACACTGCCGATACAAGGAGCATAGTGTGGACATTCAAAAGCGATTTAATTACTGCCGTGGCTGCACGTTGACCTACTTTAGGTCTACTTAATTTTGTAGTGTAGACATGCCCTTAATAAACTCCTGACTACCCTCCACTTAACACCTTGGTTCTAGCCAATTGCGTCCCCAAGGAGCAGAATTTTTTCAAATACTATCCTGATTCAGCAGTTGTCATTGCCATTCACTGTCATTAGGCTAAAACCGTTTCCTGGGAAACATCTCAGGTGAGCACATCTGGAATAAGTGGTGCTGACCCTGTTAAGTAATTTGTGGATCTGATGGAGAATTTAATTATTTCTTCCCCTCATGGCCCTGATGGGCTAAACGGGAGCATTAACTGTTTGCTTGACTCAGCCAGGGCTCTATGGATAGAATCAGAGATTCATAGATTCTAAGGCCTGAAGGAGCTATAATGACCCTTTAGTCCTGTGTAACAGAGGCCATCATCCTCAGCCAGAAATCAGAGCCATTACTCCCTGCACTCCTATCCGTCTTGCCCAATTCCTGCCAGGGCTGGGAAGGCTGCTGCAGAGTGATCCTCATGTCTTGTCTGCACTGTTTTTTGTTTTGTTTTTTTTGCACTATTGTAGTACACTAGTGATGTAGCTGCTGATGTCACTGATGTAGCAGCACCAGAATAAACTCTTAGTGTAGACACACTAACTGGTGTAATCTGTGACTTGCACTAGTGCCACATGCCCTGGTTTGAAATGAAAGTGTCAGAGTAGCCACCTACAAGAGTTGGTGGCTGTACTCTGAGGCCACCAAATAATTTGTGGTGAGAATCCCTGTCTTAGACCATGCCTGCACTGGGGTTTTTCACACAGATGTAGCTGCACCAGAGCAAACCCTTAGAACAGTCCTGCTTCACTGGGGCGAGTCACTTTTCACACCAGTGAAGCAAGGCTGTTCCCAGGGTTTGCTCTGGTGCAGCTGCATCTGTGTGAAAAACCCAGTGCAGGCATGGTCTAAGGTACTACTACCATGTCTACACTACAAACTTATGTCGACTCAAGTTACATCGGCATACAGCTGCCACAGTTAGCACATTACTTGTATGCATGCATACTTGGCTCCTTATGTCAGAGATACGCGTACTTACCAGGAGTGCTTGTATCGATGCAGAGTGTGGTGCACCATGGATAGGTATTCCACTGCCACTCATCAAAATGAGAGGTGCACTAACAGTGGAGAAGCAAGTGACGATCACACTGTAGAAATGTGCTATGCCAAATTGCTATCAGTCAGTTGAAAATCACTTTGGAGTCAAGAAATTCACCGCAGGGGCTGTTGTCATGCAAGTATGAAAAGCCATTGATCGCCCCCTGCTATGCAGAACTGTGATTCTCAGCAGTGTGCAGGACATAGTGGATGGATTTGCAGCAATGGGGTTCCCAGACTGCGGTGGGGTGATAGATGGCACACATATCCCTCTTTCGGCACCAGACCACCTTGCCTCAGAGTACATCAACAAAAGAGGCTACTTTTCTGTGGTTATTCAAGTGTTAGTGGATCACTGACATCAGTGTTGACTAGTCAGGGAAGATGCATGACATTCACGTCTTTAAGAACACAGAACTGTTCAGAAAGCTGCAAGCAGGGACCTTCTTTCCTAACTGGCGGATTACCAGTGGCAATGTTGAAATGCCAGTTGTGATCCTGGGCGACCCAACCTAACCCTTGCTCCCCTGTCTCATGAAGCCATGCACCGGCCACCTCAACAGCACCAAGGAATATTTCAACTAGAGGCTCAGCAGGTGCAGAATGACAGTGGAATGTCCTTTTGGTCATTGGAAGGGGCACTGGCATTGCTCACTTGCATAATATCTGTTCCTAGATATCCATGTTTCTATGCCTGGTTCAGAGCTGTGCCTGCACAACCTCTTCTCCCCACAAGCCCAGAAGCTCCAATATCTCCTATCTGTTCCAGGCAGGAGCAGGTCTGGAGTGCGTAGCTGGCATGTCAGCTGAGCAGTTGCACTCGACAAGGGAGAGTTGCTAGGTGTGCCCACCAAGCCGGGTACCCAAGAAAAGGAATTTCAAAAATTTGCAGGGCTTCAAAGGGTGGGGGGGAGGGGGTAAGGGGGGCGAGAGAGGCTTCTGGTTTCTGTGACCCCTGGCCAGCAGAGTTCACAATGGTGACCAGAGCAGTCAGCGTGGGGCATTGTGGGACAGCAGCTGGAGGACACTAACAGTCAACATAAGCAGTGGAGTATTTACACTATCACTGCATTGACCTAAGGACATCAAACTTGGCTCTATGCCGCTCGGGGTGGCGATTTTATTAAGTCGGTGCAACAGGGCACTTACGTCTGTAGGAACCAAACTGAAATATAGACACATGCACAACTAGATTGACATGAGCTGCCTTGCGTCAATCTAACTTTGTAGTGTAGACCAGGCCTACATGAGATGTGACATGAGCTCTTTCTCTACAGAGAGGTTTCCATGTAATCAATGGTGCTGAAGAGTGGAGCACCATGGAAATGACATTGACACCCCTGTAGCTGCAGTGCCTGGCAGAACACTTATCTCTCTTTGTTTCAGGTAATGTGAATTTCTCTGTGAGTGCAGAGGCCCTGAAGACGGAGCTGCCCTGCGGGAACGAGGTAGCAGTGCTCCCTGAGACAGGGCAGAAGGATACAGTGATCAAACAGCTGTTAGTGGAGGTATGTGGGCTGCTTAGTCCCTGCGGTATAGAGAAGTGGTAAGTTTTCACACAGTGTGACGTAGGCAATAAGCCGCGCTATAATGCTCGGTGTAGGATAGGAAAACAGTAATAACGTATATAGAGTGTGACACTATAACTGTCCATGCCTCCTTTGTTACAGGGAAGCTGTGACAACTTGCTACATAGCCTAACAGAAGCACACGTGTGGGAGATTCAAAGCACCTGGGGGAATTAGGTGTGCTTTGGAAAATCCCACCCACTATAGGATATAATACTGTATATTCCCTTACAGAAAAAAGATTGCATAGTGTGCCAAATAAGCATAACATGGTAACATTGCATAACCTCTCTCTTTCCTAGGGCAGCAATGGTTGCTGACATTGTTACCCAGTGAAATGAAATAGCACAGGGTAATGCTGCATACCCTCACCTTTGCAGGAAAGCAATAGCTCATTATACAGCATCTATAATCAGTAACAAATGATACATAAAGCTGCATAGCCTCTCCGTGTGTCATAAAAAAGCAACGATAACTAATGACATTTCACGATACCAACAGTAACACCAGTTATAATAATGTGTAATATTGTCCCTTCCTATTATCCGTATACCCTATTGCTGTCCTTTAATGGAAAGAGAAAATCTGCAGCATTACAGTATGTAGAATTGCTGATATTCCACCATGTAGTAAGTTGTCTTTAACTTATCGCATCACCTGATGTTAGCAATGACACATAGTGCATGTCCTCTCTGTTATAGGGGCATTAAGGTACCATCTTGCACAGTGTGCTTCAGGTAACTAGTAACCCATGCAATAGAGCTGCACTGTTCTTCCCTTAGGTGTGAAGAGACAATAACTTATTAGTAGCTGGTTTTTATTTTATTCTAACCAATTATTATTTTATGAATCTACAAGCATCAGTCCATGAAAATTTGCAAATCTCCCTCTTCCTCTGATTCACCCACTTGGCCCTTTACATTTCTCTCTGTCTTCATTCATTGTCTCTCCAATTTTGTCGAACTCTCTCTTCTCCCCACCTCTCCTGCTGCCTCTCTGTCCCTTTCTGAAGATTCCCCGCCCTGTCCTCACACAGACTTTGTTCCTGATGCCAGATGCTCAGTCTGTCTGCAGCTTCTCACCTTTCTCATTTTCCTTCCCCTCCCAAGCCCGAAGGGATTGAGACGGAAGCAACCTTCAACTCTCTGCTCTGTGCAAATGGTAAGGACCTCTCTGCTCCTTCTTCATCTATGTCCTTTGCCAGCGGATGAAGAGTGACAGCCCCTAGGAGGGAGTGGGATTATTTGGGAGACTCTTGAGGGTGCAGTGAGAATTTGGGGTGTCAGGATAGCGACTAAGCAATGGTGGGGATGTTTCTGTGTGGAGAGTCGAGGCACATTTCCTAATCATGAGGACATTGCTTGGAACATTGAGATCTAGGGCTTGACAAAGCCCCGGAGAATAGACTGCATGAGCAATCCTGGCCCAAGTCCCTGAAGGATGGGTTTAAAGGGGCTTAATGGGACTTTTCCATCTCTAATCTCTTATTCTATGGAGTGAAATTACAAACTGGATTCTACCATCTGCCAATTGCCAGCAAACAGGAAGGGCCAAAGAACTGGAGACTGCAGTTTCCCATCGGGCCAGGTGGTGCACCTCACTCCATAGAAAGAGCGGAGTGTTTCCCATGGGTCACAGGACCCCAAGCCAGAGGGGACAGTTGGGTGTCTCACTGTCCAGCTAGGAGGAATGGAGCTGCTGAAAGCAGGGGTTCCCCATGCAGGGGGCGGGTGGAAGGCAGCATTCCAGGTTCTGCTCTGGGACCCATTCACTGCTGAGCATGGGGACATTTTATTGCATCCTATCTGTCTGATTTTTTCCCTCAGGAAATTCAGAAGCAGGGAAGATTTCCCTGAAGCTTCCACTGAACGTGGTGCAGGGCTCAGCCAGAGCCTATGTGACAGTGCTGGGTGAGTGCAGCAACTCAGAAAGGACCTGCCCTGGCAGCTGCGGCCACTGCTCCTTGTCTGCCTGCTGTGCCAGCCTTTCCACCTGGTCAGCTACTCACTCCCTTCATCAGTGTCCCCATCATCTCTCCATTCATCTCTTCTTGTCTCTTTTCCTGTTCCTGTGCTCCTTTCCCTGACCTTCCTTTATCAGTCTCCCTGTGTGTTGGCCTTTCTGTCTAAGTATCCCTATTCCTATCCCAGACATCTTCCTACCCTTCCTTCTCCCCATTCTCTCTCTCTGTGTTTCCTCTTTCAGGGTATGGCTCTGTCCTGTTTTTCCCTCTGTCCTTCTCTCTCACCTGTTACTGCCTGTGCTCTGTGGTGCACTCTGCCTCCGCAGGCCACCTCTGTGCGACACTGACTCCCTGTGTCTCCATCCCCAGGCGATATCATGGGCACAGCCATGCAGAACCTGCAGCAGCTCCTCCAGATGCCCTTCGGCTGTGGGGAGCAGAACATGGTCCTGTTTGCCCCCAACATCTACGTCCTGGACTATCTGAATAAGACGGGGCAGCTGAGCGAGGAGACCAAATCCAAGGCCATCGGATACTTAGTCAGTGGTAAGGAGGGACGGGGCTTTTCTTTCTTCACTTGCTCCCTTCCAAGGTTGTGCTGGGAGCTTTCTGTTTCTGCCTGACCTGCAGACAGAGCTTCCCTCAGCTGAGGACAGAGGGACTGGGTTGTGTATCTGGGGAGTGGGATCCCAATTCGACACACTCTTGTCAGTTGTCTGAGCACTACGGATACGCGCACTCATTGCCCCACGAGAGCTACTGGCTGCTGTGTCCATCCTATGAGTCACCGCTATAGTGTGGAAATGCTGCACACAGTAGCCAGGTGAAATGGCTTCTCAGCCTGGGTGCTCTAGCTAACCAGACTGTGTGGTACTCCCCCTACTGGAATACGATGGTGCTGCCCATGTGTTGTATGTCAGTTCCCTCTGCTGACTAGCTCGTGGGATGGAGACGTGTATGTTTGTGTACCAGTGCTGGCTAGTACACATCAGGCCTAGGAGCCCCTTTACTAGCTGAGCTGGTGAGCTGCTCTCTGACCCCCTACTGTTTTTTTTCTGATGTATAAATCCTGCTTTAACTTTCCATTTCAGGTTATCAGAGGCAGCTGAATTACAAGCACCTGGATGGCTCTTACAGCACATTTGGGGAGCATTACAGGCAGCCGGGGAATACCTGGTGAGATTTCTTGCCAGTCACGCCTCCCCTAAACCTTCTCTGTTATATAGTTATAAAGGAAGTGTTAAATTTTAGTCAACTGGTGATGCTGTTAAAGGCCTGAGGGCTCGCTGGAGCTTTCACAGTCCCTTGGCATATCACACCAAAGGGAATAGGCTTCATCAGCCTGCTGTGTATAAAAAGCACCTGTTCCCACTGGCCCTGAGGAGAGAGAGAACTGAAGAGGCAAAGGGGATGGGATGGTTTCAGATCATTTTTGAAAAAAGATGAAGAGATCCAGGGGAGGCTGTTCCAGACAGGGAGCTGCAGAGGGGAGACTCTCATACCCGTAGTGGTGGAACTGGGTTAGAGGTAGAGAGCAACCTGGTGCTAGATAGGACCATAGCAATTGCTATGCCATCGATCGCCCATTATCAAGATCATTAATAGGTATATTAAACAACACCAGTCCTAGTACTGAACCTTGCAGCACCCCACGGTTAGCCTTGTGCTATGATGGAATTGATCATTTAATTCTAGTCTTTGTTTTCTGTCCCTGAACCAATTTCTGATCCACGACAACACTTTGACCCTCATCCCATGATTATTCAATTCATTTAGACTTTCCAAAAGGCTTTCGAGAAGGTCTGTCATAAGAGACTACTGAAGAAATTATGTCAATCAATTCTCTTTCATTCAGCAATTTATTCACATGTTCAGGGAATTCTAAGAGATTAGTAAGACACAATTTTCCTTTGCAGAAGCCATGCTGTTTAGACCCCATCAGATCATGATCTTCTGAATCTTTTATTATGCTATTTTTAATTGTCATTTTGACTAGTTTACTAAGTACAGGCAAACTGGTGTATAACTCCTTGGAACTCCCATGGAGCCCTGTTTAAATATAGATTCAACATTTGCAACCCTGCGACCCTCTGCTATAAGAGTTGTATTTAGCATGAAGAGGGCTCCTAAGTTTGAGAGACTGGTTGTGTCCAGGGAGGATTTTATAAACAGGAAGAGAGAGCTTGAACTGGATCCTGAAATCAGTGTGAAGGAGACTGTGGAGGTGGGTGAAGGTGGAGGCAATGTATTCATGCTCTCTGCCCCATGGCCACCAGCTCTCTGGCCCCTGCTGCTTCCCCTCAGGTTGGCGATGCCCCAGGACCCCGTCCCCTCCAGCGAGCACAGGGCATGGGAGGGAGCTCTCACCGCTGTCCGCACTCTGTCGCAGGCTGACGGCCTTTGTCCTCAAGTCCTTCGCGCAGGCCCGCTCTCACATCTTCATCGAGGAGAAGCACATCCAGGACGCCCTGGCCTGGCTCGCTGGCAAGCAGAAGGACAATGGCTGCTTCCGCAGCTCCGGGACGCTCCTGAACAATGCCATAAAGGTGACGTATCTGCCCAGCTGGCTTCCCATGGGACCCATACAGGACTTCAGTGACATGGAGAGAGCTACAACTCCGCATGGGAACAGCTCAGACACTTCAGCACATGGGGCCAGGGTGGGAGGAGCAGGCGATGACATGGGCCTGGGAACTACCCTGGAGATACGGATGGGCAGATACTGTACTGTATGTGGGACCTACTATGGGGAGAAGAAAGGAGGGGGCAGATACATGGTAACTACCATGGGAGGAAAATGGGGACAGAAACGCAGAGTGTGTCTACAGGGCAGATGGGAGTGTACGTCCCAGCACAGGTAGACAGCCACGAAAATAGCAGTGTGGCCATGGCAGCTCAGGCTAGTTGCCCCAGTACATACTCCAAGCTTGAGCATGACTGTATTTGGGCAGCTAGCCAGAGCTGCCACCCATGGCCACACTGCCTTTGTTAGTGTACCAGCTTGGGCGGAGCTGGTGTGTGCATGTCTCACGTTCTCCGCTGCAGTGTAGACACACCCATTTGTGAGAGCTATCATGGGGCATGGCAAGAGTGGGCAGATAAAGGGCATGAGGATGTAGTATGTAGAGGGCCCAGCGGGGAAAGGCTTTAGGTGCTGCGTGGGTTTAATGTGTCTCTCTCTGTGGTTCCCTGCAGGGCGGGGTGGACGATGAGGTCACGCTCTCTGCTTACATCACCATCGCGCTGCTAGAGATTCCTCTGCCCATCACTGTACGTATCCACACGCACAAAGTCCCCTTCATGAGTTCCCCTGGGTCAGCAGCCTCCCCTCTCCCCCACTCCCTATACCCATCCGAGTCCTGATAGTGGCAGCCTGCTGCCCCTAATAAAGGGACCTCTAAGGAAAAGAGGGAAAAAAACAGTCTGGAAAGGCTTTGGCTCTGGCTCCAGAATGAGACGGTCCCCAGGCCTCAGAAGCATCTGGGTGTGCAGTACTGGTTCTGGCCGAGCTCTGCTTCTTTGATTGGCTCTTTATTTATTTGTTTTTTTTTAATATGCACAATGGAAAAAAAGAATCCCAAATTCATGTCAAAAGAGCTGTAGTGTTCGGTCACTGTCTCCTGTGTGTCTGGCTGCAGCTCAGATGGGCTGACTGATGGAAGCTTTTCAGCCTGACAGCGTGGCTACTCCCTTCTTCATTATTCCTGTTTGTTTTATATAGTCTCTGTAAACGTACTAGGGGTCTAGTGTTAGGGGGCTTATTCCTTCACCCTCTCACTTCCCTGGTCCTTCTCGCATGAACAGAGAGCAGCAATACCCAAAGTCCAAAGGTGCAAACAATTTGATGTTTACTGGGGTAAACTTCCAGCAAGCATGATTCCAGTTTCCTTCTTCAGTGTCCCCCTTCCCAGCTCTGACACCACAGAGCCTTGCCTGTGTCCGTTCCCATTCCCTGTTCCCATTCCCAGCCAGCGAAACATGATTCTAATTCCCCCACCCCCAGTCCCTGTTCCCATCCCCCCCCTTACTTCCTGATTGACTGCAGACTATATAGTAAAACTTGAGTTCTGCTTAGGTATACCTTAACCAATCATTTTACTGAAATTTAACTAACCAATAATATAAATAAAATATATGGAGATATACCTAGCTCATAGAGCTGGAAAGGACCATCGAGTCCAGCCCCCTGCCTTCACTAGCAGGACCAAGTACTGATTTTACCCTAGATCCCTAAGTGGCCCCCTCAAGGATCAAACTCATAATCCTGGGTTTAGTAGGCCAATGCTCAAACCACTGAGCTATCTACTTATCCTAACATATTGTAACGTGGTTATTTAACCAATTATAATTATATCCCACCACCTTAATTGGTTTACACCCAACAAAATTAATTATACAGCAGACAGAAACAATCACAGAACCAAACTGAGATTATACAGACAAACAATAGGGAAGTGGAGACTATAGAGGAACAAAGAGATGAGGATTTCACATCCCAGCTATTGATAAGTGAGTTCTTGCCAGACAGGATGCTATCAAACTAAGTTTCCTTTTACATTTTCTAGGCTCTTCCCTTTCTCTGGAGGTGATAGGAATATCAGGACAGAACTGTATTCCTAACAGCCCAATAGCACCTTATTTCAATGTGACTAGTTTGGAATGTAAGGATGTGACCGTACATTTCCCAGTTTATGGCTGCCTCTGCTGCTTAGCTGAAGGCCTTAGCCTAAGAACAGACCTTCAGACTGTCACTGTAAGAGAAGGCCCTTACACAGACAGACAGTGATTTTGATTCTTTCTTTTATACCTCTATAACTAGCTAAGTGATAAGAATACACCTAAATTCTTAAAGTATAGGCCTTTACAGACAGGCCTGAATATCTATATCCTAACGTCTAGTCATGCTTTTCATTGGATGAATGACTGGGAGGGATTATATACTAGTTGACAGCTGTTGGCTCATTGCTATCCATGGCGGAGCCTGCTTCATTTGCCTTCCACATGTTTTCTTGGTTAAAATTCAATAAATAGCCCTAGACACCTCAGATTACCTTAATTTCTCCAAATTGTGAAGGCCTTGTATCTAACATGGCTACCCCATGGAAGGCAGGAATGTGATTTTTGTAACTGCTGAGGCTGTCTCAGCTAGACACATTTAAGCCACATTTCTGTGCTCAGTGGCCCACAGTGATGGATGGGGTGACCAAATTACTACAAGAGTCTGAGTTCACTGGGACCATGCAAGTGACTGGTGTCAAACAGTCACTCATCCCATCACCAGCATCTGTGTTATATTAGATCCACTGCCCCTCTTATTTAAATCCATCTGTGCTCTGTGGCCATGAGATGACAGCCTGCACAGGCAGTGCCCAAAGCCTAGCTCATATCGTCACACTGCAAACACTGATTATTTCCCCTCTATGCTCCCCGCAGCACTCTGTGGTCCGTAGTGCTTTATTCTGCCTGGAAACAGCCATGGAGCAGGGAGGAAGCCACGTGTACACAAAGGCACTGATGGCCTACGCCTTCACTCTGGCAGGGAAGGAGGAGAAGCACAGGGCACTGCTGGACTCGCTTGATAAGGAAGCTGTGAAAGAGGGTGAGACCTGTTTATGGGCTCTTCTTCTGCATCCCGGTCCACTAGCCCTATGTAGCCTGGCAGGAGAAGGGTTTGATTGTTATTGCTGTAACCTTCAGTCTGTACTGCGGCAGGTCAGGATTATTTAGCCTCTTCACACATTTTAGATCAATGAGCCTTAAAAACCCTGGCACTGGCCATTCCTGGGATCTGACTTCATAAAATGTGGGAGACACAGGCACAGGTGCAGCAACCTAATTAGACACTGAGAGTTTCCACATCTGGACTGTATCAACCCACTAGAGGGATTATTTAATACCTTCATGCTTTGTATTGACATGCCCAGCAAGGGTTGGGACTCCATTCTCCATCCTCAGTGACAGTATGTCAGTAACCCTCTTGGCAAAAACCAGATATTCGGTAATAAACATTTCCTTTTCTCCTCCCTCTCCCTTCTCCCATTGCAGATGACTCCGTTCACTGGCAGAGGCCCGGGAAGCAGCCAGAGGCTGATCTCCCGTTCTATCACCCCCGTGCTCCCTCCGCCGAGGTGGAGATGACGTCCTACGTGCTCCTCGCTTACCTCCCCACGCGGCCGGCACCATCCCAAGAAGACCTGTCATTAGCAGCTCAAATTGCAAAGTGGATCAGCAAGCAGCAGAATCCCAACGGGGGCTTTTCCTCCACCCAGGTGAGCTGTTCCCATCCCCAGCCTCAGACACCCAGGGCAGGAGGGGGAGGCAGGAGATCTATATATCAGGTTGCCAGAGAAGAACGAGTAACCCAGCATTGGAACAGAGACAGACTCCTTCTGGGGAGGGGGAGGGGGCGACAGTGCCCTCGCTGCAGGGTTTAGAGAACCTCTGTTTCTGAGGGGGTTAGATCATGGGATAGTCACAGCATGGAGCATGGCTACATCAGATCCCCATAGGCCTTAGTGGGCTAATGAGGCAGGAGACTGGACAAGTGATGCTCTTGTGTACAGAGGGCAGACTTGTCGCCCTGAGCATCCACCAACATGACGCTTTCCTCAGCTCCCCCCAGCACTGACCCCGTCCAGCCCAGCCAATCCAGCTTGGGAGCTGAGGACTCCCCAGAGAAGCAGCAGCAGCTAGCCACTGCCAGACACACCTTGGTGGAGCTAGGGTGACCAGACATCCCGATAAAATCGGGACTGTCCCTATATTTAGGTGTTTGTCCCGCGTCCTGCTCCGCTTTTTTTTTTGCTCTGCCGGCGACCCCCCCGCCCCATGTGTCCCGATATTTTCTTCCTCTCATCTGGTCACCCTAGGTGGGGTGGGGGCACCATCCCGAGTTATGTAGAACCAGAAAGTGCCACCTGATTAAAGGCAGCCCAAAACACATCCCTCTTGAAACAGTGCATGAAGTGTTTCCCTTTGGAAGACTACTTCACGGAGGGATTTGGTTAACACAGTAGGGTTGTAATTCTGTTTTCCTGCTGCTGAGGCACGTGGGTGCATCTGCCTCTGTTATCTGTCTGCCCTGTCAGCTGTCCCTTCAGGTTGCTCCTTCACGGGAGGGTGGGTGGCTTCTTCCCTCAGCTCCCTGTAGTGGAGTGTCAGAATTCCCAAGGCCTATGTTCCCAAAGGTACTTAGACACTTGGCTGCTTTCAGTGGGAGAAAGGTGCTTAAATACCTTGGAGGATCTGGGCCCAGGGAATAGGTGAATGGCTTGTGGGAGTGATGGGTAGAGAATGGGTGGAAATGGGAAAAGCCGACCTTTCTGAGCAGGGCGGTGCTGTGTGGGAGGAGCCGGTGGGGTAGGGGCTCCAGGCCCATAGAAATGGCTCATTCATTCCCTTGGGCGCCTGGGCCCATCTCTTGTCTGGCAGGACACAGTGGTGGCGCTCCAGGCCCTGTCCCGATACGGAGCCTCTACTTACACCAAGAGCGGAGGAGCATCCACAGTGACCCTGCAATCCACAGGGAACTTTCAGACCCAGTTCCAGGTGGATCACACGAACCGTCTGCTGCTCCAGCGTATGGCACTGCCAGAGGTGCCAGGGGACTACAGCATGGGGGTGACAGGAGAAGGATGTGTCTACGTGCAGGTGAGGGGCCCAGGGGCAGGGGGAGAGGGACAGGCTGCTGCTGAGGGCGCCTGGCTCATCCTGGAGATGGCAGGGTGAGGTGGGATGGGTAGGGGAGGGAAGGGAGAAAGAGATGGGGATAAGGATGAGAAAATAGGAAAAGGTGTGAGGAGAGAGCATGTCCAGAGTTAGGGAATGGGGAGCTAGTGAGAGGAGGAAGGAGAAAGAGAAGACAAAGGAGGGAATGAGATGGACCGGGGGAAGGAGGCAGAGGAGATAAGCAGAGAGGAGATTACGCACAGGCTCACATAGAACTGTGCATTCTCTTCCAGACCAGCCTGAGATACAACGTGCTCCCCAAGCCGGAAGAGGCACCATTCGCGCTGGAGGTGCACACGGTCCCCGAGACGTGTGAGAGCCCCCAGGTCCACAGGACTTTTAGCATTGCCATAAACATCAGGTAACTCCCCTCACAGGCCCAGGCCTTCCGGAGCAGCCCTAGCTTAGGTGCCGACTTTCTAATGTGCCAAGGGGTGCTCCCCCCCAGGCTCTGCCCCCATTCCACCCCTTCCCTGAAGGCCCCACTACTGCTCTGCCTCTTCCCACCCCATTCCACCCCCTCCCCCAAGCGCGCCCCACCCTTGCTCCGACCCCTCTCCGCAGCTCCTCCTGGACGCTTCAGGGCAGGAGGCACTGGGGAGAGGGAGAGGCGCTGATAGGGGGGCTGCCGGTGGGTGCTAAGCACCCATCACTTTTTTTCTGTGGATGCTCCAGCCCTGGAGCACCCATGGAGTCAGCGCCTTTGAGCCCTACGGCTGGGGATGGGTCACTCCAGGAGATTGCACGTGGACAAGCAGGTGGGGTGGGAGATGCTACAGATCGGGGGAGCGTGCACCTGTGCCAATCAGAGTTGAGGTGCATCAGCTCTGTGCTGAGATGTATTAAACCTTGTTTCATTTCCTGCTTGGTCTCCCAGTTACACAGGGAAACGCCCCGTCTCCAACATGGTCATTGTTGATGTTAAGATGCTGTCAGGATTCATCCCTGTGAAGTCATCAGTGAGGAAGGTAACAGCCTGTTCTGTGTATGGGCTATAGCCCCCCCAGAGCCCCTTGCCTTCAGCCCCACCTGAGAGGTATTTGGCCCCCAGTGGGCTCCAATTCCTGACCCCTCATATTATGGGTGCAGCCTGGTCTCATCTCCAGCAATAGGGCCCCCCATGTCTTCTGTTTCTCTGACCCCATCTCTTCTTTTCCACTGGAATCCTGAAGGGTCTGAGAGTCCCCACCCCACATCTGTCACAGGGGCCAGTTCAGATCAGCCTTTCACCTGCAGATTTCCCAGCTGCAGGATCTGCAGTGTAGACAGCAGCTCCTTCCATGTCTGACTCCAGCCTGGGCTTATGGAGACCTTGTGCAGTGACCCCGGCATTGCAGACAGTGTTAGCCAGTCTAAGACCTAGAGAATGAGGAAGAACTATTAGGTCTGTTTGACTGAGGCTGGGTATACTGGAATTGGTGCTGCCTTTGATTGTGGTCCAGCCCCTCAGGTGCACTTTACACCTCAGTCCACCAATTGGGTGGGGACACATACTCCGCCTCTTCCCTGAAAGCACCAGGGGAAAGAGGTCCCGGTGGTTCTCCATCGCTGACCATTTTTAAATCGAGATTGGATGTTTGTCTTTGACTAAAAGATCTGCTCTAGGAATTCTTTTGGGGAAGTTCTCTGGCCTGTGTTACACACATAGGCGTAATTTGACTTCTGTATTTGTGGCAGGGGGTGGGGGCAGCTCCAGTCAGGGCAATGGGGCTGCGCATGTGGGCGGGGGGACAAATTCCACACCTGCCCAAGGATTGCAGTTTGGGGGGACAACACCCCCCAGTGTCCCCAAACTACACCCATGGTTATACAGGAGGTGAGATTACATGATCACAATGGTCCTTCTGGGCTTGGACTCCATGAATTTGTGAAAGCATCCCATTGCTTAGGGCTGTGGGGTGGTTCGAAGGGGAGCTCAGTAACATCCTGCTTCTCTCCCTTGCCTGCTGGCAGCTGGAAGGACATCACCACATCCACCGCACAGAACTGAGCACCAACCACGTGCTGCTCTACATGGAGCAGGTGAGTGGCTGCACGGGGCCGGGATGGGCCAAGGAGAGTCACCCCCAATGTACTCCCAATAGAAGTGCCCGGGGGAGGGGATCTCCCAAGCCTCAGCTGGGAAAGACAAACCCATGTATTCCTGCCCAGTGTTTCCCTTCAGCACTTCCCCAACACAGAGCCAGGGCCCTGATCTCCCCCCACCTACGGGTACCAGGGACGGCGGCTCATACCCTGGGGTTGGGCAGGGCTTATCCCACCTCCCTCAGGGCCTGAATCCCTGCCAGGCCCTGCAGCCAAGGGGGGCAGATGCTGGACCTGCAGGATCATGGGGGGCACCAATGGGGGGAGGAGATGTGGAAGGAGAGGGTGAAGTGGCTCAGAGCTTCCTGAGCCTCATCTGTTTCCTTCTCAGGTGAGCAACGTGACTCAGAGCTTCTCCTTCGCGGTGGAACAGGACTTCCCCGTGCAGAGCCTGAAGCCAGCGGCGGTGAAAGTCTATGATTACTATGAGACAGGTGTGTGTGCGGGTGGGGCTGGCAGCAGTGGAGGCTGGTGGGCCTGTCATAAAGGGGGAGAAGTCACATTCAGAGCCACAGTGAACCTGCTGGGATATGGGATTGAGCATCTCCCTGCTCCAGGATGAGAATGCGGGGCACACAGGGTTTACATGCTAGGGATCATCCTGCACTGACCTCATGCTCGCACCATGGGAGGCTCTGAGGCCCCAGACCCCTCGGTCTGCTAATCCACGTAGGTTAGAGCCAAAGGGATCTAGGAGGGTCCTGGGTTCAGATCCTGCCCTGGGATCCCAGCTCTGGGTGTGACCTGGGGGAGGCACATTCACTCCTCTGTTCCCAGCTAGGAAATTGGGGTGACAAAACCAGAGCCCAACGGCAACCCCAGTGGTCATGTGTCAGGCGAGGTGCAAACGGACATAGGGCACTTGGCACAGACTCACTGGAGATGCCTGTTGTGTTGTAGCCTTGGAATAACCTTTGCCTTCCTCCCATGGAGCCCAGCTGAGGTTCCTTCAGTGCCCTTGGAGACAGGGCTCCCTCCTCTCCTGCCTGAGATCTCTGGTGCGGTGCCAGCTCTCTGCCGCAGGGCCTGGTGGAAGTGTGAGGAGTCTTGGTTGGGTCTCACACAGCCCTGATCACATCTCCCTTCCCTTGTGTCTTCCAGATGAATTTGCCATTGCTGAGTACAGCGCCCCCTGCAGCAAAGGTAGCGTATGAAGAGACGACTATGAGGTTTTCAGACTGCTCAGGGCTGCTCAGTTAGAACAGTGCTGAAACCCAGCCTGAGTCTCCTCAGCCTGTCTGAAGGGTTGTAAAAGTTGCTATTCACTTTTGCCCCATCTTCTGGGGTGGTCTGCCAGCACCCCTAAGTGTTCAGGGGAGAAGGGAACACCAACTCCCCCGCATTGTCAAGTTCCAGATTCAGTCTTTTCAGATTTGAGTCTGAGGCAGCAGGCTTGGTTAGTCCCAAGATTACGTTCTCCCCCTCAGTCAAAACAAGTCTCTGCTTCTTTCTGTGTCTGTTGCTGGGACAGAGCAAGAGCAAGTCCTTCCAAAACCCAAGCTTGGGATCCCTCTTCTCATCAGGGCTTTTTTTAAACAGGCTGCAAAGCAAAACAGATTAATGAAAAACCATCTTCCAGGGTTGGGGTGACTCAACTCTGCTGGGAAAGGGGTCGGGGCTGAAGCCCTGAATGTTCTGGGGATGCGTCCGGCCACTGTGGTAGAGAAGCCATAGTCTGGTCAGGGCAGTGTCTCTGCAGCTCCAGAATGAGGTGACCTACAAGAGGGAAAGCTTCCCCTCCGTGAGTCATTGATTCCTCTGTAACTCTCTCACATTCTCTTTTCCCCATCATAGCCAATGTTGAGCAGGAAAATGCGTGAGTGATGGAGCTGTATTCTGGGCCCTGCTGAATCCTCTCTGCTCATCTCTGCATGCAGCTATTCCCCCAGGCGAAGTGGTTTGATATAGTGGTGAGGAAAACCCCTCAGCACCATATAATTAATGTTATAAATAAATTGTCATGATTCTGATCAGATGCTTGTGGCCTCTTTCCTGGTTACTAAGGCTCATCCCTTCTCCCCTGTTGGGATCAGATTGCAGGATAGTCTCAACCTTAAAACAGATCCAGAGCCGTTCCCAGCCATCGGTGCCAAGGAGGGGTTGGCAGGACATCAGAAGTGACTGGAGACAGAGGGTCTCTCTGGGAACAGCCCTGGTGTCTGTGATCTGTGAAGATCTGTGCATCACATGGGCCTGTTTAGTTGTGCAGGCAGGGAACAGACCCTTCCCTGATGGCACAATCCTGAGGAAGTTCTGAGGTTTCCTATCCTGTTTCCTGCACTGGGGATGATCTTGGCCTAAGCTTCAGTTGCAGGGCCAAACTCTTCCCTCAATGACATTTGCAGTCAGTGGTGTGGTGCAGGTGTAACTGAGGGGAGATGTGAAGACCCTGGGGGCAGAATTTCTCCTGCTGGGTCTCCGTTGCAGCTGATGAAGGAAAGAGCCCATCTTAGCTCTCAGAGGAAGTTTGGAGAAGTTTGTGGCACTGGCAATGGGGAAAAACAGTGTTTTACTCATAAAATGAGTATGGTGTGTGTGAAGAGTTGGGTCTCAGCAGTCTGGAAAACGGGAACATGAGCTGGCCATGGAGAAGGGAGTTGGAATAGTGCAGCCAAGAAGTAAGGGAAGCAGAGGTGAGGATTTCAGTGTTGAGATGGGGCATGTGTGCAAACATTCATGCACAAAATGTGCCCATCCACATCTACATTGTAGCCCTAAGTATTGTTGAGCTGGCAGCATAGGCACTGACTTATTTTTCCCAGTGGGTGCTCCACTCCCACTCCACCCCAAGGCCCTGCCCCGCTCCTCCGCCCCAAGGCTCTGCCCCGCTCCACCTCTTCCTGTCCCCACTCCGCCCTCTCCTCCGAGGCTCCACACCAGGGCCGGCTCCAGGGTTTTGGCTGCCCCAAGCAGCCAAAAAAAAAAAAAAAAAAAAAAAAAGCTGCGATCGCGATGGCAATTCGGCAGGAGGTCCTTCGCTCCAAGCTGGAGTGAGGGACTGTCCGCCGAATTGCCACCGAAGAGCTTGACGTGCCGCCCCTCTCAGGAGTGGCCGCCCCAAGCACCTGCTTGGCAAGCTGGTGCCTGGAGCCCGCCCTGCTCCACACCAGCTGCCAAACAGCTGAACGGCAGCCCAGCTGTGGCTGGCGGGTGCTGACCACCCCCACTGTTTTTTTCCCCCATGGCTGCTTGAGCCCCGGAGCACCCATAGACTCAGCACTTATGCCCGATTCTCTCCTCACTTGTAGCAGTGTAAATCTGGAGTGACCCCAGTGAAATCAGTGGAGTTACACTGGTATATAATTAATGAACCACAGGTGGTTCACCAGCCTGGGAAGCAGTCTAATGAGTGGCGCTGTGGTTCACCAGCAGTTATAAACCCAATTTGACAAGCCAGAGAAGGCAGGTTAGACTGGCAGTGCCAGCAGGAATCTGAAACCCATTTCTTGAGTTGAAGAGGGTACTAAGCAAGCAGGGGTGAGTCTCATATATTCCCCATGGTCCCATATATGGCCAGTTTACATGCATCAGCCATAAATATGTTAATGTTGCTGAGGCCAGAAGTTAAGGTTTTACGTTATGGCGAGTTGAATGAATGTGTTGTTTACCATGTATCTTTATCTATTTCAAACGGAGGGGCGTTCCTTGTGGGGTGTTAAGGTCTGGTGAACAAGGTTTTCCTAACCTCTCTGTTCCCTGTGTGAGGCGCATCTGTAGCCAGCACAAACAGCCATGGAGAGCTGCTAGGTGTGCTCACCAAGCTGGGCAATCATTCCAAAAATATGTGGACTTTTTAAAGCGGGGGGAATTGGCTTCTGGTGTATGTGACCCCTGGGAATTGGTATTTACAATTGTGACCAGACTGGTCAGGGTTGGGCATTGGGGGACAGCTGCTGGAGGACTGCGACGTCTATACTTGCACTGTGTCAACCACAGTAGGGTCGACCATGACTCAACACTATTTGGGGAGGTGGTGTTACTGTGTCACTATAACGGGGCACCTACATCAGCAGGAGGCAAATCTGAGTGTAGCCTCATGCACAACTAGGTTGACGAAAGATGACTCATGTTGACCTAACTTTGAAGGCCTTAATCTACACTACAAAGTTTGCCAGCATAGCTATGTCCTCTAGAATCATGAAGAAGAAGAAAAAATTCACACCCCCGGCTGACATAGCTATGTCAGCAAAAACCCTGCTGTAGACACAATTATGCTATGAGAAGAATCGTGTCAGCTTAGCTAATGTTGTTTGGTGAGGTGATGTAGCTATGTTGACAGAACTCCTGTCAGCTTACCCTATGTCTCCATGAGGGGGCTCTGCCAGGATAGCTATACTGGCAAAGGCGCTGTAGTGTAAAGAAGGCCTGCGTTAACCACGTTTTTGGGCAGTTAATTTCCCTTGTTTCTGAAGGAAGAGGCATTAGTGAGGGCGCATGTTTGGAGGGCACCTGTGGGAGGGGAATGATGATCTGTCATGTTAACTACCAGCTCTGCCCTCCTCCTGGCCCCACCATGCCTGCGGTAGGGCTGGAAGGGCCATGGGAAGAAAGGAGGATGGTAACTGATGGGCTTTTAGGAGCATATCTACCGGCTGGAGGCTGCAAGAGGAATAGGAGGGAGTCCAGGCTTCGTATCCACTTCAGGGAGCTAGTGCAAAGGAAGGGGCTCTCCGTAGCCCTCTGCAGTACAGGAGAGCTGTTGATGTGTGGAATGGCCCATTCATCTCAGTGGAGTCTGCTCAGATGAATTAGGACACACCAAAGAGATGAATAGTCTAACACAATAGCTCTGGGTGGTGTGAAATGACCCATTCATCGTAATGGGAGTTCCCCTCTACCTCAGTTTCAGCTGTGGAATACCATTGTTCAAGGTAATCTCACTATACATATCAGTTTTAGAGCAACTGGAATATTAAAATATTTTTATTGGGGGGGGGGGCAGTATCTGAGGAATGCCTGAACCAAATTACTCCAAACTTGCCCCATTGCCCCTGTTGTGGCATACAAATATCCTAGATAATCTCATTATGCATGTGGATTTTAGAGTACTTTGAAAATTAATAGAAGTTCATAATGCAGGGGGAGGACATATATTGGAAACCTCTTGATCAAATGACCTAAATTTGCACCATAAATTCTACCCCAGCCCCATAATAGCTTTTTAATTATTGCTTTCCCAAAAGGGAAGTGGATGGTGGGGAAATTATCCACGATTGATCCCAAGAGAGTAATATCAGGATCAGAGCCATAGTTTGGGCCCCAAGTATGTGTAAAAAAAACTTATAAGAAGTGTAAAATGTGGATGTTGCATAATTTTTTTAGTGGGACTGTGTCAGGATTCCACCCCCCTGAACTCTGGGGTGCAGCTGTGGGGACCCACACGAAAGACCCCCTAAGCTTATATTCTACCAACTTAGGTTAAAACTTCCCCAAGGCACAAATTCCTTTCCTTATCCTTGGATGGTATTGCTGCTATTACCAAGTGATTTACACAAAAATTCAGGGAAGGGTCATTTGGAATAGGGATCCCCCCAAAATATCCCCCCAAGCCTTTTCACCCCCTTTCCTGGGGAGGCTTGAGAATAATATACCAACCAATTGCCTTAGCAATGTGAGCACAGACCAGACCCTTTGTCTTCAGGACACTAAAAACCAATCAGGTTCTTAAAAGAAAAACTTTATTTATAAAGAAAAAATCAAGATGGAAGGTAACTTTACAGGGTAATACAAAGATTTAAAACACAGAGGATTCCCTTCTGGGCTCAGCTTCACAGTTACAAAAACAGGAATAAAACTACCTCTGTAGCATAGAAAAATTCACAAGCCCAAACAAAAGATAACCTAATGCATTTCCTTGCCCTACTTACAATTTCTGTGGTTTTAGATGGATTATTCCAGGTATATTTTCAGGAGATATTGTACCTGCTTGGCTTCTCCCTCTATCCGGAGAGGGAACAACAAAAGAGAACAACAACAAATCCTTCCCCCACCAGATTTGAAAGTATCTTCTTTCCTCATTGGTCCTTCTGGTCAGGTGCCAACTAGGTTATTTGAACTGCTTAACCCCTTGCAGGTAAAGCAATCCAGTACAGCTGCTAAAGAGGGATTTTATTCTACTACATACATAAAGGTTGCTACCCTTCCCTCTATATTTATGACAACAACATAAAACAATCTTGACTACTAAACCAACCCTGTGACTATTTTCAAGAGAAGGTTTTTTTGAGGGCCTTTCCCCTAATCAACTTCCTCTTATCCTAACCTATTATGTCATGCTCCCAGCACTCTATTCTATATGTACATGCCATGGTGGAAAGGGACACATTTTCACATCTAGCTCCAGTCCCACAAAGTCAGCAGTTACCCTGATTTTGAGGAATTGGGAATGTAATGGATAATTTCATTTTTAAAGGTGATCTATAAAAGGGGCAATAACTGAGACTGTGCCATTGTTTGATTTTCTTTTCTTGTGTAAAGAAGGCATGATGATTTGGGGGTCTAGGTGGGTTTTTTTGTTTGTATGTTTGTTTGTTTGGGGGGAGGGAAGATACATTTATGTTGCCTCCTTTTATATTACTAGGTCCTGTCTAGCCTGGAGTACTCATACTTTGGCTTTGTCTAGACTAGAATTGGTGGCCTTGTTATAATTTTAGCTAATTGATTGTAAATGCTAATTATGTTGATAACTGAGGCTCTCCACAAATGTTTGTTCTGGACCACCAAGTTTTGTGGTTTGTCCAAGCTGAGCCCCCATGTCCTGATACTCTGCAAATGTGTGGGTCTAGATTAGCATTTACAATCATTTAACAAGCAATTGTCAATCAATTACAACAGGAGAACAAAAAGAATGAGGAGTACTTGTGGCACCTTAGAGACTAACAAATTTATTTGAGCATAAGCTTTTGTGGGCAAAAAACTCTGTGTTCTATCTGATTTTGTTAATAACTATTTAACTTCAGTGCCAAATGAGTATTTTGGATAAAGGATGCATGTGTGCAAGGAAGGAATGAGAGAGACAAATTTCCCCCCAAATTTTTACTATCCTGGGGGACTAGGACAGTCTCCCTTTCACCTCCTAAGTGGCCCCCCTGAGGACAGACACCTCCCCACCCGGGCAGAGCAGCTTAGCACTCGCAGAAATGGGGGAAGGCAGTGGCAGTGACTCCGCATGGGCCTCCCAAACTGCACCCATGGTGGACTCCCCTCCCCTCTCCTGACACTGCAGTGGACCCCACCCACTCCAAGCCAGGCTCCCTCTGCCTGGAAGGACACTCACCTAGTGCTGCCTGCAGTTGGAACAGGCTGGGAGCTGGAGACTACCCAGGAGATCTGGGTAGGAGGCGGGGTGACCCAGGTGAGCAGCATCTCATTGCTGCTGATCAGGCGAGGCTTCTGCAGAGCAGAGGGAGTCCTGCACTCCCTGCTCACCTACCACTAATCCTGGCTGGAGCAGCTCCCTGAGGCTGCTGGAGGAGAGGCCCCACTCCCCACTGAGGGCTGAAGCAGGGCTGGGTCAGCCCCTGCTGCAACCAGCTCAGGGGCCACAAAACAGCTGATGGGGCCATAACAGGGACGCACAGCAGTGCCGCGTGAAAATTAAGGAGCTAAGGCTAAGGCAAGCCTACCACAAAGCCAGAGACGCAAACGGAAGGTCCGGGGCTGAGCCGCAAACATGCCGCTATTAGAGCATGTTTATTAGAGCATAAGCTTTTGAGGGCAAAAAACTCGATGTTCTGTCTGATTTTGTTAATAACTATTTAACTTCAGTGCCAAATGAGTATTTTGGATAAAGGATGCATGTGTGCAAGGAAGGAATGAGAGAGACAAATTTCCCCCCAAATTTTTACTATCCTGGGGGACTAGGACAGTCCCCCTTTCACCCTCTAAGGGCTTGTCTACACTACAAAATTAGGTCGGATTTATAGAAGCCGGTTTTATAGAAACCGGTTTTATGCAGCCGACTGTGTGTGTCCCCACATAAAATGCTCTAAGTGCATGAAGTTGGCGGACCGCGTCCACAGTACCGAGGCTAGCGTTGACTTCCGGCGCATTGCACTATGGGTGCCTATGGGTACCTATCCCACAGTTCCCGGAGTCTCCGGCGCCCATTGGAATTATGGTTTGAGATCGCAATGCCCGAATGATGCAAAGCAGTGCCGCGGGGGGTTCTGGGTACATTGCGTCAGGCCCCTCTCCCGCCGTCACAGCAACGGCAGACAATAGATTCGCGCCTTTTTACCTGGGTTACCTGTGCAGACAACATACCACGCCAAGCATGGAGCCCGCTCAGCTCAGCTCACCGTCACCATATGTCTTCCGGGTGCCGGCAAACGTGGGACTGCATTGCTAAACAGCAGCAGCAGCTTACTGCCTTTTGGCGGTAGACGGTGCAGCATGAGTGGTAGCCTTCATCGGCGCTCGGGATGCTGGTAGCTGTGGGGCTGGCAGCCGTAGGGCTGCATTGCACCAGCCCCTTGCCTTTTGGCAGTAGATGGTTTATTACGACTGGTAACCGTCCTCGTCGGACCTAATTTACAGGTTGCCTGAAATGCTCATATATAATTGTAGCCTGAGCACCTTTACCAATCCTTCTGGCTACTGTACAGCATATATTGCTACACAGCAGCAACCCCTTGCCTTTAACTGTCCTCGTTGGACGATGATGGCTTCCAGTTGTAGTATACTATTTTCTGCCAAGTATTGTCTGCTAAGCACCCAGAAAAGGTCGAGGGCGATCTGGGTGCTGGCAGACATATGGCTGGCTCACGTAGGGTTACATTGCTACCAAGCACCCAGAAAATGCCGAGGGCTATCAGTCATGCTGCACTGTCGTCTTAAGATGTAAAAAATAGATTTGTTCTGTATTCATTTCCTTCCCCCCTCCCTCCGTCAAATCAACGGCCCGCTAAACCCAGGCTTAGGAGTTCAATCTCTGGGGGGGGAGCATTCTGTGTGACAGTTGTTTGTATTTCTCCCTGATGCACAGCCACCTTTCTTGATTTTAATTCCCTGTACCTGTACGTCATGTCGTCAGTCGCCCGCCCCTCCCTCCCTCCCTCCCCTGGTCTTTAGATACTAGTTTCGCGCCTTTTTTCAGACCAGACGCCATAGCTATCACTGGGATCATGGATCCCGCTCAGATCACCGCGGCAATTATGAGCACTATGAACACCACGCGCATTGTCCTGGAGTATATGCAGAGCCTGGACATGCCAAAGCAAAACCAGGAGGACCAGCTGAGGAGGAGGCGATTGCAGCGCGGCGACGATAGTGATGAGGAAATTGACATGGACCTCTCACAAGGCACAGGCCCCAGCAATGTGGAAATCATGGTGTTACTGGGGCAGGTTCATGCCATGGAACGCCGATTCTGGGCCCGGGAAACAAGCACAGACTGGTGGGACCGCATCGTGTTGCAGGTCTGGGACGATTCCCAGTGGCTGCGAAACTTTCGCATGCATAAGGGCACTTTAATGGAACTTTGTGACTTGCTTTCCCCTGCCCTGAAGCGCCAGAATACCAGGATGAGAGCAGCCCTCACAGTTGAGAAGCGAGTGGCGATAGCCCTGTGGAAGCTTGCAACGCCAGACAGCTACCGGTCAGTCGGGAATCAATTTGGAGTGGGCAAATCTACTGTGGGGGCTGCTGTGATCCAAGTTGCCAGGGCAATGAGAGACCTGGTGATATCAAGGGTAGTGACTCTGGGAAACGTGCAGGACATAGTGGATGGCTTTGCTGCAATGGGATTCCCAAACTGTGGTGGGGCGATAGACGGAACCCATATCCCTATCTTGGCACCGGCGCACCAAGCCACCGAGTACATAAACCGCAAGGGGTACTTTTCAATGCTGCTGCAAGCCCTGGTGGATCACAAGGGACGTTTCACCGACATCAACGTGGGCTGGCCGGGAAGGGTACATGATGCTCGCGTCTTCAGGCACTCTCTTCTGTTTCGAAAGCTGGAGGAAGGGACTTTCTTCCCGGACCAGAAAATAACCATTGGGGATGTTGAAATGCCTATCGTGATCCTTGGGGACCCAGCCTACCCCTTAATGCCATGGCTCATGAAGCCATACACAGGCAGCCTGGACAGGAGTCAGGACCTGTTCAACTACAGGCTGAGCAAGTGCCGAATGGTGGTGGAATGTGCATTTGGGCGTTTAAAAGCGCGCTGGCGCAGCTTACTGACTCGCTGTGACCTCAGCGAAAAGAATATCCCCATTGTTATTGCTGCTTGCTGTGCGCTCCACAATATCTGTGAGAGTAAGGGGGAGACATTTATGGCGGGGTGGGAGGTAGAGGCAAATCGCCTGGCCGCTGATTACGCGCAGCCAGACACCAGGTCGGTTAGAGCAGCACAGCAGGGCGCGGTGCGCATCAGAGAGGCTTTGAAAACTAGTTTTGTGACTGGCCAGGATACGGTGTGAAACTTCTGTTTGTTTCTCCTTGATGAAATCGCAGCCCCCCCACGCACCCGGTTAACTCTACTACCCTGTAAACCAAGCACCCCAACCTCCCCTACCCTCCCCTCTTCAAGCACCACTTGCAGAGGCAATAAAGTCATTGTTACTTCACATTCATGCATTCTTTATTAATTGAGCACACAACTAGGGGGATAATTGCAAAGGTAGCCCGGGATGGGTGGGGGAGGAGGGAAGCAGCACACAACTAGGGGCATAATTGCAAAGGTAGCCCGGGATGGGTGGGGGAGGAGGGAAGGAAAAGGACACACTGCACTTTAAAACTTTAAAACTTATTGCTGTGGAAATCATCTAGGGTGGAGTGATTGGGTGGCCGGAGGCCCCCCCACCGTGTTCTTGGGCGTCTGGGTGAGGAGGCAATGGGACTTGGGGAGGAGGGCTGGTGGTTACAGAGGGGCTGTAGCGGCGGTCTCTGCTCCTGCTGTTGGTTACAGAGGGGCTGTAGCGGCGGTCTGTGCTCCTGCTGTTGGTTACAGAGGGGCTGTAGCGGCGGTCTCTGCTCCTGCTGTTGGTTACAGAGGGGCTGTAGCGGCGGTCTCTGCTCCTGCTGTTGGTTACAGAGGGGCTGTAGCGGCGGTCTCTGCTCCTGCTGCCTTTCCTGCAGCTCAACCATACGCAGGAGCATATCACTTTGATGCTCCAGCAGCCGGAGCATCGACTCTTGCTTTCTGAGTACAAGCTGACGCCACTTCTCCTCTTCAGCCCACGTTTCAGCCCGCCACCTCTCCTCTCGCTCATATTGGGCTTTTTTAAAATCAGTCATTGACTGCCTCCACGCATTCTGCTGTGCTCTGTCAGCGTGGGAGGCAGTCTGTAGTTCAGTGAACATTTCGTCACGCGTCCTTCGCTTCCTTCTTCGAATATTCACTAGCCTCTGTGAAGGTGAAACATTTGCAGCTGGTGGAGGAGAAGGGAGAGTTGTTTCAAAAAGATACATTTTTGAGAACAATGGGTACACTCTTTCACGTTAGATTTTGCTGTTCACATCACACAGCACATGTGCTTTCGTTACAAGGTCGCATTTTTCCTCTTATATTGAGGGCCTGCTGGTTTGGTGTGAGAGATCACTCACGCAGTGCCAGGCCACAGATTTCAGCTTGCAGGCAGCCATGGTAAGACACAGTCTTTTGGCTTTTTTAACCTTGTTAACAAGTGGGGATGGTTTAAAACAGTACTGCTCTCATTAACCATACCAAGCACCCGTTGGGTTGGCCATTTAAAATGGGTTTGCAATGTAAAAGGAGGGGCTGCGGTTTCAGGTTTAACATGCAGCACAAACCCAACTAACTCCCCTCCCCCACACACCCAATTCTCTGGGATGGTCACTTCACCCCTCCCCCCCACCGCGTGGTTAACAGCGGGGAATATTTCTGTTCAGCAGAGCAGGAAGGGGCACCTCTGAATGTCCCCTTAATAAAATCGCCCCATTTCAACCAGGTGACCGTGAATGATATCACTCTCCTGAGGATAACAAAGAGCGATAAGGAATGGATGTTGTCTGCATGCCAGCAAACACCGGGACCATACGCTGCCATGCTTTGTTATGCAATGATTCCAGACTATGTGCTACTGGCCTGGCGTGGTAAAGTGTCCTACCATGGCGGACGGGATAAGGCAGCCCTCCCCAGAAACCTTTTGCAAAGGCTTTGGGAGTACATGAAGGAGAGCTTTCTGGAGATGTCCCTGGAGGATTTCCGCTCCATCCCCATACACGTTAACAGACTTTTCCAGTAGCTGTACTGGCCGCGATTGCCAGGGCAAATTAATCATTAATCATTAAACACGCTTGCTTTTAAACCATGTGTAATATTTACAAAGGTACACTCACCAGAGGTCCCCTGTGTGCCCACAGGGTCTTGGGTGAGTTCGGGGGTTACTGGTTCCAGGTCCAGGGTGACAAACATATCCTGGCTGTTGGGGAAACTGGTTTCTCCGCTTCCTTGCTGCTGTGAGCTATCTATGATGTTCTTTCCATCCTCATCTTCCTCGTCCGCCGAACCCGCTTCCCTGTCTCCAGCGAGGGACTGATAGCACACGCTTGGGCTACTGGTGGCTGCACCCCCTAGAATGGCATGCAGCTCCTCGTAGTAGCGGCATGTTTGCGGCTCAGCCCCGGACCTTCCGTTTGCGTCTCTGGCTTTGTGGTAGGCTTGCCTTAGCTCCTTAATTTTCACGCGGCACTGCTGTGCGTCCCTGTTATGGCCTCTGTCCTTCATGGCCTTGGAGATCTTTTCTAATGTTTTGCCATTTCTTTTACTGTTTCGGAGTTCGGCCAGCACTGCTTCATCTCCCCAGATGGCGATCAGATCCCGTACCTCCCGATCGGTCCAGGCTGGAGCTCTTTTGCGATCCTGGGACTGGGACTGGGACTCCATCACGGTTACCTGTGCTGATGAGCTCTGCATGGTCACCTGTGCTCTCCACGCTGAGCAAACAGGAAATGAAATTCAAACGTTCGCGGGGCTTTTCCTGTCTACCTGGCCAGTGCATCTGAGATGAGAGTGCTGTCCAGAGCGGTCACAATGAAGCACTGTGGGATAGCTCCCGGAGGCCACTAATGTCGAATTCCGTCCTCACTAACCCAATTCCGAACCCCTAAGGCCGATTTTATCGCTAATCCCCTCGTCGAGGTGGTGTAAAGAAACCGGTTTAAAGGGCCCTTTAAGTCGAAAGAAAGGGCTTCGTCGTGTAAACGTGTCCAGGCTTAAGTCGACTTAACGCAGCTAAAGTCGACCTAAACTCGTAGTGTAGACCAGGCCTAAGTGGCACCCCTGAGAACAGACACCTCCCCACCCGGGCAGAGCAGCTTAGCACTCGCAGAAATGGGGGAAGGCAGTGGCAGTGACTCCGCATGAGCCCCCCAAACTGCACCCATGGTGGACTCCCCTCCCCCTCTCCTGACACTGCAGTGGACCTCACCCACTCCAAGCCCCAGGCTCCCTCTGCCTGGGAGGAGACTCACCAAGTGCTGCCTGCAGTTGGAACAGGCTGGGAGCTGGAGACTGCCCAGGAGATTTGGGTAGGAGGCGGGGTGACCCAGGTGAGCAGCATCTCATTGCTGCTGATCAGGCGAGGCTTCTGCAGAGCAGAGGGAGTCCTGCACTCCCTGCTCACCTACCACTAACCCTGGCTGGAGCAGCTCCCTGAGGCTGCTGGAGGAGAGGCCCCACTCCCCACTGAGGGCTGAAGCAGGTCAGCCCCTGCTGCAGCCAGCTCAGGGGCCACAAAACAGCTGATGGGGGGCAGGACTGCATTCAGGGGAGCCTGCCAAACAGCTGATAAGCACAGTCGCCTACCAGCTGATCAGTGGGGGCAGGGCTGCCCGGAACTGCTGATCCGTGGCCGGGGCCACAGAACCACTATTGCCGGTGGGTGCTGAGCACCCACTAATTTTTTTCCATGGAGTCGGTACCTATGGCTGGCAGGATGCTTGGATTCCAGTTGTCATGTGTTGAAAAGCAATCACAGCTCAGGAAACCGCTGATATTTTAGTCTTCCCCACAAACCAGCTTCCTGGATGTAGAAGTGAAAATGGAATCATGGGCAGAGGAAGGAAGAGAGAGAAAGGATGGTGGTTTCTAGTAAACACCTTCTCTAACCAAACAGCCAGCTTATTAGACACTACACTGCAGTACAGATAAAGCCATGTTAAGAGCAGGCAGGCTCTGATTGTGCTCACAAGAAGAGACGTCCTTCTTCCTATGTAATAACAACCTGCATTCTTCTTCAGGCTGGAGTTTGATGCTGTGGTTGAGAGTCCTGGACTAGTTATGGAGAATCTTTACTCCTTCTCGTGACACTTGCAGTTCCTTTTTTTGTGGATGCAAGGGCTGCAATTCCCACTTACAGGTTGGGTGCTGAAATTGTCCAGAAAGGACACTCAATTCTATGTCAGTCTCTGCCAACTCCACACCAACTTACCACTACCCCATCTGTCACGCTGCCTGGAGTGGCTCACAACCATGCAGTGCCGTAACAAGGGCGAGGCGAGTGAACAGGAGCGCCACCAGCTTTTCTGCCGCCCTAGGTGGCGGAAGGTCCCGCCCCGAAATGTCGCCCCCCAGAGAGGCGGCGGAAAGTCCCGCCGCCGAAATACCACCGCGGTCGCCGCCCCCCAAATTGTAGCGCCCTAGGTGTGATGAAGTGGGAATGTTCGTGATGTGTTATTTGAATGCTGCACCCCCGGCTTCCTGAGATTCACCATGACTCTCAGCCAGCCAGTTGAACAGAAGTTTATTTAGACGACAGGAACACAGTCCAAAACAGGTCTTGCCGGTACCGACAACAGCCCCCTCCCCGGTTTCCCCGCGCAGCTCGGAACCTGGCGCCACGGGAGCTGTTTCCTGCGGGGACAGACAGGCCGGGGAACGTGCTCGGCGGCAGGAAGGAAGCTGCGGCCGGGGCTGCAGAGACCCGCGCTGCCGAGCGTCTGAAGCCCTTGGCAGGCAGAGGCTGCCGGGGGAGCGGGGGAGCAGGGCAGGCAGGGGCATAGAGGCTGCAGGGGCCGGGGGGTGCAGGGGCAGGGCAGGCGCAGAGGCTGCAGGGGCGGAGGGTGCAGGGGCTGCAGGGCGAGGAGGAGCAGTGCAGGCAGGGGCATAGAGGCTGCAGGGGCAGGGCAGGCGGGGGGGTGCAGGGGCTGCAGGGGCAGGGGGGTGCAGGGGTCTCAGAGGTTGCAGGGGCGGGGGGGGTGCAGGGGCAGGGCAGGCGGGGGGCGCAGAGGCTGCAGGGGTAGGGGGGTGCAGGGGCTGCAAGGCAAGTGGGGAGCAGGGGTCTCAGAGGCTGCAGGGGCGGGCGGGTGCAGGGGCAGGGCAGGCGGGGGGTGCAGAGGCTGCAGGGGCACGGGGGTGCAGGGGCTGCAGGGTGAGTGGGGAGCAGGGGTCTCAGAGGCTGCAGGGGCAGGGCAGGCGGGGGGCGCAGAGGCTGCAGGGGCAGGGGGGTGCAGGGGCTGCAGGGCGAGTGGGGAGCACAGGTCACAGAGGCTGCAGGGGTGGGGGGGTGCAGGGGCAGGGCAGGCGGGGGGCACAGAGGCTGCAGGGCGAGTGGGGAGCAGGGAAGCACTTAGCAACCCCCAACCAAGATCAGAGCGGGAGGGAGGAGGGGGAATGCAGGGTACTCAGAGGAGGGGGCAGAGTTGGGGCAGGGGCTTTGGGGAAGGGGTGGGGCTGGGGCGGGGCCGGGGGTGGGGAAGGGGCGGAGTTGGGGCAGGGCCAGGCCCCCGTGGAGTGTCCTCTTTTTTCAGTGTTGAAATATGGTAACCCTAGTATCAGGCGCCGGCTCACAGCTGAGTATTTCTGTTTCCATCCTGTAGTGGGCAGAGAGACTCTACAGTCCCACAGTTCATGTTTACAAGTAAGGAACATCCCGCACTAGTCGCTAGCTGGAAAAGGTGAGGGCTATTGGACACAATGGTGCTTAGCAGATCTTTTCCCGCAGACCCTTTCCCCCTGGCTGGCTGTGCAGGGCAGTGCCCTAGCTGGATGGGACATACCTTGGCCTGAGAAGTCTTGGGTGAAGCTGTGATCTGGGGCTGAACAGGGATAAGGGGGTTATGAACAGAGATGCCAGGAGCCATTGGTCAGGTTGGTGAATTCATTTATTTGTAATGTTTGTTTCCCTCTTCTTGCTGCTGTTTTCTCTGTCGCTCCATCCATCCACCTCAGCCTGCGCAGGGGCTAAGCAGGTGGGACGTGGGAGGCTGGGAACACGACTCCATCCCTCACACATTGCTCTGCTCGGCTCCCACTGTGAGAGGAAAAGGAGCGGGAGAAGAAAATTGCCACGCCTCCCCTAGGCCTTGATACAGAGCCAAAAACATGCATCCAGGGCTGGGCACGGCTGCTCCACCGCAGGGAACACAGCACTGCCAGGGCCCTGGACAGGAGATTCTATGGCCCTGACCTCTCCCTACCAGGACAGGGCCTTCCCTCATCTGCCTCCACATGGACTGTCTCAGAGCACTGGGGAGGTGCAGCACAGGATCCAGCGCAGGCTGTGTCAGCCTAGGGTCCGGCTGGAACCATCCCTGCTGTGTCTGACCCTACAGAGTGGCTGGGATTCACCTGGGGCCACAAGATCCTCGGTGCCATAGACATGCTGAGGCTAAGCTTGGACATTTGCTTTGGGAGTGAGGTGCTGATCTGAGGAGCACGTTCTTCTCCCCACCACTTTGTTCCTATGGGACCCAGCGCAGAATGGAGTGAATCCATTTACACAAGAGCCATCAGTGCCCAGGGGAGGGAAGGGAGCTCCCTGCACGGGGACTGAGCAGCTGCCTGTGGATCAGCACCAGGGGGAATGGAGCCCAGAGAAGCCCCTGGATGCTGAGATCCTTCCCTGGGCCTCTCAGACCTGCAGAACAAGGGCTGGGAAAAGGAGGCTTCTGCTGAGTCCTGCTGCTGGGAGACCCGCTTCTCCTCTGTCTGTCTGGCTCTCCTGTGCTTTGGTTCTTTCATTCACTCTCTGATCCTCCCTGTCACGGATATTTTGGCTCCTCTGATCCTAGCCAGAAGCAGGAAGTTCAGACCCAGCTGCTGGGGAAGGGGGGTGCAAGGAATCTGAGCTTATAGGACAGGCTGAGCGGCCTCAGGTTCTTATTTGATCTGAGCCGGGACAGCCCATCTCTGAAAACGTCACAGAAACAAGTGACCCAGTGAGATGGCAGGGACTTGCTGGCTCTGATTGGGCTGGAGCCTTCGCCCCGCCCCAGGAAGAGCCTCTCAAACCACTGCAATGACACAGTTTCAATACGGCTCACGAGGCAGAGGCTGCAGCAGGGAGATGTGTAAAGTGAGGGATGAAAGGAGCATCTATCCCCCGGAATAAGCAAAGACGCCATCAGTGCAGGCAACAAACCCCTGTGCAGGGGAAAAAAGCCACCAGCTCCGACTGCACCGGGGATGCACGCCTGGAGCTGAGCTCTCGCAGTGGGGAGTAGATCCGGGGGTGCGGTGAGCAGGACGAGGGGAGAAAATGGCTCTTCATATGCTACCTTTGCTGCAGGGGGCGCTGTACTCAGCGATGGCAAATTCATCTGGAAGACACGAGGGAAGGGAAATGTGATCAGGGCTGTGAGAGACCCAAGCAGGACTCCTCACACTTCCACCGGGCCCTGCGGCAGAGAGCTGGCCCCGCACCAGAAATCTCAGGCAGGAGGGGAGGGAGCCCTGTCTCCAGGGGCACTGGGGGAACCTCAGCTGGGCTCCATGGGAGGAAGGCAAAGGTTATCCCAAGGCTACAGCACAACAGGCATCTCCAGCAGGTCTGTGCCAGGTGCCCTTTGTCCGTTTGCACCTCGTCTGACACACGACTGCCGGGGTTGCCGTTGGGCTCTGGGTTTGTCACCCGATGTCCTAGCTGGGGAGGTGGAGGAGCGAATGTGCCTCCCCCAGGTCACACCCAGAGCTGGGATCTCAGGGCAGGATCTGAACCCAGGACACTCCCAGATCCTTCTGGCTCTGACCCACCTGGGTTGGCACCTTCCCTCTACAGTGCGGGAGGGGTCTGGGGCTCGTGGTGCGAGCATGAGGCCAGTGGAATATGATCCCTCGCCCATAATCCCGGTGTGGCCCACACTCTCATCTGGGAGAGGGGTGACTCTGCTGAGATGGGTCTGTTGTGTCCAGAGATGAGAGGGGGACGCTGTCTGCGTGGGGCAAACCGGTGTCAGGATGGTGGTGGCAGGGCCGTTTGGGTTGGAAGCAGGAGGAGAAGGGAATGAGGTTTGCCCTTGAACCTGCGTGGGCAGTCGCTGAGGAGGCAGCGCTGGCGTGAGGTTCCCAGCTCAGCCCCAGCCCTGTCCCCACCTCAGGAGGCAGCACAGGAGTGGGGAGGTGGATCATTGAGAGAACGAGGCCAAACACAATCCCGAGCCCAGCGGGTTCCCCTGTGGCTCTGACTGTGGCCTCTTCCTTCCCTGTGACAGGCCCATGGGGGCTAACGTCCCCCCAGCACTGCCCCCACACGCACCCGTCTCGTAGTAATCGTAGACTTTCACCAGTGCCGGCTTCAGGCTCTGCACGGGGAAGTCCTGCTCCACCGCGAAGGAGAAGCTCTGAGTCACGTTGCTCACCTGGGGTGTGTGGGGGGGAAACAGACGAGACTCAGGAGGCAACTCTGAGCCACTTCACCCTCTCCTTCCCCATCTCCCCACCCCTCATTCTGCAGGTCCAGCATCTGCCCCCCTTGGCTGCAGGACCTGGCAGGGATTCAGGCCCTGAGGGAGAAGCCCTGCCGCCCCGATCCCCATCCCCCAGGTACAAGCCGCTCTTCCTGGTACCCATAGGCTGGGGAGACAACAGGAAGGCCCCAGCTCTATATGTTGGGGGGGAACAGGAAGAGCTGCACAGAAATGCTGGGGAGCAGCAGCAGCTGTGCAGGAATACATGGGTTTGTTTTCCCCGGCCCCGCCTGAGAGATCCCCGCTCAGTGCCTCTATCAAAGGTATGTCAGGGGGTGACTCTCCCTGGCCCATCCCGGCCCCCTGTGAGCGCTCACCTGCTCCATGTAGAGCAGCACGTGGTTGGTGCTCAGTTCTGTGCGGTAGATGTGGTGATGTCCTTCCAGCTGCCAGCGGTAAAGAGAGAGAAGCAGGATGTAACTGAGCCCCCTTCGAACCACCCCAGAGCCCTAAGCAATGGGATGCTGAAGCAATCTCAGAACTGTTAGCAATTATCTTTGAGATCTCTTGGAGGACGGGTGATTTCCCAGGGGATTGGAGGCAGGCAAACAGAGTATCTATCTTTAAAAATGGGAACAAAGAGGACCCAGGAATTCATAGACCAGTCAGCCTAACAGTCATACCCGGAAAGATAGCAGAAGAAATTATTAAACAGTCAACTTGTAACAGGATTACAAGATAAAGCCAGCATGGATTTGTCAAGAACAAATCGTGCCAAACCAACCTCAGTTTCTTCTCTGAGAGGGTTACGGGACCAGTGGATAGTGGGGGCGGGGAGGGAGAGGAAAGCAGTAGTCATCATATATCTTGATTTTAATAAGGCTTCTGACACAGTCCCACATGACATTCTCATAAGAAAATCAGGGAAATGTGGTCTAAATGAAATTATTATAAAATGGATGTACAAGTGGTTGAAAGACTGTACTCAAAGGGCCGTCATCCACGGTTTGCTGTTAAACTGCTAGGGTGTATCTAGTGGGGTCCTACAGTGGTCAGTCCTGGGTCTGGTACTATTCAACATGATCATTAATCACTTAGATAATAGAGTGGAGAGCATGCTTCTAAAATCTGTGGATGACACCAGCTGGGCGGGGCTGTAAGCATTTTGGACAGGATTAGAATTTAAAACGACCTTGCCAAATTAGAGAATTGGTCCGAAACCAACAAGATGAAATTCAATAAAGACAAATACAAAATACTACACTTGGGAAGGAAAAATTAAATGCACAACTACAAAATGAGGCATAACTGGCTAGGGGGTAGTACTGCTGAAAAGGATCTGTGGGTTATAGAGGATCACAAATTTAATATAAGTCAGCAATGTGATGCAGTTGTGAAAAAGGCTAATATCATTCTGGGGTATATTAACAGGACTGTCATATGTAAGACACGGTATGTAATTATACCACTCTACTTGGCATTGGTGAGGCCTCAGCTGGAGTACTGTGTCCACTTCTGGGCACCACACTTTAGCAAAGATGTGGATAAATTGGAGAGAGTCCAGAGAACAGCAAGAAAAATGATTAAAAATGTAGAAGATCTGACCTATGTGGAAAGGTTAAAAACTCTGGGCATGTTTAGTCTTGAGAGAAGAAGGCTGAGGGGGAACCTGATAACATATTTGAATATTCTTAAGGTTTGTTATAAAGAGGATGGTGATCAATTGTTCTCCATGTCCACTGAAGGTAAGACAAGAAGTAATGGGCTTAATTTGCAGCAAGGGAGAGTTAGACAATTTTTCCTAAATCTAACCTAACTGTAATGGTAATTAAGCACTGGCACAGGCTTCTAAGGGAGGCTGTGATTTCCCGTCCCTGGACATTTTTAAGGACAGGTTAGACAGACACCTATCAGGGATAAGCTAGGTTTACGTGGTCCTGCTTCCTCACAGGCGGCTGAACTTGATGACCTTTTGTGGTCCCTCCCATTCCTACAGTAGAGTCCTGTGTGGGACTATTTTTTAATCCCGCTCCCGCTATTATGGCAACGGGTCCTGCGGGATCCCAGTCCCATTGCAGAGCTCTACACTCGTCCCACACAGGGCTCTATCCTATAGCTCTGTGATTCTTTGCTGGTGCCATAGACACTGACTCTGTGGGTGCTCTGGGGCTGGAGAACCCATGGAAAAAAATAGTGGGTGCTCAGCACCCAATGGTGGCCCACTGATCAGCTCCTCCCCTCCCCCCCCCCAGCGCCTCCCACCCACCGGTGGTCAGCTGTTCAGTGGTGTGCAGGAGGCTCTGGGGGGGAGGGAGAGAAGCAGGGACAGGAAGAGGCAGAACGCGGGCAGGGCGGGCTCGGGGGGGGTGTGGAACGGGGTGGGAAGAGGCAGGGCGGGGGCAGTCCTTGGGGGAAGGTGGCAAGTGTGGGCAGGGCCTGGGACACAGCAGGGGTCAAGCACCCTCGGGGAAAACAGAAAGTCGGTGCCTCTGGCTGCTGCTTTAAAGGAAGAGGCAAAATCTGTACTGTGGCCCCATGGGCAGTGCATAATGCAGGCTGGGAGAGGCTAAGCATCCCTGATAGAAAAGGCCTAAAGATCTAAATAGAACCAAGGACGTGCATTTAACCATGTCAGCTATTTGTTAACCAATTTAATTGGCTCACTTGGCTCACAAGTATATGCAGCTGCTTCCCCATATCTCCCCAAGGTTTTTAGTGCAAAGGGTCAGCAAATGTACCTTGTTTTCCCTTCAAAATGACAAATGTATCCGCCACAGATGTCTCTTGTATCCCCCTCCCCAAAAGTAATATATGTATCCTGTGTACCCTATTATCCATAAGCCAGCATAATGACGCAAAAGGATGAAGGCTAAGTTGTTTGTTACTGGTTATAAAAAGGGCCTGTTCGGCCATGTAAGGTGTGTCTCTCTTCTGGCATTAGACGATGAGAGCGCCCGCTCAGCTGATCGATCAATAAAGAACTTGGTACCCGTCTTCTTGTCACTCCGTGCCTCCTTGGTGTAACTGGGTAAGCTCCGGGGAGAACGGGCCCTATTTGGCCAACAAATTGGCGACTCCGCCGGGACTTCTCTCCCTGTAGGGGACGCTGACCGCCGGCCGAGGACGACTCCGGAGAGTGGCCACCTTGAGCTGTTGGTTTGCTCGAGCTCCGGGTCACCACAATCGACCGGGACGGCTGCGCCCCCTCTATAGAGAACTCCAAAGGACACGGAAGCGAGACGGTACCAGAAGAAGGGGAAGTCCGACTGCTGGACGCAGCCACTCCGGGCGGTAAGTGCGTTTACCTCCTGGGTTTTGAGGAATAACGCCCCCGAAGTGTGGGTTGGACAGTGGACGCCCCTTAGGCAGCCTGTGCACAGGAAGGGTATATGAGTGTTAAAAGCTGTGACAGTATTATGAATGTCTTGTTACTGTGTTGTTAAACGAATGAGTAATGTACAATGAACAAATGTTTTGTGGTTGTGATAACTAAACCAGACAACGGCTTATGAATAATTTCACTAACTTCACTAGTCCGTGGGCCGTACTGGACAATTACTGGGACGTAGAAAAGCCCCAGGGCTTGCTTTTATTCCTGGTAGGGGTACTGTTCTTTTTCATTCTAATGATATGCTGGAAGCCAAAATTGTGATAACCAGGTCTAGGACTTAAACCGACTCTAGCCGCACCGAGACTCCTGCGAGGGGAAACCCTGTGACCAGGATATCTTGATCGCAAGGGGGGTCGGTCGAACCCGTGACCAGGTTTAATTAAACACGAGCATAATGGGGTCCGGACAAAGCACATATGCTGGGACACCCTTGGAATGTATGTTAAATAATTGGAAGGCGTTTAAACGCCAGGCTGATTATGGAATGGTATTATGTAAAGATGATCTGATAATGGAGAAGTTAATTATGATTAAGACCATGAGCTGTCTTTGGAAATGAAACGTCAAAAGATTCAGAGAGAACTCATGAAGCTGGAACAGGAAAAATATAGAGGAGCTCTTGGAGATTGCGTTAAAGGTTTATGATTGCAGAGACGATGAGGAATGGAAAAAGGGGGCCCGCATGCTGGCGATGGCCCTGAGGGAGGGAAGTGAGGAAAAGGGGGGCAAGACGAAGGGGCGCACAGGACCGCAGGGGAAGGGGAAGGGCCCCCGTTTGGGATGAAATCAATGTGCTATCTGTAAGGAGGAGGGACACTGGAAGAACGAATGCCCCCAGCGACATACCATGGGGGAAGGATATAGAAACAAAAGCCCACCAATTCGTTTGTAGCCCTTCCTGTCCCATTGCGCTGCTAGGACGAGATGTCCTTACTAAATTACAGGCGGAAATCTCATTCAACAATAATGGGACTATGGAAGTTAGGCTGCCTAAAGAACAAACCTCTAATTATCAAATGGCCCTTCTGAGTGCTGAAAATCTCCCCCCCCCCCCCCCCCCGGCGCAGCCGGAGGGTGAAAGGGACCAGCTGTCAGGGGTTAACTCTAAAGTCTGGGCTGAGGAGGGAGGCTTTGCTCGGGCTCGAAATGCTCTACCAGTGCATATTTCCCTTAAGGAAGGAAGCCGCCCAGTCCGAATTCGACAATACCCCCTTAAGTTAACCACTCGGATCGGGTTGAAGCCTCTGATTCAAAAGTTTTTGCAGTACGGCTGGCTAAGGGAAGGCACTTCCCCGTACAATACTCCGATAATGGGAGTGCCTAAGCCTAATGGGCAGTATCGATTGGTCCAGGACCTAAGACAGGTTAATAAGTCAATAGAGGCCCCTTATCCAGTTGTCCCAAACCCTCATACTATCTTGGGCCAGGTCCCCAAGAGCCACAGCTGGTTCTCTGTGATAGATTTAAAAGATGCTTTCTTCTCTATACCCCTTGATCAGGAGTCTCAGAAACTGTTTGCCTTTGAATGGGAGGACCCAGATACCCATTACAAGGCTCAGTATCTCTGGACTGTTGTCCCTCAGGGACTTACCTGTGCACCCGAGATTTTTGGCAGCCAGCTAAAAAGAGATCTTGCCCCGTTCCTGGCTAGACACCCCTCGTGCAACATAGTTCAGTATTGTGATGATCTGCTCTTAAGTACTGAGACGGAAACAGCTTGTAGAGAGCAGACTATAGAACTCCTTAATTTTCTTGGGGCTCAGGGGTACAAGGTTTCCAGGGAAAAACCCCAATTGGTTAGACAGCAGGTCACTTTTCTCGGATATCATCTTTGTCAGGGACGTCGTAGCTTGGGTAAAGACAGGATCCAAGTTATACTCGAGAGTCCTCAGCCCCGAAGTCCCAGAGAGTTGAGAGCTTTCCTGGGACTAACCGGTTTTTGCCGGCTTTGGATCCCTGACTATGGAGGGAAGGCCCTTACTAAAGAGGGTCTGCTCCATTGGTCATGGACCAAGGAAAAAGAAAAAGCATTTCAAGAGCTTAAAAAAAAAAAAAGCCTTAGTTCAGCCTCCCGCTTTAGCTCTCCCAGATTCCCGGAAGCCGTTCACCCTATACGTTCACGAGAGGGGAGGGGTGGCATCTGGAGTCCTGTGCCAAAGGTCGGGACCGACCTGGCGACCTGTAGGTTACTACTCAAAGGTATTGAACCCGGTTGCCAAAGGCTGGCCGGCTTGTTTACGAGCCATGGCCGCAACCGCTCTCCTTGTGCAGGAGGCTGAAAAATTAACCTTGGGTGGGGATACTGAGGTTGTGGTGCCCCATGGGGTACCCCAGATACTGGGAACAGGAGCCGGGGAAAAGCATCTAAATCCCAGTCAGCATACTAGATATGAGGTGGGGCTTTTGTTGGCCCCTAACCTGACTTTCAAAACAGTTAGTTCCCTCAACCCGGCTACCTTACTGCCTGATCCCCAAGTTCCCTGTAGGATCCGCCCCACTCATGATTGTATTGAAGTCTTGCAACAAGAGACTAAACCTCGCCCTGATCTTTCAGATTTGCCCTGGCCCAATCCCGATATCGAAGGATACGATGATGGATCTAGTTATGTAGTAGATGGGAAGCGATTTACAGGAGCAGCCGTCGTAGTTAAGAGTGGAGAGGTGTACAAGTTTAAGCTTAGCCCCAATTTATCTGCCCAGGCGGCGGAGCTGGTGGCTCTTATTAAGGCTCTCCGGTCAAGCATGGGTCTCAAATTCTCCGGCTTTTAGAAGCAGTACAACTCCCCTCAGCAGTAGCAGTGGTGCATTGCAAAGCCCATCAAGGGAAGATCAAGATGTAACCAAGGGCAATGCCAGAGCAGATCGGGAAGGCATTTAAGGTTTAAAAGGGAAAGCTATTGGACACCAGAGGTTGTACAGAGTGGAATCCTCAGAAGTGAGTGTGCTTGTCCTGGTTTGTTGCTTCAAGGCTCTGTACAGAAGTTATGTTACTGGAAAGGATGGATAATGGCAATGTGTATGTGTTGATGGTTGGAGAAAAGGTGTATGAGTGAAGAGTGGAAGGTTCCTTTGGAAGTTAGAAGAAGCTGAGAAAGGGAGAAGAGGAAAAAGCACAGAATGAGTTAACTGAGAGGAAAATACAGCTAGCAGGCTCATCCAAGGACAGTGTTCACAGCTAAGACTTGGCTGACCACCAAGAGAAAGGGGGGCCTGAATGTGCCCAAGCAACTGTGAGATCAGCAAAATACTGCAAGGCATAATGAAGACAACAGAAGGGTTAAAAAGCAGCTTTGCTGAACAGTATTGGCTCAAGGATTTAAAAATTCCCCCACTCTGTTCGGCCAGGCGTTGGCCAGAGACTTGGAGGAGTGGGATAATTCAGACAGAGCCCTCCTGCTGCAATATGTAGATGACTTGTTGATTGCTGCTGTGGGTCTAATCCCTTGTCTCAGAGCTACTGTGAGTTTCCTGAACTTTATTGGACTGCGAGGATACAGGGTATCTCAAAGCAAAGCCCAAATTGCTCTTTCAGAGGTTCAATATCTGGGATTTCACATCAGGCAGGGAGAGAGACAGCTCTCAAATGAAAGGAAGGAGGCTATCTGCCAAGTTCCCATCCCCAGCAACCGTAAACGGCTTAGGGCATTCCTGGGCATGGCAGGTTTTTGCAGAATATGGATTCCAGAGTTTGGACTGTGGGCTAAACCTCTGTATGAATGTGTTAAGGGAGCGGAACATGACTGTTTAGAAATCATAGATGTTCAGTATTCTAGCCGCCCAGATCTAAAAGATCAGCCACTCCCAAATGCTGACTTGGAATGGTATACAGATGGAAGTAGTACTGTTGTGGATGGGCAAAGGAGGGCTGGTTATGCTATTGTGTCTCTTCATGATACCGTGGAAGCTGAGAGTTTACCGGCAGGAACGTCTGCCCAGCTTGCTGAACTAGTGGCCCTGACCCGTACCCTTGAGCTGGCAAAAGACAAACGGGTTAATATTTTTACTGATTCAAAGTATGCTTTTGGGGTATTGCATGCTCACGCTGGTTTGTGGAAGCAAAGGGGAATGCTAACAGCCCAAGGCTCTCCGGTTAGGAACTGGGAAAACTATTAATTTGTATACTGACAGTCGTTATGCGTATATGGTGGTGCATGCCCACGGAACCCTGTGGAAAGAAAGGGGCTTCATTACGGCTTCAGGCCAAAGAATAGCCCATGGGACCCTTATTAAGTCATTGCTTGAGGCCCTGATGCTCCCCCTCCGGGTCGCCGTGCGTGCACATGGGAGGGCCCCGCGTAAGGGCCTGAAACTTTCACCCTTTGAGCTGGTCTTTGGGTTCCCTCCCCGAGTACTCATCCCGGGGTACCGAGAGGATGTAAACTGGGAAGTAGGGAATGACTCCTTGTGGAAGCAGGTTTCTGTGCTACAATCTGTTTTGTTACAGCTACATCGATACGCGGCGCCTTTCCAGACCCTTCCCTTGGATCAACCCGTGCATTCATTCCAGATCGGTGATCAAGTCCTTATCAAAAAGTGGAAGCGTGATCCCCTCACGCCACGGTGGGACGGCCCGCACACTGTATCGCTCATCAGCCAGGCCGCCGTTAAGGTCCTCGGGAGCGACAAGTGGACACATCATACACAGGTAAAGCGGTTTCTGAATCCAAACCCGGAGAGCAACACAACCAAAGAGGACAACAGCCCTCTGTCCACTCCGGCTCCGGAAGCCCGGGGTGGCACAGGTGAAGACTCCACCTGGAAGTACCAAGGACTAGAGGGACTAAAGGGACTGTTTAAGAGAAAGGGACAATGAGGTTATCCTTTGTGTTTCTGTTATGCATATTCAGTTATTCATATGGTTGGGAAAAACAGGTTTTTGCAATTAGGGGAAATAATAGCAGATTCCTTTAACCTTACCAATTGTTGGGTATGTGGCGGTCCAGGAGAGTTAAATGAGTGGCCCTGGGTAGTCCAGCCAGTACAGACCTGGGGTGGGTGGGACACAGATTGGTTTACCTCCTGGCTGCCACAATTGGGATGGCTACGAAAAGGTTTTCTCCTTTTTATATTCTTTGTTACCACCCTATTAACTCTCGCTTGCTTTACCCCTTGCTTGGTTGCGGCAGTCCAAAGACTGGCTAATCAGGTTACATATCAACAGATGATGATATTATACCAGCCATTAGGAACTGAGGAACAAGGGCCATAAGACTCTTAAAATGCTTTTAAGGGGGGAGATCTGATAGAAAAGGCCTAAAGATCTAAATAGAACCAAGGACGTGCATTTAACCATGTCAGCTATTTGTTAACCAATTTAATTGGCTCACTTGGCTCACAAGTATATGCAGCTGCTTCCCCATATCTCCCCAAGGTTTTTAGTGCAAAGGGTCAGCAAATGTACCTTGTTTTCCCTTCAAAATGACAAATGTATCCGCCACAGATGTCTCTTGTATCCCCCTCCCCAAAAGTAATATATGTATCCTGTGTACCCTATTATCCATAAGCCAGCATAATGACGCAAAAGGATGAAGGCTAAGTTGTTTGTTACTGGTTATAAAAAGGGCCTGTTCGGCCATGTAAGGTGTGTCTCTCTTCTGGCATTAGACGATGAGAGCGCCCGCTCAGCTGATCGATCAATAAAGAACTTGGTACCCGTCTTCTTGTCTCTCCGTGCCTCCTTGGTGTAATTGGGTAAGCTCCGGGGAGAACGGGCCCTATTTGGCCAACATCCCCAAACCTCCGCTAATGCGCCCAGCCGTGGCCTCGGGGCTGGGCTGCAGCAGGGCTCCGAGCTCCTCCAGAGCTGGGGATTGGGGCTGCTTGGCCAGGCCAGTTGGGGTTCCTCTGATTGTGGTGGGGGGCTCAGGGCTCCTCTGGCCCCAGTGGGTGAGAGTGTGGGGGCATGGGGGTGGGGCCTCAGGCAGAAGGAGCAGGGCAGGGGTGGGGCCTTGGGTGGAAGGGGCAGAGTGGGGGCTAGCCTCCTCGAACGGGGGTTTCGTGTGCCGCCTATGTATGGCCCCACCCAGCTGGTGGTCTGAGATGTGAAGTATCACGGTTTGAGACCTGTGGGGCTGGGCCACAATCAAGTGCAGCATCAGCTCATTGTCTGACCCATCTCCTGAGGGGAGGGCTGTGGCTGTGGGCAGGGCTGGGCTCTGGGCACTGCCTCCCCTGTGCTGCTCACAGGCTTCATTAGTCTGATGGCATCACACCTCAGGGCCCCTCAAGGGATACCTCCCAGCGTCTGAGTCTCCCTGAGGAGATGCAGGGCCCAGGGTGGGCTCAGGAGTTGCAGTGTGTGTGTGGGGGCGGGTGTTAGAGCTGGGGGAGAAGAGAGGGATGCAGGGAGGTGGGGGCTCCTCATTCTCTCTCCCAAGCACCCCGCGAGCCCAGCCTGATTTCCCCTTACAGGAGCACTGCCCCCTCCAGGGGAGACTGTGAGGTGCCTCCAGCCGGGCCTGCTCCCCCTGTGTGTAACAGTTTATCAGGGAGTCACTGAGTGGGAGCTCAGGGGGATGGGATGGGACAGGGAAAGAGTGGGGAATCAGGGGAGGGTCAGAAAGAAGATATGAGGTCAGAGAGATGGGAGACAAGGGGGGGTCTGACGCTGGACAAGGGACTAGGGAGGTGCCAGGTTGCACTGGTAAAATGAGGGGTTGGGGTTTGGAGCTGACCGGGGCCAGAGTGGGGTTGGAGTCAAGGGGCCCTAGGTGCCCACTGGGTGAGGTTGGGGTTGTGGGGAACTGGACTCCACTGGGTTGTGGGGCAGATACCCCTGGGGGGCTGCAACCCATACACAGAGCGGGCCATTACCATCCTCACTGATGACTTCATAGGTACGAATCCTGACAGCATCTTAACGTCAACGATGACCATGTTGGAGACGGGGCGTTTCCCTGTGTAGCTGGGAGACCAAGTGGGAAACGAAACAAGGTTTAATACATCTCAGCACAGAGCTGATGCACCTCCCACCCTGCCTGGCTCCTGCTAGTCCAGTGCTGGTCCCTGGCTCCCTGCTCTGCCACTACCGGTCATTCCTGCCCCGCAGCCCAGCCCCGCTGCTATCCCAGTCCTGGGCTCCCCACACAGCTCTGCCAGTGCCCCTCAGTCCTGCCCTTGGAGCAGTGGAAGTTTGTTGAAAGTCCCTGAAGCAAGACAGCATCCTTTCCAATAAGGGGTTCAGTTAAATTACTCCCATCGTTGGTGGCAGGAGGAGGAGGGAACAATTTAAATCAGGATTTAAATCACTTGTTTTGTTTAAATTATTGATTTAAAATAGGGTTGAGGGTTTGTAAAACCAATGTAAGTATTGGTGCTACTGCTACTTTAGATTTGCAGTTTGTGATGAACTAAGTTATAAAGACTCGTGTTTCTAAATGCCACTACGGCTAGGGGATCCTATTTGAATTTGACTGAACTTCTAGACAGAAAAACAAAATACTGGAAGTGAAGGCGCTGTTTCTGCAAATTGTTTAGCAGGTACTCTAGGGGATATATAGAACAGGTCTGGTATGAATGATTAATAACTAGTGATTCCTTCCAGCCCTCAAAAATGAGAAAAGCTATCCACCTCTGTTTATCCTAAAATAGGATGCACTTAGGAATAAAATGGTTCACATCAGGTGAGACCCTTTGTCTATGGACCCACAGTTCAGCGAAGGTCAGGAGTTGCTCTCCCCAAGAAGAGAAACTAAAATGGCTAATGAGAGTATTGTTAATCACCTAGAAAAGAACCTCTTTCTCCCTCCTAATCTAGCTAAAAAGAACTCTAAGTTATCAAGAAAGGGTCATTCCCTGCTTTCCTATGCAAAGTGGCCCAAGAGATGGGTGGGGAAGCTGTAAGTTAAACAAACCAGAAGTGTGGCTGTAAGATTGAAGGTCAAATTGGGTGAACTGCCCGTTTCCCCAAGAAATCCAAACGATTATCTTTCCACCCCAAATTAGAAGCTGAACATTGTTCTTGCTAGTAAATATTAACCTTTTATGATTTTTGTATGTTAAACTCTCGTAATAGTTTTATATACTAACCAAAAGCCTTTTCATTTTTTGTATCTATATAGTTATTGCCAAATACATATTGAAACTAACCCAACGGTGAAGGGAAGATGATGGAAGGAATGCAATCGTTTACTCTGGTTTTTACCCCAACTTCACTAATATAGCTCAGACAGCAAGGGAAGGGAACCCCTCAAAACTACTGAAAGGTATCTACAGAAGTATGTTATCATAAACAAGACTGGGTAATTAATAAGGGATGCTTATGATCCAAGACAGGGTAGGCCCACTGCTTAGTGAAGAGGGAGATACAGCTTGCTCAGGAAGGATAGACAGGGGAAAAAGGGAGGAGGTGTTGCCTTATATATTAAAAATGTACACACTTGGACTGAGGTAGAGATGGACATAGGAGATGGAAGTGTTGAGAGTCTCTGGGTTAGGCTAAAAGGGGTAAAAAACAAGGGTGATGTCATGCTAGGAGTCTACTACAGGCCACCTAACCAGGTGGAAGAGGTGGATGAGGCTTTTTTTAAACAACTAACAAAATCATCCAAAGCCCAAGATTTGGTGGTGATGGGGGACTTCAACTATCCAGATATATGTTGGGAAAATAACACAGCGGGGCACAGACTATCCAACAAATTCTTGGACTGCATTGCAGACAACTTTTTATTTCAGAAGGTTGAAAAAGCTACTAGGGGGGAAGCTGTTCTAGACTTGATTTTAACAAATAGGGAGGAACTCGTTGAGAATTTGAAAGTAGAAGGCAGCTTGCGTGAAAGTGATCATGAAATCATAGAGTTTGCAATTCTAAGGAAGGGTAGAAGGGAGAACAGCAAAATAGAGACAATGGATTTCAGGAAGGCGGATTTTGGTAAGCTCAGAGAGCTGATAGGTAAGGTCCCATGAGAATTAAGACTGAGGGGAAAAACAACTGAGGAGAGTTGGCAGTTTTTCAAAGGGACACTATTAAGGGCCCAAAAGCAAGCTATTCCGCTGGTTAGGAAAGATAGAAAATGTGGCAAAAGACCACCTTGGCTTAACCACGAGATCGTGCATGATCTAAAAAATAAAAAGGAGTCATATAAAAAATGGAAACTAGGACAGATTACAAAGGATGAATATAGGCAAACAACACAGGAATGCAGGGGCAAGATTAGAAAGGCAAAGGCACAAAATGAGCTCAAACTAGCTACAGGAATAAAGGGAAACAAGAAGACTTTTTATCAATACATTAGAAGCAAGAGGAAGACCAAAGACAGGGTAGGCCCACTGCTTAGTGAAGAGGGAGAAACAGTAACAGGAAACTTGGAAATGGCAGAGATGCTTAATGACTTCTTTGTTTCGGTCTTCACCGAGAAGTCTGAAGGAATGCCTAACATAGTGAATGCTAATGGGAAGGGGGTAGGTTTAGCAGATAAAATAAAAAAAGAACAAGTTAAAAATCACTTAGAAAAGTTAGATGCCTGCAAGTCACCAGGGCCTGATGAAATACATCCTAGAATACTCAAGGAGCTAATAGAGGAGGTATCTGAGCCTCTAGCTATTATCTTTGGAAAATCATGGGAGACAGGAGAGATTCCAGAAGACTGGAAAAGGGCAAATATAGTGCCCATCTATAAAAAGGGAAATAAAAACAACCCAGGAAACTACAGACCAGTTAGTTTAACTTCTGTGCCAGGGAAGATAATGGAGCAAGTAATTAAGGAAATCATCTGCAAACACTTGGAAGGTGGTAAGGTGATAGGGAACAGCCAGCATGGATTTGTAAAGAACAAATCATGTCAAACCAATCTGATAGCTTTCTTTGATAGGTTAACGAGTCTTGTGGATAAGGGAGAAGCTGTGGATGTGGTATACCTAGACTTTAGTAAGGCATTTGATACGGTCTCGCATGATATTCTTATCGATAAACTAGGCAAATACAATTTAGATGGGGCTACTATAAGGTGGGTGCATAACTGGCTGGATAACCGTACCCAGAGAGTTGTTATTAATGGTTCCCAATCCTGCTGGAAAGGCATAACGAGTGGGGTTCCGCAGGGGTCTGTTTTGGGACCGGCTCTGTTCAATATCTTCATTAACGACTTAGATATTGGCATAGAAAGTACGCTTATTAAGTTTGCGGATGATACCAAACTGGGAGGGATTGCAACTGCTTTGGAGGACAGGGTCATAATTCAAAATGACCTGGACAAATTGGAGAAATGGTCTGAGTTAAACAGGATGAAGTTTAACAAAGACAAATGCAAAGTGCTCCACTTAGGAAGAAAAAATCAGTTTCACACATACAGAATGGGAAGAGACTGTCTAGGAAGGAGTACGGCAGAAAGGGATCTAGGGGTTATAGTGGACCACAAGCTAAATATGAGTCAACAGTGTGATGCTGTTGCAAAAAAAGCAAACATGTCTTTTTCAGTCTCAGAGAAACAAGCCCAGAACAATCACTCTAACAATTTAGCGGGAGAAAGTAAAGAGCTGGCAACACAGAAATACAAAATCTGATTGACATTGAAAAGAGCAATTGCAATTAAGAAAATATCATGATTTAATTTTTGGAAAAATATTGATTTGTATCAACTTTTCTGGGGGCTCCCCTCACCTCTAGAATGACTCGTCCCCAGCCCTAGGGCTGCTCCGGAAGGTCCGGCCCTGCGAGGGGGAGTTACCTGATGTTTATGGCGATGTTAAAGGTCCTTTGAGCCCTGGCGCTGTCACATGTCTTGGGGACTGTGTGCACCTCCAGCGCGAATGGCGCCTCGCCGGGCTTGGGGAGCACATTGTACCTCAGGCTGGTCTGAAAGAGAATACATGGTTCTCTGTGTGTCTCCATCTATCCATCTCCTCTATCTCCTTCCCTCTGCTCAGTTTCATTCTTTCCTTTATCTCTTCTCTCTCTCTCTCCCACTTCCCCAACTCTCTCTGTCAACTCTCTCTCCTCCTCACACCTCTTTCCTATTTTCTCCTCCTCTCCCCCATCTCTTCCTCTCTTTTCCTTCCCTCCCTCCCCAATCCACCCCATCTTGCCATCTCCAATGGGAATGAGATGGGCTCCCCTCAGCAGCAGCCTCTCCCTCTCCACTTGCCCCAGGGCCCCATACCTGCACGTAGACACATCCTTCTCCTGTCACCCCCGTGCTGTAGTCCCCTGGCACCTCTGGCAGTGCCACACACTGGAGCAGCAGACGGTTCGTGTGATCCACCTGGAACTGGGACTGGAAGTTCCCTGTGGATTGCAGGGTCACTGTGGATGCTCCTCCGCTCTTGGCATAGGTGGAGACTCCATATCGGGACAGTGCCTGGAGTGCCACCACTGTGTCCTGCCAGACAAGAGATGGGCCCAGGTGCCCAAGGGGATGAATGAGCCATTTCTATGGGCCCGGATCCCTCACTCCACTGGCTCTTCCTACACAGCAGTGCCCTGATTTTCCCATTTCCACTCCTCACTCCCACAAACCATTCACTCTATTCCCTTGGGCCCAGATCCTCAAAGGTATTTAAGCACCTTTCTCCCACTGAAAGCAGCCAAGTGTCTAAGTACCTTAGGGAACCTAGGCCTTGGGATCTCTGATACTCCACCACAGGCATCTGAGGGAAGATGCCACCACCCTTGCCCCGAAGGGACAGTTCAGGACCAGGTGAAATAGGAGCTGCCTGTAGCTCAGAGAGGACCCTGGTGAGGCAGCCAGGAGGCTCAGTAATGGAGTATGAGAAAGTCTTTCAGCCCTTTGGGTATCAAGCCAACCAGGGAAATGGTGGAACATGGGGCCAATGATTGGTCCTGTCTAGAGAGGTCACTCCCTAAGGTCCCAGCCTCCAAGCACCAGCATGGCCTGCACCTGCTCAAAGGGGTAGGTGGCACCTCCTGTTTGGTTGTCACTCAGGATGATGCTCCCCTCCCCCCTTTCGGGTATGTCCGGCAGTGACTGGCTGCTGCTGCTTCTCTGGGAAGGCCTCTGCTCCTGAGCTGAATTGGCCTGGCTGGATGGGGTCAGTGCTGGGGGGAGCTGGGGATGGCACTGCACTACCTTGTGAGTGCTCAGGGCGACTCTTCTGTCCTCCATACACAGGAGCATCACTCGTCCAGTCTCCTGCCTCATTAGCCCCCCTGGGCCTGTGGGTATCTGATGTAGCCATGCTCCATGCTGTGACTATCCCATGATCTAAACTAAACTATACAGCCAGGAGACTGCCACCCCTTCCCACTCCCCAGGTCAGCCTTCCCCTCCCCCTGGATTACTTGTCTGTCTCCTGCCCTCTCCTGTCTGCCTCCCACTCCTGCCCTGGGTGTCTGAGGCTCGGGATGGGAACAGCTCACCTGGGTGGAGGAGAAGCCCCCATTGGGATTCTGCTGCTTGCTGATCCACTTTGCAATTTGAGCTGCTAATGACAGGTCATCTTGAGATGGCGCCGGCTGAGTGGTGAGGTAAGTGAGGAGCACGTAGGACGTTATCTCCACCTCGTCATCTCCACCTCGGCTGAAGGAGCACGGGGGTGATAGAAGGGGAGATCGGCTTTCGGCTCCTTCCCAGGCCTCTGCCAGTGAATGGAGCCATCTGCAGCGGGAGAAGGGAGAGGGAGGGCAGGAGAGAAGGAAATACAGATGCTTAGTACATGCCATTTCTAAGGGGGTTATTGACCTTCTGCTGCTGCGGGTGGGAGAACAGAGCCCCCCGTGCTCATTTGGCATATTGACATGAGACGTGAAAGGATTAAATAGTCCCTCACTTGCTGGTCTAGTGGATTTATACAAACCTTGTGGTACGAACACTCAGTGACTAATCAGGCTGCCACCTCTGTGCCTACATCCCCTTTATCTTATGAAGGCACATCCCAGGAATGGACAGTAGCAGCCTTTATTGGGCTCTTTGATCCAAAAAGTGTGAGGTCGCTAAGTGGCCCCAGGCGCTCAAGGCCAAAGGGTTACAGCAGTGACGGTCACACCCCACTCCAGCAGGGTGAAGAGCCCATAAGTCCTTGTCTTACCAGCACAGTCCCAGTTCTTCCTGGGATTTCCTGGGACACCAGGACCTTATTTTGGGCCCCCCGGAATGATCTGTTTTTTCATTTTATCAGTCCAAACATCAGGCTTCTCCTCTTCGTTTGTCTCTTGCTGTAGGGAGCAGACGTCACTCTGTGCTGACCAGGGGCCATCGCTCCCATGGAACGATTGTCCAGAGCGAGGAGCAGTGAATGGAGCGGAGCCAGCGAAGACACCGGCAGAGCTGTGCTATTGCTCAGTGGGAATTGTACCATTTGGTCAAGTTTCAGGATATGCTCACTCACAGCACTGAGGTGTGGTGGGGGGGACCCCCAGATACACCTGTGTCACTACAAAGTTAGGCACCGGCAGCCCCGGCCCCAGCTCTCGTTTTAAAAAAGTTTCCTTTGCCTTTATATGAATATTTCAGCGCCTTAAGAAAAGCCACCATCAAACCGTCCCCACAGGAACTTGCCCTAGGGAAAGGGGACCCAGGCCCAAATCTCTTCTCCCTGGTAATGCCCCCTATGTCTGGGGAGCTGTAAGGCATCTCCCAGTGTCCTAAAATGTGCCCCCTTGATGCTTCTCTCCATGTAATGCCCCTTGGACCAAACCATCCTCTGCCTCACCTGCTGCCCCCTGAGCTGCTCTCGGTGCTGGCCCACCCCTGGGCTGCTGTAGCCAACAGAGCCTGTGGGGGGGGGGGGAGGAAGCTAGATGCCACTGAGCTGCTTCCTCCCCCTGCAACAGACTCCCCCCTCAAAATGGGCGACAGTCCTGGGGAGGGGGGGGCGGGGGGGGGGACAGGAATCCTCCTGAGGCAAAGGGGGAGAGGAGGGTAGAGACACCTGGACCCAAAGGAGCAAGGAGAGGGAGAGGGAAGGAGAAACCAGGGGAGAAGGAAAGAAAAACCTTGGGTGAGAGATCCTAGGGAGGAGGGCAGGAAAGGGAGGGAGAGAACCTGCACACATGGTTGGGGAGGAGGGGAGAGACACTCAAGGAGGGTGGAAGGGAGAGAAGACGCTTCTAAGACCTGGCCAACACACAGATTTTGTGCCACTACAACTATTTTGGTTAGGGCTGTGACTTTTCTACTGGTACCTCTAGTCTGGGCACAGTTATACCAGCATAAAGGTGTCTTGTACTGGTAGAGCTGTACGGGAACAGTTCTATTGGTATGAACACCTTCACACTGCTATAATTGTATCCACACTGGGGGAGTCACACCACTTTAACTATACCAGTACAGATACAGCAGAACGAATTTTGAGGGTAGACAAGGCCTGAAGGTCCATCTACCCTGGGGAAATGCTCTGTGTTAGAAAAGAAAATGCATTAAGCAGCACGCTGGTCAAGAATACTTGGCACCTAGCATAGACAGGGATGGCTGGGCTTATAAATTCATTTGCTATTTGTAAATTTAGGCTATGGGGTGCCCTCAGGTGAGCTACAGGCAGCTAATGTGATTCGGTTGGCCACGACCAGCTGCTGTTTTTCACCCCACCTGATCCTGTCTAGACAAGGTGCTGAGTTGTCTTTAGCAGTGTGTCAGCTAATGCATTTTCTAACACAGTGAGTTTCCTCACCTGCATGAGGCCTATGAGTGTGGGGCTGAGGATCTGTGTTTGTGGGGGCTGGGGCAGGGGACAGAGAACCCAGGTGTCTGTTGTGACGGGAAGGAAACATGGAGTGTGCGTGTGCTGGGACCCTGCATAACAAGTCCCATGTGCACTAGGGTTGGGGGCAGCCTGCGTGTGTGTGTGAGTGGCTTTCGGGTGGGGGAGAAGGAGCCTGTGTGTGAGTGGATCCTGGGGCAACCTTGCACGTGCTTGTGCATTAGCTTGTGCCTGGGGCAGGCTGCAGTGTGTGTGTGGGGAGAGAGAGATTTGTGGGGTACAAGACAGCAGGACAGTATGCCTTTGATTTTGTGGGCTGGGAAGTAGGGAGTATGTGAGAGCTTTTGGTATGGGAGGCAGGAGAGAGTTTGGGAGACTTGGGGGAAGGAGGAAGAGAGCACGAGGAAAAGAAAGGAGAGACCAGTTATTTCACAGTATAGAAAAGGGGAAAACAGACTGAAACAAACAGAGGAAAAGCTAACAAGCTCCGGAGTAGAGAAAGGGGGCAAATGGAGGGAAGGCAGGGACAAGGGAAAGGGCAAACGCAAGGGAGACAAATACAAAGGGAATGTTGACATTTTACCTAATAGGTAGGTTGGATACTGAAGGATACAATCAATGACCCAGTTTAAAAGGGCAGGGATACAACATGCTGTGCTATCAGAAATGGGCCGGGGGCCGGTCCTGGCTGCTTGGGCTGCCTCTCTCTCAATCTTGTTTCTTCATGTCAAATAATGTTCTCCCGCCTGGTCCTGGTCCCTCCTAACTTTCCCCTGCTGTGGTTTCCCCTCTGAGCACCTGTATATGATTCTCAATACATGGTCACCTTACAAGTGGGGGATGTAGGGCCAGTGGGCTGGGATGCAGGAGAAGGGCCCGTCGGGAACTCTCACCCTCTTTCACAGCTTCCTTGTCAAGCGAGTCCAGCAGTGCCCTGCGCTTCTCCTCCTTCCCCGCCAGGGCAAAGGCGTAGGCCAGTAGCGCCCTGGTGTACACGTGGTTTCCTCCCTGCTCTGCGGTCGTCTCCAGACAGAACAGAGCGTTACGGACCACAGAGTGCTGTGTGGGGAGAGAGACATGGGCTGAGAGAGGGAAGGGAGAGGTCACCATGGAGGTGAATTCAGTCTGTGAGCTCAGCAGGCAGGAAACAATATGCACTTTTTCCATTTTATGAAGTATTTTTTTCCGGACCTTCTGACACATGGGTAACTCTAAACAATAACTGATCTTTCAGAGCCATATTCCCCAGGACACTCTCTCGCTTTCACCACTCCAGCAATGTGTAGTGGCTGGTTTACAGCTGCGTTGCATCACTAGGCTAGCACTAAGCATCCAGAGCGAACCAGTGATTTGTGAATGGCGATGGTGTACTGGGGAAACTGACCCTTTAAATTTGTCCTGCGGTCAGTACTCACTTAGGAACATTTGAGAAGCAAAGTTTGGAATCAGACATTTCCCATAATGACATTCCAAGGGATACCAATGTGCACAGGTGCATACACAGCAGGGCAGTTCATCTGTTTTCGTCAATGGCTGAGAATGGAAAGTCCAGCAGACAGTCCCATTTTCAGTGGCTTGAAACTTTTTCAAAATGTTTTGATCTGAACCTTCCTAGCACTTGGTGTCTGCTAAGAGAGGGAATGAGCTCAGCTGGTTTTGAGACAGGAAAGCCTGAAAACAAAATGCCTTGGGGTTTATACTCCTTCTAACTGAGAAGGGCTTAATCAGGACATCAACTTTCCTCAATTAAATATAGGGGATCAGGTTAGTCTAATGACAGTGGATGGGAACTGGCTGCCACGTCATCAGGACAATGTTAACAAGCAGGCCATGTTGGGCCACATCCACTTGTCTTGTCTGACCGCAGCCAGTAGCACCACACATCTAAAGCCTGGTCTAGACTCAAGTTACAGAACTCAGCTTTTCTGGGCATAGCCTGGCACACGTTCACACTCAACTTGCCTACTGACAAAAATCCTCCACTTTTGGGGGCACACTGACTCCCTTTTCTGGAGTGGCATAAGCCCCATGTCAGTGGAGTTATATCAGCACAGTGGTAAGGTGCATGCTCACTGGAAGTACCAGTGTAAGTGGTCCTTCCACTGCAGTCCCACAGTGCAACATTCCCTTTAACAGAGGCTGTCTGGCAGCACTTTTGAACCAAGGGTCCCAATGATGGGAAGCCCGCCTGGCTTTTACACAGTCAGCACATTCTCCACAGCCACAGCTGTTCCTGCTACTTGCTACCTTTTCCCACGTGCTGACTGAACATTTCCCACAAGCACAGCGAAAGCTACGCAGCAACATTTCCCCACAAGGCAGTGCTGCTGAAAGTGGCACAGAGGACACTGGGATGCCTACCCACAATGCACCACACTTTTGCCAATCTGGGCTGATACTAGGTGAACACAACGCGCTGGCACAACTGGCCCAGTGTCAACTCACTGCACCAATATAGTCTTTTCGGTTGCTCGCTGATGATAAAACTTTTGCCAGTGCGACTTCTGGGTGTGGAGCAGACCTAACTGAAGGAGAACAGAAATCAGCCCTTGATGGGGACCCATTTGGCTGGTGCCAACTGCCAAGGGGTTAAGTGTTATTTACCCAAGTGTTAAATATCTGTAAAACTCTAAGCTGTAGGCTTGTAAGAGAGGATCAAGCAAACGCCGCCTCAAAAGTTTTTAAATAAAGATCATATAAAAGGATTAGAGATGAGACAGAACCAGCGCCCTGGACTGGAAGGGAAGCTGCAGGGAAATTCCAATTCCAGATTTGGACCTCAATTTAAAGACTTTTCTGACTGGATTTCCCCCTTTTTTAAAGGCTTCTCTCTCGGGATGGGAGGCTGTGACTTGGGGGTCCCCAGCTCTGTCGGTGGCTTGAGGGGTTACAGGTACGTACACTGATGGGCAGAGGAATCTCCAGCAGCGCGATGGTGATGTAGGCAGAGAGCGTGACCTCATCGTCCACCCCGCCCTGCAGGGAACCACAGAGAGAGACATTAACCCCGAAACCCCACCCACTGGCCCCTCCTCCCAGGGGCGTTCTACATCCCTGTTCTTCCCACACTATGGTAGCTTCCAGGTATCTGCCCCTCTTCTCCCTTCCCCTACCCATGGTCGCTCCATGTACAGTATGGTTCTCCCCCGCTCTTGCCTCCCTTGGTAGATCCCATCTGCCCCATTTCCAAGCCCCCTGCCCCAGCCCCATGTGCTGCAGTGGCTGAGCTGTTCCCATGCACAGTTGCAGGCTTTCTGCGTGTCACTGGAGTCCTGTATGGGTCCCATGAGGCCCATGGGAAGCTGGCTGGGCGGATACGTCACCTTTATGGCATTGTTCAGGAGCGTCCCGGAGCTGCGGAAGCAGCCGTTGTCCTTCTGCTTGCCAGCGAGCCAGGCCAGGGCGTCCTGGATGTGCTTCTCCTCGATGAAGATGTGAGAGCGGGCCTGCGCAAAGGACTTGAGGACGAAGGCCGTCAGCCTGCGACAGAGAGCGGACAGCGGTGAGAGCTCCCTCCCATGCCCTGTGCTCGCTGGAGGGGACGGGGTCCTGGGGCATCGCCAGCCTGAGGGGAAGCAGCAGGGGCCAGAGAGCTGGTGGCCATGGGCCAGGGAACCATTATCTCACTCAGCCACCTACTGACATGCAGCAGAGCCTGGGGGCAAGACCCAGCAGTCGTCTGACAGGGCACAGCAAAACTGCCCGTTTTAGGACAGGAAGTGAGCCAGCTTCCTGCATTGGTTTCAAACGGCCAGGGCACAGTTTAGCGGGTAGAAGGTTGTTGTCCAGAACCTTTGGGAGAACAGCCCTCAGCATCTTCAGTGACCAGGAATGGCCAGGACACTGGCTCTGCACTTTCTTATTATAAAAACAGCAGCACAGCACCCCCTAGCATCAGACTGGGGTCAGCATTCAGAGATACAATACTCCTTACTAAGCCACCCGCCCCGCTCCCTGCAGCACAGCGCCCCCTAGCACCACACTGGGACAATAGAGTCAGTAGTGGCAGAGGGAAGAGCAACCCCTACAGAGCTGCCCACCCACCACTCCCTGCAGAACCTGTTTCTTCACCCAGCAAGGCATGCACTAAGCATTGAGGGGCTGTGATGGCTCCACCCTGAGTTACCAGCCACCTCATTATCCTGAGGGCAGTGGTGGCTACATTTTCCATCGGAGGGTCAAACACATAATTTCAGAAAGGACAAGTATCCACAATCAGGACTTCTGGGTGGATTCTCTGCCCTGTTCTGACCCCTGCACCCTGCTCAGGTAACACAAAGGGAGCTGAAACTACCAGCAAGTCACCCAGCAGGGGAATCTTTGGCCGGCACTTTTACGCCATCCTCCGTATAGCCCCTGGTACAGAGAGTGAGTGGCTGGAGTGTGCTGTGTTCTGGACACACCTAGCTGATGTATGGTCCTCAGGGGACTGTGGCCAGCTGGAGCAAGTTAGAACAGCCCCCAGGCTGCTCTAACCTGAGCTGAGCAGGGAATCAGAGGGCTGTAAATGGTTATTAATCCAAAATCGCAGGCCTCTAGCATATGAACTAAAGGAGATCTCCCTTCCCTACCACCTCCCATAGTTGCCTTATCCCACATCATCAGCTCTAGAGCTCCTCCCCTCTCCTCCGCCCCTTCATGATCAACACCTGTTAACAATGGGCAAGCTCCAGGTTATAACAAGAGAAGGGAAAGAATTCAGCAGCACTGAAATCTTACCAGGTATTCCCTGATTGCCCATAAGGTGGCCCAAATGTGCTGTAGGAGCCGTCCCAGTGTTTGTAATTCAGCTGTGTCTGGTAACCTGAAAGGGAGAATGAAGTTGGGTTTTACTGCAATAAAGTCCAGCTAGGAAAAGAGAATTTTCAGCCCTGTCTACACACAAACATCCTGCTTTAATTGTACCAGTAGCGTTAAAATGCTGCGAATCCCCCAGTGTGGATGTAGTTAGGATAGTATAAAAGTGCTAATACCAGTACAGCTTGTTCCCAGATGGGAAGGGGGTAGAACTGCATCCACACTAGGGGTTGTACTGATTAAATTATTTTGGTAAAATATCACCTCCTAACTGAAATAGTTACACTGCTACAAAGCTGGGTTTAGATCAAGCCTTAGACGCAGAAGCAGGTCCGATGTAGAGTACACAAGCCAGGCAGGCCTCCCATTCCTAAAAACAGCCTCAGTGGTTCAGCAGAGAGGCCTTGGTCTTCTGTTAGGTGTTAAATGAAGGTACAGGAAACAGGGTTATGATGTGCATCTACTAGCCACCTATACCAGGTTCAAGGATCCCTTTGCAGCACCTAAGATAAATGGGAAGGCTGTCTCTGAAAGATTGCTAACCCTCATTAAAAACAGGGTGGAGCAGAAATGGAGAATGAGGACTAATCAAAGGTGTGACCCAAACTGGGGCTGTTCTGAAAAGTGACTGTGTGGAAAGGGCCCCTTGTCACTCAGCAGCTCTGCCCCGTGTGTGTTCAGAGTCATGGCTACTGGCTTTACTGGCAAAGGTCATGTCCACATTAGGAATAAAGGAGCATTACCAACATTGCTAGCTAACACGTGTTTCAGTCCTAACACAGACAAGGCACTTGTAGTTTCACACATGTTAGCTGGTTGAGTTAACCTTAGCGAGGAGCCTAGAGTTTACCTTGATCAACTAACATGTATTAAAACTACAAGTCGGCTAAATGTGTTACAAATAGACACATCTCCCCTAGTGAAAACAAGGCTTAAACCCAGGTTTTGCTCCATTTACTGCTGCCAGACCTGCAGAACCAACCCAGCTCTTCTTCTCTGCCTTGCATGTCATCAGCAGAAATGCACCCAGTGCAGTGCAGCACCCAGGCTGTGTCATTCATCCACATGGACCCATCTTCTCCCATCAAGCACTTCCAGAGAGTAGAGTTTTCTACTACCATGCTATGGCACCCCCTGTTGGGAAGTGATCTATTGTAACACCAACCATTAATGAAGTAACTACTCGGAGTAGCTCCTGGGAAAGGGAACCTCTGACCTCTGGTGCAGGATTGGCGGGGAGGGGGGGGGGTGTCAGAGGCCCTGGTTCAAAGGTGAATGATGAGGGGTCAGTTGTGACGGTGCTGCCAATACACTGGTGGCTAGGGAGGCCTATAGCCCATCTGGGGAGCCGAGTCTGGTTTGCTGGGGTAAGAGTGAATTACCACTGGGCTCACACACTGGAGAGCAATGGGATGACAGGGCTGAGAAAGTACAAGTGCGTTCCCCCTCCCACCCAAGAGACAGGTGGTCCCCTCAGTCCGTCCATCCCCCTTCCCAGTTGGAGCATTATCTGAGCAAGGCACACACAAAAAGCTCGGAGCACAACCTTGGAAGGGAGCAGGTGAAGAAACAAAAGCCCCGTCCCTTCTCACCGCTGACTAAGTATCCGATGGCCTTGGATTTGGTCTCCTCACTCAGCTGCCCCGTCTTATTCAGATAGTCCAGGACGTAGATGTTGGGGGCAAACAGGACCATGTTCTGCTCCCCGCAGCCGAAGGGCATCTGGAGGAGCTGCTGCAGGTTCTGCATGGCTGTGCCCAGGATATCGCCTGGGGATGGAGATACAGGGAGTCAGTGTGGCCCAGAGCCGGCCTGCGGAGGCAGAGTGCACCGCAGAGCAAGGATGCTAGTGTGAGGCATCCATAACAGGCTTGTGAGATCACAAGCAATAGGAGGGAAAGAGAGAGAGATACACAGAGAAAGGAGGAGACAGAGAAGGGACACATGAAAGGCAAAGTGAAGGGCGTGCTGCTGGAAGGACAGATGGGAGCACTAGGCTGGACGAATAGCTAGAGTCGTGGGCCCAGAGGCAGAGACGGGGGAAGGAGAGAGAAAAAGGGGTGAAGTGCTAGCAAGAGACTACAGCAGTGGGCAGCTGGGGGATAAATGGAGGGGCTGTGACGAGTGCACAACGGGGTGAGGAGTGGAACGGGTGGAAAGACCACTAACGTCAGGCACGGGGAAGGGACGGCAACAGCACCCAAAGCCGGGCTCTTCGAACTGCCTCACTTACCCAGCACTGAGAAATAGGCTCTGGCCGAGCCCTGCACCACGTTCTCTGGGAGCTTCAGGGACATTGGCTGCGGCGCTGTCTTTCCTGGGGAAAAGTGACATAGATGGGATTGTAGTAAAATCCCCCCATGTAGCAGTGACCAGGCCCCAGCACAGGAGCTAGGACACTGCCCCTGCTGCTGTCTTTCCCCTGGCACTGCACAGGGGCTCCCTGCCTTTAGCAGCTCCATTCCTCCATAGCTTTATAGTGAACCCCCCACGCATCCCCAACTCCCCTCTCAGGTGTGGATCCCCTCACCTCCCACCCCAACCCTCCACATGAAGCGAGGTGCCACCACCTGGTGAGACAAGGGAACTGCAGTCTCCCGCTCTTTCCCTGGCACCTTCCAGTTTGTAATTTCACTCCATGGAATCAGAGAGTGCAAGAAGGGGAAAGCCCCATTAAATCCCATCTAGCCCATCCCCCCAGGAACCGTTCCCTAAGACCTATACTTCCAGCCCTTCCCTTGGGGGCCATTCCAGCCCTTCAGTGTTAGGAAACGTTTCCTCGTTATCCAGCTGGAGGTGTCCCACTTTCTCAGTTCCATATTACTGCTTCTAGTTAGCTCTTCCCCTCGGACACCCGGGGTTTCCACCCTTCCCTTTGCAGAGGCAGGTCAGGAGGGGTGGGACTCTTACCAGCTGCACAGAGCAGGAAGTTGTAGGTCGTTTCCTTCTCAAACCCTTCAGGCTTCGGGTTGGGGAGGAAAAGGGAAGAGGAAGGAAAATGAGAAAGGTGAGAACCTGCAGAGACATTGAGCACCTGGTGGCAGAAACATCTGGGCAGGGGTGATGGAGAGAGATGGGGAGAAGAAAACGCTGGGGAAAAGAAAGAAAGAAAGAAAGAAAGAAAGAAAGAAAGAAAGAAAGAAAGAAAGGAAGGAAGGAAGGAAGAGCAGGGCATGAATCAGAGAAAGAGGGAGACTTGCAAATTCTCATGTAATAATAATTCTCATGAAGCCAGCAGATAATAGATGGAAATCGGCTACTAACAAGTTATTGCCTCCTCACTCCCAAGGGGAGGATATTGCAGTGTTCTACCATGGGTGAGTCGTTGCTGCTAGCACACTGTAAAACATGGACTTTCCTTGTTACACAGAGAGAACTTCCAGCTTTACACCATGTGCTGATGCTGATAATATGCTGTGATGCTAATGAAGGGATGTAGGGGCTCGATCCTGCCAAGTGTTTAACTTTAAGGCTGTATGAGGTCAATGGGACAAGTCATGTGCCTAAAGTAAAGCTTTGCTGGGTCAGGGCCAAAGCGCTCAGTGCCCTGAAATGACATATTGTAGTGACTGCAGGGCCACCTAGAAATTCACCATTACACACTGTGGCCGATTAGTCCTGTAGGGCTACAGTAGGGATAGAACTCAGCTCCTCCTGCTCCAAAGGCCCAGACCCCCATGGCTTGAACTAAAGAAGAAGCCCTGTTATTTATTGAGATGACCAAAACAATTTTGACTAAAACTCAGGAACTAAATGTTGTTAAAAAAGAGGGTTTAGTCAAAACATTTTTAGTTTTTGGAACACACCCCTCCCCCGCAAATTTTCTTCTGAGAATAGTCGGTTTTCCCCCTATTTATAATTGTTTTCCAACTTTTGCCAGGTGGTAAATAGTAGCCAAGTGTGAAAATTGGGCTTTCCCTCTCTTTCTTCACCCACTTAGCATCCAGGTCCACCCCCTAGCCCTGGCTCTGCTCCAGCCCAAGCACTAGCTCCACCCAGACCTGGAGGACCCTGCATGCTGGATGCATTACACACAGCTCCGGCCAGCTGGAGGGAGAGGGACAGCAGTGGCACAGCAGCGGAGTGCCAGATGCACGTGCCGTGCAGCAGCAGGAGGAGGGCGGGCGGGTGAGTGGGTGGCTCGGCGGTGACAGAGGAGATCCTCAAAAAAGGTCGGCCTGCCGTGCCATCTCAAGGAGCTTCGCCCGGCATGGGGCTGTGGGGCGGGATGGGTGCCGGGAGCTGTGAGCACTGGAGAGTAGCATCTCCTTCCAGAGCTGGGTGCGCATGTGAGACCTCTGGGGGCCCCTGGCCAGAGCATCCATCGCCCCCCGCAAGGCCAGTTGGAGGAGGTAGGGGGGAGGTGGGACCTCGATCCCTCCTGCTCCCCCTCTTCCGCGTCATTGCCCGCCCACCCAAAGTCGGGGCCCACCCAAATGTCCCATGTTAGCTATGCCACGGTTGTGCCAGTGCTTAACCACCCTTATAGTTAGAAAGTTTTTCCTAATATCTCACCTAAATCTCCCTTGCAGCAATCTAAGCCAATTACTTCTTGTCCTTGGTGGACATGGAAAACAATTGATCACCATTCTCTTTCTAGCACATATTATTCCTGGGCGAATTCTGCACCAAAACTTTAAAAATTCTACATACAATATATTAAAATTCGACATATTTTATGTGTCAAAATAACGCAATATAATCACACCGGTTTCAATTATTTTGGTAATTTATTTAAACTACAATACAATGGATGGAGAATAGAAGTAGGGATCATTGGAGGAAATCCCCAAATCCTCTTTGTCTAATAGTAATGTAGCTAGGCTTGACCCTTTATTTCTAGTTATTAGTCAAGATATAACAATGTTATATGCAGCCATAGGTTCATATTACATCATAGGGAACTGAAGAGCAAGTGAGGGCTGGGGAATCAAACTTATAGTTTATATTGGCTACTGTCCCTCTCCAGAAAGGTCAGAAGTAAACAGTTAATGATGTACATTTTGATAGGAAAATGTTTCAGTCCAAAAATTTAGACCAGTTCTAATCACTCAAGCACCATAAGCATTTATAAGGCCACACCGTCATTTACAATAGGGCTTCTTTACACCACTCTGGCAATGTAAAGGAGCCTTAAAACTTTTACACCTGTTTTATGCTCCTGGGGGAATTCACTAAGAATGGGAACAATTCACTAAGAATGGGAACGACTAAGCAGGCAGGCTGCTACATTATGCTCTGCCTCAGGGGACAGAGCCTGCCTCATGCCTTCCTCCAAACACCCCAGAGCCCTGTCCCTCCACGCCAAGCCTGTCACAATGGCAAGCCAGAGGGACAGAGTCTCTCTCATTCATTCACTTGCTCGCTCACCTGCCCGCCCAGTCCTCCCTGCCCCCCACCGTGTCTCCTCCAGCTGCTCCAGGCCGCCAGGGACGGGGGAGTGACTGCACTTCCCTTTGCTTCCCCTCAGAAGTCATTTTTGTGTGGGGAACCAAAGAAATCTGCAGACGACATGGTGCAGAATTCTCCCAAGAGTAACATATTTGAAGATTGTTATCTTGTTCCCCCTCAGCCTTCTCTAGATTAAACATGCCCAATTCTTTCAACCTTTCCATATAGATCAGATTTTCTAAACCTCTTATCATTTTTGTTGCTGTCCTCACTCCAATTTGCTCATGTTTTTCCTAAAGTGTGGCACCCAGGACTGGCCACAGGACTCATTCTTACCTTGAAGCTTACAGAGTTGTTTTTTCTGGGTTGATACAATAATGTGAATCATATCTTTGCCTTACTGAAAAAAGTGGGATGCATTTCTGTAACTCAGAGAGGAGCTGCAGTATTAGATCATGTGTTACTGCTTACATCACACAATTTAAAAATGATTAGTGCTTTCCTATAATGGAGAGAGGAGTGGCCACCTCTATCACGTGATATTGCTCTGATCAGACATGTAACAAGTTATCACTACTTCCCTATTACATAGAATAGCTATGGAGCTTTATATTATGAGATATTGTTTATGCTGGCTGGGTGTCATGTCAAAAAAAAAAAAAAAAAAAAACAAGGGGAAAAGCCAGGGGTTCCTCATCACAAAATACTGTAAGAGACAAACATTTATAGGAAAATATGCAAAAAAATCATTGGCTCACATTACCTTGAGCACTTTTTAATTGTTTGCAATCAAATGATTTAAAATAAATAATGATAATTTACTAATCATTCACAAATGTTTTAAAATGAAGGCACTGTCCCATATTCCACTACACTGGTCACATACAGCACAAGATTTGTTACAGTTCCTGGAAGTGTCCTGTTTGGGAATGGGCCGGCACGGTTTACAAGTAGATCTGGGAGAAATTTTTTGGAAAAGCTTGTTTTTCGCTGTAAAATGCAGATTCGGATTGACAAAAACATTTCTCACATTTGTGCTAAATTCACCAAATTGTTTCAGTTAAAAAAATCAAAACATTTTGTTTTGACATTTTCTAAACAAAATATTTTGATTTTTCAATTCAATATTACTTTTTAAAATTTTAGTTTAATTTTATGTTGAAAAAAAGTAAAACAATTTGAAAAAACAACAGTATGATTCATGTCAGGTCGTTATCAAACTTTTTGTTGGACTTAAAACTACATTTTTTTTGTCCATTTTGGTTCATCAAAAAACCCTGAAACATTTTCATTTGGGTTCACCCAAAACGATTCTTTTTTTGATTTTTCAGTTGGCAGCAAACCAAAAAAACCAGTTATTTGCACAGCTCTATTTACAAGGACCCACGATCCACGTCCACAGCTAATGTAAATCTGCAGAGCTGCATTGAATTTAATGGCACTATGTCAATCTACACTGCTGAGGGCTCGATCCCATGACTTGTTATGGACAAAACCTAAAAGTCATGGTTACTGTCCCAAAAGACATGGCTTTGCTTATTATTTCAATCACACGGTGTAACAAGATACCAGTATTTTTCTGTAAGAAGTTATGCAGTATTACAGTTTATACTGGCTAATATAGTGACTTATCGCTGCTTCCCTTTACAGCATTAGAGAACGTGTTATTGCTGAGATCATATTAAGTCATTATGGCTTCCCTATAAAACCAAGAAGACCTGCAGCATTATATCACTTGTCACTACACAGCAGTAAGTTATCATGGCTTCTCTACACCACAGAGACCAAACAGCCCACCTACCTCCACTAACAGCTGTTTGATCACCGTGTCCTTCCGCCCTTTGTCCAGGGTCTCCACTACCTCGTTCCCGCAGGGCAGATCTGTCTTCAGGGCCTCAGCGCTCACTGAGAAATCCACATTACCTGAAACAAAGGAGGATAAGTGTTCTGCCAGGCACTGCAGCTACAGAGGTGTTAGTGTCATTCGCTTGGTGTTCTGCTTTGATTACATGGAAACCTCTCTAAAGAGGGAAGAGCTCAAGTCACATGTAGGTTAGCACTTTAGCACAGCTCTGCGGCAGCCTTAGTTCCAACCCCTAGACTCCAATGGCTACATCGAATGGGGCTGGGCAAGATGGAGAGGAGGGGAGTGCAGGGTAATTTCTTCAGATTCTGCCGCCCAGACCCCTGCATAGTGTCAGAGCCATCATCTTCCTTTTCCAGAAATTTCAGACCCAACCAGTCTGTCAATCCAGGTATTTATATGGCCCCCATCGCAGTAGTCAGATGGGGAAACTGAGGCACAGGGACACTGACTTGCCCAAGAGCTGGACACTGAGTCCACGTCTCCTGAGTCCAGTCCAGTGCCTCAGCCACAAGGCCAGCCTTCCTCCTTGGAGCCACCAGAAATCTTATCCAGAAATTTCAGTGCCACTTGGTCCCTTTCACAGAGGTTTTGGAGCCATCCATTAGTTCCTGATCCGAGATTTTGGAGTTGCCAGGTCCCTTACCCAGAGATTTTGGGGTCACAGTCCAAGACACTGTTTTCCGTCCGTTCACACAGAGACAATAAGATTCTTCTTCCTTCTCCACAGGGGTAGCCCGGAAGTCATCAGATGGAGCCAGTGAGATGCTGACCTGTCAATCATACAGAGAGGTGCCATCAGGCAGGGAGAGAGAGGGGTTCGAAGGGTTTGGGGGTAAATGGAGATGGGACAGTGCAGGGGAGGAGAGGGGGCAGGGAGTTTGGGGGCCACAGGGATTTGGTGGGGCAGGGATTGAGGTGGGGAAAGCTGAGGGGTACTGAGGTTTGGGGAGGTGCAGGAGACTGAGGATGGGCAGAGAGTTGGGTGCATGGCTCTGAAGAAACAGGTGATTGCAGGGCCTGAGGGACCTGGGACCAGTTGTGGGAATAAAGACAAAGTGGTGACCCCAAATTTACCACCTTGGTATGAGACTGAGAGCCCTCTGGTGTCTTGTTAGGGGAGGAGGGGAAGTGCTGGCTGTGGGGGGCGGGGGGCTATCTGGGAGTAGCTGAGAGGGAACAGAATTGGGGACCATCAGTGAGCGTAGCGAAGGGCAGGAAAGGGATGGGGAAGCGGATGAGAGGGCCTTGGGGGCCCTTAACACTGTAAAGTTTGTTCCCGCTTCACTTTATCTAGAATGAAACCCATTTAAATAAAAGCTGAGAGAAAAGTCACCACAATTTTGCAGGGACCCCCTTCCTGAGTCCCCTCCAGTCCCTTGTGCTGGAGCAGGAATACACTGCAGGCTAGTGGGGCTAAAGAGTCAGTGCCGTTTCCATGGATGCAACAGGCCAGCGAGTTTCCCAGCGGCTGTAGTGCAGCTGGGGGTGTTGTGCGGCATGAGGCCAAAGGCCAAGCACATGTGTCCATTCCAGGAAGCCTGGAGTCTCCACTAGAGTAAGGGGTGATGCACAGTGTGTGGTCACCCCAGGTACCTTGCTTACCATGGGGTCATGAGATAGGCACAGGAGGTCTAAGGCCAGCTGCCTTCAGCCACACAGGAAGTTGGTGTCAGGTATATCTGCAGCTCGCAAACCTTTGTCAGCCAAACAGATTCCTTCTTTCATAACGCCCACTCTGTACCTCTATAGTAACACACACCTAGGAGCCAATCGGATTCTTCCTTTCCATCACCCATTGCTTTCCACTGTAATAAGACACTTTCCTAGGGGCCATCAGCTGCCTCCCTTGGATGGGAAGCCATGTTGCAACTGGCCCATGTGGTCTCCTCCCTGGCCCCTGCTGAGCAAAGCTGCGAGTGTCCCTTACCCTGATGCAGCGGGTCAGGTAGTTGAAGACAGTGGCCCTTAGTGTGAAAGCCTCGCCGCGCACCACAGAGTAGGGCAGGGTGAGCTCCACGAAGAAGGGCTGGAAGGCTCTGAGGGACACGGTCGGGGACAGGCCAAAGCCAGTGTCACTTGAAGTGCAGAACATGTTGGCTTTCCATTCTGTGATGGTCACGGCCAAATCAGCACTTCCGACAGACCTGGTGACAAAACAAGAACGAGATGGGGGGAGCTTTCCTAGCTTTGAGGGAAACAACTGTGTCCCTCACAACATCCTGAATGAACCCCCCCCCCTTTTGTAACTGCCTTGGGAGCACTGGGGGTGTGCATGCTGGTTGGTTATTGTAGGCTCACCGCAGAACACTTCCTCCCATCCTATCCTACATCCAGCTCCACAGAAGAATCATCCAAATAACAAGACTGGGGGTGGGGTTCCACGGTGAACAGAAAATCCCGCAGAACACACGGATACAGAAAAGGATGAGATGCATAGCTAATAGCGACTTCTGCTCCAGAGCTGGGACCAAAAAGAAATTACACCTCCCTCCGACACACACAAACAAACACACACACACACACAACAGGGGATTGTCCATTGAGATCCACACAATTGTCTCCCAGTTACTGAGAGGAGACGGAGTCGCTGTGGTGTATTAGTAGAACTAGTTAACTTACTTCCTGTCTTTCCTCTACCTGCCCATCTATCCCTCATGCTTGTCTCTCTCTAGCCTATCTACAAAAGATACTCCATCTATCACAGAAGGATATAAGCACATCTCATGGTGTCTGAGCAACTTCTTCTGAGAGTCTGTGTAACCCAGTTGACCACACTCACCACATCCCTTAAACATCACTTACTTCACTGGAACTAAATCCCAAATCCACGTCTCAGGGAAATACTTCCGGATGGTCTCCACTGGGCCATGAATGAGATTTTCCATCATGCCACCAACTAAGGTATCTGCATCATATGAGAGCCTCGCTTTAGATGTTGGAGGAGGTAAGGGAGAGAAAGGTGATATGTTAGACCCCATTCTATATCATGGCACTTTGTTTCCAGTTAGTAACAGATTAGATTCTAAACCCTAAATTTGAAACCCCCTCTTTTCAAATTCCGACCCAAACTTAAACCTATCTCTGCTTGCAACCAATCACTCCCTTCCCACCCCACTCTCCCAATGTCATCAGCTGTCTTTTCTGAATTTCTTTAGAAGCCATTGAAAAAACATCTCTATTGCCCTATTATGAGCTCAGCACTGTCTGTTTTCTAAAGACTTCTGCACTTCTTATAGGGGTGGTATTGATGGATGAACATGTTTATTCCAACTCCACCAATCATGGAGCATATGGGAAGCCCAGACATAATAACTGCATTGAAGCAGCCCTCAGAGCCCTGCCTATATCCACTTCAAATGGAATTAACCTGTGGAACTCACTGCCCCAAGCCGTTATAGATGCAAATAGTTCAGTGAGTTTCACAGAAAAAAATCCTGTGTCTGTATATGACGAAGAGTAGCAGCAACACTAGTGACACCAGCTAGGATTCAGATGATCCGGGATATCTGTCCTCGTGCTTCAGGGCATAAGCTGATATCCAGCCATAGATCAGGAAGAAATTTGCCCCATAGCACAGTGAGGTGTAATACAGAGGTTTTCCACCTTCCTCTGAAGCAGCCACCATTGGCCACTGTCGGAAGAGGGACCTTGCGCTAGAAAGACGACAGTGCTGATCCAATATGGTCAGGAGGCAGGACACTGCCATATACAGACCAGTAGTCTGATGTTCTACAGTAGGAATGGGGACATTGGATTAGAGGGTCAGTGATCTGATCTAGTTAGTCTTCATTTCCACTGGTGTAACTGAGAGCATAATTAACACTAATATTTAGACATCTAATCTCAAGAGCTCTTCACAAGGCTGTGTAAGTATCATTAGTTCCCTTTTACAGATAGGAATATTGAGGCACAAAGAAGTGACGTGGTTCACCCAAACTCACATAACCAAGGCAATGGCAGAGATGGGAATGAAATTCAGATTTCCTGACTCCCAATTCTAAACCCTCTCCACAAGTTCACACGGGGTATGCCTACATTGCAATGTAAGCCCAGGGTTATGAGAACTTGAATTAGCAGACCCTGGGTTTGTCAATCCAAGTTTTGAGCGTCTAAACTCACTTGTAACCCCAGGTTAGGAATTGTTGAACCCTGGGTCCCAGCTTGGGGTTCCAGCATTTACACTGCATTATGTGGGCCCGTGTCCAACCACCTCTATCCCAGACTTCCTAGCGCTCTCCGAAAATGTGGCCACACTAGCCCTTTGTTCATGGAGCAGTGTGGGAAAACTTGACTGTTCACCAAACTTCACTGTCCCATGGACAAAGAAAGTTGATCTATGGGATGCTTTTGGCAGACTCCCAGAGCATGAGTCCAGTGGGGCTGTATCTACACTGCAAAGCAATAGAGTTTGAACCCTGGGTCCTGGCTTGACTCAGGGTCCTCCTTCTATCCCTGTGGGGTCCTGGGACCCTGGGTCCAAGCCATGGGTTTGCACTATTTGTGCATAGATAGATGGGAGTTTAGGCCTCAGCCTGAGTTAAAACCTTGGGCACACCCCTTTGAACTTGGCCCTCTCTCTGCTTAGTTTTTCTTCTGGCGCTTGCTATAAAATGGAAATGTGGAAGTGGAAATCGTCCTGTCCCATAAATTCAACAAGATTTAGCAGCCATTTTGTGCCAGTGCAGCACAACTACATTAGGGGGTGCAAGGTGCCACTGCATCAGTGTAGTTACAACAGTTCATATTTCCTTAGCTGGTGAGCAAGCAGTGGAAATGGACCAGATTCCTATTTCAGGACTGACTTGCTTGGATTTCGGCCAGCACAGCTGAGAACAGAGTCTGGTCCTACTGGTCTAGTTTCCATGCAGAGGAGAGGGTGAAAGGGAGGGGAGCAGGGAAAGCACCTAACCTAAAAGGGGGGTATAAGCGGGGCAAAACAAAGCAGGATATTTTACCAGCAATACCATATGCTTCAGGTACACCGTAAGTTCTCTCCATGCAGGGTCTGGGCTTATGGACCTTGGTGCTGGTGAAGACTTTTAAACCCATCGCCTGTAAAAAGATAACCCAGACAGCTATGTGGGAAAGTAAACCATATGTCAGGAGATAAACGTGCCGTCTGGACTGGACCGGCATGTGACAGGCTTATCACAGTGCAGGGATGGGTCATTGCAAGAGCAGATACTAAGGCCTGAGACGTCAATGCCAGTGTGGCTGGCGGGAAGCCAAGGGTGAGGTCTATGTCAGTGAAAGGCGCCGGATCAGCAGCTGGTGACGGACGTCCTGTGTATCCTCAGAGCAGGTTCATCAGAGGCATGAGCACTGCAAGCTTGCGCTGTGCACTCAGCCCCTGCCGGCTTGCCTTGGCCCTGCCCTGGAGGGAGTTCAGTCTCTCTGGCCCAGTCCATCCCCTGCCTCTCTGCTGAGATGCCTAACAGTCATTGTCAGGTGTGCTGGGGTTTGGGTGATTTGGGAGCAAGTCCCACTGGGAACAAACCTGAAATCCCGCAGGACACCAAACCCTCACTAGCTGGGGCTGGGTAATTACCCTGGGTGCTGGCTCAGAGCGGCACTCCGCACATCTGTGCGTGTGCGTGTGTAGCTAAAATGGAGACTGGCACTTCACAGAGACCTACATAGATGAGATAGAGAGCGTGTGGGACAGGATCTCTATGACAAAATGGCTGCAGAGGCTGAGTTGCCCATTTCTGGACTCTATTTCTTTGCCCCAGCTGTTAGGACGTCTCCTTTTCGTATTTAAATTAGTGATGGGAAACCTCTAGAGTTCAGTGGTTGAGAGAGGCATTCGGGCCTCAATGCTGGGGGGATCCCATCTGGGGTTTTCTGGCCCAGCTTTAGTTATTACCTCGAATGTGCTGGCTAACAAGCACCCAGCTCAGACAGCATCAGGTGAGGCAATCTTCTGAACTAAAAGCGATTTCACACACCAAAGGGAGACGTGGCGCTCACCTTGAGAACATTGTAGGCGTCCCCTTCACCGTCAGGAGAAATGGGTCCATAGATGAATCCGTTTATAATGACGTTGTTGAGTTTCACACAAGGGTTATCGTCTTCTTCCTCCAAATGGTGCTCCCGGTAATTATAACCCCTGATCTCCTTCACTGGGAGCAAATCATACACCTGTGGGGACATGCCTTGATGTCAGTGACCACAGGCCCAATAATAATAAACCAGCGTGTGCCACCCTAGCGATCACAGACAACTTTAAACTAACACACCCGTGTGTGCAATCCCAGTTACCAAGGTTGACCCTACAATAACAAACCCTACAGTAACAGAGCAGAATGTCTGACTCCAAGGCTCAGCACTGACTTTTCCATAATAACCCAGTGTGTGCTGACCAGTGCTCACCAGTGGCCCTCCAGTAATAAATCAGTATGTGTGTTTGTGTCCTCACAAGTGGCCCCAGAACTATAAACCACTGGGTGCAGCAATAGTTTTCATGAGGGCCCTACATAGATCAAGCAGTGGGCGCAGCCCCTGTGCTGACGAGGGACCCTACAATAACAGACTGACTGCTCTGCCCTAGCTCTCACGAGTGATTCTCGGCACTTTCCAGACAAGACCAGCTCTTGCACCTGTTGATCACTGGGCCAGGCTGGCACTTACAGAGCTGGGCGAGAGCTCGGCTTCAGGCTTCATGAGGAGGACGCTCTTGTCCACAGCACGGACGGCGCACAGGGAGCCCGGGGAGGCTCCGACCCGGAGGTGAGTGTCGGAGGCGGGGAGGCCCTCGTCCAGAGAGAAATGCAAGTCAACCTGCAACGCCAGGAAAGGAGTTAGAGGAGCTACTTCTCCAGGTACCTTCACACTCTGCCTCGCAGCACAGCCCAGTCCTGGAACCGCCGCACACAGCTCTGTCAATGCCCCTGAACTCTGCCCTGCAGCCCCCGCTATTCCAGTCCTGGGCTCCCCACACAGCCCGGCCAATGCCCCTCAGCCCTGACCAATGCAATTCAAACATGACCAGCAGCGCCCCCATACGTCAGTTCTGCTTCCACCCTTATAATTCTGCCTATGCAAATTACTCCTGATGTGCATTCATCTCTCATATTCAATTACTGATCCATGGTCAGTGCCCGATGGGCTCACGGAGCCATTGAACATTTCCTGAGTCTTCCTTGAAATTTGCAATTCCAGGTTCCACAGGTGGGCCATTGTCCATGGGGTGAATGTGAGTTATAGAAACCGGATGCTCACCTTATTGGCAAAGCAGTTTTCAATCTTGAAATCTTCGGAATTGGTGATAACGTCCCCGCTGGGTAAAGTGGTGTATACAAGTACCCGGGCCAGGGGGGCAATATCAGGCCTCACGGGGAGCCTCAGCTCAAATACCTGGATAACTGGCAAACAGAGAGAGGGGGCGAGGGCTAAGCTATAGAGAATCAGCTCCAGGGCCACACATTTCCCTAGGCTCCCTCATTATTGCTGCAACATCAGCCACCCTGAAAAATTCGCTATCCAAGGGTAAGAGTTTTGGCGCATAGTTGAGGCCTTTGACTCTTACTGCAGACACCCGGTGCAGGATGTTCAGGTGAGATGGGTTTGGTGGATCTCAGCATGTCCCCTAAATCCATATCAGCTAGAGTCTAGCACTGTCCTCCATCAGTGCAGGACCCCCCTGCCCATGCAATAATGAAGGCGAGGAAAGAAGTGCATGTTGTACAGTGGCTCTGTGCGGAGGGTTGTGCTCACAGAGGTGCAGAGGGGGTGGGATTCCACACTCCTGCTCCTCAAGGTGGAATTTGCCCAGCCAGCCTGAATCATTCAAACTGGGGATCCTTCAGACTGCCATTAATGAAATGAAATCGGTCAGGGGAACTGCATGTGTGTCAAAGGGGGGAGGGATAGCTCAGTGGTTTGAGCATTGGCCTGCTAAAGCCAAGGTTGTGAGTTCAATCCTTGAGGGGGCCATTTAGGGATCAGGGACAAAAATCTGTCTGGGGATTGGTCCTGCTTTGAGTACGGAGTTGGACTAGATGACATCCTGAGGTCCCTTCCAACCCTGGTATTCTATGATTCAAAGGGACAGAAAGACCATGACTAGTGAGACAAGAGAGAAAGCAAAGAGGAGAGAAGGGCACTTTTCTTGGCACCTCCTTCAAACACAGCAGCTCAGCCTCCCAGGACAGGCAGAGAAAGGGGTGAGGAGAGCTCACAATGAGAACAGGCCAAAATTTTTCAGATGATTTTTTGTTGTTGAAAAACGCAGACTCGGATCAACCAAAACATTTCACAAATTTGTGTGAAATTCACCAAATGGTTTTGGTCAGGAAAAAATCGGCAACAAATCAGAAGGTTTTGTTTCGACATTTCCTAAATGGAAGGTTCCATTTTTCAATTCAAAACAACTCCTCATTTACAATTTCCCTTCAATTCTATTTTAAAAAGATTAAAGCAGCTCAAAAGTGAAATGGTTCAGTCGCCCCCAAACAATTGTTTTTGGAGGTTTCTGGTTCGGTCAGTGAACTGGGAAATCAGTTATTCACACAGCTCTACTCACGTTCTCCATCCCCCACAGGATGCACCTCGGTGCCTGCCCTCACGATTCCTCCTTTGGCCATCACATGCCAGGAAGAAGAAACCCTCATGTTACAGGGGTCCTGGTCAGAGGAGGGAGATGCTCACGGGGGAATGCTGGGGGTGGGGGGTGTCTATACTGATGCCTTCCTGTGGGGAAGGAGCAGAAAATCCCGCAGAGCCATACAGAGTCCCAGACCCAGACTGGAGTTTACCGGGACCTCGACCAAGTCAGACATTCTCTCTCCCTGCAGAAACCATCCACTGGCTGGCCAGTTCTGCATTTCCATCACTGGCTTTTACATGTAAATGTCAAGGTCAAGAGAACCTGGCCTCAGGGCAGTTTGGTGACCTGGGACATATATGGGTGTCTGGCCTCCAGTGCTGTGTCATGTGTACGGAGGTAGAGGTCACTAGGTCCGGGTTTACCACATAGTAAAAGACGATTTCCTTCTGCTCCCCCACGGCCTCTGGCTTCAGGATGTAGTGCACCCGGACCATCTCATTGGAGCCGCAGCTTAAAGTCTGAGACAGGGGCTCGATTTTGAGAAAGCTCTTACTCGGGGAGTAAAAGCGTGTTGCTGTGTGAATGGCGTTACCATACACAGGGGTGATCCAGTCTGTGTCATAACAGTTCAGTTCAGATTTATGGTTTGCCTGATAAAGAAGAACGTTTTTACATCAGATCAAAAAGTGAGTAACAAGTCTACTAGCATTTCAGAAGGAAAAAGTGGGTAATTTTAAAAACATGTTCTTGGCAGATTTTTCAGTGCACAGTGCATTGATCTGCATTTTCCATGCTCATGTGGCGAGAGAGAGATGGAGAACCAGAGGGAGAGCGACAGAGTGTGTGCAAGACACAGAGAGCAAGGGACAGACAGAGAGAGAGCAAGACAGAGAGAAGGAGACTGAAATTCCCAGCCAACAAACTCTTTGTTTTATCTCCCGATGGGCAGAGAGAACAATAAACCCACGGACATCTCCCCTGGAGCTTAGTCAGTGACACCTCCCATCCCCTAGCTCCCTGGATTCAGCCACTCACAGTGATTTGAATGGAGTTTTCTGTGAAGTTGACAGTGTCTATAGAAAACGAGACTCGGCCCTCTTCATTCGTTGTGTAGTTGGCTTCATAGTTGTTTCTCCCTATGGAAATCCAGATGGTTTTGTTAGCGATTGGAGCATCAGTCCCGTCCACCAGCTTCACCTAAAGGAACAAATCCAATCTCCGTTGCTTTTACTACTCAGGGAAAGCAGTCCCCACAGTCCTAATGACCCTTTGCCCACGTTATTCCCCTGAGGCAGCTCCAGAGGGTGTTTCCTACAGAGCTGACCAAGGGCCAGGCGTGTATGAATGTGCTGGGTGAGTCTGAACCACCTGAGGAGGTGGCGCGTCCTCACAGAGTGTGTGATTGGGAACATGGGAAGGACTGTGCTGGCCACACCAATGGACCTTCTCCTCTGTATCCTGTCTCTGACAGCACTAGGAGGTCAGAGGAAGGCGCTGCAATTCCCACTAATGGCAAGGATACCGCAGCATGTGTAGAGGCAGAGGGAGATGGCTCCTGTTCCCGTGGTTTGTGATCCTCCCACGTTTTCCCTTTTCCATTTGCAAGTTCTCATTCTCCACAGACAAGCACACTCGTGTCAGGTAATTTCCTGGGCTCTCAGAGGTTCCCTACCTGCCCGGAGAAGGGGATCCCTGGTATGTAATGAGAGTCCACCTGCTCAAAGCTGATTTTGCTCATGGTGCCTGTGATCTCACTGGAGTCTGTCCCAGTTAACTCCACCCCTGCAAGAAAACACAGCAAAGAGGGGCTTGAACTAATGCACTGACCTGCAGCACCTCCAGATGCTCCTATCCTGCCCCACGTTGTCCAGTTCTGCCAGTGCCCTTCAGTGCTGGCTTGCAACGCCCACTGCTATTGCAGTGTGGCCCCACAGCTCCAGCAGGTCAGCATGATGCATACCTGTACCCTCTTCCGTGATCTTGCTTTCAACCTCAATTTTCATCTCATAACTCTTTCGCTTGAGCTGGAATATTTTAGTCTTCACCACATTGGAGACACAGCCTCGAACATCCGCCTGAGCCAGAGACCAAAGAGGAAATTACCATGGAAATCCCTGTACAATTCAGGTCTGTGTGAAACAGGAACAGATACCCCAGCACCCAAGACATTTGCCTACTGCTTGGTTTGCTTTAATCCCATCCTCTTTTGGCTTGATCTGGCCTGACTCCCTCTCTTCCCTTCTTCCTCAACAAACCAATCAAGGCATCTCTGGTCCCCAGTGATGTATCTAACATGCTGCCCTCTCTGATGCACTTCACCCCAAATTCTCCAAGTTACACACCTGGTTCCCTGATTGTTCAGATTACATCCCCTAGATCTGCAACTTCCCATCAGTGTGATAAATCTCATTGTGTCTTTTATCCATCCTTGGAATCCTCTCTCTTTCTCCATGCACATTCTTTCTCTCTTCCTCCTTCTCTTTCTTTCTCTTTCTTTTCCTCCAACTATCTCTGTCTAACCTACCTCTATTTTCTCTCTTACTTTCTTCTCCTTCATATTCTCCCTCTCTCTCTTTATTGCTCTACCCTGTTCTCTCTACCTCCTTGCTTGTCTCTCTCTTTCTTCTTCTTCCTCTTGAGTTCTCTCTCTCTTCCAGATCCTACACTTCCCTCTTGCTTTCTCCTCTGCTCTGCTCCTGCTCCCCTCCCCATCTCAATCCCATTCACTGATACAAAAACCTCTCAGGGTCTTCTATTTCCCAGCTAGAAGAAATACCCATTTGGGGGTGAATCCTGATCTGACTGATATCAATGGGAGTTTTGCCATGGATTTCAATGGGGCCAGGATTTCACCCGAGGGGCTTTTCTTCATAATTTATATCCCCCAGCCCTGGCCTCACCTCCTTCTAAGCAATACCTCCCTCCTGTGAGACAGAGCCCAACCCAGAACACAGAATCCCAGCTGAGGTCTAACAATCCCCTTTGACAGACACAGATCGCCCTCCTCAAGACAGTCGCCTCCTGCCTATGGGATGGGCCTTGGACTCACCTGTCTGGTGAATTCCTCACACACAGCCTCGGCCTCTCTTCCATAGCAGTGTGACCTGGATTGGGAGAATCTCCGACACACACGGACATTCACCAGGCCGGGGACAGGGGTCCCATAGGTGTATCTGTAACCAGAGAGGGGTTAAAGAGACACAAGGTGCTTAGACGGGGAGACAGAGTCAGGCAAAAGAGGCCTTTTGGAGCCCTTTATACCATTACCCCCGAGGACTCTGTTGCTGGTTTCCTAATGTCTATTCTCTGGAGCTTGGTCTAGTCCTGTTTTTCAGTGACTCAAGTGATGAGACTCCAGCCATTTCCCGGGGGAGATTATTCCATTACCCAGCAGGCTTGCCCCATTAGGAAATGTTGCCTGATACTCAGGCTCTTCTGCTCCTTAATCAGTTGAGTTTCCCTTCTCCCAGCTCCCTCCCATTTGGCCACACCTTTCTGGTACGGAAGAGCCCAGACCTGCAGACAATATTCCAGGTGCAGTCTCCTCAGAGCTGTGGGGCCCAGAGCTGAACAATGTCTTCCAGGTGGGGTCGCACTAAGGCTCTATAGAGAGGGATTATCATCTCCTGTCACCGTACACGACACCTCTGGAGCACTATTTTCAGCTCCAGGCACCTCTTTACCCAAAGGCCATTGACAAATTGGAGGGAGTTCAGAGAAGAGCAAGAAATATGAGCAGGGAGCTGGAGGGAGGGATTTATGAGGAGGGAAGGAAGAGTTAAATCTGGCGAGTCTGGTTACAGGATATCTAAGTAGGGACATAATTTCTGCCTACAAGTGTCTGAAGGAGGCATCAACAAGGGGGGGCCGGGGTTATTTAAGGAGGCACTTGGGGGTCTGATTAGGAAGGATGGAAGGATGTTAAGAAAGGGGAAATTTGGGTTGAATAATGGAGAAAGCCTTTCTGAGAGGGAGCTGTATGAGGCTGAGACATCGTTTCCTGGGGCAGGGGGAGAAGCCCCATTTCTTGGGATATTTAAAGCTTGGGCTGGGTGCATACTAGACAGTAGGGAACAATCCTGCCCAGGGCCCCTGGGGATGGAGAGAAAGTGACCCAAGGGGCCTTCTCCAGCTCTGGTTTCTGGGGTAGCAGCAGGAAGGCAATGGTGGACAAGCACAAAGAACGGTGACTCAAACCCCGCGACTCACAGACCACAGACGGCCACTTTCAGCTCCTCATCCTGGATGGTAATTTTCTTGGGCAGCTTCACTGACACCTCGTACTTCGGGCAGCACTGAGGGGGAGAGATGGGCCAGAGTTGAGCAGAGTGGTGGGAACACATGTACATCACTGTCATTTCCCCACTGAGTGACAGACACAGCCTCTCCCCCTCCCATCCCCAACGCATGTTGCCAGATTCTCAGCCTGCTATAAATCACCACAGCTCCATGGCCGTCAGAGCATCTGTGCCAGCTTACACCAGCTGAGGATCTGGCCAGGGACTGTGGAACTGAAGAGAAAGACATCGTAACCCTGCTCCCCTCCCCTTTGCGCCCCTTGCCCAACCCCGACCGTCGGGCTGTCGTTGCTTTAGAGGCTGTATTCCAAACTATGCTACGCAAGTGATACCTAGTGAGGGCCCGACTCCCCAGTGCACCATCGTCACTCACCAGCTTTAAAGGGCCACATTCACTGTGTGCTCTGGCTGCTGTGCTGCTCCAGTGAAGCAAAGCAGCCATAAGCCCGGTTACTTTGCGTCCCTGGAGTGGTACAAAGCAGACGGACAGCACCAGGGAACCTGGCCCGAAAGTTCAGCCATTTTAAACTTATCCCTGCGTGAAAAGAGTCGGATAAAAGCTGTTTCATAACATGGTAAAAGCAAATATTGTTTCCTGCTGGCTGAGCTCACAGACTGCATTCGCCTCCTGGCTGGGCACTAGACTGTCAAGTTTCAGCCCCAAAGTGAATTTTCTCAGCAGTTCTGAACTAACTGAATGAGGGGTAATAATGGGAGAGAGACACTGGTGGGGGTGGAGGGGGAAGAGTGGAGAGCAAACTCAATAAGAGCTGCTGTAGCTATAAGGCTCAGGCAAAAGCCAGCATGGCTTGGAGTGGCACATGCAGAGGCATCCCAAGCAAGGAGGTGACAGTCTGTCCAGAGCCAGGTCACACTGGAGCACTGGAACCAGTGAGATCGGCCCAGTTGGAGCACAGGCTGGTCACTGTGCCCGCATTGCCATGCTGACTGGTGTTCGGAGCTCTGCGGGTTTGCCCTACAAGAGCACTGCTTTAAAGCCCTTCAGTTGCGACACCATGTGGTACCTATCCCGCAGTTCCCAGCACAGACCCCAGAAGCAGTGGATTCTGGGAAGTTTCAGAATGCCCTGTCGGACAGCAGCGAGAGGAGTAGTGGAGCCACTGTTACTAACCCGTTCAGAATGAGCTGGTTCTTAGGCTTGCTGAGAACAAGCTCTTGAAATGCTTGTAAGTGGCTGGAGGTTTTCTGTGGGACGATTCACAAGTGGTCGGGGTTGGGGCTGGAGTGGTACATTTCCCTAGACTAGACAGAGCTGTAATTTCTCTCTCCTTGAGTGATTAGTGGCAACCACTATAATTAAAGTCCTTTGAGAATCTACCACTCCTGCTGGCCTCATTTTCCTTTCCTCATAAACCTTCCGAAAGATTGTCCTTTGGGGCTGATGTTTTCCAGGCTTGGTCTCCAGCCAAAGTGTCTTTATTTATTTATTTTGAACATTTGACGATGTTCTGGGTGTCAGGGGCCACAAGTACAAAGGTGTGAAGACCCGAGTGGGAGAAGGGTAGAAAGGAGAGGTGAGTTAAGCCAGTTTCATTGGCAGAGCACAGGGGGAGAAAACTGTGCCACTGTAATGCAGCATGCACATAGTTTGTTCTGCATCCGTACCATATACTGCACACAACTGGTAGGAAAGACCCTACACAAAAATAAAGCTGCATTGTACTGAGGCTGGAATCACAGCCCAAATCCAGTAGGCCCGAGGAATAGGCCTTTGTATTCAGATCCAGATACTCCCGAGCTTACAGTGAACAGTGACCCTGGCAGTTCAAGTGCTGAGGAGAAACCTAAACACCACTGGATGGGGGCTCAGATCCTGATCCCTTAAAGCCTCCAGTGTTTTCCTGGCCCATTCCTCAGATCACTCTTCACTCATCTACACCCCAGACAATCCTGAACTGGATTTTTGTGCCTGGAATGGATGAATCCCAGACGGTTGCTCCTGCTTCCAACACCCCCAACCCCAGCACGAGTGGGACCCTCCCTTACCATATTCCTCCACAGAGATGTTTCAATAAGTCTCTTTCACAGACTGGATGCCTTCCTAGTCTGGGCACAGTCCTTCCCCTGGTACAGCCCTTGTTCCAGCTCAGGTGATAGCTAGGGGATTCCTCATGATGGCTCTCTCTTTGTTCTGTTCCACCCATTTATATATCTTTTGCATAAGGCGGGAATCCTTTGTCCCTCTCTGGATTCCAACCCCCTCCTTCTCAATGGAAAAGCACCAGGTTAAAGATGGATTCCAGTTCAGGTGACATGATCACATGTCACTGTAAGACTTCATTACATGCACTGACGTTATAAAAGGCTGCAGGCTCAGACAGTGTAAGCATACTACTGTGGTGATTTCAAGAGGTGGCTTAGCCAAGCCACACTTTGTCAGGCCAGTCATAATCAGGCCAGACCAGGAAGAAATCAAAGAAGGCAAAATAAGAGTGAGAAAACATAGACAGATTGCTCTGCAAAGGACAATTTGCAGACCGTATTGGAGCTGGAGCCCCAGTATATATGGCCGCGGTGCTTCAATAAGTGACTCATGAGATTGTGGATATTGCTGGGGAAGTCGCTGCACGCAGCAAGCAGCGTCGGATTTCCCCACGGCACTTGCAGCTGGCCATTCACAGCGACTCAGAGCTCAAGAAACTGCTGGGAGGTGTCACCATCTCTCAGGGTGGAATCCTGCACTTAAATCAGCCTGTGGTTTTACCTTCCAAGAAGAGGAATGGCAGGAGAGCCATCAAGAGAAGGATTGCCCCTGCTCCTGTCCCTGTTAAGTGAGAACAGAGCAAAGGGGAGACTGCCACCCCAGATTTGGGAGAAATGACATTGACTTGATTGCAAGGCTCTTTTCAAATGCATCAGTATGGTCTAATAAAAGCAGTTAAAATGCCTGGTCTTCTTTTGTGAATTAATTTCCTCTTTTACTATCCTACAATGTTAAGGGATCATTCAGTTGGTCAGGTAGCTGCATTGATAATATGGTATAAAAGCCTAGAAAGATAGAACTCAATCATTTCATTAAGAAATTTACATCAGAAATTGTCTAAATGGTGTCAAGTATCAGAGGGGTAGCCGTGTTAGTCTGGATCTGTAAAAAGAGACAAAGAGTCCTGTGGCACCTTATAGACCAACAGACGTATTGGCGCATAAATGTCTAAATCATGTAGATTCTGGGAGGTAATTTCTGTGTTTTTTTCAGGCATTTCCCCAATAGATTGAAGATTAGGAACATTTTTCCCATAGTGATGTTGATGTGTATTGCATGTTTTGTGAAAACAGAAAAAAGAACAAACTCATGACAGAAAAATGTAATCCATTACACATGAAGGATAAAGCCTATGGGCCTGGTTTTTCTTTTTGTTTTGTTCTTTTTGTTTTGTTTTGTTTTGTTTTGTTTTAGTTACCCCATTATAAAACCATTGACTCGTTTAGAGTAATATCAGATTTATACAGTATAAGTGATACTAGAATCAGGCTTTCTGAAATTATTAAATACCTGAAGGGGTTCACATAAACTTTATCCTTCATGTGTAATGGATTAAATATTTCTGTCATGAGTTTGTTCTTTTTTCTGTTTTCACAAAACATGCAATACACATCAAAAATGATCCTAAGCTTCAATTTATTGAGGAAATGCCTGAAAAAAACACAGAAATCACCTCCCAGAATCTACACGATTTAGACATTTATGCTCCAATACGTCTGTTGGTCTATATGGGCCTGGTTTTTCTTTTTGTTTTGTTTTGTTTTGTTTTAGTTACCCCATTATAAAACCATTGACTCGTTTAGAGTAATATCAGATTCATACAGTATAAGTGATACTAGAATCAGGCTTTCTGAAATTATTAAATACCTGGAGGGGTTCACATAAACTTTGATCACCTTTTTAAAGGGAAAACATTACCCACTTGCCAGCACACAGGTATACAGGGAGACTTACAAGTAAAAGAGAGCCATCTGCAGATGATTGTCCTGGTTAATGGGAGTCATCAAGATTCCAAACCACCATTAATGGCCCACACTTTGCATAATTACAATAGGCCCTCAGAGTAAGATTTCATATTTCTAGTTTCAGATACATGAGTGGTACATTTATACAAATAGGATGACCACACTCAGTAGATTATAAGCTTTGTAATGATACCTTACAAGAGACCTTTTCCATGAAGCATATTCCAATTACGTTATATTTAACTCATTAGCATATTTTCATAAAATCATATAGAGTGCAACATCACACAATGGATTTGGCCTGATGTGAGGGGTTCTCTCCAGATGCTCTTTTTAAACCGGTCTCAGAAAATAGCTCACGAACAAGAGAAGCGGCTAATCAAACCTGAGAGTGACAAATGGTGAACACTTGGGTTTCTGGAATGGCAAAGAACCCTTCCCATGGGCTTGGGTGCCATGAGGGTTCTCTAAGAGACGGGAAGCATCACCAAGTTAAGGGCTCCAGAGAAACTGGCCAATATTTTCAAACTTTAGGATGCCTGAATTTCTGCCCCTAAACCCACTTTTAAGCAACTAACTAAAAGTGACCTGATTTCCATTGGTGCTGAGCACTCAAAACTCCTAGTGAAATCAACAGGAGCTGTGGGTGCTCAGCTCCTCTTCAAATCAGGCCACGTATAAGTTAGTTAGGTGCCTAATTTAAGGCATCTCATTTTCAAAAGGTAACCAAAGCCTATTTCATGCCGTTACAGGATGAGTTTTGCTAATAGCAGATATCACTGACTAAAAATCCAACACAAACGGTGAATCAATGGGAATGATGTCATCAAAGGATGACATATCCCCTCTGGCTTGGGTAACAAATGAAGTAGCTGCCCATTGGTTCTCAGACAACCAATCAGAAAGTATGTTTTCTCTGTCTGCACTGAGGTTATAAAAGGCTGCAGGCTCAGACAGGGTCAGCATACTACTGTGGTGATTTCAAGAGGTGGCTTAGCCAAGCCACACTTTGTCAGGCCAGTCATAATCAGGCCAGACCAGGAAGAAATCAAAGAAGGCAAAATAAGAGTGAGAAAACCAAGTGAACAGAGCCAGGAACAGAAGGAAAGAGAGTCAGGCAAGCCAAGCAAAGAAAGACACAGGCAAGTGGAGCCAAGCAAGGAAACATCCACTGAAGCCAAGCAAGTCAAGAAAAAAGCTAGGCAGGCCAATTCCTGAGGAAAGACTCAGGTAAACCAAGCAGAGAAAACAAAAGAAAGCCAAGAAAGTCAAGCCAAGTGTTGCTGGAACACTAGAAGTCTGCAACATGTCTGAGACTGAGTCTGAGTCTGAGCACTCTGGTGAGACCTCAACCGCAAAAGACCCTAAGGCCAAAATCACCCGTTCTTCCCGGGCTGGGCTGCAGTTCTCTGTCAGTCGCATAGACAGATTGCTCCGCAAAGGACAATTTGCAGACCGTATTGGAGCTGGAGCCCCAGTATATATGGCCGCGGTGCTTCAATAAGTGACTCATGAGATTGTGGATATTGCTGGGGAAGTCGCTGCACGCAGCAAGCAGCGTCGGATTTCCCCACGGCACTTGCAGCTGGCCATTCACAGCGACTCAGAGCTCAAGAAACTGCTGGGAGGTGTCACCATCTCTCAGGGTGGAATCCTGCACTTAAATCAGCCTGTGGTTTTACCTTCCAAGAAGAGGAATGGCAGGAGAGCCATCAAGAGAAGGATTGCCCCTGCTCCTGTCCCTGTTAAGTGAGAACAGAGCAAAGGGGAGACTGCCACCCCAGATTTGGGAGAAATGACATTGACTTGATTGCAAGGCTCTTTTCAAATGCATCAGTATGGTCTAATAAAAGCAGTTAAAATGCCTGGTCTTCTTTTGTGAATTAATTTCCTCTTTTACTATCCTACAATTTTAAGGGATCATTCAGTTGGTCAGGTAGCTGCATTGATAATATGGTATAATAGCCTAGAAAGAGAGAACTCAATCATTTCAATAGGAAATTTACATCAGAAATTGTCTAAATGGTGTCAAATATCAGAGGGGTAGCCGTGTTAGTCTGGATCTGTAAAAAGCGACAAAGAGTCCTGTGGCACCTTATAGACCAACAGACGTATTGGAGCATAAATGTCTAAATCGTGTAGATTCTGGGAGGTGATTTCTGTGTTTTTTTCAGGCATTTCCCCAATAGATTGAAGATTAGGAACATTTTTCCCATAGTGAAGTTGATGTGTATTGCATGTTTTGTGAAAACAGAAAAAAGAACAAACTCATGACAGAAAAATGTAATCCATTACACATGAAGGATAAAGCCTATGAGCCTGGTTTTTCTTTTTGTTTTGTTCTTTTTGTTTTGTTTTGTTTTGTTTTGTTTTGTTTTAGTTACCCCATTATAAAACCATTGACTCGTTTAGAGTAATATCAGATTTATACAGTATAAGTGATACTAGAATCAGGCTTTCTGAAATTATTAAATACCTGGAGGGGTTCACATAAACTTTGATCACCTTTTTAAAGGGAAAACATTACCCACTTGCCAGCACACAGGTATACAGGGAGACTTACAAGTAAAAGACAGCCATCTGCAGATGATTGTCCTGGTTAATGGGAGTCATCAAGATTCCAAACCACCATTAATGGCCCACACTTTGCATAATTACAATAGGCCCTCAGAGTAAGATTTCATATTTCTAGTTTCAGATACATAAGTGGTACATTTATACAACTAGGATGACCACACTCAGTAGATTATAAGCTTTGTAATGATACCTTACAAGAGACCTTTTCCATGAAGCATATTCCAATTACGTTATATTTAACTCATTAGCATATTTTCATAAAATCATATAGAGTGCAACATCACACAATGGATTTGGCCTGATGTGAGGGGTTCTCTCCAGATGCTCTTTTTAAACCGGTCTCAGAAAATAGCTCACGAACAAGAGAAGCGGCGAATCAAACCTGAGAGTGACAAATGGTGAACACTTGTGTTTCTGGAACGGCAAAGAACCCTTCCCATGGGCTTGGGTGCCATGAGGGTTCTCTAAGAGACGGGAAGCATCACCAAGTTAAGGGCTCCAGAGAAACTGGCCAATATTTTCAAACTTTAGGATGCCTGAATTTCTGCCCCTAAACCCACTTTTAAGCAACTAACTAAAAGTGACCTGATTTCCATTGGTGCTGAGCACTCAAAACTCCTAGTGAAATCAACAGGAGCTGTGGGTGCTCAGCTCCTCTTCAAATCAGGCCACGTATAAGTTAGTTAGGTGCCTAATTTAAGGCATCTAATTTTCAAAAGGTAACCAAAGCCTATTTCATGCCGTTACAGGATGAGTAATAGCTAATAACGGCTAATAGCAGATATCACTGACTAAAAATCCAACACAAACGGTGAATCAATGGGAATGATGTCATCAAAGGATGACATATCCCCTCTGGCTTGGGTAACAAATGAAGTAGCTGCCCATTGGTTCTCAGACAACCAATCAGAAAGTATGTTTTCTCTGTCTGCACTGAGGTTATAAAAGGCTGCAGGCTCAGACAGGGTCAGCATACTACTGTGGTGATTTCAAGAGGTGGCTTAGCCAAGCCACACTTTGTCAGGCCAGTCATAATCAGGCCAGACCAGGAAGAAATCAAAGAAGGCAAAATAAGAGTGAGAAAACCAAGTGAACAGAGCCAGGAACAGAAGGAAAGAGAGTCAGGCAAGCCAAGCAAAGAAAGACACAGGCAAGTGGAGCCAAGCAAGGAAACATCCACTGAAGCCAAGCAAGTCAAGAAAAAAGCTAGGCAGGCCAATTCCTGAGGAAAGACTCAGGTAAACCAAGCAGAGAAAACAAAAGAAAGCCAAGAAAGTCAAGCCAAGTGTTGCTGGAACACTAGAAGTCTGCAACATGTCTGAGACTGAGTCTGAGTCTGAGCACTCTGGTGAGACCTCAACCGCAAAAGACCCTAAGGCCAAAATCACCCGTTCTTCCCGGGCTGGGCTGCAGTTCTCTGTCAGTCGCATAGACAGATTGCTCCGCAAAGGACAATTTGCAGACCGTATTGGAGCTGGAGCCCCAGTATATATGGCCGCGGTGCTTCAATAAGTGACTCATGAGATTGTGGATATTGCTGGGGAAGTCGCTGCACGCAGCAAGCAGCGTCGGATTTCCCCACGGCACTTGCAGCTGGCCATTCACAGCGACTCAGAGCTCAAGAAACTGCTGGGAGGTGTCACCATCTCTCAGGGTGGAATCCTGCACTTAAATCAGCCTGTGGTTTTACCTTCCAAGAAGAGGAATGGCAGGAAAGCCATCAAGAGAAGGATTGCCCCTGCTCCTGTCCCTGTTAAGTGAGAACAGAGGAAAGGGGAGACTGCCACCCCAGATTTGGGAGAAATGACATTGACTTGATTGCAAGGCTCTTTTCAAATGCATCAGTATGGTCTAATAAAAGCAGTTAAAATGCCTGGTCTTCTTTTGTGAATTAATTTCCTCTTTTACTATCCTACAATTTTAAGGGATCATACAGTTGGTCAGGTAGCTGCATTGATAATATGGTATAATAGCCTAGAAAGATAGAACTCAATCATTTCATTAAGAAATTTACATCAGAAATTGTCTAAATGGTGTCAAATATCAGAGGGGTAGCCGTGTTAGTCTGGATCTGTAAAAAGCGACAAAGAGTCCTGTGGCACCTTATAGACCAACAGACGTATTGGAGCATAAATGCCTAAATCGTGTAGATTCTGGGAGGTGATTTCTGTGTTTTTTTCAGGCATTTCCCCAATAAATTGAAGATTAGGAACATTTTTCCCATAGTGAAGTTGATGTGCATTGCATGTTTTGTGAAAACAGAAAAAAGAACAAACTCATGACAGAAAAATGTAATCCATTACACATGAAGGATAAAGCCTATGGGCCTGGTTTTTATTTTTGTTTTGTTTTGTTTTAGTTACCCCATTATAAAACCATTGACTCGTTTAGAGTAATATCAGATTTATACAGTATAAGTGATACTAGAATCAGGCTTTCTGAAATTATTAAATACCTGGAGGGGTTCACATAAACTTTGATCACCTTTTTAAAGGGAAAACATTACCCACTTGCCGGTATACAGGGAGACTTACAAGTAAAAGAGAGCCATCTGCAGACGATTGTCCTGGTTAATGGGAGTCATCAAGATTCCAAACCACCATTAATGGCCCACACTTTGCATAATTACAATAGGCCCTCAGAGATAGATTTCATATTTCTAGTTTCAGATACATGAGTGGTACATTTATACAAATAGGATGACCACACTCAGTAGATTATAAGCTTTGTAATGATACCTTACAAGAGACCTTTTCCATGAAGCATATTCCAATTACGTTATATTTAACTCATTAGCATATTTTCATAAAATCATATAGAGTGCAACATCACACAATGGATTTGGCCTGATGTGAGGGGTTCTCTCCAGATGCTCTTTTTAAACCGGTCTCAGAAAATAGCTCACGAACAAGAGAAGCGGCTAATCAAACCTGAGAGTGACAAATGGTGAACACTTGGGTTTCTGGAATGGCAAAGAACCCTTCCCATGGGCTTGGGTGCCATGAGGGTTCTCTAAGAGACGGGAAGCATCACCAAGTTAAGGGCTCCAGAGAAACTGGCCAATATTTTCAAACTTTAGGATGCCTGAATTTCTGCCCCTAAACCCACTTTTAAGCAACTAACTAAAAGTGACCTGATTTCCATTGGTGCTGAGCACTCAAAACTCCTAGTGAAATCAACAGGAGCTGTGGGTGCTCAGCTCCTCTTCAAATCAGGCCACGTATAACTTAGTTAGGTGCCTAATTTAAGGCATCTAATTTTCAAAAGGTAACCAAAGCCTATTTCATGCCGTTACAGGATGAGTTTTGCTAATAGCAGATATCACTGACTAAAACTCCAACACAAACGGTGAATCAATGGGAATGATGTCATCAAAGGATGACATATCCCCTCTGGCTTGGGTAACAAATGAAGTAGCTGCCCATTGGTTCTCAGACAACCAATCAGAAAGTATGTTTTCTCTGTCTGCACTGAGGTTATAAAAGGCTGCAGGCTCAGACAGGGTCAGCATACTACTGTGGTGATTTCAAGAGGTGGCTTAGCCAAGCCACACTTTGTCAGGCCAGTCATAATCAGGCCAGACCAGGAAGAAATCAAAGAAGGCAAAATAAGAGTGAGAAAACCAAGTGAACAGAGCCAGGAACAGAAGGAAAGAGAGTCAGGCAAGCCAAGCAAAGAAAGACACAGGCAAGTGGAGCCAAGCAAGGAAACATCCACTGAAGCCAAGCAAGTCAAGAAAAAAGCTAGGCAGGCCAATTCCTGAGGAAAGACTCAGGTAAACCAAGCAGAGAAAACAAAAGAAAGCCAAGAAAGTCAAGCCAAGTGTTGCTGGAACACTAGAAGTCTGCAACATGTCTGAGACTGAGTCTGAGTCTGAGCACTCTGGTGAGACCTCAACCGCAAAAGACCCTAAGGCCAAAATCACCCGTTCTTCCCGGGCTGGGCTGCAGTTCTCTGTCAGTCGCATAGACAGATTGCGCCGCAAAGGACAATTTGCAGACCGTATTGGAGCTGGAGCCCCAGTATATATGGCCGCGGTGCTTCAATAAGTGACTCATGAGATTGTGGATATTGCTGGGGAAGTCGCTGCACGCAGCAAGCAGCGTCGGATTTCCCCACGGCACTTGCAGCTGGCCATTCACAGCGACTCAGAGCTCAAGAAACTGCTGGGAGGTGTCACCATCTCTCAGGGTGGAATCCTGCACTTAAATCAGCCTGTGGTTTTACCTTCCAAGAAGAGGAATGGCAGGAGAGCCATCAAGAGAAGGATTGCCCCTGCTCCTGTCCCTGTTAAGTGAGAACAGAGCAAAGGGGAGACTGCCACCCCAGATTTGGGAGAAATGACATTGACTTGATTGCAAGGCTCTTTTCAAATGCATCAGTATGGTCTAATAAAAGCAGTTAAAATGCCTGGTCTTCTTTTGTGAATTAATTTCCTCTTTTACTATCCTACAATGTTAAGGGATCATTCAGTTGGTCAGGTAGCTGCATTGATAATATGGTATAAAAGCCTAGAAAGATAGAACTCAATCATTTCATTAAGAAATTTACATCAGAAATTGTCTAAATGGTGTCAAGTATCAGAGGGGTAGCCGTGTTAGTCTGGATCTGTAAAAAGAGACAAAGAGTCCTGTGGCACCTTATAGACCAACAGACGTATTGGCGCATAAATGTCTAAATCGTGTAGATTCTGGGAGGTAATTTCTGTGTTTTTTTCAGGCATTTCCCCAATAGATTGAAGATTAGGAACATTTTTCCCATAGTGAAGTTGATGTGTATTGCATGTTTTGTGAAAACAGAAAAAAGTAACAAACTCATGACAGAAAAATTTAATCCATTACACATGAAGGATAAAGCCTATGGGCCTGGTTTTTCTATTTGTTTTGTTTTGTTTTGTTTTAGTTACCCCATTATAAAACCATTGACTCGTTTAGAGTAATATCAGATTTATACAGTATAAGTGATACTAGAATCAGGCTTTCTGAAATTATTAAATACCTGAAGGGGTTAACATAAACTTTGATCACCTTTTTAAAGGGAAAACATTACCCACTTGCCAGCACACAGGTATACAGGGCGACTTACAAGTAAAAGACAGCCATCTGCAGATGATTGTCCTGGTTAATGGGAGTCATCAAGATTCCAAACCACCATTAATGGCCCACACTTTGCATAATTACAATAGGCCCTCAGAGTTAGATTTCATATTTCTAGTTTCAGATACATGAGTGGTACATTTATACAAATAGGATGACCACACTCAGTAGATTATAAGCTTTGTAATGATACCTTACAAGAGACCTTTTCCATGAAGCATATTCCAATTACGTTATATTTAACTCATTAGCATATTTTCATAAAATCATATAGAGTGCAACATCACACAATGGATTTGGCCTGATGTGAGGGGTTCTCTCCAGATGCTCTTTTTAAACCGGTCTCAGAAAATAGCTCACGAACAAGAGAAGCGGCTAATCAAACCTGAGAGTGACAAATGGTGAACACTTGGGTTTCTGGAATGGCAAAGAACCCTTCCCATGGGCTTGGGTGCCATGAGGGTTCTCTAAGAGACGGGAAGCATCACCAAGTTAAGGGCTCCAGAGAAACTGGCCAATATTTTCAAACTTTAGGATGCCTGAATTTCTGCCCCTAAACCCACTTTTAAGCAACTAACTAAAAGTGACCTGATTTCCATTGGTGCTGAGCACTCAAAACTCCTAGTGAAATCAACAGGAGCTGTGGGTGCTCAGCTCCTCTTCAAATCAGGCCACGTATAAGTTAGTTAGGTGCCTAATTTAAGGCATCTCATTTTCAAAATGTAACCAAAGCCTATTTCATGCCGTTACAGGATGAGTTTTGCTAATAGCAGATATCACTGACTAAAAATCCAACACAAACGGTGAATCAGTGGGAATGATGTCATCAAAGGATGACATATCCCCTCTGGCTTGGGTAACAAATGAAGTAGCTGCCCATTGGTTCTCAGACAACCAATCAGAAAGTTTGTTTTCTCTGTCTGCACTGAGGTTATAAAAGGCTGCAGGCTCAGACAGGGTCAGCATACTACTGTGGTGATTTCAAGAGGTGGCTTAGCCAAGCCACACTTTGTCAGGCCAGTCATAATCAGGCCAGACCAGGAAGAAATCAAAGAAGGCAAAATAAGAGTGAGAAAACCAAGTGAACAGAGCCAGGAACAGAAGGAAAGAGAGTCAGGCAAGCCAAGCAAAGAAAGACACAGGCAAGTGGAGCCAAGCAAGGAAACATCCACTGAAGCCAAGCAAGTCAAGAAAAAAGCTAGGCAGGCCAATTCCTGAGGAAAGACTCAGGTAAACCAAGCAGAGAAAACAAAAGAAAGCCAAGAAAGTCAAGCCAAGTGTTGCTGGAACACTAGAAGTCTGCAACATGTCTGAGACTGAGTCTGAGTCTGAGCACTCTGGTGAGACCTCAACCGCAAAAGACCCTAAGGCCAAAATCACCCGTTCTTCCCGGGCTGGGCTGCAGTTCTCTGTCAGTCGCATAGACAGATTGCTCCGCAAAGGACAATTTGCAGACCGTATTGGAGCTGGAGCCCCAGTATATATGGCCGCGGTGCTTCAATAAGTGACTCATGAGATTGTGGATATTGCTGGGGAAGTCGCTGCACGCAGCAAGCAGCGTCGGATTTCCCCACGGCACTTGCAGCTGGCCATTCACAGCGACTCAGAGCTCAAGAAACTGCTGGGAGGTGTCACCATCTCTCAGGGTGGAATCCTGCACTTAAATCAGCCTGTGGTTTTACCTTCCAAGAAGAGGAATGGCAGGAGAGCCATCAAGAGAAGGATTGCCCCTGCTCCTGTCCCTGTTAAGTGAGAACAGAGCAAAGGGGAGACTGCCACCCCAGATTTGGGAGAAATGACATTGACTTGATTGCAAGGCTCTTTTCAAATGCATCAGTATGGTCTAATAAAAGCAGTTAAAATGCCTGGTCTTCTTTTGTGAATTAATTTCCTCTTTTACTATCCTACAATTTTAAGGGATCATTCAGTTGGTCAGGTAGCTGCATTGATAATATGGTATAATAGCCTAGAAAGATAGAACTCAATCATTTCATTAGGAAATTTACATCAGAAATTGTCTAAATGGTGTCAAATATCAGAGGGGTAGCCGTGTTAGTCTGGATCTGTAAAAAGCGACAAAGAGTCCTGTGGCACCTTATAGACCAACAGACGTATTGGAGCATAAATGTCTAAATCGTGTAGATTCTGGGAGGTGATTTCTGTGTTTTTTTCAGGCATTTCCCCAATAGATTGAAGATTAGGAACATTTTTCCCATAGTGAAGTTGATGTGTATTGCATGTTTTGTGAAAACAGAAAAAAGAACAAACTCATGACAGAAAAATTTAATCCATTACACATGAAGGATAAAGCCTATGGGCCTGGTTTTTCTTTTTGTTTTGTTCTTTTTGTTTTGTTTTGTTTTGTTTTAGTTACCCCATTATAAAACCATTGACTCGTTTAGAGTAATATCAGATTTATACAGTATAAGTGATACTAGAATCAGGCTTTCTGAAATTATTAAATACCTGAAGGGGTTAACATAAACTTTGATCACCTTTTTAAAGGGAAAACATTACCCACTTGCCAGCACACAGGTATACAGGGCGACTTACAAGTAAAAGACAGCCATCTGCAGATGATTGTCCTGGTTAATGGGAGTCATCAAGATTCCAAACCACCATTAATGGCCCACACTTTGCATAATTACAATAGGCCCTCAGAGTTAGATTTCATATTTCTAGTTTCAGATACATGAGTGGTACATTTATACAAATAGGATGACCACACTCAGTAGATTATAAGCTTTGTAATGATACCTTACAAGAGACCTTTTCCATGAAGCATATTCCAATTACGTTATATTTAACTCATTAGCATATTTTCATAAAATCATATAGAGTGCAACATCACACAATGGATTTGGCCTGATGTGAGGGGTTCTCTCCAGATGCTCTTTTTAAACCGGTCTCAGAAAATAGCTCACGAACAAGAGAAGCGGCTAATCAAACCTGAGAGTGACAAATGGTGAACACTTGGGTTTCTGGAATGGCAAAGAACCCTTCCCATGGGCTTGGGTGCCATGAGGGTTCTCTAAGAGACGGGAAGCATCACCAAGTTAAGGGCTCCAGAGAAACTGGCCAATATTTTCAAACTTTAGGATGCCTGAATTTCTGCCCCTAAACCCACTTTTAAGCAACTAACTAAAAGTGACCTGATTTCCATTGGTGCTGAGCACTCAAAACTCCTAGTGAAATCAACAGGAGCTGTGGGTGCTCAGCTCCTCTTCAAATCAGGCCACGTATAAGTTAGTTAGGTGCCTAATTTAAGGCATCTCATTTTCAAAATGTAACCAAAGCCTATTTCATGCCGTTACAGGATGAGTTTTGCTAATAGCAGATATCACTGACTAAAAATCCAACACAAACGGTGAATCAGTGGGAATGATGTCATCAAAGGATGACATATCCCCTCTGGCTTGGGTAACAAATGAAGTAGCTGCCCATTGGTTCTCAGACAACCAATCAGAAAGTTTGTTTTCTCTGTCTGCACTGAGGTTATAAAAGGCTGCAGGCTCAGACAGGGTCAGCATACTACTGTGGTGATTTCAAGAGGTGGCTTAGCCAAGCCACACTTTGTCAGGCCAGTCATAATCAGGCCAGACCAGGAAGAAATCAAAGAAGGCAAAATAAGAGTGAGAAAACCAAGTGAACAGAGCCAGGAACAGAAGGAAAGAGAGTCAGGCAAGCCAAGCAAAGAAAGACACAGGCAAGTGGAGCCAAGCAAGGAAACATCCACTGAAGCCAAGCAAGTCAAGAAAAAAGCTAGGCAGGCCAATTCCTGAGGAAAGACTCAGGTAAACCAAGCAGAGAAAACAAAAGAAAGCCAAGAAAGTCAAGCCAAGTGTTGCTGGAACACTAGAAGTCTGCAACATGTCTGAGACTGAGTCTGAGTCTGAGCACTCTGGTGAGACCTCAACCGCAAAAGACCCTAAGGCCAAAATCACCCGTTCTTCCCGGGCTGGGCTGCAGTTCTCTGTCAGTCGCATAGACAGATTGCTCCGCAAAGGACAATTTGCAGACCGTATTGGAGCTGGAGCCCCAGTATATATGGCCGCGGTGCTTCAATAAGTGACTCATGAGATTGTGGATATTGCTGGGGAAGTTGCTGCACGCAGCAAGAAGCGTCGGATTTCCCCACGGCACTTGCAGCTGGCCATTCACAGCGACTCAGAGCTCAAGAAACTGCTGGGAGGTGTCACCATCTCTCAGGGCGGAGTCCTGCACTTAAATCAGCCTGTGGTTTTACCTTCCAAGAAGAGGAATGGCAGGAGAGCCATCAAGAGAAGGATTGCCCCTGCTCCTGTCCCTGTTAAGTGAGAACAGAGCAAAGGGGAGACTGCCACCCCAGATTTGGGAGAAATGACATTGACTTGATTGCAAGGCTCTTTTCAAATGCATCAGTATGGTCTAATAAAAGCAGTTAAAATGCCTGGTCTTCTTTTGTGAATTAATTTCCTCTTTTACTATCCTACAATTTTAAGGGATCATTCAGTTGGTCAGGTAGCTGCATTGATAATATGGTATAAAAGCCTAGAAAGATAGAACTCAATCATTTCATTAAGAAATTTACATCAGAAATTGTCTAAATGGTGTCAAGTATCAGAGGGGTAGCCGTGTTAGTCTGGATCTGTAAAAAGCGACAAAGAGTCCTGTGGCACCTTATAGACCAACAGACCTATTGGAGCATAAATGTCTAAATCGTGTAGATTCTGGGAGGTAATTTCTGTGTTTTTTTCAGGCATTTCCCCAATAGATTGAAGATTAGGAACATTTTTCCCATAGTGAAGTTGATGTGTATTGCATGTTTTGTGAAAACAGAAAAAAGAACAAACTCATGACAGAAAAATTTAATCCATTACACATGAAGGATAAAGCCTATGGGCCTGGTTTTTCTTTTTGTTTTGTTCTTTTTGTTTTGTTTTGTTTTGTTTTAGTTACCCCATTATAAAACCATTGACTCGTTTAGAGTAATATCAGATTTATACAGTATAAGTGATACTAGAATCAGGCTTTCTGAAATTATTAAATACCTGAAGGGGTTAACATAAACTTTGATCACCTTTTTAAAGGGAAAACATTACCCACTTGCCAGCACACAGGTATACAGGGCGACTTACAAGTAAAAGACAGCCATCTGCAGATGATTGTCCTGGTTAATGGGAGTCATCAAGATTCCAAACCACCATTAATGGCCCACACTTTGCATAATTACAATAGGCCCTCAGAGTTAGATTTCATATTTCTAGTTTCAGATACATGAGTGGTACATTTATACAAATAGGATGACCACACTCAGTAGATTATAAGCTTTGTAATGATACCTTACAAGAGACCTTTTCCATGAAGCATATTCCAATTACGTTATATTTAACTCATTAGCATATTTTCATAAAATCATATAGAGTGCAACATCACACAATGGATTTGGCCTGATGTGAGGGGTTCTCTCCAGATGCTCTTTTTAAACCGGTCTCAGAAAATAGCTCACGAACAAGAGAAGCGGCTAATCAAACCTGAGAGTGACAAATGGTGAACACTTGGGTTTCTGGAATGGCAAAGAACCCTTCCCATGGGCTTGGGTGCCATGAGGGTTCTCTAAGAGACGGGAAGCATCACCAAGTTAAGGGCTCCAGAGAAACTGGCCAATATTTTCAAACTTTAGGATGCCTGAATTTCTGCCCCTAAACCCACTTTTAAGCAACTAACTAAAAGTGACCTGATTTCCATTGGTGCTGAGCACTCAAAACTCCTAGTGAAATCAACAGGAGCTGTGGGTGCTCAGCTCCTCTTCAAATCAGGCCACGTATAAGTTAGTTAGGTGCCTAATTTAAGGCATCTCATTTTCAAAATGTAACCAAAGCCTATTTCATGCCGTTACAGGATGAGTTTTGCTAATAGCAGATATCACTGACTAAAAATCCAACACAAACGGTGAATCAGTGGGAATGATGTCATCAAAGGATGACATATCCCCTCTGGCTTGGGTAACAAATGAAGTAGCTGCCCATTGGTTCTCAGACAACCAATCAGAAAGTATGTTTTCTCTGTCTGCACTGAGGTTATAAAAGGCTGCAGGCTCAGACAGGGTCAGCATACTACTGTGGTGATTTCAAGAGGTGGCTTAGCCAAGCCACACTTTGTCAGGCCAGTCATAATCAGGCCAGACCAGGAAGAAATCAAAGAAGGCAAAATAAGAGTGAGAAAACCAAGTGAACAGAGCCAGGAACAGAAGGAAAGAGAGTCAGGCAAGCCAAGCAAAGAAAGACACAGGCAAGTGGAGCCAAGCAAGGAAACATCCACTGAAGCCAAGCAAGTCAAGAAAAAAGCTAGGCAGGCCAATTCCTGAGGAAAGACTCAGGTAAACCAAGCAGAGAAAACAAAAGAAAGCCAAGAAAGTCAAGCCAAGTGTTGCTGGAACACTAGAAGTCTGCAACATGTCTGAGACTGAGTCTGAGTCTGAGCACTCTGGTGAGACCTCAACCGCAAAAGACCCTAAGGCCAAAATCACCCGTTCTTCCCGGGCTGGGCTGCAGTTCTCTGTCAGTCGCATAGACAGATTGCTCCGCAAAGGACAATTTGCAGACCGTATTGGAGCTGGAGCCCCAGTATATATGGCCGCGGTGCTTCAATAAGTGACTCATGAGATTGTGGATATTGCTGGGGAAGTCGCTGCACGCAGCAAGCAGCGTCGGATTTCCCCACGGCACTTGCAGCTGGCCATTCACAGCGACTCAGAGCTCAAGAAACTGCTGGGAGGTGTCACCATCTCTCAGGGTGGAATCCTGCACTTAAATCAGCCTGTGGTTTTACCTTCCAAGAAGAGGAATGGCAGGAGAGCCATCAAGAGAAGGATTGCCCCTGCTCCTGTCCCTGTTAAGTGAGAACAGAGCAAAGGGGAGACTGCCACCCCAGATTTGGGAGAAATGACATTGACTTGATTGCAAGGCTCTTTTCAAATGCATCAGTATGGTCTAATAAAAGCAGTTAAAATGCCTGGTCTTCTTTTGTGAATTAATTTCCTCTTTTACTATCCTACAATTTTAAGGGATCATTCAGTTGGTCAGGTAGCTGCATTGATAATATGGTATAAAAGCCTAGAAAGATAGAACTCAATCATTTCATTAAGAAATTTACATCAGAAATTGTCTAAATGGTGTCAAGTATCAGAGGGGTAGCCGTGTTAGTCTGGATCTGTAAAAAGAGACAAAGAGTCCTGTGGCACCTTATAGACCAACAGACGTATTGGCGCATAAATGTCTAAATCGTGTAGATTCTGGGAGGTAATTTCTGTGTTTTTTTCAGGCATTTCCCCAATAGATTGAAGATTAGGAACATTTTTCCCATAGTGAAGTTGATGTGTATTGCATGTTTTGTGAAAACAGAAAAAAGTAACAAACTCATGACAGAAAAATTTAATCCATTACACATGAAGGATAAAGCCTATGGGCCTGGTTTTTCTTTTTGTTTTGTTCTTTTTGTTTTGTTTTGTTTTGTTTTAGTTACCCCATTATAAAACCATTGACTCGTTTAGAGTAATATCAGATTTATACAGTATAAGTGATACTAGAATCAGGCTTTCTGAAATTATTAAATACCTGAAGGGGTTCACATAAACTTTGATCACCTTTTTAAAAGGAAAACATTACCCACTTGCCAGCACACAGGTATACAGGGCGACTTACAAGTAAAAGACAGCCATCTGCAGATGGTTGTCCTGGTTAATGGGAGTCATCAAGATTCCAAACCACCATTAATGGCCCACACTTTGCATAATTACAATAGGCCCTCAGAGTTAGATTTCATATTTCTAGTTTCAGATACATGAGTGGTACATTTATACAAATAGGATGACCACACTCAGTAGATTATAACCTTTGTAATGATACCTTACAAGAGACCTTTTCCATGAAGCATATTCCAATTACGTTATATTTAACTCATTAGCATATTTTCATAAAATCATATAGAGTGCAACATCACACAATGGATTTGGCCTGATGTGAGGGGTTCTCTCCAGATGCTCTTTTTAAACCGGTCTCAGAAAATAGCTCACGAACAAGAGAAGCGGCGAATCAAACCTGAGAGTGACAAATGGTGAACACTTGGGTTTCTGGAATGGCAAAGAACCCTTCCCATGGGCTTGGGTGCCATGAGGGTTCTCTAAGAGACGGGAAGCATCACCAAGTTAAGGGCTCCAGAGAAACTGGCCAATATTTTCAAACTTTAGGATGCCTGAATTTCTGCCCCTAAACCCACTTTTAAGCAACTAACTAAAAGTGACCTGATTTCCATTGGTGCTGAGCACTCAAAACTCCTAGTGAAATCAACAGGAGCTGTGGGTGCTCAGCTCCTCTTCAAATCAGGCCACGTATAAGTTAGTTAGGTGCCTAATTTAAGGCATCTAATTTTCAAAAGGTAACCAAAGCCTATTTCATGCCGTTGCAGGATGAGTTTTGCTAATAGCAGATATCACTGACTAAAACTCCAACACAAACGGTGAATCAATGGGAATGATGTCATCAAAGGATGACATATCCCCTCTGGCTTGGGTAACAAATGAAGTAGCTGCCCATTGGTTCTCAGACAACCAATCAGAAAGTATGTTTTCTCTGTCTGCACTGAGGTTATAAAAGGCTGCAGGCTCAGACAGGGTCAGCATACTACTGTGGTGATTTCAAGAGGTGGCTTAGCCAAGCCACACTTTGTCAGGCCAGTCATAATCAGGCCAGACCAGGAAGAAATCAAAGAAGGCAAAATAAGAGCGAGAAAACCAAGTGAACAGAGCCAGGAACAGAAGGAAAGAGAGTCAGGCAAGCCAAGCAAAGAAAGACACAGGCAAGTGGAGCCAAGCAAGGAAACATCCACTGAAGCCAAGCAAGTCAAGAAAAAAGCTAGGCAGGCCAATTCCTGAGGAAAGACTCAGGTAAACCAAGCAGAGAAAACAAAAGAAAGCCAAGAAAGTCAAGCTAAGTGTTGCTGGAACACTAGAAGTCTGCAACATGTCTGAGACTGAGTCTGAGTCTGAGCACTCTGGTGAGACCTCAACCGCAAAAGACCCTAAGGCCAAAATCACCCGTTCTTCCCGGGCTGGGCTGCAGTTCTCTGTCAGTCGCATAGACAGATTGCTCCGCAAAGGACAATTTGCAGACCGTATTGGAGCTGGAGCCCCAGTATATATGGCCGCGGTGCTTCAATAAGTGACTCATGAGATTGTGGATATTGCTGGGGAAGTCGCTGCACGCAGCAAGAAGCATCGGATTTCCCCACGGCACTTGCAGCTGGCCATTCACAGCGACTCAGAGCTCAAGAAACTGCTGGGAGGTGTCACCATCTCTCAGGTCGGAGTCCTGCACTTAAATCAGCCTGTGGTTTTACCTTCCAAGAAGAGGAATGGCAGGAGAGCCATCAAGAGAAGGATTGCCCCTGCTCCTGTCCCTGTTAAGTGAGAATAGAGCAAAGGGGAGACTGCCACCCCAGATTTGGGAGAAATGACATTGACTTGATTGCAAGGCTCTTTTCAAATGCATCAGTATGGTCTAATAAAAGCAGTTAAAATGCCTGGTCTTCTTTTGTGAATTAATTTCCTCTTTTACTATCCTACAATTTTAAGGGATCATTCAGTTGGTCAGGTAGCTGCATTGATAATATGGTATAAAAGCCTAGAAAGATAGAACTCAATCATTTCATTAAGAAATTTACATCAGAAATTGTCTAAATGGTGTCAAGTATCAGAGGGGTAGCCGTGTTAGTCTGGATCTGTAAAAAGCGACAAAGAGTCCTGTGGCACCTTATAGACCAACAGACGTATTGGAGCATAAATGTCTAAATCGTGTAGATTCTGGGAGGTGATTTCTGTGTTTTTTTCAGGCATTTCCCCAATAGATTGAAGATTAGGAACATTGTTCCCATAGTGAAGTTGATGTGTATTGCATGTTTTGTGAAAACAGAAAAAAGAACAAACTCATGACAGAAAAATTTAATCCATTACACATGAAGGATAAAGCCTATGGGCCTGGTTTTTCTTTTTGTTTTGTTCTTTTTGTTTTGTTTTGTTTTGTTTTAGTTACCCCATTATAAAACCATTGACTCGTTTAGAGTAATATCAGATTTATACAATATAAGTGATACTAGAATCAGGCTTTCTGAAATTATTAAATACCTGAAGGGGTTCACATAAACTTTGATCACCTTTTTAAAGGGAAGACATTACCCACTTGCCAGCACACAGGTATACAGGGCGACTTACAAGTAAAAGACAGCCATCTGCAGATGATTGTCCTGGTTAATGGGAGTCATCAAGATTCCAAACCACCATTAATGGCCCACACTTTGCATAATTACAATAGGCCCTCAGAGTTAGATTTCATATTTCTAGTTGCAGATACATGAGTGGTACATTTATACAAATAGGATGACCACACTCAGTAGATTATAAGCTTTGTAATGATACCTTACAAGAGACCTTTTCCATGAAGCATATTCCAATTACGTTATATTTAACTCATTAGCATATTTTCATAAAATCATATAGAGTGCAACATCACACAATGGATTTGGCCTGATGTGAGGGGTTCTCTCCAGATGCTCTTTTTAAACCGGTCTCAGAAAATAGCTCACGAACAAGAGAAGCGGCGAATCAAACCTGAGAGTGACAAATGGTGAACACTTGGGTTTCTGGAATGGCAAAGAACCCTTCCCATGGGCTTGGGTGCCATGAGGGTTCTCTAAGAGACGGGAAGCATCACCAAGTTAAGGGCTCCAGAGAAACTGGCCAATATTTTCAAACTTTAGGATGCCTGAATTTCTGCCCCTAAACCCACTTTTAAGCAACTAACTAAAAGTGACCTGATTTCCATTGGTGCTGAGCACTCAAAACTCCTAGTGAAATCAACAGGAGCTGTGGGTGCTCAGCTCCTCTTCAAATCAGGCCACGTATAAGTTAGTTAGGTGCTTAATTTAAGGCATCTCATTTTCAAAATGTAACCAAAGCCTATTTCATGCCGTTACAGGATGAGTTTTGCTAATAGCAGATATCACTGACTAAAAATCCAACACAAACGGTGAATCAGTGGGAATGATGTCATCAAAGGATGACATATCCCCTCTGGCTTGGGTAACAAATGAAGTAGCTGCCCATTGGTTCTCAGACAACCAATCAGAAAGTATGTTTTCTCTGTCTGCACTGAGGTTATAAAAGGCTGCAGGCTCAGACAGGGTCAGCATACTACTGTGGTGATTTCAAGAGGTGGCTTAGCCAAGCCACACTTTGTCAGGCCAGTCATAATCAGGCCAGACCAGGAAGAAATCAAAGAAGGCAAAATAAGAGTGAGAAAACCAAGTGAACAGAGCCAGGAACAGAAGGAAAGAGAGTCAGGCAAGCCAAGCAAAGAAAGACACAGGCAAGTGGAGCCAAGCAAGGAAACATCCACTGAAGCCAAGCAAGTCAAGAAAAAAGCTAGGCAGGCCAATTCCTGAGGAAAGACTCAGGTAAACCAAGCAGAGAAAACAAAAGAAAGCCAAGAAAGTCAAGCCAAGTGTTGCTGGAACACTAGAAGTCTGCAACATGTCTGAGACTGAGTCTGAGTCTGAGCACTCTGGTGAGACCTCAACCGCAAAAGACCCTAAGGCCAAAATCACCCGTTCTTCCCGGGCTGGGCTGCAGTTCTCTGTCAGTCGCATAGACAGATTGCTCCGCAAAGGACAATTTGCAGACCGTATTGGAGCTGGAGCCCCAGTATATATGGCCGCGGTGCTTCAATAAGTGACTCATGAGATTGTGGATATTGCTGGGGAAATCGCTGCACGCAGCAAGCAGCGTCGGATTTCCCCACGGCACTTGCAGCTGGCCATTCACAGCGACTCAGAGCTCATGAAACTGCTGGGAGGTGTCACCATCTCTCAGGGTGGAATCCTGCACTTAAATCAGCCTGTGGTTTTACCTTCCAAGAAGAGGAATGGCAGGAGAGCCATCAAGAGAAGGATTCCCCTGCTCCTGTCCCTGTTAAGTGAGAACAGAGCAAAGGGGAGACTGCCACCCCAGATTTGGGAGAAATGACATTGACTTGATTGCAAGGCTCTTTTCAAATGCATCAGTATGGTCTAATAAAAGCAGTTAAAATGCCTGGTCTTCTTTTGTGAATTAATTTCCTCTTTTACTATCCTACAATGTTAAGGGATCATTCAGTTGGTCAGGTAGCTGCATTGATAATATGGTATAAAAGCCTAGAAAGATAGAACTCAATCATTTCATTAAGAAATTTACATCAGAAATTGTCTAAATGGTGTCAAGTATCAGAGGGGTAGCCGTGTTAGTCTGGATCTGTAAAAAGAGACAAAGAGTCCTGTGGCACCTTATAGACCAACAGACGTATTGGCGCATAAATGTCTAAATCGTGTAGATTCTGGGAGGTAATTTCTGTGTTTTTTTCAGGCATTTCCCCAATAGATTGAAGATTAGGAACATTTTTCCCATAGTGAAGTTGATGTGTATTGCATGTTTTGTGAAAACAGAAAAAAGTAACAAACTCATGACAGAAAAATTTAATCCATTACACATGAAGGATAAAGCCTATGGGCCTGGTTTTTCTTTTTGTTTTGTTCTTTTTGTTTTGTTTTGTTTTGTTTTAGTTACCCCATTATAAAACCATTGACTCGTTTAGAGTAATATCAGATTTATACAGTATAAGTGATACTAGAATCAGGCTTTCTGAAATTATTAAATACCTGAAGGGGTTCACATAAACTTTGATCACCTTTTTAAAAGGAAAACATTACCCACTTGCCAGCACACAGGTATACAGGGCGACTTACAAGTAAAAGACAGCCATCTGCAGATGGTTGTCCTGGTTAATGGGAGTCATCAAGATTCCAAACCACCATTAATGGCCCACACTTTGCATAATTACAATAGGCCCTCAGAGTTAGATTTCATATTTCTAGTTTCAGATACATGAGTGGTACATTTATACAAATAGGATGACCACACTCAGTAGATTATAACCTTTGTAATGATACCTTACAAGAGACCTTTTCCATGAAGCATATTCCAATTACGTTATATTTAACTCATTAGCATATTTTCATAAAATCATATAGAGTGCAACATCACACAATGGATTTGGCCTGATGTGAGGGGTTCTCTCCAGATGCTCTTTTTAAACCGGTCTCAGAAAATAGCTCACGAACAAGAGAAGCGGCGAATCAAACCTGAGAGTGACAAATGGTGAACACTTGGGTTTCTGGAATGGCAAAGAACCCTTCCCATGGGCTTGGGTGCCATGAGGGTTCTCTAAGAGACGGGAAGCATCACCAAGTTAAGGGCTCCAGAGAAACTGGCCAATATTTTCAAACTTTAGGATGCCTGAATTTCTGCCCCTAAACCCACTTTTAAGCAACTAACTAAAAGTGACCTGATTTCCATTGGTGCTGAGCACTCAAAACTCCTAGTGAAATCAACAGGAGCTGTGGGTGCTCAGCTCCTCTTCAAATCAGGCCACGTATAAGTTAGTTAGGTGCCTAATTTAAGGCATCTAATTTTCAAAAGGTAACCAAAGCCTATTTCATGCCGTTGCAGGATGAGTTTTGCTAATAGCAGATATCACTGACTAAAACTCCAACACAAACGGTGAATCAATGGGAATGATGTCATCAAAGGATGACATATCCCCTCTGGCTTGGGTAACAAATGAAGTAGCTGCCCATTGGTTCTCAGACAACCAATCAGAAAGTATGTTTTCTCTGTCTGCACTGAGGTTATAAAAGGCTGCAGGCTCAGACAGGGTCAGCATACTACTGTGGTGATTTCAAGAGGTGGCTTAGCCAAGCCACACTTTGTCAGGCCAGTCATAATCAGGCCAGACCAGGAAGAAATCAAAGAAGGCAAAATAAGAGCGAGAAAACCAAGTGAACAGAGCCAGGAACAGAAGGAAAGAGAGTCAGGCAAGCCAAGCAAAGAAAGACACAGGCAAGTGGAGCCAAGCAAGGAAACATCCACTGAAGCCAAGCAAGTCAAGAAAAAAGCTAGGCAGGCCAATTCCTGAGGAAAGACTCAGGTAAACCAAGCAGAGAAAACAAAAGAAAGCCAAGAAAGTCAAGCTAAGTGTTGCTGGAACACTAGAAGTCTGCAACATGTCTGAGACTGAGTCTGAGTCTGAGCACTCTGGTGAGACCTCAACCGCAAAAGACCCTAAGGCCAAAATCACCCGTTCTTCCCGGGCTGGGCTGCAGTTCTCTGTCAGTCGCATAGACAGATTGCTCCGCAAAGGACAATTTGCAGACCGTATTGGAGCTGGAGCCCCAGTATATATGGCCGCGGTGCTTCAATAAGTGACTCATGAGATTGTGGATATTGCTGGGGAAGTCGCTGCACGCAGCAAGAAGCATCGGATTTCCCCACGGCACTTGCAGCTGGCCATTCACAGCGACTCAGAGCTCAAGAAACTGCTGGGAGGTGTCACCATCTCTCAGGTCGGAGTCCTGCACTTAAATCAGCCTGTGGTTTTACCTTCCAAGAAGAGGAATGGCAGGAGAGCCATCAAGAGAAGGATTGCCCCTGCTCCTGTCCCTGTTAAGTGAGAACAGAGCAAAGGGGAGACTGCCACCCCAGATTTGGGAGAAATGACATTGACTTGATTGCAAGGCTCTTTTCAAATGCATCAGTATGGTCTAATAAAAGCAGTTAAAATGCCTGGTCTTCTTTTGTGAATTAATTTCCTCTTTTACTATCCTACAATTTTAAGGGATCATTCAGTTGGTCAGGTAGCTGCATTGATAATATGGTATAAAAGCCTAGAAAGATAGAACTCAATCATTTCATTAAGAAATTTACATCAGAAATTGTCTAAATGGTGTCAAGTATCAGAGGGGTAGCCGTGTTAGTCTGGATCTGTAAAAAGAGACAAAGAGTCCTGTGGCACCTTATAGACCAACAGACCTATTGGAGCATAAATGTCTAAATCGTGTAGATTCTGGGAGGTAATTTCTGTGTTTTTTTCAGGCATTTCCCCAATAGATTGAAGATTAGGAACATTTTTCCCATAGTGAAGTTGATGTGTATTGCATGTTTTGTGAAAACAGAAAAAAGTAACAAACTCATGACAGAAAAATTTAATCCATTACACATGAAGGATAAAGCCTATGGGCCTGGTTTTTCTTTTTGTTTTGTTCTTTTTGTTTTGTTTTGTTTTGTTTTGTTTTAGTTACCCCATTATAAAACCATTGACTCGTTTAGAGTAATATCAGATTTATACAATATAAGTGATACTAGAATCAGGCTTTCTGAAATTATTAAATACCTGAAGGGGTTCACATAAACTTTGATCACCTTTTTAAAGGGAAGACATTACCCACTTGCCAGCACACAGGTATACAGGGCGACTTACAAGTAAAAGACAGCCATCTGCAGATGATTGTCCTGGTTAATGGGAGTCATCAAGATTCCAAACCACCATTAATGGCCCACACTTTGCATAATTACAATAGGCCCTCAGAGTTAGATTTCATATTTCTAGTTTCAGATACATGAGTGGTACATTTATACAAATAGGATGACCACACTCAGTAGATTATAAGCTTTGTAATGATACCTTACAAGAGACCTTTTCCATGAAGCATATTCCAATTACGTTATATTTAACTCATTAGCATATTTTCATAAAATCATATAGAGTGCAACATCACACAATGGATTTGGCCTGATGTGAGGGGTTCTCTCCAGATGCTCTTTTTAAACCGGTCTCAGAAAATAGCTCACGAACAAGAGAAGCGGCTAATCAAACCTGAGAGTGACAAATGGTGAACACTTGGGTTTCTGGAATGGCAAAGAACCCTTCCCATGGGCTTGGGTGCCATGAGGGTTCTCTAAGAGACGGGAAGCATCACCAAGTTAAGGGCTCCAGAGAAACTGGCCAATATTTTCAAACTTTAGGATGCCTGAATTTCTGCCCCTAAACCCACTTTTAAGCAACTAACTAAAAGTGACCTGATTTCCATTGGTGCTGAGCACTCAAAACTCCTAGTGAAATCAACAGGAGCTGTGGGTGCTCAGCTCCTCTTCAAATCAGGCCACGTATAAGTTAGTTAGGTGCCTAATTTAAGGCATCTCATTTTCAAAATGTAACCAAAGCCTATTTCATGCCGTTACAGGATGAGTTTTGCTAATAGCAGATATCACTGACTAAAAATCCAACACAAACGGTGAATCAGTGGGAATGATGTCATCAAAGGATGACATATCCCCTCTGGCTTGGGTAACAAATGAAGTAGCTGCCCATTGGTTCTCAGACAACCAATCAGAAAGTATGTTTTCTCTGTCTGCACTGAGGTTATAAAAGGCTGCAGGCTCAGACAGGGTCAGCATACTACTGTGGTGATTTCAAGAGGTGGCTTAGCCAAGCCACACTTTGTCAGGCCAGTCATAATCAGGCCAGACCAGGAAGAAATCAAAGAAGGCAAAATAAGAGTGAGAAAACCAAGTGAACAGAGCCAGGAACAGAAGGAAAGAGAGTCAGGCAAGCCAAGCAAAGAAAGACACAGGCAAGTGGAGCCAAGCAAGGAAACATCCACTGAAGCCAAGCAAGTCAAGAAAAAAGCTAGGCAGGCCAATTCCTGAGGAAAGACTCAGGTAAACCAAGCAGAGAAAACAAAAGAAAGCCAAGAAAGTCAAGCCAAGTGTTGCTGGAACACTAGAAGTCTGCAACATGTCTGAGACTGAGTCTGAGTCTGAGCACTCTGGTGAGACCTCAACCGCAAAAGACCCTAAGGCCAAAATCACCCGTTCTTCCCGGGCTGGGCTGCAGTTCTCTGTCAGTCGCATAGACAGATTGCTCCGCAAAGGACAATTTGCAGACCGTATTGGAGCTGGAGCCCCAGTATATATGGCCGCGGTGCTTCAATAAGTGACTCATGAGATTGTGGATATTGCTGGGGAAGTCGCTGCACGCAGCAAGAAGCATCGGATTTCCCCACGGCACTTGCAGCTGGCCATTCACAGCGACTCAGAGCTCAAGAAACTGCTGGGAGGTGTCACCATCTCTCAGGTCGGAGTCCTGCACTTAAATCAGCCTGTGGTTTTACCTTCCAAGAAGAGGAATGGCAGGAGAGCCATCAAGAGAAGGATTGCCCCTGCTCCTGTCCCTGTTAAGTGAGAATAGAGCAAAGGGGAGACTGCCACCCCAGATTTGGGAGAAATGACATTGACTTGATTGCAAGGCTCTTTTCAAATGCATCAGTATGGTCTAATAAAAGCAGTTAAAATGCCTGGTCTTCTTTTGTGAATTAATTTCCTCTTTTACTATCCTACAATTTTAAGGGATCATTCAGTTGGTCAGGTAGCTGCATTGATAATATGGTATAAAAGCCTAGAAAGATAGAACTCAATCATTTCATTAAGAAATTTACATCAGAAATTGTCTAAATGGTGTCAAGTATCAGAGGGGTAGCCGTGTTAGTCTGGATCTGTAAAAAGCGACAAAGAGTCCTGTGGCACCTTATAGACCAACAGACGTATTGGAGCATAAATGTCTAAATCGTGTAGATTCTGGGAGGTGATTTCTGTGTTTTTTTCAGGCATTTCCCCAATAGATTGAAGATTAGGAACATTGTTCCCATAGTGAAGTTGATGTGTATTGCATGTTTTGTGAAAACAGAAAAAAGAACAAACTCATGACAGAAAAATTTAATCCATTACACATGAAGGATAAAGCCTATGGGCCTGGTTTTTCTTTTTGTTTTGTTCTTTTTGTTTTGTTTTGTTTTGTTTTAGTTACCCCATTATAAAACCATTGACTCGTTTAGAGTAATATCAGATTTATACAATATAAGTGATACTAGAATCAGGCTTTCTGAAATTATTAAATACCTGAAGGGGTTCACATAAACTTTGATCACCTTTTTAAAGGGAAGACATTACCCACTTGCCAGCACACAGGTATACAGGGCGACTTACAAGTAAAAGACAGCCATCTGCAGATGATTGTCCTGGTTAATGGGAGTCATCAAGATTCCAAACCACCATTAATGGCCCACACTTTGCATAATTACAATAGGCCCTCAGAGTTAGATTTCATATTTCTAGTTTCAGATACATGAGTGGTACATTTATACAAATAGGATGACCACACTCAGTAGATTATAAGCTTTGTAATGATACCTTACAAGAGACCTTTTCCATGAAGCATATTCCAATTACGTTATATTTAACTCATTAGCATATTTTCATAAAATCATATAGAGTGCAACATCACACAATGGATTTGGCCTGATGTGAGGGGTTCTCTCCAGATGCTCTTTTTAAACCGGTCTCAGAAAATAGCTCACGAACAAGAGAAGCGGCTAATCAAACCTGAGAGTGACAAATGGTGAACACTTGGGTTTCTGGAATGGCAAAGAACCCTTCCCATGGGCTTGGGTGCCATGAGGGTTCTCTAAGAGACGGGAAGCATCACCAAGTTAAGGGCTCCAGAGAAACTGGCCAATATTTTCAAACTTTAGGATGCCTGAATTTCTGCCCCTAAACCCACTTTTAAGCAACTAACTAAAAGTGACCTGATTTCCATTGGTGCTGAGCACTCAAAACTCCTAGTGAAATCAACAGGAGCTGTGGGTGCTCAGCTCCTCTTCAAATCAGGCCACGTATAAGTTAGTTAGGTGCCTAATTTAAGGCATCTCATTTTCAAAATGTAACCAAAGCCTATTTCATGCCGTTACAGGATGAGTTTTGCTAATAGCAGATATCACTGACTAAAAATCCAACACAAACGGTGAATCAGTGGGAATGATGTCATCAAAGGATGACATATCCCCTCTGGCTTGGGTAACAAATGAAGTAGCTGCCCATTGGTTCTCAGACAACCAATCAGAAAGTATGTTTTCTCTGTCTGCACTGAGGTTATAAAAGGCTGCAGGCTCAGACAGGGTCAGCATACTACTGTGGTGATTTCAAGAGGTGGCTTAGCCAAGCCACACTTTGTCAGGCCAGTCATAATCAGGCCAGACCAGGAAGAAATCAAAGAAGGCAAAATAAGAGTGAGAAAACCAAGTGAACAGAGCCAGGAACAGAAGGAAAGAGAGTCAGGCAAGCCAAGCAAAGAAAGACACAGGCAAGTGGAGCCAAGCAAGGAAACATCCACTGAAGCCAAGCAAGTCAAGAAAAAAGCTAGGCAGGCCAATTCCTGAGGAAAGACTCAGGTAAACCAAGCAGAGAAAACAAAAGAAAGCCAAGAAAGTCAAGCCAAGTGTTGCTGGAACACTAGAAGTCTGCAACATGTCTGAGACTGAGTCTGAGTCTGAGCACTCTGGTGAGACCTCAACCGCAAAAGACCCTAAGGCCAAAATCACCCGTTCTTCCCGGGCTGGGCTGCAGTTCTCTGTCAGTCGCATAGACAGATTGCTCCGCAAAGGACAATTTGCAGACCGTATTGGAGCTGGAGCCCCAGTATATATGGCCGCGGTGCTTCAATAAGTGACTCATGAGATTGTGGATATTGCTGGGGAAGTCGCTGCACGCAGCAAGCAGCGTCGGATTTCCCCACGGCACTTGCAGCTGGCCATTCACAGCGACTCAGAGCTCAAGAAACTGCTGGGAGGTGTCACCATCTCTCAGGGTGGAATCCTGCACTTAAATCAGCCTGTGGTTTTACCTTCCAAGAAGAGGAATGGCAGGAGAGCCATCAAGAGAAGGATTGCCCCTGCTCCTGTCCCTGTTAAGTGAGAACAGAGCAAAGGGGAGACTGCCACCCCAGATTTGGGAGAAATGACATTGACTTGATTGCAAGGCTCTTTTCAAATGCATCAGTATGGTCTAATAAAAGCAGTTAAAATGCCTGGTCTTCTTTTGTGAATTAATTTCCTCTTTTACTATCCTACAATTTTAAGGGATCATTCAGTTGGTCAGGTAGCTGCATTGATAATATGGTATAAAAGCCTAGAAAGATAGAACTCAATCATTTCATTAAGAAATTTACATCAGAAATTGTCTAAATGGTGTCAAGTATCAGAGGGGTAGCCGTGTTAGTCTGGATCTGTAAAAAGTGACAAAGAGTCCTGTGGCACCTTATAGACCAACAGACCTATTGGAGCATAAATGTCTAAATCGTGTAGATTCTGGGAGGTAATTTCTGTGTTTTTTTCAGGCATTTCCCCAATAGATTGAAGATTAGGAACATTTTTCCCATAGTGAAGTTGATGTGTATTGCATGTTTTGTGAAAACAGAAAAAAGAACAAACTCATGACAGAAAAATTTAATCCATTACACATGAAGGATAAAGCCTATGGGCCTGGTTTTTCTTTTTGTTTTGTTCTTTTTGTTTTGTTTTGTTTTGTTTTAGTTACCCCATTATAAAACCATTGACTCGTTTAGAGTAATATCAGATTTATACAGTATAAGTGATACTAGAATCAGGCTTTCTGAAATTATTAAATACCTGAAGGGGTTCACATAAACTTTGATCACCTTTTTAAAGGGAAAACATTACCCACTTGCCAGCACACAGGTATACAGGGCGACTTACAAGTAAAAGACAGCCATCTGCAGATGGTTGTCCTGGTTAATGGGAGTCATCAAGATTCCAAACCACCATTAATGGCCCACACTTTGTATAATTACAATAGGCCCTCAGAGTTAGATTTCATATTTCTAGTTTCAGATACATGAGTGGTACATTTATACAAATAGGATGACCACACTCAGTAGATTATAAGCTTTGTAATGATACCTTACAAGAGACCTTTTCCATGAAGCATATTCCAATTACGTTATATTTAACTCATTAGCATATTTTCATAAAATCATATAGAGTGCAACATCACACAATGGATTTGGCCTGATGTGAGGGGTTCTCTCCAGATGCTCATTTAAACCGGTCTCAGAAAATAGCTCACGAACAAGAGAAGCGGCTAATCAACCTGAGAGTGACAAATGGTGAACACTTGGGTTTCTGGAATGGCAAAGAACCCTTCCCATGGGCTTGGGTGCCATGAGGGTTCTCTAAGAGACGGGAAGCATCACCAAGTTAAGGGCTCCAGAGAAACTGGCCAATATTTTCAAACTTTAGGATGCCTGAATTTCTGCCCCTAAACCCACTTTTAAGCAACTAACTAAAAGTGACCTGATTTCCATTGGTGCTGAGCACTCAAAACTCCTAGTGAAATCAACAGGAGCTGTGGGTGCTCAGCTCCTCTTCAAATCAGGCCACGTATAAGTTAGTTAGGTGCCTAATTTAAGGCATCTAATTTTCAAAAGGTAACCAAAGCCTATTTCATGCCGTTGCAGGATGAGTTTTGCTAATAGCAGATATCACTGACTAAAACTCCAACACAAACGGTGAATCAATGGGAATGATGTCATCAAAGGATGACATATCCCCTCTGGCTTGGGTAACAAATGAAGTAGCTGCCCATTGGTTCTCAGACAACCAATCAGAAAGTATGTTTTCTCTGTCTGCACTGAGGTTATAAAAGGCTGCAGGCTCAGACAGGGTCAGCATACTACTGTGGTGATTTCAAGAGGTGGCTTAGCCAAGCCACACTTTGTCAGGCCAGTCATAATCAGGCCAGACCAGGAAGAAATCAAAGAAGGCAAAATAAGAGCGAGAAAACCAAGTGAACAGAGCCAGGAACAGAAGGAAAGAGAGTCAGGCAAGCCAAGCAAAGAAAGACACAGGCAAGTGGAGCCAAGCAAGGAAACATCCACTGAAGCCAAGCAAGTCAAGAAAAAAGCTAGGCAGGCCAATTCCTGAGGAAAGACTCAGGTAAACCAAGCAGAGAAAACAAAAGAAAGCCAAGAAAGTCAAGCTAAGTGTTGCTGGAACACTAGAAGTCTGCAACATGTCTGAGACTGAGTCTGAGTCTGAGCACTCTGGTGAGACCTCAACCGCAAAAGACCCTAAGGCCAAAATCACCCGTTCTTCCCGGGCTGGGCTGCAGTTCTCTGTCAGTCGCATAGACAGATTGCTCCGCAAAGGACAATTTGCAGACCGTATTGGAGCTGGAGCCCCAGTATATATGGCCGCGGTGCTTCAATAAGTGACTCATGAGATTGTGGATATTGCTGGGGAAGTCGCTGCACGCAGCAAGAAGCATCGGATTTCCCCACGGCACTTGCAGCTGGCCATTCACAGCGACTCAGAGCTCAAGAAACTGCTGGGAGGTGTCACCATCTCTCAGGTCGGAGTCCTGCACTTAAATCAGCCTGTGGTTTTACCTTCCAAGAAGAGGAATGGCAGGAGAGCCATCAAGAGAAGGATTGCCCCTGCTCCTGTCCCTGTTAAGTGAGAATAGAGCAAAGGGGAGACTGCCACCCCAGATTTGGGAGAAATGACATTGACTTGATTGCAAGGCTCTTTTCAAATGCATCAGTATGGTCTAATAAAAGCAGTTAAAATGCCTGGTCTTCTTTTGTGAATTAATTTCCTCTTTTACTATCCTACAATTTTAAGGGATCATTCAGTTGGTCAGGTAGCTGCATTGATAATATGGTATAAAAGCCTAGAAAGATAGAACTCAATCATTTCATTAAGAAATTTACATCAGAAATTGTCTAAATGGTGTCAAGTATCAGAGGGGTAGCCGTGTTAGTCTGGATCTGTAAAAAGAGACAAAGAGTCCTGTGGCACCTTATAGACCAACAGACCTATTGGAGCATAAATGTCTAAATCGTGTAGATTCTGGGAGGTAATTTCTGTGTTTTTTTCAGGCATTTCCCCAATAGATTGAAGATTAGGAACATTTTTCCCATAGTGAAGTTGATGTGTATTGCATGTTTTGTGAAAACAGAAAAAAGTAACAAACTCATGACAGAAAAATTTAATCCATTACACATGAAGGATAAAGCCTATGGGCCTGGTTTTTCTTTTTGTTTTGTTCTTTTTGTTTTGTTTTGTTTTGTTTTGTTTTAGTTACCCCATTATAAAACCATTGACTCGTTTAGAGTAATATCAGATTTATACAATATAAGTGATACTAGAATCAGGCTTTCTGAAATTATTAAATACCTGAAGGGGTTCACATAAACTTTGATCACCTTTTTAAAGGGAAGACATTACCCACTTGCCAGCACACAGGTATACAGGGCGACTTACAAGTAAAAGACAGCCATCTGCAGATGATTGTCCTGGTTAATGGGAGTCATCAAGATTCCAAACCACCATTAATGGCCCACACTTTGCATAATTACAATAGGCCCTCAGAGTTAGATTTCATATTTCTAGTTTCAGATACATGAGTGGTACATTTATACAAATAGGATGACCACACTCAGTAGATTATAAGCTTTGTAATGATACCTTACAAGAGACCTTTTCCATGAAGCATATTCCAATTACGTTATATTTAACTCATTAGCATATTTTCATAAAATCATATAGAGTGCAACATCACACAATGGATTTGGCCTGATGTGAGGGGTTCTCTCCAGATGCTCTTTTTAAACCGGTCTCAGAAAATAGCTCACGAACAAGAGAAGCGGCTAATCAAACCTGAGAGTGACAAATGGTGAACACTTGGGTTTCTGGAATGGCAAAGAACCCTTCCCATGGGCTTGGGTGCCATGAGGGTTCTCTAAGAGACGGGAAGCATCACCAAGTTAAGGGCTCCAGAGAAACTGGCCAATATTTTCAAACTTTAGGATGCCTGAATTTCTGCCCCTAAACCCACTTTTAAGCAACTAACTAAAAGTGACCTGATTTCCATTGGTGCTGAGCACTCAAAACTCCTAGTGAAATCAACAGGAGCTGTGGGTGCTCAGCTCCTCTTCAAATCAGGCCACGTATAAGTTAGTTAGGTGCCTAATTTAAGGCATCTCATTTTCAAAATGTAACCAAAGCCTATTTCATGCCGTTACAGGATGAGTTTTGCTAATAGCAGATATCACTGACTAAAAATCCAACACAAACGGTGAATCAGTGGGAATGATGTCATCAAAGGATGACATATCCCCTCTGGCTTGGGTAACAAATGAAGTAGCTGCCCATTGGTTCTCAGACAACCAATCAGAAAGTATGTTTTCTCTGTCTGCACTGAGGTTATAAAAGGCTGCAGGCTCAGACAGGGTCAGCATACTACTGTGGTGATTTCAAGAGGTGGCTTAGCCAAGCCACACTTTGTCAGGCCAGTCATAATCAGGCCAGACCAGGAAGAAATCAAAGAAGGCAAAATAAGAGCGAGAAAACCAAGTGAACAGAGCCAGGAACAGAAGGAAAGAGAGTCAGGCAAGCCAAGCAAAGAAAGACACAGGCAAGTGGAGCCAAGCAAGGAAACATCCACTGAAGCCAAGCAAGTCAAGAAAAAAGCTAGGCAGGCCAATTCCTGAGGAAAGACTCAGGTAAACCAAGCAGAGAAAACAAAAGAAAGCCAAGAAAGTCAAGCCAAGTGTTGCTGGAACACTAGAAGTCTGCAACATGTCTGAGACTGAGTCTGAGTCTGAGCACTCTGGTGAGACCTCAACCGCAAAAGACCCTAAGGCCAAAATCACCCGTTCTTCCCGGGCTGGGCTGCAGTTCTCTGTCAGTCGCATAGACAGATTGCTCCGCAAAGGACAATTTGCAGACCGTATTGGAGCTGGAGCCCCAGTATATATGGCCGCGGTGCTTCAATAAGTGACTCATGAGATTGTGGATATTGCTGGGGAAGTCGCTGCACGCAGCAAGCAGCGTCGGATTTCCCCACGGCACTTGCAGCTGGCCATTCACAGCGACTCAGAGCTCAAGAAACTGCTGGGAGGTGTCACCATCTCTCAGGTCGGAGTCCTGCACTTAAATCAGCCTGTGGTTTTACCTTCCAAGAAGAGGAATGGCAGGAGAGCCATCAAGAGAAGGATTGCCCCTGCTCCTGTCCCTGTTAAGTGAGAACAGAGCAAAGGGGAGACTGCCACCCCAGATTTGGGAGAAATGACATTGACTTGATTGCAAGGCTCTTTTCAAATGCATCAGTATGGTCTAATAAAAGCAGTTAAAATGCCTGGTCTTCTTTTGTGAATTAATTTCCTCTTTTACTATCCTACAATTTTAAGGGATCATTCAGTTGGTCAGGTAGCTGCATTGATAATATGGTATAAAAGCCTAGAAAGATAGAACTCAATCATTTCATTAAGAAATTTACATCAGAAATTGTCTAAATGGTGTCAAGTATCAGAGGGGTAGCCGTGTTAGTCTGGATCTGTAAAAAGTGACAAAGAGTCCTGTGGCACCTTATAGACCAACAGACGTATTGGAGCATAAATGTCTAAATCGTGTAGATTCTGGGAGGTGATTTCTGTGTTTTTTTCAGGCATTTCCCCAATAAATTGAAGATCAGGAACATTTTTCCCATAGTGAAGTTGATGTGTATTGCATGTTTTGTGAAATCAGAAAAAAGAACAAACTCATGACAGAAAAATTTAATCCATTACACATGAAGGATAAAGCCTATGGGCCTGGTTTTTCTTTTTGTTTTGTTCTTTTTAGTTACCCAGTTATCAGAGACGCTAAGCTGTGGCCACACTCAGGAAGTCCGGGTGCACTATATCCTGAAGCCAGAGGCCGTGGGGAGCAGAAGGAAATCGTCTTTTACTATTTGGTAAACCTGGACATACTGATCTTTTCTATGTATAGGTGACAACAAGAGATAGGCTCAAGTGCCTGCCAGACAATCAGTCCCTGGACAGTAATTCTAGGTGGGGCCCCAAATTGTGTGTGGCCTGGGACAAGAACTTGTACCTATATTACCCATAATCCTTCACACTCTTTTCCTTGGGCTGATGCTCTTTGCTGAGCCCCAATGCTGGATACCAACATTTTATGAGGAGAAGAAGAGGAACTGGGTTCTATTGCCCCTGATTAAACACAAAGAATTTTGCTAGCAGAGATCAATAGAGCAGCTCTGCTGTCTCCAGCCACCTGAGGCCCAAAATTCCTGACATTCCTCTCACAGGTTCCCCCATTCTAACACCTCTCCTACTCATAATACCCATAACAGGAAGGCTTCTTCTTCCATGCAGGTGATGGCCAAAGGAGGCATTGTGCGAGCAGGGACCCAGGCTCTGGCTGTGGAGCATGGTGATGGTGAGCTCTCACCAGCCCTTCCCTTATCTTTGTCCCGGGAGGCTAGGCCACTGTGACTGAAACACAGGCTGCTTCCATATGCAGTGAGAGGATCATCATGTGCCATCCCCTGAGATGGGGGGAAAAAGAGGGGGAGAACGAATTTCTTTCCTCTATAGCCATTCTAGCTCTGCAGCTCTTGCCGAGCTCTAATCCCCCCCAGCGCCTCATATCTCCTGACTGATATATTCTTTGTCACTGATGTCAGTCTCAGGAGACTCTCATCTTGAGTAATTCAGGCTGGGTTTGCTTTAACCCTTGTGTAGAAATCCCACCCAATCTGCATCCCTTCCTCAGCCACCAGGCTCTTACAAAATCCTCCCTTTTATTTTCTGGGGCACGTGGGGCTTCTGGGTTCCTGAGGGACACAGTTAATGATGAGGGTCTAGAAACTAGATTGAGTCTCACCAAACTCAGGTCACCAGTATGTGCCAAAGCAGTAAGAGCCGATGTTCTCATCAGTAAATCAAGTTCCATTCCCTGTGTTTCCATGTGGTCGGAATCCCAGCCGTAACAAGTTTGGCATGAAGGGAAGCCTAGAGACTCTAGAGAGGTGTGTGGCCCTAGCCTGGAGCCAACTTCCTGTAACTTAGCCTTTCTCTCTTGTTTTATTTGCCAGTTAATGGGACCTTCTCACTGATGCTCCCCGTGGAGTCTGATATCGCTCCCCTGGCACAGATGCTCATATACACCATTTCACCCAATCAGGAGCCTATTGCTGATTCAGTCAAATTCCAGGTCAAAAATTGCTTTGCCAATGAGGTGGGTGTCTTGATTGAGAAACCCCAATTCACTTGAAGTCATTGATTAGAGAGCAGCAGCTGTTTGTATCTATTTATTTAGAGTTGCAAACATTAAAACAGTCACTTATCATCAAATGCTCTGGGTGATTTTACCATATATTAAAAATAGCCCTGAGATTAACTGATTTGTGGTATTTCAGATGAGGTGAGGAGGTAGAATAGATTTCATAGCCGAAGGGTCCTCCCAGACAACACACTACCAAGAGCCCCTCCTTGTAAAACTGACAGGGCTCCAGCTCTAGCACCTCCACTGATCTCCACTGTGGCACTGTGGGATGGCAAGGGAGGTGGGTTTGTCAGGTAACCAGGTCACAATCTAGTTATCTTACTACCATCACCTTAAACGCAGCCCAGTAACTGATAGGCAACCAGTGCAGATCATGGAGGACAGGTAACAGCCGTACAGCCTCCATTCAAGGGACAGATCTAATTCTTGCTGTATATTCTGGCTGCTTCCCTCCATCCTACCAGCATCACTTTCATCTCCTCCATACTGAACTCCAGCCAGCCTACCCTTATCCAAGCCACATGTTGTATCAAGCAATCAGTAAATCATTCAGTAGCACTGACTAGATTGGATGAGACAGAGGAGAGCTAGGTGTCCTCAGCCTGTTGAAAGACCATAGCCTATGTCCTCCTAATGACCCCATATACTCTTTGAAGAAGAGAGAGGACAAGATGTGCCCTGTGCAACCCCACATGAGAGGGCCCTCAGAGCGGAAGAGCAATTGCCCAAAACTACCCTTGGGGACCCGTCTGAGAGACAGGCACCAAGCCACCTAAGGGCTGCCCCTCTTCTCCTAGGGTTCACAGGCAAACGAATGCCCCTTTGAGGTCAGTGGTATCAAAGGTGGTTGATAATATCCGCTTGGACACCTGTACCCAGATCAAAGGTATTTAGGTGCCTAACTTCCATTAATTTCAATAGAAGTTAGGGGTCTAAATATCTTTGAGGATCTGGGCCCTGATCTTTATTCATCATCTGGAGATCATCTACCTAAGCAGTTAGTGCAGTCACTATACCAGATCTAGGTCTGTACCCAGGTTGGCCAGTGTCAAGGGGAGCCGAGGCATCTAGATACTGTGAGAGCTGTTTCACCACAACCTTCTCAATAATCTTAACCAAAAAATGGAATAATAGGTACTGGGCCCCAGTCAACCAGATTGTCAGCATCAAGTGACAGCCACACAGTAGCTTCCTTAAGAGAAGCTGACAGCCTGGGAATGGGTTGACAGTTTCCACCAGGCCCCAGTCCTTCCCCGCTAGCCTTCATCAGCCAATGAAGACATGGGTCCAAAGCACTGCCTGTGTAGCTCAGTGTATTCCCAATACCTCTAGAGCCTCATTGAGGATCACTGGCCTAAACTCAACAAGAGGAGGGCTTAGTGTTTGTCAGGTGATAGAATGAGGAGTGGGCCTTGTTGGAGTGGAGATATATACCTATCTCATAGAGCTGGAAGGGACCTTGAAAGGTCATCGAGTCCAGTCCCCTGCCTTCACTAGCAGGACCAATTTTTTGCCCCAGATCCCTAAATAGCCCCCTCAAGGATTGAACTCACAAAGCTGGGTTTAGCAGGCTAATGCTCAAACCACTGCTCTGGCAATTTCCAGCTGGTGGATGGATTCTTGGGAGCCATTACCCATCTGCAGCATCCAGGTCCTAGACTGTTCTTCATTTTACAAGGGCTGCTGTAAAATCAGCTCCCTGATGGCCCACAATCCCTCCTGGTATATCCAGGATGCAGCATAGGCTCTGGGCCCAGAGCACGGGTGTGTCCACTGTACAAGCAGAGCCAGCAACCACTTGGGGTAGTGTCTTGGTGTTCATGGTAGCCATAAAATCATGAACTGAGTCATCAATGTGAACAGAGAATTTACCAAGCACCAATTGCTCCAATGCCACCTTAGAGAGTAACTGAATTTCAGTAGATAATAATGTATATCTGTTTGGGGAGCCCAGGACTGCACTAACAGCAGGCTGCAGGGCAGGACTGAGGGGCATTGGCAGGTCTGTGTGGGGAGCCCAGCACTGGAATAGCAGGGGACTGCAGGGCAGGGTTGAGGGGCATTGGCAGAGCTGTGTGCAGCGGTTCCAGGACTGAGTTGTGCTGCGGGGCAGCGTGTGACGGTACCTGGAGAAGTAGCTCCTCTAATACCTTTTCTGGGGTTGCAGGTCGACTTGCATTTCTCACCGGCCGAGGGCCTCCCCGCCTCCGACACTCGCCTCCGGGTCGGGGCCTCCCCAGGCTCCCTGTGCGCCGTCCGTGCTGTGGACAAGAGCGTCCTCCTCATGAAGCCTGAAGCCGAGCTCTCTCCCAGCTCTGTAAGTGCCAGCCTGGCCCAGTGATCAACAGGTGCAAGAGCTGGTCTTCTCTTAGGGGCTGTGGTAGCAGAAAATGATGCAGCCTGGTCCAAGCAAGACCAACTCAGTGCTGAGGAGTGGCATCTACTGGAAAAAAAATCCCTTCAGTCAGTGCGGATGTCTTAATGCTGTCCTGCCCTTATCTTGTCTTCTTTCACTAGGTGAGAAGCAGAGAACTGGGCAACATTTAGATTGCAGGAACTTTTTCAACTCCTTTGGGATGCTACCATGTCTGGAAACAGCCCTGGTCAATGGGGCTGCTGATTTTCTCCTGTTCAGGGCCTATTATTCATTTATTTATTTACTTATATTGGTGTAGCGCCTACAGGCCTAGACCAGTCTCAGGCACTTTACCAACATATAGTGAGTAACAGTCCCTGGCTAAGAAAGAAGGACCATTGATATGAGCATTAGAGCCTTTAGCAGGTACTTTGATATAGTTGATCATAATAGCCAGAGCAACAAACTGCCCTCAGCCAAAGAAGCAGCTTCCCTCTTTCCTTCTCCCTGCTCTGTAGTGTATTTACTGCTCTTGGTTTATTTTCTATCACTTCCACCTTCTCTCTGTATATATCTGTCTGTCTGCCTCTGCCTGTCTGTCTCCCCCAGCAGTGTTTCATGGCACTTGGTACTGATGAGGCCAAGTGACACAGTTCTGTTTGCCCAGGTGTATAACCTGCTACCAGTGAAGGAACTTCAGGGGTATCATCATGGCACAGACATGCTGCCGATGGATCCCCAGGAGGAGTGCATTGCCGCAGAGAAGATAATTGTGAATGGAGTCACCTATGCTCCAGTGTCGGAGCCAGATGAAGAGGACACTTATAGCATCTTAAAGGTAAAGTCTCCTCATCCTGTCCTTGTGGCTGTGGGGAGATGAGGACATTTAAACCTGCTGTGAGTGGCATGTGGTGCAGGGCTAGCTGCTCTGGAGTGCTGATCACGGAGCTATATCTGGAGCAAGTACAATGGCGGTGCAAGCTTCCACCATGCACTGTCCCTCATCAATGTGCTTCAGCTTTGACCTGGAAAGATCAGGTATGAGCACCTCTAGGGTGAGGCAAATGCTGTCTTCATGGGCTTTTCAATCCTTGATCTCTCTTCCACGGCTGCTAAAAAGGGGCGTGTTAGTGCTTATGGTGAAGGTGTTCTTTGAAAAGGGGGGCACCTGAGCCACTAAGAACTGGCCTAATACTCACCAGCTCATTTCACATAGCAATGAATGACCAGTATATAGGAACGCCTTGGATTCAGTGCTGATTTGAGACTAGACTGGAACTGGTGAACTACAAACAAAATAATCCATGTGCCCTTACCATTCCCCAAGACTAACGAATGCCCTCTGAGCTGGAACTAGATTGGAACCAGACATCTAGAGATAAGACTCTGTATTCCATTCCCTGATTCACTCAGACCTCTGACCTGGGGTTGGATTGGAAATTGGAACCAGTGCCCTAGAGATAAAAGGACCCTGTATCCTAATCCCTTATCCCTTTGAGCCATCCAGTCTCCCAGACCTGAGACTGAGTGTCATCCTGTGCTCTATGGGTAAGGCTAAGATTTCGCCACGGTTATTTTTAGTAAAAGACATGGACAGGTCACGGGCAATAAGGAAAAATTCACAGAGCCCGTGACCTGTCCGTGACTTTACTAAAAATAACGGGGGGGGGGGGGGCGCGCAGGGCTAAGTAGGAGGGGGAATGGAGTCCCAGGGGCTGCAGTGGGGGTGCAGCCATGGGGGGCACACAGCCCCCGCTCTGGAGCTGGCCGCAGCTGCGGGACAGGGGTGTGCGGCCCCTATTGCAGCTCCCACCTAGCCCTGGCTGCAGCAAGGAGGGGGAGAGTTTGGCGGGGCGGATGGCCCTGGCAAGCTGCAAGGGGGGCACGTGGGCCCTGTTGCAGCCGCCCGGCAGGGGTGCATGGCCCTGGCTGCAGCCCCCAGCAGAAACCACAAGGCTGGGGCACACAGACCCGGCTGCAGCCCTCGCCAAGCCTGGACGCCACAGGGCTGGGGCTGCAGGGTCCTGGTTGCAGCCAGTCCCAGCTGCAGGGCAGGGTCACACAGTCCTGCCTCCACCTCCTGAAGTGTAGAAATCACGGAGGGCCGGTAAAGTCATGGAATCCGTGACTGCTGTGACCTCCATGACTAAATCATAGCCTTATCTATGGGTAATAGGCTCCATATCCCATCAAGGAAAAGTGTCAAGGTTTCCTCCTTGCTCATTAAACCCCTAATACTGGTGTATGCAGTGGTGTTGTAGCCATGTCGGTCCCAGACCAGGTGAGTGAGGTAATATCTTTTATTGAGCCAATTGGTGTAAACTCAAAAGCTTGTCTCTCTCACCAACAGGAGTTGGTCCAATAAAAGATATTACCTCACCCAACTTGTCTCCCTAATACTGGTGTCAGTTCTGGAATTTCAACCTCAACCGAAATAAATAACAAAATGTGTGTTGGGTTTTTCCCTACAGGAAATGGGTTTAAAGGTCTTCACAAACTCCAAGGTGAGAAAGCCACATTATTGCCTCCAGTTCCCTCAAGTTGCTTGGGGTTACAGAAGTTCTGAAGGATTTCACAGTGAAGCCGGGATATCAGCACAAGCACTCAGGAGAACTGGTAAAGGCCAAAGGCCTCACAAGCATTCTGTTCTGAGCTGAGGGCGCATCTGTGTTTTGGGGTGAACGCTGTTGCTCATAGCTGGCCGCATGCTAGCTCTAGTGTTGGGACTGGGGTTGTGGATTGAGCATTTGGAAGTTTTTCCCACATCATGAGGTGACCACTCCGTCTTGAAGTTTGAAGTTGGGGCACACTTCTCCTGACAGAGTGAGGGGCCTGCTTTGATAGCCTCACCCTTGGAGGTTAATGGAACCAAATTGTTTCTGGGAGTTCTGAGGGAGAATATTATGCTGCTGGCAGACAAATCTGTGGGTAGCTCGCTAAGACTCTACAATGATCTTCCATCCTCAGGCATCAGTAGAGAGTTTCCCCAAGCACAGCTTTCTACAGAGTCATCATTGTCACGCTGTCTGGAGTGGCTCACAACCATGACTGTCTACCTCAGGGCAGATTGTCAGAAAACAGGGCAACACCCCAAACTGGTGGTGTATTCTATAGTTAGATTTCACCAAGCCAGGGACAAATGTTAACTCCTGGATCACTATATCAATCTTACCATGGAGTCACAGACAATCCCCTTAGATTCTCCAGTCTATCTTGCCACCCAGACAAACTGAACTTTGTGATAAAAAGTCACTTATACAAAAATCACCTCACATTTTAGAAGGCTTTCAGTCCCAAGAGACTAGTCACTTACCCCTAGATCTTACACCAAAGATAATGCTGGTAGCCAATTTTATAGTAAACTAACTGAAGGTTTATTAGCTAAGAAAAGGAAATTAGAGTTATTGAGAGGTTAAAGCAGGTAAAATATATGCATAGATGAGTCACAGTCTGTAATTCCAAATGGTGGCAGTGATGTAATAAACTGCCAGTTTCCCAAGTCTTTTCAGGGTACCCAGATTGTCTCTCCGCTTCGCATCTGGGGATCTCCGCTTCGCATCTGGTACACTTCCCTGTAAGAGTCCAAACAGTTCAGAGATGCAGGATCTTTCCTTGAATCCATACTTATAGCTTCTTCTCACCAAAAACAAGCTGACAGGGTTACTGCCCACGTGGGTTTTTCCTTTGATGACAGAGTGAGGAATGCATTTAGAGTGTTTGACCTCTGATCATCACACATAATGACCACTTGCTTTGAAATCTGCACTTTTCTGTTAAAGTTCTTCATTTGCATTGCACAAGGCTTCTTTCTTGTTTGATGGGTTATTTAGTTACAGGGTTTACACAATGTAAATGTTTGCTACTACATTATAATAGGATACAGATAAGTGAAAACAAAGCAAGTAACATCCCACTCGTTTTCATGAAGTTGAAACACCACATACACTCTGATACATTTAACAATCACTTTGATCTATACTCACTCACAAGTGAATTGGCCGGGAGCTGGCACCTGGTCAGTCAGGGTCACAACCATGGTTTATGGATGATTAGGGACAATTGAAGTGGGAGGGAGAAATCTTGATGATGGAATTAGTCAGCTTCAGCCTGGGTCTTCTGCCACTGGCACGTTATGGCACCAATACACCCCAGGTTTTTAGACCCTGATAGTGAATCCAGGTCTTTAGGTGGTATCCTTAGCTGCTGCCCCTGACCAACAGCTTTAGTGCTAATGGCCTACAAACCCACAGCAGCCATGTCCCGGTCCTCCAATTGGATGGACAGGCAGCACTCGCAGTGAGTACCTGGGCTATTTAAAGGCCCCACCAGGAAGAGGAAGCTGTCTGAGCAACAGATCATTGCCTGCTGATTGCTGCCTGGACAGCCTCACCTGACCCTGCCTTGCTGTCTCGCCTGGTCTGGCCTCCCTGATGCACTGACCTGACCCCTTGGATTGGAGCTTCCAGCTACTGACCCCTGAGAAAACTCTGACCACTGCCCCAGGCTGCCTCTGATACTGATCAACCTCCCAGCTGCTCCATCATCTGCCCACATTTGACCACTGCTCTGGACTGCCTCCGCCACCAGACATTAGAGAGGTTGAACCTGACCAATTCCAATATAAAGATTTTCTTAACTCTTATGCCATAGCTGCTATTCCAGTCCTGGGCTCCCCACACAGCTCTGCCAATGCCCCTCAGTACTGCCTTGCAGCCCCCCTGCTAGTCCAGTCCTGTTCAAATGGTAATAGTAGCTTCTATGATAAGCAATATCTATATAACCTTTAGGGCTAACCCAGGCCAAGCATTGGGGATCTTTTGCTTGTGTGATCCTTGCCCCTCAGACTCCAAGCAGCATAAAAAATACAGTTCCTCCTTATTAGGGCTTTTTATCCCTTTGCCCCTTCTCTGAGTTGCAAATTCAGTCATTGGGAGTAATTCAGTGGCCCGTCTCCTCTTCTTGGTGGAGGGGAACAATCAACTGATGTTCCACAATGGTTTGTCTGGTGTTGATGGCCCTTCTTTTGTGTCAGACTGGTATTTCACACTCGTTGATGCTTCTTTTCTGTCTGGTGATTCACAGTTACAGAGCAAACACTAAATATTACCTTAGAACATGGGATACAGATATTATAAGTGAGATTAATGGCTGCAGCTGCTTACAAGGATTCCGTAAAGTCTAAACACTGAACACATTTTTATAACTCTAATGCCTAGTTTAACAATACTAATACACAGGTGAGCAAAAAATGGCTGTTATTTTCCACACACGAAAAAATAAGGAAAAATGGGAAAATAATTTTTTTAAACATATTTTTTGTGGATTTTTAAAATTTTCATCCAAAATAAAAAAAGTTTTTTTTTTTTCAGTTTTCCAACAACCCCGCCCCCCCCCCCCCCCGAAACTGTTGATGGAAACAGTTTTTTTATGAGAATTTCCATTGAGTCAAAATAAAATCTTTGAGAAAATTGTTGTGACCAGCTCTAAGGCCGATCCTTTGAAAGGCTGGGGGCTTCGCAGTGATGGTGGAGCAGAAAATGACATGCTGGAGTCGTGATGTGACCCCTCAAACATGCTTCAGACATAGAACTTTCCATTCCCACCCTACCCACCACAACCGATTTGGGTGTCTGATTGCACCAGTGTAGCTGGAGGGGAAAGTGTCCCAGGGTGTGTCTAAATTGCAGTGGGAGGTGTAATTTCCAGGTCTGACAGACACACACGTGCTAGCTTTGATCAAGAGCTAGTGCGCTAAAAAGAGAAGTGTAGCTGTTGCAGCATGGATGGGGGGTTGGGACCCTACGTATGTACTTGGGAGGCTAGCCTGTCATGCCCTCACTGCTACACTTCTATTTTTAGCACACTAGCTTGATCACAGGTAGTGTAGTGTACATACATCTACCCAAGCTGGAAATTACACCTCCAGCTGCAGTGTTGATCTACCCTCAAAGATGGAAGCATCAGGCTGGTATTGATGCATTATATCTATGTTAATCAGTTGTACTCACACCACCCAGGACATGCAAGGGTACTGGACTCAGGTTACCCTGTCATGGCTCAGACCCTTCCAGCAGCGGTGGAGACAGTTCGAAAGTATTTCCCAGAGACATGGATTTGGGATTTAGTGCCTTTGACGTGAGTAGCTGGTTGTTGCTGTTTTAACATTCCCTTATTTTTTGTGATGATAATATGAATTCCTGATGGTTACTGAGCCTCTTTCATCATCCCAAAGTGCTTTTCAAACTCTGTGTATGCAGAAATCACTCAGCCACCTGCGGGCTGTTCCCCAATGGCAGATGTTTACAGTGCAGAACAACACTGCACAAACATCTAGAAAAGAAAGTGAAAAAGAGCCCCATTTCCAATTGAAATTGCAGGGGGAATCTAAGCATTTGGATTGTAATGACCCAGGGTGAGCCCCCCTCTTCTTCTTAAAAGGGTTGTGGGGTCTTTAATTATCACAAGTTGTCAAAATATCAGCTGTATGTGTTATCTGAAAGACAGCACCTCCTCTGGCACAACACCTCCCAGCACAATGGGCTCAGTGCTAATTCAGAGGGGAGAGCACCCCCTACTGAGTCCCCACATCACTCCCTGAAGCACTGCATCATACTCGAGCATTGAGCTCAGTGTGGACTCAGAGGGGAGAGCATTATCTACTGAGTTCCCCACATCGCTCCCTGGAACACTTGTGATTTCCTTCAGTGTCTGACCAGGCTGTGATCACGATCCTAGCTCTCTTTTTGTCACCAGCTCCAACGGAAGTGCTGAATTGCCCTTGACAATCCCTGATACCATCACAGAATGGAAAGCTAACGCATTCTGCACCTCAAGTGACACTGGCTGTGGCCTGTCCCGAACCGTGTCCCTCAGAGCCTTCCAACCCTTCTTCGTGGAGCTCACCCTGCCCTACTCCGTGGTGCGTGGCGAGGCCTTCACGCTAAAGGCCACTGTCTTCAATTACCTGACCCGCTGCATCAGGGTAAGAGACACTCACACCATCCCCGTGCAACCAAACCCACAGGCCACACTTCTCTGCTTCACAAACTCCTGTGTCTGTAGCTCTTTTTAGCCCTCGGTCTCCCTGCAGCCTCTGTCCTCCCCAAACACCTGTGCACCCAAGCCTCTATGCTCCTGTAACTCCCAAGCACCCCAAACCCCTGTAACTCCAAATCTCTACACCCCTGTAACCATCTACACTTCTAAACCCATGTGTTCCCTCAACCCCCTCTGTCCCTTATGGTACCACAAACCCTGTCCTGCCCAATTCTCTGCACATCCCATCTGCCGTACTGTCTGCATCTCTAGTTACTACTAATTTCCCTGGCCCCCTCCCCGATGACACCTCTCTGGACAATTGACAGGTCAGCATCTCACTGGCTTCATCTGCCGACTTCCGAGCTACCCCTGTGGAGAAGGAAGAGGACTCTTATTGTCTGTGCGTGAATGGATGAAAAACGGTGTCCTGGGCTGTGACCCCAATATCTCTGGGTAAGAAGCATTCTAGCTCTGATATCTTTGGGGGCCAGATGGAGTGGCACAGAAATCTTAGGGGGCAGGGACCTGGTAGCTCAAAAATCTGTTGGTAGGGGATTCAACTTCCCTAAGACCCTTCTTTGTGGTGTTTTACTCCCATCCTTGGTTGGGGAGTGATAAGCTCCTCCTCAGACAAGACAGAGAACCCTAGATGGTTTTCAGCTGTTGGACCCCTCCATTCAAAAGACACTGTCTGTACAGTGAGGACCTCCATCAACATACTCCTCTCTAACACACCAGTGAAAGATGAGAGCTGGCTGGGTCTCTTCTTTCAGCAAGAAAAGCAGGTTATAGTCCTTGGTTCTCACTTGGGCCAGAACAGTCATCCAGAATGAGGGTGATTTGTGATGAGACTGGAAGCCTGAGATACAATTATCACCCACCTGCTTCATACCTGCCCATATCACATAGTGGAGAAACCATTTAGTTGAGACACCCCATGGAAAACTTAAAGTCCTGGTTAAATGGCCATCCTGACTAAGAGAAGAGCCCATCTGAAAGAACTTAAATTGTTGTAAAATCCTTTGCTGATTTAGAGACAGGCATGAAGCCTATCCACTGATCCAAAAGAGATTTGAACTCTGAGGTATCTGAAATCCAGCTCAGATCTGTATACAGCTTTGTGGTTTGAGATCATCTCGCCACTGAATACAAATACAAGTGTGACAATGAGATTCATTACCTTTCTCCTTTATTTGATCTTTGTTTCTTCTTTCATTCTTCATTTGGCAGCTTTGTTAGTAATGAATCAGAGCTTAGCATTTCTCAAAGCCTCCCTGAAGTGTCTAGCTCCCCACTGAGCTCTTATTATAGCCCTGGTATCTGGCTGCTCAAAATCAGCAGACAGCCATTCCACCTCTGCCCTTCATCCCAGTGGAAATGTCTCCCTCTTTGCTTCACAGATATGAAGTGCACAGCAATCACCTATAACTATGGAGATATTTTTTTCAGAGGTCTAAACTCATGAGTAGACAGCACCAGCGGCTTTTCAAGTGGCCAAAGGCACATTCAACTATCATTCTGCACCTGCTGAGCCTGTGGTTGAAGCACTCCTTGCTGCTATAGAGGTAGCCAGGGTATGGCTTCATGAGCCAAGGGAGTAAAGTGTAGGCTGGATCTCCCAGGATCACTATTGGCATTTCAAAATCCCCATTGGTAATCCTCTGTTCTGGAAAGAGAGTCCCTGCTTGCAGCTTTTTGCATGTGTCATGCACCTTCTCTGACCATCCCATGTTGATGTTGGTAAAACTTTCCCAGTGATCCACCATAGCTTGCATTACCATAGAAAAGTACCCCTTTCTTTTGATGTACTCTGGCAAGGTGGTCTGGTGCCAAAATAGGGATATGTGTGCCATCCGTTGTCTCACTGCAGCTCAGGAACCCCATCGCTGCAAAACCATCCACTATGTCTGGCACACTGCTGAGAGTCATAGTCTTATGTAGCAGGAAACGATTAATGGCCCTGCACACTTGGATGACAGCAACTTCCCACGGTGGATTTCCCACTCCAAATTGATTCCCAACTGATTGGTAGCAATCTGGTGTTGCAAGCTTTCACACAGCGATCACCACTCACTTCTCCACTGTCTGTGCAGCTCTCATTTTGGTGTCAATGTGCCGGAGGGCTGGGGTGAGCTCTGCACACAGTTCCAGAAAAGTGGCCTTGCACATCCACAAGTTCTGCAGCCATTGCTTGTCATCCCATACCTGAAGAATGATGTGATCCCACCAGTCAGTGCTTGTTTCTCAGGCCCAGAACCAGTGTGCCACCATCTGCAGCTGCTCCGTCACTGCCAACAACAACCTTGAATTGTTTCTTTCCATGGTGCACAACAAGCTAGCCTGCAAGGAATTGTCATATTCCCCAGTGCTCCTCTTGAAGCTCCGGAAATTCTGTGGAATCAGGCGTGTTATGTTCACAATGCTCACCACAATAGTGCAGAGCTCTGCAGGATCCATGCTTCCCACAGAGATGGCGGATGCGCAGGTTTGCAGTGTTTTTGAAAAGAGGTGCAAAATATTATGGGATGCAGATATTATTATGGGATGGAGAAAACTGCATCATGGGATGTTGAAACCATGTTCCCAATCACTCCTGCATGACTTTTTTGCCCCCATGATGCATTGCAAACCCTTCCCAAAATACCCTGTGCTAGATGGTGGTGAGTTGCACAGTGCAATACTTACCCAGAGTGCACTGCTCGCTGCATCAATGCAGGCACTGTGAGTGTGGACGCACACTGCCGATACAAGGAGCATAGTGTGGACATTCAAAAGCAATTTAATTACTGCCGTGGCTGCACGTTGACCTAATTTAGGTCTACTTAATTTTGTAGTGTAGACATGCCCTTAATAAACTCCTGACTACCCTCCACTTAACTCCTTGGTTCTAGCCAATTGCGTCCCCAAGGAGCAGAATTTTTTCAAATACTATCCTGATTCAGCAGCTGTCATTGCCATTCACTGTCATTAGGCTAAAACCGTTTCCTGGGAAACATCTCAGGTGAGCACATCTGGAATAAGTGGTGCTGACCCTGTTAAGTAATTTGTGGATCTGATGGAGAATTTAATTATTTCTTCCCCTCATGGCCCTGATGGGCTAAACGGGAGCATTAACTGTTTGCTTGACTCAGCCAGGGCTCTATGGATAGAATCATAGATTCATAGATTCTAAGGCCTGAAGGGGCTATAATGACCCTTTAGTCCTGTGTAACAGAGGCCATCATCCTCAGCCAGAAATCGGAGCCATTACTCCCTGCACTCCTATCCGTCTTGCCCAATTCCTGCCAGGACTGGGAAGGCTGCTGCAGAGTGATCCTCATGTCTTGTCTGCACTGTTTTTTGTTTTGTTTTTTTTGCACTATTGTAGTGCACTAGTGATGTAGCTGCTGATGTCACTGATGTAGCAGCACCAGAACAAACTCTTAGTGTAGACACACTAACTGGTGTAACCTGTGACTTGCACTAGTGCCACGTGCCCTGGTTTGAAATGAAAGTGTCAGAGTAGCCACCTGCAAGAGTTGGTGGCTGTACTCTGAGGCCACCAAATAATTTGTGGTGAGGATCCCTGTCTTAGACCATGCCTGCACTGGGGTTTTTCACACAGATGTAGCTGCACCAGAGCAAACCCTTAGAACAGTCCTGCTTCACTGGGGTGAGTCACTTTTCACACCAGTGAAGCAAGGCTGTTCCCAGGGTTTGCTCTGGTGCAGCTGCATCTGTGTGAAAAACCCAGTGCAGGCATGGTCTAAGGTACTACTACCATGTCTACACTACAAACTTATGTCGACTCAAGTTACATCGGCATACAGCTGCCACAGTTAGCACATTACTTGTATGCATGCATACTTGGCTCCTTATGTCAGAGATACGCGTACTTACCAGGAGTGCTTGTATCGATGCAGAGTGTGGTGCACCATGGATAGGTATTCCACTGCCACTCGTCAAAATGAGAGGTGCACTAACAGTGGAGAAGTAAGTGACGATCACACTGTAGAAACGTGCTATGCCAAATTGCTATCAGTCAGTTGAGAATCACTTTCGAGTCAGGAAATTCACCGCAGGGGCTGTTGTCATGCAAGTAAGAAAAGCCATTGATCACCCCCTGCTATGCAGAACTGTGATTCTTAGCAGTGTGCAGGACATAGTGGATGGATTTGCAGCAATGGGGTTCCCAGACTGCGGTGGGGTGATAGATGGCACACATATCCCTCTTTCGGCACCAGACCACCTTGCCTCAGAGTACATCAACAAAAGAGGCTACTTTTCTGTGGTTATTCAAGTGTTAGTGGATCACTGACATCAGTGTTGACTAGTCAGGGAAGATGCATGACATTCGCGTCTTTAAGAACACAGAACTGTTCAGAAAGCTGCAAGCAGGGACCTTCTTTCCTAACTGGCGGATTACCAGTGGCAATGTTGAAATGCCAGTTGTGATCCTGGGCGACCCAACCTAACCCTTGCTCCCCTGTCTCATGAAGCCATGCACCGGCCACCTCAACAGCACCAAGGAATATTTCAACTAGAGGCTCAGCAGGTGCAGAATGACAGTGGAATGTCCTTTTGGTCATTGGAAGGGGCACTGGCATTGTTCACTTGCATAATATCTGTTCCTAGATATCTATGTTTCTATGCCTGGTTCAGAGCTGTGCCTGCACAACCTCTTCTCCCCACAAGCCCAGAAGCTCCAATATCTCCTGTCTGTTCCAGGCAGGAGCATGTCTGGAGTGCGTAGCTGGCATGTCAGCTGAGCAGTTGCACTCGACAAGAGAGAGTTGCTAGGTGTGCCCACCAAGCCGGGTACCCAAGAAAAGGAATTTCAAAAATTTACAGGGCTTCAAAGGGTGGACGGCGGGGGGGGAGGGAGGGGGGGGCTTCTGGTTTCTGTGACCCCTGGCCAGCAGAGTTCACAATGGTGACCAGAGCAGTCAGTGTGGGGCATTGTGGGACAGCAGCTGGAGGACAGTAACAGTCAACATAAGCAGTGGAGTATTTACACTATCACTGCATTGACCTAAGGACATCAAACTTGGCTCTATGCCGCTCGGGGTGGCGATGTTATTAAGTCGGTGCCACAGGGCACTTATGTCTGTAGGAACCAAACTGAAATATAGACACATGCACAACTAGATTGACATGAGCTGCCTTGCATCAATCTAACTTTGTAGTGTAGCCCAGGCCTACATGAGATGTGACATGAGCTCTCTCTCTACAGAGAGGTTTCCATGTAATCAATGGTGCTGAAGAGTGGAGCACCATGGAAATGACATTGACACCCCTGTAGCTGCAGTGCCTGGCAGAACACTTATCTCTCTTTGTTTCAGGTAATGTGAATTTATCTGTGAGTGCAGAGGCCCTGAAGACGGAGCTGCCCTGCGGAACGAGGTAGCAGTGCTCCCTGAGACAGGGCAGAAGGATACAGTGATCAAACAGCTGTTAGTGGAGGTATGTGGGCTGCTTAGTCCCTGCGGTATAGAGAAGTGGTAAGTTTTCACACAGTGTGACGTAGGCAATAAGCCGCACTATAATGCTCGGTGTAGGATAGGAAAACAGTAATATCGTATATAGAGTGTGACACTATAACTGTCCGTGCCTCCTCTGTTACAGGGAAGCTGTGACAACTTGCTACATAGCCTAACAGAAGCACACGTGTGGGAGATTCAAAGCACCTAGGGGAATTAGGTGTGCTTTGGAAAATCCCACCCACTATAGGATATAATACTGTATATTCCCTTACAGAAAAAACATTGCATAGTGTGCCAAATAAGCATAACATGGTAACATTGCATAACCTCTCTCTTTCCTAGGGCAGCAATGGTTGCTGACATTGTTACCCAGTGAAATGAAATAGCACAGGGTAATGCTGCATACCCTCACCTTTGCAGGAAAGCAATAGCTCATTATACAGCATCTATAATCAGTAACAAATGATACATAAAGCTGCATAGCCTCTCTGTGTGTCATAAAAAAGCAATGATAACTAATGACATTTCACGATACCAACAGTAACACCAGTTATAATAATGTGTAATATTGTCCCTTCCTATTATCCGTATACCCTATTGCTGTCCTTTAATGGAAAGAGAAAATCTGCAGCATTACAGTATGTAGAATTGCTGATATTCCACCATGTAGTAAGTTGTCTTTAACTTATCGCATCACCTGATGTTAGCAATGACACATAGTGCATGTCCTCTCTGTTATAGGGGCATTAAGGTACCATCTTGCACAGTGTGCTTCAGGTAACTAGTAACCCATGCAATAGAGCTGCACTATTCTTCCCTTGGATGTGAAGAGACAATAACTTATTAGTAGCTGGTTTTTATTTTATTCTAACCAATTATTATTTTATGAATCTACAAGCATCAGTCCATGGAAATTTGCAAATCTCCCTCTTCCTCTGATTCACCCACTTGGCCCTTTACATTTCTCTCTGTCTTCATTCATTGTCTCTCCAATTTTGTCGAACTCTCTCTTCTCCCCACCTCTCCTGCTGCCTCTCTGTCCCTTTCTGAAGATTCCCCGCCCTGTCCTCACACAGACTTTGTTCCTGATGCCAGATGCTCAGTCTGCAGCTTCTCACCTTTCTCATTTTCCTTCCCCTCCCAAGCCTGAAGGGATTGAGACGGAAGCAACCTTCAACTCTCTGCTCTGTGCAAATGGTAAGGACCTCTCTGCTCTTTCTTCATCTATGTCCTTTGCCAGCGGATGAAGAGTGACAGCCCCTAGGAGGGAGTGGGATTATTTGGGAGACTCTTGAGGGTGCAGTGAGAACTTGGGGTGTCAGGATAGCGACTAAGCAATGGTGGGGATGTTTCTGTGTGGAGAGTCGAGGCACATTTCCTAATCATGAGGACATTGCTTGGAACATTGAGATCTAGGGCTTGACAAAGCCCCGGAGAATAGACTGCATGAGCAATCCTGGCCCAAGTCCCTGAAGGATGGGCTTAAAGGGGTTTAACAGGACTTTTCCATCTCTAATCTCTTATTCTATGGAGTGAAATTACAAACTGGATTCTACCATCTGCCAATTGCCAGCAAACAGGAAGGGCCAAAGAACTGGAGACTGCAGTTTCCCATCGGGCCAGGTGGTGCACCTCACTCCATAGAAAGAGCGGAGTGTTTCCCATGGGTCACAGGACCCCAAGCCAGAGGGGACAGTTGGGCGTCTCACTGTCCAGCTAGGAGGAATGGAGCTGCTGAAAGCAGGGGTTCCCCATGCAGGGGGCGGGTGGAAGGCAGCATTCCAGGTTCTGCTCTGGGACCCATTCACTGCTCCCATTCACTGCTGAGCATGGGGGCATTTTATTGCATCCTATCTGTCTGATTTTTTCCCTCAGGAAATTCAGAAGCAGGGAAGATTTCCCTGAAGCTTCCACTGAACGTGGTGCAGGGCTCAGCCAGAGCCTATGTGACAGTGCTGGGTGAGTGCAGCAACTCAGAAAGGACCTGCCCTGGCAGCTGCGGCCACTGCTCCTTGTCTGCCTGCTGTGCCAGCCTTTCCACCTGGTCAGCTACTCACTCCCTTCATCAGTGTCCCCATCATCTCTCCATTCATCTCTTCTTGTCTCTTTTCCTGTTCCTGTTCTCCTTTCCCTGACCTCCCTTTATCAGTCTCCCTGTGTGTTGGCCTTTCTGTCTAAGTATCCCTATTCCTATCCCAGACATCTTCCTACCCTTCCTTCTCCCCATTCTCTCTCTCTGTGTTTCCTCTTTCAGGGTATGGCTCTGTCCTGTTTTTCCCTCTGTCCTTCTCTCTCACCTGTTACTGCCTGTGCTCTGTGGTGCACTCTGCCTCCGCAGGCCACCTCTGTGCGACACTGACTCCCTGTGTCTCCATCCCCAGGTGATATCCTGGGCACAGCCATGCAGAACCTGCAGCAGCTCCTCCAGATGCCCTTCGGCTGTGGGGAGCAGAACATGGTCCTGTTTGCCCCCAACATCTACGTCCTGGACTATCTGAATAAAACGGGGCAGCTGAGCGAGGAGACCAAATCCAAGGCCATCGGATACTTAGTCAGTGGTGAGGAGGGACGGGGCTTTTCTTTCTTCACTTGCTCCCTTCCAAGGTTGTGCTGGGAGCTTTCTGTTTCTGCCTGACCTGCAGACAGAGCTTCCCTCAGCTGAGGACAGAGGGACTGGGTTGTGTATCCGGGGAGTGGGGTCCCCATTCGACACACTCTTGGCTCACTCTTGTCAGTTGTCTGAGCACTACGGATACGCGCACTCATTGCTCCACGAGAGCTACTGGCTGCTGTGTCCATCCTATGAGTCACTGCTATAGTGTGGAAATGCTGCACACAGTAGCCAGGTGAAATGGCTTCTCAGCCTGGGTGCTCTAGCTAACCAGACTGTGTGGTACTCCCCCTACTGGAATACGATGGTGCTGCCCATGTGTTTTATGTCAGTTCCCTCTGCTGACTAGCTCGTGGGATGGAGACGTGTATGTTTATGTACCAGTGCTGGCTAGTACACATCAGGCCTAGGAGCCCCTTTACTGGCTGAGCTGGTGAGCTGCTCTCTCACCCCCTACTGTTTTTTTTCTGATGTATAAATCCTGCTTTAACTTTCCATTTCAGGTTATCAGAGGCAGCTGAATTACAAGCACCTGGATGGCTCTTACAGCACATTTGGGGAGCATTACAGGCAGCCGGGGAATACCTGGTGAGATTTCTTGCCAGTCACGCCGCCCCTAAACCTCCTCTGTTATATAGTTATAAAGGAAGTGTTAAATTTTAGTCAACTGGTGATGCTGTTAAAGGCCTGAGGGCTCGCTGGAGCTTTCACAGTCCCTTGGCATATCACATCAAAGGGAATAGGCTTCATCAGCCTGCTGTGTATAAAAAGCACCTGTTCCCACTGGCCCTGAGGAGAGAGAGAACTGAAGAGGCAAAGGGGATGGGATGGTTTCAGATCATTTTTGAAAAAAGATGAAGAGATCCAGGGGAGGCTGTTCCAGACAGGGAGCTGCAGAGGGGAGACTCTCATACCCGTAGTGGTGGAACTGGGTTAGAGGTAGAGAGCAACCTGGTGCTAGATAGGACCATAGGAATTGCTATGCCATCGATCGCCCATTATCAAGATCATTAATAGGTATATTAAACAACACCAGTCCTAGTACTGAACCTCGCAGCACCCCACTGTTAGCCTTGTGCTATGATGGAATTGATCATTTAATTCTAGTCTTTGTTTTCTGTCCCTGAATCAATTTCTGATCCACGACAACATTTTGACCCTCATCCCATGATTATTCAATTCATTTAGACTTTCCAAAAGGCTTTCGAGAAGGTCTGTCATAAGAGACTACTGAAGAAATTATGTCAATCAATTCTCTTTCATTCAGCACTTTATTGACATGTTCAGGGAATTCTAAGAGATTAGTGAGACACAATTTTCCTTTGCAGAAGCCATGCTGCTTAGACCCCATCAGATCATGATCTTCTGAATCTTTTATTATGCTATTTTTAATTGTCATTTTGACTAGTTTACTAAGTACAGGCAAACTGGTGTATAACTCCTTGGAACTCCCATGGAGCCCTGTTTAAATATAGCTTCAACATTTGCAACCCTGCGACCCTCTGCTATAAGAGCTGTATTTAGCATGAAGAGGGCTCCTAAGTTTGAGAGACTGGTTGTGTCCAGGGAGGATTTTATAAACAGGAAGAGAGAGCTTAAACTGGATCCTGAAATCAGTGTGAAGGAGACTGTGGAGGTGGGTGAAGGTGGAGGCAATGTATTCATGCTCTCTGCCCCATGGCCACCAGCTCTCTGGCCCCTGCTGCTTCCCCTCAGGCTGGCGATGCCCCAGGACCCCATCCCCTCCAGCAAGCACAGGGCATGGGAGGGAGCTCTCACCGCTGTCCGCACTCTGTCGCAGGCTGACGGCCTTTGTCCTCAAGTCCTTCGCGCAGGCCCGCTCTCACATCTTCATCGAGGAGCAGCACATCCAGGACGCCCTGGCCTGGCTCGCTGGCAAGCAGAAGGAAAACGGCTGCTTCAGCAGCTCCGGGACGCTCCTGAACAATGCAATAAAGGTGACGTATCTGCGCAGCTGGCTTCCCATGGGACCGATACAGGACTTCAGTGACATGGAGAGAGCTACAACTCCGCATGGGAACAGCTCAGACACTTCAGCACATGGGGCCAGGGTGGGAGGAGCAGGGGATGACATGGGCCTGGGAACTACCCTGGAGATACGGATGGGCAGATACTGTACTGTACGTGGGACCTACTATGGGGAGGAGAAAGGAGGGGGCAGATACATGGTAACTACCATGGGAGGTAAATGGGGACAGAAACGCAGAGTGTGTCTACAGGGCAGATGGGAGTGTACTTCCCAGCACAGGTAGACAGCCACGAAAATAGCAGTGTGGCCATGGCAGCTCAGGCTAGTTGCCCCAGTACATACTCCAAGCTTGAGCATGACTGTATTTGGGCAGCTAGCCAGAGCTGCCACCCATGGCCACACTGCCTTTGTTAGTGTACCAGCTTGGGCGGAGCTGGTGTGTGCATGTCTCACGTTCTCCGCTGCAGTGTAGACATACCCATTTGTGAGAGCTATCATGGGGCATGGCAAGAGTGGGCAGATAAAGGGCATGAGGATGTAGTATGTAGAGGGCCCAGCGGGGAAAGGCTTTAGGTGCTGCGTGGGGTTAATGTGTCTCTCTCTGTGGTTCCCTGCAGGGCGGGGTGGACGATGAGGTCACGCTCTCTGCTTACATCACCATCGCACTGCTAGAGATTCCTCTGCCCATCACTGTACGTATCCACACGCACAAAGTCCCCTTCATGAGTTCCCCTGGGTCAGCAGCCTCCCCTCTCCCCCACTCCCTATACCCATCCGAGTCCTGATAGTGGCAGCCTGCTGACCTGATAAAGGGATCTCTAAGGAAAGGAGGGAAAAAAACAGTCTGAAAAGGCTTTGGCTCTGGCTCCAGAATGAGACGGTCCCCAGGCCTCAGAAGCAGCTGGGTGTGCAGTACTGGTTCTGGCCGAGCTCTGCTTCTTTGATTGGCTCTTTATTTATTTGTTTTTTTTTAATATGCACAATGGAAAAAAAGAATCCCAAATTCATGTCAAAAGAGCTGTAGTGCTCGGTCACTGTCTCCTGTGTGTCTGGCTGCAGCTCAGATGGGTCTGACTGATGGAAGCTTTTCAGCCTGACAGCGTGGCTACTCCCTTCTTCATTATTCCTGTTTGTTTTATATAGTCTCTGTAAACGTACTAGGGGTCTAGTGTTAGGGGGCTTATTCCTTCACCCTCTCACTTCCCTGGTCCTTCTCGCATGAACAGAGAGCAGCAATACCCAAAGTCCAAAGGCGCAAACAATTTGATGTTTATTGGGGTAAACTTCCAGCAAGCATGATTCCAGTTTCCTTCTTCAGTGTCCCCCTTCCCAGCTCTGACACCACAGAGCCTTGCCTGTGTCCCTGTTCCCATTCCCTGTTCCCATTCCCAGCCAGCGAAACATGATTCTAATTCCCCCACCCCCAGTCCCTGTTCCCATCCCCCCCTTACTTCCTGATTGACTGCAGACTATATAGTAAAACTTGAGTTCTGCTTAGGTATACCTTAACCAATCATTTTACTGAAATTTAACTAACCAATAATATAAATAAAATATATGGAGATATACCTAGCTCATAGAGCTGGAAAGGACCATCGAGTCCAGCCCCCTGCCTTCACTAGCAGGACCAAGTACTGATTTTACCCTAGATCCCTAAGTGGCCCCCTCAAGGATCAAACTCATAACCCTGGGTTTAGTAGGCCAATGCTCAAACCACTGAGCTATCTACTTATCCTAACATATTGTAACATGGTTATTTAACCAATATCCCACCACCTTAATTGGTTTACACCCAACAAAATTAATTATACAGCAGACAGAAACAATCACAGAACCAAACTGAGATTATACAGACAAACAATAGGGAAGTGGAGACGATAGAAGAACAAAGAGATGAGGATTTCACATCCCAGCTATTGATAAGTGAGTTCTTGCCAGACAGGATGCTATCAAACTAAGTTTCCTTTTACATTTTCTAGGCTCTTCCCTTTCTCTGGAGGTGATAGGAATATCAGGACAGGATTGTATTCCTAACAGCCCAATAGCACCTTATTTCAATGTGACTAGTTTGGAATGTAAGGATGTGACCGTACATTTCCCAGTTTATGGCTGCCTCTGCTGCTTAGCTGAAGGCCTTAGCCTAAGAACAGAGCTTCAGACTGTCACTGTAAGAGAAGGCCCTTACACAGACAGACAGTGATTTTGATTCTTTCTTTTATACCTCTATAACTAGCTAAGTGATAAGAATACACCTACATTCTTAAAGTATAGGCCTTTACAGACAGGCCTGAATATCTATATCCTAACATCTAGTCATGCTTTTCATTGGATGAATGACTGGGAGGGATTATATACTAGTTGACAGCTGTTGGCTCATTGCTATCCATGGCAGAGTCTGCTTCATTTGCCTTCCACATGTTTTCTTGGTTAAAATTCAATAAATAGCCCTAGACACCTCAGATTACCTTAATTTCTCCAAATTGTGAAGGCCTTGTATCTAACATGGCTACCCCATGGAAGGCAGGAATGTGATTTTTGTAACTGCTGAGGCTGTCTCAGCTAGACACATTTAAGCCACATTTCTGTGCTCAGTGGCCCACAGTGATGGATGGGGTGACCAAATTACTACAAGAGTCTGAGTTCACTGGGACCATGCAAGTGACTGGTGTCAAACAGTCACTCATCCCATCACCAGCATCTGTGTTATATTAGATCCACTGCCCCTCTTATTTAAATCCATCTGTGCTCTGTGGCCATGAGATGACAGCCTGCACAGGCAGTGCCCAAAGCCTAGCTCATATCGTCACACTGCAAACACTGATTATTTCCCCTCTATGCTCCCCGCAGCACTCTGTGGTCCGTAGTGCTTTATTCTGCCTGGAAACAGCCATGGAGCAGGGAGGAAGCCACGTGTACACAAAGGCACTGATGGCCTACGCCTTCACGCTGGCAGGGAAGGCGGAGAAGCACAGGGCACTGCTGGACTCGCTTGATAAGGAAGCTGTGAAAGAGGGTGAGACCTGTTTATGGGCTCTTCTTCTGCATCCCGGTCCACTGGCCCTATGTAGCCTGGCAGGAGAAGGGTTTGATTGTTATTGCTATAACCTTCAGTCTGTACTGCGGCAGGTCGGGATTATTTAGCCTCTTCACACATTTTAGATCAATGAGCCTTAAAAACCCTGGCACTGGCCATTCCTGGGATCTGACTCATAAAATGTGGGAGACACAGGCACAGGTGCAGCAACCTAATTAGACACTGAGAGTTTCCACATCTGGACTGTATCAACCCACTAGAGGGATTATTTAATACCTTCATGCTTTGTATTGACATGCCCAGCAAGGGTTGGGACTCCATTCTCCATCCTCAGTGACAGTATGTCAGTAACCCTCTTGGCAAAAAACAGATATTCGGTAATAAACATTTCCTTTTCTCCTCCCTCTCCCTTCTCCCACTGCAGATGGCTCCATTCACTGGCAGAGGCCCGGGAAGCAGCCAGAGGCTGATCTCCCGTTCTATCACCCCCGTGCTCCCTCCACCGAGGTGGAGATGACGTCCTACGTGCTCCTCGCTTACCTCCCCACGCGGCCGGCACCATCCCAAGATGACCTGTCATTAGCAGCTCAAATTGCAAAGTGGATCAGCAAGCAGCAGAATCCCAACGGGGGCTTTTCCTCCACCCAGGTGAGCTGTTCCCATCCCCAGCCTCAGACACCCAGGGCAGGAGGGGGAGGCAGGAGATCTATATATCAGGTTGCCAGAGAAGAACGAGTAACCCAGCATTGGAACAGAGACAGACTCCTTCTGGGGAGGGGGAGGGGGCGACAGTGTCCTCGCTGCAAGGTTTAGAAAACCTCTGTTTCTGAGGGGGTTAGATCATGGGATAGTCACAGCATGGAGCATGGCTACATCAGATCCCCATAGGCCTTAGTGGGCTAATGAGGCAGGAGACTGGACAAGTGATGCTCTTGTGTACAGAGGGCAGACTTGTCGCCCTGAGCATCCACCAACGTGACGCTTTCCTCAGCTCCCCCCAGCACTGACCCCATCCAGCCCAGCCAATCCAGCTCGGGAGCTGAGGACTCCCCAGAGAAGCAGCAGCAGCTAGCCACTGCCAGACACACCTTGGTGGAACTAGGGTGACCAGATGTCCCGATAAAATCGGGACTGTCCCTATATTTAGGTGTTTGTCCCGCATCCTGCTCCGCTTTTTTTTTTGCTCTGCCGGCGACCCCCCCGCCCCATGTGTCCCGATATTTTCGTCCTCTCATCTGGTCACCCTAGGTGGGGTGGGGGCACCATCCCGAGTTATGTAGAACCAGAAAGTGCCACCTGATTAAAGGCAGCCCAAAACACATCCCTCTTGAAACAGTGCATGAAGTGTTTCCCTTTGGAAGACTACTTCACGGAGGGATTTGGTTAACACAGTAGGGTTGTAATTCTGTTTTCCTGCTGCTGAGGCACGTGGGTGCATCTGCCTCTGTTATCTGTCTGCCCTGTCAGCTGTCCCTTCAGGTTGCTCCTTCACGGGAGGGTGGGTGGCTTCTTCCCTCAGCTCCCTGTAGTGGAGTGTCAGAATTCCCAAGGCCTATGTTCCCAAAGGTACTTAGACACTTGGCTGCTTTCAGTGGGAGAAAGGTGCTTAAATACCTTGGAGGATCTGGGCCCAGGGAATAGGTGAATGGCTTGTGGGAATGATGGGTAGAGAATGGGTGGAAATGGGAAAAGCCGACCTTTCTGAGCAGGGCGGTGCTGTGTGGGAGGAGCCAGTGGGGTAGGGGCTCCAGGCCCATAGAAATGGCTCATTCATTCCCTTGGGCGCCTGGGCCCATCTCTTGTCTGGCAGGACACAGTGGTGGCGCTCCAGGCCCTGTCCCGATAGGGAGCCTCTACTTACACCAAGAGCGGAGGAGCATCCACAGTGACCCTGCAATCCACAGGGAACTTTCAGACCCAGTTCCAGGTGGATCACACGAACCGTCTGCTGCTCCAGCGTATGGCACTGGCAGAGGTGCCAGGGGACTACAGCATGGGGGTGACAGGAGAAGGATGTGTCTACGTGCAGGTGAGGGGCCCAGGGGCAGGGGGAGAGGGACAGGCTGCTGCTGAGGGCGCCTGGCTCATCCTGGAGATGGCAGGGTGAGGTGGGATGGGTAGGGGAGGGAAGGGAAGGGAGAAAGAGATGGGGATAAGGATGAGAAAATAGGAAAAGGTGTGAGGAGAGAGCATGTCCAGAGTTAGGGAATGGGGAGCTAGTGAGAGGAGGAAGGAGAAAGAGAAGACAAAGGAGGGAATGAGATGGACCGGGGGAAGGAGGCAGAGGAGATAAGCAGAGAGGAGATACGCGCAGGCTCACATAGAACTGTGCATTCTCTTCCAGACCAGCCTGAGGTACAACATGCTCCCCAAGCCGGAAGAGGCACCATTCGCGCTGGAGGTGCACATGGTCCCCGAGACGTGTGAGAGCCCCCAGGTCCACAGGACTTTTAGCATTGCCATAAACATCAGGTAACTCCCCTCACAGGCCCAGGCCTTCCGGAGCAGCCCTAGCTTAGGTGCCGACTTTCTAATGTGCCAAGGGGTGCTCCCCCCCGAGGCTCTGCCCCCATTCCACCCCTTCCCTGAAGGCCCCACTACTGCTCTGCCTCTTCCCACCCCCATCACGCCCCCGCCCGCCTCTTCCCACCCCATTCCACCCCCTCCCCCAAGCGCGCCCCACCCTTGCTCCGCCCCCTCTCCGCAGCTCCTCCTGGACGCTTCAGGGCAGGAGGCACTGGGGAGAGGGAGAGGCGCTGATAGGGGGGCTGCCGGTGGGTGCTAAGCACCCATCACTTTTTTTCGGTGGATGCTCCAGCCCTGGAGCACCCATGGAGTCAGCGCCTTTGAGCCCTACGGCTGGGGATGGGTCACTCCAGGAGATTGCACGTGGACAAGCAGGTGGGGTGGGAGATGCTACAGATCGGGGGAGCGTGCACCTGTGCCAATCAGAGTTGAGGTGCATCAGCTCTGTGCTGAGATGTATTAAACCTTGTTTCATTTCCTGCTTGGTCTCCCAGTTACACAGGGAAACGCCCCGTCTCCAACATGGTCATTGTTGACGTTAAGATGCTGTCAGGATTCATCCCTGTGAAGTCATCAGTGAGGAAGGTAACAGCCTGTTCTGTGTATGGGCTATAGCCCCCCCAGAGCCCCTTGCCTTCAGCCCCACCTGAGAGGTATCTGGCCCCCAGTGGGCTCCAATTCATGACCCCTCATATTATGGGTGCAGCACTAGGGCCCCCCATGTCTTCTGTTTCTCTGACCCCATCTCTTCTTTTCCACTGGAATCCTGAAGGGTCTGAGAGTCCCCACCCCACTTCTGTCACAGGGGCCAGTTCAGATCAGCCTTTCACCTGCAGATTTCCCAGCTGCAGGATCTGCAGTGTAGACAGCAGCTCCTTCCATGTCTGACTCCAGCCTGGGCTTATGGAGACCTTGTGCAGTGACCCCAGCATTGCAGACAGTGTTAGCCAGTCTAAGACCTAGAGAATGAGGAAGAACTATTAGGTCTGTTTGACTGAGGCTGGGTATACTGGAATTGGTGCTGCCTTTGATTGTGGTCCAGCCCCTCAGGTGCACTTTACACCTCAGTCCACCAATTGGGTGGGGACACATACTCCGCCTCTTCCCTGACAGCACCAGGGGAAAGAGGTCCGGGGGTTCTCCATCGCTGACCATTTTTAAATCGAGATTGGATGTTTGTTTTTGTCTAAAAGATCTGCTCTAGGAATTCTTTTGGGGAAGTTCTCTGGCCTGTGTTACACACATAGGTGTAATTTGACATCTGTATTTGTGGCAGGGGGTGGGGGCAGCTCCAGTCAGGGCAATGGGGCTGCGCATGTGGGTGGGGGGACAAATTCCACACCTGCCCAAGGATTGCAGTTTGGGGGGACAACACCCCCCAGTGTCCCCAAACTACACCCATGGTTATACAGGAGGTGAGATTACATGATCACAATGGTCCTTCTGGGCTTGGACTCCATGAATTTGTGAAAGCATCCCATTGCTTAGGGCTGTGGGGTGGTTCGAAGGGGAGCTCAGTAACATCCTGCTTCTCTCCCTTGCCTGCTGGCAGCTGGAAGGACATCACCACATCCACCGCACAGAACTGAGCACCAACCACGTGCTGCTCTACATGGAGCAGGTGAGTGGCTGCACGGGGCCGGGATGGGCCAAGGAGAGTCACCCCCAATGTACTCCCAATAGAAATGCCTGGGGGAGGGGATCTCCCAAGCCTCAGCTGGGAAAGACAAACCCATGTATTCCTGCCCAGTGTTTCCCTTCAGCACTTCCCCAACACAGAGCCAGGGCCCTGATCTCCCCCCACCTACGGGTACCAGGGACGGCGGCTCATACCCTGGGGTTGGGCAGGGCTTATCCCACCTCCCTCAGGGCCTGAATCCCTGCCAGGCCCTGCAGCCAAGGGGGGCAGATGCTGGACCTGCAGGATCATGGGGGGCACCAATGGGGGGAGGAGATGTGGAAGGAGAGGGTGAAGTGGCTCAGAGCTTCCTGAGCCTCGTCTGTTTCCTTCTCAGGTGAGCAATGTGACTCAGAGCTTCTCCTTCGCGGTGGAACAGGACTTCCCCGTGCAGAGCCTGAAGCCAGCGGTGGTGAAAGTCTATGATTACTATGAGACAGGTGTGTGTGCGGGTGGGGCTGGCAGCAGTGGGCCTGGTGGGCCTGTCATAAGGGGGGAGAAGTCACATTCAGAGCCACAGTGAACCTGCTGGGATATGGGATTGAGCATCTCCCTGCTCCAGGATGAGAATGCGGGGCACACAGGGTTTACATGCTAGGGATCATCCTGCACTGACCTCATGCTCGCACCATGGGAGGCTCTGAGGACCCAGACCCCTCGGTCTGCTAATCCACGTAGGTTAGAGCCAAAGGGATCTAGGAGGGTCCTGGGTTCAGATCCTGCCCTGGGATCCCAGCTCTGGGTGTGACCTGGGGGAGGCACATTCACTCCTCTGTTCCCAGCTAGGAAATTGGGGTGACAAAACCAGAGGCCAACGGCAACCCCAGTGGTCGTGTGTCAGGCGAGGTGCAAATGGACATAGGGCACTTGGCACAGACTCACTGGAGATGCCTGTTGTGCTGTAGCCTTGGGATAACCTTTGCCTTCCTCTCATGGAGCCCAGCTGAGGTTCCTTCAGTGCCCTTGGAGACAGGGCTCCCTCCTCTCCTGCCTGAGATCTCTGGTGCGGTGCCAGCTCTCTGCCGCAGGGCCTGGTGGAAGTGTGAGGAGTCTTGGTTGGGTCTCACACAGCCCTGATCACATCTCCCTTCCCTTGTGTCTTCCAGATGAATTTGCCATTGCTGAGTACAGCGCCCCCTGCAGCAAAGGTAGCGTATGAAGAGACGACTGTGAGGTTTTCAGACTGCTCAGGGCTGCTCAGTTAGAACAGTGCTGAAACCCAGCCTGAGTCTCCTCAGCCTGTCTGAAGGGTTGTAAAAGTTGCTGTTCTCTTTTGCCCCATGTCCTGGGGTGGTCTGCCAGCACCCCTAAGTGCTCAGGGGAGAAGGGAACACCAACTCCCCCGCATTGTCAAGTTCCAGATTCAGGCCTTGAGTCTGAGGCAGCAGGCTTGGTTAGTCCCAAGATTACGTTCTCCCCCTCAGTCAAAACAAGTCTCTGCTTCTTTCTGTGTCTGTTGCTGGGACAGAACAAGAGCAAGTCCTTCCAAAACCCAAGCTTGGGATCCCTCTTCTCATCAGGGCTTTTTTTAAACAGGCTGCAAAGCAAAACAGATTAATGAAAAAACATCTTCCAGGGTTGGGGTGACTCAACACTGCTGGGAAAGGGGTCGGGGCTGAAGCCCTGAATGTTCTAGGGATGCGTCCGGCCACTGTGGTAGAGAAGCCATAGTCTGGTCAGGGCAGTGTCTCTGCAGCTCCAGAATGAGGTGACCTACAAGAGGGAAAGCTTCCCCTCCGTGAGTCATTGATTCCTCTGTAACTCTCTCACATTCTCTTTTCCCCATCATAGCCAATGTTGAGCAGGAAAATGCGTGAGTGATGGAGCTGTATCCTGGGCCCTGCTGAATCCTCTCTGCTCATCTCTGCATGCAGCAATTCCCCCAGGCGAAGTGGTTTGATATAGTGGTGAGGAAAACCCCTCAGCACCATATAATTAATGTTATAAATAAATTGTCATGATTCTGATCAGATGCTTGTGGCCTCTTTCCTGGTTACTAAGGCTTATCCCTTCTCCCCTGTTGGAATCAGATTGCAGGATAGTCTCAACCTTAAAACAGATCCAGAGCCATTCCCAGCCATCGGTGCCAAGGAGGGGTTGGCAGGACATCAGAAGTGACTGGAGACAGAGGGTCTCTCTGGGAACAGCCCTGGTGCCTGTGATCTGTGAAGATCTGTGCATCACATGGGCCTGTTTAGTTGTGCAGGCAGGGAACAGACCCTTCCCTGATGGCACAATCCTGAGGAAGTTCTGAGGTTTCCTATCCTGTTTCCTGCACTGGGGATGATCTTGGCCTAAGCTTCAGTTGCAGGGCCAAACTCTTCCCTCAATGACATTTGCAGTCAGTGGCGTGGTGCAGGTGTAACTGAGGGGAGATGTGAAGACCCTGGGGGCAGAATTTCTCCTGCTGGGTCTCCGTTGCAGCTGATGAAGGAAAGAGCCCATCTTAGCTCTCAGAGGAAGTTTGGAAAAGTTTGTGGCACTGGCAGTGGGGAAAAACAGTGTTTTACTCATAAAATGAGTATGGTGTGTGTGAAGAGTTGGGTCTCAGCAGTCTGGAAAACGGGAACATGAGCTGGCCATGGAGAAGGGAGTTGGAATAGTGCAGCCAAGAAGTAAGGGAAGCAGAGGTGAGGATTTCAGCGTTGAGATGGGGCATGTGTGCACACATGCATGCACAAAATGTGCCCATCCACATCTACATTGTAGCCCTAAGTATTGTTGAGCTGGCAGCATAGGCACTGACTTATTTTTCCCAGTGGGTGCTCCACTCCCACTCCACCCCAAGGCCCTGCCCCGCTCCTCCGCCCCAAGGCTCTGCCCCGCTCCACCTCTTCCTGTCCCCGCTCCGCCCTCTCCTCCGAGGCTCCACACCAGGGCCGGCTCCAGGGTTTTGGCCGCCCCAAGCAGCCAAAAAAAAAAAAAAAGCCGTGATCGCGATGGCAATTCGGCGGGAGGTCCTTCGCTCCAAGCTGGAGTGAGGGGCAGGGCAGGCGGGGGGGTGCAGGGGCAGGGCAGGCGGGGGGCGCAGAGGCTGCAGGGGCGGAGGGTGCAGGGGCTGCAGGGTGAGTGGGGAGCACAGGTCACAGAGGCTGCAGGGGCGGGGGGGTGCAGGGGCAGGGCAGGCGGGGGGTGCAGAGGCTGCAGGGGCAGGGGGGTGCAGGGGCTGCAGGGTGAGTGGGGAGCAGGGGTCTCAGAGGCTGCAGGGGCAGGGCAGGCGGGGGGCGCAGAGGCTGCAGGGCGAGTGGGGAGCACAGGTCACAGAGGCTGCAGGGGTCGGGGGGTGCAGGGGCAGGGCAGGCAGGGGGCACAGAGGCTGCAGGGCGAGTGGGGAGCAGGGAAGCACTTAGCAAACCCCAACCAAGATCAGAGCGGGAGGGAGGAGGGGGAATGCAGGGTGCTCAGAGGAGGGGGCAGAGTTGGGGCAGGGGCTTTGGGGAAGGGGCGGGGCTGGGGCGGGGCCGGGGGTGGTGAAGGGGCGGAATTGGGGCAGGGCCAGGCCCCCGTGGAGTGTCCTCTTTTTTCAGTGTTGAAATATGGTAACCCTAGTATCAGGCCCCGGCTCACAGCTGAGTATTTCTGTTTCCATCCTGTAGCGGGCAGAGAGACTCTACAGTCCCACAGTTCATGTTTACAAGTAAGGAACATCCCGCACTAGTCACTAGCTGGAAAAGGTGAGGGCTATTGGACACAATGGTGCTTAGCAGAACTTTTCCCACAGACCCTTTCCCCCTGGCTGGCTGTGCAGGGCAGAGCCCTAGCTGGATGGGACACACCTTGGCCTGAGAAGTCTTGGGTGAAGCTGTGATCTGGGGCTGACCAGGGATAAGGGGGTTATGAACAGAGATGCCAGGAGCCATTGGTCAGGTTGGTGAATTCAATTATTTGTAATGTTTGTTTCCCTCTTCTTGCTGCTGTTTTCTCTGTCGCTCCATCCATCCACCTCAGCCTGCACAGGGGCTAAGCAGGTGGGACGTGGGAGGCTGGGAACACGACTCCATCCCTCACACATTGCTCTGCTCGGCTCCCACTGTGAGAGGAAAAGGAGCGGGAGAAGAAAATTGCCACGCCTCCCCTAGGCCTTGATACAGAGCCAAAAACACGCATCCAGGGCTGGGCACGGCTGCTCCACCGCAGGGAGCACAGCACTGCCAGGGCCCTGGACAGGAGATTCTATGGCCCTGACCTCTCCCTACCAGGGACAGGGCCTTGCCTCATCTGCCTCCACATGGACTGTCTCAGAGCACTGGGGAGGTGCAGCACAGGATCCAGCGCAGGCTGTGTCAGCCTAGGGTCTGGCTGGAACCATCCCTGCTGTGTCTGACACTACAGAGTGGCTGGGATTCACCTGGGGCCACAAGATCCTCGGTGCCATAGACATGCTGAGGCTAAGCTCGGACATTTGCTTTGGGAGCGAGGTGCTGATCTGAGGAGCATGTTCTTCTCCCCACCACTTTGTTCCTATGGGACCCAGCGCAGAATGGAGTGAATCCATTTACACAAGAGCCATCAGTGCCCAGGGGAGGGAAGGGAGCTCCCTGCACTGGGACTGAGCAGCTGCCTGTGGATCAGCACCAGGGGGAATGGAGCCCAGAGAAGCCCCTGGATGCTGAGATCCTTCCCTGGGCCTCTCAGACCTGCAGAACAAGGGCTGGGAAAAGGAGGCTTCTGCTGAGTCCTGCTGCTGGGAGACCCTCCCCTCCTCTGTCTGTCTGGCTCTCCTGTGCTTTGGTTCTTTCATTCACTCTCTGATCCTCCCTGTCACGGATATTTTGGCTCCTCTGATCCTAGCCAGAAGCAGGAAGTTCAGACCCAGCTGCTGGGGAAAGGGGGGTGCAAGGAATCTGAGCTCATAGGACAGGCTGAGCGACCTCAGGTTCTTATTTGATCTGAGCCGGGACAGCCCATCTCTGAAAACGTCACAGAAACAAGTGACCCAGTGAGATGGCAGGGACTTGCTGGCTCTGATTGGGCTGGAGCCTTCGCCCCGCCCTAGGAAAAGCCTCTCAAACCACTGCAATGACACAGTTTCAATACGGCTCACGAGGCAGAGGCTGCAGCAGGGAGATGTGTAAAGTGAGGGATGAAAGGAGCATCTATCCCCAGGAATAAGCAAAGACGCCATCAGTGCAGGCAACAAACCCCTGTGCAGGGGAAAAAAGCCACCAGCTCCGACTGCACCGGGGATGCACTGCCTGGAGCTGAGCTCTCGCAGTGGGGAGTAGATCCGGGGGTGCGGTGAGCAGGACGAGGGGAGGAAATGGCTCTTCATACGCTACCTTTGCTGCAGGGGGCGCTGTACTCAGCGATGGCAAATTCATCTGGAAGACACGAGGGAAGGGAAATGTGATCAGGGCTGTGTGAGACCCAAGCAGGACTCCTCACACTTCCACCAGGCCCTGCGGCAGAGAGCTGGCACCGCACCAGAGATCTCAGGCAGGAGGGGAGGGAGCCCTGTCTCCAGGGGCACTGGGGGAACCTCAGCTGGGCTCCATGGGAGGAAGGCAAAGGTTATCCCAAGGCTACAGCACAACAGGCATCTCCAGCAGGTCTGTGCCAGGTGCACTTTGTCCGTTTGCACCTCGTCTGACACACGACTGCCGGGGTTGCCGTTGGGCTCTGGGTTTGTCACCCGATGTCCTAGCTGGGGAGGTGGAGGAGCGAATGTGCCTCCCCCAGGTCACACCCAGAGCTGGGATCTCAGGGCAGGATCTGAACCCAGGACACTCCCAGATCCTTCTGGCTCTGACCCACCTGGGTTGGCACCTTCCCTCTACAGTGCGGGAGGGGTCTGGGGCTCGTGGTGCGAGCATGAGGCCAGTGGAATATGATCCCTTGCCCATAATCCCGGTGTGGCCCACACTCTCATCTGGGAGAGGAGTGACGCTGCTGAGATGGGCCTGTTGTGTCCAGAGATGAGAGGGGGACGCTGTCTGCATGGGGCAAACTGGTGTCAGGATGGTGGCGGCAGGGCCGTTTGGGTTGGCAGCAGGAGGAGAAGGGAATGGGGTTTGCCCTTTGAAACTGCATGGGCAGTCGCTGAGCAGGCAGTGCTGGCGTGAGGTTCCCAGCTCAGCCCCAGCCCTGTCCCCACCCTCAGGAAGCAGCACGGGAGTGGGGAGGTGGATCATTGAGAGAACGAGGCCAAACACAATCCCGAGCCCAGCGGGTTCCCCTGTGGCTCTGACTGTGGCCTCTTCCTTCCCTGTGACAGGCCCATGGGGACTAACGTCCCCCCAGCACTGCCCCCACACGCACCCGTCTCGTAGTAATCGTAGACTTTCACCAGTGCCGGCTTCAGGCTCTGTACGGGGAAGTCCTGCTCCACCGCGAAGGAGAAGCTCTGAGTCACGTTGCTCACCTGGGGGGGGGGGGGAAACAGACGAGACTCAGGAGGCAACTCTGAGCCACTTCACCCTCTCCTTCCCCATCTCCCCACCCCTCATTCTGCAGGTCCAGCATCTGCCCCCCTTGGCCGCAGGACCTGGCAGGGATTCAGGCCCTGAGGGAGAAGCCCTGCCGCCCCGATCCCCATCCCCCAGGTACAAGCCGCTCTTCCTGGTACCCATAGGCTGGGGGGAGAACAGGAAGGCCCCAGCTCTATATGTTGGGGGGGAACAGGAAGAGCTGCACAGAAATGCTGGGGAGCAGCAGCAGCTGTGCAGGAATACATGGGTTTGTTTTCCCCGGCCCCGCCTGAGAGATCCCCGCTCAGTGCCTCTATCAAAGGTATGTCAGGGGGTGACTCTCCCTGGCCCATCCCGGCCCCCTGTGAGCGCTCACCTGCTCCATGTAGAGCAGCACGTGGTTGGTGCTCAGTTCTGTGCGGTGGATGTGGTGATGTCCTTCCAGCTGCCAGCAGTAAAGAGAGAGAAGCAGGATGTAACTGAGCCCCCTTCGAACCACCCCAGAGCCCTAAGCAATGGGATGCTGAAGCAATCTCAGAACTGTTAGCAATTATCTTTGAGATCTCTTGGAGGACGGGTGATTTCCCAGGGGATTGGAGGCAGGCAAACAGAGTATCTATCTTTAAAAATGGGAACAAAGAGGACCCAGGAATTCATAGACCAGTCAGCCTAACATTCATACCCGGAAAGATAGCAGAAGAAATTATTAAACAGTCAACTTGTAACAGGATTACAAGATAAAGCCAGCATGGATTTGTCAAGAACAAATCGTGCCAAACCAACCTCAGTTTCTTCTCTGAGAGGGTTACGGGACCAGTGGATAGTGGGGGCGGGGAGGGAGAGGAAAGCAGTAGTCATCATATATCTTGATTTTAATAAGGCTTCTGACACAGTCCCACATGACATTCTCATAAGAAAATCAGGGAAATGTGGTCTAAATTAAATTATTATAAGATGGATGTACAAGTGGTTGAAAGACTACTCAAAGGGCAGTCATCCATGGTTTGCTGTTAAACTGCTAGGGTGTATCTAGTGGGGTCCTACAGTGGTCAGTCCTGGGTCTGGTACTATTCAACATGATCATTAATCACTTGGATAATAGAGTGGAGAGCATGCTTCTAAAATCTGTGGATGACACCAGCTGGGCGGGGCTGTAAGCATTTTGGACAGGATTAGAATTTAAAACGACCTTGCCAAATTAGAGAATTGGTCCGAAACTAATATCGGACTAATATCATTCTGGGGTATATTAACAGGACTGTCATATGTAAGACACGGTATGTAATTATACCACTCTACTTGGCATTGGTGAGGCCTCAGCTGGAGTACTGTGTCCACTTCTGGGCACCACACTTTAGCAAAGATGTGGATAAATTGGAGAGAGTCCAGAGAACAGCAAGAAAAATGATTAAAAATGTAGAAGATCTGACCTATGTGGAAAGGTTAAAAACTCTGGGCATGTTTAGTCTTGAGAGAAGAAGGCTGAGGGGGAACCTGATAACATATTTGAATATTCTTAAGGTTTGTTATAAAGAGCATGGTGATCAATTGTTCTCCATGTCCACTGAAGGTAAGACAAGAAGTAATGGGCTTAATTTGCAGCAAGGGAGAGTTAGACAATTTTTCCTAAATCTAACCTAACTGTAATGGTAATTAAGCACTGGCACAGGCTTCTAAGGGAGGCTGTGATTTCCCGTCCCTGGACATTTTTAAGGACAGGTTAGACAGACACCTATCAGGGATAAGCTAGGTTTACGTGGTCCTGCTTCCTCACAGGCGGCTGAACTTGATGACCTTTTGTGGTCCCTCCCATTCCTACAGTAGAGTCCTGTGTGGGACTATTTTTTAATCCCGCTCCCGCTATTATGGCAACGGGTCCTGCGGGATCCCAATCCCATTGCAGAGCTCTACACTCGTCCCACACAGGGCTCTAACCTATAGCTCTGTGATTCTTTGCTGGTGCCATAGACACTGACTCTGTGGGTGCTCTGGGGCTGGAGAACCCATGGAAAAAAATAGTGGGTGCTCAGCACCCAATGGTGGCCCACTGATCAGCTCCTCCCCTCCCCCCCCCAGCGCCTTCCACCCACCGGTGGTCAGCTGTTCAGTGGTGTGCAGGAGGCTCTGGTGGGGGAGGGAGAGAAGCAGGGGCAGGAAGAGGCAGAACGAGGGCAGGGCGGGCTCGGGGGAGGGGTGGTGGAACGGGGTGGGAAGAGGCAGGGCGGGGGCAGTCCTTGGGGGAAGGTGGCAAGTGTGGGCAGGGCCTGGGACACAGCAGGGGTCAAGCACCCTCGGGGAAACCAGAAAGTCGGTGCCTCTGGCTGCTGCTTTAAAGGAAGAGGCAAAATCTGTACTGTGGCCCCATGGGCAGTGCATAATGCAGGCTCGGAGAGGCTAAGCATCCCCAAACCTCCGCTAATGCGCCCAGCCGTGGCCCCGGGGCTGGGCTGCAGCAGGGCTCCGAGCTCCTCCAGAGCTGGGGATTGGGGCTGCTTGGCCAGGCCAGTTGGGGTTCCTCTGATTGTGGTGGGGGGCTCAGGGCTCCTCTGGCCCCAGTGGGTGAGAGTGTGGGGGCATGGGGGTGGGGCCTCAGGCAGAAGGAGCAGGGCAGGGGTGGGGCCTTGGGTGGACGGGGCAGAGCGGGGGCTAGCCTCCTCGAACGGGGGTTTCGTGTGCCGCCTATGTATGGCCCCACCCAGCTGGTGGACTGAGATGTGAAGTATCACGGTTTGAGACCTGTGGGGCTGGGCCACAATCAAGTGCAGCATCAGCTCATTGTCTGACCCATCTCCTGAGGGGAGGGCTGTGGCTGTGGGCAGGGCTGGGCTCTGGGCACTGCCTCCCCTGTGCTGCTCACAGGCTTCATTAGTCTGATGGCATCACACCTCAGGGCCCCTCAAGGGATACCTCCCAGCGTCTGAGTCTCCCTGAGGAGATGCAGGGCCCAGGGTGGGCTCAGGAGTTGCAGTGTGTGTGTGGGGGCGGGTGTTAGAGCTGGGGGAGAAGAGAGGGATGCAGGGAGGTGGGGGCTCCTCATTCTCTCTCCCAAGCACCCCGCGAGCCCAGCCTGATTTCCCCTTACAGGAGCACTGCCCCCTCCAGGGGAGACTGTGAGGTGCCTCCAGCCGGGCCTGCTCCCCCTGTGTGTAACAGTTTATCAGGGAGTCACTGAGTGGGAGCTCAGGGGGATGGGATGGGACGGGGAAAGAGTGGGGAATCAGGGGAGGGTCAGAAAGAAGATATGAGGTCAGAGGGACGGGAGACAAGGGGGGGTCTGACGCTGGACAAGGGACTAGGGAGGTGCCAGGTTGCACTGGTAAAATGAGGGGTTGGGGTTTGGAGCTGACCGGGGCCAGAGTGGGGTTGGAGTCAAGGGGCCCTAGATGCCCACTGGGTGAGGTTGGGGTTGTGGGGAACTGGACTCCACTGGGTGGTGGGGCAGATACCCCTGGGGGGCTGCAACCCATACACAGAGCGGGCCATTACCATCCTCACTGATGACTTCATAGGTACGAATCCTGACAGCATCTTAATGTCAACGATGACCATGTTGGAGACGGGGCGTTTCCCTGTGTAGCTGGGAGACCAAGTGGGAAACGAAACAAGGTTTAATACATCTCAGCACAGAGCTGATGCACCTCCCACCCTGCCTGGCTCCTGCTAGTCCAGTCCTGGTCCCTGGCTCCCTGCTCTGCCACTACCGGTCATTCCTGCCCTGCAGCCCAGCCCCGCTGCTATCCCAGTCCTGGGCTCCCCACACAGCTCTGCCAGTGCCCCTCAGTCCTGCCCTTGGAGCAGTGGAAGTTTGTTGAAAGTCCCTGCAGCAAGACAGCATCCTTTCCAATAAGGGGTTCAGTTAAATTACTCCCATTGTTGGTGGCAGGAGGAGGAGGGAACAATTTAAATCAGGATTTAAATCACTTGTTTTGTTTAAATTATTGATTTAAAATAGGGTTGAGGGTTTGTAAAACCAATGTAAGTATTGGTGCTACTGCTACTTTAGATTTGTAGTTTGTGATGAACTAAGTTATAAAAACTTGTGTTTCTAAATGCCACTACGGCTAGGGGATCCTATTTGAATTTGACTGAACTTCTAGACAGAAAAACAAAATACTGGAAGTGAAGGCGCTGTTTCTGCAAACTGTGTAGCAGGTACTGTAGGGGATATATAGAACAGGTCTGGTATGAATGATTAATAACTAGTGATTCCTTCCAGCCCTCAAAAATGAGAAAAGCTATCCACCTCTGTTTATCCCAAAATAGGATGCACTTAGGAATAAAATGGTTCACATCAGGTGAGACCCTTTGTCTATGGACCCACAGTTCAGCGAAGGTCAGGAGTTGCTCTCCCCAAGAAGAGAAACTAAAATGGCTAATGAGAGTATTGTTAATCACCTAGAAAAGAATCTCTCATTCTTTGCATATGGAGAAAACCTCTTTCTCCCTCCTAATCTAGCTAAAAAGAACTCCAAGTTATCAAGAAAGGGTCATTCCCTGCTTTCCTATGCAAAGTGGCCCAAGAGATGGGTGGGGAAGCTGTAAGTTAAACAAACCAGAAGTGTGGCTGTAAGATTGAAGGTCAAATTGGGTGAACTGCCCGTTTCCCCAAGAAATCCAAACGATAATCTTTCCACCCCAAATTAGAAGCTGAACATTGTTCTTGCTAGTAAATATTAACCTTTTATGATTTTTGTATGTTAAACTCTCGTAATAGTTTTATATACTAACCAAAAGCCTTTTCATTTTTTGTATCTATATAGTTATTGCCATATACATACTGAAACTAACCCAACGGTGAAGGAAAGATGATGGAAGGAATGCAATCATTTACTCTGGTTTTTACCCCAACTTCACTAATATAGCTCAGACAGCAAGGGAAGGGAACCCCTCAAAACTACTGAAAGGTATCTACAGAAGTATGTTATCATAAACAAGACTGGGTAATTAATAAGGGATGCTTATGATCCAATTATGTTCTGTGATTGATAAGAAGTATTTGTTATTACAGATGGGTTCTCTAATGGATGGAATAATGATCCATTGAAACACGTTTTTAACTCATTAAGAACTTTCAGTTGTTACAGCTGTTAGTAATAATGACTGGATTAGAGATTCCTTTTCACTCATCAGTCAGGTAAATGGAGGCCCATAAAGGAAATTCCATCAGCAACTAGAAAAACAGAACACATGGTAAAAATAATCATGGGAAAGTACTTTTTCCTCCAAAAAGAAGTTTCTTTATCTCACACTGTATAAAAGGAAAGAGGGTTGGAAAGTTAGTTTGGGAATGAACACTCTCAGCATTCCACCAGGTACAGAAGAAGGGAATATATGTGAAAGAAAACAGTCGATTATAGTAAAAAGCTTAAATGAAACAAACTGTACCATAGAATCCCTGTGGATATAAATTCCATGTTTGAATAATAAGAGTACAGCAGTAGGAATATGCTACTGACCACCTGACTTGAATAGTGACGGTGAGTCACAAGAGTGAAATGCCTGCAATTTTTTTAAAACACCATAATAGAGGCTCAAATTATATGTATATCCCAAATAAAAAAAAGTAAGAGGACCAAAAAAGAGCCACTGTGGCTAAACAACAGAGTGAAAGAGGTTGTTAGAGAATAAAAGGACATCTTTTAAAAACTGGAAGTCAAATCCGACAGAGGAAAATAGAAAAGAACATAAACTATGGCAAATCAAGTGTAAAAGTAAAATTAGGCAGGCCAAAAAAGAATTTGAAGAGCAACTAGCAAAAGGCTTAAAAACTAACAGCAATTTTTTTTAAGTACATCAGAAGCAGGAAGCCTGACAAACATCAGTGGGGTCACTGGACAATCAAGGTAAAGGAGCACTCAAGGAAGAAAAGGACGTTGTGGAGAAGCTAAATGAATTCTTTGCATTGGTCTTATCTGCAGAGGATGTGAGGGAGATTCTTATACTTGAGCCATTCTTGTTGGGTGACAAATCTGAGGAACTGTCCCAGTCTGAGATGTTAATGGAGGAGGTTTTAGAATAAATAGATAGATTAAGCAGTAAATAGTCATCAGGACCAGATGGTATTCACTCAAGAGTTCGGAAGGAACTCAAATAGGAAATTGCAGAACTACTAACTGTGGTACGTAACCTATTGCTTAAATCAGCCTCTGTACCAGATGACTAGCGGATAGCTAAAGTAATTTGCCAATTTTAAAAAAAGGCTCCATTGGTGATCCTGGCAATTACAGGCCGGTAAGATTAATTTCAGTATCGGGTAAATTGGTTGAAACTATAGTAAAGAACAGACTTATCAGAAATAGATGAACACAATTAGTTGGGGAAGAGTCAACATGGCTATTGTAAAGGGAAATCATGCCTCACCAATCCATTAGAATTCTTTGAGGAGGGTCAACAAGCATGTGGACAAGGGTGATTCCGATCTTGGGAGACAGGCCAGTCCTCGCTTACAGACAGCCCCCCAACCTGAAGCAAATACTCACCAGCAACCATACACCACACAACAAAAACACTAACCCAGGAACCTATCCTTGCCACAAAGCCCGTTGCCAACTCTGTCCACATATCTATTCAGGGAACACCATCATAGGACCTAATCACATCAGCCACACCATCAGGGGCTCGTTCACCTGCACATCTACCAATGTGATATATGCCATCATGTGCCAGCAATGCCCCTCTGCCATGTACATTGGCTAAACCACAGTCTCTACGCAAAAGAATATATGGACACAAATCAGACATCAAGAATTATAACATTCAAAAACGAGTCAGAGAACACTTCAATCTCCCTGGTCACGCTATTACAGACCTAAAAGTCGCAATTATTCAACAAAAAAACTTCAAAAACAGACTCCAACGAGAAACTGCAGAACTGGAATTAATTTGCAAAATGGACACCATTAAATTAGGCTTGAATAAAGACTGGGAGTGGATGAGTCATTACACAAACTAGACTATTTCCCCATGCTAATTTCCCTCCGCTGGGCTCGGGTAAACAGTGAGGTGGCAAGCTTTTCAGATAATACAAAATTATTCAGGATAGTTGAGTCCAAAGCTGACTGCGAAGAGTTACAAAGGGATCTCACAAAACTGGGTGACTGGGCAAAAAAATGGCAGATGGAAATTCAATGTTGATAAGTGCAAAGTAATGCACATTGGAAGACATAATTCCAACTAACATATAAAATGATGGAGTCTAAATTAGCAGTTACCACTCAAGAAAAAGATCTTGGAGCACTGAAAAAAAATCTGCTCAGTGTGTAGCAGCCTTCAGAAAAGCTAACAGAATGTTAGGAACCAGAATGTTAGGAATGGGATAGATATTAAGACAGAAAACATAATGCCACTGTATAAATCCATTTTATGCCACATCTTAAATACTGCATGCAGTTCTGGTTGCCCAATCTCAAAAAAGATATATTAGAAAAAATACAGAGAAAGGCCACAAAAATGATTAAGGGTATGGAACAGCTTCCATATGAGAAAAGATTAGAAAGACTGGAAGTGTTCAGCTTAGAAAAGAGATGACTAATGGGGGGGATATGACTGAGGTCTATAAAATCATGAATGGTGTGGAGAAAGTGAATAAGGAAGTGTTATTTAGCCCTTCACATAACAAAAGAACCAGGAGTTACTCAATGAATTTAATGGGCAGCAAACTTAAAACAAACAAAAGGAAGTACTTCTTCAAACAGTGCACAGTCAACATGTGAAACTCGTTGCCCGGTGATGTTGTGAAGACCAAAAATAGAACAGGGTTCAAAAAAGAATTAGATAAATTCATGGAGGATAGGTCCATCAGTGGCTATTAGCCAAGATGGTCAAGGACGCAACCTCATGCTCTTGGGTGTTCCTAAATCTGACTGCCAGAAGTTGGGCCTGGACGAAAGGGGATGGATCACTCAATAATTGCCCTGTTCTGTTCATTCCCTCTGAAGCATCTGGTACCAGCCAGTGTTGGAAAACAGGATATTGGGCTAGATGGACCTTCTTTCTGTATTCTGTACAGAGCTGTATTAATCTTTGGTTAAATAATCTCATTTGAGCTTGTTATTTGACAATCTTGAATCATTATTAAATTCAAACTTGCAACATTCTATATGTGGAAAATATCTCTTGTTCTAATACATAATGTGAAATGCTTATGTACAATAAAAGAATGTGTGGAGTGTGTCCTCCAAATTTAGAAGATTATAAGGGATTTTGTTGGTTTTCATTGTAAATAATTGCTGTGGTCTAACAGTAATAGGAATTGTCTGGCACAAGGAAGAAGAAATGTTAAAAGATGTAAACCAGGGTATAACCTGGGAAAGTGACAGAAATTGCTTAAAAGCAGGGATCCTAATTGATAGTAGGGGCTAAAAATGAAATACAGTCCTTGAAATGAATCAAACATAAACCGCCTCCAATAAGAAAAGAATTGAAGAAATTTGTTATACACAAATGCCATGTACTGGATACTAATGGAAGCAGCAAGCAAATGGAAAGAATATGAATAAGAGGATGCTCCTTACCCTCTTAGGAGCCCTGAAACTAGGATATATAAACTGTATTTTTAGTAAAAAATTCTCCCTTCGCAGCATAAAATCTCTGTCACTTCAGATCCAAACTGGTTCAGTGTTAGCACTAGGAAGTTATTTCAATACACTAGCTAAGTCATTGTGAGCTTTTTGATACACACTTTCAAAAATAGGAGCTTAAAGTTAGGTCTGGTCTACACTACAGACCTATACCTATGTCACTCTAGGGTGTGAAAAATCCCAACCCAAGTGATGTAGTTATATGGATCTAACCCCCCATGTAGACAAAGCTAGGTTGGTGAGAGAGCTTCGCCTGTCAACCTAGCTAGTGCCTCTCAGGGAGATGGAATAACTACGCCGATGGGAGAGCTCTCTGCTGTCGGTGTAGAGCGTCTTCATTCAAGTGCTACAGCAGTGTTTTAAGTGTAGACTTGTCCTTAGGCTCCGAAGCCCATATTTTGGCATCGAAGGGTGGGTATTGTAAAAGCACTGAAATGGTTTAGGGGCACAAGTCTGACTGAACTTGGCCTGTAAATCCTGGTGAAGGAGAATGGCTGGGTCAAAGCATTCAGCTGCTGTGACTGGGGGCAGTTCGCTCTGTGGGAGGGTGGTGGTGGTTGCAGGTACAGGACAGGCTACTGTCCGGGCAGTTTTATGTCTGAGTTTGTGTTGCTCTCACATTAAGGGTGTTACTAAGATGCTGACTTGTCTTTTTCAGTCTCAGAGAAACAAGCCCAGAACAATCACTCTAACAATTTAGCGGGAGAAAGTAAAGAGCTGGCAACACAGAAATACAAAATCTGATTGACATTGAAAAGAGCAATTGCAATTAAGAAAATATCATGATTTAATTTTTGGAAAAATATTGATTTGTATCAACTTTTCTGGGGGCTCCCCTCACCTCTGGAATGACTCGTCCCCAGCCCTAGGGCTGCTCCGGAAGGTCCGGCCCTGCGAGGGGGAGTTACCTGATGTTTATGGCGATGTTAAAGGTCCTTTGAGCCCTGGCGCTGTCACATGTCTTGGGGACTGTGTGCACCTCCAGCGCGAATGGCGCCTCGCCCGGCTTGGGGAGCACATTGTACCTCAGGCTGGTCTGAAAGAGAATACATGGTTCTCTGTGTGTCTCCATCTGTCCATCTCCTCTATCTCCTTCCCTCTGCTCAGTTTCATTCTTTCCTTTATCTCTTCTCTCTCTCTCCCACTTCCCCAACTCTCTCTGTCAACTCTCTCTCCTCCTCACACCTCTTTCCTATTTTCTCCTCCTCTCCCCCATCTCTTCCTCTCTTTTCCTTCCCTCCCTCCCCAATCCACCCCATCTTGCCATCTCCAATGGGAATGAGATGGGCTCCCCTCAGCAGCAGCCTCTCCCTCTCCACTTGCCCCAGGGCCCCATACCTGCACGTAGACACATCCTTCTCCTGTCACCCCCGTGCTGTAGTCCCCTGGCACCTCTGGCAGTGCCACACGCTGGAGCAGCAGACAGTTCGTGTGATCCACCTGGAACTGGGACTGGAAGTTCCCTGTGGATTGCAGGGTCACTGTGGATGCTCCTCCGCTCTTGGCATAGGTGGAGACTCCATATCGGGACAGTGCCTGGAGTGCCACCACTGTGTCCTGCCAGACAAGAGATGGGCCCAGGTGCCCAAGGGGATGAATGAGCCATTTCTATGGGCCCGGATCCCTCACTCCACTGGCTCTTCCTACACAGCAGTGCCCTGATTTTCCCATTTCCACTCCTCACTCCCATTCACTCTATTCCCTTGGGCCCAGATCCTCAAAGGTATTTAAGCACCTTTCTCCCACTGAAAGCAGCCAAGTGTCTAAGTACCTTAGGGAACCTAGGCCTTGGGATCTCTGATACTCCACCACAGGCATCTGAGGGAAGATGCCACCACCCTTGCCCCGAAGGGACAGTTCAGGACCAGGTGAAATAGGAGCTGCCTGTAGCTCAGAGAGGACCCTGGTGAGGCAGCCAGGAGGCTCAGTAATGGAGTATGAGAAAATCTTTCAGCCCTTTGGGTATCAAGCCAACCAGGGAAATGGTGGAACATGGGGCCAATGATTGGTCCTGTCTAGAGAGGTCACTCCCTGAGGTCCCAGCCTCCAAGCACCAGCATGGCCTGCACCTGCTCAAAGGGGTAGGTGGCACCTCCTGTTTGGTTGTCACTCAGGATGATGCTCCCCTCCCCCCTTTCGGGTATGTCCGGCAGTGACTGGCTGCTGCTGCTTCTCTGGGAAGGCCTCTGCTCCTGAGCTGAATTGGCCTGGCTGGATGGGGTCAGTGCTGGGGGGAGTTGGGGATGGCACTGCACTACCTTGTGAGTGCTCAGGGCGACTCTTCTGTCCTCCATACACAGGAGCATCACTCGTCCAGTCTCCTGCCTCATTAGCCCCCCTGGGCCTGTGGGTATCTGATGTAGCCATGCTCCATGCTGTGACTATCCCATGATCTAAACTAAACTATACAGCCAGGAGACTGCCACCCTTTCCCACTCCCCAGGTCAGCCTTCCCCTCCCCCTGGATTACTTGTCTGTCTCCTGCCCTCTCCTGTCTGCCTCCCACTCTTGAGGCTCGGGATGGGAACAGCTCACCTGGGTGGAGGAGAAGCCCCCATTGGGATTCTGCTGCTTGCTGATCCACTTTGCAATTTGAGCTGCTAATGACAGGTCATCTTGGGATGGCGCCGGCTGAGTGGTGAGGTAAGTGAGGAGCACGTAGGACGTCATCTCCACCTCGGCGGAAGGAGCACGGGGGTGATAGAAGGGGAGATCGGCTTTCGGCTCCTTCCCAGGCCTCTGCCAGTGAATGGAGCCATCTGCAGCGGGAGAAGGGAGAGGGAGGGCAGGAGAGAAGGAAATACAGATGCTTAGTACATGCCATTTCTAAGGGGGTTATTGACCTTCTGCTGCTGCGGGTGGGAGAACAGAGCCCCCCGTCCTCATTTGGCATATTGACATGAGACGTGAAAGGATTAAATAGTCCCTCACTTGCTGGTCTAGTGGATTTATACAAACCTTGTGGTACGAACACTCAGTGACTAATCAGGCTGCCACCTCTGTGCCTACATCCCCTTTATCTTATGAAGGCACATCCCAGGAATGGACAGTAGCAGCCTTTATTGGGCTCTTTGATCCAAAAAGTGTGAGGTCGCTAAGTGGCCCCAGGCGCTCAAGGCCAAAGGGTTACAGCAGTGACGGTCACACCCCACTCCAGCGGGGTGAAGAGCCCATAAGTCCTTGTCTTACCAGCACAGTCCCAGTTCTTCCTGGGATTTCCTGGGACACCAGGACCTTATTTTGGGCCCCCCGGAATGATCTGTTTTTTCATTTTATCAGTCCAAACATCAGGCTTCTCCTCTTCGTTTGTCTCTTGCTGTAGGGAGCAGACGTCACTCTGTGCTGACCAGGGGCCATCGCTCCCATGGAACGATTGTCCAGAGCGAGGAGCAGTGAATGGAGCGGAGCCAGCGAAGACACCGGCAGAGCTGTGCTATTGCTCAGTGGGAATTGTACCATTTGGTCAAGTTTCAGGATATGCTCACTCACAGCACTGAGGTGTGGGGGGGTGGGACCCCCAGATACACCTGTGTCGCTACAAAGTTTGGCACCGGCAGCCCTGGCCCCAGCTCTCATTTTTTAAAAGTTCCCTTTGTCTTTATATGAATATTTCAGCACCTTAAGAAAAGCCACCATCAAACCATCCCCACAGGAACTTGCCCTAGGGAAAGGGGACCCGGCCCCAACTCTCTCCTCCCTGGTAATGCCCCCTATGTTTGGGGAGCTGTAAGGCATCTCCCAGTGTCCTAAAATATGCCTCCTTGATGCTTCTCTCCATGTAATGCCCCTTGGACCAAACCATCCTCTGCCTCACCTGCTGCCCCCTGAGCTGCTCTCGGTGCTGGCCCACCCCTGGGCTGCTGTAGCCACCAGAGCCTGTGGGGGGGGGAGGAAGCTAGATGCCACTGAGCTGCTTCCTCCCCCTGCAACAGGCTCCCCCCTCAAAATGGGCGACAGTCCTGGGGAGGGGGGTGGGGGGGGACAGGAATCCTCCTGAGGCAAAGGGGGAGAGGAGGGTAGAGACACCTGGACCCAAAGGAGCAAGGAGAGGGAGAGGGAAGGAGAAACCAGGGGAGAAGGAAAGAAAAACCTTGGGTGAGAGATCCTAGGGAGGAGGGCAGGAAAGGGAGGAAGAGAATCTGCACAGTATGCCTGTGATTTTGTGGGCAGGGAAGAAGGGAGTATGTGAGAGCTTTTGGTGTGGGAGGCAGGAGAGAGATTTGGAGACTTGGGGGAAGGAGAAAGAGAGCACGAGGAAAAGAAAGGAGAGACCAGTTATTTCACAGTATAGAAAAGGGGAAAACAGACTGAAACAAACAGAGGAAAAGCTAACAAGCTCCAGAGTAGAGAAAGGGGGCAAATGGAGGGAAGGCAGGGACAAGGGAAAGGGCAAACGCAAGGGAGACAAATGCAAAGGGAATGTTGACATTTTACCTAATAGGTAGGTTGGATACTGAAGGATACAATCAATTACAATCTGGATGCCTGGGCTGCCTCTCTCTCAATCTTGTTTCAAGTCAAATAACATTCTCCCACCTGGTCCTGGTGCCTCCTAACTTTCCTCTGCTGTGGTTTCCCCTCTGAGCACCTGTATATGATTATCAGTACATGGTCACCTTACAAGTGGGGGAGGTAGGGCCAGTGGGCTGGGATGCAGGAGAAGGGCCCGTCGGGAACTCTCACACTCTTTCACAGCTTCCTTGTCTAGCGAGTCCAGCAGTGCCCTGCGCTTCTCCTCCTTCCCCGCCAGGGCGAAGGCGTAGGCCAGTAGCGCCCTGGTGTACACGTGGTTTCCTCCCTGCTCTGCGGCCATCTCCAGACAGAACAGAGCATTACGGACCACAGAGTGCTGTGTGGGGAGAGAGACATGGGCTGAGAGAGGGAGGGGAGAGGTCGCCCACTGCAGTCCCACAGTGCAACATTCCCTTTAGCAGAGACTGTCTGGCAGCACTTTTGAACCAAGGGCCCAATGATGGGAAGCCCGCCTGGCTTTTACACAGTCAGCACATTCTCCACAGCCACAGCTGTTCCTGCTACTTGCTACCTTGTCCCACGTGCTGAGTGAACATTTCCCACAAGCACAGCGAAAGCTACGCAGCAACATTTCCCCACAAGGCAGTGCTGCTGAAAGTGGCACAGAGGGCACTGGGATGCCTACCCACAATGCACCACACTTTTGCCAATCTGGCCTGATACTAGTTGAACACAACGCGCTGGCACAACTGGCCCAGTGTCAACTCACTGCACCAATATAGTCTTTTCGGTTGCTCGCTGATGATAAAACTTTTACCAGTGCGATTTCTGGGTGTGGAGCAGACCTAACTGAAGGAGAACAGAAATCAGCCCTTGATGGGGACCCATTTGGCTGGTGCCAACTGCCAAGGGGTTAAGTGTTATTTACCCAAGTGTTAAATATCTGTAAGACTCTAAGCTGTAGGCTTGTAAGAGAGGATCAAGCAAACGCCGCCTCAAAAGTTTTTAAATAAAGATCATATAAAAGGATTAGAGATGAGACAGAACCAGCGCCCTGGACTGGAAGGGAAGCTGCAGGGAAATTCCAGTTCCAGATTTGGACCTCAATTTAAAGTATTTTCTGACTGGATTTCCCCCTTTTTTAAAGGCTTCTCTCTCGGGATGGGAGGCTGTGACTTGGGGGTCCCCAGCTCTGTCTGTGGTTTAAGGGGTTACAGGTACGTACAGTGACGGGCAGAGGAATCTCCAGCAGCGCGATGGTGATGTAGGCAGAGAGCGTGACCTCATCGTCCACCCCGCCCTGCAGGGAACCACAGAGAGAGACATTAACCCTGAAACCCCGCCCACTGGCCCCTCCTCCCAGGGGCGTTCTACATCCCTGTTCTTCCCACACTATGGTAGCTTCCAGGTATCTGCCCCTCTTCTCCCTTCCCCTACCCATGGTCACTCCATGTACAGTATGGTTCTCCCCCGCTCTTGCCTCCCTTGGTAGATCCCATCTGCCCCATTTCCAAGCCCCCTGCCCCAGCCCCATGTGCTGCAGTGGCTGAGCTGTTCCCATGCACAGTTGCAGGCTTTCTCCGTGTCACTGGAGTCCTGTATGGGTCCCATGAGGCCCATGGGAAGCTGGCTGGGCGGATACGTCACCTTTATGGCATTGTTCAGGAGCGTCCCGGAGCTGCGGAAGCAGCCGTTGTCCTTCTGCTTGCCAGCGAGCCAGGCCAGGGCGTCCTGGATGTGCTTCTCCTCGATGAAGATGTGAGAGCGGGCCTGCGCGAAGGACTTGAGGACGAAGGCCGTCAGCCTGCGACAGAGAGCGGGCAGCAGTGAGAGCTCCCTCCCATGCCCTGTGCTCACTGGAGTAGGGTTACCATACGTCCTCTTTTTCCCGGACATGTCCGGCTTTTCAGCACTCAAACCCCCGTCCGGGGGTAATTGCCAAAAAGCCGAACATGTCCGGGAAAATGGCGGCTCTGCTCCTCCCCTGACTCTTCGGCTCTGTTTAAGAGCCGAGCTGCCCGAGCGCTATGGGCTTCAGGCAGCCCCCTTGCCTCCGGACCCCAGCCGTCGGCCGGGCACTTCCCCTCCCGGGCTCCGGTGGCGCAGGGTCCGGAGGCACGGGGGCTGCCCGAAGCCGGTAGCGCTGGGGCAGCTCGGCTCTTAAACAGAGCCGAAGAGTCAGGGGAGGAGCAGAGCCTCCAGCCGCAGCTGCTCTGCTCCTCCCCGACTCTTCGGCTCTGTTTAAGAGCCGAGCGCTACGGGCTTTGGGCAGCCCCCATACCTCCGGACCCTGCGCCGCCGGAGCCCGGGAGGGGAAAGGTAAAAAGTTTTTTAAAGTGTGGGGGTATGGCAGGGGGGAGAATCCAAAAGTTGACACCCCCCCACACACACACACTAAAACAACATTTGTGGTCAATATGAACGTTTTTTGTTTTGTTTCCAAATGTCTTTTCAAAATTAATCTCAGTGACAAATCTGCTGTTGAGTTTAGTTTTGAATATTTCACAGGAAAGATTTTTTAAAGATTTTTTTTCTGGTGAAAAATTCACTGGGGGGAAAGAAATCCTGTTTTCCAACCAGCTCTCTTTGTTAGCCTAGCACACGCAGATGAGCATTTCTGATTCCATCTGGTAGAGGACAGTGGTGCACTAGTCAGTTCTTTAAAATAACAGGGCAAGACCAGTACAGCCCCTACATCCCATAAGGTGGCCACTAGGCTCCTATTATTTTAAGCCCAATTTTCACCTCCTTCATAATTCTGAGAAAAATCATCTCTGTTTCCAGAACTGTCAGATCAGCCAAAGATGAAGTTGGACATTTCCACTAATGTGACGGAAGCAAAGTGAATATTCTTCAGCTGAAGAGGTTTAGAAATCACTTATTTTGAATTTTTTTGTGAAGTGTTTCACAGTTCTTTGGGTCCCTATATATTGAAAAAGGAGCCAAATTATAATTCAAATTTCACTTGGCACATAGGATAACTTTAAAGCAAAAGCCAAAACAGATTGACTGTAACAGGACAGAACCATAGAAGGGACCTTGAGAGGCAGGGCTGGCTCTAGGATTTTTGGCCCCCCCCCATTTTTTTCTTACCCCACCCCCGGCCCCGCCTCAGCTCCGCCCCTTCCCCAAATCCCCAGCCCTGCCTCCTCCCCCCAGGCTCTCAAGCCTAGGAGGGAGGGGGAGAAGCGGCGCGCGCGCCGCGGCCACTCAGAGTCTCCCCCTCCCTCCCAGGCTCTCAAACCTGGGAGGGAGGGTGAGCAGCGGCGCGCGAATCAGCTGTTTTGCGCGCCGCGGCCGCTTAGGATCTCCCCTTCCCTCTCAGGTTTGAGAGCCTGGGAGGGAGGGCGAGCAGCGGCGCGCGAATCAGCTGTTTGAGCGGCAGCAGCGGAGGTGAGCTAGGGCGGCCGGGGCACATTTTTAGGGGCGTAATTCTGGCGCCGGCCATGCCGCCCCTAAAAATTTGCCGCCCCAAGCACCAGCTTCTTTTGCTGGTGCCTAAAGCCGGCCCTGTTGAGAGGTCATCTAATCCATCCCGCTCAGAATATGGCAGAGCCAAGTACACCTAGACTATCCTGGACAGGTGTTTGTCCAAACTGTTCTTAAACCTGCAATAATGGGGAATCCGCAGCCTTCCCAGGTAACCTGGGCCAGTGTTTAACTACCCTTACAGTTAGAAAGTTATTCCTGGTATCACACCTAAATCTCTCTTGCTGCAATCTGAGCCAATTACTTCTTGTTTTACCCTTGGTGGACATGGAGAACAATTGATGACCATTCTCTTTATAGCACATATTTGAAGACTGTTATCTTGTTCTCCCCTCAGCTATCTCTTCTCTAGACTAAACATGCACAATTCTTTCAACCTTTCCTCATACGTCAGGTTTGCTAAACCTCTTAGCATTTTTGTTGCTCTCCTTTGGACTCTCCTTTGGTTTCTGTCCCAAAAGACATGGCTGTGAGAAACTTATCACCTTTGCTTATTATTTCAATCACACGGTGTAACAAGATACCAGTATTTTTCTGTAAGAAGTTATGCAGTATTACAGTTTATATTGGCTAATATAGGGACTTATCGCTGCTTCCCTTTACGCTGGGCAAGATGGAGAGGAGGGGAGTGCAGGGTCAGTTCTTCAGATTCTGCCTCCCGGGCCCCTGCATGGTTTCAGAGCCATCATCTTCCTTTTCCAGAAATTTCAGACCCAACCAGTCTGTCAATCCAGGTATTTATATGGCCCCCATCGCAGTAGTCAGATGGGGAAACTGAGGCACAGGGACACTGACTTGCCCAAGAGCTGGACACTGAGTCCAAGTCTCCTGAGTCCAGTCCAGTGCCTCAGCCACAAGGCCAGCCTTCCTCCTTTCACAGCAGATCAGTCCCTTCCAGAGAGGATGGAGCCATCCAGTATCTGATCCAGAAATTTCAGAGCCACTTGGTCCCTCACACAGAGGTTTTGGAGCCATCCATTAGTCTCTTATCCTGAGATTTTGGAGTTGCCAGGTCCCTTACCCAGAGATTTTGGGGTCACAGTCCAAGACATTGTTTTCTGACCGTTCAGACAGAGACAATAAGATTCTTCTTCCTTCTCCACAGGGGTAGCCTGGAAGTCATCAGATGGAGCCAGTGAGATGCTGACCTGTCAATTGTACAGAGACAGGTTCGAAGGGTTTGGGGGTAAATGGAGATGGGACAGTGCAGGGGAGGAGAGGGAGCAGGGAGTTTGGGAGCCACAGGGATTTGGTGGGGCAGGGATTGAGGTGGGGAAAGCTGAGGGGTACCGAGGTTTGGGGAGGTGCAGGAGACTGAGGATGGGCAGAGAGTTGGGTGCATGGCTCTGAAGAAACAGGTGATTGCAGGGCCTGAGGGACTCGGGACCAGTTGTGCAAATAAAGACAAAGTGGTGACCCCAAATTTACCACCTTGGTATGAGTCTGAGAGCCCTCTGGTGTCTTGTTAGGGGAGGAGGGGAAGTGCTGGCAGTGGGGGGCGCGGGGCTATCTGGGAATAGCTGAGAGAGAACAGAATTGGGGACCATCAGTGAGCGTAGCGAAGGGAAGGAAAGGGATGGGGAAGCGGATGAGAGGGCCTTGGGGGCCCTTAACACTGTAAAGCATGTTCCCGTTTCACTTTATCTAGAATGAAACCCATTTAAATAAAAGCTGAGAGAAAAGTCACCACAATTTTGCAGGGACCCCCTTCCTGAGTCCCCTCCAGTCCCTTGTGCTGGAGCAGGAATACACTGCAGGCTAGTGGGGCTAAAGAGTCAGTGCCGTTTCCATGGATGCAACAGGCCAGCGAGTTTCCCAGCGGCTGTAGTGCAGCTGGGGGTGTTGTGCGGCATGAGGCCAAAGGCCAAGCACATGTGTCCATTCCAGGAAGCCTGGAGTCTCCACTAGAGTAAGGGGTGATGCACAGTGTGTGGTCACCCCAGGTACCTTGCTTACCACGGGGTCATGAGATAGGCACAGGAGGTCTAAGGCCAGCTGCCTTCAGCCACACAGGAAGTTGGTGTCAGGTATATCTGCAGCTCGCAAACCTTTGTCAGCCAAACAGATTCCTTCTTTCATAACACTCACTCTGTATCCCTATAGTAACACACACCTAAGAGCCAATCAGATTCCTCCTTTCCATCACCCATTTCTTTCCACTGTAAGAAGACACTTTCCTAAGGGCCAATCAGCTGCCTCTCCTGGATGGGAAGCCATGTTGCAACTGGCCCATGTGGTCTCCTCCCTGGCCCCTGCTGAGCAAAGCTGCGAGTGTCCCTTACCCTGATGCAGCGGGTCAGGTAGTTAAAGACAGTGGCCCTTAGCGTGAAGGTCTCGCCACACACCATGGAGTAGGGCAGGGTGAGCTCCACGAAGAAGGGCTGGAAGGCTCTGAGGGACACGGTTGGGGACAGGCCAAAGCCAGTATCACTTGAAGTGCAGAACGCGTTGGCTTTCCATTCTGTGATGGTGTCGGGGATGGTCATGGCCAGTTCAGCACTTCCGACGGACCTGGTGACAAAAGGAGAACAAGGAGATGGAGGAAGCTTTCTTGGCATGGGAGAAACAACTGTATCCCTCACAGCATCCTGAATTCCCCCCCCCCCCCCCCGTTGTAACTGCAGGGTCCCTCGGGAGCACCGGGGGTGTGCATGCTGGTTGGTTATTGTAGGCTCACCACAGAGCACTTCCTCCCATCCCATCCTACACCCAGCTCCACAGAAGAATCATCCAAGTAACAAGACTGGGGGTGGGGTTCCATGGTGAACAACAGAAAATCCCTCAGACACATGGATACAGAAAAGGATGAGATGCATAGCTAGTAGCGACTTCTGCACCAGAGCTGGGACCAAAAAAAAATTACATCTCCCTCACACACACAAATTTCCCAGGCAGGTCACCTAGTGCTGGATCACTTAACAGAGGATCATCCATTGTGATGCACACAATTAATTGTCTCCCAGTTACTGAGAGGAGAAGGAGTGGATGTGGTGTATTAGTAGAACTAGTTACTTCCTGCCTTTCCTCTACCTGCCTATCCATCCTTCATGCTTGTCTCTCTCTAGTCTATCTACAAAAGGTACTCCATCTATCATAGAAGGATATAAGCACATCTCATGGGTGTCTGAGCAACTTCTTCTGAGTGTCTGTGTAACCCAGTTGACCACACTCACCACATCCCATAAACATCACTTACTTCACTGGAACTAAATCCCAAATCCACGTCTCAGGGAAATACTTCCGGATGGTCTCCACTGGGCCATGAGCGATGATGTGATACAAATGATCGGAGAAGTGATCGATGTTGTGTGCATACGCTATCCCAAATGTATGCTCTTTTTTAGACATTAGGGGTGCAGGGTGTGGCAAGGGGAGAGAGGACATAACATGTTAGACCTTATTCTAAACCATGGCACTTTGTTTACAGTTAGTGATAGGCCTGATCCTAAACCCAAGATCTAATAACCTTTCCTCACAAACTTCAGCCATGTTCAAACCCAAACTTAGACCCGTCTCTGCTTGTAACCAGTCATTCTCTTGCACACGCCACTCGCAGCATCGTCAGCTTTTTAGAACCTTTTTCAAAGCCATTGAAAAAACATCTCTATTGCCCTATTGTGATCTCAAACTGTCTGCTTTCTAAAGACTTCTGCGCCCCTTACAGGGGTGGGATGGATGGATGGACATATTTATTCCCCCACCTCCAATCCCAGAATGTATGGGAAGCCCAGATGTAATGACTGTGTTGAAGCAACCCCTAGAGCCCTGTCTATATCCACTTCAATATGGAATTAGCCTGTGGAACTCACTGCCCCAAGACATTATAGGTGCAGTAGCTGAGTCAGATTCACAGGGAAAAAAATTGTGTTTGTATATGACTAAGAGTAAAAGCAACACTAGTGACACCAGCTAGGATTCACATGGTCAGGGATATCAGTTCTCGTGCATCAGGATACAAGTTGATAAGAAGCCGTAGGCCAGGAAGAAATTTGCCCCATGGTACTGCACAGTGAGGTGTATTACCAAGGTTTTCCACCTTACTCTGAAGCAGCCACCATTGGCCACTGTCTGAAGAGGGATCCTGCACTAAAAAGATGGCAGTGCTGATCCAATATGGTCAGGAAGCAGGACACTGCCATATATAGACCAGTAGTCTGATGTTCTACAGTAGGAATGGGGACATTGGATTAGAGGGTCAGTAATCTGATCTGGTTACTCTTCATTTCCACTAGTGTAATTGAGAGCATAATTAACACTAATATTTAGCCATCTAATCTCAGAGCTCTTCACAAGGCTGTGTAAGTATAAATAGTCCCCTTTTACAGATAGGAATATTAAAGCACAAAGAAGTGAAATGATTCATCCAAGGTCAAGTTGATGGGAGAGCTGAGAATGGAATACAGATTTCCTGCTTCCCAATCCTAAACTCTCCCCCTGGGTTCACTCTCCCTCCCCATTGAACCTTGCTCTCTTTCTGCTTAGTTTTTTTCTCTAGCACTTGCTGGAAGGTGAAAACCTGGAAGTGGAAACTGTCCTTTTCCAGGTTGAGAGAGCTGCAACCAAAGTCAACAAGATTTAGCAGCTGTTTTTCGCCAGTGCAGCAAATCTACCTTAGGGGGTGCAAGGTGCCACGGCATTAGTGTAGTTACAACAGTGCATATTTCCTTAGCTGGTGGAAGGTGAGCAAGCAGGTGGAAATGGACCAGATTCCTCTTTCAGGACTGATGTTAGTGGATTTCGGTCAGCATAGCTGAGAACAGAGTCTGGTCCAATTGGTCTAGTTTCCATGCAGAGGAGAGGGTGAAATGGGGGGGAGCAGGAAAAGCACCTAACAGGGGGGGTATAAGCGGGGTAAAACAAAGCAAGTTCTTTTACTGCCATTACCCCGTGCCATATGTACACGGTACATTCTCTCCATGCAGAGTCTGGGCTTATGGACCTTGGTGCTGGTGAAGACTTTTAAACCCATCGCCTGTAAAAAGATAACCCAGACAGCCATGTGGTAAAGTAAACCATACGTCGGGAGACAAATGTGCTGTCTGGACTGGATCAGGATGTGACGGGCTTATCACAGTGCAGGGATGGGTCATTGCAAGAGCAGATACTAAGGCCTGAGAGGTCAATGCCAGTGTGGCTGGTGGGAAGCGAAGGGCGAGGTCTATGTCAGTGAAAGGCGCCGGACCAGCAGCTGGAGACGGACGTCCTCTGTGTCCTCAGAGCAGGTTCATCAGAGGCATGAGCAGTGCAAGCTTGCGCCGTGCACTCAGCCCCTGCCGGCTTGCCTTGGCCCTGCCCTGGAGGGAGTTCAGACTCTCTGGGCCAGTCCATCCCCTGCCTCTCTACTGAGATGCCTAGCAGTCATTTTCAGGTGTGCTGGGGTTTGGGTGATTTGGGAGCGAGTCCCACTGGGAACAAACCTGAGATTCCGCAGGACACCAAACCCTCACTAGCTGAGGCTGGGTAATTACCCTGGGTGCTGGCTCAGAGCGGCACTCCGCACATCTGTGCGTGTGCATGTGTAGCTAAAATGGAGACTGGCACTTCACAGAGACCTACATAGATGGGATAGAGAGCGTGTGGGACAGGATCTCTTTGACAAAATGGCTGCAGAGGCTGAGTTGCCCATTTCTGGCTCTATTTCTTTGCCCCAGCTGTTAGGACGTCTCCTTTTTGTATTTAAATTAGTGATGGGAAACCTCTAGAGTTCAGTGGTTGAGAGAGACATTCAGGCCTCAATGCTGGGGGGTTCCCATCTGGGGTTTTCTGGCCCAGCTTTAGTTATTACCTCGAATGTGCTGGCTAACGAGCACCCAGCTCAGACAGCATCAGGTGAGGAAATCTTCTGAACTAAAAGCAATTTCACACACTAAAGGGAGACGTGGCGCTCACATTGAGAACGTTGTAGGCGTCCCCTTCACCGTCAGGAGAAATGGGTCTGTAGATGAATCCATTTAAAATGATGTTGTCGAGTTTCACACAACGGTTATCGTCTTCTTCCTCCAAATGGTGCTCCCGGTAATTATAACCCCTGATCTCCTTCACCGGGAGCAAATCATACACCTGTGTGGACACGCCTTGATGTCAGTGACCACAGGCCCAATAATAATAAACCAGCGTGTGCCACCCTAGTGATCACAGACAGCTTTAAACTAACACACCCGTGTGTGCAATCCCAGTTTCCAAGGGTGACCCTACAATAACAAACTCTACAGTAACAGAGCAGAATGTCTGACTCCAAGGCTCAGCACTGACTTTTCCATAATAACCCAGTGTGTGCTGACTAGTGCTGATCAGTGCTCACCAGTAATAAATCAGTATGTGTGGTTGTGTCCTCACAAGTGGCCCCAGAACTATAAACCACTGGGTGCAGCAATAGTTTTCATGAGGGCCCTACATAGATCAAGCAGTGGGCGCAGCCCCTGTACTGATGAGGGACCCTACAATAACAGACTGACTGCTCTGCCCTAGCTCTCACGAGTGATTCTCGGCACTTTCCAGACAAGACCAGCTCTTGCACCTGTTGATCACTGGGCCAGGCTGGCACTTACAGAGCTGGGCGAGAGCTCGGCTTCAGGCTTCATTCCTCGCACAGGGAGCCCGGAGGTGAGTGTCGGAGGCGGGGAGGCCCTCGGCCGGTGAGAAATGCAAGTCGACCTGCAACCCCAGGAAAGGAGTTAGAGGAGCTATTTCTCCAGGTACCTTCACATGCTGCCCCGCAGCACAGCCCAGTCCTGGAACTGCCTCACAGCTCTGCCAATGCCCCTGAACTCTGCCCTGCAGCCCCCGCTATTCCAGTGCTGGGCTCCCCACACAGCCCTGCCAATGCCCCTCAGTCCTAACCAATGCAATTCAAACATGACCAGCAGCGCCCCCATACATCAATTGTGCCTCCATAATTCTGTTCTGTCAGTTCTGCTTCCACCCTTATAATTCTGCCTATGCAAATTACTCCTGATGTGCATTCATCTCTCATATTCAATTACTGATCCATGGTCAGTGCCCGATGGGCTCATGGAGCCATTGAACATTTCCTGAGTCTTCCTTGAAATTTGCAATTCCAGGTTCCACAGGTGGGCCATTGTCCATGGGGTGAATGTGAGTTATAGAAACCGGATGCTCACCTTATTGGCAAAGCAGTTTTCAATCTTGAAATCTTCGGAATTGGCGATAACGTCCCCGCTGGGTAAAGTGGTGTATACGAGTACCCGGGCCACGGGGGCGATATCAGGCCCCACGGGGAGGCTCAGCTCAAATACCTGGATATCTGGCAAACAGAGACAGGGGGCGGGAGCTAAGCTATAGAGAATCAGCTCCAGGGCCACACATTTCCCTAGGCTCCCTCATTATGGCTGCAACATCAGCCACCCTGAAAAATTCGCTATCCAAGGGTAAGAGTTTTGGCGCATAGTTGAGGCCTTTGACTCTTACTGCAAACACCCGGTGTGGGATATTCAGGTGAGATGGGTTTGGTGGATCTCAGCATGTCCCCTCACTCCATATCAGCTAGAGTCTAGCACTGTCCTCCATCAGTGCAGGACCTCCCTGCCCATGCAATAATGAAGGCGAGGAAAGAAGTGCATGTACAGGGGCTCTGTGCGGAGGGTTGTGCGCACAGGGCTGCAGAGGGGGTGGGATTCCACACTCCTGCTCCTCAAGGTGGAATTTGCCCAGCCAGCCTGAATCAGTCAAACTGGGGATCCCTTGAGACTGCCATTAATGAAATGAAATCGGTCAGGGGAACTGTGTGTGTGTCAAAGGGAGAGAGAGACCATGACTAGTGAGACAAGAAGGAAAGAGAGAAAGCAAAGAGGAGAGAAGGGCGCTGTTCTCGGCACCTCCTTCAGACACAGCAGCTCAGCCTCCCAGGACAGGCAGAGAAAGGGGTGAGGAGAGCTCACAATGAGAACGGGCCGAAATTTTTCAGATGATTTTTTGTTGTTGAAAAACGCAGACTCGGATCAACCAAAACATTTCACAAATTTGTGTGAAATTCACCAAATGGTTTTGGTCAGGAAAAAATCGGCAACAAATCAGAAGGTTTTGTTTCGACATTTCCTAAATGGAAGGTTCCATTTTTCAATTCAAAACAACTCCTCATTTACAATTTCCCTTCAATTCTATTTTAAAAAGATTAAAGCAGCTCAAAAGTGAAATGGTTCAGTCGCCCCCAAACAATTGTTTTTGGAGGTTTCTGGTTCGGCCAGGGAACCGGGAAATCAGTTATTCACACAGCTCTACTCACGTTCTCCATCCCCCACGGGATGCACCTCGGTGCCTGCCCTCACGATGCCTCCCTTGGCCATCACCTGCCAGGAAGAAGAAACCCTCCTGTTACAGGGGTCCTGGTGGGAGGTGGGGGATGTTCATGGGGGAATGCTGGGGGTGGGGGGTGTCTATACTGATGCCTTCCTGTGGGGAAGGAGCAGAAAATCCCACAGAGCCATACAGAGTCCCAGACCCAGACTGGAGTTTACCGGGACCTCGACCAAGTCAGAAATTCTCTCTCCCTGCAGAAACCATCCACTGGCTGGCCAGTTCTGCATTTCCTTCACTGGCTTTTACATGTAAATGTCAAGGTCAAGAGAACCTGGCCTCAGGGCAGTTTGGTGACCTGGGACATATATGGGTGTCTGGCCTCCAGTGCTGTGTCATGTGTATGGAGGTAGAGGTCACTAGGTCCGGGCTTACCACATAGTAAAAGACGATTTCCTTCTGCTCCCCCACGGCCTCTGGCTTCAGGATGTAGTGCACCCAGACCATCTCATTGGAGCCGCAGCTTAAAGTCTGAGACAGGGGCTCGATTTTGAGAAAGCTCTTACTCGGGGAGTAAAAGCGTGTTGCTGTGTGAACGGCGTTACCATACTCAGGGGTGACCCAGTCTCTGTCGTAACAGTTCAGTTCAGATTTATGGTTTGCCTGATAAAGAAGAACGTTTTTACATCAGATCAAAAAGTGAGTAACAAGTCTACTAGCATTTCAGAAGGAAAAAGTGGGTAATTTTAAAAACATGTTCTTGGCAGATTTTTCAGTGCACAGTGCATTGATCTGCATTTTCCATGCTCATGTGGCGAGAGAGAGATGGAGAACCAGAGGGAGAGCGACAGAGTGTGTGCAAGACACAGAGAGCAAGGGACAGACAGAGAGAGAGCAAGACAGAGAGGAGGAGACTGAAATTCCCAGCCAACAAACTCTTTGTTTTATCTCTCGATGGGCAGAGAGATCAATAAACCCACTGACATCTCCCCTGGAGCTTAGTCAGTGACACCTCCCATCCCCTAGCTCCCTGGATTCAGCCACTCACAGTGATTTGAATGGAGTTTTCTGTGAAGTTGACAGTGTCTATAGAAAACGAGACTCGGCCCTCTTCATTCGTTGTGTAGTTGGCTTCATAGTTGTTTCTCCCTATGGAAATCCAGATGGTTTTGTTGGCGATTGGAGCATCAGTCCCGTCCACCAGCTTCACCTAAAGGAACAAATCCAATCTCCCTTGCTTTTACTACTCAGGGAAAGCAGTCCCCACAGTCCTAATGACCCTTTCCCCACGTTATTCCCCTGAGGCAGCTCCAGAGGGTGTTTCCTACAGAGCTGACCAAGGGCCAGGCGTGTATGAATGTGCTGGGTGAGTCTGAACCACCTGAGGAGGTGGCGCGTCCTCACAGAGTGTGTGATTGGGAACATGGGAAGGACTGTGCTGGCCACACCAATGGGCCTTCTCCTCTGTATCCTGTCTCTGACAGCACTAGGAGGTCAGAGGAAGGCGCTGCAATTCCCACTAATGGCAAGGATACCGCAGCATGTGTAGAGGCAGAGGGAGATGGCTCCTGTTCCCGTGGTTTGTGATCCTCCCACGTTTTCCCTTTTCCATTTGCAAGTTCTCATTCTCCACAGACAAGCACACTCGTGTCAGGTAATTTCCTGGGCTCTCAGAGGTTCCCTACCTGCCCGGAGAAGGGGATCCCTGGTATGTAATGAGAGTCCACCTGCTCAAAGCTGATTTTGCTCATGGTGCCTGTGATCTCACTGGAGTCTGTCCCAGTTAACTCCACCCCTGCAAGAAAACACAGCAAAGAGGGGCTTGAACTAATGCACTGACCTGCAGCACCTCCAGATGCTCCAATCCTGCCCCATGTTGTCCAGTTCTGCCAGTGCCCTTCAGTGCTGGCTTGCAACACCCACTGCTATTGCAGTGTGGCCCCACAGCTCCAGCAGGGCAGCATGATGCATACCTGTACCCTCTTCCGTGATCTTGCCTTGCACCTCAATTTTCATCTCATAACTCTTTCGCTTGAGCTGGAATATTTTAGTCTTCACCACATTGGAGACACAGCCTCGAACATCCGCCTGAGCCAGAGACCAAAGAGGAAATTACCATGGAAATCCCTGTACAATTCAGGTCCGTGTGAAACAGGAACAGATACCCCAGCACCCAAGACATTTGCCTACTGCTTGGTTTGCTTTAATCCCATCCTCTTTTGGCTTGATCCGGCCTGACTCCCTCTCTTCCCTTCTTCCTCAACAAACCAATCAAGGCATCTCTGGTCCCCAGTGACATATCCAACATGCTGCCCTCTCTGATGCACTTCACCCCAAATTCTCCAAGTTACACACCTGGTTCCCTGATTGTTCAGATTACATCCCCTAGATCTGCAACTTCCCATTAGTGTGATAAATCTCATTGTGTCTTTTATCCACCCTTGGAATCCTCTCTCTTTCTCCATGCACATTCTTTCTCTCTTCCTCCTTCTCTTTCTTTCTCTTTCTTTTCCTCCAACTATCTCTGTCTAACCTACCTCTATTTTCTCTCTTACTTTCTTCTCCTTCATATTCTCCCTCTCTCTCTTTATTGCTCTACCCTGTTCTCTCTACCTCCTTGCCTGTCTCTCTCTTTCTTCTTCTTCCTCTTGAGTTCTCTCTCTCTTCCAGATCCTACACTTCCCTCTTGCTTTCTCCTCTGCTCTGCTCCTGCTCCCCTCCCCATCTCCATCCCGTTCACTGATACAAAAACCTCTCTGGGTCTTCTATTTCCCAGCTAGAAGAAATACCCATTCGGGGGTGAATCCTGATCTGACTGATGTCAATGGGAGTTTTGCCACTGATTTCAATGGGGCCAGGATTACACCCGAGGGGTTTTTCTTCACAATTTATATCCCCCAGCCCTGGCTTCACCTCCTTCTAACCAATACCTCCCTCCTGTGAGACAGAGCCCAACCCAGAACACAGAATCCCAGCTGAGGTCTAGCAATCCTCTTTGACAGACACAGATCGCCCTCCTCAAGACAGTTGCTTCCTGCCTATGAGATGGGCCTTGGACTCACCTGTCTGGTGAATTCCTCACACACAGCCTCAGCCTCTCTTCCATAGCAGCGTGACCTGGACTGGGAGAATCTCCGGCGTACACGGACATTCACCAGGCCGGGGACAGGGGTCCCATAGGTGTATCTGTAACCAGAGAGGGGTTAAAGAGACACAAGGTGCTTAGACAGGGAGACAGAGTCAGCCAGAAGAGGACTTTTGGGGCCCTTTATACCATTACTCCTGAGGACTCTATTGCTGCTTTCCTAATGTCTATTCTCCGGAGCGTTGTCTCGTCCTGTTTTTCAGTGACTCAAGTGATGGGACTCCAGCCATTTCCCGGGGGAGACTATTCCATTACCCAGCAGGCCTGCCCCATTAGGAAATGTTGCCTGATACTCCGGCTCTTCTGCCCCTTAATCAGTTGAGTTTCCCTTCTCCCAGCTCCCTCCCATTTGGCCACACCTTTCTGGTATGGAAGAGCCCAGACCTGCAGACAATATTCCAGGTGCAGTCTCCTCAGAGCTGTGGGGCCCAGAGCTGAACAATGTCTTCCAGGTGGGGTCGCACTAAGGCTCTATAGAGAGGGATTATCATCTCCCGTCACCGCTACACGACACCTCTGGAGCACTATTTTCAGCTCCAGGCACCTCTTTACCCAAAGGCCATTGACAAATTGGAGGGAGTTCAGAGAAGAGCAAGAAATATGAGCAGGGAGCTGGAGGGAGGGATTTATGAGGAGGGAAGGAAGAGTTAAATCTGGCGAGTCTGGTTACAGGATATCTAAGTAGGGACATAATTTCTGCCTACAAGTGTCTAAAGGAGGCATCACCAAGGGGGGGCCGGGGTTATTTAAGGGGGCACTTGGGGGTCTGATTAGGAAGGATGGAAGGATGTTAAGAAAGGGGAAATTTGGGTTGAATAATGGAGAAAGCCTTTCTGAGAGGGAGTTGTATGAGGCTGAGACATCGTTTCCTGGGGCAGGGGGAGGAGCCCCATTTCTTGGGATATTTAAAGCTTGGGCTGGGTGCAGACTAGACAGTAGGAACAATCCTGCCCAGGGCCCCTGGGGATGGAGAGAAAGTGACCGAAGGGGCCTTCTCCAGCTCTGGTTTCTGGGGTAGCAGCAGGAAGGCAATGGTGGACAAGCACAAAGAACGGTGACTCAAACCCTGCGACTCACAGACCACAGACGGCCACTTTCAGCTCCTCATCCTGGATGGTGATTTTCTTGGGCAGCTTCACTGACACCTCGTACTTGGGCAGCACTGAGGGGGAGAGACGGGCCAGAGTTGAGCAGAGTGGTGGGAACACATGTACATCACTGTCACTTCCCCACTGAGTGACAGACACAGCCTCTCCCCCTCCCATCCCCAACGCATGTTGCCAGATTCTCAGCCTGCTATAAATCACCACAGCTCCATGGCCGTCAGAGCAGCTGTGCCAGCTTACACCAGCTGAGGATCTGGCCAGGGACTGTGAAACTGAAGAGAAAGACACCGTAACCCTGCTCCCCTCCCCTTTGCTCCCCTTGCCCAACCCCGACCGTCGGGCTGTCGTTGCTTTAGAGGCTGTATTCCAAACTATGCTACGCAAGTGATACCTAGTGAGGGCCCGACTCCCCAGTGCACCATCGTCACTCACCAGATTTAAAGGGCCACATTCACTGTGTGCTCTGGCTCCTGTGCTGCTCCAGTGAAGCAAAGTAGCCATAAGCCTGGTTACTTTGCGTCCCTGGAGTGGTACAAAGCAGACGGACAGCACCAGGGAACCTGGCCCGAAAGTTCAGCCATTTTAAACTTATCCCTGCGTGAAAAGAGTCGGATAAAAGCTGTTTCATAACACGGTAAAAGCAAATATTGTTTCCTGCTGGCTGAGCTCACAGAATGCATTCGCCTCCTGGCTGGGCACTAGACTGTCAAGTTTCAGCCCCAAAGTGAATTTTCTCAGCAGTTCTGAACTAACTGAATGAGGGGTAATAATGGGGAGAGAGACACTGGTGGGGGTGGGGGGGAAGAGTGGAGAGCAAACTCAATAAGAGCTGCTGTAGCTATAAGGCTCAGGCAAAAGCCAGCATGGCTTGGAGTGGCACATGCAGAGGCATCCCAAGCAAGGAGGTGACAGTCTGTCCAGAGCCAGGTCACACTGGAGCACTGGAACCAGTGAGATCGGCCCAGTTGGAGCACAGGCTGGTCACTGTGCCCGCACTGCCATGATGACTGGTGTTCGGAGCTCTGCGGATTTGCCCTATAAGAGCACTGCTTTAAAGCCCTTCAGTTGCGACACCATGTGGTACCTATCCCGCAGTTCCCAGCACAGACCCCAGAAGCAGTGGATTCTGGGAAGTTTCAGAATGCCCTGTCGGACAGCAGCGAGAGGAGTAGTGGAGCCACTGTTACTAACCCGTTCAGAATGAGCTGGTTCTTAGGCTTGCTGAGAGGAAGCTCTTGGAATGCTTGTAAGTGGCTGGAGGTTTTCTGTGGGATGATTCACAAGTGGTCGGGGTTGTGGCTGGAGTGGTACATTTCCCTAGACTAGACAGAGCTGTAATTTCTCTCTCCTTGGGTGATTAGTGGCAACCACTATAATTAAGGTTGCAAAATGGGTTCTCTGAGAATCTACCACTCCTGCTGGCCTCATTTTCCTTTCCACATAAACCTTCCGAAAGATTGTCCTTTGGGGCTGATGTTTTCCAGACTTGGTCTCCAACCAAAGTGTCTTTATTTATTTATTTTGAACATTTGAAGATGTTCTGGGTGTCAGGGGCCACAAGGACAAAGGTGTGAAGACCCGAGTGGGAGAAGGGTAGACAGGAGAGGTGAGTTAAGCCAGTTTCATTGGCAGAGCACAGGGGAAGCAAACTGTGCCACTCTAATGCAGCATGCACATAGTTCGTTCTGCATCCGTACCATATACTGCACACAACTGGTAGGAAAGACCCTACACAAAAATAAAGCTGCATTGTACTGAGGCTGGAATCACAGTCCAAATCCAGTAGGCCTCAGGAATAGGCCTTTGTACTCAGATCCAGATGCTCCCAGGCTTACAGTGAACAGTGACCCTGGCAGTTCAAGTGCTGAGAAGAAACCTACACACCACTGGATGGGGGCTCAGATCCTGAACCCTTAAAGCCTCCAGTGTTTTCCTGGCCCATTCCTCAGATCACTCTTCACTCATCTACACCCGAGACAATCCTGAACTGGATTTTTGTGCCTGGAACGGATGAATCCCAGACAGTTGCTCCTGTTTCCAACACCCTCACCCCAGCACGAGTGGGACCCTTCCTTACCATATTCCTCCACAGTAAAGGAGTGTTCGAGATTGGTCCCCGACTCCTTCTGCACCACCACGTTGTAGGTGCCTTGGATGGGCTCGGAGGTGAGGGGGAAGGAGAGCTGGGTGAGGCCCCCATTTAACTCCACCTCTCGCCACTGGTACACGCGGTTCTTCTGTGGATCCTAGAGGTGAGGAGAGCACAAGGTCATTTACAGGCAGGGTGTCTACACGGCACGAGGCTGCAGAGCAGGGCAGTTGCAGTCCAACGTTCGGCAGAGATACAGGATATATACGATCATCGCCCTCTTCTATAGCTGAGGTTAGGGCACCTGGTGGCTGGCTCTGTATTTTCCCAGTAGCCTGTAAGGATTAACCAGTCAAGTCCTGTGCAATCAGCGTGTGATTAAACAGCCAGATACCAGCACTGAATCTATTCCATTGTCTGCCCACCCGATCAACATGCCCACAGCCGCATGGAGTGGGCAAGGAGGATGGGAGAGAGCAAGGCTAAGAGACCAATGCACAGACGCAGGATGCGGTGAGTTTCTCTGTGCCTGGGAGCTTGAATGTTCTATTTGCAGTTTGAGAATTGGCAACTGCTCTGGCTGAGGATTGAAATACTCAAGTTACCTCTGGGGCTGAGAAAACCCTCCCCATGCAGGTATGTGGAAGGCAATGGGCTATGGAAATGCTCATCTGGGCTTAAATATGTTGCTGTTTTAGGCTGCTACCCAATGCAGAATATGTATGGGGGGTGGGGAATGGGGGGGCCAATCTGAATAAATTAGACAAGGGCCTGAGTATGGTTTTGGGCAAATTTGAAGGCAGGTCCGGAGACTGGATCTGAAACCTCATCTCTGTAAAAGCTGAGTAGTATTAATTACTAATTGATTATTAACAGGCCAAAGCAATGGACCAAACCAGGTCTGACGTGACCAGATTCTAGCCTGGTTGTAAATTCTGCAGCTCAGGCCCAACTCTAGTAGAAACCATCAAAGAGATTAAACTAAAAGCGATATATAGTTTGATGTGCCCTTTCCAGACCGCTCAGGAACATGTTTAATGTTCACACTCTTTCATTTTCTATCCGTTTTCTCCCCTGTATCTTGGCTACCATCAAAAGTCTATTTACTTCAGATAGCCCCAGGTAACTGACTGACTGGCGAGGATTTATTTCATTCCGACTTTATCCCTTAGCCAAGTGACAGGGGATGTGAGTGACCTCTCATGGCTGACTGGGAGAGAGCAGGCCCTGTCTCCAAGAGCCCCTACTAGGTGACACCGAAGGCAGAATGGGTGAAAGGACCTTCAGCGGACAAGTCCCACTGCGCTGTCACAGTTACTGAGAGTTGGCCCCACATTTAAGTCAAGTGAAAAGCGGGGAGCCCAATCTGATGCGGATCAGGGGATGAAATGACTATGTGGCTCAGAGGAGGCTGGCAAAGAATGTTTATAATTAGGCTTGTGCTGCCTTTGCCATGTTGATGATGGATTTAGACACAAGGCCTGAAAACTTTTTCCAAATGAAAAAAAAAAGTGTGTTTTTGCCCCTTGCATGTTGTTTTAACCTCAGAAATAGCAGGAATGCCATGTCTGGTCTCTCCTGGTTTCCCACCAGATCTCAGATGTATTTATTGTGAGCGGCCACATCTTAACTGAAGGGGTGGGAGTTGGAAACAATTATAATAATAAAAAAAAATACCTAGCACTCTGCATCCATAGACCTCAACCCGCTTTATAAAGGAGGTCAGAATCATTATCCCTGTTTCACATCTGGGGAAACTAAAGTCGAGAGAAGTGAACTCACTTCCTAAAGTCACCAGTAGAAGGGTGGGAGAGTTAGGAATAGAACCCAGGTCTCCTGAGTCCCACCACAGTCATCTATCCAGGTCACACTGTCTCAACAGAGACAGCCTTTATCCTAACTGTTTGTTAATCATTGGAATTAAACAGCTGGCCACAAAAACAAACAACCCTGAATAATAGTAGAGTCCTAAAGATCCCTTCCCATCTGAGGCGTTCAGTTTTCCTGCCCTGGACTCTTAACATATCATCAATTCCCTAGTTCTCTTGTGCCCACAGAGACTTCCAGGGTGGACAAGATCTGAACTTCTAATGGAAAAAGAGGCAGAAATAATAAACATAGGGCCCGTCTACATATAAAAGTTGTACTGCTTGAGCTATACTGGTGTAGTGACACCAGTTCAATCCCCCCAGTGTAGACACAGTTATACCAGGATAAAGGTGCCTTTGACCAGTCTAGCTTATTTCTGTACGGGAAGGGGAATGAGCTATGCCAGTATAAGACACCTCTATGCTGAGATGCCAGAGACCCAGCCCCGAGGGTGGGTGGGGTGAATGCAGGACTCTATTTCCTGTTCACACAGACTCACCCTTACTTCCTTGCTCTGAGCCCCCTAGTGGCCGCACTACCCATTCACAATGAACACCACACTACAGCCCCCCTCTGCTGTGGAGCACGGGAGTCTCCCCATCCCCGCAGCAGCCCCAGCTTTCAGCTAGCGGCTGTGAGAGTAAAAATCAATGGGCCACTTACCTTGATGAAGGCCAATGGAAACTGTGGGGAAAACGGGGAGAAGCAGAGTTAGAAATAGAGGTCAAACGTGCACTGAGCTCATTTACCCTGTTCAGGGGACTTCTGCGTCTCTCCTCTGCATTTCCCTCTGCCCCTTGCTCTCTGTTACTCAATAAGAAACTCCAGCGGGGCCTTCTAATGTTTTAGAGCCTGAACTGGTCAGTTTAACACAGCTGTAAAATTAAACACTTTGTTTTGCATTTAGAGGATTCGGGGTAAACATTTTAAAACCACCCAAATGACTTAGGAGCTGTCAAGACTGATTCCCCACTCTGGCACTTTGACTGCAGAAGGTGGGGGCCTGCAAGAATTCTAAAAATTAATACTGGCTACTCCAGGCTGGTAGTAAACTGCCAAGGTTATAACTTCTCTGTGACCTTGGATGGGTAGATGCTGCTACCACCCAAATGCAAAAAACCCCTTTGAACCCAGGAAGTCGCACTTGGGAATTCCTCCCTGTGAAGTACCCTCAAGCCCTTTCACTGCCGTCCGGAGAAGAGCTGAGAAAGAAAACAAAGGAAATCAGCTGTTGCCACCAGCTAATTAAATAATATATGCACAAACCTCTTAGGACACAAAAACCCAATCCTGTTCTTAAAAAAGGTAAATTTTATTAGAAAACAAAAAGAAAGAAAATACATCTGGAACATAGGCTATTGCTAGATTTTAAAAAGAGCAAATATAATAATTAAGCATCAAGAATGGTTTTCTTGAGGTCCAGCTTAAAGGTTAGAAGCAAAACAAAAGCACCTGGGGTTAGCACAGAGGAGTCCACAAGCCATAAAGAAATAAATCTAATTGCGTCTTCCTAGACATTCCCTGATCTACCTACATATCTGGGGTTTCAGATAAGTAGTTTCGAGGTATGATTCGATGATTTAAAGCTTCTTACAGCATTGCTGCTCTGTGTCTCCTCTCTCCGGAGAACAACAACAGACAGACAAAAGGAATTTTTCCCCCAATTTTAAAAAGTTCTAGCCTTCCCATTGGCTCTTTTGATCAGGTGCCCACTCCCTTCCTTTTACCTATGGGCTTTTTTAACCCTTTACAGGTAAAGCAAGTAGAGAACAGCTACTAACAGGGATTTTGTAGCTAACTGGCTGGCTGGGTGTCCATAAAAGGGAGCTCCCCGCCCCCCCCCTTCATTTATCACAGGAGCCTTTTTTCAAAAGTGATTTAGGCACTTTAGGCCACATCCACAAAGGGACTTGTGTATCTAACTCCCATTGATTTCAATGGAAGTCAGGCACCTACGTACCTTTGCAGTTCTGTGGCTTAGAACTGACTTTCAGTGAGACTTGGGGGCAGATTTGTAAAGGTGTTTAGGTGCCTAACAATGCAGACAGGTACCTAGAGGAGTTTCCAAGAGCTGAGGTACCTAGTTCCCACCACAGCCAATGGGAGTTAGGCTCCTAACCCTCCTAGGTGCTTCTGAAAATCCACTAGGTGCCTACCTGCATCTTTAGGCACCTAAATCCCTTAGGCAATCTGGCCCAAAGTGCCCAAGTCACTTCTGAAAATGGGACTTGGGTTTCTAAGTCACTGAGGCACTTTGGAAATGTGTAGCCATTTGGAAAGTTGCTGGTTTCCAGGGCTTTCAGGTGGCAACTCAATTCTCTGTGTCCTGTTCTGCAGGATCAGGAGGGGCCTGTTGCTGGGATGTCTCCTCGGGGACCCCTGCTCCTGCAAACTCGCAGTGAGGTGGTGGAGGGGGTTCAGCTAGATCACAGTGTATGATGTGCAGGAAGGTGTGACAGAGCCAGGTATAGGGGTCTTGAGGCCCAGTCACATGCCTTCCCACAAGACAGAAGTGATCTCCTCAGGGCCTGACTCACTGCTGGCGCACCCTGGTGCTGTCACTCACATCAGTGCAAAGTGGGGCACACAGAACCAGCCTCATTTGGCAACGTTTTATGCCCACTTTGCTCTGCTGTTAATGATGCCGCAAGGTGCATGAGACTGGGGAATCAGGCCCTTAGGATGTTCCTAAAGCCACCACTGAAAGTCTCTGATTTCCAGTCTTATCAAATGGAGAGGCCAGTGCTTAATTTGTACCAGGGCTGAGCCCCGGCACCTCCAGGCTTGGCAGTAAATAGCCCCGGCACCTCTGGGCTTGGCAGTAAATAGCCCCGGCACCTCTGGGCTTGCTGCATCACTTATGAAAGTAAAAAAAATTGCTTGAGCCCCCAGCACCTCTTTCATTACAAATTAAGCACTGGAGAAGCCAGTTATTCCCGTCTTACTCTGCATGTTGAAACCAACGGTTTCTTCTTTGATAGTTATTCTTTGCAATTCTGTTCAAAGCACTAACTTCTCCAGTAGTGTTTTACGTTTCCTTGTGATCAGATGAAGTGATCAGAATCTTCCTGTTACACTAGCCTGCTCCTTTACCTTCAGAACAATGATCATCTTTTGCCTCTGGAGATTCATCTGCCCTGCTACTCATTCCCTCTGCCCCAAAGTCCTGTTCCCTATATTCAGAAGGCCCGTAAGGATGCCACAAACAGAGGATTATGATTTTTTATATGTAACACAGAAGATAGAGGGAGGTTCTTAGCTCCACCAACTGTGAGCAATTTATCATGTAGGACAGAATTATGGAATCCCGGAAATGTAGGGCAGGAAGGGACCTCCAGAGATCATCTAGTCCATTCCCTGTGCTGAGGCAGGACCAAGTTAACCTAGACCATCCCTGACAGTTGTTTGTCCAACCTGTTCTTACAAACTTCCAGTGATGGGGATTCCACAACCTCCCTTGGTAACCTGTTCCAATCAGGGCCGGCTCCAGGCACCAGCCTGGCAAGCAGGTGCTTGGGGCGGCCGCTCCAGAGAGGGGCGGCACGTCTAGGTATTCGGCGGCAATTCGGCGGACGGTCCCTCACCGTTGTTTTTTTTTTGGCTGCTTGGGGCGGCCAAAACCCTGGAGCCGGCCCTGGTTCCAGTGCATAACTATCCTTAGAGTTAGAAAGGTTTTCCTACTTTACAGCCTAAATCTCCCTTGTTGCCAACTAAATTGATTACTTCTTGGACATAGAGAACAACCGATCACTGTCTCCTTTATAACAACATTTTATATATATGATTATTATTGTCAGATTCCCCCTCAGCCGTCTCTTCTCTATGTAAGCAGAGTCAGGATGAGCTCTACCCTGACATCTGGTGGTGAATTATGGCGAGTGTGGAAAAGAACTCCAAGGGCTGATCTTGTTTGCATAGGCACACCCACTCGCCTGGCATGAAACAACAGCAACTCAAAGTGGTTACTTTGGCTGGTGTGGGATCCCCAGTTTTCTCTGTTATTGGGGCAGGAAGAATAAAGTTTTGTTACCCTGATTCTGTGAATCAAGGCCAGTGGAACTGTTGTATGACAGAAGGACTGAGTGAGTCCTTCACCATTACCTAAGTAGCACTTGCTTGACAAGGGGCATGGGTTACAAAACCCAGTGAATAGAGAGAGGACGGGGACAGGTATTTGTATGTGATGGCATGGTTCCCCTCTGAGGGTTTGAAACACCAATTGCACTACCTTCTCTCTCCACTGTTGAATGTCAGAGCTAACTTTGATTCCATTAGGAGTCTAGTTACAGGTTGCTGAGCTGAATTCACTTTGGGCCAATGGTACACTAGCCCTGGGGCTCCCTTACTATGAGCTGAAATTGCTAAGAGCTGAAATCACAAAAGAGCTAAAGTAAAGCTGAGATCACGGAGTGCTGTGTTAACTAGTGGGGGAGACTGAAGCTATATTGCTAAGCAGCTGGTGGAGCAGTGAGCGGCCCAAGGAACGGCGAGCGGAGCTGTTTGCGGGGACGGCTGGAGTGGCTCACAGGTTGGTGAGCGGAGCAGCTTTTAGAGCAGAGCAGTTTGTGGGACGGCAGGAAGTGGACTGGCTCGTGGTGAAGACTGCGGCGGTGCCCCTTAACACCCTGTGTGCCCCCCCACCCCTTTTACTCTGGGGCTGCACTGACCAGGGACAGAGACTTTGGGGTTTGTTGGACTTTTGGGACTTTGGGTGGTTGCTGGACCCAAGAGACTTTGGGGGTGTTGGACTTTGGGGACTCTGGGTGATTTTTGGGTTGCTGGATTCAAGAACCAAAGGAAAAGGACACAGCCCAATTTGCTGGGGTGGGTTTTTTTGCTCATGGTTTGGGTTATGAATCCTGTTTGTGGTGTTTTTCCAATTTAATGCTGATGTTGTTTACCTCATGTTATTAAACATTTTCTGCTACACTCAGACTCTGCGCTTGCGAGAGGGGAAGTATTGCCTCTTAGAGGCACCCAGGGGGTGGTATGTAATTGTCCCAGGTCACTGGGTGGGGGCTCGAGCCGGTTTTGCATTGCGTTATTGAAACGGAACCCCTAGATACAGAACCCGGCCCTTGTTGCTGCCAACTTAGATGGGCAGAAGGGTTACATTTTTGGGGGCTCGTCCGGGATCCCCTGGGTCAGTACCCCTCGCAAGCACCTGTTGAGTGTTCCACTGCATTGGGAAACAATTGTGGTTATATTTTGAGGAAATTACTGTTTGTATAATGGCTAATATGTCAGGTTTGTTGGGCCCCGGCCCTGCAGCCTCTAGCTCCGGGGCCGCAGCCTCAGCCAATGATTGGGCAAAAGCACTGGGGCAAATATTGGAAAAGGTTGTGCTGTCCCATGCTATGTTAAACTCTTGTCGTGAGTTAAGATTATTTGCTGGGACAGAGGAGTTCGAACCCTGGTTGGAGCATACCACTGAAATGCTGCAGGAGTGGGCCGTACCTGATGCAGAAAAGCAAAGATGTCTAATAGAGAGCCTTAGTGGCCTAGCATTAGATGTGATTCGCACCCTGAAGCTCATTGACCCTGGGGTCAGTGTGAAGGACTGCCTAGAGGCCCTTGATCATACCTTTGGGAGCGTAGAGGGCCCTGAAGACAGTTACTGTAAGTTCCTTAATTCCCGACAGCAAATTGGCGAGAAGATTTCAGCCTATATACAGAGGCTGGAGAGACTGCTTCAGAGAGCTGTCATGAGGGGAGCAGTGACTGCTGGACAGATGGATCGGACCAGACTGGCTCAAATTGTAAGAGGAGCTCAGTATCAGAACCCGATTCTACTCCATCTAAGAGAACGACGGGAACATCCCCCAAGTTATTCCCAGCTGATAAAAGAGGTCAGAGAAGAGGAAGAAAGGCAGGCTGCCAGCGAGTTTTGGGAAGCCCAAACATTGGAGCCAGCCGGCACAACACCACTGCAAACGGCCAGTGTACTGATGGTGAGCACCACAGAGGAACTTGCCCAACAAATGCAGGTCCTGACAGAACGGATAGCTGAACTGCAAAGCACCATTGACTGAGCTAAGACTTCCAGGAATAAAGAGCCTCTGACTGTGGCAATGGAGAAGTCAGCATTTAGAGCCACCATCCCACCTGGGCGAAGGGGGAAAGGACAATTCTTCTGCTACCAATGTGGTCAGGATGGACACAGTGCTGCCAAGTGCCATAATGAAGAAAACCCCTCCTTAGTGTATGGAAAGCTGAGGATCAGTTGGGAGAGATCCGGTAGCTGCCAAAGAGTCCGGGGACGGGGACCACCCAGGCCTGCAGGATTTGAAGATTCCCCCAGAAAAGACCATCCAGCTGGGATCCCTGCAGGACTGATAGGGCCTCGAGCAGAGGTCATGGTGAAGATTGAAGGGGCGGAGTGTAAAGCCGTGCTTGACACTGGATCTCAAGAGACTATTATGTTTCAGTCATTCTACCAACAGATGCTTAGGCACTTGCCTATACAGCCACTGACTGGCGTTGGTCTGTGTGGCCTCAGCATGGATGAATACCCCTACCAAGGGTATGTCATAGTGCACCTGGAATTCCCAGAGGAGGTTGCTGGGGTAAGAGAAGAGGTGGACACAGCTGTATTAATATGCCCTGACCCTAAAGGGACCTCTGATGTGTCTGTGCTGATAGGGACCAACTCCAGTCTCTTCAAGGTGCTCGCGGATTACTGCAGACGACGGGCTGGGGACCAGTACCTGAATACCCTGATGATCCATACGCTTTGTGCTGAAGCCTATAGGAAGATTGAGGGTGCTAAAAAGGAGACATCTGAGCTACCGATTGGGGCACTGAAGTACATGGGCACAACCCCCTTAGTAGTGCCTGCAAGGACAGAGCAGGAAGTGCTTGTCATGAGTACCCGGCTGAAAGGCAGTAAAGGGGCATTAGCAATGGTAGAGCAGCCAGTTGAAGGAGAGCTCCCGGAAGGAGTGCTGGTCCCCAGTGGAGTCATAACCCTACCTGCTGAAGCCCAGGAAAAGGTGACTATACTGATTGCTAATGAAACAAATCGAGATGTTGTTGTGAAGCAAGGACAAAAGATAGCAGACCTCTTCGAGCCTGAATCAATTGTAAAACCCCAGTGTGAGACTCAAGTTCCGACAATAGACCCAGCAAAGTTTGACTTTGGAGATTCACCGTTGTCCGAGGACTGGAAAGATCGCCTGAGGAGGAAACTTTGTGAAAGATCCAAGGTGTTCTCATTGCATGAGTGGGATGTGGGATGTGCAAAAGGAGTAGAGCACAACATCAGACTACATGACTCTCGACCTTTCAGGGAGAGATCTAGGAGGATTGCCCTCTCCGAGATGGAAGATGTGCGACAACATCTTCAGGAGCTGGCTGCGAATGGCATCATTACAGAGTCCCTCAGCCCATACGCCTCACCCATTGTGGTGGTCCGTAAAAAGAATGGGAAAATCCGGATGTGTATTGACTACCGCACCCTAAACCGCCGTACTGTGGTTGACCAGTACACAATGCCCCGAGTCCAAGATGCCTTAGACTGTTTGCTGGGAAGCCAGTGGTTCTCTGTGTTGGATCTTCGGAGTGGATACTACCAGATCCCTCTGGGTGAAGGAGATAAGGAGAAGACAGCCTTCATCTGCCCATTAGGGTTTTATCAGTTTGAACGCATGCCCCAAGGGATTTCTGGAGCACCTGCCACATTTCAACGTCTTATGGAGAAAGTTGTGGGAGACATGAATTTACTGCAAGTGTTAGTTTATTTGGATGACCTGATTGTGTTTGGAAGAACCTTGGAGGAGCATGAAGAAAGACTTCTTAAAGTGCTTGATAGGTTAGAGGATTATGGTTTGAAGCTTTCAATTGACAAATGCCAGTTCTGCAGGACCTCAGTGAAGTATGTGGGTCACATCGTGTCCCAAGAGGGTGTGAGTACTGATCCCGATAAAATAGAAGCACTCACTACATGGCCATGTCCAAGTAACTACAGAGAACTCAAGACCTTTCTTGGGTTTAGTGGCTACTACCGCAGATTTGTGAAAAACTACGCTACGATTGTAAAACCTCTGAATGATCTTACCAGGGGATACCAGTCCAGCAGGAACAAATCTAAGACCAAGAATAAGGGGAGATCCCCAAAGCCTCCTGTGCAGAGACACTATGGCCCCTTCGAACCATTTGGGCCACGGTGGGATGAGAGATGTGAAAGGACTTTTCGAGAAATCATTACTTGCCTAACTCATGCTCCGGTCCTAGTCTTTGCTGACCTAAGCAAGCCATTTATCCTGCATACTGATGCCAGTTTGGAGGGTCTGGGAGCAGTACTGTACCAGGAAGTGGAAGGAAGACGTAAACCTGTAGCCTTTGCCAGCCGAGGACTGTCTGATAGTGAAACTCGCTATCCCACCCACAAGCTGGAGTTCTTGGCCTTGAAATGGGCCATCACTGAGAAATTTCGAGACTACTTATATGGTGCTCAGTTCCAGGTGTGGACAGACAACAACCCACTGACCTATGTGTTAACAAGTGCTAAGCTGGATGCTACAGGGCAAAGATGGGTGGCCGCTTTGGCTAGCTATGACTTCAGCATTCAATACCGATCAGGGAGAAGCAATGTAGATGCAGATGCATTGTCCAGGCGTCCACAGGCACCAGGAGTTGCTGTGATATCCACAGATGGAGTGAGTGCTATTTGCAGTGTGAGGCGCCGGGAGCCAGAGTCCCATGAGAGTCTTCATGGATGTGCTGCAGAAGCTTTGGGCCTGCCCCCTGAATGCGTGCCTTCGGCTTCAGTGAACTATATTGCGTTGGACCAATCTCCTTTGCCCATGCTCAATGCGGCTGACTGGCAGGAAGCCCAGCTGCAAGATATTGACATTCGTGATACACTACTTGCCAAAAGGGAGGGGCGAAGCCCAGCTGTGGTTGTCCCACCTAACCCGGAGGGTAAACTACTATTGAGAGAATGGACCAAACTAAAACTGATTCAGGGAGTGCTACACCGAGTGACCACAGATCCTTTACAAAAGCAACGAGCACAGCTAGTGCTGCCAAAAGAGTACAGAGCCCTGGCCATGAGGGCCCTGCATGATGACTTTGGACATTTAGGGATGGAGAGGACCCTGGAACTTACTCGTAGTAGGTTCTATTGGCCTCGGATGGCTGAAGATGTTCACAGGAAATGTGAGACCTGCGCTCGATGTGTTCAAAGGAAGACTCTGCCCACGAGGGCTGCATATCTGAAGAACATCACCAGCAACAAACCTCTGGAGCTGGTATGCATTGATTTCTTGTCTTTAGAAGTAGACAAGAGGAATATTGGGAATATTCTAGTAGTGACTGACCATTATACGCGATATGCGCAGGCATATCCCACACGTGATCAGAGGGCCACCACTGTTGCTCGAGGACTGTGGGAGAAATATTTCTCAGTTTATGGATTTCCAGCCCGGATACACTCGGATCAGGGGCGGGACTTTGAGAGTCATCTTCTGAAGGAGGTGCTGAGGATAGCGGGAATTAAAAAGTCTAGGACAACGCCTTATCACCCGCAAGGTGATCCTCAGCCAGAGAGGTTCAATCGAACCCTATTAGATATGTTGGGGACTTTGCGGCCAGAGCAGAAGGCAACCTGGAGCCAACATGTCACATTTCTGGTGCACGCCTACAATGCCACAAAGAATGATGCTACAGGAGTCACCCCATATCTCTTAATGTTTGGGCGAGAACCAAGATTACCCATAGACCTGTGCTTTGGTGTATCAGAGGATGGAGATAGCTATGAAACTCATCAGCAATATGTATCCCGACTAAGAGAAAAGCTGCAGGATGCTTATCACTTAGCTACATCTGCGGCTCGGAAGAACGCAGACCGCAACCAACATCAATATGATGCTAGGGTACGTTTGCAAGAGCTCCAGCCGGGGGACAGAGTCCTGCTGCGAAATTTGGGTATTGCTGGCAAACACAAGATAGCTGACAGATGGAAGGCAATACCTTATTTGGTGATGGAAAAACTAAGAGAAAAGCTGCCGGTCTACAAGATCAAACCTGAAGAGGGTCCAGGGCAGACAAAGACAGTGCATAGAAACCTTTTGCTTCCTGTGGGGGAATTGGTAGGCACCCCTTATGAGATGGGCCACAACAGGGCAACCGGGCAGAACGAAGGTGCTGGACCAAAGCTGCCCTCCAATGTGGACAGCCAGCCCCCTGCAGCTAACCTACCCCTATGCAGCACATCCGAGAGTGAGTCTGAGGAGGAAGACACAACCATGGTGTATCCTGGGATGGAGACAAGATTTCAGTCTCGATCAGCTGAATCAAAAGAGAGCTCCTCCTCTTCTGCCCTAAACCCCATTGCAGAAGTATTTAGGCCCATTCCTGACACCCCTGAGCCACTGGTGGGACCCCCATGTGATGACACACACAGGTTATTGGACAGTGGAGACATACAGGTGGAGGATGTCCTGGGCACCTTGGACCCTCCACTGTTAGAACTAGAAATGCAGGGGCCTATGCCAGTAGCCGAGGGACCCTCAAAGGAAACCTCTCCATCTGTCGTTCAAGAGGCTGTCCCCACTACCACGGCAACAGAGATTCTCAATAGACGAGACAGGGTAATAAGGCCAGTAAAACGGTTGACTTATGATGCACCTAGGGTGACTAGTGAGGAACCAATATGTTTAGCACACAGGCTTGTGGAAGCTAAAGTGGGCTATCTGAGGCCCTTTGGAGGGAACCAGTGAGTTGGTATAACAGGGAGTGTGATTTGTCGGGACGACAAATTCTCGGCTGGGGGGAGGATGTAAGCAGAGTCAGGATGAGCTCTACCCTGACATCTGGTGGTGAATTATGGCGAGTGTGGAAAAGAACTCCAAGGGCTGATCTTGTTTGCATAGGCACACCCACTCGCCTGGCATGAAACAACAGCAACTCAAAGTGGTTACTTTGGCTGGTGTGGGATCCCCAGTTTTCTCTGTTATTGGGGCAGGAAGAATAAAGTTTTGTTACCCTGATTCTGTGAATCAAGGCCAGTGGAACTGTTGTATGACAGAAGGACTGAGTGAGTCCTTCACCATTACCTAAGTAGCACTTGCTTGACAAGGGGCATGGGTTACAAAACCCAGTGAATTGAGAGAGGATGGGGACAGGTATTTGTATGTGATGGCATGGTCCCCCTCTGAGGGTTTGAAACACCAATTGCACTACCTCCTCTCTCCACTGTTGAATGTCAGAGCTAACTTTGATTCCATTAGGAGTCTAGTTACAGGCTGCTGAGCTGAATTCACTTGGGGCTAATGGTGCCCTAGCACTGGGGCTCCCCTACTATGAGCTGAAATTGCTAAGAGCTGAAATCACAAGAGAGCTAAAGTACAGCTGAGATCACTGAGTGCTGGGTTAACTAGTGGGGGAGCCTGAAGCTATATTGCTAAGCAGCTGGTGGCACAATTTGTGGGGACGACTGGAGGAGCAGCGAGCCGGTTGGAGTGGCCCAAGGAACGGCGAGCGGAGCTGTTTGCGGGGACGGCTGGAGCGGCTCACAGGTCGGTGAGTGGAGCGGAGCAGCTTGTAGAGCGGAGCAGTTTGTGGGACGGCAGGAAGTGGACTGGCTCGTGGTGAAGGCTGCGGCGGAACCCCACGGAGAGACGGCTGGCCGGCCTCGGCTCACGTAAGGTGCCCCTTAACACCCTGTGTGCCCCCCCCGCCCTTTTACTCTGGGGCTGCACTGACCAGGGACAGAGACTTTGGGGTTTGTTGGACTTTTGGGACTTTGGGTGGTTGCTGGACCCAAGAGACTTTGGGGGCACTGGCCTTTGGGGACTTTGGGTGATTTTTGGGTTGCTGGATTCAAGAACCAAAGGAAAAGGACACAGCCCAATTTGCTGGGGTGGGTTTTTTTGCTCATGGTTTGGGTTATGAATCCTGTTTGTGGTGTTTTTCCAATTTAATGCTGATGTCATTTACCTCATGTTATTAAACATTTTCTGCTACACTCAGACTCCGTGCTTGTGAGAGGGGAAGTATTGCCTCTTAGAGGCACCCAGGGGGTGGTATGTAATTGTCCCAGGTCACTGGGTGGGGGCTCGAGCCGGTTTTGCATTGCGTTATTGAAACGGAACCCCTAGATACAGAACCCGGCCCTTGTTGCTGCCAACTTAGATGGGCAAAAGGGTTACATCTAGACTAAACAGGCCCAATTCTTTCAACCTTTCCTTACAGATCAGGTTTTTGAAACCTCTTCTCATTTTTTGCTCTCCTCTGGACTTTTTCCAGTTTACTTACTTCTGGCAACATGATCCTAACAGGACAATTTCCATTCCCTGCTCCAGGGGAAAGATGAACATCCTCCCCAGGATCTCTGCCAAGACAATCTCAGAATCAGCTTAGCCCCACTGGCCAAATTTTGTCCCCAGTAACTGCTGTTAGTCTAAGGCATTACTAATACACTCATCAATTTAGGATCTCACATCAACCCCAGTTTCCATGAAGTCAGTGGAGTTGTTCCAGATTGAGAGTGGTACAAATGAGATCGGAATGTGGCCCAGCATCTCAGAGCAAGGATCATCCCATCTAAACATTTCTTTAACCCTACTTCCTCTTGGGGTATTTCCTCACATGCCAGCCTATTGATCAGATGTAATGGCAGAGGCAGGAAGCAGACAGGAGGTAACCCCATAGTCTCCTCTGTAGCTGGGCTGCTGGTGGAGAGGAACCCATTTGGAAGCCAGAATTATCGGCTCTTTTAGTAGCTGTCCATAAAGACACTTCAGAGGGATTTAGTCTCTGAACGGTGACTCTGGAAAAACATTGTGGGGTTCCACATTATAGCAAATGTGTGACCATCTCTGATGTCATGACTGTCACTCTACCATACACCATGGCCTTTCAAAACTCATGGCAACAGCAGAAGGCACAGAACTCTGACCCATCTGCCCAGGCCTCAACCATGGAATCCAAAGAAGGATCCATATTAGCTGTCCGCAGCATAAGGCCTATGGCTAAGGCTACGATTTTGGCACAGAATTTTTTAGTAAATTTCACAGCAGCGGTGTGGGTGGAAAAACGGTAAGTTATGGCAAGTTCACCAAATAATGTAGTTTGCAGTACATCAACATGCAAAGAGTATGGTGAGGGTGCTGAAAGGGGAGGCCCGGAGCAGTGAGGGGGGCATGCTGTGCTCACCCTACAGCGGCAGCTCCTGTCCTGCAGCACCGAGCCCGACTCCCCATTTTGGACATTGGGACCTGGTGCATGGGGTCACAGTGCCGCTCAGGTTTGGCCCGTCCACCCCTCTACAGATGGAGAAGGAGGGTCAGACGGGCCAAACCTGAGTGGGGCTGCATTCCCATGTGCCAGGTCGCAACACCACTTGGTCTGGGGGCTAATCAAATTAGTTTTTACAGCCATGTCCAAGATTTCATGGATTTTATTGAAATTCACAATTTCTGTGACCTCTGCAACAAAGTAGTAGCCTTAAGATACAGAATTGTGCATTTCAGATTCCAACCAGTAGAGGGCAGTGGTGCATTTACACACTAGCCAGCTTTACAATATTGTAATCTAGTATAATAATTCATATTGTGCCATAAAGAGACATATTCTGTCCTATGTACACTCTGTCAATGAAGTAGAATGGAGTGTAAATCATGGCAGAAACTGATCCCCACGTAGAAGATATGGGGAGTCAGATGGGATCATTTGATTTACAGAGTCGCTTTTACGGCTCTAGACAGATGTTAATACAAATAAGTTCCCCGGGAATCACAAAGGACTTTAAAGGGTCATCATCAGCGCTCACCAAGTCAGCCATGGAAACTGACCAGCGATCAGACCTACCTTCTCATTCAGGGGACGGAAGTCTTCGTCCAGAGAGACGATCCGAAACAGAACTGCAGAGGGCAAGATAGAGAGAGGAAGAGATTTTCACTGTTACACCTGCAGCCGCTCACCCAGGGACCATCAGTCATTGAGGCAGCTGCTGTGTCTGTGCCTGGCCCTGATGCAATGACCCATGGACACATGCAGAGTTGGATGCATGCAGCACACTCCCCCAGCTTTGTGACTAGCGGGGAGGAGGTGGGAAGGCAGGTTTACGGCCAGCTGTACTAACTTGGTGACGAGTTGTGGGGTCTCTGGGGAGGCAGGGAGGATTTCCTGCTCTGTATATATTTCCCCACCTGATTCCCTGTACCTGTTTGTCCGGGTTTGTAGATGGGTTTGTCCGTCTGCACAAAGACCAGGCTCTCTGAGTTCTTGACCAGCACCGATTTCCGGCTCCTGAACTCCAGCGTCGGCCCCTTCACCAGCACCGTGAGAAACGCTGCTGATGAGCTGCTGGACTTTGGAACCTGGAGAACAGCAAAAGAGCCGCTGCCTTAGAGACGCTCCCCTCTGCACTGAGCCCTTGGAGGCTGGAGTTGTACATTTCCCTTCCCTCGTTATGCTCCTTCCTCAAAGGGATTGATGGACTGTGATCGTGTCCCCCCAGCTGTGGATCCCAGTGATGGAGGAAAATGGGAAGCTACATTTGATTAATTACTGCTGGGCTGGGTCCATTTTCTTCTACTGTCCCTCCAGCCAGCCTTGAGAGCGCAGGGAGAAACCCTGAACTGGCCCGCGGGAGAGGCACAAGATGAGCTCATGGACATCGATGGTCTCGAGGAAGTTCTCTAACCTTCTCCTTCCATGGCTTTCTTTCCGGTCTCACTCAGAGACTTGTGGAGCCCCCTGAGAAATGGGAGACCAGTCCTCAGCCGCAAGGTCAGCACTGACTCAGAGAGAAAACCACCCAACAAAGCCAGCCACACCACAGCCTGTAGCACAGCCTCTCCCAGCATCGTGCCGGGCACTGAGCTCAGCACTGACTGAAGATCACTCCTAATGAGTCACCCACAGCACTGCCAGGCCTTGCGGGGGTTAGTCCCAGGCTGTCACTATCTTACAGACTCAGGCAATAAACCCTGTGGGGGTCAGATACTCACTGTGAACGGGATGCACTTGAACACGTCCTTCTCCGACACCACGTCTGCGATCAGGCTCCTGTTCTCCCCTGCGTATTCCAGCGTGGCGCTCAGCGTCACAGACTCGTTCAGGTGGGTCAGCTGGATACAGACCTTTTCAGGACCGTTGGTGTGGATCAGAAAGGGCACTAGCACCATGTACTGCCTGGGAAGGGGAAGGGCACAGGTCAGAGAGGCGGGGATGGGGAATGGAGAAGGTACTGATGAAAGGGCATGGGCTAGTGTGACAGCCGAATCCCCGACCATCCATCTGCACCGTAATTTGTACATACAGGAAGGTGAATTTCATTTTGCTTTTGTAACATACTAGCCAGTCTGCTCAGTCAGCCAGGAACCTAGGACACCACCTGGAGCAAAGGAACTAGCTCTGTGCTAACAGCGATTGCTGTCTAAGGGCTGTTTGTTCAGACTCCCAGCAGGGAGTGGGGATGGCTTGAAAAGTTCCAGGCTGTTAATTGAGGTTTGTGTATCCCACAGCCCCTTGCTGTATTATCTGAACAGGGGGCAGGGAGCTCAGATTAAATGCTTGTTGTACCTCCATGGAGACTGGCAGGTAGTTACACAGGAGTGTGGATCAGAGCTTTAATCTAATCTCCTCTCTAGCTGTCTGTCGATCTAGGTGTGTCATCTGCTGCCCTCAGTAATGGAGAGATACAAATGTACGGATGGCTGTGTGTGCGCTGACATATGACTGTAGGGAATGGCCATTGTGCTAAAGGGGCAGCGTGGCCTAGTGGACAGGGCTTTGGCCGGAGAACTCATTGCTCCTCACCAGCAATGACAACAACAGAGTGCTTTAGGCTACAGAATAGGGTTGCCAACTTTCTATTTGGCAGAAAAGCTAACACCCTTGCCATGCCCCCTACCCCGCCCTTTCTCCGAGACTATGCCCCTGCCATGCCCCTTCCCTGAGGCCCCGCCCCTGCTCACTCCATCCCCCCCCTCCATCGCTTGCTCTCCCCGACCCTTGCTCATTTTCACCAGGCTGGGGGAGGGGGTTGGGTGCGGGAGTGGGGTGAGGGCTCCGGCTGGGGGTGTGGGCTCTGGGGTGGGGCCAGAGTTGAGGGGTTCAGAGTGCGGGAGGGAACTCTGGGGCTGGGGCAGGGGATTGGGGTGCGGTAGGGGGTGAGGTCTCCAGCTGGGGGTGCAGGCTTTGGGGTGGGGCTGGTGATGAGGGTTTTGGGGTGCAGGAGGGGGCTCAGGGCTGGGGCAGGGGGTTGGGGTGTGGGAGGGGGTTTGGGATGCAGGCTCCGGGTGATGCTTACCTCAGGCGGCTCCCGGAAAGCTGCCAGCATGTCCGGCTCCTAGGCAGAGGCGCGACCAGGCAGCTCTGCAGTCTCCGCGCTGCCCCTGCATGTAGGCGCCGCCTCCGCAGTTCCCATTGGCCGCGGTTCCCGGCCAATGGAAGATGCAGATCAGGCGCTAGGGGGAGGGATGGAAGCAGTGCGTGGAGCTCCCCTGGCCGCCCCTAAGCCTAGGAGTCAGAGGGAGATGCCAGAAGCTTTCTGGGAGCTTCGCAGAGCCAGGCAGGCACCCTGCCTGCCCTGTTGTGGGTGGCCAACCAGACTTTTAACAGCCCAGTCAGCAGTGCTGACCAGAGCAGCCAGGGTCCATTTTCAAGCAGGCATTCTGGTCAAAAACCGGATGCCTGGCAACCCTACTACAGAAGGAGATCTCACCAGCCATGGCTGCAGCCTGCTGACTCAGAGCAGAGACGCTGGCAGAGCCTCACTGCTGGGAGGCTGGACGTGCCGCAGTGTGAAGCTCCCTGGGACACCCAGCTTTCTGCCGGGGGGCTGTTCATCTTGCTTAGCCAAGATTTCAAAATGACAGAGTTAGGTAGGAGTAGCCTTAACCTGGCTCTGATTAAATTCCACTTCGCCCTTTGTTAGGCCTGAGCCAAAGCCCATGGAAGTCAATAGGACTCTTTCCATTCCCCTCAGTGGGCTTTGGATCAAGCCCTGAGTGATTTTCTCTCTACCTTCAATCTCAGCCAATAAAGGCTGGGGGCTGATTCTCCCCCGCCTGGCACCTGGTGCAGAGTGAGTGCAAAGGGGGCCTGAAATCAGCCCTTCTGCTCTGGTAGCATTTGACACCCACTCTGCCAGACACTGCACGGCACACGCTTCTCCCTCTGGGGTGAGGATGACAGAAGGAACAACACGTGACAGTCGTGTTGCTTAACACTCTAGTGGCAGGCTCGCTGGTACTACAGTGATTAGCACAGTATGAGAACCTACATAGAATAGAGATCAAGGGCTGAGCTACAAGAAGGCAGCAGGCAGTTTCCTGCAGTTGCACCTTATGGCTGCTAGAGGCAGCTGTGGCATTTGCTGAGCCGACAGCCAGGCGCCTCCTCTCCCTCTGCTGGATCAGAGCAAGCAGCCTGGAGGTGATGGCAGAGGCTGCAGACGTTGGCTGGGGCAAAAGCACAGTGTGAGGGGTCTGATATTGGCCGCCAACCCCCCCCCATACAACCCCCCAGCCCCCCTCAATCTGTACAGCCCAATGCATCCCAGGAGTTCCAGCCCCAGCAGCCTTACCGCTCCAGTAGCTTCCAGCAGTAACAACAGCCCCAGCAGCTCTGCCCCCAGAGACCTTTCAGCACTGGCCTCCCATAGCTGCCACCTGTTGTTGAGCTCCTTGGCCAGCCCTCCTCCCCTCTGCTTGGGGCAGGGTTTGTCGACCATGAGCTTACATTTATGCTCATATGCAAAGTATTCACAAATATGCAAATTATTTCATTAAAATTTGCATAAAATGTCTCACAGAGCAGAACAGACTTGGTGACAGTGCCCCACGTTCTGTTCTTCCTCTGCCCTTTCAGCAAGAACAAACTTTAGTTTAGACCGAGAGAACGAGACAGGACAAAAGGCAGGTCTTGGTAAGACAGATGGAGAGAGAATAGTGGGGCCTCTCCTATAGTGGGGCAACCAAACACAAAATGGCAGGTGCTTCTGCAGCACAGAGGGGTCGTCTCTCCATTTAAAGGTGCAGGACGCAGACAAGTCTGACCAGATGACCTACATGCTCAGAGTGGAACAGAGCTAGGGTAAAGAATTTGGACGGAACCATTTTTTGTCGGAAAATGCAGTTTCATCACAATGGAGACTTTTTGCAGGAGCGTATCAATTTTGACATTTTGAATGGAAAAATGTCTAAATGAATTGTTTTAACTTTCCCATTTAAATAAAGTAAACGTTTTATTTTGATGTTTATATTATTATATGAATGTTATAGAATATTAAATATAATATATTATGATATGCAACATTTTATATTATAGTACAATGTTTTTACATTATCAAAAGGTAGTGTTTAGATTTTCTTAATAAAATTTTTCTGGGATTTCCATTCCATGAAAAATTTGAACTGTTTGTTCCAATTTGCAATGAAACCAATTTTTGAAATGTCAGAATTTCTGGCAGGATGGCAATTCAAAACAATATGGAGTTCATTGGATTAAGAGATCTGACATTGGAGTTATGGGACTAGATCCATCTAGAGTGACCAGGTGTGGCCAATGGGAACTGCAGGGGCGGTGCCTGCAGATGGGGCAGCGCTCAGGGTCGCCTGGCCGTGCCTCTGCGTAGGAGCCGGAAGGGGGACATGCTGCTGCTTCCGGGAGCTACTTGAGATAAGCGCTGCCCGGAGCCTGCACCCCTGATCCCCTCCCGGGCCCCAACCCCCTGCCCCAGCCCCAGCCTTGATCCTCCTCCTGCCCTCTGAACCCCTCAATCCCAGCCCAGAGCACCCTCCTGCACCCCAAACCCCTCATCCTCAGCCCCACCCCAGAGTCTTCACCCCCAGCTGGAGCCCTCACTTCCCCCCATGCCCTAACACCCCGCCCCAGCCCTGAACCCCCTCCCACCCTCCAAACCACTCAGTCCCAGCCCAGAGCACCCTCCTGCACCCCAAACCCCTCATGCCCAGCCCCACCCAGAGCCCGCACCCCCCTATGCCCCAACCCTTTGCCCCAGTCCAGATTCCCCTCGTACACCCCAAACCCGTCATGCCCAGCCTCACCTAGAGCCTTACCCTCCCGTGCCTCAACCCCAGCCCAGAGCCCCCTCCTGCACCCTGAACCCCTCAGCCCCAGGCTGGAGCCCCTTCCTGCACCCCAAATCCCTCATCCCCAGACCCACATCAGAGACCTCACCCCCAGCCGAAGCCCTCACCCCCCCGCACGTCAACCCCATACCCAGGCCTGGAGTCCCTTCCCGCACCCTGAATCCCTCATTTCTGGTCCCACCCCCGAGCCTGCACCCCAGCTGGAGCCATCACCCCAGGGGTGAAAGTAACTTAAAGGACTTACCAGTACACCGGAGTCCTGAGCGGGAGCATGACCTCAACTGGAAGAGGCGGGGCCTTTCAAAATTTAAAGGCCCTGGGGCTCTGGCTGTGGCTGGGAGCCCCAGGGCCTTTAAATCACCCTGGAGCTACGAACTACAGAGGTAGCTGGGAGCCCCGGGGCTCAGGGGTGAATTAAAGGGCCTGGAGCTCCTGCCACTGCGGGGAGCCCCAGGCCCTTTAAATTGCCACCAGAGCCCTGCAGGCTGCTGGAGCTCCGGTGGTGATTTAAAGGGGCCCGGGCTCCCCGCAGCGGCTGGAGCCCTGGGCCCTTTAAATCACCGCTGGAGAAGCTGGTCCGGTCTGGCGTACCGGCTCTTGCCGGTATGCCGGACCAGACCAGACCGGCTTAATTTCACCTCTGCATCACCCCCTCCTGCATCCAGCCCCCTGAACCAGCCTGGTAAAAATGAGCAAGTGAGTGAGGGTGGGGAGAATGAACGAGAGAGGAAGTGGGGGATGGAGTGAGTGGGGGGCGGGACATGGGCGGGGCCTTGGAAGAGAGGCAGGGCAGGGGGCAGGGCAAGGGTGTTCGGTTTTGTGAGAATAGAAAGTTATCAACCCTAGATCCATCGCCCGCTGAATCAGGGCATTGTAAATTGCACCTGCTCGTGTACACCAACAAGGAGGAGTGCTGCACCCAGCACAGGGGAGTGTGCACTGGAGGGAAAATGCTCTAATCTATGCTGGGCTCCAGGGGAACTCTTTGCCAGTGGACACTGCCAAAGGGATACCCTGAGTCCATCCAGCTCCTGGCTGAGCTTGGCCACGCGCCCTCTTCAGGCCCCTCAATGGAGGCGAGGTTGCAGCCAAGTTGCTAGTTTGCAGTGCCCCGGGTGGATATTCCAGCAGAGTGTGCCACTGCCAGGGTCTGTGCCGACAGTCAGGAATCTAGGTCACAGACTCTCTTTGGGAACAAGCACAGTCTGTGGCTGCCAAGGGAAGCAAACTGGCTTTAAAGAAGAGGAGAAAAGAGAAACACTTTTCTGAGCTCTCCCTCACAGGCAAGGAAACTGGAATAACAGGGGGTGACTAGGCCGGACTGAGTGGCATTGGCAGAGCTGTGAGGGGGATGAAGGAAAGAAACGAGAAGACAGCATGAGCCCGTGCATGTGCAGCTTACGGTTCAGTGGCGGGCGAGGTGTCTCCAGGGAGGAGCAAGAGGAGCAGGAGGAAGATGTTCGGGCCACCGGGCAGCCTGTCCTTCCCCATGGTGCAGAGCGAGGGTGGTGAGTGAGGCAGACACACAGACTTGTCCGCTGGCTCCCTGCACCCTGGCTGTCCGCTGGGTCCGCCCCTTTATACCTCTCTGCAAACAGCCCCCGGGAGGGGCGAGATGAGGGCAGGGGACCAGGACCTTTTGGGAAATTGGGAGAGGTACGTGAGGCGGATCCAGAGCCAACAGCTCTGACTCATGGCACAGAGACTGTCCCTGGCCAGACCCTGACAAACTGGGAGGGAAGGGGATTTATTGGAGGTGTTCATGTGAGACACTCTCCTGTGTCTGAACCATTTACCCCCATCCCCGGGTTGTATCACTCCAGCAGCACTCTGCGGTGGTTGGAGAAGCCCTTTAGCTCATTACAGGGCCAGTCCAGCATTCTGTGGGGATTGGAACAAACTCCCAAATCCTGCCCAGCCTTTCCAGAGAAACCTTTCCTGTCCCCACCCCCAGTACTGCCAACCACAAGAGATCAAAAAGTGTGAGTCAGACCCTCAACATCATCAGATTGGCCCCCCCGAAATCTTAAGATTCTATATAAAAAAGACACCACTGTGGTTTCGGTCTTTTGAACTCCCCGGGCCCCTCCCCAGTGTGTGTGTGTGACCGTCTCTACCAGAGGTTTGGGTTAAGGGGATTTGGGGCCCTGCTTCAGGAGCTCTCACCCCCACATCTGCCTGTCCCATGCCCAGGCGTTAATCCTGTTCCCCAGCCCCATCAGTCCCCAGTCCCATCAGTTCCCGACCCAGCCCCCTCCAGCCTCATGTCTGTCATTATTGGGGCTCTTCACCCCTCTTTCTCCAAGGCCTAAGGGGGAGGGGCTTGCAGTAGGGTCCCCACCCCTTCTCCCAGGCTGGAGGGGCAGTACCAGGGCTCTTCCCCCCTCCCCCCTGCCCCTTTCCAGACCAGATGCGGAAGAGAGGAGAGGAGAGTGGGGAGGAGCAGAGGAGCCATCTGGAGTGGCTGGGCTCTTTGCTCCCCTCTCCCCACTCCCCTTCTGTGAGAATGGTGATGGGAGGGGAGAGTCTCCGGACCTCTGGCCCCAGGTGGGTGCCTTGTGTCAGTGTGAGGCAAGCTCCAGCCTCCCCTGAAGTCCCGTCACTCACAAAAAAATCTCAAGTGTTGGCAATACTGCATAGCACATTCCGCCGGCATCTTAGCCAGTTACCTCCAGTAATAGCCCCCAGCACACGTGCAGGCAGGACCGTTGAGAGAAATTGGAGCCCTGGTACATCATGTTTGCAGGGGCCCCAACCCCTCCCATTCACTTTATTTACGCAGATGTTACAGAAGTTTTGGGGACCCCTACAATTGTCTCCCTTTTCCTGCCTCTAGTCCAGGGGTTGGCAACCTTTCAGAAGTGGTGTGCTGAGTCTTCATTTATTCACTCTAATTTAAGGTTTCGCGTGCCAGTAATACATTTTAACATTTTTAGAAGGTCTCTCTCTATAAGTCTATAATATATAACTAAACTATTGTTGTACGTAAAGTAAATAAGGTTTTAAAAATGTTTAAGAAGCTGCATTTAAAATTAAATTAAAATGCAGATCTTATCAGTTTAGTGTGATCCTTGCCCTTGCTTTTCCTTGCTGAGTTTTCCAATGTCTGGCACGTATTTGGATACTTTAAGCTGCACACAGGCTTCTGAGTGATCAGTTGTTAACCGGCTCCGAGAGGGGCAGAGGACAGATTTCATGTGTGAAAATACCTGTTCGCACAGGTATGTAGATCCAAATGCTGAAAGCATTGCAAACGCAATTTTCTTCAAACAGTTAAATTTCACTGGCAAGGACGTCCAGCAGGTCAGAATAGAGGCCCCATGATCTCTCTCGGTAGCTTCAAGTGCACTCCGTAGATCTCCAAACTTTGATGCCCACAATTCTGAGCTTTTTAACTGAATGAGCTGCATTTCGAAATCTTCAACACCCATTCTCTGAAATACAGACAAATCCAAGTTGCTTTCGTTGAACTTTTCAGGTTTAATTAGAAAATAAAGCATTGGGCCAAATCGATGGAAATCTTGAAATCTGTCAGAAACTTCTGATTCCAGTTCTTGCATGTACATTCAAATCTCATCGACACTGACAGTGCAATGTGTCGATAGCTCTTTTATGTGCTGGAAGTAGTGGAAAATCTAAGTTCAAATATCCCGAGAAAAAACTGCTAGTTTTACAACAAATGCCTTCCGGGCTTCATAAAGATCCAGAACCGTTTGCCCTGCACCCTGGAGACGGAGGTTGAGTTCGTTTAGGTGAGCGGTGATGTCAGTTAGAAACATGAGCTTACACAGCCATTTGTCATCATCCAGTTTGGGTAGTTTTGTCCTTTTTTTTGACAAAAAGGCCTTGATTGCATCAAAACAATTTACAAAGCACACCAAAACCTTGCCACGACTTAGCCACCAAATATTGCTGTGAAATACGGGGGAAGCCTTAGTGAGGGGAAGGATGGAGCCTATTTAGATCCCCAATATACCGGGGAGAATAAGTAATTTTTTAATTTGCTGATAATTGTGAATTTTTTTTAATGGATTTGGATTGAACCAAAACCAAAAGTTTTCTAAACATTTAGTGAATCAAAAGGTTGAAAAAAATATTTTGGGTCAATTGAATCATTTCATTCAATCTGAAAGAAAAAAATTCATTTTGATTTTGAATCTTTTTTAATGTATTTGAGTATTTTTAAAATACAATTAAAAGAAACCATTGAAAGGAAAAGCAATTTTGAACCAAAAAATCAAAATATTTTATTTGAAAATGTGAGAACAAAATGTTCTGAGTTTTTTTGGAATTTGGTTTAAGGATTTTTTTTAACCAAAATAATTTACTAAAATTTTTCTGTTGCCCAATGTGCATTTTTCACCCAAAAGGAGTTTTGTGTAAACAATGTCACTCTGCTGTAATCCCCAACCCGCACGGGCCCAGCTCCAGTCACTTCCAGCACAAACAGTTGGAAAAGGTTATGCAATTGGCGGTGGGTGATAACCCAGCCTTCACCTCCCTGTGGTCCTGGCCAAGGAGTGGGAAGTGAAAACATGTGAAGAGTTAGCACTTGAATAGTCCTTGGAGCATGGACTCAGAGTGCCTTGTCAACAGTGGGTTAATACCCTGCTGCACAGTCCCCTTCCTATTTACTCTCAAAGGAGATTTTTTAATTCCCCAGCTGTCAGTTTGTGTGAGATCGACCTTGCTTCCACTGTCCAACTCCTGAAGTCATTGGGTGATTTTTTTATGGCACCTGAGGGATGAGATGAAATGGAAGCACTAATAAAGTATCTGACTTTGCTGCACCCAACCAAAGAGTGAGAACTGTGTTTTTCTCCGACACACTCCTTGAGTCCCAAAACATAAACAGCAGGCATGTGAATCTAACACACGAAATATAGAGCTGCAGGGGCCACAAAAATGTGGAGTAGAAACTTTTAACTTCATAATTGACCCTGACAGTTTGAAAGTTTCCCTGCAAAGTTATCTGGAAGCTTATTGTGATGGATTCCCCCCCGGGTGCCACCTGGAACTGGGGTACCACTGAGCCCTCTGACCCACCAGCCTGGCCTCCCTCTCACACTGTGCTGCTGTGACAAGCTGCAGACACGCTCCCGGTCTTACACCTCCACCAGCAAACCCACAGGTAAGGACACACCCAGCTGCAGTTACATGCAGGCTCTCTGACCAGCCACTGCATGTGAACCAACGATAGAGGGGCTACAGCCAAAATAACTCCCAGCTCCCCAGCCTAGGACCCCAGAGTGGTACCGTGCTATCCTGGTCCAAACCCCAAACAGTATGAATTTATTATCCAGTTCACCTCCCACCCGCTCAATGTGGAGAGGAAATGCAACAGCCCCTGCCCCTTGAGCTAAGATTTCCAGGCACTTCACTCCAAACTCACTGGTTTAGATGAAAACAAAAACAAGTTTATTAACTACAAAAGATAGATTTTAAGTGATTATAAGTGATAGCAAACAGATCAAAGCAGATTATCTAGTAAATAAACAAAAAATGCAAACTAAGCTTAATATACTAGATAGATTGGATACGAATAGCAGATTCTCACCCTAAGAGATGATATAAGCAGACTTGTACATTCTTAAGGCACAAGCTGCATTAGCTTTACAGCTTGGGTTTCTCAGGTCTTCATACACAGGCTAGAAATCCCTTTAGCCTGGGTCCAGCACCTCCCCCAAGGATTTGGAAAGTGGGACAGGACAGAATTTGCTGGTTCATCACTTAATGACTTGGCTTTGTTACAACAGGGGCCATGGGGAGCACAGTGGAGTTGAGCCAAGCGACAGAGCAGCCAGCTGCATATTTACAACTGAGGTATTGACTTGCTGCAGGGCCCTGGCCCAAGTCACCTGACTTTGTTCTAACAGGAGGGACATGGAGTAAACAACCAGGAGACTCAGCAAGGACATGCAGGCTGCCTTTGTGCCAGCTTCCCTGGGGCCAGACATTATGCCAGGGGGTTCTGCAGCCCTTTCATTCTGGTGCCCACATTGGGAGGAAGAGAGGCCCACGCAGAACTCCAGTCCCTCACTGTGTGGCTCTCAGCACATTCCATCCTGCACGACACTGGGATGGGCTCCCTACGGCCCAAACCAAGGTATAAATAAGAGTAGTTACAGCCATTATTAGAATTTGGGCCAGAATTTTGGTTACTGGCGGGGGTCTGCAATGCTGAGAAGAGTCCCCTTCTGTGAGGCAGTGAGGTTAATGGACAGGAAGCTCAGAAGTAGATTTATGATCTACTGTTACTCTTCCCAGTGCAAACACTGCTAGTGGAGATCGCAAGGGTGAGTGTGGTTCTTATTAGCCCTCTCTCCCATGCCTGTAGCATGTAGAGCTCTGGCTCAGTTACACCTTTGAGAAGGAAATGCCGGACTAACTCCTGAGTGTGTGGAAGAGGGACAGTGATGATCTTTAGAGAGGCCTAGTGTTACATTAATAAAATGATACCAACAGGATCTTATAAGAGGGACAAGGCAAAATGCCACGTTTATTACAAATACAACAAAATTGACAGCTGTTATAACCATTCACACATGCACACACGCACATACAGGTTTTGCAAAGAGAGTTTATAGTTACCAGCCTAATTGTTGCTTGTGCCAAGTCACTGGCCAGGTGGCCTGGACGCAAGAGTGGAGCCGAGTCATGTCAGATGCGCATTCGATGCTCCTGGAGGGTGGTCGCAGAACCAGATTCAAAGAACACAGTCCCTTGGTTTTATTTTTATAGGTCTTTGCCTTTATACATGTTTATGGAAGTTGCTTCATCATGCTGAGTTCATGATTGGGGTAACCGTTAATTAGCTCGATTAGCAGATGGCACATTTATGATGGTTAAGTGTTATCTTTGAGTCTTTTATTTTTTCTTGATGCGCTTGGGTGGGCTTCGGCATGCCCTCCGGGGGTCATCCGGTTACCTCCGCCCTGCCTTATCTTCAGCCCATTGATGGTTGTGAATTTTTGGTTTAGGCTGGCACTAGTTTTGATTAATTATTTTTCTGTTACAAACACTTACTTCCATGAGCTCAGCATTCTTACATACAAACTTAACAGGTTTGATTTAATTTCTTTTTTCCTTTTGACACTACTAAAATATTTTCATAGGCATAATTAAGTTTCTTAGGGGATGAAGGGATTAGTGGGGATGGCTTAAGAAAACATTATTGTTTTTCCCAAAGTTCTTATTATCCCTTGGTACAGACTTTCTGTCCCGGAACAGCATTCTTATCAGTTGCTTGCATACTCAACTTTTTCAGCAGGCCTGCCTTGGATAATTGGCATGTCGGCCTTGGGCTTGTTACAGAAATTCAGTTAACAGTTTTTAACAGAGGGGAAAAAATTTAACAGACAGACTAGATATACAGAACAAACAATACCAATTTCTTTTAAGCTATATTTTATATTCATATTTTAATATGCATTAAAATTCAACATAATCCCCCTTTTGACACTGAGACTTTGGCAACAGTGTCACCCTTAAACCACCTTTGAATGGTACATTTTTTGTGCGAGCAGGTATTGTGAAGCTAGCCTGTTTTGTGGTTTTAGCTTTTTATACATTTTTTTTACCCAGCAACACATGCCACACATTTCAATAAAACAGATGCCATTTAGAAACAAAACAACCATTAGGGGATGTAACATTACTGACAGTATGCCGGTGGTGGTCGGGGACCACCCGGAGAAAATATTATACCAATGGTAGGTCGTTATTTTTTTTTCAGCTGCTGCAATTTTTAGCATTTGTTCATTTTTATGAATAATGTGAATGGTTCTGTGTTTTGCTTTATTTATTGTTTGCTTCAATAGCTTGGTTAGTTTCTGACTTTTTAGTAACTCTGTGGCTAATTTTTGTCAGCTGAGATTAAGGTGGACAGAAAACTCTACCAATGTTGACTTTACTGTAAATTGGGTTCTTTTTGGCTGGGGTAGGTAGTATGTAGGTAGTAGATTTTTAGTAAATATTGTACTTACATTACATTTACATTTATTTACTGGTGGGTTACTAATACCTTTATTTTTTTAATATACCGTTTTCCAGGAGGTGATGCATACACATTGTTTATTATATATTACTTTAGTTTTATTTTTTAGCTTATTCCATATGCATGATCCCAAAGACATTTTAGTATTACATGATTTTGAGGCGTCGGGCATAGAAAGGCACACCCACTGTTGGGGTGACCATGCAGTACAACCCCTCGTATCCAATAATTTTTTATCGTCACACGTGGCAGCCAGTACGACAGTTGGTGTAATGTGGGGAGTGGGCTAACCTTCCATACCCGAGCCTTTTGAGCTTTCTGGCTGGCAATTTTAACAACTATTTTTTTTAATAACAGATCTGGTCTGACAGAGCTTGATATATACTGCATCCATTCGTACCAGTACACATTGAACAAGGATTTTTTTTTTTTTTGCTTTAACAAGTGCATTAAAACCTTAATATTTTCTGATTTAAGGTTGAGAGTACGAGTATTTGCATTTTAGTACATCTCATGGCTAGGACTGTTCGATTTTTTAACTGCAACTGTGCTTTGTGTATTAGCCAAGCAGTTGTGTTAAGCCACTGCCAGAGGTTCCATCTAGCTTTTAAATTACCAATGCCTATTTGGACCAGATCTACATTAGCATGTACTTGATTTTGAATCAAGCTGTTTTGTAACTTTGCCAGCGAGTTTAACTTGTTTTTAATTATTTTCAGATTTACTGCATTAGCGAGTCCCACCCCTGCCCCAAATTCGCCCAACAGTGTGTTTATGACATTCCTTTTACTTTTAGCAGGGGCCGGGTTAGATGGGAGCAGTGTGTGTGTTTTGACCCACGCCGTTATGATAGGAAGAGTGAATGGAGCACACTTGGGCTCCACCTTAGAAACATTTAAACATGTTCAATTCATTGTTACTTTAACTTCTACCAAGAGGGGGCTAACCAAGACTAGCACAGGGCTGGTTTTCATTTTAAACAGCTGGGGTTTAGGTACCGATATTGGAGTGCTTTTTATGAACAAATGCTTTTTTTTCCACACCCAGTCGCATTCATCTGGGAACGTGACCTTCTGAGTGTGCCTAGGACAATAAACTACAAGAACAGTAACCAGTGTTCCTGACCTCACCATATGTAGGGGAGAGAGGGATACTTGGAGATTGTTGTAGTGTTTCCTACATATCCTTCCACCCGGATTCCTACCAACCAATTTTTTTTCCTCCCTGCTGGGACATCTATGAAGACCTGCAACCCAAGGTTTCCTTCCCCCACATACACATGGGTGTTTTCAAAGGAAAATATAGTGTGGTTTGTAGATAGGTGTACCCAATGTAAGCGAATAGCTGGCTTCTGGATCGGGGCCCATGGGGTGTGAATTGTTTGTGAGTGGTGTTCGCGTGGGGGTGGGGGTGTTCCAGTAAGTGTTTTACCTTTCCCAAGCACTTTCAGGCGTTGGGTTGGGTTGGCGTCGGCGTTGGAGTTCAGGATGTTTTCGGGATTCAACAGAATTTCTAGGATAATCAGGTTAAAGCACATGTAAGCAGAGTCAGGATGAGCTCTACCCTGACATCTGGTGGTGAATTATGGCGAGTGTGGAAAAGAACTTTAGGGGCTGATCTTGTTTGCATAGGCACACCCACCCCGCCTAGCATGAGCCCAGGGCAGCCCAAAATGGTCACTTTGACTGCTATGTGATCCCCAGTTTCTCTGTTATTGGGGCAGGAGGAATAAAGTGTTGTTACTCTGATTATGTGAATCAAGGTCAATGAAACTGTTTTATGACAGAGGATCTCACCATCAACTAAGTAGCACTCGCTAGGCAAGAGACATGGGTTCCAAAACCCAGGGACTTGAGAGAGGCTGGGGGCAGGTATTTGTAGCTGGTGGTGTGGGCCCCTTTTGTGATCCTGAAACACCAATTCCACCTCCACCTCCACCTCCTCCTCCTCTCTCCCCACTGTTGAATGTCAGAGCTAGCTTTGATTCTATTAGGAGTCTAGTTACAGGCTGCTGAGCTGAATTCACTTTGGGCCAATGGTGCACCAGCACTGGGGCTCCCCTACTACTAGCTGAAATTGCTAAAGTTGCTGAGAGCGCTGAGTGCTGTGTTAACTAGTGGGGGAGCCTGAAGCTATATTGCTAAGCGGCTGGTGGAGCAGTTTGTGGGACGGCTGGAGCGGCCCACGGAATGGTGAGCGGAGCTGAGCAGTTGCGGAATGGCTGGTAGAGCATCTGGCAGAGCAGAGCAGTGGTGAAGGCTGCAGTGGAACCCCACGGAGAGGTGGGCAGTCAGCCTCGGACCATGTAAGGTGCCCCTTAATACCCTGCACGCCCTCCTCACTTCCCCCCCCCCATTTCCACCCAGGCTGTGGGGGTAAAACCCTGCAGATAAACTTTTGAACTCTGGGGCTGCACTGACCAGGGGCAGAGACATTTGGGTTGTTGGACTTTTGGGACTTTGGGTGATACTTGGGTTGCTGGACTCAAGAGACTTTTAGGGTGTTGGACTTTGGGTGATTTTGGGGTTGCTGGATTCAAGAACCAAAGGGAAAGGACATGGCCCAATTTGCTGTGGTGGGTCTTTGCTCATGGCTTGGTCCATGAACTCTAGTTGTGGTGTTTTCCCAGTTTAATGCTGATGTTATTTACCTCATGTTATTAAACATTTTCTGCTACACCGAGATTCTGTGCTTGTGAGAGGGGAAGTATTGCCTCTTCGAGGCGCCCAGGGGTGTGTGTACGATTTTCCCAGGTCACTGGGTGGGGGCTCGAGCTGGTTTTGCATTACGTTGTTGGAAGGGGATCCCTATGTACTGAACCCGGCCCTTGCTGCTATCAACTCGGCCTGGCAGAAGGGTTACACACAGGATTCAGATTAACAATTGTAGGCTCGAGGGTTGCTTGAATTCTGGCATTTGGTCTCTTCTCGGCTGTCGGGGCTCACCCGAAGAATTGAATTTGTAAGGCAGGCTGATTAGGATTATCCAGGGACCTTCCACAGCACGGGGGATACCAGCAGCACAGTGCAGCAGCTAATAATCCTGTGAGGAGAACGATAAACATGCACCACATCCAGGGATCCCAGTGTTTGAAAGGCATCAGTGACCTAGGGTGCAAACATACTGGTATAAAAAGGGAATTTTATTCAAACAATTTAATTTGTGACACGTGGACCCATTTTAACGCGCCATTCTTATTTATACAGTAAATAAGTGGACTGAGGCGATCCACTATGGAGTACGGTCCCGTCCATTTTGACTCCAGGGTGTGATCCCTTTTGCCCAACTTCAGATACATTACCTGATTTCCTGGTTTCCACAGCTGTGGGTTGCCAGGCTTCTTCTGATTCATTTTTTTATTTATTAATTTAATGGCCTGGTTTACCCTGAATTGTAGAGTGGTTTTATCCTCCTGTAGTTGTTTCAACCATTGCCAGTATTTGTGAGTTTCCAGGGGCATTGAGCCCTCTGCATTCCAAATTTGTTCAGGGTCAATGACCAGTCTTACAGCTTGTCTGAAAAGCAATTGGTACGGTTGAATTTTTGTTCTTAGTCTATTGCTGCTGCGAACTGCAGCAAGGATGAGTGGCAGTTTGTCCGGCCAGTCTTTACCGGTATTGTTCACAACCTTTCGGAGTGCTTTTTTAATGGTCCGATTCATTTTTCCACCTGGCCGGATGACTGGGGTCGGTACAGAATATGAAACTTGTGAGTGACCCCTAAGGCTTTAAGCATAAACGTGAACATTTTTTCTACGAATGACCCTTCGTTGTCAGAGTTCACGATTTCAGGGGTACCGTACCGACACACCACCTTTGAGAACAGCTTCTTAGCAGCTGTCCGAGCGCTGTTATTTCTGGTAGGGAAGGCTTTTACCCATCCCGAGAATGCAGCAATTATTACCAGCAAGTATTGAAAACCTTCCTTACTTTTTGGCAATTTATCTATGAAATCAATTTGAATTCGGTGCCAAGGACCTAATCTGCATTGATGCAGCATTTGAGGCTGGGGGGGGGGGGGGGGGTCGAGCCTTGTCTTTTGCACATTGTACACAGTTTCTTACCCATGTTTTTACATTATTTCTTATTCCTTTTCATTCTGCTACTTGCTTTAACCTTTTCAAAGTCCCTTCTACCCCTTCATGCATAAATTGGTGGGCTATATTTACTAGCTCTTGTCTTTTAATTTTTCCGGGGACTCGGACGGATTTGAGTGCCTTCTGTTCCTGCCTTCAGGTTACCACCGCTACTCCTTTATAGTTTCGAGCTATTGCATCAGCACGGTTATTTCACACGGTTTCGGCAGCTGAGCCTTTCCCATGGGCTTTTACATGTCTGATTTTTAGCCGGTTTGGGTGTGTGGTGACCCAAACATAGATTCATTTCCACTTCTTCACATATGCTATTTCCTTGCCATCTGCAGCCTTTTATTCATTTCTTTGCCAGTCATGCATTCAATATTGCACCCCATTTACACAGTAGTTACTGCTAGCATAGATATATATATTTTGGGAACCCTGGTCTTTGTTATATTGCTTCAGTACCTGGTATATGGCATGGAGTTCAGCATGCTGAGCTGAGCCATGGTTCAAATAGCCTTTTATTACTGTTTCTTCTAGATTGATGGCAGCATACTTAATTTTTTTCTTTTCATGCACTACCATGGAACTTCCATTAGTGAACCAAATATGTTTTTTCTGCCCAACAGTGTCCAATTCCTCGAGAGGAGGCGCCTGTACCTGGCTGATTCTTTGTTCTAGGGTAATTTCTGAACACTTGTGTCTGGTCCCCTTTTCGATTAGGACATGAGTTAATAGGTCTGGCTTGGACACGATCTCGGTAGTGACTCCTTGATTTACTAGTATCAAGGTCCATTGGGCCATTCTGGTGTTTGAGACCCTTCCGCCCACCAGCTTCCCTGATAAAATATATTTTAAAGGGGTATGGGTGCTTTGAATTGTTATTAAAAATAACAGGAGTACTTGTGGCACCTTAGAGACTAACAAATTTATTAGAGCATAAGCTTTCGTGGGCTACAACCCACTTCTTCGGATGCATATAGAGTGAACCATATATTGAGGAGATATATATACACACACATATATATATATGTGTATATATATCTCCTCAATATATGGTTCACTCTATATGCATCCGAAGAAGTGGGTTGTAGCCCACGAAAGCTTATGCTCTAATAAATTTGTTAGTCTCTAAGGTGCCACAAGTACTCCTGTTATTTTTGCGGATACAGACTAACACGGCTGCTACTCTGAAACCTGAATTGTTATTGGGGCTTGTCCGGTAAGCGGCTCAAAAGCCAACACAGCCCAAATGGCAGCTAGGCATTGTCGCTCACAAGCATCGAAATTTAATTCGGCGCCTTGGAGTGTCTTGGATTTATATGCTACAGGGACCAGCTTTTGATCCTCGTTTTTCTGTAGTAGGGTGGCTGCCATTGCAATTGTATTCGCGGCCAGCCTGATGACAAATGGTTTAATTTCGTCTGGGAAGGGGCTGCCAGGGCTTTCTGTCTCAAGAGCCCTAGCGCAGCTTCCTGTTCGGGGCCCCATTTTCATTTTGTCTTTTTCTTTAACAATTTTCAGAGTGGGAGAGTAATCTTGGCATAGTTGTAAATGTGGGGCCGGAGGAAGCTGAATTCTCCTAGCAAGACTCTGAGGGAATGCTTGTCTGTCGGGGCTGGCATTTTTACTAGCACCCTTACTTTTCTTTGGTCTACCTGTCTTCCCTTTTGTTCAATTACAATACCCAAATAAACAACCTGGGGCTGCACCAGCTGTGCTTTTTCCAGGCTTACCTTAAAGCTGGTTTCCTGAATTAAGCCAAGCACGTCTTTGGTGAATCGCAAGACTTCTCCCTCGGACTCCCCAAAAATTAAAATATCATCCACGTAGGAAAACACAGATGGCCGGTCCTGTGGGCTTAATTGATGCAGCATTTTTACAACGTGTTGGTGTGCGATAGCGGGAGAATCCTGGAAGCCTTGTGGTAAGCACTGGAAAGTATATTGTTGATCTCTTATCGTGAACGCGAAGCGATCCTGTGAGTTCGTATGCAGGGGTATCGCAAAGGAACAGTTAGCAAGATCGATAACAGAAAAGTATTTGGAAGTAGCCTGTACTCTTTGTATTACTTGGGTCATATCTGCCACAATGGGGGCCATCGGAATGCTCCCCTTATTGATCCTTCGGTAATCCACCGTTAAGCGCCATGATTGTCCATTCGCTTTAAGAACAGGCCATACCAGAGAGTTAAAGGCAGAGTTAGTCTTCCTGATTACCCCTTGCTCTTCTAATTCCTTAATGATTTGTACCAACTGATTCTTGGCTTCCCTGGGGTACCGGTATTGCTTTTGTGGGGGCCCCAGATCTCCTACAATTTTAACGCAGGCGTCAATTTTACCACAGTCTATTTTGCACTGTGTCCAGACTGTGGGAAAACTAGAGCGCCATTCCTCTTTTCGTTCTACTATAAGGGCAGCGATTTGCATATTGTTCCTGTTTGTAATACAAGCATTTTGGTTTACCGAGGGGAGATACGGGGGGAGGATTTTCATCCTCCACAGGATTCCCCTAGGGAAATTAATAATCATATTATTTTTGAACAGCCAATCTGTGCCCATAATTATGTCATCGGTCATATGGTGGGTTTGGACTAGGTTCCCGGAAGTGTGGAATCCCTGAACCGAAAAGGGTACTTGTATCCATTTCTGCCCCAAATTGGATTTCCCCTGAAATGACTGTAATATTGTTGTTTGTCCTTTGATTCCTGCTTGTGAGGTATTCCGAATTAATGAGACTGAAGCTCCTAGAATCATAGAATCATAGAATCATAGAATATCAGGGTTGGAAGGGACCTCAAGAGGTCATCTAGTCCAACCCCCTGCTCAAAGCAGGACCAATTCCCAACTAAATCATCCCAGCCAGGGCTTTGTCAAGCCGGGCCTTAAAAACCTCCAAGGAAGGAGACTCCACCACCTCCCTAGGTAACGCATTCCAGTGCTTCACCACCCTCCTAGTGAAATAGTGTTTCCTAATATCCAACCTGGACCTCCCCCACTGCAACTTGAGACCATTGCTCCTTGTTCTGTCATCTGCCACCACTGAGAACAGCCGAGCTCCATCCTCTTTGGAACCTCCCTTCAGGTAGTTGAAGGCTGCTATCAAATCCCCCCTCATTCTTCTCTTCTGGAGACTAAACAATCCCAGTTCCCTCAGCCTCTCCTCATAAGTCATGTGCTCCAGACCCCTAATCATTTTTGTTGCCCTCCGCTGGACTCTTTCCAATTTTTCCACATCCTTCTTGTAGTGTGGGGCCCAAAATTGGACACAGTATTCCAGATGAGGCCTCACCAATGTCGAATAAAGGGGAACGATCACGTTCCTCGATCTGCTGGCAATGCCCCTACTTATACAGCCCAAAATGCCGTTAGCCTTCTTGGCAACAAGAGCACACTGTTGACTCATATCCAGCTTCTCGTCCACTGTGACCCCTAGGTCCTTTTCTGCAGAACTGCTACCTAGCCATTCGGTCCCTAGTCTGTAGCAGTGCATGGGATTCTTCCGTCCTAAGTGCAGGACTCTGCACTTATCCTTGTTGAACCTCATCAGGTTTTTTTTGGCCCAATCCTCTAATTTGTCTAGGTCCCTCTGTATCCGATCCCTACCCTCTAGTGTATCTACCACGCCTCCTAGTTTAGTGTCATCTGCAAACTTGCTGAGAGTGCAGTCCACACCATCCTCCAGATCATTAATAAAGATATTAAACAAAACCGGCCCCAGGACCGACCCTTGGGGCACTCCGCTTGAAACCGGCTGCCAACTAGACATGGAGCCATTGATCACTACCCGTTGAGCCCGACGATCTAGCCAGCTTTCTATCCACCTTACAGTCCATTCATCCAGCCCATATTTCTTTAACTTGGCGGCAAGAATACTGTGGGAGACTGTATCAAAAGCTTTGCTAAAGTCAAGGAATAACACATCCACTGCTTTCCCCTCATCCACAGAGCCAGTTATCTCATCATAGAAGGCAATTAGGTTAGTCAGGCACGACTTCCCTTTGGTGAATCCATGCTGACTGTTCCTGATCACTTTCCTCTCCTCTAAGTGTTTCATAATTGATTCCTTGAGGACCTGTTCCATGATTTTTCCAGGGACTGAGGTGAGGCTGACTGGCCTGTAGTTCCCCGGATCCTCCTTCTTCCCTTTTTTAAAGATGGGCACTACATTAGCCTTTTTCCAGTCATCCGGGACCTCCCCCGATCGCCATGAGTTTTCAAAAATAATGGCTAATGGCTCTGCAATCTCATCCGCCAACTCCTTTAGCACCCTCGGATGCAGCGCATCCGGCCCCATGGACTTGTGCACATCCAGTTTTTCTAAATAGTCCCGAACCACTTCTTTCTCCACATAGGGCTGGTCACCTTCTCCCCATATTGTGCTGCCCAGTGCAGCAGTCTGGGAGCTGACCTTGTTTGTGAAGACAGAGGCAAAAAAATCATTGAGTACATTAGCTTTTTCCACATCCTCGGTCACTAGGTTGCCTCCCACATTCAGTAAGGGGCCCACACTTTCCTTGACTTTCTTCTTGTTGCTAACATACCTGAAGAAACCTTTCTTGTTACTCTTAACATCTCTTGCTAGCTGCAACTCCAAGTGTGATTTGGCCTTCCTGATTTCATTCCTGCATGCCTGAGCAATAGTTTTATACTCCTCCCTGGTCATTTGTCCAATCTTCCACTTCTTGTAAGCTTCTTTTTTGCGTTTAAGTTCAGCAAGGATTTCACTGTTTAGCCAAGCTGGTCGCCTGCCATATTTACTATTCTTTCTACACATCGGGATGTTTTTTTCCTGCAACCGCAATAAGGATTCTTTAAAATACAGCCAGCTCTCCTGGACCCCTTTGCCCTTCATGTTATTCTCCCAGGGGATCCTGCCCATCTGTTCCCTGAGGGAGTCAAAGTCTGCTTTTCTGAAGTCCAGGGTCCGTATTCTACTGCTCTCCTTTCTTCCTTGTGTCAGGATCCTGAACTGGACCATCTCATGGTCACTGCCTCCCAGGTTCCCATCCACTTTTGCTTCCCCTACTAATTCTTCCCTGTTTGTGAGCAGCAGGTCAAGAAAAGCTCTGCCCCTAGTTGGTTCCTCCAGCACTTGCACCAGGAAATTGTCCCCTACACTTTCCAAAAACTTCCTGGATTGTCTGTGCACCGCTGTATTGCTCTCCCAGCAGATATCAGGGTGATTAAAGTCTCCCATGAGAACCAGGGCCTGCGATCTAGCAACTTCTGCTAGTTGCCAGAAGAAAGCCTCATCCACCTCATCCCCCTGGTCTGGTGGTCTATAGCAGACTCCAACCACGACATCACCCTTGTTGCTCACACTTCTCAACTTTATCCAGAGACTCTCAGGTTTTTCTGCAGTTTCATATCGGAGCTCTGAGCAGTCATACTCCTCTCTTACATACAACGCAACTCCCCCACCTTTTCTGCCCTGCCTGTCCTTCCTGAACAGTTTATATCCATCCATGACAGTACTCCAGTCATGTGAGTTATCCCACCAAGTCTCTGTTATTCCAATCGCATCATAGTTCCCTGATTGTGCCAGGACTTCCAGTTCTCCCTGCTTGTTTCCCAGGCTTCTTGCATTTGTGTATAGGCACTTAAGATAACTCATCGATCGTCCCTCTTTCTCAGCATGAGACAGGAGTCCTCCCCTCTTGCGCTCTCCTGCTTGTGCTTCCTCCCAGGATCCCATTTCCCCACTTACCTCAGGGCTTTGGTCTCCTTCCCCCGGTGAACCTAGTTTAAAGCCCTCCTCACTAGGTTAGCCAGCCTGCTGGCGAAGATGCTCTTCCCTCTCTTCGTTAGGTGGAGCCCGTCTCTGCCCAGCACTCCTCCTTCTTGGAACACCATCCCATGGTCGAAGAATCCAAAGCCTTCTCTCCGACACCACCTGCGTAGCCATTCATTGACTTCCACGATTCGACGGTCTCTACCCAGGCCTTTTCCTTGCACAGGGAGGATGGACGAGAACACCACTTGCGCCTCAAACTCCTTTATCCTTCTTCCCAGAGCCACGTAGTCTGCAGTGATCCGCTCAAGGTCATTCTTGGCAGTATCATTGGTGCCCACATGGAGAAGCAGGAAGGGGTAGCGATCCGAGGGCTTGATGAGTCTCGGCAGTCTCTCTGTCACATCGTGTATCCTAGCTCCTGGCAAGCAGCAGACCTCTCGGTTTTCCCGGTCGGGGCGGCAGATAGATGACTCAGTCCCCCTGAGGAGGGAGTCCCCGACCACCACCACCCTCCTCCTCCTCTTGGGAGTGGTGGTCGTGGAACCCCCATCCCTAGGACAGTGCATCTTTTGCCTTCCAATCGGTGGAGTCTCCTTCTGCTCCCTTCCCTCAGATGGGTCATCTAGTCCACTCTCCGCATTAGTACCTGTGGAGAGAACATGGAAACGATTGCTCACCTGTATCTCCATTGCTGGTGCATGGACGCTCCTCTTTCTCCTTCTGGAAGTCACATGCTGCCAAACCTCCTCACAATCCTTCTGTCCCTGCTGTGCCTGCTCTGAATCTTCAGAACATTGTGGCCGTAGAAGCATCTCCTGACGTCTGTCCAGGAAATCTTCATTTTCCCTTATGCAACGCAGTGTTGATACTCGTTTCTCCAGCCCTCGAACCTTCTCTTCCAATATGGAGACCAGCTTGCACTTTGTACAGACAAAGTCGCTTCTGTCCTGTGGAAGAAAGACAAACATGGCACAACCTGTGCAGGTTACAACAGCTGATCGCTCACCTTCCATATCCCTGTCCTCTTAAGAGCTTCCTCAGCTGTTGCAGGAACTACTCAGAGAAACCTGCAGATGAAAGCCTCAGTGAGCTCTCTCCAGGCGAACTCCCAGGCAAACTCCCTCTGTTAGCCTCTGCTGTTCGCCGCTCAGCTGGTTCGCTGCTGACTGCCCTTATATACCAGTCAGGCCCACTCAAGGCCCACCTGGAACAAAGCACTCCCAATTCACACTTTTCAAACAAACAAGCAAGCAATCAAGCACACGGTCAAACTGACCAACTGTCCCAGCAGCAGACACTCAGATAAAAGCCTGTATCGATTAGAGCCATCATGGGAGCGTGGTTCCCCTGTTGAACATGAATATAGGGTCTTCCTCCTGGATCCCAGGCCAGTTTCCCTATGAACCTCCATTGTAGTGCTCCCGAGCTTTGTGGGGGTTCGATGTCCAGCGGGCCTCCCTAACAGTATTCTTGGTTGGTTGGAGGGGGTAGAGGAAGGCAGTCCTCCTGGGGGGCGCTTGGGCTGGTGACCCCCAACACGCCTCTTCCCTGTCCCTGGCTTTGTAATCTTATAACCTCTTTCATAATATCTGTTAGGGGGGCTTGGTCCCATCTTTCTTTGTTTTCTCCCAATTGCATCAATAATTTTCATGCCATACGGTGAATATCAGGTACGGGCCTTTCAATTGTTTTACCATCTGCAATTTTGGGGAGCTCTGGGTATAATTTCTCCCGATTTTGGTATTGTCCTCTCCCCCTAGACCTCCCTCTGGAGTATCCTCCGCGGGGTGTCCCAGTTCCCTTAGCACCACTTTCATTGGAATATGTAACCTTTGGTTCCATTTTTGCCAAGTATGCAATTCTTTATTTTTTTAATATTTGGTTTTGGTCCTGCATGAGTAGTAATCTGTTGTACCGGTTCCCTTAATTCTTCTAACGTGGCAGGGTGTCCGTCTGCCCAGACTGCTAGTTTCCCTGCATAATAGGGAAGCAGTGAAGCGGCACAATCCTGCAGTGAAGGGACAGAAAAGGGCACCATAAATAAATTTTCCTATCTATCTCCCAGTGTTACCAATCCAGCCATTATTTGCATTAGTCCCCACCGAGTGAGGTAGCTTTCTGGGTCCTCATTTGAGCCTTGGGTGGATGTCAGGGCTTGAGCTATAAAATTTCTCCTTCCTATAAATTCTCCGAAGGTGGCCATGAGGTTTAAGATGTGATCGTCATTCGTGACACGAATGCGGTCCACTGTGGCCCATATTTTGGGGGCAGCACATACTCCCATAAGTCGGTAGACTTCCGTGGTAGTTAGCCGTTCTCTGGCTGCTAGGAGGAAGGTATCAGTGCACCATCGGGAGAAGGTTTTTCTACTTAAGACTCCTACTTAAAGTGGTCAGCCATTGCCTTTAAATCCTTGGCTGAAGCTGGTATAATAGTTACTTGGGTGGTACCACCGCCCTCGGCGGCTGGTCGGGATATAACCACAGGATGCCATTCTATGGCCGCTATAGGAGCTGTGGGAGCCCCTTGTAAGGGGCCATCCCAAATGTCTCCTTCCCAGTTTTCCCGGGGATCCCAGGCTTTCTCTTCCCAATTTTTAGCTTCTGCTGGGTCCCATTCTCCTGAGCTAAATGCTGCCACTTGTCGAGTAGTGAATCCCAACTTCATTTTTAGCTGTTTAATTATGGATTCACAGCGATTATGGTTTGTTGGGGCTCTGCCCTGTTCCAAAGTTAGTTTTTTCACCATGCTTTGTAATACTTTATTTTCTTTAATCAGGGCCTCGTTTTCTTGCTCTCGATTCCTTTGAGTGCTTCTACCTGATCTGTCAGAAATCTTTCTTTGCCTTTGCTTTCATGCAAGGCTTGTTTTATCATTTTCATTTGATTTTGGGCGTTTGTGACCATTATTTTCCAATTTTCACTCCCTTTTTCCAATTGGGATACTTTTTTTTTTAAGGTAGCTTTCTTTGCTTTACAAGCTGCAAGACGGATGTAAGAGTCATTGCATGCTTCCCATAAGAGCCAAATAGCTGCAGCATCTTTCTTTGCCGTGCTCGAAGGTTTGTACATGAGGATATATTGAGCCAATCTGTCCTCTAGGTCTGAGATTGTATAGACGTCGGCTAGAGCCTGTTCCGTTCATGGGCTGTGCCCGAACTCTTGTAAAATTTGCTTAAATGGCGTTATCTCCTTAATGAATGGAGAAACAGTTGGGGTTTCTGGTAGTTCCATCCCTACTTCCGAGGGTGTCCTGCCCTGTTGTTGTTTTTTGAACATCCTGCTTACACTCTTTTTAGCTACCCCTGATATCGTTCAGTGAGTGCTACTAGGTTTCTACCCCTGACTCGTGCAGCGAGTAGTTAGCGTTTGTTACTCCTGATTCATTCAGCGAGTAAATGCAATCTCTTTTACTGGTCTGTCTTACCCCTGATTTGCTCAGCGAGTAAATGCGCTCTGGCCGGATTCCAGTATCTTATTTGCTGAGCTCTTTATAAAACCTCTACCTCCCGGAGGCCAGTAGGCTTTGTGTGCACACTAGTTGGTTTGCAATAATCGAGACAGGCTGCCAATGTTCCCCCTTTCGCAGTTCTCCACCAATTATGTTACACTAATAAAATGATACCAACAGGATCTTATAAGAGGGACAAGGCAAAATGCCACGTTTATTACAAATACAACAAAATTGACAGCTGTTATAACCATTCACACATGCACACATACACACACACATACAGGTTCTGCAAAGAGAGTTTATAGTTACCAGCCTAATTGTTGCTTGTGCCAAGTCACTGGCCAGGTGGCTTGGACACAAGAGTGGAGCCGAGTCATATCAGATGCGCATCCGATGCTCCTGGAGGGTGGTCACAGAATCAGACTCAAAGAACACAGTCCCTTGGTTCTATTCTTATAGATCTTCGCTTCCATACATGTCTATAGAAGTTGCTTCATCATGCTGAGTTCGTGATAGTGGTAACCATTAATTAGCTCGATCAGCAGATGGCACATTTATGACGGTTAAGTGTTATCTTTGAGTCTTTTATTTTTTCTTGATGTGCTTGGGTGGGTTTCGGCATGCCCTCCGGGGGTCATCCGGTTAACTCCGCCCTGCCTTATCTTCAGCCCATTGATGGTTGTGAATCTTTGGTTTCGTCTGGCACTAGTTTTGATCAATTATTTTTCTGTTACAAACACTCACTCCCATGCGCTCAGCATTCTTATATACAAACTTAACAGGTTTGATTTAATTCCTTTTTTCCTTTTGACACTACTAAAAGATTTACATAGGCATAATTAAGTTCCTTAAGGGATGAGAGGATCAGTGGGGATGGCTTAAGAAAACATCATTGTTTTTCCCAAAGTTCTTATTATTCCTTGGTACAGACTTTCTGTCCCAGAACAGCATTCTTATCGGTTGCTTGCATACTCAATTTTTTCAGCAGGCCTGCCTTGAATAATTGGCATGCCGGCCTTGGGCTTGTTACAGAAATTCAGTTAACAGTTTTTAACAGGGGGAAAAAATTTTAACAGACAGACTAGATATACAGAACAAACAATACCAATTTCTTTTAAGCTATATTCTATTTCCATATTTTAATATGCATCATAATCCAACACTAGAGGCAAGAGGAAGGGAAAAGATTCTCTGGACATGGGCTATAGTGGATTTAATCCATGGAAGGATTCTATAGTCCTATGGGTCTTGTCCTGCCTCTCTGTAACCTCAAAAAATCAGCTGCTCTTTACTCGTAAAAGCCCACATCTCAGTGCCTCATCTTGGCACTTCTAAAGAAGTTTGGGGCAGAGCTGTGGGGGGGACTGGACTAGCAGGGTTGCAGGGCAGGACTGAGGGGCATTGGCAGAGCGGTGTGGGGAGCCCAAGACTGGAATAGCAGGGGGCTGCTGGGCAGGACTGAAGGGCATTGGCAGAGCTGTGTGGGAAGGACCAAAGTAGCAAGGGAGTGGGGGAATACAGGTCAGGATTCAGGTACATTTAGCAATTTAGCAGATTTTTGCACTTCAGCATGTCAGCAGTATTGCTGTCAGCCCAAGAACCTTGGGCAACTCCTCTGTCCTTTTGTTCCTGCCTGGGTTGCTGTCTCTTTGAGATGGCCTCTAGCTCTAACTAGAAGTTGCACACTTTGTTGCGTTTGTAGGCAGAGCTGTACACCTACTGAAGATATAGCTACACTTGCAGCAGCGTGTAGAGTACAGACAGTGCACACCGTGCTAGCACGGGTATAAACAGCAGCATACACAGTGAGGCACGGCTTGGACGGATAGATCAGAGTGCTCTACATACCTGAACCCGCAAGGTGTATAACCCACACAGATCTCTACACACCCAAGCTGTGCCTCCTATGTCTACACTGTTGTTTTTAGTAGTATAGTGTTCTGCTGCTTCCCTGCTTGCCAGGGTCTTTCACTGCAGTGTATAGCTATGTAATGCCAAGAGACTCCAGCCATTGTTGGCTGGGATCAAACCTGTGACTCCTGGAGTTTAATGCATGAGGTTCTACTGCTGAACTAAAAGATACCTCTCTCTTAGCCAAGGCTGTAGCAGGCTCATCGATCTCTAGCTGGTCTAGCCTCCACTAGAGGGGGGCAGAGTGCCACACCACACAAGCATTACAGCTACCCTTGCAGTGCCTGTACTCTACATGCCACCCTAAGCAGACAGCCTATGAGCAGCACATTAAGCTGCTGTCTCTGCGGTATGCAGCAGCAGGGGGCGCCACAGAGATTCCGCTGCCTGCAGCACCAAAGGGGCATGCTACTGGCCTGATTTTTCCCACACACCGGTGGAAATCAGGATTTTCTGGTTTTCTGAGTATCACCAAAATTAATAGGCATCTTCCCATTGATGCCTTGAACCTAGGCACCGACTTCTAATGGCGCCGGTGGGTGCTCGACCCCCCTCTACCCCCCCCCCACCCCCATTCCAACCTCCTCCCCAAAGTCCCCACCCCAACTCCGCCCCCTCCCACCCCCATTCCAACCTCTTCCCCAAATCCCGGCTCCTGCCCCACCTCTTCCCCGCCTCCTCCGCTGAGCGCACCATGTTCCTGCTCGCCTCCCTCTCGGAGCTTGCTACAGCTGTTTGGCGGCGGCAAACGCTGGGAGGTAGGCGGAGGAGCTGGGACGTGGCACGCTCAGGAAAGGAAATGGAGGAGGAGGTGAGGTGGGACGGGGAGCTTGTCTGCCGGTGGGTGCAGAGCACCCACTAATTTTTCCCCGTGGGTGCTCCAGCCACGGAGCACCCACAGAGTTGGTGCCTATGGCCTTGAACAGTTCCAGGAGTTTTGGAATTGATCAGCTGTGGTGTTCAAAAGTTATCATGTTATAGACAAAAAGGGAAGTGCCATTGAGTTGAGTGTAGGGCCCCACTTTGCTTAGCCAACTAGTGATAAATGTGCTTCAGTTGCAAGTTTGTGTTGCTAAAAAGTGTGTAGATAACTAGGACCCAGGCACTTGGAATTTAAGGAGTTTATTTATTATTAATTATTATTATTTATTATCATTTACATGCTTTGACCAACTACTGTTCTCAGTCTGAGTGTGGAACCAGGGTAGTGTGTGGTCTTGTAGATCTAGAGTTAGTTTGTGGAGGGGACCTACACACTGGGGCTGAATCTAGCAAGTTAACTACTGCACAGTCACAACGTGCGTTCAGTCAGGTTGTAAGTGTAACATTTACAAACAGTGGGAGGGACTGCAGAGGGAAAAAAACTCTCTCTGGCTTCTTTTCTCAGGCTGAGGTTGTCCTGTAAGGGAAAACGAGGAAAAACACTGATGAAAATGGGGATTCTTTTCCTTTTTTGCAGAGCCCAATTTTCTCCCCAAAATATGATTAGCTGTACAGAATGACAACAGGCCAGTCCTGAAAGGGGTTTCTTGTGAGCTGTTTGACAGCTGGGGGAGGCATTTGGGGGAGGGCGGAAAGTGGCAGGTGGGGCCTTGGGGGAGGGGTTGAAGCACAGTGGGAAGAAGTAGAGCAAAGGGGGGGCCTCAGGGGAAGGGGCAGAGTGGGGGCAGGGCCTCGGGGGAGGAGCGGGGGTGGAGCACCCCCAGGGAAAAATAAAACTCAGCACCTATGTATCAGCCTGTTTGGCCCCATGAGGAGCAATCCTACATCTCCACCCATGTCTTCACTGCGGTAACTCTATTGACTTCAAGGGAGTTACTCTTGATTTACACTGGAGTGAGGGAGATCAGAATCTGGCTTATTGGCTTTAATGGGAATTTTGGTTGCGCCAGGAAGACAAAATACACCCTTCTTCTGTTCTTCTCCTGCTCTACAAACCACGGCAGCTGCATGAAACAGCTGAAAGTTTAACTGCAGAATTAAGCACAAAAATATTCATAATGTTTTAGGCACTTTCACACCCCACAAGTTTCACTTTTCCATTAAACACCCTTTAATGGCTGTTACAGCATCAGCACCATGTGCATCCTGAATGTGCAAGAGTTCCGATTCCAGAGTCAACTTTGGCTGCAGGTGGGATTTTTAGAAGTGCCTCAGGAGCACACGTCTCACGGACTTGCAATAGCACTTGTGCTCCTAAGTCATTTCTTTGTTTTGGAAAACCCCACCTGATGGGGCCATTTCCTGCTCAGAAAGTGACTCATTTTCTCTGTAAAGGGATCCATTTCAAAACTCAACATGTACAAAATCTTCTATATTTTTCCAGTGAAATGGGCCCTTTTTCAAATATGTCAGAAAATGACTCAGAGCCCACAGATTTTGAATGGCTCATCCTTTCATTTGTATAACTTCTTACATCTCTACATATGCAACTCAGTCTCTCCTCCCCCACAACTCATCCTCTCCCCTTTCTATCATTTTCTATGTAGATGTAAGGGGACTGTTGGGCCCTTACTGAAACTTAGTGGGGTTTATTGGTTGGCTAGCTCCCAGTACTGAAAGAAAGGGGAAGGGCCGATGAGAAATCAGGACACTGAGACTGACAGTCCCCAAGACCAATGGGGAGAAGCCAGCACTCCAGGTCAGCCTGATTGATAGGGCAGGCAGGCTAATGAGGGAGTCAAGAAGCCAGGGGTCCCGTCCTCTATGTGAGTGGGAGCTGCCTGGGCCAGAGCAGGCTAGACTAAGGGGAGAGCAGGAGCCGGAGCTGAGCTGGGGAGCAGAGCTGCACCGGCCAGAGCCAGAGAGAATCAGAGAAGCAGCCTGAGCAGAGCAGCTGCAGTCAAAGGGGCCAGAGGAGCAGCCCAGGGCATAGGCGCCATCTTTCCCCGGCGCCGGTGGGAGCTCGCGCTCGCGCCTCCCCTCCGTCCCCGCTCCAACTCCACCCCTCCCTGCCCCTGCCCCGCCCCCATTCCAACCCCTTCCCTAAAGTCCCCGCCCCAACTCCACTCCCTCCCTGCCCCATTGGACCCCTTCCCCAAATCCCCACCCCGGCCCCACTTTTTCCCCGAACGCGCTGCGTTCCCCCTCCTCTCCCTTCCCTCCCAGCGCTTGCCACGGCACAAGCGCTGGGAGCTAGGGGGAGAAGCGGAGCCCGGCGCGCTCAGGGGAGGATGCGGAGCGGAAGCGGAGGTGAGCTGGGGCGGGGGGCTGGGGCGGGGAAGGGAGAGGAGGGGGAACGCAGCGCGTTTGGGGGAAAAGTGGGGCCGGGGTGGGGATTTGGGGAAGGGGTCCAATGGGGCAGGGAGGGAGTGGAGTTGGGGCGGGGACTTTAGGGAAGGGGTTGGCCCTCCACCCAACTGCTCTTTCAGAACCATATCTGGGTCTGGAACACATCAAGGGTCTCACCGCTCCACTTTGCTCATTCTCTCCTGGAGGTCATACACGTATGCCCAGACAGTTTCACCAGGCTCCTGCTTTCTCTCAAAGAACTCCTGGAGCCGGGGTCCAATAAGTACCTGGTCTCCATACACTTCTAGGTGGAGTTCAAATACCTTTTCCACATCTTTCTTGTCTGCCATTGCCAGGAAGTTTACTGTGGCCTTGGCCTGGCCCTTGAGGTATTCCCTATGAAGTCCACACGATGGTCTTCAGGTACTCTTAGCCCATGCAGAGCTGCCTTCACAGACTTGACTCACTCCTCTACTGTAATGTCTCCTAGTCTAGCTGGGAAACCACTGAACTCTGTGACCTTCTTCTCCCTTGGGAAATAAATAGTAGGGGGTTTCTTAGCTTCTGGTGCCTGTTGGTCTATTACTGCCTGAGCAAAGTGGAGCGGTGAGACCCTTGATGTGTTCCAGACCCAGGTATGGTTCTGAAAGAGCAGTTGGTGCTGAAGGCTCTGGACTGATTCCCTGCGCCGTGAAATGAAAAGGAGGTTTAAGGAAGAGCCCAGTAAGAAGTTCCATGAATTCATGCAGGCTGCCATTATGTGATCCGAAGAAGAGGAAGTTCTTGTGGAAGAGACGGCCAAGCCTAACCCCGGTACATGAAGTGGAGACCTAGTGAATGCAATTGCTGGGGAAAAGACCCCGTCCCAAACACAGTTAACATTGGAAAGTTTAAATGAAGCTGTCCAAAAACTGGCAGTCCAACAGGAGGAGATGCTGAAAGAGACGACTAAGGTGATGAAAGAAAGAAATCCCCATTAGTATGCCAAAGTATCCAAGAGCATTGGGATCCCGAAGATCCCCACTGAAGGACGAGCTGGGAAGATACATTTGTTCCACTTGTGAAACACCAGGGCATACTAGCTGAGAATGTCCATGAGTAGGAGAACAGAGTCCCAGGCACTCGGAACCAAAGGGGCACCAGGAGTGAGTGGCCCACCTACAGTAGAAGGCCAAGCAGTGACAGAAGGATTCCTAGGCCTGTCCTTGTTGGAAAATTACTCTGCATACAGTATTGAAAGGAATGCGGGCAGTGCCAGCATATCTAGCGACTTCTGTAAGCGAGCATTTGGAGACTGTCTAACTGCTGAAGTATGTATAGCAGGGGTGAAGACCAGCTGTTTGTTAGATACTGGCTCAGAAAGAACAGGAGTATTGTGGCACCTTAGAGACTAACAAATTTATTTGAGCATAAGCTTTCGTGGGCTACAGCCCACTTCATCGGATGCATAGAATGGAACACACAGAAAGAAGATATTTATACATACAGAGAACATGAAAAGGTAGAAGTAGCCATACCAACTGTAAGAGGCCAATCAATTGAGATGAGCTATCATCAGCAGGAGAAAAAACAAAAAACCTCTGAAGTGATAATCGAGATGACCCATAGAAGGTGTGAGGATACTTAACATGGGGAAATAGATTCAATTAGTGTAATGACCCAATTAGTGTAAATACCCAATGGCATAGAGGAGCCTGTCCCGAGGAGACTGAAACCAATGGAGCAAATCCAAACCCTGACAAAAATGACCAAATCCCTCAAATTGACCTGGTGTTACCTGGGGACAGGGGAATAGAAAATATGGGTAATGAACTATCAGTCTTAAGAAGGTCCCTGAGAATTTATGAATGTCCACCTGTTAAACTTAGAGATGATTATGTTATTGGTTCTATGCATTGTGTCAATGAATATTATCATGTATAGTATAAAGAAGTGGACATGGAATGTTAAATATGTTAATTGGTCTTTTGTTAATTGTTAATATCTATCTATCTATCTATCTATCTATCTATCTATCTATCTATCTAAAACATAATGCTGGTAAATGTTGTTAATATGGGACCTGGATGTGCTGGTGTGAACATTCTGGCTTTTGGCAGAATTTTAGCAAGTGGGAATGTAAGGGGACTGTTGGCCCCTTACTGAAACTTAGTGGGGTTTTTTGGTTGGTCCTCTCCCAGTACCAAAAAAAAAAGGAAAGGGACAATGACAGTCCCCAAGGCCAATGGGGAGAGGCAAATGCTCCAGGGTAAGCCTGATTGACAGGGCAGGCAGGGTAATGAGGGAGTCAGGAGGCCACGGGGTCCTGTCCTCCATGTTAGTGGGAGCTGCCTGGGCCAGAGTGGGGCCGAGCTAAAGGAGCCTGGAAAGCAAAGCCGCACCAGCCAAAGAGAACCAGAGAAGCAGCCTGAGCTGAGCAGAGCAGCAGCAGCCAGAGGGGCCAGAGGAGAGCAGCTGGGGAGAGCGAACGGGCCCTGGGCAGAGGGCCCAGCACAGGGAGACGCCACCAGCCAAGAGGCCTGGCAGGCTGGACTGGGAGGGAGACTGTGACCCTGATGGGGTGGGGGTGGGGCTGATGCTGAGGAGAAGGGCCCTGCCACCTAGAGCGTGAGGGCATGTGGCTACCACCAGAGCAAGTGTCCGTCCCGCAGCAGAGCCAGGACCTGGGCGGTAGGACTGGGACGTGTAAGGAACAGACTGTGAACTTCACTTAGATTCCAGAGATGCTGTTTGTGGTTTTCCTGTGCCCACAGAGCAGGGTTATGTGTTTTTCTTTAACCTTTCCCATTTTTCCTTATTTTTTTAATTAGTTGCTGTTTAATAAATCGTATTTGCTTATAAGTATATCTAATGATCAGTGGGTCAGGGAAGTGTCCAGATTGGAGAAAGCACCCCAGAGTGGGGACACCCTAGTCCGTGTCCTAACTGACCACAACAAGGTTGGGGGTTGAGCCCCCAGGAATCCTGGGCCCAGCCTTGTCAGAGTTACAAGGACTCTGCCACAAAGGAGAGTGGAAGGGGAGTCCTCGAGGTCAGGCAGGCCTCTGGGGAAAGGAAGTGGGAGCGAGGCCTCAGATTCTTTCACTAGCCAATTCCACCGGGGTAGTGTATAAACTAGGAAAGTTCCCCACAATAGCAGTACCATTCTCCTGCTTATATAGAGTATCACTCACAAGTAATTCCACCTGGAGACTTGTAGCAGGTTTCAGGGGGGAGGTCTGATCACAGGCTGTATTGTACTCAGCAAGACATGCTCTTCTGCAAAAGAAGAAACCCAAACATCACATTCTATCAAACCGTTGCTGTATCTACCACATACATATCTTCTGCCCCGTTACAGAATATTCCCAACTCATAAACACCTTTGAGAACCTGAAGCCTCCCTGAGAAAGATTTCCTTTTGTGAGTCCTGGAAATGACAGGACAGAGGAAGGTGTCATATTTTCCTTTAATATCAATTTCTTTCCACCAAAGACCCACAGTGGTGGATTCCAAACCCATGGAGCTCCCACCTTGCATGACACAATCCACCCAGAGAGTCCCAGTTCACCTAACTCAGTTGCTTTAATGTTGCTTTATTCGGATTTTTGATCTTCAGGAAAAATTTAAAAAATATGTACAAAAATCAAGTTAAAAACCCCTCAAATACACCTTTCCTTGCACTTATGTTGTTCACAAAGAAGAGGAGATGGTTTATTCTTAGTTTCCACCTGCATCACCATACAATCATCCTGAAGCTTTAAACACGGAAATGGGAAAGAGGTCCCATTATTAACACGTGACATCCCAGAACCTGCAGAAATGGCCACCTGGTGGCACCAAGAGACATCACATTCTTAGCAAATGCGACTATTGGCAGCTCTGTTCGTATGGGATTACAGTGGCATCTAGTGGCCAACGTCGGTACTGCACCAAAAATCACTAGGGGGCAGATTTCCAAAGGTATTATGGAGGGGTTATAGAGCTCCTGACTCTCCACAGTTACCAGTGATGACCAGAATGTATTGCAGGGGGAGCTTGGCCCCTGGCCAGAGCTGTAAATGTGACCCAGATGCCCTTCCATCAGGACAGAGAGCAGCTGAGCAAGTTTTAGTGGCTCTGCAATCTCATGTACCTGCTTGGCCACCCGACTGTTGCAGTCCTTCCAGTGCCCATGGGCACCAGGTATCCCCAGCCCCTGGGGAGAGGTGGCGTGGGGGACACCAGGAACCCCCAGGGCTGGGAGGATTGAATCCAGGCTGTTAGTGCTTCCTGTGGAAGTGGAGACGCAGGAGGAGGATGCAGTCTGGGCTCCCAGAATTGCCTGACCCATGGTGGGGATGATGCTCTTCAGCCTGACCACCTCTCTGGGAAAGAACTCGGGGCTGGGTGTGGGGCAGGGAGACCATGGGGGGAGGAAGGGGATGGGTGCAGTGGGGAGAGCTTGGAGCAGGGGTCCAGACAATGTGCGGGGGGAAGAGTACAGGGCTGGGTGTGGGGTAGCAGGAGAGGAATGTGTGTAGAGGTCAGTGCAGGGAGGAGAGTGCAGGGTTGGTTGCAGGAACAGCAGGTGGGAGTGTGTGGTGCAGAGTGCAGGGAGGAAGGGCAGGTGGGAGTGTGTGGGGCTGGGTGCAGGGCAGAGGAGGGAGAGCTCTGGGCCTCCTCCTTAGTAAAATTCTGGTGCACCCCTGTCCACCACTAAAGGCATTGATATGATGCCTCCAGCTCAGGTTTCATAACTGTGCAATGAGCTATTACAAATTCCCACTGTGCTTGGGTCAGGAGGCTGCACATGCCAGATGCACAAAAGGCAGCAAGGCCCCAGGCCCAGTTTGTGCTCATCCCCCTGCCACAGAGTGTGAGGAAGCCCCTGCTCTGGCTTTGGTGTTAGTGACAATTTATCGAAGGAGAGAAAGGCTGTTAAATTCCCAAGGGAGTTGCCAGTTGCACCTGGTCTGCTGCCAAGCCCCAGGGCAGACACCAAGGTCAAAAGTGCAGAGTAAACAGACATGGAGAAGAGTCAACTGCAAACGCAACCAATGGCTCCACAAACGTGAGAGAAAGGGGGTTAAACAGCTGCAGGAGAGCATGTGCTGGTTAGAGGTGGCATGGACATGGAAAGGGTTCTGTGATGTCATAGCCCACCTGGGATGCAAAGAGTAATAACCAGTTTTATATATAGAAACCAGGGCTGCTTTCTTAGTGTTGTCTCTCTCTAGAGTGTAGCAGGGGGAGAAGGAGGGTGCTCATGAGAGGGTCTGAGCATGTGTGGGGTGGGCCCTCTCCTTGGATTTTGGAGATAGCATGAGATCAAGTGGTGGGGCAGGTAATGCCAGGGGGGATGGGCTTTCCCAAGGGAGTCTGGGCAGATCAGAGGGATGTGAAGACTGATTCATATTCTAAATTCCATCTGTCACACAAAGCAGTGGGATGTGTATTGGGTATTCACTAGCACAACATACTCTGCTGTGCAACCTGTAGAATGGGAACAACAGGGCCACATCAGCACTTGGGAAACCCTGGCATGAAAGCAGGGACATAAGCCACATCCCCAAAGGGCTGCTGAAGGAAAAAAAAGATGGTGGCGGGGTGCGGGGAGATTAAGAAGCAGTAAGAATCAAATCCCAAAGTAATCCCCCCCCCCCCCCCAACCTGTCATGTGAGAGCAGGGCTCAGCACTGTGTATGGTGCAGCAACTGGGGAGAGATTCCTTCATGCTGTCCTGCACTGTGGAGACCACTTAGGACCCCAACCCAACCACTAGACACTGCGAAGACCCCACTGTGTAGAGAGAGTGAAATCATACTACGCACACAGCAAACAGATTCCAATACACAACAGCCAGCAACTCATCTCTCTCCCAGTAGGAGGAGAGGGATCATACTGCAGCCCCAATAGTGCTTTCTCCGACCAGATACTGTTCTCCTCTGGCCCTTCCCTCCTCCCCCCCAAATTGACAGGGCTCCAAGGAATCTCCTTGAATCACCTCCTGACTGGAGCTTCCTTTCAGCCCCTGGACACCCTAGAGCAGTGGTTCTCAACCGTTCCAGACTACTGTACCCCTTTCAGGAGTCTGGTTTGTCTTGCATACCCCAAATTTCACATCACTTGCTTACAAAATCAGACATAAAAACACAAAAGTGTCACAGCACACTATTACTGAAAAATGGCTTACTGTCTCATTTTTTACCATATAATTATAAAATACATCAATTGGAATATAGATATTGCACTTACATTTCAGGGTATAATATGTAGAGCAGTATAAACTAGTCATTGTCTGTATGAAATTTTAGTTTGTGCTGACTTTGCTAGTGCTTTTCATGTAGCCTGTTGTAAAACTAGGCAAATATCTAGATGAGTTGATGTACATCCTGGAAGACCTCTGCGTACCCCAGGGGAACGTGTACCCCTAGTTGAGAGCCACTGCCCTGGAGAGCTCAGGAATGTGTCCCCAGAATCCCTTGCAACTGCCCAGCCCCTTGCCAGCAGAGAGAAAGTACCGTCCCAACCCTCTCCTCCTTTGTTGGCTGTATGCAGCGCAGGTGCTGGTAGCTGTCCAAGCAGGGCCGGCTCAAGGCACCAGCTTGTCAAGCAGGTGCTTGGGGCGGCCGCTCCGGAGAGGGGCGGCACGTCCAGGTATTCGGCGGCAATTCGGCGGACAGTCCCTCACTCCGCCTGGGAGCGAAGGCCCTCCCACCGAATTGCCGCCGCAGATCGCGATCGCGGCTTTTTTTTTGGTTTGGCTGCTTGGGGCGGCCAAAACCCTGGAGCCGGCCCTGTGTCCAAGGGTGGCGAGGCTGCTGCAGCCAGTCCTCTTTGGGTCAGGCAGAAACCCCCTTTGCTTACATGTGTTGGGGGTCTGGAAACTCCTCACACAAAGATCCAGTGGCATTCTGAGACCATTGCTCTAACAAAATATTAGGCAGGGGGATGGGAACATACCAACCAGCTGACAGGGGATGGGGGAATTCACAGAAACAGTGAAACAATAGCCCAATCCCTCTCCCACCTCTGGAGGTGCCCAAAACCTTCACACACACACACACACACACACACACACACACACACACACGGGGCCTCTAATCCCACATAAAGCTGGATGCGCTAGCCTGGCGAGGTAGCAGCTTGCTGGCTGCTCAGTCAGAACTCCGGGTTGGTGGGTATGTTGCTCCCTGGCCTCTGCCTGCCCTCGGGACACACACGATTCTGTGTCCGAGGGGTTCACTCCCGGTCCGCAGCCCCAGTCTAGCAGCATCCATCACAGCCCTTTCCCCAGGCTCGCACATCCCTGCACCCAGGCCAACACAGTCCTTAGTCCCTCCACAGAGGCTCCCGACCCCCCCCCCCCCCCCCACACACACACTACACCTAGAGTCCCACCCTCTGGCTCTTCCCAGCTGTCCTGGAGTCCTCCTGCTTCTTGCCCCTCTCGGCTGTTGATCCTCCAGGGCTAGGTTGCTCACTCTGACACCATCTGCTGCCTGATTACACTGCCACTAGGCAAGGGCAGGGCCCATGCTGGGCAGTGACCAGTGCGGTGCCCACAGACAGTCAGGCCCCTTTTCAGTTCTCATCTCCATTCCCGAGTTCTGCTCCCATGGGACCCAAGAGGCCCCTCCATACAGAGCTCTTGCCCCAGTGAGCTCTTGCCCCAGTGAGGCCTGCCCCAGGAGCTCTGGATGACAGCTGCCTCCCGGCCGTGCTTAAACCGGTAGAAAAGGGACCCTGGCGGCTCCGGTTGGCATGCTGACTGGGCCATTAGAAGTCCAGTCAGCAGCACAGTGGGGACCCAGGGCTAAGGCAGGCTCCCTACCTGCCCTGGCTCCGTGCTGCTCCCAGAAGCGGCCACCAGGTCCCTGCGGTCCCTAGACACTGGGGCAGCCAGGGACTGGGAAGCTCCGCGCGCTGCCCACACCCCAAGTGCCAGCGCCGCAGCTCCCATTGGCTGGGAACCGCTACCAATGGGAGCTGTGGTGGGGGGTGCCTGTGGGCGCGAAGGCAGCGTGTACTGCGCAGAGCCACCTGGCTGCCCATGCACCTAGAGGCTGCAGGGACCTGGTGGCTGCTTCCTAGGAGCAGTGGTAAGCACCGCCAGGACCCAGCACCCCAACCCCCTGGCCCAGCCCAGAGCCCCCTCCTGCACCCCAAACCCCTCATCCCCAGCCTCACCCCCAGCCAGAGCCCTCATCTCCCCGCACTCCAACCCCAACCCCTGGCCCAGCCCGGAGTCCCCTCCCGCACCACAAACCCCTCATCCCGGGCCCCACCCCCAACTGGAGCCCTCACCCCCCAACCCCCTGGTCCAGACGGAGCCCCCTCCTGCACCCCACACCCCTCATCCCCACTGCCAGCTGGAGCCCTCATCCCCCCACACACCCCCCGCAACCCCCTGGCCCAGCCTGGAGCCCCCTTCTGCACTCAAAACCCCTCATCCCCGGCTCCACCCCCTAGCTGGAGCCCTCACCCCCTCCCGCCCCCCAACCCTTTGCCCCAGCCTGGAGTCCCCTCCCACATCCCAAACCCCTCATCCCTGGCCCCACCCCAGAGCCCACACCCCCAGCCCAGAGCCCATACCCGCTCCCGCACCCCAACCCCCTGCTCCAGCCCGGTGAAAGTGAATGAGGGTGGGGAAGAGTGAGCGATGGGAGAGCGGGGGGGAATGGAGCAAGTGGGTAGAAGGGGCGGGGCATAGGAGGGGCCTCGGAGAAGGGGCAGCGTAGGGGTGTTTGGTTTTGTGCCTGGCTTCTCCTCCAGCAGTCCCTGCCAGATGAACCCTCTCCCAGCAGTGGGGCTCTGTAAACAGAGGAGGACCACACTGAGGAGCTGAGAGTCAGAGGGAAATGGTCATTTCTGGGACTATGTTGTACGTGGCTCTGTGATGGGGAGTAAAAACCCCATGCGGGAGAGGAAGGGGTTAAGGAACAACTCTGGGCCCGCTCCACCTGCAGCGCATGCCCAGGCTGGGGGGAGGAGCTGAAAAGGAGCACGGAAGGAAGCAGAGTAGCTCATTGGCAGGAAGCCAGGGGAGATGAGCGGACACACACACTCTGCAAAGGAGCATGATGGGAGGCCCAGCTCCTGGGGTCCTGACTATTGATGGTCTAGCCGACCTGCTGAGGGAAACGAACTCGGGCCATTTGTAATGTTGGAGATTCATTCTTTGATTTATTTCATTTACCGGCTTTTGCTTTTTCCTTTTGTGTGGGAAGGCTGGTAGGAAGTGATCCAGGGAGGCAGCACACAGCACTCCAGGGGGTAGGACTCAGCTGCCTAACTTTGGGCCCTGGATTGGAACCTGGTGGAGTGGGTGGGGCTGGGTTCCCCTACTCACCAGGGCTGGAGGTGAAAAGCCTATCTCTGGTACCAGAGACCCAGCACTAGGGAGCCCCCATATCCCAGAGAGTCCAACTCTGGGTCTTTGGCTGGGTGAGGCCTGAAGCTCCTGGCTGGACAGCAGAACCAGCCTTTGTTGGACTCTTTAGATAACCTGGAAGGGTGGAAACAACTTGTGTCCCAGCTGGAGGTCTGAGTCACAGAAGGGGAAAGCCCACTGCAGGGCAGGGATGGCTATCAACAGAGAGTGCCAAGACCAAAGAGCACCCACGACTCCCTTGACTGACCACTAGGTGGCACCTGTGGGAAGCAGATCCCTTCACAGGCACCTAGAGAGATTTACGCAGCCCCTTAGTGAAAGGTGAACTCTGCAAACATTTCCACAACCCCTGCTTTCTGTGGACTAGGGTGACCAGATGTCCCGATTTTATAGGGACAGTCCCGATTTTTGGGTCTTTTCCTTATATAGGCTCCTATTGCCCTCCACCCCCGTCCCGATTTTTCACATTTGCTGTCTGGTCACCCTACTGTGGACACAGGGCCCAGCCCCATGGAAGCTGGGGGAAGCCCCCCTGTTTGAATTGCTCAAAATTGGAATAAACAAACCTGCTTTCACCACCAGGGGCAGGGCACAAAGGGGCAGGATAAAACCCTCTGGGCCCAGCCCATCTCCAGTGGCTGTTGTCTCACCAACTCCCAAGGTTCAGCAGTCAGGAGTCCAATCAAAACTCATGGCATTGGCTCAAAATTCATGAGATTTTTAAAAGTTATATTGTATTTTGCACCCCTAGTCCCCACATCAGTTCTGCCTCCCAGTCCCACATTGGCCAACCCCCCCACCCAGGTCCCAGCAATTAGTGCCACAGACGGCCCAGCCCCACCTCTACCCATTGCCCCTCAGTGCACCTCTGTTCCTCCTGCAGTAACACAGGGTCTTCCCCCCGACCCTTCCCAGGTTGGGTGCAGCAGGGATGCAGAGGGGAGGAGCAGGGAGGAAGTTGACCCATTGTTCACAAGAAGGGGGAGCAAGGTCACCCTGAGCTGCTCTTTCTGCCCCACCCCCGCCCCCGCTTCTGTGAGGATGGTGTCAGCTGCTCTCTCTCCCACTCCCCTACCCGAAAAAAGCTCTGGCCCCTGATGGGAGGAGGGACAGCATTGTCTGACACCTGCAGCAGCCCTGGTTGGCTGCTATTCCCCAGGAGGCGAGCAAGTGGGGAAGGCAGCCAATCAGAGGGATTTCCCCTGGGCAGGATTTGAAATGCATGAAAGCTGGAACCTGGAGTCATTCCCAGACTGGCTCCAGCTGGGGCCGAAATTGTGTCACTGGCCATGAAATCCCAGGCGTTGGCTGCTGTGCTCGGAGCGCTGCAGTGGTGGAGCAGCAGCCCCTGCTGCAGATCCCAGGATGTTGTGACTGAGGGCGGCAGCACCTACAGGAGGAGCAGGAGACATCTCCCTCCGGGACTGGAGTGATGCAAGTGCGGGGGGGGGGGGGGGAGGAGCGCTATTGCATAGGCGCTAAGGGCAATGGGGCCCAAGCAGGAGAGAAGAGCGAGACAGACCAATAGCTAAACGTGCTGCATGACAATAGCAACCAACGATTATTAGATGTGGCTGTGTTTCCCTTTCTGACATGGTGCCATGGGCAGGAAAAGGCTATTGCGATAAAATGGTGCTGGAACAGAATCTCCTTGCTGTTGGGTGGCGGCCGAGCAGAGGCTCTTGCTGATGTGACCATTCCGGGTGGTCCCTGGACGCTTGGATAGAGCTGACCGCCAATGCCCCTCAATCCTGATGTGCATCCCCCTTCTATTCCAGTGCTGGGCTCCCCACGCAGCTCTGCCAATGCCCCTCAGTCCTGCCCTGCAGCCCCCCTGCTATTCCAGTGCTGGGCTCCCCACGCAGCTCTGCCAATACCCCTCAGTCCTGCCCTGGAGTCCCCCTGCTATTCTAGTGCTGGGTTCTTCACAGCTCTGCCCATGCCCCTCGGTTCTACTCTGCATCAGCTCCTGCTGTTAGCTGAGTGTGTCAGGGTGGACCAGCATTGTGGGAAAAACTATTGTTTGAATTGAAGATGATTTCAATTTTCTGGCTTTTAATGGCCTGTCTCAGTCCAGTACCTATGGGACAGGTGCTCCCCAGAACCACCATCAGGATATTAGCCTCTTGTTTACTGTCTCATCCCAGCAGTGATGGATAGACGGTGGCTACTGAACTGCCTGTCATCCCAGAGGAGTTCCCTCAGGACAGAGTGACACACGCTGGTGACCCAGGGTGTGCATGTGTAGGAAGCTGGCCCTTGCTACTGTCCTTGCTCTGCCTGGTCTGGGGTTAAAGAAAAGCCATTAGTGCCCCAGGCTGTCAGTCTGGCAGCTTTTACCGGTGCTATGTTTTAAAACAAAAACCAGAACCTCGAGGATGTAAAGATTTTCGATCTGCTCTAGGAAGAGAAGAGATACTGAGACAAGGACCAGGAGACACAGGTTCCACAGGCACACAGCACACAGGCCTCCATAGTACAGTTTATTCATTTTGCTTTTAATACAGTAGGGATTGAACCAAAACCGTGGAAGCAAACTCCCTGCTGCTCTGGGGGAATCAGGATCCAAATCTGAACTTGGCAGGTCAGGCCTTTCCTTGATTCCTAAAGAAATCCCACGCAAAGGAAGAAACCAAGGCAAGGAAGAGATCATAGAGCTCCGAGCGCATCTGGAGGGGACCGTTTTCTCCAGCTCTTCCTCCTTCTTTCTTACCTCCTTGCTTCCAGCAGATGGATCCCACCTGGATGCGACCCCCAGTGGCTTTGCTCTCCTCTTTGCATGTCCTGACCCATTAATGTGGCTCTCCCGGGTTACAGCCCAGTTCCACACTATTGCGCCTCAAGCCAGGTTTCCCCTTGAGAAGATGGGTGCAGATCAAAAGAAGGAGAGAAAGCGAAGGGGAACAGAAATGAGCCTCGTAGAAAAGAGGCCAAAGCTGGGAAGTTCTTCCCCTACCAGCAGTGATGCCCAGATTGAGGAATTCAGGGCTCAGAGCCAGAGGGCTTTACTGGGAATCCTCCTTCTTGACATCTGCAGAAGAAAAGAATAAGTATCAGGAGGTAGCCGTGTTAGTCTGTAGCCACAAAAACAACGAGGAGTCCAGTGGCACCTTAAAGACTAACAGATTTATTTGGGCATAAGCTTTCGTGGGTAAAAAATCCACTTCTTCAGATGCATGCCACCGGATTCCTCGTTGTTTTTAAAAGAATAAGAACATCCACAATGCTGGATGAATTTAAAGGACTCAGGGAATGAGATACTCTTTCTTCACTAATATCCATGTGGTCAGTTCCAGTCCTGGGCTAAATTGGGATGGTGTGGGACTGCATCGTTAAAGTGGATTGGAAATGGGGGACAGAGTCTTTCATCTCTAGGTGGCATGTTCAGATCCAGCCCATTAACCAGGTCTCAGGGGCTTGGATACAGATCCCATAACCTCTCCATCACTGGTTGAAATTCAGTCCTACATCAGAGAGGACTGAATGGCTAGGGTTGTGCAGGAATGAGATGTGGAGCTTTGCACCACTAGGATACACATCACATGGGGAAACCAAGCAGCAGGAGGTGCAGTGATGTGTCCGGTGTCACACAACAGGTCAGTGGCAGAGCAAGGAATAGTACACATCTGTTCTACTTCCGGGACCCTGCTCTAACCACTCAATAGGCTGCCCCTACGAGGGTGTATCCATGCCACACCTACCTGAGCTGCAGGGGGCGTTGTATTCTGTAATCGCACTGTCACCTGTACGAGGGAGGAGAATTTGCTGTGAAATGCAGAACTGCACAAGACCCCGAGCTTGATCCCCCTTTAGGACAGCAATCTCTAGTGACTTCAGTTCCCTGCCACATTCTCTTCAGTGCCTAAATGGCAGGACAAGCATCTTCCCAACATCCCTTGGGAAAGGAGAGTAACCAATGGCCACTGGGGTTACTACAATACTCATGAGAGGCATAAATTTAAATTCTGCCTCCAGATTGGTCAGGGTTGGTAGCGTTAAAGGCCCCTTTAAATGTATAGTAAATGTAAGGTAAAGTCCCATTCCTATCTCATTAAACAAGAGCCTAATATTGCCAGGAGACCTGAGGAGCTGGAGGTGACAGAGTAGATTAACAAAGAAGCCCCATTTCTACCGAGACCTGAGTTAAGAGCCAGAGCAGGCCACTATTGCATCGAGGCCTCAGCTGGAGTGTTGTGTCCAGTTCTGGGCACCGCATTTCAAGAAAGATGTGGAGAAATTGGAAAGGGTCCAGAGAAGAGCAACAAGAATGATTAAAGGTCTTGAGAACATGACCTATGAAGGAAGGCTGAAAGAATTGGGTTTGTTTAGTTTGGAAAAGAGAAGACTGAGAGGGGACATGATAGCAGTTTTCAGGTATCTAAAAGGGTGTCATAAGGAGGAGGGAGAAAACTTGTTCACCTTAGCCTCTAAGGATAGAACAAGAAGCAATGGGCTTAAACTGCAGCAAGGGAGGTCTAGGTTGGACATTAGGAAAAAGTTCCTAACTGTCAGTGTGGTTAAACACTGGAATAAATTGCCTAGGGAGGTTGTGGAATCTCCATCTCTGGAGATATTTAAGAGTAGGTTAGATAAATGTCTATCAGGGATGGTCTAGACAGTATTTGGTCCTGCCATGCGGCCAGGGGACTGGACTCGATGACCTCTCGAGGTCCCTTCCAGTCCTAGAATCTATGGAGTTTGGTTTTCTCCACATCACAAAACCAACATGGTGACAGCCTGCCTCTGCTCAAGAGAGGAACAAGACATGATCAAGGCATTATGCAAGTCAAGTCTGGGAGGTTGTATGTGGGAGCCCCAGGACTGGAATAATAGGGGGGCGGCAAGGCAGGACGGAGAGGAAGGGGCAGAGCTGTGTGTGTGGGCAGAGGAGAAGTTGGTGACTTATCTCTCTGACAGTGAGATCCTACCTGGCTGGTAATAATCATAGACCGTCACTGTCGCTGGCTTCAGGTTCTGCACTTCGATCTCTTGTTTCACTGAGAAGTTGAAGCTGATTGGAGACTTGTCCAGCTAAGGAAGGACAGTGAAGGGAATGAAGAAGCTTATGATTGTGCTCACCCCAATCCCAACTGTATCTTCCCCACCCCCCCAGTAATTCCCCTGTCTCCACAGTGTCAGGTCTCCCATTCACTCTCTCCTGTTCGCCCTTAGCCCCAGCTGTACCCACCACCCTGTGCACCCTGATTGTCTCACGTGCACCCGCCTACTCCGTGTTGAACTGATAGAGCCCTACACTGCACTCACCTCCTCCAGGTAGATGGTGAGTTTGCTGGGCTCGTCCTCCGTCTTCTTCACCAGGGGCATCTTCTCCAGCTGCCAGGGAGCAGGAGAGATGAGCGCAGTTTAGCATCAGCTCATTGGGCTTTACTGTGAACTCATACATGCCAGTGTGAATGAAGGGTCCATGGTGTTACAGACGTGTAAAACTGCGGTGAGTGACATCACAGCCAGGCCCAATGAGTCTCATGGCCCTGGCCTATGGAGGGTGTCACACTCTAGAGCCCCCCGCCTCCCATGACTGTATTTCACAAATCCCTTTGCTCCATTAGATAAACGAATTCTGCCTCATGAATGGGGGAGGGGGCAGCAAGTTTTCCCGCACACGAGAGTGCTGGAAAACTTGCTGCCTCCTCCCCCATCCAAGGGGGGGGGGAGATAGCTCAGTGGTTTGAGCATTGGCCTGCTAAACCCAGGGTTGTGAGTTCAATCCTTGAGGGGGCCATTTAGGGATCTGGGTCAGAAATCTATCTGGGGATTGGTCCTGCTTTGAGCAGGGGGTTGGACTAGATGACCTCCTGAGGTCCCTTCCAACCCTGATATTCTATTCTATTCTATTCTATAGTCTATGTGGCGTTCCTGCTTACGACAGTACTGGGTTTGCAGGGAGAACATAGGATACAAGGTGGGAGCCTCTGTCAGGTTTAGAACATACCCCCATAAACAAATGCAGGCCAGCTCGATCTCTTCAGCAGGAACACACAACAGAGCTTCCTGGTTTCCTTCTGGTATAGTGTGACATGTCCCACAGTGACTTCCTTGGACTCAGTGTTGCCTTAGGATATATCCCTAGACATCATGACAGACCACATGGCAATGCTGACTTTTTGAGATATATTGGGACGTGTCGTGGTGCAACTCCTTTGGACTCAATGTTGCCTCGTGATGTAACTGAGAATATGGCCAATCTCTGCGTTTAGTGGAGTCTCAATACACAGTATGTACCATGGGTGGAAATCTCTCCATAAACTGTCCTGAAGGGCTGGTGGTTTCTGACTGAGTCATGCACGGAACATAGGGTCCCCGTATGATCAGGGAAGGACAGTTGGGGTGGGAACATCTCACCTTCTTCAAGGACTTCTTCACGGGGACGAACCCTGAGAGCATCATCACCTCTATCAGGGCCATGTTGCTGCTCTCCCGATGTCCGACGTAGCTGAAGAAAGATGGGAGAGAAGGTGCAATGAGAGGGATGGTCAGTGTAGCAGTCCTTGGAGTGGGTGATGAACACCCCCTATCACCCAGTTGCAGAAAAGCTGAGTCCCCTCCAGCCAATGGAAGAGAGAGCGAGAAACCCCTCCCTCGTACTCTCTACCCTGCCTGGTCAGCGTGGGAGAGGGTTTGTCCATGTTTCACTCTCCCCCATCCCAATCTCCATTTCCCAGGGATGGGGTCACTGAGCAAGAAGTGATAAGAGATCTTGGGCTCCATAGCTGGTGACAGGCCTGGTCCCCAGCCCCTTGCCTCTTGCCATCTGGCGTCAGGAGGGAGAACGGTTGAAGCTGTTTGAGGTCAGAGCAGCCAGTGGTCTCAGGAGCATGGAAAGTATGGACCAGGATACTCCCCATCCAGAAGATTGATCACGGGCAGAACTGGACTCCCTCCTCCCTCCATATGTTCCCTTTCTTCCACAACGCTCTCGTGGTTCTCACACAGAGCAGAGGGGTTGCATGAGGACTGTCCTGAACAGCCGTGTCCTGCCTATAGACTCTGGGCTGCTCCAGCCCATATTGCCACAAGCCTGCAGCAGCAGGGGAGCTCCTGCTCCTAGAGGGCCATTACGAGTGTGATGCTCACTGCTCATGGCCCCATGAGCTGCTTCATGCTGACTGAGATCTCTGGGAGGTTACTTGAGACACTGAGCATGATGCAAGTTGCCCCCTTCTCCTGAGTAAAAGAAAATCTGCAGCTGCTGTCCCCTAGTTCCCTCCTCCCTCCCTTCCCCCCAGTTCTGGACATATTATAAGGGCTGGCATGATATGGAAGAAGCGCGGGAAGAGGAGAAGGTCAGACAGTGCATCTCAGTCCCCACTGCCATAGACAGGGCCGGCTCCAGGCACCAGCTTGGCAAGTAGGTGCTTGGGGCGGCCTCTTCGGAGAGGGGCGGCAGGTCCAGCTATTCGGCGGCAATTCGGTGGACGGTCCCTCACTCCCGCTCGGAGCGAAGGACCTCCCACCGAATTGCCGCCGCAGATTGCGATCGCGGCTTTTTTTTTTTTTTTTTGGCTGCTTGGGGCGGCCAAAACCCTGGAGCCAGCTCTGGCCATAGAGCTCCATTGGGCAGCTTTTCATGGGGTTGCCTATGTTGCCCCAGCCCTGTTGCAGAAAAGGGAGCCAGGGGAGAGACCCTCAGGAAGCAGCGCAGGCAGGGATCCCATACCTGACTTGCACATGGAGGTCAAAGTGTTTCCTGGCAGCATGGTTGCACTCCTCAGGTGCCGTCTTCACATCCAGGACAAAGGTCGCTTTGCTCTCTGGGGGCGGGACGTTATAGCGCAGCGTCGTCTGGGGGGAAGAATTTGTCTATGTAGTGCCCTGGGGGCTCGCTACGTAAACAGACCCATTTACACCACAGGCTTCTCACCAGTTTGTCACCAGATGGTACTTGGCTGACCCCACACAAGGGTTTGTGTCCATATACAACATGGTTAACCTATGGAGCCAAATACATCCCTGGCATAAGGCCTTTGACTTCAATGGTTACACCAGGGATAACTGTGGTGAAGCTGCTCATGAGCCTGGCTTTGCACAGCTGTCAGATGGTAGCTGGGTTCTAAGGTGAGAGGCAGGACTAACTGTGTTAGTGTATCAGGCATTGTTGCAGCCATGTTGGTCCCAGGATATTAGAGACAAGGTGGGTGAGGTAATATCTTTTATTGGACCAATTTCTGTTGGTGAGAGACAAGATTTCGAGGTACATAGAGCTCTTCTTCAGGTCTGGGAAATGTACTCAGGCCTGTTCTACACTAGGAAATTAGGTCGGTATCATTAGGTTGCTCTGGGGTGTGAAAAAATCCACACCCCTGAGCGATGCAGGTAAACTGATCTAAGTCCTGGTGTAGACAGTGCTACATCGATGGAAGAATTCTCCTGTTGACATAGGTACTGCATCTCAGGGAGAAGGAGTACTTACGCTGACAGGAGAACCTTTCCTGTCCGCATAGGTAGCGTCTTCACTGACACGCTACAGCAGCGCAGCTATAGTGTTTTAAGTGTAGACAATCCCTCAGAGTGTCAGCTAAATACAAGATGGAATAGATAGTTTAGAATAAGTAGTTAACACATATTTCAAGGGATCATTCAAGGTGAAGCGGCCAGTTAACACCTCTCCAGTCATAGGCGGGAAAGGGAAAAAAAGCTGGGGGCGGTGGGGAGGATTAGGGGTCATAGATTGTTGTAATAAGGCATAAATCTAATATTTTGATTCCATGTTTGTTTTTTAGCATCTACAAAGTTACAAGGTTAAGCTCCCAGGCTCATTGCAGAAATGTTGTGCAGGTTTCCTTTGAGGACAAGGACTGAGAGGTCAGATACGGAGTGATCGCTTTGTGAAAAGTGTTCTCCCACGGGTGTTAGGGTGTTTTGTCTTTTATCATTTTCCTTGTGAGTTCATTCGAGAGTGTAGTGATTGTCTGGTTTCACCCATATAGTTGTTATTGGGGCATTTATTGCACTGGTACACCACGTGTTGTGATAGCCATATGTAGGACCCAGGAGTCTTGAAAGGTGTGTTGTGGGGGTGCTACACAACTAAAGATATTATCTTACCCACCTTGTCTCTCAGTGTATCAGGGTTAGACAGCTCTCCTCCATTCCCCATCTCTGTATGGGATGACATCCCCAAGGGACATGCATCATGGGAAAGGTAGCCACAATCCTCACCCCATCAGCTGTTACAAGGATACTGGGACTTGATGCAGGAACCACGGGTGAAATTATATGGCCCGTGTTCTGCAGGAGGTTAATCATAGCTGCATAGAATCTAGGAACAAAGAACTGCTCATATTCTCCCAGAACACACCAGGCCACAGCACAGTAGTTGTGGATGGGCCAGCAGGGCTGACACATGCTCTTGCAGGGAAATGCTGTTGCGTGGAGGCACTCAAGCAATGTTCGCTGTAACTACCTCTAGTGAGCATGCCAAAGCCCCCTGAGGATCCACCTTTAGTATAGACAGGGTCAAAGGCAGACCCAGACCGACAGATACATAGAGTTGGGCCAAATCCTGCTCCCCTGGGAGTCAGTGGCAAAACTCCTATTGACTCCAATGGGCCGTCACTCACCTGCACATATGCACAGCCATTCCCGACTGCCTGCACCACGTACTCCCCTGGGACTTGAGGGAGAGATGCCTGCTGCAGCACCAGCTGGTTCTTCTTATCCACGTGGAACTCCTGCTGGGAGCCCTCCTTGGCTTGCACCGTCACCTTTACCCCTTCTGCCTCGTGGTATGTCAGGGCTGCATATCTGGCCAAGGCCTGAAGGGCAACCACTGTGTCCTGGGGAAAGAGAGACAGGCACCTTGCTGTGTGTGTCACTTCTTTGCAATCAAGAGTCAACACTTTGGAGTGACGGGATCTGTGTGCTGTGGGGCACCCACACCAGCATGCACACTCCACCCTGCAGTGTGGTGATAGCCGCACCCCTCTCAGCACCAGTGCCAAGATTCCAACTCTCAGTTCCCAAACAAACAAGATCTACATCATCCAGGCCACAAGCTACCAGATTCCCACCCCCAGCCCTCACTACAGCATGATCCTCACCACAGGTCACCAGCATGGGGATTGACACTCCGATCCTTCAAGCACTGCAGGTTACTTGTATCCCCCCTTTAGGGTTTCATTGCCAGGTTAGGCTCATGGCCCCTGATTCCCCAAGCATGCCGGGTCTCTTTCTCCCTCCATTTCTGAGGGAGCTGGGTGGTACCTGAGTGGAGGCAAAGCCACCATAGGGGTTCCGTTGATGGGTGAGCCAGCGCACAATCTTGGAGGTAGCTGAGATTTCTGCAGCTGACACCTCTGGTTTGGAAATGTGAGTTAGGAGGATGTAGGCCATTGTCTCAATTGAGGACGAAGAATCTTCTATCACTTCTTCAGAGGAGTCCTCATCATTTGCCTGGGGCAGGTGCCCTCCTGAGGGGGGAGGAAAACAGTGGAGGAGAACATAGTCTGACAGAACAGCAGCTCACTATGTTCTGGAGCCCCCTGGGGGCTGAGGATCCACTTCACACCTGTCTGGGGCACTTCCTATTGCAGTGACTGTAGCGCCTCCTGAACCTCTTTTTATTACATTGCACATTGCTGGGCCTGGTTTCACTTCTCCCTTGAGAGCACCGATCCCTTCATTTCTAGGGACACGCAGGTAGCTGCTGTGGCCCCCAAATCCAGATGATAGTGGCCTTTCAACAGAGGGTTGTTTGTATTTAAAGTGCAGTTCTCTGAACAGTACCTATGTGAAAATGGCCCCTTCTCACTCAGGAGCTTTGCTCCATGATTTCAGTGGTAACAATAACATGTTTTTCATCCCCGTCTGCCCTGCAGAGCCAGCACAGCTCAGAAGGAGAGAGCAGAATTCCAGTCCTACTTGTGCATCCATGGAATTATTCAGTAAGGTCCCATCAGGGACACGAGAGCAAACCCACAGAAGACAAGGGAGCTGCCCTGGCATCAGTGAGGGCAGAGTTTGTCTCACTGGATCTTCGTAGCAGATGATGATGTGGGAGAAGGAAAGGGCCCAGCTTGACTCTCAGAGCCATGAGGGTGTTTGCAGGGCTGGCAGGTCAAAACAAAAACTTTGAAATGGAACCCATTTAATACTTAATCACTGAGAGACAGACATGGGAACCTACAATGCGAACAGTAGAGTCATTATTCAGAGCAGGCCATGCACTTTAAGGAAGAGAGACAAAACAAGAAAAAAGCTTTTACAGTGACTCGTTTAGGTGAAGGCTGTGCAGACTTCTCTACGACAGGCTAGAAAACAGAGCTAGAAAGGGCAGAAGCTGGTAGCTCTCTGGGCCACATTGTGGTCTCAGGGTACGTCTGCACCACAGTTAAACACATGTGGCTTGCCTGGGTCAGCTGACTCGAGCTCACAGGGCTTGGAGTGTGGGGCTGTAAAACTGTGGTGTAAATGTTTGGGCTTGGGCTGGAGCCCAGGCTCTGGGACCCTCTCACCTTGTGGGGTCCCAGAGCTCAGGCTGGCTGTTTTATAGGAAAGCCCAGTAGCCTAAGTCCCTCTTACCAGCTCTCCCCTCACTTCTAAGGAACGCTTCAAGAACTTCATGTGGGTAAGGTAAGAATATATGGAATCTGGTAACACCTATATCTGGACATCGTTAACTGGAGGGTCTTTGGGGTCAGTAACCGTAGTCGCACCTCGGACAAGACATGGAATTTGATTTTAAACTAACAGAACCCACCAGAGATTTTAATCAGCCTGTAGGTCCATATAGCAACACATCCCCAACGTGATTTCCATGTGGCCTTTGTTCACATGGAGAGGACAGAATCCTAAAGAGCTGACTCTGCAATGTGCAGAGTACCCTGGCCACCATTAAAGCTGACAGAAGTTGAGGGCCCTCTCTACCTTCTAATCGCTATCTTCTAATCCTGACGTTTTCATTCAGGCAAACCTCCCACTGGCTTCACTGAGAATTTGACAGAGCAAAGACTAAGTAAAAACCAAGTAAAGACAATAGGGTTTGGCCCACTGACTCTAGATACTGTAAATTGCTTAATTATATTTATATGGGATATTTACCATGGCAACCAATAATGTTCTGGCAGGAAAGATTTGTGATTAGCTACTTCCAAGGTGACACAAGCAGAACAGTCTTTCCAAGAAGTAGCAGAGGGTTTTCTGGAGCCAATACAACTCCATCTGACCCACAGTTTATCTCTGAGGTCTTTCAATAAGAGGCTCTGGCTTCAACTACTTGGGTGCCAACTGTAATTATATTCATTAAGTGAACAGAAACCACCAGCGAGGGAAACCAAGGGAGGAAGAGAAAAAAGGTTCTGTTTCAGGACAGCAGTGGATACAGTCCTCAAATGTAGTCTAAGGTCTCTAAAAATTACTCAGGGAGCACTAAAATGCTTGGATAGACTAGGCAGAATGCACAGCCAGAGAGCTATGATTTTCTCCTCTCACATCTGTTTCACTCTGGTGTAACTCCATTGTTCTCAGTGGAGATAGTCCCAATTTAGTTCAGTGCAAATGAAGCTGAATGAACCCGTCACTCTTTAATTATATGGTGTATATTTACAGTGTGCCACATCCTGAGGTCTTTGTTCAGTTCTTACTGGGTGGGATTTTCAGAAGCACCTAATCAGGAACACAGACATCTAACTGAAATTCTCCAGCTCTTAGTTCTTACTCAGGCAGAACTCCCACTGACTTCACTTCAATGGGGGTGGGGGGGGTGCCCGACTAATAGCAGAACAAACTGAATAAGGACCTCAGGATTTGGCCCATGGACATCCCAGGAAGTTGGTAGTGCTCAGAACTTGTCAGGATCAGGTGTTACCAACAGCCAGAGTAATTTTCTTTGGGAACAAGTAGCTACTAAAAGAAGCCACCATACCAAGTTGGCCAGCCAGTTGGTCTAGCGGCTCCAGGAGCTGCTGCCTTGTCTCCATGTCCTTGGCCAGCGTGAAAACATAAGCCATCAAGGCCTGGGCGTAGGTGCTGTTGACATTGTGTGATGCCTTCTTGAGGCAGAGTAAAGCGTCATCCACCATGGTGCCCTTAGAAAGGAACATGAAGGTGGTTAGGCCACGTATAGCTTCCAGGAACTGTTCTAAATCCCCCGGTCATTCTAATACATCCAAGGAACATGTTCTGGAAGAATCTCCCCTCATGGCCCCAAGTAGAGCTTGGAAACAACCAAAGTAGAGTATGTCTCTGTTGGAGTTGGAGGTGTAATTTCCTATTTGGGTAGACATACTCTTACTAGCTCTCATTGAGTGAGCACACCAAAAATAGCAGTGTAGCCACAGAGGCATAAGTGGTGTCCAAGTCCGTATCTTGAGTTTCAGACAGGATCACATGTGGAGCATACGCAGAGTGCTGCCCATGTCACCATGGCAACACTTCTATTTTTAGCACACTAGCTTGATCAGAGCCAGCCAGGTATGTCTGCTCAAGCTGGGAATCACACCCCCAGCTCCATGTAGACATACCCAGAGTCACAGCGGACAAAGAATCATCCTGGATTTTCCATGAGAAGCATTGTAACCTGGGACAGGACTCTGGCCGTGTGTGGTCACTTCTGTACAGCATTCATATCAGGTGGATGTACCCAGTAATGCTCCTGGAAAAACGTTTTCAAACCTGCGTGTCTAAGATGAGGCTCCTAAATAGAAATGACCTGATTTTCAGAGGCACTGAGCACTCCCTGTTCCCTTTGAAGTCAATGGGAGTGGTGGGAGTACTGCAGCTTGGGAAACTGAGCCTTTTTTTAATTAAGGACCCTAACGTTCAGCACCCTGGTTTGGAAGTTCTGTTGCTTGGCTCGTTAATATTGAGTCCCAGGGCCAGATTTTCAAGCCAGCATTAACTGAGTTTCTGGTTTTGTATCTGCAGTTTTGCAGGCACACTTGAAGCCAGTTGGGTATCTAAGCACCTGACAGCACTCATGAAACCAGTAGCTAGATGTTTAAATGATAGCCGAACGTGCACCCCCACATAACTGTAGGTGCAAAACTATACCTCTGATTATTTACACCACAATTTACAGGTGCAAGAATGAAGGCCAGTGCTTGACAATCTGGCCCATGGCCTATTAATTCCAGTCTCCCAATAATGTAGGGTACTAACAGTTCCCATATTTAATTAACGTATTTCCCTAGGAAGCGTGGCTCAGATATTGCACCTTGCATTGGGTAGGTGGATACTATTTGTATGTTATTTCCCAAGGAAGTTTGACTCACACACAGAGCCTGGTTTCCAATGAGGGCTGTGCTGTTTATTAGAGATGGGGGATTTCTTATGGCTCAAGCACAGGACTGGGAGATAAGGCCACTGGATTCATTTTCTGACTCTGCCACTGACTTGTTGTACAATCTTGGGCAAGTCACGTCCTTTCTCTCTGTGCCAGTTTCCCATCTATACAAAGCAGATTGTACTCGCCTGCCTCAGAGGGGGATTCTGAGCCTTGAGTCATAGGTGGAACATGCTTTGGGATGTATAATGTGTTATCACTATAACCGGATATTTCAGTCAAGTGGCCCAGGCAAAAGAAGATCAAATTATCTTGGTCTTCCAGTCCCATGGTGACAGTCAACAGCTTTGGGGGGGAAATGAGAACCTGGGACTTTGAATTTCACACAAAATCCACCAAGCAGGGGATTGGCAGATTCTTCCCCAAAGAGATGCTCTTCACTTCTGAATCACCAGCCCTTTGCTTTCTCCATGCTGGTGACGTACAAAGCAGTAATGAAGTGGCAGTGGATTTCCCTAACTCGGGCCCACCATTCCCTGTACCCTAGGGCTCTGGAAGGAGGCCGGGTGGAGGGTTCCCCCAACCCCAGTGAACGTTCAGGAGCTACTCACATTCTTCTCCAGGTGGAGCTCCAGCAGTGCGGCAGTGATGTAAGCCGTCAGCGAGATCTCATCGTCCACGCCACCCTGTGGGGTGCACAGAGAAGCAGGAGAAAGAGGTGAAACGAGAGCAGAGGGGGCATGCATTACTTCCTTGCCATGTGGAAAGTGCTTCCAGACATCCCTCAGTAAGAGACAGGGGAAGCTCTGTCAGATTAACGGTGGCGCAGAGGGAGCAGTGAGAAGCCACCTGCACTGTGGCCAAATTTTCATGCTCTGCAAATTGGGCTAGAGAAATCTTTAGCCAGGTTAATGAGAGGGGGTGCAGAGGCCCCGTCTCAATACCAGGTCCTGATCGCCCTGTATCATGAGCCCTTTGGATTTTCTTGGTCTCTGGGATCCCAGAAAGGATTTGGCTCTAAAGAGTCACACAATGCTCCATCCATTGCAGCTTGGAGATTTGCTAGGCTCATAAACAATAGAGCTGAGGCTTAAACCATCTTTCTCCATCTAATTGAGCCTCCTCAACTCCCTCTCTCGTGAAGCAGATCTGAAAGAATTTCCTCCTCTATATGTGCCTGGGGCTGTCTATGCGACCTAGGATGAGTAAAGAAGAAGCCAAAGCTCTGTTGAGGGGCTTGATGGAGTTGGCCTGACTTCCTTACCACTGACAATCCAGGGCAGGCTGTAACCATAACTCCTGGTAGAACCTGGCTGATCAGGACTATTTTGCCTGTATCACAAGACATCTCCTCAGTCAAAATTCCAGTGAACAAGCTCCATCCAGTTCTGATTTGTTCCATTTAGTCAACTAAGTTAAAAGAGAACTGGATAAATTCATGGAGGTTAAGTCCGTTAAAGGCTATTAGCCAGGATGGGTAAGAAATGATGTCCCTCGACTCTGTATGTCAGAGGGTGGAGATGGATGGCAGGAGAGAGATCACTTGATCATTACCTGTTAGGTTCACTCCCTCTGGGGCACCAGGCATTGGCTACTGTTGGTAGACAGGATACTGGGCTAGGTGGACCTTTGCTCTGACCCAGTACGGACATTCTTATGTTCTTACAAATATAGCCATGGATGTTTCTGGGACTACTGGTCCTCCGGTAGAAACCAGAAAATACCAACAGAGACCCATGGAAGTTTTCTAATGGCATCTATGTGTATTTCTACTGGGGATGAGCCTTCTCCTGGCCTCATGATACAGAAGTGGCCAGTACTCGAGCCAAAGATGCCCTCATAGCTTGAAGCACTATTCATGTGGGGGAGAGGATGAAGAGGTGACTATCAGGGGAAGCAAAAACAGATACTTTAGCCTCAGTCATCTGTTCTTCCTCATTCACCTCCAGCTCAGAGATGTCATCTCAGGTGAATTGGGCTTGGGTGACCCAAGGACCCCTTAGTGCCAACTGGCAGAGGGCATAAGGGATGCATAAGAGTTACAGAGATCCCCTGGGTTGGATATCTACCCAATAGTTCAACAATGGCGATATGTAAGGTTCCTGCTGAAAGCCAGTGGTCATCATACTCACTGCGAACTGTATGTGCAGATAAGGGCTGCATGCTCTTCTGAAAGTCAGTAACCCCCTGGTTGTCATAATCATTACAAAATGTATGGATGGATAATATTTAAGGAGTTATGTGTATGTACACTGAAAATTATGTTTTTTAAGTCTGTGACTTAGGGCTGGTCACCAGAAAGTAATAGACAGGTTCCTGTTAGGCAGGAGGTAAGGGTCACTTATCTCTCTGTCAAAATATATGTATAGAATGTATTGTCCACTTCACAGTTGAGGCCAATCTACCGACTGAGCCAAATGCTAATCGATAGATTGTGCAATCAACAAGAAAGGAACATATAGGAAGAAACAACCAGTTGGGGGGGGGCGCGTCCTATATATCAGTAAAGGCAATACATTCTTTGAGGATAACTGGGGGTGCAGAGGTACACCTGGCATCTTTCACCTAGGAGGCAAATTGGCAGCATGACTTGTCTCATGAATGGAAGATCCCAGCCGAGCCTGGCTGAAAAATGCTGGAAGGACTTTGGGGTTGGGCATTGCTCTATAAGACTTGTTAGTCAAGCCTAGGTTCTCAAATGAGTGTTATGATTTTGTTTTAGATATAACCTTGTGTTTCCAGTACTTCTGCTTGCTGTCAGTCCAATCTCTTCTCTTTATTAAATAAACTTTCCCTCGTTTTCACTGTAAACATATCTAAGGGCTGTGTGTTAAGTGGAGCAGGGATCTGAGGTGGAACTGGTAAGCTGGGGCATTCTGCTTCTTTGGAAGCAATGTATCTGTGAATTCTGTGTGCCCAGTGGACCAGGGGCCGGACACTCCAGGGAGATGCTCGGTGGGCTGGTGTGTGCCTATCGCTAACCTGTAGAGTGACAGTGAGCCTTGCGAAGCCTAAAGGGGAATTCTTGTGTTGCCAGTGGAGTTGGGAGCTGACCCATGGCAGGCACAGACAAGGCTTCCTCATGCTAAGGGCTGGTAGTAGAGAGATGCTTCACAACCCTGTATACTCCGGGAAACGTCACAGCAATTTATGCCTTACAGGAGTTTCTGCTTCCTCTTGTGGACGTATGGGGAAAGGAGACTGACGACTTAGATCTCTTTATGGCTGGGTGCAGCCACCCTACCTGAACTACCAGACAGCAGACAGGGAACTTCCCGCTCAGGTCTCTCCCAGGGTAAAGGAAGAAGGCAGGGCTGAGCCGGCAGGGCCAATCTGGCATTCAGAGGAAAGCCAGGGAATGTGGCAGTTACAGCTCCACGGTACTCAGAGAGGGAGAGTGGAGCTCCCCATCTCGTTGATAGAAAGCTGGCTTGGAGCCTGAGCTGGGCCTTTTCTCTTTGACAGACTCAAGGAACTCTAGCTGATTAGAAAAAACTTTCACATCTTTTGTTACAAGCTGTGCACCGTAAGGGCCAGATTCTCCTCTCAGTGAGACCGGCACGAATCTGCAGTAACTCACCCTACTAACATCCATGCAGGGGCTCCACACTCACGCAGGAGTAACCGAGAGTAAAACCCAGCTTTAAGGCTCAGGAAATACAGCCTCGGGGAGGAAAATCTCACTTTGCACAAGGCTTATTTGCTGCTTCACTCCACCAATCTGCAGTCAGTTGTTCTACTACAAGTGCAGTTCTACTTTGAAAAGTGACTATGTAAAAATGGCCCCTTCTTCGACCGGCTTCCTGTGTGTCCTCAGTCAGAACTGCTGGCTTTGATGCCTTCTTCTGCTAGCCCTGCAGAGCTAGCATAGCCCAGAGGGAGAGCTGGGCTCTAGTCCTGCCTGTGTGTCATCAGCAGAATGGTTTTCTGAGTTTCTATCATTTACACCATGCAAACTTAATGGCAGGTGACGATGTGAGAGAAGGAAAGAGCCCAGACTGACTCTCCGAGCCTAGGCTGGGCTTTCTGGGGCATTAGTTAGAAAAAAGTATCTGTATTTTGTAAACAGAGCCCATTTGATGGGGATTCTCCCAGAGACAATGAACATGGCACCCCATGGTGCCGTTCTGATAGTCACTTTTCAGATTCAGAAGTGATCCCCTGAGGGGATCCAGAGGAGATCAAAGCAGTAAGGGAGAGGACACTGATGTTATAACACACTCATTTCAATTACAGTTCATTCTAGCTAGCAATGTGGTGGGAGAGTGCTTCCCTGTGGCGAGTGGGAGCAGAGAGCTTTTCTGTGGGGGCTGCCGAGGACCCAGCTCTCCTCCCTACTAGTAGGGCTTCTCCCACTCCTCCAGTGTCCATACCTTGAGGGCATTGTTGAAGAGCTTCCCCACACTCTGGAAGCAGCCGCTGGGCAGCTGGTTCTGTCCCAGCCAGCGGACAGCATCCTGTATGTGCCGCTCATCGATGTACAGGTAGGAGCTGGCCTGGCCAAAGGACCGGGCCACAAAAGCCGTCAGCCTGCAAACAGAGAGCAGAGGAGAGAGGATCTTTGTATTTATTGGCCTCAGAAGCAGGAAGGCTCATACCCATTCATACTCCTGGCCATAGGTGTGGCTGGATGGCCCCAATTCTGCTCACTCACCAGGTGTTGCCCTCGGCATCATGCTTCCCAAAGGCACTGTAGGAGCCATTGTCGTGTTTGTAGAGCAGTTGGCGCTGGTAACCTGGGGAGACAGAAGGAATGTGATGGTCTCTCAATCCTGAGGACTTGCAGCACCCCCTGAATTATAGCCCGGATGTGGTATTCCACAGGATTGCCCCACACCTACAGAGAGCATCTCGTTCCCTATCAGATCCTGGCAGCTTGAACAGGTGCCTGAGCCTTAGCACACCTCACTGGAGAAGCAAACTCTTTTTCAAAACGCATTTAAATCTTATTTCCCCAAAGGGCTGGTAGGTCCCTCGTGTGTGGGAGACCCTGATGCAGTGATCTAAGCCCTGGTTTGAGCTCTAGCTGTGAGCAAAAAAATGTTGCCAGAACATGTGAATTTTCAGAAAAGCTGGTTTTATTCTGGTAGCTGTATGTCAGGAACCCCTTGGTCAAATGGCCCCAAATTTGGATCACTGACCTTACACCAAATCCCCATGAGGTACACCAGTTTTCAAGGCAATCTGCATAACTGTATGGATTTTAGAGCACTTAGAACAGTCAAGCTTTAAGCAGAAAGCTGGTCTTAATTTTAACTATAGAGGAGTTATCATTCTGTATAAGTGCTGCTTGTTAAAAAGCATGGTCTTTCCTTCCTTGAGGCTTATTCCTTGTGGCATCTTGTTATGGAACAGATCCCCACAGTTCTCCCAATGCCCCTTAGTCCTGCCCTGCAGCTCCCTTCTATTCCAGTCCTGGGCTCCCCATACAGCTCAGCCAATGCCCCTCAGCCACGATGTAGAGTATCTTCCTTATACCAGAGGAGGAGAGAGAAGGGCACTGCTTACCGGTCTTCATGAATTTCAGTGCCTTGTTTCTGATCTCTGTGGTAGCCTGTTTTGTCTTCTCCAAGTATTGGAGTACAAAGATGTTTGGAGCAAACATGACCATGTTCTGTTCACCACAGCCAAAGGGCAAACGAAGTAGCTGGTGTAAGTTCTGTAAGGCTGTGCCCATGATATCCCCTGGAGGTTGAGGATGGAGAGAAAACACGTGAGATCAGCTCTATCATCCAGTGTTGTTCCTAACGCTTCTAAACCATGAAGGGAATCTGGATATGCCCTGACATAACATCACGGAACAGGGAGTTGATAATCGCTCTCTCTATGGACCTGGTGTGGCTCTCCCCTGGAATACTGAGTTTAGCTCTGGACACCATGGCCCAAGTCCTCAGAGGTATTTGGTTCTCCCAACTTCCATTGATTTTGAAGCGAGTTAGAGGCCTAAATACCTTTGAGGATCTGGGCCCACAGCACTAGTAATACACCAGTACTCTGCAGGGAATTCAGTGAAAAGCAGGGGTGGATGTAGCCTCCTGATTCAGGGGATGCACTGCGGGGCACTGAACACCTGCAGCAGCACACGCCACCCTGGCACCCCAATCCTAATCCCAGCCTGGTGCAGAGGGGAGGCCCACGGAGGGAGCAGGGCTGGAGCATGAGCCAGCCCTGCACTCCCGCCACAGCGGCAACGCCTGTTCCACGGGGCTTTGGCCAGCTCTCTGCTCGGGGCGTCATGACCTGGGAGTGGGCCAAGCTTTGTGGGACAGAAGCTACCACTGCTGGGTGAGTGTGGGGCAACTCGCTCTCCAAACCACACCACACTCCAGGACCCCCCCTCCAGACCAGGCCAGGAGAAGTGTATATTTGCCTGTTTTCCCACCCTGGTTTTCATGATTTCTGTAGGTGCAGTTGAACCCATGAACCCACACTAGAGCAGCCCCTGGAGAAAGAAATACACCGATTACAGGGTTTGAGGGATTATGTATAAGGAGATACTAAAAGAACTAAGTCTGTTTCCTTTGGCTAAGCAATAACTAAGGGGAGTGGGGAGATGAAAACCCTCTATAGTTATCTGCAGGGTGGCAATTCTGAGGAGAGAGAGGATTTATTTGTGGCAGGGATTGCCAGAGACTGAAACTGGGATGAAATTTGAGCAAAGGGTGGAATTCTCAGGCTCGATTTCAAGAAATCTTTCCTAATGTTGAGATCTGTGGCATGGTCTCCCCAAAAGACTGCCTTTTCCAGTCCAACCTTTTGGGGTGCTTTTCGTTCTGGATAATTCTTCTGGGAGGGCAGTGGCTCCAGAAAAGGATTTTGGTTTTTGATATAGCTTTCAGGGGCTATAAGCTTCAGCCATGTCTGACAGAGGCCTGGGGTTGGTGCAGCATTAGTGCCAGACGCTGCATGATATCTTCCCCCTGGAAGCAAGGGAATAGGGAAAGGGTCTTCACCAATGACAGAGACAGTGGCTCGGCCTGATCCTTCCAAGACTCCTTCTGGCAGCTTCAGGGAAACTTCATCAGTAACTGGATCCTCTGAGAGAGACAAAACCCAAGAATTAACAATGTGGGAGATTGGGGAAAGTGGGAATCATGGGTCCAACACAGCAGGAGGAGGCGCCACTCAGAGAGTGTAAAAAAGGAGCCCAAACTTGATAGTGAAGGTCCTGGCAGGATGACCTGCACATACAAACAGCATGCACTTCTCACCCCGGGGAGCTGCTCCTCACAGCACGGAGTGTAACCGCAACATGGGCATGGTACTTGTGCCTGAGAGCGCCTCTCTCTCTGAAGGGGATGGTGCTCTCAGTGCTTTCTTTCTGAACAGTTGCCTCCACTATTTGGGGCCCAGAAATAACACAGAAGCCTCCATTACAAGCCAAAGCAATCGGGGGACTAGTCCATCCGTACCTGTAGCACACAGGAAGACGTTGTGAGTCTTCTCTTCGAGGACACCACCCGGCTACGGAAGGAAAAAGAGTGTGAGTCTGAAAGGAGACGACAGAAAGGCAAACCGCTGTCCCAGTGCCAGTCTGTCTGTGCCTGAGGGGGGCTACTCACCCCCTGATATCTCATTTCCCCTCCGTAACCCTGCTGCCTGAGTGCCGCTGTATCTGTGCCCAAGGAGAACTAATCTCTCCCCACCACCTCGTTTCCCCACCCTGGCCCTGCTGTCCTGGTGCTGGTCTATCTGTGCTTGAGGGGCTGATGTCCCCCTGCAGCCCCACTTCCCTCTCTGACCCTGCTGTCCCAGGGCCAGACCCTCCTGTTGCCTTTGAAGCCCGACTGACCTTGACAAGCAGGGATTTTATCACCGTGTCGGTCTGTCCCCGTGGGGGTGTCACGGCGATCTCATTGCCGCACAGATCATGTGACTCCAGTGCCTCGGTGCTCACGGTGACATTCACCTTGCCTGGGGAGGTGACAGGAGAGCATCACTGAGGGCTCAGAGCCGAGACTGGCAAAGGGCAGGGGGCGAGAGAGACACATGGGCAGACAGATGGACATTCAAATTTCCCCCTGTCCCCTCTGCCTCTCAACTGCCTCACCCAGTTTGGTGGCTGTCACATTCCAGGAGAAGGTCTTGGCTTCATTGGCACAGAGACAGCTGGTGTATTGGCAGCCTGAGCAAGACTCAACCTGGAGCTCCGGAGACTCTGCCAGGCTAGTGTGCACCTGAGCATGAGGGGAACAAACGCAGGGGCAGCAGGTTAGTACTGGGCACCCATAGGCATGGGAAGTAGGGATGCGGGGGGTGCTGCAGCACCCCAGTTTTACACCCAGGATCCCAGCTGCCGGCCCCGCGTCCCTGCCACCCAGGGTCCCGGCCACCAGCCCCGCACCCCTGCTGCCCAGGGTCCCGGCCGCTGGCCCCGCTACTGCTCAGCCGCTGGTCCCACTCAGCCGCCAGCCCCACGCCCAGGAGCTCGCTGCTGGCCCAGGGTCCTGCTCAGCCGTGGTGTCCTGGCCCCCGGCCCCACATGCGGGCTCCTGGCTGCCTTACCCTGTCCACATCCCCCCTCCTGGAGCCATGGCCCTGCTCCCGGCCCTAGCTTTAGGGGGTGGTGAGGGTGTGGACAGGGGTAAGAGGGGTGCAGCTCAGCACCCTCACTCCAAAAAGTGTTCCAGCGCCACTGTGGGCACCTGGCAGCTGCCCAAGGGAGAAGGAACCTCTGGTACTATGAAACATCAGTCTGCGTGGTGTGAACCAGATGTGCATGACCGGGGCACTTCAGAGTAGTGTACTCAGTCTCTGGACCAAGAGCTGTGGGTACGTCCTTGCCAGGGCATGTGGGGTGGGGAGAACTCACCTGGATACAGTCCTTCAGGTAGTTGAAGACGGTGGCCTTCAGGGTGAAGGTCTCTTCCCGGACCACAGAGTATGGCAGTGTCACATCCACAAAGAAGGGTTGGAAGACCCTGAACTTGGCCGGCTGTGAGAGTCCAAAGCCACTATCCGCAACACAGAACATGTCGGCTTGCCACTCTGTGATGGTGTCAGGAGCAGTGACCTGGAGAGATGCCTTCCCCTCCTCACTGCAGAATGGATAGAGACAGCAGATCCTTCAGCACCACCACAAACCAGACTGGGGCAGCCAGTGCACTGGGGAATGGGGCATGGAGCCTCTCACCTCTAGGGCACTGGTTTCCATCCAGTGTCAGCTCTGGGGCATTGGCTGACTCAGGGGGATAGGGCAATTGGGTACAAAACCTTTCATCTCTAGAGCACCAGTTTCTTTAATGCAAATTATTTCATATAGCTCTCTTCATAACCCCCCAAATAAAAGACCAGGAGCAGAAACTGGGGGGGAGGAACTGAATTGTTTCCTCCATTTTGAAGACTCATAGAGGGGACTAAATGTTTCCGTCAAATTTTGGGTGCCTGTTGTGTACGTGTGACTATGATATATTGCTTGGGAAACATGAGAGGCCCGCTGGGTATAGACAGAAGGTTCCGCTCCCTACAGCGGGACCGTACCAATCATGAAGATAGGGATTTTCCAGCAAAGGCTTCTCCTCAGTCCCTGTGCTGGAGAAGTATTTGAATCCCATCATGAGGCACTGCGAAGTGAGGCTCAGCACCCACTGGAGATGGCACAGGGTTCCATGCTCAGGGATCACCAGTGATTTTCTTCCTGGTGGTGGATCTGTGGGGGGTCACTCACCCAACGGGGAACAGATCCCAGATCCAGGTCTCTGGAAAATGTGTCCGTGGTTTTGTCTTCTTTTCCTTCTCAGGGCTTGGCGCCACACCATCATGTGGTTGAGGAACAGGCAAGGGAATGACTGTGGGGAGTAAAGGGGCAGGTCAGTAAAGATGTACGGGCTACTGTGTTTAGTGTTTCAGGGGGAGATTAGCCCCTCAGTCACAGACAGCCCAGCACTTGGACATCAAGTTCTGGCAGAGGAGAGGGGTGTGCGAGGGCATCAGCCCCTCAGTCGGACAGTCTGACACCAGGACAATGACTTCAGGGAGAGAAAGAAGGCATCAGAGGGAGATCAGCCCTCAGGAGCACATAGTCTGGCATGGAGCCAGCAGGTTGAGGGTGGGTGTCAGGGAGGTGTAGCATATAGGAATAGAGTATTCCTTTACAGAGTTTAGAGGGACAAGGTGGGTGAGGTGATATCTTTTATTGGACCAACTTCTGTTGGGGAGAGACCAGCTTACACAGAGCTCTTCTTCAGGTCTGGGAAAGGTACTCAGTGTCAGAGCTACATACAGGGTTGAACAGAGAGTTTACCAGGAGTAGTCAGCACATATTCTAAGGGACCATTCAACGTGAAGGGTCTGTTAACACCCCTCTAGTTACAGGACAAAAAAGGGGGGCTAGTGGGTTACAGATTGCTGTAATGAGCCAAAAATCCAGTGTCTTTAATAAGACCATGATTTTCATTGTTTGGCAAAGTTATGAATTTAAGCTCCCAGGCTCATCTTCAGAAAGTGTTGTGCAGGTTTCCTTTGAGGACAAGGACTGAGAGGTCAGATACAGAGTGATCGCTTTGTGTTTTTGTCTTTTATCATTTTCTTGTGTGAGTTCATTCGAGAGCCTAGTGATGGTCTGGTTTCACCCACCTAGTTGTTGTTGGGGCATTTAGTGCCCTGGAGGAGGTACAGCACATGTTGTGATAGGTACGTGTAGGACCTATGGATCTTGAAAGGTGATGTGAGGAGTATTGATCATCGCAGCAGTGGAGCTATGTCTGTAGGTTTTGCATCTGTTGTTCTGGCAGGGTCTGGTTTTGCTTTGAGTTGTTGTGTCCTGGTCTGTGGGGAGTTTGCGTCTGATGATGAGCTTGGAGAAGCTGGAGGGTTGTTTGAAGGCCAGAAGAGAGGGTTCATGAAAGATTTCTTTCAGCATGGAGTCCCCACTGAGTATAGATTGTAGTTTGATGATACCCCATATGGGTTCCAGTGTGGGATGGTAGGTGATAATTAGGGTGTGTGCTGTGTAATCAGAGGGGGTTTTAATTCTGTATTGAAGCAGGTTCTCCTGGGGTATTTGGTTGACCAATTCCATGATGCAATCTACTTCTCTGGTGGAGTGTCTTTGTTTAGTGAAGGTGATTTTGATTGTGCTAAGGTGTATATCCTGAACTTTCTCCTCGGAGCATATTCTGTGGTATCTGAATAGTGGCTGTAGATAACAGATTTCTTGGTGTATTTGGGGTGGCTGCTGGATTTATGAAGGTAGATGTGGTGATCCATGGGTTTTTTATATATAGTTGTCTGTAGGGTTCCATTGTTGCAGCTGATCGTGGTGTCCAGGAAGTTGCTGCTGGTATGGGAGTGTTTCAGAGAGAGTTTAATGGACAGATGGTGGTTGTTGAAGTTGTGGGGGACATCTATGAGAGAGTTTAAGTTGTCTGTCCAGAGGATGAAAATATCATCAATGTATCTCAGGTATATCATTGGTTACATGGTGCATTTGTCAAAAATTCTTCTTCAAAGTCGCTTACGAAGAGGTTGGCATATTGGGGAGCCATTCTAGTACCCACAGCTGTTCGCATGGTTTGGACAAAGTGTTTGTTGTTGGATGTAAAATTGTTATGGGTGAGGATGAAATGGATGAGTTTGGAGATGTGTTTGGGGTGGATATCTGAGCAGTGTCCACTGTCTGTAAATATTTGAGGTAGTCTGCTATGCTGTCATTGTGAGGAATGCTGGTGTGTAGGGAGGTGACATCCGTGGTGGCAAGATGGTGTTCTGAGGGATGTTGTTAATGTTGCAGAGTTTCTGGAGGAAGTCGGTTGTGTCCTGGAGGAAGGTGGGCCTTTCACTGGTTTGAGGGTGGTTTCTATGAGTCCCGATATTCCGTCAGTAAGAGTGCCATGGCCACATATAACTGGTCTGCCTCGGTTCCCTTATTTGTATATGTAGAAGCATGTAGAACATCCCCGCGGTGGGTTCGTGGGGGGATGAGTCTGTAGAGTTTCTCTAGGAGTTGTCTGGGGAAGGATTTAATGATACCCTTAAATTCATGGGTAAATTGTGGTGTGAGGTCTTCTTTGAGTTCATAATAGTAGATAGTGTCAGAGAGTTCTTGGTTGGCCTTGTTAACAATCAATAGGGGCCCCACCAAATTCACGGACACGAAAAACGCATCACGGACCATGAAATCTGGTCTCCCACAGTGAAATCTGGTCTTTTGTGTGCTTTTACCCTATACTATACAGATTTCATGGGGTAGACCAGCATGTCTCAAATTGGGGATCCTGACCCAAAAGGGAATTGCAGGAGGGGTCAGAAGGTTATTTTAGGGGGATGGCGGTATTGCCACCCTTACTTCTGTACTACTGCTGGTGGGGTGCCACCTTCAGAGCTCAGCGCCCGGCCACCAGCCACTGCTCTCCGCCCACCCAGCTATGAAGGCAGTGCCCCACTAGTAGCAGCACAGAAGTGAGGGTGGCAATACCAGACCATACCACCCTTACTTCTCCGCTGCTGCTGGTGACAGCTCTGCCTTCAGAGCTGGGATCTCGGCCAGCAGCTGCCGCTCTCCAGCTGCCCAGCTCTGAAAGCAGCATTGCCACCAGTAGCAGTGCAGAAGTAAGGGTAGCAGTACTGCATCCCCTTCCCACAATAACCTTGTGACCCCCCCACAACTCCTTTTTGGGTCTGGACCCCTACAATTCCACCACCATGAAATTTCAGATTTAAATAGCTGAAACCATGGAATTTATGATTTTTAAAATCCCATGACTGTGAAATTGACCAAAATGGACTGTGAATTGGATAGAGCCCTAATAATCAACATGGTTAAGGACTGGGGGGAGGGATAGCTCAGTGGTTTGAGCACTAGCCTCCTAAACTCAGGGTTGTGAGTTCCATCCTTGAGGGGGCCACTTAGGGATCTGGGGCAAAATCACTACTTGGTCCTGCTAGTGAAGGCAGGGGACTGGACTTGACTCAATGACCTTGCAAGGTCCCTTCCAGTTCTAGGAGATAGGATATCTCCATTTATTACTATGATGGCTTCCTCTTTGTCTGCCTGTTCAGCCACTATCCGGTGGTTAGATTTCAGATACTGTATAGCTGTCCTCTTGGTGGTGGATGTGATGTTTGCGAAGTACTTCACAGTCATTTTTTTCCTGGAGCAATCAATGTCATGATCAAGAGTATGGTTTTGTCCGCTCTGTGGTGTCCAGTCAGATGATTCTTTTTTCTGATGGTTGTCAGAGGGGACATGGTAATTGTGAGTGGTGTCATCATTGTTATGAAGGAATTCTTTGAGGTGGAGTTGGCGGAAGAATTCTTCTAATTCTCCACGTGTTAGTATGGTATCAGGTTCTGTGATGGTGCAGAAGTTCAGTCCCTTAGGGAGAACAGATAATTCAGCTCTAGTTAAGAGCAGTCTTAATAAATTGATGATGTTCTGGTAGAGTTCACGTGGTGGGTACTGGTGCCATGGTTTCTCCCGGAGGTGGTGTTCTGTGTGTTGTGGAGTAGTTGTAATTGGTTCCACTTGTTTGTATTGGATGGAGTTTGTTAGACTTCTGGTACTGGGAGGGAGGGATAGCTCAGTGGGGGGGGAGGGATAGCTCAGTGGTTTGAGCATTGGCCTGATAAACCCAGGGTTGTGAGTTCAATCCTTGAGGGGGCCACTTGGGGATCTGGGGCAAAATCAGTACTTGGTCCTGCTAGTGAAGGCAGGGGGCTGGACATGATGACCTTTCAAGGTCCCTTCCAGTTCTAGGAGATGGGATATCTCCATTAATTATTATTTATTATTACTGTTCACTGTTTTGTATGATTCAGGAGCCACAAGAACCCACACAGAGCAGCAATGTGTATATGTAGTTGGCCTTGCATGTTGTACATAGTTAATAAACATAGTTAGCTGGACCCCTCTTTGCCCCTATGGGTCCTTCATATTATGTTTTTTATATATAGAACAAAAGATGCAACAGGAGAGACTATGGCAGCAGGTTCGGAGAGGAGAAAGGGGAGGGTCAGGTGGGGATTAGCCTCCCTCAGTCAGACACATTCTGGCAGGGAGTCAGCAGAAGACTATTCAGTTCTCACCATTATCACTGTCCTGGGTTCTGGCAGCATGCAAGATTCTTCTCTCGTAGGTTGGCCGTTCACAGGAAATGGGCTTCTTCACTTTGGTGTTGGTTAAAATTTTCATTCTCAATTGCTGTAGAAAATGGAGAGAACGAAAAAATAGGAGGGAAGGGGGAACAATGAAAGAAAAACCATCACAGCAAATTCTAATTAGTGAGACAGTGGCAGCCAAAGTGTTGCAACATTCTGTATATTCATATAGAATCCAAATTTCACACTGTCAGGCCCAGGAAAATGTGTGACAAAGTGCAGACAAATTTGTGATAAATATTGGAGCTGATTCTTCTCTCTCATGGGAGTAAACCAAGTTCAGCTCTACCTAAGTCAATGGAATTACCCAGGTTTTACCCTGATAACAATGAGCTCAGAATCAGCTCCACTAAATCTATTAAAAAACAATTCATGAACAAAACCAACTTTACTATGTTATAAATCTGTTCAAAAGTTGGACCATGCAGTATCGGAACACCAGGCCAAACCCTAGGATTCTTGTGCAACTTATTAGTCAGTCCTAACTCATGGAAAACTCCCATGGAAGTTACTGGCAACTTATCTGAATAGGGACTTAATTAAGCATGTGGCCCATTGGTTTGAATAACGCCTCCAGGGTTTGCCCCAGGAGGGGATGAAATGTTGGGCTGAATGCACACCCTTCGGGAGGGATGAATTTCAATCTTTATGTGTAACAGTCGCTTTTATACATGACAAAACTGGCTAGTTATTGCACAACTCCTCTAGTTATGTAATAACCTTTTGAAAAGTGCCGTAACCATTCATGTAAGGTATAAGCATCTGTAGAGTATACATGTACCTGCCGAGTTAGAGTCTTGCCATTTGGGACACAGTCATTCATTATGGGTCACTGTATACAGAGAAAAATCCTTGATTTGAAAGGTCATTTTCCCACAATTCCCCCAAAGATCATTATTCTTGGGTTGTTTGTTTTTTTCTTGCTATTGAGGATTCTGGGTAGCGTAGTCCAAAGGCATTTCCTGTATTATAAAGCTTAGACAGTCCTGTGAAGCCCTTGGTATAAGTCAGTATCATGAGCGGGATTCTGCTTTTGCTGAAGTCACCTGCAAAACTCATTTACTGCAATGGGCATTTTGCCTTTGTAAAAGACCATTCACACCTCACTGGAAAAACACAGCAAGATTTGGGAGGAGAATCGCTTGCAACGAAACCATAATTCCCATGCCTATTCTCTCCTCGACTTCAGAACCTCACCTCTCACAGCGGCGTAGGCTGCAGAAGTCATAGAATCATAGAAAAGTAGGACTGGAAGGAACCTCGAAAGGTCATCTAGTCCAGCACCCTGTGCTGAGGCAGGACCAAGTAAACCTAGATCATCCCTGACAGGTGTTTGTCTAACCCATTCTTAAAAAAATCCAATGATGGGAATACCACAATGCACAACCTCCCTTGGAAGCCTATTCCAGTGCTTAACTATCCTTACAGTTAGGAAGTTTTTCTCCCTTGCTGCAGAAAGCCCATTACTTCTTTTCCTACCTTAAGTGGGCATGGAGAACAACTGATCACCGTTTTCTTTGTAACAGCCCTTAACATATTTGAAGACTGTGATCAGTTCCCCCCTCAGTCTTCTTATCCCTAGAATAAACATGCCCAAGTCTTTCAACCTTTTCTCACAGGTCAGGCTTTCTAAACCTTTTATCATTTTTGTTGCTCTCCTCTGGACTCTCTCCAGTTTGTCCATGTCTTTCCTAAAGTTTGGTGCCCAGAATCGAACACAGAACTCCAGCTGAGGCCTCACCAGTGCTGAGTAGAGCAGGACAATTGCCTCCTGTGTCTCACAGACTGTGATAAATGAAGGGGTGGGGGAGCTCCCTTTTGTAGACACCCAGCCAGCCACTTAGCTATAAAGTCCCTGTTGGTGGCTGTTCTCTGCTTGCTTTACCTGTAAAGGGTTAACAAAGTCCCCCAGGTAAAGAAAAGGGCACCTGACCAAAAGAGTCAATGGGAAGGCTAGAACTTTTTAAAATTGGGAAAGAAACTTTCCCTTTGTGTCTGTGGTTGTTCTCCAGAGAGCGGAGACACAGCAACAATGCTGTAAGCAGCTTTAAGCCAGGTATGATCATAAATCATCAGATCATACCTAGAACTACTTATCTGGAACTCCAAATGTGCAAGTAGATGAGGAATGTTTAGAAAGACATGACTAGGGTTATTTCTGTTTATTTCTTATGGCTAATGGACTCCTCTGTGCTAACCCCAGATGCTTTTGTTTGCTTGTAACCTTTAAGCTTAACCCCCAAGAAAGCTATTTTGGGTGCTTAATTTTTGGAATTGCTCTTTTAAAATCTAGTAACAGCCTAAATTCCAGATGTATTTTCTTTCTTTTTTGTTTTGAATAAAATTTACCTTTTTTAAGAACAGGCACAGCTGATGGGAGCTGGGCAGATGGGAAAGCGAGAGGCAGAACTGATTGGGGGGCTGAGCCAATGGGGGGTCTACAGAGCAGAACTGATGAGGACTTGGGGGACTGAATTGATGAGGGCTGGGCAGATGCACTTCAGTTTATTTTCCCTCTATTTATCATTGTGCCATATATTTAGCTTAGAAACTTTTCATTTACATTTAAACACACTGGAGTTAGACTGGGTTGATACAGTTCGATGTAGAGTGGTACACTTCTAATCAGACACTTAATGCAACATAAAGTGATCAGTAATTGATGTGCTTTCATTGGTTAACTTGGCTGAGTGTGGCACTATACTTTTCCAGGAAAAAAAGATGGTGTGAGCAAGTGTCAGTTAAATTTCAGGCAATGAGAAAGGGAAATTAGATGGCTGTTCATTTATTTTGCGTTTAACTTCTAATTTTAATGTCATCGTTTCAACAGAATTAATATTAATAGCATACTGTTTTAATAGCATGACAGTGTATTTGTATAGCTATTTGTTTGCCATATTTTGTTGGAATATTTTCTACCCGCACTCTTAACCTTTTATTCTGTGATTAATAAATACAATCTGGCACACCACTCTTGGAAGGTTGCAACCCCTGTCTGGTGGCAGGCTCACTAAAAGGCAAACACCTGACGAGCCCTTTGGCCCTAGAGAGCACCCTTTTACTGCCAAGATTTGGACACAGCCTTATCTGGCCTGCCAGAAAATGTAAGTGAATACCACTGCTACAGGGAATTCGCAAATTAACACCATACATCACCATGTGTATTACTATCAATAGGTGCTGGAATTAAAATGGTTTAGTTTGTTTTAATTTTCATTCAGCTTTACAATTGGTATACCACATTTCAAAACCGGGACTGAAATAACCACAGTAATTTAAAAATAGAGTGTTTGGCTTTGAGTGGTGGTAAAACAGCAAAGGGAAGGAATTGAATATGCAGAGAAGGACCCCCAAACTATAACACCCCTGGGCCCCCATCAAACTTAATTCGGTCTTGGGAACAGTTAAGCACAGGGGATTGTTAGTAAATCTCACAATTCTGGTTTTCCTTACAAACTCCGATATATGTACAATATGCCATACCAGTGATCAATACAGGCTTAGGAGAAGTTTGGTTCAGGAGCAAAGAAGATACCCACCTTAAACAGACTATAGACATCAGCCTCGCTTTGATACCAGGGAGCTACCATCAAGGAGCGTCTGTTCCGGGGAGTGGTGGGGAAGGGAAGGACAGGGGGCAGACAAGGATATGGCTCAAAGTCTTCCAAGCGATAAACAAATCCTCGGCCGCCAATCATATAATCCTCTTCAGATCCCAGATTGTACACCTGGAATGGGAAAACAGAGGTTACTGTACTGAACTGGTTAGAGAGAGAGAGAGAGAGAGAGAGTGTATGTGAACCATAGCCCTCTACTGGCAAGGAGCAGGGCAGCTGAACTTTTGCATCATAGACCCCATACTGCTAAAAGCTCATGGCAATTCTCCTTTCCCTCAAGACCTTTTGGAGCAGGGGGATCTAAATTCTATCCCTACTATCAGCATGAAGTTTTGAGGAGCCACAGTCTGCAGCATAGTGCCAAAGAAAGTCCTAGGTAGCACAGTTTTGTTACTCTATAATAATACTTTGCCCATCTCCAAAGCTTTTCACACAAGGGTCTCACAGAAGCATATGAGCATCAGTGAATTAAGTCTCACAACCTACATGCCAGATGAAAAGGAAACTGAGGCACAGAGACCCAAGGTCACCCAGCAAGTCAGTGGCAGAACTTGGACTAGAACCCAAGAGTCCGGGCTCCTAGCCCCCTGACTGAACCATTAGCCCAGACCCCCTCATGGCAGAGAAAGGTGGCATAGGTGAAATAGCAGGAGGTACCAGGAGGGCGAGCAGAGGGCCAGCAGCGAACCCATTGCCAAACCACACCTTCCCTGGAGGGAGTTCCCACTGCCCCTGTGAAGCTGCCCCTTCCATCTCTCTGCCTGCCACCCCCCAGCCTTCATTCCAAGGGTGGCCCCTGGATCAGCCATTGTAGGAACAAGGAGGAATCAGCCACCTGTCTGGCAAGGGGACAGAGTGAGGTAAAGGTCTGCTGGCAACCAGTGCATAATCAGGGCTGGCTCTACCATTTTTGCAGCCCTAAGCAAAAAAAAAAAAAAAAAAAAAGCCTTCTGGACTGTGCCGCCCGAAGAATGGACGGAATGCCACCCCTTAGCATGTGCCGCCCCACCGCTTCCTCCACTGGTGCCTGGAGCCAGCCCTGTGCATAATGTAAGGGGTCAGAGAAGCTGGTGGTGGCTGGGTGCACCCACCTCGTGTGACAGCCCTGTTCCAGTACATCAGAGTGCTCCTCTCGCCTGGTACCTCCTGCGGGGTTAGTCTGGCCAGGGTGTGGCTGGGACAGAGCAGGTTTACTCACACTCTCTGGTGTCATGACTCTATCATCCTTCAGGAGGACACTCTTGTCCAGGGCGCGGACGGAGCACAGGGAGCCAGGGTCGGCCTTCAGGTGCAGATTGACCTTTGACCCTGGGAGGTCCTCCTCCTCTGAGAAGTCCAGTGTCACCTATGGGAGGAGACAGGATGGGCTTATCAAATGGAAGAAAGGCACAAGACAATGAGGGTGTATGAGCCACGAGCGACAGAGAGGGAGAGAGAGACTGGGAGAGGGAGGGAGGAAGAGTGGGAGAGAGAGCCTGCTAAAAACACAGACAGAAGGGCACAGGAATTGTCGAATGTATGTCATCCCAGCCAGATCGCACCTCTGCCACACATCCCATTTCCCCCACCTCCTGGGTGACCCTCACCTTGTGTTTGAAGCACTTGCTGACTATGAACACATCCACGTCGGCTGCCACCTCTCCATCAGCGAATATGGCGTAAACCAAAAGTGTGGCAGAGGGTGCAAGTTCAGAGCTGATGGGCAGAGTCAATGAGAAGGAGCCCTTCAGTGCTGTATGAGGGAGTGGAAAGTGAAGGAGATGCTTATTTAGATCCATGTGAAACAGAAAAAACCTGTGGAACTGACTGTTGCTGGATGTTATTGAGGCAGAGGATTTCATAGTTCCTGCACGTGGTGTGACACTGGCAGACCAGTGCCAATTCATGCCAAGGTCACGGGTCTCACTGAACACTGACAAATGCACAGTTGGAAACTAGTCTGGCTTACCTGTGGGTTCGTATCATTAAAATAGTTACTAGTGTTATAAGAATGGGTTTTGTGTTTAGATTTTATGGAATGCTTGTAGGATGCTGCATGTATTAATCCTACTTATAATATCTGTATTCCATGGTATAAAGTTATATTGAGTGTTTGCATTGTAAACCTCTCTAATTGTGTAACTCACTGTGATGGGGCATCTGCCCCACACTGGCAGAAAGGGGGTTAAAAGCAGCCCTAGGGATCATAGAAGGGCTATAAGAGCAGCCAATCAGGGGCGGGCTGGCCTGTATAAGAAGGGCTGCAGAACAGAGCAGGGTCAGTCACTCCCTGGAGCTTGAAAAGGGAAGAGGACTGGCTGCCTTTTAGGCGGAGGGCAGCAAGTACCCTGGGCAAAGCAGTGCTGTAGGCAGAGACGCAGGAAGCTAAAGTCAGCTCCTGGCAGGCTGCACAGATCTGCAGGCTGAGGCCCTGACACAAGAGCAAGGAGGGTGCTGGGGCCACTGAAGGAAGTGGCTGGACAGTGGACTGCAGGTCCCCCGGAAGGGGGAACATGGAGTATGACACAGCTGGAGGGCAGTGTCATGAAGAGGACGCCGTGGTCCTGGGAGTGACATGGGTCCAGGAACAGAGGTGACAGTGGGCGAGACACCACCAGAAGAGGGTGCAGCGCTAATTCCCCAGACAGCCAGCAGGAGGCGCTGAAGTGGTGAGTCGCACTCTGTCACACTCTGTCACACTCACCAAACAGGAAAAGAAGCACTAATTAAGGTAAACTGCTCGTCCTGCACACAGGATGGCCCATTGAAGGAAAATGAGGGATTGTGTAGAGCCAAAGGACAGAGACCTTGTTGATTCCATTCCTTACTCCCTCCAGGAAGAGGAAACCTGCGCATGAACTCATCCCATCAGCTTGGATTCTGGGGGGACGGGGATAAAAATCCCTGACAAGGAGAAACCCGTCCTTTTATGCTCTCTGGATTGAGAGAAGCAAAGATTCCTAAACATAAGCAAGAGATCCCCATGCTGCTTGGCATGGGTCAGCCCTAGCGGACATCTAGAGCTGTTTATTATAGAAGATTATATTACCTTTTTAAATTTAAGATTGTAACTCATTTGTGTGTGTATGTTTCCAGTTTTAACCTAGTAAATCACTCTTATTTCTTTTCTTAGTTAATACATTTTTAGTTCATTTATGACAGGATTAGCTATAGACATTGTCTTTGGTTTGAGATTTGAGTACAACTGACGTGGGGTAAGTGACTAGTCCTTTGGGACTAGGAGTAACCTGAATATTGTTGTGATTTTTGGTGTAAAGTGACCATCTATCAGATAGTCCAGCTTGCCTGGGTGGCAAGATAGACTAAGGGGACTGTCTGTGACTCCATGGTAAGACTATTACAGGGCTTTGGGAGTTCACACCTGGTGAAATCTAATCACAAAACATACTACCATTTTGGTGTGTTTGCCCTGCTTTTTGGCAGTCTGCCCTGCGGTTGGCACTCATGGTTGTGAGCCACACTAGACAGTGTGACTTGTGGATAAGAACAGAGACATTCACTAGGATAAAATTGACCCCCCCCCCCCCAGGATATACTGACCCCTCATTGTCTCAGGGTCAGTAAACCTTCCTCCCTCCTGGAAGCCTACTGAACAGGTGTGGTGTGTGAGTTTTATGCCTCCCTATGAATCATCTGCCATGGGCCAGTCAAGGAATCATACAAATGTAGGATGGGAAGGGACATCAAGAAGTCATTTAGTCCATCCCCCTGCACCAAGGCAGGACCAAGTATACTAGACCATCCCTGACAGGTGTTTGTCCAACCTGTTCTTAAAAACCTCCAATAATGGGAAGGATACTAGACTAGACAGACCAAGGCAGGAGGTGGGACACTGGACTAGATCGCCCATAGCCTGGCATGGCAGGAGCCTGCCTACCATACTAAGATATCCCAATAGCCTGATCCATTGTGATGATTTCCATGGAGTTAATTTCAGGTGCATCCCACTTACTCTCATCCTGACCAACTGGCACCTGAGTCTGTCCACTGAGAACAATCCTGCCTCTTGAGACAACCTGCGGAGGAGATAGAACAGCCTGTCAGGGGACCGGGGTTCTGAGGAGAGAAAATGCAGAGCTGGGAGAGTCTGGCAGAGACATTCACAGGTGCTTTATCTTTAAACTTTGAATGGACAAGGGCCCAGCTGCCTCGGAGACTTCCTCTGAACAACGGGACCCGTGGGAAATCCAAGGCCAGGCTGCCAAGGCACTCCCTTGGCAGCCATGCCTTCTGGTGCCACCCACGGAGTCAGGCCAGACTGGCAACAGGGGAAAATAGCCTGTCCCCCAAGGCTCAAGACATTCCTAGCTGGATGAGCTAGCTGGGGTGGCTGTCAAATGCTGTGGAGCTGGGAGGCTGTCGAGGGAGATTTCAGAGACATGCATTCCAGGTACCGAAACATCTACAAAGAGATGCGTAAAATGGAACCCACAAATTGGCCTATAGACCCATGAATAGTTACCCCTGTTTCACGGGTCTGTAGGTGCCAGTGTTGTATAAATATCATGTGATCCAACTGCCCTGGGTGCTCACCAAATAATAGAAATCCACGTGATCTGCCCCAGGGCCCAGCTCATTCCGGTCCAGGATATAATCCACCCGCACTTCCTGTTCCTGGTCACAGGGTAGCTCCTCCTCCACCTGCTGGATCTCTAGGAAGCTGTTGCTCTCAGAGTAGAAGGGTTTCAGCCAGTTGTAAGCCTCCTTTTGTGCTACTAAAATGGTGTGGAGATCCCTCTCGGTTATGTTCACAATGGAGTATCTGCCCTTCAGAGCAAAAATGCATAGCAGGCAATCAGAATTAACCAATGGAGGAGCCTACAAATGGGGTACCTGCTGGAAACACTCAGTGCGATCACCAGAGTTATATGTCCAGGGCCCCATGTAATCCACAGAGGCAGAAATTACAGCAGAATGTACCCCCAGCTGCAGACCTGAACTCCAGAATATGAGTTTTCTTTTTCTTTTCAACTTTGTTTTGAACACTTGTGATTTCAGATAAAACTTTAAAAATGTGAACTACATGCAGTCAGTAATGCCTGCCTGAGTCTGCAGACAGCCAGAGAGGTGTGAACTGGCCATTCATTGCAATAATGTGTTAACTCGGAAACCTACAGATAACAGTTACATGGCAACATTGTTAACTATTTCACTGCAAAAATATACAACTAATGTACTTGTCCCAGAATCCCAGCCTACCTTCTCCACCTTGCCAGGTGCCAAAAGTCCCAGTTATCCCCTGCTCAACTGCCCAAAACTCCATCTTTCTCTAACATCTATAATCCAATTATGTGTCCTCAGTACCATAATCTGCAGCAGATTGAAAAATGAAAGCTATGAGGCAGAGTAAAATAAATTGAATTTAATATGAAAACAATGTTACCCTTTTGACCCAAGCAGTTAGCCAAAAATTTGGAGTCTTGTAGTGTATTCCAGTTGGGAGCAGAAACTGGAGTCAGGCATTTCTTTGATGCAATGTTTTGTGTTTACAAGGAATGTACAAAGTCCAGTTTCCCTGAACACAGGAGGAACAAACCACAGGAGATACTTTCCTTGCTCGCAGCCCCAAACCTTTTAGCCAGCATCTAACCCAACACCTTTCTCTAGACTTCTGCCAGGGCTGCCACACCATGAGTGGTCCAGCCTACGTCTGTAGCCTCCTTCTCTGCCTGTTTCTATCAGTTTCTTGGCTCTTATTCCTGCTTCTTTCTCCCACACACACGTCTCCCCAAAACCATACAGTGGATCAGTATATTTGATTTGGGAGAAATGAAGTAACAGCTGCCCAAATTGAGCTTGAGCACTCCTGAATTTTGAGGGTGTTCAAATCTGGAAGGCAGGTGCTAGATTCCCTTTCTGAATATTAGCTAAATCTGGAAAGGAAAAGTCAATTTCTGCTTCCATGGCTCAGAAGTGGAAATCCTCCTATGGGCCTGGTACTGTATCTAAAGCTGCCCAGGTCCTCTAGTAGAGCTTCCCCTCCCTTACTTTTCATTTTAAATTCTAGTGGGATCCACGTACCTCCCTTGCTAGGCTTCAGATAGAGAGGTGTGCTGCCCATTTAGTCCACCCAATTCTTTCTTTGGGGGCTACAAGGTGAGGTCACACCAGTATCCCTAATCCAGTCTGGGGATGTCTTCTCAAGGGGATATCTGGGCCAAAGGCTTCTACTCCTTGGGCATATTTGCTCCCCCATTCACAGTGCCACCCTGTTCTAGCAGTGAGCTCTCCATTCACAGCAAGCTGCAGCATGAGGTCTCAGCTACCTCACTCACTCCCCCTCCCGTTCCTGTTGATCGCTACCAAGGGAATGCTGGGAAATGTAGTTATTTACCTGCTCCAAGGCTGGCTCTATAGGCAGGGAGCTAACCAAGGAACTACAGCTCCCAGGGCCCCCTGTTGGTTCTCAGCTCCCATGCTGCATCCCCCCTGCCACCCCTGCAAATGTGCCACCCCAAGCACCTGTTTGCTTTGCTGGTGCCTAGAGCCAGCCCTGCCCCTAGCTCTGCCCCTGCTCTGTCCACCTGTGTGACTCACCCTCAGAGAAACTAGAGTATTGTTCCATTTTGCAGTGTCTAGTGAGAAGTGGACTTCGCCCTTCTCATCTGTGACGAATGGCAGGTGCATCTCCACATCATTGACATCCACAGTCAGGTAGACAGTGTGGTTTTTGATGGGAACATCATTGATGGTAAAGCGCATCTGCAGAGAAGAAAGGGAAATAAACACCTCCTGTTCCAATAATCGCTGTGCTGGGGGGGTTGGGAGGCATGATACCCTCTACATGCTGGTAATCAGGTGAGTTCTGGCAGGATATAGGGGTCCTAATATCCACTGCTGAAACAACATCAGCAGCTATGCTAGAGTAACAATATGCAAGAATTTAGGACAAGAAGGAAAGGGAGAGACTACTGAAGGGATTTTAAGGACAAGAAAGATAATTATCTTGGCTACTGAGTTTAACACGTCTTTTTCTTTGCATAATAGTATAGGGTTAGTCCTTAAAGATTAGAAATGGTTCGGACTTCAATTTTAAATGTCATCTGAAACTCCAGCAGCACAATTCTTCCTAGCCCACATTGGAGCATTAGGTCAGTACTGACCCAGAGGGGAAAGCATTCCCTATTGAGCCACCCACACTGCTCGCTGCAGTACCATGCTCTCTAGCACCACACTAGGGCATTGGGGTCAGAAGTGATAGCTGTCAAATCACTACACAGTAGCCTATGCTAGGCCTGAAGTGAACGTGCAGAGACCTTTCCAAAGGTAACACCATCCCCTGCATGTATGTCCTTACAGAGACAGATTTTTAAGAGCAGAAGAGTACATCACTGTTGGAGAACATTGAGAAATGCACCTACAAGCCCTCCAGAGACCACAGAATCCATCTTCCAAACAGTTAACTCCCCATACTTGGTGACTAGGCTGGGAGAGAGGAGGGAATGGGGGGAGGGTGTCAGAATTTCTCATAAAGGTGGACACAGAGGAGCCAATCCTCAGCTGGCATAAATCAGCATAGCGCCATTGACGTCAATGGAGCTACACCAATTTACACCAGCTGAGTATTTTCCACATAGTTTATTCCCAGCAATATTATTCTCTCCTCTCCCCCATGCCTGCCTCCCAAGTATGAAGAGGGGACACTGCCTTGGTAAGGGAAGGGGGGGGGGAATGTGCGTTACCTTTCCCGTGTATGGAAATCCAAGTTTGTAAAAGGGGTTGAGATTGACAAAGGTCACCTCCACTACCTTGCTAGCGATAGCAACAGCGACTATTCCCATGTTCGTGGCTCCTGGGCAGAGAGAGGAGACATCTGTTAAATGCTGACTCATTTGTTAAGCACTCAACACTAGAGGAGACAAAAAAATAAGGCAAGTGTCCTCCCCATGAAGCTTACAGTCTAAATGTCAGCTACATAACAAGCCTGAGCCACATCCATATGGACATTGAGACTTGAACCCACAACTTTCAGCACCAGCCACTATTCCTAGAGCCAAAGGAGCAACTCTGTTACTTGCGGGTAGGTAGGAGGCTGCTCTGGTCACTGCAGCCAGCCACTATGGGGAGACTTTGTCACACCAACTAAGGCAGTTGATTACTGGCTGATAAGATGCACTGGGAGAGCCAAGGGACTGTGTTACTTTAGTAAAACATGTCAAGCTCTGTTTACTCTCCCATGTCTTCCCTCCCATGTGCAGTTGGCCTGCAAAGTACTTATGACTGGTGAAGATTAGTGTTTGCAGACCATGCAGAAGAAGCAAGTCTTCAGGAGGGACCTGACTGAGGAGAGGGTTGGGAGGCAACCGGACTGGGATTGGGACGTTATTCCAAGCACAGGGGAGAGCGCAGAGAAAGGCATGGAGATGGCAGAGGGGGGACGCAGAGGGCTAAGACAGAACAAAGAAGGACACAATAGGAGATGATGTCAGAGATGTAGGCTGGGGTGGAGCTGTGTCAAGCCCTGAAGGCAGGGGAGAAAAGCTAGAGCTCGATACAGTGAGCAAGGGGCAGCTGGTGGGGGTTTGGCACATGGCATGCTATGGTCTGATTGATGGATGAGGAGGCATTTGGGGCAGATTAGAAGAAAGCAGTGTTGGTATTGGGGATGCCAGAGAGACAGGAATATGTGAACAAGACTACCTAGTCCTTAGCATAGGAACTTATCAAAGAGACTGTGGTGAGGGACTAACTGTGGGGGAAAGACTCTTATGACTGACCGGGGACATAAGGATAAGATGCTGCTTAGCCTACGGCTAGCTATGGTTCTGTGGCTGATTGAGAGTCACGTTTTGTGGAGCTGGAGCTTACTTTAGTGACTGGCTGGTGACTGTTGTTGGACCCTCTTTGGGGAACTAAGAAATATAGTGAGCAGGGACACTAGAAAGAAGAATTCTAATCACTGGTGTGGCAGAAGACTAGTGACCCCTAATAGACACCATAACTAAGACACAATGGAATTCAGTCCCCCTGAAGATACCAGAAACTGGAAGTGGCTGAGGCTTGGCTCAAAGATCCGAGGTTAAAAAACAACCTGTACTGGAAATGGAGAAGTGTGGAGGCAACCAAACACAAATGCAGTTAGTTAGGGGGTTCGCGGAAAAAGAGTAGCACAGGCCGATGGCTGTGTCTCCCCTCTCCTCTTCCCCTCCTGCCACCCCCCCTCCCCCGCACCTGTTCCTTCTTCTTCCAGTTCTGCTACAATGAAAAAACTGTTCCCGTAGCCAGTGCTGTTTATTTCTAGCTCATCCATATCTACTGTAAAAATGGCACAACCTTTCTTGTTCGTCTGGGGACATAGAGATGGATGGAGAGAAAGAGAGAGAGAAAGAAAGACACGTTAGTGAGGCTGTGGTTTATAGATGTTGGGTAGTCTTAAAAATCCTCCCCTCTGTCCCATGACTGCTTAGAAGTTCAAAACCATGTACATCTTATCAAAACCATGGTGGACTCCTCACTTATGGAGAGGAGAAATGACATTGATTAGACAGGCACCGATGAATGATATATCCATGGCTGCAGACAAAAGGTAAGTTTATTAGAGAAATCACACACATTCCTAGAGAGAACTGGGACCAGACCCCATGCCCTTAGCTGTAAGAACACAGGCTTTGACAACTTGAGCTAGGCCGAGCTCAGCCAGTTAGTATTGGTAGAGGGTCTTTCCTATTCTCTGCCTGTGGCACATAATAGTTTAGTCTCTTAAGGCCAAAATACTTTGGTTCCAGTACAGTTGTTGAGCTTAGTGTGTGTGTGCTGGGTGGTGTTGGTGGCCTTTGATATACAGGACATCAGACTAAATGATCAGGTGATCCCATCTGGCCTTGGAAATCTCTGACCCTCTCTGAGGGTATGTTCAGCCCCTCCGATGCAGGAGAGAGGGCAAAGAAGTGTTGTTATTGTGGTCTGTGGTTTTGCTCCTGTTAACCCTGCAGAGCCCAAACAGCAGAGAGCTGGAATCCAACCTGCCTTGTGCCTCATTGGCAGAATTGTGACGGTGTTCCAGCTGCAGAGCCTTTACTGCTGGTTGGGTTGTTAGCGCTGCAAAGACCCAGCTGGACTTTCAGGTCTCAGCTTTGCGTGCTGACATTTAGAAAATCCTGGTTTGACTTGTAGACTGAGTGAGGAGGATCTGGAGTCATTGGGAGAAGAAGAATATGGAACAAATTGCATATTTAGGTGCATTGTGTATAGGAGTTAGCTATGACGCATCCAGTGCTGGCCCCTGTCAGAACCAGGATACCAGACAGCTGAGATGGATCAATAATCTGTTTGATTATGGGAGGAAACAGACCGCTGGAATAGATGGAACAATTGGTGGTCTGATCTGGTTTAATGAGAGGTGAGCTGCGAGAGAACAGTGATCTGATTTTCCATGTGATATGACGGAGGGTACTGGAAGAAGAAATTCCTCCTGTGGGATAGTGTTGCACATTCTAGAGGGCTTAGCTAACACAGACATTCTGTTTCCGGGCTGTTGATCCATTTACTTCCCTAATCCTGTCTCCCAAGAAATTAGATCTCACCCATGTCCAATTACTCAGGTCAAGCCAGCCCTACAATACTTCCCTCCTACCACCCCCCCTCCCAACCATTCAGCATTGGCTTCTGTCAGATATGGGAGACAGGAGAGCAAGACCAGTGCTTTAATGTAGTAAGTCAGGTGGCAAGATAACAGGGCAGATCGACTTATGATCTGCTTGGGTGAGGCAGGAGAAATAATAATCAGACTAGCTGGACCAGGGCACATTAGAAATGCCTAGATACATTAGATGGACCGACATTCTGTTCTTGCAGATGACTGTCATCTCCCCTTCCTCATCTGCTCACCTGGTTCACAAGGTCCGCAGTGCACGTGGACAATGTAATGTTTTCTTCTTTTTCATGGAGATTGAACAGGCTTCGAGTCAAAATAACCTCTATCTTCCCCTGAACAGGTTTCCCATAGGTGTACCTGGATCAGAAGGACAGAAAACACTGACAGATGGATCAGATACTTCAGCAAAACGAGTAGAATGAAGGGCACCAGCAACCCCTTCCGAGGGAGAAGATGGATATTAAAAGTGTCTACCTCTCCAGCCACCGCACCCCCTTTGAAATAAGGAAGAGGGCCTGAGATGTCGGCAGGATATACACCCCTGGAAGTCACCTCACTTGCACTGTATCCTCTTTAAATGGGGAACAGGGTCTGTATGAAAGGATCCTCCTCAATCAGTATCTCCACTGAGGTCTGGGCTTTCCCCACATAGCCCTTGTGGCAGAGCTAGTCGGCAGTTCTGTCAGAATGTTTTGCTGATGGAAAATTCACTTTCTACAAATAAAGGCATTTTCTGTGGGAAATTTTCAATTTTGTCAGGAAAATTTTGATTTTCCACTGGAAAGTCATTCCCAGCATTTTGGCTCCCCCACTTCTTTGCAGCCCACCTAGCAAGCTGCCAGGGGCAGCCTTCCAGGCTCCCACTCCCCAGCTCCAGAGACACCTGCTAGGTGGACTGCTGCAGACCTGGGGTTACCAGGGTTTCCAAGCTTCTGGCTCATCAGCAGCCCAGAAGCCCTGGGAGCCCCAGTTTCCAAGCTCCCAGCATCTCCAAGCTGTCTGGCTCCCTATCTGGCAAGTTGTCAGGGCTCAGGGCAGCATGGGGAGTCTTGGAAACGTTTCAAAATGGTCAAAACCAAATTTGGGAGCTGCGGTCCTGTGGTAAATTCAGATTGTTTTTGTTCTGTTTTGGAACGATGTTTTTTAAATTCAGGAATTTCTCACGGAACAGGAATTCTAGGTTCCGAACACCTCTACCTTGTGCCTCTTCAGACGTGTCTAATGATTGGGTGTTGGAGGAATCTTTTCCTTGCTGTGATTTGAGCCCCCACCACTACGAGAGAGAAGACACCACTGGAGGTCCTTACACTCCTGCCAGTACATTGGCAGCAAGAGGTCACTCTCCGATGTGGGGGATGGGACAGTGACAGAGCAGTGCCACTCACCTGCCACAAACCGTGAACTGAAATTCCTCTTCCGAAGTGGTGACCAGTGGCGGAACGTTAAACACCAGCTCAAACTTGGGCAGCTCTGCAGAAGAGAGTTGGGGCAGGTTGAGGGCATAATCCAAATAGGGGAACTCACCCTCTGCATCCACAGCAGAATCTCTGATACACTGCCCCAGCACTAGATGGATATGGAGAGTAACTCACCCTTAGGAGGGAATAGGTACCATCAAGCCAGGGGTCCCATGGAGAGAGCAGTTGAGGGGTGGAAGGGAGCAGGAAGTCAGGACTGAGTTAACATGGTGACTGAATTCCGCCTCACTCCCAGGAGACTGAGATCCCTCCAGACTAGGGGAGCACGATTGTGTGAAAGTGAAGCCCTGGCCTGATGGAACATGGAGACTAAATTGCTGGAGGAGCTGTCAGCACAGGGCTAGGGCCCCACTGTGGAGGTCTGTGCACTAGTACATATGAGAAGTTGGAGCTCAGGACTGAATGCACATTGGAGCTGCATTCCACTCTCTCCCTCCAGGGTGGGACTGGGGTGCCACCAGGGCAGCAGTGTGTGGCTGTGTGAATGAAGCACAGGATGGAAAGCACTAGGGACTGGATGGGGGGAGGGGACTCTGTACCCCAAAACTGCAGTTTACCTAAGCGGAGAAATCTAATGAATAGAAACATGGACTCTAGCAGGGAGGCTCCCATTACAGGCTCCATTCCCCAGCTCCTAATGCTGTCTCACACTTCCTTCTGAGACTCACCATATTCCTCCACCTTGAAGGTTGCCTCAAGCCCTCGAGGCATATCCTTGCCCACTTTGATCTGGTATTTCCCCGTGGCTGCTTCAGAGGCCAAGGGGAAGGACAGATCCACAATGCCTTGTCTTGGCTTCACGTCCACCCACTGGCTAATCCGGTTCCCATGGGGATCCTGTACAGGAACACACATGCATAATCACATGTGTTCAAATGTGCACTTCTGCGAACAGTCATGTATGCATGCACAGCCTCTCAGAAGCACAGTCACACACACACACACACACACACAGAATGAGTGAGGACAGTACCAGGGATCACAGCCCCATGCATTGCCCCGATGGACAGGCTGTCTGAGGGATCACAGCCCCATGCATTGCCCCGATGGACAGGCCGTCTGAGGGGGTCACAGCCCCATGCATTGCCCTGATGGACAGGCTGTCTGAGGGATCACAGCCCCATGCATTGCCCCAATGCACAGGCTGTCTGAGGGATCACAGCCCCATGCATTGCCCCAATGCACAGGCTGTCTGAGGGAGTCACAGCCCCATACATTGCCCCAATGCACAGGCTGTCTGAGGGGGTCACAGTCCACCCTGAGTCTCCTCATCCTCTATTTTTGGGGTTTTTTTTGGGATAGCTGGATAGTCCCCTCATTTACTGTTGCTTCAAGTCATGCCTCTACTTTTGCCCTGGGCCATTAACCACTGGTAACACGGCAGGGGCAGGGTCTTGGGGCAGAGTACAGCCAAGATGCAGATGTCTTATCTCTGAGGTAGCAATTGAGGGCATGGCGCCCTCCTGGAGCACAAATGGCATGATGGAGGAGAGAAGAAAGCTCCCGGAGGTCAGCTCCTGGTCACTCACCTCCAGCAGCACCAGGGGATGCTGCAAAACACAAGAGAGAAACAACATCACTTACGTAGAGAGCAACAACGTTCACGTGCCCCAGCATCATTAACACCCAGACACCGGCCCCACCTCAGGAGAGCCTGCCCCTAAACTCAGACCCAAACAGTCCCCATTTCACACCAAGGTCTCTGCTCCCTTTGCCACGGGAATGGAGGGGGCTGGGGAAGTGACCCCCAGAGGTGTGTTTCCCATGGAGTACCAGGCCCTGTTGTGGTCATTTGGCCTACAAATGTACCCTAATTGTGAGCTCAACTGTGAAGTGATTCAGGCACTGTGTTAAGATCATGCTTGGTAAACAAGACAGTGAGACCAAAAATCAATGAACCAAAATTGGTAATTTGGAAATTCGGCCTAACTGGTGGACAGAATAATAGGGGACAGGCTATTCCACCCCTCGCTCCTTTTTGGAGAGAAAAATTGGTGACTGGAGCAAGTTTCACCATCATGGGTGCCATCCTCACTGTCCCCTGGAACCTTTATTCTAATCCTGAGAGACGTCCTAACCAGACTGGGACAGAAAGGGAAGCCAGATGACAGTCACCTCTATCAGCTTCAGCTGAATCCCAAACACCACCTAGGATGTGAGACCACACAACCCCCGCCCCTGGTGCCCCGCCCCCTTTGTGTGCTCTTTTCCTTCCCCACCTTATTTCTTCTCTTTCCTACCCCTCTCCTGATGGCACTGAGTCACAGAGCACAGGTCAGCTGACTCGGGCTCAGGCTCGTGGGCTAAAAATAGCAATGTAGACATTCGGCTCAGGCTGTAGCCCAGGCTCTGACCCTTGCCCTCTCGCAGGGTCTCAAAGCCTGGGCTCCAGCCCAAGCCTGAGTGTCTACATTGCAGTTTTATAACCCCACAGGCCAAGCCCTGTGAGCCCGAATGAGCTGACCTGGGCCAGCTGTGGCTGTTTCATGGGTCTTTTATTGCAGCATAGACACACCCTCAGAGTCTGGCTTAACTGGCCAAGACTGTATCTTTTACAGCACTGCTGTAAGCCTGTGACCAGAAAGAGGCAACTAAAAGCAATGCCCTAACCAGCCTGATGTTGATAAAAGTTTGCCAGGTCTTAGGCATGGCACATGGGTTTGTCAGCCACTCCCGTGTTTTTCCAGCAGTGAGGTTGCAAGTGAAAGTCAACCTCAGAGACAGAAGCTGCATTTTCTGTCTTTGCTGGTCTTTTCTCTTCCCCTCCTGTGTGTGTTTGTCTTGTTTTGTCTTCTTAACAACAGCAGCAGCAACAGCTCCAGCCCATTTCAACTAACTTCTCTTTCCCCCCAAAAGACAGCTATTACCATCTTTGATGCTACCTAAAAGCCTGTCAGAAGGGGGGTTTCCTTCTAAAAACTCTCTACAGCTAAAGGGAAAGGGAACAAGGGATATTATTTAAATGAAAGCCTTACTTAATACTTTACATTTCAAATGCATTAACTCTCTTTCCTACTTTTCTGGATCTTTAATGAAAGGTTAGCAGGATTTTTAATGGTGTGTTTGCCTTGGTAATAAGCAAGCTGAAGTGTCTGTATGCCAAACCCTGAACCTTGTTTGACACTGTTTATGCTAATACCTTCGGCTCTCTGGGCCCCTTTATTCCAGTTAAATTAAAACAACAGGAGCGATCCCAGCCCTATTCTCTGTTAATAGGGGGCACACGGGGCAGGTTAGGTGTCTCTCACAAGTGTAATTCCTGTGGGTATCACTCTGTTTATCTGCTGAGGCTTGGCACACTCAGCACACTGATGGCCCCTACTTCCTGGAAAGCCAGAGGGATACTCACCACTTTATCAATGGCCTTAAAATCCTCATCAAGGGTCACAATTCGAAACTTCACTGAAGAAATATAGAAAGCACAGCAAGTTACTCAGTGTGCAACAGACCCCTGGATAGCTCTGTACCTCCCTTCCTAGTCTCAGATATCCTCTCCCTGTTCTTATCCTCAGAGCTACTGACCCTTTCCCGAAGATCCCCTGCAATAACACACTTCTGCCTATGTTGGTTTATATGGAGATGAGGCCTGGTAAACTCATTACATGTGTCCTGGAATAATAATAATAATAATTAATAAATAATAATTTAATTTTATTTATTTATTTTATTTATTATTATAAAACAGCAGCTCTTCTTGCCCCTCCCACCTGTTGTCTGTCTGGTCTATTTAAACTGTAAACTTTTGCGGGCAGGGACTGTCTCTCACTGTGTGTTTCCCCAGCAGCTAATACAATGGACATTTGGTGTGGTGTTTCTAGGTGCTGCTCTAATACAGACCATAATACTCTGGCAAAAGCTCCAGGGGATGTCCCATGACCTGAGTAGCCATGGCCTTGCTTTCAGGTCCCATCTGAGAGACAGTACTTCCACCACCATAGTGCCCCTGGGGTCAGTGCTGACTCAGAGGGGAGAGCACCTTGTAGTGACACACCCACCCCACTCCCTGCAGCACCTGGTGACTTAGGGATCTATTTTCCCTCAGGCCCTGTCCTGCATAGCTGGTTATATCTGAGGAGATCACCATCCCGTGCTGTGGACAGCCACCGAGTCCCCACCCCCAAGCTCCACGTGCCTCTTGCCATTCGTACCTGTCTCTCCAGGTTTGTAGAAGGGCTTGTCTGTGTCTATGACAATCCTTGTCTTCTGTCTTCTTACCAGCACCTTCTTGCGGCCCTCGTAGCTCACCCTATCCCCCATGTGGATCACTGCATGTACAGAGGCCACTTCTTCTGCCTGAGAGATGCAAAAGAAACTGGCGCCTCAGTGGCGGGACTGAGAACCGGAGGCCACCATGTGTGGGGAAGCTACTCTGCCAACCCACCCAGGGTAGGTCCTAGGAGACAGGCCTTTATCTGCTATCTCCTATGTTCCCAGGAGATTATGGATTTAAAAAAATCCCCATTCCCCTTATCTCTCTCCAACCTCCACAGCCTTTTTCCTCCTCCTCTTCTCCCTCCCATACCCATTCTTGGGCTCCCCTTGTTCCCCCTTCTCCCTCCTCTGCCCATCCTCCTCCTATTGTCTAGGTCACCATTTCCCCTCCTCCTCCTTTTTCCCTGTCTCATCCCAGCCTCCATATCTTCTCCTCCTCTCTTCATTTAGCTGGGAGGGGGGTGGATTGGAGCCCTCTGGTTTATGGGAACAAAGTGGGTTGGGAGATGTGAGACTTACTGGTTCATTAAACTGTTTTCCCCCAGGAACGAAGGCTGGCACCTGCAGAATGCAGGGGAGGGGTGAGTTGAGGCAAGAGGAAAAAAGAAAACAAATACATCAGTGAGATTTTATTTCTCACACACCAGAATGGTAAATGGCCGCAGAGCTAAACAACCCTGAAACTGCAGGACATTGGAGATCTGGATCCAAATTCTGTGGCTGGCGCCCATTTCTAGCCAACCTGATCCTACAAGGAACATTTGGAAGGATAAGGAGCAGGAGGGGGCATGGTGGGAGGTGGGGCACTCATCCACGTGCAGTGATGACCCTTGATTTGTTATTGTAGGGTTGCACCACTTGAAGACCAACCTGTAAGCGGGACCCTGGAGACAGTATTCTTGGCCTAAGAGAGGCCATGTGTCATCTAATGTGAAGCCAACTAACACAGCACTGGTACGACTATTATACTGTGCACAGTTCAGTGCACCTCAGTACCAGGGTGAGGTCAATAAAGCCCAGGGACATCCAGTGACGAGCACCACAAATGCTCATTGGGGGAGGGATAGCTCAGTGGTTTGAGCGTTGGCCTGCTAAACCCAGGGTTGTGAGTTCAATCCTTGAGGGGGCCACTTAGGGATCTGGGGCAAAATCAGTACTTGGTCCTGCTAGTGAAGGCAGGGGGCTGGACTCGATGACCTTTCAAGGTCCCTTCCAGTTCTAGGAGATGGGATATCTCCATTTAAAAAAAAAAAAAAATGGTTAGAGAGCAGTTCAACTCTGAAAAGTGACGCTGTAAGAATGGCTTTGTCGGGCTCCATGTTTGTCGTCTCTCAGGCTAGATCGAAGGGATTCAGTTTCCAAGTAGAAAGATCTTTTCTAACCGCATACTCCCCCTGGGCTCTGAGAGTCATACTGGGCTCTTTCCTTCACTCACATCATCACCTGCAATAAAGGCTCTGCAACGAGAACTTAGTAATTCTTTTGTTGATACACAGACCAGACTCCAGCTCCCTCTCACTGGGCTGGGCTGACTCTGTGGGGAGAACAGGAGTGAAAGGGAGAAAAACCAATGTGTCAGGAGAGTCAGGAACCATGAACCTGAATGCACATAGAAGCTTGTGTGTTACTGCGTAGGAAGGGAACCGTTTTACCTAGTCACATTTTAGGGCAGAACCACACTCTTAACAAACTAGAGTGACTGATTTATGAGGAAAGATGAAAAGAACTTAGTCCACATACATTAGATTGGTTAATGAATTACAAATACTTGAACAGTGTAAACACCAAGGAAGAAGAGGGCTGGTTTTCCTGCAGGGTTTAACTAGGATTAAATGGCATGAAACTGAGCAAAGTAGTAAATTTTAGTTTAAATAATGGAAATCTTTTCTAGTCAGTTAGACTGTTGGATGCTCTGCCCAGGGGTGGTAGGGATGGACGGAACCTGCTTGGTTAGAGAACTCAGGGTAGCATCGCACACAGCAGTGGGGTATAGCATAGCATGCACTAGGGGCACAGGGCTCTTTTCTGACTTGGAGGCGAGAGCGCTCCCTATAGAATCAGGAGCAGCACCTGAGCTCACCTTGAAGCTGATGCACTCAAAGATTCCTGGCTTCTCCACATCCTTCTCCACCAGGGTGTGATTCTGGGTTTGCATCTCCAAGGTGACAGCCAGGTGGACAGTCTCAGGGAGGGAGCTGAGGTGGATGCATACCTTCTCATGGCCAAGATGGTGAATGATGGCTGGGATTACTACCACATAGTAACTAGGAGAGAGGAGGAGATGGGGAAAAGGGGGGATGGGTAATTCAGTGTCTCAGGTGGGCAGGCCAAGGGAGGACCTCTCTACTGCTCCAATTGAGGAAGACACCATGGATCGGAGAGATTTCATAGACCGTGAGTGGGGGAACTTGTGGTGCAATTCCCTTCCCATCCCAGGAGGAGGCAGTGTGCCCAATATGGAATCAGAACATGGCACAATACCCTGGCATAGTTCTATCATACCTAGGAGATGGGTGTCTGATTCAGGGCAGGAGCAGTCTAGTCCAGTGTGTGCAAACTTTTTCAGTTGCATCCCCCTTACCATTCACAGAATTTGTCATGCCCCCCCCCCCCATTACTTGTAATTTGAAGTAATCCCTTATATCTGCGCTGCTGCTGGTGGCGGCACTGTCTTCAGATATGGGTGGCCGGAGAGCAGCAGCTGCTGGCTGGGTGTTCATGTTGTTTGTGGCGTGGGAGGACTATTGTTTTAATCCCACTCCCGTCCTCGCAATACCCACTCTAATTTTATCCTGCTCCTGCTCCTGCTAATATGGCACTGGGTCCTGTGGGACCCATGGGATCCCAGTTTCTTCCTCCTCCCACCCCCCAAGAACCTCTTGCCACTCCACTCCCCACCCCCAGTTTACACATCACTGCTCTAGCTCATTCCTCAGGTCCTCATAAAAAAAACAGTAAGAGAACCAAAAAATGCCACCATGGCTAAGCAGCAGAGTTGAAGAGGGGATTAGAGGCAAAAAGACATCATTGAAAAATTGGAAGTCAAATCCTAATAATGAGGAAAATAAAAAGGAACATAAACTCTGGCAAGTCAAGTGTAAAAGTATAATTAGGCGGGCGAAGAAATAAATTGAAGAACAACTAGCTAAGAACACAAAATCTAACAGCAAAACAATTTTCCAATACATCAGAAGCAGGAATCCTGGGGACCACTGGATGATGACGGTGCTAAAGAAGTACTCAAGGAAGACAAGGCCGTTGCGGAGAAGCTAAATTAATTTTTTGCATCAGTCTTTGCAGCAGAGGATGTGAGGGAGATCCCCACACCTGAGCCATTCTTTTTAGGTGACAAATCTGAGGAACTGTCCCAGATTGAGGTGTCGATAGAGGAGGTTTTGAAACAAATTGATAAATCAAACAGTAATGAGTCACCAGGACCAGATGGTATTCACCCAAGAGTTCTGAAGGAACTCAAATATGAAATTGCAGAACTACTAACTGTGGTATGTAACCTATTCCTTAAATCAGCCTCTGTACCAGATAACTGGAGGATAGCTAATATAACACTCATTTGTAAAGAAGGCTCCAGAAGTGATCCTGGCAATTACAGACTGGTAAGCCTAACTTCAGTACCAGGTAAATTGGTTAAAATTACAGTAAAGAACAGAGTTATCAGACACATAGATGAACACAATATGTTGGGGAAGAGTCAATATGGCTTTTGTAAAGGGAAATCATGCCTCACCAATCTATTAGAATGCTTTGAGGGACAACAAGCATGTGGACAAGGGTGATCCAGTGGACTTTCAGAAAGCCTTTGACAATGTCCCTCACCAAAGGTTCTTAAGCAAAGTAAGCAGTCATGGGATAAGAGGGATGGTCCTTTCATGGATCAGTAACTGATTAAAAGATAGGAAACAAAGGGTAGGAATAAATGTTCAGTTTTCAGAACGGAGAGGGAAATGGAGCTGGGTCCCCCAAGGATCTGTACTGGGACAAGTGCTGTTCAACATATTCATAAATGATCTGGAAAAGGGGGTGAACTGTGAGGTGGCAAAATTTTCAGATGATATAAAATTACTCAAGATAGTTAAGTTCAAAGCTGACGTTAAACTGGGTGATGAGGTGACAAAATGGCAGATGAAATTCAATATTGATAGGTGCAAAGTAGTGCACATTGGAAAAATAATCCCAACTATACATACAAAATGATGGGGTCTAAATTAGCTGTTACCCATCAAGAAAGAGATATTGGCATCATTGTGGCATCCCTGAAAACATCTGCTCAATGTGCAGCAGCAGTCAAAAAAGCTAATAGCATGTTAGGAACCATTAAGAAAGGGATAGATAATAAAACAGAAAATATCATAATGCCACTATATAAATCCATGGTACGCCCACATCTTGAATACTGCATGTAGATCTGGTTGCCCCATCTCAAAAAAGATATACTAGAATTGGAAAGGTGCAAAGAAGGACAATGAAAATGATTAAGGGAATGGAACTGGTTCCATGTGAGGAAAGATTAATAAGACTGGGACTTTTCAGCATAGAAAAGAGACAGCTAAAGGGGGATATGATAGAGGTCTATAAAATCATGAATGGTGAGAAAAAGGGAACAAGGCCAACACCCAAGATCTCATTTTCAAGGCCGTGACCAGGGTGGGGCAAGTGGGGCAGCCGCACAGGGTACAAAGCTGTGGGGGCGGAAAAATGACGAAAAAAACAAAACAAAACAAAACCCAATAGGTGGCGCAAATATGCTTGCTTGCCCTGGATGCTAAAATGCCTAGTTACAGCTGTGCTCATTTTCATAGGTGCCAAGCAACCACAACTCCTGTTAAAGTCACTGGGAGCTGCAGGTGCTTGGCACCTCTGAAAATAAGGTCCCCAGGAGCTCAGCACTGGGATTCTAGCAAATTCAGCCACCTCCCCTCCTCTCCCCGCAATGACATTCCTGTCTACTGAGTCCCAGCAAACAAAAGTGGAAAACCTTACGGATTCAGAGTTGCTAGAGCTGCAATTGGGAGCAGAGCCAGGGCCCAGAGGAGCGATACTCCCTGCATTGCTTGGGCTGGGACAGACCGCTGGTGAGATCCACACTTAAGTCTAGAGCAGCTGGCTATCAACGCCAGGGGTTGAGTCCTAAATATCCCCCCAGAGACTCCTAAGTCCAAAGGGTGCTTGACCCATACAGTGTAAGTATCTCATCTCCCCCGGGCTAATGACATTGACAATATTTACCGACCTCCACTAGGAACTTGGCAAAAGCCACATAGGCCCAGACCTCCTCCCACCCCATTCTGGAATGTGTCTGTGACCAAGTGTGTAAAAATACTTTGATAGTGAGTTATGGATCTGGCGAGCTGTAATACAGACTGAGTAGGTATCATGGGAGTAAGAATCTTCACATGTGTCTGGCATGGCACATGACTATAGCATGCAGTGAAAGTTAAGGTCGTGCACCAGTCCCCATCCCCTGTTCTCAGCCCCTCCGCAGGGGGAAGGCATCTTGAGTGCTGCCACTATCCGTTCACCTCCACCCTTTACCCACCTCATCCCCACCTCAGGGAGATGGCACCTTTAGATCCGCTGCAGGCTGTCATCTATCTCACCACTCCCCTCTGTCACAGATCTGGTCAGGCTGCCCTGGCTGGCGGCCCACCAGATTGCTGTGAGAAGACAGTGGCTGCATCCCTCGGTGTTTTAATCCCCCAGAGGCTGAACAGAAGCCCAGGCACTATTGCAGTTTTGGGTCCCTAGGCACACTCTCAGTAAGGGATTCCCCCTCTTGCAATGTATTCTGGGAGGGTTTTTATCTCCTTCCTCTGAAGCATCTGGCCATGGCTGGCGATGGGACACTGGGCAGGGTGGGCCAGGGGCTCTGAGATGGCACCGAGCATTCTCTCTCTCAGGGGCTGGGCTGGCTGGGTCTTGCTCACATGCTCAGGGTCTAACCGCTCACCATGTGTGGAGTTGGGAAGGAATTTCCTCCCAGGCCAGATTAGTGGGGACCTTGGGGGGAGGGGGGTTTGCCTTCCTCTGCAGGGTGTGGGTACAGGTCACTTGCCAGGATTATTTGGGTATATCTCACTTACTCATTTCCCTGCCACTGCCTTAATCCCTCCTATTCTCTGCCTGTAGTACATAATAGTCTAGTCTCCTGTGGGTCTCATTTACTTGGGTCTCATTTCAGTTTTGGGGTTTAGTGTGTGGGCGCTGGGGGGTGTCGGCGGCCTGTGTGGTACAGGAGGTCAGACTCAGTGATCTAATGGTCCCTTCTGGCTTTAAACTCTGTGACTCAGTAGCCCTCTGTCTGGCACCCCATCCTGAGAGCTGGGAACATGTGGCCCAGCTGCTGTCCCTGAGCTCAGTGCTGCCTCCTCAGACTCCCCAGAGTTTAAACACACCCTCATTCAGAATCTTGCCCAAAGGTGTGAGCCTTCTGTGTTACCTCTTCAGGGGGCATGGCGCAGGTGTGGCACATAGCGCACGGACACTGCATTGGGTTCTAACACCATTGCTCTTCACTTCTGCAATAAAGCACGAGAGTAGAGATCATTTAGAAAACAACACTCACACTGAAGACAATGTCCCTCACTAGCTCACCCTTCCCTGGGGAGTCCTTGGGGAACTCTCTGTAGTCAGGTAGGCGGGGTACCCTCTGGCCTTACCTGGTTCCTGCACCTGCTTCCCTCAACGTAAACTGGTGGGAAATGGCCAAATTGTCACCATGCGCCATGCACAAAGCTGCTCCAATCCTTTATAACTTTCCAGTCTCCTCTGTCAGGTCACTTCCTGATCAGCCTCAACAGGTGTCCTACCAGTAGCTTTGTTACTAGGTGACCTCTCCCTGTGAAGCGAGTGAGTCCATTATCTAGCATGTTGTATTTCAATGGACTTAATGACCCGCTTTTCTCAGCCCTGTGCCACTGCCCTGTTGGGACATCAGTCCAATATGGAGGAGAAGAGGCAACAGAGAGGGTAAAGAACTGCACATCCAAAATGGAGTTCTGCCGTCTGCAGGGGCCGCTCTAGGCACCAGCAAAGCAAGCACGTGCTTGGGGCAGCCCATTTGCACTGGCGGCAGGGATCCAGCATGGGAGCTGAGAACCAACAGGGGGCCCTGGGAGCTGTAGTTCCTTGGTTAGCTCCCTGCCTATAGAGCCAGCTCTGGAGCAGGGAAAGAACTACATTTCCCAGCATTCCCTTGGTCACTACCAACAGGAAAGAGGGGGAGGGAGTGAGGAAGCTGAGATCTCACGCTGCAGCCTGCTGTGAATGGAGAGCTGGACTGTGAGTAGGGATACCATATTTTAACATTCAAAAAATAGGACACTCCACGGGGAGGGAGGGTAGCCCCACCCTGCCACCATCCACCCCCTCTGACTACCCCCCACAGAAACCCCAACCCATCCAACCCCCCTGCTCCCTGTCCCCTGATCACCCCCTCCCGGGACCTCTGCCCCAACTGCCCCCCAGGATCCCACCCCCTAGCTAAGCCCCACTGGTCCTTGTCCCCTGATTGCCCCCTTCCGGGACCCCACCCCCTATCTAAGCCTCCCCTCTCCTTGTCCCCAACTGCCCCCTCCTGAGACCCCCCCCCAAGTTCCCCCCTAGGACCCCACCCCCTACCTGTCCCCTGACAAACCCCTGGGACTTCCATGCCTATCCAACTGCTGCCTGTCCCCTGACTGCCCCCCCAACCCCTGACCCATCTAACCCCCCTTCTCCCTGCCCCTGACTGCCCCCCCAAACCTCCACCCCATCCAACCCCCCCAGCCCCCTTACCGTGCCACTCAGACCAGCGTGTCTGGCTCCACGCAGCGCCAGACACACTGCTGCATACATGCTGCCGTGCTCCCCCGCAGAGCTACAGCCTCCCCCCCCCCCAGCACCTGCCTTCCAGATTTGAACACCTCAAAATTCAGGAGTGCTCAAGCTCAGTTTGTTCAGCTGTTACTTCATTTCTCCCAAATCAAATATACTGATCCACTGTAACTTGCTGTAGAAAAAGTAGGATAAAATTGAGCAAGAAATGCTTCCCAGGGGTTATTAGGACTGGAATTGCTATTTTCAACAGCCATTGCCTTTGTTGTTTGTTTAAAAGGAAGACAGTGATATTGCATTGGCAAATTCCCCATAGAAAGAAAGAGTGGAACAAAAGAATAATAAAGGCACCTCAACTTTTCTTCATTTATGTAGGACAGTCTTATAATATGCATCCAGATATCCTCCAGTCACACAAGCTGAAAATTGTTCCACTTTACTGCAGTTCTGTAACCATATGGGAACCAATCCTGTCTGTGTTCTGTGCACATCTAAAATTCCTGCTGAATGACCCGCCCTGGGAGTGAGTTACCAGTGACCCAGGGCTGCGGCGGAAGGAGGGTGCAGGTGGGGGGGAATGAGGGAGCCCAGAGCTGGGGTGGCAGGGGGTGTGGGTGGGGGGGAAGAGCCCAGGGCTGGGGCAGCAGGGGGGTCCGGCGAGGAGCCCAGGGCTGGGACGGGGGGCAGCCAAAATTTTTTTTGCTTGGGGCGGCAAAAAAACCTAGAGCCGGCCCTGGCCGTCTGTCACAGATACAAAGGGCCCCTGGTGTCAAACATGTAACCAGGGTCTAGGTGAGCTCTCCCCTGACATCTAGTGATGAGCTGAGGGAAAAGACTTCAAGAGCAGACTATTTGCATATACACACTTACTCTGTCTAGATGTGCAGCAAATGGAGCTGCTTTGCCAAAGTGATCAATTTTGGCTGGTTTTGGGTTACAAATCACTGTAGCATTTGAATGCAGGGGTAATTAAATGTTGTTATCTTTATTGTATGAGTAAAGAACAGCAGAACTATACTTAGCATGCATGGATGGAAGGGGTCACCTTACACTGAACCTCACTTGCTAAGGAGGGGATAGGGGTGCCAAAGACCAGTGAGGCTGGGAGTGGTGTTGGGGAGGGGGGAATGTTATTTGATACATACTGGCTCTTTAGTGTTTAAAGACAGCTGATCAAACTCACTTGTGAGTCCTTGTTGCTGTTTAGTGATTACTAGAACTGATAGTGCTGGTGAGCCAGGTTAAGCCTTAGCCCAGGTACGGGGACACTGTTGCCGTGAAAGGCACTGCAGAGCCTGTACTAGCAGTGAGGTTTCCTGTTATCTGCTGAGCTCACTAGCAGTTGGGTTAAGTGGTGGAACCTCAGCCTGGGCATTGCAGAAGTAGCAGCAAGCAGCAGTGATAATAATGGCAGAGAGACAGCACCAGTGGCAACAGAGAAAATAGCAGTAGTTGTGAGCCATTTGCAGAAGGCAGCAATAGTAGAGGCATTGCTTGATCCCTGCCCCCTCAGGGGTGGGAGGTGAATCCATCTCTGAACTCTGGGCCTTCGCTGACCAAGATCAGCCAACTGGGAGTGGGGCATAGTGCAGGGAGAGGGGAGTGGCATGTTGAAGAAACCTTTGTTCGTTGGACTTTCATGCCACAAGGTGAGAAACTGAGGCAAAGCACAATGTATTGTGGGATGGATGTTGCTTATGGTCACATGCTTTTGAATCATTGTTGTGGTGTTTTCCCAGATTAAGGCTGGCTCCCCTTTTCCCTTTTAATCAAAGTTTTCTTTCGTGATACAGACTCAATGCTTGTGAGAGGGGAAGTATTGCCTCTTAGAGGTGCCCAGGAGGGGGGTTTAGTTTTCCCAGGACACTGGGTGGGGCTCGAGCAGATTCTGGTTTTTGTTGGTAAGAGGAGCCCAGCCTGTGTTGCTGCTGACTGCATCTGGCAGAATGGTTCCAAACAGAATAATTCATACATCATACAGATTCCCCAAATCGTCACACCAACTCATCATCACTCGTCCACCTAGACTAGCTTCACTGCTGCCTCCCTCTGCCCATCCACACGAGCCACTCCCACAGTGTGGCCTGCCTATCCTTCCATATCAGTCATACTTTCAACTACACTACAGGGCCTTTCCACCAACCCCACTCTAAGGGACACCGGTACTGAGGGAATTAGTTCTCAGCCTTCTATTTACTCCTGGTTAAATCAATGTCTAGGCTTTACTCTGACATAGTGTGTGCATGTGTAGTAATCACTCCCTGTACCCATAGCCTGATCTAGCAGACCCACACAGACGTTTAAACCAGCTCAGAAGGGCAGATCAATATATGGGCTCAAAGCTCTGTACGTCCGTGACCCTGAAGCATATCAGTGTCCTGGCATCATTTTATGCAGACTCAGATGATTCTAGACTTCATGGTCCCCCCAATGAGTGGCTGAACTAGTGGGATAGGGTGGACAGTCATCAGCCCTTGACCTGCTGCAGAAACCTTCCCCCTGGCTCCCTTTCTCTGGTTAGTCACTCTGCTATCAGCCTCTGACCTGAGTGGGAGGAGGAAAGAGAAAGGATTGGGGTTTCATTCAAACATAAAAACTTTACCCCTTTATTTCCATTTGTCTGAATTTTCACTGGTGTTAATTTTCTTTAGAAAGAAAAATAGGACTGAACAAATTCAGCTCGGGAGTAAATCCACAAAAGTCAGGGAAGTCACCGGGGATGAATTTTCCCCACTGTTGTTTTAATAAATACACCCTTTAATCAGGGCCGGCTCCAGCATTTCTGCCGCCCCAAGCAAAAAAAAAAAAAAAGCCGCGATCGGCGGCGGCAATTGGAAAAAAAAAAAAAAGCCGCGATCGGCGGCGGCAGTTCAGCGGCTGGTCCTTCACTCCTAGTGGGAGTGAGGGACCTGCCACCCCCGAATTGCCGCAGATGCCACCCCTCTCCCTTGGCCGCCCCAAGCACCTGCGTGTTAAGCTGGTGCCTGGAGCCGGCCCTGCCTTTAATAACACTAGTGGAGCTCCTGCTGTGTCTCCTGCTGCCATGAATGGTGATGCAAGGAAGTAAAGAACAGAGCAGACATCTTCCCACAGAAGCACTAGCAAACCCAGGAGAAGCCTTGAAGCGAGTGAGCCTAGGATGTGGGTTTGTAAATACTGTTCTAGCAGAGTCCACCTGGCCACTTCCCAGTGGCAGTCATATGCCGCCTGATTTCTACCCTTTGGATTAAAAGCAAAGAGCCAGATACAGACACCATAACAGGGAGGGACATGGGTGGTGCTTCAGCATAGACTGAGCGCAAGGGAAGAAGTAGAAGAGCCAGAGAAGGAGAGGTGTAGAGCAGGAACACATCCTTGTAGTCTGAGTCTGCTGGAACGCAGCTATGAAGAGCACAACTTTCCTGTGGAGCTGTGTCCTCCTCCTGCCTCTCATAGCTGGAACCGCTGCAATGACGTAAGAGCCCTGGTTGTTTCATGTCTATATGCTGATTAGTGGGGAATGTGTCAGCGCGGGGGAATTCTATAGTGGCAGCTGCCTGTTATGGGATTCCTGGGACCAAAGGGATATTTCCATAGGGTGTTTGATCTACCCTGTTTCATTCAGTCCTGGGCCTCTGTTTGCTGCATTGCTCTGGCTCGCTGGAGTTCCTTTGGCTTCCCGCGTCCTGGGAAACCTCGCATATCCTGCCAGGTGTCTGTGTGTGTTTCGCTCGGACCTGCCAACGTTCCACACACTTTATTGTGGTCCAGGAAACATTCTATTTTGGACTGTGCTTTTCTTCCCAGAGCCACAAGTCACCATTTAAATCTTCGACCGGGACACTTAGAAGCCGCAGCTCAGCAAGTCTTTAAGCCAACTTTAATGGGAACCTGAAGCTTAGTTCCGCCTGCTTTTCATGGTCCTGCTATAAGTGATTGGCTTTGTGTAGTTGCGGTCACCCTCTGGAGCACCCCTAGAGGCAGACTTTTGTGTAAATCTGAACAGAAATACAGCTGTGCTTGCATTATAGAAGAAAAAAACCACATTGGGTCTCAGCCAGTGCAGGATCATTTCCTACTGTGCGTCATCTGGCATATTGGCCAGTCTAGTATTAAATGTTCCAAGCGCTGCTACTCCTTCCCTGGGAGACTACCACACCACCTGCTGTACCTCACTGTTCGGTAAGATTCTGCTGATGTTCAGTCTAAAAGCTCCTTTAATAGAGTCTTGCATGGTTCTAATACTCTTAGCTTTGACAAGTTGCCAGCTGTCCCTTATGAGTGCTAATGCTCGCTTCATCAAAGCAGGATTCAGATTGACTGATGAAACACGCTTACTAAGAACATAAGAACGGCCATACTGGGTCAGACCAAAGGTCCATCTAGCCCAGTATCCTGTCTTCTGACAGTGGCCAAAACCAGGTGCTCCAGAGGGAATGAACAGAACGGGTAATCATCAAGTGGTCCATCCCCTGTCGCCCATTCCCAGCTTCTGGCAAACAGAGGCTAGAGACACCATCCCTGCCCATCCTGGCTAATGGCCATTGATGGACCTATCCTCCATGAATTTATCTAGTTCTTTTTTGAACCCTATTATAGCCTTGGCCTTCACAACATCCTCTGGCAAGGAGTTCCACAGACTGACTGTGCGTTGTGTGAAGAAATATTTCCTTTTGTTTGTTTAAAACCTGCTGCCTATTAATTTCATTTGGTGCCCCCTAGTTCATGTGTTATGAGAAGAAGTAAATAACACTTCCTTATTTACTTTCTCCACACCAGTCATGATTTTATAGACCTCTATCATATCCCTCCTTAGTCGTCTCTTTTCCAAACTGAAAAGTCCCAATCTTATTAATCTCTCCTCATATGGCAGCCGTTCCATAGCCCTAATCATTTTTATTGCCCTTTTCTGAAACTTTTCCAATTCCAATATATCTTTTTTGAGATGGGGCGACCACTTCTGCATGCAGTATTCAAGATGTAGGCGTACCATGGATTTATAATTCTCTTGGGGAAAATGCCATGAGATCTTTGAATGACATAGGTAGCCAAGAGTAGGACCTTGGTTTTACATCTCATGCTAAGGACTGATTCAATAATGATGGGGGGGAGGGAAGAGAGATTCCAAATAAACGGAGGTCACAAAGGGATTACGTGATCCAGCAAATCAATGCAACAGCTCCTGTTTGCACATTTGCTTCCCACAGCCCAGAGAGAAGAGGGCCACGAATGCCACCACTGTAGCAGAACAAAAAAACCTAGCACAAACAGAGAAAGCCATTCTCAGTTCAGCTCTGTAGATACTGGCAACAACTGGATGCCAGTTCCTGAGGCTGATGCCACACAGGATACCAGCTCACTCCTACCTGGGTATTAAGCCACAATGTAAAAGCTGTCATACTCAAACTGACCAATGGTCCAGCTGCTCATATACCTGGCCTCCTATAGTACTAGCTTAAGCCAGTATCCCTCCTACTACCCCAAAGCTATCTATTGGCCCATCTAGTCTGGTAGATGTAACTGGGAGGCATTAAGGCTAAGAGAAGCGTCATCAAATCTGATGCTTCAACGTAAGCCTGTGTGTCAGAAATAAAACCAACCCGTTACACAGCACTGCTCAATTGACCATGTGTGTTCTGCCTGAGTGTTACATGTCTTCTCTTGAAACATCAAGTACCAGCAACTGTCAGAGACAGGTGACATGAGCAGATGGACCCGTGGCCAGAGCTGGTACAGTAGATAGCAGGATACTGGACTAGATAGTTCAGAAGTTCCCAAATTATGGTCCATCGAGCACTTTTTGGCAATCTGTGGCGAGCTGACTGCTCAAATGGTGCTGGCTCCTCCTTCTTTCCTGCTGCTAAATTGCATTAAAAGTCGTAGTGTAAACACATGGAATACTTCCCTAGTGCTACCCAGGTAAAACGATGGCTGTAGTTGCAACCGGGGTATTCTGGGGTCTGACATGAGGAGTAGGTGGCTGGCATGATGGTGAAGGAGAGGTCAGGTGGTTCCCGTCCGTTGGTGAATTGGAGATTAGGTGTTTGTGAGATTCTTTTTGTGAGATGTGGCCCAGTTTTAGGTATGACAGCTATAACAATGGCATGCAATATCAGTTGTATTAAACCTATGAATGGTTTATGTATGATTGTGTCCTACTCCATGGAGAGGGTTACCACAGCTCCTCCAGGAACTAAAAACAGTGGGAGGTGATTAAGGCGAATCACTGCGAGAGAGTTGCCACCCCCTGGAGTGGTTTGCTTCGACTGGTTCAGGCTGTGTTTTCCAGAGACTAGGAGACAAAGAAGGGCCTTTTGGTATAAGAGAATGAGCTTGAACTGACTCAGGACCTTCTTTCTGGTCCAGAAAACAGGGCCTTCTGTCCATGGGGAAGGGTTGGAAAGACTGCTGTCTACTACGGCCCCATAAGGCTGATGGGTGACCTCTGGTGAGCTGTTAGCATGTCTATAGGAACTTTGATTGTTTCTATGTTTTCTCTGTAATGTTTTGTCCTTAAGAATAAAGGTGCTTGCTTAGAAAGAGCAGGGTGGTAACTTGTAACTGCTGGCAATACGCTGGTCATAGCCCTTGGGGAGAAAGCATAGCGCCGGCGCTAGCCTGTAGGCAGACTGGCTTCTGGGGATATCATAGGGCAGATTAGGGAGCTGGGCAGCCTTAACCCCCACCCCACCCCCAGTTAGAAAGGAGAGAGATGCGGGTCTCCACCCAAGAGAGGTGATGGCTGGGAGTTGGAAACCTTAAGTGGGTGCCCTTATGGGACCCTGGAGGGGGAATACAGGTGCAGTTACCCTGACACTGTGACAGATGGTTCCCATACATCAGGTGGCAGGATGTTGGGCTACATAGACCAACAGTAAGATCCAGTATGACAGGAGGCCAGATACCAAACCAAACAAGCCAGTGATGAAAGGCAAGCGTGGTCCAGAGGATAAGGCACTGGACTGGGACTCTGTAGACCTGTGTTGTATTCCAAGCTTTGCCACCGACCTGTTGTGTGACCTTGGGCAAGTCCCTTACCCTTGGTCAGCTTCTGTTTGCCCTCCCACCCTATGCCTGTCTTGTCTGTTCAGATGGTAAGCTCTTTGGTGTAGGGATCGTCTCTTACTATAAGTTTGTGCAGTGCCTAGCACAATGCCCCCCCACTGACTGGGGGCTTCTAGGCACTACTATAGTACAAATAAATAATAATAATGAATAAGAGGAGGGGTTTAGATTTATTAGGAGCTAGGGGAAACTTTTGGGAAAGCGGGAGCCTATACAGGAAGGATGGGCTCCACTAAACCAAAATGGAACCAGATTGCTGGCACTTAAAATTAAAAAGGTCGTAGAGCAGTTTTTAAACTAAGGGCTGAGGGAAAGCCGACAGGTGCGGAGGAGCACGTGGTTCGGACAGAAACATCCCTTAGGGGAGGACCTATTAATGGAGATTCTCTATGTCCTAGTAAGGAGGAGAGGATGGAAGGTGATAAAATACAGATAGGATCTGATGAGAAACAGTCAAATGAAAAAAAGTCCCATTTAATTACATCATGTAATGGCAGACAGCTAAAAAGTAACAAGTTTTTAAAGTGCTTATATACCAATGCTAGAAGTCTAAATAATAAGATGGGTGAACTAGAGTGCCTCGTATTAAATAAGGATATTGATATAATAGGCATCACAGAAACTTGTTGGAATGAGGATAGTCAATGGGACACAGTAATACCAAGGTACAAAATATATCGGAAGGACAGAACAGGTCGTGCTGGTGGGGTGAGGGGCGAGTGGCATTATATGTGAAAGAAAGTGTAGAATCAAATGAAGTAAAAATCTTAAATGAACCAAACAGTACCATAGAATCTCTATGGATAGTAACTCCATGCTCAGATAATAAGAATATAGCAGTAGGGATATATTACCGACCACCTGACCAGGATGGTGATAGTGACTGTGAAATGCTCAGGGAGATTAGAGAGGCTATAAAAATTAAAAACTCAAAAATAATGAGGGATTTCAACTATCCCCATATTGACTAGGTACGTGTCACCTCAGGACGGGATGTAGAGATAATGTTTCTTGACACCTTAAATGACTGCTTCTTGGAGCAGCTGGTCCTGGAACCCACCAGAGGAGAGGCAATTCTTGGTTTAGTCCTAAGTGGAGCACAGGATCTGGTCCAAGAGGTGAATATAGCTGGACTGCTTGGTAATAGTGACCATAATATAATTAAATTTAATATCCCTGTGGCAGGATAAACACCACAGCAGCCCAACACTGTAGCATTTAATTTCAGAAAGGGGAACTACACAAAAATGAGGGGGTTAGTTAAATTGACGTTAAATAAATATAAAATATAAATAAATTAAATATAAAAAGGGTACAGTGCCAAAAGTGAAATCCCTGCAAGCTGCATGGAAACTTTTTAAAGACACCATAACAGAGGCCCAACTTAAATATATACCCCAAATTAAAAAACATAGTAAGAGAATCAAAAAAGTGCCACCCTGGCTAAAAAACAAAGTAAAAACCAGTGAGAGACAAAAAGGCATCCTTTAAAAAGTGGAAATTAAATCCTAGTAAGGAAAATAGAAAGGAGCATAAACTCTGGTAAATGAAGTGTAAAAATATAATTAGGAAGGCCAAAAAAGAATTTGAAGAACAACAAAGACTCAAAAAGTAATAATTTTTTCTAAAATACATCAGAAGCAGGAAGCCTGCTAAACAACCAGTGGGGCCACTGGATGATCGAGATGCTAAAGGAGAACTCAAGGACAATAAGGCCATTGCAGAGAAACTAGACGAATTCTTTGCATCAGTCTTCATGGTTGAGGATGTGAGGCAGATTCCCAAACCTGAGCCATTCTTTTTAGGTGACAAATCTGAGGAACTTTCCCGGATTGAGGTGTCATTAGAGGAGGTTTTGGAACAAATTGATAAACTAAACAGTAATAAGTCACCAGGTCCAGTTGGTATTCACTCAAGAGTTCTGAAGGAACTCAAATGTGAAATTACAGAACTACTAACTGTAGTTTTTAACCTATCATTTAAATCAGCTTCTGTACCTAATGACTGGAGGATAGCTAATGTGACCCCAATTTTTAAAAAGGGCTCCAGAAGTGATCCCAGTAAGCCTGCCTTCAATACTGGGCAAACTGGTTGAAACAGATAGTAAAGAACAAAATTGCCAGACACATAGATGAACATAATTTGTTGGGGAAGAGTCAACATGATTTTTGTAAAGGGAAATCATGCATCACCAGTCTACTAGAATTCTCTGAGGGGGTCAACAAGCATGTGGACAAGGGAGATCCTATGGAAATAGTGTACTTAGATTTTCAGAAAGTCTTTGACAAGGTCCCTCATGAAAGGCTCTTAAGCAAAGTAAGCTGTCATGGGATAAGAGGGAAGGTCCTCTCATGGATCGGTAACTGGTCAAAAGGTAAGAAACAAAGGGTAGGAATAAATAGTCAGTTTTCAGAATGGAGAGAGGTAAATAGTGGTTTCCCCCAGGGGTCTGAACTGGGCCGAGTCCTATTCAACATATTCCTAAATGATCTGGAAAAAGGAGTAAACACTGTGGTGGCAAAATTTGCAGATGATACAAAACTACTCAAGATAGTTAAGTCCCAGGCAGACTGCGAAGAGCTACAAAAGGATCTCTCAAAACTGGGTGACTGGGCAACAAAATGGTAGATGAAATTCAGTGTTGATAAATGCAAAGTAATGCACATTGGAAAGCATAATCCCAACTATACATATAAAATGATGGTGTCTAAATTAGCTGTTACCACTCAAGAAAGAGACCTTGGAGTCATTGTGGATAGTTCTCTGAAAACATCCACTCAATGTGCAGCGGCAGTCAAAAAAAGCGAACTGAATGTTGGGAATCATTAAGAAAGTGATAGATAATAAGACAGAAAAATATCATATTGCCTCTATATAAATCCATGGTACGCCCACATCTTAAATACTGCGTGCAGATGTGGCCGTCCCATCTCAAAAAAGATATATTGGAGTTGGAAAAGTTTCAGAAAAGCAACAAAAATTATTAGGGATATGGAACGGCTGCCATATAAGGAGATATTAATAAGACTGGGACTTTTCAGCTTGGAAAAGAGACAAATAAGGGGGGATGTAATAGAGGTCTATAAAATCATGACTGGTGTGGAGAAAGTAAATAAGGAAGTGTTATTTACTCCATCTCATAACACAAGAACTAGGGGTCACCAAATGAAATTTATAGGCAGCAGGTTCAAAACAAACAAAAGGAAGTATTCTTTTCACACAATGTACATTCAACTGGTGGAACTCCTTGCCAGAGGATGTTGTGAAGGCCAAGACTATAACATGATTCAATAAATAGCTAGATAAGTTCATGGAGGATAGGTCCATCAATGGCCATTAGCCAGGATGGGCAGGGATGGTGTCTCTAGCCTCTGTTTGCCAGAAGCTGGGAATGGGCGACAGGGGATTGATCACTTGATGATTACCTGTTCTGTTCATTCCCTCTGGGGCACCTAGCATTGATCACTGTCAGAAGACAGGATACTGGGCTAGTTGGACCTTTGATCTGACCCATTATGGCCGTTCTTATGTTCTTATGAAAGCTAATCACAGTTAGGGCCTTTCTCTCTTATAGAAACTATGCAGTGGCAATACCAGCTGAACTCTTCTACCCCTCCTCAGAGACGGTCTGCATCCAGGTTAGCAGAGGTCAAGGGGTCCCAGTCCAGGTGACTATAACTCTACAAACCAAAACCGGGAATCAGACACTGATCACACGATCTGTCTACCAGCCCAGCTTCTTTGACTGTACCAGCTTTCAGGTGAGCAACAGATTCCATGCATGGAATCTGCAACCACAGTAACATGGGGTTGGGAGAACACCAGCTAGGTTCTTCTGTTGCTGGAGGAGGTAGGCAAGGATTGTATATGCGGATACCTCAGACTTCCCCATGCACTCCTGCTTTTCAAGTACTGAGCCTCCCTGCTCCTCCTGACAGCTGTACCAATGCACATCAGTCCTGCACTGCAGCCCCCTGCTATTACAGTCCTGAGCTCCTGACCCACTACTGCCAACACCCCTTGATTCTGCTCTGAAGCACTGTAGTGGCGTTGTGGTCGTCCCTTCCCCTCTGGGTAGGAGGGAGGCCACACCGCCTCACGTGATCACTGGGATCACTGCCTAGTATAAGGGAAATTAGAAGACCAGATGTTAGCATCCCAACCATCCTAATGGGGTGGAACCCCAAACAGTCTATAGGCTCTGGCCCTCAGGCAGGGCAGGGTTAAGGAGCAATCTATGGGCTCTGGCCCTCAGGCAGGGCAGAGCCAGTAAGTAGTCTATGGGCTCAGGCACTCAGGTAGGGTGGAGCTCCAAACAGTCTAGGTGAACTTTATTTAACATAGAAACAGTTAAAGAGTTTGAGAGACTAATACTTCAATAAGACAAACAATAGAAGCTCCCAGCTCTTCTCCTTATATTATCTGTTCTTTTCATAGTATGGACAAAGTATGGCACCTGATCCCTTGAGCTAAAGGAGAGTCGCTGTTAGCAACAAAAGGCTCATGATACCAATTGAGAGCAGTTCTAACTCCAGCCAGTTAAGGGTCGTAGAGTGTACACATTTTGCGTATTACACCCATATCGGCACCCACTAGATAGTTTATTACGCTACAGGAACAGTTTCTTCTGAAACCTGTTTGAACATTTTAGAGCAATTTCTACAGATGTGGAGTTGTAACTAACTTTGCCCTTTCAGTAACCATGGGAACGTCTCAGCAACAGGAACACAGCTGCTTCCATTTATTCCAGTTTAGTCCATGTGCTTTCAAACCAGAACCTGGTAGCCCCTTAGTTGCTGGACTACATTATTGCACAAAGCATGTAATACAGAGAACAATGGTGTAATAAACTGGCTCTATGTATGTGTGTGGGAGTGAGCTGGAGAGAGAGAATCCTACCCTCTGTTGGATGGAACCAGAAGGTCCTGCATTGTGTCATAGGCCCTGCACTGCTTGCAGCTAATGGAGATTTTCCTTTAGCTCAGATTGGAACAGGAGGATATGATTTCTATCCCTGATGCTTCTGTGAAGTTCCAAGGGCCCCGGTGTACATCATAACGATGACTGTTATTGGCAATAACCATCCCTTATTCCCATCTCTGCAGGACCCCAAAGGGAATCGCATTGGTCAGTGGTTGAACATGACCCCATATCAAGGCATTGTGGATCTATTCTTCCCATTGGCTGCAGAAGCACCTTTAGGAGAATACACCATCAATATGCCTGGCCTCAAGAACAGCTTCAGTGTAGAGGACTATGGTAAGGGCCATTGTGGCAGGGATTTGAAGGGAGTAGGGAATGAATGTGTTTCTTACAGACCCCTCCACCCCATGCCAGAGGGGTGGGACCTTCCAGATGTGGGCAGGTAGCTATTTGGGTGCACAGTGGCTAGCGATGTACAAGCAGCCACGCTGAACCCAGCATTAGTTCTCATCCTTCTTCACTCAATCCCATGTCTTCATTCTCCCACTATTGGAGCCCGCAGTTGTGCCCTGGAGAAGACCTCTCTCTCCTGGGAGTGAGAAGGGAGATCTTGCTCATTCATTGATCCATTCACTCCCTCCCCCTGCCCTATCTCACGCAGACAGGCACTTGCTCTGCTTCCCCTCCTGAGACCCGCATGCTGGGCCTGAGAAAAGACGGGGACGTCTGTCCCATCAGGTCTGCCCATCTCTCTCTTGCTTGGGCACATACTGTTGTGGGATCCCGTTGGGCCTTGCTGGGGAGAGAGGTGAAAAAGGAACTCATTCTCCAGGATCCTTGAGGCTGGGGCGGGAGGGGAAGCCCTCTGAGTCAGACCCACTGGCCATTTCACTCTGCTTCTTTTGCTTCTCGCAGTGCTGCCCAAATGCAGTGTGTCGATTCAGATGCCCCCTGTGATCACCATCTTGGAGGAGAAATTCCATTTGCAAGTCTGTGGCACGTGAGCTGAAGTTAACATTTTCCTTTGGCTAAAGCTGCCCAATGAAAGGCTTTGAACACCAGCACCCATCAAAACTAAAGGCTAGAATAGTCCCTGCAGCACCCTCCCACTGCAGCACCCTGACATTCTCCATTCCGCCATGCAGTTCTTTGTCCGTGGTTCCTAAATCAGGTAAGCCCTAAAATACAGAGGTGCATCCCCCACTGAGGGACATTCCCTGCAGCATTGTACCCCCCAACAGCATACTGGGGCACTGGAGTCAGTACTGATGCATGTGGAAGAGCATCTCCTACCCAGTCACCCAGCTCACTCCCTGCAGCACAGCACCATACTGGGGCATCGGGGTCAGTGCTGACTGAGAGGGGAGAGCACCTACTATTGAGTCACCCATGTCACCGTCTGCTGGCTTTTTCCATGCAGCTTTTGCATCATTGCCTTCCTCTGACCCTGCTTACCTTTGAGATATGATGAGAGTGCATGGCTGCCGGCCAGGGCCTTTGGCTGATGTTTGCTTGCCCAGCAGGGCTGTTGATTTGAGGTTATCTGTGTCAATGAGTCTTGCTGTTCTTTTGCTCTTCTAAACCAGGTACACATATGGGAAGCCAGTCCAGGGCAAAGTGTGGGACGTGGTGTGCTGCAAGCCAATACACTATAGTTGGAATGTCTTCAAAACAAACCGGGATATTTGTCAGGAACATTCTGGCCAGGTGAGCACAGGTAGTAGTGGTGCAAACACAGTGCCTCTGCCAAAGAAAGAGAAAGGGACAGAGAGAGGAGGGATGTGTCATTGGGGAGGGAGAGAATTAGTGAATGGGGGGGGGGTAGGAGAAACAAAATCTATTAAGCTGTGACACTTCCAACCTGGTGGGATTTCAAGGGAAATCCCTGAACTCATGAGTAGCCCCACTGACCATCGTTTATAGCCCAGAAGAGGGACCTGGTCATCCAGGACCAGGAGAGTTCATCTGAGAGTCAGTTCCCGGAGGTTTAACAACAAAACAGATACAAGAATGGCCTGTGCCAATGCAAGCTCTACCCACCCACACACTGCCCACATCCATGCCTCCACCTTGACCTGGAGAGACCATGGGTCAGCCCCCCAGCTGGTGTCAATTGATATATGCTGATTCACAGCAGCAGAGGACTTGACCACATGTCCTGAAGGGAGCTTAGTCTTCAGTCTCTATGACCCACTTACTTCTCACTCCTGAGGGCCTCAACCACTGCCAGCTGTGACTCATCACAAACTTTGCCTTCTAGGGTGAGCAAAATGATTGATTTACACATTTTTAAATATGTCCGGCAAACATCTTAAAGATCAATCCTGACCCAGGGAAAGGAATGATGCACTCAGAGGGATGGTGCCCAATGTCTGGCTAGTGGCATCTCAGTGAACATGTAAGACATGAGCTAAGCATGTGGGATTGTGTCTCCCGCTAGTGACTGGACCAGACAGAGCACATGGACAAGGGGGATCCAGTGGAGATAGTGTATTTAGATTTTCAGAAAGCCTTTGAGAAGATCCCTCATGAAAGGCTCTTAAGCAAAGTAAGCTGTCATGGGATAAGAGGGAAGGTCCTCTCATGGACTGGTAACTGGTTAAAAGATAGGAAACAAAGGGTAGGAATAAATGGTCAGTTTTTAGAATGGAGAGAGATAAATAGTGGTGTCCCCCAGGGGTCTGTACTGGGCCCAGTCCTATTTAACATATTCCTAAATGATCTGGAAAAAGGGGTAAACACTGTGGTGGCAAAATTTGCAGATGATACAAAACTACTCAAGATAGTTAAGTCCCAGGCAGAATGTGAAGAGCTACAAAAGCATCTCTCAGAACTGGGTGACTGGGCAACAAAATGGTAGATGAAATTCAATGTTGATAAATGCAAAGTAATGCACATTGGAAAGCATAATCCCAACTATACATATAAAATGATGGTGTCTAAATTAGCTGTTACCACTCAAGAAAGAGACCTTGGAGTCATTGTGGATAGTTCTCTGAAAACATCCACTCAATGTGCAGCGGCAGTCAAAAAAGTGACAGAAAATATCATATTACCTCTATATATATCCGTGGTACGCCCACATCTTGAATACTGCGTGCAGATGTGGTCGCCCCATATCAAAAAAGATATATTGGAATTGGAAAATGTTCCAAAAAGGGCAACAAAATGATTAGGGGTATGGAACGGTTGCCATATGAGGAGAGATTAATAAGACTGGGACTTTTCAGCTTGGAAAAGAGATGAATAAGGGGGAATATGATAGAGGTCTATAAAATCATGACTGGTGTGCAGAAAGTAAATAAGGAAGTGTTATTTACTGCGTCTCATAACACAATAACTAGGGGTGCCCAAATGAAATTAATAGGCAGCAGGTTGAAAACAAACCAAAGGAAGTATTTTTTCACACAACGCACAGTCAACTGTGGAACTCCTTGCCAGAGGATGTTGTGAAGGCCAAGACCAGGGGTGGCCAACCTGAGCCTGAGAAGGAGCCAGAATTTACCAATGTACATTGCCAAAGAGCCACAGTAATATGTCAGCAGCCCCCATCCGCTCCCCAGCCCCCAGTGCCTCCCACCTGCCGGCAGCCCCCACCAATCAGCACCTCCTCCCCTCCTCCCCGCAATCTGCTGTTTCACATGCGCAGGAGGCTATGGGGAGAGGAGCGAGGGCATGGCAGGCTCAGGGGAAGGGGCAGAGGCCCTGGGGGAAGGGGTAGAGTGGGGACAGGGATTGGGGCAGAGCAGGGGGTTGACAAGTGAGCACCCTCCAGCACATTGGAAAGTTAGCATCTATAGCTCCAGCCCCAGAATCAGTGCCTAGGTAAGGAGCCACATATTAACCTCTGAAGAGCCGCATGCAGCTCTGGAGCCACAGGTTGGCCACCCTTGGCCAAGACTATAACGGGGTTCAAAAAAGAACTAGATAAATTCATGGAGGATAGGTCCATCAATGGCTATTAGCCAGGATGGGCAGGGATGGTGTCCCTAGCCTCTGTTTGCCAGAAGCTGGGAATGAGCGACAGGGAATGGATCACTTGACGATTACCTGTTCTGTTCATTCCCTCTGAAGCACCTGGCATTGGCCATTGTCTTACAGGATACTGGGCTAGATGGACCTTTGGTATGACCCAGTATGGCTTTTCTTATGTTCTTATGTTCTTATAAGAGATTGTTATTTTCACAAAATGAAGGTGTCTCTGTAATAACTCAAGTGGCTGGGCCTAGGGCTTGGGCTTTTGGTACTCTAGCCCCTAGATTCAATCACTGCTGGTGAGCCATGCTGGGATTGTTGCACTCATGGTTGGTTCATTAGGGCACTCTCCTGTCTCCCAGATGAACGAGGAGGGCTGCCTCGCTGTGGTGGTGGACACTAAGGTCTATAACCTGACTCTTCAGAACAGTTACCAGTTCAGTCTAGATGCTGTGGCTTCCCTGGAAGAAAGTAGAACAGGTACGAGGATTCCAGACTTGGAGGAAGGGCTCTGATTCTCCACTGATGGTCTCTTCATCTAATGTTTTTCCTCACCCTGCATATTCTCCCACAAGGCTCCCCAGGGAACCAAGCTTGTTCCCATTAAAGCCAATGTGAGTTTCGCCATTGACTCCCTGGAGAGTAGGACTGGATCAAAGCCTGCAAAATGGAGAGGATGTTTCTGCTCAGACAGAGGTGTTGGTTCTTTTACTTTGGGTGCATTAGAAATGTGCAGGAAGCTAGGTCAGGTCTGGCTGGATTCTTTCGTTCTTTACTGTAATCTGGGAAAGGTGTTTCGGCATGGGAGGGGGAGGGAATGGGTCAGGAGACCCATGATATTTTCAGCAGTCCCACACACTCCTCAGGCATTGGCTGTGCGTTATTTGGTAGCTTGCATTTTGCCTATCCCTCCCTCCCCGCCCCCAACACAAACAATGCAGGATTGTTCCCTACAGGCTGTTCTCCGGGGCTTTGTGTGCTAGTTCTAAATGTCCCTAGCAATGGGGCGTCCACCCCTTCCCTTGGGGAGGCTCTTTCTCCATCTCATAGATTCCCTCACTGGTCGAAAATGTTTCCTGATTAGCCAGCCTAGAATCTTCCCTACTTGCTCAGTTTCATCCCATTCCATCTAACTCCCCTGCTTTGAGCCCCAATAATGAACTTCCCTTCCTTCTCGAGGCTTATACCCTACAGATCTGTGTCACTGTCCAGGCTCTATCTCTGCTGCCTTGTGAAAATGACTCTCAGGTGTGAATGGAGAAGCCCACAGACCATCTCATAAACCATGATACCGGGTGCATCTAATCTGACTGCCTTCTCTCAGTCACATGATGTGCACCCCCACGTTCTCTGTTCTCATAGGGTTGGAGTTCAACGCCACTCAGAGCTGCAGGGTAACTTCATCCGTCACTACGCTCCAGTTTTTGGATAATAACATCTACTACCAGCCAGGAGCGCCATACCATGGGAGGGTAAGTGAGCTGGGAAGATACTAGGAAAGGAAGAGGAAAGTCCAACCTCAGGGGCTAAGGGAATGCCGTTGTCATGAGGTCCTTAAAGGGGGTCACCTTGCTCTGAGCTGCCACAGCCCCCTTGTGTGTAATCTCTCTCTTTATCTCTTACTCTCTCCCTCGGTGAGGATGTTAAGGCTGGTCACATTATTTAGAACTGGTGGGGGTGGGTTAGGGATTTGTTCTTGGGGTTGTCAGCCTGGGTGGGGGATGGGGGCAGAGGGAGAGATCAGCTGTTGGGGAGGGTTATGGGGCTTGTTGCAGGGTGATTCATGAGCTGGGAGAGGGTGGCTGGTCAAGTCTACACATTTATATGCCCTGCCTCCTTTCTCTCTTCTTGCAGCTGAAGCTCAACAGTGCCAATGGGATGCCCTTGAAGAACACAGAGGTTTTCTCGCTGTATACAGGGGCAAAATGCAGTCTGAGACCTACCTCACGGACCACACAGGGGTGACCTCTTTCACCTTGGACACTTCACCGTGGAGGGACAGCGACAAGGTTTCATTACAGGTGAAGCCCGGCTTTTGAAGAATAATGTTTTGCATTTATATGGGGCTGTGCAAGCATTAACCGGTGATCCCCACAGTGAGGCAGGCCAGTATCATTAGCCTCATTATACAGAGGAGGAAACTGAGGGGCAGAGCGGTAAAGTGACTTGCTGGAGGCTATAGAGGAAGTCCATGGCAGGGCCAGCATTAGCACTGAGTAATTCCTGGCCCCTAGTTCCATGTGCAGTGCCGTAGGCCAAGCTGTCTCTAAATGGGAAGGCATCACTACAACTAGGGTTTGGGGTAATGTGTCATGGGAGGATGGGGGGAACACAACATCTGCTCCTGCAAGTCAGCGATTTGGGGGCATCCAGGTGGTGACTCCTCCTGGGCTGGCATGGAAGGGCTCTGTGAGTTTGGCCAGCTGGAGAGATTAGAGAGAGCTGGACTATCCTGCATGGGAAGGGGAGACGGGGAAAAAGGTGTGAAATGATGAACAGGGTAGAGGAGGCCCACGGGTGGTACAGTCTATGCCGTCCTTGTAACAGCAGAACAAGGAGGCACTTGGGACGTAAGAAGCAGAAGGCGTAGAACACAGCAGAGGCAATGATTTTCTTGGAACGTCTGGTCAGACTGTGGAACCTGCTGCTGCAAAGTAGACTCGAGGTAAAGAGCTCCAAAGCCGTCAGTGAAGGAGAGGAAAGGTGGCCCTGTGGGTAAGTTCTGTTTCAGGATTCAGGAGAGGGGGGTGCAGTTCCTGACTCTGTTGCAGACTCCCTCTGTGGCCTTGGGGAAGGCACTAAGGCACCTAAATACTTTCAAGGATCTGAGCCTAATTCCCATTGATTGCCATGGGAGTTAGGCACCTAAGTATCTTCAAGGGATCTGGTCCTTAACCGCTCTGTGCCTTGCTTCCCCATCTGTAAAAGGTGATAATAATACTTCCTTTCTACCATATTTTGGCTGTTTCAACGGTAGGCTGTCAAAGGCAGGGACTGTCTCTTATTCTCTGTATGCCCAGCACAATGGGGCCCTGATCTTGGTTTGGGGCCCTGCTAGGTGCTAGTGTAATACAAATATTAATAAAGTCTCCAGCAAATAAGCGCATTTGAAGAGCTGCCACCAGGACAAAGGCTACCAGGACTGTCACTCCTCATGCTTTAGTTTGTAAAGTGATCACTGGCTGATGCTGCAGGAGTGCTGAGGTCAGCGTTTGTCCAGGTGAGAGAGCATTGCACGGAGACATTACAGGTGGCTTATACCTTCCCCATAAGCATCTAGTCTTGGCCTCTATACACAAGACAGGAGTAGAAGGACCAGAGGTCTCATCCAGTAACTCAGGAGGCAGGATACCAGAGTCCAGTGGTCTGATCTGTTCCAGTGGGAGGAGGGACACTGCCATGGTACAGCCCATTGTGGCAGTAGGCTAGATACCAGCCAGATGTGGATCAGCTTGTTGAACAGGGTTGTGTGGGAAATGCCAGTCCTATGCAGAAGGGCGGCGATAGACCCACAACCCTCCTTCCAGCCTTGTCAGGTGGACATCTAGCCCTGATACTGGGAGGTACCTTCAAAGCACACCACTGCCCTTTCTCTGTCCCAGGTGAAGTCCATGCTGGAGAGCCCAAGGCACAGCTTTACGAAGGTGGCCCCATCTTACGGCACGGCCTTCCACTCACTGAGGCCCTTCTATTCCTCCAGCAACAGCTCAGTGAAGATCCACCCCACACAGGGCATGCCGCCTTGCGGGGACGTGCAGCAGGTCACCGTTCTCTATAACATCCTGGCAAAGGAGCTGGAAGAGGGGGCTGCCCAGGTGCAGTTCTAAAACCTGGTGAGTACACAGAGAGGGGCAGTGAGCAGAGGTGGGGGCACATCCCTCCCCTGGGGATTTCCCAGTGACTGCCTCAGCAAACCATGGAGACGAGAAACCCTCAGCCCACTTCTGTGTATGTTTCTTCTCAGGTCTTGGCCAGAGGATCCCTTGCTCTTCACGGCCAGAGTACAGTCCCTCTTGATGCCCAGCTAGGTAAGCTCCCAGCTACTTTCTGGGTGACAGAATAGGGAGCTTATAGAAAATAACCCTCCATCTGTGCCGTCTTAGTTATTTGGAAGGAAAGGGCAGAGATCAGAGAGTCTGAGACCAACAAAAGAGAGCAGGGAGGGCATAGAAGTACAGGAGTGAACAGCAAGTTACAGGTGCGTGCAGTGCCACATGGCAGCAGAAATATCCTGTCTTTGTTTCCTTTTGTTCTCTTCTTTTTCCTCCCCGACCAACTTGTGGGACCCTGATCCTGTTAGATCTCACATTCAAAGCAGCCATGGCTTGGGTCAGTTCTTGGCTGGGAGCCCTCCAAGGGAAAAGGCAGGATGATGTAGAAACTAGTGGGGGTGACTCCTTAGGGAGCACTCTCCTATCAAGTCTGTGCTGACCCCAATGCCTCAGTGTGGCGCTAGGGGGTGCTGTGCTGCAGGGTGGGGGGACTCAATAGGGGGGCTCTCCCCTCTGAGTCAGTATTGACTCCAATGCCTAAATGTGGTTTGCCATTTGTCATAGTGATAGCCCTTCAAGGAGCAGTGCACAGCCTTGTACAGGAGGAAATTGAATTAAGTTTGGCTGAATCATTAGCATTTGAAAATTGCATATTGTACATGCACAGCAGATGTTTTTGCTAACCTAGTTGGATTCACACTTAAGGAAGACCCCAGTGTGCATTTGCAGGCAGCTCTCTGAGCTGCGTAGTGAACAGCCTACTCCCTGAATTGCCCCAACCTGGCAGGACAACAGGGATCCTCCTCCTGCGATTTTCTCCACCTAAAAACACTCCCTTTGCCTGGGGAAATGTGCCTGTAGCTGGTAGCTAGGAGGGCCAGCCAGTATGTTCCTAATCTCCTCAGGAGCAGAGTTCATCTACAGCTCCACAGGAGTTCAGTCAGTCAGGAGCACTGCAGAACTGAAGCATGTTAGGAGAGCCCTATTGAGATCCTAAGCTCTGCAGGAGCAGTGCTAACCTGCAATGTTGTGTGACGAAGTGGGAATTTTCTATAATATTTTTATGAAGCTTATGTGTGCCTCAGTTTCCCCTATGTGCTGCAGTTACCTACTGGGTGAAAAGGGACTGTGTGTTCTCAAGGCAGGCTAAGACCTATGCTTCCATATCAATGGAGCTCTTAAGAAAACAATGGTGAATCCAACTGCCTGGATATGGACACCTAGCAAGCAACACCATGGAGTGATATGGATTCCCCACCTCGCTGCCAGGCGGCTGAGCCACATCTCCCAGCTCAGGATCAAAGGACTGTGGGGTATGAGGAGGAAGTGAAGTGTTGGCTGTGGGAAGCAGTCCGGGTACAATGGAATTCGGACAAAGAGAGATCACAGGGACAGGGCTTTGGGCTCTGTGCTGACCAGGATGGACTGTGCTGTAACTTTCTTTGCTCTGTAACCAAGGACTTTCTATGCTGTGTTCCAGTCCACTAAATTGGACTCGCCGAACAGAGATCACTGTGTGAAGCAGGGGTGCTGAGGGACCAGAGGTCCAGCCTACGGAGGCAGTTAAGCCGCATGGTCTGGCACACTGAAGGGCTCCTCCCAGAGGCTGTTCCAAAGTGCGGGGACATAGCACCCATCCTGTGGAACTGGGACACTTTGTGGAACTCAAGTTTCCAGGCAAACTGCTGCAAATGGGAGGACAGCTCCCCTCTACTACTACAGGACTCTATCATGCAAGTAAATGGCTGTCCACATACTAAACCAACCAAGAGCAGAACAGCTAAGGAGCTCCACTACTACAGAGAATAGGAACTCTACATGAGTGTCACTTCACAGCCACGGAGCACCTGAGCTGCGCAGGATGGGAGCAGGCAGGTGTTCTCTTGTGCAGCTCCTACCCTGATTGGCAGCATCACTTCTGTGCAGTGCCACTACAGCTGAGATTAATAAATGTGCATGTTCTGTTTGCCATTTATTGCAAGCCAGCAGAGCTTCCAAGCTATTTTTACGGTGACTGAAGTTTCTTCACTTGTGTTTTCTTTTCCTTTTTAAAATACATAGGCAATTACATGCAAAAAACAACGTTAAGAAACACTAAGGTCACAAAGGGTAGCACTCGAAAGTCAGCAGGGACAGAAGTTAACTCTGCCCCCTGTGCATCTGCATTACGATACAGTCTTCATCATGTCATACACAAATACATCATGTACTATTTTTCAAGTTGCATATATAGAGTAACCTACAATTTTCCTAACAGCCTTCGTTGTTGCCAATCTCAAAAGTTCAAAAATCGTGAGTCAGTCCCTCCAAAGTCATGAAATTGGTCCCAAAGCGTATAAACTGCTAATCCAACTCTCTACATGTATTCTCCAAGGAAACATCTCGTGAGATACTACAATAAAAGAGCACTGGCCAGAGACTGCAAAGGAAATATACCCTGTTATATGTATTCTACTTGATTATAAGAACATGATTAACAGTAAACCTTAGAGAGAAAAGAACTTGCCATAAAAAAGCATAGGACACTAAAGTTATATAGGATTGTGATGACTAAAGTTGGATGACTATTACAAAAATGTTCCAGGAATATTCACTAGGGGTTTTTAATGAATTAGTTTCAGCTGTTCATATGCCCTTGTTTGTGTTCACTTCCCATGAATGTCCCAGCAAGCGAGTTTCAAAAGCAAATTTTAAACAAATGCAACAAAATTTGTCATTTCAGGCATTTGCGCCCCAGCAGAGTTATGCTCACACAGTCAAGCAACTTGTGTCCAATCAAAATAGCTCCGATTTTGAATGTCTGATACTTACAGTGGATTGTTACAAATGCTCTGCAGGCCAATAGTTATTCCCAAGAAGCTGTTTGGAGTTAAAATAAATTCAAGAAAATTGTGATCTCTCTGTGGACAGAAAAAGGTGACACTTGTTGAATAAATTATTATTTATGGATTCCTTGCTCAGCTCTAATTATGGCAGTTAAATCAGAGTAAGCATACAAGGGCTAAAACAATCAATAAAAGATTCTACATGTATCTATGTTTATAATAAAAATTGTATGATGGTGTATTGTATTGGAAATCATACATGATTATGTTATTAAAGACTGCATTAACATATACATGGAATGAGGCAGATAATATATGGAGATATATACCTATCTCATAGAACTGGAAGGGACCCTGAAAGGTCATTGAGTCCAGCCCCCTACCTTCACTAGAGCAGGACCAAGTACTGATTTTGCCCCAGATCCCTAAGTGGCACCCTCAAGGATTGAACTCACAACTCTGGGTTTAGCAGGCCAATGCTCAAACCATTGAGGGATTGGGGGAGGGGGGGGTGTCAGGAAGGGAACTTTTCTCCTCCATGTATTCTGGGGGAGGGGCGTTCTCCTTCCTCTGAAGAATCAGAAATGGTCACAACTGGAGGTGGGACACTGGATGGGGTGGGCTGGTGCTCGAAGTGGCACTGAGCATTCTATCACTCACAGGTACTTGGCTGGTTCTTGCTCACATGCTGAGGGCCATACTGATGGCCATGTGTGGGGTTGGGAAGGAATTGTCCCCCAGCTCAGATTGGCAGTGACTCTGGGGGTTGTTTTTGCCTTCCTCTGCAGCATGTGGGTACAGGTCACTCGCCAGGATCATCTGGGTGTGTCTCACTAAATCATTTCCCCACCATTGCAGGGGCCTTGGGCACTAGTGCACCTAAGCCCCTCGTATTCTCTGCCTGTGACACAATAGTTAGTCTCCTGAGGGCTGTGGTACTTTGGTTTAATTGCAGTTGTTGAGCTTGGTGTGTGAGTGCTGGCTGGCATTTAGTGGCCTGTGGCATACAGGAGGGAAGACTGGATGATCTCATGGTCCCTTCTGGACTTGAACTCTGCATACAACTGTAGTGCTGGCATTTCCTGACTTTTGCACACTCGTGTAAACTTAATGGTCCCTCAACACAGTTTTCTGCCTGTCTATATTCAGGCATTCAAGTTAGCAGCATATAAGGCTGAAGATTCCATGGACCAAGTCCAGGGGTGTTATGACCATTTGCACCAGCTATGTGCTGAGGCCTGAGCTACAACCAATGTTGGAGCCATAACTGACTTCCCAGCGTGATAATGGATTCTTTAAACTTTCCTCTCTCTTTTGGATCTCCTTCTCCATGCAGCTCAATATAAAGGGACCTTCAACGTCAGCCTTCCTGTCAACGCCATCTCACCCTCAGCTACCATACTTGTTTACTCTGTTTTCCACCAAGGCTGGGTGGCTGCCGACAGCACCGATGTGAAGGTCTCCAAGTGCTTCGGGAACAATGTAAGTCGGGAGTGCAACACGGGGAAGGGAAGCATGTGGAATGGACAATTTGTTGCCTGTCACCTGCCTAGGAAAGAGGGTCACCACAGGGAAGATCCAAACAGCCTCTCTCCTCCCTGGTTTTTCTCTCTCCATTTGCTGAGTGCCTGCCCCTTGTGCCATTCTAGGTGAAGCTATGCTTCTCAGAGAAGATGGTTCTCCCAGGATCGGCTGTCTGCCTCCAGGTGAAGGCCGCCCCGGGCTCCCTGTGCAGCGTCCGTACCGTGGACCAGAGTGTCCTTCTAATGAGGCCAGAGGCAGAGCTGTCCAGGGCCAGTGTGAGTCACTCCAATGCTGGGGAGGCTGAACTGCACCAACGTTAGAAATATTTCAGTGTCGCCTCTGGCTGCAGGCACTGAGGATTCTGGGGCCACATACATCACTAGGCATGTGACTAGGGACGTGGTACAGCCTGATCAGACTGAAAAAAAAGCTAAGCCCAACCTTCAACCCAAATCCAACCCCCCAGCTTACTCCTATGGAGAGATCTTATAAAAGAACCATCCTATGGGATTTGATTCCGCATTCTACAGAGAGGCTGTCATCCTCTGTTACATTCTGTAGGTCTTTAGCAGAAGGACTGAACCCTATTTTGTTTCATCCTTATTAAATGCTGTAGGACCTGGTCATTAGAGCACAGCCAGAGTGGGACCCTAAAGGTGGAAAACTCTGCATCCTGTTCCATTCAGGTACCCCCAGCCTGGGCTGGATTGGAAACAATGCCCTAAACAGGAAAGGCCTCATACACCAATCTCTAGCTCTCCTGAGCCATCCAATCGCCCCTCGCCCTGAGCCTGGGTTGGAACTGGGGCCCTGCCAGTAAAAGGGTTTGTATATTCTCCCCCTGACCTGAGACTGGGTTGGATCTAGTGGTGACAGCTATGTATCCTATTCCCTGATCTCCCAGAGCCAGGCCATCCCCTGGCCTTGGCTTTGGGGATTCTGGATGAGTTGTCAGTTAAATTTGAATGCCTTCGATGGAGTCCGAGCTCATGCTATGGCCATAGGAAAGATCAGCTTCTCCCGGTTTGCATTAAGGTCTCAGCTTTGACCTATGAACTCGGTGTGGTCATTGTTACCATAGCCTGGTCCCAGATGGACTCTCCCACCCTATCCTTAGAGTGTGAAAGTTTTCTGCCTCTCCACCCTAATATTGTCTGTTTCCACCTGCCTGTGTGTGTGTCCATCCCTGTCTCCAGGTATACAGTATGTTCAGCTATCCCAAGGAGTACCTCTACATCATCAGAGACAGTTACAATGACCCCTGTGATGGTCACAGGCATCGCAGGAGGAGTCCTGAGGCTTCTGCTTCTCGAGGGACCTCTAGTTCTCCTTATCGGATGACTGAGACTCCTACAACTCCTTCTACAACTACTACTCCACCCTTCATGCATGAATATTATCACACCTATTCCTATGCTGTATCGCTACCTGATCTATATGAACTTTTGAAGGTAAAGTCTCTTCCCAACCCTCAACCGGTGTCCTAGGACCCCAGAATCTCAGACTCCAGACTCCCAGATTGTGGCCCTTCCCAACCCCCAGACATCCAGTATCAAATTCTCAGATCACTTGCCTCCCAAGTACTTAGAACTTCAGATTCCCAAATTCCCAGTACCCTGGATCCCAAGCTCCTGGACTAAGATCACTGGAGCCCCACACTCTCAGCTCCCTAATACCCCAGAACTCCAGACCCATTGTCCTCCAGACCTCTTGAACCTTAGATTCCCCAGCTCCCAGTTCCCCCATATCTCAATCTCCTAGGCCACCAGAACTCAAAGTGCCAGACCTTCAGACTTCTGGACAGGAGGGAGGGAAGCAAGGAAGGCTGGGGTGTAGAGGAGAGAGAGAGCTGGAGAGAGAATGAATATAGAGGTAAGTGAAACAGATAAGGGAGAGTAATAACAATTGAAGGATGGATCAAGTGAGAGAGCACAAGTCTGAGAGGTCATATGGGAAACAGATTACAAAGGTCAGGCTATTGCGATGAACATGTATGAGTTTATGTGTGAGCCACTGCACTCTGTTGACTGCAATGAGAACTATTCATCTGTGTATCATAGGCACTATACAGCTGACAATTGATGGGGATTCTCCTTCATTTTGAGTGGTCAAGGCCTGGACTTTTGGCGCAGAAGGATCTGAGTTCTAGCCTAGATGTTGCTGTAAAGCTCTGAGTGGCCCTGGAGTGCAGCAGAGGGACAGCCGTGACATCCTAAGAAGTCATTGTCACTGACTGGGATGTGGGCAGTCACATCTAGTGGTTGGAGCAGGAGTCAGTAGTCAGGAATCAGAGTCCAGTCGAGGTCAGGGTCAAAATCAGAGATCAAGAATCAGAGCCGAGGGTCAGACCCGGGTTATTTGGAATGAGGCAGAGTAGGAGCAAGGTTGGGGAAAAGGCTAGAAACAAGCAGGCACCATCACAACCATGGGCAATTGGCTTGAGCTACTGCTGAGCAGTTGTTGCTGCTGGGCTCAAGAGCCGGTCTGCTGATAGCTGACCCTTCCCACCCATCGGGCAGCCTGCTATGAGCCAGCTGTGCTTGTTTGGTTGCCTAGGCACTGGTGCTGGTGTAGACCCTACTTTCAGACAGTCGTGGCTCTGTTACAACACAAACCAAGCAGGTTTGTGCCCCAGGGAAACTGGCCGCCCACCCCTCCATCTAATCCTGGCATTTCCCTTCTCTTCCTTTACACCCAGAACACAGGGATGAAACTTTTAACCAACCTTAAAATCAAGTCTCCCATTGAGTGTGCAGTGGGACCACTTACCATGGAGTCCTCATGAGTACGTCTTGTTTTATCACTATTGCCTTTAATAATAATGAGCTGCTGGATAACCCAAGGAAAGTGAGAGTATGAAAGAGGCTTAAGATGTTGGTCACGTAGGACCATGTCCAGAGTATTGGAGAGGGCTTCCAGAAATGGACAGGTGGGTTTCATGGGATGCATGCAGCTGGGGAGGGGCGGGGTAAGTTTCTGGTGGTGTGGAAGTGGATGGCCTGGGATACACACGCCTGGGGAACCGGGGCAGGGCTCCAGCAGCAGGGAGGAGGATCACCTGGTGAGTGCGTGGCCAAGGGAGGAGAGTCTGAGAGAAGTGGCAGAAGAGGGAAGGGTTTGGTTAAACGACTGGGAAGTGGGAGGGGTCAGGATCCTCTGTCTAGAAAACAGAGAATAAGGAAAGATCAGCACTTGGTGGGAGTCTGGGGTCCTTTGGGGGAGGAAGAACACAAAGCAGCTGTAAGGAGGCTGGGTCCCTCAGAGGGGAGTATGGGCATGTGTTTGGGTGCTGGGTTAGGAGCAGGTGTCTTGTTGAGAGAGACAAGGTTGGAGGAGGTGGGGAGTGCTTTCAGGGGGTCCTGGCTCGAGCGGAAGGGCCTATGAAGAGATCAGAGTGGGAAGAGGGAGAGATGGGGAGCTGACTACAGGTCACTAGCACCCCAAGGGTCAGGGTGTGGCATGCCCAGTGCGTGTGATGTGGGACAGCGCCATTAGCACTAGAAAGAGCAGTGACTTTATTTCCCCCAGCTGAGTGTGCCCTTGACCCTAGTGATGCCTTCCAGCACTGACTAGGTTATGTACCTCACCTTAGCTATGGTGGTACCTGTGAGCCACACTTCGGGCACTGAGGCAGACATGGTTAAGAACAGTAACGAGCCAAAAGGCAATGAGGCAGTGCAGGCAGGCACCTGGTTCCCGGAGACCTTCCTGTGGAGTCTGGTTCCCATCAAATAAGTAGCTGTACTGCCACAGGCTGTCACCTCTTCAGACCTCACAAGCCCCCTCAGGCTAACAGGGCTTGGATGGGAGCAGAGGCAGGGGAATGCTGCTGCTGCTGCTATGTCTCTTGAGAGGAAGGCTGGTCTTGTGGTTGAGGGAGTAGCTGGGACTCAGGAGGTCTGGGCTCCGTTCCCCTCTGTACAAGGGGCTAACAACACTTCTCTGCTGGATCTGTTTCGATTGTGAGCACTTCAGGACAGGTGCTATCTCTGCTCTGTGTGCTCCAGTGCCCAGTACCGCAGGCCTGGCTGAGGTTGCACTTGTCGTCTGCACGTATCCCAGGGAGCAAGCCTGAGAGGGGAGACTGCTCCCAGCCCTGAGAGGGGAGACTGCTCCCAGCCAGGATTTTCAGTTGGGGCCTTGGTTGGAAGCAAATTTCTGTTTGCAAAATGTTTGCATGTGTCTCCCATTCAATGTCCTTCCCAGTCCTCTCCCCAACCTCTGTGCCCCCCACCCGCAGTCCCAGATTCCTAACCCTCTGATTCCTAATTTCTCTCAGCCTCCTATCCCACTCATCCAGACCTCCACCTCTGCTCAAGCCAGCAGCTGCAGCCGCACAGCCTGGGCTGAGCATCAGCTCAGTTTCTTTGTGTAAATGTTAAATATTGCTCTATGTACATGGGATATCCGGCCTGTGGACATCTGGCCCAGGCCACAATCACAGCTATATGGTCCTTGGTGGGTGGGCCCCCCTTGCTGAGAGCCTTCCCACTTCCAGTCTGCCTGTGGGGATGTCTACACTGGAGCTGGAGGTGTAATTCCCAGTTCGAGAGACATACCCGCGCTAGCTCTGATCGAACTAATGTGATAAAATGTGCAGCAGCAGGAGGGGCTAGCCGACGTGAGTACTTACCTAGGGCTCAAGGTGCTAGCCGCTCCTGCTGCTTGGGGCTCTGTGGTGGCTATGCTGTTTTAGTGTATTGGCTTGATCAGAGCTAGCATGGGTATGTCTCCTCAAGCTCCAACTCCAGTGTAGACAGTGTTGTGAGATGCTACCGGTGTGGTGCTTCTGCTTTCTCCTGTTGATATCACTCGGCTGCGTGCGTATGTTCCCTCTGTGTGCTGCCCCAGCTCTGCGCAGATAGCTGATACAGCAAACCCGACGAGAACCCCCAATAACCACAAAGTCTAGTAAGGTACAAAGGCACCTCGGCCAGGTTTATTGCGACCCTGACACATTTTCAGTTCCCCGTAGATTACTGAGTCTACCGGGCATACTGCTAGAAAGTGCCGCTCGGCAATGGACTCAGCTCAGTCAGTGGCGGGACTTTCCACTGCCCCCTCGGCTGGACAAAGACACCACCCCAGGGATACATTTTTATACACAGGTACAAACAAGTTACACATCACTCCTGACGTATTGAGGTGCAACCCCTTCACGTAGCAAGGTACAACCTCCCTACGTAGTAAGGTGCCGCTTCGCACCTTGTACCTGTTGGTTCGATCAAAACAACTCTATCCATCATTTTACCCTTTTGCCCCTGTCATTGGGATGGGTCGGCCTGTTCCATGTTATCTGTGGAATGTTTCGGTATAGTGTGTCTTGGTACCATGTTTATACTGTAACTATGCTAAGTGGATATATTTTTATGCAACATCAGCCCTTTCCTTGCCAGCTTCTGTGAGCAGGGCCTGCCTCTTGCTCACAGCTTAACTTTGCTTTATGTTAGCAAAGTCTTGACCATTACTTTAGTTCAGGCCTTAGGCCTCATACCAGGCCCCTGATACCAAGGTTTATATCTCAGGGCCTCCTCTTACTACAGACAGACCCTATGGCTTCTCTTTACACCCCTGCTCTGTGTTAGTGTGGAGTATGTACACTCCATCACAAGCTCCTTACACTTTGTCATTTCCCCACTAAAACCAAACAAACCCCATAATACTTAAATACACCTCTTCTCAGTGAGGCCAACAAAACAAACGTGGACTTTGGAGGCCTGGCCATTTTGGAGATATCATGAGCCAGTAAAAGTCAGGGATATTTTCCAAAAAGTCAGCTCCAGGGGTGTAATTTTTGAAACACCATCACTTCCTTTCTGATTCCCCTCCCGTCCCCATCAAATCACCCAGAAAACCCTAGGATGAGATATAGCATGTGAAATTTCAGGGCAGCTGGTTCTTTCGGGTGAAGTGAAGGAGCTGTTGAAAATCAAGCGTATAATGGAGCACTAGCCTCAGTCTTAATTATCAAGTGGCAACTGCTCTCATAACCTTACACTCCCCCTACCCCCGCCCACTGTAGTGTGTTGGCAACAGTGGGGTGCTGATGGGACATGGGGTTGCACAGTCCCATTCTGAACAGCACCTCTCCTTTTCTCCCCAGTGACTCGGGGGGCTGCTGAGCTGCTGCACAACCACTGACTGGAAGGCCAGGACTTTCTGTACCTCAGAGCACAGTGGTTTGGGAATCTCTGAGACCATCAGCCTGTGGACCTTCAAGCCCTTCTTTGTGGAACTGGCCTTGCCCTACTCTGTGATCCGGGGGGAGTCATTCCCCCTGAAGGTCAAAGTGTTCAGCTACCTAACGCAGTGCATGGGGGTAAGTGGCTTATCCGGGGGGAAGGGCCCTCTAATACCACTTTCCCCATTGACAGAGATCCAGACAAGGTGTTACCTCAGTGAAGGGTAGACCTAATCAGTCACCTTGAAACAGGATCGCTGGGGATCCAGACAGCTCTTCACAACCCCATCCCACCCCAGTCTTTCCCATTGCCCTTTTCCAGCAGGGCTGAGCCCCACAGGAATTGTGGTGTCCGCTGGGGATTAATTGCTCCCAGGTTATTTGCCATATTAGGTGCCAATGCCCCCTGACTGGGACTAGGGGCCTGACTAACATCCAGATCAGAAGTTTGAGGGGAAGAGGCAGAAATAAATCTTACCCCAGTTCCCCTTTTGTCTCACCTCAGATCCTACTTAGCCTAAAGGACTCTGGGGATTTTGAGTTTGTGCAATCGAATGTCGATTTCACCGCCTGCCTCTGCCCTGATTTGGCAAAAACCTTCTCCTGGGATGTGAAGGCTACAAAACTGGGTAAGGAGGGGTGAGTGACTGGAACTGCAGGGCAGGACTGAGGGGCATTGGCAGAGCTGTGTGGGGAGCCCAGGGCCGGAATAGCAGGGGGCTGCAGGGCAGGACTGAGGGCCTGGGTGAACTGGAGGAAAGGATCCAGCTGACCAAATTCCAGTGCAGGTTTTAGATGGTATAGCTCGATATATTTACAATTGGTTTTACAGGGGACGTGAATTTCACCATTACTGCTGAGGCAATTGAACATTTGCACAGAGAACATGACTGTTGTGCTAGACACAGGAGGGAAAAGTACAGTGATTAAACCCCTGCTGGTCAAGGTCAGGTCCTGCTGTGGGGTCCTCTGAGGATTGGGTTTGAAAAACTTTGTGTCAGTCACAGCCTTACACTGAGCCATTCACTTATGCGGCGGAGAGGGGGGAGATAACCCCTGGTTAGCCCTCTCAGGGACAGTCCAGGCCTGCCCAATGCCTCGTGGTGAGACTGACTAGGGTCTCTTGATGAGCACAGATTGCCCTGTGCAGTCCCCAGGGTTTGGTGTCTAACAGATACCTGGCCACTCTGAGAGGTATTTTGGGGATCCCAGGAGGTGCTCCGGTGCTTATGGTGCCTTATCATCTGTCAGTATTTCCCCTTCTGAGCCTGTTTGCACTCTCCCGCCAGGCAGAGGGACTGCCAGAGGAGAACACCCACACCTCCCTCCTGTGCCCAAAAGATGGGGGGGGCGCTCCTGGGCACTGGGAATCGGGGGGGAGGGGAGGCGGCTGATGTTCTACTGAACACTTATGTGTGCATGGAGATGGGAGGTGAAACAGAAATAATGTGATCTACCAGCAACCCCCATGATATCGGGCTGGGCAAGAGGAGCCCTGATGAGAGGGCACAGACAGGAGCTGTGGGACGTTTGCGGGAAGGGGGCCGCTGTCAGACAATAAGGTCTTTCATGGCAGCACAAGCTCCTGGTACCACTGAACAATTGAATAACCATATCACAGAGCCACTATGTCACCCTGTCACTGACAGCTTGTCCCACACCTGCCTCGAAGGTTATGTCCATACTGCGGGGTGAGCCCAGGATTAGTAGAACTCGAGTTAGCAGACCCTGGGCTCGTTAACGTAGGGCTTGAGCATCTTCACTGTCTTGTAATCCTAGGTTAGGAATTGTTGAACCCAAGCTGGAGCTCCAGCAGCTACACTGCAAGTCCAACCACCCCATCCCAGACTTCCTAGCACCCTCCCAAAATATGCCCGCTCTAGCCTTTTGTTCTTGGGCCGTGTGGGAAAAGTTGATTGTCCAGAGGACAAAGAAAGTCAGCCCATGGGATCGTGGGATACTTTTGGCCGACTTCCAGAGCATGATTCCAGTGGGGCCGAATCTACACTGCAAAGCAATAGGGCTTGAACCCTGAGTCCCAGCTTGACGCAGGCTTGGACCCTCCGTTCTGTGGGGTCCTGGGCCCCTGGAACCAAGCCCTGGGTTAGTGCGATTTGTACATAGACGGAGGGGGGTTTGGCTTGAGCCTGAGTTCAAACCTTGTGTCATAACTATAAAAGGAAGGGTAACAGCTCTCTGTGTACAGTACTAAAATCCCTCCTGGTCAGAGACTCCAAAATCCTTTTACCTGTAAAGGGTTAAGAAGCTCGGGTAACCTGGCTGACACCTGACCCAGAGGACCAATGAGGGGACAAGATACTTTCAAATCTTGGGGGGGGAAAGGCTTTTGTGTGTGTCCTTTGTTTAAGGGGTTGTTCGCTCTTGGGACTGAGAGGGACCAGACATCAATCCAGGTTCTCCCCATCTTTCTAAACAAGTTTCTCTTATTTCAAAATTGTAAGTAAAAGCCAGGCAAGGCGTCTTAGATTTACTTTGTTTTCTCAGCTTGTAAATGTACCTTTTACTAGAGTGCTTTATCTTGTTTGCTATACTTTGAACCTAAGACAGAGGGGATTCCTCTGAGCTCTTTAAGTTTGATTACCCTGTAAAGTTATTTTCCATACTGATTTTGCAGAGATGATTTTTACCTTTTGCTTTAATTAAAAGCCTTCTTTTTAAGAACCTGATTAATTTCTCCTTGTTTTAAGATCCAAAGGGGGTTTGGATCTGTATTCACCAGGAGTTGGTGAAAGGAAGGAGGGGGGAAGGGTCAATTTCTCCTTGTTTAAGATCCAAGAAGTTTGGATCTGCATTCACCAGGGAATTGGTGAAAGGTTTCTCAAGGCTTCCCAGGAAGGGAATCCATCGAGAATGGTGGCAGCGGGACCAGAGCTAAGCTGGTAGATAAGCTTAGCAGTTTTCATGCAGGCCCCTACATTTGTACCCTAAAGTTCAAAGTAGGGATACAGCCTTGACATGGTGGCACAGCGGTGGGATCGTTTTAAACCCAAAAGCCAGTAAGATTTTTTTTCCCTTCTAGCTGCTTGGAAAGCAGAGCTGAAGGTAGATGCATATCTTATCTCTCCTTGCCTGAAGGCAGAGGTGTTAAGTTTTTTTTAACAAGGTCCTTTGTTAAGAGAAGGGTTCAATGAATGAGCAAACAACTGGTAAAGATAATTTACAAGGTGAATTGTGTTTTTTTTCTTTTTTACATCCTCGGAAGTAGCTAGTTAGAAACTCTCTGTTAACTCAGCAGCACTCAGCAGGAGCCTGAGCTAAATACATCCCAGTTTCAGTCAACTGCAGAGGGTGAGACCCAGCACAAGAAAACCAGGGAAATGACTACCAAAGAAGAAAAAGCTAAAGAGGAGGCCCACAAGAGAGCTATGGAGCTGAAAGAAAAAGAGATAGAGCTGAGAGACAGAGAAGAGAAAGCCAAAGAGGGGGCCCACAAGAGAGAGATGGAGCTGAGAGACAGAGAAGAAAAAGCCAAACAGGAGGCACACAAGAGAGAGATGGAGCTGGAAAAAGCCAAACAGGAGGCCCATGAAAGAGAAGAAAAAGCCAAACAGGAGGCCCATGAAAGAGAGGAGAAAGCCAAAGAGGAGGCCCATAAAAGAGAGATGGAACTGGAAGCAGCAAGGACTAGGCAGGGTGCATCAGACCATCCTAACAACTCCTCTCCAGGTACCACTTCCCATCCCAGGAAATTCCCCACCTACAAGGCAGGCGATGATACTGAGGCCTTCTTAGAAAATTTTGAAAGGGCTTGCCTTGGATACGACATCCCTCCAACCCAGTACATGGTAGAGCTGAGGCCGCAGCTCAGTGGACCCTTAGCAGAGGTGGCGGCTGAAATGCCTAAGGAACACATGAACAGTTATGAACTTTTTAAAAACAAGGCCAGAATCAGAATGGGGCTAACACCTGAGCATGCCCGTCGGCGGTTCAGAGCCCTAAGGTGGAAACCTGATGTGTCATTTACCAGACATGCCTACCACATTGGGAAAAATTGGGATGCCTGGATATCAGGAGCAAATGTTAAATCTACGGAAGAGTTGCCCTTCCTATTGCAAATGGAGCAGTTTTTAGAGGGTGTTCCTGAGGAAATAGAAAGGTACATCCTAGATGGGAAGCCCAAAACTGTAACCGAGGCGGGGGAGATTGGAGCCAAATGGGTGGAGGTGACAGAAAAGAAAAAAGCTAGTAGCAGTTGGAGCGAATATCAGAAGGGGCAAGCCGAAACAAAACCTTATCACCGGGGACAACCCAAGACCCCACCCACATCCCAAGGGAAACCCCAGACGCCTTCTCACCCCACCACACCAGTCTCCAGCAACCAACATCGCCCCGGTGATACCTTAGCAGGGCGATGTTTTAAATGTAATGAACTGGGGCACATAAAGGCTCACTGCCCCAAGAACCCCAACCGATTACAGTTCATTACACCCCAATCACACCAAAGAACCCCAGACCCAGATGCCTCTCTCATACCCTCGGAGCGAAGGGAAACCTTGAGAGTGGGCGGAAAGAAGGTTATCGCTTGGAGGGACACTGGGGCACAAGTGTCAACTATCCACCAATCCCTAGTGGACCCCAAACTCATCAACCCTGAGGCTACAGTGACAATTCAACCCTTCGTGTCACAGTCTGTAACCTTGCCTACAGCCCAGTTGCATGTCCAGTACAAGGGCTGGTCAGGAATGTGGACTTTTGCAGTCTATGACAATTATCCCATTCCCATGCTGCTGGGGGAAGACTTGGCCAACCATGTGAAGCTAGCCAAGAGGGTGGGAATAGTCACCCGCAGCCAGGCTAAGCAAGCTTTCACCCCCATCCCTGTTCCTGAGCCGTTCACCAGGGCCCCGTCTGTGTTACCGGAGACCCAAAACCAGGTGGTGGAACCGGATCCCCTGCCAACGACTGCAACAGCCGTAGTGGATCCAATCCCAGAGACCCAACCAAAGCCAGTCCCAGAACCGGAACTGGCAACGCAACCAGCACCAGAACCATTGCCAGCACTGAGTCCAGCGCTTGCAACCCCGTCTACAACTCCAATGCCAGAGGACACCAGCGAGCCTAAACTGGCGGGAGCAGCAGATAACCCTACCCAAGAGGCTCAGCCAGAGCCTGAAATACCACATAGTGCACCAGCGGACAGCGGTTCACAGTCAATGGAAAAAGCCCCAGCACCTACATCGCTTCCAGAGGGACCAAGCCCCAGTCCACAGTCCAAGGAGGAACTGATGTCTCCAGCATCAAGGGAACAGTTCCAGGCCGAGCAGGAAGCAGATGACAGCCTTCAGAAAGCTTGGGCGGCGGCACGGAGCACCCCACCGCCTCTCAGCTCTTCTAACCGATCCCGGTTTGTTGTAGAACAAGGACTTTTATACAAGGAGACTCTTTCTGGTGGGCACCAGGAAGACTGGCATCCTCAAAGACAGTTGGTAGTTCCCACTAAGTATCGGGTAAAGCTCTTGAGCTTAGCCCATGATCATCCCAGTGGCCATTCTGGGGTGAACAGAACCAAAGACCGGTTGGGGAAGTCCTTCCACTGGGAGGGAATGGGCAAGGACGTTGCTAATTATGTCCGGTCTTGTGAGGTGTGCCAACGAGTGGGAAAGCCCCAAGACCAGGTTAAAGCCCCTCTCCAGCCACTACCCATAATTGAGGTCCCATTTCAGCGAGTAGCTGTGGATATTCTGGGTCCTTTCCCAAAGAAGACACCCAGAGGAAAGCAGTACGTACTGACTTTCATGGATTTTGCTACCCGATGGCCGGAAGCTGTACCCTTAAGCAACACCAAGACTAAAAGTGTGTGCCAGGCATTAGCAGACATTTTTGCCAGGGTAGGGTGGCCCTCCGACATACTTACAGATTCGGGAACTAATTTCCTGGCAGGGAACATGAAAAACCTGTGGAAAGCTCATGGGGTGAATCACTTGGTTGCCACCCCTCATCACCATCAAACCAATGGTCTGGTGGAGAGGTTTAATGGAACTTTGGGGGCCATGATACGTAAATTCGTAAATGAACACTCCAATGATTGGGACCTAGTGTTGCAGCAGTTGCTTTTTGCCTACAGGGCTGTACCACATCCCAGTTTAGGGTTTTCACCATTTGAACTTGTGTATGGCCGCGAGGTTAAGGGGCCATTACAGTTGGTGAAGCAGCAATGGGAGGGGTTTACGCCTTCTCCAGGAACTAACATTCTAGACTTTGTAAGCAACCTACAAAACACCCTCCGACACTCTTTAGCCCTTGCTAAAGAAAACCTAAAGGATGCTCAGGAAGAGCAAAAGGCCTGGTATGATAAACATTCCAGAGAACGGTCCTTCAAAGTAGGAGACCAAGTCATGGTCTTAAAGGCGCTCCAGGCCCATAAAATGGAAGCGTCGTGGGAAGGACCATTCACGGTCCAGGAGCGCCTAGGAGCTGTTAACTATCTCATAGCCTCCCCCACCTCCAACATAAAGCCTAAGGTATACCATGTTAATTCTCTTAAGCCCTTTTATTCTAGAGAATTAAACGTTTGCCAGTTTACAGCCCAGGAAACTGATGACGCGGAGTGGCCTGCAGGTGTCTACTATGAAGGAAAAAGGAATGGTGGCGTGGAAGAGGTGAACCTCTCCACGACCCTGGGACGTCTGCAGCGACAGCAGATAAAGGAGCTGTGCACAAGCTTTGCACCGATTTTCTCAGCCACTCCAGGGCAGACCGAACGGGCATACCACTCCATTGACACAGGTAATGCTCACCCAATTAGAACCCCACCCTACCGGGAGTCACCTCATGCCCAAGCGGCTATACAAAGGGAGATCCAGGACATGCTACAGATGGGTATAATCCGCCCCTCTACCAGTGCATGGGCATCTCCAGTGGTTCTAGTTCCCAAACCAGATGGGGAAATACGCTTTTGCGTGGACTACCGTAAGCTAAATGCTGTAACTCGTCCTGACAACTATCCAATGCCACGCACAGATGAGCTATTGGAAAAATTGGGACATGCCCAATTCATCTCTACTTTAGACTTAACCAAAGGGTACTGGCAAGTACCACTAGATGAACCCGCTAAGGAAAGGTCAGCCTTCGTCACCCAGGCAGGGGTGTATGAATTCAATGTACTCCCTTTCGGGTTGCGAAATGCACCCGCCACCTTCCAAAGACTTGTAGATGGTCTCCTAGCAGGATTGGGAAAATCTGCAGTTGCCTACCTCGATGATGTGGCCATTTTTTCTGATTCATGGACAGAACACCTGGAGCACCTGAAAAAAGTCTTCGAGCGCATCCGGCAGGCAGGACTAACTGTTAAGGCTAAAAAGTGTCAAATAGGCCAAAACAGAGTGACGTACCTGGGGCACCAGGTGGGTCAAGGAACTATAAATCCCCTACAGGCCAAAGTGGATGCTATCCAAAAGTGGCCGATTCCAAAGTCAAAGAAACAGGTCCAATCCTTCTTAGGCTTGGCCGGATATTATAGGCGATTTGTACCACACTACAGCCAAATCGCCGCCCCACTGACAGACCTAACCAGAAAGAAACAGCCAAATACAGTTCAGTGGACTGATAAGTGTCAAAAGGCCTTTAACCAGCTTAAGGCAACACTCATGTCTGACCCTGTGCTAAGGGCCCCAGACTTTGACAAACCGTTCCTAGTAAACACAGATGCTTCCGAGCGAGGCGTGGGAGCAGTTTTAATGCAGGAAGGACCAGATCAAGAATTCCATCCTGTCGTGTTTCTCAGCAAGAAACTGTCTGAGAGGGAAAGCCACTGGTCAATCAGCGAAAAGGAATGCTACGCCATTGTGTACGCGCTAGAAAAGCTATGCCCATATGTTTGGGGACGGCGTTTCCAACTACAAACAGACCATGCTGCGCTACAGTGGCTTCATACCGCCAAGGGAAATAACAAAAAACTTCTTCGGTGGAGTTTAGCTCTCCAAGATTTTGATTTTGAAATACAACATATTTCGGGAGCTTCTAACAAAGTGGCTGATGCACTCTCCCGGGAAAGTTTCCCAGAGTTAACTGGTTAACAATTGTTTTTGGAATGAAACATATTGTTAGTTTTTATATAATCAGTAGTATGTCCAAAGGTACGTGTGTCTTATTAACTCTGTTTTCTCCTAGAGCTCCAGGAAAGAAATCACAGCCAGTGTGGAACCAAACGTCCAACACTATCTGTAATTTGGGGGGCGTGTCATAACTATAAAAGGAAGGGTAACAGCTCTCTGTGTACAGTACTAAAATCCCTCCTGGTCAGAGACTCCAAAATCCTTTTACCTGTAAAGGGTTAAGAAGCTCGGGTAACCTGGCTGACACCTGACCCAGAGGACCAATGAGGGGACAAGATACTTTCAAATCTTGGGGGGGGAAAGGCTTTTGTGTGTGTCCTTTGTTTAAGGGGTTGTTCGCTCTTGGGACTGAGAGGGACCAGACATCAATCCAGGTTCTCCCCATCTTTCTAAACAAGTTTCTCTTATTTCAAAATTGTAAGTAAAAGCCAGGCAAGGCGTCTTAGATTTACTTTGTTTTCTCAGCTTGTAAATGTACCTTTTACTAGAGTGCTTTATCTTGTTTGCTATACTTTGAACCTAAGACAGAGGGGATTCCTCTGAGCTCTTTAAGTTTGATTACCCTGTAAAGTTATTTTCCATACTGATTTTGCAGAGATGATTTTTACCTTTTGCTTTAATTAAAAGCCTTCTTTTTAAGAACCTGATTAATTTCTCCTTGTTTTAAGATCCAAAGGGGGTTTGGATCTGTATTCACCAGGAGTTGGTGAAAGGAAGGAGGGGGGAAGGGTCAATTTCTCCTTGTTTAAGATCCAAGAAGTTTGGATCTGCATTCACCAGGGAATTGGTGAAAGGTTTCTCAAGGCTTCCCAGGAAGGGAATCCATCGAGAATGGTGGCAGCGGGACCAGAGCTAAGCTGGTAGATAAGCTTAGCAGTTTTCATGCAGGCCCCTACATTTGTACCCTAAAGTTCAAAGTAGGGATACAGCCTTGACACCTTGTACTTACATTGCAGTGTAGACATATCTGGCCATATCATTCTGCCAGCAAGCCCCAGCACCACTGCATCCATTCCATCAGGCCATCATGATACCATGTTACGACGCCCCAGCAACACTATGCCGCTCTGCTATTAATCCACTGCACTTACCCACAGGAGCATAACAGACGACCCCCCGCCATTCCATGGACTGGAAGAAGGCAAACCCTCCACCTTCGTCCCCCCATCGATACGGCTTCAGGGAAGGTGCCGGGACTGCCTGTCAGTGTAACTTGCTGTAATGTTCACCGTCCCTTTTGTGTCACAGGAGATCATCAGTGTCCAGGGAATCTTTTGAATTCTGATGTCAATTATTGGCGCATTCAGGGCCAGAGGATCCCACATCTCATTCGCCCTTTGAGGAGGGTGGTCTCATGGGGATGCTTAGCGTGGGTTGGGCTCCCATGTCACTCCACCATGCTGACAGGCCAGTGCTTTTGTTGTTTGCAGGGAACACCACTTCAGAGACCAGCACTCTGGCTGTGCCGGGGGATGTGGTGCCAGGGTCAGAGAGAGCTCACATTTCCGCTCTAGGTGAGGAGTGACTGTCTGTCTGTCTCAGCCAGGGCTTCTTGGAAAGCAGGATTCTCCATGCAGGAGACTTTCTCCTTCTAATGCCATCTTCTCACGGAGGAGCAAATTCACCCGGGGTGGAACTCCACTTACTGTGATGCTCAGCATGCGTAGAATTGTATGAACTAAAGGTGGAAGATTTCTGTTACCACAGCCCCCTTCTTGTCCATCCTCCTGCCCTGAATCCCCTTAGCCAATGCAAGATTGTTCCCTGCAGGATCACTGCCCAGTCAGTGAGCCTCTTTCTCACACACTCTTTGAATATTTAAAATATATGCATGTCCTTTGGAAGCATCTGAATGGGAGAAGCCCCATTATGAAGCTACTTCCTAAAAGAGCAGGATAAAATGGACAGTACACTGCTCAAATACTTTTTTCATACAAAGCGTAATTAACCTGCGCAACTCCTTGCTGCAGGATTTAGAGGAAAATGGCTTTAGAGAGTTAAAAAGTAGACCTACGAATGAGAACAGCATCTGCAGTGCTGTTAGCTAACATAATAATGACCAGGGCTCTGAAACCTCATGATCTAGTGAATAAAGTGATCTCCACCTGGGAATCAATTGAAAATTTCCCCCCACCAACCCCCCAAGAGGAAGTATTGCACAGCAAGATGGATTATGGGGAATTTATGCCTTCCTGTGACTCATCCTGCCTTGGCCCCTCAGATACTGGACTAGTAGGATTTGTGGTCTGGTTCAGCACAGTAGAAGGTGTGACATTGGACTTCTGGATGGGTCCTTAATCTGTAACAGTAATGATATCTCCTATGGCCCTGGTTCGCCTATCACACCAATTTTACCCTGATGTAACTCCATTGGCTTTAATGGCATGACTCCTGATTCACACCAGAGTAGGGGAGAGGTGAATCAGGCCCTATGTTTCTAGGTTATTTCACAGGCTATGTCAGCAAAAAGGATTTTTATGTATATAAATCTATAAAGCCCTCTATGGCACGGTTCGGTATCACAGGAGACATCATGGGGACAGCACTGCAGAACATCGACGTCCTCCTGCAGATGTGGAGAGCAGAACATGGTGCGTTTCGCCCCCAATGTCTTCATCACACGGTACCTGGAGGAGACAGGACAGCTGACCCCAGAGATCAAACAGAAAGCTGCTGGCTTCCTGGAAAGTGGTGAGCGGATCTGAATGTAGGTTGGGCTGAAAGCTGTGAGAGTTCACTAAGGGCTTGTCTACCCCAGAAATACTGCAGTGGCACAGCTAGAGCACTACAGTGGTGCTGCTGTAGTGCTTCACTGTAGATGCTACCCATGCTGCTGGGAGAGGTTCTCCCATTGGCAGAGGTAATCCACCTCCCCGAGAGGTGGTAGCTAGGCCAATGGGCGAATTCTTCTGTCGACCTAGTGCTGTCTACACGGGGGCCTTCGATTGGCTTAACTATGTTGCTCAGAGGTGTGGACTTTTCACACCCCAGAACAACATAAACTGGCTCAATCTAATTTTCTAGGGCTAGGTCTACACTGCAGCGGGGGTCCGACCTAAGATACGCAACTTCAGCTACGTGAATACCGTAGCTGAAGTTGCGTATTTTAGGTCGGCTTACCTAGCGGTGAGGACGCGGGAAAGTCGACCGCTGCCGCCGACTCCGCTGCCGCCTCCTGCCGAGGTGGATTTCCGGAGTCGACGGCAGAGTGATCAGGGATCGATTTTACCGCGTCTTCAGTAGACGCGGTAAGTCGATCCCCGATAAACCGATTGCTACCCGCCGGATCGGCGGGTAGTGAAGACAAAGCCTAGGTTAGAGCAGCCCTAAGCTGGGGGGAGGGATAGCTCAGTGGTTTGAGCATTGGCCTGCTAAACCCAGGGTTGTGAGTTCAATCCTTGAGGGGGCCACTTAGGGATCTGGGGCAAAATCAGTACTTGGTCCTGCTAGTGAAGGCAGGGGGCTGGACTCGATGACCTTTCAGGGTCCCTTCCAGTTCTAGGAGATAGGATATCTCCATTAATTAATTAATCACATGATGGAGCTGTAAGGAGAGTCCTGCTCCTGGATTCCAAGCTGGGTGAATCCGGCATAATTCTACTGATGTCACAAGAGTTACTCCAGATTGACGTTGGTGTAAATGAGTGCAGAATCCTCCTTTATCCCATATCTACACAATGGGGACAATAATGCTTACATACCTCTGCAGATCCCTTTGGCTGCGCTGCTCAGGTGCAAAACTCTGAACATTATTATTATAAAGATCACTCACCCAAAGAATGAGATGGCTGCAAAACATCTTCACTGTCTGTCTGGCTGTCCGCAGGATACCAGCGGCAGCTCCAGTATAAGCATGTTGACGGCTCATACAGCGTCTTTGGGGAAGGCCCTGGGCCAGGGAACACCTGGTAAGCAGAGATCCCCAGAGCATGAGCTGAGAGCTGGCCTAGTTCAGTTCAGGCATGGCAAAGAGGAGCAGATCTGGTCAGGGAAGCACTGCCCTAAGTATAGGGAACTTGAGACGGTTCAGAGATTCGGATGCTGCTCTGAACTGACACTGGGGCTGGGAAATCTCACTCGGGAGCTGATGTACTGATTTGGGGGGGTCTCCATGTTTGGGTGTCCAAAGTTGGGCATCCCAACGTAAGATGTAAGATGCCACCTTTGAAAATCTGACTGCAAAAGCTTTATCCTCTCACAAGACTCCCATGGCTCTCTGGGGTAAGTCTGTGCTGCACGCTGAGCCTGGATCTGTGGGACCCTGGCTTGCGGACTCAGTGTTTTCAAACTCGTGCGTAAGCGTCCGCGCTGCATTGCACACCTGGGTTTGCAGTTAGGTCCCTCAGTCATGCTGACACGTCCATACTGCACTACACAGAGCTTCTGACTCAGGTCTGCAGCTGGGATTTCAGCCCTACTGGCCCTACCTGCACTTGGGGCATGAGGTGAGAATAGCAGGGACCAGAAGGGAGAAACAACACTGAATTTTCAGACGCTCCAAAATGTCCTGGTGGGAGGAGGTGAGTCTGAGCTCAGGGCTGAAAGCTTCAGATCTTTTTTATTGTGTCTGTGTTGCTTCTGTTTGCCCCCTCCTACTCTCCTAATACTACATCAGGGGGCAGCCTGTTTCACCCCACGTGCAAAATACAATGGGAGACACCATGACGTTTGTGTCCTTTTAGAAACGGTTCTTCTGGGACTAGCGCCCCACTTGTTCTCTGTCCCCCCTCCCATCTCTTCCCTGGCCTCAGGCTGACCGCTCTTGTCCTCAAGTCATTTCGCCAAGCCCAGCACCTCATCCACATAGATGAGCTAGGGCTACCATATGTCCGGATTTCCCCGGACATGTCCGGCTTTTCGGTCTATAAATAGCCGTCCGGGGGGGATTTTTAAAAATCTAAAAATGTCCGGGATTTCCCCCCGGTCGGCTATTTATAGATAGAAAAGCGGCGGCCAAGCGCCGCTGGGCACCCAAAGCCCCTTCCCGGCTCCCCCCATCCCCTGCAGCCTTACCATGCTGTCCGGCCTGCAGCTGTCTTCCCCCTCCTCCCCTCCCCTGAACGCTCCGCCCCCTGCTCCTCCCCCTCCCCTGCTTCCCGCGAATCAGATCTTCGCGGGAAGTCTGAAAAGAAGCAGGGGCAAGCGGGAGGCAGCAGCAGGTAAGCTGGGGCGGGGGGGCGCAAGGAGGAGAGCTCCGGGGAGGCGCGGCCCTGGCCGAGCGGCTCCCTCCGGCCCGGGCCGAGCGGCGCCCGGCTGCCCCAGCGGCTCCGGCCCAGCTCGGGCCCCAGCACCCCCAGCCCGGACCCGGCCCGGCTCGGGCCCCAGCAGCGCCGGCCCGGCTCGGGCCCCAGCACCCCCGGCCCGGACCCGGCCCGGCTCGGGCCGCAGCAGCGCCGGCCCGGCTCGGGCCCCAGCAGCGCCGGCCCGGACCCGGCCCGGCTCGGGCCCCAGCACCCCCAGCCCGGACCCCGCCCGGCTCGGGCCCCAGCAGCGCCGGCCCAGCTCAGGCCCCAGCACCCCCGGCCCAGACCCGGCTCGGCTCGGGCCCCAGCACCCCCGGCACGGCTCGGGCCCCAGCAGCGCCGGCCGAGCACCTCCAGCCCGGCCCCAAGCCCCGCAACCCCAGCCGGAGCGCAGCCCGATTCCTGGGCTCTTTAAAGCCGGCCCTGGTCAGGGGACAGGGAGGGGGGGTTGGATGGGTTGGGAGTTTGGGGGGGGGCTGTCAGGGGGGCAAGGATGTGGAGAGGGGTTGGGACAGTCAGGGACAGGGAGCGGGGGCGGTTAGATAGGTCTGGGGTTCTGGGGGGGCTGTCAGGGGGCAGGGGTGTGGAGAGGGGTCGAGGGAGGCAGGTAGCAGAGGGGGTTGGATGGGTCAGGAGTTCTGGGGGTCCTGTCGGGGGTGGGGAGCAGTTGGATAGGGCATGGGAGTCCCCGGGGGTCTGTCTGGGGGCGGGGGTGTGAATATGGGGTGGGGGTGTGGATAAGGGTCGGGGCAGTCAGGGGACAGGTAGGATCGTAGGGCGTTCTCAGGAGGGGGCAGTCAGGGGACAGGAAGCAGGGCGGCTTAGATAAGCGGTGGGGTCCTAGGGGGCAGTTAGTGGCAGGGGTCCCAGGAGGGGGCAGTCAGGGGACAAGGAGCGGGGGGGGTTGGAGGTTCTGAGGGGGGCAATCAGGGGGTGGGAAGTGGGAGGGAGTGGATGGGGGTGGGGCAGGGGCGGGGCTAGAGCGGGGCTCCTCCCCCCCCAGTGTCCTCTTTTTTGCTTGTGGAACTATGGTAATCCTAGACTAACCTAATTAACTTCTATGAGGAGATAACTGGGTCTGTGGATGAGGGGAAAGCAGTGGCTGTGTTATTCCTTGACTTTAGCAAAGCTTTTGATACGGTCTCCCACAGTATTCTTGCCGGCATGTTAAAGAAGTATGGGCTGGATGAATGGACTATAAGATGGATAGAAAGCTGGCTAGCTCGTCAGGCTCAACGGGTAGTGATCAATGGCTCCATGTCTAGTTGGCAGTCAAGGGTTGGTCCTGGGGCCGGTTTTGTTCAATATCTTCATTAATGATCTGGAGGATGGCGTGGACTACACTCTCAGCAAGTTTGCAGATGACACTAAACTGGGAGGAGTGGTCGGGGCGGCAGGTTATATGGGCTTGTGGTGCCCGAGCACCAGGAATATTCAAGGCTGGGGGCTATGCTCTACCACTATTGGGGGCAGGGATAGCTCAGTGGTTTGTGTATTGGCCTGCTAAACCCAGGGTTATGAGTTCGATGCTTAAGGGGACCACTTAGGGATCTGGGGCAACATCAGTATTTGGTCCTGCTAGTGGAGGCAGGGGGCTGGACTTGATGACCTTTTGGGGTCCCTTCCAGTTCTAGGAGATAGGATATCTCCATATATAATATCTGGAGCTGGGTTTCTCCCCTGGACCTGCCTGGAGTGGGCACCGGCCCCTGCCACCACCACCCCGCCCCGGAGCGTCCCCTCCTGCCCAGTAGCGTAGCTGGGGGGGAGCGGCCGCTCCCCTCTGTGCACATTTTCCAAAAGCGGCGCCTTTCCAGTTTCCAGGCAGCCAGCACTGGGCTCCGGACTCGGAGTCTGGAGCCGGGTTTTGCGTGTGGCCGCCGGCTGGCTCTGGGCTCCGCACCGCCCCCTGCATCCCCAGCCCTGCTCGCTAGCTCCTGGGCTGCAGGCGGCATCGTCTGGTTGCTGGGCTCCCTGGGGATGAGGAGGAGGAGGCTCCCTAAGCCGGGGTGGACTGGAAGGGGTGGCAGCGCAGCCCCCCCAGCGCAGCGGGGGCCTGAGGAGCAGCAGTCCCCGGTCCCCGGCAGCCCCATGCAGAGCGAGGCAGCCGCGAGGCAGGGAAGGGGGCTCTGAAGCCCAGCTGGTGCCGGTGGAGAAGGAAGGAAAAGGGGGGGGATGTTTTTTCCTTGTGGTCTCTCTTCAGCGGAGGGGGCTGAGGGAGCGGCAGGCCCAGGAGGCAAAGGCGCGACTTTGGGTTATTGCCCCCCCTCCCGTACTTACCCCCCCCCCCCGTGCTGCGCCCCGGGCTGTGAAACTCTGCTTAGTGCAGCTTGTGAAGGAAGGAGGGGTAAATGTGCTTTAAGGTGCCAGTTATGTCTCCTCAGTCTCACTGCTGACTAGCTGCAGACCCAGTGCTCAGAATTAAGCAGTGTTCTCAGGGACTGTACAGACTCTAGACTAGTTTTCAATTGCCTGCTAAATGCTTCAGCCATGCCACCTTTTCACTTAGCTATCTCCTGAATAGTGGTGACTGGGAATGGGGGAGGGGGGGAGTGTAGCAGATGCCAATTTAAGGTGAATAGTCCCTTGGCCAGATTCTACTGGGTTTATGGTGCTTTGTGCTATGGACTGGAGCAAAGTGGCTGGTGAATAACCAGGAATCTGGTTAATAATTGTTCTCTAAATTCAGCTTTCTTCTTTCTCTCTCTGTGAATTATCACTAATTCAAAATAGTAGTGTGCAAGTTGACTGGATAATGGTAATAGCATAATCTCTTGTTATAACATTGTAAACCCTACTACCTGATTAGTAATTTGATATGTCGGGTGGCGCCTTTTTTAATGTGTTCGCTCCCCCTGATGTTAGAACCTGGCTACGCCACTGGGGAGGGGGGCTTCCTAGACCTGAGCAGCTGGGGCTTGGGTGAATTTTGTGACACCCTGCCCCACCCCCCCACAGCCACCACCCTGCAGTCCCCACTCCTGCCCCACGCTGGGCAAGGGGCAGCCCCATCCCCAGTGAGGCTATGGTGAGGGGCAGCAGCATGGGAGGCCACACATTATGGCAACCCGCCCCTCCCCCCCCGGTACCCACCATAGGGGAGGCGAGTGGGCTTTCTGGACCTGAGAGAGGCCCTAGGAGCATGTGCAGTGACCGTGGTGCAGAGTGAGTGTGCTGCGGGGGAAGAGGAGGGGTCCCTCCCCTGGAGGTTGCTGCTGCCAGTGGGGGGTGAGTCCTCTCTGGCCCTAGCCCTGGGGCAGCCTGTCTGTACCCCAAGTTCCTCATCCCCAGCCCTGCCCCACCCCAGAGCCTGTGCCCCCAGCACCCCAACCCTGAGCACCCTCCTGCACTGTGAGCCCCTCATCCCCAGCCCCACCCCAGAGCCCTCACCTGAGGGGAAAAACACACAACTTAAAGTTGGTGGTCAGTTTGGAGTATCATTGTGTTTAGCACAATACTTGATTATTTTACACCCTTTAAAGTATATAACTAGTCGTATATAGGTGTTACAAAGTGGGAATGTTCTTAATGTTTTCTCTGAATACTGTGTGGGTGCCTCAGTTTCCCCTATGCATTTCTTAAGGATCTAGATGGTGGGATAAGGGGGTGTGATTGTTGTAGAGCCCTAGAGGGCCAGTGTGATGGTGTCTGCACAGAGAATGGCCGAAACCCTGTCTCCGGACAACTAATGGCCTAGGCCACTCTCCTGCAAGGTGCCAACTGACGGTGTTGGAGAACAAAGAGATCAGGTGGCCTCCTAATGCCTGGAAAAGAGACAAAGGCCAGAGGAGGGAGTGTTAGTGCCTGTGTGGACTTCCAGGAAGCGCATGGTGTGGAAGGGGATGCTGGGATGCTCTGGAACCACTCCTTCAAAGCCAGTCAGGACTCTGGGGGAGACTCCTCTCTCTGAGCATACTGTCTCCAGGGCAAGAAGCTTACACCTTCCTGGGTCTGACCTCGGAGCATTCAGCATCCCCTTCCACACCGTGCGCTTCCCGCAGCGAGTCCGCCCAGGCGGAGTCCTGGGGCAGCCAGAGGTCCTTGCACCCCAACTCTGCAGTCAGACATGACTCTCAGCCAGCCGGGAAAACAGAAGGTTTATTAGACGACAGGAACACAGTCTAAAACAGAGCTTGTAGGTACAGAAAACAGGACCCCTCAGTCAGGTCCATCTTGGGGGGCGGGGAGCCCAGACCCAAGTTCTGGGCCTCTCCCCATTTCCCGAGCCAGCTCCAAACTGACACTCCCTCCTCTGGCCTTTGTGTCTCTTCCGGACAAGGAGGCCACCTGATCTCTTTGTCCCCAACACCTTCAGTTGGCACCTTGCAGGGGAAACTGAGGCACCCACACAGTATTCAGAGAAAACATTAAGAACATTCCCACTTCGTCACAACAGGTGCAACAAAATATAATACTGTATATTGAAGCAGGCAAGTGCTGCTTCTGACTTTCCACTTTTAATTGACCCTTGTAATCTTGTGGCGCCAATGCATTGTAGCTTCATTTTATCCCAGCAACAAATTCTTGATTTGTAGGACCACTAATAATCAACAATGGATTTTTCTGATAGTGATATTGTGCAATAAAGAGAAACATTGCACTTAAATGCTTACGGCTTCCAGTCCATGTTTACACTATTTAATAAAATATATATATTGGCTTACAGGGCGGGGGGGGGGCTCCACCATTTTGGGCACCCCCAAAAATTATACAAACCTGCCGCCTATGGGAGTGGTAGATATGCTGGAGGGTAGGGATAGGATACAGAGGGACCTAGACGAATTAGAGGATTGGGCCAAAAGAAACCTGATGAGGTTCAACAAGGACAAGTGCAGAGTCCTGCACTTAGAACAGAAGAATCCCATGCACTGCTACAGACTAGGGACCGAATGGCTAGGCAGCAGTGCTGCAGAAAAGGACCTAGGGGTCACAGTGGACGAGAAGCTGGATATGAGTCGACAGTGTGCCCTTGTTGCCAAGAAGGCTAACGGCATTTTGGGCTGTATAAATAGGGGCATTGCCAGCAGATCGAGGGACGTAATCAATCCCCTCTATTCGACATTGGTGAGGCCTCATCTGGAGTACTGTGTCCAGTTTTGGGCCCCACACTACAAGAAGGATGTGGAAAAATTGGAAAGAGTCCAGCGGAGGGCAACAAAAATTATTAGGGGGCTGGAGCACATGACTTATGAGGAGAGGCTGAAGAAACTGGGATTGTTTAGTCTGCAGAAGAGAAAATGAGGGGGGATTTGATAGCTGTTTTCAACTACCTGAAAGGGGGTTCAAAAGAGGATGGATCTAGACCAGTGCTTCTCAAAGTCGGGCCGCCGCTTGTTCAGGGAAAGCCTCTGGCGGTCCGGGCCAGTTTGTTTACCTGCCGCGTCCGCAGGTTCGGCCGATCGCAGCTCCCACTGGCCGCGGTTCGCCGCTCCAGACCAATGGGGGCTGCGGGAAGGGCAGCCAGCACATCCCTCGGCCCACGCCGCTTCCTGCAGCCCCCATTGGCCTGGAGCAGTGAACCGCGGCCAGTGGGAGCCGCGATTGGCCGAACCTGCGGACGCGGCAGGTAAACAAACCGGCCCGGACCGATAGGGGCTTTCCCTGACCAAGTGGTGGACCGGCTTTGAGAAGCACTGATCTAGACTGTTCTCAGTGGTACCAGATGACAGAACAAGGAGCAATGGTCTCAAGTTGCAGTGGGGGAAGTTTAGATTGGATATTAGGAAAAACTTTTTCACTGGGAGGGTGGTGAAGCACTGGAATGGGTTACCTAGGGAGGTGTTGGAATCTCCTTCCTTAGAGGTTTTTAAGGTCAGGCCTGACAAAGCCCTGGCTGGGATGATTTAGTTGGGGATTGGTCCTGCTTTGAGCAGGGAGTTGGACTAGATGACCTCCTGAGATCCGTTCCTGGCTCCAAAGAATCATAGAATATCAGGGTTGGATCTCCTCTGATCCAGGGCTGTGCTTGGTCGGGGCCATATTTAACGGGGGTTGTAAATGTAGAGCTAGGCCAAAAATTTTGGCTGAAACTTTTTTGGTGACAAATGCAAATTGAGCAGCACCGAAACAGTTTGCGAATTTGGGTGGGTCTTGCTGAATTGTTTTGCGGGGGGGGGGGGGGGGGGGGAGGGACTGATAAAACATTTTGATTTTTTGGGGGGCTTCAAAACAACTTTTTGTTTCAAAGTTTCTTTTCATTTAATTTTTAAAACAATGCAAGCGTTACAGAGAGGCTCAAAATCGGAACAAAACGTTTTGTTCAAACCAAAAGGAAATATTTTTCCATGTTTCGATTTGCAAAAAAGTTTCATTTTCAATTTGATGCAAAGTGATTTCCCCCCCACCCCCAATCCAATATTTTGGAATTGGCAGGCAACCCAAAATTTGGTTATTTTCCCTGCTCTCTAACAGTGGCTGTGGGAGATCCCTGCTCCTCTGGGAAAGGGACAGCCCAGAAGTGTCCTCAACCAACCCCATCTCCAACTAACCCTGCCTACTACCCTCGCAGCAACCGCCCCTGCTGCCAGACCGTCCCGTGAACCCTCAGCAAGCAGCCTGGTCTGCCTTCCCCAGTACTGAATCCTACTCAGAGGGCAGAGAGTGACAGAAAGGAAATGTGTGTGTGGGGGGGGGGCGGGTGCATCACCAACACGAGGTGCATCTTGATAGAAATCCATGGTACGCCCGCACTTTGAATACTGTGTGCAGATGTGGTCGCCCCATCTCAAAAAAGATATATTGGAATTGGAAAAGGTTCAGAAAAGGGCAACAAAAGTGATTAGGGGTCTGGAACGGCTGCTGTATGAGGAGAGATTAATCAGACTGGGACTTTTCATCTTGGAACAGAGACGACTAAGGAGGGATATGATAGAGGTCTATAAAATCATGACTGGTGTGGAGAAAGTAAATAAGGAAGTGTTATTTATCCCTTCGCATAACACAAGAACTAGGGGTCACCAAATGAAATTAATAGGCAGCAGGTTTAAAACAAACAAAAGGAAGTATTTCTTCACACAACACACAGTCAACCTGTGGAACTCTTTGCCAGAGGATGTTGTGAAGGCCAAGACTATAACAGGGTTCAAAAAAGAACTAGATAAGTTCATGGAGGATAGGTCCATCAGTGGCTATTAGCCAGGATGGGGAGGGATGGTGTCCGTAGCCTCTGTTTCCCAGAAGCTGGGAATGGGAGACTGGGCACACTGGGAGACAAGGTGGTCAGGGAAGGGAAATCAGCCCAGTGCTCTCTAGAAGAAGAGAGCAGTTTGTGCTAGGAAGGTGTGTGCTGTGAGGTGAAAGCTGCTTCATCAGAGGGGGAAGCTCAAACACCCTTCCCAGACCACCTCCTCCCAGGTGAATGGTACCATGGCTGTGGAAGGTGCAGCTGTGTTTCATTTAGGGAGGTGGCTTAGGGAGAGCTGGGCTGGGGAAGCAGAGACTGGAAACCTCCCGGTGCTCTGTGCTCATTGTGTTTCCTTTCCTCTGCTCTGGCTGTTGGGGAATTATAGGGTGCAGTGGAGGAAGGACTTGGGCTGAGCACTGCCATTACCACAGCCCTCATTCGCTCGGGGGTGCAGCAGTCGGTGAGTATCAGCAGCAGGAACATGCTCTCTGAAAACAGTGAGCTCTGCACGCACGCATGCTCGCTGGCAGCATGATCTGCATGTGCTCCAGGTGTTCGCCGACTGCCTAGTCAGAGCACACGCTCTGTACACTCTGCATAACTTTGCACACATTCTGTCTGCACTGCCCTCCGTTAGGTACCTCGATAATATCTGTTACTCCCTTGTTTGCATTCTAGGACCCAGTCTTGCAGAAAGCTCTGAAGTGCCTAAAGGACCTAGTCAATGCTGATCCTGGCAGTTCCAGCCTCTACAGCCAGGCACTAGCAGCAATTGCCTTGGCTCTGGCTGGGGATGAGGTAATGAGGAAAGAAATAGTAAACAGATTGGATCAATCAGCCATCCTAGCAGGTATGACAATCTGGAGGTCAGGACGGAGACACTGACACAGCTGTGAGGTGAACCCAGGACAGAAATAGCAGGGGGCTGCAGGACAGGACTGAGGGGCATTGGCAGAGCTGTGTAGGGAGCCCAGGATGGGAATAGCAGGGGGGCTGCAGGGCATGACTGAGGGACTTATCTTCTGCTGACATCAGAAGAGCGTCCCAGATCGTGAGCTGGCTCACCAAGCAACAGAAACACGATGGAGGCTTTGCCTCAACCCAGGTAACCTGCTGTTTCCCTCACAGGCAGAGAACCCACCTTGATCTGGGGGCCTGTAAGAGCAATGGGCTGTAGGCCGTAATGCTGTCCTGAGGGGAACAAACCACCTAGCTTGGGAGGCTGTGTGGAGCTACCTGCACATGGGGGCTGGGAGGGGGAAATCTTTCTCCAGCTCATGCTGTCTGTTCTAGGGGAAGCCTCTATCTCTCCCCACGTTGCCCCTCGCTGTTGTGTGAGGGGTGGGGCAGGAGGAGGGATGGGAGTTCACAGAAAGCATGTGACTCTGTTTCCCCCATCATATGTCTGTTCCCCAGGGCACTGTGGTTGCCCTTGAAGCCTTAGCCTTGTATGGCCTCAAGACCTACAGCAAAGATGGCCCTGACCTCCACGCTTCCATCTCCTTTGAGGGCTTCAGCCATGAGATCCAGGTGAACGACACCAACCAGCTTCTGCTGCAGACGGTGCAGCTGCCAGCCATCCCCAGTAGCTACACAGTGCAGGCTCAAGGCCACGGGTGCCTGTTCCTCCAGGTCAGTCTGGGCAAGGGAGAGGGGTCCTCTCTGGGGGAAGACCCCATTGAGACAGCCATTGGTGTAGGAAGGAGACGAGCGAACTCCCTGGTATTCAGCCTGGACTGGAGAGCAGGCAATTGGGAACTACCCTGCCCCAGGTCCCCAGGGCTGGGTGGATGGGGTAGCTAGGGGTCTAAGAGGGGGTTTTATGTCTCTCAGTCAGTGATGGTGGAGTCCCTCCCCACCAGGCCGGAGGAGCTGCTGTCTTCCAGGAGGCCTGGTGACCAATTGCCAGACACAGCAGGCCAGTGCAGCCACCCAACCTGCCCAGTCCTCTGAATGGTCCTTTCCCCCGACTGTGTGAGACAGCAGAAGGCCTGGAGAGCACGGTTTGCTCTGTGACATCTGCCCCTGCACTGGGGCTCTCTGTCCATGTCTGCCTCTCTCTGTGTCTCCTGACAGACCACCCTGTGATACAACATCCCTCCCGCAAGGAGCGACCTCACCTTTGTACTGTCTGCGGACGGAGTGCATCGGCCTGAAGGCTACCCGCTTTCCTGTCACCATTCATAGCCGGTAGGAGATCCGCAGCTGCCACTCGCCATCCCTGTGCACAGGGGCTTCTGGCTCTGTTAGCCTCCAGCTCTGTAGCAATCTCCAGCCAGCCAGGGTCCCCCTTTCCCACTCCTCTTGGGAGGCCTAAGTGCTGCTGCGGACCCAGTCTTCCTAGGACAGGGTCCTCCCTCATCTTCCCAAGCACCATGGATGTTACTAGCCCTGGGGTGAGCCTCACCTTATGGGATGTAGAGCGGTGCATGCTGCGGCCCTGACCTGGGCAGTGCTGATCACCCCCAGCTCACCATGAAGCCAGCAATGTGTGTAGGTGCTGAGTGGTAGTGGTGGCCTGTGATATACAGCAGGTCAGACTAGGTGATCAGGGGAGAAGAGGGGCGTCCCTTCTGGCTTTAAACTCTGTGTCTCTCTGACAGTTGCACACTGACTCTGTTTTACACCAGTCCACAGTATGTGACATGCTGCCAAATCCGAATTCTCCACCCATTCACGCTGGTGCTAACATTCTGACTGCACGTTGCACCGGTGGAAATAACTGCACAAGGCGCATGGCAGGGGATAATCAGGCCCCAGGTGTCTAAAGATTGGCACAAATGAAGGCACCCACAGTTCAAGGCCACTTTTGCACATTTGAGCATCGAGGTATAAAGAAAGGGGAGATCTCCCGTGGGACTACAGCTGAGATCAGGGGTGACCATGGTGTATAGTGAAAAGCGGACTCTCTAAATGGGACTAGGATGACAGCGCAGTTCCTCCCCTGAGACTACTGCATTGCCATGGTGGGTGACCCCTCCCTATAGAGGCTGGCTCTAGGGGAACATGAGGGATTATCACACAAGATCTTGGTTCTGGCTGTAACGTCTGCCTTTGCATCTCTGCTCTTTAGCTGACTTGGGACTCTCAGTATTATACCCTTGTGGTGCAGCAAGACATCCAAGTGAAGGACCTACAGCCTGCCAATGTGAAGGTCTATGATTACTACATGCTGGGTGAGCTCAGAACTGCTGACCAGTGGCTATACTACTGCAGAAGTCTGGGGCCTGCTCCTGCTAGGCGCTGGGCACTCACAGCGCCCCTTGAAGTCGATGCCTGTCATGGTAGCTCCACACCTCTCAGGATTAGGCCCTTAATGAGCAATTTGTAGTGGCAGCTCAGGACCTCAGACTCCTACAAATCGAAGCTGCTGGTGAGACCTGTCTGATAGCTAATATCTGGCTAATCCCTCCCTCAGCATTGCGTCCCGGGGCAGGCCTGCCCCCTGCTGTACACTGGCTAGTTGAGCGTGCTCTCCTGTGTCCCAGTGAGCAGTCTGGGCACTGCAGCGGAGTGAGCGCTAGGGTGAAGCAGATAGGGGCCGTGGGCAGAGATTTCCCTCCAGAGACCCAAGGCTGTAGAACTTGCTCTTCATGTGGATCCAGCTGAGCCCAGAGCTTGCTAACTTCAGGGCAGGCTGCCAGTGCCAGTGTTTTCATAATGGATGGACAGATGCTGTCTCCTCTGGGGGCCTGACCCTTCCAACAAAAGAAGAGGCCAGAACCCAAAGGAGCTTCCTTTTGTGTGAAGGAATGTAAACCGAGAGGCCAGATGCACACTGGTGGGTGGTTTAGGTAATAGGGGAAATAACATCTCATATCTGCCCTGGGATCTTCAAGAGGAGAGGAGCTAGAGACGTGTCAGGGAGTGGTGTTGTTCTGGTCCAACTCTGTGGCCACCAAGGACATCACTGTTCTTGGAATGCACTGCTCCAAAAGCCAAGGCCCTGACCACTTGAGCTAAAGGAGAATCCCCAATAGCTGTTACCAGTGCAGAGCCTATGACACACAGATCAGCAATTCGGAGTCTAGCCAGTCTAGGTTATTGGTAGGCTCTCTCTTTATTATGAGCAAGTGTGCTGGCATTGCATTTGGCTCTACTTTCATGGTTTCTGACAAATGTGTTGCATAGTCAATTTTCCTGCCTCTTACAGAAGAAAATGCTGTGCCAGACTATGGTGCTCCCTGCCTGTGAGATGAGTAGGTGGTGCGTCCTCTCATGCTTTGTATGTGACTGTCTGGCGCACGCTGGGAGGCCTGAAAGTTTCATTCAAGAAAAACACCAACCTGGATTAAAGCATGTTGAGGGTGGGAGGGGACTGGCATACAGCAGAACCCTGTTTATCTGATCTAATTGGGACCGTGGCCAGATCAGATCAACATAAATCCAAACAACTGGAGAATGGGAAAGTGCAATGTTGCAGCGCCCTCTAGTGGCCACAGGAGAGATCGCCCCCTTCTGGATCTGTGTGCGCTGATTGTCCAGTTAGCAGGGGCGGGTCCAGGCACCAGTGCAGCAAGCGCGTGCCTGGAGCAGCAAGCCGCGGGGGGCAGCCTGCCGGTCGCTGTGAGGCGGCAGTCAGGCGGCCTTCGGCGGTGTGCCTGCAGGAAGTCCGCCGGTCCCATGGTTTCGGCAGCAATTCGGCGGCGGGTACACCAAAGCCACGGACCGGCAGATCACCCACAGAAACTGAGCCCCAGAATGGATCCTGATCACTCTGTATTTAGACAGAGATCAACGTCTGTTTCAGGATCCTCCTCGTGAGGCAGGGCTGTGTATGAGCAGAGCACTGGACTTGGATTTTGGACATCTAGGCCCTGTTCTTGGCTCTGCTGGATGACCCTGGACAAATAATTTGATCTGTGCCCTTTCCTTTCCCCTTATCTGTACAACGGGCATGGGAGTGGGAAGATACCTGTCTCCAAAGGGTGAGGTGATGCTCAGCTTATTCATGCGTGCAAAGTGCTTTAACATTCTCAGATGAAAGATTGGGGGGTGGGGAGGAGAATGTGATTGTAATGAACAGGCTGGTGTGCATAGGCAATCCCACCTTCTGCTGGATGGAATCAGCACTACCCTATGCTGTCAGTGGAGTGAGAGTCTCCTTTAGCTTTAGCTCAAGTGGTTGCGGCCTGGGATTCTGAAGCAGCAGGAGGGGATTGCTATCCTTGCTGTTGCTGTCAAGTTCCATGTGGCCAAAATGTCCTAAATCTCCATCGGCTGCTTATGTTATTTTTTCTCAGGGTTATGTGTGTGTTTCTTTTTTCTTTTCCCCTCCCCACCTCAGTCAGGGACACTTTGTAAGTCGTTTGTTTTTCTCTTCACAGGATTGGGACAGTCAGCTGCTGACAGCTTTCCAACAGTCCTTTGTCAATCATGTCCCGCTGATGTCAGATACCATAGTGAGAGATTATGGGTGATGGGACTAATCAATTGCCAGAACCAGGGAACTCGCATCTGCTGGTCATGCACCAACATCATCCCTGTGGGATCCCATCATTCTGCAATGACCATCAAACCAACCTTGCATGCAATTGTTTTAATTCTTTTCCTTGGGCAGTTCCCCAGCTTAAATTGACTTGAAGCCAAAGACACCCTCCCCCTGGAAAGAAAAGTCAGACAGGAACTGTGAGCAGGGCAGGAAGCCATAATCCAAGCTCCCCAGCCAGAAGCTCCTCCATGAATCCCGCACAGGTTCCCCACAATGCAGCACAGCCATTGCCTTCCGAAGGCTGCAGGAATGTTATCGAGCTGTGGTGGGAGTCACTGCTGGATGCCTCGCTTCCATCCAGCCTCCTCCCCCTGCGCTGAAAGACAGGGCAGAGCCATTACCCAGCAGACAGGGGGCAGCAGCTCACCCCAAACACTTGGGAGAGTCTGTCCCCCTTGGTATCATCTGGGAAAGCAGCTCGGCTGCAGTGTTAGAGAAGGCAGGCAGGATGGGTGTGATCCAGCCCAACCACTCCCCTTGGCCTCAGTGGACTTTGGCGCAGGCCCTGCCTTGGTCAGCAGTGGGTGGGCTCCTGAGCTCCTTGGTCAGAGTTCTGTCTTAGATCCAGCCCCAATGAAGTGCTTCCTGGAGTCAGCGGCGGCTCCAGGCACCAGCGCTCCAAGTGCGTGCCTGGGGCGGCAAACCGCAGGGGGCGCCCTGCTGGTCCCTGCGAGGGCTGCAATCAGGCAGCCTTTGGCGGCATGCCTGTGGGAGGTCCGCTGGTCCCGCGGATTCGGTGGCAATTCGGCGGTGGGTACACCGAAGCCGCAAGACCGGTGGACCTCCTGCAGGCATGCCGCCGAATCCGCGGGACTGGGGACCTCCTGCAGGCATGCTGCGGAAAGCCGCCTGACTGCCATGCTTGGGGCAGCAAAAAAGCTAGAGCCGCCCCTGCCTGGAGTGCGCCTCCATTTTATCCCTTCAGAGGCAGCTTGCACAGAGCCAGCTACAGCTGCCCGGTGTGCACAGTGGTTGCAGGAGCCACCAGGTGGCAGGGACAAATAGCTTAGCCCCACTCCAAAGGCCAGATCCCTCCTCCTCCCCCTAGACAAGGTGGCACCATCCCAGCTGCTGCTCCCTATTTACCCCATAACAAGCAGGGCTCCTGCCTCCCCACAACTCCTCCCTCCCACCACAAGGGTTTCAGCACCCAGCACAACAGAGCGGTCCTTCCACCCCTACAGGAGAACCCTCACTCAGCCCCTCTTCTCCAGTCCCCTGCAGTGGCTTCCTCACTGTGTCCTGACAAGTGCTCCCCATGACCTAGCAGCCACCCCACTCTCTCCTGGGGCACCTCCTGCCCTCTGGATTCCCATCATACCCCACCCTAGACATCCACTCTCACCCACCCCGCACCCAGCTGTCAGCTCCCGAGCCACTGGTTAGCCTCACTGTGGGCCAGAGCTCACACCTACCTCAGCTGCAGACAGCATTATAGTAAGCCAGGGCTTGCTCCTCTGCAATGGGAAACAAGAAAGCTAGAATTACACCTGGGGGAGAGTGTGCAGAGTCTGACACCAGCTCCCTTCAGCCACAGCTTGGAGGCCAGGAAGAGCCTCAGCTCCCTGCCTGTATACACTGCAGCCACCACAACCCACCTGGCTGGTAGTAGTCATAGACTTTGATGTTGGCTGGTTTCAGGCCCTTCACCTCGATCTCTTGTTCCAGTTGCAGGATGAAAGTCTGTGACTCATCGCTCAGCTTGTGGGGGTAGGAGGGAGACCAGCAGGGAAAGGGAGGGATAGAGAGAAAGAAGTTACACACCTGCCTTGATCAGGGCTTGATGTGACTTTCTCCACTTAAAGTTCTCCAGGGTGTTAGAGGGTCAGGACTTTAGAAAAGGAGCAACTACTAGGATTGGCAAACACCAGACAGAGGAACAGGGCTATACAAGCTTCCCCACTGCACAGCTCTGCCCATGCCCCTCAGTCCTGCCCTGCAGCCCCCTGCTATTCCAGTGCTGGGCTCCCCACACAGCTCTGCCAATGCCCCTCAGTCCTGCCCTGTAGCCCAGCCACCCCCACTTCTTGTCCAGACCAAAAGTTATTGCTCAAATTTACCTTCTCCAGATAAATGAAGATTGCATCAATTTTCACCTCCGTTTTCCTGACGAGGGGTCTCTGCTGCAGCTGAGATAGGAGATAAGAGAATTTCTGAGCTCCTCCTCCTCCCCCCAGGGAAGGGAGTGTGAGAGGGTCTATAGGTTTGGAGGGATGGTGTGAGAAGTGCCCCACCCCTGCCCTTATGTCAGGTTTCATTTCCTCAGGCATCCCCTCATGGAGAGTTTATTCATAGATTCCGAGTCCAGAATTTACCACTGTGACCTCAACACAGACCATAGAACATCCCCCAAATAATTCCTAGAGTTAGTTTAAACATTGTCAGTGATGGAGAACCCACCATGACCGCTGGTAACATGTTCCAGTGGTTCATTACTGTCACTGTTAAAAATGTGTGCTTTACTCGTGATAATTCTTGCAGGCCCAGGGAAGAGCAGGGTCCTGCCCGGATGCTCTCCAAATGAGCTGGGACAGTCTCCCCCTCCCAGGAGCGAGGGGCATGGATATGGTGTACATGGCTACAGCCTGTAAATCCTCTTTGCAGCAGCTGGAGCAGTTCTGGATCTGCCTGCTGGACATAAGCTCTGATTCACAATCAGGCCAGCTGCTGTTTGGTCTGACTCCTCGCCCAGCTCATGAATGCTAGTACTGCTCCAAACACAGGGGAGGGGAGGCTCCAAATTCCCAGAAGCTAGGCAGCCTGGGAGTAGTGTGTAGAGAGAGATCAGCGGTGGCCCAAGGTGGTACAAAGGCTCCAAGTGTTATGGAGGGTGCAGGAGCAGCTGAGTGAGGGCTGAGCAGCGAGTGAACAGAGGGGTCCCCACAGCTGTCTAAGAGCCTCTGTCTGTGGAAGCCCCCTCCCCGCTCAGCAAGGACAGATCCCACCAGTGATTTACCATCTCACCCTTCGCCATGGCCCCCATTCTGATGCCAAGGTTCCTTACCGATGTGCGGGAGCCCGAAGACAGACTGAATCCAGACAGCAGGGAGACCTCCACAATCACCATGTTAGAAGTGACTCTGCTCCCGATGTAGCTGGAAGTGGGGAGATGGTCAGACTGTGAGCAAGGGCTAAATGAGGCTGTAACATTTCCTCCCCATCAATCCTCACCAGCACTATCCCTCCTATGCACAGGGACTGGTGCTTAGCGTCCTGGCAGGGAGATGAGGCCTTGGCATTCGAAGATCTGGGGGCTAATGGGATCACCCTGCTCAGAGCTGCCCCATCCTCTTGGGTATCCCTCAGCGATTCCCTTCTCTGTACCTATCAGACTCCTCCCCCGGCTGGTTAAAGCTGCAGGACCCTCCCACTGTCTCACCCCCTTGACAGGCAACTGGTCCTGACCTTCCTCCCCATCCCTCCCTGCTCTCCTTTCCCCACATGGATAAGCACCCCAGCCCTTTGGCTTGCTTCGTTCCCAGCTGCCAAAGCTCTCTGCATCCCCCAGCCAGGTGGCCTGATCCTCTGCCCAGCTCTAACACTCCCTGCTCTGCTCCAAGCAGGGGCTGCGTCCCAGACGAGTGGTGTATACATGGGGGGAAATTGCAGGGTCACCTGACGTGGATTTGGACAGTGAGGAAGTGCTCATTGCCCTTGGCGCAGTCGATCAGCTGTGTGGTGACACGCAGAGAGAAGGTCATGGAGACCCGTGGAGGAGGCTCATTGTATCTCAGCACTGTCTGCAGAGGAGCGAGAGGAGGGGAAGCGACAGATCGGAAATGCCGTGCAGAGGGAAGGGGCAGAATTCCCACCCCCTAACCAGCAGCACTTCCCCCTTGTCTCAGACACACTCCCCAGTGACTCACCTGGGCGTAGACGCAGCCGCTGCCCTGGGCCTGCACTGAGAACTCCCCAGGGATTTCCGTTAGCACCGCTTGCTGCAGCAGCAGCCGGTTCTTGTGGGTGACCTGGAACTTCCTCTCAAAGCTCCTCTGAGACTTCACCGTCACTGTCACCTGTGCCAATGTGCTGAATGTCCGGGCTGCGTACTTAGCCAGGGCCTGCAGTGCGACCACTGTGTCCTGGCGAGGGAGAGACCGCTACCTCACTGTTTGTGTCAAACCCTGTGGGCACAGGGAGGGATCTGTAACCTGGGGGATACCCCCCTCCATTCCCCAAGCGCAGCGGGATCTGCACCCCTGGGTACGAGCGCTAGGCTTCTCCTCCCTCTGCCTGAGTACAGGGGCGCTCCCCAAAGGAATTAGCCCCAGGATTCACATTCTCTGTTCCTGAGTGCAGCAGGGGCCACAGCCCACAACATTAGCACTGGGTACATGGCACCAGCTCCCAAGAACAACCACCCCCCAAGGCACTAGCACCTGCGTTCACCCTCCCAGGCAGTGGGATAACTCCCCCCGGGCAAAGCAGTGCTGGTGTTTGCTCTCCCAGGGCCACAAGGTTCAAAAAAGCCGCCCTGTGTGGAGATTCACCTCCCAACCTATTCCTCTGCCTGAGGCCCTAGAGGGAGGGGGGCTCTGTCTCTGCTGGGAGCCGCTCATCACCTGCGTGGAAGCAAACCCTCCACGGGCGTTCTGCTGCCGAGCCAGCCAGGCCACGATGCCGGCAGCAGTGGCCATGTCCCCTGCGTTTATGCGTGGTTTGGAGAGGTAAGCCAGGAGCACATAGGCTGTCAGCTCAACATCCATTGACTGAGTCCTAGGCCAGAAATCTGTGGCAGCCGGGGTGCTGGGCTTGGGGCTCCAGTGGATTTGGCCTCCTAGGGAAGGAAAAAATAACACACAAGTTACCTGAGGGAAAACGCATCTCCAGAGATGGGGAAAGCCCTAGAGGAATCATCCCAGTCATCCCCGGGGGCCCAACCCAGGATTGCTCCCTACAGTCTGTGCTCTGGGGATTTGTCCAGTCCTAGATCTCAGTGTTCTGAATGATGGGCCTTCCACCCCTTCCCTTGAGGAAAGTTGCTCATTCTCACAGACTCCTCTGTGTTAGGAAGTGTTTCCTGATTGTCCAACCTGAAATGCCGCCCGTTGCTCTACTGCAGCCCGTGAGATCCACCCCCACTTAAAGGAGTCTTTAAGGTGCCACCAGACTCCTTGTTGTTTTTGTAGATACAGACTAACACGGCTACCCCCTGATACTTGACCCCACAATCCACTTCCTCTTCCTTCTTGGTGATCACACTCTTCACATACGGTAGCCTGTTACCATGTTCACTGTGACTGTACAGCCAGCCAGCAGGAGACCTGCTCCTGGAAGTGCTCCAACAGCCCTAAATATCCTAGGAAATCAGAGCGTTTGTAATCAGAGGGGGGGCGGTTCAAAAGCACTCAGCCCTGGCCTACCTCTGCTCCCATGGAAGTCGGTGAGAGTTTTGCCATTTGCACTTGCGTGTTAGGTTTTAGTGCTGAGTATGTCTGAGCAGGTCTAACTCCTGGATCCTGCAGTGCAGTTAAAGGCCACGAAAGCAGCCTCCTGAGCCCCTGTTCAGTCCCTCACAAAGCAGCCTGCCTGGCTTTACAGACTTCAAACCCCACAGGGCTTGACCAGCGCTGCTGCTGCCGACTGACCATTCACACCGCACTGGGCAGGTGTATGCTGCTTTTGCTCCCAGCAAATCAGACGACAGTCTCTGCCCTGAAGAGCTGCCAGTCTAACCTAGTACCTGATTTGATGGCCTGTTCATCCAGCTTGTACAGCAGCTCCTGGGTCACCTCATAGTCCCCGGCCAGGGCGAAGGCGTAGGCCAACACGGCTTCCGTGTAAATGTTGGTGACATTGTGAACGGCGTGAATGAGGCAACGTAAGGCGGCCTGCACCATGCTGCCCTGTGCAGGAGAAGATGACCACACAGAGGTCACATCTCAGACAGCTGGTATTTCTTTATCTGCAGGCACGTACAAACCTGGGGACAATTGCACTAACTTCAATGGGCTTACACCAGGGATGAATGAGACCCCTTGAGACTGCACTGGCACAACAGCTACACTGACACAGCAACACTATGGGCCAGACTCTGATCTCTGTGAAACGGATGTAACTCCACGAATGCTACACTTGTGCAACAGAGCAGAATCTGCCCCACTGAGTGGACTTTAACTCTACACCGCAACAGCTCTACAATGTGCCTGCCCTGGAGCTGCACCAGGACTCCTGCATTACTAACCCCCACTGCTCTGTCACACCAGACCAATTATGCTGAGTGTGAGCTTCCTCCAGGCAGTGCCTTATCAACACCTGGCCTGGCAGGTGCCAGCAGTGGAACACCCTCAGAGCCCTGCCCGCGTGGTGCCCAGCCATGGAAACGGTTGCAGCAGCAGTGTGAGCTTCTCTAAAGCAGTGCCCCGTCAGTGCCTGCCCAGAGGGATTCCAGCCCGCTCGGCTTCCTCACAGCAGCGCCCAGCTGGGGCCCTAGAGGAGGAAAGTGAGAGATGGGGGATGAGGCGGGCGGGCTCACCTTCAGTGGCTGCCCCAGCTCCAGCAGTGCCGCGGTGATGTAGGCCCCCAGAGAGATCTCATCATTCACACCGCCCTGTGGGAAGTACCAGCACACAGAGAGATGGGAGAGTGGACACACAGCACAGGTTAGCAATCAAATGTCATTCTAATGGGCGTGTCCCCTATGGAGAGCCCCGGGGCCTAGTCAAGACCCATTTTCCTATTTAAAGGAGTTTCTAGGGTTGGGGAGGTGTCTCCTTGGGGTGTGTCCCCTGTGAGAATCCTAAGGGATCTACCCCAGACTCTGTTCCCTATAGGGCTGGTGAGAGGAATCCCAGGGCTGATCTCCCAGGATTCTCCTTGGCCCCCACAATCCTTTGCAGTCACAGCGTCTGCCCATGTGTGCTCAGTCCCCCAGCTCTCCTGTCTGGCTTGGCTGCTATTTACCTTCATGGAAGAGTGGAAGAGTCTCCCTTTGTTGGTAAAGCAGCCGCTGGGGAGCTGGTGAAGCTCCAGCCATTTCAGGGCATCTTGAATGTTCTTATCATCTATGAAGATGGATTTTTTGGCTTGTCCAAAACTCTTAACCACAAATGCCGTCAGCCTAGGAAGGTGGGGGTGGGGAGGCATGGGGCGAGACAGACAGACACAAAAGCTTAAATTGCTCCCCAGCAGAAGCCCATTGAAAGTGAGAGGTAGAAGTTCCCCATTTTGGCCCATCCAGCTCTTCTCTGTTGGACTAACTCAGCATGGCCTCCCTACAGCACATGTCTAGTGCTTTGTCCAGTCTAGTTTGAGATGTGACGGGCCCTTGCTTTCTTCTCCTGAGAATCAGTCCCCACCTCTTACTACCAGGAAGAGTTCCTAATCTTCAATCTATATTCCCCCTTTCTTAATTCCATCCCATGATCCCCAGGTAGCCCGTCATGCCGCAATCACTAATTCCTCTCCCTCCTTCTTGTTTATGTCTTGCAGATACCTGTGGGCAGTTGTCTAAAGGGACTGGGGGCGGGGGGTGATTATGGCATCACAGAGCCACGCCAAGCAGATTCAGCAATTTCCATTTCTCCTCCACCCACTGGATCATTTTGGTTTCTCTTCTCTGAGCTCTCTCCAGTCCGTCAATGGCTTCCTGCCCCTAGGATGCCCAGAGCCATAGAGAGGGGCACTAGCTTTCCCCACCCCTGCCCTGCTCTGTGGGGCAATGCTTCTGTATGTGCCACCCAAAACCACACTGGCCATCTAGCAGCCTTATCACATTGGCAACTCCAATCTAATCTGCTCTCATTAGGTCTTTCTCAGCGTCACTGCTCCCAGTGAAGGCATGCGTGTATCAGATGATCTTTCCCCAGCTGTGGTAGCAGGCATCTGTTCAGGCTGAGCATCAGAACAAGGGAAGGCACCAGCTCTTACCACGTGTTCCCCTCTCTATCGTGCTCCCCAAAGGCGCTGTAAGCACCATGTCTGTGCTTATACAGGAGTTGCCTCTGGTACCCTGGGGAGAGAGGAAAGAAAACTCATACATAGGCGCCGACTCCGTGGGTGCTCCGGGGCTGGAGCACCCACGGGGAAAAATTAGTGGGTGCTCTGCACCCACCAGCAGCCAAGCTTTCCCCCCCCTTCCTCCGCCTCCTTCCCTGAGCGCGCCGCGTCCCCACTCCTCCGCCTACCTCCCAGTGCTTCCTGCCTGGCTGCCACCAAACAGCTGTTTGGCTGCTCCGGGAGGGAGCGGGAGGAGCGGGAACGTGGCGCGCTTAGGGGAGGAGGCGGGGAAGAGGCGGGGCTGGGGTGGGAGTTTGGAGAAGGAGTTGGAATAGGGGCAGGGAGGGGGTGGAGTTGGGGTGGAGACTTTGAGGAAGGGGTTGGAATGGGGGCGGGGCCTCATGGAAGGGGTGCAGTCGGGACGGAGCTGGGGGCAGAGTGGGGTCAAGCACCCACCGGCGGGAGCAGAACTCAGCACCCATGAACTCATATACTGCACAGCAGTGCCAGTAGTGACAGGGGGTGCAGGAGAGGGGCAGGAGGCTATTGGCACAGCAGGTGCCAGGTTGGATGCTAGTGGAGCTGGGCTCAGGGTACTTGCCGCTGCGCAGGAATCCCGTTGCCCTCTCCCTGATCTCCGGGGTCAGCTGCCTGGTCTTTTCCAGATACTGCAGCACATAGATGATGGGGGCAAACAGCACCATGTTCTGCTCCCCACAGCCACTGGGCATCTGCACCAGCCGGTCCAGGTTCTGCAGCGCCGTCCCCATGATGTCACCTGCCGGGGCGGAGGGGAAAAAAACCTTCAGTGCAATCTTAAATGCTTTCTTGTGGCTGATCATTCAAAACAACCTGGGGTGCCCTGCCCAGTCCGGATCTGACAGCTCAATCTTTAATTACCAGGATGAGAGCTCTGGCTGGAGGGAATGCAGAAGGGGGACTCATGGGAAGTTATGGGTGTTTGGCAAATGTCTAACCTGGAGAAAACAACACAGGTTGGATACAATGTGAACCGACTGGAAACCTTTGCCACAATCCTGCAGTTAAAAAAGCTGCACTGAACTCTAATTACAATGAGCCCTGCTTGTAAAAGGACACCAATGGGGCTGTTTCTCTGGCTGTGTTGACAGGTGACCAGGTTACACAGGGAGAGTAACACAGAGGCACTTTTGCAGGGCCTGAGATTTTACTGGCCTTTAAGGCAATCAGATAGTGTTAGTAGGTAAGTGGCAGCTCGGGTGTCATTCTGTTTCATCACTGCAGTTGCCTCAATCTTTTATCAGGCCAGATCAGAAGCACTGAAATCCAAACAGGACAGTAGCTGTTCTCACCTGACTGGAAGTGGAAAATGCTGTAAATCTGAGGGAGGGAAAGCCTTGTTCTCTGTTATATCCCAGGGGCTTTCTTAAATTAAGTCTCTTATAGTGCAGACAGGAGCCCCGACCATGACTGCCTCGTCCGGTAGCAGCCCTGTACTGGGTCACTAGGCAGCACAGTCTATGAATGAAGCCACAAGTCAGAGCCAGAGAGAACCTCAGGGTCTGGCTGTGTCCAGCAGCCTCAGTAAAGAATCCCCTTCGTCTTCAGTACAGCCGAGGCCAGTCTGTTCTCCACTGCAAGGCTGCATTATAGCTGTGAAACTCAACACGGCTGTGAGCATTATTGAGTATATCCCAGCCAGGCTCCCAAAGTCCTGTCCCAGCCGGCACTGGCTCATTGTAGGCCTTGGCCTGCATTCTCTGGGGGCAGCCTCTTTGGTCCAAAGTCCTGCTCAGGAAGGTGCAGGGGATCTTCCCCCAGGACACTCCCTTCCCCTTTAAAGTTGGGGTGCCAATCTAGAACTTCTGAAACAAGGTGGTTGGAAAATCTTGCAGAGATTCACTAATAAACAAGCATCAAATCTTTTGAGGCTTCCCCTGTCACTAATGGGACATGACTGCCCAGATCAGCACCTGTTTGTCTGTAACAGGGGTCAGTGAGCTCACACACTGGGGCAACTTACCCAAGACAGAGATGGTAGCTCTGGCTGATCCTTTCACTGCATTAGCAGGGAGGGTGAGGGACACAGGGTCTTTGACTGTATTTCCTGATGATCACACGTTAAAGAAACAGCATTAGAAATCAAGCTGTAGGAATCCACCCAAAGAGACGAGGTGGTAAGCAATAAATCAGAGGTGTTCACATCTTGATCGCCCCCATCATCCCGGCCAGTGCAGTCCACTCTCCAGGGCTCTGGCTAGTCCCAGTTTTAAAAATTCCCCAGTGATGGAGCTCCCAACACTCCTCTGGGGGAGACTCTTCCAGCTTTGTTATCATCCTGTCTAACGTACCTCCCTTTGCTCATTTTCACCTGGCTAGCCCCATTTATTCCATCACATCCCTCACCAACAGCCCTTAATTACTTGTTGTGATCCCCGTTAGAGCAGTAGTTGTAGATCCTGCACTAACTCTTTACAAGGCACTGGCAGAGTGACTATGGAGATAAAATGGCATCAGAATATGAAAGCCATTACCCCAAACTCCAAGCATATAGATTCAAGTTTGGTCACCACTTGGCTGGGCATCTTCCTGGGAAAAACCTAGAATGCTGCAGGGAGGGGCATGGGGGACTCAATGGGGGAGGGGTTCTTCCCTCTGAGTTATCACTGGCCTCAATGCCCCAGTGTGGTGCTCGGGGGCGCTGTGCTAGAGGTAACTGGATGGGTGGCTCAGCAGAGGGCGCTCTCTCCCCAGGTTGCGTGGTAGACGCAGTGGAATGCCAATGGGAGGGATTATTTTTTGTCTTTTCCTGTCACGCGGAATGAGAAATACAGTTTTACATATTCCTTTATCTGCCACCCCTGCACACCAGTCCCATTCCCTGCCCCCAATGAGTGCAGGGACAAGGCTCCTGAGACCCCTCCGGTGCAGCCCTCCTACCTCCTCTAGGGCACAGCAGGCAGCTGTGAGCCTTCTCCACGAGCACTCCCTCCGGCTGTTGGAGCAGAGACAGGGGCATTGGAGGGGACAAACAGGGTTACAAACAAGATTTCCAAACAGCCGCAAAATCCATGTGTGATTTCGGGTCTCAAGGGGTTGTGCCCGAGCTGTCAGGAGCTTTACCCCCATTAGCCTCGGGCTGGGGTCTCTCTCCTTTATCCCCAGAGGGCTGGGCTGGAGCCGCCCACCACAAGGACCCCAGTGTTCCAGTCACAGTCAGGTCAAGGGAACAGGAAGAACAAACCTAGAGGGAGGCAGCACCCTGGTCTGTGATCACATGCCGGAGCTGACGTCTGATGGAGAATGGAGGCGAGAAGAGCACAGATGGGAGCGTGGGTATGGCGTGCAGGGTGGCATGGGAAATGGTGCCACGGGGAGGGTATAAGCAGGAGAGTTAGAGGAGCGCTGGGGACAGCAGTGACTGGTGCAAAGGCTTTGGGATGCTGGCTCCAGCCAATGGCACAGAATGAGAAGTTTGTTCCCCAAACTCTCCTCTCCCCTTCAACTAGGGAGATGGGGACAGAGGGAAGCCTGGCCTCATACTGACCCGGACTAGCAGGGGTTTGATCAGTGTATCCTTCCGTGGCATTGCTGGGGGGAAGGTCCTCCTGCCTCCACACTGTGGCGTGTTGTCCATCACCACTGTGCTGACCGTTATATTCACCGCCCCTGTCAATCAAATTGAACAGTGTCTGTTTCTCACAACTAGTGCCAGGCTGAGGCCATGTGCCCCAGCTGACATTTTGCTGACACTGATCAGGCGGGGGGCTGGAAGGTCTTACTCTAGCTGGTCCTGATAGTCTGAATGGTCTCATTGGCCTGGATCGGCCAGCTGGTCTAGTTGACTAGTCAGGATTGCTGACCCCTGGTGTAAGTGACTCAGTGATGTTACACCAGGAGTGATTTTGGCCCATTAAGAAGATCACTGTAAATGGCAAGTGCACTTCAACGCAGGTGGAGAGGGAAGACTCAGCAGCTCCTTGGAAACTGGAGTCCCTCTTTATTGACAGGCTGGGTCCAGTATGGCAGCAACAATGCGAGCTTGCCCTGCATGTACCTGTGTGCCTCTCCGTGCCCCAGGTCAATAAGAGTCTGCCCCACCTTCAAGGGACATGAGAGAGGGACTCCAAACCCCATCCACCCTGTCAACGGATGGGGGAGGCAATTAGTGCCAAGGTGGTTTTGTGTCTTGTCCCACTAGGAACTGGACTGAGAGCCAAGTGGGGACCCAGAGGTGAAAGGCTCCATATAACACTCCCCAGTCTCTCTGTGCCACCCAGCCCCTCTTCGTCACAGTCCAGTGGTGATGGACTTACTCGCGCCTCCGCCACTGTCCCTGCCTTACCCAATGTTGTGGCTGTCACGCTCCATGAGAAGGTTCTGGATTCTTCTGCACACAGGCAGTGGATGTACCTGCAGCTCCTGCACAGCTCCACCCGGAAGTCGGGGGATTTAGCCAGGGACACTTGGATCTGAGCGAGCGATAGAGGTAGGCAAGTGATTAGCACAGCCTGGAAAGCCCAGCTGCTGGATGCAGAGCTCTCGGGCACGGCAGGGACTGCTCCATCGGGCGTGCTGCCACGTGGAATGGCAGGGCACTCACCTGGATGCACTGCCGCAGGTAGTTGAAGACGGTGGCCTTTAGGGTGAAGGTCTCTCCCCGGACCACAGAGTATGGCAGCGTCACATCCACAAAGAAGGGCTGGAATGTCACAAGGCTCGTGGTTGGGGCGAGTCCAAAGCCCAGCCTGGCCATGCAGAACATCCCGGCTTTCCACTCAGTGATGGTGTCAGGCACTGTGACTGGGACGTCCCTGTTTCCAGTGGGACTGAGAGCGGGAGAGCCATCACATAAAGCAATTTAACCCACCACCTTACAAAGGAAGCAAAGCCAGGGTCCCAGGCTCAGTGTGTGCAGTCGCAATCCTGATATTATGGAGCAGCCAATAACCCTAATCTCAGGACAACTCTCTAGTCCATTGATATTAGCCCTCTTTAGGAATGAAAAAGAGATGGAAAGAGACTTCGTACTGGGCCATATTTGGTCCATCCCCCAGGCCAGGATGGCTCCCTACAGTCTGTTCTCCTAGGCTTTGTCCAGGGCTCATTTTAAATGTCCTCAGTGATGGAGCTTCCATCTCCTCCCTTGCGGAGACTCTTCTATAGTCCAGCAGACCCTCATTGTTAGTGTTTCCTGGTACACTCCAGATTTGTGGGTTCCAACCCAAACATACTGGGAGTGGGAGCCACACTTTGCATTCAGCTGGGAGTGTCTACCGAGTTGAGAACTTGGTGTTGAACCAAGTAGAGGATGCCCACTGAGTGGGGATGCTTGGTCTTGAACCAAAAGGAGTGTTTTTCTGTGTTAAGTGTGGTGAGAGCTGAACCTTGCTCCCCAGGTTCACAGCTGGGTTTTGGTTTGGCACATTACAAATATAGAGTTCAGCTACAAAATTCAGACCCAAGATGGGGGAATTCAGGCCCTCTCCACAAAGATCTTTGGGATCTTTGAATTCGGGCTTTTGCTTCCACTGCAGTGAGTCTAATCATGTGATCCACACTCAGAAAACCCTTCTGTTTCAAAGAGAAAGACCAAAGGAGACAACCCCTTGCTCTGGGACAAAAATAGGTGTTTGGAGTCAGTATAAATACATTTGATCTGCTCTCAAGAGTCAACAGTGACTCCATTGGTACATCTGGTATGTGGGTAGAAGGGACCTGCCATGATATTTATGATCAAAGACAAATGAATTAAATGTGTCTTGCTTGACTAAGGACAACAAAGGGGTGATAACTGTCTGGAGGTATGCAAAGACCAGGTAGGTTCAGGAGGCTACAGAGAGATAATGTAGGAGGAAATGTGATAGAAACTGAGCAAAGTAAGAGATTCTGGATGTAGATCAGGAAATATTCCCTAACACTTAGGATCTACTGACTGGGAGAAAACCTCCCCAAACGGAGCAATGGAAACTCCATTGCTTGAATCACCATCAACCAGGACTAGATAATGCACTGGAGAATGTGTTGTGAGAACAAACCTGTACTGGCTGGGACAGTGGAGGGACTGGTAAATCTTTTCCATTTGGGATTTTAAGAATTCTTACATCTGGCCTTTAATACAAATGCTGGGGAGAAATCACTCAGACTTAACAAGAAAGGGCACAGTTTCCCTTCAGCCCCCATGGCATTCCTCCAGCTGCCAGTACCTACCCGACAGAGATCAAATCCCAGAGCCAGGTTTCAGGGAAATACTGGCGAACTCTCCCTGGGATAGTGGATTCTGGAGGAGCCTCTGAAACAAAGAATACAGATTCCCCGTCAGGTTTTGGGCAGCTTATCCCCCTCAGTCACAGACTGTCCAGCACTGGGACGGCAGGTTCAGCTGGCAGAGGGAGGGTGCAAGGGCTGATAGTCTGTGAGTGAGGGGTTAGTCTGGCACTGGAGATGGAAGATTAAGGACAAAGCAACGCTTACTTCTGGAGACTGGCCCCCCATTAGTCTCTACGCAATGCCCCCAAAAGTGCCAAAGCTGAGAAGGAGCCCTGCCCCTCACTGACAAGTGGGTGCTGCACCCATTAGGGGCAGTGGGTGTTCCCAGCATGGGGCACATGGTGAGAGATGGCTGGCAGCTAGGCTGTCCCAAGGACCTGGAAAGAGGAGCCTGGCAGAGAGATGCACTTGGGATTGGGCTGAGGTGATGGGAGCTCCTTTGGGAAAGGAGGGGAAATGGGGAAAGGAAAGCTGCATTGTCCTAGGGAGGCTAGGGCCCTGGGGAAAAGAGAGAAGGGGAGGCCTCCATAGGGTGACCTTAGCAGAGGTTGCTTATGCTGTGCCTACCCATCAGCACCAGGGCACTGCCGGTGGGGCTCGGCTTTCCTCCCTTCACGCTGGGAGAATTGCAAGTGCCACTGTGATCCTCTGGTGGGCCCTGCTGCCTCAATGCATGACCAGTCACATCACTGCTCTCCTGCCATTGGCAGCCTACTGTGTTTGAATTCTGGGCCTGATCCAAAGGCCATTGAAGTGTCACCAGGGCCTTAACGCAGTGTCCCAGATGCACTAGGGAGGGAACATGGAGACAACTCCACCCGACCCTAATCTCCACCTCTTGGCATCACGCTTCTCCAGAGTGCTACCCCCACAATGGATCTGTGGTTTAAGTCTGTCCCAGTTCAACGGGATCTGTGCTCACTCTGTCTTGGTTTTGGATGGCTCTTTTGCTGGGAGTTGACTGCTGGGGTGTCCCGCTGCCCCCTCCCCCCTGGACTTCTGAAGGAGCAGAAAGAAAGACAAACAAAGGAGAAAGGAAAAGGGGAGAGTGGAGGATCTGTTCAGCAGCTTGGGGAAGAGGAAGGAAGTACTGAAAAGAAACAGCAGAGACAGACAGCCATGAAATGTTTGAAGAAGCCAGAGGGTTTAGAGAGTGCAAAGTGAATAGCTACAAAGGAAATCACTGTTACCTTGGCCAGCGGAGGCAGAGTTTTGAGAATAATTTGATAGCAACTGAGCAGATCAGGTAAGGTTAATTATAGTTATAAATTATAACACTTTGCATTGCTCAGCAACAAAGGTGCTCAAAGCACTTTGCAAACAATAATGATTTAAGCTTTATAATCCCATTGTGAGACAGCGCAGTATCATTATCCCCCTTTTACAGATGGGGAAACTGAGGCACACAGCGGGAGTGACTTGCTCAGGGCAACACAGCAGGCCAGTGGCACAGATGCGAAGAGAACCCAGGTCTCAGAACTCCCTGTGCTGAGGACTAAGCACTGGGCAACTCCCCCTTCTGGGTTTTGGCCTCAGCCCTGGTTTTCTCTCAGTATCCATTGGCCAGGCAGATGCAGGGATACCCATCCAGCAGCTGGAGGGAGGGAATGGATAAAGCTTACCCAGGATGCCGATGGGCCTTAGTGGGGGTGCTGTCGGCCTCTTGTCCACGGGATAATAGCACTGAGTCGGCTTCTTTATCATGAGGTTGGAAAAGATTTTCAGGCCTATGCTCTGTTACGAAGAAAAAGAGTGATGGGGCGGGAGAGCAGCAGCTGCAATATGGCAAGGTCAGATTCATTAATAACCGTGATCTAATCTGAGCTGCTGGGATCAGCCCTGCGTCTGGGGTGGTGCGGGGCTGCTCTGCCTCAGGAGGGGATGCGCCTCAGACTCCTGTTCCCCGCTTGCTCTGGGAGGGTGGCACATCACTGCGTCCCTTTCTGGGGTGCAGTTTACTTCCCCGCTTGGACCTGCCAGCTCCAGTGGCAGGCACATGGGGGCAAAGCCATTGCCTGCCCCCTCTCGGCACACTGGAAAGGAGTAGCCCATCCGTGCTTTGTGGCTGTTCAGAGGTCTGAGCCTCATTGCCCGTGATTCCCCTGCATGGCCTTGTAGGATCATGGCACAGCCTTGCCCGCTTTGACAAATCTATGGGCACCTGGGGCTGCGTTGCACATGGTGGGAGAGTGCCCACTACTGAGTCACCCAGACAACCTCCTGAAGGCCCCATTTGATTCTCAACCCCAAGCACTGACTGAAGCCTCCAATCCTCTCTCCTCATCAGAAGGGGGAGTCTCAGAGACTCGGATTGGCCATTTAATGTCCAGTGACTCCAGTCACCTGCCCAATGTGGTCGCACCGCCAAGGAGTGCTGTGTTCTACTGCCACCAATCTGAGGTGCCCACCTCGCCTGCCCTGCCCCAGCCAGTGAGTGTCACTGCCTCGCTATTAGTTGGGAAAGAGTAAAGAAGGGTAACACTTATCCCTGGAGGAAAATGATCTAGAAATCGGGAGTGTCCTGTAATGATGACCTCTAGGCGCTGCGGCACAGTCTCCCCAAGGGATGAGGTGGAAGCCACACACCACTTGGGACGCTAAAGCTAAGAACGGGGGAATAGACTGAAGAGAGTAAAGCTGTTGGGGGAGGGCACTTTCCCATTCGCATGTGTTTTCCCGGATGTCATTTCCATGCAAATTCCAGGAAAGGATCAGAGACAGTTACCCTGAAGAGGTTAAAGACATCCGGCTGATAGGGATACCAAGGCCTCCGTGACACCAGTGGTAATAAAGGTGGAAGTAGCACACATAGATCTGGGTATTCCTCAACTTCGTGGGGGTACCCATGGCGGTGTATGAAAGGGAATAACTCATAGACCTAGGGAAACCAACAGAACGGAAAGAATCAGGCAGGGAGGAGCAGGTATCTATCACCCTCACACCATCGCAGAGACAAATGTCCCACACTTGCCCCTCCCTAGCACAGAAACTCCCCTTCACCCTTCACCCCAGAGCCCCAGCTTTCACCTCCAGCCCCTTCCCCGGCAGACCTGCTGGTTCACAAGTCACTCCCCCTTTGTGTCTCCTCAATCCATCCCTGGTCCTGGGTGACCATGAGTCTGAGGGACAGATAGTCATTCACCGTTTGGTTGGTCAGCTCTTTCTCTGGCCTCATGAGGAGCACGCTCTTGTCCACTGCCCGGACTGCACACACCGAGCCAGAAGCCGCCTGAAGCTGGAGCTGGACTGTCGATCCTGGGAGAGTTTCTTTAGCTGAGAAGCCCATCTTCACCTTGATCAGCACATGGGGAAAGCAAGCAACAGTGGAAGAGAAAAAGATATGTTACCTTTATGGGCCTTCCCACCCCTCCATCTCCACCCCTCCTTTTTCTCATCCCCACTCACAGATGGCAAACACCCTCTCCAGCTCTTTCCTCTGCTCACTCACTCTTTGTGCCTCTGATCTGGCTGGCAGTGGGGCCAGTGGGTCTTTCCTTTCAGCCCCACCCAGTGTTCTGGTTGGGAAGGCATGGTGGCTAGGTCTTTTCAGTGGAGATCACCCAGACCTTTGCTCTTGTAACTCTGCCCCAAGGCTAGGCACAGCTAGCAGAGCACTGCTCCGTGCACTGAGACAGTAGCTGATCCCCACTTCACACTCCGAAGTGTCCCACAGAGGCCGACTCCCCCCAGGATTCACTGGCTCCCTTTGACGCAGATTCTGGGGGCCCCAAAGGCCATCTCTGACAGCAAGAGATCTCTGGGACAGGCAATGCAGTGATAAGTCCCAGGGTAAATGGCTCTACAGCACTGCACAACTGACCACATGCATCCTGATGCCTCGCTTTCCTCTGTAACAGCAGGTAGTGGCCATGGCTGGATGAAAGAAACCAGACTTGATGGTCCATTGCTCTGATCCAGCACAGTGGAAGGTGGGGTACTGCATTAGGCAGACTTATGGTCTGATCTGGTATAGGAAAAGGAGTGAGACCAGACTAGATGGAGCCGGTGCCTTGACCACTCTGGATACTCTCATACAGACTGGTCACTACTAGGTGGAAGCTCTGTGCCCCTGGGACCTGCGCTTTCACACAATGCTTGCACCCATTTTCTCCCCTCTGAAGATTCTGGGGCTCCGGTTTGCCCAAGGTGCACCAATCCCTCCCGGCTCTTTCCCCTCAGCACCACCCCCAGTTGCGAGTCTCACCTGGTTTTTGAAGCACATGGCAACATCAAACTGGATGCTGTCGGCTGCCACCCCTTTGCTGGGGAAGATGGCATACACCACTAATGAAGGGGCGGGCGTGAAGTCGGAGGTGAAGGTCAGAGGGATGGAGAAGGAGCCTTTCAGTGCTTGACAGAGAGAGAGAAAAAGTGTTTCCATCACAATTCCACCAAGATCTCCTCCTATCCCCTCTGCCTCCCTGAATGTCTAATGCACCCATCACTGTGGTATCGAGGCATCTCCCACTATCCCTCCACTCTCTTTTCCATGTCCTCCTCTCTGCTCTATCCTTCCCTCAATCCTTTTCAGTCTCTCTTCCCTTCGCTCCCTCCCCACTCCATCATTCCATCCTCAGTTTCCTTTGTCCCAGCTGCTATGATTTCTTCCCACAAGCCTCTCTCTCACCTATTGCCCATGTGTTACAGCTCTGCCATGGAACCAGGTCACTCAGAACCAAGGGAGATTTCAAGGGAAACCTATGAAACATCCATTGGCCCCCAGGAGCCCTTCAGGAACTGGCTCCACCCTCTAGATCAGCCCTGGGACCAGGTTTCAGAACTCACTGCTCAGTTTCCCAATCCGTATGTTCTTCTGGCCCCTAACAACAATCCCGGCTTTCCCAGTGACCTGAGGGAGGAGAAAAACTGGATGAACCTGCATGCTGTTATCCCCAGAATGCAATCAACCCCACCCCATGCACCCAAGTATAGCACACAGGTTGTACCCTTGATGGAACTGAGGCTCTAAGATAAGGGTCTTTTCACCGCTAGGACACTGGCTGATTCAGGGAGATCAGGGAATGGGATGAGGAGTCTTTCCCCCCAAGGGAACCAGTTATGAGTCGACTCCAGGTCAGGGGCAAGGGATGGATAGTGAGTGCGTCAGGGGATCAGGGTGTGGGAGATGGGGTCTTTCACCTCCAGAGAACAGACTCTAATCAAGCCTGGATGAATAGTGACCAGAAGTCATTCCCACTGGGTGGCTGTTTGGCAGCCTGTCTGAAAGGAATGAGGGGTTCTCAGTCCAGTTCCTAGTGAGAGAAGTATGCACATCCTAAAAACCCACCATGCCTATTGATGCTGAGTGGCCTACTCTCGGCAGCCTCAGCAGAGGCCAAGGATGGAATAAGCCACACAGACTGAACTCCTCTCTCACCCATGGAGATGTCCCCAGGGCCCAGCTGAGGGTCATGTTGTGGAGAAGTTTGAACTGCTGCTCCACATACTGCACCCAGAGGTCTCTGAGTGCCTGTCCATCTGGCACTTTCCCTCAGTGCCAAATTAAGTGGCAGCTACAGCATTTCCCTATAGGCTTCAGCTCGGCAACCCACCCCAATGTGGGCTGCTCTCCCCTTCCCCATACATGATTATCCCTCCACTGTGACTCACGTAGTAGGCGAAATCCATGCGGCTGGCTCCTTCTCCCAGGTCCTTCCGGCTGAGGGCAAATGTAACCTGGACATTCTTCTGCAGCCCACAGGGCAGCGTTCCCGGCAGTGGGTGTATCTTCAGGAAGCTCTTGGTTGTGACATGGAACGGCTGCAGGTACTGGTAAGTGTTCACATAATCAACGTTGATTTTCCCAGGTTCCTGCACCAGATCCTCCAGTTTGAATCTTCCCTAGGATAAGGTCACAGACACATAGAAATTAGGGATGAAGACCTGTACAGTCACATTTTATCTCCTCCTTCTCCCCAACCCACACCAAGGCAGTCTATGCTCCAGGGCTTTGTTCATGACCAGCTACAAATGTCTCAAGAGATAGGGCTTCCACCACTTCCCTTGGGAAAGGCTATTCCTAATAACTCGGCACTGCCAGAGCTGTGTGGGGAGCCCAGGACTGGAATAGCAGGGGGGCTGCAGGGCAAGACTCAGGGGTGTTGGCTGGGTTGTTTAGTTCCAAGTCTTCACGTTCACGAACACAAGTGTTGAATCTTCTGGACTTACCTCCAAAGAGACCGACGAGCTATTCCAGGCAGTTGTGTCCATGTTGAATGAAGCTCTCCCAGTGCCATCTGTGATGTATGTTTTGTTAAACCGTCGCCCCATGTAACTTAGCATGAGGTAAACTTTTGTGCTTTTCATAATATCCCCACGATGATCCTGTAGTTTAATCTGGTTGCACCACAGAGGGACATAAAAACTAAGATCACTTATCTCCTTTAGTGTCCTACTCATCAGCATCCGGCCCATGACTAATGCACCTCCAGAGCACTGATTCCAATCTAGCCCCAGAGCAGGGGCACTGGCTGGCTCAGGGGAATTGGAGCTGGTTCTTTTCACCTCTAGGGCACTGGTTCCAGTCTGGAGCCACGTCAGGCAAAAGGGATATTAAGCTTTCCCACCTCTAAAGCAAAGTATTCAGCATCAGCCAAGTTGAGAGTGGTTGAAAATTGTCCACCCTCAGCTATATGGTGGCCTGTGTGAAAAGAGTTGGTGTGGGTCAGTCCAGTTCCTATTGGACAGGGGTCCAACCGCATCTGCTAATGGCATTAATTAACCCCTTTGTTTGACTCTCAGCAGACATCAGAGGTGAAACTACCTAAGCAAACTGGGGAAGGGGGGTGGATGTGGCATGAAAATGCCCAACTCCTGCAGAGTGCAGAGAGCAATAACAGCACAGGAAGACCCTGGTGTGAGGGGACATGTCCCCCACAGGTAGCTGTACCTCTGGAGCTGATGCTGAATGAACATCTCTGCCAGCCCAGTGGGAGTACATCTAAAGCAAGGCTAAGGCCCATTGGCAGGGGGGAGAGGGAGGGAAGCTGTATGCATAGTGGGGCCAAAGAGATCTTGTCAGCTCTCCACCAGGTGTTGGTTCAGCACAATTTATCAGCCACTAAATTCACTTGCAAACTAGGGGAAGGAAAGAGAGGGGGAGAATCACCTTCCCTCTGTAGGGGACTCCAGGGATGTAGTAATCATCCAGCTTCTCAAATGTGGCAGTCACCGCTGTCCTGGAGATGAGGAATTGGCTGGAGGCATTGATTTGCACCCCTAAGTGAAAGGGAGAGAGGGTGAGGAATGTGAGCTAGTGAAGCTGGCACCAGGGAATGACTCCACCTAGAGAATGGCCCCTGGTTATCCAGCCTTTGTTCAATTTCATTTCATTATTCCTGTAACCCCCACTGGGAGCCTGCTAAACAATTCCTGCTTGGCGTGTGTACCCTTCAGAGACATGGAGACTGTTGGCATGGCGTGTTTCCCCAGAGTTGTCAAACACACCTCTGTAAAATCACTCCCTACATCCACAGCCACTCCCAACCCCATTGTGAAGCAACACTGCCTCAGAGCAGAGATCTCTGCAGGACACACACAGCCCAGAATGCTCTCTGGCTCTCCTGATGCCTTGACGCAACACTCTGAAAGGAATGGACAAAAAGAAGGATGAAGAGCTCCTGATCCCCTCCCACTCCATTGGTGCGACCAGTCTGGAAATACCTCCATCTCGGTACCTTCCCTGTACCATGTGCTCCCACATGTCTCATGCATCTATGCTCACCTGTGCCGTCTTCCACCAGAGAGGCCTCTGCACTGAGCTTGCTGTCATACTCGTAGGAGGTGAGGTTAAAGACTGCCATGCTCACAGAAGTGGAGAAGCAGCCCCGGCTGGTGGTCTGGAAATGGAAAGGGTGCATGCATTAGCTGTGCCTGGGTGGAGGGGCTGTGGAGACAGGAAGGAGTTACTGGGCCACACAGGCCTTGTGCAACTATTTCCCATGCTACAAAATGGGCAGGGCTGCTGCCCTCTCCTGTCTCTCCCTCTCCCTGACACCTCTGTCTCCACAGTGCTCCCTTCCTACCCGCTTACCCTCTCCGTTCGGGCTAACCAGCTCACCTGGCCACTGTACTCTTCACAGATATCTGTGCCAAAGTGTCTTGGAGGCCGCTTGTACCTCCAAGCTTTCTGGCACAGGGTCACCCGGACGGTGCCCTGCACTGCTCTCCCATAGGTGTACCTGTGAGGAGCAGGGCAGAGGGGAAAGAAAACCAGGAGAGAAACACTAAGGAAAGATAGAAATATTGTAGAGTGTGCAGTGGCATGAGCACTGTGCTCCTCTATGGTTGCCTCCCTCCTGAGGATCTCAAACACTCACAAATGAAACCTCCACTGTGAGGGAGGTCAGTACCATTATCCCCATTTTACAGTCTCTTCTTCAGGGCTTTTCTCAGTTTGATTTCAAATAACCCAAGTTGGGGCTTCCACACTTCTTGGGTGGGGGGACGATGTCACAGACTAGAAACTCAGTGATAGGAATGTTTCCTCATTGCCCAGCCTGAAATTTACCCCTTCGCTCCTGGCTCTCCCCATTCAGTGCCTTCTTGAATATTTTCTCCCTCTCCGTGGAGTTTACACCATCCAAGTAGCGATGGAGCGTTCACACATCCTCCTTCCCCCCGCCCCTTAGCCATTGCTAACAGTTATGGCTCCACTGAAACCCACCCCGCTCCACCTATGAAGCAAATACAATCAGCAGAGTTTAAGCAATAAGAAGTGGTGTGTTCTTCCCAAACATGATGGTGCGTGTTCCTTCACCTCAAGAAGGGTCTCTCTAGGCTGGTATGCGTACCTCACCCTACCCCAGCTCTTTCCAGGTGGGCATGTGTATCTTCCCAGGGGACAGTCTCTCCAGCCTAGCACAGGGCTCCCCACTCCGAGTGAGGACCACTCTCCAGCTGGACTCCTGTAGATCTTCCACAGGGAAAGACAATGGCTTGGATCTTGCACTACCCAGTGAATCTCTTGGTATCTGAAGAGGCACCCAATGTTTGCCCCTTCTCCTTTCCCATTTCCTTCCTTTGATGGACTCAGGGGAAGGGGGGCTTGGGGAAGGGGTGTGTGACCATTGATTAGCAGCTCCCTCCCCGCAAAGCAGCCTCCTCACCTGCCGCACACACGGAGCGGGAAGGTTTTATCCAATGCGTAAATGTGAATTGGCCCCTCAAAGAAAACCTCGAATTTTGGCAGCACTAGAAGGAAAAGCCAGAGAGAGCAGGTGAAGAACAGGCTGCCAGGACATAGGCTTAGGGAGGGGTCTCACAAGAGAACAGGGTGTGTGGGTGTATAGGGGGGTGTAGGCAAGGAGTGAATGAACAAGGGGAGGAGTATGTCCTATAGGTCACTGCTGGGATCCCTCAATGAAATGGTGTTGGAGGAATTTCCAGCACTGCTGTCATACTATTCCAGCCCAAGTATTAACTAGGCAACTTGGTGAAGTGACATTTCAACTTGTCCTGACTATGATTCCCGCATCACCCCATCAGGTGCGATCCTCCCCAGGTGTGACTCCTCCACTGGCATGTGATTAATCTTGGCTCTCAGATGGTATATGATCACTATCCCACTACTCAGATGAAAATGTTTTGCCTTCACATTTTTTTGGACATTAGAAATACAATCAATCGATAAGAGTTTCCTCTCCTCATATCTCTCCCCTCCACATTTTATCATACCATACTCCTTGACACTAAAGGTACTGGAAGCTTTTGTGCTGGCCACGTTGATGGTGTAAGTCCCCAGGGAAGGTTCATCAGCTAACTGGAAGGATAGATCCACAATGCCCTGCCTCGGCCGCACATCGAGCCATTGACCAATCCGGTTACTGTTGGGGTCCTGCTCTCGGAGAGAAAAAAAGGCAGCTAACCTTAGCACTGGCCTACTTGCTTATTTAAAAAGGCTGAGTCCAGAACTTTCTAACAATTCTAGTTGCTTTTGCTCATTACGTTCTAAAATGGTCTGAGTTGTGAAACTCAAAGTTTTAAGTCTACTAGCTTTTTTTTCTCATTAAAGTCTATTCAGCCACAGTTCATAACACAAAAATTGGTAAAGGTTCCAAGTTTCAGAGGAGCCTAGATCCCAGAACCCACAAAGTTATAAAGGTTTTAGTTTCTTTGCCCATTAAGTACTAAATAGGCCTAAAATAAAGTTCTACCTTATTGCTGCTAATTTTAAAGAGCCTAGATCTTATAGTATATGAAGTTTTAAAGCTGAAGTCTTCAAAGCTTCAGAATTCTATTCCATATTATAGCTTAAAAGGAGACTATTAAGGGCCCTTACTTCTAGAACCTCCCACTTTATCTAGGAATGAAATTCAAGAATCAACATAGGTTGCTTGAAGCTCTAGAACCTACCCATTCATAAAAGATTGATCATGAGGTTCTGGGATGTCTGCTGTGAAAAGTGACTGGACAAAACACACACACAACCTGTCCAAAGGGAAATATCTTTAACTCAATACTCAAATTATCTATGTATGTATCATGGAGCATCCATCACCATGGTATCTAGGTGTTATGAGATACCCACCTGGAGTTCTATCACAGAGTACTGAAAAGTAAACAGATAGCAGGATTAGAAAATGTAATGACCCAGCAGACAGATATGTGAAAAATGCCATTGTCACTTAGCTAGTTACACATGCTGCAGCAGCATTGCCATCCCCAAAAGTTAAAAAATTAGTCCAGCCCTCTCCCAAAAAATCACGAGATCGACTTTAAAATTCATGAGATATTTTAAAGTAATAAAGGTTGGGTTCTTTGTCTTTGTCTTCTGGTTTCTGAGCCTTTGGTGTGCACTTGCTTCACATTTTCAAGCTTTTCTCTGCAACAAGGGCTAGAAACTTACTTTTTTAAAACCAAATGAAAGCTGATGTTCTCTTACAATATCATTCCAGCAGCTGAGGCTTTGAGAGAAGCACTCAGAGACCACGAGACTCACAATAAAATCATGAGCGTTGGCAACACAGCATCAGTAATGGGAGAGAACACCTGGCTCTAAAATCACTGGCTTCACAGGGAAGGGTTATAGTGGGTATTTACTCTTCCAGCCACTAGTGAGGGGAAATGGTTACAGAATTATAAACACAGGAGCAGGTGCGAATTACTGGCTTTGGATCTGATTTCTCACTGCCTTGCACCATCATTTACACCTGTGCAAAATGAGTATTAATGTGGTCTGAGGTGGAAAGGACTACAAAGGATGCAAAGGACTACACAATGTGCAAGGCACAGGAGATTCAGGCTCTATCTGTATGTATGAGTGAGCATGTGATAGCAGCCTCTAGTGGATGGCTCGAAAAGAGGACATTTCCTCCTCTTCGGATCTGTGTTTGTACAGAACCTAGCACAATGGGGTCCTGCCCCATGACAATAATATAAATAAATATTAGTAATGTTGTTAGCAGAAGAAGCTCTCTTTGGGCTCAGGTAGTAGAATCCGGAGCTTTTCAGAGCTGCAGGACAAGAGTTCTAGTCCCAGCTTGCTGTGCATGTGATTTGTATAGTAATTATGGCTGAAGTCTGCAGACGCTTACACAGGCTGGCATGTCCTCTTTGGTAGGGGAGTGTGGTGCAGATCTCTGGACTATCCCGCAACCAGCCAGAAAAGAGAGCTGGGATACATTCAATAGAGAATCGGCATTTCTGAGCCGCATGCTGGGGAGTGGCCATGTGGTGATTCAGACAGCATTGGACCTAAGCCTCAGCATTAGCAGTCGGGCACCAGCTCCCATCCAATGTTAATAACAGTTTAGAGACTGTTACCTTGAGGGGTAGGGCCTATTAGACCTTGTGTACATTAATGGAGAAAGAGACAGACATGACTTGGAATTGCCAGGGAGTGGAGATGACTGGAGGAAGGGCGGGGGATGTGGAGTCAGGAAACTTCCCTTTGTCCGCTTGAATGTGCCTTACCTTGCTGTTAAGGGGAACAAACTCCTCATTCAGAGTCAAAATCCGAAACTTCACTGAAGGGAGAAAAGAATATTGAAAGAAAAGTTATGAAGATGGAACACATTCAGAAATGGACTTCAGTCCTGCCCTGCAGCCCCTGCTAGTCCAGTCCTGGGCTCCCCACACAGCTCTGCCAGACCCAGGAAATTCTACCATTTGTACCCCACACCCAACATTTTTGTCCCACTTCCTCTGACAATTTGCGAGGCTTATGGGTCGCAGTCTGTCTCTGTTATATTTTCTCCTCAGTGAAGCCTATAAACAGCTATGAGCTAAGCTCAGGTGGAGGCCTTCAAGCTCCTCCTTTTGAGAGGTGAACAAGAGTGGATTTTCCCCAATCCTTAGGCCCTTGCATGTCCCCATCTCCCAGCTAATTCCTGCCTAGACCCTAGTGTTCTCCATCGCTGACTGTATGTATCTCCAGACTTTGTTCCCCCGCCCCCAGGCACCAATGTGTCCCCTGGCAGTCCTGAGGCCCTGCACAATATCCTCCATCCTTGTGTGCCTGTCTCCCCACGCTGTACATCCTCCATGTGGTCTGTCTTCCCTCCCACCCATGTGCTCCCATCACATGCATGAGCACCCCAAATATTCCCCAGCCCCCATTGCCAACCACAGGGACAGGCCACGCAGCTGATGCTCTGTGGCCAGAGCCCCCAGCAGAGGGTGGAGCAGCTCAGGCACTGACTGAGGAAGGACCAGCAAGTCAGGCCTCCCGCCTACCTGCTCCCCACCGTTGCTTCTTCCAGCAGGCAACACGTACAGCAGCTGCCTCAGGCCTGTGGGGACAAACGTGGGGCAGCCCTGACCAAGCCCGGAGAGCTGCAGGTGTGATACACTCACAGCTCTCACCTTTCTGCCCTGGCGTGTAAACGGGTTTGTCCGTCTGGACGAAGGTGCTGCTGTCACCCCTGCGGATCAGGACCTTCTTCTCTTCCTTCACATTGAAGTAGCGGCCGTTGGAGATGGTCAGCTGCACGGTGCAAACCTCCTCCCGGCCCCCAGTGGGAGACGGGACCTGCACACGGAGAGAGGGAGCCATCGTTTGCTCACTGGGGAGAACCGGGGGATGGGAAAGGAGCGCAGCGCATTCTCCCCTGTCCCAATGGTATCAAAGCAGACGATCTTCTCCCTGCTCCCTGGTGTCTTGCGTCCAACTAATTCCCTCCCTGCCGGGAAGGACACCTGCCACTGATGCAATCCGTTCTCTCAGTGGCCAGGGGCTCCGTCTGCTGGAACAGCGAATGGTGCCTTTGTTCTGCTCTTGGGTTTGGGCTGTGGAGCCCTGGCAGGTGTGTGAACGGCAGAGATGTTAGCGGGGGGGGGGGTGTTTGCCCTAGTGCAGGAGCAGCCTGTATGATGGCCTGTGCACTGCCTGGTCTCACCAGTGTAATGAGTTGTGGGGGGCTCACTCCAATCCTTAGCAGGACACCACAAATCAGCACTAACTGGTCCCCCTCACTGGCCATCTCTGTATGGAGATCAGTGACTGAATGGCTCATGGGGGCTGAAATTCCCCCTCACTCGTAGAGATGGTTTAGGACAGAGGCACATGGGTGGTGGACATGATATGTAGGAAGCACCATGCTTTGCCTACTCAGGGATAACCAGAGACCACCACTCCCCAGGGCTGCCAATTCAGACCTTTTAAGGCCAATAAATGCCCATCAAGGAAGAAATCAGGGAGAGACGAGAACTTAAGGCAAGACATTTGGAGAGGTGAATGAAGAGACACAGTGGGGAAAAGCCAAGATGGCCAGAGCTTCCTTAATAGGCAGCGTGCCAGGGGAATTCTGCTGTTTCTAGGTCACGTATCTGGTACTAAGGGCAGCATGTCAGACACATTTCACCTCACCAAACAGGAGCATTACGATGAAGCCACACAGATAAATGCAGAAACAGAGAAGAGACTATGCAGGCTGCCATTTACCATCCTTCCTGGCTTTTTTCTGCTTCACTTTCCCTCCTCCTCCTTTCTCACCTTCCCGCATCAGTTTTACTTTCTCATTCTCTGAATCTTTTCCTTTCTCTTTCTCTGGTGAGAGAACCTATGATGTGACCAGCAGCCTGGGAGCTGTCAGCAGTGGGAGCCTGGCTCGTCCCCGGGAGAGCTGCTCACCCAAAACTTGGAGCATTCCAAGATCCTGTTGTTCCGGATGACCCTTCGGAAGAGGACAAGGCTCCTGGACGCATGCACAAGAGTCAAGGCCACTCGAATGGGCTTCTCCACCCCTCTCAGGTCCAAGCACACTCTCTGGGCCGATGGGAAGGTCAGTTCAGCTGGGATAACGATCAGGTATCTCCTGCAGGAGGCACAAAGAACAGAAGAACAATTCAGTTTATATTAGGAGGCTCACCCTCATGGGAACAAATGGGACTAATGCTATAGGATCCATGTGACAACTTTTATAGGGATGGGGGTGACAACATCTATCAGATTGGCTGGGAGAGAGTATAACAATGTCTATAGGATCAGGGAGTGGATTTGACAAATTATGTAGAATCGTGAGGGGAATGTGATAAATTCAATAAATTCAATGAGGAGCAAGCCGCCAATGGAAAGAAAACAGGATCTCGCCCTGATCTCTGCATCTGTAGGTGCCATTTTTATAAGTTGCCAGGAGGTGCTAGACCCCCACTCTGCCCCAGGCCCTGCCCCCACTCCACTCCTTCCACCAAGCTCCCACCCCACCTCTTCCCCTCCTGCCCCTGCCCTGCCCCGATCCATCCCCTCCCCCAAGTGTGCCCCCTTCACTCCTCCCCCCAGCACCTCCTGAACGCTGATGAACAGCTGATCCATGGTGGGTGGGAGGCGCTGGGAGGGAGGGGGAGGTGTTGATCAGCGGGGCCCGCTGGCAGCTGGGAGGGGCTGGGGGAAGGGAGAGGAGCTGATCGGGGGGGGGGCCGCCAATGGGTGCTGAGCACCCACTATTTTTTTCCCATGGGTGCTCCAGCCCCGGAGTACCCACGGAGTTGGCACCTATGTTTGCATCCATTCTCTGAGGAGTCTCACCCTCAGGGGCGTGTATGTGATCATGGGTGAGTGCAGGAAGCTCTGTGGGCTCGGGGGCTGTTGGAGAGGTGAAGAACAAATCCCCCCATCAAGTGATGTGTCACATTTTCCATGTGCCAAACTACACCTAGGTGTAAAATACAAAAGAAATGACTCCTTGGTGGAAGGATGATCTCCCTGCATGATTTGGTGGGGAGAAGGAGGGAAAAGAGTCCAGAGACTATTTTGACCTCAAAGGAGAGAGAAATTTAGGCAAACATTTTGGGGGGATCAGCCCATAATCTCCTAATTCCTATGGGATGGTGATGGCTGCAGAGGCAAATCAGTATGTTATCGGAGAGGTGGCAGATAACTCTGTGATCTCCAGGTTATCAAAATCCACCGTGTGGTGAAGTTGGAACATATCCCGAGCAAAGATGGAAGGACCAAGCCCTGCAGGTACGGTGGGGAGAAGTGGGGAAGATGCTGTATGGCTTAGAAATGCAGCTCACCTTTTTTAAAAAAGAAGATGGAATATCTATATATCCCCTTTCCCTTTTAAGTCCATTTTTTAACCTTAGGTCAAACCCTAAGGTCTGTACTAATTTCTTACTCTGTCACTGGCAGTTTTGACACCAATGGGAGTTTTCTCTGAGCAAATATTTTGGGATTTCATCTGTCTCATACCATCTTCCATCACAGGAGCTCAAAGCACTTTATAGACATTAATGGATTTAGCCTCACAACCCCTTGAAGTGGGTCACAGAGTCAGGGCCACTTGGAGGTGGTGGCAGGGCAAAGGGGTCACAGCACCATTCAGGTTTGGCCCGGCCACTCTTCTGTCATGATGGGGGCCGGTCTGGGCCAAATTTGAGTGAGTGGCTTTGTGGCCTGGCACACAGGATTGCAGCGCCACTTTGGATTGGCCCAGCCATCCCTCCGTCATGATGGGGGCCCACCTGTGCCAGAGCTGAGCAGCTCTGCGACCCCATGTGCCAGATTGCAACATCCAGAGCAGAGAGCTGTGCCCTGCCCTGAAGGACAGGAGCAGCCACTGCAGGGTGCTAGGTGGGCTCGCTCTCCAAACCCTCCTGCCCAGAGCCTCCCCTCAGTGGTTATGTTTTGGAAGGGGTGTGTGGCTCAGTTTCAGATTTTGCCCCAAGTCCCCAGAAACCTCTGTGCGGACCTGTCTGGAGTTTAAGGCCAGAAGGGACCACCAGATCATCTAGGAGGGACCAAGGTTGCATCTGTGCCCAAGGCCCCCACAATGACAGGGAATTGATTCGATGAGATATAGCCACGTGATCCTAGCGGGCAATCCATGCTGCAGAGGAAAGCAAAACAAAAAGCAAAAACCCAAGGTCCCTGCCAATCTGACCCAGGGGACAATTCTTTTCCGACCTTAAAAATGCCGATCAGTTAGACCCTGCGTATGCGAGCAGGCTCCATCTGCCACACCCCTGAGATAATTCTCTGTACCTCCTCAGAACCCTGCTCCTACCTCCAGCAGCATTAACTCCGTCTGAGAGACGGGGAAACCAAGGTGGAGAAGTGACCCACCCAAGGACACAGAGTCACTGGCCAAGCCAGTAGAGCCAGATCTCTCCAGACTCCCAGCCTATGCATTAACCACAAACCCACAGGCTGAAGTCCTGTGTTTATCCCTCAGGAAAGGCAGCGCCCCGACACTGGGACTTGATTCTGCCCTGGGGGCAGAGGGGAGTCTCCAGGCCCCATGCAGTCCATGGCTTCTCTGCTTCGACTGCCACCCACGGCACCAATCAGTGCCAGCAGTATTGCAGGGTTTACAACGTAGACACCTCCCCTGTTTGGAGCAAGACTGAGAGCCACCAGCACATGTCACACAGGGGCTACTGCTGTATCCCTTTGGAGCACAATACAGTAGCACAGGTGAGGGGCCTGCACAGCTCTCCTGGCATAGAGAAATCACCTGCACCTGGGACAAGGGAACCATCCCCAGTGGGGCCCCGCTCCCTGTTGGAGTCCTAGAAATCAGAGCTGGGGACAGACCTAATGGGCCTGACTGAAATGTTCAGGTCTGGATCTAGATCCAAACCAGCCAAAGTTCTGGGGACACTTAGACCTGGGGGCTTGGCTCTGCCCTTATAGAGATAAGGACCAGTTGTGTACTTCCAATCCAAACCAGTCCCAGAGCTCTGGGTCATTCCAATCTCAGGTCTGATTAGGACCCATCTCTAACATCTGGACCATTCTCCCAGGAGCCAGCTCAGGATTGTTCAGTCTATTCTCCAAGGCTTTGTCCAGTCCTAGTTCCCAATGTCCCAACTTGCAATGAAGCTCCCATCCCTTCCCTGGGGGAGATTCTTCCACAGTCTCACAGGCCCTGCTGTTGGGCAGTATCTTCTGGTCACCCAGACCCAAATCCTCCATCCCCCTTCCTTTGTTCAATGTCATCCCCTTTACTCCTAGGTCCTCCCCCCTCAAGCTGCCAACCCCTCCCTCCTTGGTGTTGCAACTTTCCATATACCCAGATGATCATCACATTTCTCTGATATATTTTAGTGGGACTTTCTCAGGTTGGTAGGATTTGGTCCTATAAGATGGGGCTTGTAGGATGTTGCAAACCACCCCCAAGCCTGTCCCTTCAGAGAACGGACAGGCATGGTTGCTGCCTCCCTCCTGTGACATCTTGGTCCCATTGACCCCCTCAATGTTACCTCTACTGATCAAGTATTTCAACATCTCTTACGGTTGTGCCACTGTCACCATGGTGTAGAACATGCAGCTAAGGATGATGGGAGCCCACATCTTCATGGGAGACCCGTGGGGAGCACAGGGAGGTGGAGTGTCTCAGGATGGAGGTCAGGAGAGAAGGGAGGCTGGTGATGAAGCTTGTTCTCTCATTCGGAGAACTCCAGACCTCCTGTGTTCTGCTGTTTCTCCCCGGGGACGGGCAAGCGGAACAAGAGTCCAAGGGATCACCTGTCTCTCACTCGCTCCAGTATTTATAGTCCCCCAGATCCAGGGGTGTATCATACAGGATGCTCCCCAGCCAATCCAAGCCTTCCTGGACTCTGTCCAATAGTCACTGCACCCCTCTGCTTCCCACGCCCCCGCACATCGATTAGTGTCATTCAGACAAATTGGCTTTTCACCCTGTTGAGCAGCTGCAGATTTCACGTTTGCTAAGCTGACCCCACTCGCTGTTCCGCTTGCAACTTCTGTCCCATTGTTTTGCCTTGAGATGGATCATCATGAGTCCCCTCTTGCATGTACACTTGGCTGGATTTCATAGCGAATGCTTCTGACCATACCACCCTCAAATCCTGTGATCCCATCAGCTCTCATGTGCCAAGAAGGTTCAGGGCCTGCTCAGGATTTGTATGGGAGACCAGGTGTTGCAGAAAATGGGCAGCCAAGTCATAGGTGCTCCCTGAGTCCTGGAACAGGGAGTTACCCGGTTTCCCAATTTTGCACCAGTCTGGGGGATGAGACTGGAAGACAGAGCAGAGTCCTCCCTCGCAGATCACCCTCTCTTCTAAGGGCACAGTGCACTGAGTCCATGAGCTCAAGTTTCACCTCGTCTACTCGGCGCTTCTAATACTTCTGCACACATCAAACTTGATTATTGAGCAAGGCTCCATCTCTCTCCCAAGAAATAGGCATTCAACAGATAAAGTAACTCATAGCAGAGTTGGGTATAGAATCCTGGGCTCTAATACAGCAGAGCTCAGCCATGCTGCCTTTTCCAAAGAAGCAGCCAAATCCACCACATGTGCTTTGCTAGCCTGTCTAGCATCACTACTCCACACTCCACTCTGAGAGCTAGGAACAGAACCCAAGAACCCTGATCCCCAACCTTCCCCTGCTGTGTAACAAGGCATCTAACCCACTGGCAAAATGGATCACACTCTTCTCTAGTGGCTGGTCGCCATAGAGGCATCTATTTGGGGACTGAGGCCCAAGTCCTCAAAGGTATTTAGACGTCTAACTTCCATTCCATAGATACCTAAATACCCATGGGGATCTGGGCCTGAATGTTCTAGGACATCGCTAATGGCCTACAGAGTCTTTCAAGCATCAGTTTGAATCCAGCCCAACAACTGAAGGGTGTTCCCATCTAATGGATGCTTAATGGCCACTTTATGAGACGAGTTTGGCGGGTCTCAGTTCCAGTTCCCACACTGCAAACTCAGCAGCACACTGCACTGATTGTCTGACTCAGCAGAGAGACTGACCTACCTGTTACCCATGGGGCAGACTCCTGCTGTCAGGACTGAGGAGTGCTGGCAGGGTGGTGTGCGTGAGAAGCTCGCCTTGTAGACAAACAGAGAGCTTTCTTCACCAAGGCTGCCAATTTGCTGCCTCCATCGGTATTTAATCTACATTGTTTTTAAATGGAGATTATTACATGCAATGTATGTCCCTGTATGCAAATTAGCTTATTACATAATTTTTCACTCAATAACAGCATCCCTAATTTTTTCCCCAAAGGGTGGCAACACTGTTTGGTATCCTTCAGCATGAAAATTTGGTGATAGAACTGGACCAGGACCAAATTCCCAGCCCAACCTCTCCCAAATTGTAGGATGTTAGAAATTCCATCCCCAGCAGTAGGATTTGGGGCCATCTCTGCTTTATGTGTCTGACTTGCCTTCCAAAATACTCTTGTTATATAAATTCCTAAGCATCAGACAAAACTTCTATAGTGTGCAGGGATTAGAATACCTAAGGGTCACAACATCTGCATCCATAAACTTCCCCATTAGGCAGCTGTTGAGTCTAATCTTGTATATTAGCCTAACAGCCATTTAGTTTTGAAATGTAACCCAAAACTATCCCAAGCCACCAACTGAGCGCTTGAGTGAATTAGCCACTGGGAACATTTTTTTTTCTTTTGACAATAGGATGGGGAGACTGCCACATGACAAAGGAAATTGGCACATTTTTGCCCTGCTGCCTAATTTGGTCATAAAACCAAGATAGACAGAAGTCCTGTCTAGCTGCATATCACTTTGCCCAGCTGAAACTCTGGCTCTGATAACTGTGGAAAAGGAGGGAAAATGCACCCTGATAAACAAAAGAGCAGAAACAGGAGCAGGAACAGAATCTTTCTCCCTGGTGCTGACTCAAACTTAAGGTACTGTACATGGTCCTCACCCAGCACTGGCAGTGCCTGCCGAACCTCCCCAGCTGGCATTTAGGGGGGCGGGGGTTTGCAACAGATCCACACCATTGGATCTGTTTCCATGGGAAAAGCCTGGATCTCTCACAAAGATACTAGCTACTATGATACTAGGTGCCCTAGAAATATTGTGGAGAGAGAGCTGTTCTCAAGAGCTGACCAGATACCGTGCATCCTGAGATCACTACCCATCATGCTGACCAATATTGTCTCATTGTTTCCTTGTGCTCCCCAGTTGGTCTGTCAACCTGTACCCATCTGTTGGCAGCACAGAGCATATATTTGAGCAGCTCCGGCTCCATCCATTTGAGGCCAGGGAGAATATATACATTACAATACTGCATTGTCACAGAGAAGCAATGTTAGCTGTGTGGTTTTGCAGGAAAAGCTGTGAAATATTTTTAAGTGTAAGCGAAAAGCGGAAGAAGAGAATCCCAGAGTGCTGGATTTGCCTCTGCATTGCTCAGAGATTCTGGCTCTGGGGCTGAGTCAAGAGGGGAGAACACACCTGGGTAAACAAAGGAGCAGGAACAGGAGCAGGAAGAGAGCTCCCTCTGGAGCTCAGCCAACCTTCTTTCTTTCCCCTCCTGGGCTTTATGGGCCCTTACCCCAGGACCGGCAGCCCCCAGCTGTTGTTTGTTTGCATGCAGGGTGGAATCCTGGGCGTAGTGGCTTGTGTCTGCGAGGTTAGGAAGATTTTCAATAGTTGCGCCAACAGCATGTCCTGCCAATGGATCTCTCCACCACATTACAAACAGCAAAGCTAAAACTCACCTCTGATTACAGGATTTAGCAATTCTTCTTCATTTGCTTCATGATGGGGAAAGTAGGAACTGGAATTTGACTCTGAAACTTTCCACCCAAAACTGGACTTTAACCCAGAACTGAAATCCTAACCCGAAACTCCAGCCCAGGACCTTTAGCTCAAAACTAGAACTTGGAGCCCCAGATTTTTAATCCAAGATCTGGACCCCAGAACTTTCAACACAAAATTCAAATCCCAACTCTGAGCCTTTGAACCAACCCTCCAATCCAAAGCCTGATCCAGGACTTCACACCCTTTCACCCAGCACACTAGTGTGGGGGCAGGCGGTTGGGGAATGGGAAACAGAGAAGCTCTGAGGTGCAGGGACTGCGTCTTCACAGCCAGCACAGTGGGGCCCCAATCCTGACCGGCTCTGTGGATGTTACTGCAATACAAATAATTGGCTGAGAGAAGTGAGGCCCAACACTCAACTCAGTGGCATGTCTCAGTCTGTCTGTAATCTGATTTCCACTAAAATCACCCTTTAGCCACTCTGGATGCAGGGTGAGCAGTGACTGCAGGGTTAGGATTCTGGAAGAGGGTTCAGCTAGCGTTAGTCAGCCACTGCATGACTTGTCAGTTCTGTCATAAAAAACAAAGTGCCCTTACACCCCACTGCCCTGTGCGCAAGTGCCCCAGCCAGTCTGTGTCACCGTTCCTGACAGATCAGTCATCCCTTATTCCACCCCTCCAATATACTCCACCCACCCAAATAACAACATTTTAAAAGGAAGTGAAAAGAGATGGTTACTTCCCTCGACTGTAGCTGTTGTTCTTTAAGCCGTGGGTACAGACGCATATCACTCAGGTGTGTGCATGCCCACTGCACCAAAGCCAGAGAACTTTGCTGGGCAGTACTTTGCTTGTGTCCTGTGGCCCTTAGCCCCTCTCCTGGCTATTGAAAGGCAGCGCCGTCATGACTGAACATCAAGAGTAGAGACCCTGATGCAGAGGGGACAGAGGGTGGGTCGTGGAATACACGTCTGCACCCACATCTTGAAGGACAACAGTTACAATACAGGGACGTGTGACCCTAAGAGCACCCCAGTGCCAGATGGCAAGGGACTCCCTGGGTAGGTACCAGTGAGTTTCAGCTGGCCTGACATGCCCCGTGTAACCCCACTCACTCTTGTCATAATCTGTGCCTAAAATGAATTATGTAAGGTGCTATATGTTAATTGGTGACACACTGGTCATTATCATTGTGAAATGTCTGTATTAACACTATATAACACATTCTGGATACTCAATGTTACGCTTTAAAGTCTGTGAACAAACAAGGAGAGAAACCGGTTTTTCCCAGACCAGAGGGAAGGCAGCTATCTACCTGCCTCCGATGTAAATTAAGCATGGTGGAATCAAAACAATGGAAGCCTCATTTACATAGAAATCAGCAATGGGATGGAAAGGCCACAGGAGGGGAAGAACATCATGACGTCATCCTGCCTCTTGCAAGAGATACAGTGAACTTTGAGAGAGAAAAGCAGAGATAGAAAGCCATTTTGGCATCTTTCACCTAAGATGACAAAGGAATTGAGCACCCAAGGGGGTGGTCAGCCATCTTGCTGGGAGGAAGTCTGGTAAGAATCTAACCTTGTAGCAAGACTGTAATTTTGTTAAGTCTTAGTCACAATGCAATGGGGGCCACTCATCACTAGGGCACCTCCTCCTGGCTGTACAGGGGATTAGCTCCACCCAGTTCTGACCCCACCCCTTCCATTGTTTGCTCTTCTGGGATTTAGGGTTGCCAACTGTCTAATCAAACAAACCCAAACACCATTGCCCCATCCCCTTCCCTGCCCCTTCCCCAAGGCCCCACCCTGTTCACTTCATCCCCCCTCCCTCCATCGCTCGCTCTCCCCCACCCTCACTCACTTTCATTGGGCTGGGGTAGGGGGTTGGGGTGTGAGAGGGGGTGCAGGCTCTGGGCTGCGGCCGAGGGATTCGGAAGGTGGGAGTGGGCTCTGGGCTGAGCCTGGAGCAGGGGGTAGGGGTGCAGGAGCGGGTGCAAGCTCTGGGAAGGAGTTTGGGTGCTGGAGGGGGCTCAGGGCTGGGGCAGGGGGTTGGGGTGTGGGAGGGGGTGACGGATGCAGGCTCCAGCCAGGCGGCACTTATATCTGGCGGCTCCTGGGCGGCAGCGCAGTGGGGCTAAGGCAGGCTCCCTGCCTGCCCTGGCCCTATGCCTGTCCTGGAAGCAGCTGGCATGTCCCTGTGGCCCCTGGGGAGGGGGCCCAGGGGTCTCTGCATGCTGCCCGCACTCCGAGTGCTGACTCTGCAGCTCCCATTGGCCGGGAACTGCAGCCAATGGGAGCTGCAGGGATGGCGCCTGCCTTCGCCCTGCTGTGCTGCCACCTGGGAACCGCCTGAGGTAAGCGATGCAAGGGGGCTCAGCACACTGCCCCCTCCACGCGCCGCTCCCGGAAGCGGCCAGCACGTCCCTGAGGGGGCAGGGGGCTCCACGCGCTGAGCCTGCCTGCAGGCACCACCCCTGCAGCTCCCATTGACCGCAGTTCCCGGCCAATGGGAGCTGCGGAATCGGCACTTGGAGGGGGGGCAGCATGCGGAGACCTCCTAGCCCGGAACATGCTGGCCGCTTCCGGGAGCGGTGCGGAGCCAGGGCAGGCAGGGAGCCTGCCTTAGGCCCGCTGCGCCACCGGACTTTTAGTGCCTGAAATCTCCCAGGTTGGCTTCAGTAGCCTCCAGGAGATAGAACCCGATTCCGGGAGACTCCTGGCGACCCTACTGGGATGCCGTGTGCTCCCTCTTCATGACTTGGCTTTTTGGTCAGGTCACTGTAGCAAGGTGGAGTGGCCTCCCTCTGATGCTGACAGGGAGAAACCATCCCCCAACCCCTGGTGGGCAGTGCCAGGCCAGGCCCACCCCTCACCCTGGAAGCAGAGGATCAGAACAGGAAGTATAAGAGGCAGGGCCTCCAGCTCAGTTGAGAGGGAATCAGGGAAGGAGTTGGATGCTGCCGGCCCCTGAACCAGTGACTGACCTGTATCAACCCCTATCACTGGAGGAAGAACAGGAGTACTTGTGGCACCTTAGAGACTAACTGAGGTGCTGCTGGAACTGCTGGCAGTCGAGTACCCTGAGGAGCCTGAGGGCCTGTGAGTGACAAACCCCTACGAACAGGTAGGGGTAGGAAGTAGCCCAGGGAAACCAGACATTAGTCTGGTTGTGGTTGCTGAAGCTACGGTCAGCGTGTTTCGGCAGGATCCCTGATGACCCAGTGGTGGGATTCCCTGCCACTGGGATCTGGTGGAGTAATGTGGGCCAGATCTCCCTACCCCCTGCTGCCAACCCCACCCCTGGGGTGGCAGCCTACCCACCTTAGGCTGGACAGTCTGCATTTTCCTGCTTCTGCTCTGCTCCACCCAGAGGGCTTCAACCTGTTTGTTGTCTGCCCTAGCCAGGGAGCTGGGCCATATATTTGCTCTCTGCCCAACCATGGACCTGGGCCTGCTTTTTTTTCAGACTGCTTTTGCTCTGCCCCACCCTGAGGGCTGAGCCTGACCATGCTAATTCCTTGTTGATCAGCTCTCAGCTGCTAGGTAGCATAGCGAGATGGAGTGGTTCCACTCCCAGCCACTACAGTCACTATATGTGTTTCCCCTTCCAGGAGTATCCAAGTCTCTCCGGACTGACTGTCCAGTTGCCTTTCCAGGCCATTCTCTAATTCACGACTGTGCCACTTTCTTCAGTGGTGGCTAGGGGAACCCAGGCTGCCCACTACTCCAAGTTCCAGCACAGGGACCCTCTGTTCAGCAACCACAATCTGCTTATCCTAGACCCCATTGCTCTTTCCCTATGCTCCAGCCTAGTTTTCTCCTCTGCCTCCCTCCCCGGGTTACCAGTCGGGCGCCCTCTGCTCCCTGTGGCTATTTCACCCTTTTTTCAGGTTCTTGATATTGCAAACACACCTCCCGTCTCCCAGGCAGTGATTGCAGACTACTTCCTCTGCAGCCCTTTTCTGCGGCCAACTTCCTGGCTTTATACCAACCCTGCCTGTTCCATCTCAGGTGAGCTCCATTTTCAATCAACCATTCAATCCCTAGCTCACCAGTAGGTGCAGCCTATCCAGTTAATTAACCTAATTTAACCTACTCTGCCTTGTGTGGGGTGAACACCCCACCACACACTAGAAACGTTTTTCACTTTTATTTCTTTGTAACCATTTCTGTCTTTATCCCTTATACATGAACTCTCTTAAAACCTCCCTTTTTGATTAAATAAACTTGTTTTACTTTTATTTTAAATCAACCTAGTGCTGTGTTTGACTTAAGTAATTATTAACGCCAGTTAAAGCAACAAACTGCTTTTGTCTCTTTATAGGAGCAACGGACCTTATTACTCCTCTGAATGTTCCAGACATTTCAGGGCAGATGGCATTGGGGAAATTTGGGACTGGGAGTGTGCTGGGGTCACTTGGCTAGTAGTGTAATGAAGGCTGGTGGATACCAGAGTGTGACTTTGGTGTAAAAAGCAGGCTGTGGGAGCCAGAGTTGCTGAATCAGGGCTGCTCAACACAGAGACACTCAGTGCACGCTTGTCTGCTGGCTGGGAGTGTTCATACAAGGAGCTACAGCAGCAGAACATTTTAAAGCACTCAGGGTTACAGGACAAGCAGGGACACAACCTCTCACTGGTCTGAATTGCATCCCAGAATATGACAGTAAGTTACCATCTTTTCTTCTTCGAATGGTTACAAATCTGTTTTCCATTCAGATGACTCACAAACGGTATCAGAAGGAGGTGGGACTAGGAGTCTATTTAAAGAACAACTGCAAGACTGCCTTCCCAAAATCCGCATCAGAGCTGGACACAGACGTAATAGCATAGTTTTGGGTAAAAGTATGTGGGGGAAACCAAGCAGCAGCCTTGCAAATGTCCACTGTCATACTGTATTAAGAGCTTGATCCTTTGGGGGACTAAGGGCTGTGCTGCTGGGTGCAAAAGACTGGCAAAGTCACCACAGGCTATGGGCCTCTGACTCCAGGAAATAACATCTCATCATCAGGATCATCACTGAGCCCAGTTGGGCACTCTCATACTGCTATTTTATAGCTTCTCAATACCTGAGCTCTGATTGACTCAGTTCTCAAATTATGACTATTTATGACTCTGCTTACCATGGAAACTTACCCTCCAGCTCATGGAAAAACACAGATCTGCCCAGTAACTACCAGTACTTGCTTCTGGATGGTTCTGGGCACTTCAGGTAAATGGCTTTGTCTTGTCTCCTTGCATGAGAGATACAAACAAACTGAAATCCAATAATTTCTCATGTCTCCCTCTCACTCTAAAAAATCAAATACTGCAGTGCAAAAGCATGTGGGTTACATGAGCAGAAGTCTTGGATTGTTGTTAGTTCTTTTGTTTTTCTGGAGGTAGGCATGGGGTGGGGGGTTATGGAACAAGGGAGAAGGAGCAGAATGTGCAACCAGAAAGGAGTAACACCGGTGTCAAAGCAGGCCACTGTGGGCAGAAGAGCCAACATCCTTCAAAGAGCAGCTGCTAGTGTTGATTTTAACACCTGGGAACTGGAGGGAAAAAACTGCAATGGCTGCAGGTCATAAAAAAGAACCTATTTTGGAACATTTTCAGGAAATACCTGTACCTCTGGGCAAACAAGGAACATGTGCCAAATGTAAACAATTTGACAAAGAGATGCAAGGCCTGGGTGTCAGCATGAAACATCATGAACAATGCTCCTCAGAAGGCAATGACTTTGACGATGATGATGTAGACATGTCTGAGCAATCTGGATCAGCTGATTAGTAAACTTGTTTTTGCACCATTCTTATGGATGGTCTGCAATGTCTTACTATGTTAGTAAATAATAGATTTGTGGTTTTGGTGGATTACTTATGAATTTTGAAATGTTTGTGTTCAAAATATAATTGGCATGTGTAACATTACCCAGAGTCAAATCTGGACTGTTGGACAGTTGTGTTCCCTCAGTTCTCCAACCTGGGTGCCTTTTACACTGGTTTGCTGTGAGAGCAACCACTCCTGGCCTGCTCACACATGGCCTCCAGCATATAAATTACCCTCAGCTATACTGCAAGAGTGCTCCAGCCAGCCACCCTTGAATTACACTGTAGAGCAACACCAGCAAACTCCCAATCCCAGACTTTCCCCCAGAAATGTGTATCTTGTACGGTCCAGCCCCTCCTGGACAACACAAGCTCATATAAAGTCCATCATTTTATTAATAGAAAATGATATGCACAAATCCTGTTATCCCAAATGGAGTTTCCCAAACACTTCAATCCAACACACACTGGTTAAGATAAAAGAATAAAACAAGTTTATTAACTACCTAAAGATTGATTTTAAGTGATTACAAGTAATGAGGCACAAAAGTCAGAATTGGTTACAAAGAAATAGGTAAAATGAAATAATAGGGAAGAATAGCAGCCTTCCCTCTCCACTACGTCCTGGCCAAAGGCCCAAGGGGGAAGGGCTGAGGAGAGTCTCAGTTCCCTCTAGCTGGTACAACAGACCAGCCTCCCCTGAGCCACTTCCTACCTCCCCTGTTCTCTTCTCAGTTTGGGGCATGGTCATGGCACTCTGCTTCCCTTCCCTTCCCATGGAGGGTTGCTCAAGCAGTCTCAACTATGCAGATAATCAGTCGGGACTTCCCTGCTCCCTTCTCACTATCCAGTGATTTCCCCTTGTCAGGGAGAAGGGGAAAGAAAAAGGGGTCAAACCCTTGGCAGCCCGGTCAGGTCTTGCCCACAGTCCAGGCCCTTCCTCTGTGGATTTCTCTGTCCCAGATTATACTAACTGGCTTCCTTTCTGCAGAGCGCCTCTCCTTTACTCTCCCACTGCTTGATTGCCAACGTCCCATTTTAAGCAGGCCCTCCATTGGCACATGCTCTGCAGCTGCTGAGGGAGGCAGCCTTCTTGGCCCAAGTTTGCTCCATCCCTCCCCCCCCCCCCGCCTTTAGTCTTAATGAGGGGATTTGTTAACCCCAGCACCTAGTATTCATCAGTTACATTTTTACTGCTACTGCTGGACTTCTGAAATGACTTTATTGATCAGTATAATCAAGCATCCTAGGTGAAGATTTTCTGTCTAAAACTAAACTTTTGTTTTATAAGCCATTGATGAATTTTAACATTTAAAAAAAATGTCAGGCTATCTGGTATGTTGCTAGAGATAAGGATTTAATTAGATTTAGGCAATCTTTATGATTTATTAATTATTTTTCCATAAAACTGGGGCTAGAATAAATTATATCATTTAAATAGTGGTACAAACGGCTGCAGTAGGAGGAATCTTTCAGTTACAATCTCATTTTTTTTAAAGCAGTGCACTGAGTAATAAGCAGTGAAAGAGAGTGACTTTTTTACCATTTTGTTTCAGGGTCCATCTTAGACATAAGGGGTCATGAATGTCCCTCGTCTGCAGTGCCTACAACTTCAGAGCCACCTGTTGGTACCAACAGCAGTGCTGCAACTAAATATATATCAAAAAGTAAACTACCTGTATCAAAATAAAAAGATTTTCTTCATCATCCAGTAAAACCGTAGATGAGTTCGTAGTCAGGACCAGCAAATTCCAGCAAGACTCCATAGATGAAGAGATTGCTCAGTTCATTTATGCAACTAATTCTCTCTTTTGTCTTGTCCAGAACAAATATTACATTGACATGGTTCAATCATTATGCCCTGACTACAGTCCACCTGGCACAGCAGACATTGCTGGAAGGTTGCTGGATACAGTGTATGAGAATGAAATTGAACAGTGTGCAAAACACATTGATGGGAAATTTGTTAGTCTGAGTTTTGAGGGGTGGAGCAATGTACACAATGATCCAGTAATATATGCTTGTGTGGTAACAAAAGATGGGGTTCTCTATCTCGGGGAAACAATTGATACACCAAGAAATGCCCATACTGCAGAATATCCAAAAGTAGTAGCAGCAAAAGCTATAACAAACTGTGAACAAAAATTCAAGTGTCAAGTGTGTAGCTTTGTCACAGACAATGCGGCAAATGTAGCAAAGATGAGAAGAAATGTAGAAGAAGATAATGAAGGGAACCTGAAACTTATAACACATGGATGCAGTTCTCATTTGATGCATCTTTTAGCCAAAGACTTCTTAAGTACAACTTGAGGAATAAACGAAAATGTTGTTGAAATTGCAAAATACTTCCACAACAACCACTTTGCTTCAGCTTCACTGAAAAGAGCAGGAGGATCCAAACTAATTCTCCCCCAAAATGTATGATGATGGAATTCAGCAGTTGACTGTTTGGAGCTATTTATTAAGAACTGTCCTATTCTGATGATAATTTATGAATTACCTACTGGTGAGCTAGGGATTGAATGGTTGATTGAAAATGGAGCTCACCTGAGATGGAACAGGCAGGGTTGGTATAAAGCCAGGAAGTTGGCCGCAGAAAAGGGCTGCAGAGGAAGTAGTCTGCAATCACTGCCTGGGAGACGGGAGGTGTGTTTGCAGTATCAAGAACCTGAAAAAAGGGTGAAATAGCCACAGGGAGCAGAGGGCGCCCGACTGGTAACCCGGGGAGGGAGGCAGAGGAGAAAACTAGGCTGGAGCATAGGGAAAGAGCAATGGGGTCTAGGATAAGCAGATTGTGGTTGCTGAACAGAGGGTCCCTGTGCTGGAACTTGGAGTAGTGGGCAGCCTGGGTTCCCCTAGCCACCACTGAAGAAAGTGGCACAGTCGTGAATTAGAGAATGGCCTGGAAAGGCAACTGGACAGTCAGTCCGGAGAGACTTGGATACTCCTGGAAGGGGAAACACATATAGTGACTGTAGTGGCTGGGAGTGGAACCACTCCATCTCGCTATGCCACCTAGCAGCTGAGAGCTGATCAACAAGGAATTAGCATGGTCAGGCTCAGCCCTCAGGGCGGGGCAGAGCAAAAGCAGTCTGAGGCCCAGGTCCATGGTTGGGCAGAGAGCAAATCTATGGCCCAGCTCCCTGGCTAGGGCAGACAACAAAACTGTCCTATTCTGATGATAATTTATGAAGAAAATGGTGACAAAATAGCCGAACATCGGACTAAAGCAAAATGTAGAAGATATGCTGAATATACTGAAACCTATTTCCATAACCTTTGACAAACTGCGGAAAGACTGATGCTGTTGAAATTTGGAAAGAATTTCAAGAGACACGGAAGAAAGAAATACCCAACAACACAGTTAAATTACAGGTAGTAAAGAAGCGGATGGATCAAGCACTTACTCCACCTCATTTTCTTCCCAATATTCTCAACTCAAAGTACCAGGGCAGATGTCTAACTGCTGAAGGAGCAGCAGTCTGACGTGTTCCAGCTCCGTGTCCAACCTGGGAGATCCAAGCACTATGCAAATGGGGCAGGGCCAATGTTACTAAACCCACTTCACTGAGGGGAAAACCAAAGCCGCACAGCGAGTCAGCAATAGAACGAGCAATACCAGTACCGCCAACCTCAAGGGATCAAAAATCATGAGACACATCCCCCCCAGAATCATGAGATTGGCCGAAAAACGAATGAGATTTTTTAAAAAGTCTGTACTGTGTTTTCTGGTCTGTCTCTTGACTGCTGAACTCCCCCCGGCCCATTCCCAGTGTGTGTGTGACCATTAGTGTTACCCACTACACCAAACATAGCAGATAAGGTGATTTTGGTTCCTGCTGCAGGTGTTCTCACCCCCACATCTGCCCAGCAATTAATTATCCCACCCACCCACCCCTCAGTTCCTCCAGCCCCCAACACATTAGTTCATCCCTCACCCTCACAATGCAGCCCCCAACCCCACCTCTGCTCCTCCTAGGGTTCTTTAGCCTGCTGTCCTTAGCCTGCGGGCTGCAGCAGGATTCTGTCTCCCCCTTCCAGACTGTGGGGGGTGAATGGTTGCAGAGGCTTTTCACCCTCCCTCTGCCCCTTTCTAGGCTGGTGCTGCAGAGAGGGGAGGTCCAAATGCACCATCCTGTCCACATTGTTCACAGGAGGGCGGGGGAGGGGGAGGGGGAGGAGGAAGGGGAAGGAGGGAGTGGGGCTTTCCTGAGTTGCTAGGCTCTTTAGTTCCCTCCTCCCCTCGTGTGAGAGGGCGTGGCCACATGCCTGGGCCAGCCAGAGTGTGAACATGCATTGTGCTAGTCTGCCACACACTAAGCTGTGTTTCAGACAGCAGCAGATCAGAGCGCACTCTGGAACTTTTAGAGTGTGGTAGCAGGGTCTACATGGCAACAGTAGGCAGCAGGCGAGTGTGCTGTTGATTCACACCCTGGCTTGCCACTCAATAAGTCTCCGTGTAGACAAACCCAGAATGGCTTTTGTTTGCTATATTGGGGGCGGAGTGGAGCTCCACCTGCAGCAGCTTTCACTGGTTGTTCTGCTCCATGAGGTGGGCAAATGAGGCAGGCAGCCAATCAGAGGGCTCAACCTTCTGCATCATTGCCAGACTGGCTCCAGCCCAGCCAAAATCCTGCCAGTCATGAAAAAATCGCAAGACTTAGCAATACTGCAACAGAACCCAGGAGTCCTGATTCCCAGCCCCTGCTCTAACCTTCAGAGAGGCCTGCTTCCCTTATTGGGCTTGCAAAGCACAGCACCCACGTTTAAATAGAGATAGCCTATCTCCTAGAACTGGAAGGGACCTTGAAAGGTCATCAAGTCCAGCCCTCTGCCTTCACTAGCATGACCAAGTACAGATTTTTGCCCCAGATCCCTAAGTGGCCCCCTCAAGGATTGAACTCACAACCCTGGGTTTAGCAGGCCAATGCTCAAACCACTGAGCTATCCCTCCCTTTGCAACACAATAACTTCTGAAGGCCACATCCGTCAATCCCAATATTTCAGGGAATGTTCTAGGTATCAATGGGCAAAACCCTGTTGATTTGGGTGAAGATCAGAAGTCCAGGAAAGCCTAATTGCCACTAATCTCACCATTTGGTCACTGCGGATACAGGAGTGAAGCAGTGACCTCAGGGTTAGGATGTGGGTTAGTTTGGTGTTAGGTTAGTTTCCTCTTCTTGCAGCAGCAAATGGGCACTCTGAGGGCCTAATTTTAGTGGAAATCAGGCAGCTGGAAGCTGCTCCAGCCAGCCCACCCCCTCAGCCATCACTCATCCACTCCAGCTCCCCCCCCATGTAGGCCCTTCACTCCCAGTCTGGCCAGGCCTCCACACCTGGCCCCTCCCCGCAGCCAGGCAACTACCGCAGCCAGGCCCCTCTACCCTTAACTCCAGCCACACCCCCAGCCAGGTTTCTTGCCCCCAATCCATCCAGGTACTCCCCCAGCCAAGCCCCTGGTCCCTGCACTCTGGTCAAAGCTCTATTGATTTTGGTGACATTGGAAAAGCTTGATTTTAGTGGACACCAGGCTTTTCTGATGTCCCAATTTTAATTAAAATCAATAGGGGTCTGACTAGAGTTGGGGAGTTAGGGACTCACCCACCCATCCGACCCCAACCCACCTCCTGCCCCCAACTGCCCCCCTCAGAACCCGCAACCCATCAACCCCCCCGCTCCTTGTCCCCTGACCACCCCTCCCAAGACCCCCCACCAGTGGTGGCTCCAGGCACCAGCTCAGCAAGCGCGTGCCTGGGGCGGCAAGCCGCGGGGGGCGGCCTGTCGGTCCCTGTGAGGGCAACAGTCAGGCTGCCTTCGGCGGCATGCCTGCGGGACGTCCACCAGTCCCGCGGTTTCGGCGGCAATTCGGCGGCGGGGATGCCGAAGGCGTGGGACCAGCGGACCGCCCACAGGCATGCCGCCGAATCCGCGTGACCAGCGGACCGTCCGCGGGCGCACCACCGAAAGCCGCCTGCCTGCCGTGCTTGGGGCAGCAAAATACATAGAGCTGTCCCTGCCCCCCACCCTAACTGCCCCCCAGGACCCCACCCCCTACCCAACTCGCCCCACTCCCTGTCCCCTAACTGCCCCAATCCCATCCACCACCACCCCGACAGACCCCCGGGACTCCCACGCCTACCCAACCCCCCGTTCCCCATCCCCTGACTGCCTCCCCATAACCTCCGCCCCCTCCAACCGCTCCCTACCCCTTATCCACCCCCTCCTCCCAGCTTGCAGCCCCACCCCCTTACCCAAAGGTGAAAGTAAGCCGGTATGCCCCCGTATGGCATACCGGCAAGAGCCGGCGCGCCGTACCGGGGTGGCCCGGCTTTCCCAGGGGGCAATTTAAAGGGCCTGGGGCTCCCAGCAGGGGCTGGAGCCCCAGGCCCTTTAAATTGCCACCAGAGCCCCACTGCTGGAGCCCTGGGGTAGCAGCAGTGGGGCTCTGGGGACTATTTTAAAAGTCCGGTGCTCCTGCTGCTTCTACCGCCCTGGCCCTTTAAATAGCCGCTGGAGCCCCGCCGCTTCCCCAGGGCTCCCGCGGCTCTGCGAGGGGGGGGGGGAGCAGGGGAGGGGCCGGGGGAGCCTTGGCCTCCCCAGCTGGGAGCTCAGGCGGGCCAGACAGGATGGTCCTGCAAGCCGGATGTGGCCCGCGGACTGGAGTTTGCCCACCCGCCCGCCCCTTTAGGAACCGGTTCTACACCGGCTTCTAAATTTAGCAACCGGTTCTTGCGAACCAGCTCCAGCTCACCACTGGCTGTTACCCATCAAGGAAGAGATCCATGGAGTCATTTGCAGTACTCTGTGTGACGGTGCCCCCCATACGACTTTATGGAAATATGCTTATGAATATATATGACATAACTGGAATATGTTCTATGCTACATATGCCATGTAACATATCTCTGTAAAGGTTATGATCTACTGAATCTATTAATCCTATTTGTATGCATGTATCATTTTTGTATTCGACGTTATGAATATTGGCCATGTACTGGCTTGATTTCTAAATAACCTTAGTAGAGCATTTGGTCTTCAGCTGGCTAAAGAGAGAGCCTCTCCCCTCCCAAGAATACCTGAAAGGAACTGGAACAAAGGACAGTAAGTACGGGGGGGGGGTGAGTGATTGCTGGACCCAGACTAGTAGGGGATTAGTCTGTAAAAGGAAGCTTCCTGGAACGGGTGAGGTTTTATTTGTATTCAGTTTCTTAGACATAGACTTGCGTGTTCTATTTTATTTTACTTGGTAATTCACTTTGTTCTGTTTGTCACTACTTGGAACCACTTAAATCCTACTTTCTGTATTTAATAAAATCACCTTTTACTTATTAATTAACTCAGAGTATGTATTAATACCTGGGGGGCAAACAGCTGTGCATATCTCTCTATCAGTGTTATAGAGGGCGAACAATTTATGAGTTTACCCTGTATAAGCTTTATACAGGGTACAATGGATTTATTTGGGGTTTGGACATCTGAGTGTTAAAGACAGGAACACTTCTGTAAGCTGCTTCCAATTAAGTCTGCAGCTGTTAGGGGACATGGTTCAGACCTGGTTCTGGGTTTGCAGCAGGCTAGCGGGTCTGGCTCAAACCAGGCAGGACACTGAAGTCCTAAGCTGCCAGGGCAGGAAAGCAGGGGCAGAAGTAGTCTTGGCACATCAGTTGGCAGCCCCAAGGGGGTTTTTGTGATTCAACCCATCACACTCTGGAAGCACTATGTTTTCAGCGTACTGCAAATTTATAAGAAATCCTTCTCACTGTGCCTGTATCCTCCTGAACTGCAGAACACTCATTCTCCAGCTCCAGAAGACTTAAAAATTATCTCCAGTCAGTAGTGGGACAGACACAATTGAATAATGTAGCTGTCTTTAATGTGCATCAAGACTCTACCAGGGAACTAGATATAAATAAGATTGCTGACAGTTTCATCCAGAAAGCTACAGTGAGATGTAATGTCTGTAAACTGGGATGTTCGTGAAGACAGCTTGTAGGTGATTGCAATGATTTTACTATACTGTAATTCATGATAATGCAATTATGTAGTTCATAACAATTTAATCATTATTAAAATGGTAAAGATACCACTGATAGACACCATATTCAATAACTAGAATATGAAAGAAGTGTATAAATATGCTGAAAATAGCCTCCCCCAAAACCGGCAGAGCCCCCTCCCCCCAATACACACGTCTCTTCAAAAGCACCCACCGACAAAAACAAAAGTCAACGCCTATGATATGTAAAAAGCAACAGAGGGTCCTGTGGCACCTTTAAGACTAACAGAAGTATTGGAGCATAAGCTTTCGTGGGTGAATGCCCACTTTGTCAGACGCATGTAAACATGATGCCTATGATATGGAGTGTAAGAGAAGGAAGGACAGATGGCAAACTCCCCCCCACACTGAGCTCTCACCTCTGTGCTCATGCAGCCTACGGGAGTTTTGGAAACCAGAATGACGCCTCTCTTATACTCACCTACCCCCTGAAATATTCCCCCTCACTCCAGTTGTCTGTTTTATGCTGGGATCAGAGCAGCTGGACCATAGGAGGCACCACAGGACAGATTCAGCCTCGCACTGACGCAGGAGTGCAAAATCAGCAGGGCACTGCCTCAGAAACAGGGGACTGGGCACCCAGAAGCTATATACAGTAGAACCTCAGAGTTACGGACACCTCGGGAATGGAGGTTGTCCGTAATTCCGAAATGTTCGTAACGCCAAACAAAGCACAGTTTGGGCTCCAGATCCAACAGCTGACACTCCAGGCCAGGTTTCAGCAGCAGCTGAGCTCCCTACTCAGCACCAGCATGAGTTTGCAACACTTGTCTCCCTCCCAGCGGGTGTATGTGAAAACAAAGTGTCCCCCTCTGGTGGGAAGGGGAGTAAAAACAGCCCGTCCCCCTCCCAGCAGGGGGGCGGGGTGAAAGCAGCACAAACCCCAGCGCTGCTTCTGCTCTGCTGGCTCTGGCTGCCTTGGGCTGGCAGCCCCAGCGTCTTACTGTAAGTGGCTGCTCCGTGCGTAGGGGCTGGGGGGAGGGGGGTGGAATAGGCAGCCCAGATGTGCCTATCTTTAAGATGCAATACAGGCACAGTACAGTGTTTGCTTTTTATTTTTTTAGGTCTCTGCTGCTGCCTGATTGGTTACTTCCTGTTTCACATGGTGTCCTGTTGACTGGTCAGTCCATAACTTTGGTGTTCGTATCTTTGAGGTTCTACTGTACTCCCAATTGCAGTCTACACTGAGCAGGATGCTGAGGGCATAGATACAAATGATCATGACTTGATCACACTTATGCTGTGCAAACAGAATAAAGTCCAGACCAGTAATACATATACTTGATGCTTTAATAGGGCCAATTGCATAAAGCTGAAAACAATTATTAGGGAAATCAGCTGGGAGGAAGAATTTAATTTGAAAAATGTGAATGATAATTTGGGAATCATTTAAGAACACTTTATTAGATGCCCAAAAAGCTGCAATCCCACAATTGAGGAAGAAGGCCATGCTGGTTAAAAACCCACCTGGTTTAGAGAGGAAGTGAAGGCAACTATACAAAAAAAATACAAGAATAATATTTAACAAATGAAAGAAAGGGAAGCTGATAATAATGAATATAAATCAGAAGTTAAGAATTGTAGAAAATTGATAAGTGAAGCAAAGGGACACAAGGAGAAAACTATCGGCAGTAGAGTTAATGACAATAAGGTGTTTTTTAAATATATTAGGAACAAAAAGAATTCTGACAATGGTATTAGTCCATTACTAGATGGAAATGGTAGAATTATCCATAATAAAGCAGAAAAAGAAGAAGTATTCAGTAAATATTTCTATTCTGTATTTGGGGAAAAACAGATGATATAGTCTCATCATTAACTGATAACACTCTTTCCATTCCACTAGTAGTTCTGAAAGATATTAAACAGAAGTTACTAAATTTAGACATTTTAAATCAGCAGGTCCAGATCACTTGTAGCCAAGAGTTTTAAAAGAACTGGACGAGGTGCTTCCTGGACCATTCATGTTCATTTTCAATAAGCCTTAGAGCACTGGGGAAGTTCCAGAGGACTGGAAAAAATCTAATGTTGTGCCAATTTTTAAAAAGGGTAAATGGGATGACTCGGGTAATTACAGGCCTGTCTGCCTGACATCAATCCCAGGCAAGATAATGGAGCAACTTATACAGGACTCAATGAAGAAACAATTAAAGGAGGGTAATGTAATTAATGCAAATCAACATGGGTTTATGGAAAATAAATTCTGTCCTACTAACTTGATATCTTTTTTTGTTGAAGTTACAAGTTTGGCAGAAACATGTAATAGTGTTGACATAATATATTTTGACTTCTATAAGGCATTTGACTTGGTACTGCATGATATTTTGATTTAAATACTAGAACAATATAAAATTAACATGGCAAACATTAAATGGATTAAAAACTGGCTAACTGATAGGTCTCAAAATGTGACTGTAAATGGGAAATAATCATCAAGCAGGCGTGTTTCTAGTGGGGTCTTGCATGGACTGGTTCTTGGCCCTATGCTATTTAACCTTTTTATCAATGATCTGGAAGAAAACATAGAATCATCACTGATAAAGTTGGCAGATGACACATAAATTGGGGGAGTGGTAAATAATGAACAGGAGAGGTCACTGACTCAGAGCCATCTGGATTGCTTGGTAAACTGGGTGTACATGTAGGAACAAAGAATTTAGGCCCTATTGACAGGATGGGGGACTCTGTCCTGGGAAACAGCGACTGAAAAAGATCTGGGGGTTGTGATGGATAATCAGCTGAACATGAACAAGTGTGCCCTTGTTGCCAAGAAGGCTAACGGCATTTTGGGCTGTATAAATAGGGGCATTGCCAGCAGATCGAGGGACGTGTTCATTCCCCTCTATTCGACATTGGTGAGGCCTCACCTGGAGTACTGTGTCCAGTTTGGGCCCCACACTACAAGAAGGATGTGGAAAAATTGGAAAGAGTCCAGCGGAGGGCAACAAAAATGATTAGGGGGCTGGAGCACATGACTTATGAGGAGAGGCTGCGGGAACTGGGACTGTTTAGTCTGCAGAAGAGAAGAATGAGAGGGGATTTGATAGCTGCTTTCAACTACCTGAAAGGGGGTTCCAAAGAGGATGGATCTAGACTGTTCTCAGTGGTACCTGATGACAGAACAAGGAGTAATGGTCTCAAGTTGCAGTGGGAGAGGGTTAGGTTGGATATTAGGAAAAACTTTTACACTAGGAGGGTGGTGAAGCACTGGAATGGGTTACCTAGGGAGGTGGTCGAATCTCCTTCCTTAGAGGTTTTTAAGGTCAGGCTTGACAAAGCCCTGGCTGGGATGATTTAGTTGGGATTTGGTCCTGCTTTGAGCAGGGGGTTGGACTAGATGACCTCCTGAGGTCCCTTCCAACCCTGATATTCTATGAACTCCCAAGTGTGATGGGAAAAAAAGCTAACGTGATCCTGGAATGCATAAACAGGGGAATCTCGAGTAGGAGTAGAAAGGTTATTTTACCTCTGTATTTGGTGCTGGTGAGACCGCTGCTGGAATACTGTGTCCAGTTCTGGTGCCCACAATTCAAGATGGTTGTTGATAAACTGAAGGGGGTTCAGAGAAGAGCTAAAAGAATGACTAACGGATCAGAAAATAGACTCAAAAAGCTCAATCTATTAAACTTAAAGAGAAAATTAAGGGGTGACTCAATTACAGCCTATAAATATCAACAGGGGGAACAAATATTCAATAATGGACTCTTCAGCCTAGCAGAGAAAGGTATAACATGCTCCAATGGCTATAAGTTGAAGCTAGACAAATTCAGACAGGAAATAAGGTGTACATTTTTAACCAGGGCCGGCTCCAGGGTTTTTGCCGCCCCAAGCGGCGAAAAAAAAAAAAAAAAAAGCCGCGATCGCGATCGGTGGCAGCTCCACCGCGCCACTTTCTTCTTCGGCGGCAATTCAGCGGCAGGTCCTTCCCTCCGAGAGGGACCGAGGGACCCACCGCCGAATTGCTGCTGAAGAACCCGACGTGCCGCCCCTTCCCCTTGGCCGCCCCAAGCACCTGCTTGCTCAGCTGGTGCCTGGAGCCGGCCCTGTTTTTAACAGTGGGATTAATGAACTATTGGAACAATTTACCGAGGATTGTGGTGGATTCTCCATGACTGACAATTGTTAAATCAAGATTGAATGTTTTTTTCTAAGAGATCTGCTCTAGGAATTATTTCTGGGAAGTTGTATGGCCTGAGTTATACACTAGGTCAGACTAGACGATCACAATGGTTCCCTTCTGGCCTATGAATCTATGAAATTATCATTGGGAGAACAGAAGTGAATGTCAGGGACACACCAGTAGTGTCAGCCTCACAAATTACCCACAAATTTCCTCTGGGATGACTGTTGTTATGGAGCCCAATCAAATACCGCAGTGTCTTGGGTATGTGATTTCCATTTTATTTTTATTCTTTTCAGAGTCAAGAAAATTCCCAGATTCAAATGATCAAAAATAATCAGACATATAAAAAATTCACCAGGAAATGGCTACTGGGGTGAGGAACGTTAGCCTGAGCCTAGCCCTGCGATCCAATACGGAGCCCATGGAGATCCCCCACCCACCCAGTGCCAATGCCCCAGCCCCTTGCAGGTGGGGCTGTCGGGGCATCCCTTATCCCCTCAGCCCAGCAAGGACAGCTCAGGAATCCTGCTGAACGGGGGCAGGGCCTGCTGCTGGGAGCACGACTTCCATCCAACATCTTCCTCCCTGTGTGCTGGAACAGAGAGGGGGAGATTACCCAGGAGACAATTAGGGAGGGGAGTGAATCAGAGATAAAATGAGAGTAAAGGAGACTGAGATGGTGAGACTGAAGAGATGATACTGAGCATAGAGAAAGAGACAGAGAGCAAGAAATTATACCACCCAAAACACCATCCACTCAGGAACCCTCTACAAGCCAGTACGAAAAAAGGGGCGTGGGCTTTGCAGTGTGTCTGGAAGGTGAACTCAGCTATTCAGACTCGGGGGTGGGAAGCGAATTCCAGAGCTGTGGGCTCACAATGAGAATACCCCTCTCATGTAATCTGAAGGAGTTCCAGCTCTAATGACTCTGCTCTCTCAGCTGCAGCAGAATGGCCCAGGGAGAGAAATGGGGCTCTCTGGGAGCCAGGTACCAAACCATTTAATGCTTTCTGCACCATGATCTAGCATCATGAACTCCACATGGGAGCACTACTTGGAGCCAGCGTGACCATGGAGTATTGATGTCACACATGACACACCACGCAACACATGGGCAGCCATGCTCTGCACTAGCTGAAGCTCCCAGACATCCCCCATGCACAGCCCCAGGAGGAGCACATTACAAAAGGTCTAACGCTTGGTAGCAAGGTCCCACTGCTGTCACTGGTGTGGTGCCTGTCCCAGGAACATGCCCTGTCACATGGGGAGTACACTAAAGACTCCTCTGCAAAGCTCAATACGACAAGAGGGAGGGAGCCCCTGAGAGTTGGGAAGGCAGACATTTCCAGCACAGAGACACTGGGGGCTGTTCCTAGCAGCAGGAGGGGCCATCGTGCCAACCTTGGGGGGACATTGTGTGAGGAGCACAGAGGCTAGTGCCAGATGCACACAGGGGGCAGGGAGGGGAGCAGAGAGTCACGTCCATGAACTTCACACCTACCTCAGCTGCAGATGGCGCTGTAATTAGCCAGGGCCTGCTCCTCTGCACAGGGAGACAAGGAATCCAAGTTACACCTGCACAGAGACACCCCCTCCCCGCCAGCTCAGATGCCCCAGAAGCTCAGCAACTCACCTGGCTGGTAGTAGTCATAGACTCTGATGTGTCCTGGCTTCAGGTTGATCACCTCGATCTTCTGTTCCAGTTGCAGGACGTATGTCTGAGTCGTATTGCTCAGCTGGGGGTGGGGGGTGGGAGGGAGAGGAGAGGCTTTACATTACTTCCCTAAATTTGGCTCCAGAGACTGACTGTGTTAGTTCTGCTGGAGTCTGGGCAGGAATTTAATGAGAATCAGGAACTCAGGTGCTGTGATAGGGTTACCCATGAAAAGCCTTGACTAATGCACATCAGTTCTGCCCTGCAGCCCCCCTGCCATTCCATTCCTGGGCTTCCCACACAGCCCTGCCAATGCCCCTCGGTCCCGCCCTGCAGCCCCCCTACTATTCCAGTGCTGGGCTCCCCACACAGCTCTGCCAATGCCCCTCAGTCCTGCCCTGCAGCCCCCTGCTATTCCAGTCCTGATCTCAATCAGACCTACCTGGTCCAAGTAGATGGAGACACCACTCTGGCTCACCTCCGTTTTCCTCACCAGGGGACTGCTCTGCAACTAGGATAGGAGAAAAGATGAAAGGTAATGGTTGAGTTGGGTCTCTGAGGGGGCGAGGGTGAGAATTCCTATTGAAATGTTCCCCCCCAGGCCATAAGCAGCCTCCCTGCCGGCAACCCCTGTAGCCAGAAAGCAGATGAGCTCTTATTACCCCTCCCCTAGCCAGGCTCTCATCAGAGCTCTCTCCCCTCATTAGGGCTGATCTCTCCACATGGTCGCTCAGCTCCTGTGAGATGAGGGACAAGGATTTGCCTGGGTCATTGGGACTGGGCTCCTTCTCAAGGCATGTGTCTGGGGTTCTACAGCCAGCTTTGGGGTTTAAATGTCCGAGGGAGACAGGGGGTGACATCATCATTCAGGGTGGAGTCCAGGAACCTGTCTGTGGAACCTGCCTCCTCTCCCTGGCTAAGGATGGATCCCACCAGCACTGACTGGATGGGACCCTTTCACCATGCCCCCATTCTGCTCCCCAGGTGCCTTACTGATGTGAGGGAGCCCGAAGCCAGGCTAAATCCGGACAATAGGGAAACCTCCACGATCACCATGTTGGAAGTGACTCTGCTCCCGATGTAGCTGGGCAGGGGGCAAGAGGAAGGATGCAGATGGTCAAAGACCCCGTGAGCAGGGGCTAAATGAGGCTATAAATCTTCTTCTACCTCCTCCCTACCCCATCTTTCCTCCTCATGCAAGCACCAGGCCCTGGACGTTCCCTTGGCATACACTGCTTGCTGTAGGAGGGTGTTTAAGATGGTTTCCCTGCTCTGAACAGACGCAGCCCCCCGTGTCTCCCCGAGCAACTCCCCTCTCTGTATCTCCCCACACCCTTCTCTCTCTAGGACGATGTTAAAGGGGCACCTTTCCCTCCTTCCCGCCCCTCTACCAACAAGCAAGTCAACTCCAACCACACTTCATGGTTACAACCCCTCCCAGAAGCACCTGGTCCCTTCCTCCCTCTTCCCTCACAGCTGCCAAATTCGCCCTTCACCCCTTCCTCTGCAAAACGCGCAGTCCCTTCCTCCCTCCCAGCCACTAAACCCAACCAGCTCTCTGACACTCCCTGATCTGCTCCAGGCAGGGGCTGCATCCCAGGTCAGTGGTGTATACACAGGGGAAATCTCGGGGTCACCTGACATGGATGCGGATGGTGACAACACGCATGTCACCCTTGGTGCAGTCGATCAGCTGTGTGGTGATGCGCACAGAGAAGGTCGCAGAGACCTGTGGGGGAGGCTCATTGTACCTCAGCACCGTCTGCAGAGGAGAGAGACAGGCTGCTACAGAGACTTTTTAGTTGGATCATTTGGAGATAAAGATTTAGTAGATTCCTAGAGTTTAGGGTCAGAAGGGGCCATTATGACCATCTCATCTGACATCCTGCACGACACAGGCTATAGAACCTCACCCAGTAATTTCTATAGCAAGGCCATACCTGCTGTTTGAGCTAGAGCATGTTTTGGAGAAAGATAGCCAGTCGGATTGAAAGACTGCCAGTGATGGAGAATCCATCCCATCCCTTGATAAATAGTTCCAATGGTTAATCACTCGCACTGGTAAAAATTTGCACCTGGTTTCTAAAGTGAATTTGACTAACTTCAGCTTCTAGCCATTGCATCTTGTTATATCTTTGCCTGCTAGATAGAAGAGCCCTCTACTATCAGAAGTCTGCTGCCCACATGGGTACTTGTGGACTGTGATCAAGTCACTTCTGAGCCTTCTCTTGGATAAACTAAATAGATTGAGCTTCTTTAGTCTTTCACGGCAAAGGAAGGCTTTCTAGGCCACAGGTCATTCTTGTACCTCTTTTCTGAACCTGCTCCAATTTATCAACTTCCTTTTTAAAGCTAACAAGATTTGGACCATTTTTACTAATACCCAGTAGCTGCCCATATACTCACCAGTAAGTCCTCATAGATCAGAGTGAACCCAACTCATCACTTGGATTCCCTAATCACATTTCATGCTCTTCCACTGGCTCTAGTTACTGCTCAAATCCCTAATCCCCAGACACAACAACTACATAAACCACACATGGGGAACTGGGCTAGAACCCAGATGTTTCAGTCCCAGGAACACAGACCTCTAGCCCAAGAGCTATAGAGGATCTCATCTAGTATAGCTGGGACTAGGGTTCTTCTCCACTAGGGGCAAACATCGCACCTACACACAATCTCCAGATCCCCTAGCACCCTGGGAGCAGTGTGAGACCAGCCATCTTTATGTTTACCCACATTTTGTCACAAGATAACCCTTGGGGGGCAGGGGTACAGCAGTGGGGAAAGGGATGGTAAGGAAAGCTGCTGTTAGTCAGGCCTCCATGTGCCTGAGCATCACCTGGGACCTGGCTGCTGAGTAAGCAAGGGAAATGGCTCTCTTTGACCATGAAAATGTGTTTTGCTGATCAGGCACAGGGGCATCCATGGGGGCTATGTCCCTCCCCACAGAAGGGGCATCTCACCTGGGCATAGACGCAGCCACTGCCCTGGGCCTGCACTGAGAACTCCCCGGGGATTTCTGTCAGCACTGCTTGCTGCAGCAGTAGCCGGTTCTTGTGGGTGACCTGGAACTTCCTCTCAAAGCTCTCCTTGGACTTCACTATCACCTCCAAGTCTCCCTTCTCGCTGTACGTCAGGGCTGCATATTTGGCCAAACCCTGCAGGGCGACCACCGTGTCCTGGGGAGAGAGAGACAGTCACCTCGCTGTTTGTAGGTGAGACAGAAAGGGGTGCTCTTTGGAGCCAGAAGTGTGAAACACTCAGAACAGTGGGATCTCAGCAATTGAGGGTACTGAAATAAGGATTCACCCCTTCAATGTAGCCCTGCACTCCCAGTCCCTGCACCCAGAAGTATTCACATCCCAGAGCACTGATAACTGTCATATTCCCACAGCCGCAGCGCAGAGACTCTCTCTCCAGTGGGATCACGGCCCATCACCTCCCACAGCAGTCAGGCCTGTGTTACCTGCGTGGAGGCGAAGCCACCATAGGCGTTCTGCTGCTTGGTGAGCCAGGCCACAATGCCAGAGGCTGTGGCAACGTCAGCCCCAGTGACGTTCAGCTTGGAGAGCAGGGCCAGGAGCACGTAGGACGTCAGCTCCACGTCCACTGACTGGGGTTGGGACCACACACCAGCACTGGGTGGCTGGGAGGGGGCCTGGCTCCAGTGAATCTGCCCTCCTGGGAAAGGGGGAATAAAACAGGAGAATAAAATCCTCAGGCCTTGGATGGGTTAAGAGTTACTGTGGAGTAAATGTGACCCAATCAGTCAAACCACAGAAGGGGAGGGTCCCACTGCCTGGGGTGGCACAGAACACTGAGAAAATACCTCTCAGCTATCTGGGTTACTGTGTGAAAAACCCATCACTGCGTATTACACCAGAAGGACCCAGGTTCCTAGGTAAACACCTTGCACAGCAAATACCTGCAGTTACACACACTACTAGGTAAATACACCAAAACTACCTACACAAGAGGTAAATACCTCCTAGCTACACAAAGCCTCTGGCTACCCAGATTGCTGGGGAAACGGTCACTACCCAGAGCGCAAGGTGGACAGCCACCCAGGCAGCCAGATAAATGCCCCCCAAGCAGCCACACAGACGAGTAACGAATATGATTCTTGTAGCTTGTTCCCTACCCAGTTCCTCTGCCTGGCATATCACAGACCTACACACACAGGACCAGATTTTCAAAGAACTCAACTTCCATTTAGGCACCTAAATAAGGGTTTATTCCCAAAAGAGCCCAGCACTTCCCTGTGACGAATTGGGAATATGTCTGTACAATTTACAAATTCTGCTTGATATTGTGAAGTTGTATTATGAAATACTGCTACATCATGAATACCTATACGTATATGGATCTACCACTGCTGACAGGACCTGTTCAGGTATGCAGCAGACAGGGACAGTGGGGAATACTTAGACCGCACATAGGTTAAGCTTAAAAGCAGCTGCATCCTTAGAAAACCAGTTTTAGCTTTCTCTCCTGAATGCAGGTAGGAAGGCAGGAGCAGTAGAAAGTTACCCAAAAGACAGAACAAAGGGCGGGGTTTACATAGTGAGACACACAGAAACAGAGGGAGCCAAACTGGAAGGGGAAGTGTGGGGCAAGAGAGGGCAAGGCCACACAGAAGCTGACTCCATGAGGGAGAGAGGTCACCCACCATGTAACAGCCTGCCTGAGTCAGGTGACACCCTGCCTTCCTTCCTGGCCACTGATGGTCCCTAAGGACTGCTAAGGGAAGGGTGAGACATTACAGAAAGTGACGGCCATTACAGTTTCAGATGTTTATTGTTTTTATGATCTGTACTTTCCTATTCAGGCTCTGTAAGCTTAAAATGCCCTGGGGACCCAGGGAACCTGAGGCATGGATTCCCCTCACAGCAGTTCGGTAGGTGGCTCAGAAGGGCGCATCCAGCCAGATCCATGACTCTCCCATTGTGATGCTTGCGGCCAGATTTTCAAAGAGCTCAGCTCCCAACAGACTGGGTGCTTTTGAAAATTTGGTCAAATGCTTTGGTGCGTAAATGGGAGCTGGGCTCTTTCAAAGATCTGGCCCATAAGGTCCAGTCACAGCCCAGGTTGTGGGGCCCAGACATAAGCCAGGGGTGGGAGGAGTTGGGGTGCAAGACACATGCTCTGATCTATCGCATTCTCCCTGGCATGCCCCATCTCTGTGTGTCAGTCAATGCTGTTCAGTCCTGGTACCTGTTCTGATGGCCTTTTGGTCTAGTTTAGTGAGCAGCTCTTGTGTGCGCTGGGTGTCGTGGGCCAGAGCGAAGGCGTAGGCCAGCAGTGCCTGCGTGTAGGTGCTGGTAATGTTGGGAAGGGCACTAGTGAGGCAGCTCAAGGCCTTGTTCACCACGGTGCTCTGTGGAGCAAGAAAGCACACACAGGCAATGGCTGCACAGACATACAATCATATACACGTGTGGGGGTACGTACACACAGGCAGGCTGACACACACAGAGGAACAAGTGCACATGGGTTTATATGCAAGGGCATATGCGGGCACTTGGGACGATCCTCACAGTGCTTCGCCTGGGTACACATGGGTGCCCCTACACAAATAGCCACCAAATTCCAGGCCAATACCTTGTACCACCGCTGGGACTGTACTGGGATGTTAGTGTGATTACAAGCAACAGGACTCCATCCACATGAGCTCCCTCCCAGTGATGTGCTCCGCACTGCAAGCTGTCCCCAGCAGCGCCCTCCCTGTGGAGTGGTTGGACTTCTCTCCCTACCCCAGCAGTGCCTTCCTCTTGACTGCAGGTGCAAGCTCCTCCCCCCAGTAGTGCCTTGCCCATGCCCACCCCAGTAAGGCAGGCAGGCGAGTGAAGTGCCGGCACTGAGCTCTGCAGGACTCAAGGTGTCCAGAGAGCAGGAGTGGCACAAGGAAGGGCCTTAATACTCACATTCAGTGCCTCCCCTATCTCCAGATGTGCTGCAGTGATGTAGGCAGCCAGGGGCACCTCCCCATCCATGCCGCCCTGCAAGAAGCACAAACACCCAGAGCTAGGAGAGGGGCTCAAGCAGGATGGGGACCAGTGACCCCCCCTCCATCTCTATAAAGGCCCCTGAATCCCCTCCCTCCCCTGAACTAATCCCCCCAAGGCAGAGAAGGAGGAAGTGTCAAGGAAGCCGAGCTGAGTCAAGCCCCATGGCTGCCTGTGGAGCTCTGCATGGGGCCTGCAGGCGCCACACCATTACCTTCATGGCTGTGTGGAAGAGCTTCCCCACGCTCCTGAAGCAGCCGCTGGGCAACTGGTAAATCTGCAGCCAGCTCAGTGCATCCCGGATATTCTTGTCATCTAAGAAGATGTATGGCCTGGCCTGGCCAAAGCACTTGGCCACAAACGCTGTCAGCCTGGGGGCAGGGAGAGAGAGCATGGAAGAGGGGGACGAGGAGAGGGAGAGGAGTAGAAAGAGGGAGAGGACAGAGACAGAGTGAATAAGAAATGTGGATAAAAGAGAGGGAGAGAGGAGAAAGAACAAGGCAAAGGAGTGAGTGAGGAAGAGGGAGCAGGAGGAGAAGGAGGTCAGTCCTTGATTAGAGCTCCCCTCCCCCATTGTTGTGCCATGTGCTCAGTCCCATTTCTCTGCCCAGTTACTGTCCTCTGTCCCAGAGGCGGCTGCATTCCCATGGCTTGTCTGAGGCACTATGGGCCTATCATGAAGTAGGAGGGGCATGTACAATGCACAGCATGACACTTATAATTTTCCCCATGCAGCACTGGGAAGAGTCCTGAGGGGTCAGTGACAGCCCAATCCCCCAGTTCATAGGCTCCTGGCTCCCAGAGTGCAGGGAACGAGAGAGCTACCCCAGAACTTACCAGGTGTTACCTTCCTGGTCTGTGGTACCAAATGCACTGTAGGAGCCATCATGGTGTTTATAGAGCAGCTGCCTCTGGTACCCTGGAGAGAGGTGCAGAAAACTATACTGTCACCCACCAGTGTCAGGGAGAGGATATTTACAGAGTGGTCACTGAGTGGGGGTAATGAAGTGTTTATAAGATCATTGACAAGTATTTACATGGGTGCCAGACAGAGGAATGGATTTGAACAGGGTGGGTGCCGGAGAGGGGCTACTGGCATGGCCGGTGCCAGACTGGACACTAGTGGAGCTGGGCTCAGGGTACTTGCCGCTGCGCAGGAATCCCGTCGCCCTCTCCCTGATCTCTGGGGTCAGCTGCCCCGTCTTTTCCAGATACTGCAGCACGTAGATGATGGGGGCAAACAGCACCATGTTCTGCTCCCCACAGCCACTGGGCATCTGCACCAACCGGTCCAGGTTCTGCAGCGCCGTCCCCATGATGTCACCTGCCGGGCCGGACAAAGCAGAGAGAAACCCAGATGGTGCAACAGGGATAAATCCTGATTGGCTGAGAGGCGGGGAGGTTAGGTCTCCTGTTGGAATGTTCCATTATAGCATGGTGATGGTAGCCCCATCCCCTGGTGGAATTGCAGCCTGAAGTATGTTTTTTGCCCAGTCTGTTAGCATGTTCCATTATTTATTGCACTGGGGGTGGAGATGTTCTCACCCTGGTGGAACCTTCCATTAAAGGATATTTTCCTTTCCTTGGGAGGACTCCATTGCTGCATGGGGTATTTCCACCCGGTAGAATGTTCTGTTACAGTGAAGGTTTATATTTACTCCGGGAAAGGGAAAGTTCCATTACACTGGGGGTTATTTTTTCCTCCCACTGCAAATATTCCCAGAGGGCAGGTTGTTTTACATCCCTGATAGAATATTCCATTGTGTGCATGCGTGCGGGGGGTTATTTTACCATTAAAGAAATGTAGGGGCGGGGCGGTACTTTCCCTCTCAGGTAGACCATTCTTTTATAAGGAGGGTGTTTTCCCACCTCCCTGTTGGACTGTTCCATTATAACAAGAGATGGGTTCGCTCACTGGTGGAATGGTCCATTAGATGGGGGGGATGGGGAGGTTCCCTTCCCAGCGTTCAGCGCCTGGGCTGGGATCTGCACTCGGAAGCTCAGTGTCTATAATTCAGACTTTACCGGAACCTCTCAGGGCTGACCCACCAGGGAGAGGAGACGGGGGGATCCAGGCCTTTCCTCGTGCGATCCCCTGGGGTAGCGGCTGCTGTTTTTGGTCACTGCCGGAGGCTCCCACAAGAAGAACAGCCTCTCTCCTGCTGGGTATTTTGGGGCATCCAGCCCCAGCTGGAACCAGGAAATGCAGCCATGGAAATGGGAGGAAAATGGCCGGGACTTTGTCAAATATCAGTGGAAGTTTTGGGGGTTCACAGTTTGGGCTTCCCCATGGCCATACTCATAGACCTAAGGTCTGGATCAGAGTCACCTCAGAACCCCCTGCCCATGGCGCCCAGGGCTGAATTCCTTACCCATGACGGAGATGGTGGCTCTGGCTGAACCTTCAACCACATCCGGGGGCAGCTCCAGGGACACAGAATCCTGCGCTGGAGTTACTGAGACCCAGGTGTCAAACAGGAAGAGAATCAGAAAAAACGCCCTCCAGAATCCCCAGAAAACTCTCCCACTAGAGCCAGCTGTGCTCCCGCATCTCACATACCCCTCACGGAACTTCCAGCCGACCCCACAGACCCCGTCTCTGCTCTCCTCCCTGCCCCATCCACTCACCTAGCCCTGAGTTCTCTCTTCCTCCACTTTATTTCCCCCACTGTGGGTGCGAAAGCCTTCTCCCCTGCAGCCCCCACTATCCAGAGCAACCTCCCTGATTCTTCCTGCCTCAGTTACTCCATCACAGTTCAAACCTCAGAGGCAAAGGCATATTTAGTCTATTTATCTGGACCTCTAGATCTCACTAATTCTGCTAATGGCCTCGTCATAAACCATGGAAAACGTGGAGATGGGAACCGAACTCTGAAATCCCCTCCAGTCCATCCTCTAGGGTCCAATGCAGGACTGTTCCCTATAGACTGGATCAGTCCAGAGTTGTATCTATGCTATATCTAGATGCCCAAGGGAAGTAGCTTTCACCCTTGTATGCTAGCAGCAAGGACATTTATATTATAGGCTCAGTCCTGCTCTCCTTATTTAGAGGGAGCTCCCATTGCCTTTCAAATTGGAATCAACTTATATAGCTTGGCCACGATGACAAAGCAGCAGACATGATTGCCTTCTATGAAAACCCAGGAGTTGGTTAGCAAGAGGCCTTAGAAGGGGTAAATCAGGTGAAAGGGGGAAATTTGAGTCTGGATATGAGGAAGCATTTCTTTGCAGTGAGACAGTGGAAACGTGCCCCCCAAGAGAAGGGGTGACAGCCCCATTACTTCAATCATTTAAAGCTAGGACTGGACAAAACCCTGAAGAACAAGGAACAATCCTGCACTGGGCCCTACACAGACAAGATGTGATCTTACCTACCTCCTTCAGATAAAACACAAAGGCTGCTCCTGAGCCAACTTTCCCAGGGCTACAGAATCCCCCCTACACACCTGCATCTGCTTATGCCCCTTTGTCCCATCTGAGCAGCCCACCTACCTCCTTTAGGGCAAAGCAGGGAGCTGTGAGCCTTCTCCACAAGAACTCCCTCTGGCTATTGGGGAGGAGACAGCAACATTGGGGACCAGAGAGGAGGTGGAGAGAGGAGAGACATAGGGTTACAAATAGGTTATGAACCACATGTGTTTTCATGGCAGGCTTCTGTGAGAACCCGTCCTTTTCAGACATCTGTCTGGTTTCTTGCTCCATGCAACTCAAGGACTTCAGAGCTCCTGACAAGGCTGATTCCCAGGCTAGGGGCCACTGCAGTGGGGCCTATGTGAAGGGATCAGTTGGCTGCGTCTGTTATCCCAGCATCTCAGATAGGGCATAGAGGAGGCAGGATCAATGGCCACAAGGCAAGCCCTGATGCCAGGGCATGAGGGGGATGAAGTTGCCCGCAGAAGGGGGCACAAAAGGATCGAGGGTTGGCATAAAGTAGAGGAAATCTCCTTCAGAAGCATGTCCTTTGATCCTTACTGGAGGGACCCAGCTAGACCCTGGCTCAGGCCTGGAGATGCCAGTTAGTTCCCCTAAATAAGAGGGGGCATTTTCAGACCCCAAACTTCACCCCACTGAATATGGGGGCTGAGCAAAACCTGATTTCAGATGTCCACCCCTTTAGCTATGAGAAAACAGCTAAGTCCAGTCCCAAACTGACCTGGACTAGAAGGGGTTTGATCAGTGTATCTGTCCGTCCTCTCTCTGGTATAAATGGTACTTCCCCTCCACAGAGATCTTTGGTGGCCAGGGCCTTTGTGCTAAGGGTGATATTCACCGATCCTGAAAACAAGAGACGACAGATTGTCCAGCAGCCATCCCCTGTGGAAAACACCCTCCGTTACTGCTATAGATGTCACCTACCAGAGACAATGAATGGAACCAGTGGCCTAGAGATGAATGGCTCTTTGGCCCATTCCTGATCCTGCCAGTGCCCCCGACCTGAGGCTAGGTGGCAATCAGTGCCCTAAAGCTAAAAGACTACATACTCCATTCTTCTTATTTAGTGCAATATGCACTGCAGTCCAGTAATTGGCACAATTGCCCCCTCCCTGGCTGTTTCTCCCTCATCCCACCATTCTCCTCACCTAGTTGTTTAGCTGTGACTCTCCAATTAAATGTCTTGGCTTCATTGGCGCACAGGCAGCTGGTGTAGACGCAGCCCTCACACGGCTCCAACTGGAAGTTTGGGGACTCAGCCAGGGTCACTTTGATCTAAGGGGCAGCAGTGGTGCAAACAGTCCAGGAGATGATGAGGAACATGCTATCCCCACCTGCTCCCAGGGTGAGTCAGGGACCAACGTGACCTCTCACCCACCCTGACCCCTCACTCCTTACAGTGCCACTAGCAGGACTCACCTTGATGCACTGCAGCAGGTAGTTGTAGACAGTAGCTTTCAGGGTGAAAGTCTCTCCCCGGATCACAGAGTATGGCAGTGTGGGCTCTACAAAGAAGGGCTTGAAGGCCAGGAGGCTGGTGGTTGGGGCGAGTCCAAAGCCCACCTCTGATGTGCAGAACATCCCAGCTTTCCACTCAGTGATGGTGTCAGGCACCGTGACTGGGACATCCCTGTTTCCAGTGGGACTGAGAGGAAAAACCATGCAGAGATGTAATCCTTTACTAGAAGGCATCAGGCGGTCATGTCTCAAGAAGGCACAGAGCCCTTATTCCCAAAGCACCCAATCCAATGACTGCAATCAGAACAACCTGAACTATGGGGCCTTTGAAATCTGGATGCAAATCCACATCCCAGTTTTGTGGCTTGGGCCCATCTCTGTTCTTCACTCATACCACAGACAGAATTTTCAAAGACTTTTCAATTGTGTTAGACACATCAGTAAACAATCCTACCCTGCAAAATGCTAAATACCCTCAACTTCCATTGAAGTCAACGTGGAGTCAATTGTAGATGATCTTTGAATCTCTATGTTCCCCACCGAGCCTTGTAGAGCTCAGAGCTGGAACTTTCACTGTTAAAATTTCTGACTGGAATAATTCTGGCCCCTGATTTTTATGAGTCAGACTGGCTTTTGTTAGGGCAAGGGTACCCTGCCTCAGAACAAGATTCTTCCACTAGCCAGAGAGATTTCATTAATAATAATGCCAGGCACTTTCCACAGACAGCATTCACCGCCTGTGGATCTAAAAGCCTTTTACAAACATAGGTGAATATTTATTATTACTCCTACTTCACAGGTGAGGGAACAGAGAGGTGAAGTGACTTGCCGAAGGGCAGGGAGAGTTAGTGGAAGAGCCAAGCAATAGAATCAAGGCCTCGTGACTCCCACTTCTGTGTGCTAGGAAGACAGTCAAAATGTGAGGGCACATTAGGGGTCTGTAGAGTCTATGTAAGGTTGCTGGGTGTCTGGTTTTTGACCCGAACGCCCAGTCGAAAAGGGACCCTGGCGGCTCTGGTCAGCATTGCTGACTGGGCTGTTAAAAGTCCAGTCGGCGGCGCAGCGGGGCTAAGGCAGGCTCCCTGACTGCCCTGGCTCCACGCGGCTCCCGGAAGTGGCTGGCAGGTCCAGCTCCTAGGCGGTTTGCCGCTCAGACACTCAACCCTCTGGCTAAACCGCCACCTCTGGCTTCTACCCCGAGCCAGGCCACTACTTCCGGCTGTCAAGAATGAAGGGCGGGCTCCGCGGCCAAGAGGAACTCGGAGGGAGGTGGCCAGAGCTGCACAATGCCCCTTGCAGCCGGTCCAACCCGGCAGCGAGGATCCCGCGGAGACCCAGCACCACAAGTCGCAGTGACACCGCCCATGTGCAGCACTGGGCATGGGGTGGGGAGGCAAAGCATTTGTGCCCCCCCAGCTGGAGATTTACCAGCCTGAGCCTTCCTGCTCTGGAGGCTGGTGCCAGACTCCCCTCAAGCCATGCACAGGGATTCCCCGCTCTGACTGAGCCTCTTCGTGCAGCCAGCTGGAGCACACCCAGCACTGGGGCAGCGCTCCAGGATTTGGGTCAGCAGACTGCAAGTCCGGACACAGAGCTGGTGCTAGCCCATTGGGGGCCAACCGGAGCTGCTTGAGGTAAGCACCGCCCGGCCAGAGCCCGCACCCCCTGCCCCAGCCCTGAGCCCCCTTCTGCACCCAAACTCCCTCCCAGAGCCTGCACCCCCTCCCGCACCCCAACCTCCTGCCCCAGCCCAGTGAAAGTGAGTGAGGGTGGGGGAGAGCGAGCCATGGAGGGAGGGGGAATGGAGTGAGCGGGGGGTGGGACCTCAGAGAAGGGGCGGGACAGGAGCGGAGCTAAGGTGTTTGGTTTTGTGCTATTAGAAAGTTGGCAACCCTAAGTCTATGCCAAGTTTACAACACATAGTAGCAGTGATTCTGTACTGAATGAGTGTAGCTGAGTTAGTCAAGAGATTGTCATGTGGATGACATCACAGTGACTATTAAGACAATAACCCTATGCTTCATCAGAGAAGAGAAAATAACCTGCCAATAGATAACTAGATTTATGTCTCCAGCAGTAGGAAATGTTTTCTTTGACCCTAGAGAATCAATTTTTGCCAGAGATGTGTATAATGAGAATGTTAAGTGGACTAAGCACATAACAGGGATGTTTTCTATGAGGACAATGGGTGGACAGGATGGATTTACAGGCAGCTGCCCCAGAGCAGGCAAGGTGAGCAGAACCTGGGCCCTATTTCTCAATGATCTGAACAGAACCCAGACTGAGATACAAAGGAAAACAACAAAAGAAGAATTGTAGGAGTTAGAGACAGAATAGATCTGTTAGCTCATCCTGTCCCTCTGCGGGGGCTAATGCAGGACAGTTCCTAGAGGGCTAAAACAGGCTGCTCTCAGTAGTGGGATAGTATAATATCGTACTCTTACACCAAACAAACATCATAATGCTACAACAGGTTTGTTTCTCTTTATTCACACATCACCAGCCTCCAGTGAATGGATTCAAGCTCTTATGATCATGGACATCTAACAAAAGAAAACTGACTGAAATTTCAGCCACCAAACCCTATTACCATCAGCCTGGCAGTTAAAGGACCCACAATATATTCATCTAAACATTTCCTTAGGTGTGCGACTCAGCAATTTCCCCCACTTTTGTAGAACACTAAAATCCAACTGGATCTTTGGCCATCCAGGATCATGCTAAGACGGCCAAATTTGGCACTGCTCTACTTACCCAACCGAAAACAAATCCCATATCCATGTTTCTGGGAAATACTTGCGAACTTTCTCCTCAACTGGAGGTGCAGGTGGAGAAATGGTGGTCCTATGTTCTGTTGTTGTGAGACTCCCGAGGAATGCTGGAGGTTACAAAAGAGAGGTTACTTACTCTGTGTAGTAACTATAATGAGGAGTCTTGTGGCACCTTAAAGACTAACAAATTTATTAAAGCATAAGATTTCATGGGCTATGACCCACTTCTTCAGATGTATGGGAGTGAAAATTACAGTGGTAGGAGTAAATATACAGGCATAAATATATAGCACAAGAAAAGATGGGAGTTGCCTTACCAAGTGGGGGGTGGGGTGTCAATGATTCAATCAGGGTGGGTGTGTCCCATTCCCAACAGTTGACAAGAAGGTGTGAATGTCAACAGAGTAAAAATTACTTTTCATAGTGCTAACGATGCCAATTCCATCAGGGTGGATGGCCCATACTCAACAGTTGATGGGAGATTACTTCTTGTAGTGACCCAGCCATTCCCGGTCTTTATTCAGGCCTAATTTGATGGCGTCAAGTTTGCAAATGAATTCCAGTTCTGCAGTTTCTCGTTGAAGTCTGTTTTTGAAGATTATTTTGTTGAAGAATGGCCACTTTTAAGTCTGAAATGGAGTGTCCAGGGAGGTTAAAATGCTCTCCCACTGGTTTTTAAATGTTATAATTCTTGACGTCTGCTTTGTGTCCATTTATTTTTTTGCATAGACACTGTCCAGTTTGGCCAATGTACATGGCAGAGCGACATTGCTGGCAAATTATGGCATATATCACATTAGTGGATGTGCAAGTGAACAAGCCCCTTATGGTGTGGCTGATGTGGTTAGGTCCTGTGATGGTGTCACGTGAGTAGACATGTGGACAGAGTTGGCAATGGGGTTTGTTGCAGGGGATGGTTCCTGGGTTGGTGTTTCTGCTGTGTGGTGTGTGGTTGCTGGTTCTTCGAGATGTGTGTCCCTACAGGGACTCAACTTCAGGGTGTGCGTACGCCTCATGTTCCTTCGACTGGAGATTTTCATTAGCAGTGTTTGTTCAACCTGTGCATGTGCCCTTCACTACCACGTGCCCCACACCAAGACTACAAAGAGCTGCACAGGTGAACCATCCTCAGTTCCTTCTCTATCAAAAAGTCTCAAAGAGGAAACTCCAAAGCAGAGGGGCAGGAGGGCAGGTATTGGAGCACCCACAGGGACACACATCTCAAAGAACTACAGTCACTGCACAGGGTGAGCCATCTCTCCTCTTTCTTTGAGTAGTGCCCCAATCAGTGCTCCCCTTCAGGTGACTCCTGAGCAGTATCCCCACAGGGAGACGGGAGCCATGGAATGGAGCCCAGAACTGAAGAGAGAACCACTTTTCCATCATTGGAATCTGCATTGGATCTAGAGACAAGTAATTTTAACTTGTTCTTTCTCTATTTTAGCCTCAGATCTTACCTCATTTTCACTGGTGATCACTATGGTAGATGTCCAATTTCTACTCACCTTTCTGGTGAAAACTGAAACAAAAAAGGCATTTAGCACTTCCACCATTTCCACATTTTCTGTTATTATTTTTCCCCCCTTGTTGAGTAACGGGCCTTCCCTGTCCTTGATCTTTCTCTTGCTTCTAATGTATTTGTAGAGTGTTTTCTTGTTACCCTTTATCTCTCTAGCTAGTTTAATCTCATTTTATGCCTTGGCTTTTATTTTGTCCCTACATACTTGTGTTGTTTTTTTATATTCATCCTTCATAATTTGATGTAGTTTCCACTTTTTGTAGGACTCTTTTTTGAACTTCAGATCATTGAAGATCTCCTGGTTAAGCCAGAGTGGTCTCTTGCCATACTTCCTATCTATCCTACACAGTGGGATAGTTTACTCTTGTGCTCTTAATAATGTCTCTTTGAAAAACTGCCAACTCTGCCAGCTGCCAACAGCAGATGATACGAAACTGCTGCAGATGATACTAAACTGTTCAAGATAGTTAAGACCAAAGCAGACTGTGAAGAACTTCAAAAAGATCTCACAAAACTAAGTGATTGGGCAACAAAATGGCAAATGAAATTTAATGTGGATAAATGTAAAGTAATGCACATTGGAAAAAATAACCCTAACAATACATACAATATGATGGGAGCTAATTTAGCTACAACAAATCAGGAAAAAGATCTTGGAGTCATCATGGATAGTTCTCTGAAGACGTCCACGCAGTGTGCAGAGGCGATCAAAAAAGCAAACAGGATGTTAGGAATCATTAAAAAGGGGATAGAGAATAAGAAGGAGAATATATTATTGCCCTTATATAAATTGATGGTACGCCCACATCTTGAATACTGCGTACAGATGTGGTCTCCTCATCTCAAAAAAGATATACTGGCACTAGAAAAGGTTCAGAGAAGGGCAACTAAAATGATTAGGGGTTTGGACGGGTCCCATATGAGCAGAGATTAAAGAGGCTAGGACTTTTCAGCTTGGGAAAGAGGAGACTAAGGGGGGATATGATAGAGGTATATAAAATCATGAGTGATGTGGAGAAAGTAGATAAGGAAAAGTTATTTACTTATTCCCATAATACAAGAACTAGGAGTCACCAAATGAAATTAATAGGCAGCAGGTTTAAAACAAATAAAAGGAAGTTCTTCTTCACACAACGCACAGTCAACTTGTGGAACTCCTTACCTGAGGAGGTTGTGAAGGCTAGGACTATAACAGCATTTAAAAGAGAACTGGATAAATTCATGGAGGTTAAGTCCATTAATGGCTATTAGCCAGGATGGGTAAGGAATGGTGTTCCTAGCCTCTGTATGTCAGAGGGTGGAGATGGATGGCAGGAGAGAGATCACTTGATCATTACCTGTTAGGTTCACTCCCTCTGGGGCACCTGGCATTGGCCACTGTCGGTAGACAGGATACTGGGCTAGATGGACCTTTGGTCTGACCCAGTACGGCCGTTCTTATGTTCTTATGTTCTCTCTCAAACTGTTTTCTCCTTAGACTTGCTTCCCATGGGATCTTACCTACCAACTCCCTGAGTTTACTAAGTCTGCCCTCTCAAAATCCATTATCTATTCTGCTGTTTTCCCTCCTACCATTCCTTAGAATCATGAACTCTACCATTTCTTGATCACTTTTACCCCAGCTGCCTTCCACTTTCAAATTCTCAACCAGTTCCTCCCTACTTCTCAGAATCAAATCTAGAACAGCCTCTTCCCTAGTTGCTTTCTCCACCTCTGAAATAAAAAAATATCTCTAATACATTCCAAGAACTTGTTGAATAATCTATGCCCTGCTATATTGTTTTCCCAACAGATATCTTGGTAGTTGAAGTCCCCCATCACCACCAAGTCCTGGGCTTTGGATGATTTTGTTAATTGTTTAAAAAAAGCCTCATCCACATCTTCTTCCTGGTTAGATGGTCTATAGATGACTCCTATTATGACATCATCCTTCCTTTTTTACACTTTTATCCTTACCCAGAGACTTTCAACAAGTTTGTCTCTTATCAGAGACAAGCCACTCCTATGGTGGCTTGAAACTGTTCCCTTTGGTCTGAGGGAAAGTGCTGAAGTAAAGAAGTTAATTTTGTATTGTTCATGTTATTATATTTCACCATGAGTGCCTGGTAATTCACAATACAGAATTGTAGGGTTGCAGATAAATAGGAATTTCTCCATAAAAGGTCCAAAGCACTTCTGGTCTTTGTCAAACGGGGCTGACTTATTATGATGTTGTTTATCCAGCTCACTCACTGCGCCCACCACCAGAGAATTAGGAGGGCAGTGGGAGAATAGGAATTCAGAGGCCTTATTGAGCACATAATATTTTTTATCATCCCTTTGCATGTTGGTGGTATGGTCACTTGAGTATGCCAAATCATTTTTGTAGGATTGAGAAGGCCTTCATTGACAGGGCTGTGAACTCTGGTTGGAGTTGCTGAACAAAGAATGCTGAGCAACTTGTGCTGCAATTCTTTGACCTCGAGAGGTATCTGTAGGGAGCCTGACACCCTTTTTATGAAGTTCTGGAATTGCCAAAAATCATCAGCCATTGACGGAGGAGGAGACATTACCACCTCATCAACTGAAGATGGTGAGATGGTAGTTTGGGGCGTAGCCTCTTTGTCTGTCCTAGCCTTCTGTTCCTCAAATGTCTCCTTCTGTTGAGATATGTTCTGGGGAGGGGAAGATGGTATCTCCCTATCATCCGGTGAGTGGGCCTCAGGGCCCTGGAGAATTGTTGGCAGTAAGCACCCCAGGGATCCCAATATGGCCACAGAGACCCATACAGGAGAGGGGGTGGAATCCAAGGTTGCTCCCAACAGCCATGATGTCTTCCCCGAAATTCCTCTCTCTGTGTCTCTTCAGGTATCAGAGAAGGGGTTCTTGTGTGGATAAGAAGGAGAGCCCTGGACTGATATTGAAGATGCTGCAGGGAGGTCCCCATCATCCTCTTCTTTATCCAGTGGAGGAGTTCCCATTGAAAAGGGTGGTGAGTCAGATGGTATTGAGGATGGATGCGAGTCCAGAGACCACATGAGTCTCAGTACTGAGAGGCGCTCAGTGCCCGTAAGCAGTGGAGACTCCGGTTCATCTGCCATAGATAAGTCCTTCGAGTACCTAAATTCTTGCGGTACTGAATGGTGTGGCAGTACCAACGCAGCACTCTGACTGTCTCTAGCCATAGGCAGTAGCAAGGGTTTTGTGCACTCCGAGGTGGGCACCGACAAAGACAGAGGCTTAGCTTTGTGAGGTACCGATGAACCCGTCAGGGTAAAGCTATGTCTGATGGTACCATTCTTCTCTGTATGGAATACCGGTCTTATCCGGATGGTACCAAAGCTCTATTGGAGCCATGTTTGCTCTCAGACAAGCTATAGGGTTTCCTGGCCCTGCCAGTACAGGAGGAACTCTTTGCTTCTACAGTACTGGGTTGCGACATCAAACTTCTGATGTGGTCGAGCTACTGGGAGAGTGAGGTCTTTTGGAAGCAGACTCCTTAAGAAGGGAGTCAGAGCTTGTTTTCCTGGGACTTCTAGAGGTCTCTAGAGATTTTCCCTTCCTGGGAGAGTGTTGAGCCAGTGCTGAAGACGTGCTGGATTTGCCTGGAGAATGTTGTACAGTGCGGTTCTCCTGATCGGGCTCTGAAGTGGGGCAGAGGGAACACTCCATCATAAGAAGCTGCAACTTGATTTCCTGTTTTTTTCTTGCCCTGGATTTGAGGGCTAAACAGATGTTATACTTCTGTGATACGTGCGACTCTTCAAGGCAGCAGATGCCCTTCGAGTGTCAATCACAAACTGTGATGGCCTCCCAGCAAGTGAGGCAGCATTTAAACCCCCATGAACCAGGCATGCCCTACTGAGGAAGGCAAGCCTCCCATAAGAGAGGGGAGAGGAGAAACAATCCTCAAAATAACAAACTACGCTAAACTTGCTAACTAATAAGCTAGACTAAACTAAAAACTAGGTACAACATCTAACCAAGGCATGCGCCGGGCAGACACACTAAAGCTCCATCTCAAGCCAAGGTGGTTGAGAAGGAACTGAGCGCAGTTTGCCCGCTCAGCACTATATAGCTTCAGTGCAGGGCATGAGGTAATAATGAAAGGTGCAGGTATGGGTCAAACAGACCCCGTTATCAAAATCTCTGATCGAAGACGCATGGGGCATACACATACCTGAAGTGGAGCAGCCATAGGGACACTACTTGAAGAAGATTCAATTACTATAGGAACCTCAGAACCATATTCAGGGTAGCTGAGTCTCCCATTTGGCTCAGAGACACAAAGTGTGGATGTCAGCTAATCAGATGACAGACATGTCTTAAACAACAGCCAATTCATTGACATTTCAGAGGGATGAACCCCTCAGTCACAAACAGTCCAGAAAGCAAGTTCAGGGCAAAGCAACATTTTGTCTCTCTCTCTGTTTTCCTGTATCACTTGCAATCACAGCATGGACTGCTTACCTTGAACTCTGTGCTGGTTTCAGCTACAAGACTGAGCCCTCTAGTGAAAAGTAAGAGGAGGCAGAAATGTGCTCACTTGTGAGAAATGTAGGTCTGGTTAGCATGGGGAGTGTGCTCTCCAACTCAGTCACCGTCATTGTTGTCATAGCCACAGTAGTTGTGCACTCTCTCGGCTTCTTGATATGGGTGTTGGATATGATTTTCAAGCCCATTTCCTGAAGAAAAAGAAAGAAAGAAAGAAAGATGTGCTGAGAGTTTAGATATCAGAAGCCTATCCTTCCCTTTCCCTCTGTCATCAACCCTTTGTCCCTCAGGCTGCTCATTTCCCTTATAAAGCAAGGACCCAGTTCTCCCTCTGCTATATGATACGAGTCTCTCACTTTGATTCAAGTGAGAATTACTCATATCCCACAGCAGTGAGACAATGGAGCCCCTTGAGTTGATTTATCAGGCCTGACTCAACCAGTGCAAGTTTATTCTCCTTCAAAGTCTATAGGGCCTATGGGGAAACAGCAGTGTTCCTGTTGGACATCTTTCCCATATACATCTCTTATAAGTGGGTTCCTCATTGCACAACAAGACTGTTTCCTACTGGCCACTAATGTCAGATGCCCTCAGCAAACTGCCCAGTGAGGCATCAGTGCTGAATTGGCCATCTAATTGTAGGCATTCTAACCCACTAACCCATAGAGAATGAAGAGCTAAAGTAAAACTGACCGATAATGTTGGGAGCCCTGAACCATCCCACCAATAGGATATCAATGTGCAATAACTAAATTTCCTATTGTCACTAATATCAGGTGACTCATCCAGCCAATCAATGGATTATCAATGATTACTAGAGCTGTTTCCTAATAACCTATAATGTCAGAGGCCCTGCTCCACCTAGCCAGTGAGGAAGAATCAAAGATCATTACTCTGAACACCATAAACACGTCAGGCTGGTGAGGTTCTCGAGACCAGCATAAGAAGTCATCTTCAGACACTTGGTAAGGGTATCCACCATGAAAAATATGGGGGAACAACCCATAGATCTGGGAAAAGCAAGAAAGAGGAAAAAAAATACCAGTCAGTGGAAAGATGAACCAACATACACCTTTCCTAACACACCAAAGCTCTGTCTGAATGGTTGTTCCATGCTATCATGTATGGAAAGGTTAGACCCAACATATGAGATAGACTCTCCAAAAAGGTTCTCAGTCACTCTGCTCCATTTCTCCTATTTTCTTCTTGGAGAGGCAACATGGTCTGGTGTACTGAGCATGAGGCTGGGAGACAGGAACTAATCCTGGATTTACCACTGTGCACTGTGTGCAGACCAACGAATTATGAAGTTTGTTTACCAAAGAATGCTGCTACATGGCTGGTGATCATGTAATCACCAAAAGCTTTGGTGGCGCATTAAGATCGACAACTGAATATCCAGCCAGACCACCTTAAGGACTTAGCAAAAAATGGATCCCAGTGGCACTCTGTCTGTCCCTTTGGGATTGATGATGACTCTGTAACCTTGAGAAAGTTACTTCCCCTGCCTGTGCCTCACATTCCCCATCTGTACAGCAGGGATAATGCTACTATCTCCCTTCATGGAGCACTCTGAGCGCCTTGGAAGGACAGCACTGTATAGATGCAATGTAGTTTTCTTATTCTCTCTCGCTCGCTCTTCCTTTCACAGAGACAGACAGACGTAGAGTAATTTACCATGGAGTTGCTCAGTTCTTTCTCTGGCCTCATCAGTAGGACACTCTGATCCACGGCTCGGACAGCGCAGAGGGATCTGGGAGCTGCCTGCAGCTGGAGGCTGACCTCAGATCCAGGGAGGGCCTCATCCTCTGAGAACCCTATCTTCACCTTAAAGGGCACAAGGGGAAAGAACATGAGAGGGGAGAGGAGAAAGGCAGAGGGAGAATCCCCTCTGCTGATCTGCCTGCAGGGTGGCTAGAGCAGAGAGGAGCCCCACATAGTCCAGGTGAAGGTAGTCCCCTGGGATTCCCCTCTGGTGAAGCCAGTTGCTTCAGGAGAGAATGAAGCGGCTATGGACTCTGAAGGGATGGACAATTGAGGAGTAAGGACAATTGGGGAGTAGGGGAAACATGCAATAATGATATTAGAGGCACCTAAACAGCAGAACACAGCAGCACAGCCTTCTGAGGGCACATCACTCCACTGCTCTTCTCTCCACACCAGCTCGTCTCTGAATACCAGGTCAAATTCAAAGGACTCAGTCCTCCTCTTCAAACCCTCCATGGGACTGGCCTAGGTTTCCTAAAGCAGTGGCTCTCAACCTTTCCAGACTACTATACCTCTTTCAGGAGTCTGATTTGTCTTGCGTACTGCTAAGTTTCACCTCATTTAAAAACTACTTGCTTACAAAATCAGACATAAAAATACAGAAGTGTCACAGCACATTAATACTGAAAAAAGGCTCACTTTCTCATTTTTATCATATAATTATAAATTAAATCAATTGGAATATAGATATTGCACTTACATTTCAGTGTATAGTACATAAAGCAGTATAAACACGTCATTGTCTGTATGAAATTTTAGTTTGTGCTGACTTTGCCAGTGCTTTTCATGTAGCCTGTGGTCAAACTAGGCAAATATCTAGATGAGTTGATGTATCCCCTACAAGACCTCTGCATGCCCCCAGGGGTGCGTGTACCCCTGGTTGAGAACCACTGACCTAAAACACTTGCTCACCTTGCCTGATCATAGTTCCCCATGACAGCTCCTGTGGAATAATGGAGCTGTCAATCCTCGGGAATGAGATTTGTGTGTGCAGGACAAAGGGCTCTCTCAGCTTGTGGTTGAGGAACTTGATTCCAAAAGACATTAGAATGGTCACAGATCTCAGACCTTTCTGAGCAGAGGGTAAAACCCTCTTCTTCAGCTCCCCTTCCCCTAAGTGCCTCACCAAAAACCACACATTGAAATACAGGTCCCTACATTCCCAGTGAATCATTACCCCAACCACTCAGTTACACCCAGCCACCCACATTTATCTACTCCTCACACCCTCATAACCTTGTTGCATTCCTTCCCCAGACGCACACACCCACGAACCCAGAGCTCTCAGCCATGAGTCTTACCCCATTTTTGAAGCACATGGAGACCCTGAAGGGGGCGCTATCAGCTATGATTCCTCCAGTGGGGAAGATGACATAAACTACAATGGTAGGAGCTGGGGCGTAGTCGGAGGTGAAGACCAGAGGGATGAAGAAAGTGCCCGTCATCACTGGATTTGGGGTGGGGGGAAGGAGAGAAAGAGAGAGGAAAAGAAGGGTATGTTTTCACTACCAAATGTACCAAGATCTTCCCCTTTTGCCATCACTCTTCCTCTGCCATTTTGCTCCCTTTCTCCCTGCCTTTGTCGCATGCAATTGGGGTCTCTCAGAACCAAGGAGATTTCCAGAGAAGCCCATGAAACAATCAGTGTCCCCATGAACTCCCTGACCTGCCATTATAAATCAGCCAGAGGATCTCCCTGTTGCTAACCATCACCTGAGGGGGCTGAAAGCTTCAGTTCGTTGGATGTTAGCAGATGTCAGCCTTGCAAGGAGTGAGATTCCCAAAGTTACCCTACATGGCTTACATCATGGAGCAGAGCTTGTGGGGACACAGCACAGCACAGAATGATCTCTGTGTAGAAGAGGTGCCTGCACTTACTCTTTGATGACCCAACCAAGAAAGTCTTCTGACCTGAAAGGACAATCCCCACTTTCCCAATGACCTAAGGGAGAAGAGAGAAAGAGGCATGAGAGAAGGGCTAGGAAATGCCAGAAATACATTCAATAGCTTGACAGCATTACGCAGACCAGACTCTCCATGGATGGCAACTTAGGGAGAATGGGACATAGAACCTTTCACCCTCCATGGCACCAGCTACAATTGAGCCACTGGGCAGGGGGGAGTAGATGGCTCAGGGGGATAAAGAGCCTAGGATATGAAAACTTTTACCTGTCAGGCACCAGTTCTGATCTAGTCCAGGGTGACTAGTGAGCAAAAGTCCTGCCCATTTGACAGCTGATCAGTGGACTTTATTATGGAAATTATTTAAGTGGCCCTGTTCCTAATGGCCCAGTTGCCACATTGAATAGAGGGAAACAATAAATAAATGGCCACTACACTGGACATCTTAGTATAGAGATCAAGGACTGGTTGGGCCATGGATGTTGAACTTCCCTCTCACCTCCCTAAAGGTGGTTTCTCAAATGCAGAGCTGAGGAACACTAGCAGGGAGGCAGAGAGAGGGAGAGAGAGAGAGTGTGTGTGCACATGTGCACACACATTCTCTGTTCTGTGCAAACAGGGCTTGAGTCTCTCAAGGTTTCTGATCCAGCATATTTAACCCATCACCATCACCTCCTTGCACTTCCCTAGTGACTCACATAATAGGAAAAATCCACACTCTTGGGACCATAACTTAGGTCTTTCTCGTAAATTCTGAAGTCCACCTGCACCCTCTCATTTTTGCCACAGGGCACTGTTCCTGGCACACGTATGATCCTGAGGAAGCTCTTGGTGGTGGAGTACAATGGCTGTATGAAGTGGTAGGCATTCTGGTAATACACATTGACTGTCCCTGGCACATATACTGGGTCCTGAAGCAGGAATCTCCCCTGTCAGAAAATAAACAGTGAACTCTCTGGGTGAGTACATCAGATGAGAGAGATTCTGGGACTAGGGGGGTCAAGATCCTAGACATGACTTAGAGATCCTAGGCCAAATTCATCTCTGGTGTAAATCCACTGGATTGAAAGGAGCTACATTACATACTAACTTGCTCGCACATACCTAGGCCGGTATGAGAAGCTCATGATTGGAATAGCAGTAGGTCCGGATTGAGGGATGCCAGCAGTTATGTGAGGAGCCCAGGGCTAGCATAACTTGGATCCACAGTTTAGGAATAATGTACATCAGAGGAGCTGTTTGGTGGGAAGCCAAGAACTGGAATATCCAGAGGTGATGAAAGTCTGAAATATGGTTCTTCATTAGAACTGGTGGGGGTTGGGGGGAGATGCCTGCAGAGCAATAACCTGGTTCTGGAAAGTGGTATTAGTCCCTAACTTTCACAAATCATGAGATGGAGTCTTCCTCACTTACCTCCAAAGAGACTGAGTCACCATTCCAAGCATTTGTGTTCAGCTCAAAGGAAGCGCTTCCAGAGTCATCTGTGATGTACGTCTTGTTAAACCGCAGCCTGGTGTAGCTTAGTATAAGGTAAACTGGTGTGTTATTCATTGCTTTGCCTTGGTGATCGACAATTTTAATCTGAGAATCACATGGGGAAGAGAGGAACACAAAGCTGTTTCATCAACGTACGGAATCTCCAGCTCCATCTCACCCAACTCGCCGTCAGTATCTCCACAGGCAGAGAGAACACCCCAGTTGTCATCAGCGTTACCAGCACTGCTCTTAAGAGTCATCGTCTCCTTTATTGCCATATGAAGAGACGCACGCAGACTCATCAGAGGGTTGCTTGGGAGCCTGGCCTATGGAATTCTATACTTTCAAATGTTTGGGGTTTCCTTGAGGTCTAACCCTGAACTCTGAATCCCCCGGATTTTTAGTCCTTGGGGCTTTTTTTAGCAATTCACATTCTTGTACAGGGTTTGTATTTTTTACCCTTAAGTCACTGATTTGTACCTCAGTTTTAACCCCATCTGAACCAAGTGTTTTGGCTAGGAATTACTCAGTCTCTGCCATCCCAGAGCTTGTGTTGGGGACAGAGCAGGGCGAGGAGACACAGCTGAGGATACAGTTGGGAGCATATTATTTCTGCTGTACTCTCTGGAGGGTTTAGCTAAGAGTTACCTTCCCTCTGTAGATCTCGCCAGTGTAGTAATAAGGATTAACCTCCTCAAACGTAGCCGTGCCAGCTGTCCTGGAGATGAAGAAGCTATGGGAGGCATTGACCTGCACCTCTGAGTGAAAGGGACAGGAGAAGAGATGGGAGGGAGAGAGGCAGGGAACAAAGAACCATCCCACTGGGCAATTCCACTAGAGAGCAGGCCCTTTGGTGACACAAACGTGTGTTAGGCTGCACACATTTTATACCCCCAGGGAGATGGTGCTCACAGGACCCTGGCTATCTGGTCTCCCCACCTAATTACAGATGGCTATCGGAGAGCTGTCAGTGACCCACCATGAGACCAGACCACACCACCCCTAGGGACCCACAAAGCAACATGCCTTATGGGCTTGAGCCCATAAGGGGGTAGCTCCAGTGCCTAACCAGTGAGACTGGACCACAGAACCCCCTTTGGGCTCAAAGAAGGGCCAGTCCCAGAGCCTCCTGTGAGCCTGTATCTCAATGCTCCCAATGGATTAAGAACAGGGCTGACAGTCTCTGATGTCCCTGATAATACTGGTGCATGTTTATTCAAGTGCCTTTCCTATACCCTCAAAGACTCCTCTGAGGTTACCTGTGCCATCCTCTACCAATGTGACCACTGCATCTATGTTGCTGCGGTAATCGGGGGAGCTCTGGTTGAAGCTAGAAAGATACACAGACGTGGAGAAGCAACCCATCTTATCAGTCTGAAAACAAGAGAGAGCAAGGTGATTGGTGCTGGGACAGCACCGCACTGCAGGAGGGACAGATGTCACAGAATGAGCTACCTCTGTGTCAGAACAGAACCCCTGCTCCTAAGGAGCTCAACCTGCTCTGTGCTGCAAGGCACTTGACAGGGGTGTCTACGCTGCAGCCGGAGAGTGCTTCTGAGCACGGGGAGACAGAGGTACTAGCTCTGCTCAAGCTAGCGCGCTAACCATAGCTGCCTGGCTGCAGCCACACTGCTACTTTTAGGGCACTAGATCAGCGGAACTAGCATGTGTCAGTCCAGCCACGCTGCGAAGCACCCCCACCCCCCAGAGGCTGTGTAGACACACTTCAACAGTTAATGAGGTAAGTCTCACTAAAACTCCGTTGTATGCACATAGTGCTGAGCCTTTGGCTTCCGTCTGCACCACCACACAACACGACATGGTGTCAGCAGTGGGTGGATTTCAGCACCCAAGAGAGCAAGACAATGAGAGAGGTGGTCGGTTGGTGGTTTTGGGGAGGAAAGGGGTGTCAATGCTGAGGTTGTCATTTTTGTGGTGGAAAGGCCTCTCTGAAGAGGAGTCTACTCTGTTGCCCCTGTTAAAAGGCTTCTCGGGCTTTCTGACATTAATATGTGTTACGTTAAATCTGAAATGGTTCCGTGGGAAAAATCATATAAAACAGGCAAGGTTAAAAAAGAGAATAGGCAAGGGATGAACTACCAAATAAGGGACAACTGCCAAGATTATTAACAAGAACAATAGAGGCAATGGCAGCTGGTTATGGGGCCAGGGAACAAAAACAGGTTTTAGGCATGGGGTGAAATCAATTAAAATAACACGTCTTGTATTGTGTCTCCTTCCCCTTGGCCCACCTCAGCTGGCATCGCAGCTCCTGCTTCACAGGATTGTCACCCTATGGGGCTCAGCTCTTGCTAAGTGGCTCACCTGGTTGTTGTAGTGTTGACAGAGAGGAGGTCGCTGGGTACTGTAGAAATACCACCAACTCTTCTGGCACAGGCTCACCTGGATCTTCCCCTGCACGCCTTTCCCATAGGTGTATCTATGTGAGAAAGTGCGGGGGGTGGGAGAACACATGGAAAGGGGTACACACACACACACACACACACACACAGAAAACAGAGGACTCTCTCTGGGTGGGTGTGCTTTAGTGTATCTCCAGATCTGATTTATGTCATGGATATTCACAGTGTATCAAGATAGATGTAGCTGTACAAGCAACGAGAACGATCTTGGCCAATCTCAGGCACTAAGCAGGGCTGGCCTGGTCAGTACTTGGATGGAAGACCTCCAAGCTGCTGGTTTTGTTAAGTCTTCTCAGACTCTTCCCTCTGAGTCAATGCCCCGGTATCTCTCTCTTTATCTATCTGTGTAAGCTCTTACCCTGCACTCATCACTATGGTATCTGAGCACATAGTGCTAGGGGAGCCTGTGCTGCAAGGAGTGAAGTGGTATAAGTGATGTTCAGCAGAGACGCTCCACCCTTTGAGTCTGTACTAAGGGCTTGTCTGCACTGGCACTTTACAGCGCTGCAACTTTCTCGCTCAGGGGTGTGAAAAAACAGCCCCCTGAACGCAGCAAGTTTCAGCGCTGTAAAGCGCCAGTGTAGACAGTGCACCAGCGCTGGGAGCCGCACTCCCAGTGCTGGGTGCTATGCCCCTCGTGGAGGTGGGGTTTTTAGAGCGCTGGGAGAGCTCTCTCCCAGCGCTCTGCCACGACCACACAAGCCACGTTAAAGCGGTTCCGCGGCAGCACTTTAGCGTTGCCAGTGTAGACTAGCCCTAACTCCAGTGCCCTGAGAGATAGTAGAGGCGTGGTACTGCAGGGTCTGATGAGGGTGATCAGTGAGGAGCTGCTCTTCTTCATCAAGCTGTAATCCACATGTCCTGGCCAAATTCCATCTGGAGCCATCCCATTCTCCTCCCTAGAATTTCCCTCCAGTATCATCTGGTGAAACTGTTCTTCCTTTCCCCTCTCATTGTCTTGTTCTGTAGTGCGACTACCACAGAATAGCTGCTGTGCTCCACCCCAGAAATGGTTGTATTTCAGTGGTTGGGTGATCCCCGCATATGCACTCTGTCAAGAGCTCGGAGATCCTTTAGGATGAAAGGAGCTAGAGCAATGGGAGACAATTAATAATTAGGGTGATTTTTCTAGCTATTTAAAGATGTCAAAGGGCTGCCAGGAATGAGCTTGGCCTAATATAACTGAGACATGGTGAAATATATTTACAGTCACTCAGTTAAATTCTTCCTTTGAGGTTCCCCTAATAGATGCGGGGGGGTTGCTCATCCCAGGCTGGAGTGTATTAGCAGCTTCCTCCCCCACCCCAGATCAGCCCCCTCACCTGCCACACACGCGGAGTGGAAAGGTTTTATCCAAAGCATAAATCTGAGTTGGCTCCTCAAAAACCACTTCAAATTTTGGCAGCACTGGAAGGAAAGAACCAGAGAGAATGGAGGGACGAGTTACAGCCTGGTGAGGAGCAGGCCATGAAGAGAATGAACATGGGCTGGACCGTAGTAGGGTTGGGGGTCCCATTTTTTTCTTTTATGAAATGTAGGTATAGTTCCACTCCTCCCTGATTCTCCCTGTTGGCCCTGCCCTCACCTTATGACAGCTGTTTGTAATGAGTGGAGAGGGAAAGAGGCTGCCATAGCTATCAATGTGCTCCTGTTGCCCCTCTATAGAGACCAGGCAGAAAACACTGAGCTGTGAACCCTTTCTCCAGCAGTTTTCGGAAGGGGAGTATACAAATTCAACTTTGCCCCCTAGAAATAACCAATGCACTCACATGACTTAGGAGCATATGTCCTATTGAAAGTCAACGTTCTCCTGTGTCACTTGGGCTCTTTTGAAAATCGCCCCCTAACATCCTTGATATAGTCAGCTTTGGGGATCAGCCAGCTGTGACAGAAAGCTCCAGTGCTACTATTGTCCTGTCATAGCCTCTACAGTCTGTACCTAACCAGACTGGTGTGTACACACAGTTCTCTTTGTCCATACTAAGCAGGGGGTCAGAGAGTCTTATCAGAGGTGACTACCTTCCCTCCTAGAAAGCACTTCCCCATCCATCCACAGGAGATTTCTCATACCAAGATGCAGTTCCTCTCCCCAGGTGTGATCTGTCTCCCACAGATAAAATTCCCCCTGCCCTATAGCTGTCTTTCTCCCCAGGCGTACCATACTCCTCCACGGAGAAGCTGCTGTGCGCTTTCTCTTTGGCCACGCTGATGATGTATGTCCCCAGTGGGGGCTCAGCAGCTAACTGGAAATACAGATCTGCAATGCCTTCCTGTGGAGCCACATCCAGCCATTGGCCAATCCGGTTATTGTTAGGGTCCTACACCCGCAGCAGAGAGGCATAATTAATTGCTCCAGCATCTAAATGATCCAGAATCCACAACATCCAGCTATTTCAAGGGTTCTAGATGATATTACCTAACAGATTCTAAACTGGCCTTGGCTCTAGAACCCAAGTTCTAAAGCTTCTAGAATCAATTGTCTCTCGGGCGTCATCAGGGCCAGCTCTAGGTTTTTTCCGCCCCAAGCAAAAAAATTTTGGGCTGCCCCCCGTCCCAGCCCTGGGCTCCTCGCCGCACCCCCCTGCTGCCCCAACCCTGGGCTCTCCCCCCCCGACCCGCACCCCCCCTGCCGCCCCAGCCGTGCTCTTCCCCCACACACACACCCTGCCGCCCCAGCTCTGAGCTCCCCCCTACTCCCCCACCATTGCCCCCCACACACACTTCCTGGGCTGTCCCCCCACGCCCTGCACCCTCCTTCCGCCGCAGCCCTGGGTAACTGGTAACTCGCTCCCAGGGCCGGTCATTCAGCAGGAATTTTGGATGTGCACAGAACACCAACAGGATTGGTTCCCATATGGTTACAGAACTGCAGTAAAGTGGAACAATTTTCAGCTTGTGTGATTGGAGGATATCTGGATGCATAGTATAAGACTGTCCTACATAAATGAGGAAGAGTTGAGGTGCCTTTATTATTCTTTTGTTCCACTCTTTCTTTCTATGGGGAATTTGCCAATGCAATATCACGGTCTTCCTTTTAAACAAACAAACAAACAAAAGGCAATGGCTGTTGAAAATAGCAATTCCAGTCCTAATAACCACTGGGAAGCATTTCTTGCTCAATTTTATCCTATTTTTTCTACAGCAAGTTACAGTGGATCAGTATATTTGATTTGGGAGAAATGAAGTAACAGCTGAACAAACTGAGCTTGAGCACTCCTGAATTTTGAGGTGTTCAAATCTGGAAGGCAGGTGCTGGGGGGAGGGGGTGGGGGCGCTGTGGCTCCGCAGGGGAGCACGGCAGCATGTATGCAGCAGCGTGTCTGGCGCTGTGCGAAGCCAGACACGCTGGTCTGAGTGGCACGGTAAGGGGGCTGGGGGGTTGGAGAAGGGGTAGGGGGTTCCGGGGGGGGCAGTCAAGGGACAAGGAGAAGGGGAGGTTAGATTGGTCAGGGGTTTGGGGGGGCAGTCAGGGGACAGGCAGCAGTTGGATAGGCATGGGAGTCCCAGGGGTTTGTCAGGGGACAGGTAGGGGGTGGGGTCCTAGGGGGGAAGTTGGGGGGAGTCTCAGGAGGGGGCAGTTGGGGACAAGGAGAAGGGAGGCTTAGATAGGGGGTGGGGTCCTGGGGGGCAGTTGGGGCAGGGGTCCCGGGAGGGGGTGATCAGGGGACAGGGAGCAGGGGGGTTGGATGGGTTGGGGTTTCTGTGGGGGGCAGTTGGAGGGAGTGGATGGTGGCAGGTTGGGGCTACCCTCCCTCCCTGTGGAGTGTCCTATTTTTTGAATGTTAAAATATGGTATCCCTACCTTCCCAGTGCAGCTCTCCATTCAAAGCAGGCTGCAGCCTGAGGTCTCAGCTTCCTCACTCCCTCCCCCTCTTTCCTGTTGGTAGTGGCCAAGGGAATGCTGGGAAATGTAGTTCTTTCCCTACTCCAGGGCTGGCTCTATAGGCAGGGAGCTAACCAAGGAACTACAGCTCCCAGGGCCCCCTGTTGGTTCTCAGCTCCCATACTGTAAAAAGCAACAGAGGGTCCTGTGGCACCTTTAAGACTAACAGAAGTATTGGGAGCATAAGCTTTCGTGGGTAAGAACCTCACTTCTTCACTTGCATCTGAAGAAGTGAGGTTCTTACCCACGAAAGCTTATGCTCCCAATACTTCTGTTAGTCTTAAAGGTGCCACAGGACCCTCTGTTGCTTTTTACAGATTCAGACTAACACGGCTACCCCTCTGATACTTAGCTCCCATACTGGATCCCTGCCGCCCCTGCAAATGGGCTGCCCCAAGCACGTGCTTGCTTTGCTGGTGCCTAGAGCCGCCCCTGGGCGTCATATGGCCTAGATATTCTAGAAATCCTGAAGACTACACAGTTGTAGCTTCTAAGACCAGTGATGCTCTGATCTAGAGAAAAGATCTCTTAAAATTCTAAACTAATTATAAAGGTCCAAAGTGACTACCCATTCATACTGGTGTAAATCTCCAGTAACTCAGATTTGCACTGGTGTAACAGAGCAGAACTTGGTTCAAAGTCTCTAGAATGCAGAGGGAAGCCCTGAAAACATCTAATTTCTAGAACCATTAACTTCTAAAATTCAAAACATAGACATTGTGGCATCTACACAGTCAAGAATGTAAACAAATTATTGCAACCTGCACCAAAAAATACCATTTTTTTTTGGTGTGTGGCACTCACCTGAAGGAACACCAGCGGGTACTGGGGAAAAAAGAGGCAGCAACATTAGAAGAGAGAAATGCACTCTCAGCAGTGTAAACAATGCATTAGAAACACAAAGCTTCTCAAGGAGAGCAGTTTGATCAATGACCTGGGAGCTCAGATCCCTGACAAACAATACTAATTGCTCCCTGCTGTTAAACTGTGTTAAACAGTTTAACAGCAGGGAACAAGGAGAAGTCAGCATTATGTGCAGGTCCACAGACCACAGCTTGATTACTACTAGAATAAGTGATTTAATACTAATTGCGTAAGGCTCACCAGAGAAATTGTGGCCCAGCCCATTACAATGAGGCCTGGCGAGAGGAAGAGTATAAAAGCCAAGTTGGTAATCACCCCATGTTTGCAACTAGATTATTCTCCAATAGTCCCCACGTAGGGAACCCCCTCCCTGTCTGACACTAGCTCAAACTCTGCTATGGAATGGCCATACCTAAGAAGAGTCCCAGGTAAATTCTAGCTTGAGGGAGCCCTCACTACAAACAATCCAGTCCTCACAGTACATCCAAGAGGAGGCAGTGGTGCACTCCTAACAAACCAGTTTTCCTGTGCCATCCCTAGAGTGGAGGCTGCATGTGCACAGCCAGCAGAAGGAGCTGATAGACTCTCAATAAGGAATCGGCATTTACAACATTTCTGTGTTGGGCGGCCATTTTGCTGACACGGGCAGGGCTTCGTGCTCAGCAATTGGACACCATTCCCATCTGCCTTTAACACTGAGTTACCAGTTATTATTCTGGGTGTTACTCTTCTTCAGACACTTGACAAACAAGGCCCATGTATGTATTTGGGAGCTAAAGGAGAGACAGAACTTGGACAAGGATGGGGGGTGGGAGACTAAAACAAAAGGGATCTGAAACAGGGAAGACTCCTTCACATCCTCTCATACGTGTCTCACCATGTCATTGAGTGGAATGAAATCCTCATTCAGGGTGACGATTCTAAATTTCACTGAGAGGGGAAAAGAAAATGGAGAGAATTTAGAAGATGGAGACCTATTGGCTATTTACCTCAGTCCTGCCCTGCAGCCCCCCTGCTATTCCTGTCCTGGGCTCCCCACACAGCTCTGCCAGTGCTCATCAATCCTGCCTTGCAGCCTTCGCTGCTATCCCAGTCCTTATTCACCTTTGTCCCTGCCTTGTATACACATAGGGTATCCATTTGTGAGTAGTATTGATTATGTCACCAGTACACACACAAACATTCACATGTACATTCCCAGCATGTTCACCTACAGATACTTGATGTGTGGCCTCCTGGAGTTTCACACTCATCACAAATGCTACACACTGTGGCCATTCAGAACTTCACAGCAGCAGCAAGGATATAATTCAGATCCTCCTGCTCCAAGAGCCCTGGCTCAGGCCACTTGAGCTAAAGGAGAATCTCCATTGACTGTTACCAGTATAGGGCCTATGACATACTGCTGAGCAGTTTGCACTCCATCCAATAGAGGGCAGTGAGGCTCACACATAAACTAGGCTGTACGTAGGGCAGCTATGGTAGGGGAATCCCTGGGTGGGGTAAAGTGGCTGTGGCTGGTGGTGTAGTGGCACATTGGGAAAAGGCTCAGGCTGGAAAAAGGCCTAGAGCGCATTGTGCTCTGGTGTTCCTAGACTAGTGGAATGGCCCTTTGTGACGGAATGCACCACTGTATTCACACCCTGCGCACCATTGTAATAATCTTTGTACAAAATATGCCTTGGGAGGTATCATTTGAAAACTAACAACTTGTTTGTTGGGAGCTACAGAAGCAAAGCATTGTGAGGCACCCCGGGTTGCAGGACACAGCCCCTCTTTGCTCTGGACTGCACCCTGGAATGTCATACCCTTACTGGGCTGTTCAAGCCAGCACGAGTTAAAACAACCTAGAGGCAATTCCAACTTATGCCGAAGGCTGAAATGACCCCCAAGGTTAGAGAAAAGGGTGGAACAGTGTTGGAAAACCACCCAGACCCCCCTTCTCAAGAGGATCTGCCCCAGGCTGTGTACAGGGGAAGGTGTATGTGAGTGGACACCCACACATAGGGGCACTACCTGATCCTAGTGGGAGCCCTCACCTGTCTGTCCTGGTTTGTAAATGGGCTTGTCTGTCTGGATGAAGGTGCCGCTGTTGACTCGACGGATCAGAACCTTCTTCTCCTCGTGAATATCGATCCTGCGGCCAGTGATGAACAGTTTGATGCGGGCAACCTCCTCGGTGCTGTTAGCTGGAAGCACAACCTGAATATGAAGAGAGAGAGAGTGAGCAGTCCCCAGGATAACTCCCTGGGGTCCTAGGTGGGAGCGGGGGAGGGGAAAGGAGAACAGCGGAACCCCCCCATCACCCAGTGGCATGTACTGAAAAGTCTCCATTCCCCAGATCCAGATTTAGCTAGGAACCACCAGGCATGGGCTTCATCCATTTCCTTACTGGCCAGGAGACTGCAATGGCAGGGAAAAGGAGGCAAGTGATGCCTCTGAGCCCTGGCACGTAGTAGGGGAAGGTGGGCAAAGACCCCAAGAGAACAGAAAGGTGGGAGAAGTTAGCAAGGAAGCATAGGGGAGAGAGAGGGCTGCAGTGTAATCAGCAGCCACTTCCATGATGCTAGGTCTTTAGTGTGGTGCTAGCAGGCAGCCCAGGCCATGTCAGTGCGTGGGAGAACTAGAGAGCCAGAGAGAGCCACAGGATCTGCCTGTGTCCAGCAGCCTCAATAAAGAAACCACAGCTAAGTCCTAGCTCTTTTGTAGATTCTCTCCTCCTGGGAATCAGCCGTGATAATGCAGCTTATAAATAACATGCACACACATTCTCTGGCTGCTGTCAGCGACCTCAGTCCCCACATCACACAAAGCACCATCACACTTTGGTACTAACTGGCCTCCTCATTGGTTCTCTCAGGAAAGAGGCCTGGGATGGAATGGGAGCATGGAGACAGACCTGTCCTGCTTCCCACTGCAACGGGTCCTTCAAGGGCAGGGTGAGGAACTTTAGTGGTGGTGGTGAGTGTGGGAAACGTATCCACCCTGTACCTGACCTGGGGATAACTACAGGGTACAGCCTCAAGGGGCTACCAAGCCAACACCTTTCCCTGTGCTAAGATCCTTGAAGAGAGGGAAATGGAGGAGGAGTAAGAGCATTGTCAGAGGGAGGCTCACCTGGAACTTGCCACACTCAAAGGTCTTTTCCTTTGTGATCTCTTTTCGCAACAAGACATCCTGTCCCCCAGAGCGCTCCAGCACCAGGGTCGCATAGAGCTTCCCCGCATTATAGTTGATATGCACACAGGCGGCCTGGGATGACGGGTAGTGGAGATCTGCAGGGATCACCACCATGTAATGTCTGCAGCAGGGAGGAAACAGCACAGCAGTGAATCAGAGTGAGGACTCAGCGAGAGGGACGGGCAACCCTATACACACACCCCTATACACACACGCTGCCCAGCAGCCGCAGGCAGGACAGTCCCTTTCAGGGCTGCGCTTTGACATAGTGTAAATGTCAAAAGCAATGGGGATCCCACAGAGGGGATTAGTTGACCCCTCACTCATAGGAAATGTCTCCTGCTGATTCAGGTTGGAGATGTCTCCAGGTTCAGTTTCTTGTCTTTACTCCTTTCTTCCTTTTCTTGGGCTCCCCTAAACAACTCCTCTCCCTCCTTGGTGTTTACACCCTCCAGATACCTGTAGCCTCTGATGGCTGCAGGCTAGATGGCCCAGTGATGTGCCCTAGTGTGACAAGGGCAGGATGCCAGACTCCATGGGCCAGTGGTCTGCTCTGGGAGCGCAGGAGACAGGATGTGTGACCTGAAGGACGAATGATCTGATCTAGTCTGGAAAGTGGGATCCCAGACTCAATGGCCCATTGGTCTGACCTGCTGTGGCAGGAGGCATGGTAGCAGACTAGATGGGAAAATGGTCCATCTGTTTAAGTTGTTCCCCTGGTGACTGGGGTTGAAATGGAGTTTTGGCATCACTCACAGTATGGGTGAAGTGGCCGTGAAGTGCAGCAAGCAGCTTAGGGTGATGGCTGTCCACATCCTCCCAGGAGACTCTCAGTGTGTGAGGAGCAGGGGCTGAAATATTCCTCTTCCTCCAAGGTCTCTGAAGCTGCTGCTGGGTAATTTCTTTTGGGGGCAGCCTGAACAAAGCGATGGGAGGGGGCTTTGACTCCCCCCCCTTCTCTCCCTCGGTCTCCTTCCCGCGATTATACTCCTCAGCAGCAAGGGGGGTGTACCATACAGAATGTCCCTTAGCCAATGACAGCCTCCTGTATTGTGTCCACCAATCAGTACATGGTGTCCCCCTCCAAAGTCCCCATAGAGACATTCGACCAAATGCTTTTCCTGGATAAACAGCTTGAATGTTGCTGCTCAGTGACCCGGGCCTGGTCCTGATCACCTGTCACTTGTATCCCTTTGTTCTGGCTGGAAATGAATTGCCCATTGTATTGCTTCCTGGGAGGGCTCCTCCTTGGAGCAAAGAAGGCAGTTATGCCATGCAATTCGGGCAGGGGGATCTGGATATGAGATATGGAGCCCTTCCCATGTTGGACACCTAGCCCTTCCCCAAGGCATTCTTGGGGTCCCTTCGGACTCAGAACTGTAGCAGCTGGAAGTTGTTCCCAGCAAACAGAGGGAAGAGACTGTCTAGGAAGGAGTACGGCAGAAAGGGATCTAGGGGTTATAGTGGAGCACAAGCTAAATATGAGTCAACAGTGTGATGCTGTTGCAAAAAAAGCAAACATGATTCTGGGATGTATTAACAGGTGTGTTATGAGCAAGACACGAGAAGTCATTCTTCCGCTCTACTCTGCTCTGGTTAGGCCTCAGCTGGAGTATTATGTCCAGTTCTGGGCACCGCATTTCAAGAAAGGTGTGGAGAAATTGGAGAGGGTCCAGAGAAGAGCAACAAGAATGATTAAAGGTCTTGAGAACATGACCTATGAAGGAAGGCTGAAAGAATTGGGTTTGTTTAGTTTGGAAAAGAGAAGACTGAGAGGGGACATGATAGCAGTTTTCAGGTATCTAAAAGGGTGTCATAAGGAGGAGGGAGAAAACTTGTTCACCTTAGCCTCTAAGGATAGAACAAGAAGCAATGGGCTTAAACTGCAGCAAGGGAGGTCTAGGTTGGACATTAGAGAAAAGTTCCTAACTGTCAGGGTGGTTAAACACTGGAATAAATTGCCTAGGGAGGTTGTGGAATCTCCATCTCTGGAGATATTTAAGAGTAGGTTAGATAAATGTCTATCAGGGATGGTCTAGACAGTATTTGGTCCTGCCATGCGGGCAGGGGACTGGACTCGATGACCTCTCGAGGTCCCTTCCAGTCCTAGAGTCTATGAATCTAGGAAGCTATGAACAGCTCGTCAGTGGGCTCTGTGAAATGATACAGCGAGTCCCAGTCCATATCCTAGTGCCCCAAAGGAGAGCCAGCATCACAAGCAGCTCTACCTTGCCCCCTTGTCGACAGGCTCAGTGGAGAAGCCAGTGGTTGAGTGGGCCAAAAAGAACAAACAATCGTCTTAGCTGTAGGGCCCCCTCCAACAAAAAAACATCGTAGCAAACCAGTGCTTGGGTTGCCTTAAGCCTGCAGTGCCTGCACAGCACCTGGAGTCTGCGCACAACAGCAGAGCCAGACATTTTGCCAGCACTGGTTGTGCCAATTGTTTGCAATGCCTGGGATGAAGGTCTCCGCTCAGGTCCAGCTGAATTAGTGTCATCTAAAATAGTTAGTACCCAGCTTTGGTGGGAATTCATAAGGGTTACTGCTGTCCAGGGGCAGCTGATCCTCCAGACTCCATCACACAATGCAGTGCTTTGCAGTGGAAAAGTCCCTCGAAAGCTGCTTCTAACAGCACTGGGCACAATGGAATAGGTGCTCCAGGAGTCTGAGAACACCCTGGAGCAGCCAAAGCTGTAAGGCACTACTGTGTGTGGATGCACACAACCAGTTCTGTAAAAAACTCCAGTGCTGCGTGCAGTGCACTGAAACGCACAAGAATAAGCGAGACCACCAAACAGCACATGCCAGCAATGTCCTGGCATCCCAGCCATGTTTCCCTTGCCCAGACGCATCCAGGGTAGGTGATCACTGTAGATCAGAGTGAGACACATTGCTTGGCAGTGTGGGTGCTGGGTGGAGAAGTTTGTCCGTGCTGAACTTGTTCTGGGAATACACTGAGTGCTTTGGTCTCTAGTGGCTGTTGATCCACCAGCTGCTAAAATTCACTCATGAAAACAAGAGAAAAAAATAATAAAGAAAAGATGTTCGGGAAGCTAGAATCAGGCCTGGCCTTCTGTGGACTGCCCAGCAGAGACTCTGCCTCTGGGTCTACAGTGGAGTGGAGAGAACGCAACTGGACAAACAAAGCAGCAGGGACAGAGAGCTGCTTTGGGAACAGAGGCAATCCACTCTGTTCCCTGCATGTGCTTTAGGTGGCACTGACACCGGCACTGGCAACTCTCACCAGTTGCTCCCAGCCTTTACTTACTTGTTGGAGATAGACCAGTGCCAGGGCTTCCCATTGCAAAACCACAGGTAAAAAGGGATATTTAAATACCAGCTGGACACCATGGTTCCCTCTCATCTTACTGCATCCACAGCTGACCTCTTGTCCCTGAGCCACTTGCTCTTGCCCTGATGCCTACAGCTGTCTTACTGGGCTGTGGAGTTGGGCCCAGTCCTGTTCATTAATACTACCACACATTTGGACCTTTAAAACTCTCAAGGTCAGGGACGGCCAATCCCTTGTTTTGGTTCAGCCCAATATTCAGACAGGAGCCAGCTGTAGTTTGGGAGTCAGGTCTGAACTCCGAACTCCTGAACTTCCATGTGTTTGGAATCGACCCAATGGTTGGTGGGCCAGTGGGGATCTCTTGGGTTTGCAGAGTCAGAGGCTTGGAAAGCTCAGGCAAGAACCAGGCTTTTCCTCCCAAGCTGGCCTGTGGAGGCTGAACTCCCCTGTAGTCCCTAGTGTTGGGCTGCTCTGGGGTAGGGCTGAGACACATTGGTAAGGGGTAGCACATGGGGTCGAGAAGAGTTTGCACTGATGCTGCCTTTGTTCTGGGTGAAGATTTCACTGTACAGTCTGAGCTCTGGGTCTGCTGTCTGAGGTTGGGGGTGAAGGCTGAGGCTCATTCTCATTCCGTCCAAACCATTTCTCTCTGCATCCATAGGCACTACATCATGATGACAAAGTTACTTTCTCTTGGGGAGGACATATTCTCCAGATTCCATCTCTTCATAGAAAAGGGACCCCTTACATTCTGATGGCCGGGCATGTTGGACCCACTTTAAACCTGCCCCTTTGCCTGAGATCCATGATTCTCCCATGAAAACTGTCAGTGTGGATCTGTCATGAGCTAATAAATGACAGCTCACGGGGAGCACCAGGTTCCAGCACAGGTGTGAGTACCATGAATAGAGTGAGGCTGGGCATGCACCTGCGAGAGCTCTCTGACCTGCCCATTCCTGCTCCTGCTGCTTTGTTTGCCCAGCTGTGTTCTCTACTCAGTCTCTACCCAGTGTTCTGAGCCAGTGACCAAGTACACTTCACCACCCTCTTCCAACTCTGTGAAAAATCTTGCCAACTTCGTCAAAGAGGAAATCCACAAGATCTTCCCTTCCTCCCTGAACTACCTTGTTTTGCTTAATATTAAGTGGAAACAACACAAATCATTTTTAAGAAACAGATTCATGATATTCTGGGGTGTATTATTGATTTTCTAATATGGTATTTTTTCTAGCAGTGAAGTATTCATGTACTTTTAAACTAATGTTGGGATCCACACACAGTTTATACTATCTGCAGCATCCATAAACTTTCACAGTCCACAATCTGGTAATTATAACTATGCAAATGTTCCTCTACAGCATCTCTCCACAGCCCCAGAGACAGCACTGGTACAATCCCATTCATGTTATTAACCCTCACATATGTGCCTCACCCAGGCATTCTCCTCTAGCATGAAGATAGGCATTCAGTATACATGACCGATTCAATCCTTGACCTCTCAGCTGAGACTGCCATCAAGGGGAGGGGGCAGGGGCAGCTCCAGGCACCAGCACAGCAAGCGCGTGCCTGGGGCGGCAAGCTGCGAGAGGCGGCCTGCCGGTCCCTGTGAGGGCAGCAGTCAGGCTGCCTTCGGTGGCGTGCCTGCGGGAGGTCCGCCGGTCCCGCGGTTTTGGCAGCAATTCGGCGGCAGGTACGTCGAAGCCGCGGGACCGGCAGATCACGCGCAGAAACGCCACCGAATCCACGTGACCGCAGATTGCCCGCAGGCGCGCCGCCGAAGGCCGCCTCACTGCCATGCTTGGGGCGGCAAAAAACATAGAGCCGCCCCTGGGAAGGGGTGCCAACTAACCACAGCCCTACTAATTTACAAACACAGTAGGTGTTTCACTGGTCCCCAGCTGGCTCAGAGTTTATGTAGCCCAAAGTAGCTTAAAACCCTCTCCTTTGGTCTGTGCTGCATGTCTAAGAAATGCAACATAGAATATGTCTGTTTATCACCTCTGACTCACTCTCCTCCCTAATTGTCTCCTGGGTGATCTGCCCCTCTCCTCTGTTCCGGCACACAGGGAGGAGGATGTCAGATGGAAGTCGTGCTCCCAGCAGCAGGCCTTGCCCCCGTTCAGCAGGATTCCTGAGCTGTCCTTGCTGGGCTGAGGGACCAGGGATGCCCCAACAGCTCCAACTGTGAGGGTCGGTTATCGGCACTGGGTGGGTGGGGGATGGCCACAGGGTGCATGTTGGATTGCAGGGTAAAGCGCAGGCTAACGCTCCTCGCCCCAGTAGCCATTTCCTGGTGAATTTTTGGAGTGTCTGATTATTTTTGATCATTTTAATCTGGGAATTTTCCTGAGTCTGAAAAGAATGAAAATAAAGGGGAAAATCATGGACCTGGGTGCTGTGGTATTTGACTGGGCTCCAGAACAACTGTCACCCCAGAGATTTGGGGGGAAACTTTCCCTAGGGGGACAGTGCGGCTGATGCTACTAGTGTGACCCCAACATGCACCTCCCCTTCACTCGGCACTTCCAGCCCCAAACATTGAGTGGTTCTGTAAGAGAGTAATAATGTGCCCTTCTCTGGCCCCTTCCATCCACAGGTCTCAAAACACTTTGCAAATATGAATAACTTATACCCACCCCACCCTCCTTGTGGTTATTATCTCCGCTTCTAACATGGGGAAATGAGAGCACGGAGAAAAGTGACTCATTCAAGGTCACTTTTCACTCAAAGTCGGGGGCAGAGCCGGGATTAGATGTAGGGCTCTTGCCTCCCAGTCAGGTGCTTTACTCACAAATGTTGAGATGTGCCCTGCACTTTGCCTCTCCTGGTTGCTGACGTTTTAACGGTTGGAACTAGAATGTTCTTTCAAGAGTTTGTATGTATGTATTTTGTTCTCATTACTGATATGTCTTTGCTGCAGTTTAACAAAGATGGTTTTTATCAGGGATGCACAGGGCCCTTCACTCCCCATGACTGTTGATCCAGCAACATTCACAAGGAAGGAATTCACTAAAAACATTCCTAGAAAGAAAGACATGACACTGACGGGGCCCTGCTGGGCTCCAGCCCTGCCCATTTGGCTACACTGAGATCACAGTGCCACTTACGTAACTCAGTCAGTCCCTGATTTCAGTGGCGCTCCTCCGGCTTTACACTGCTGTAACTGAGCGCACTGGCTCAGAAAGCCACGTAAAGGGTGGAGAACATGCTGGGAAAACAAAGCAGCAGGAGCAGGCAGGTCAGAGAGTTCTCTCAGCTGCAGGCCCAGCCTCCCTCTGTTCCTGGCACTGACACCTGTGCTGGGCACTGGCACTCCTCAGCTGTTGTTTATTGGCTCATGACAGATCCATGCTGGTGGTTTTCATGGGAGAATCATGGATCTCAGGCAAAGGGGCAGGTTTAAAGTGGGGCTGTTGGCATCCATCCCTCAGAGCATAAGATCTCTTTTACAGAGAGACAGAAGCTGGAAAATGTGTCTCACTCCCTCTGCCACCTCAAGTGAAAGTAACTTTGTCTTCATGCTAGAGTACCCAGGGGTCGAGTGAGAGAGAGTTTGGAGTGAATGAGAACACATCTCAGTTCTCACTCCCTAAACTCAGACACTGGCCCCAGAGCTCAGACTGAACCCGTGAAACCTTCACCTGAAAAAAGGCAACATCAGTGTAAACTCCCCACATACATGCTATCCCTTGCCAAAGAGTCTTCTCCATGACCTGGAGCTAGAGAGTTCAATCTATGTCTACACTGCAATAAGACACCTGTGGCTGGCCCATGCCAGGAGACTTGGGTTCTCGATCTAAAGGCCTGTTTATCATGACCCTCCCACATCGCAGGATCCTAGAGCCCAGGCTCCAGCCCAAGCCCAAATGTCTACACCTCAAATAAACATCCCCTCAGCCTGAGCCCTGTAAGCCAGAGTCAGTTGTGGGTTTTTAATTTCAGTGTAGACATACCCTCTGTGGCCCATTAATCCTTGGTTCTCTGCTGAGCCCACACACAAAGAGGCTGAAACCAACTCAGAAACCTTCATCAAAATTGAACTCCTCCCCTGCAATCTTGGCCCAACCCAACCCCCTAAACTTTAAACCCCAGACTAGAACAGCCACATGTAACGTATAAAAACAACAAGGAGTCTGGTGGCACCTTAAAGACTAACAGATTTATTTGGGCATAAGCTTTCATGGGTAAAAACCTCACTTCTTCGGATGCATAGACTGAAAGTTACAGATGCAGGCATTATATACTGACACATGGAGAGCAGGGAGTTACTTCGCAAGTGGAGAACCAGTGTTGACAGGGCCAATTCAATCAGGGTGGATGTAGTCCACTCCCAATAATAGATGAGGAGGTGTCAATTCCAGGAGAGGAAAAGCTGCTTCTGTAATGAGCCAGCCACTCCCAGTCCCTATTCAAGCCCAGATTAATGGTGTTAAATTTGCAAATGAATTTTAGTTCTGCTGTTTCTCTTTGAAGTCTGTTTCTGAAGTGTTTTTGTTCAATGATAGTGACTTTTAAATCTGTAATAGAATGACCAGGGAGATTGAAGTGTTCACTTACTGGCTTATGTAGGTAACCATTCCTGATGTCCGATTTGTGTCCATTTATTCTTTTGCGGAGGGACTGTCCGGTTTGGCAGAGGGGCATTGCTGGCACATGATGGCATATATAACATTAGTGGATGTGCAGGTGAATGAGCCCTTGATGGTGTGGCTGATTGGTTCCTGGGTTGGAACCAATCCCTGTAGCAAACCTTGTTGCCTACTCTGTCCCCATATCTACTCTGGCGACACCATCAGAGGACCCAACCACATCAGCCACACCATCAAGGGCAAGGAGGTAAACAAATGAGCACAGACATATCCCGTCACTGGCTGCCCTCACAGGAACAACAGGATTAGGGTAGGCACCAGGCATACACACCAAAAGACACCCAAAACTGCAATTTATTATTAACTCAATATGAAAATTTATTATATGAACATAGCCCCATGATGTGAGATTGACCCCTCCTAGCAAACTAACCCTGCACCCATCACAGTGTAATTCTCAGTAGGTATTTCCTAGCCCTCCCCCTAGCTCCATCAACCCAGTACCCAAACATTAACGATCCTGCATTCTCCCTTTGGGTGCATCCCCCAGATTCCTCTCTTTGTAGCCTCCCACCCCTCTCTCTAGGAGAATGTTAAAGGGGGTCACCTGGCTCTGAACTGCCCAGGCCCCCTGTGTATTCCCTTGAGATTGTCTAGAAAGGAAAGGAGAAGGGCTGAGAGCCACACAGAAGGCAGAGAGGAATGTAGGTTTCTTCTGTTCAACCTATAACCTCTTCCTTCCCCACCCCCTTACTGGATAGATGAGAGGTTTAATTGATGCATTCTGGAGCTGCATGTGAGCAGTGTAGATAGAAACTTCTGAGCCCAGGGGGAACAGAGTCAAGTGCAATGGAAGAACCAGGAATTCCTGTGAGTTACACCAGGGACAAGGTGTCTCTGTCTCATCCCCTGAAAAAGAGGGGGGGGGGGGAAGTAAGTTTATACACATTTCCCTAGTGCCTTTCATTCTGAAGGGTCTTAAAGCACTTGACACTCAGGGGCCACGGTGCTCAGCTTCCCACCGCAGGTGAGTACAGATGGCATCCTTTCCCCAACCTCCCCACACTCAGCGGCAGCAGGAAGCGGAGCGCCGCGGCTTGGAGCTGGCAGAGTGGAGCGGGCTGGGGCCGTGCTGCTCCGCTTCCCACTGCTGCCAGTGAGTGCCTGTCAGGGGGCAGAGGGGTGTGGATAGGGTCGGGGCAGCCAGGGGACAGGGAGGCCAAAGCAAGTTCGATATAAAGCGGTCTCACCTATAGCATGGTAAGATTTTTTTGGCTCCGGAGGACCGTGTTATATCAGGGTAGAGGTGTACCTCATTTCTTCACCTCATGCCTATGCTTGTATTAGTTGCACAATAATGGTGCATACTACTCCATGAAAGCCATGCTCACCTCACTGGCATGGATCTGTATATTCCACTGTCGCCTGCTCATCTGTAACAGAAGAAAAAGACAGACAATTACTTTCAGCATCAGACAAGCTGGGGAAAAATGAAGAGAAGCCCGATCCCCAGATGAACTACAACCCACCCCCAGGTCACAGAAGGTACAACCATGCTTTGGTTGGCAGAACTTTCCAACATCTTCAGACTGTACCATTAGTTGAGCAAAGTAAGGAATGGGGGAGGAGACTTAATAATAGTTTAAAATTAATATAAGCAAATAAATGTTAGTGTGGTGGCAAGATTTTATTGGCATGAATTTGGGATGGATGCATCATGCAGGTTGTCTCAAAAGACCGTTGATTAAATCTTTATCCCGAACATCACCCTGAGGTATCGTCTATGTACCAGATGTCAGAAAAATCTACTTTTGAAATGGTCAGAGAATTTTTGAAAGTATGACTGGCTCTATTTTTTGTATCCTTCTGCCTGTAAATCAAAGTGTCTTAGTTACCTTGAATCACATTGTGCAGGGGCAGGGTGAGAGGCAGGGGCGGCTATGTTTTTTGCTGCCCCAAGCATGGCAGTCAGGCGGCCTTTGGCAGCATGCCTGCAGGCGGTCTACGGTCACGCGGATTCAGCAGCGTTTCTGCGGGTGATCTGCCGGTCCCGTGGCTTTGGCGTACCCGCCGCCGAATTGCCGCTGAAACCACGGGACCGGCGGACCTCCCGCAGGCACGCCGCCAAAGGCCGCCTGACTGCCGCCCTCACAGCGACCGGCAGGCCGCCCCCTGTGGCCTGCCGCCCCAGGCACGCACTTGCTGCGCTGGTGCCTGGAGCTGCCCCGGTGCCTGGAGCTGCCCCGGTGAGAGGAGAAAAAAATAAAAACCAAACATGACCTAAAAGCTTTTCTCTAGGAGATCTCAGGACCTCCTAGAGCCAAGGATGTACTATCTCCCTTTCCAATAGTGTGAGGCTCAGCTGTGACATACTGGACTTTAAAGAGATGACATTTTTATAGCCGAAAACCTGCCCCTGGTCAAGGACTGAATTTTACTCTCCAAGTTTTCTGCATTTACTTATATTTGTATTTTGGAGGGGAATTCCACATGTTGCAGGGGGAGGAGGAGGAAGCATTTTGCTGGCAAGGTGATTTTATTTTAAAGGGGGCACTACAGTGCATATGGAACAAATACATAATCCCTACAGGTGCATGAAATATTCACAGTAGAGGTGAAACTACTTCATGTGAGACTTTTTGCATTTTGTCACCCATTCAAAACTGGACCCATTCTGCTGAGAAATACATTTAAAAAAAAAAAAATCAAAATACTTTTGCCCTCAGAAGGATCTTTTTCACAATGGAAGAGAGCTCCTTTCAAGCAAAAGGGAATTTACATTTTCTGGGTTTGGGGGGAAAATAGCTGTTTTACTGAATTTCACACACACAAATCTGGAAATCAAAAGGGTGTGAAATCACCTGAAATGAAATAGCCAAAATCTGCAAAGTTTCATTGGCAAAACAGCCAATAATTTAACACAAATCAAATCCTAACTTACCTGGCTGGTAGTAATCATAGACTTTGACCACTGCTGGCTTCAGATCCTTCACTAGAATGTCTTGGCTCATGGTGAAGGAGTATGTCTGAGTCTCCTTATTCAGCTAGGAGAGAGAAAGAAAACAAGGTCTGGTTTGGGCATGCACTACAGAAGCTCCCCCACACCCCAACTCTGTCAATGCCCCTCAGTCCTGCCCTGCAGCCTCGCTGCTGTTCAAATCCTGGGCTCCACACACAGCTTTTGCAGATGAACTTCCTATTGATGCACCTGGAGGGCCCTCTGCTGTTACATTACCAGCAAGACATGAGCAGACACACGTGTGCTGAATATCAGGGGTGTTCTGTTTTTTTAACTATAGACAGAACTGGCTATTGAGGCAGTGGTAAGATTTTTAACTCAGGATTTCAAGAATGTTTATCTAGCGATCTATGAATGTGTTAGATACCATGGTATCTATCTGAGCCCTGAGTATGGACTGTAGAAAGAGTGGGATCTGTCCTGAAGCGACAGGCACATTCTCTGCCCTGCTCTTATCTAATCATTGCTGCTATGTTGGAGCCCATTGCTCTTAATTATTAGCTCTGGTTCTTTCAAGGATGTTTTCCAGGAAAAGTGAGTCTTCTAGCATGATCTGAAAGCAGAGCTTTTCTGATCCCTGAGGGAGGGTGTTCCAAAGCCGGGAGGTTATTCTTGAAAAGACTCTTTCTGGCTCTTGATTGGTGATGGTCGAGGAAGAGCATAGCTGCCATGGTCATTCCCTGAAGAATGGAAGGATCTTGATTTAACAAAGCTCTTAAGGGGACAAGCCCAGGTCAAGTCAGCATTAGAACCTTGAAATGGATCCTGTAGCAAATAGATCCCCAGCATAATAGACTTAAGTTCATCCTGCTCAGAGACGGGCTTGCTCTGTTACGCACCAGCTCTGGCTTCCTTGAGAAACATTTGTCTAGATTCACGCACAGTGAGTGACATTTTGAAGATGGGCTGGATTATTGCCTGCTTCTGAGTGACAGGTAAAGTGCCTTCTCTGAAGGAGGCTCAGCAGTGGGCCAAGCATTTCCCCACCGGCTTTGACCAGATGAGAGACAAAGGAGCAGGTCACAGGTGATGGCACAGTTCTCTCTCAGGTGCCTTCTAGTGTCCTTGACAGAGACACTAACTCAGTTCTGACACAGCGAGAAGAACGCTATACTTGCTGCTCCAGCATGTAGAATGCTTGTCCCCACAGGCTGTCAGGGCCTCACTCCATCTTCTCAGCAAAGCAGGAAGAGGGTTCTTCAGAATTAGAGTCACAATCCCCCTGAGGTGCGTGGTTTGAAGCAGTGGTGAAGAGAACACAGCCTGTGTTTATGAAGCAGGTCTAAATCAGCACACTTATCTCAGCCAGAATCTGATGAAGATGATGGTCCCAGAGACAATTTTGTTTACTACAGTCACCACTGTGGCATCATTACAAATGTTTTCATTAGACTGCAATGGGTATGATTTGGAGCCAGTTCCCTCCCTCCCTGCACTGGCACTCCAGCCACCAGCCTTGGTGTCAATTCATCTAAGAACCATGTTGGCCAATGTGGGCAGAGTGGTAATGGCAGGGAACATTTGGATGCCAGTGGGCCAATTGTCACAAATGGTATGTAGCCATAGTGTTCTGTCAGATCACTGACCCTTGGTGTGGGGGGAGGTGGTGGAGGGTTGGAAATATACAGAGCACGTTGGGTTTAATGATAGTAATAAGATCATCCCTATGGATCTAAGTGAGAGAGTTCCTGACATCATTATGCAGGTAGAGAGAAGCCCAGGATAAGGCTGTGATGGCTAAGTCTCCAAGATCCGCTTCTGAGCTGAAGATTGGATCCAGTATGTGACCAACTGAATATGTGGAATCGGGGAATGCTTGGAGAATGAGGTTCTGAACCAAAACTGAGGGGAAGGGATGAAATCCCAGAGTTTAGGAGACTCCAGCAGCTGGCATGACACTCAGTCTCTCTCATACAGTAGGTAGCTGTCAGGGGGTCTGTACACCATACTGGAGTTGTCCCAGATTAGCATGCTAAGGGAATGCATACGGACTTTTGATTTAGGGGGTGAACCTTGCTTGAGTCTGAGGCTTGATGCAGATAGTACAATCATTCCTCCTGCTCCTCGCTTGCCAGTCCTGGGAATAGAATGAGCTGGGTAGCCAGCTGGGTGAGCTGAGAGAGTAAAGGGTTGGCAGTGTCTCAGAGATGCACAGGAGGATGGGGCTCTTGTCTGAGAACAGGTCACATCCTCCAGTTTAAAACTCCCATATAAATTGTCTGGGACCCTTGACACTAACTCAGGTTCACTGGGACCCAACTCTCTCACCTGCTGGTACGTGACCTACCAATTAACACCTACATAGTTTGTTTAGAAGCTACAAAGCTACTACCTTGTTCCAGCACTGACCTGGTCCAGGTAGATGGTGAGATCCTCAGCCCCAATCTCCACTCTCTTCACAAATGGCTGCTGCTGGAGCTGGAGACAGGGAACTGCAGCGTTAGAGTCTCACCCCAAACACCCAGCTCATTCTCCCAAGAGTCTCACCCATGGAAGAAACATTCTAGGGATTGGGGGTGTGTGGAAAAAAAGTGTCCCCCACCTCTTGACCAGAATCTCCTCCAATAGCCCAGCTCATTCCCAGGGAGTCTCACCCACACAGGAGTGAATGGGAAACAAGCCATAGGGTTGAGGGGGGTGAGAGTTTAAAGTTTTATGGGGTCAGGGAGCAGTAGAAAGTACCCCCAGGAACTAACTTTCACCTCAGGGACAGAGCCAATGGTAACTGCCCGCATTGAGACCATAGTCTATGCTGCCTGGCTGTTGGTTGAGCTGGCTTCCATGTAACACATGTATCTGGTCACCAGGGACAAGGGGCCAATGGTTATGGGAAGTGACTTACAAAGTAGTTGGTGCCCCGGACGGGGTGGAATCCGGACAGGATTTTCAGCTTGATAATGACCATGTTGGAGGTGCCACGGCTCCCCACATAACTGGAGGTGAAAGACAGGAGGTCATATAGGTTACATCCACCTTAACTCTGCCTCTTTCCCCATCTTGCTGCCTCTTTTCCTTCTGCCCTCCTCCATGTCACCCTGCTCCCTCTATTCCTTTCCTCTCTCTAGCTCCTCACTCTCACCTGACGCTGATGTTGAGGGACAGGAAGCGAGGGAGTGTTTGCTTCTCACACTCGTCCTCTCCTGCTCTCACGCTCAGGATGAAGGTCTCTGCATTCTTTGAGGGAGGCACATTATACCTCAGAACTGTCTAATGGGAGAGAGACAGAAATGTACCCAACAAATAGCATCACACAAGCCTGCAAGAGACTGTATCCTTGCCACTGCCCCCAAGAGGATCCTGAGCTAGCCAGTGCTGGCCCACACTCCCCTGACCTGGTGCCCCAGAGGTGAAAGGATCCATACCCCATTCCGCAATCCCTCCGACCTGAGGCTCCATTAGAACCAATGCATTGGAAGTGAAAGTCTGTATATCCCATTCCCTCATAACCCTGAGCCAGGCAGTGCCCCCTTCCATGACATCCTCCTGGCCTCTCTCACAAGAGAGCCACCACTCACCTGCACATACACACAGCCTGTGCCAGCTGCTTGTATGGTGTAGTTTCCAGGAATGTCAGGGAGAGGCTGCTGCTGCAGCACCAGTCGGTTGGTGGCCTCCACATGGAAGGACTGCTGGAAGTTCTTTCCCGATTTCACTGTCACAGAGACGTTTCCAGATTTGATGAATGTCACTGCTCCATATCTAGCAAGAGCTTGGAGGGCAACTACAGTGTCCTGGGAATGGAAAAGCAATCACGTCACTGAGTGCAGATCCACTCCTCAGGGTGCTAGCACAGGGATTCCCCATGCCCCTCCATTAGAGCTCAAGAACAACGGGATCCTTTCCCCAGGACATTAAACAGTGGGATTCAAGCTCCCAGCCCCACAGTGCAGCGGGATCTGTTCCTCAGGGAGCCAGAAGCTGGATTCTCAGACAGCCTCTGAGCTTAGTAAGACTCTAGCACAGAGATTCAGCCCCCAGCGGACATCCCAGCCTGTTGCTCTCCCTGACTAGACATGGTATCTGGCTCTGAGAGAAGCTGGTTTGTTACCTGGGTAGAGGCAAAGCCCCCATAGGCATTCTGCTGCCTGGCCAGCCATGCCACAATGCCAGTGGCAGAAGCAATCTCTTCCTTGGACACTTTTTCCGTAGCGAGCAGAGCCAGTAACACATAGGCTGTCGACTCCACATCCACAGACTTAGGCTGGGACCAGCTGTACTCAGTGGGAGGCTGGGCTGGTTTCCTGCTCCAATGTATCTGCCCTCCTGAGGGAGGAGAAACAAGAACAGGACTTGGCTGGGTCCAGGACTGCAAGCCAGGTTGAATTTCATGGTTACATCCCTCCTCATGTGGGACATTGAAAAAAGTCCCTACTCTAGATCTGGGTGGGGAAATCCTCCTCACAGGAATGCTATTGTGTCAGTGTACTGAGTGATTAAGTGGTATTCATGATAGAGATGCCAGATCACATCACTGCCAAGGTCAGAAGAGAGGGATCATCCATGCTTTCCAGCAGCCAGTGTGATGCAAACAGGTTACATCATGATGCAACATCAGTAAAGCCAGTTGATGGATGGGAACGAGCAGAATTTAAACACAATGAGACTAAACAATGAGGGGAAATCATCCCAAACACAGATACTCTCTGGGGACAGAACCAGTCTGGCAGGGACAATGGACAACAAATTAGATACAAGTTTGCAGAGTGACAGGGCTTAACAAAAAAGCCAGTACGGTTTTGGGTAGCACGTTCACATCCCGGAGCAGAAAAGTGATAATCTCCCTCCACAGGGGGATTGAACTGAGACTATTACTGCTTTGGGCACCAAATTTATAGGATAACTATATTGACAAACAAGCAACAGAGATTATCAGGAGGCTGGAGGGAGGGATTTATGAGGAAAGAGCCAAGACCTACATTTTCAAGAGCAGCCACTGATTTTGGGAGTCTCAGCATTTTGATGCCTGACTTGAGACACCTGAAACTTAGAGGCCACTTTTGAAAAATGTAGGCTTAAGTCTGTATCACTTAGCTAAGAAATTATGAAAGGGATGCAGGGACTTGATAACAGTTACAGTGCACTAAGGAGGAGAGAAATTACTTAGAGTGGTGCAAGGGGATATGACTGAGGAGGATGGAATGAAAATAAGAAAAAATGTATTGTAATGTAGAAAGAAGGGGCAGAAGCCCCATTGACTGGACAAAATGTTAGAACATGTGCTGCAAGGACCAATCTTGCCTAAGCTAATAGGGCTTTTCCACCAATAATTTTCTTGGTTCTGTGGAAAGCATCCTGGCCCTAAGTGTTGGTGGAATTTGTGTTATAGTCATGGGAGTCCTAGTGCTTAGAATCAGGCAGCTTCTTGCCCCATGGTACCTGACTTGATGGCCTGCTGGTCCAGCTTGGTAAGCAGTAATTGCCTTGTCACAGTGTCTCCAGCCAGCGAGTAGACATACGCCAGCAGTGCCTGGGTGTAGATATCAGTGGCATTGGAGGAAGCATTTCTGAGGCACTGCAAACTGTTCTTCACCATTGGGTCCTGGAACAGGAAGAAAGATGGAGTTCACCTAACATAGGAGATGGAGCAGAGAAAAATGGAGACGACGCCACAGTGACCAAATCCTGACATGGTCATAAAGATTGTGTATGTTGTGGCCATAACTATCCACTGTGCATGACAGAGAAACAGCTGGGCCCATGGAAGCATTAGAAATAAGACAAGAGGCGAGGAGTGAGCGAGGGCGTGCATAGGCAGCACTATACTCACAGCAAGTGGCTTTCCTGCCTCCAGCAGTGCGGCAGTGATGTAAGCAGCCAGAGAGATGTCATCATTTATCCCACCCTGCAGATCACAGTGAGAGAAAGAGGTTGGTGGGGAATGAACCTCCCAAATGGTAGCTGCTATGTGGCACCTTGTGATAGAAGGTACCCATGACCACACCCCACACACTATTGTAATATCTTTGTACAATGTATGCCTTGTGAGATACCATTTGAAAACGCATAATTCCTGCTCATTATTGTCCTGGTAAAATACATATGGCAACATTGTATGGGAAGTTAAGATTTCCCTGTATGACATCATTAATCCACGTGCCAAACCACAGCCCTACTGAAGCTGAAATTGGGGGTGGGATGGGGGGGGGGGGGGGAAAGAGAGAGAGAAAAAAAAAAAAAACAGGTCTGTCCTAAACAAAGGAATGTGTGATCTGCTTAATTTGCATTTAAGCAGTAAACAGTCATCAAGCAGGAAGGGGAGAAAGGAAGCTCAAAACAGGTGACAAAAAAGCAGCATGGAATAGCTTCCCCCATAGACTTTATCTCCTGGTACCCAGCTGGAAATGTTTTTCAAAAGGCAGATTGAAATTATATGAAGGAGGGGCAAACACCCCAAGACACCACCACCCCTTCCTGCCCATTGCATTCACAGCACCTGAAGCGACAAAGCAAAGCATTTGTTGGTTTCTGGGAGGAGGGATCCTGACCTCAGAAGTTTGGTCAGAGACTGGTGAGAAAACTTTGCTTTGAATTTAATCGTAATTTGTTACATTAGGCACCAGTTGGGTTTCATCTTTATTTTCTTATAACCATTTCTGACTTATGCCTAGTTACTTGTAACTCACTTAAAATCTGTCTCTATGTAATTAATAAACTTGATTTATTGTTTTGTCTAATCCAGTGTGTTTAAATTGAAGCGTTTGGGAAACACCATTTGGGGTGGCAGGTTGTGTGTGCTATTATTTCTATTAAAGAAATAAACGGCCTTTATATAAACTTGTATTATCCAGAAGAGGGCTGGGCAGTACAGGACATACACTTCTGGGGGGAAAAAATCTAGGACTAGGGGTGAGCTGGGGTCACCCTGAAATATAACCTAGTCTGGTAAGTGCACGCACACACACAAGTTGGTGAGCAGTCCAGGCTGGAGGCTACAGCAGCAAGCATAGGAGCTGGAACTAGGGGTGCAGATTAGAAGCACCCCCTGGCATGAAGTGGTTTCCATCGGATACAGGGTTTACAGTTTGGTTCAATGGCTCTCAGCACCTCCCCCCCCCCCACACTATACAAATTGTTTCAGCCCCCTTGGCAGCAAGGCACTGTAAAGGGCACCCCAGGTTACAGGGCTGGGGTCACACCATTACTCATTAGTCTGGACTGTACCCTTGGTATGTCACACAGCTAATGTGAGGTTACCAGAGGGCAAGGTGGAACAGAACATTCTCCTCCATCTGTGAGAGAGCATTGATGTGCTGGGGGAAGGGGTGTTGATTGGAGAGCCCTAGATGGAATAGCCCATTCTCCGTGGTGGGGGAGGTGGTGTTGGGGAAGTGGACTTGGAGAAGGTGGGAACAGATGTGGGGAGGGGCTTCTGGTTATTTAGGATCACACCCCTAGCACTAAGAGGGGGGATGATCTGGACACAACAGCCATATCACTGCAACCTAACTCTGAAGAGATGAGAACAAGAGAGGAGTCACGCCAGTCGGCCCTACATTAGAGTCAAGGGTAGGACCATTGGCCTTCCATCAGGGTCCGGGTTAGTGTCACTGGGCCACTCCCTCAGAGTTAATGACAGCCCCACTAGGAGGGATTACTGAAGGAGGGCCAGGCCTTGCTGGCTATTACCTTCATTGCTGTGTGAAAGAGTTTCCCCACATTGGCATAGCAGCCATTGGCCTGCTGGTTCCCTGCTATCCACTTCAGAGCATCCTCAATGTTCTTGTCATCTATAAAGATGTGCCGCTTGGCTTGTATGAAGCATTTGGTCACAAATGCTGTCAGCCTGGGGAAGAGGAGGAGAAAAAGTCAGTGAGAGAAGGGAGAGAGTCAGTGCCAGGGCGGGTGTGTCTGCGTGCGTGGTGGGATACTGACAGAGTGAGGGCTACAGAGGGGGTGCTGGGTGTTGACAAAGATAGTACCAGCATTGGGGGAGGCAATTCATGACTGTACTATTCAGAAAGGCCAGGTATTCACCATGTGTTGCCTTCTCCATCGCTCTCTCCAAAGGCGCTGTAGGAACCATCTCTATGTTTGTATTGAAGTTGCCTCTGGTACCCTGAGCAGGAGAGAAAGACGACTGGAGACATGTCGGAGTCAAAAATCACCCAGGCCTGCCCCTGCCACAGAAACTGACCAGCCATGGAACTGGCTCACTCAGAACCAGGGGAGAGCCAGGGAGTTCACAGTAACTCCCCTGCCCCAATCCATCTGCCCACCGTTTGGGCACATCTACTGAGCACGGAGGCTGAGATGGATACCATGGATTAGGGAGAGGAGAAAGAAAACTAACTGACCTGTCTGTAGGAAACCCACAGCTCTCGTCTTCAACTCCTCACTCAGCTGCCCCGTCTTCTCCAGATACTGCAGCACATAGATGATGGGGGCGAACAGCACCATGTTCTGCTCCCCGCAGCCACTGGGCATCTGCACCAGCCGGTCCAGGTTCTGCAGTGCCGTCCCCATGATGTCACCTGGATAAACAAACAGACATGGACAAAGGTGATCCTCCTGAACTGTGCATCAATGTCTGATTAAATATAATTCCGCCCGCCATATCAGGCTGCTCCACACATCATACCATTACTCAACTCATAACACCGCCTGCCTGACACCTCCCCAATCCCACACTTGCAGCCACCCAACCGCTCACACCTCTCCTGCGCCACCCTGTCTGCATCCTCCTACTCCATACTTCCTTCTGCATCCGTCTGCACCCACTCACCCTGTACGTCCCTTCCCACTGCTTACACCCATCCCACTAGCAGCCACTTATGAACCCTCCCATCCATACATTCTCCCTCACCGATCCAAATCCACAAATTGTACATACCTACCCGTATACAAGCCCTCATTCCTCCACACACTCCTGCTGCAGCATTTGCCCTTCATCAGCATTCTAGCCCCCTTCTCCCCCACATGCCACCAACCCATGCAGCCACCAAAACACGTCCAGTCTGCTCACACCCTCATACATGCTCCCCACCCTGCTCTATACTAAATCACTCTCCAGACTGATTCCTTACCCAGCACAGACACTTGGGCCCTGGCTGAATCCAGCACCACGTCCTCAGGGAGCTGCAGGGAGACCGAGTCAGAGGCAGAATTCCCTGATAATTATAACAGAGAAAGGAGTGAGCCAACACAGGAGATGGAGTATGAGACCCCACAGCTAGAAACACAATAAGCCACTCTCAGCAGTAATGGATCTCCAAGACACAGAGCTCCTGGCATATGGACCAATAACTCCAGCAGGAGGGAGAGAGGGAGGAAAGCAAGTCCTGATGGGTCATGTACTGACTTTCAAGTGTCCATTCCAAGAAGAATGAGGACAAGGACAGTTCTGGTTTTTTCCACCTCCTTTCAGGGTCTGTGCATCAGAATCCACTGCAGGAGGCACCGAATGCAGGGGGTAGACACACATTCAGGAAGTACAGGTCCTCATGTATATATTCCAATGGGAAAAATCCCACCTTTCTATTCCCTGCTGGAATCACAGGGCTCAGCAAGACAAAGACCTAACGTCCTGGTAAGTGCTGTCCAGCCAGTGCTCTCCCTCCCCATATGCAGGGCCGGCTTTAGGCCGATTCAGCCAATTCCCCTGAATCGGGCCCCGTGCCTTTGCCGCCGCCGATACGCCATACCGGGGCGGCCTGGCTTCCCCAGGGGGCAATTTAAAGGGCCTGGGGCTCCCAGCAGGGGCTGGAGCCCCAGGCCCTTTAAATTGCCACCAGAGCCCCACTTCTGGAGCCCTGGGGTAGGGCTGCGGGGCTCCCATTGCTTCTACCGCCCCGGCCCTTTAAATAGCCGCTGGACCCCAGCGGCTTCCCCAGGGCTCCGGGAGCTATTTAAAGGGCCGGGGCGGTAGAAGCAGGGGAGCCCCTGCCCTGCCTGCAGCCAGCCCCTGCTGCCCCCCCTGCCTGCACCAGCCCCTCACCCTGCCCGTCTCCAGCCAGCCCCACACCCCCTGCCCGCAGCCAGCCCCTGCTGCACCCCCTGTCCTGCCTCCAGCCCGTCTCCAGCCAGCCCCACCTCCAGCCAGCAATGTACGTAATATATAATTGTTATTTATAATAGTTATGGAAAGTAAATAATACATGGAAGAAATGAAAGGGGTTTTTTTTTACCTTTTTTTTTTTTTAAGTCATCCCTGCCGGGGCCCCACCGAAAATGTTCGAATTGGGCCCCTGCACTTCCTAAAGCTGGCCCAGCCCATATGTCTATGCATAGATGACACTCTCTCCCCAAACCCAAGGGAATGTGGCCACTGTGATCCCTTCCCATGGTCCAATGCAACTCATACCTTCTGGGCAGAGCAGGGAACTGTGAGACTTCTCCATCAGGACGCCCTCTGGCTGGCAGTAGAAACAGAGAAACGGATTAAAGATATCATTTAAAAAAAAAAAAAAAAAAAAGCCACCCACCCATGTCCAGTCTTCAGATACATGCAACCTCATGACTTTGAGCTGCATGCTCAGGGGCATCCAGTCATAGAGCAAGAAGTGATACGGGGTGAAGAGAGAGGGGCAGAGGCCACTCCTGGACTCCTTAAGTCAACTCTGGGCACTTTGGGACCACAGTGGTCACATTTTGGAGCAAGAAGGGAACTGTCCCTTGGTACAGGGCTTGGACTTGGAATAATGGGTTCAGTTCTTGGACTAGACACCTCAGAACCAGAAAGAGGCCAATCAACTGGAGGGAATTCAGAAGAGGGCTACAAACGATTAAGGGGCTCTAGATAGATTAAGAGGGAAGATTAAATTAACTGGATCTATATAACTCAGCCAAATGGCAGCTCAGGATGGATAGCCACTTGTCGATGATTAGGAGAGATATAAACTCCAACACAGAAGAAGAGGAACTGGGGATGAGAGGACAACTAAGAATATAGAACAACATTGAGCACAAGATGCACATTTCTGGCTGGATGCTGAGGAAACATTTCCTAACAGGGAGAGATCTAGTGAGATGTGGAAGGGTCTCCCCAAGGGATGGGGTGGAACATCCCTTGCTCAAGACATTTAAAACTAGACTGGGCAAAACCCTGGAGAACAGACTGTAGGAAGCCATCCTGCACTGGGCCCAGGGGAATGGAAATGGTGACTTAGTAGAGCTTTCTCCAACTCTGAGGCTGTATCTCTACTAGATGTACTAGTGCGGAGAGCTCTCCCGTCAGCTTAATTACTCCACCTTCCATGAGAGGCAGTAGCTGCTTCGGAGAGAGCAGCTCTCCCACGGATATAGCGCTGTCTATGCTGGCACTTAGGTCAGTAGACGGTCACTCGGTGGTGTGGATTATTCACACCCTGAGCGACATAAATTACACCAAAGTTCTAGTGTAGACAAGGTCTGAATTCTAGGAGTCTATGAAATTCAGGACAGCAGAATGATGGAACTGCTGGCAAGAGCACTGGTGATAACAGTGTGATATCTTGTTTCCCCCACTGTTCTCTGGATCGGCAGGCTCACCCGGACGAGGAGAGGCTTGATCAAGGTGTCACTGCGGCCCTTATTTGGCACCGTCACTTTCCTACCGCCACAGAGCTCTCTGCTGGGCAGTGCCACTGTGGTGATGGTGAAGTTCACCTCACCTGGCAATGAAAAAGAAAACACAAAAAAACAAGCTCTTCAGAGCTTCCATTTCAAACCTGCCCATCCAGGCAAAACTGTTCAGTACACAGAAAACTGAGGACATCTGTAGTTCTGTGCAAGCCAAGACAATGATGTAAGAGGAACGTGCTGTCACACCTAAGGCTTCAAAGTGATCTGTATTTCTCCACTCCAGGCACAGCTTTGCACAGACAGCCCTGTGCACTATGAGAACAGGGGTATGGGACCATCATATTCAGAAATGTCAGGGATAGCAATGGAGTTCTAGAGGTGGGACAGTGGTCTCATCCAGTATGACAGGAGGATACTGAATTAGTTAGATGCCTGGTCTAGCAACAACAAGGTGGGAATCTGATTATTTGGAGCAATGGTCTGAGCTGGTACAGCAATTCCTGTGTTCTCTTCCCTTCGTCTCTGCTCTCCTTACCCAGTTTGGTGGCTGTCACGTTCCAGTAATAGGTCCTGGCTTCATCAGCACACAGACAGCTGGTGTATTCACAGCCCTTACATGATTTCACCTGGTACTTCTCTGACTTGGCCAGCGTAATCTGGATCTGCACAAGAGACCAGGGAAGGGGTGAGCAGTCAGGGACACGAGTGGAAGATTAGGCGGAGGAGGCAAGGGAGAAAATGGGTGACACTTGAGCTTACTTAGTTTCTTTTATAGGGAATTTTAGCAACAGGTGAAAAGTACTGGATCAGCAGAGCAAGCTTCCCACACACATAGCGATCCAATCCCATCAATGTACCTAAGCACCATCCTGGCTTCCTGGTATCGGTAATGGAGGTAAAACTTGCTCTGGATCTCATGGGATTAGCTCCCATTCCCTGGGGAATGTGTAAGGGTAAAAATCCATGTGGCTCTCTTGATACTGATTCCGGATCCATTATGGGCAGGGGGAAGGATTTACAGGCACACAGGTAAAGCCTAACCCAGATGAGGCTAACCGGAGTGTGAGTGCTTCCTCACCCTTATGCACTGTTTCAGGTAGTTGAAGACAGTGGCAGTCAGTGTAAACGATTCTCCGCGGATCACAGAGTAGGGTAAGGTCAGGTCCACGAAGAAAGGTTTGAAGGCTGTCAGCCCCACCGTAGGGGAGATCCCGAAGCCGCTGCTCTCCGAGGTACAGAACACGCTGGCTTTCCATTCCGTGATGGTGTCAGGGAGGGTGACTGGGACCTGCTTCTTACCTGAACTTCTGCAGAGAAATCAGATCATGATATGGGGGGGAAGGGAGATCCCCAATGGACAGGAAAAATTCTGACAAATGACGACACTATGATTATCTCCAGTATCTCCCATCCCAGGATCTTATAGAGCTTTCTAGGCATTAATCCTCCCAACACCCCCTGGGAGGCAGGGTAGGTCGTTATCCCACATTACAAATGCAGAAACTGATGCACGGGGAGGGGAAGCGACTCGCCCAAGGTCACCCAGTGAGACAGTACCAGAACCAGGAAAAGAACCCACATATCCCTTCTTCTAACCCCTAGATCCCACAGCCCTTCCTAAAACGCAGCAGATTTGTTCTCTAGAACATTAAACCAGCCCAGTCTCAAAGGCCTGTGAGGTCTGGTTCAGAGAAGCACCGCCAAACACTGCCTGCACAAAGCCTTGCATTTCTCCCCACCCTCCCTGGGATTAAACATCACTTACTCAATGGGATACAGCTCCCAGATCCAGGTCTCAGGGAAAAACTCACGGACTTGGGACTCACTGGATTTCACCACTGATGGAGGCTGAGATTCCACCGCAGGGACACGTCCTGAATCTTCCATAATAGCGGGTGGCATGGGTGCGTCTGGAAGTCAGTCAGACAATACCTGATATGTGGCTGCTTACTCACAGAAAAGACTGGCACTGGGACAATAGAGTCCAGTAGGGGGCAGGGGAGGAACTCAGATGGAGATTAACCCTTTATTCCCAGACAGTAATTACATGGATTAAGAGAGCAGAAAGGAAATGTAATAGACCAGGACGATCAAATAAAAAAGGTAAGGAACTCCTTACTCATTAGAATATTTTCCTTGTAGTACCAGATGGGATAGGAACGACAATCCTGGGGTCTCTTTATTTTGCCATTTGATAAAATTTTCAGTCCCATCTCCTGTGTTAAACCAGAGATGAAAGAAACAAAATATGAAAAAGGAAGTTTAAAGTTTGCTTAGTTTCTCTCTGCCTGTGTGTCAGTATAACTATTTGACTGTATCACATGGTCCCCTCTGCTTTCTCTGATCCCCATCTCGCCTGCCTCCCTTGTCTCTCTCTGCACTGGTCTACAATAAGCTAGGACACCTTGGCAGGCACACTGATTTCATGAGCTCCTTGGTCATCTTGCTTGTCCTTGCCTGGGTCAACAGCAGCAGAATTTCTATTAACCAGTTTGGCTGATCAAGACACAGTAGTGCCTTACTCTAGCACAGCCATTGTTGTATTGTGGAACTCATGAGGCAACAATCCTATTCCACCCAGGTATAAATCTGGTGATTAAACAAGAGCTGTTGAAACTGAACTCTTGAAAAATCTCTGAGTTCAGTGAGAGTGAAAAATTCCATAATCAGCAACAGCATTTTTTTTTTTTTTTTTTAAGCAGAAGAAAACACACACACCACACACCCCACTCATCTCTTTTTGCAACTGGATGACTCAAAACTCACCGCATATCGATCCCACCTGCTTTTACTCAGAGACTTTTAGATTCAAACACAACCTTAAGTGTCACTCCACTAACTTCAACAGCAATACACCAGGGATTATTTGCCCCATACACCTAAGACACAATATGGCCTGCAGATCTTTATTACTGCTGATGATGCATGAGAAGGAAAGAACCAGCCTGACTCTGCTTTTATTTCTACATAGAGTAAAACTGTTTTGAAGTCAGAGATGGAACGACAGGGTGAAGTTTTAATACAGACAACATTCAGAGCAGACCTGCACTTCCTGGTTGGTTGGTTCATAGATAGACAGATCCATGAGCCCAGTCTCTCAGAATGGAGGCTATGCATCTTCTCCTCACATTAAGGAGAGGCTGGTGAAAAGTATAAAGGCACCCACCTTTAGGAAGCTAAAGAAGTCAGCCCCTTGGTCAAACCAAGGTCTTGGTATGATGGAACGTTTGCTGCGGTCCACTGGCACAGGGTTGATGACAGGCATTGGAAATGGCCTTGATATATAGCAGTTATCGTACTCATCAACTTGATAGGGGTAACCTCCATTTGAGAAATCAAGCATCCCATACACCTGCAGAACCACACATGGGCCCAAGGAAACAAACAAAGGGCTGATAGCAAGGACAGAGACACAGACACCTGCCATTCATCCCTCACCCTAGCTCCTACCTCCAACCCCTTCCCCCACACAGATACGCCCATTCACCCCAGAGCCCCAGCTTCCACCATTTCTCCATCATTCTGCCCCATCCCTCAGCCCATCGCAGTGAGCCACTCACACTGCTGTTGGAGAGCTCCCTCTCTGGCCTCAGGAGCAGGACGCTCTGGTCCACAGCTCGGATGGCACACAGCGAGTTGGGAGCCGCCCTCAGCTGGAGATTCACAGTTGCCCCTGGCAGGTCCTGCTGCTGTGAGAACTCCAGGTTGACCTGGACAGATGGATCCCAAGAGGGGCAGAGCCAGAAACATGGGAGCGAAGAGGCAGGAAAAAGGAAGGGCAAGAAAAGGGATGAATTAGAGAAAAATGATTCCTCTGTTCAAGGGGAAAGATAAGGGTTTAGTCGTGGCTCCCCCAGTGCCTCAGCTGCATTTTCTATTGGTGCACATGCCACGCACTGAAATGTTTTCATCTCTGCACTACCCACCTCCCCTCTTCCTGCACCTGTGCCAACCCCAGCCTCCTCAGGCCAGAGCCTCACCTGGTTCTTGAAGCACATTGAGACTGTGAACTGGACTTTGTCAGCAACAACTCCCCCATCAGGGAACATGGCATAAACCACCAAGGAGGGGTCGGGAGCAAAGTGGGAGGTGAAGGTGAGAGGGATGGAGAAAGAGCCCATTAGCCCTGGGAGGAGAGAGGAAGAGGGGAGATTCTGTCAGTAGCTTTAATACAGTCTCCTCCTGCCCATCTCAGCCCCTCCCTCAGCCCCCCCTCCCCCTTTCAGTCCATTCCATGCTGCCTCCCTCAGTGCCTCCCTCTGGGCTCTGAATTGTCACTAGAGCCCAGCATTGGAGGGGTTTTGCTCCCCTATTTTGGGAGAGGTAGCTGTGGACTTACCACCATTCTTCTTGATATCGACACGTTTCTGACCATCCTCGATGAGCTTCCGCTTCCCCACCACCTAGGGAAGGAGAGAGATCTTAGAAGGTGTTCAGGTCAGGTACCTTTTCCCATCTCTTCATGTCCCCCCAAATCCCAAACACCAAAGATCAAAGATTACCACCAACCATGGGACAGGTGAAGTCACATGGGGGACACTAGCCCTGGGAGAGGGGAGGGTTTCAGAGAGGAGGGGAGGCAGGTTGTGGGAGGGTTTTGGCAGCAGGGAAGGGACTTGCATGTCCAGGGACCAGAGAGAAGAGGCCTGTTCTGTGGGGACTGCACATTTTGTAGGGAGAGGGAGACTGGGGATGGTTTCTAGCAGTGGGGAGGTGAGCTGCACTGGGCGTGCTGGTTCAGGAATGAACAGGAGGGAAAGGCAGATCATGGGGAAGTAAGTGTCCTAGGGGATTGGGAAAGGGGGTTCATATGGGAGGGCATGTCCAGATTCAGGAAAGGAAACCAGCATTGCAAGAAGCATATTGGGTAGCAACTGCTTATCTGGGAAGATTGGGAGGGCTTCCAGAAGGAAGCAAGGTGGGTCCATCAGGAGCAGATGTTTGTGAGGGTCAGGGCAAGATTTGGTGGGGATCAGGCAAAGAGGAGTAAACCAGCAGGAAAGAACTGGGTTGGGGCACTTGCTGGGGAATTGCAAAGAAGGTAGAAGGGGGTTCGCTGTCCTGTCACGGAGAGGGAGGGATCACCAGCTAGGAGGGGCTGGGCTGTCTGGAGGAGCTGTGATAGGGCAGGGTGGAACAGGGGAAGAGGAGTTGAAGAAAAAGTATGCTCCTCTTCAGTGCTTCAAGGGTTAAGCCACAGCTGATGAGAGCTACAGCCATGGTGCTCTCAGCACCATGGCATCTCTTACCACTGTTCCTGAGACCCCCACTTGGCACCTCCCACAATATCTCTGTCCCCCAGCCCCTGGCCTGCCCGGGCACTCACATAGAAGGAGAAGAGGATTTCTCTAGCTTTGTCCCCCAGGTCCATTTGGTCAATGCTGTAATCCACCTGGACCACCTGCTTCTGGCCACAGGGCAGCACTCCCTGCAGCCGCTGGATTTTGAGGTAGCTCTTGGTGGTGCTGTAGTATGGCTTCAGGTGGAGGAAAGCATTCAGGTAGTACTGACGGATCCTTGTAGGCTCATACACCAGATCCAGAAGCCTGAACCTTCCCTGGAAGAGAAATAAAGGTAATAATTATGACTGCATTTCTCCAGAGCACTATAAGTGTTCTGGCCAGCATGTGTGTATATATACATTGCCCTCTGCTGGATGGAATCAGTACAGCTCAAGTGTGATTCAGAAGATGGTACATCTAAACAGATTTTCCTCCAATTTAAGCACTAGAGGCCAGTGCTTTAGAGCAGAAGGGCCTCTGTGGTGAGAAGGGCCTTCGTTCTGTTCTTGGGCATTCATGGATCTGTTACAATCCCACAGTGCTTTACAGCAAGTGGACTGGATTCCAAAAGACATGATTGTGTTAGACATGAAAATGGACCTTAAGCATCTAAAATGGCATGTATTATCATTACACAATATATAATGGTTATCTGTATCTATAAATTACATACATTTGTTATAAAGTGGCTTATAGCCTGAAGCCAATCATTAACAGCCTGAAATTAGGAAGAAACCTCCCCTATGGACAGTTAGTGCATAGCTGTCCGTTACTGGATTTCTTGCTTCCACTAAAGTATCTGGTTTTAGCCACGATCACAAACAGGATACTGGAATAGATGGTGGATCACAGCACTGATCTGATTTGGAAAGTCCCCTGTTCTCCATGAATCCACTTAGGCACTTAACAGATGTGTAAGATATGCCAATAAGAAAATTTAACAGGGATTAGAATAGCTTATTGGATGTCTAAAAACATGGATGTCTATCAACAGACAACTGGATTCAACAGGAGCCATTTAGCCACACTGCTGGCATTTGTTTATCTGTAGATGTGGGTAGAGGGCTAACAAGGCCAGTTTTCTGTGCACAGAGGTAGCTCTTATCTGATGAAAATTCAGCAGTATCTTTGATGATGATTAGAGCAGGTCCTTGGGCTGGATGTTAGATGACCAGACGGGAATCTTTGAAAAACTGGGCTTTTTTACACCTTGGAGTCAACTCACCCACTATTGAAATGGGAAGGAGGGAGCCGTTCTGCGCCAGCAGCACTACACAACATGGCCACAGGAGGGGAAGGGAATAAAGTCTCCTCCATTTGAAACAGCAGATTTTTAGGATGGCACAATGTACAGAGTTAAGGGACTCACACCTACCTCAGAGAAACTCTGTATTATATGGCAACAGCCCTAGTGATGAGAATTACCCTCAGATCAAGGGCCTGAGAGATACAGAGAAGAGACTTTCTAGGGCCTACCCAAAGGGGAATTGTGTGGAGCCTTGCCAGTGCTCAATGTCTTTGTCAGCTCCTGGATGCAGCACTGAAATGCACTGTACCTAATTTGACTCACCTCCAGAGAGACCTCACTTCTATTCCAGGTAGCTGTGTCCAAAATGAAAGTAGCCACCCCTGTGCTATCGGTGGTGAGATTTTGGTGGGACTGGGTGTTCCCAGCATTAATAACCAAGAAAACGGGCTGCTTCTTCAGTATGGAGCCTTCTCGGTCCAGGGCTTTGATCTGCAGGGAGAGAATCATGCACACATTCAACCAGCAAAACCTACTCTTGAGGAGAGACTGACTGGAATGGGGAATCTCTAGGAGAGACACTCAGTGGGGCTGAGAAAGCTCAGAGCAGGCTGGCTCCTTCTAAAGAGAAGGGCAGGGCTGAGGAATAGACAGAGGTAACCTCTAGGGAAAAATTAAAAATGGGAATTTCTATGAGACGATGCTACAGGATCCTATGTTTTTGTCACCTGCTAGAGGCACTATGTAAAGCACCGTACTTTGGCTGCCCTGGAGGACCACTCAGAAGCTCCACCCCATGTAGATTTTACCTTCCCGCTGTAGGGATACCCTGGGTGGTAGTAATTGTCTGAATCCTCAAAGCTCATTGACCCAGCTTGCTCAGACATAAACGCAACATGGGTAGCGTTTGCCTCCACGCCTATGGGAGAAAGACAAGATGCACAGTGAGCCAATGAACACACAGTGGTTTGCCATACTCTGCCACACCAGGTTACAACAGAAAAGTTTTGGGACCACCCCTCCCATCTAGCCATAAAGCAAGGGAGGAAGGCCATGACCCCCCTCCCCCCCCAGACCTCTTTGCAATCCCCATGTTGATAACCTGTGAATGAGCACCATGGCTAAAGACTCCACTCTGATTGGTAGAACAGTCTCCTGCCTGCCAGTGACCAACCCATTTATTACAAAAGACAATTACAGGGTCCATCAGTGGCCAGTGGACTAGTCCACCATCCCAACAGTGTATACTTAGTGGGAAATGGCCCAAGCTATAGAAGACAGTGGGGCAGGCCAAGCATGTGCCCACACGCACCACAAAAACATTAAGTGTTGGGGGGGTCATCAGTCCATTTCAGAGATCACTCTCTGTCAACATTTCCTTCTTCCACCCTCCCCCCCTTCCTTTCCCCCCCCCCCCCCCGCCCCAAGAACTTTATTATAAGGAAGAGAGAAGCAATAGACACCCTCTCTCACACACGCGCACGCACACGCACACACACACAGCTTTGCAGATGCTAGGGTTTACCTGTTCCAGCTTCCACCAAAGTGGCTATCACGTTTATACTGTGGCTGTACCCAGGGCTGACAAGGCTGAAGAATGCCAAGTCCACGGAGGCTGAGAAACAACCGGTCTTATCAGTCTGGAAAACAGGCAATGAGAATTGATGACACTTGCTGACAACATACTCAAGGAACAAGAGGAAAGGAACAGCCACCCTGTGATTGTGTCAGAGCTCAGAAGTGAAGCAGTGGCAGGCTCTATCAGAGTGTGGAGGGGAGACATGCAAATGCTGCAGGGAGTGGAGGAGTGTCTGAGTCAGCAGGAGGCACTGCTGTCCCTGAGTCAGCAGTACTAAGCCAAATGCTCCAGTGTGGTGCGAGGGGTACTGTGCAGCTGGGTCCTTCCAGAAGTGCCCACTGCTCCTGGTTAGAATTTCTCCCTCTCTAGCTCATTCTTTTGCCCTGCTGTTCCTCTTTCCCTAGATGCTCTTACATCTCCATTAGGCCATTTCCCTCCTCACCTGTCCTGTGACATTCTGGCAGATGTCCGTGGGCTCTGACTCCGTCCTGTCTATGTACCAGGTATATGCGGTCTGACACAAAGAGACTTGGACTGTACCCTGGACGGGCTTTCCGTATGTGTACCTGGTAGAGAAGGGAAAAAAGAAACCGTCTGCCACTGGTGTCCTTAGTCCACTCCTGCCTTCTTCCTTTGCACTATGGTGTATGTGCCTGCTATTCCAGTCCTGGGCTCCCCTCACAGCTCTGCTAATGCCCCTCAGTCCTGCCAGTGCTGGGCTCCCCACACAGCTCTGCTGATCTACTCCAATTTCACACACACACACACACACACACACCTGCCCCTTCCTACTGCACTTTAACTGGGGAGGACACTCCATGATTTAAATAACTAACTAAAAGAACAGGAGTACTTGTGGCACCTTAGAGACTAACAAATTTATTTGAGCATAAGCTTTCGTGCCACAAGTACTCCTGTTCTTTTTGCAGATACAGACTAACACGGCTGCTACTCTGATAACTAACTAAATGGTGTTTTGAGGAAGCTGCAGAATGGACAGACTTCCACGTGGAAGAAGAGTTGAGAGCTACTGTAAATGCATTCACCTTTTCCCTGAAAATCCTTATTACAACGCAGACCCTCTCAGAAACACAAAGCTAATCCCGTCCATCCATTGAGCTAGATGAGCGGATACATTTGCACGTTAACTGTGCGCTCCCATCACAAGAGCCCTGTGAAACGTACTTGCCACAAACTTTCAGTGGAAAAGATGTATCCGATGTGAAGATCCGAGTGGGCTCAGCCACAACCACTTTGAATTTGGGCAGCACTGGAGAGGGAGAAATAGGATGCAAGAAGTTAAGAAAGGAACAGGTTGGCTGACTGTCACCCAGCTCAGGGAGCAGTGTGTGTCTGCGTGTTGTGGGGGTGCAGCACTCCCAGAGACAGCATTCCCCTGGAGAGAAGGGAGGGGGGTGTCCTCTCTAAGGCAAGCGTTCGCTTGCAGAGTCTGTGTCAGGGTTGGATAGGGAGAGGGCTTCCTCAGGCTGGGATTCCCCTGGGACTGTCAGAGAGCGGAGTGCTCCTGCTGCTCTCCCCTCCATACCGTACTCCTCCACGCTGAAGATGCTGTAGGCCTTCCCACTGTCCACGTTGATGGTGTATGTTCCCAGGGGCGGTTCGGCTGCCAGCTGGAAGGACAATTGCACAATGCCTCGCGCTGGTTTCACATTAAGCCACTGGCCAATCCGGTTATTCTCAGGATCCTGATGCCACGGACAGAAACAGAATTAAAATGCAGCCCATCCTCCCTGTTTTACTCCCCATGCAGCCCAGCCCTTGGGAAGACAGGGGCTGGGAGTGCTACAGAAGCTGGGCCCAGCACCTCTGAAGGTTGGTGGTGCCCTTCATGACCAGGCAGGAGACCAGGGCTCCAGGCCTGGTCTCTTGCTCTTCAGGGGCCAGCACAGGCTGTGAGCACTGCAGAGGCTGAACTCTGTGCCCTAGGGTAGTGCCCTGCACTGCTAGGTGGGAGACCTGGCTCCCATTCCCTGACCTGGTCTCACTCTCCTGGAGCTGGCAGGGGCTAGAATTGCTGCTGACACTGGGCTCTGGGTGCCCTACAGTTCGCACTGTTCTTTACTGTGCGTGACCGGAGTTTGATTCCCTGTCTTGGTCTCCGGCTCTCCATGGGCTGGTAGGAGCTGAGGAAGCTGTGGAGGTGGGGCTAGGCGACCCCAGCAGATCAGTGCTCTGCACTGCAGGGTGGGAGAGAGGCTGGATTGTCAGCCCCAGTCTGGGAATTCCCCCTGGGCAGCAGGAGCTGCTGGAGAAGCCAGGATCCCCCAGGCTCCATTTCCCTAGAGATTAGCAATCTCTGCTGCTGTGAGGGAGACCCTGTTTCTAGTCTCTGTCGGTGCTGGTGGGAAGATGGGAATAGTGAGGGGGTCCAGTCTGACACCCCCTGCAGGTTACTACAGTGTACTGCTGCACAGGAGACCATAGTTCCAATGCATGCTTCTCACAGCTGAGAGCTGCAGGAACAGGGCCAGCTACCCTCCAGGAATGGGTGCAGGAGACCTGAGTGAGTCACAGTCTTGATCTCTCATTTGTGTGTGAAAGGAAAGGAATGGAGAACAGAGGCATCTCAGTATGCATATGGGGGCCACTGACCTTCAGCTCCACCAGCAGGTACTGAAAGAGAAAACCAGACAGAATTCCCATTAGTGATCGCTGCACTATTGTGGGGAACAGAACTGCTGCACAGGCTGGGATCTCCTCCACCCTGAGAGCGGAGGCCAAATCCATCCCTACTCTTAACTCCAGATTGTGCTCAGGGCCTGGGCATTCATAGCAGGAGCATCTGAGTTCTAGCCCTGCTGTTGCCATGAAGTTCTGAGTGACCACAGTGTGCAACATATGGCACATGTTTTGTTAGATTAACAACAGGACCCTCCAAGCATAGGCACCAACTACGTGGGTGCTCTGGGGCTGGAGCACCCATTGGGGGGGGGGGGAAACAGTAGGTGCTCAGCACCCACCGGCAGCCCCTCCGATCAGCTCCATCCCAACAATCAGCGCCTCCCCCTCCCCCCCAGCACCTCCCGCGTGCCAGTGATCAGCTGTTCAGCGCCATGCACGAAGCGCTGGGGGGAGGGAAGGAGCAAGGGCAGGGCATGCTTGGAGGAAGGGTGGAACAGAGGGGTGGGAAGCAGCCTGGAGCAGTGTGGGGTGCTGGCACATTAGAAAGTCAGTGCCTGTGCCTCCCAGCAATGTGAGCTCAGATCAACCTCTCTTGTTCCTTACAAGGCTTGAAAGTATTCAGCTAATGATCCCCACCCCCTTTTCAAACTTCCAAAGTTGCCTCAACACCTCCCACAGCCCCCAGGGGAGGTTGCAGGAGGAAGAGTCCCATTTGGCAGCATTGGAGGAGTCTTGTGCGCCTTCCTCAGCTTGGCTGGCTGCTTTTCCCTGTTTTAGTTTTATGCTAATAGCTCTTAAACAATTTCCTAGGCAGCTTCAGGGAAGGTGGTTGTGTCACAGCTCAGAGCAGCTTCCCCTGTTCCCTCTCTATGGTCCAGCAAGAGCACCCCACTCTAGGCTTCTGGCTCCCCGGCTGTCACCGCTCTTGGGGAGAGAGACACTTCTTTCTCTCTTGCTCCTGAGCAGGTTGTTTCCAGGCTGAACAGTTCCCTGCCTACACTGTGATATCCCCAGCAAAGAGACTGCCTAATCAGGCCTGTTTTACCTTCTCTTTAGAGTGTAATTACCACAGTTACTCTACTACACAGCTTTTTCTAAGCAAGCACATTTTATACTGAAAGTATTACAGAGAAAACAAAAGAACCTACCTGCATGTTAATAAACTAAGCAGAGTTCACCCCCCAACTCCTGCCAGAGCCCTTGTTGGAGACCAGTCCTTCAAAACCCCACTCCGGGGTTTCCCTGTAGCTTCAAGTTCCTAACACCCTTTGCTCAGCACAAGAACCCAGCCTTATGGGGGCCATGATAGGCCAAAGTCCTTCCAACCCTTCCCTAAGGATAGGGGCCCCCCTTGGACAGGAGATCCTGTCCGTGTGCTGGAGCAGAAAGAAGGCCCTGAGTCAAATAGCCTGAGTTTAAACTATCCCCAATCCTTTCATTGTCTGCTGGTCTCTGCATAATCCAGCTTGAGCTAGCACATGTGAGCCTCTGCAGGTGGTGGCCTGAATGAATTTGCCTAAGCACCCCCCACTGTTCCCAGCTCCTGGAGAGGCTGTATTTACCCTTCCCATGGAAATACATACAATCCAGGGCTCACAGGGATACATAAACCAGTCATTTAATACAATAGACACCCCCCCCCCCCAGATATTAAACTTAAATTCAGTAAGGTTTAACTTAATTCCATAAAGTTTATCTAGGATATTACAGGACACCACCATATTTGTTACAGTTCGATTTCCTGAAGCAGCTCCCCATACCTCAGGGGAATGAGGTGGCCAGGCTGCAGTAGGCAGCTCAGTGCTGGCAGCTCTCAGAAGCCACCTGATTCTGGTTTGGATCTGGGCCAGGGCTGGGTTACAACTGGAAGGGAGTTTAACCAAAGGGGAAATCCCAGATCCCTTCTGAAAATTCAAACTCTTGCAGCTGCTGAGAGATCCCAGATTGGTATTCCTGAGGTATAAATCCCTCTGCCCCCAGGGCAGAAGCAAAGAAAGAAGGTAGTGTGGTGGGGAGAGCCTATCTCCCTCTCTCCTCTTCCCCTGCCACATTTCTCACCTTATCGTTCAGTGGGATGAAATTGCTGTTCAAAGTGACAATTCGAAACCTCACTGTAATGGGAAAAAACAAATAAAATGCCTTTAGACTCATCTTCATGTGAGGATCCAAGCCTCTCCCCCCAATCCCGGCTGCATACACAGGTTCAAGGCATCATTTCAACATGTTCCCTGAAGCCTCATAGTTTGAGGCATTAAGTATTTGAGGGCTTGACAAGCTTTGAAGACAGGGATGGGGGAAAAAAATATGTAGCTAGGAGAAAAAGAACTCAGCAGGTATTTTGGGGAAGTGTGGTGTAGAGGTGGCTCTAGTGCACTGGTTCTCAACCAGGGTCTACAACCAGGTTTCAGGGGGTCCACCAAGGACCAAGCTTCAGCCTCGGGTGTCAGGGCTCGGGGTCAAGCTTCAACCTCACGCGATGGGGCTCCAGGATGGAGTGCCACCTACACCCCCCTGACTCACCTCAGCGGGCCACTGAGCTGGTCTGGATTGGGGGGGGGGGGGCAACCCAAAATTGCAGCATCACTGCAGAAGAGAGATCTCCCCCTGCCACCAGAAGGAGTTGCCTCACAGCCATTGACTCCATGAGCAGGTAGCAGCTAGACAAGGAGACACCACTCCTCTGCCCTGCTACATCAGCACTGCAGGGAGCACAGCCAATGGAAGGCAGAAATCAGGGAGGGTGGCGGGGGGTGTGACCCTGTGTGCTCCCCCCCAATCACCTCTGGTTGGGGGTCTGCAGGTTTGTCTATTTAAGTTTAGGGGTTCCTGGGTTAAAAAAAAAAAAAAAAATTGAGAACCACCGGTCTGACGTTTCCACTTCAACTGTTTTACAGGGTTCTGAAGAGATGAAGCCGAAAGGCAACAAGTGTTTTCTGTGTGAAATGGGATGAGTTTATTTTGGCTGTGTGGGAGGAGCCTGAGAGACCTTTTAAGAAAAATAATCCATTTGTCAGGGGTTGTGAAAGGGGAGAGAGAAAAAACCACCTCCCCCTAAACAGGCCGTAGCTCTGCCGATAGCTGCGCAGCTTCTGAGGGAGCTCACTGGAAAGGAAGAATTCTAGACTAGTTGCACACACCAGCAGATACATTGGCATTGGCTTACCCCAACATCTGTGAAGGAACATCTCCAGACACATTTACACTTACAAACTCACATGTGCACACTGGTGCAGAAACACACATAGCCCTTCAGCTACCATGCACTCATAACACTTGCAGACCTCTGCACATGCCAACCTCTAGGCATGAACAGATCTGCATACGTGTACTCACCTGAGGATAAACACTGCTTATGTCCGGCTTGTAGACAAATACCTCGCCATATGCACCTGAAGTGTACATCTGCAAACACACATGCACCAAAAACCACTTGCCCATGCCCACGCACCTGCAAACACAAGTGCATACAAACAACATTCTCATCTGCAAGTTATGCTCATTTTCACTAACGCAAAGAAAAAACGCTTACAACTGCACCTCTCTAGGAACATATACACACACCCAATGGCACATCTGCATGCACACAGACACAGAGAAAGGAAATCCCTCAGGGCAGATCCTTTCTTACCCAACTGTCCTGGCATATAGATGGGCTTGTCAGTCTGCACAAAAGTGCTGTTGCTGGCTCTCTGAATCAGGACTTGTTTCTTCTCAGCTATCTTGCTCTTGCCCCCACCTCCAGACAGCTGAATGGTAGCGACTTCCTCAGTGCCCCCTGAAGGAGGTGGGACCTGGGGTACACAGGAAACAGCATTAGGAGAATTAGGCACAATCCTTGGAGGAGGAAATTAATTATCACATTGCCCACTAGTGAGTAATCCACAGAGGAGATAAGGAACCTATTTCTGCGGCCAGCTGAGTGATTTCTCCTTTAGCTGAAGAGGTCTGTGTTCTTGGAGCTCCTTCAGCTCCAAGAACACACACGAGAGTGTGACTTATATGGTAGTTGTGGCTCCTAGGTGCTGCATATAGATTTGTTACATACTGTGGAAGTGTCAAGAAGCTGGTGAAAGTGGGCTCCAGCTATCTCCCTCAGGTTATTGCTGGGTGAAGAGTATTTATCAAATCAAAGATGTGCTGAGTTAGGGCTTCACTAGTGCCATTAGCTGCACAGATTTGGCCTTTGTCATTGTTCAATGGACAGAACAAGACAATAGTTACCAGCCTGTGGCTCCTTCACCAAGCATCAAAATGAACACACACCTAGAGCAGTATCAAATACTAGGGCATGTGCTGGGAGCTGCCAGGCATGAGGTGGGAAGAGGAGGAAGACACAAAGGGAATCTGTGGGCACTAATAATCAACACAATACCTACTTCATTAAATGCCCCAGACAGCCCAGCTCCACCCTGCCAGTGACATCAACATCATGTGCTGCCTTCCTCCCAGAGACCATTACACTTCAGTTACTCTGCATTAATGAGTGGGGGGGGGGGGGGGGAAATAGGGTGACCAGATATCCTGATTTTTGGGTCTCTCTTATATAGGCTCCTATTACCCACCCACCCCCCCGTCCTGATTTTTCACACTCTCTGTCTGGTCACCCTAGGGGATAAGAGACCAAGAGTAACAGCTTGCTCTTCAGTGATTGGCAAAGCACAGAGCACAGTTTTGCACTGCTGCAAACCAGTACCATTGCGCTCTATACTTGTATTCATGGGGGGGGGGGGGGGGGTGTAACTAGAGCTGACTCAATGGGCACATGACCATGAGCCCATTGCTCAGCTTTCTTATCCATCATTTACCACCCCCCCCCAGAGAGTTCGTTTATAATAAAACCCTTTCCCTGGGGGCCTTATTATTACTGGACTTGCTCATTAACCACACCTGTTAGTGAATGTGTGTGTGCACACCCTGTCAGTGCACTGCTCTGTACAGCTAGCGAGGATCCTGCTTGCAGGCTTCTAGAACTGAATTTTGGGGCTGTCTTTGGGCAACAATGAGAACATATACACACACACGAAAATAAAATGGTTTCATTCAACTTCCTCATTGCCCCCCATACATGAAGTGGGTGTGTGTCAAGTGAGGTCCACTGGGATCAGTCCTGGGTCCAGATCTCTTCAAGATCTTCATCAGTGATTTAGATAATGACATAGAGAGTACACTTATAGAGTTTGCGGACGATACCAAGCTGGGAGGGGTTGCAAATGCTTTGGAGGATAGGATTAAAATTCAAAATGATCTGGACACACTGGAGAAATGGTCTGAAGTACTCCACTTAAGAAGGAACAATCAGTTGCACAAATACAAAATGGGAAATGACTACCTAGGAAGGAGTGCTGCAGAAAGGGATCTGAGGGCCACACTGGATCAGAAGCTAAATATGAGTCAACAGTAACACTGTTGCAAAAAAAAAAAAAAAAAAAAAAAACCACACACCACAATCATTCTGGGATATATAAGCAGGACTGTTGTAAGCAAGACAAGAGAAGTAATTCTTCCACTCTACTCTGCTCTGATTAGGCCTCAGATGGAGTATTGTGTCCCGTGCTGGCCACCACATTTCAGGAAAGATGTGGACAAATTGGAGAAAGTCCAGAGAAGAGCAACAAAAATGATTAAAGGTCTAGAAAACATGACCTATGAGACAAGATTGAACAAATCCAATACTTTCAGTCTGGAGAAGAGAAGACTTAGGGGGACATGATAACAGTTTTCAAGTGCATAAAAGGTTGTGACAAGGAGGCGGGAGAAACATTGTTCTCTTTAAGCTCTGCGGATAGGACAAAAGGCAATGAGCTTAAATTGCAGCAAGGGTGATTTAGGTTGGACATCAGGGTGGTTAAGCACTGGAACAAATTGCCTAGGGAGATTGTGGAATCTCCATCATTGGAGATTTTTAAGAGCAGGTTAGACAGACACCTGTCAGGGATGGTCTAGATCAGTGGTCTCCAAACTTTTTTGATCGCGCACCCCTATCGGTAACAAATTTTTGAGCATGCACCCCCTGCCGCGTCGGCTCTACCATTTTTGCCAAAGCAAAAAAAAAAAAAAAAAAAAAAAAAAAAGCCACCCGGACTCCCGCCCGAACTGCCGAAGCAATTAAAAAAAGCGCTCCTCCTGCCACGCTCCCCCCAAGGATCCTCTTTGGAGACCACTGGTCTAGATAATACTTAGTCCTGCCATGAGTGCAGGGGACTGGACTAGATGACCTCTCGAGGTCTCTTCCAGTTCTACGATTCTGTGCTTGTTAATTTAATTTACGTAACAACAAGACATGGTGTTTTCAGGACCCCTTATCATACAATTATGCAGCCTAACAAACAGCTGCATACTTATGGTGGGCTTTTCAAGTTGCCACATAGTTGTGTTCCAGAATCTCAGCCTTCCTTAAAAAAAATTAAGCCTCTAGCCCTCATGGTTGTGAAGAACACCTTCCAAACATGAACTGAGTGTTGGTATCAAATATCAGGGGGTAGCCATGTTAGTCTGTATCTACAAAAACAACAAGGAGTCTGGTGGCACCTTAAAGACTAACAGATTTATTTGGGCATAAGCTTTCGTGGGTAAAAACCTCACTTCTTCAGATGCATAGAGTGGAAGTTACAGATGCAGGCATTATATACTGACACATGGAGAGAAGGGAGTTACTTCGCAAGTGGAGAACCAGTGTTGACAGGGCCAATTCAATCAGGGTGGTTGATTAAATTGAATTGGCCCTGTCAACACTGGTTTTCCACTTGCGAAGTAACTCCCTTCTCTCCATGTGTCAATATATAGTGCCTGCATCTGTAACTTCCACTCTATGCATCTGAAGAAGTGAGGTTTTTACCCACGAAAGCTTATGCCCAAATAAATCTGTTAGTCTTTAAGGTGCCACCAGACTCCTTGTTGTTTTTGAGTGTTGGTATGGTAGTGATGTTGCCTTAAGGCAAACCCATATGGCTGTGGGACAAATACTATCTTCTGCGACAAGGACAGAGATGGCTCCATACATTCATCATCCCTTAGGCAATCATGTGGGTTGGTATCTGCCCCCTGCTCCAGGCACTGGGCATCAGATTGTGGAGCTAGCACTGGCTGAAATGTTGCAAACACCCTTCCCATTTACCCAGCATCCCACTGCTTTTCCTCCCTCTCCTCCCGGCTTCCCCTGTCACTGCAATGGAGTAAGTGAAAAGTGACCAGAATTTACCTGCCTGCTCCTTTCTCTCTGGCTCCTATTCCCTCACAGCACACTAGACAAAGATCCAAGAGAGATGGCTCAGAGGTCTCAGCACAGGTGAAATGAACACAGGTGTGACAAAATGTACCTCGTATTCACACCCTACAACTATTGTAATAATCTTTGTACCAAGTATGCCTTGTAAGGTATCGTTTGAAAACTCAAGTTACTGATCAGTATCATCCTGATAAAATATGTGTGGCAACATTGTACGTTAATACCATACAGTGGAATCTTATAACTTATTAACACATGTTCCAAACTGAGATTGGCAAACAGGTCTGTCTCAGACAAAGGAATGTGTGCTCTGCTTAATTTGCATTTAAGCAGTAAACAGAGTCAAGGAGGAAGGGATGCAAAGGAAGCTCTAACGGGTGAAAAAAAAGCAGCCGGGAACATCCTTCCCCCATAGAGTGTGTGTCTCCTGGTAACCAGCTGGAAATGTTTTTCAAGAAAGAGACTGAAATTACAAAAAGGAGGGACAAACACCACAAGGCACCCCCCTCTCTTCCCATTGCTTCACTGCACCTGAAGGGATAAAGGACACAGCTGCTGGACTAGGGGGAGTGGTCCTGACCTCACAAGTTTGGTCAGTAATGAAAGCATGTGGTGGGGAAAAAACAAAACCAACTTTGCTTTGATTTTAACATAGTTGGTTAAGTTAGGCACCTGTTGCATTTTATCTTTCTTGTAACCATTTCTGACTTTTATGCCTCACTACGTGTACTCACTTAAAATCTCTATGTAATTAATAAACTTGTTTCATCCTCTCCAGAATGTAGAAATTGAAGTGTTTGGGAAACTCCATTTGGAGTGGCAAGTTGTGTGCATATTATTCCTTTTAAAGAAATAACAGACCTAAAATAGCTTGTATAGTCCAGGAGCAGGGCCGGCTCCAGGGTTTTTGCTGCCCCAAGCGGGGGGAGGGGAAAAGTCGTGACTGGCGGCAGCTCCACCGTGCCGCTTTCTTCTTCGGCGGCAATTCAGCGGCAGGTCCTTCCCTCCGAGAGGGACCGAGGGACCCGCCGCCGAAGAGCCCGACTTGCCGCCCCTTCCCCTTGGCCGCCCCAAGCATCTGCTTGCTGAGCTGGTGCCTGGAGCCGGCCCTGTCCAGGAGAGGGCTGGGCAATACACGACATAGATTTCTGGGGCAAAATCTAAGACTGGGGGTGTGTTACAGTCACCCTGCAGTGTCACCCCTTCCTGGGGATCTACAAGGCTGGTGAGAGCCAAAGTGTAACCCAAGTGTGGCTGGCAGGCTGCAGTTACACACAGACACTCAGGGTGTGGCTTGTATAATGGAAGGCTGTTTCTGAGCAACCCAGGTGGGAGCTACTGCTGCAAAGTACTGTAAAGCACCCAAGGTTGCAGGGCAGGGTTACGCAGCTGCACAGAAGTCTGAATTGTACTCTAGTATGTCACAACAGGTATTTGAATACCAAGGCATGCCCTTCTATACCAGTCACACCAGTAAACATCTTCAAACAGGTGCATTAGCCTAGCCAAGCCAAGCAGTGAGGAAGCTCCACAAGCACACTTGCATCTAACTATTTGCAAGTTCCACAGACACTTACTGGGAAGCTGAAGCAGTTGAGCTGTCTCCTCTCCCAGACAAACCGATCCAGCAGCTTGTAGGTCTTGATCTTGGTCTCCAGGGTGATAGTGAGCAGCATGGAGCTCTTCACGTTACTCAAGTCCATGCAGACCTTCTCCATGGAGGGATAGCTCAGCCGCGCTGGCAGCACAACCACATAGTTCCTTGAGCAGGGAGAGAGAAAGAATCAGAGGGAAGGATTTAGCCATGTGTGTTGCTTTTAAAACATTCCCAGGGAATCAAGTTCTCTGACTGATAAACTATACCAACCTAGCTGGCTGCTTGTGAACTTAGAGTTGCTTTATGCAGAAGCTTCCTTCCCTGGCAGAGGAGACAGGCTGAGTTTCTATCCCCCACCATGCTCCCTCAGTTTCTCAGGTGTCACCCCTTCCTGGGGATCTACAGGAGGTAGTCAGGTGCACCACAGCAACACCTTCTAGCAGCCTCCACAGGGAGACACACCCATCCCTCACTGCGGGAGGCTTGGAAAATCTCTGCTCTCTCTCAAGGGGGGTTGAGGCTGCCTTTATCAGTGTTGGTTTCTGCTTTCCAATCAAAGCAGCCCTTTACCAGATTCTGTCACCCTCTGTGACATCACAATAGTCTCCCTGGCTACTGGTGGCAATGTTGCACTGCATGACAACAGGTCTTATAGGGCTGCTGTACCTTGGTCAACTTTCTCTGTGCAACCATCTTCCATTATCACAGTACTTCTCAGTGAAGAACCACAAGGACTGGACAGAGGGAGAGATATGGGAAACCAAACGCAAAGAAAACTATCTCCAGCTGGGACTCACTCCCACACCCTGCAATTCTTTGCCTAAGAATTACCTGCCCTTTGTGACACCCTAACTATCTCCCTAGCAACAGCCAGTGGTGTCACAGAGGATATCTCATGAAGAGACAGATGGGGATGGGGGGGTTAGAGGGGACGGTGTCAATATGAACATTTCACCTCCACTTTGGAGGTGTAAAGAACAAGGGAAGGGAGAGAAATGCCAGGAATCAAGGAGCAAGAGACCCCAGACCTGGTCTTATAACTCAACTGATTTAGTCAGGGAGTCTCCACCCAGCACTGACACCAGACTTCCGACAGCTTTCTCTGTCCCCCTCATGCTGAACCATAAAAACGCTCCAGCTTCTTCTCTCTCCTGCCTCTCCTCATCTTACTCCACTTAGGGGGTCTTGGAAAACCTGCCTTTATTTCCCTGCTCCCTACAGACTCCCTCACAGCATTCACAACTGCCCATGTGCACCTCCAGTCACTTGTCCCTTCCTCCAGCAAACTGTCCCTCCTCTACCTACCCATTCCCCCTCTCCAACCAAGTACCATTCCTGATCCCTCATATCTAACCACTTGCCTGCTTCCCTGTGTCAATTGATATTCCCCCTTTCCCATCTGCCAGCCATTATCACACCCACCCCTAACCATCACCCTCAAATATTTGTCCCAACCTCCTTACTCCCACTTCTCATCTCCTCCCCAACAATCTGCTCCCTCAATCTACCCTGGGCATTTGTAATGCCTCTAGCCACCAAAGTGCCCTCTGCTTTCCCCCACAGCAACTTGCTCCTTCCTCCCAACCCCTTACCCTCTTCCTCCTCCTCTCCACAGTCAAAGAGCTGGAGCCAATCCCTAACCCCACAGTAACTTACGGGACAGGGTCATCCGTGACAGCAGATTGGAGAAGTAGGGCCAGGGTGCTGAGGAGAAGGAGCCACATCTCTGTAGGGACCTGCCACAAGCGCCACCCCAAAGTGAGCTACCTGAAGCCTTTGAGCTAGGATTTAAGTTGGGGGGAGAGAGAGGAACAGAGTCTCAGCTGCTGTCTCTCTGGCTCTCAGTTTATGTGGTACCGGCCTTATATCCTCATTCTGTCAGGGGTGTGACTCTAAAGAAGACTCCTTGCCCAGTCACCTATGGAAGACAATCCACCAATCAAGGGCTGTAGAAGGGAGGGTGGGGAGTTCAGATTTAACCTGTGAAGGGAGCTTATTCTGGACTGGAATGGAGATGAACGAGTTCTGGAAAGCTGGAAAAACCACTTAAACTCAGGCCTTTTCTCTCTGAATTTGCCAGAACCAAAGAGTATATACATTATGTGTGTAAGTACAGTATGTATAGTGTGTGTGTGAGTGAAAGAGAGCTCATATGTACATAGAGTAACACTGGCTGCAGAGAACTAGCTAAGTTCCCACTCCTAATCAACATACAGAAAAGAATACACAACTTTGTCAATGCAGCAAATACACCCTGCACTAGGGGATTAAAAATTAAATACAAATGCAAACATGAGCTACCCAATGTAACATCACTCCCAGATTATAGCTTCCTAACCAGTGATGCAAACAACCTCGCCTCAAACCAAACAATGCTGAAGGTACTTAACCAACACCTAAAGCACCAATATATGAATCACCTGAAAGAACAAATTAAGAACAGTTAAAAAGCCAGATTGTTACAGAGCCCTGCAGAGAATTATCATACCAGGGCTGCATTTACACTAGCAAACTTCGTAGCCAGAATTCACCTCTCGTGCAGCTCAACCAATAGGAACAACAGCTGCCAACACCTGTAGCATAGGCAGGACTCAGGCATTTTTGCCCCATCATCTAACACTGTTCTGAGCAGACATACAGTTGAGCTCTGTCTAGATGCCATATATCCAAGTTCTGTCTGTAGAATGGAAGCTGTAATATCATTGCTATTACTGGTGGAGCTGCACTGGTAGAGAGTTATGAGTATGTTTGCTAGTATAGACAAGACTTAGCAGACTGCCTGTAGCTCCTGTATTCCCCATCCAGCTCACAGCTAGGACCCTCTGCTTCGGAAGTACACAGCTGGCAGAAACTAGGCAAAGATACTAGCGCTCCTAAGGGACTGTATTAAAGCACATTTGGAGTTTCTAGGCCAAACCATTTTTGAGATAAGATGGGACATCAACTCTGTTGGAAAATAGCTATACAGTGAGATCATCCCAATATTAGGAGTCTAGTATCTCCCAAACACCTTAACTGATTTCCCTCAGACTTTCAAGGGAAAAAGATCAATCCCAGCCTGAGCTCATAATTGTGGCAAGTGGATCACAATTCTGGTGTGGGTGCAGTACAAGGTTGTAGGGAGAAAGCCTAATGGAAATCTTGCCTCTGCTTTATCTCTGTGGTAGCAACTAGCATCTCTTCATAATACGTGTGTACTGTGTGGTAAGTGTGAGAAAGTGCTACGTGCCTGCTCTAAAATTAACCTGCATACTTTTATGAACAAGGAAAGGGTAATATAATGGAGGAGGACAGGATTATGTACACAAGTATCTAGTTCTCGAGCAGCTGGACAGATGACAAATCTAGCCAAGGGAAAGTACCAAATGGAATGTCTCAGTCCAAATGAGAGAAATTGCAAAAGAATTTGCATAGAGATGACATATGTGCAGCTGAGAAATCCTTCCATTGTTCTGAATAATGTGTTTCTGCAACTGATCTACAGAATAGAATATATGGACTTCATTGCTTATTTAAGTTGAGGAGATAAAAATCAAATGATATTTTTCTTGCTGTATTCAGGTTAAATCACCTGCATCCAGTGCATCGGCATGAAAGTTTGCTGCAATAGTCTGCAAATTGAAAGTTTCAGATTAACATGCTGTTTGCATCCCTTAGTTTGTGTACTTTCAATATGTTTTTATATCCGATCACACTGTTTCTTATGTTCTTTGGCCCGGTCACCGGGAAGCTTCTCTTTCAATAGTTTGCTCACATCTAATGAACTCAATGAGACATGTGAATGGCTTCCAAAATGAAAACCCTACCCCTAAGCCTTGGACATCCTATGTCAGCAAAAACTTCTTTTCCTCCTCTCATTATGATGGGATCAAGTAAAGGTTTTAGAGGAAGGGGAGGGGTCCTTGTGCTACATCGAGATGTGGCAGCTTGCCAATATTCTCACTGCACATTCCAGCCAAGAGGAAGTCACAGTCCTCAAAGTAAAGCTGAAAATTCATGCGCCACACCTGCTGCTGAATAACACTTAATTACAGCTGTGTTCCTGCACTCCAGAGAGGTAAAATATGCAAGGGAGACAAGTGGATCCAGTTCATGTTAGAAAGGGTTCAGTTGTTACTGTTGTAAGGTACAACTGTTCTGAAAGACACCAACACCTCTCATGAGGTCCTGATACACTAGCCCAGTACGTGCAATGATCTCACCTCCTTCAGTGTCTTGGCTTGTCCATTCTTCTTCCTTCAGTCTCCCTCTCTGTCCTTTCTTGAGCCAGAAATCAAAGGTTAACTCTCTTGACCCTTACAGCTAAAGTGCTCATCAGAAACTTGGCCTGCCTCAGTGCAACAGCCTCCCTTCTGAACCACTGCCCCAAAATGAAGGGTTTCATTTCCCACGCTCAGAACCTCCTGAGCAATCTGTCCCCTCAACCTCGGCCCCGACTCAAACTGCTGCACTAGTGGTGAAAATCATCCCTCTCTATGTACATTGTTTGATTTCCCCTCCCAGATTAGTATTTTCTGAAATTCTTAGCACAGTCTGCAAAAATACCAGGAAGGTCTGATTTAAGTGATTTCCTTTGTTTCAATTTGTGTGCATGGATTTGGCATTCAGATTCCTAGAAAATTAGAGTTGCTTATGAAGTCACACATCCTTTCTGTCCCAGGAGTCCTATGAAGGATTGTTCCCTGTTCGCCAGGGCTATGTTCAGTCCTAGTTTTATAATTTAAGCAGTAGAGTTTCCACCATGTCCCTTGCAAAGACTATTCCACAATGTAATAGTTAAACTGTGGCAGTTCTACATCAGGCTCTCAGGTCTGGAAAGTGCAGTTCAGGATCAAGGGGCACTGGCAGAGCTGTGTGGGGAGCCCAGGACTGGAATAGCAGGGGGCTGCAGGATAGGGCTGAGGGGCATTGGCAGAGCTGTGTGGGGAGCCCAGGACAGGAATAGCAGGGGGCTGCAGGGCAGGATTGAGGGGCACAGGCAGGGCTGTGTGGGGAGAATATATAAAGCAATATTATTGGCTCTCAGCTGAGCTATCAGTATCTTACTTTCACAAGAAATGTATGTTACTCAAGAAGGGGAGATAGGGAAATTATCAAGTATCTGAAAGCTGTTAACTTCGAGGAGGGAGAGGAAATGTTTAGGGTGGAGGACTAGGTGAAACTGAGGAAAGGGGAGAAATTTCAGGATGGATCTCAGGATATCCTTGCTCATAGGAAGATTGCTTAGCTGTATCAGGCAGTAGAATCCTCTCCCCAAAGGAGAAGCTCCATAGTTTGGGACATTTAAAACAAGGACTAGATGAAGCCCTGGAGAAGAGTGTAGGGAACAAACCTGCACTGGCCAGGAGGGAAAGAAGTGGAGGAAGGAGAAGTGGTGACCTAATTCATTTTTACCAGCTCTATAATTACTGAGCGTGTCACTTCTACCTCTAGAGAGACAAGGTGGGTGAGGTAATATCTTTTATTAGACTAACTTCTGTTGGTGAAAGAGACAAGCTTTCAAGCCACACAGAGCTCCTCTTCAGTACACAGCCTTCAGGAGGTTATGGAGAAATGACGGATCATGAGGAGCACTTTGAGGGCCAAATCTAGAAGAGACACAATGGCACCATGGCTGCTTATGGCAGGCCTGACTCACAAAAAACAGTTGTGACAGTGTACCCCATAAGGCTTTATGGGGAGGGGGTGCTTATAAATGTATGTATGACATAACTAGAATATGTTTTGTGCTGCCTGTGCCAGGTAACATATCTCCGTAAAGGTTATGGTCTACTATATCTATTCATCCTATTTGTACATATATATATCATTTTCTACTTGAGGTTAAGAATATGGGCTGTATGCTTGCTTGGTTTCTAAGTAAGCTTTGGGAGGCATTTGGTCAGCTTCTTTAGGAAGGAATTCGCCAGGTTAAGTACCTGATCAGGAAACACTTGGGGAACAATGCATCTTGGAATGCTCCAATCCACATAAGAAGTCTTCCTGGAGACATGCAAGATACCATGTGGACAATGGCTTCAGCCTGTAAAGACTGAGTCATGCAGGGACATGTGACTTGTCCAGGTGACTCCAGAACTCCATCTTGGAGCTGGACTTTGCAGAGGAGGGAGGAGGGGGGTCTCCTCCCACAAGAGAGAGTCTATTTAAACCTGGGGGAGACCCCTCCATCTGGTCTTCAGCTGGCTAAAGAAGGAGCCTCTCCACCCCCCCAGGATACTTGAAAGAAACTGAAACAAAAGACAGAGACTACAGGGGTTGTGAGAGATTGCTGGAGATTAGCCTGTAAAAGGGAGCATTCTGGAACTGGTGAGGAACTTATCTGTATTTAGTTTGATTAGGCATAGATTTGCGCATTTTATTTTATTTTGCTTGGTGACTTACTTTGTTCTGTCTGTTACTACTTGGAACCACTTAAATCCTACTGTCTGTATTTAATAAAATCACTTTTTATTTAGTAATTTACTCAGAGTATGTATTAATACCTGGGGGAGCAAACAACTGTGCATATCTCTCTATCAGTGTTATAGAGGGCGAACAATTTATGAGTTTACTCTGCATAAGCTTTATGCAGGGTAAAACGGATTTATTTGGGTTTAGACCCCTTTGGGAGTTGGGCATCTGAGTGCTAAAGACAAGCACACTCCTGTGAGCTGTTTTTGGGTTAACTTGCAGCTTTGGGACAAGTGATTCAGACCCTGAGTCTTTGTTAGAGCAGACTGGAGTGTCTGGCTCAGCAAGACAGGGTGCTGGAATCCTGAGCTGGCAGGGAAAACAGAAGCAGGAGTAGTCTTTGCACATTGGGTGGCAGCTCCCAAGGGGGTTTCTGTGATCCAACCCGTCACAACAGTGATAAGGGAAGACTTGATAGGTGCAAAACCCTTGGCAGCACAAGATTTGCAAACCTGTTATTTTGCATTCTGAAAGACAGAATCTAGACTGAGTTCTTGAACTATTTTTGCTTTAACTCCTCACCTCCTCCCAAGGGAGGTTCACTTATAAAATATTTTCTTCCTAAATGGAAGTCTCTGCTCTACATTAGGGGTATAGAACCCCCCAGGCCTCACAAAAGCTACACTGGTGCAAGTGGATGCCTTCGCCATTATTCAGCCATTAGAATTTATCTCGCCCTGCTCCATTTTTCACCCTCCTTTTTCCAGTAGAATTTCTTCCTCTCTCACTCTGCTTCATACTTCAGTCTTGGCTTTCCAGACAGTTTCCCTCTCTGCTTCTTTTCTCACAGTTGCTCCTAAGCAGAGCATGAGCACAATAAAATAACAATTAAAGACAAATTTTAAAACCCACAAAGTTCAAGCATGTTAGCCAACGCATATAGGTTATATACACACTCACACAAACCATATCAATAGGTATTATGCAGATGGTACTAATATAATATAGATATGTGTGTGTGTGTGCTGGCTAATCATGCTAAATTGCACTATGCTTATTCTTGCTCATTTATGCTAAGGCATATACCCCACAACGCCCAGGGACAAGTATAGGTCAGCAGCTTAGCTTAGGCATGGGAATAAGTAAGTGTAGACAAGCCCTTAGGAAAATACAGAAGCTGTCAAAGGCTAGATGGATGAGTGTTATGAAACAAAGGTACAAAGTGGTAAGGAAATAACATAAGGTGTATAAATGCTTTGTATTAAGGAGTATCTTCATGCCCTTTAACATTTCAAATTTAATATTCAAAACAAAAGATGGGAAAGTACAGGGAGGCACCAAAAACAAAACTGGCACAGGCTGGCTAGTTAAACTTTAAGTGACATGAACATTGCTCTGTTACTTGTAAACTGCCATTAGATAAAAGATGGCTAATTTAACGGGCCATTTGAGAAGCACACCTTCTGTGTAAGGTGAACTAAAAACGCTGCAAAAATTCATTTTCTGGGAAGGATTGTTGATGTATTAACTCCTTCTTTCCTGTACTGTATTGCTTTACCCTTAGACATTACATTTGGCTGAGCTTGGTTATTTGGTCTCTTGAACATTCTTAACAATGAACTGCAACTACAGTCAATTAGTTGGCTATACCTTTTCATCAATAAGTGGGTTCACAATTAGGCAAAAACTCGCTTGACAAAGATACAACCAGACTAAAGATACACAAATCAAAGCTGTGCCATTAACCTTGACGGCTGAGGTGACAGTTATAGGTAGCTTGTTTTCACACCCCAACGATTTCCTTGCTTGGGTGATGCAATGCTACATCTCTTACCGCTCTCTGGGCTGGATTGCATAATAAGGTTATCAGTATCTGCAGGGAGACTTAACCTCTGTGATGAGGGAGCTGGTCAAACTAGAGGAGCCAACTGACTAACAGGTTGGTTTGGTTTTCAGAGATGGCAGCTGGAGCATCATCCTAGTTTAGCTGGTTTTACTATCTCCAGCAGACAAGAGCTCACACAGCCCAAGATGTTCTGATCCTCCTAGATCTCCCCAGAAATGCCAGAGGGGAATTTTTTTCCCTTGAGTTACCCAAAGAAATCTGAAAGTTAATCCAAGGATGGCCTAACACAGGTGGGACAGAAGGGAGGTTGGTAAATGCTTCCTGTGAGAATAATCCTTCCCCTCAATACTGCCCTGAAGTGCCACTGTGGAGTACCCAGTGGAGATAAGCCAGAGAAGAGCTAGACTGGTGGTATTGGTTTAGAGCTATTATCTCTAGCAGTCAGCTTCCCTCAAGCTAGAAGTCATTAGCCATTTGCTCAAGAAATCACATCCGGATGTCGATTATCTCATCATCCTATCACTAACTTCTTCTTTTGGAGAAGGTTATTGAGAAGTTGGGGCAAGACATCTTGAGTACTGTCTGAAGGCTTCAGTCAGAATTTCATTGTGGGCATCTGTAAACCAGCAGGCAAACACTGACCTGAAAGGTAGAATAAAGTTCCCAACAACCATCTAATCCAAAGTCCTTTCTCAGGGCTGGCTTTAAATTAAAACAAGAATTCCAAAACCAAAGTAAATAAATTCCAACCAACCACCCAGGGCTTTCCCAACATCTGCCCACTGGGAGGGGTCAGGATTCTCTCTTCCTGGCTAGTATAGCCACATACTTCCATGGCCCTATGTCTCTCCTATTTGCTATCCTTGCCTAAAAGGCAGGAAGCCTATTAACTGGTTTGCGGAAGGTCACATGACTAGAAGCAAGCATTTGACCTGCAGCTACAAACCCCTATTTTAAATTGCTCAAGAGGCACACTGGGATGTGCTCACGTGCCCCAAGGTCCTGTCCTCTTTTATATGATGGCAGAGAGGTTGCAATGGTCTCTGGCTGCTGAGTTACAGATGAACAAGGAAGAGCTTTCTTTGCCAATTTGATCTAAGTACCTATCTGGCCTCCATTACTGTATTTATCTGAGTGCCTCACAATCTTTCATGTATTTATCCTTGTAACACCCCTCAGAGACAGGGCAGTGCTATTACCCCTATTGCACAGATGGGGAACTGAGGCCCAGTGCCTGATGACCATGGTGCATGCTGAAAGTATGCAAAATGAACACCTAGATAAGACTTGAACTCATGTAGACCTCAGTTGCACAGAACTAGTTTGTGTACCAGGGGACTCTGAAATATATTGGCTAAGGCAGCATGACCATGTCTCCATCTAGTTGCTGGCTCCTGTGCAGATAAATCAGGGCATGGTCCAGTAAGTTATGGTGGAGACAAAAAGCACTCAGGTACTATAGAAGTGGGTGCATTTCAAACACCTGGAAACCAATTCTTCACCTCCTGCACAGCATAAGAGTTCAAAGATTCCCCCTACAGTTTCATTTGGGAGCTGTTCTTCACTTCCTTCCTTGTGTTGCTTATCATCATTAGGGTAGAGTGACTCTCTTGATCCATGCCCCAGAGATAGCTGCATTTTAGGGATGAGTGTGATCCCTGGACAGTAGAGTTGGTCATATACTGCAGAAAAAAGTCCACAGGTATTCACTCAAATTTAAACCACTAATTTGGTTTTGTCGTGGCTAGGACTGTTTGGTGTTTGCTTGCCAGGGAAGTCAGAGCAAGTGAGTTTATTTGCCTGAGTGCTTGCACAGTGGAATATGCACATCAGAAGTGACAAGGTTGCATCATAACTTCTGTTTAAAGGGGGCTCTTTCTCAGTCCTCTAAAATCAACATGCTTAGTCAGATTTCTTGAAATTTATTGCACCTCAGGAGGGTGCAGGGTAGGGTTAGTGACCAACATTTGAAGACATCTGATCTAGAGGGTTGCAGAAATATAAGGCCTGAAAAAAATAGCCATTAAAAAAAAAAAAAGGTTACCTAGCTTTTTGTAACTGTTGTTCTTCGAGATGTGTTGCTCATGTCGATTCCATTCTAGGTGTGTGCGCCCCCACGTGTACAATCATCGGAGATTTTTGCCTTAGTGGTAACTGTAGGGCCGGCTGTGGCGCCCCCTTGAGTGCCGTGCTCATGCACTGGTATATTAGGTACCGCCAACCTTACGCCCTCTCAGTTCCTTCTTGTCAGTAACTCAGACAGAGGGGCAAGAGGGCGGGTAATGGAATGGACATGAGCAACACATCTCGAAGAACAACAGTTACGAAAAGATAGGTAACCATTTTTTCTTCTTCGAGTGCTTGCTTATGTTGATTCCATTCTAGGTGACTCACAAGCAGTATCCTCGGAGGTGGGCTTACAGCTCACGGTCTTGCAGCTTGCAGCTCTGCTCTACTGAAGCCAGCATCGTCCCGGGCCTGCTAGGTAAGTACGTAATGGGACATGAACGTCTGGACGGACGACCTGGTGGCCACCCTACAGATGTCCTGGATAGGCACTTGGGTTAGGAAAGCTGCCGAAGAGGCTTGCGCCCTGGTTACAGTTATGCGGTGATGGGCAGTTACGATCACCAGAGGAAGCACCTTTGCCTGATCATAGCAGCAGCGAATGCAGGCAGTGATCCAAGAAGAAATTCTTTGAGCAGACACAGGACAACCTTTCATCCTGTCGGCCACTGCGACGAACAATTGCGTCGACTTGCAGAATGGTTTGGTCCTTTCAATGTAGAAAGCTAGCGCCCTCCTGACGTCTAGGGAATGCAACCTGCACTCCTCCTCCAACTTATGCGGCTTTGGAAAAAAGACAGGTAAGTAAACGTCCTGGCCTGTATGAAACTACAAGACCACCTTGGGCAGGAAAGCCAGGTGTGGCCACAGCTGGACCTTGTCTTTGTAAAACACAATATAGGGCAGTTCCAAGGTAAGTGCCCTAATCTCAGAGAGCCTGCGGGCAGATGTTATTGCAACCAAGAACGCGACCTTCCAGGAAAGGAGGAGGAGAGAGCAGGAAGCCAGAGGCTCGAAGGGGGGTCCCGCAAGCCGTGACAGTGCAAGATTCAGGTCCCACGGAGGGACAGGGTCCCTGACGTGTGAATAGAGGCCCTTGAGGACCCTGGCAGTCATATCTTGGGAGAAAACCGACCTACCCTCAAGCGGTGGATGGAAGGCCGAGATAGCGGCCAAGGGGACCTTAATAGAGGAAAGGGACAGGCCTTGGAGCTTGAGATGCAGAAGGGAGTCCAGAATTAACTACAGTGAGGCCCACTTGGGCCCAATGCCTTTATCCGAGGTCCAACAGGCGAACCTCTTCCATTTGGCCAGGTAGATCACTCTGGTGGAGGGCTTTCTGCTGCCCAACAGGACCTGCTGGACACAGGCCAAGCACTCCTGCTTTTACACATTTAACCATGCAGCAGCCAAGCCATCAGGTGCAGCGCCGCCAGGTTCGGATGCAGAAGGCTGCCTTGGCTTTGGAGCAGCAGGTCCAGCTGGAGCGGTAGCTGTAACGCAGCAGCCACTAAGAGGTCCAGCAATGTGCTGAACCAGTGCTGGTGCTATGAAGATCCCCCTTGCTCTGTCCTGCTTGATCTTCATGAGGACTCTGTGAATTAACTGCACTGGAGGGAAGACGTACAACAGAGCCCCTGACCACAGGAGCAGAAAATCATCCATCAGGAAGCCTCTGTCGATCCCCCGAATCGAGCAGAAAACTTGGCATTTCCTGTTTTCCCTAGATGCGAACAGGTCCACACGGAGAGTCCCCCACCTCTGGGGGATGATGCTAACCACTTCCGGATAGAGGGACCACTCGTGGGGAGATGAGAAGGTCCTGCTGAGGCGACCTGCCAACGCGTTCCTGGCCCTGGGGAGGTCTGCAGCTACGAGATGGAAGTCGTGTTGCACACAGAAGTCCCAGAGCCTGAGGGCTTCTTGGCAAAGGGCAGACAATCTGGCTCCACCTTGCTTGTTGATATAGAACATAGCCGCTGTCATAGGCGTGCGCAGCACATTTCATTAGGGTGTGCACCCAGGGAATTTTTTTTTTTAAAAGGCGAACATCATAAAGGGCGGGGTGTGGGAGGGGGTGCTGTGTGCAGGAAGGGGCTCAGGGCAAGGGATTGGGGCAGAGAAGGGGTGTGGGGTGTATGAGGGGGCTCAGGGAAGGGGGTTGGGGTGCAGGAGGGGTGCAGGGTGCGGCAGGGGGCTCAGGGCAGGGGGCTGGGTTTCAGGAGGGGTGCAGTGTGCAGGAAGGGGCTCAGGGCAAGGGATTGGGACAGAGGAGGGGTGTGGGGCGTATGAGGGGGCTCAGGGAAGGGGGTTGGGTGCAGGAGGGGTGCGGAGTGCAGGAGGGGGCTCAGGGCAGGGGATTGGGGTGCAGGGTGTGGCAGGGGGCTTAGTACAGGGAGTTGGGGTGCAGGAGGGGTGCGGCAGGGGGCTCAGGACAGGGAGTTGGGGTGCAGGAGGGGTACAGGGTGCAGGCAGGGGGCTCAGGGCAGGGGGTTGGGGGGCAGGAGGAGTGCGGCAGGGGGCTCAGGACAGGGAGTTGGGGGGCAGGAGGGGAACAGGGGGCTCAGGGCAGGGGGTTGCGGGGCAGGGGTTTGGGGTGCGAGGTGCGGGCAGGGAGTTGTGGGGCAGGGGGTTGGGGTGCGAGGTGCAGGCAGGGGGCTCAGGGCAGGGAGTTGGGGGGCAGGAGGGGGCTCAGGGCAGGGGGTTGCGGGGCAAGGTGCAGGTAGGGGGCTCAGGGCAGGGAGTTGTGGGGCAGGGGGTTGGGGTGCAAGGTGCAGGCAGGGGGCTTAGGGTAGGGAGTTGTGGGGCAGGGGGTTGGGGTGCGAGGTGCAGGCAGGGGGCTCAGGGCAGGGGGTTGGGGGCAGGAGGGGGCTCAGGGCAGGGGGTTGGGGTGAGAGGTGCAGGCAGGGGGCTCAGGGCAGAGGGTTGGGGGGCAGGGAGCTCATGACAGGGAGTTGGGGTGCAGGAGGGTAGGCTGTTTGCAGGCAGGCCCGGGGCTGGGGATCTGGGCTCCCCGTCCCGGCAGGCAGGCTCGGGGGCCGGGCAGAGGGGGCCGGGCTGGGCGCTTGGGGTCAGGCCGGGCAGAGGCAGCCAGGGTGGATCACAGAGGGGCTGGGCTGCTCTCAGGGCTGGACTCAAGGCCGAGGGTGCTGGGCCAGAGCCCCCGAACAGCACCGGAGGCCCCGAACAGCACCGGGGAGCTGAGCTCGCAGCCGGGCTGCGGGGGGCCTGTGGGCCGGGTTCGCCCCCTGCCCCGGGCCTGCTGGCTCCTGGGCCCCACTTAAGGTGGGCTGGGCTCAGGGGCAGCTTGACCCCCCCCCGGGTGGTGCCCGGGCCCCCGGCCAGCGCTTGGAGCCACAGGTGGGTTTGGGGCCCTGGGCGCTGGAGCGGGGCAGCTGCCTTGGGGGGGGGGGCTGTGGCAGCACCCCCGCGGGCCACCTTAAGCGGCTGTGTTGGTGCTGCTGGGTGGGAGGCTGCCAGGGAGCACATGGAGCTGTTAAAGCAGCCAGCCCGGCCCTGGGGAAGGGGAGCCCGGCTCAACAGGGTGCAGGCAGGGGGCTCAGGGCGGGGGGGCGGGTACAGGAGGGGTTCGGGCTCCGGCCCGGCCCGGCACCGCTTACCCGCAGTGGCGCGCTCCCTGCCTGCCAGGGCCCCATGCCGCGCCGCTTACCCACGTCCCCCGGGGCTGCGCGGGGAGGGGAGGGGCGGGGCGGCACAGGGCTCTGCACGCTGCCCTTGCCACGCCGTCAGGTACCTCCCCTGAAGCTCCCATTGGCCGCGGTTCCCTGTTCCCGGCCAATGGGAGCTTCGGGAGGCGGTGCCTGGAGCAACCCCCCGGCCCCAGAGACATGGTGCCCTGATGGCTGCTTCTGAAAGCAGCGCGGGGCCTGCGGCACCACGGGGGCAAATCCCGCAGGCCGGATCCAAAGCCCTGAGGGGCCAGATCCGGATCCGGCCTATGGGCATTAGGGTGTGCCTGGGCACACCCGGCACACCCCGTGCGCACGCCTATGGCCGCTGTATGATCCATCAGGACTTGGACCACCCTGCTTCTTATTTGAGGTAGGAAGGCTTGTCAGGCCAGGCAAACCGCTCTGAGCTCCCCGACGTTGATGTGTAGGGAGCGATCGTGACTTGACCAACCATCTGCACGCTGAGATTGCCCAGGTGGGCTCCCCATCCCAAGTCTGAGGCATCAGAGATGAGGGTCACCGACGGGGACGAAGCTGCGAAGGGAACTTCCTCCAACACCAATGCAGGATTCTGCCACCATGTGATTTATGACAGTATGTGGTCCGGGACCCTTACTACATGGCCCACACTGTGTCTGTTGGGAACGTAGGCTGATGCCAGCCACACCTGCAGGGACCCAAGGTGGAACCGCGCATGCTGGACCATGTAGGTGCAGGCTGCCATATGGCCCAACAATCGCAGGCACATGTGAGTGGTGGTGAGAGCGTGGGCTTGCATGCACGAGATCAGGTCCACCATTGCTTGGAACCGGACCTCGGGGAGGAAGGCTCTGGGCTGACTATAGTCGAGGATACTCCTATGAACTCTATGCATTGCACTGGAATTAAGATTTACTTTTTCTCATTTATTACAGCCCCAGGTCGTGACAGGTGGAGCAAACCAGATCGAGATGCTGCCACACCTGATCCCAGGACCGGCCCTTTATTAGCCAGTTGTCAAGGTATGGGTAAATTCAATTAAGGTGTAAGTGGCTTATTCTCAACAGTTGACAAGAAGGGGTGAATATCAAGGGAGGGAAAATTACTTTTGCAGTGCTAACGAGGCCAATGCAATTAAAGTGGATGTTGCCCATTTCCAACAGTTGACAAGAAGGTGTGAGTATCGGCAGAGGGGAAATTATTTTTTCTAGTGACCCATCCACTCCCAGTCTTTATTCAGGCCTAATTTTGATGGTGTCCAGTTTGCAAAATAATTCCAGTTCTGCAGTTTCTTGTTGGAGTCTGTTTTTGAAGTTTCGTTGTTGAAGAATTGCCACTTTTAAGTCTGTTATTGAGTGTCCAGGGAAATTGAAGTGTTCTCCTACTGGTTTTTGAATATTACAATTCTTGATGTCTGATTTGTGTCCATTTATTCTTTTGCATAGAGATTGTCCGGTTTGGCCAATGTACATGGCAGAGGGGCATTGCTGGCATATGATGGCATATATAACATTGGTAGATGTGCAGGTGAACGAGCCGCTGATGGCGTGGCTGATGTGGTTAGGTCCTATGATGGTGTCCCTTGAATAGATATGCGGACAGAGTTGGTGTAGCGGGGTGGACACCCGCTCCTGCCTGGGAAGGGTTAAAGCCAGCCCTGCAGAGGGCTGGGGCTGTGGAAGAAAAGCTACCTAGGCTGATTGGGGAAGTAGCCACAGCTGGGCCACGCCCCAATCAGGCCCCAGCTGGCCCTATATAAAGAGGCTGGGAGCCAGGAGCCCAACAGAGTTTCTCTCTGCCTTCAGAGAGAGATGGGCCTGGCTGCAGGGAGCTAAGACAGAGTACCTGAGTGGAGCAGGGCTGGGGAAAGGCTGAGGAGCTGGGGAGCTCCAGCCTGGAAAGCCCCAGGCTGCGGCCTAGCATTGGGCCAAGGGGTACTGGGGGTTGCAGAGGGCAGCCCAGAGGTAGGCCAAGGCAGCAGGTCCAAACCCTCCTTGCCAGTGATGAGTAGGCTGATACTGCAGTCTGCCCCGGGCATGGAGCTAGATGATGACTGGCAGTAGCCTTACACTGAGGCGAGGTGGGGTTAATGGGTGGGGGTTCCCCTGGGAGGGGAGACCCAGCATGTGTGGGTACTACCAGGGGGCAGCACCCAGAGCAAGGGGCACTGGGGTTCTGGGAGGGATGCTGGGGCCAGTGCAGATGAGAAGGCGGATCACTGGCCTGCAGAGGGCACTCCGGGCTGGATTGAGCTGATTCCCCAGATGACCAGCAGGAGGCGCTGCAGGGGTGAGTCCGACCTCTTACAGTTGGCAACGGGGTTTGTTGCAGGGATTGGTTCCTGGGTTAGTGTTTTTGGTGTGTAGTTGCTGGTATTTGCTTCAGGTTGGGGGGCTGCCTGTAAGCGAGGAATGGCCTGTCTCCCAAGGTCTGTGAGAGTGAGGGATCGTCCTTCAGGATAGGTTGTAGATCCCTGATGATGTGCTGGAGAGGTTTTAGTTGGGGGCTGTAAGTGACGGCTAGTGGCGTTCTGTTACTTTCTTTGTTGGGCCTGTCCTGTAGTAGGTGACTTCTGGGTACCCTTCTGGCTCTGTCAATCCAGGTGAGTATTGTAGTTTTAAGAATGCTTGATAGAGATCCTGTAGGTGTTTGTCTCTGTCTGTCCAATCGGAGCAAATGCCATTGTATCTTAGAGCTTGGCTGTAGACAATGGATCATGTGATGTGGTCTGGATGAAAGCTGGAGGCATGTAGGTACGTATAGCAGTCAGTAGGTTTCCGGTATAGGGTGGTGTTTATGTGACCATCGTTTATTTGCACTGTAGTGTCCAGAAAGTGGATCTCTTGAGTGGACTGGTCCAGGCTGAGGCTGATGGTGGGGCAGAAATTATTGAAATCCTGGTGGAATTCACTCCATGCATCTGATTAACTGGGTTTTAGCCCACGAAAGCTTATGCCCAATTAAATTTGTTAGTCTCTAAGGTGCCACAAGGACTCCTCATTGTTTTTGCAGCCACTTCGTTAGAATCACTGGTGGGTTTGGGCGACAGAAGGGATGCCTGTACAGATGTGGAGTTGCTCCATCCACCAGTTTAGAGAGTTCTTTATGTGTCCGGGGAGCCACCTGTCCATGGTATCCTTGGTTGGAGAATAAGCAGTTCTTAGCCAACCCTGGAAGCAACGAAGGCCCAGCCTTGCACAACTGGTCACTAAGGTGCAGGCTGCCATATGGCCCAAGAGTTGAAGATAGTTCCTTATTGTGGTCCATGGGCTTCCCTGAATTGTCCCTACCTGTCCTGACAAGGTCACAAAACTATCTAAAGGGAGGTATGCTATGGCTGTCACTGAGTTCAAGTATGTCCCTATAAACTGTATCCTTTGTACTGGTACTAGCATGTATTCTTTATATTCAGCTGAAGGCTGAACTCTTGGAACAGATCAATGGTCTTCTAAGTGGATGATAACACTGCCTCGAAGGAACAGCCTTTGAGTAGCCAGTTGCCGAGGTATGGGAAGACAAGGATTGCTTCTTGTCTAAGGTAAGCCACCACTACCTCTAGAACCTTTGAAAATATCCTTGGGGCCGAGGATAGGCTGAAGGGGAGCATTCAGTGCTGGAAATGATCTTGGCCTACTGTGAATAGCAGGTATTTCCTGTGCGATGGATATATATAGTTGTGTGTAGTGCCCTACCAAATTCATGGTCCATTTTGGTCAATTTCACGGTCATAGGATTTTAAAAATCATAAATTTAATGATTTCAGATATTTAAATCTGAAATTTCACAGTGGTGTAACTGTTGGGGTCCTGGCCCAAAAGGGGATTGTGGGGGCAGGGGTTGGGGGGTTGCAATGTTATTGTAGGGGGGTCGCAGTATTGCCACCCTTATTTCTGCACTGCTGCTGGTGGCGGTACTGCCTTCAGAGCTGGGCGGCCAGAGAGCGGTGGCTGCTGGCTGGGAGCCCAGCTCTGAAGTCAGCGTCACTGCCAGCAGCAGCAGAGAAGTAAGGATGGCATGGTATGGTACTGTCATCTGTCCAGCAGCCGCTGGTCTCCGGCCATCCAGCTCTGAAGACAGGTCAGAAGTAAGGGTGGCAATACCACAACCCCCCCTACAATAACCTTGCAAAAGACCAGATTTCACGGAGAAGACCAGATTTCACAGTCCGTGACATGTTTTTCATGGCCGTGAATTTGGTAGGGCCCTAGTTATGTAAAAGTAGGTGACTTGTTGGATAAGGGACAAAAATCAATTCCCTTCCTCTAGTGAAGGAATGAGTTGCCAGAGTCACCACCCTGAACTTTTGAGGCTTCACAAACTTGTTCATCTGTCTTAGATCTAAGACCAGCTTCAACCTCCATCCTTCTTTGGTACTGGGTAGTATTTTGAGTAGAATGCCCTGCCCCTCGAAGGGGAAGGAACCGGTTCTATTGCTCCTAGCTGAAGGAGAGCCCATCTCTTGCATCAATAGAAGCTTATGAGACAGAGAAGGGGGGTTGAAGGGAGGGAGTGACAGGAAATGGATGCTGTAGCCTGATATTATGCCCTCCCAGACACATTGGTCCATGGTGATCCATTCCCACACCTGGTGGAAATGGACAAGAAGGTCCCCAAAGGGAGGGAGGTAAGCTAACGGGTGCAGCTGCAAATCCAGAGGAACAGGAGGATTCAAACTCTCATCAAACCCATCAAAACTACTGTTTAGATGACGCCTGATTGAACATGAAGGGCAGCTGAGCAGCACTCTTCCTCTGAAACCTCTCTCTCTTTCTGGGGGGTTCTGCTGGTCTATGGTACCCTGAGAACTGAACCAGGTGTAACCTCTGGGCAGTTTGTGATCTACTAAAATGCTTCTTTCTCGTAGATGTGTAAATGTTCAAGGAGCATAGGGTAGCCCTGGAGTCCTTCAACATATGCAGGGAGTCAGTCATGGTCTCCAGGAAAAGCTTATGACCATCAAATGGGGAATCCCTCTACTGTATTCTGAACCTCTCTCGGAAACCCCAAACGTTGGAGCCATGATACCCTGCACATAACTACCAATGTGAAGATGGATCTGGCAGTCGTATCTGCCATGTCTAAGGTCTCTTGGAGCCATTCTGTCCAATAACTTACCCTCCACAACTATGGACTGGAATTGCTCCCTGGAGTCATGTGACAGCTGTTCAATAAAGACCGTGAGTAAATGTTGTTGTAATTAGTAAAGTTGCATATGGCCATGACTACCTGATAATTTGCGTTCCAGGACTGCAGATGAGTAAGACTTTCATCCAAAGAAAGGAGGAAGGAGTCGAATAGGGGCAGGGAAGGGGCGGAGACTTTGGAGAAGGTTGGAATGGGGGCAGGGCATGGGTGGAATCGGGGCGGAGCTGGGGCAATAGAGGGTCAAGCACCCACCGGCGCCATTAGAAGTCAGTGCCTATGGGTTTAGGGATGGCCAATGAGGACAGAGAAGAGTCCCGTGCCACAGAATGGCCACACAGAGACCAAGGTCTCAGTATCAAGAGAGCAATGGGGATTCTGGTTCATCTGACACCAAGAGGTCCCTCGAGTATCAGAACTCCTGTGGTACCGGAAAGGACCACAGTACCGTCTCCATAGCTGAGGTTGCTGGAGCTGACGGTACCAGTGATGATGAGCGTACTGGAGGCTTTATAGATGCCAGGTGCTGATGCTCGCTCAGTACTGAGAGTACAGCTGGTACTGGGACCCCCAGCTGAACTGCTTGCATTGGGTTAAGGAGCACGATGACATCAATGGCTAAGCAGAGTGCTTCGGTGCCAATGGCAGGGTTGAGTTTGATGGTACCCTGTGCTTACCCTCCTTACTGGTGAAGGGTAGAGATGCCCTATTGGAGCAGTACTTCCTTTCCTTAGAGCTCTGGGGCTGTCAAGGCTGATTCCCCATTCGGGCACTTCGAGTGCAGAAGGTGGGGGCCTGCAAGGATTCTAAAAATTAATACAGGCCACTCCAGGCTTGTATTAAACTCCCAAGGTTACAGCTTTTCTCTGACATTGGCTTGGTAAACGCTGCCACCACCCAAATGCAAAAAATCCCCTTGGACCCAGGAAGGCGCACTTGGGAATTCCTCCCTGTGGGGTACTCTCAAGCCCTTTCACCCCCATCCCCACCCCCTGAGGAAGAGCTGAGAAAGAAAACAAAGGAAATTAGCTGTTGCCACCAGCTAATCAAACAACATAGGCACAAACCTCTTAGGACACAAAAATCCAAATCCTGTTCTTAAAAAAGGTAAATTTTTTTTTTATTAAAAACAAAAGAGAGGAAAATACATCTGGAACTTAGGCTTTTGCTAGATTTTTAAAAGAGCAATTCCAAAAATTAAGCACCCAAAATAGCTTTCTTGGGGGTTCAGCTTAAAGGTTACAGGCAAACAAAAGCATCAGGGGTTAGCACAGAGGAGATCCACAAGCCAAAATAAAGACATAAACCTGATTGCGTTTATCTAAACACTCCCTATCCAAATGATTTAGAATCCTAGAATATCAGGGTTGGAAGGGACCTCAGAAGGTCATCTAGTCCTATCCCCTGCTCAAAGCAGGACCAATCCCCAAATCACCCCCTCAAGGATTGAGCTCACAACCCTAAGTTTAGCAGGCCAATGCTCAAACCACTGAGCTATCCTCGGTATAGAAGATACTTTTTCATACCTGGTTCAAACCTTACACAGCATTCCTGCTTATAGCATTGCTGCTCCGTGTCCCTGCAGCCCAGAGAACAACGGACAGACAAAGGGAAGTTTTTCCCAATTTTAAAAAGTTCTAGCCTTCCCATTGGCTCTTTTGGTCAGGTGCCCACTCCCTTTTTTTTTTTTCTTTTTCTTTTTTGTATGTATGCAGGGAGGTAAGGCAAGCAGAAAACACCTACCAAGCGGAATTGTACAGCTAACTGGCTGTCCATAAAAGGGAGCTATCCCCCCTTCATTTATCACAGGGGCTTCACAGGCCTGCCAGTACCAGAGGCGGAGTGCTTGGCCTCAACAGTACGCTTGGAGACAGAGGACCTTGACAGGGACCTGGTCTTTTTCAGAGCTGGCTCCTTAGAGATAGAATCCATGCTCCTCTTTTGGGGAGTCTTCCCAGCATGCTCCAAAGACTTCCCTTTCTTAGGGGAAGGATGCCCCAACATGTACTGGGCACTGGATCTGTCCAGAGACAGATATACATGGGAGAGGGTGTCTCCTGATCTGCTCAGAGGGTGATTGCAGGGAGCATTCCATAGCCAACAGTCTGAGCTTTATCTCCCTGGTCTTCCTAGCCCTAGACTTGTGGACCAAACAGAAGGAACACTTCTGGGAGATGTGGCACTCCCCTAGGCAATGGATACACTTATACTGTCTTGCTTACCAGTATAGCCTCCTGGCAAGAGAGGCAACATTTGAAGCCTGGCAACCCAGGCATACTCTGCCAGGAGAAGACAAGTTTCCCAGGGGAAAAGGGAGGGAAAACAGTCCTCTCACTTATTACTAAACACTGAATGGTAACCTACAACTACACACTAACTTTGAAGAAAGAGAAAAGGCTGAGTATGCTCTAGGCCAGGGATCAACAACCTTTGGCACACGGCCCATCAGGGAAATCCGCTGATGGGACGGTTTGTTTACCTGCAGCGTCCGCAGGTTCGGCCCATCACAGCTCCCATTGGCCGCGGTTCGCCATTCCAGGCCAATGGAGGCTGTGGGAAGCGGCGCGGACTGAGGGATGTGCTGGCCGCCACTTCCCGCAGCCCCCATTGGCCTGGAACGGCGAACTGCGGCCAGTGGGAGCTGCGATTGGCTGAACCTGCGGATGCTGCAGGTAAACAAACCGTCCTGGCCAGCCAATGGATTTTCCTGATGGGCCACGTGCCAAAGGTTGCCAATCCCTGGTCTAGACGGACATGGGCTTCCATCTTGGGCTAAGGCGGTAGAAAAGGAACTAAGGATGGTTTTCCAGCGCACCCCTATTTAGCCTTGCTGTCTGCCACGAGGAGGAATAGAGTGCACACATGGGCTGGACGCTGTTAGCTAGATATCTAACTAACAGCTCAAGGGGGCTCAAGGGGCGCATGTGCACCTGACGTGGCGCACCCATAGGGACACTACTCAAAGAAGAACAAACCATTTGCCAATAGAACTGTAGAGGCAGTTACTTTGCTGCCTCCTCCACTGGCGCCTCCTCCCTGTTTTTCCCACACGCCAGTAGGCTACATGCATGGCATTGGGAGGAGTTTCTTGGAGGCACTAGGGAGCATGTCCTTTCATGGACTAGCTGAGTGCCACAGAAGCAGGAAAACTATGCCTGAGCCTGCAGCCCTGGACATAGAGGGGTTCCCGTGACTGGATAGCATTACAGACTACCACGGGGGCAGGGAGTGAATGCAGGTGGCTTCAAGGAGACACCTGTTGCTTTTCCAGGATAATTGGATTTATTTTATGCTGTAAGGATGGAGTGAGGCCCATGCAGATTTCCTTAACCCTGCTGTTCCTTTTCTTTGCTTCAGCATGCTTCCTGACTAGCTTGGGCTTACCTGCCCCAAACAGCCTTTTTATCCCATTGCTCTTTGGACATGCCCCTCTCATGGAGCGGGTCTTGCTCTGCTTCTTGCCCTGTTCATCTAATACTTTCCTTCTCTCCACATGCACATATAGACTACCTGTTGTTCACAGAGTCCTCTTTGTAGTTCCCATCATCTCAACCAGTCATCTCTGTATCTCCAGCTACTCACCTCTCTGCTCAGCTAGCACTGCCCTTCTGGCTGTCCCATTGCCTTAACTCTGCCCCCTTGTACAGGTGCTTTACGATACAGCCTTTAAATACAAGACCACATCTTATTTCTCAAGTAACACTGTATCCCAGACAATATTTTTTTTTTTACAATTAGAGATATAAATTGCTGCTTTCTATCCCCACTCATTTCAGCTGCAAGACTGTTTGGAGGAGGAGGAGGGAGTCAAAATAATTTATTTTTTAATACTCTGTGCTCAAAGATTACAGACCTGTCTTTGCTTCAGTTTTCCAGGGAATAAAAAAAATCACCTTTGGGCAGTGATCAAGCCTGGAAAATTTCTGCCCACAAGTAACACTTGTTAAGTTCTGAGTGACTGGAAACATTCCCTTCTATCTAACGTATTTATATGGCCTCTCCCTGCCTTACTGTAATATCTGAGCACATCAATCTTTTAATGTATTTATCCTCACTGCACCCATGGGAGGAAGGAGGACTACGGGAAGAACTGTGGCACAGAGAGACTAAGTGACTTGCCAAAGGTCACACAGGAAGTGTGTGGCAACGCAGGGAATTGAACCTGAATATCCAGTGTCCCAGCCTGGCACTGACTATCCTTCCTCTTCCCCTTGTATGCAAGGTTTTCTTTCTAAAGCTGTACAAGCCAGGATGGGCTACACTAAACCCTGAAAAAGTAATTGGATTAAGCTGCAATATCTTACAAGCCTATAGTGCTACAAATAGCTACTTTATTCCAATAGAAAGGGGAGAGTCCCAATTTTTCAGTGGGACACTAAGGTGAGATCTACATTAGAAACTTTTGCCAGTAACATAATGTTGCGTAGGGATAAGATTCTTCATGACCTTTTATATTAGCAAAAAGCCCTAGTCTAGACACAGTTGTACAGGCAAAACTGTCCTTTTGCAACATAGCTTATTTAATTCAGGGAACTGGTGTAAGCTATATGGGCAAAGGCACTCTTTTGGCAGTATAAGCTGTGTCTGTATTAGGGGAATTTGCCAGTATAGCTATACTTTCTAGTGTAGACATACCCTAAGTACTTGCTTCTAGTGCTGGAGTCATAAGACACTGGACCTTAAAACTACAGCATTATTAGGTGTCAAAAAGCTAATTTAGAGTTGCCTACAATTTTCAGTTATAATTTTCCTCTCCTTCAGATTGTTGTACAGTTGGATTTGAAATACATGGCTGGAAAACACTATATAATACAGGGGTGGCCAAACATTTTGGCCTGAGGGCCACATCTGGGTTCCAAAACTGTATGAGGGCTGGGTAGGGAAGCCTGGCCCCTGCCCCCTATCAACCCCCTCTCACTTCCTGCCCCCTGACTGCCCCCCCTCAGAGCCCCCAATCCATCCAACCCCCCCTGCTCCTTGTCCCCTGACTGCCCCGCCCCCTGACAGGCCCCCCAGACTCCCATGCCTATCCCCATCCCCTGTTCCCCGTCCCTGGTGGCACCAACGAGCTGAGGCTGCGGGGGAGGGGAGACAGCAGGGGAGGGGCCGGGAGCTAGCCTCCCTGGCCTGGAGCTCAAGGGCCGGGCAGGAGGGTCCCGTGGGCCGGACGTGGCCCACAGGCCGCAGTTTGCCCACCTCTGATATAATAGCTAAGTATTATTACTACTTGAGGGCAAAAATAAAAAAACAGTAGGAGAAAAAATGTTAAACTCCCCACAAACATTTTGAAAACTGATTTTATGTAGCATATCCAGAATATAAGGCCTTACAGTGGAATGCACTGGGTACCTTAACTATAGGAAGTGCTACCTGCCCCTGTAGGTAGCCACTAAGAGAAAAGGCTTTAATAAAAATATAATTTTAGCTCCTGGTGCACATATCTAACTTTACTCACACGTGTAGTCCCAATGGAACTATTTTTGTGAGTGAAGTTACATGCCTGCATAAGTGTTTGCAGGATCAGGACCTATATTTCCAATATTTTGATTTTTTTGCATACAGCAGTTTCGTAACATTCAAACCAGACAACCGACCAGTAAAGGCATCTTTTAAAATATCCAACACTTATAATTTAGTTCATTCTACATTTTAACCTAGACTTGCAATGACATACATTTTCAAATTATCCTCAACCTGATTTACACTAATGATTCAAAACAAAATAAACAAACAAGTGATTTAAATCACTCCACCCTGCCTGGTTGTGACTATTGGTCACTACTAAAATATACATGTTAAATGACACTTCTTCTTGCCACCTATGTTTGTAGGGACACTGATATCAAAGTCACTTTGGAACTGATATCATTTTAGATAATTAAAAATAAAGCACTTTACATATCTAGTTTCACTAACCCTCTCTCTCCCCTCCAACCCACAAAAATAACAGATTCAATATGTCACAAACCAACATCTTTGCCTATGTTATTAATATCACTTAGATTACTATGGTGAAAGAATTTTAAAAAACAAATATTTTTAATGGCATTTCTCTCAGTCTGGAAAATGAAATTCAATGAAATCAGTTTCATTTTGGTTTACAGCCAATTTTACTTAGTATTTCTCTGTGCTGCAATGTTTAGCTAGCTCACGCTGCTGGGGGGTTTTGTTTGTGTTTTTTAATCACTAGGAAACTTTCTAATGGATTTGGGGGTTTTCTTAGTTTTGGACTTCAAGTTTTGATTGATTTAAAGGCCTTTCTAAAAAACAAAACAAAAAATGTGTGTTCATCTGAGATACCAAAGCCCCCCCTCCTTTTCTTTAATTCCATATTTAGGCCTCAAATTACAGTTTTTAAAATGTCTCCTTCACAAGAATAAGGAGGCAACAGCTTCAGAAAATGCCTGACTGAGGAAAAACAGATTTTATTGGATACCAGCAGGGGGAGACAGAGCCTTAGTAAAACAATCAATCCTTTCATTGTAGTGAAGATATTTGGACAAAATCCTCCATAGTGTAACAGCACTGGAATCAACTGATTTACTCCAGGGATAAATTTAGCCCATTGAGATGTGGCAGTCTGAGTCTTGTTTCTGTCCCATATGCTATATTAAACACAATGACAATAGTAGAGATGAAGGCACAGGTTTTCAGAATGACCTCTGATTTGGGGTACCTCTCCTTTTGAATGCCTAACCTGGGACAGCCGTAGGCCTGATTTCCAGAGGTGCTAAGCATCCTTTGTTCCAACTGATATTAATGGATACTCAGCATCTCCAACAAAATCAGGTTGTGGGTGTCTCGAGTTGGGGACCCACAATTAGAGACAACAGTAGAAAATGGATTCACTTGTTTCAGCTCTGCAGACATGGTGCAAATACTAGTGAAAGTGACAGCAAGTGCTTTTAATAGACTTTATCTGGGGGAATAAATATGGTGCTTTCAGGACGGGAAGATAAGTGCATCGTATTACACCTCCATCCTAACCAGCAGTGATACCCCTGCCTAAGTGCTGGGGAGGAAAGATTTACCCAGCCATAAAGCAGCAGGTAACGGGGGGCGGGGAATGTTTCCTTGTCTGGAAGGCAGGGGCTGGTTTTTGAACAGCAGGGAAGTTTGGTGATAAGGAGACCCCACCGTTAGTGACTAGCTGAGGAAGGTGTGGATGGGGAGAGGATTCTAAAAATGAGGACGGGAATAATGGAAGAGTGAGACTTGCTGTGGGCAGGAATCTCATCTCTTCCTGCTGATCAAAAGCTTCCCCCACTCCGTATTAGCACCCCTTGCTTCCAAAACCCTCCTAACCAGCCTGTTTCACTGAGTCACTGCCTGTGGAACTGCTCTGGCTCCTAAGGGTGACATCTATTCAATGACACTTACAAAAACCTGTAATTAAAAGACAACTAAACTCCTTCAGGCAACTGAAGCAAAACACACACACACACGAATGCCAGTGTGAAGGGAAATTACGACCGCCTCAATTCCACATGAACAAAACAATGCACCACAGTGTGTTGAGTTCAAAGAGGCACAGAATACAGAGAGATTAAACATGAGCCACTCAGGCTAAGGGAAAGAGATGGAAATATAATTAAAAGGAGATGGCTGGGGTGATGTAATTTTGCAGTTTGGCTGCTTGTAAAATAGACTCAACTCTCTCTCCAGGCACACTAGAGAATCCAGGGGCCTAATCCTATGAGGTGCTGAGCACTTTCATTTCCCTTTTAAGACAGCAGGCATTGAGAGCACACAGCATCTTGCAGGATCGACTCCCTCCTCTCACCCAGGGCAGCATCCAGAAAATCTGTTCCCAACCCAGCTGCAAGCTCCCCTGTCCCAAACTGCTCTCCTGTCCCAGCTGGGCAAGAAAACGCTTCAATCCCACAGGGGAAGAATAGAGCAGCAGTTCTCAACAAGAGCCCGGGACCCCCTGGGGGCCACAAGTAGGTTTCACTGGGTCCACCAAAATAAACCAGAGAGGGGCCAGTGTTAGATTCACTGGGTCCCAGGGCAGAAAGCCAAAGCATGAGCCCCACCACCTGGGACTGAAGCCCAAGCAATTGCCCTGCTTGCTACCCCCTAATGCCAGCCCTGGTTTTAATCTACTGGATCTGCAGAAAGACAGTTGTTATGGCACAGGTGGGCTGTGGAATTTTTATAGTATGTGGGGGGGGGGGCTCAGAAAGAGGTTGAGAACCCCTGGAGGAGAGAACATGTACAGAGCTGGTGTGGATGTTTGTGGGGTGAGTTAGGAGAGCAGTAAACAGAAAGTTCCCTCTTAAACAGGAAGGGAATGTGATGTGCCCCAACACACATTGGCATAAAGCAGATGTCTGCATTCCCCAGGGACTCAAGCTCTCATCCCCTCAGACTCCTTATGCTCTTAGACAGACTTGTAAAAAACTTGAGCTGTAAAATGAGGATTGTGACCCCTTGGTGCCAACTGGCAGAGGGCACAGGGGGAGCACAGGGATTTATGGGGATCCCCTAGGTCAGATATACACATAATAGCTCCCCAAAGGGTGGCATGTGAGGTCTCTGCTCATTAGAAGGTGACATACCTCTGAAATGTTCCTTTCAGGCAGGAGGTAACAGACAACTATCTCCCTGTCAAGCCATTTGGGTATTGTGTATTGTCTGCCTCACATTGTCTGCCTGTTTGCATACAGAGCCAGATATGAATTAAGAGATTGAAAAATCTACAAGAAGAGAAATCTACAAGATGAAACAAACAGCAGGGAGTGTCCTGTCTATGAATAAAGACAAGGGATTGTCTGTCTTGGGGTGTAATTAAACACATGGACTCCTTCAACTGGGAGGCAATCTGACCGCATACTTGCCTCATGAAACAAGTATCACTGCCAACTTGTCTGCAAAACACTGCAAGGATTTTGGGTAAGCGATATTCTACGAGATATGATAATATCTTGTTAATTAACTCTAGGTGCTACAATGTGCATTAGGACTTTGTTTTACTTGTAACCATTTGTTTCCAATACTTCCAGTAGCTACTACTTGAATCTCTATCTTTGTTAAATAAACTCATACTTGATTTCACTGAAAATGTATCCAAATGCTGCATTGGTGATCTGAGGCGTAACTAGTGAGCTGGGGTGTACTGTTCCTTTGGAAGCAGCAAATCACTGAACAGGGAGTGTCTAGGAGGAGACCAGGGGCTGGGCACTACAGGGAGACGCTCGAAGGGCTCATGTGTTGGTGTGTGCCCATCGCTAACCTGTAGAGTGACAGTGGGGCCTATGACGCCTAGAGCAGAATGCTTGTGGTGCCTGTGGCTGGTGGAGTTGGGAGCTGACCCGTGGCAGGCAAGGACAAGGCTTCCTCCTGCTATAGGTAGGTGGTAGCGAGGTGCCTCACAACCCTGGGTGCCACCAGGAAGCATCACAGGGGTAATGCTGACCTACCTTCCGAGGTCAGAGAGTGTGAGCTACTTCATTGCTTTAGAGATTCTCAGCTCGATGGTGCTATTGAAGGTCAAATTACGTGGCTTCTTTGAGGAGACTGACAGGGAACAAATTCAAGTCATTTGGAAGAGTGAGATCAGTAACACAGAGCCCAGCTCTGCTCAGGGCTGGATTAAGACCACCAGAGACTAAGGACTATCACTCCCCTTGACCAGCTGTGCATCAGGGGAAGGTGTAGTGGCAGGTCTTTTTCTTGCAGCTATGCCCATTTATTGCAAACATCAGGGAGTGCAGGAACAGAAAAAGTGATTGATCTTCTGAGGCTGTGTGTGTGTGGCAGGCAGGGCTCCTCATAGGACCCTAACCTGCCTTTAAAATACCACTTTGCCTCTCTCCCTTGGTTTCCACCCACAGATAGCAAAGTGCTTCACAAACACTGGGGAGGTAAGGGTCACAGAACCCTGGGAGGGGCAGAGCCATAGTTTCTCCATCTATAAAATTGCAAGACTGAGGCACAGGATGACATGTGACTTGCATCAGCTCACACAGTAAGTCAGTGGCAGGGCCAGGAAAAGAACACAGAGATCCAAGTCTTGTTGCACTCCCCTCTAGCCACTAGACCACAATGCCTTTCCTAAACACACACCTGATTTATTCTCTAGAATATTAACAAGCAAACCCTCCAAAGGGCGGAGAGGTTTGGTTCACAGGACCATTGCTTTTTCCCTGCAACAGAGCGCCCTGTTAGCAGTAGTGTAGCTAGTGGGGTGCAGGGGAATCAGCCGCTTCCCCTCATCACATTTTTCAAAAGCGGCGCCTGAGCAGGGCCGGCCGTGCCTAAAAGGGCCCCGCAGCTGTCCACCCCTCCCCTAGCTCACTTCCCCCTCCTCTCCTCCCCTGAACGCTCCACCCCCCTGCTCTTCCCCCTCCCCTGCTTCCTGCGAATCAGATGTTCGTGGGAAGTCTGAAAACAAGCAGGGGCAGGCCGGCAGCAGCAGGTAAGCTGGGGCGGGGGGGAATGCGAGGAGGAGGGCTCCAGGGAGGTGCGGCGCGGCCCAGTCCAGCCCTGGCCAAGTGGCTCCGGCCCCAGTGGCGCCGGCTCGGCTTGGGCCCCAGGGCACTGGCCCCGGTTCCAGCCGAGGGCGCCGGCCTGGTCCCGGTGGTTCCAGCGGTTCCGGCCCAGCTTGGGCCCCGGGGCGCCGGCCCCGGCCGAGCACGTCAGCCTGGTCCCGGCCCTGGCGGCTCCAGCCTGGCTCGGCCCCGGCAGCTCCGGCCGAGCGCGCCAACCCGGTCCCGGCCCTGGCCGAGCGGCGCCGGCCGAGCACCCCTGGCCCCAGCGGCTCCGGCCCGGCTCGGCTTGGGCCCCGGGGTGATCCAGAGAAGCAGCCAAGGTGACAGAGCAAAAGGTGCTGGAGGAAAAGTGATCCAGAGACACAAAGGGCAGTGGTTAAAGCACAACTGTCTACATATCTCATACACAGCTGGGAATGCAGGCCAGCCAAATCAAGAGGTTTTCCAAAGCTTGTGCTAACAAGATCACCCTCTCCACTCCATTATGCTAAGAAGTTTTGTTTATAACAATGGCTCTGTTGAGTCTGAACTTTTGATGAGCTTAAACTTAACCCAGACTTGATGTCTCTGTCTGAAACTTTTAAGCAAAGCTCTGACCTACGAACTACTCATGACACCCCCCCTCCCCTTAAGTAGCCATCTCCCCTTTTGTCTTTTTAAGTTTACATTTTAACCTGTTTTATCCTGTAGAATCTTGATTGATTATGCATGACCATTATGATCTGTTAATCACTTTGTTTACTTCTGTGTATAAATATTGATGCTCACCCCTAATAAACTTGCCACACTTACTCCGAAGCCTTTTAAGCTAAGGATAGTGTGAGCCTGTTGATCAACGAATTGGTGTCTGGTCTCTGACAGATTGTGAGCCCCATACCAACTCCGCACGAACTCGGGTGCTGGAGAGGTGAGTAAGGACTTGCTTTTTACCTAACAATTTGGGGGCTCGTCCGGGATTTCCTTCTGGTGCAGTGCCTCTGTCCAGTGGTCAGACCACTCATATACGAATTGGCAGGCGCCACGGGAGATTTCTCCCAGCCAATTCAATATTGAGGGGTCGTGTACTGGACAGCAGGATAAACGCCAGTTGGAGGGCTCCTGTCAGACACCATGGGTCAAGAGACTAGCGTGCCTCTTGAGAGTCCGCTGGGGATTGTAAATAAGTTATGGAATGAAGGGAAACTCCCAGTACAGACAGGAATGTCTAGGAGGAAGTTGTACACACTGTGTGTAAGGAATTGGACTGGGTATACCGCGGTATTGGCCGACCCGGAGATGAGGTGGCCTTCGTATGGCTCTTTCGAACAGGCTGCCTTAAGAGGAGTAAGGAGCCAGATCGAAAAAGACCATCCGGGACAGTTATGTTACTGGTTTTGTTGGGACACAGCAGCAGAGCTGTGGAAATCTTTAAAAATTATGGCAGTCAGGTATTCTCCCGAGAGTGAATCCCCTCCATGTTATTTCGATGAAGGGTGTAAACCACGGCGTGTTTTGACTCGTCAGTTGGTCCCCACTGCACCTGCCCCTATTCCTCCGCAGGGGGACTCTCTCCAGAGCGCAGAGGGGAATCTGCAGGACTCCAGATCGGAATCTCTGCAGAGGGATAAGGGGGAAATGGAAGGGCACACCTCGGGAGGAGTAATTACTAGGCAAAAGATCAAGCAGATGCAGCAGGATGCATATCCCTCCCCTGAGGATAGCCCAGAGGCTGCCTCCGCCAAACCTTTTGTGAGTAATAAAGGTGTAAGTAGAGAAATGCCTTTACAGGTGCACGACCAACCTTTTGTGGACAATAATGGCCAGTTACAACATACTAATATTGTGGAATATAAAGGATGGCTAGAATGGGACTTGAAAGAGTGGGGACGGTTGTCAGGGTCCTTTGGGGAAAATCCCCGAAAGATCACAGAACTTTTAGAAAGATTGTTTTCAAGTCATAATCCTACTTATACGGATGTAGATCAGTTGTTAAGTAGAGTTTTGACCGGAGAGGAACGTAGTAGATTGTGCATGGCAGAAAGGACATGGGGGGATAGCGATGCGGTTAATACCACTTGGATGGATAGGCGGGATCAAGCCGCTGGCTGGAATCCCCTAGACTGGAGTCAGCCAAGGCTGACTCAGCTGCGAACAGATCGAGAGCGATTGTTAGAGAGACTCAAAGAAATGGCTCGTCGCTCGCCTAATCAGGCTAAGTTCATGCAGATTCGGCAGGAATCTGATGAACCACCCAGAAAGTTCTGGTCGAGGCTATTGGAGGGGGCCCGAATGTTCACTCAGATGGATCCTGAGAGAGAAACAGACCACCCTACTCTTATTTCATTTTTTGTGAATCAGTCAGTGCCCCCTGTAAGGGATTATTTCTTAAAGTTTCGCCCTGGTTGGGGAGGTGAGTCAGTCACTTCAGTGTTGGATGTAGCTGATTTTGCATGGGAGAAAGAAAGGGAAAGTAGTAAAAAGAAAGAGAAAAAGGAAGAATATAAGTTGATGGCTTTAGCTTTTCGCGGCGGTATTCGAGGCAGAGGCCGTGGCCGTGGCAGGGGATTTCAGGGTGCTCGGGGAAGAGGGTCCTGGCAACCCCAGCCACCAGGAAATTGTTTTCAGTGCGGACAGCCCGGTCACTTTAAACGTGAATGCCCCTGGGGACGCCCAGAGGGTCCGGTCGCATCCGCAGATACTTACACCAGGGACGAATACAACCCTGCACCACCAGCCCAGCCCGTTCCTCAGGCCTGGATCAACTATGGGCAACAGCAGCAGCTGCAGCAAACTCAGCCTCCTCAATGACGGTACCCCGGGGGCGAAGGCAAACAATGTGATGGTCTTATTTCCTTAATGTCTTTAGCTGGCTCCTTCCTCACTTTCTCCCCTCCCAGCAAAGAGCCTCGTCTAACCCTTTCAGTCCAAGGACTGCCTGTCTCTTTCCTCATTGATACTGGAGCTACTTTCTCTCTTTTAAATCATGCCCCCTCTCCCTGGCTATCCTCTGAGGTTAAAACTGCAACTGGGGTGGAGGGCAACCCACAGTCTCTGGGACTCACTTTGCCTCTAAATGTTATTTATGCTGATAAATGTTTTTCTCACCGTTTTCTTTTTTCCCCAGCTTGTCCGATCCCTTTGATGGGCCGGGATTTACTCTGTAAGCTTGAGGCTACTTTAACCTGCACTCCTGAAGGGGTAGGATTATTGATGACAGTGTTAGGAGATTCGGCCCCAACTCAGGGTAATTGGGAAACTCCCCCCCCTCTCTCTCCCCTGACCTCACTGACTTGCCTTTAACCCTCTGGGGAATTTCTGACACTGATGTTGGCCTGCTCCTTTCGGCAGAGCCAGTAAGGATTCAAGTGAAGCCCTCCTTAACCCCCCCCCCGTCAGTCCCTCAATACCCCCTGTCGCTGGAAGCCTGGGAGGGCATCCGCCCCATTATCGAGGGATTCATTGCACAAAAGCTAGTCCGCCCTCAGCGCACTCCCTGTAACACCCCTATACTGCCTGTCAAAAAGCCTCCTAAAAAGGACGGAGACCCTATTCGTTGGCGCTTTGTACAGGATCTACGGGTTGTTAATCAGTATGTGGTCCCTCTTCATGCAGTAGTTCCTGATCCAGCTACTATCATCAGCCAAATCCCCTGGGATGCTGAGTGGTTCACTGTTATTGACTTAAAATCAGCCTTTTTCAGCATTCCTGTGCACCCAGACTCTCAGTATCTCTTTGGTTTCACCTGGGAGGGACAAAGTTATGTCTGGCAACGACTTCCTCAAGGCTACAGAGACAGCCCCACGATTTTCAGCCAATGCCTCCGCCACGACTTGGAAGGCTTCACCAGTCCGCAGGGATCCACGTTAGTCTATACGTAGATGACATCCTATTAGGTAACCGCGAAGAAGCTGCCCTCCGCATCGATGGTAAGGCACTTTTATTATACCTACACACCAGAGGCCACAAGGTAGACCCTAACAAGATTCAGTGGGTCTCACAGAAGGTCCGATATCTGGGCTTCCTGTTAACCCCAGAGGGGAGACAAATGGACCCAGTCCGCATAAAGACTATCCAAAACTGCCCTCTGCCAAACACCAAGAAACAACTTCGAGGTTTCTTAGGATTAATTGGCTTCTGTCGCCCCTGGTTGCCGTCCTGCGGGGAGTTAAGCAAACCGCTCCACCGACTCACTGCTAACCTTGCTCCTGACCCTTTGCAGCGGTCCCCAGACACGATCCAAGCCTTTCAGTTACTCAAGGACAGTGTGGCCTCCTCCATGTCTCTCCGCCCCCCCAATTACAGCAAACCCTTTCACCTTTTTGTCCACGAGAGGGGCGGAATTGCTAGTGGCGTCCTTACCCAGCTGAGCGGGCCCCACCATTTCCCGCTTGCTTTTTACTCTCAGCAGATCGACCCTGTCGCTCAGGGAACCCCATCCTGCACCCGGACTCTGGCAGCAGCTGCCCTGCTGATCACAAAGGCAAAGAGCCTGACCCTGGGTCATTTTACCACGGTTTGGACCTCTCATGCCTTGTCAGCCCTTCTGCGTAGGGGCACAACCCAAGTCTTTTCGGCCCATCGTCAGCAACAGCTAGAGGCCGAACTCTTAGAAGACACTAACCTAATTTTTGAAAGGTGTGGGCCCCTTAATCCAGCTACCTTGCTTCCTGACCTGCCAGTCCTCCAGGATCAGCACGACTGTGTGGAAGTAGTTTATAGCATCTTACAGATAAGGAACAACCTGTTTGACGTGCCACTGGACAACCCTGATTGCATCCTCTTCTCGGACGGAAGCTCCTTCTATGTTGATGGCAAGCGTTTCACCGGTTATGCAGTCACCTCTAAATGGGACATTCAAGAGGCCGCCTCACTGCCAGGCAACTGGGGAGCCCAAGCCGCCGAACTCTATGCCCTGGCCCGAGCTTGCCAGTTGGCCGCTGGTAAGACCGTTACCATTTTTACTGATAGCAAGTATGCTTTTGGAGTTGTGCATTGTCACATCCATCTCTGGAAGTTTCGAGGTTTCCAGACAGCTGCCGGTAAACCCATTCAGCACCTCCCCCTCATCCACAAGCTTTTGGACGCCCTCCAAGAACCCTCGGTCCTGGCTGTAGTTCACTGCCGGGCCCATACTAAAGATGATAGCCCCGTCACCCGTGGGAATGCCCTGGCTGACGCCTCCGCCAAGACGGCTGCCGTCTTACCCTTAGCCATGCCCACGTTGGCTATTGTAACCTCCTCCTTTACTCCACCGCACCCCGTACCAGTACCCGCTTCTGAACTACAGTTGTGGGAGAGCCTCGGAGCCACTCTGGTCAAAGGGACCTGGCTTATGCCGGATGGCCGAGCCTGCCTCCCCCGCTCCACATACCCCGTGGCAGTTCGCTGGCACCATGATAAGGGGGGTCACTATGGCACGCACGCCCTTGTGGACACCATCGCTCGCTTTTGGTATGCTCCAGGCATTCAACCCTACTGCCTGTCAATAGTGAAAGCATGCAGCACATGTCAGCGTAATGGACCTGCTCCGCCTCTTAACAAAATTAAGGGTGGAAGACCTCCGCCTGCTGCTCCATTTCAACATCTTCAAATTGACTTTGCAGATATGCCAAAAGCTTTTGGGAAAAAGCACCTCCTTGTTTTGGTTTGCCCTCTGACTTCATGGGTCGAAGCTTTTCCTACTGCTAATTGTACTGCTGCCACAGTGGCGAAGATTCTCCTTAGAGACATTGTACCCCGTTTTGGCATCCCTCTCGTGCTTGACTCAGATCGCGGACCCCACTTTACTGGTCATGTCCTTGGCCGTTTAGAACAAGGACTGGGCATTTCACACTCCTTTCATACACCCTACCACCCCCAGTCTAGCGGGAAAGTTGAGCGTATGAATAGGGAGCTTAAGCTTACATTGGCTAAATACTGTCAGGAAACAGGGTTAAAGTGGCCTCAGGTACTTCCCTTGGTCCTGTTTCACCTTCGTACTCGCCCAACCCGTGTATTGGGATTATCCCCCTTTGAACTGCTCTATGGACACCCCCCTTTCAAAGGCGGGGCGCTACCACGTGCTGATGTTTCACTATTGGGAGGGGATCATATGACCGTGTGCCAGTTTCTCTCCCTACAGGCTCGCCTCCGTACCCTTTGGAAAGCCTCGCAGTTTTCCCAGACCGTGCCGCTGGAAGAACAGATCCACCCGTTCCAACCAGGGGACTTCGTCTGGGCCAAAAAGTTCGTTCGTGGCGACACCCTCCAGCCGAGGTTTACTGGACCCCACCAGGTTCTTTTAACAACCCAGACTGCAGTGTTCCTGGAAGGACGCAAATCCTGGATCCACCACTCCCACGTCAAGCCAGCCGTAGTGGACCACAGTGACGGACCAGCAGCTCTTGCCACCACTGAGGACACTGCCTCTGACCAGTGGACCAGCTTACCTCTTTCAGACATCAGACTTAAATTGACTCGGAAAAAATGAGAGGACCTTTTATTCTGACAACTGTATGTTTTTTATTATGCCTTTTTAGTTTATTTTCTGCTTATGAAGATAATGCTTTTATTAGATATTCCCATGAGGTTAAAACTCGTATTTTAGGAAATAGAAGTAATTGCTGGGTATGTACTCAATTTCCAGTAAATGCAGAACAGGGACTCCCCTTCACACCCATTCCCCTGACCACTGCTAATATGACTTGGATGCCACCGGCTAGAGTAAAAGATCCAGTCCAACACAATCTTACATGGGACAAAACAGGAGTGCCAATTAACAGATATCTCAGGGTAACCAATCAGACAGGATCACTGTGTTTTGTTAAAGAAAAGGGGTCAACTTTTGTGGGAACAAGTAAATGCAACATGTATTTTAATGGCACCGCCTTTAGTAAAAATCTTGGCTTCAAGCCTTGCGCATCCCACTTATCCCATATGTGGATCCCTCACCCCGATCCAACTTTTTCATGGGTGGGCAAGCCTTCAGAGTCAGCTTTTAAGAAGCCCTGCTCAGATCACGAGGGTGTCCAACTAATTGTTAAGGGATATACGATTGCCTTCTACAACTGCTCAAGCAGTACTACACTGCACTTTGAAAACACCAATACCAAATTGTGCCTCTGCAGTTCGCACAACGACCCCTCTGCGTTACCAGGGGAACAGTGGTCCAACGGGTGGTGGGTTACCTCCTACTTTGAGAAATGGAATACCCGAAACGCACTGTATGGAACATACTGGGTGTGCGGGCCCAAAGCTTATTACTTTCTCTCCCCTGATTGGGCAGGGTCATGTTATTTAGCGTGGCTAACACCGCCTTCTCGCATCTCCCTCACTCCCCCTCATTTTCCCCACGTTCGTAACATCCGTGAAACCTTCAGAGATATTAATATCCGTGATGGTTTGTCGTGGCAGCGGTGGGCTGGTCTCATTAGCTTGAGGGGTGGTGTCATCCGTCTACAGAGACTACTAGAATCTTTAACCAATGAAACTGCGACCCTATTTGAGAATCAGGCCGGGGAAATGTCCCAGCTGCGCCAGTTAGCTTTGCAAAACCGAATGGCTTTAGACATAATGTTAGCAGCCCAGGGAGGAACTTGCGCCCTCATAAATGAAGAATGCTGTGTTTTTGTAAATGACACCTACCCTGACACTTTTCAACGTACCAAACATCTAAGGGAAATGGCTAAGAACTACTCCTCTGGCCAGCCACCTTATGATTGGTGGGGAGCCTTATGGAATTGGCTGCCTGGATTTGGGTGGGTTAAAAAACTCTTGGTGGGTATTGTTGGGGCCATAGTAATCCTTATAATACTGTGTTGCTGTATTCAGTGTGTCCCCTCCCTCATAGACTCATGTGGGTCAGTTTATTCTTTTCCTACTTCAGCCAAAGGCCTTACTCTCTTCGAGTTGGCCCAGGCTGAAATTGCCAAGCGGCCCTTGGCTCCTTAAAATGGGGTGTAGCTTTTGGTAAATAGTTATCCCAAAGCTACAAATGGAGGAATGTTGAGTCTGAACTTTTGATGAGCTTAAACTTAACCCAGACTTGATGTCTCTGTCTGAAACTTTTAATCAAAGCTCTGACCTACGAACTACTCATAACACCCCCCTCCCCTTAAGTAGCCATCTCCCCTTTTGTCTTTTTAAGTTTACATTTGAACCTGTTTTATCCTGTAGAATCTTGATTGATTATGCATGACCATTATGATCTGTTAATCACTTTGTTTACTTCTGTGTATAAATATTGATGCTCACCCCTAATAAACTTGCCACACTTACTCCGAAGCCTTTTAAGCTAAGGATAGTGTGAGCCTGTTGATCAACGAATTGGTGTCTGGTCTCTGACAGATTGTGAGCCCCATACCAACTCCGCACGAACTCGGGTGCTGGAGAGGTGAGTAAGGACTTGCTTTTTACCTAACAGCTCCACTGGGCAGATTCAGGAGTGCAGCAGAACTGTTTATACCAGGGCTTCTCAAATATCATAGCATGGGCCACAGTGTGTAGTTCCCTCACCAACCAAGGGAAGAACACAAAGGAACACAAGTAAGATGGGGCAGATGACACTCATTTATACTAACAGTGTAGCTGAGTGGCTGTTGTACTGCAGCGGACCAGTTCCTTGTGGGAGTTGGCAGAATGAAAATTTGAGAACCAAGTAGAAAGGAAAGGGTGGAGAGATCACAAGGGAATCTCTCCCTGTTAGGAAGCCATGGTCTCTCTCTTTTCTCAGCATTGATGCAGTGTTCTAACCTCCCTCACTTCAGTTCACTCCATTTTGGCAGTGGACCTAGACAGCTCCATTTCACTTTACTAGCTGCTCACTGCTGCTACATTCAGGCTTCACATTCCTACAAGGGAATGCTTAATGTCTAAACAACAAACCTGGTTTTCACTAGGAAAAGGACAATAGGCCTTTTGGGGAATTCATTTGAATATCAAAGAGTGGCTGTCAATAGCCACTGCATACATATGAATAAGCCACTGTGATTTGGAAAGGGTGGGGAGGCAGGCAGCTGAAACAAGATTGCAGAGAGCAAGTAAGGCTAGTGGGTAGGAACAAGAAAAGAATGGGGAAAGTCCCAGAGAAATTCAAAGGAAGCTGCATAGCCACTATGCTATGGTGGCAGCCATCCTTGATATTGGTATTTGAGGGTGTTGTTTTGGGTATATGTTCCAACACAAACAGCTGCAGCTTGCTGATACTGGTATAGTGACTCTGCATAATATTAATCAAATTCCTAGCTTCCACTGACATTTAACACACAGAGACCAAGAATAAGAGGCACAAATAACCCCGGAAATCAAAGTTCTACAGCAGCAGGGTGTAATTGTTATAGCGAGGTGGGTGCAGAAGCCACTGTCTCAAGGGAAAAAAATCATCTTGATATGTATTGAAAAAAGTTTTGGTTAAGTCAGAGAGCTGGCTACAGATTTCACTACACAGATTCCTTATCAATACATCCTGACAACATCTCAAGGCTAACATGAGAGAAAAGATTATTCTCCTCTCCCCTCCCCCCCACAAACAAGTTCATTCACTGAGTTGAAACTGGTCAGTACTTGGAGGGGATATCTAAGGCAGTGGTTTTCAACCTTTTTTCATTTACAGACCCCTAAAAATTTTCAAATAGAAGTGCAGACCCCTTTGGAAATCTTAGACCACAAGTTGAAAACCACTGATCTAAGGGATAGCCACATAATGAAATGGGTTACTGATTCAATAAGGGGCACTCTTTCCCAAATCAGAGTTAAGTGGTAATTCTGGTGCTGGGGCACTGTACAATTGGAGCAGCCATTGTTGGATGAATTATAAAACACAGCCCTTCATTCAGAGATCCTATGATATTTTTCTCTAGAACCTTGTCTTCACTAGAAAAATGTTGTATTCTTCCCACAGGTCAGCTACTACATGTACATGATTCTATCTTAATGTTAAAGGCCCAAGCATATTGATAGCGCTACTGTATATAATTTAAGTGATTCTATTTGTGCACAAATCTGCTAATAATTTTTTTAATTGTTTAGTTGTGTAATGCCCTGATAGTACAAAATCCTGTGGATGGACATTCAATATATATAATCAATGAATGAAACAGCCTATTTTTGGGACAGAATGAGTGATCCACAGATCTCAAAGTACTTCACATGGGCTGTCAAATAATGACTAGGGCTGTCAAGCGATTACAAAAATTAATGGTGATTAATCACAATTAATCATGCCATTAAATAATAGAATACCGTTTATTTATTTTTGGATGTTTTCTAAATTTTCAAATATATTGATTTCAATTACAATTAGTTTTATTTTGATTACAAATATTTTCACTGTAAAAAACAAAATAGTATTTTTCAATTCACCTAATACAAGAAGTGTAGTGCAATCTCTTTATGATGAAAGTGGAACTTACAAATGTAGAATTATGTACAATAAAAACGTGCATTCAAAAATAAAACAATGTAAAACTTTAGAGCCTACAAGTCCTTGTTCAGCCAATCGCTCAGACAAACAAGTTTGTTTACATTTGCAGAAGATAATACTGCCTGCTTCTTGTTTACAATGTCACTGGAAAGTAAGAACAGACGTTTGCATGGCACTGTTGTAAGCCAGTGTCACAAGGTATTTTCATGCCAGATGCACTAAAGATTCATATGTCCCTTGATGCTTCAACCACTATTCCAAAGGACATGCGTCCATGCTGATGACGAGTTCTGCTTGATAACAATCCAAAGCAATGCGGACCGACGCATGCTCATTTTCATTATCTGAGTCAGATACCTCCAGCAGACGGTTGATTTTCTTTTTTGGTGGTTTGGGTTCTGTAGTTTCTGCATCCGAGTGTTGCTCTTTTAAAGACTTCTGAAAGCATGCTCCATACCTCATTCCTCTCAGATTTTGGAAGGCACTTCAGATTCTTAAACCTTGGGTCGAGTGCTCTAGCTATCTTTAGAAATTTCACATTGGTACCTTCACATTGGTGCCTGTCAGATCTGCAGTGAAAGTGTTCTTAAAATGAACATGTGCTGGGTCATCATCTGAGACTGCTATAACATGAAATACATGGCAGAATGCGGGTAAAACAGAGCAGGGGATATACAATTTCCCCCCAAAGAATTCAGTCACAAATTTAATTCACGCATTATTTTTTTAACGAGCATCATCAGCATGAAAGCATGTCCTCTGGAATGATGGCCAAAGCATGAAGAGGCATATGAATCTTTAGCGCATCTGGCAAGTAAATATCTTGCGACACCAGCTACAACAGTGCCATGCAAATGCCTGTGCTCACTTTCAGGTGACATTGTAATTAAGACATGGGCAGCATTATCCCCCGTAAACATCATAAAAATGTGTTTCTCTTAGCGATTGGCTGAATAAGAAGTAGGATTGAGTGGATTTATAGGCTCTAAAGTTTTAGACTGTTTTGTTTGAGTGCAGTTATGTAACCAAAAAAACCTAAATTTGTAAGTTGCACTTTCATGATAAAGAGATTGCACTACAGTACTTGTATGAGGTGAATTGAAAAATACTTTATTTTTACAGTGCAAATATTTGTACTCAAAAATATAGTGAGCACTGTACATTTTGTATTCTGTGTTGTAATTGAAATCAATATATTTGAAAATGAAGAAAAACATCCAAAAATATTTAATATATTTGAACTGGTATTCTATTGTTTAACAGTATGATTAATCGCAATTAATTTCAGTTAATCGCATGAGTTAACTGCGATTAATTGACAGCCTTAGTAATTACCCCCCATTTTACACAAGGGGAAACAGGCATGAAGGTATCAAACAATTTGAGATCACACAGCAAATCAGTGGCAGAGCTAGGAATAGAGCTTAAATGTCTTGGTTCCTTGCCAGATGCTCCTTGCTTCAGACCATGCGGCTCATCATGCATGGAGCAATAAGATGGTAGTTTTCTTGGTACAAACCTCATCCAGAAAAAGTCAACAAGCCGTATGAAATCATAGCAGCTCATAACCACAACAGCGTAAAGCAATCCCAGATTATACACACAACAGGCAAGTGACCTAAATGCTGACCAAACATAGACCCCCGGGGAAAAGGACCTCCAGGGACCACTGTGTCTTTCAAATTTCAACACAAAGGATCATGTGGAAAGAGAATTGTGGACCATTGTGCAGTACAGAAAGGAGTGAAAGAATTCACCTAGAATGGTGACTTACTAGTTAGCCAGTTTCAGCACCTAGGATTTTGTTTTGAGTAGCTGATCAAATTGCTGGGGCACTGCAGTCAGCTCCCCACTTCAGCACATTTTTATGTACTGTTACCCAGCCCATAACAAAGCTCTGCAAAAGTATTTCAGTATGATGATTTCTATCAAACCATGCACACATTTGGACCTAGTAGGCTTCTGAAAGTCTAGATGGCAGCAGTCTGCCTCCACTTCCCATCTATACTTGACTAGGGAGCTTGTAACAATTCCTCTCAAGATGTGGACCCCATAACACAGTTTGGTGTGCCTTGGTGATCCCCAGATTGAACTAGAGCTAAGTGCTTCATATGTAGGGCTACAGTTGAACTGACATCCCAGAGCAGATGAGTGGTCTATCACATCCTGTGTACTGTCAGATAGTAGCTAGTACCAAATGCTAGAGGGAGTAAAACGAACACAATGGACTATTATGGAATAATATGCCCCTAAGGAAAATTTCTTCTTGACCCCAGGCAGTTAGGGATTGCTTATGCCCAGAACCATTAGAGTTTATATCCTTTAGATATTTGTATCCTATCTAAAACAACTGTAGATGTTCTTATTCATATAAGGCCTAATCCTTTATTGAGTCCTGTTAAGTTCTTGGCCTCAGCCTGAATTGTATTTTGAAACTTTAACTACTTTGACACTGCATTTTACCTGCTTACTTAGTAGTGCTTTTTGCATGAAATGTATTCCACTGGTGCTCCCTAAACTGTGCCAGCTTCCAACCTGGTCAGATGCAGGTAGTTAGTTTTAACCTAAAAAGCCCTTTTTGTGCTTTAGGTCCTGAACAGACACCACCTCTCTCTCAGAACATCCTAGGACAGCTGCCGTCAGCTATGGCACTTGAGTTTGGCTCTAGTTTTGCATGTCCAGAAGTTCTCAGCAAAGGGGTACAACGTTGAATTTTGTCAATCCTTATAGTACTTTGCAAAGCCTTCTGCAGTCTTTGCCCTGGCTCTTAAAGAGGGATGTGAAACTGAAGTCCTTGGCTTCTATCAGGAAGAAAGAGTTCATTGACTTTGTGTCAATTTAGATTTCTTGTAAATTTATTTCAATCTTTATGGCACACACTTCTAAAACTTTCCAAAGGCAAATTATAAAGTAAGCATTAGTCAAAATTTACTTTTCTTCTTATATATTGTATTTTACTAATATCTTGCAGTTCCCTACCATGGTGAAATGTTCAGAATATGCATGTTCTACATCTCAGGTTCTTTTTTAACACACATTCCTAACTATCACATGAAATAGATATTGGAATAAGTATATGGCTACCTAGGACATCACTGTTGTAAGTATTTTACTGTGGCTGCTTGGAACTTCATAGCAACAGTTGGGGTAAAACTCAGACCCTCCTACTCCAAAAGCACAGTCTCTAATCTAACCATTTAAAGAATTTCCATTTGGTGTCAGCAATACGTGACCTGACACACAGTTGAGCAGTTCTGACTGGTGCACACACACTCTGCCGTAGGTCATTACAATATGTTTTGTATTATGGTTTTATGGATTTTCCTTTTAAAACTCTGCTAGAATAAACATTTTGGTGTTTTTTTTGTTTCTTTTAAGTCACTTGTTTTATTATCTGCATTTATAGCAGAGATCTGATCAAACTGAAAACCTGACATTTGGTTTCTAACGCATTTGGGAAAGTAAATTCATCACAACTCTACCCCATGCCCACTCCATAAAGTGTTTTGGCATCCTTCAAAATGAAATGTGCTGGGGAAATACAAATTCTCCATCCTGTATCTTTAAAATATCTTGGAGTTAGTAACAGGTTTCTGTCTTCACTGTACCAGTGCTGTGAGGTCAGCACATTTCTGATGTCAGCTGATGCTTCGAGAAATTAATCACAAGACAGAGGAAGAGAACAATACGTTTGCAGAGAAACAGCTACTGAAAAGAACCTCACACTTCTGTGAGTTACAATTCACAACACTTTAATTTAGTTTTTCCATGTAACAAAGGCAGCATCATTGTGGCTGCTATCATCTCAAACTCTGGCTGTCGTCCCACACCTATGCAGTTCTGTTCTCTCATCCCTTCATCATCGAGAGGGTAATGGAGAGAGAAAAGTGTTCCCGTAAAGGGGAAAGGAAGATCTCTTGCCGCTTCACAATGCCTAGAGAAATAAACCACAGAAAATCAGTCTCCTTCATGAGAATATACAATCAGAAATTCAAGCAGGCATCACAAAAACTACCACCACCAATTGGCAGTCTTGGTAGACATGCCAAGAACTACATAGACCACGGAGACCGAAACTTCCCTCTTGACCTTAAGGAAGGTCCCTCCAGCTCAGGGGATGTGGTGCAGTGGAGGCTGTGTGCCCTGAGAGAGAAGTCTGACCACTGATGCCTGTGTGTTACCTGTCCTGTGGATAGAGGATTTCAATCTCTGGGGCTGCTGATCCAGCACCTTTCACCAGCATTACATTCCTGCAGACATATTTCATATGGAGAGAAATGTAAAAAGTCTAGCAGGGTCAAACTGCAACCTCTCTCTCCCCAGCTCTCCCACTGACAAAGCCTCAGAATCTGCCACACGGAAGACAAACATTTCTGGCATTCAGGGAGGGGTACAAAGCCTCATACAGCAGACTGTGATTTTGGGCTACTGCTCCCATGTGCTGCCCCACAGATGGGCGGGGAAGGTAATTAGAATGCTGGTGTGGGTTCTATCATCCTTGTGTTTGTCAGATGGATGGGGCTGTATGGTGTTCTCACTCCCCCGAAGAAACTTAAGCAATTCATCTTGAGTGTCTTCCTAAAGCATCTAGAGTATATTGCAACTTGTGTGCATAACATACAACAGCAGCAAAATGCCAATACCTATAGGAGAGAGCAGAGACTGACTGACACACAGTATTCCACACCAAAGTGGTGACGAAGAAAAACTTTGCACAAGGACACTGGGGGAAATCGTATTCTTATAAAAATGGCAATGAAGTCTTTAAGGTGTAGACAGACCCACAGCTGTCTTCCCATCCCCCACCACAGACACACTGCCATCACTAACCATCTTGGCCTCTACCCCACAACTGCATTAAGGCATTGAAAAGTGGAGCTAGTATATATATACACATATATATATACACACACACACACACACACACACACACACCAGTACTACCCACTCCCCTCTCTCTGCTGAAGTTTTAGGTCTCTGGGTTCATGGAGCTGTGCTCCACAGCACTTCCTGTTTATTTATCTAGGTAATAAGAATATGAATAATATGCACTTCTACAGCTCCTCCCTTCCAAGAATCTAAGTGCTTTACAGACATTAATGCATTAAGCCTCACAACATCCCCATGAGGGAAGTCAGTATGCTCAATTTCCCCCCATGCTTCTTTTGTGAATAATGGAGGAAGCCTGCGTGGTGAAATTGAATGAATTCCTCAAGGTAACAGCAAGTTTGTGGCAAGGGCAAGAATAGAACCCAGGATTTCTAACTCCCAGTCCAAGTGATTTAACCATAATAGCATCCTTCTTGTCAAACTCGAATTACCGCACCATTTACCAAAGACTCCACCATATAATACAAAGAGTTCATATGATGGACTCAGAACTAAAAATCCCTCTGAACACTAACGATACAAAATTTTTTATGTTACCATAAAACAGTATCTATTATCAACTAGATTCTAGTTTGCTGCCCAACCACAAAATATAGGTCCATCTCATACTGCCCTAGTTTAACCCAAGGATTTAACATTGCTACATAAATGCAGTGTATCTGTAAATGAAATAACAGTACAGGACCACAGTAAAAAATAATGAAAAAATAATTGGAGGTCAGAAAGCAGCTGCCATTTTCTGTAGCAGTTTTATCTATTAGTGCTCTGCAAATTCAAAGAAAGATTTTTGTAGTGTGCCCCAAAACAGAACTCCCCCATACCATCAGCTATTATGCTGAGCATGGTATAAATATGAAGGCAGACGGAGTAAAGTCTGGACCCCAACACTACCTCTTTCCCTTTGTGGAATGAGTCTGGGCGTTCACAGGGGGGGAGAAGAGAGTCTAAATGACAGTATTTGAAAGGGTATCCCTAGACTAGTGTAAAAGGTGTATTTTTAAAACATTAGCTAAAATATTTTAAAACTCTAGAGTAGACCAGGCAAGCTGTATTTTAATAGGTGTTAAAACCCCTCCTGGGAATTGCCCTCAACCAGCTAGCATGTTAAAATACAACTTGCCCACTCTACAGATATTTGAAAATGTTATTTTAAACATTTTAGCTAACATTAAAAAAAGAAAAACACCTTTAATCTTAGTCTAGCCAAGCCCTAGAACTAAAATTCACTGGTAGGTAGGTTTTGGCTAGGTACCCGTTCAATCTAATCCTCCCCCCTCCTTGATCTCAACTCTCAACAGCAGAGGGCTTTCTGCAGTCAGCCATTCTTTTAGTAAGACATATACACAACCACACCAGGAAGCTATAAAAAGCCAGCCACAAAGGATGCAGTTATTCAAGGCAGGCAGCACTTTCAACTTCCCCCTCCTTCTGTTTCTCTTCCTCCCTTACTAAACAGCAGGTCTGATCCTCTCCCAGCAATATCAATGAGTGCAGGATTGGAACCAGACTAGATGAAACCTTTTATTTTACAGGCAAAATTACTGCCTTCCAAAAACGCAGCCATGTTCCCCCCCCCCCCCTTCCCACTCTGCTCCCTACAGGAGAGAAATTCCAGAGACTGGGAATGGGCACTGAAGTGACAAAACCATCACTCTCCCACCCCCAGGCACTTTGCTCTTAGGAACAGTGCTACAGCAAAGAGAAACCTCTGCATATCCTAGTGATGCTATTTCTGTCTTTCCTATTCAGCAACTTGCCACCAAATCAGAAATGGACAATACCACCAAATAGACATAGGGGACGAAACCCACTGATATCTTTTTACAAAGCCCTCTTCTGGGCAAATGTTCAATCTACTGAGCCTCCTCCATACTGTTCCTCTCTGTCACTGTCATTTATATACTTTGGCAACACTTGCATTGCTTGTCATGCCATTAGGAGTTTCGATTTGCTATCAAACTGTCCCCACTCCCTCTCTGTCACCCCACCCAGCCCCTGCGCTTTTTATCTGACATTCTGTAGAGGAGACGGAAAAAAAGTGTTTCTGAAGAGAACAAAAGGAAAATGGAGAAATACCCTGACAATGCCCTGCCTCAGCACAATGTAAATGCCACTCTTTGTCCCAGCCTAATCCATGCTGGCAGGGCGGGGGCGAGAATGGGGAGGGTTGCTGAAGCCCCTCCCCTTTCCATGAATGCACCTCCTCTCCCCCCCCATGAAAAGAAATACAAGCCATTCCACTTCCTTTGTGTATCTCTTTACCAGTGTGTGTGTGTGGAGGGGGGGCGGCAGGGGGGGTTGCAGTAAACACAGGGCACTCTGCTCTGTGCTGCATCTGGTGGGGAAAGCAGACTGGATAGATGTTGACATGCAAAAAGGGAGAAAAACATTAATCTAATCCCCACTTTTCTTGCATTTCAGAAGCCTTTGCTGAATACCTAAAATGGCTACCTCAAGCCTTGCCTTTGTGAACAAGGCTCACATTTCTATACCCCTACCTCCCCAATTCAACTACCAAGAGCAGCTGGAGATGCCTTATGAGTAGGACCCTACCAAATTCATGGCCGTGAAAAACACGTCACGGACTGTGAAATCTGGTCTTTTGTGTACTTTTATCCTATACTATACAGATTTCATGGAGACCAGTGTTTCACAAACTGGGAGTCCCGACCCAAAAGAGGGGGGTCGTGGTATTGCCACCCTTATTTCTGACCTGCCTTCAGAGCTGGATGGTCGGAGAGCAGCGGTTGCTGGCTAGAAGCCCAGCCCTGAAGGCAGTGCTCCACCAGCAGCAGTGCAGAAGTAAGGGTGGCAATACCATACCATGCCATCTTTATTTATCCACTGCTGGTGGTGGTGGTGCTGACTTCAGAGCTGGGCTCCCAGCCAGCAGCCACTGCTCTCCAGCAGCCCAGCTCTGAAGGCAGCACTGGCGCCAGCAGCAGCACAGAAATAAGGGTGGCAATACCGCAACCCACCTACAATAACCTTCTGACACCCCACCCCCCTTGCAATCTCCTTTTGGGCCAGGACCCCTACAGTTACACCACAGTGAAATTTCTGATTTAAATATCTGAAATCATGACATTTACGATTTTTAAAATCCTATGACCGTAAAATTGACCAAAATGGACCATGAATTTGATAGGGCCCTGGTTATGAGACTGACCAACATTTTTGGTTAGGGGACTGACTATTATCTCCCCTCCTCACGCCTCTTGGTTTTCCTGTTCCACTCACTCTGGGTAAAAAATTGTCATTTTACTACGAGAAACACAGCAGCATTTTTAACCAGAATGACCATCTGTCTCTATGGACTGGAGCTGCGCTGGCGTCTACACCATGCCCATCCCTAGGTCCGCTGCAACACTCAGCTTTCCTCCTCCACCGTGTGAAGGCTAAAAAGCCTTTTCCATGGGAGGGGAGAGGGGTGTGTGTGTGTGTGTGTGGGGGGGGGGGGGGTGTTTCTTGTTTTCTTCCTCTCAATGGACAGTTGGGGAGTGCTAAGGCTGAGCAAGTTCCCTTTTGCTGTCTTTACTCCACTGCTGCTGAAACACCCAGCTATGCTTTTGACTCCGCTTGCCTTGACTATCACAATCTGCTCTCGTCATTTCAGTCTCTTGACTGTAAATACAACAGCCTTCTCCTCTAAAGCTCCCGCCATCTAGAACAGCATTTGTGTATCACTCCACTGGACAGAACTCTCTACAAATCTCTACTCAAAACCCCTTTCCAATTTGCACCTAGACCTTAGTTTCTTGTGCCCTCTGCAATGACCTCGGGTCAAATCCTGCTTACTTCCCACACAATAAGTACTCCAGATGGTTTTAATGGGACTACTCAGATAAGTAAAGCAAACAGGATTTTGCCCTTAGTATTTAACCAAGCGTAATATTTAAGTGCAAAGTGAACAGGGGATAGTCTTACTGAAGAAAAAAAGCAACGACGATATATTATTCACTGTATGCATTTTAATCACATCCAAGTAACACTTCTGCCATATCAATGCGCTATAACCGCAAGAAACTTCTTTTGGACTTTAAGACATTCTAGTGGGACTGACAGCAGAACAGTCTGTCTTGCCAGTTAATAACAGAGCTATTTTAGAAGACAGTCTGCACATTTTACAAGTTACTTCCAAGGTACTTGATTTAGAAGCCAAATGCAGTGAGCTATGCTGCAGATTTATAAAGTGTTCATTATAACAAAAGGGTCAGACATTTTGTTGCTTCTGAGAGCTGAGTGCATTGAACATACCAGGTTCTCCTTGCATCCTTTTATTCCCCATAAACCACCTGTGTGCCACCCTCTCTTTTTAAGGGACTCCCTGTAACCCTCACCAGCTCCTCCCTCTATGCCAGGGGCAAGGTGTGCCCCCCCCCTTTCTTCCTTCTCTCCACCCCCACTCATTTCTTTTCTTTCTGTCTGGGAGGAAGACAGACAGAAACATGGATGCCATCAGGCTGAGTGTTAGGCTATGTCTACACTCCGCGGCTTACAGCGGCACAGCTGTGCTGCTAAAGCAGAGGTGGGCAAACTACGGCCGGCAGACCCTCCTGCCCGGCCCCTGAGCTCCTGGCCCGGGAGGCTAGCCCCTGGCCCCTCCCCTCCCCTGCAGCCTCAGCTCGCCCCGCCGCAGGCAAATGCTCTGGGCAGCGGGGCTGCGAGCTCCTGGGGCAGCACCGCTGCAGAGCCTGGCCTGACCTGGTGCTCTGTGCTGCGCAGTGCGTGGCTGTAGCACCGCCAGCCACCGGTGCAGCGTGGTAAGGGAGCAGGGAGCGGTTGGATAGAGGGCAGGGGAGTTCGGGGTGGTGGTCAGGGGGCGGGTAGGGTGACCAGATGTCCCGATTTTATAGACAGTCCCGATTTTTGTGTCTTTTTCTTATATAGGATCCTGTTACCCCCCCACCCCGTCCCGATTTTTCACACTTGCTGTCTGGTCACCCTAGGGGGCGGGGGTGTGGATAGGGGTCGGGGCGGTCAGAGGACGGGGAACAGGGGGGTTGAATGGGGGCAGAGGTCTGGGGGGGGCAGACAGGAAGGAGGGGCGGTTGGATGAGGCGGCAGGGGGCAGTCAGGGGCGGGGGATCTGGGGGCGGTCAGGGGACAAGGAGCGGGGGTGGGGGGATGGATGGGGCAGGGGTCCTGGCGGTAGGCCGTCAGAGGGCGAGAAGCAGATGGGTGGGGCGGGCCACACCCCCCTCCCCTAACCGTCCCGCCATACAATTTCCAAAACCTGATGCGGCCCTCAGGCCAAAAAGTTTGCCCACCCCTGTGCTAAAGACTTGCTGCTGTAAGGCACGCAGTGTATCCGCTCTTTGTCAGCAGCAGAGAGCTCTCCTGGAGAGAAAATAAAACCACCCCCAACAAGGGGCAGTAACTTTGTTGGCGGGAAAGCGTCTCCCGCCAACAAAGCGCTGTCCACACCAGTGCTTTTCGTCAGTAAAACTTTTGTTGGTCAGAGGTGTTTTTTTTCACACCCGAGTGACAAAAGTTTTACCAACAAAAGTGCAATGTAGACATAACCTTAGACCCTGCTTTGCATGGCCAATGAATAGGTAGTTTCCAGTATCTTTCGCTTCTGTCTTCCATGAAGACCACACAATATCCTTTTCACTGTATTTCTAGTGTGTCTATCACATACAGTATTCTAAGTATCATATGCAGTAATTAACATTTGCATATTATATGGGAGTGGATTTTATAATGGCTTCTGCTCTTAGCCTCTTCCTAGTTCGATAGCTTTTTGCTTACCATGTTGGGTTTGTTTTTGTTGCTGTATTAATTCCTTGTATTCAGTTATTATATAAAACTTTGATATTCTATATAACAAGTATAATCAGGAGGTTTTTTTAAATGAATTCCATCACTGATTATTAAATATTATTTTGAAGCCTTTTTCACATTTCACCTTGTAAGCAACTTAGCTTTTTGCACTTCACTTACCAACTTGACTTACTCAATTAGATCACAACAAGGTGGGTGAGGCAGTATGTTTTATTGGACCAACTTCTGTTGGTGGAAGGGACAAGCTTTCAAGCTACATGGAGCTCTTTCTGAGGTCTGGGGAAGGTAACCACAGTTTTCAAGTTAAATACAAGGTGGGACAAACTGTTACACATAAGGATTTGGCAAATGTTGTAGGAGACCACTTAAAATAACGTGGGCAATTAACACCTCTGCAGTCATAGGACAAAGGAAGGTAGTAGGCAGCACGGTATGTTAGAAATTGTTATAATGAGTCATAAAAGCAGTGTTTCTATTATGTCCATGGTTTTTGTGTGTCCAGCAGAGTTACAAATTTACCTTCCCAGGCTCATCTTTTGAAGATGCTTTGCAGGTTTCCTTTGAGGAGAGGACTCATATCCTAGGACCAACATGGCTACAACAACACTGAACCTGATGGATTAGTTTCACTTTATAGTCACATGCACCAGTACAATAGTAGAGGGGACAGTATAAGTCCCAAGAAGACTTTTTTATTAATTATTATTATTATTATTATTATTAAAGTATCATGGAAAACATTTCTATTCACATTAGATTTTGAAAAATGTTTTTCTAAGGAAATAATGCACTGAACTGACTAGTACACCCACCACTGCTCTCTACTGGCTGGAATCAGAATGGCTTAACTGTGTGTCAACCTCTATGCTGCTAATGACATGTCCTTCCGTTCAAGCGGCTGAGCCCTGTGCATTTACTGAAGGAGGATCTCCGCTGTTGCTGTGAAATTTTGAGTGGCCACGGTGTGCAGCAAAGTGACAACTGTGGCGTCCTAGGCGGCACTGACTTGTTCTAACATGAACTATAAAACTAAGATATACAGCTAGTTGCCTGCTACACAATATATAGTTAATGCTCCCCCCATACACTAAATGGATGAAAACCTGTCAGAATACTATGACGAGAGCACTTGAGATTAAACAGGTGACTGATTTTAACGTACAAAGGAAAGTATTTGGGGGGAGGAAATGCTAAATATATTTATCAAGTGGTGTTTGCTACTATAGATTAATACTCAAAGATTCCAGAAAGGGATTATATATTCATATAAGGTGAATAGCACACAGAGTAGCTAAGCATATTGGCTATGAGTCTTGTGGCTTCAGGGCAGATCACTGGCTGGGGGTCAGGAAGAAATTTTCTTCCCATTTGACAACATGTAGTATTATGGAGGCTTATGTCTCCCTCTGCGATATCCAAGTGTTAGCCCAGGGGTTCACAAACTGGGGGTCGGGACCCCTCAGGGGGTCGCAAGGTTATTATATAGGGGGTCGTGAGCTGTCAGCCTCCACCCCAAACCCCGCTTTGCCTCCAGCATTTATAATGGTGTTAAATATATAAACAAGTGTTTTTAATTTATGGGGGGGGGTCACACTCAGAGGCTTGCTATGTGAAAGGGGTCACCAGTACAATAGTTTGAGAACCACTGTGTTAGCCCATGTCAGAGGCAGCTGGAAGTGGGATGCTGAACGTCAGACGACACTAGTCGAGAAGGGCCAAGGTTTCCATTCTACTATGACAATTCCTATGACGGGTAAGAATTGAGTAAAATCACACTCACCATTCAAAGTGACAGTTCAAGGACTCTGCCTCTCTCCTCTGTCCCCCTTACTTCAGTTAACATTTTGCAATCCATCTCTCCTTGAATTGTAGGTTTCGCAGGTCCCAGCCACATTAGTTCCTTCTTCTGCTACTGCCACCTACCAGTTTTATTATTCTGTTGCAGCAGAAGGGCATACAGAAGAAGTTCTTGTTCAGCACTCACATAATTACACAATTGGGATCTCTTTGTCTAAGGTGCCAAGGCTTATTCAAGTTTCTCCAACATCCTCCCTGCACCCAACACCCTTTGCAAAGCACTGGACACAAGCAAGATTAATATCAGGCTTTGAAAGCCATTCCAGCAACAAGGGAGGGGTGGGAGAGTAGAGGATTGAGACATTAGCTTCAGTGGACTGCAATAGCTTTTCTCTTCTACACCTCCCACCAAAGACTGTTTATAAACACTATAGGACTTAACATTTTCTACCACCAAGAAAACTTCGAAGAAATGTGTTAGCTGTGGGTCTGAGCTGCGAAGTCTAAAGGCAAGTTCAGATCTGGTTAACTTAAGGGCGACGGGAGGGGGCGGGGGGGAAGAAGAATATTACAAATCCGCAGATCTTTCCCCAAAACAGAAGACACCCAGCCACATGCCTGAAAGCATTACACTGTGTCTTACAGCAGCTGATTCACAAAAATATACACAAATAAAGGAATAGGCCTGCCCAGTGGTGAGACGAGAGAAGTGGGTGTGTCTGAAAGGAAAAAGCATTGGAAATGTGAGTATAACAGGTCTGTACAATTATCTTGTATGTAAAATTAAAGGCACAAATTCTATACTCTGTTATACCCGTGAAAAACTGGTCATTTCACTGATATTTCAGATTAGCATAACAGAGCAAAATTTGGCTCTATCTAAAATTATTTCCCCCCCCCCCATATCTTGTTTTGAGTATTGCTGCTCACACAAGCTGAATACACAAGCACTCTTCTTTTCTAGAGCATAGAGGAAACAAATTGAGAAGGTCACAAGCAGAATTTTTTTTAATGCCTACAAAGATCAGAGTTATTCACATATACAAAAGATCTTCAAAAGAAGGGCAGGCGTACCTAGAAATAAATTATATGAGGGAGCACTTGTAAGCCAGCCTGAAGTGTCATACTCGCCCTGCTTAGAAACTCCCTCCCATACCCACTTCACATCTTTGCCTCCACCTGTAGAACAAGGAATCTCCTACCCCACAAAGGATTTGGGAGGCTAAACTGTCAACATCTGCAAAGTGCTTTGAGATCAGTGGATGGGAGGTACCACAGAAGGGCAAATTATTTATTGGTGCTTGGATATTATAGTTAGGGGGATCATTAGAAATGCCTGAAACAGATAGTCCAGAGATTGTTTTATTTAGCAGAGGTAGTCTCCCATTTGCCACGTCCCCCATATTTGCAAAATTTTAACCCTAATCCAACCTTTTTAATACTAGTTTTCCATACCTTTCAACTGCTAATTGATGCTGTTAAACTTTGTGCTCACCGTGCACCTGGGGAAGCACCATAACCCTGTGAAAACGTAAGCCAGAATAGCATATTGGAAGGAAAAAGTAGAGATACACACGGAGGATGGTCGCATTTGTGCAGTTAGACATCATCCCTTCAATCATTCTGACACAGCAATGGTATTTAACCCACCCTCACAGTGGCTCACCTGAGCACATTAAGGGAGAAACCCTGAAAAATTTCTTAAAATCTAGCTTGTACACAGGAGGGGGAGGGGAGGAAAGTAGGATTTGCTCTCTAAGCCTCAATACTGAAGACATCCTTTGAGAAGCTTCATCAAACTAGGGGGTGGATGGGGGGAAATGGGAAGGAAGAAAGGCAAACACGTGAGGGTTAAAAAAAAAAAAAAAAAGAAAAGAAAAGAAAAAGAGCAGAAAGAGTGAATTTACCTGCCAACAGGTCGGTTTTGGATGCCACCAAACTGCTGCGTTTACTGTTTTACCAGCTTGCATTACTGGGGAGAAAAGTTTAGGAAGGAACATTCTCAAGGACTTTTCATAAGCTCTCACTCTCGCCATCAGAAAGGGGAGAAGGGAAGTTTTTCTCTGGATTGTTTGACTTTTTTGGCTCCTGAAAAGTTTTGCAAAGAACAGTAAGAAAGTGCGAACTGTTAGAACACATCTTTTTTAAAAGAAAAAAATAATACACACAAAATAGAACAATTTCAGTTAAACAAAATTACAATGCCCACCCAAAACCCACACTTCACTTTGTGAAATTGGTCTAAACAAATGAAAAAAACCCAAACATTTCAACTGAAAATTGGAACACAAGGGGTTTGGAGATTACCAACAGTGGGCTAAGATCCGCCATCGGAACACTCTCCAAGGTCAAGAGAGACGTAAAAGAAAAACAAAACCAAAGGAAAAGGCAGCAAACACTTGGTTATAAATCCTGCAATATGTTAACATTTTAAAGGAATTCCTAGAACAGTGAAAAATTAAAAATGAAGAAAAAAACAGTAGCAGCAGAGGTTACCTGTCTGAGCACCTACAATTCCATAGAGAGAACAGGAGTGGGTCGTGTGTCTCACACCAGCCATAAAGCCCATAAACCTTCTCAAAAAGAGTGAGCCATGAGAAAGATATTGTACGCACGGGTTGCTTTCGCAAAGTCTCTCTAAGCCCGTGAGGCCCCTTACATATTTAACCAACCAGGGCTTTTTGCATTTGAGGAAGAAGAGAGGAGATTTAGAAAGAGTTACTGATTTCACAGGTTGGATTTAAAAGTCCAGTGCAACTTTTGAAGAAATGTCCTCTTTTTTTGGCCAACATACACAGTAGTTCCAGAGGCGTTTCCTGGGCAGATATCACACATGAAAGATTGCAAATGTGAAGCAGGCGTGGAAAAGCCATCAAAGCATGACCACATAGCTCGGAGGGGGTGGAACACCAAAAAATAAAAAATAAAAAAAAAATAGTCCATGTGTATACAGAGCGTCACTCTTCCATCATGTGTTACAGATGAGGCATTGTAGCATTCCAGAAAGGGGCGATTTTATAAAACACATCAAAAAATTAAAAAAATACTTAATATACAAAGCCATACAGACAATTTAGAATTAAACATGGTAAACAAGGAATTGTAAACATGTGACCAAATCTCACAGCAGAAAAATTCACAACCCTTCTTCCCCCCCAAAAAAATCACTTACAAAACAGGATAACAAATTCCATCAGGTTTAAATTAAACTTATTTCTGCAAACAAAAGTTTCTGCTTGGCTCACTCAAGTTTCTCTCCCCTCCCTTAAAAAAATAGACATATTAACTCATGCACCATCATTATCTGTATCAGCCCTTTAAAAAAAACAAAAAAAAAAACCCCTCAGTGTATCTTGATTACGTTTCCTTTCCAATATGAGCTTCCAAAGCAGAATATGACAGGTAATGTTAGCTCTATTAAGGCACTGGAGTATGGAAAGTGTTCTTTAGGATGTGGAAGTGAAGAGAACATAGCACATAGTGCTGAGCTGTATAGTGTTTAAATGTGATGGGAGACATCTCTTAGTTAGCACAGGCTTGATTTTTTAGTTGTATTACATGTGAAACCTATTTTTTCTTCCCCACTCCATACATCTCACTGACAATGGGTAGGTTGGGGAGAGGAACATACAAGATTGATTCAAATAGACAAAGCTTTGAATCCTCAGCAAGGCTTTCCATGAGCAATATCAAGTATTACTGTCTACATGAATGTATGTAAAGTTTTAACTCCTGATCTTCCCCCATAACAAGCACTACCCATAGACTTTTCTCCAATCTTGCAAAAGAAGCACCAATCGCACAAGAGGATCTCATTACAAGGGAGCCAGCCACAACATGATACCCTTCAGTCCATTTGCTTGTGTGTTTCAGAATAAAAGTATGTGTACCACTTCACAAATTTGTATTACTCTGAAGTGTGAGTAGGAAATTCTAAAGGTGAGATGCATTAACAAGTCCCTGCTGCCACAGCCTTATTCTCTCAAGCAATGTGGGGACTCAAGACAGCTCAGATCCTATAGCTGTTACCAGCCTCTTTCCAACAAGTTATATTTACTAACTGTGACAGTAGTGCAGAGGCCCTAGCTGATTACTTTCAGCTGGCATGGAGTTGACTTGTCTGCCCTCCCTCACTTATATCCCACACAGGTGCTCACAGTGTGTATATTAAAGTAGGGTTGGAAACTGCAGGCTCAGTCAGGGTCTCAAAGGGAATACAGAACACTATTTAAAAAACAGCTCCTTAAGTAAGCAGATGAGGGGAGAAGAGCTGTGAGGAGGCAGAGCTTTCCCACCCAGTAACTAGAAAGTTGGGTTGGATGTAACCTGTGCTGGGGTGTTTTGATTTTTTATACAAGGGAAAACCTTTGTGTTCTTTTGTTATAATCTGTGCACTTGAAGGCTCAGAAATAAAACCTCAGAGATGACCTTGACTGCTGAAACTTCTTTTGTTGCTGGATCATCTGGATCACTCCATCAGCTAACATCAACAATCAACCTTCCACTTGTTTTTAATAATAATATTTAATTCTACAAAAAACCCTCATTATTACATTCCTTTTTAAAATTAAAAAAAAACTGTACAAATAAGCATGATCAAACCTCCATGAAAGCAGGTTAATACTGTTCTGTTTATTGCCTCTTGAAGTCTCTCTTCGTAGTGTCCATGAGTTGTGTTTGTTTAAGATCCGAGCGAGTGGTAAAGCAGCAGAGCAGCGGAGAGGTGAGGAGGGGCCACAGGGGTAGGAAGCGCAGAGCCTCAGCGGATACATGGGACATGCTCCTTTAAAGTATCCAGATAACAGCAGCATTGCACACACACAACCCCCCCTCCAAACCCTCTTTTCACAAAACCATCTTTCAGTCGTAAACGTTTTACCATTTTTTTCCCTAAAAAGAGGCGCATATATATATCTCTATATAACTATCTATATATATATCTATATCTATAGTTCCAGTGCTTTATGAACCCAGAAGGAGGGAAGGAACAAGCAGGAGGTGAGGAGGAGGAAGATGGGGACTTCAAAATGGACCCAACACTGCTGTTTTGGTTCTTTGTTTCCCAAAACTGCTCAAATTGAATGAGAAAATGCACAGCCAGAAGGACTGAGGAAAGAAAATCAATCAGCCTGAAAAAATGAAACTGAACAGCCCAAAACCAAAAAGAAATAAAGCAAAGCACGCACACATACACAGGGTCCAGGATCCATCTATTCATTGCTTGTGGCCTTTTATATTTTTATTCTAGCTGAGCCTTATTTTTTTTAAATCTGCTGCATAGTTTCCCAAAGCCAAGAACTGTGTATTTTTCCCCTGGATCCATGCTTTGGAGCTCAGCTGACATCAGAGTTTAGACATTTTCAATGTGGAAAATACAAGCCTAGTGATAGTGGTAATGAACGAACTTCACCTTTATCCTAAATGTCCTCGACGTTTCAACCAACCTTTTCCCTCCTCCACACCCTACCACATTTCCCGGAAAAAAACGACAAAAATAAAAGAATGATTTACAGGCTTCAAGTCAGTGTTTTGTTAAATAGTTTGTGGTGTTCTCACTTTGGCCCCTGTTAAAGATGCAGGCATAGAGAAGGGTGTGTTGGACTAGCATGTATTAAAAAAAATGGAACATTAACATAGCATCTCTCTCTCAAAAAGACTAAAACACTAACAAATACAAGTCAATGCACATTTGTTTTAAACTAGTGTAATTCTTTTTCACATTGGATTAAACATTATTTTGTACACCAAACATTACAATGCTGTTTATCTCCTCCAATCGTGCAAAAATAGTTAAAACGTGCCACTTCTGCCATGAATGAGAACATGACTGATTCCTCTACATACCTGCCCCAGGATTTAAAATGATAAAAAACACAAATTTAAAAAACATCTCCCCTTCAAAAGCTTTATAAACAAATATGGACACATTTTTGTGGACACATGCCAGTTAATACTGAGATGGCAGAAGTCGCAGGTTTGTACTGAAAGCTCAAGTTTCCTGTCCCATCACTTAAGGCCAGATCCTGCAAGGTCACAATGGGCTAATTTTAAGAGATGCTGAACTTTCACAGCTCCCACTTCCGTGAATAGGAACTGCAGATGCTCAGCACCTTTGAAATATCAGACCTTAAGCACCCTCAGCTCTCTTGGAAACTAAAGGCACTCAAGCAATTCACAAGATCAAGCTCTTAAAGAGGTAGGAGAGAGTTCACAGCTGCATTAGTTCACAGATGCTGTTGGAGAATTGCAAGATAGCATTCCAAAACCAGAAGTGTGAATTGTGCTGTAATATCTCCCCATCAATACACGTGTTCTGCGATAAGCTTGGGACCACAGCTGCACATAAATAAAATCCCCATGTGGGTTTGAACTGGGTATCACGGACTAGAGATTGGCTGCCAAAAAATGAAACCAATCATATGTTCTGCAGGATTAAAAAGTAAGAGCAGCAATCAGAGAATATGCACTTTTTAATCTCACTCTCTTGACTAATTCTCTCCCCACTCCATTCATCTCCCTGAGCTTCTCTGATAAACAGCATTGCAAGTTGGTTTAAAAAAAATTTTACAGGAGTTTTGTTGGTCATGTATTTACACGTGGCATCATTCCACAAGGAGTTTGATCTCATTGGCTAGTAGCTGGTTCATGTTGAATAAAGCCCCCGGGAGCTTGGTGAGCAACTCTCTCTCCGTGGTCTCAGGGTCGCTGTCGACAGAGCTGGAGCTAGCACTCATATTGTCGACAGCGGCACTAGCTGGAGGGCCCAGCTCTGGCTCGCTAGTCTCGCTGGCCGTGGACACCACAGAGAGCAAGGACATACGCCGCGTCAAGCGACCGGGGGGAAGGAGAGAAGCGGCATAGTCCGCTATGATACCAGCTACATCTAGATTACAAGCCTTGTCAAAGGCAATGAAACCTACATTTGCATTGGCCTCGCAGACGTAGAACGAGCCATCATCTTTCATCAGTAGGTCGATGCCACACACGTCCATCCCCAGGATGTTTGACACCTGGACTGCCAGCTGCTTGCCTTGTTCACTCAGTGAGCACATCATCCCTACACCGCCTGGCAAAAGGGAAAATAAGGGTCAGCCCTCAGGCTGAGATCTGGTCAAAAAAGTCACCTGCTGAGCATGGTAGGGATGGCTCAGTTCTTGGATGGGAAACATCCAAGGCAAATCCAGAGTGCTGCTGGGAAGGGTGTGACCACTTTTGGTCAGGAAGGATATCAACACATTTTTTAATTGTAGGGGTGTTAAAGTTGACCTGCAAATTAAAAAAAAAAAAAAAAAAAAAAAAAGGAAGACGAAGAAGAAAAAAAAAAAGCCATGTGTCTGTTTTGCTTCTTTGTTCCGTTAGAAGGTGGTCTGAGACAGTGTCATCCCTCTGCCCCCCACCTCAGAGCATTGCTTGCTTCTCCTATTAGCTACTCAGACCTTCGTTATCCTGGAAGACTATGGTAACTGAAGAATTAGTGATATGACATCACAAAAGAGAAGCCTGAAAGCTAAGCAGCTGAGTTTTTCTTTTTAACATTTAAGCCAGACTATTCTTAAAAATTAGCTTGACCTAACTACATCAGTGAGGGCTGCAAAAAATTTTGCATCCTGTCCTACATAGTTAGCTCAACCTAACCCCTTCTGTGGACGTAGGAAGCATTTACACCAGTGGTTCTCAAACTTTTGTACTGCTGATCCCTTTCACATAGCAAGCTTCTTAGTGCGACCCCAACCTTACAAATTAAAAACACTTTTTAATATATTTAACACCATTATAAATGCTGGATGCAAAGCGGGGTTTGGGGTGTAGGCTGACAGCTCACGACCCCCCATATAATAACCTCGCGACCCCAAGGGATCCCAACTCCCAGTTTAAGAACCCCTGATCTACAGTATGATACCACAAAAAACACAACTGCAGCACTGTAGCTGTGCCACTGTAGTTCAAACAATGCCTTACTTAATTCAAATGCCTGATGAATATTTGAAAGAAAGGGCATCTTTGTTGCAGATTTAGCACCCCGCCCTTTAAGCCAAAGTGTGGGCTCCCAATATATATCTCTAAGCACTCTTAAGAAGCCTTTGAACAAGACCAGGAAGGACCAGACATAGCATTCCAAATATTGCAAGGTGAAAAGTCATAAAACATTTAACAAAAACCTTTTAAGGCCACCTTTACTCAGTATAAAGCAGTCTCTCCACCCCACCCAAAAAAACAAAAGGGGGTGCTGCTGACCCAACGTTTTAAAAATCTTTTGCAGATTTCTTAACTCCAGTGTCCAGGTTGAATTCTAGCTTGGATAGCAGTTATTTTGTTTCCCTACAATTCCCCTTGCAGTTTCAATTGTATAGAGTGTTCTTCATTTCCGGTACTAAAATATTACATAGCACTGTGTTTAATGTTAAAACAGCTGCCCCAGAATGTCTATATTTCAGTGGTGGGTGTGTAAGTGTTCAGAAGTATATCTGGATTTCAGACATGTATGTGCACATGTTTTGCCAAGCTCTTTGGGATCTTTGCTTTAGTGTGCCATATACACTAATGGCCTGATGTTGAAAGCTCCCACTGGCTTTAGTGAGAACTGTGGATGCTCAGCATCTTAGGAAGAATTAAGCGATTGAGCATTCTATCTGAAACACCTTTCCTCAAGTCATCTCTCAAACTCAGTCATGTCCCCTTGTATCTGTTACACTGAAAATTCCCCAATTATCCAAACATTTTTGATCTCCCATAACATTTTGAAAACTGAAGTTGTACTGCATGTGAAGGAGAAGGTAAAAATGGGGCCCAGCCAGGGCCAACTCTCCCTCCACAGCACTCCCCAGACCCAGAACTGTGCAGGGGAGGACCCATTCTCTCCCACCCCCCAACTTTGAGGGCACTAGGAGCCATGTGTCTTTGGGAAGAAATTGCACGGAGAAGCCAGTCAGAGACTGAAGCTGGTCCAGCAGCTGCACTAAACACTTTAAGCAGGGGCTGACAGACACTGATGTCAGGCAGCTCTCTCCAGTTTTCACTCTGAACAGTCTCTCCCCTGTGCTGGTTGGTTTGCTCCAATCCCTCCCACCCCCTTTTTTCCTGTGTCTTTCCATCTAGCTCAGCGGTTCTCAAACTGTGGGGCGCAGCCCCATTTTAATGGGGTTGCCAGGGCTGGTTTAAATTTGCTGGGGCTCAGGTTACAGGCCCCCTGCCTGGGGCTGAAGCCCTTGGATTTCGGCTTTGAGCCCCGCGCCTGGGGAGGTGGAGCTTTGGCTTTGCCTCCCCTCCCCCTGTGATGGCAGGGCTTGGGCAGACTCAGGCTTCGGTCCCCCCTCCTGAGGTCCTGTAGTAATTTTTGTTGTCAGAAGGGGGTCACGGTGCAATTAAGTTTGAGAACCCCTGATCTAGCTTATCCCCTTCTAATATAACCCCACTGAAAGACCAAAAATACCATGGTACTAACATGACATTTGCCACCATTGCATCATTCACTCTGCTTTTTCTCCCACACTGTCCTATCTGTTTAGACTATAAGCTCGTTGTGGCAGGGACTGTCTCATTCTATGTTTGTACAGTTCCTAGCACAATGGGGTCCCATTCTCAGGTGGCCCCCAGGCATTACTGTAATAAACATCAATCAATAAAAAATAAAATGTGAAACTTCTCATTTAAATTGGGGTTGCCACTCATCTCCCATTGGGCTCCACAAATTCCAATCAAGACCACAAACAATGCCATTCCTACCAAGTGAGCAGTTGCTCTGCATCCTTCCATCTGTTGAGCAGCGCAGCATGGTCCCCACCACGCGGCCGCCTACCACGATGACACGCACATCCTTGCCATGGGACTCCTTGACATATTTCTGGAACAGGTAAGGGGCCTCATGACGAATTAAATGGCTCAGGTCTGCCAAATGGTGCTTATCTCGTGCCAGGAATACAGCTTTGCCTGTTCCAAGAGAAAACATTGAGAGTGGGGACTGGTGAAAGAGGGCAAGAACCACTAGACTTGTCTTGTGTTGTGTTATAGATTCAGCACATGAAGAATCTCCAAAAAAAACCCTACCTATCCTCACGAGCTGGATATATTTTATATCCCTTTACACATTCTCCTGTATAGATCAGTACTCAACTGCTTCAGTGCTGCTGAATGTACCAAGTACTGAGACAGTCAGGGCGGTAAGTCAGTCAAAAAAGCTCTTTAATAGAGAAACTGGGCCTTGTAACTCCCACCCCTTTTGGGACAGTTGCCTGGTGAGAGAGGAGAGGAGTCACAAACCACAGAGAGAAGCACACAGTGCTTCTCCCCCATTTCAGGCAGAAAGCTGGAACTTCAAGGTATAAAAACAAAGTTAACTTAGAACTCTACCCAGATGCACTGTAGGAAGTACGCTATGGCATAAGTCCACTGCTGTAAAATCCTTATAATAATACATGAGGAAAACAGCACCCCTCTACCCACAACAACCCAGTACTGGGGTGACAGACGTCCAATGGAGCATAAGGGTTTAGAAGAAATGTAACTGTGACTGACTCTGATGGAGCTGATAAAATGACAACTTCAGCAGCTTATTCCACTAAAAATAAGAACCTGTGGGGCATCCTGACAGTTGGTGAAAGAGGGCTACCTTGATTCTTTAGAAATTCAATGCCCCTTGCCAGCAAACTATTCTAAAGACTTGCTTCAGCCAATCTCTGATGTGTTCTCTTTACTCCTCACCTTGTTTCCTCAGCTCACCTCACAGAAACTTCCAGTCCCTCCACGTAACCTCCCCGGTGTCTGTGAAAGGCACTTCTGGAACAGACTCCACTACTCTGCAACTCATTTCCTTTCCTTCATCAGCCTTACCTCTTACTTGCTCTCCTCCTCTGTTGACACCCCTTGTTTTATGTGGCACATTAGATTTACATTTTGCAGTAAGGCACCACCAATTTATGTGGCAGAGCTTCACTGAATTATGCTGCAACATTACTGCATTACAAAATCCCTTGATAAACTGCTTCGTTTAATGAAGAAAAAAAAAAAGGCAGAAGGAAGAGGAGATGAAGTACTGTGTTGGGGGTACCACATGAGCAGACTCTGCTCCTTCAGGGCTTAGGGTCTGTGTAGCAAAAGACTCCTATATAACATGGAGCTGCAAAAGACAGCAATAATGGAGCTCTGCTTCTGAAGGATTTAAGATGGTACTGGTACCACCTACTCAGTCCCAGACAGCACTTAAGCTCATTCTCCTCATGCTGCTTCTTATCCCCTACTTCCCCACTCTCACAGCTGCTGTGCTCCCAAAATGGGGATGAAAAAAACGAGGACTTGGAAGATGGTAGGAAATTGCCTATTTCAGTGGGATCATGTGGTACCAGAGATGTGTGGCATTTTGATAAAAAACGATGTGTCCATTTGCACTGATGCAAATTGCACTGCAAATGGCCTTAGGTGTGAGTGGTTAAATTTATTCACCATATATAACATGCAAGCCATTGTTTTCTAAAATATCATTTGCTATCTGCTCTTTTGTATTTAATTTCAAAGTATTTAGGGGGAAGCTTTTCATCTAAGAATCCATGCCACTGAAACGGCACTGAACAGACACACCGGATTAAGTGTGTTTTAAAGTACCCCTTATAAACAGGGGTTTATGCAAGTCCAGGTTGGGGAAGGAGAAGAAATTTGATAGCTGTAAGCTATCTAATTGATTTTATTTAGTAGATCTAATCAGCAGAATACCATATAGTGTCAAGTAAAATCCTGGGTCCCACATATTCCACAAATATGAAATTCACCCTTTGCTGCATAATCATGCTCCAGAATCTAAGCCTCTGGCTACATAAGAAACTTTCATCACTAACTAAAATCAGTTTTTAAAGTTAATTTAGTTAAATTGGTGCAATCACCTGTGTGGAAACATCAGTTTACACCTGTCTTCATTTGATAATATACTGATTTAACATTAAGATAAACGGATTTAACACTTAACATTTAAATTACAAAAATGAGGTTCTTATTCAGTTATTTGAAGCTGCTGCTGAATTTGCACCAATGTCACAGAATCAGAAATCCTGTTGTAGAATTTAGGTCCAGTTTGGTACTTATTGCCTTGCAACTATTGACAAAGCTAAGCAGAAAGAAAAAGATATTAAGGTTCATTGAACTGAGATGTAGTCTTTTAAACCTATTTAGAAATTTCCCCTCAATTCCACTATTATTCCAAGTCCTGGAGCCTCTCTCCACAGTTGTGACCATGCCACTCAATCAAAAGCTGTAGAAACCTTCTGCTATTCCAGTCCTGGCTCCTCACACAGCTCTGCCAATGCACCACATGCAGGATCCCTGTTATTTCTATTCTATGCTCCTTGAACAAATTACCAGCTGTATTAAAAACTGCCTCCCAAGTTTGAAGTCTGTTCAATGCTCAGAAGCAATTCAGAAGTTGGAAGGATTTAGACAGAGAATGAAATCAAAGTCTAACCCCCAACATAAAGCCTCTTCAAATCCTTTCCCTTCACCACACATGGAACCCTGGAATGCTGGTTACCACCACACACCTCTTCCCCACATCTCTGCACCCACCTCGGTGACCTCGTGTGTTCTTCACCACCATGGGAAACTCCAGCACCTCCGCCTCATCAATCATTTTGGCAAAGTTCTCATGACCACCTGACAAGAAGAGAACCAAGATATGTTACATGTTGCCAGTCAGATACTACCAATCTAATCTGTGACTGCTGGATACAGACTACACCCCTTTCACCTCTGATCTTGAAGACAGCAGTGTAGGCCAAAGGTTAATATAAGGCAGGTCATTCAGAAGGGTCAGCACTTCCCTGACACTTGTCATCTATGGGACATTAACCCTTAGTAATTGGGAAAGGGTACTGTTGCCCTTATTTCATCTTCCTTCCAAATATGCCCCAATACTCCCTGGAACTCCTGATCCCTATCCATGAGGATAAACCCTATCCCCAAATTTGAATGCCCCAAACTCTATTGCTCTTTCCTGCTCCCTATTCCATCTCCATGTTTATCAACTCCCACCTACCTGCCTCCCACCTACCTGGCAGGGAACCAACAGGGGGATGCTCTGGAGACACAGGTCCACCCTGGCTACATGTAGCAGGGGGACAAGATGTGATATAGAGACCCACCCCCACACCCAAAATCCTATCCCATTCTATCTCCCCAGATTCCTAGATCTGAGTTCCTCACATCTCAGCCTGCCTCCCTAACTCCGGGACTAATGTTTTCACTCCTCCATCCCACTGCATCTATAAAGCCACTAGAAGAGTAGTTTTTAAATGTTGTTTACCTGATAACAGCCTAATGATCTAAAGGTTACCTGAACTCAATTCACCCTTCATTCAGAGGACTGATTGTAGTGTGGGGAACAGAAGGGAGGGGGTTAGAGGGAGAGAGAATGAGAGCCCTCAGAGGCTTGTGCAGTAAAGCAGAGAACTGAAGTCAGGGTGATGGTTTGAAAATCAGCAGCAGCTGCCACTGCCCTGGATTTTGCTGCTCATGATGGAACAGGAGCAGCTCAACATCTCCTGCTTTTCTTGGCAATGCCACCCTTTACAAGCCACCTACCACTTAAAACAGAAGAGGGGGCAACCCTGAGTACAATTTGTTATACAGACAGGGAGAGCTGTGCAGGATGGGAGATACACTCTGGTTACCCATCATGCTTCACGTCCCCCTTTCTCAAAGGAACAACACACATCTCCCCTTCCTCAACAGTTGGGACATCTGAATCTCTAATGCAAGGACACAGTCACTTTTCAAATAAGTATCTGTTTTATTTATATCACATTAGTTTATGTAACAGGTGGACAGACTTTATTCATGGATCAGTTCTCCTGTCAAGGAGACTTTGTATGACAGATCCCATTACTACAGCCTGATGGTGTATCTGCACAGAGACAATAAGCTTCCCCCTTTCCTTGGCAGAAAGGAAGGATGAGAGGGAATCTTCCATTCTTAAATACATTACAGTTAAAAGCAAAGAAGTTCCCATACTAGATCGGACCACAGGTCTATTTAGCCCAGTATCCTGTCTCTGACAGTGGCCAATACCAGACACTTGAGGAAGGTGCAATAAAACCACTTGTAGACAAAGACTGAATAATCATCCCATAGGGGAAGTTATCTTCCTACTACCAGGCAGTTTTTGGTAATAAAGCATGAGGATTTGAACCCTTATACATTTTTTCCTATCCAATATAGCTGTGGATGTTCTTGATCATATACATTTCTAATCCTTTTTCAAATACAGCTAAATTCTTGACTTCAGTAATGCATCAGGTTCCATACGTTATCTGTGTGTTGAGCAAGGGATATAGCTTTTTCATCTGAAGATATCAAAGTATTTTAGATAATAATCTTCACAATACCGCACATTACAGATGGGGAAAGCGGGGCACAGAGTCTAAATGATTTGCCCGCGGTGTCACAGCAAAGCCCAAAATAGAACAATCAAGCAGACCTGACTCCCAATCCCCAATCTAGCCACTACACAACACTCCTATAGAGCAGTTACACACTGCAACCCAATAATAAGGGCCTTTCCAAACTTGACTAATGTCCCACCTGCTATAAGTGCTTTTAGTATGCTGCCCTTTTAACCCAATGGGCTTACCATAGGAGAAGGTGTCTGGGAGAGGCACACCATGACCAGCCAGCTCCTGGAAGGTCCAGAACTTGTTGACACAGTTGAGGATGGCTTGGGGCCGATTCATCAACCGGCAACCCATCTTCTCCAAGTGGCGAAGGACCGTGATGTCACTGTCGCTCTGGACCCAGGGCGTTGGCACACGTACAACCACCACCTGTGGATAGGCAGTAATGAGCTCCCCATTCACCCGGAGACCTACAGAAGGGAAGGAAAGGAAAGCCATTCCAATCAACTCCAAGGGCTCAAGAAGACAACAGATGGATAAACAAAGCATAGAAATAATTATAACACCAGATCACACCATCGATCCATCTGTATTCTGCATCTAACAGATGTCTAGTGCCTCATGTTTAAATGGCACCCCATTACTCTTACAATGCACCTGGTCAACTGTGCCACTTTGTACACAGAGGCAAAAAATCCTTCCTGTCCCCCTTGATATATTTAAAACTAGGACTGGACAATCCTGGACTAGCCCCCAGAGTGATGAATTATTAGAGATGGGAAAATAACAATCTAATCCAAAGTCTGTGTGTCTGGAGGGATGGGGTGGGAGGGAAAGCTGGAGTGAAACAAGTTGCAGGAAAGTAAGTATGATGGGGTTGCTTTTGGAAGATGTCAAGTCTCCTGAGGAGGACCTAGCAGATGACAGTGGGTTGCGAGCCGAGAAGTCATTTTGACCATCTTGTCAGGTCAATAAAGTGAAAACTGATGGAAACCCATCACTCAGTGCAATTCACTGAGGTGATGGCACTTGCTATTGGTACCGTAATGGTTAAAGGAGGAGAGAAGAGATAGGAAGAGAGATGACAATGCACTTAGATTTCCATAAACAGTGGAAGCCAGCTGGAACAATTCAAATCTGGTACAGTGTATTTGCTGACTATCCCCATAGCAAAAAAGGGTATTTATTTTTAAAATAGGGGTGCCAATCCATCGTATGCAACTGCTATATCAACAGTTTGTGTTTCATTTTGCTTTTAAGGAGCACTTGAATTAATGCTTTTTCCTGGAGACAGGTCTTTTCTGCTCCTCTTCCTCTCATATCTCTCCTCCCACCTAAGATACATTTCAGACCATGCCTTTAATAGAAATGAGAAGCCACCTCTGCCCTGCAATGCACTGAGATGAGAAATGAGAAGCCACCTCTGCCCTGCATGGAGAAGGATGCCCTCCCCACCTTCACATGCACACAGAACCCCCCTTTTTTTTTTTTTTTGAAAGAACAGAATCAGAGCCATTCCCAATACAGATCCCTTTCCCCAATCCTCTCTCCTACTAGCGTGTGTGTGTGTGTATACAAACACACACACATACATATATATATATACATATACACACACACACACACACACACAGAGTGCGAGCACACAAGAGGAAGGCTGCTCTGAAAGCTCACCTCATTAGCACCGAGCACTGCCGCATTGCAGCTGACATGACTTGCGTGTTTAAGCAAGCAGGCTTCTCACACACCATTTTGCAGTGCTTTCTCAAACAAGATTAAGAATAGCCACTGCAAAAAACCGAAGCGGGAGGCAAACATCAGGGAGAGAGTTACCATCTCCTTCAACATGAAAAGGAACTCTGATTTGGTAAGCACGGAACTTTGATGTTGTCAGAGCAATTAGATAGTAGCATTCTCCATTAGACACACTCTTCCCCGCCTAAATCTCCATTCACACCCACTTTTCGTTATCCTATTTATATGCATGTATTGAGACACATGCAAGTTGAGTAACAGTTGTTAGTGGGAAGTGCTTTTTCAGCAGTAGCTGTTGTATATTTTTGTGTTGTGAACTGGAATTATGCAGTTTTCTGACGAAAAAAACTCTCTGAATCCACTTTGGCATTTTCCCTTTAAAATGGAATATACTAAATTGAGTAGGTTTTGGCTGCAGGAGTTTGCAAAAGGGATGCAGCAATCTGAAGGAGAAGTATAAACCACCTCCAATGTCCTCCTAAATATTTTGGACCAGATTTGACTGTTACAACTGGTGTAAATTCAGTCAGGCCATCAGCTCCCATGGAGTGACACTGGAATTACAATGATTTAACCAAGAGGATAATCTGGCCCTTTGTTTAGATTCAAACTGGTCTGGACACTGTTCTCTCCAGAACAAAAAGCATTTTCTCTCCTTTTAGAGAAGACACTTTAAAAACAAAGAGGAAAAAGGCATTCAATGAAATGTATAATTTGAGTCACCGCTACTGACGCGCACCATAAAAATTAGCTGCAGTCTCCCAGCAACGGAGTACTGCAACGAGAGGCAGTAAATGGGAGAGCCAGATCCTGCCATTTTGAAAAATAAGCTTTTATTTAGCATTGGCCCAGAGATGCAGTCATTTGTAGTCAAATGAACGTCCAAGAGACCTTAATGCCCTGATGCGTAGATTTATAAATCCACTCATTAGGCTGTGGGGCATGCAGTAACATGTTTATGTATATGGCTAATTAGCTTTTCAAAGAATAGATCTATACATACGATACGAAATAAAAACCAAGATACCATAGACCTATAGGAAGTGACTGAATGGCTTGAGAATTTGGCAAACGGTATGCAGAGTATCTCACCTCTAAGGTACTGGTACCATTCTGGCCTTTGCACAGAAGTAATAAGTTACTTCCCAGGCTATTTGACATTCTATGTGAAATGAATTAGTTTCAGGCCAGCATTTAGCAGGCATCTGTCCATATACAAAAAAATCCTGAACACGATTAACTGGCTGCCTTGGTGGCAGTCTCAGGATACGTCTTAGACACACTACCGCGGGATCAACTCTGCTGCGATCGATGCACCAGGGGTTGTTTTAGCGGGTCTAGTGAGACCCGCTAAATCGACGGCACAGTGCTCTCCAGTCAACTCCAGTACTCTACCAGGAACGAGAAGAGTAAAGTAAGTCGACGGGAGAGCATCTCCCATCGACCCAGCAGGGCGTAGACACCGCAGTAAGTCGACCTAAGCTACGTCGATTCCAGCTAAGTTATTCACATAGCTGGAATAGCGTAACTTAGGTCAACTTACTGTGATAGTGTAGACATAGCCTCAGTGGAGGCCCACAAATGAATAGGTCAGGTAGACATAGCTATCCACTCATCCTCAGCCCTAGCAGGTTTAGGCACATTGGGAGGAGGGAAGCTTGTATTGACACTTTCTGTACTTCACTGGTACCCACTTGGGGCCTCTTGCCAGCAAAAATGTTCGCTTTAATGGGGGGGAGCCGGGGAAGGAGCAATTCCTGTATATGTAATGATTATAAAGCACTTTGGGATTCTTTGGCACAAGGAGCTCCTAAGATTACACGAGCTTGAACAGCAGCATAAAAAACAACAATCTTACATTTAAACAGGGTTTTACACTCAGTAATACAGCCATTCCTTAGCCCTCCTCTGCAAGGCAGATGTCTCCACAATAGAATGTGGCAGCTCTAACTCTACTCAGTGAATTTAATTCACTGTATCCAGATGATGCTGTAAGGAATTTTAGCAATGCACAATGTAATTACTTGAGATGGAATTTTGCCAGGATACTTTACTCTTAGGGGGAAAAAGCCCCAGAGCTTCAGTTCTCGCTCTCACTCACTCTCATATGAAGGGTGTCCCCTCAAAACAACATCTGATAACTGAGTAAGAGGAGCACTCCTTGAGTCACCAATACACTCATATAAGATCCAACCCTATTTCGATGGTGAGATAGATGGGAACACAGCTTCCTCTCCACAAGCTGGACTGACTGCCATTTTATGCATTTCTCTAGGAAAGAATGCTTTCTCCCCATCTCTTTACACCAGAGGTCTCTCTAGCTGCTTCATTGTGACAATCCATCCATTAACCACCTTTTCTGCAGAAAAGGCAACTGTTCCTAAGACACGAAATATTTAAAGAGGGAAGATTACATTCCAAAGTAGTATCAGAGGGGTAGCCGTGTTAGTCTGTATCCACAAAAACAACGAGTCCGGTGGCACCTAAGCTTATGCCCAAATAAACCTGTTAGTCTTTAAAGTGCCACCGGACTCCTAGTTATTCCAAAGAAGATGTATCAGTGTTTAAATGTTTCAACTTTAGCTGTACCCGCCTTCTTCCCAAGCTCAACAACTATCCTTAGTGTTTCAGCCTCACAGCCAGCTGTCTCTCTCATGCTTCTGAAGCTGCTAGGTTGAGAATGCAGATAACTTTTGCACTGAGGGCATTATAGTTCACTAAAAAGGATCAAGCTATTTCAAGACACCACATCCAGGTCTGATCACCATCTTAATTCATGCACCTTCAGAAGTATTTGATAGTGTCTGACATCTTTGAAGCTCACTATGCCCACCCTTCTCCCCCCAAATCCTTTACAAACTCTACAAGAATCACTTTACCAGTAGCTGTTCAGATGTGACACAATAACATTACACTTCCTGCCCTAAACTGTTGTGAAGAATTGTGTTTTCAGTTGAAACAGTGGAGTGAATTTTAGGGAGGCAGAAAGCTATTCAGAAAAAGGGTATAACACCCCCATAGACTTGCAAAAATTGCCAAAAGATTTTAACAAGTTTTATATCTCATCATAACAAATACTTGACATTTATAACAAAACTCTTCATCTATCAATCTCAAATCTTTTTACAAAACTGGTTACACATTATCACTCCTATATTATGGATGGGTAAACTGAGGTAGAAAGAGGTGAAATGACTTGCCAGGATATCCAAGTCTGTGGTACTCAGGAATCAAACCCAGGTTTTCTGACTCCTAGAGTTCAGTGTTTGACCACTAGAATTTTAATATAAAGTTAAACATGTAATATAATTTTTAACACACATACACAAGGAGTATTGTATGGGCATATATTTACAAATGTAGTTATAGAAATCAAACATCTAGTTATGTGCAAATACTAAACACCAACATCTCTAGGGTATAGGAAGACACACAGGTAAGATACATTTAGGGCGAGGAAGGAAAAACTTACATAATTGCTTTTTACAAAACGTTAAAATCTGCAACACAAGATTTCCTGGCTTGGTATTGCCAAACTTGCTGAATTCCTGGCCCCAAACCAACTGATAATAAAATGCCTTCCTTAAAAAAAATCCATGTCATGTAAACAAGCCTGGAGGAGTCTCTGACATACACACCAAGTCAAAAGGAGCATAGTTGTGCAAGTTCCCTTTTCAGCATGCTGCAACTGATCCAGCAACACAGAACATTTGAACATCTTGGACCTTCCTTTTTAAAGCTGGCTTCCAACTAGACTTTTTTTCTAAATTTCATCTGTGAATGTACCAATGATGAAAGGTGCCCAAATGACAAACTGGATGATTGAAGTTCTCTATTTAACCCAGAATAGTATAGCTGTGCACATTTCCCACGCCATCCCAGCAATGGGAGTGATCATTGCCCAGGAGAGACCATCTTTGGGAGTGAGAGCAGAGTTCAGCCTCTATGACTTGTTCTATCCTTGGAGTCTTTGCTAAGATTGCCAATAAGTGCCAATGCAATGGTGTGTGTGTGTGTGGGGGGGGGGGGGGGGGAGGTGTTAATTATTATGAGTATGCAGACACTTGTCCTGATATGAACAGGACTGACTCACTGAAAAGTCATCAAAAATGCTTTAAAGTTGACGATTACAACAGTAAAATGAGCACACCCCAAAATGCACCTTCCTTACTTTATATATTTGCCAACTTCACTGACCCAAACTAGACTTTAAGCCCATTAGATCTACAAAGCCCACAAAAGATACAGGCACACAAGCTCTTGAGTTCCATGGATAAACTCCATCTTTACTACCAGTGAAAGCATCAGAGTCAGAAAGGGCAGAACCCCTGCCTCACTCAGAGCACAGGATGGACTTGCTCTGGAGATGAATCAGGGTTGTGTAGTGAAGGAGGGTTTTGGCTATAGGACTTCTGCCTCATTTTTTGCAGAAATTGGAAGGTATGTAGTTAAAAAGGCAGGGAGAGAAAGGATGGCCTCATAGTTAAGACCGTTAAATGCTGCCCTGAAGAACTGGATTTTACCCCTGCTTTTTAGAGTTGCTATGTGAAGTCAACCAAGGCACTTAAACCAAACCTTTCACAGGTTGCCACTAATTTGAAGGGACTCAAGTGATGGAAGTTTTTTTAAAAAGGTCCACTTATGTTGTATATTTAACTGGACACAGTCAAGCACTGGGCCCTTTTTGTCAATTTTGATTAATCAATTCAGAACCACCACAGAAAGTCCCCCCCGTCCCCCCTCGATGACAATAATATTAAATCCAAAGATATGAGAGAGAAGAGAGATTTGTGCTTGGTAAAGTGAATAGTTCAAGCTGCAGTTCTCAGAGTTCACAACTTGCGGTTTTTTTGTTTTTCCTCTCTCCCCTTAAGAATTGGCCAAAGAACATTTCTTGCACAGATTCCTGAGCAAACCACAAAAGGCAGAGGGTGGAAAAAATGTGAACTTGCTACTAGGAGCACAATGCCAGCTACATATTCATTTGGGCATAAGCTTTCGTGGGTAAAAAACCCACTTCTTCAGATGCTTGGACAACTGGGTTTTTTACCCACGAAAGCTTATGCCCAAATAAATCTGTTAGTCTTTAAGGTGCCACCGGACTCCTCGTTGTTTTTGTGGATACAGACTAACACGGCTACCCCTCTGATACTTGGTACGTATTAGTTAGAATTCAAGGGATCATACAAGTGTATTACTTATTTAGAAATCTTCTCTGGATTTATTTCCACCTATCTTATCCTTATATATTCATCTTGTACTGGCTCCCTTTCCACCTTTCCCCAAAAATCTCATTCCTTACTGAGTGCTCAAGAACCTTCTCCTCTGCAGCTCCTCTCATCTGGAAAAGCCTCAATGTATCAACTCAATATCGCAATTTGTTTCAATTCTCTCCTAAAGCTCTTTTCTCCCCTGCCCATGCCTTTCACACCATTTATGACTAATGTACACAGAAATGGGATCTTCCAAAATACTTTAATGCTGGATGATCTAGTTTGATTTCTCTTTTCATGTCAATCCACCCTTTTATTTATTAAAGCTTCAGCATGGAGAGGTGTCATTTGTAGCTCACCTTGAGCATGAGATCTCCCCCCCTCACCCCTCTCCTTTATAAAACACTAGGCAGGCACTTCTATAATTTGAAGGCTCAAATAAAGTTAGAAATAATGCGATAAAGCGATTTTCATTAGTACGACATCTGCTCCATTCTCCTCCTTTAAAGTAGGGGCTGGGAGAGAAGAAGGGAGAAAAATGAGACTGCAGCGGCTTCAATTACAATTTGCAAGTTTATAAATTTAACTTGCTGTGAAAACCTTGACAAAAGGCCTCTTTCAGTTCGGCTTCAGCTCTGGCCAGATAGGAGGAGGAGGAGCCTGGCTGCAACAATTCCATTTTCTACCCCCATCCCATCGTAGGGGCAGTTCTCTGCATCCGCTCCTCTGGAAACCAAGGCACAGCAACATGCTTGTTAAAAATCCATGGGGTGGAGTGTTACGGGAATGAAAAAAGGTAACTGAGTTTGTGTTTTGTTTTTTAGCCCCTCTGAATAGGGGTTCATTTCAGGTGTGAGGAGAAATCAGATGCCCATATTCAGCACTGCATTCATACCAAGAAAATAGTTAGTTTGATAACTGTTAGAGTTGTGCTTCTGAGCCAGGTTTCCAGCCATGGGAAAAAAAATTACCGCATATACTCAATCATAAGCCGGTTTGTTTATAAGCTGACCCTCCGAAAATGGATAAGTAAAAATGGAAAATTTTTATAACCCGTTCATAAGCCGACCCTATAATTCAGGGGTCAGCAAACTTTGGCTCCCGGGCCACCAGGATAAGCCGCTGGTGGGCTGAGATGGTTTGTTTACCTCGAGTGTCCACAGGCACGGAGGTAAACCTAAGTAAACAAAGTGTCCCGGCACACCAGCTGCTTACCCTGACGGGCCGGGACAGCAACGTGTGGGGAAATTTTTTGGTGGGGAGAAGCCGGAAGTCACGGGAGTAACCCCTGTGACCACCCCCCACATGACCCCACCCCTAGCCCGGGACCCCCACACTCTCCCCATCCCGTCCCTTTCCACCTTATCTGGGGAGAGCCAGGGGAGGATGTCTCTGGCCTGGCTGGAGCTGCTCCGGCAGGCTGGGCAGCGCAGCCGCAGCCTGCTCTGGCGGGCCAGACCGGGCCGCGTGGCCGCAGCATGTTCCAGTGGGCTGGGCCGGGCGGCACAGCCGCAGCGTTCTCTGGTGGGCCGGGCAGCGCGGCCACAGCCTGCTCGCCCCGGAGCTGCAGCCTCTTCGGAGGCTGGGGGGAGAGCAGCATGGCCAGAACTGGAGAGACTCTGGCCCCGCCTCTTCCCTTCTGGCTCTGCTGCCTCTCCTTGATCCCTCTGTTGGGGGAAGGGGCTGCGTCCCACCTCTCCTTCTCTTTACCTGTTCATAAGCCGACCCCCGTCTCTGGTGCTTCCCTTTTTTACTAAAAAAATTCGGCTTATGAACGAGTATATATGGTAAGTGATGTGATCTGGAATCAGGAGCAACCTCTGGGGGTTATTTCCACCTGTGTGGTAAAAGGACCCAAATAAACAAATGCACAGGTTGTTTTAAGTTTTTTAAAGGCATGCTGCAAGGAAAAAAAAGTTTAATTTCTAGAACACTCTCCCCTCCCTCCATCTTGTGAATTAATTCTACAGTACCAATAAAAATGGGATTCCTAATTAAAAATATCTCCATATTAAAACAAATACACTTGTTACATTTACAGAAAAAAAAGTTACAGTAAAATAAACAAAGGTCCTATCTACACTATCAATAGCTATAAATGTTCCAGAACACATTTAAATATAGTTGGTTCTTACAGCACAGATGGGACCAAACCACGTTTAACCATGTTCCCAAACCAGTGCACCACCTTAGACTTTACAGAGCTGTAACAATTAACACACATTTCTTATAAATGTGTTTTTACATAATTCCATTTGAAACTATAACAAAACAAAGATTCAAATGCCAAATTACAAGTAACTAAGCCATTTTGGAAACCATTCCATTTTGGCTACTGCTACAAATCAGTTTTTTTATGATGTATTTTAATTAGCTTCTCATAACCTGAAAATCAGAAACTAGTTACAAAAGCAACAGAATCAAAAGAGTTCTAAAGTAGGTAAGAAAGCATACAATTTCTTGACTCAGCCTTGAACTCAAGTCTGCAAAAATAATGCTTTTAATATTGAGATTGATTTAAATCTGTTGAATTTAATTTTTCATTTAAATTGAAGGTATCTACTGATCAAGATATATTTGGATTCGCTGATTATAATGAAGCCAAGGCTTTAACAGCTTACATTAATGAGTGTCTGCATGCAGAGGGAATTTTGTTTTCATGATGATATTGTGGAGAGGCTCCTGAATTAAAAAAAAACATAGTATGCTTTTACAAAGCACTTTAACCAATTATTAATTATTTTGATAGATTCTTCTTGTCTACCTGATGTCCAACTAAACATCTTAACGAATGGAAGGTTTATTCTAATTAGGAGAAATATTCAAAAGCACAAATGTGATTTAGGCACCCAGCTGCCAATGAGGGTTGGACACAATTGCTTTTTGTGTCCTTGAAAATCTACCACCATTAAGAGTATTGAGAGAGATTCCCCATCACCTTGTTATCTAGTAAGTGTCAAATAAACTTAAGAAAAGCAGTAAAAAAAAGTCCTGAAAAACTAGTATTTCCTCTCCATTTCCCAGAATTCCAGTAAAGGGGTGTTTGTAATGTTGCTGTAGCCGTGTTGGTTCCACTACAGAGGTGTATTAATGTATATTGTCTGGGAGCATATTTTTAAGAAATTGTCATAATTACTTAATAGAGGCTTTATCAAAAGGACTATACTTTGAACGGAACACAGACTTGAGGTGCAGATTAATTTATTCTGACTAGTTCCATAGTTTGGGTCCTGCTGATGTTCCCAGTGCCTGATAGTGCAAGTAGTGTCCCCGGTTCCTGTGGAACATAGTTTTAAAATCCTAGAGTGTGAGGTGGTGTCAGATTGAGAGCTGGCTACTTCAAAAAAGGATTTTGTAAATTAGTACTTGGATTTCTGCAAATGGGGAGCCAGTGGAGTTTGTGAAGCAAAGACAAGGTCATATCAGCCTTTCTTGCTTGTAGGCTTGCGGCTGTGTGCCACACTAACTTCAACCTTCTTGCAGCAGTCACATTCAAAACCAAGCAAAACAAGTTGGATTAGTCTAACCTGGAAGTGAAAATAAAGGCATGTATCACCTTGGTTAGGTCCTTGTCTGAAAGGAAAGGGTGTAACTTCTTAGCCAGATGAAAGGGGAACAAGTCACTCCCCACTACAGAGGCAGTAAGCAAGCCTAGGAGTCAGGCACAATACAGAGACAACACACCACCTCAACAATCTGTGGTCCAACTCCTGCAGTCTTTTGGTTAGGTCATATAACTGGCAAATTCCTCAAAGTATTTCCCCCCTCCACTAAACGTCATCTCTATTTTTGCTGGATTGATCCCAAGCCAACTGCTCTTCGTTCTGATCTCTTTTGGGCATTGGGACATCCTGGCGATAATAGTAGCTACATTGGTGAAGGAGGAGCTATATAGGTAAGTGCCATCTACATATTAGTGGAACCAGTCTGGGATCTCATGAGATATGAAAGAGAAGGGGAGGGAACAGTGAGGCTTAAGCAACTCCACAAGAAAGGAGTTTGGGGTCATCATGACTGTGGGATATGTCCGACAGGAATGAGCAGAACCAATATAGTGCTGCCCCACTTGGCTCCTAAATATTGTGCGTGCACTTCATCAGTGCTGAATAAACAATGTCAAAGGCTGCAAAGAGATTTAGCATTAGAAGCCCAGACGACTTTTTTTCACTATCCGACGCCAGGATAAATTTACCGATCAGCAAAAATAGAGATGACAGTGTACTGGTGCTGTGTACTCGTCCAAAAACCTTACTGTGGATCTAGGTGGCAAGTAGATGCTTTTGTAGTTTGGAAACCAACACCGCCTCAACAAGAGGGGGTTAGAGATTGGTTTAACAACTGATAAAGTTACTGAGATTAAGCACAATCTTCTTCACTACTAGGTGAACGACTGTATTTTTAAGGTGTTTGTCCTCTCTGAAGAAAGCACTGAAGAGCTCTACTATAATGGATACCAGGGTCTCTAAACTGCTTATGTTTAAGAACTTCTTTCAACTGACTATTTATTTCTTTTCCATTATAATTCTGTCATTCCTTGCTAAGATGATTAATTTTTCAAATATAACTAGGAATTAAAACCACTGTTTAGACCAGCCTACACGTCAATATCAAAACCATTTTGAGTATAGGAGGAACCACTATGTTGTGATCAAGTTCCTCCAGTACCTTAAGCTTTTTCGTAGGTTAGATGGGGACCTCATAACTGATTTCTGTTCAGTTTATTATCCTTTACACTAAAGTACTCTACAGTATTTTCCATCTGAAGATCTCGAAGCATTAACTTAGAAACCTTCCCACTCACATTATAACAAGATATTCAACACACAGAAAACCCCATTCAGCAGATCTTCACCTTCTGCCCTTTCCAGACCCCTTCACTATTGAAAGCCTGATAAGCAGTAATAAATACTGAAGCAAATATAAGCAATATTCTCCTTTACAGATATGGATATTTCAAGTACTGGTTGGAGAAAGTTCTGTCAACTGAACCGACAAGCTACTCCCTAAATACTTCTCCCACTGCTGCGTCGAAGAGTCTTCAGCATTGTGGGATGAGGCTAGAGATACAAATATTGCTAATCTAAATACAAATTCTGGAAGCTCAATCCTCCTAAATACCATTGCCCCTGTCAGTTTGTATTTCCTCACACCCTACCACAGCTATTGTTAGAAAACCAGATAGAAACAATGTTCCCATTCCAAGTTGAAAACACCTGAAATCTGGCTGTTTAGAGGGTTTTCCCAACAGTGGGAGAAAATTAAGAAGAGATTCCAACAACAGAGAAGGGTAGGGACTTCCCGCCCACTCCAACCAGAGTGAATCCCAACCTACCCACTCACCCGTGTTCCCTGTAAACTGCGCGGTTGGGCGGCTGCCTAGGAGAGATTCAAGTGCCACCCAGTTGATTAGCAGAGTGCACACATCCAGCAGCATGTGTTCAAGTGCTCCTCCTCCCGCTGCTTTGCAGCCACATTGCTCTGTCCTGCAGCTGCTCCCAGGACCCTCCTGCTGGCTGTGCAGAGTAGGGGTTGGGGAGGAGGGTGCTGATGTCAGGGTGTCCCCCTCTCCCCACCCCGTACCTCATCTCCGCAAAGCAGGGGAGAGGGGACAGCCTGGCTCAGGACTCGGAGCTGCTGCGTTCTGAGGTCTGAAAGGTGAGTGTGTGCCTTTCTTAAAGAGGCAGTACACAGTTTCAGAGACTTCCCCAGCAGCCAGCTCACACAGTCTCTCTCTCTCTCTCTCTCACACACACACACACACACACACACACACACACACACACACACACACACACACACTCCCCCTCCTCCCTGCCCATGTACCCCATCTTCGCAGAGCGGGAGAAGGGAGACAACAGGGCTCAGGACACAGCAGAAAAGCTTTCAGTGAGTGCTTTAAAGAGACAGGGCACGGCATCTCTCAAACTTCCCCAGTAGCCCCACACACAGTCTCTGGGTCACACACACTCTCTTTCTCTCTCTCTCTCTCCCCCTCTCTCACACAAGTCTCTTTCACACTCACCTCCCAACACATACTTGTATCATTGTTGTTGTTACTTCTTGGTACTTCCTGCAATGCACATATATTCTCTGTAATTTTATTCTTTCAAAGTGTGTTATTTTACTGTTTTGACTGGTCTATGCATTTCATAATTTTTATTTCTCTTACACTTAAATTTAATTCTTTGAGTAGCGAGTTCTAAAATATCTAACCTGTGCTGGCTGGAGTAATTATCCCTATGGTAACTTTTAAAAATATATATTATATCTAGGTTGTGTGTTTCTACTGGTGGTGCACATCCACACGTACCTTGGTGCACATAACAAAATTTATTCCGCACATGGATGGAAAAAATTACAGGGAACATTGCCACCTACTGCCAAAAAGCCTTCCCAAACCTTCTGAAATGTGCATCCCATGGAATTCACCTTCCCGTTGCTGGAACCCGTTACAATTTCCATAAACATCCCATGTGATCACCTCCCTGCTGCCAAAAACTTTCCATGCATCTCAGGTAATTCACCTCCTTAGTGCCTGAAAAACATAATTCCCCAATAAATGCTTCCTATGTGATCGTTTCATTCTATTGCCAATATTCCTCTCAAATTCCATCAGATACATGTCGTCCCCTAGAGTCTGCCTCCCAATTGCTAGAAACACTCCTCATATGACACACTTCCATGCTGCCAGAAACTTTCAACAGTGCCCAAATGCCCCCTTCCCGGATTCCCCACTGTTTGCAGCCTCGGCTCCTCACTCAAGGATTAAGGACTGGTCTACACACAAATTTGCACCAAATTAATCAAACTGATTTTAGTTCATGTTTTATTTCAGTGCAAGTCTGTGTATAACACTTAGTTTGAAATAAAACTGTCCTTTTAAAATATGTAAAATAAAGTGTTATTTTGATGAAAGTGTGGGTGAAGACTAGCCCTAATATTTAAGAGGCCATTTCAGTCTCTCTCACCAGTGAGACTTCATGTTCCACTGCTCTTTTTTGGTAGGGTAAAGAAAAAATGACTATTTACCTATAAGGTAACTGTTGTTCTTCAAGATGTGTTGTGCACATATACATTCCCCTTTAGGTGTATGTGCATCCAATGCACCTGAGTCAGAGACTTTTGCCAACAATGCCACTAGGGTGGTGCATGCACTCCTGTCCTCCTTGTGCTCTCAGATGAAAGCATAAAAGGGGTGTGTCTGCCACCTTCCTCTCCTTTCCTCTGCACTGCTGTATGTAATAATGTCTGAAGTAGTGGGGAAGGTATGATGGTCATGGAACATATATGTTCAAACACAGTTCGAAGAACTTCAAACAATTGTCCTTACAGGTGAAGGGGCTTTGGATCATCTGAACAGAGACCGTAACACTATCTTGCCAAAGTTGGCATCATCACGAGAGGTTACAGGATGGTATAATGTCTGGAAAAGGTATGTCCAGACAACCACAATGCTGTTTTGCAGATATCTGCTATCACAATATTGATCAGAAATGCTGACGTAGTGGACTAAGCCCTGGTGGAGTGAGACTTATTTTAGGTGGAGGAGAGACTTTAGAAAGATCATAGCAGAGCTCATTGCAGCTAGAAATCCAAAGTGAAATTCTCTGAGCTGACATCAATTGGCCTGTAATACTCTCAGCATAGGCTACAAAAGGACCTATTGTGTGTGTTCCAAATAGAACACCAAAGCTCTACAAATATCTAAGGTGTGAAATCCTTTCTTACACTTTGGAAAATTAATAGTTTAGTTCAGATGGAAAGTTTACACCTCCTTAGGCATGAACTTAGGATGTGGCCTAAGGGAAACACTGACTTCATGGAAGGTAGTGAAAGGAGAGTCAACCAGGAGAGCTTGAAGTTCTGAATCTCTCTTTGTGGAAGTGACTGTCATCAAAAACTCCATCTTCATAGACAATATAGGCAGTGGGTTATCACCATTGGTTGAAAAAGGGATCCTTTTTGAGAGGATTACGCTGATACACCATACAGGCACAGGATCAGACACAGGATCAGACACAAGAGAGTAAGTGTTGAGTACACCTTTCAAGAACTGGGAAATCAGAGTGTGAGAGAAGCCATCTACTGGTGATGTAGTGCAAATATGGAAGCCAGATAGACACTCACAGGACTAACTGAAAGGCCCAATGATTTCAGATAGCCCAGCACGTGTCTAATCTCTGTGTGATAGAGCAATAAGTGTTGAGATTGCACCCAAAATAGACAATCTCTTCTGCTTTGCTGTGTAAGTGGCTCCAGTGGATTCTTTTCTGTTGCTCACCAAGTTGGCCTGTACAACTCGGGAGTACAATTCCTCATGAGAATTCAACCAGAGACCATCCCTGGTGTGAAGTGGAGAGATTGGCAGTTGGGATTCAGAGACATCCTGGTTCTGAGACAGAAGATCCTCAACTAGAGGTAAAGTTACCTGTGTCTGGACGGAGAGCTTATGTAGGTCCATGAACCAAACTGTCTTGGCCACATTGATGCTACAATGATTAACGTTGCTGTGTCTCTTTTCAGTTTCCTGAGTACCCCTGGAATGAGAGGAACTCAAGGGAATACATATAGAAAAGGATAGGACTAAGGGAGAAGGAAGATATCTGTCGTGACAGAGCACAGGCTGCAGCCTGCCCTGGAGCAAAATTTCCTGCACTTGTTCACATTGCTTTTGAGCAAGTCTATTACTGGGTACCCTCAATGATGGAAAACCTGAAGGAGAACATCCTTTCTGATTGACCATGTCTATGAAATCCCTGCTGAGGGAACCTGCAATTGTCTCTCTCACTCTTGGAAGGTGGAACGCCTTTAAGGAAAGTAGTCCAGAAGCTATAGGCAGGCACGTAGTGATGTTGCTGGGTTGGACTTGGGGCTTTCTGAAAGAAAGGCTGTGGACTAAAACCTTTCCTTTGTACGATAATGGATCATAGTGTCAAGGTCAGCTCCAATGAAGTTATGCGCTGTGTTGGTTGTAATTGTAATTTGTCCAAATTTAGTTTCAGGCTCAGATGAGAGAACAACTGTCTGATGACAAGGATGCTGTTTGGGACTCCATTGCTTGATGCTCTGTGAACTAGCCAATTGTCCAGGTAAAGAAATATTTGAACACAAACAGCACCAGTGGGCTTCTACCACTGCCACGCACTTGGTGAAGGCCCATAGGGCTGATGACAGCCTGAAGGCAAGAACTGTGTACTGGTAATGGAATGAATTAAAGATGCATCTTGACCACAGGAAGCATCGCTGCACGGAAGTATGAATCCTGCAAACTCAGGGCAGCACAACACTCTCCAATTTACAGAGAAGGGATAATGGAAGCAAGAGTGTTCATCCTGAACTTGATTTTCTTGATGAAAACTTTTGGCTTCCTTAACTCTAGATTTCCTCAGGATCAAGAAGAACTGGAAGCCTTTCCCTTTGTGTTGGTAAGGAACTTCCTCTGTATTGTTTGATGTAATACAGTCTCACGAGATTTCCCACTGAGAAGGGATGGGGAAGGTGAGCTGGAAAAAGGGAGGGAGTTGCACAGGATAACGTACCCCTCTGCACTGAGCATCCACTTGTCTGATGTGCTGTCTTCCAAAGCACAGTGGAAGAGGGACAGGCATATTCCAAAGGGAGGAGATATGCTTAGTTTGCTGTCCTCAACTGAGCAAAATGGCTGCTTGGAGGTTGGGGTAGTCTGGTGAGAAGTGCCTGCTGGAGAGAAAGGCAGCGGGAGACATGGAGGAGACCTTGCCCTGCTGTTCGAGGAATCTTTGCATCCTCTGCTGGAAAGAGGATTTACAATAAGAGAGTGTGGCCTAAACAGTTTCCTCTTTGTAACTGGAATGTAAACTCCTAGTGAACAAAGTGTTGTATGGGAGTCTCGCACGGTGCGCATAGCATCGTCGTCGGTTTTGTTGAAAAATAGCATACACCAAGCTCCATTCAGGTGGTCTACAGATAGTTCCCTCTAAAATGCGCGCCTGGGCGGCCACACATGAGAGAATGAAGGCCACCCACCTAATCAGTGGAGCCATGCAGGTGTGGCTCCACTAATTAGATGCCCGGTGTGACGCGCTGTATCTCGTGGGAACACCCTACACCCCCATGTTCATCCTTAGAATATGACTGTGTGGTATCTAATGCAAAGTTTGTCATGTCGGTGTCTTCGGAAGGCTCATGATGTACTGAGCATTGTTGTTATGATAATATTATGGTAATCATTGTTATAGTAATGTTATAAGTTGTAATTTCATGTATATAGTTATGAGGCTGAAAATGTGTCCTCATGGCTTAAAGCAAGCCCAGGCAAAAACTCTCCAGAAGCAGAGGGTCAATTCACACCTCATCAGGGCATGTATGGGACAAACCCAGCCCAGCTCACAGGAACAAAGGGCACTGGCCTAGGCAACAACAAAGGATCTGTTGGACTCTCTGAGTCACCCCCCTTCCTTTGGTCAGTTTGGAACTGTGATGAGGTAATGCTCACCTGACTCTGAAGGGGGAGGAAGGGACAAAACCAAGAGGGAAGAAAGAACATGATAAAAGGGAGAGACGTTTGCCATGCTCTTCCTCTCTCTCTTCCACCTACATCTACAGACACCACCACCACGAGACTGAAGCACTGATCAAAGGAGAGAGCCTGGCTGAAGGGCAATGAGCCAGTCTGTGGTGAGAAACATCTAAATTTGTAAGGGCACTGAAAGTGTTAAGATCAGCTTAGAATGCAGTTTTCTTTTATTTCATTTGATCAAATCTGACTTATGTTGAGACTTATAATCACTTAAAATCTATCTTTGTAGCTAATAAATCTGTTTGTTTATTCTACCTGAAGCAGTGCGTTTGGTTTGAAGTGTGTCAGAGACTCCCCTTGGGATAACAAGCCTGGTACATATCAATTTCTTTGTTAAATTGATGAACTCATATAAGCTTGCAGTGTCCAGCGGGCATAACTGGACACTGCAAGACGGAGGTTCCTAGGGTTGTGTTTGGGACCGGAGATATTGGCTAATGTCATTCGGCTGCACAATCCAAGGAGCAGCTTACATGCTAGAGGCTGTGCGTGAACAGCCCAGGAGTGGGGGTTCTCACAGCAGAGCAGGGTAAGGCTGGCTCCCAGAGTCAAGGACTGGAGTGACCTAGCAGATCACCAGTTCGGATAACACCAGAGGGGAACGTCACACCTGGACCCTGGAGAAGACGCACATGTACGGTGAGGTGGTGGCCTTGGGGGGAATAGAGGGTAGGTGGGAGGGGGCAGTGGGGTGATAAGAGGGGGTGGGGGGAATTTGGGATGTGCAGGGCTGCGGCAGCCAGAGAAAGAGGCGACTTCCCCAGCTCCAGGGCTGCGGCCCCTCTCCTTCCCAGCCCCAACTCAGGGGCTGCCACGGCGGGGGAGAGAGGGCACATCCATCACATTAGAACGCTAAGACTACTGATATTAAAATATGAGTTGTGTGCTTTTATTTGTAGAACAAAAAATGTTAATTATTATTAAGTTTTTAATATACCGCTTTTATCCAAAGCGCTTTACAATAGTTATCTAACAGTACAAACAACATTTGGAAAGATCATTAAGTGGTCCGCTGAGAGCCTCAGCAATTTTCAAGTGGTCCGCAAAAAAAAAAAAGTTTGAGACCTACTAGTATAGACCCTTCACAGGGTAAAGCTTCTACTGTATTTTATAGTTTCTCCAAAACACCAGAAGCCAGGAAGAGTATCTCATGGAAATCATGGCTACTAAATGAGAGGCCATAACAGTGGCCTCAATGGCCGCTTGAAGAGATGTTCTGACCATGGGCTGCCCCTCTAAAAGTAGAGCCAGAAACTCTTTCTTATATTCCTCTTGCAATTTGTCAGTAAACTTAGAAATTGTACACAAATTAATAAAAATATATCTAGACAAGAGAGACCAACAGTTATTCCACCATTACTCTTCACACGAGGGAGGCTAAGCCTTTTAAACACATAAATCCCATCTCTTGAATTCCCTGTTTTGGGGAGTGGCTTTAGGATGGGATTAATGAGACCGCTCCAACTTTCACCATGGGTGGCGAGAAGGAACTGAGAGGAAGATGGGAGATGCCCCTTTTTTGCCCTCATTGGAGAGCACAAAGAAAGCAGGGGTGCACATGCCATTTTGTGGTACTACTGGCAAAAGTTTCTGACACAAGTGCATTGGGTATATACATATACACACACACACAACCCACTGCAGTGGAATGTATGTGCGCACCACTCAAAGGAGAAATACTCAATGCACCCAAATGTGCACTGCATATGGATTTGGGACTTGTCATAGGACACGCATCTTGGAGAAAACAGCTCTCAGGACCATGAGCTATAAATTGATTATTGGCAACTGGCAGGAATTAAGAATTTGCAACGGGAGATGAGGCAAACAGCAAAAGGACTTCAGCTTTCTCCAGCCCTGTTAAGATGTGCTTGTTTTCCCTACACAAGTTACATGATTTACACTGCAGTGCAGCAGCAGCCACACACACACACACACAGGGTCCCCTGCCAGAACTATAAAGAAAACACAAGTGACCCCAATACTACTGATCTCAATCTGAGCTGGCTGCAGGATCTTCCAACGCACACCAGGTACACAAAGGTCAGTAATTAAGAACTTGGCACAACCCCTGATTATCTTATAAAACAAACAAACCCGTCCATGGTATTACACTTGAATACAGCTCTTCAAACTGTGATTAGAAAAAGGTTCAGAGATTATTATTACTCCACTCCAAAGACAGCAAATTAAAGTAAGCATAAGGAAAATTCTCTGCTGTCCAAACCTCTAGTTTCCAAAAATAGTTAGTTTTGGCCTTTGAAGATACCATGTTCAAAACAGGAGGACACACTGCAGCCAGGCTTCAAGTTTGAAAATGTGGTTTTGATAAGTATCAACTTGTAGAGCTAGCTAAATTAACACTTATATATGCATTTTAAGCCTTACAAGCAGCCTTATCTACCTCTTGGGGGATGGAGAAGTACTATCCCCATTTTATAGATGGGGAAACAGAAGCACTGAAAGGTCACCAATTTGACCAATGTCACACAAACAAGACAATGGGAGAATCCCAGAGATAGAAGTTCTCTGTTTACACACATCAGGTACCATAAGCTTCCCCAGCCAGCATGCCTTAGTTCTGCACAGAAGACCCCAGCTCTGCAAGAAGCTCATTTTAACATCTGACGCTTAAATATTTTTTCCAATGACCTCCCTCGTTTGGCAGCATTTTGGATGCATCCCACTAACTGCCAGTTTGAACGCCTCACAATGCCAAAGCTCGACAGTACGTACAGAAACTATGGTATTTGACTATGTTTAGCTTCAAATTCACAGTATCTGACCCACAAAGAATCCCGCCCTTGACCCATTCCCAACAGAATTGGATATACTCACTCATGCAGTATGTGCCCACAATACTAAATATTCTTAACAAATTATGCCCCTTTCCTCCAAGAGTGTTTATCAGCACATTTTATATCTTGAAAGAGTCAAGCCAGCAAAAAGAAGAGTGACGGGGAGTATACTTTAGGAATTATTTGGAAACGATACTAAATGAATCAGACACATGAGACCACAAATCTCTGCAGAGAGATTTTACCATCCTCTTCTCCCTTATGTTTACAGATCCATGCTCACTGCACTAGCCCAGGATCCATTTTGTAAACAGAATGGTCAGTCAAGCATCTCTCCCTCCAACTGTCCTTCACTCTCCTGGCCATGCAACCTTTCCCAGAGCAGAAAGCACGTTCATCAGCATAAAGAGTGACTCATGTTTCCAGGCAGTACAGCTCTGTGCAAACGTAACCGCTATAAAGCCCCAGCTGCTCATCTCTTTATTAGCACAGTCGGTGATCATTTGGTTAACCCATGGTAGGTCTTCATTTCAATGACCACTGCTAATACTTCCCCCACACTTGCATAATCATTGTAAAGCCAGACCATGCTGGTGCACCTTACACATTAAGCCATTTTCAAGCAAGTCTCTGTAGACTTCAAAGCCCTAATACCATGTTGGTTATTTAAACATACATGTAAAATATATACAGTGATATTACACACAAAAATATGTTAAAAGAATATTAAGATTGCAAGCAAGCCCTCAACAATTAGAAAATGGCAGAATTAAGGTTGCCTGGGCAAAGGGAATTCGGCCTCCTTTTGCACATGCATTATGATAGTCTTAATTACATGATCACAAACTATTTTTCTCACAACACCTCTCTTTATTCAGTGCAGGGATGGATGTGCTCTGGGGGATGAATCAGGGCTGCGTAGAGAAGGAGACTTGTCTGTAGGCCCCCTGTTGCATTTGTTGCAGAACTTGGAAGATATGTAGTGAATTTCACCAGGGTGTTGTGAAGACAAATTCATTAATGTTTATAAAACACTCAGATACTGAAGTGATCAGTGCAATGGGAAAGACCATGAATAAATTAATAATTCTGTCTTCCAAACAGGGGTTGCATTAATAAACCATAGGGTCACAGGCCGACCAATGAGAAGAAAACAAAATACTGAACAACTGCTCATTAAGCAGTGAGCAACATCCAATTCTGTGTACTGAATGAGGCATTGCTTCTGTGGAAAAAAAATAGTATTTGATCATATAATTAAAGTCTATTTCAATACATACTCACCAGGAAGCCAAATTAAGTTGCACAGGCAACCTTTATTCCAGTGCTCTTCACTATTTTTGAAGTGGGGGCCACTTTGGCAAAAACCCTTCAATATGAGAGCCCCATCAACCCGACACAGACGGTTGAACACTCCAAGTTCTTTGTTGGTTGATAGGGTAATATTACCAATAATGGTAATATTGCTTGGGGTGCAGGAGGGGATATGGGGGGCTGTCTCTGGGAGCTTGGAGTGCAGGAGGGGGTGAGGGATGCAAGCTCTGGGAGGGAGTTTGGGTGCAGGAGGGAACTCCAGGCTAGAGCAGAGTGTTCGGGTGCAGGAGGGGGTACAGGATGCTGGCTCCAGGAGCGGGTATGGGGTGCGGGCTCTGGGAGGGGGCTCAGGGCTGGGGCTTGGGGTGCTGGCTCCAGGAGGGAGTATGGGGTGCAGGAGGGGTTATGGGGTGCACGCTCTGGGAGGGGCTCAGGGCTGGGGCAGGGGCTTGGGGTGCAAGCTCCGGGAGGCTGCAGGTTGGGTGGTGGAAGAGCTATTCAGAGCCCATTGAAGGGGGCAACAACACTTACTTCGGGCGGCCCCAGCCCCACGCCACTCCTGGAAGCGGCCAACGTGCCCCTGCGGCTCCTGGGAGGGCATGTGGCTCTGCGCACTGCCCCTCTCTGCAGGCACCATCCCCGCAACTCCCATTGGCCACAGTTCCCCGTTCCCGGCCAATGGGAGCTGCGGGGGCGGTGTTTGCAGGCAGGAGCAGTGCGCAGAGACCTCTGCTCCCTGCCTTATCCCTTGGGGGCACGGGGGCATGCTGGCCACTTCCGGGAGCGGCGTGGGGCCAGGGTAGGCAGGGAACCTGCCTTAGCTGCAGCCCCACTGCGCTGCCAGAGAGTGCAATTGACAGGGAGCTGCACTTAGGGTCCAGGAGCCGCCATTGGCTCGCGGGCCTTGCAGTGAAGAACACTGCTTTATTCTGCCATTCCTTAACATCTGAGGGCTTGAGTTTGCAATCTTAATGTCCTTTTAACATAGTTCTGTGTGTAATCAAAAGCAAACTGAAAACTAACAGCTACCTAAAAACACAAAAAGAAAAGGTTACTAAACTTTTTCTGTAACTGTTGTTCTTCAAAATGCATTGCTCAAGTCCCTTCCACTGTAGGTGTGTGCACACCTTGTGTACAGTTGCTGGAGACTTTTCCCTCAGCAGTACCCATTGGGGAGGTGTGAATGCCTTCTGTTGCCTCACCCCACTGCGTGCGGGTATAAAGGATGGAGCCATCCCCACACTCTCAATTCCTTCCGAACAGAAAGACTCTGATAGAAAGGGGAAGGAGGGAAGGTTGTGGAACAGACATGTGCAGCACATCTTGAACAGTTACAGAAAAAGGTTAGTAAACCTTTCTTCAAGTGACTGCACGTGTCCGTTCCACTGTAGGTTACCCACAAGCAGTTCAAACTGGAGATGGGCTATAAGTCTTCTTGAAGAAGGATTTGTATAACCACTTGTTCTCTGGCACCATCTCTAGACTGAGGAGAGATGATGTAGTAAAAGGCAAACATATGGATTGATGACCAGGCTGCTGCCTTACAAATGTCTGAGAAGGGCACACAAGAATTCTGTTCCTTGATATGCAAGCCAGACGGCCAGAAGCTCCTTGACATTTATATGGAGCTTTAGGTCACAGATAGGCCAAAGACCTTGTGTCTGAAAGGGACTTAAGTGAGCTCCCCAACCTAGATCTGATGCATCTGTGACTAGGTTAAGTGTCTTGTGGAGGAGCAAAGGAGACTCCCATACAAACATTCGACGGTTCTATCCACCAGTCCCGGGAAGACAAGACCTGAGTAGGCACTTGTACCACTATGTCTATATGATGATGGTCTGGTGAATACACCGCGGCTAGCCAGCTTTGTAGTTCTTCTTGAAGTGCAGCCTGGCATGCTGCACCCATTTAAGTGCACGCTGCCATGTGCCCTTGAAACTTAAGGCAGTTTTGTGCTGTAATGACAGGATGCATCTTTAGATCTAGAGCAAGGGTAGACCAAATATGGCCCACAGGCTGGATCTGGCCTGTCTAACATTTCTGTCCAGCCCACCATGATTAACATTTCTGTCCGGCCTCCTCTGCAACCTCGCAATCTGAGAGTCCAGGCCACTAAAAGTCCTGTGGCGCAGGGGGGTGCTCAGGCAGGCTGTCTGCCTGCTGTGGCCCCACGCCATTCCCGTAAGTGGCCGGCTGCTGATGGCACGTCTCTGTGCACCCCTCTGTGCGGGGGGGAGGGGAGGGAGAAGGAGGCGACTCCATGTGCTGCCCCCACCCCCAGCACCATCCTCACAGCTCCCGTTGGCCGGAAACTAGCCAATGGGAGCTGTGGGGGCAGTGCTTGTGGGCACAGGCTGGCTGCAACCGCTTCTGGGAGCAGCGTGGGGCTATGGCAGGCAGGCAGCCTGCCTGAGCCCTGCTGCGCCACCGGCCGGGAGCCACCTGTGGTAAGCGCCTCCTGGCCAGAGCCTGCACCTCGCACCCCCTCCTGCACCTCAACCCCCTGCCCCAGGTCAGAACCCCCTCCTGCACCAAACTCCCTCCCAGAGCCCACACTCTCTCCTGCACCCCAACACTCTGCACCAGCCCGGAGCTCCCTCCTGCACCAAAACTCCCTCCCAGACCCCACACCTGCTCCATTAATATAGTAAATGTGCAGCCCATGACGACTTACCAAATTTGTGGAGTGCCCCCCCCCTGCGAAAATTATTGCCCATCCCTGATTTAGAGCAATGACCCACATCATTTGGAATCTCAATCTTGGCAAGAAAGCCTTGGCCTTCGTAGAGTTCAGGACCACCCCAATAAATTCTTTTTCTTTGTACTGGAGAAATCTATCTTGATTGATTAGGTGCCCCAGCACACTGAATCTGGACTGTCTAGTGGCCACGCTGGACAGTACCTCAGACCTGAATCAACCTCTCATTAACCAGTCATCTAAGTGGATACATGGACTCCTGACTTTCACAGGAACTTCACTACCACAGCCATGCACTTTGTGAATATGTGAGGAGCTACTAACAGGGTAAAGTGCAGCACTGTGAATTGATATTGGGATCCATTGACCATGAACCTGAGGAAATTTCAGGGATTCTGGTGAATTGCCACGTGAAAATCTTTTAAGTTAAGGGAAACATATCAGTCCCTGTGATCTATGGAAGGGATAACATAAGCTAGAGTGACCAGTCAACATTTTATTTTCTTTAGGAACTTGTTTAGCTGTCTTAGATCTAAAATAGACCAGATACCCCCCCTTTGCTTAGGCAACCATGATAACAGATGGTGCTACCTGCTTGCCTATAATATACAGGTGTCATGGAGTCCACTAAGCCACAAAGTGCAGAATCAGAAATAGAACCCAGGACCCCTTTGCTCAAACTAAGCAAAGCTTCTGTTTAGATCAGTGTCCTCCAATATGGGGTGTAGAAAGAATGCTACCCTAATCTTTTTTTTAGATGCATGGGAGGGGAAGGAAGGACTTGATCCCAATGTTCTCATCTCTTATTAAGAAGTGAGAGAGGATGGCAGTGTTGGGCTTAGGACATTTTTATGCTTTTAAATTTTGAATGACTGAAATCAGGCACCTACATAAGTGGCCTGATTTTCATCCTGACAAGCATCTGAGGCTGCCAATGCCCAGCAATATCATTCATATTTTGACAGAAGTCAAAATATGAATGATATTAGTATTTAGAAGCAAAATGCCTGGAATCACGAAGGACGATTTTCTATTCCCACCTCTGCCGCTTACTCACTTTGTGACCTTGGGCAAGTCCCATAACTTCTCTCAACCTCATTTTCTGCACTGAGAAAACGGGAATACCAGCAGATCTATGTTACAATGGTATCTGGAGGTTTAATCAATTAACACTGGGAAGGAGCTTTGAGACCCTGAAATGGAAAGTGCTATATAAATGTGGAGTATTGTGGCTAATAACCTAGAAGATCCTATGATCTTCAGCTTCCAAAAAGTCACACAGGCATCTACCACTGACAGAACACAGAGACTCTTCTGTACCTATGATATTTACACTTCTGTTCCAACATAAATATTCAGCACCATCACCTATCGAGTTGGAATAGAGTTTGAACTGATTCTCCCAATTTACTTAACCTGACAGAGTGGTATGTGTGTGTCAACTTTCTTCTGAGTGTCATTGTGAGGGGGTGGATTAGGCCCAGAGGCCCCCTGCAGGCGGCCTCATGGTCCTGTCACACTGATCTCAGCAAAGGAGCAGTGGAGAGGTCCTCCAAGCTGCCTAGAGCAGCTGTGCGGGACACAGCCAATGAGGGGGCTCCAGGAAGCAGCCAATCAGGGCCCAGTAGGCTCACATAAAAGGAGCTGCAGGGCCAAAGTGAGTTCAGTCTGCTTGTAAGGATCAGGGAGCAAGAAGTGCTCCCTGGCTGATTACAGGGGTTGCAAAGGCTAAGGCAGGTAGTTGCTGTTAGGGACCAGGAAAGCAACGAAACAGCTTCTGGCTGGCTGCCAGGACTCAATTAAGATGGGCTACAGGGAAGTGGCCCAGGGGAATGCCGTTAGTTAAAAGAACGTGGCACGTGGCTGACATTTAGAAGGTCCCTAGGCTGGGACCCAGAGCAGTGGGAGGACCTGGGTCCCCCTAGCCTCCATTGGGGAAGTGGCTGTGCCGAGAGAAGGGAGTTTAGACAGGCCCAAGGAAGGGACTGTATGTTCACCTGTTACCCCCTCTTCTCTGGAAGGAGGCTGAACTGAAACTGACAGAGCTAAAGAGCCGGAGTTAGAGGACTAAAGGGAAGGTGAAGAACTTCCAGAGCAAAAACCTTCACACACAAGCGGGCCAACTACAGCACTGAGATCGGTCCTCAATCTGACCAACAGGGCCTGAGCCAGTGGAGAGCTAAAGAAACGTCGTCAATGGAAGGGTACTGTGATGGGCCCGGTTGAACAAAGGACTGAGCCCGGTAAGGGCTGCAGGACATTTTGGACTTATACCCCAGAAAGGGTGTTTGTCTGTTTGCACGTGGACTGTGTGTGACTTGGCCAGAAGCCTGAGTCACTGAAGACCTGCCTGACAGGTGCAACAGCCAACAGGGGGCACTGGGAAATTGAGAAAAACTGCAGGCATGCACACACTCGAATAGGGGGCGCTCACAAGAGGTGGGTGCCACCCCATTACAGACAAAGTCTAATTGGCTCTAATCAGCCATGTAATGTTCCCTTTTGTAACCAAATCCTTAGCTTATTGCTGATTATCTGTTCTGAACAGTTTTAAGGGCTAGTTGTAAATAACCAAGTTGAAGGCTACATGTTTATGTGCAGAGGCACACAATTTGCATCTGCCCAAAATTAATCAATAACTGAATTTTTTTTTAAAACCTATATTTCTTACACTTAGCCAGATTTCCTGTGCTCAAACAAACATTAGGTCAGTTTGTCACATCCTCTTCCCAGTATACAGCCCAGGGAAATGCACCACATAGATTGCAACAGATAATTCACTCTGGAGGAGGGAGCCTACCAGGCTGGTAATGCATTTGAAGCTTTGCAGGCATCAAATCTGGACAGACTAGCCTGAGAGATTACACCAATCGTTAAGCAGAAACAAGCCTGGACATTACAGCTCTGCCCATGACATTCACACCATTATCTCCATTTGTTAAATTGCCTCTCAAAGTTAGATAATCTCAATTCTGAATAAAGAAAATTTAAGTATGCAACTCAATCCAAACACCACCTACTTCTGTGATGTCAGTGCAAAGATATTGAAAAGAATCCTTTTGCCCCAAGTCAAAAGTTCTGTGGTATTGTCCCAACAAGGCAAGAAAATAGACTACTAGATGGCCAATTACAGATCCTTTCCAACACAAATTCCTATAATCCTAGCTGGGCATTTTCTACTCTTCTGAGGGTATATCTACACTGCAATTAAACAACTACAGATGGCCCGTGTCAGCTGACTGGGGCTCAAACTACAAGGCTGTTTAATTGCAGTGTAGACATTCGGGCTCGGGCACAGCTTGGGCTCTGAGACCTCCTAAGGGGGAAGAGTAGACATACTGTGAATTCCCATACCCTCACTTGCTAAAGCTAATTCGTCATTTTAAATGCTGCACTGCAAGAAAACAGGATTGAAGTCCTGGTGGTTCTTTGAGGTGTTGTCCCTATCTATATTCCACTGAGAGTTATATGCATGCACCATGCGTCCAGAGCTAGAGATTTTGTAGTAGTCCATTGTTCCGCACATGCGCCCTAGCTCCTCCTCATGGTTTCAACCTAGGTGATAAAGGGTGAGGGGACCGACCGCCCCCTCAGTTCCTTCGCCACCGCAAATCAATCAAATCCACAAATCTTGCAGAACCTCCAGTTACAAGTAAGTAACCTCCTCTTCTTGGAGTGATGCTCCCTATTGTATTCCACTGAGGGTGATTGACAAGCAGTACCTTTTTAGAAGGAGGGTGCAGGGAAGATGATGGAACAGTAGAACGGAGGACAGCCGCACCGAATGAGGCATCTGTTGCAGTGTCTTGCACTAGGGCATAATGGGAAGAGAAGGGGAGTACCAAACTCCATGTGGCCCCCCTACATATGTCTGTGAGCGGCACATCATGAAGTGCAGCCATAGTTGTTGCTTGCTCTCTTGTGGAATGGGCCTGTACCCCAAGGGGTGGAAACAGTCCCAATAACTGATAACAGAGCATAATGCATTTCAAAACCCACTTAAAAATTCTCTGAGCACAGATGGCCTGCCCTTTAATTCTTTCTGCTATAGCGAGAAATAGCCTAGGAGACTTCCTGAACAGATTTGTCCTCTGCAGATAAAAGGCCAGAGCTCTACAGACAATGAGGGAGTGAAGGCGCCTTTCCTCCTCTGAGGCATACGGCTTCAAAAAGGTAGGTAGGTAGGTAAGTGTATGGGTTGGTTGAGGTGAAAGCAGGAAAACACTTTTGCCAGAAACTTGGGATACAAACACGAGAAAACTTTGTCCTTATGGAACATGGTGAAAGGGGGGGTCCGCCATCATGGCCTCCAATTCACCCACCCTTCTCACCAAGGTAACAGCTATCACAAAAGCGACCTTCATGGAAAGAAGGGAAAGGGAGCAGGAGGCCAGAGGTTCAAAGGGCAACTTCATCAATGCCATGAGGACGAGGTTGAGGTCCCACTGGGGAGCAATGGATTGAACGAGAAGACACGTCCCCATTAAGCCCTTCCAGAATCAAACAGTCAATGGGTGAGTGACAACTGAGTGCCCCTCCACAGTGGGGTGGAAAACACTAATGACCACTACATGCACTTTGATAGAGCTGAGAGCAAGTTCCAGTGCCTTCAGGGATAGGAGATAATCCAAGAGGAGAGAAATGCTTATGGTCTCAAGAGCAAAACCTTTGCATTGAGCCCAGGAGGCAAAGCATTTCCATTTGGCTTGGTAGGACCGCTTCATGGATTACTTCCTGCTACCGGAGAGGACGTCTCACACTGCCGACGAGCATTCTCATGCTAGCGAAGATGCCTATCCAAAAAACAGGTTCTCAGGTGAAGTATCTGCGGATTGGGATGTCTGATCCCACCATTGTGTTGCCTGAGTAGTTCTGGGAATGTAACTAGCAGGAGAGGAGGATGCTTCAACATGCAGAGAAGAGAAGGAAACCAGAACTGGCGAGGCCAGAATGGTGCAATCAGAATGACCGTTGCTATCTCCTGCCAAATCTTGAAGGATGTGGGGAAGGAGTGGTAAGGGAGGGAAGGCATAATTGTTCTGGTCCAATCAGCCAATGACTAGGGGGTCATCTTGGGAGCGGACTCTGAGCCTGCCCCTGGAACAGTACTGGATGCATTTGGTATTAGTGCAGGGGGCAAAGAGATCTCTGACCAGAGTCCCCAAATGGTGAAAAATGTCTATGACCACAGAGTCGTGCAGCTCCCATTCGTGATCGCCACGAAATTCCTGCTGAGAGCATCTGTAATCATTTTCTTAGTCCCTGGGAGATAAAGCCGTTGACAACGGGATACTGTGTGCAATGCACCATTTCCAGAGGAGATTCACTTCTGCACAAAGTGCTGGCAACCTCCTGCCCCCTTGTTTGTTTATGTAGTGATATTTTCCAACATGATGAGAATATGGCGGGAGCATATGGACAGGAGAAATGTGTGACACGCTGTCCGTACTGCCCGAAGTTCTAGGATGATTTATGTGCATCCTGGATTCCCGAGCGGACTAAATCCCTTGCATCATGTGTTCATCCATAATGACTGTCATGCTTGGGGAGGACAGAAGGAACAGCATTCCAGTGCAAAACTGATCTGGGTCCATCCACCACTGAAGGGAGGAAAGAAACTCGGGGGGGGTGGGGGTCAGTCAGTAGGATGTCCATAGAATGGAGCAGAGAGCAGGCTCTCTGTAACCACAGCTGTAAACAGTGGAAGCAAAGACGAGCGAAGGCAGTGATGTATGCGCACACCATCATGTGGCCAAGAAAGGAAAGGCAAGTTCTGGCCAAAACCAAAGGACTGAGGTCACCGAAACAATCAGTTCCAGCAGGGTCAGGAACCTGTCCTGTGGTAGGTAGGCATGCACAGAGACTGCATTGATGTGTGCCCTGATGAATGAGGGACTGTGTTGGGTCCATGTCGATTTTTCAACATTTACACTCACACCTAAGGAGGAGAGGAGTAGAAGCAGCAGGGAAGTTGATGCTTGAGCCTTGCTTCTGGATCGCACTGACAGCAGCCAGTCGTTGAGGTAAGGGAAGATGAGGACCCCTTGACGCTGGAGGTAGGCCACCACTACAGAGACGACGTTGGTTAAGACCTGGGGGGCAGTGGTGTGTCTGAACGGTAGAACCCTGTATTGGAAATGCTAAGGGTCCACTGTAAACCTCAGGAATCATCTGTGGGTCAGGTGGATATCTATGTGAAAGTAAGCATCTTGCATATCGAGAGCCGTAAACCACATGCCTTTTTCTAGCAAAGGTCTGATGGCCACGAGCGTGACCATACAAAACTTTGGCTTGTGTATGAAGCAGTTGAGATGACTGAGATCTAGGATTGCTCTCCATCCTCCCTTTTTCTTGAGTACCAGGAAGTAGGTGGAAGTAGAACCCTGCGCCTTGAAAGGCCATGGGCACAGGGTCTATCACCCCTCTCTGCAGAAGGGAGTCCACCTGTAGGACGAGGATACTGTCATAAGAGTGGTCCCAGAAGCGTGATAGGACATGGGAATGAGATGGCTATACGATCGAGTTCACGATGCTATGTTGAATGACATCCAGGACCCACTTATCTGTTATCACACCCCAGACTGGTAGAAAGAGAGCAAGGTGATGGGGTGTAAGAACAGTAGGGTGCAATGTGGTTGACAGTTCTCTATTTGCATTTGGGTGCTGATGTATAAATGTCTAGCGATTGCAGGGTGACTCTAGCCTTTGAGTATAGTGAATCATCAGTCTTCCAGTTGAAGAGGTGAGATTCATTAAAGGGGAGGTCCTCAATTGTGTTTTGTATCTCCCTCGGGAAACCAGAGGAATGTAACCAGGATTCCCTCTTCATAACGATCCTTGTGGCCATAGTGCCCAAAGACATGTCCATTGAATCTACCACAGCCTGGAGTGTCGTCCTGGAAACCAGTTTGTCTTCCTGTAAAACAACCTGGAAATGGGCACGGTCCTGCTGGAGCTTGTCTGTAAATTCTGCTAACTGTCCATAATTCAAAAAGTCATATTTTGCTAGTAGTGCCAGGTAATTAGAGATGTGGAACTGAAAGCTGGCCAACAAACAGACCTTACGACCCAGAAGGTCCAGCCTCTTTACCCTCCCTTGTCAGTTGGAGTGGAATGTGGGTGCTGCTGCCTGGCCTGCTCAGTAGCGGCTTGAATAACCAGGGAATTGGGTGGGGGGGGGGGGGGGGTGAGAAGACAGACACACAGACTTCACCAGTACATAATCTCTCTTTTCTGCCCCCTTCAGAGTGGGCGCACAAGTTATTGGGGTATGCCAGATGGTGTGGGCCAGTTGGAGAATTACACTGTTGCTTGGTAGCATCACTCTGTCCAGTACCAATATATGCAGAATGTCCAGTAACTGAGGCTATGGCTACACTGGCGCTTTACAGCGCTGCAACTTTCTCGCTCAGGGGTGTAAAAAAACACACCCCTGAGCGCAGCAAGTTACAGCACTGTAAAGCGCCAGTGTAAACAGTGCCCCAGCTCCCAGCGCTGTAAGCTAATCCCCTCGTGGAGGTGGAGTACCCGCGACCACACTCGCACTTCAAAGCGCTGCTGCGGGAGCGCTCCCGCGGCAGCGCTTTGGAGTTTCGAGTGTAGCCACGGCCTGATGCTGGCCATACCTTACACATCCTCCAATGGAACGTATAAGGCCTCAGACACCCTCCTTAACAACTCCTGGAAATGACAGTAGTCTTCCAGGGGGGAGGAAGGAGTCGAGAACACTGCCGCATCCAGAGATATGGGAAGGTGGGGGGGGAGGGCAGAAAACGCTCCAGATCTTGCAGTACGACATCTGGAGACGAGGAGACAACCGCTCCGGATCCGGCAGTCGGAAGTTGGGCTGACTGGTGCATCCTCCAACCCTGGTTCTGAACATCTACTAGACAAAGGCCAGGGTGGTGAAGTGGGGGACTCCTCCTGGGTAGATCGAGACGGTTCCAAAGGTAGATTCTGGGGCCAAGATCCCCAGTACAGCCAACCAAGCGGATCCAGCAGTTGCTGTGGTGGTCCCTATGGAGCTAGGTACCATTGGCTCCTGTGCTGAGGGAAGAGAGGGATAGCTCAGTGGTTTGAGCATTGGCCTGCAAACCCAGGGTTGAGAGTTCAATCCTTGAGGGGGTCACTTAGGGATCTGGGGCAAAATCAGTACTTGGTCCTGTTAGTGAAGGCAGGGGCTGGACTCGATGACCTTTCGGGGTCCCTTCCAGTTCTAGGAGATAGGATATCTCCATATATTATTAATTAATTAATTATTATTATTATAAGGGAGGTGTAAGGGTGTGGACTCACCCCTGCGGCGCCTCCTGCTGGTCATCCATGGTAATTAGCTCTGCCAGCCTTGGAGCACTCTCTGCAGGCCGGTGATCCACTACCGCTTTGCCACTTGGCCCCCGTGTCCCTCCTGGACCCGGTGCCCCTTTATCTGGGGGGCTGCCCCCTGGCAGTAACCCCTTTCTCTTTGGGTCTCCCTCCCCAGGGAACCCCCACCCACTAACCCCACCTCGCCTCAGTGTAAGGCTACTGCCAGTCACCATCTAGCCCCACTCCCTGGGGCAGACTGCAGTATAAGCCACTTATCATAGGCAAGGTTGGGTCTGGACCTGCTGCCCCTCTCTGGAACCCAGTGCCTCTCTGGGGCCTTGGACAAGGCCCTGCAGCCTGGGGAGTTGCCAGCCTGGAGCTCCCCAGCCCCCCTGGCCTTTCCTCAGCCCTGCCTCACTCTAGGCACCCTGAGCTTCCCAGCAGCCAGGCCCTTCTCTCTCTGAAGGCAGAGAGAGACTGTTTCTAGCCCTGCAGGGCAGGAGCGGGTAACCACTCCGCTACAGAAGGATACTGCCAATGGGCCGGCAGAGCCTTCAGATATTCTAGCCGTCACTACGAGAGCGGTGGACCACGTGCACCCTCCGAGTCCTCCGATGCCAAGAAGTTGGATCCTTGTTCAAATGGCGGAGTCAAGTGAGTCGCAGAGGAGCACTCAGGGACACGACCTGAAGGTGGCAAGTCCAAAGCTGGGAAGCGGGAGGCAAATGCATCGGAAAACATGGGGATCTCACCTCATCTAGGGCAAACAGTTTATGAGGTCCAGGAGTCGACTTGAGTTTCTCCAGTGTCAGCAGCACGCATTCCACAGAAGGAACCAGAGCCAGAACAGGGACAGAGGACTCTCTCAGAACCGACGATTCCCATGGCTTCAGCAGTACTGATGAAGAGAGTGTGTGAGGCTCAGCAACCAGGACCAGGGGGTCCAGCATTCTATGTGACTTCTTGTCGTGTTTGTGGGGCTTGGAACCCGCTGCTTTTCTGTGGCTGGAACTCCTGGAGGGTGCAGTGTCTTTCTTGCGCCTTGAGGAAGGCTTACAGCCATGCTTAGGCGCACAGCTAGGCCTTGGCACGGGATCCATAGCATTGGTACTGGTGGAACCGGACTGTAGTTCTGTAATAGAAGGCGCACTCCTTGACTGCTCAGGTGGATGTATAGGGGGATTCTCCAGCCTGGATCCAACTGTAGCCTCCTGGTGACCTCCATGAGGTGCTTCTTGAGGCAGAGAGACCAGCATTCCCAGGTATAGGCAGAGAAGGAGAGGCAGATATTGCACCTGCATGCAACATGGGCTTCCTCCAAGCAGTAAAGGCAGCATTGGTGCTCGTCGCTGATTGAAAACAAGCAAGGGCAGGAAGCGCAGATCTTTGGCATAATCCAGTACCCATGCGTGGGTGCCAGGGGGAGAGGAGGGGCTGGTAGGCGGGAAATTGCCAAAGCAGCATCCCTAAATCCTTAAATCCTAATCTAGAGAAGCATGATGCCTATCTAGTCCAGTTTCTTACCTTCTCAATGCAGCAACCAGATGAGTGCATTGGTCCATCTAGCCACTTCCTGCTATAGTGGATCAAACCACTGATTCATCTAGTCCAGTATCCAATCTCTGCTGGATATTTTTAGCAAAGGGTGGGGTGGGGGGGGGGGAATCCATAATACACTTGGATATATTGTGTAACACCGTATAATTAGGTGATGGAGAGTGTGTATATGAAGAGGAAGGGGAGTTTCTTAATGCAAGTGATCAGCTGAAGCATGAGATTTGATTAGCTCTCATCTTGCCTTCAAAAGGAACACTCTCCTTTTACCCTCCAATCTGTCAGTGAACATATGGATCTGGAATTTAGGGGCCAAATTCACTACTGGTGCAACTCCATTCAATTCAAAGGAGTTAAACCAGGGATTAATTTTGCCCTAAGGATATAAAACATACAGTTACAGAGCAAGCGCGCACACTAGATTTCCCCATTCATTCCAATGACTTGCACATTATAAGAATGCATGAGTCTGTCTCTCTTCTAAACCAGAGTATGGTTTCAATCCAGTATCTGCAATATATGGCAAGGATGGCTGTGTCTGTAGTGGAGGTGATTGAATCAGAGGCCTTTTCTACATTATGGCTGAAAATTCTAGTAGTGAGGGTAATCCAGCACAGTTTTCTTGATCATTGAGAGCAGACTATTTCTCCTCCCATCCTTAGGTAACATTAGTACATTTTGCCTATCATGATGTTTAGAAAGTGGCTTCCATCCAAGCTCAACATGCTATGCAAACATTAAAAGGGCACTGTCAAGTTAAAAAAAAAAAAAAAAAAAAATCACAACTGTCTGAAAATGTTGTACATGCTATTACCACTTGCAATATCTAGCTGAAAGAGATAAATAAAAGGAAAAATACATATATATTAGTGTACTTGACAGTAGTCTAGTCAAATTCAGTTTCCCCCGTATAGTCAGTTTCCCTTATTTATGCCAGTTTCATACAGTAATGGGGAAATAAATTAAAGGAAAATGTTTTTACAATAACAACAAAAATTGACAGAGTGACTCAGGAGCAGGTGCCAGATCTCATACTATTTTTAATTCGGCCTTTGAAATTAACGAGATTAAAATCCCTTTAAACCTCACAACCTTATGAGGTCAGTCAGAATTTTGGCCCCATTTTACTTATGGGGAAACTGAAGCACAAAAAGGCGAAGTGACTTGTCCACAGTCAAACAGTGAGTCAGTGGAATTTCTAGGAATAGAATCCATGTCTCCTAATGCCCAATCCTGTGCTTTAAGCACTAAATGACCTTGTTTCATCATATTCCACCTAACCAAGATATCCTAATATCCAGCGTCCCCCACACCCACAATCCCACGTAGTAATCAAATGATGTGTATTATTCACGAACTGATGACCTCTAGCACTGCTCTAGGGAAAGGTGAAAGTAAATCCAAGATACCCCGCAGTCATTCCCTGAAGGGACTGGGGGTAGAGTTGTTTTCTGATCAAATCTAGTGAGATGCTTAAATTCAACCCTCTGCATGTGACATAGATAAGCATCCAGGTTTGATCCATTTTGACACAAGATTGTTTTCCCCCAATACATCCAGCCTTGGGATTCCTTGCAGTGATCCCAAAATTCAGCCACGTTCTTCAGCATTTTCAAACAGTGACCTGTTTGGAGGTTCAAGCTGCAGCTTCCTTCAGTTCTGACTTTCTTGCTCAATGGTCTAAAAGGTGAGTAAAACAGAATGGCCTGACTTCTAAGAGCATTTCTGAGGTGATGTATGAAGAAAAAACTCCCCACACAAAGATTCTTGTCCTTCTAACTTGCTTAACTGAATCATGCACAGATGATACTCTAGGGTGAGGCCCGTTCTACTATTGGTGGGATATTATTGAGATCCTCTGGAGTCACTGAAGAACTTTAAAATAGCTATGCACACTTTTAGCCGTCATTATGTGGAATTAGCCCCAACAGAATACCACATTTGTGAGCTCCAATACCTGCAAGTAAGGAAACTGCCAACCACAGCAACATTCTGGCACATAACTTAAGGCTCTCTTGTCTGTATGTTCAGCGTGGGAAAGTTTATGTTCAATGCCATGATGATGAAAGCATGCAGAGAAACAGCAATGTTCACCACTTCATGTGGCAGCTATTAAAAAACGTATCTGATATAATAATGGAGGGGTTCGAATTGCAACTTCTTTGGTCATTCAGGCCCTGGCACCTAAAGTTTACTGCTGTTACATAATCTCATGCCTATACTCAGCAGCTACTATTACAAACCCCACTACTTGTGGTCCATAGTTGCCAAGTAATGACAATCACCCCTAGGGTTCAACCTGAATCAATTTGGCAAGTCCTTGGAAATTCAGATTAGAGGGAGTAAGAGACACAAAGTTAATTGGATAGAACTTGGTTACTACTAAAAGGCAAACTGAAATGTCTTTTTTATTTGCCAAGACCCAAGTCAGTAGTTACAAGTGTCTTGCACAACTGCTGATGTAACAAGCAGCAAAGGAACCTGCTCTCCAATGCACTGCTTTACTAATTTTCCAAATTTGAGATATAGTTGTCAGAAAAGCAAATACCAGGTTTCATCAGGTAAGCAAAGAAAGAAGCAATTTTTAAATTTAATTTTTAAATGTTGGTAATGTCAGCAGAGAAACCAAGGATTGAATAAACCACAGATTAACCTTGCTTTTCCTCCTAGAGATGGCCCTAACTAGTCAAATTTGAGGCACACCAGAAGGAGGGCAAGAACTCTTGCACCTTTGCTGTTCTTGCTCATGGAATAAAGACCACAGCTGCTCTAATAGGCACCCATCTCAGCACCTTTCATGAGCACTAAATTCACCTAATTTCTAGTCACCGCTTGGTATTTTGTGCTCACTGCAATTTTCTCTCCAGCCTCTAGTGTGGAGTTACATCATCCACACATCATCAAGGAGAGTTTGTGATGGCTGCTGCCAGCAGCAGGAGACATGCCAATTCTGCAGTGCTGGGCGAGGATGGACAAGGCTGCTGGCCTCCATTCCATCATTCCCAGAGCCATTTGCTGCATACTGTAGGGAGGGCTCTCAAACAGAGCTGTATGACTAATACCAGAAAGATGCTGAAGGGAGCAGTAGCAAAACATCTGGACATCGAGCTAACTGAAAAAGGGGCAGAAATGAAAACATCTCTTGGTAGATTTAATGGCAGCTCTTTAAAACACAACAAGAAAACATCTTTCCACCAGAGATGATCCAGGGCCACCCCTTTTGTTGTACTGAAAAGGAGGATAGTCATCCTCTAATCCTCATTGTTCCTTCCAGTTCTCTCAACCTGAAGATATGCCCACATGTCCTGGTCTCATTATTCCCTTTAGCATCTTCACCCGCCACCACAGGAACTTGGCGAGACAGGACCTCAACTACTGGTTTCCAACTCAATGGCTGAATCAGTAACAAGGGGCAGGTTGTATGAGGGGAAATGAATCAGGTCCCAGGATGTGGTGGAGAGGTAGGTCAGGGTGGACTTGCACTGGCAGCTGCGACCAGGAAGGATGCAGTCTAGAGACACCTCAGATGCTTGGATTAGCATCTTCTATTGACTGTAGGGGAAAGCCATTCTCTGCAACCCAACATCTCCGTTTTATTAATATCTCCCTTTCAAAATATAGAAATAAAAACCCCTACCCATTTCCCAGACATCATCCACCTGGCAACAAATAGGCTAGCTAACCATAGCTTGGGTCTTTTCACTTATGCACATACCACTACTCTCCCTTCCTGTAATCCCTAATCCAGGTTCTCATTCATTTTTGCATCCCCAATTGTGGGGGAGCCCAGAAGATCTTCTGAAGACTGCAGTCTTAGTTTTATGACCAAACACTTTTTAGGACACACCACCTCCGTTCAATCCAACAGCTCTAACTGCTGAAAAGCTCATGAAAGAGCCTCTCTGTTTTACCTCACAACCTCTCTCCTCCAATATCAGAGGAAAGGAGGAGCTACTACGCTCAAACTGCTAATAATTACAGAGCAAGGTTTTCAAAGATGGATGCTCAGGTGAACAATTTTGGTGGAAGAGGGATTCAGAGTTCCTTAGTGATGCCCTCACCAGCATCTAGGTCCTATGCTCCATTTCTCTGCTGGCCAGCCTCTTTTTTTTTTTTTTTTTTTTTTAAGTCATGCAAGACCTATACACAGGCAAGGGACAAAAAACCTACTCAATTCTATATAGATAACTGTTGGGTTACATATCTTTGTCCATCTCCAGCTTCCACTCATAGCAAAATTGTTCCCTATAGTCTATTCTTCACGGCTTTGTTTAGTCTAGTTTTAAATGTCCCAGCCAAACGAAAGAGGAACAAACTGGGCATGAGGAATGTTCCGTCATTACCCTTGGGGAAGACTATTCCATAGTTTAACAGAACTCTTAGTGTTAATACCCAGACTAAAGTGTCACAGCTTTGCTCAATTTCATCCCATTTACTTCGTCACTTTCAGAGGAACACAGCAATTGCCATACCAGATCAGCTCAGTAGTCCATCTAGTTTAATAATGCAGTACTCTGTCTCCAACAGTGGCCAGCAGCAGATGCTTCCGTGTAGAGTACAAGAACCCTGAAGTTGCAAGTTATGGAGTATCCTGCCCATAGGGAAAAAATCACCCTCCATTTCCTTTATAGTGTGGTTTATGCCCCAATTCATGAAAGGTTTCTATCCCTTCCAAACTTAAAAAAAAAAAAAAAAAAACCCTATTACTGTAATTCTGGATGTTCTCGATTTCCATATAAATATACAATCCTGTTTTGAGTCCTACTAACTTTTTGACCTGAGTGGTATTTTATGGCAAGGAGTTCCACTGTTAACAGTGCACTGCGTAAACGGATAATGTATTTCCTTTTATCAGTTTTCAACTTGCTGCCTTTCAATCTCATTTAATGCTCCATTGTTCTTGTTTTGTGAGAAACAGTAAACAGAAGGGTCCAATCTACTTTCTCTGTAGCATTCATTATTTTGTATGACAGCTTATTATATCCTCTGTTATTCATCTCTTTTCATAGAATCATAGGCTTTAATGTCAGAAGGGATTATTATGATCGTCTAGTCTGACCTCCTGCACAACTCAGGCCACAGAATCTCACCCACCCACTCCTGTATCAAATCCCTAACCTATGTCTGAGCTATTGAAGTCCTCAAATCATGGCTTAAAGACTTCAACGTGCAGAGAATCCTCCAGCAAGTGACACTGTGCCCCACACTGCAGAGGAAGGCGAAAAACCCCCAGGGCCTCTGCCAATCTGCCCTGGAGGAAAATTCCTTCCCGACCCCAAATATGGCAATCAGCTAAACCCTGAGCATGTGGGCAAGACTCACCAGCCAGACACCCAGGAAAGAATTCTCTGTAGTAACTCACATCCCACTCCATCTAACATCTCATCACAAGCCATTGGGCATATTTACCGCTAATAGTCAAAGACCAATCTCATTATACCATCCCCTCCATAAGATTAACAAGCTTAGTCTTGAAGCCAGATTTGTCTTTTGCCCCCACTACTCCCCTTGGAAGGCTGTTCCAGAACTTCAATCCTCTGATGGTTAGAAACCTTCATCTAATTTCAAGTCTAAACTTCCTGATGGCCAGTTTATATCCATTTGTTCTTGTGTCCACATTGGTACTGAGCTTAAATAATTCCTCTCCCTCCCTGGTATTTATTCCTCTGATAAATTTGTAGAGATCAATCATATCTCCCCTCAGCCTTCTTTTGGTTAGGCTAAACAAGCCAAGCTCTTTGAGTCTCCTTTCATAAGACAGGTTTTCCATTCCTCAGATCATCCTAGTAGCCCTTCTCTGTACCTGTTCCAGTTTGAATTCATCCTTCTTAAACATGGGAGACCAGAACTGCACAAAGTATTCCAGATGAGGTCTCACCAGTGCCTTGTATAACGGTACTAACACCTCCTTATCTCTACTGGAAATACCTCGCCTGATACATCCCAAGACCGCATTAGCTTTTTTCACGGCCATATCACATTGGCGGCTCATAGTCATCCTGTGATCAACCAATACTCCGAGGTCCTTCTCCTCCTCTGTTACTTCCAGTTTAACACAATAATTCTTGTTATTAATCCCTAAATGCATGACCTTGCACTTTTCACTATTAAATTTCATCCTATTACTCCAGTTTACAAGGTCATCTAGATCTTCCTTTATGATATCCCGGTCCTTCTCTGTATTGGCAATACCTCCCAGCTTTGTGTCATCCGCAAACTTTATTAGCACATTCCCACTTTTTGTGCCAAGGTCAGTAATAAAAAGATTAAATAAGATTCGTCCCAAAACCGATCCCTGAGGAACTCCACTAGTAACCTCCCTCCAGCCTGACAGTTCACCTTTCAGTACGACTCGTTGTAGTCTCCCCTTTAACCAGTTCCTTATCCACCTTTCAATTTTCATATTGATCCCCATCTTTTCCAATTTAGCTAATAATTCCCCATGTGGAACCATATCGAATGCCTTACTGAAATCCAGGTAAATTAGATCCACTGCGTTTCCTTTGTCTAAAAAATCTGTTACCTCCTCAAAGAAGGAGATCAGGTTGGTTTGGCACGATCTACCTTTTGTAAAACCACGTTGTAATTTGTCCCAATTACCGTTGACCTCAATGTCCTTAACTACTTTCTCCTTCAAAATTTTTTCCAAGACCTTGCATACTACAGATGTCAAACTAACAGACCTGTAGTTACCCGGATCACATTTTTTCCCTTTCTTAAAGATAGGAACTATGTTAGCAATTCTCCAGTCATATGGTACAACCCCTGAGTTTACAGATTCATTAAAAATTCTTGCTAATGGGCTTGCAATTTCATGTGCCAGTTCCTTTAATATTCTTGGATGAAGATTATCTGGGCCCCTCGATTTAGTCCCATTAAGCTGTTCAAGTTTGGCTTCTACCTCGGATGTGGTAATATCTACCTCCATTGCCTCATTCCCATTTGTCATCCTACCATTATCCCTAAGCTCCTCATTAGCCTCATTAAAGACTGAAGCAAAGTATTTGTTTAGATACTGGGCCGTGCCTAGATTATCCTTAACCTCACTCCATACTCAGTGTTTAGCGGCCCCACTTCTTTCTTTGTTTTCTTCTTATTTATATGGCTATAGAACCTTTTACTATTGGTTTTAATTCCCTTTGCAAGGTCCAACTCTACATGGCTTTTGGCCTTTCTCACTTTATCCCTACATGTTCTGACCTCAATAAGGTAGCTTTCCTTGCTGATCACTCCCACTCCTTGTAGGCTGCTTTTTCTTAATCACCTCTCTGAGATGCTTGCTCATCCAGCTCGGTCTACAACTCCTGCCTATGAATTTTCCCCCCTTTCTTGGGATGCAGGCTTCTGATAGTTTCTGCAACTTTGACTTGAAGTAATTCCAGGCCTCCTCCACCTTTAGATCCCCAATTTCTTCAGTCCAATCCACTTCCCTAACTAATTTCCTTAATTTTTTTAAATTAGCCCTTTTGAAATCAAAAACCCTAGTCACAGAACTATTTTTGTTTATCCTTCCATTTAGTTTAAACTGAATTAGCTCATGAACGCTCGAACCAAGGTTGTCCCCTACAACCATTTCTTCTATGAGGTCCTCGCTACTCACCAAAACCAAATCTAAAATGGCATCCACTCTTGTTGGTTCAGCAACTACTTGGTGAAGGAATCCATCAGCTATCACATCTAGGAAAATCTGAACCCTATTATTATTACTAGCACTTGTCCTCCAGTCTATATCTGGAAAGTTAAAGTCTCCCATGATCACACAATTCCTATTAGTATTTACTTAATTAAAAACATTTAAAAGATCTCTATCCATATCTAAATCAGATCCCGGCGGTCTACAGCACACCCCAAGCACTATCTCAGGGGATGCTCTAGTAGCTTTCTTCCCCAATGTGATTTTTGCCCAGACAGACTGTCTTATCCATTCCATCCCTTCTTATTTCTTTACAGTCTACCTCATCATTGATATACAATGCTACTCCACCACTTTTGCCTTTATTTCTGTCTTTCCTAAACAGCACATAGCCTTCAATACCTGTACTCCAGTCATGACTACTATTCCATCATGTTTCTGTTATCCCTATAATATCCGGTTTCACTTCCTGCACTAGTTCCTCCAGTTTGTTACCTAGGCTCCTCGCATTGGTGTACAAACATCTTAATTCTTGCTGTTTGGCTTCGCTCACGTTCTTTACGCGATTAGGCCCAGACATTCTACCACCAGTATCACCTATTAGAATGGTATCTACACTACCCTTCCTCCGTATGTCCATTCTCCTATCCAGGCTGTATCCTTTCTTTCTTTGTTTTCTTCCCTCTCAATGTTAAAATCCGGCGTGGAGATTACCTGGACATCTCCCAACCATCTCCCCCCAATTCCTAGTTTAAAGCTCTCTTAATCAGTTGTGCCAGCCTCCATCCTAGGCCTGGTCTACACTACGAGTTTAGGTCGACTTTAGCCGCGTTAAATCGAATTAAGCCTGGACACGTTTACACGACGAAGCCCTTTCTTTCGACTTAAAGGGCCCTTTAAACCGGTTTCTTTACACCACCTCCGACGAGGGGATTAGCGATAAAATCGCCCTTAGGGGGTCGGAATTGGGTTAGTGTGGACGGAATTCGACGTTATTGGCCTCCGGGAGCTATCCCGCAGTGCTTCATTGTGACCGCTCTGGACAGCACTCTCAACTCAGATGCACTGGCCAGGTAGACAGGAAAAGCCCCGCGAACGTTTGAATTTCATTTCCTGTTTGCTCAGCGTGGAGAGCACAGGTGACCATGCAGAGCTCATCAGCACAGGTAACTGTGATGGAGTCCCAGGATCGCAAAAGAGCTCCAGCCTGGACCGAACGGGAGGTACGGGATCTGCTCGCCATCTGGGGAGATGAATCAGTGCTGGCCGAACTCCGAAGCAGTAAAAGAAATGGCAAAATATTAGAAAAGGTCTCCAAGGCCATGAAGGACAGAGGCCATAACAGGGACGCACAGCAGTGCCGCGTGAAAATTAAGGAGCTAAGGCAAGCCTACCACAAAGCCAGAGAAGCAAACGGAAGGTCCGGGGCTGAGCCGCAAACATGCCGCTTCTACGCGGAACTGCATGCCATTCTAGGGGGTGCAGCCACCACTACCCCAACCGTGTGCTATGAGTCCCTCACTGGAGAAAGACACAGGGAAGCGGGTTCGGCAGACGAGGAAGATGAGGATGGAGAGAACATAGATAGCTCACAGCAGCAAGGAAGCGGAGAAACCGGTTTCCCCAACAGCCAGGATATGTTTATCACCCTGGACCTGGAACCAGTAACCCCCGAACTCACCCAAGACCCTGTGGGCACACAGGGGACCTCTGGTGAGTGTACCTTTGTAAATATTACACATGGTTTAAAAGCAAGCGTGTTTAATGATTAATGATTAATTTGCCCTGGCAATCGCGGCCAGTACAGCTACTGGAAAAGTCTGTTAACGTGTATGGGGATGGAGCGGAAATCCTCCAGGGACATCTCCAGAAAGCTCTCCTTCATGTACTCCCAAAGCCTTTGCAAAAGGTTTCTGGGGAGGGCTGCCTTATCCCGTCCGCCACGGTAGGACACTTTACCACGCCAGGCCAGTAGCACGTAGTCTGGAATCATTGCATAACAAAGCATGGCAGCGTATGGTCCCGGTGTTTGCTGGCATGCAGACAACATCCATTCCTTATCGCTCTTTGTTATCCTCAGGAGAGTGATATCATTCACGGTCACCTGGTTGAAATGGGGCGATTTTATTAAGGGGACATTCAGAGGTGCCCCTTCCTGCTCTGCTGAACAGAAATATTCCCCGCTGTTAACCACGCGGTGGGGGGGAGGGGTGAAGTGACCATCCCAGAGAATTGGGTGTGTGGGGGAGGGGAGTTAGTTGGGTTTGTGCTGCATGTTAAACCTGAAACCGCAGCCCCTCCTTTTACATTGCAAACCCATTTTAAATGGCCAACCCAACGGGTGCTTGGTATGGTTAATGAGAGCAGTACTGTTTTAAACCATCCCCACTTGTTAACAAGGTTAAAAAAGCCAAAAGACTGTGTCTTACCATGGCTGCCTGCAAGCTAAAATCTGTGGCCTGGCACTGCGTGAGTGTTCTCTCACACCAAACCTGCAGGCTCTCAATAGAAGAGGAAAAATGCGACCTTGTAACGAAAGCACATGTGCTGTGTGATGTGAACAGCAAAATCTAACGTGAAAGACTGTACCCATTGTTCTCTAAAATGTATCTTTTTTAACCACCTCTCCCTTCTCCTCCACCAGCTGCAAATGTTTCACCTTCACAGAGGCGAGTGAATATTCGAAAACAGAAGCGAAGGACGCGTGACGAAATGTTCACTGAACTACAGACTGCCTCCCACGCTGACAGAGCACAGCAGAATGCGTGGAGGCAGTCAATGACTGATTTTAGAAAAGCCCAATATGAGCGAGAGGAGAGGTGGCGGGCTGAAGAGCAGAGTTTGCGTGCTGAAACGCGGGCTGAAGAGGAGAAGTGGCGTCAGCTTGTAAACAGAAAGCAAGAGTCGATGCTCCGGCTGCTGGAGCATCAAACTGATATGCTCCTGCGTATGGTTGAGCTGCAGGAAAGGCAGCAGGAGCAGAGACCGCCGCTACAGCCCCTCTGTAACCAACAGCCCTCCTCCCCAAGTCCCATTGCCTCCTCACCCAGACGCCCAAGAACACGGTGGGGGGGGCCTCCGGCCACCCAGTCACTCCAGCCTAGATGATTTCCAGAGCAATAAGTTTTAAAGTTTTAAAGTGCAGTGTGTCCTTTTCCTTCCCTCCTCCCGCACCCATCCCGGGCTACCTTTGCAATTATCCCCCTAGTTGCGTGCTGAATTAATAAAGAATGCATGAATGTGAAGTAACAATGACTTTATTGCCTCTGCAAGTGGTGCTTGAAGAGGGGAGGGTAGGGGAGGGTGGGGTGCTTGGTTTACAGGGTAGTAGAGTTAACCGGGTGGGTGGGGGGTTGGAGATTTCATCAAGGAGAAACAAACAGAAGTTTCACACCGTAGCCTGGCCAGTCACAAAACTAGTTTTCAAAGCTTCTCTGATGCGCACCGCGCCCTGCTGTGCTGCTCTAACCGACCTGGTGTCTGGCTGCGCGTAATCAGCGGCCAGGCGATTTGCCTCTACCTCCCACCCCGCCATAAATGTCTCCCCCTTACTCTCACAGATATTGTGGAGCGCACAGCAAGCAGCAATAACAATGGGGATATTCTTTTCGCTAAGGTCTGAGAGAGTCAGTAAGCTGCGCCAGCGCGCTTTTAAACGCCCAAATGCACATTCCACCACCATTCGGCACTTGCTCAGCCTGTAGTTGAACAGGTCCTGACTCCTGTCCAGGCTGCCTGTGTACGGCTTCATGAGCCATGGCATTAAGGGGTAGGCTGGGTCCCCAAGGATCACGATAGGCATTTCAACATCCCCAATGGTTATTTTCTGGTCCGGGAAGAAAGTCCCTTCCTCCAGCTTTCGAAACAGAACAGAGTGCCTGAAGACGCGAGCATCATGTACCCTTCCCGGCCAGCCCACGTTGATGTCGGTGAAACGTCCCTTGTGATCCACCAGGGCTTGCAGCTGCATTGAAAAGTACCCCTTGCGGTTTATGTACTCAGTGGCTTGGTGCGCCGGTGCCAAGATAGGGATATGGGTTCCGTCTATCGCCCCACCACAGTTTGGGAATCCCATTGCAGCAAAGCCATCCACTATGTCCTGCACGTTTCCCAGAGTCACTACCCTTGATATCACCAGGTCTCTCATTGCCCTGGCAACTTGGATCACAGCAGCCCCCACAGTAGGTTTGCCCACTCCAAATTGATTCCCGACTGACCGGTAGCTGTCTGGCGTTGCAAGCTTCCACAGGGCTATCGCCACTCGCTTCTCAACTGTGAGGGCTGCTCTCATCCTGGTATTCTGGCGCTTCAGGGCAGGGGAAAGCAAGTCACAAAGTTCCATGAAAGTGCCCTTACGCATGCGAAAGTTTCGCAGCCACTGGGTATCGTCCCAGACCTGCAACACGATGCGGTCCCACCAGTCTGTGCTTGTTTCCCGGGCCCAGAATCGGCGTTCCATGGCATGAACCTGCTCCAGGAACACCATGATTTCCACATTGCTGGGGCCTGTGCCTTGTGAGAGGTCTAGGTCCATGTCAATTTCCTTATCACTCTCGTCGCCGCGCTGCAATCGCCTCCTCCTCAGCTGGTCCTGGTTTTGCTTTGGCATGTCCAGGCTCTGCATATACTCCAGGACAATGCGCGTGGTGTTCATAGTGCTCATAATTGCCGCGGTGATCTGAGCGGGATCCATGATCCCAGTGATAGCTATGGCGTCTGGTCTGAAAAAAGGCGCGAAACTAGTATCTAAAGACCAGGGGAGGGAGGGAGGGGCGAGTGACGACATGGCGTACAGGTACAGGGAATTAAAATCAAGAAAGGTGGCTGTGCATCAGGGAGAAATACAAACAACTGTCACACAGAATGCACCCCCCCCCCCCCCCCCGAGATTGAACTCCTAAGCCTGGGTTTAGCGGGCCGTTGATTTGACGGAGGGAGGGGGGAAGGAAATTAATACAGAACAAATCTATTTTTTACATCTTAAGACGACAGTGCAGCATGACTGATAGCCCTCGGCATTTTCTGGGTGCTTGGCAGCAAATACTGGGCGCTTACCAGTATGATGATGATGGATACCGATCATAATATACTATTTATTGCCAAAAGGCAAGGGGTTGCTGCTGTGTAGCAATGTAGCCCCACGTGTGCCAGCCATATGTCTGCCAGCACCCAGATCGCCCTCGGCCTCTTCTGGGTGCTCAGCAGACAATACTTGGCAGAAAATAATATACTATGACTGATATCCATGATTGTCCGACGAGGACGGTTACCAGTCGTAATAAACCATCTACTGCCAAAAGGCAAGGGGCTGGTGCAATGCAGCCCTACGGCTGCCAGCCCCACAGCTACCAGCATCCCGAGCGCCGATGAAGGCTACCACTCATGCTGCACCGTCTACCGCCAAAAGGCAGTTAGCTGCTGCTGCGTAGCAATGCAGTCCCACGTCTGCCGGCACCCGGAAGACATATGGTGACGGTGAGCTGAGCGGGCTCCATGCTTGGCGTGGTATGTTGTCTGCACAGGTAACCCAGGTAAAAAGGCGCGAATCTATTGTCTGCCGTTGCTGTGACGGAGGGGGAGGGGCCTGATGCAATGTACCCAGAACCCCCCGCGGCACTGTTTTGCATCATTCGGGCATTGCGATCTCAACCCATAATTCCAATGGGCGCCGGAGACTGCGGGAACTGTGGGATAGGTACCCATAGTGCAATGCGCCGGAGGTCGACGCTAGTCTCGGTACTGTGGACGCGGTCCGCCGACTTCATGCACTTAGAGCATTTTATGTGGGGACACACACAATCGGCTGCATACAACCGGTTTCTATAAAACCGGCTTCTATAAATTCGACCTAATTTTGTAGTGTAGACATAGCCCCAGAAATCTATTTCCCTCCCTACTCAGGTGAAGTCCATCCCAAGAGAACAGTCCTCTGTCCATGAATGCCTACCAATGGCCATACATCCCAAAGCCCTCCTTATAGCACCACTGCCTGAGCCATCTGTTGATTGTCAATCTTGTCACACCTTTGTTGCCCTTCTCTAGGAACAGGCAGAATCCCACTGAAGATCACCTGAGCCTCGATTTCCTTAAGCGTCTTCCTCAGCCTGGCATAGTCTCCCTTGATACGTTCCAGCGAGAATCTAGCTGCATCATTTGTTCCCACATGAAGGACAATCAGCGGATTCTTTCCCGCTCCCGTTAGGATCCTCTTCAGCCTCAGGTCCACATCCCGTATCTTAGCTACCGGCAGACAGCACACCCTTCTGTTCTCTGGATCAGCTCTGGTTACAGGCCTGTCTATTCTTCTCAGTAAGGAGTCTCCAATCCGTAGACCTGCCTTTTCCTGGTAACGGTGTGATTCTCCGGTCTTATCCCCTGTTCCCTCTGGCTACAAGTCCTCTCAATTCCTGTTCACCCTTGCAATCCTCCGCAACCCATCCCATATCCTCCTGGGGCTCATGTTTGGTGGGGTTATCTCCATTGACTCTTCCCCTCCTCTTATAGGACTAGCTGCTCTTCTCTTCTTCCTTGCCCTCTCATTTCTATTTTCCTCAGTAAGATTTTACTTCCAATTTTTAAAGAACACCTTTTTGCCCCAATTCTTTTACTCTACTGTTTAGTCATGGTGGCCTTTTTTTGACCCTCTTACTGTTGTTTTTTTTATTATTATTTTGGGGTATACATTTAATTTGAGCCTCTATTGTGGTGTTTTTTAAAAGTTTCCATGCAACTTGCAGGCATTTCACTCTTGTGACTGTTCCTTTTAATCTCCATTTAATGACCTTCCTCATTTTTGTGTAGTTCCCCTTTTTGAAGTTAAATAATACTTTGGTAGCCTTCTCTGGTATTTTCTCCCCCACAAGGATGTTAAATTTAATTACATTATGGTCGCAAGTACTGAGCAGTTCAGCTACATTCAGCTCTTGGATCAGATCGTGTGCGCCACTCAGGACTAAATCAAGAATTGCTTCCCCCTCTTGTGGGTTTCAGGACTAACTGCTTCAAGAAGCAGTCATTAATGGTATCCAGAAATGTTATCTCTGCATCCATTGTGCGGTGGCATGTACCCAGTCAATACGATGATAGTTGAAATCCCCATTATTGTGTTTTCCATTTTTGTAACCTCTCCATTCTCCCTGAGCATTTCACAATTACCATCACCATCCTGGTCAGTAGTATATTTCTACTGCTATACTCTTATTATTAAAGCATGGAATTTCTATCCATAGAGATTCTATGGTATAATTTGGGTCATTTAAGATTTTTACTATATTTGACTATGCTTTCTTTCACATATAGTCCTATTCCCCCACCTGCACAACCTATTCTGTCATTCCTATATATTTTATACCCCGGTATTACCACATCGCATTGATATCATCGTTCCACCAAGTTTCTGTGGTGCCTGTTATATCAATAGCCTCATTTAACACCAGGCACTCAAGTTCACCTATCTTAGTATTTGGACTTCTAGCAGTTGTATAATGAGCACTTACAAAATTTGTCTATATTTAGTTGTCTGCTTTCATGTGATCTAATTGAATAGGACTCTCTCTCTTCAACTCCTACCTGTACACTTTATCAACTTCTATCCTCTCCTCTTTACTAGGATATAGAGTTGCCCCATTTTACAGAAAGTGTAGCTAGGCACACAGCACTAGCAGATTCTTTCTCAGAGGCAGTGTGATAAAATGAATGAGCTTGGGTTTGCCATATTAAAGATGTGGATTCCATTCCCAGCTGCCAGAGTGACCTTCTGTAGCTTCTTAGTGGAGTATGATGCCTTGTTCAATAATAGTTCTGTGCCCTTCACAACCCTGTACACCAGTTGATATAAGAGATGAGTACAGAACACATTTATACTGGATCTATTCCAGTGCACCTTCCCCTCCTAAGCCAAAAGGTATTTTGATGGGGATGGGTAGAAAGTGGCAAAAGCAACAGTGGAAGACAACATATTCATTTTGCCTGTGTCCCATCTGGAGATTTGGTTCTGTATATAGGTGCAACCACAGGGGGGAAAAAAGCCTGCAAGGCAGGGGGAAGAGATGACCAGGAGGGAGAATGTGGTTCAACAAAAGACAAAAATGAGGAGAAACGAAGAGGAAGGCTAGGCAGACACGGCTAGCCTAAGCAAATTTCTCTTCCCACCCTTCCAGCCCATTTTATACCACTCCTTTAAACAAATATAAATGTTATTTAGGGTATTTTGCATCACCAAGGAGAAACAAAGTAAAAATGTTTAAAAGTGGGGGACAGAACACGTTTCCCACTCTGTCCATCCTTCCCAGCAGCTGTGCCTATGGTTCTGTGTTGCCTTAGCCCGGCACAGGGAGAGTGGAGAAGCATGCTCGGCGCAGATAGAATGTTCTGAAATTTTAGCAGTAAGACTGTCATAAACGTGGAGTAACACAACTTTCACAACATGTTAATCAACAACTTAAAACTGCCAAATCTGAACAGACTTCATGAAGAAAACACAAAACACCTCTGACCACAGGACCATCTCCTTGACAAATTTCACATTCCTCATACAAATCTCGGAGCATTAGAAATCTTAAAGGTTGGAAAGATTTTGATAATGGGAACTCCTAGACAACATTACGGAAGTGTCACTATTGCTCCTCTTATAATAGTGGCTTTGTATTTTCAATATTATTTTACATCCCATTCCTTATACATCCTAACATCTTGTTTTCCTTTTGATCACTATTGAAGAGTTATTCATTGATTGTCCACAACACCAACAACAACTTTTTCCCAAACTGTTACAGCTAATTCAGAACCCACTAAGGTGTAGCAGTAGTTCAAATTATTTTGATGTGCATTACTTCACATTTGTCAACACTGAATTTCATCCTCTCACCAAATTTTTTTGTTTTTTAAGTCCTGTCTTCTTCAGTCTTGACTAACCTAAATAACTGTGCATTGTTGAAATTTTATTTCCTGACCACTCACTTCTTCCAGATACCTTTTCATTTTGGTGTTTACACTCATATTTGAAGCAGACACACCTTAGTCACCTTTTAACTAAGCTACAGATATTCAACTATTTTAATCGCAATATAAATCAATCCTTCCAACTCCATGACTACTCATATTATGCTTCTCTGAAATTCCCTTTCAGTTTGTTTGCTTGCTTGGCTATCTAGGCTGAGTTCAGAACCCAACCTGCAGAGAGATATTGATGTGTTACCCTCACAGCTTCCCCTAAACTTAAGTAATCAACTTACAAAGCCCACACAAAATTAAATGAAGTCAATTCTCTTTAACCCAGCAATCCTGGAGGTAGTTAACCTTGTATTAGTTCATTATTGTCTCTTGGAGAGAACCCCCTCATACAGTAAGGCTGGGTTGCCAAAGCATGACCCCAAGGCTCTAAAACAGAGTTGCTCCCCTCATTCTGCAGAGGGAGAACAAAGCTTATCCAACTGCCAATCAACAATTTCTATTTGATGATCAAGTACCCATGAGCGATGCATTTATATGCAATATTAATTTAGATTAGGTGTCCTGATCCTGGCATATGTGCACTACATTGTCACAAAGGTTAGCCACCCCTACATTACAATCTCCTTGTCAGATCCCCTCCCCAGCCCACACGCCAACCTTGACCTCATCCTCACCCAGGTTTCCATGCTCAATGGTCAGTACCACTTCATCCATCACCAAGGCCCGAAAGTCTAGTTCCTCTTCACAGCACTTGGCCTTGAGCGCCCTCAGGATCTCCTGTTGAGGATAGTCTTCCCTGATACGACGATCTGTTAAGAACCACAGCCTGGGAGCAACTGAGCTGCACATCTTGTTTGACTAGTCTTGCAACCTCTGGGATCTCCTTTTAATGGAACTCTAGATAAAGGAGAAGATAAGAAATCATAGTAGAAACGTTTCTGTCCACATGCTTCCCACCACCCCTCAAACCTCTTCCCTGTACACACAGCTCTGTCCTTGGTTCAGAGGGGAGGGAAAAAAAATGTATCTATATAGCATTTCCTATCCAAAGATCTCAAGGATGCAATTAATGTCTTATAAACATTAATTAAGCTTCACATCTCCCTTGTGAGGACATTCAGTATTATCCCAATTTATTGATGGAAAAACTGAAGCATACAGAGATGAAGTAACGTGCCCAAGGCAATACACTGAGCCTGTGTCAGAATCAGGACTCAGGTCTGAGTCCCAGTTCTGTTCCTTAGTCACAAGGCCATCCTTCCTCATACACAGAAAATATCAGTGGATTCCAACCCACTCCCACAAGTGCTGCAAAGTACTGAATTTGAACATTGTTGGTGGAGATGATCCTGCCAGGTGACCAGTGAGGCCGTATGGATTTGCATTGTTTTTGCTCCCCATGCTTTGGCTATATAGAGGACATCAGTCTCTAGTGACCTTTTACCACCTGCCAACATCATTAAAAACTGTAAAGCAATCAAGAAAGACTGATATGCAGACTGAAAAATCCACTGCACTGGTGTGTAAGAAACCTTCCTTGATGAATATGAGGAAGCATGAGGTAAGCAGCAGAATTCACGAAAACCTAGACTTTCATTTGTTTAAATATGAAGTTTCCTGTTCTCAGGGTTGCCAAAAAAAAGGAAAGAAAACTCTTCTGAATATGACCTGAAACAGGTACTATCTACCCATGGACTTGCCTATGCTGAGATTTTCCCTGGAAACAGCCATCAGTGGCCGTAACTGGTAGACACTCAAAGTGTAGACAGGCAAAGCTGCTACTCAAGGCTTTCCCAAGCAGCAGCAGGATGAAATTAAAACTGGCCATTTTCACCTTCTATTTGGAACCCAGTGGGACAGCAAGGAAACTGTCAAGAACCATATCAACATCACACTACTGCTATTGCTTTGGAAACCTAAGCTCAGCAGCACCGTCAAGGACCAGAGCTCTTTATGCAGGAGAAAGGACAAAACCAACTGCTGGGGGAGGGGAAGTAAGAGAGCAGACCTGCCCCCTGTGGCAGACAAGAAGTTCTTGCAGAAGTGTGAGAGGGAGCACCTTCTCCTTCCAGCAGTAAAAAGGTGTTTGGAGTGAAGGGGGCAGGATTCAAGTTTTATACCCCTCGTAGATAGAAGTTACAATACAAAAGTCCCAAAGCAGTGTCCGCAGCACCCCAGTAACAATAATTTCTCCTTCCAAGCACCAAAAGGTGCAAGGGGCAGGGGAAGTCTGGGCTTATGCCTGGGCCTCACTGGCTCGCAATTCCCCAACCCTGCCCTACTTCATCTTTCATATTAGCCTCTGGGAAGTAGGTTAAGGTTTCCTTCTATGGCTAGCAGGTTACTGAAGCTTTGCTGGCTATGTACTTAACTACATATCCTCTTCCAGTGCTTATTCAGAAATAGCAGAACATAAGAACAAAGGAAAAGCCAAGTTCAGAAGGTTTCTAGTCAATTTATCCTCCTTTCTGCTCCCTACAAACATGTCCTTACTATGGACAGACAGAAACTGACCACTTACTGTCTCTCTCCTCAAAAGCATGCTATGTCCATTAGAAATGCAAACCCATCTCATTTTAAATCCAGCCATAGAGCATTAAGTGTGTAAAGAATACAACAGACAAATGTTTGGATTTTAAAGACCATGTCAACAAGAAGCCATTACAGATCTTCAGCATGTGTTTCAAGGGACTTGTCTACACAGGGAAGTTAGTGCACACTAAGCTAGAGTGTGAATTTAAAGCGCACTTGTTACTCCCACACTAATTCCCCATATGGACACACTTACTCCACACTAAGTGTGCTCCCAGGCAGTTTAGCTTAGTACACTTCCAAAGTGCATTAAGCTAACATGCACAAAGACACTCCATGCAGTGAGAGTGTCCACGTAGTAAGTTAGTACAGAGTATCTAACATGCACCAGCTACTTCACTCTTTTTCCCTACGTCTCATCCCCTTGCCCCAGTATCAAAACCAGTGTCAAGTACTCTCACCTGTGCTTGTTTCCTACTCCTTCTTGCCAACAATGTGCACCTCAGTTCCTCTGCCAAGTTTCTCAAATCTCTTCTTCCCAACCTAACACCCCTTCCACCCTTGAAAGCTGCAGACACTCAGCCATCTCTTTCCTGATTATTTCAGCTCTTCCTTTCTCAAGAAGGCTGAGGCTGGCAGAGAAAAAAAAACCCTGAAGAATCTCTCATGCGGAGCTGCAGCATGAACAGGAAGGAGAAAAGCCATCTAGATACTGTCACTTATATATTAAGATGATATACACATCAGAAATGTCTTAGAGAGATATAGTTTGCAGTATTGTTTAAAAATATAGATCAGCCTTGCTAGAAACAATAATTTCTCCTTCTACAGTATCTTTCATCTGAAGATCTCAAAGTGGTTTATAAAATTTATAAACATTAAGACTCACATCCTTGTAAGGCAGGCAGGACATAGCCCCACTTTACTGACTGGGACATAGAAGTTAAGTGGCTTGCCTAAGGCCAGAAAGCAATTCACCAGCAGAGATGGGAAACAGAACTTACAAATCCTAGCTCCCAGTCCTCTGCTCTGCTAGCACTATACCACATGATTACCACCTCTTTCACATCCTAAGTAGGCCAGGCAGGGGTGTAACGATATCTTATCACCATTACTTCAGCATTCTGATCAGAAAGACAGTCTGGACTATTCAGCTTCAAGCTCTCATTAGAACTCTTCACTCAGTCAAAATTAGTTATTAGGGACACACTGAAAATATTACCATTTGTTCTATTAACGCCAGCATCTCAAGGGTCCTGCCCATATTCTCAAAAATATTCTTTCTGAGGAAAATGTGCCTCTCAGAGCTTGTCTACATTTAAAAGGCTGCAGCATCACTGATGCAGTTGTGCTGCACCAATGCAGCTTCACTGCTGCACTGATTCAGTGAAGAAGCTACCTACACCAATGGGAGAGCTTCTCCCATCAGTGTAGGAAATCCACCTCACAGAGAGGCAGCAGCTATGTAGAGGGTAGAAGCCATCTCATCAATATAGCATTGTCTATACCAGGAACTAGGTCACTATAATTGCATATAACTGTGAAAAATCCACTCCCCTGAGCAATACAGTTATACTGACATAAGTTACTAGTGTAAACCAAGCCTCAGACAGCAACATGCAGCATCAGCTTCTAAGTAGGATATGCTTTCCAGAATTCCTCCCCGGAAACTAACTCCACCCCCCTGGATCTAACAGACACACAGCCTGAGACAATGCTGGGTGTGTGTTAAACATTTTTGCAGTGTCTATGGGAGTACCAAATCCAAAATATGCATGCATAGGGGAAACAGAAGATGGTTAAACATCTTCAGAGATTAGAAGTGGCTGAAAAGCCTTTGCACTAAAAGCCACAATGGCCAAACTGGGAACAATCTCTCAGCAGGTGCTCAACCCACTTACCTGATCAAAAGTGACAACAAAAAACCCATCAAGGACAACAGCTAACTGAATGTCAGTTAGACTACCCCTGCAATCACAGACTGCATCTGCTTCAGACATTAAATCAGTCACAAACCCTCCAGTGATTTGATTATGGATGGAAAGGAAGTGCCATCTCAACTTTTAGCTCTAGTACTCCACACCAGCTCCTTTTCCTCTTCATTTGCAGTCTTCCTCAGAGTACATCTCTAAACTGGAATAAAAGCCATGAGGCTGTATCGCAGGTGTTTAATTGTTGTGTAAACATACCCTGGTTGTCATCTTGTTCCCTGCAACAATCTAGTGGAACACACCTATTCTGCCTCAAATCATATAAGGTTTTATTCACTAAGCATGAAGGGAAAGTAGGCAGATCAGACTGGCTGTCTTTAGGTCCTAGAAACCTGAAGTCCTCTGTTTACACTCAGAACAGGTACGGCAAAAGCTTCCTAGCCCCACCAATACACCCTTGCCCTGCACATAAGGAAGTACTTCCAGGAGCAAGAGGGGAGTTCAATCTCCATGGACCACTCATTCCTTGTCTCCAGACTAGTGATAGCCAACAAAAGGGACAATTGTGGTATTCTATTTTTTTTTTTTTATGTGAAGAGTTTTCCTTTAGAAGATGAGAATCCAACAACTCATTTTATATTGTGCAAACTGAACTGTCAAAATAGTAACTCCTTTAGGTATTACTGACAAATGGCTGAATTAGAATTGATCATCTAAGTGAAGAAGTAAACTGTTCCATAGCCCTTTTCCTCAAAGTGCCATTGTCACAAGAGCTGCTGCATTAAAAAAAAAAAAAAAAACAACAACCACAATTTCTTCCCTGCAAGAATGCTGAATGAAATTCCAGATGTTTCACAACATTAGGACTCAATGTCATTTAGCCTCAATTATCTGGCTTGTGATCTGCGGTTATGGTATATTCCTACTGTCTACAGAATGGTCTGGGGCACAAGATATTGGAGAAGATCTCTCACATTAACTCTTTTCTAGTCTTTGGGTTAGATCCTGGTCTCAGTTACATCACGATGTATCCAAAGCAACTCCAGAGCTAATAACTGGAGAGCAGAATCTAATTTTTAATAGATCTCCAGGTCTGTTTGATCCCTGCCAGTTCAGATTTGAGGGATTTAATGTTAATCAATAACGGGGGGGGGAAATCTGATCATGCCAAGGAGGAGGTAATCAGGAAAAAAAAACCACCCACCCACCGTCCTTTACTATGTACAGCATTGCACTCTTGTTTATGATTTCTAACAAAGCACCTATGCTCTCTTTGGCACATTATTGGGGAGAGGAAGGGTATTTTACTTTCCACAAAATCATCATGAATTAGTTGATGCTGGACTATACTTTAAACAGAACAAGTGCCTGTTCCATGATGGCAATTTCTGCAACCCTATTTCGGAGGCCACACCTTAAGACAGTGGAATCAATAGCTACAAGACTAGCAAAGGACCTTTGAGAGATTGTCATAAATAGCAGTAAGGAAGATCGTTAGCCCATAGTTGATCAGAATTATTATGGCTCTGTCAGGGGATAAGATTGGGTGGGAAAGACTCTGACTGAATTTTACAGTTATTGTGCAAGGGGAGCAGAGTGGTATTTGACCAAATTATGGAACCAGAACTGCTCCTTATGTCATGCTGAAAAGAGAACACTATCAAAAACAATTTTAAATTGAAGTACAAAACGCAGCTAATTCTACCTTCTGTGCATAGATACCAAGGCAATCAGCGCTTAAGAAAAAAATTACAGAAATAGTTATGTATCAAGAGTATATCCAATAAGAGAGATATACACAGATAAGGACTTATTAAAAAGAAAGCTTTTGACCATTTATTACTTAAAAATAAAATTTAAAAAATGCAACCCTCTCTCCTGTCACTACAGCTAAACAGGCATGCCCAGAGACAACCACAAGTAGTAGAGTCCCTTTATTACAAAAATAAGAATTGGTTGCAGTTTTTATAAGAACGTCATGTACAAACATGACTGCTACAAGGGCTTTAGAGAGAACAAAAGACTACAAAAACAATGGAATCAGAAAAAAAAAAATAAAGGCCATGGTATCCTGAACAGCAGCAGTGCAATCTGTCCATCACTCCTGCATGTCATCTGCCTTCCTCATATACACATTATACAATTTAAACGCAGGCAGGTGAATCCAAAGTACACCTCTTTGAAAGCATAAGCACTGTATTCACACACCCCTCTTCCCCATCCCCTTTGGATATTTGCAGAGACCACTGCAGTCAAGGGAGGAAGGAATATATTAAGCATATTGGTAAACAGACTGCAGCAGGATAAAAAATAAAATCATCTTCCTTCTGCACCCTCTCCCCCCAATTCCTTCCCAGTATGCCCTCTCCTGCAGATAGGCAAATACTCAATTGGATCCTCTGACTGAATCCCATACTACTTTTATCTGCTCAATCTCTTCCCTTCAACTGAGTAATCTTAAAGATACCAGCAGCCCTTCTCCACAATCCCCCTCAGACACATACATCCCCGCCCCCTTTCTTTCCTCATCTCTCCAGGCTTGCAAGTAGGTGATAACATTCTTCACCCATACACCCCAGTTTCTGATCTCCAGTGAGGAATCCATTCCCTTGCCTCCCTGCCTTACAAAGCTGATATTGGTCAACATTAACTCCCCCCACCACTTGATCTGTAAACATGTTACATCCATCTCCTTTCTCTCATAGATTCAGCTATTACACTCCTCTCTAGTGTGCACATAATGTATAAATTCCCCATTGCTTTCTCTGAGGCCAGCATGCCTCTGTCCTTATTCTCCCCCCCCCCCCCAGAGTGGGTGTGTGATATAAACCCCCCTTTCCTGATCCATGTACATAGCCACTTCTCTCAGATCCCTTCCCCCACCCTGCTCTCAATCTCTGTGCATGCCTCTCTTGTAGCAGTGGGGGAGGGGAAAAAAGCATTGAATGAATGAATGAATGAATGTGGTATGACTTACCAGAGGTTTGGGGAGCAAGGGGTAAGAGATGAAGGGATGTCAAAGATGGGTGCTTCTTTCAGTGCCCCCAGTAACTGGAGCTTCAGTCCTGGCTCTCTCAGTGAGGTGAAGGCTTGCTGGTACCCTTCTTTCCTTGGTGCCCCCTGAGAAGAGGGTGCTAATGAAGTCCTTTCAGGGCCTCTCTGATCTGCACTCCAAGGGAGAGAGCAGTGTCCTGCTGGAGCCCCCAAGGCCAGGAAAGGAGCGATGAGGATTATGTTCTCCTGGTACTACAATGGGTGATGCCTGGCTTGTGCCCCCAGGGACCAAGGTGTGTTGGGGAAGGGGGTGGGGGATATTAAAAGTGATTCCCAGCTCCTCCCCCCCCTCGGGGGAGAGGAGGGTGGGGAAGAGAAGTGAGGATATTGATGTAGAGCTGTGGCAGCCTGCGCAAAATAGATTCAATCCAATAAGCCCCTCGCGTCTCTGCTTCCTCAAAACTGAACCCCTAACTGTCTGAGTCTGGAATCACCAACACCTACGGAAAGAAAGACATATTAGACATTAAAAAACCCAACCTATTAAACAGGGAATGAGATTGCAACCTGGAGAAAAGAGAATGAGACACACAAGACACTAAGAAAAAGCAGAACAAAAATCAGATGGATATAATTTTGGGGGGACTGTAAGTAAAACAAAATAATTTACATAAAATATATGAAATTAGAAGTCTTAAAAGGAAAAAGTCTTAAAAGAGGTTACACTTGGGCAATTGTGTGTTTAATACAGATGAGTCAATATCTATATCTTAATATAGGCAGAAAATTCTATGCTTTAAAAGAATAAAATTTTATTCTACACACTTTAAATATCACATTGTAAACGCAATCAAGACAAAAATGAGATTAACAGAACCATGTTTAAGGTCAGAAGCATGCTCATGTGAATGAAATCACAGCCCCCTAAAGCCCAGTGGTTTCTAAACAGAAGCAAATAACCAACAGATAAAGTCCATTTCTAAAAGGTGTTTGCTTCCATGATGTAATACATTTAATTATTATAAAATTAATGATTGTACAGCACTTTCATCGTCCTTGGCACTATATGTCATAAGTGCCTGATCACAGAAGTTAACAATATACAATTATCCTTTTAAAAATCAAAAAGGCAACAAAAGAGAAAAAGAAACCCAGTTAAAAGGGTTTTGTTAGGAGTATGTGATACAATGCAAACATATTAAAACCATACAAAAACACCCCCAATTTTTGCATATATTTATGTACAAAAAGGTTTTAATATCTGTTTACACGTTGGTGCATGTGAATATACACAGATGCCTGCAAGCACGAGTGTGTAAATGCAGATATTAACGTACACAAATAAATACCACGCAGATACAGAATTATCACAGCAGACATGAGTCTGGGGTGGAGGACACAGCACGATTTCAAATTCAAACCAGAAGAAACGTGTTTTTTTAAAGACACAAACCTGGCCGCTGCTTCTGTCCTCCCGGGCAGGATTGTGTGTGATGGTTGGAAAGTTGGGGATGGAGGCTTTAAAATTCTCCCCTTCTCCGCCAGGGACAGTGTAAAATATACATATGGGACCCAACTAAACCAGTGGAAACCAGGGGGGGATGGAGAGACAAGAGGGATAATCCCGAGAAAATGGGCCACTAATTAACCCACCCCCAGAAAAGGAGGCTCCCGACCATGCCCCCAGTAATAGCTATCCACGGCAGCCCCCCAAATTATTCATGCTAATTAGGGCAGCTAATCAACCCTCCCAAACGTCCCCCATCTGGTAAGCAGTTGAGCTCCCCGCCACACACGCCCCGGCCTTCACACCCGCTGAAACAGGCTGAAACTAATAACCGCCCCCCCAGGTCCCCACCGGCCCAGCCCGCACTCCAGGCTGGGGGGCGGCGCGGGGGCCGGGCTGCTGGAGGGGGCCCAGTGGAGACTCGCCCCCCCCCCCGCGAGCAGGAGTCGCTCAGCGACGCTGGATGAGGGGGTGACGGTCGCCCCTTCCCTCGGCCCCCCTCCCCTGTCTCCCGCCCCCTCTGACGGGGAGAGGAGGCAGCCCGGACTCGGCTGTTCCCTGCTGCGCCCCCCCTCCCCTTGCTGCGGATGCTCCACTCGCAGAGCCGCCGCCGCCGCCTCCTGCGCTTGCTGCTGCCCGACTGAGCCAGCCCACAGGGAGTGCGCGAGGCCCCGAACGCTAACATACGAAAGGGGTGGCCGCCGGGCGAGCACGCGCACTGGGCAGAATCCCCCTCGGCGCAGCAGCGGCTTTGCTGCTGCCTCAGGTTGCGCGAGACGCGCAGAGGGGCCCGCCCCCCTCCGCCCCCCCGCGCTGCCTCAAACAGCCCACGCGCCAAACTGCGCCAGGGCAGCAGAGCCGGGGGCGGGAATAACCGTCACTCTGTGCCGTGCCCACTCCTGCCCCTCCCCTCTCCTCTCACCAGCTGCAAACCCAAAGGTAGCCGGGCTCCATGGTATTCATGGTCACCCCGCTTGTCTGTCACAGGCCTGTTCTTAGTGTGAGGCGCCAGGCTAAGTGCGTGTGACATGCTACCCTGCACGCCCTGCGCATGTGGGACACATCTGACCCAACTCAACAGAGACATATGGCTAAAGTGCGTGTGACACTTTTGGCCCATGTGACACACTAATCCCACTGTCCTGAGTGTTGGGCACTCCCAGCCCACCACCCTGCATGGCCAACACAAGTGAGAGAGACCTATCCTGCTGCCCTGACATATGACACACACACTCACCTTTACCCGTACGTGAATGACGCACCCAATACACCTGCCACCACATACCACCATGTTTGACACAGCCATCACACAGACTGGGTGACATGAGTGTGACACACAGACCCCATCCCACCTCCCCCATGTGTCAGACAGTAATACTGTTGTGGGGGGAGGGATAGCTCAGTGGTTTGAGCATTGGCCTGCTAAAACCCAGCATTGTGAGCTCAATGCTTGAGGGGGCCATTTAGGGATCCAGGGCAAAAAAATAATCTGTCAGGGACAGTACTTGGTCCTGCTGTGAAGGCAGGGGACTGGACTCAATGACCTTTCAAGGTCCCTTCTAGTTCTATGAGATAGGTATATCTACATATAATATACAAAAAAAAAATGGTTCTGACACACCCAGCACAGCAGCCAACCCTTTGTCCACCAATATGTGTGACACACCTCTCATGCTTCCCCTCATACCCACACTTGTGATACACCTAATTGTCTACCCTATATATACAACACACCTAACATACTGACTGTCCTGACCCATATCCCCAAACATGAACACATCAGACACCCATTGCCGTCACATGACACACCTAATGCATCATCTGTTGTCCCATGCACTCCCACTCACACCAACCTATACTCCCAACATGCTGTCCCAGGCCCATCCATACAAATGTAACATCCCTCCCTTATACCTTTTATCCCATGTGTGATGCATCCAGTACATGAATGCTGCCCTCCATTCCCTCACATGTGTGACATGCCCAAAACATTAGCTGTCTCATGCTGCCTCACATCTGAAACATCCAATACACTGCACTGCATCACAATGAGTATATGATACAATTAACTGGCCACTCGTGTCTTAACATCTAACACACTATCAAAACCATGACACACACACCCATCCCACGGCCCCACATTCCCACAGAGATAACAATCCTAGCAATCTACCTCTGGACACCCTTGCATGTGACACATCCAGATGGCTGACCTTCATCACCACACATCTGATATGCCCAACTTACCGCCCATTGCTCTCATGTGTGACATTCCCAACCCACCAGCCTGCATGTGTAATACTCTCAACCTGTGCCTTCTAAGGTATGCCCAATCACTGCCTGGCTCCACCAAAGATGTGACACACATAACCTGCCATCTCTAGCATTCACAAATGTGACATACCTATCTCAATGCCTTGTCCCCAATGTGTGATACACCCAAACAGCCACACTACCATGCATGTAACATGCCCAACCTGCTTCTCTCCCCCTCCCAAGTATGTGATAGACCCATCTCAACCAAGTGCTCTGCTCTTCCACGTGAATGACTGATGCTGTCTATGTCCCCATGGATGAAAAACCCATTCCACATACCATCAGCACACATGACACGCCCAGAGCCAGTCCAGCTGTGAATCCTGCAGCCACAGGGATCGCCTGGATATGGGTGTGTCATGCATACTCCATACAAAAGACCTGATGTACTCTGTGGCACGATGGGCCCATTTTCTGCAGCAGCAACCCCCAAATTATCTGGCAGAAACCCCTAACTCTACTGCAATGCAAATTTATTTTACTACCATGTAATACCCTTTATTCCTAGCCCCTCTCCTTCTGCCCTGCCTCCCCCGGCCAGATGTATGGCTCACAGTTAAAAATACTCACTGATGTAAACATTGTTGATTATTTTCAACAGTGACTTTTTTGAGGATGTTTCTTTGCTGGGCTCTCCAAAGCAGCCTGGCTCCATTCCCCAGGCCTCAGCTCCCAGGCTGTTGTCCAAGCAATCTGGCTCAGAACCTCCTTCCAGATGTGTGACATAGAAGAGGGGAGCTTAGTTGACTTCAGTGGCCTATCTCCCTAATTGCCCAGGCCTCATCTGAAGCACTGTTCTCCAGACAGCCCAGGTTGCCTGCCTACACTTCCAGTTTCCCCTATTCCATGGCTGCAAATTGGATGCCAATTCTGTCTCCATGGCATCCTGCTGCCTTGCTCCATTTAGCAGTACAGGAAAGATGTCCTATATAATCCATTTAATTCACCGCTGTGGGGAAAGCTGAAGAGCAAGAGACAGCTGCAGGCAAGTCCCAGCAGGGTAGGGAGACAAACAATAACAAAAACAAAAATGCTGGGCACCTGGCTGGAACAAAATGGCAAATTATGTGACAACATTGCTGAATTCTGTTGCATCTTGGGAAAACAGAGTTAATGATTGCACTGAATCACTGTTCAAGGCATACAAGAATGCTCCAGATGCCATCCAAGCACTTTTTTGGGGAGCTGGAACAGCATTCGTGCTTCTGATAAATTTTAAGTAAACTAATGATTATTGGTTATTTATTTCCCTCTGTATTTTGCAGTATGCGTAGCCAGCACCTCTGTAATTAAATTGTGCATTCCGGCACTTCTTTTTGTAGGAATTGAGCGCTGCAATGAGTTCACACCTCTCAGAGCTATCATTTCAGGCTGTCTGCAATCTAAGGGCCTGTCAACACAGGGAAAAATAATTATAGCACTCTAGTTATACTGGTTATACAGTAGAACCTCAGAGTTACGAACACATCGGGAATGGAGGTTGTTCGTAACTCTGAAATGTTCGTAACTCTGAACAAAATGTTATGGCTGTTTTTTCAAAAGTTAACAACTGAAAATTGACTTAATACAGCTTTGAAACTTTACTACGTACAAGAAAAATGCTGCTTTTAACTATCTTGTTAAATCTTTATTTTAAACTTTCCCTTCATCTTTTTAATAGTTTACGTTTAACATAGTACTGTACTGTATTTCCTTTTCTTTTCTTTTCTTTTTGTCTCTGCTGCTGCCTCATTGTGTACTTCCGGTTCCAAATGAGATGTGTGGTTGACCGGTCAGTTTGTAACTCTGGTGTTTGTAACTCTGAGGTTCTACTGTATTGGTAGTGGTATAATTATACCGGTAAATTTCTCCATGTAGATAAGCCCTAAGGCAGGCCTCAGTACATCCGTTCGTGCTTGGTTCACATTTCTAAAGTTGTCTTTGCAATCCTAATGGCTAAAACCATATTTGTTTTAAAAATAAAAGCTGAGCTCCTGGAGCAAAATTTTGTGGCAAGGGATGAATTCCACAGTGGGGAAATCATGGAATATGTGGAGTTCTGCCCATATGTAGGTAGATTTGCTTATGGGGAGTATGAGAAGGAGGAAGGAGCTCTGAGTATTGGAAAGAATCTCAGCATGGTGAACACAAAGCTGCTGAGCTCCCTCTCAAGCCTGCTGGGATCCCCCAGCCTGGTCCTCTGACCTTAGGTGAGAGCCCAGGTCTGAGAGTTACTCCTGGACATCACCCACAAGCTGTGTTCTGATACTGAACTTGTGCCCTGCCCATCCTTCCACCACCTACCTGCCTGTCTCTCTGGAATGGGAGATGTAGCCTTAAGATGGAGGTCCTTATTACCTGTTGTTTGGCTGCTAGACTTGAGGTACATCACACATATTCCTTGATTGCTGGATTGACAACCTTGTTCTGGTGCTGGGGTGGGCTGAGGTAGCCTGTCCTCAGAAGAGTGTTTCACTATCTGGGAGCTAAGCCCCTGTCTGGAGACAGTCTTAAGGTCTTTCTGCTGTTTGTCAGGATGGTAGGCCAGGGGGTCCTTTCTGTCAATCTTGTTCCCTGGCACATGGCTAGGGCCCTATCAAATTCATGGCCATGAAAAACGTGTCACGGACCGTGAAATCTAGTCTTTTGTGTGCTTTTACCCTATACTATAAAGATTTCATGGGGGAGACCAGCTTTTCTCAGATTGGGAGTCCTGACCCAAAAGGGAGTTGCAGGGGGTTTGCAGTATCACCACCCTTATTTCTGCATTGCCTTCAGAGCTGGGTGGCCAGAGAGCAGCGGCTGTTGGCCAGGTGCCCATCTCTGAAGGCAGCACCCTGCCAACAGCAGCACAGAAGTAAATTGGCAATGCCATACCATGCCACCCTTACTTCTGCGCTGCTGCCTTCAGAGCTGGGAGGGCGGAGAGTGGCAGCTGCTTACTGAGGGCCCAGCTCTGCAGGCAGCAGCGAAGAAGTAAGGGTGGTAAAACCATACCATGACATCCTCTTCTGTGCTGCTGCTGATAGTGGCTCTGCCTTCAGCACTGGGCTCCCAGCCAGCAGCCACTACTGTCCAGATGACCAGCTCTGAAGGCAACACCGCTGTCAGCAGCAGTGCAGAAGTAAGGGTAGCAGTATCATACCCCCCCTACAATAATCTTGCAACCTTTCTCCCCCTCAGAACTCCTTTTTAGGTCAGGTTCCCTACAATTACAACACCGTGAAAGTTCAGATTTAAATAGCTGAAATCATGAAATTTACTATTTTTAAAATCCTATGACCGTGAAATTGACCAAAATGGACCCTGAATTTGGTAAGGCCCTACACATGGCAGTAGATGGAGAGACCCTGAAGATTTCAGTCCTTGTTGCTCCTGTGCTGTTGGGCAGATGAACTGGATGGGGGTGTTGTACATTCCCTCTTGAGGAAAACAAAGCTTTTTAGGCTAATGAAGGTGAGGTCTCTCTCAGCAACTACAGGCCTGGTCCTAAGTCAAAGAAATGGTGATGATTCAAACAGAAAGTTTGATGATAACCTTTGCCCTCTGTGCTAATGCACCAGAGAACAATGTCAGCTTTACCATCTGAGCAATCAATATAATATTATTAACTTTAATTGGACAAAAGCTAATTAATGAATAATGGACCCCACTGCACAGTGAGCATCATGGTCACCTTCCTTTTTGCTTTTTCCCTTGCTCAGCTTATGTTGAGAGCAAGACGTGGTGTAATGCCTGATATGTATAATGTAAGGACTGTTCCAGAACCTCTGTGTAGCTGAAATAAGATTTCATAGTTGCTTTCATGAAACATCTCTTGACACTAGGCTCACTAAAAATGCAAGACAGCACTTTGGTCTTGAAACACAGCTTAGTCCCAAATTTAGAGGGTGTGATTAGCATGTCAGAAGGCTAGAAGGCTTCATATATAAACTCTCGTGTGTGTGTATCATTGGATGTGTGGGATTTTGATAAGAAATGTGGTGGAAAACTCCTGTCTGTACATTCTGGTACCGATGGAAATGTTGGAACAGTTAATTGGAAATACATTACTGCTTCTTTTTCTGTTCACTAATCCTTTTAAAATCTATCTGTATTGCGGTGAATGCATTTGTTTTTCACAAGTATTTGCCCAAAGGTTTATGCCAATACATTTCAGCTTATGAGTTGCTTCTTGTTAAATGTTTACCTTAACTATTCAGTTGGTCACCTAAGTAACATACTACTATTTCTGCCTGTTTGGATGACAATAATAAATAAGAAATAGAAGGCAAGGCAAAGGCCCCTGTTCAGTACCATCCATGTATGCCCATACCTCTCAGCTATGACACACCCTATTAGTCACCAGGCATCCTCATTCAAGGCCAGGGGTGGCCAACCTGTGGCTCCGGAGCCACATGCGGCTCTTCAGAAGTTAATATGCGGCTCCTTGTATAGGCACCGACTCCGGGACTGGAGCTAAAGGCACCAACTTTCCAATGGGCCATGGGGTGCTCAACCCCTGGCTCAGAGGCCCTGCCCCCACTCCACCCCTTCTTGCCCTTCCCCTGAGCCTGTGGTGCCCTTGCTCCTCCCCCTCCCCCTCAGAGCCTCCTGTACCCATGAAACAGCTGATCAGGAGGTGCGGGGAGGGGGGGAGGTGCTGATCGATGGGGCTGCCAGTGGGCAGGAGCTGATGGGGGGCTGCTGATGTATTACTGTGGCTCTTTGGTAATGTACATTGGTAAATTCTGGCTCCTTCTCAGGCTCACGTTGGCCACCCCTGTTCAAGGCTATGACACTCAACTCAGTAACCTCCTCTCCAATGCATGAGACGCAACCAGGCTGTTATTCTGTGCCCCCATATGTGACACACCATCCAACTCCCACCTCACCTGGGAGAAACCCAGCCCATTGCCCTACATTCCTTATGCCCATGATGACAATTCCACTCCCAACCCTGATGTACCCCACTATGTGACAGATGCTCCAGACCCATGTCCACAAGTTTATGATAGACCCTCTCCACCCAGCAACCACATGTGCGTGACAAACCTATTTCCACCTACTGGGTTGTGCTTTTTCACATGACAAGATAGGGTAGGAGTGTGCCAACTGCACACCAGTATGTATAACACATCACTGAGGAAACTGCTTGACCCTAGGGAGGGGAGGAGCAAAAGAAATCAGTGGTAGGAGGGAATGGCAGAGAGAAATTGCACGGAAGTCTGGAGACAGGAAGGTGAATGGGGAGTCGCAGAATGGGAAGAAAGGTTAAGAGGAGGCAATTCAATTCTATGCTCTGCAACCCACTGATAGAGATTAATTTATTTGGTGCTCCCATGTACATGTGCATATGAGTAGGCATGTCATGTGACTGTGTAATTACTTGGTTGGCTAGTGTGAGTATGTGTGACTATGAGTACATCTAAGCAATCTGAGAACAGTGTAGATTTTTAGAGCACTTACTAGAGTCAAGCTTTAAACAGAAACCTAGTTTTAACCTTCAGTTGCCCTGCTATAACACTGGTCTACAATTTTTGAGAAGTCGTCTGCTTCAGAGATAAAATGTGCTATTTATTATGTATTTTGATGTGCTGAATTCAAATATGACAATTAAAACAACTGATTGGCTACTGTTTCTAAGATATTTAAGTTTTTACATTTTATGTCTATGTATATTGTGTAGATAGTAGAGTTTTAATCATAAATTGTAAACCTAGGTCTTTTCATGTGTTTATGGTTGCTTTACATGATAATATTTCACCTGTCCTGTTTATGTAACACTTTAAAAATCAGCAAAAGGGTTATATAAATAAAATTTATTATGAAACAAAAGGCAAAAAACTATTCTGTACATTGTTTAGTCCTATTCAGTGTCTACTCGGCGCTTCTTGGCTTGTCTCTTGTATTCATTAAATGGAGCATCTCTTGTCACTGTCCAGCAATAGTCTGCAAGCATTGATGGGCTCCATTTGCCCTGATAGCGTTTCTCCATTGTTGCAATGTCCTGGTGAAATTGCTCGCCGTGCTCGTCGCTCACTGCTCCGCAGTTCGGTGGAAAAAAATCTAGATGAGAGTGCAAAAAATGTAACTTTAGTGACATGTTGCAACCAAGGCTTTTGTATGCCTTGAGGAGGTTTTCCACCAACAACCTGTAGTTGTCTGCCTTGTTGTTTCCGAGAAAATTTATTGCCACTTACTGGAAGGCTTTTCATGCCATCTTTTCCTTGCCACGCAGTGCATGGTCAAATGCATCATCTCGAAGAAGTTCACGAATCTGAGGACCAACAAAGACACCTTCCTTTATCTTAGCTTCACTTAACCTTGGAAATTTTCCACGGAGGTACTTGAAAGCTGCTTGTGTTTTGTCAATGGCCTTGACAAAGTTCTTCATCAGACCCAGCTTGATGTGTAAGGGTGGTAACAAAATCTTCCTTGATTCAACAAGTGGTGGATGCTGAACACTTTTTCTCCCAGGCTCCAATGACTGTCGGAGTGGCCAATCTTTCTTGATGTAGTGGGAATCTCTTGCACGACTATCCCATTCGCCGAGAAAACAGCAGTACTTTGTGTATCCAGTCTGCAGACCAAGCAAGAGAGCAACAACCTTCAAATCGCCACAAAGCTGCCACTGATGTTGGTCATAGTTTATGCACCTCAAAAGTTGTTTCATGTTGTCATAGGTTTCCTTCCTATGGACTGCATGACCAACTGGAATTGATGGCAAAACATTGCCATTATGCAGTAAAACAGCTTTAAGACTCGTCTTCGATGAATCAATTAACAGTCTCCACTCATCTGGATCGTGAACGATGTTGAGGGCTGCCATCACACCGTCGATGTTGTTGCAGGCTACAAGATCACCTTCATGAAGAAGAATGGGACAAGATCCTTTTGACGGTCACGGAACATGGAAACCCTAACGTCACCTGCCAGGATATTCCACTGCTGTAGTCTGGAGCCCAGCAGCTCTGCCTTACTCTTGGGTAGTTCCAAATCCCTGACAAGGTCATTCAGTTCACCTTGTGATATGAGGTGTGGTTCAGAGGAGGAGGATGAGAGAAAATGTGGGTCCTGTGACATTGATGGTTCAGGACCAGAAGTTTCATCCTCTTCCTCTTCTGACTCAAGTGAGAACGATTCTGGTGCATCGGGAACCGGCAGTCCTTCTCCGTGGGGTACTGGGCGGATAGCTGATGGAATGTTTGGATAATGCACAGTCCACTGGCACTGCAAAAGGCATAGATTTCCTTTTCCTGTTCAACCACTGGCGAAGATTTGTTGCACAAGTGTTGCAGCATATGTGTGGGGCCCACCTCTTGTCCTGATCTCCAATTTTGCAGCCAAAATAAAGGTGATAGGCTTTCTTAACCATCGTGGTTATACTGCGCTTTTGTGATGCAAAAGTCACTTCACCACAAGCATAGCAGAAGTTATCTGCACTGTTCACACAAGTACGCGGCATCTCTGCTCACTTTGGCTAAACAGAAATGTGTCCCTTTGCAAAATCAAACACTGACAAATAAGAGAGCACGACACTGTCTGATTTCTAGAGCTGATATAGGGCAATTTGTTCAGCAGAGTGATGTAAGCTTCGTTATGATTGCATCATCCATGACTTCTAGGAATAACATGATGCAATTCATATCATGTATGATGCAATACCAGCTTCAGATTGCATCGTTCATTGTTTTGCCTAAAACGCAAGTACTGTCCAAACCCAGTCTTAGATTTATTCATAGATCCAGTCAAAGATGTATTTTAGTCATTTCTGGTTTAAATTGAGATCCCTTCCCTTTATTACTCACTCATCCTCCGCCATTCCCAAGTCAAGGGTCGTATATACTGACCCAATAGCATATCTTGAAAACTAGAGCCAATCAACAATTTTAAGCATCATTTTCGTTCTCAGTGACCCAGAATTAGTAAAGTTTGACTACATTTATTTCAGAAGCATTTTGGCTGTAGAGCTGTGTAATCAGAGGGTATAAGTGCATTTGTCTGTGATTGAATGGATGGGGGTGTGCTAGTGTGCAGGGGGGTACATGATGTTGAGTATGTCAGTGCATGGGATGTTAGTGTGCATGTGGCTATGTGACTGGGTGTGTTAGTGCGTGGGGGTGCAGTAGTGTATGTGCCAGTATGTTATCGTATCGGAGTGCTCACGAAGGAGTGCGTGTGAGTATATTACAGTGTGAGTATGCGTGCATTACTCTTGGTTAGTGTGAGTACGTGACTGCATTTGTGTCATTGCATGGTGTGGCAGCGTGTAAGCTGGTTGTTTATGTGCATTGTATTGTGTATGCGCATCTAACTCCTCCATATTTTCCCCTGCAGCAATAGCTGTGTAGCAACTGCAGCAGCAGCTCTGCTCTCTGCAGCCTTCACATCACCCAGTGCCAGCCGGCTAGAACCGGCCCCAGCAGCACGGTCTCTGCAGTCAGAGTCAGAGTGGCTAAACGCCCGTTTTGCCTTCCCCCTCCCACTGCTCTCCTCCATCTCTTCTCTGAGCTCAGGGCATGCTGAGCAGAATCACTGCGTTAACTCACAAAATGCGTACGCGCTACTCAGAGACGCAGGCAGGACGGGTGGGGCCGCATCTGGGGGGGACGAGATCGGCTGAAGCAGGGGGGAGAAGGAGGGAGGCGGAGGAGAGAGAGGAGCTAGAAAAGGTGCTGCTAATTTATATCTATTTACATTTTTCTCTTTTTCGTGCCTGTTTCTTTCCCCTCCTGAATTCCAGAGCTGGAGACATTCAATCTGTAGAGTTGGGTGTAGCTTAATTAATGGGCATGGGGAGGGCACTATAACCCATCTGTTAAGCATGTGAAGGGCACAAACTCCTAGGGAGAAGAATTGTTTGGTGTAAACTAGAAATAATGGGATGAAACTGAACCCAGGGAAAAGGTCTGTTATATTATGGAACAGTCTCCCCAGAAAAAGTAATGCGAGTTCATTTGCTCATGTCATTTAAAACTAGGACTAGTGGACAAAACCCTGGAGAGTAACTGTAGTCCTGCACTGGTCCCCAGAGGAATGGGCTAGATGGGACATAACAAGACTCTCTGATTATAGCCATTTGAGGGGTCAGGGTGTAGGGACTAGACAGCACACTTTGCTTGGCTAGTAACTTAAAAAGGCCAGAAGCTTGTGATACTGTAATTTTCTGTACATTAGAAAAAAGGAAAGATATAATCAGGCAGACAGAGTTACAAATAGACACATAGGGATAGAATTGGAGAATCATGTAGATAGATCAACGGTTCTCAAACTATGGGGAGTGCCTCCCAAGGGAGGTGCGGGAATGTGTCAAAGGAGGCGCCAGCTGTGTGGGTTTTTTTTTTTTTTTTTTTTTTGGAAGAGCTCTGGCTGTCAGCCCCAGCTGGCTGGGGCGCCTGCAAAAGGGCCATGCACACCCAGGAGGGGAGGTGGGGATAAAGGGAACAGCTGGAGCCCTGCCACCCAGGCTCAGGCTCTCCTCCCCCGCCTCCCCCCCATCCCTCACCAGAAGGCAGCCCAAGCTCCAGGCTCTCCTTCCCCCTCGTCCCCCCAAATCCCACACCAGGAGAGGATGGAGCTCCAGCTGTCAATCCCAGGGTGGCAGTAGCAGTGCAGATGTAAGGGTGGTAATGGGGTGCAAAGTCTGCTGTGAAAAGTGATACTGATGAATATCACTTTTCACATTGCCACCCTTACTTCTGTGCTGCTGCTGCTGGCTCAGCGCTGCCTTCAGTATACATACTTGGGGAGGGGGGGCATAAATGACTACAGACACAAAGAAGGGGGACCCAGTCACATACATTTGATAACCACTGACATAGATCAATCTCAAGTCCCCTGCTTAACCAGCCAGTAGTTGGTCCGATGAGGAGGAACAGTGTAGCTGCTGCTAAAATGGCACTGCAGGGAAAGGAAATAATGCTGGTGCGTTAGAGAGATGGGAGGAATATGGTGGCCTTTGAGAGAAAGTTTAATTTAGGGGGCACAGAAATGGGCTGAGATTGACGGCTGCAGTTTGCGGTGTTCAGCAGCACTTTGAGAGGACTTTTTTGATGAGACCCCAAGATGTAGAAGGTGGATGGTGGGATGTGACTTCTATGTATCCTCTATCATCCACCTTGTCCTTTTCTTTTCAATTTTCTGCATCCCCATCTTTCTCCCTCTTTTTCTGTCTCTCCATGTCTTTCTCCTTTTGTGTCTTTCTCCTGTTCCCTTTCTGTATGATTCTTTCCTTCAGGCCTCTTCCTCCCCCCCCTCCCCCCTTTGCATCTTTCTGGCCCTCTCTCTTCTCTAATTCCTTCTCTCACTTTCTGTTTCTTTCTACTTTTTTCTTTTTCTATTTCTGCCTTGGGAAAGTGCCTTCTTTCTGTCTCTCCCTCTCTTGTTCTTGTCATCTATTCTCTTTTCTCTCTTTGACTGTCTTGTTCTGGCCCTCCAGCTCTTTCCCACATTGTCCTTCGCTGAATGTTGATGGTATTTCAAGGGTTGGTGGGCATGGTTTGATGCAGGTGCAGAGTGCTGTGTCTTAGGGGCAGGACCGGAAAAGGGATGATAAACATTTGCCCTATGACCCAAAGAGCTTTATAGAGCATGATAAGAGCCCCTGTAGGTTATCCCAGTTCCCATGATATTTTACATCTGGTATGACAATTGCACTAGAATGATGAGTTGGATGGGGGTGAGGGGCTTTTGAGACTAAATTCATTGTTGCAGGGAGTGATCACTCCATCAGATTCCCTTAAAATTGTCTCCTGGCACTGAGCAAGTGTGGTTATATGTTCGGTGCCCTTTGCCTGCACTAAACAGATGGAGCAGATTGTGAGGACCAGAGGGGGTCTCTCTAGGATATTCTATTCCATGTGGGGGCAGCATTACACAAGCAGTGATTAGGAGGTTGATTGGGGTGTGGGGTGATTCTGCTCCTTTTTCTTCTGCTGCAGCCAGTGAAGGTATGGAGAAGAAAGGAGATGCTTTGCAGAGTGGGCAGAAGTAGGTCACTGCAGCTGGTAGCTGTAGTTGGTGCAGTGTGATGTCGGCAAAAGATGGTGGTGGGAGGAGGGAATGGCCAGAGCGGGGAGTGTGGGAGAAGCATCTGAAACAGAGGAAAGGGAATTGTGTGGGAATTGCTGGGAGGAGTTGCAGGGGCCGGGCAGCCTCCTGCAGGCTGATTGCATGAATACCAGACACACCCTCAATCTCTTTACAGTCCTTCCCCCCACCATCTGCAGCTCCCACTGTGTGCCTGTGTGAGATCTTCTCATGTGACTCAGAGAGAAAGAAAGTAGAAGAGATTCTGGGCTTCTTTCTCCATTGCTTTGAACCTGGGGCTGTCATTTTTATCTGGGCAAAATGATGTGTGTGTAAGATGTCACATGGTGTAGGCAGTGGAGAATCAAGCCTGAGGGGAGAGAAAGAAATTGATGGAAGGAACAAGAGTAAGATGAAGGGATAGAAAAGGATGGATGAAATAAATGACAGAGAGGCTGATGAAGAAAGGATGATGAAAGAGATGCAGTGCAAGATATTAAAAGAAGGGGAAAGGAAGCAGCAGGAAAGAAATCTGGATAGCGAGTAAGAAACAGATGGAGAAAATAGAGAAAAGAACAAAGGCAGGAAAGAAAGGAAGAGAAAAGGGAGGAAGGGAAATGTGCTAGGCAAAAATTATCAATGTTATATTCATTGTAATTGCTGCTGTGTATGTGTGTGTGTGTGGGGGGGAGATCTGCTATTTATAAATGCACCCAGCAAAGGGAGTATGTTCTCATTGCCTCTTCCAGAATTCATGAGGGCATAAACTTTTTCAGCCAACTCTTCCCCCACCATCCCCACCTGCTTCAAAGAAAATCAGTAGTTCTGGCCTTAACAGCTCCACAAGGTGTTGCAGTCCTGGGAACCCTACCCAAAATTCTTCCAGTGCCCCTCAATCCTGACCCATAGCACCCCTTGCTAGTCCAGTCCCGCCTCAATCTACCAGTTCCTCCTATGCACCTCACTCTTTACCTGCAGCACCCCCTGTTATTCCATCATGCTTCCCCTTACCCCACCCCCAGCAGCTCTGCTTATGCATCTTGGTTTTAATCTGCAGCACCTCCTGCTATTCCTACACTGAGACCTATGCATAGCTCTGCTGATTCACCTTGACTCTGGCCAAAGATCATATTGTAATCTTCCTCTCAAGTACAGTGAAAATATGTTTCAATATACTTTTCAGTTTGCATCACTTGACCTTTTGTATGTTCTACATTTGTGCCATAGCCCTGCCTGCTATAGTTTCAGAAAGAGAAAGAGAGAGAGCTCTAGTACTGTTGTGTATTGTTATATGGTTATTGTACCACATAAGAATGCACTCATTTCTCTCTTTCTCAGCCATTCTCCTGTTGCTTTTGTGGCAGCCTCCATCCTCTGCCAGAGCCCATTCTGCCTTGCGCCTCTTTTGGCTCCATCTTTCAGCACTCTGCTCTCCAAGCTGCTCAGCCAAAGTCAGAATGGTGCAGTAGTCTGCAGACACACACCCCCGCCCAAACATCTCCGCCCCCTCTCCTCTTGTGCTCAGTCCCCACTCTCTCCTTCCTGCCCTGTCGCTGGCAGTGGGACTCCTCCTCCCTTCCCTGCAGTGATCCCAGCCCTTACTGCAGTGCAATCCATCACTCCCGGCCAAGGTCTGTGTGTGAGTGGAGGGGGAGATCCTGATTCCGAATGGCATTGGGGGTGGGCATGGAATGTAACAGTCTCCTCTGCTAAAAAGGGAGAAAGGGATCTCAGAATACAGACCCTTCTGGAACAGAAACCTCCTGCCCCATTCCTAGATACTTTATTTAGTCAGTCAGTTCCTGTGTTTCTTTGAAAATAATGTCTCTGCCAACATTCCAGTGAAGGTGACAGAAAGGAAACCAAGGAGACAGACAGAAAGCAAGAGGTACAAAAAGATACATACAGAAAGAGAAACCATAAGAAAGAGCACAGAAAAGAGAGAAAGGACTGGGGGGGGGGGGGTGTACATACAGAGAATGGAAAAGGAACAGAGGAAGAAAAACAGAGGGAGAGAGAGAAGAAAAGACAGGTACAGAAAGAAATGAGAAAAACACAGGAAGCAACAAGAATGAAAGAGAGGGAAGGACACAAGTGACAGAAGGAAAGAGGGAGCTGAAGAGTGATATATAGATAAAAGAGAGGGGAATAGATTGATGAGAGGAGATCATTTGAATTTTTAAGTGTTTTTATTAACAGGCAAAACAAACATATTCTGAAGTGAATGTAAATATTTTCCACAGCCACATTTAGACGGGATTAACACGCTTTTTAATTCTGAATGAAGGAACAACTACAGATGAGGATATTATTAGCGGACAATAAAAATTATCTTTTCTCCAAAGTGCCTCCTCTCCCTCTCCTCCTCACTCTTGTGAGCTACTGGGGCACTTCAAAGATAGCTTCAGTGATAGATAAAAGAGATGAATTAAAACATCAGTGAAGTCTACATTTAGGCCTTGACTACACTGGGATTGTAGTCACCCAGGATACTGCACCAGTGCAAACATCTAATGTAGACATGGTTTATGCTGGTGCAGAATGATCTGCACTGCTGCAACTTACCTCAGTTTTGAACTGGGGTAAATTACACCATAGCAACCCCTTAATGATGTGTGTGTATATATATGTTTTACACCAGTACAGCTCCAGGAAGTGGCAGTTCTAAAAGATGCTATACATTGAGTAGGAACATTCATGGAATTGGGGGTTGGAGAGGAAGTCCTTCTTCTGGCAGAAGATGCTCCCAGGAAGAAAGGAGGAGGATGCCCTCAAGCAGGGAGCTAGGGAGGAAAGAAAACACTGGCACAACTTCCTCCTATCTCACAGGGGTGGGGGAGGGAGCTCTGAGAATCTCAAAACATTTGGCCAAACCTGGGGGCTTTGCATCTCATGTGACAAAGAAGGATGCTTGAGTGTTCACACTCACTTCTAATATGGTATGTGGAGCTGAATGCATATTGGCTGAACTCTCTCAGCCTCCCTTGTGGGCCCCAGAAGGGTTCTCCAGCCTGTCAGAACTGGTCTTGATAAAGCAGAGGTCCAGGTGGAGAGAGTTCTACATCCTCAAGGCCATCACAGTAAAGGCACAATCACCTGTGAAACAGAAAAGGATCAGGACCAAATTCCCATGAACTTTGGGGATCTGAATTTCATAGCTGTCCCCATCTTTAAACTGGGGTGAACACCCCAAATTTAGGAGAAGATTGGATCTGACTTTGAACTCTGTGGCTTAGGTCCATCTCTACTGCCAGCATAGGGCATAATAGGGGAATGACTCAAAAGATGGTGTCAGAGCTCAGGTAATCATTGATCCTATAAGAAGCTGTCTGGCTCCCAGGAATATTCCCCTTGCCTGCCCTGACTCAAATGAACACACAGTGTTACATTATTGAAATGATACATTCAAACATGTTACAGCAACTCATTAATTTCTCATTGCTGAGACATAGTAACCAGGCATTAAGTTACAAGTATATGTGAAGTCCAGGGAGATGCCGAGATAGAGAGAATGAAATTAGCTGGCATTGATGGCTTCCCAAATGCATTACAGACTTTATACTCAGGGATCATTCGCCCACCTACTGAAAAGCAGTGATCTCTGGGGTGGAAAGCATCATGAGAGTTTGAATTGCCCCGGGGCAGTTGGTTTTGTTTTGCAACCAAAATATTACACTGCCTGCACGACAACTTCCCTAGCAACATGTTGTGACGTTAGGGTCAATACTGACTCAGAGGGAAGAGCACCCCTTGCTGAGCCATTTGCACTACTCCTTGACACGTGGAACCCCATCAAACCACACTAAAGCTTTGGGGATCTGAACACCCCTATGACTCAGAGGGGAGAGTTTCCCTGTGGCACAGCAGCCCCTAGCATTATATTGGGTCACTGGGGTCAGCACTTTTCCCTCTTGAGTCACCCATATCAGTACATGCATCCACCAAGATTAACTTGGAGGTCCCCCAGATCTACTTTGCCGGGGTAAGATGCCTGCAGCCAAGTGAGAGAAAGAGGGGAGATAGGCAGATATTGAGGGAGATTTTTGAGTTTTCTGGAGGTGATCAGATCTCCTGAAATATCAAGTTTCATGGGGAAGGACTGTGGAGAAAAATCACAGATTCTTCTTCCCCAAAAACCTCCCAACTAAAGAAATGCAGAACCAGGTCACTCAGAAGCAAAGATAAACGGAAAGGAAGAGCCATAAAAAATTAAATTGACTAGGGACCCTAGCTCTGAAGGTATATAATGGTATCATAGTGAACTATGATATGTGGAGTGCTGCAGCTCCCTCCAGTGTCCACTAAGTGCAAGGGCACCATCCTCTATACTTTTTTCATTTACATTTGTCCTATTTATAAAATATTGAATTTCCTCCAAGCATATTCACAATAAATAGCAATAAATTCATTGGCATTGAAGGCTAAACCAATGCTAACTAATATCACAAAGTCATTCTCCCTCAACCCCCAAGCCTCCAACTCCCTGGGTAAACAAATGAGCCTTGCAACTTGCCTGGAAATTCAAAAACCTCAGGCCCTGTTGGACCAAGTTGGAAGGGAAAGGGAAGGGAGGTGGGGGAGGAGGGGAGGAAACTGAATCCAAGTTGATGACCCCTCACTAAGAACAGCCTGCCCATAGCTCCCCAGAGGTTTAAAACTGAGGGTTGTTAACCCAAGTGCCATGTCTGATTTCGGCTGCTGTGGAGAACACAATGAGAAGTTTCTGAGTTATAAGAGACTCAAACCACAAAGGGATTTAGACATCAAAACCAACCACCTTGAATTTTTTATGTGGAGCATGGGTGTAATATGGTCCCTATGGGAAACACGTTCTGTGCCATCTGAAGTTTCTACATGCTTTTCAGGAACTCAATTTGTAGAGCACATTGCAGTGATTCAGCATAGAGAGCAAAGGCCTGAATTACTGAAATGAGGTCCAGGTTCAAGAGAAAAAGTTGCCACCTCCTAGACACGCACAGGTGGACAGAAGCACTCAGGGACATCACTGCTGTCTTGAGATCTAGAAACAGCCAAGGCTCCAACAGTCTCTTTTTACCCAGGTGCCAGGTATCACCTCCACTATTCTCTTTGTTGCTTCATCACCTTATTGGCATCTCCTCTCTCTTGTCTGGATTGAGTTGATACTAACTAGCCCTCATATAAACCCCAGTCTTGGCCATATATAAAGAATTGCATTGGCTGTCTGCAATGGAACAGATTGATAGAAATGTAGCCCAGAATGCCTCATTAGCTCCCCTAATGACTTCAGGGCTCCTGTAATTCCTTCCACCTTCTGCCCTCCTTCCACTGTCCCCTGGGACCAGATGTGCCCTTCCCAGCTCTTTGGAAGAGCCGGAAGTGGGAAGGACCAGCTAGCCACTGACTTAATTTTTCATCTCCAGTGGGGGCTTGTCCGAAGGCTCTCTAAGGGCGGGAAGTGCTGGCTCACCCACTGCAGCAGTTCTGCACCAGTAGGGGCAGGTAGCGCCCCACCAGGCCTGGTGTGGTAACTAGGCCACATTGAGGATTTCCCTAGCACCTGTGCACTATGAATTATTGGGTTAGCATGCATTTTCTAGAGAACCACTGAGGGTTACCTAGTTACAATTCTATGCCTCATGGGGCACTGCCTTCCCCTACAAGGTTTCTATCACCTGCTGCCTTATTAGTGAGGGACCTTGGGCTACTTCCTGCCATTCCTTCCTTGGGATTGGCTGCAGGACTGTGACTATACCTGGCAGCTCCCTTGAACCAGGGAGATGGGGGATGATTGGCCAGCCAATGCCTCCCAAGAGCCAAAGGAAGGAGCTGTGAGGTACAGGAGGCAGTAGTAGGGGAAGGAGGTCACTGAGCACCATCTCCAAGTGAGCAACAATAAATAGGGAGGCCTCAGGCCCTGTTAGGGGAAGAGGTAGGGAAGCTGGCCAGCTGAGAGTGGACAGAGAGGATTTTCCATTGTGGGGAGGGATAGGTCATGACTTTGCTCCCTCAGGCTCACAAAACATATTGAAAATTTTAAGGCAAGGCTGTTTAAGTGCATTCAAATTATGATATGAATGGTCACACAACTCTCTCTTTCTTCCCCTTTCTTTTACTGTCCCTTCTATCTGTTCCTCCACTCCTACTCTTTCTTTCTTTCACCTTCCCCATCTCCCTAATAGCAGCCAAAATGGCAAATGCAATGCAGAAATTTCTCCTCATTCCTCCTGTACATTCTGATTCTTGCTGTCTCTCCCCACCACACACAGTCCAGTTCCCTAGGGTGAGCCCCCTCCCATAGTCCATTTTGCCAAAGCAGCTAGTGAAGGGAGGATGCTTAGCTTTCTAGCTCCTGGCTCATGGACACGGGGTGATGTCATCACTCTCTCTGCCAGCTGATTCGCTGGCTGCCAGGCACTCCATCTGTCAGCTTTCCATGAAAATCATGCATCTTAGTTTTGGGCTTTTTCTCTCCTCTCCTTTGTTTATCTGACCCTGCTTTCTCTGTTCCTGGGACCTTTTTGTGCTCTCTTCTTGAAACACATATGTGGCCATCTAGGATTTCACGGTTGTCACCTTGCTCCACTCTTTGGCCACTTGGAACATCACAGCAGCAGCAGAGATGGAACTGCATTCCTCCTGCTCCAAAAGCACAAGAACTGACCACTTAAGCTAAAGGAGACTCTCCATTAGCTGTTACCAGTATAGGGTGTATGACACAAAGTGCAAGAGTCCTGTTTTCAGTAGAGGTCAATGGTACATGTATAAGGCATCTGATTTTAGGTTTTAACAGATAAACATTGGTAATCTCCCCCCCCCCAAATTATAAATTGGTGTTTACCTAATAAACACTGGAAATGGTTACTCAATTCATGTTGACTTCACCCTTTTCCCAGTGTAATTTGTGTATAAAGATGATATCCCTGCTCCCTGGCTTGTATTTAAAGGTTTGTCTACGTGGAGCAGTAATGCAGACTATGCAGAGATCTGATTTCTAAAACACACCAACATGTTGCACATTAGTTGCATGTATAGACCCTTCTTGGTGCACACTAAAAGTTCCTAGTGTGCTTTAATGTAGTGCTATTTCAAACAATATTATGTGTATATACAAAGTCAGAGTTCAGAAAACCCCTGATTTTTGGACAGCTATATAGAACTCAAAAATAGCTACAAAATAAACCCTGAAAATGAACTTAATAACCCCCCCAAAGCAGAACCCCTATGTATGTACATCTAGCCAGTTTATTACAATTTATATGATTTCCCTACTCATTGCTCTTGTGCTAACTTATGTTCTTTGAATGATCCTGAATTCCTCATAGATTCATCGCTTGTTACAGCACAGTGATGGAGCCAGGACTCAGAACCAGGATATATATCTGGAATTCTAAAGTCCTGTGGGATATTAGTGGAAAATAAACTTTGAATATAATTCCTTCTCAAACTGTAACAAATTCCTTTAAAGAATGATATGCTCAGGTCCCCAAATATTTCTGGAAATGGAAACAAGTGTTACATTTGGGGATATTCAGGGATGGAGAGAAAGGAGAAAGAAAAAGGAGGGAGATATATGAAAAAATAATACCTAGAAAGAGTTACAGAGGGAAGGAGCGAGAAAGGTAGTCAGAAAAAGATACAATGGGAGATTAACAGAGGAGGTAGGTTGTGGGGGGGAGGGGGGAGAGAGGGACTTTTTGACTTTTAAAACACTTTTAGTAATATCAGTGCAGAAACACAGCAAAAACAAAAATACAAATTCAAAAACAGTTGCCAACCCCTGAACAGTACAAAGTGCAATTCCAATAGTCTAACACTGAATAAATTGATCCAAATAGCTTATGTGTATAATATCTAAACTCCAGAAGAAGGCGTAAAACCACTAAAAATCTAAAAAAAACCCAAAGAACATCACCAATCCCAGTACCAAGTAATTTACATCTACTTTTTAAAATGACCATCTTTGCTTGACCCAAAATAAACTTTGCAAGGCATATCACAGATCAATTTGTGAACCTAAACTTCACAGTCAAAATAAATACAGTAGGAGAAAAATCAAGAACAATAACCACAAAATACCCGGAAGTAAAACAAATAATGGCTGTAACCTGGAACAAATAAGAAATGTATGAAAAATAGTCTCCTCTGTGTGTCAGAAAGGACGTGACATGGACACCTGTGGAGTCAAAAGTTGCACAAATACATTTGTGGCAATAGCAACGTGAAGGATTCTCCATTGGAGATCACCTATCCTCTTTGCGATTAGAGGCTTGTTTACAGTTCACCAGGATGGATGGGTGGAGTCCACCACCAGAAATTGTTTTCCCCATACTGTATCGGAATCATCAACAAGCATTCAAAAATGATGTATCTTTACCACAAGCATAAACAGTGACTTATGGCCTAAGATATTATAAATAAGTTCAGAAGACCCATTGAAGGCAAGCAAGCTGCTAAGCTTGTCAACATCCCAATCCACAGCAGGATCAACAGGCAGGAAAATGGAAGCATTAGTATAATCAGGAATGTTTCCCTCAAGGAGGCAACTGTCCAGACTGGCAATATTGCTCCTAGGAAGTGCTGATTCTACCTCTGATAAAAACCAAGAAACCCAGCAAACAGAATGAAAACCAGGCTTGACAGCCAACATATCAACTGAGACCCACGTAAAATGGTAAAAGTAATTAAATGAACCAGTTTTGTTACAAGTGCTACAATAAGGGAAGAGACAAGATTCCTAGAAACAAGACTAGGAATGTGTATGGCAGGGTTATAAACAAGGAATTCAGCAGGCAGTCCTGGGAACTCCAGCTGCCTGTCCTGTTGCCTCAGCTTAAAAAAATCTCCAAAAATGAGGTAACACCTCTAAATTGAGGCGCCCAGGGTTCAAAAAATGTTCCTGATCAGAATCCAAACCCCCTGCAGACCAAAGAAAAGCAAAAGTCAGTTGCTTCCAAGAAACAGGCTTATCCCCAAACAACAGCTGTTACAGAGACTGTAACTGAAAAGTAGTGACTCTGCTCAAAGGATCAAAGAGACCTTGACCCCCTCGCACAACAGGCAGATACAAAACACTCTGCCTCAGCCAATGATGGCCATCCCAGCAAAAGTCCAAATTAATCTTCTGAGCTTTTTCTTAAAAGAGTGGAAGGGGATCCAAAACAATACATTTGTGCCACAACATAGAGGCAGTTAAATTATTAATGACTAACATCTGCCCTCAGAAGGAAAGTTGAGGCAAACATCATTTCCACTTTTGCAAGTTCCTCTCCAACTTGTTCATAACTCCCTGCCATTTCCAACTCAAAATATCATCAAGTCCCAGCAAAATATCCAATGCATTAAAGCCAGTTTGGCTCCACAGTAGTGCCCCCGGCAAAATTGGAAGGTTGGAGATTATCCAAATCCCCAGCAGCAGTGTGTCACTCTTCCAATTTATGTGAGCTAAGGAAGCCTGCTCAAAAGAATGCTGACATTCAGTCAAAACCTGGACATCGCAATTACGAGTAATAAACACAATCACATTGTCAGCAGGTATGGAGACTTGCACCAGAGAACAAGCTGGAATAGGGAGAGAAAGGCCAGAAAGGTCCTTTTGCAACATGCATAATTCACAGCAAAGCTCCTAATCCCCACAGGATCTGAAAGCACTTGGCCCAACAGTGTCTGAAAGTAGGCAATAATCTTCTGCTCTTCATGTTTCTTTTCCAGGCCAAATTAAAACTGAGTAGGTGCATCCATTTGAGAAAGGCCCTGAAATTGGGCCCTGACCAGTATACCTGGAACTTTGCTATCCAACAAGTTCTGCAAGAGCAGTTTTTTATAGTTCAAGCTCTCAGACAATTCAGCATAATTACTGCCATGAAAGGCTTTTTCAAGTTCCACAATCCCCAACTCTAACTCCTCTATACTCCAGCAGAGGCCCAGGGTTGTCTGCTGTGTGCATTGCTGACAAAAACATTGAATATTAATTTTATCCATCTCCCTCCATTGCCTCCAGGAGGGGAAAACATCCTTTGAGGCAACCCAGACTCCCCAAAAGTAATTGAAAGAATCCCAAAAGTGAACATATTGTAGAAGGTGAGTGTTAAAATGCCAGTGTAAACGATGGTCTTGCATAGAAGGAAGAGACAACACAAATAAGATGAAACCATAATCTGAAATCCCAGTAGGGACAATGCAACTAGAAAGCAAACAAGACCAATGATGAATTAAAACATAAAAAGGATCCAAATGGGCCATAGACAAAAGAGCTGGCACTAGCACTCAACCATGTGTACAGCGGTGCATTAGGGTGAAAATGTTGCCGCACAACAGTCATGCCAGAAGCCTGTTAAAGAGTTACAAGTCACTGAGCAGACAGAGGATGAGGTTCCAAATGATTCTTATTCAATCTCTCATTAAGAGTACAATTACAATCACACCCCAAAATTAAAATCACATTTGTCAATCAGTTTGTCAAAAGAGCATCTATGCTCTGAGGAGGAAAAAAAACAAAAATAAACCACACCCTGTCTTTCTCTACAGTAGAAGCATAGACATTAATAATAATAATAATAATAATAAAAAAGATGATATTGCTCAAAAGTAGCTCAAACTGTCAATATATGGCCTGGAACAACTTCCTGCACAACCACCAATCAGGCTTCATGTTGTCCACAGAGAGACAGGCAGTCCCTGTACCTGCAGTGAAACCATGACCCAGAAAAACATCCCCTCTCCAATCAGCAAGCCAATCAGTTTGGTTGCTAGCCTCTGTGTGGGTCTCTTGAAAAAATAAAAATGTCCACCTTTTTCTGGGGCAGATACTCAGAAAGAGCCACACTTTTTTAATGTCCCTCCACCCATTCACATTCAGAGAGCCACATACAAATTTATCCATCAGACCAGTACTCATTAGAAAAAATTTAAAAAACAGAAAACCCCTCCTCCCTCCTAAATCTCAAATAAAAACACCACATTTTCCTATATCCATTAATCCCCAACATTTCCACTGGTCAAAGAGACAAGCACTTTGATCATCAGGTTTTTTTCAATCTGTAGCACTTCTGTTTGTCAAACTCAGACACAGAGACATGTCTCATAGTATACTGAGCAGACAACACAACAAGACTAAGCTCAGGAAACCAGTCTGACACCTCTACTCCACATTTCCTTTTAGCCACAGCCAGAAATCTACCAATAGCATCCAGGGTATGTCTCCTGTCAGGCATTCAGGGCCCAGGAATCTGAGGTCATCATCCCCCACATTCTCAGGCTCAGAATCACTGCTGACCTCAAGGGTTTGGGGGAGCGGGGAGGGAACCTCAGAGAAACTGGAGGGATAGGGCTGCTGGACCGAGGGGGCAAAACTAATACCTGAGAATTCTCCGTGTCCCCAACCTCAGCAACACCCTGAGCAGTGTGCTCTCTACCCTGCCCAAACTAGCCCGCTTAATTGTACCCTCAGAAACTGGAGCTCTCTTCACAGTCAATGGCCATTTTTTGCTTTGGGGCTTTGCCAGCAAGCCAGAATCCACAGCCCAGGCCGTGGATTCCATAGCCTCCATTACGCAGTCAGGCTCAGGCTGGGAGGCCACTGAGTCAGGAGCCACAGAACCAGTAATGCCATCTCTCCCAGGTTGTAAAGGGGCACTAATGCCCCAGACCCAACATCCCAGAGACATCTGGAGCCTGTTGGGACCCAATCTCTGCCACAGCCACCTCACTCTGTGCTTCACTCCCTGTGGCCGGCCGCTCAGACATGCGGCCTGCGGGGCAGAGGCCACCAAGCCCCCTACCTGGGTCACTTCCTATCATATTCTCAGCCCTCTCCACAGTCTCAACAAGGGTTGGCTTATGAACTCATGGAGAGGAGGGTGGTTCTCACTGACTGTGATTCGGAGACTCTTCTCCTTCAGCTGCAGCCCCCCGGTTCCCTGTCTCCACAGGGTTTTTTTGTGGCTCTGCAGAAGGGTCTGGTGTAGGCAGTGTGCTGCTTCAGCAGCCTCTCTGCAGGAGTTATCAGTGTAGGATTGCTTCCTTGCTCTGCTCACCCTGACTGAGCTGGACCGTTCCCTTTTGAGCTCTGCCTCCATTGTGAGCATGCCCAGCAGGTACAGCTGGGCATGACCTTCTGGGCCCAGAGCTGCTTGTTAACCCTTGGCTCCCCATTGTGGGGCTTATATACCCCATCACACACGATCCCGTTCAGGCTAAGACTGGAAGGTGAGTCTTCCTCATGCAACCACCCTCCATCCTGATAAAAAAAATCAGCATTTGTGTGTGCCTGTTGGTGACGAAGTACCTGGAAGTCGTAGGGCTCCAGGAAGAGGTACCACCTCATGATCCAGGTGTTGGATCCTTCATGGAGTTTATCCAATGGAGGCAGGGCATAGTCTATGATGAGTAGGAAGGAGTTCCCTAGGAGACAGACTCATAGACTTTAAGATCAGAAGGGACCATCATGATCATCTTCTAGTCCAGGAGTTTTCAATCTGCGATTTGTGCATCCCCGGGAGGTGGGGTCCACAGACTATGTGTAAGGGGTCCGTGAAAGGTTGTCATTACCACACATCAGTGGTTTTCAACCTGTGGTCTGCAGATCCCTGGGGGTCCACAGACTATGTCTAAGATTTTCAAAGGGGTCCGTACCTAAGTTCCCTGTAAGCTGCACGGCCACGCAGCAGCCCATTTAGCACCACGCAGGTGCTCAGGGAACCCGCCCGGCTGGGACCTGCTGGAACCGGGGGAGAGGCGCCTCTTCCCCGGCCTGAACCCAGCCCCAGCCCCAACCTAGCCAGGCCCACAACCTGCCACAGCCAGGGCAGGGGCGCCCCTCCCCTGGCCCCAACTCAGCCCCGAATCTGCCACGGCCAGGGTGCCCCTCCCCCAGCCCGAACCCACAACCCAGACCTGCTGCGGCTGGAGCGCCCTCCCCGGCCCGAATCCAGGCCCGACCTGGACCTGCTGCAGCTGGGAGAGTAGCGGCCCGAACCCAGCCCTGGCCTGGACCTGCCACGGCTGGGGCACCCCTCCCCTGGCCCCAACTCAGCTCTGGACCTGATGGGGGAGGGGTGGCCCAAACCCAGCCCTGGCCCAGACCTACCGGGGCAGGGGCACCCCTCCCAGGCCCCAACTCAGCCCCAAATCTGCCACAGCTGGGGTGCCCCTCCCCCGGCCCAAACCCATAACCCAGAGACAGCCCGGACACCTGCCACAGCCAGGAGAGGGGCACCTATCCCACGGCCCCAGCCCTGGAGCTGCCGTGTCGGGGAGAGGCGCCTCTCCCCATCAGTCCAGATGCTGCTGCAGGGAGAGAGAGCTGTGGGGAGTCCTCTCTCCCCACCGTAGCCCTGAAGCACCCTCCTGCACTGCAAACCCCTCATCCCTGGCCCCAGCCAGAGCCTGCACCCCCAGCCAGAGCCCTCACCCCCCCCACCCCAACCCTCTTCCCCAGCCCTGAGCCCCTCACCCTCGGCCCCACCCCGGAGCCCACACCCCCAGCCGGAGCCCTCAAACCCCTGCACCCCAACCCTCTACCCAAGCCCTGAGCCCCCTCCCAAACTCCAAACCCTTCGGCCCCACCCCTACCACATGAATTTTTTTATGTACACCAATATGAAGGTGATATCACCTCCATATTGGTGCACATAACAAAATTCATTCCGGATGTGTGGGAAAAATTAGAGGGAATACTGGTCCGTACCTCCATTTAAAATTTTTTAGGAGTCCGCAAATAATAAAAGGTTGAAAACCAGTGATCTAGTTTAATCTTCTGCACATTGCAGGCCACAGAATCTCACCCACCCATTCCTGTAATAGACCCCTAATCTCTGGCTGAGTTACTGAAGTCACAGAATGACAGAAATGTAGGGCTGGAAGGAACCTCAAGAGGTCATCTAGTCCAGCCGTCTGATCTGAGGCAGGTCGAAGTATACCAAGACCATCCCTGACAGGTGTTTGTCCAACCTGTTCTTAAAAACCTCCAGTGACAGGGATTCCACAACCTCCCTTGGAAGCCTGTTCCAGTGCTTACCTATCCTTACAGTTAGAAAGCTTTTCCTAATACCCTAGCTGCAGATTAAGCCCAGTACTTCTTGTCCTACCTTCAATGGAGATGAAGAACAATTGATCACGATCCTCTTTATAACAGCCTTTAACATATTGGAAGACTTTTATCAGGTCTCCCCTCAGTTTTCTTTTCTCAAGACTAAACATGCCAAGTGTTTTTAACTTTTCCTCATAGGTCAGGTTTTCTAAACATTTTTTCAGTTTTGTTGCTCTCCTCTGGACTCTCTCCAGTTTGTCCACATCTTTCCTAAAGTGTGGTGCTCAGAATTTGACATAGCACTCCAGTTGAGGCCTCACCAAGTCCTCAGATCATCATTAGGGCTACGATTTTGTCACGGAGGTCATGGAAGTCACAGACTCCGTAACTTCCAGAGACCTACATGACTTGAGCCTCCAGCACCTGGGAGCTGTAGGGTCCCTCGCCACCCCTGGCAGCTGGGAACTGCAGGGGCCAAGCTCCCAGCCGCAGAGGGCAGCAGGGGTGCCCCGCAGCTCCCAGCTGGGGCGGGGGGCAGGGATGCCCTGGACCTCCCAAGCAGCGGGGGGCAGGGATGCCCCGGAGCTCCCAGGCTGTGGGGGACCCTGAGCTCCCGGCCACTGCAGGCGGCGGAGCCCCCGTGAGCTCCCAGCTACTGCGGGGGTGCTCCGCAGCTCCCAGCTGCTGCGGGAGCCCCAGAGCATGGAGCCGCCATGGGCGGCTGGGGTGTCTCAGAGCTCCCAGCTGCCACAGGCAGTCGGGGTGTCCTGGAGCTCCGAACCGCTGCGGGCCACCAGGGTGACCTGGAGCTCTGAGCCCTGCCGTGGGCAATGGGGGAACCCTGCAGCTCTGAGCCAGGCCCTCCTGGGTGATGTGGGGAGCCTGCAGCTCCCCATTTTGTCATGCATATTTTTAGTAAAAGTCACAGATAGGTCACAGGCTTCCGTGAATTTTTCTTTATTCATAGAATCATAGGACTGGAAGGGACCTCGAGAGGTCATCTAGTCCAGTCCCCTGCACTCATGGCAGGACTAAGTGCCTGTAACCTATCTGTGACTTTTACTAAAAATATGCATGATAAAGTCTTAGCCTTAATCATGATTTAACAACTAGTTTAAACCTGTAAGTGACCCATGCCCCACTCTGCAGAAGAAGGTGGGGAATAGCTTCCAGGTATTGTGTTGCATAGTCCACGATCAAATAATATGTGCTTTTCTCAAGGGGCCCCACTAAATGCCCACCCATTCAAAGGGTACTCCCACCACTGGGAGTGGAACCAGGGTGTCCCTTTGGGTCCTCCCAGCTGACATTCAGGGCATGAGGCACAAAAATTGCATATTTCTCTGTGTATCCCCGGCCAGAAGAACCTGAGGGCCACTCTCTCCAGCGTCTTTTCCCTCCCCAAGTGTCCCACACACAGCACCGAGTGTGCTGGGTGGAGAACCATCTGGCGGAACTTTTTGGGGACCAGGAGCTGTCTCTTGCATTTGGGGGTCCCACATTACCCTGTAAAGCGGTTCATTCCAGAGCTTGAAGTGGGGCCACTACTTTAGTTGTCGAGATTTATGCTTCTTTCCATCAGAGAAGGCTATCTGCTCCCATGCCGAGCTCAGAGTCTGGTCCTGTTGCTGTTCCTGCATGAAATCTTCATTCTTAGGTAGCCATATAGGACTTACACCTTTAGGTGCCCCTGAGCTAGCAGTCAGCTGGGTTGACATTCCTGGCTGACAGGAGGTACCTTCCCCGTGGTCTTCCATCTTGCCCTGCCCCATAAACCGCCTCTGGGATTGGGTTGGTTTCTATTGGGGGGGTCTCCGCTCCACCATTTCAGGACCCCCCTAACCATTTTCAGTCCTGCCTTAGTATCCTGGGGTAGACCAGGGTGCCCAATAGCCTTATCCAGTAGGTCTTGGTGTAGCCCCTTACCCTCAGCTGCACTTCCGTAGTGGGGTAGGGTTAAATGTCCCAGTGTATGCACTGGAGATCGATAGGAGTGCTTGACATGTCGAGAGACTCAGCAAAGTTTTCTTGCACGATTGTTTCGTTGCATCCTGAGTCTACCAGGTCTGTTACCTTAGACCCAATGACCCATACTAGGATTAGCATCTTGGCTGGGTTCTGTCTGCAAGCCCTAGTGCATGCAGTCCAGGTCTGGCCATAGCAGTCCATAAAATGGCATTCCTACCTAAAATGTCCTTTCTGTCCACACTCAAAACAGTTGCCCTTTGGAGCTGTGGCTGGCTGGCCCTTCTCTGGGGTTGTGGGGTTTCCCAGGGAGCGTGTACCCCCCTTCCCAGGGACCTTGGTCCCCTTGCAGCTCCACCTTGGTGGCGGGGGTCTGGCCCCTGGATGGGAGCAATCTGAAGTGGAGCGTCCAATTCAGCAATCCTGGGCTCTCCCCCAGCCGGGCCTCCACTATGTGTCAGTGTCCTGAGTTCAGGTGCCTCGGTCCTAAGTATCAGCGAGGCCGGACCCTCTGCAGCCACATAATTCTCCATTAGGGTTATGGCATCTGCAGTGCTGCTGGTCAATGGTGCTTCACCCATCCTCTCCCACCGGCCAGGAGAACCTGGATGAACTGCTCCAGCACGATAGGCTCCACTACTTTTACTCCAGTCTGCTTCTCAGGGTCCAGCCAGTGCCAACACTGTTCTTTCAGGCACTGTGCCACTACGCCGACCAGGCTCCCGGTGGGTATTTTTCCTTCCTGAATCATTGGTGGAATGTCTCAGGGTTGATAACCATGTAATCTAAAATGGCTGCTTTTACTTTAACATAATTCAGTGCCTCTATGGGGTCCAGGATCCTGTAGGTGACTTGGGCAGGTCCCATCAAATACGGGGCTATGAAAATGGCCCAGTGTTCTTATGGCCAGCATGCTGCAGTGGCCAGCTCCTCAAAGGTGGCCAAGAGGCTTCTGGGTCACCCTCGGGACCCATTTTCATGAGCTTGACGGGCAGCCCAGGGGGAGGGACATCACCTGAGTATCCTGGCAACACGGCGTTAGATGCCCTCTGGGGCTTCAGGATCTACTACTGTTGCATAGGCATTGCTGTTGCTCCTGCTGCTGTGCTGCCAGCTCTCGGATTAGCTGCTGCTCCTGGGCTGCTTGCTGTTGCTGCTGGCAGCTATCAGTTGTAGTAGCTGCCCCTTGTTGTTGCTGGTTTTGGACTGCCTGCTGTTGTTGGCTCGCTATTATCCATTTAAGCAGCTTTTCTGTGTCCATGGTCTCCTTTGAGCCAGGTTTGTCGGTAGGTGCGCCATCAATCTATCGGAACTGGGTTGATGCCCATGTTCACCACCAGTTGTCAGGGTCTTCGGTGTTCAAGCCCCAGCGATATTGCCTAGTGTCGAGAGTCCAGGACCTCCTACTCCAGCGGGTAGGAGTTTCAGATCATTGAAGATCTGCTGGTTAAGTTTGCTCTTGTACCTGCCTATGAAAGCACAAGACATGCTGAACCTCTGGGGCTTTGCAGCCCAAATTAATTCTCCTGATAGGGCTAGTGATCTTACCATAACTAGCCAGGTCTCTAGCCAACTGCTTATTTCCTAAAAAAGGAGGAACATTAGAGACAGTGACTTTAACAGCAGGTGTTGGGAGCAGCAAAACAGGGACAAAAGCACCTTGCACAACAATCCCCTCCACAATCACCTGCTCAACAAGGCTAAGCGAGGCAACAAACACAACAACAACCTTACTCATGTGGAAGGTGTACATCACATTTTTAAACCCAATCACCTTCCCCACAGCTAGAACACATTCCCCGCCAGAGGCAGAGTCTGGAGGCAAAATCCACAACCCAGGACCATGCGTTAAACCTTCAGAATCTGCAACAAACTGAGGTCTCTGTCCCCCCAGTCCAGAGAACAGACAAAAGCCTGCTAAAACAAAAGAAGTCCTGAAATTAAATCCCAAACTCCAAAACTAAAACACAAAACCCCATATCCCCAGCAGAAAGAACAGCAAAGCACACCCACTCTCCAGAGGCAGATTAAGGTTTTGTGGGGCCCTGGGCCAGAGCAAGTGGGGGGGGGGGCCTCCCCACTCCCATTCCACCCCTTTCACCTGCAGCCTCACCCATGGCCCCACCCTGTTCTGCCCCTTCCACCTGCGGCCCCGCCCCTGTTCCACCCACAGCCATGCCCCTTCCACTGCCCCCAAACACACATTGCGGCCTGCAATCCATTTGCTCCTTTCTGCCCATCCGAGACCGGAGAAGCTCTGTCCCCCATGCCATGGCCCCGGGGCCGCAGCAGGGAGTGACAGCTCCCCCAACCCTGAGGCCATGGCAGGGAGCAAGAGTCGGGGAACTGGGGTTGGGGTGCGGAGGCTTCCCCCATGCCTCCCAGCGCTTCTGCCAGGAACAGGGTCAAGGCACAGGGGCTTCCCCTGCCCTGCCTGGTGCTGCTACCTGGGTTGGGGTGTTGGGGCTTCCCCTACCCCACAAGCCCAGCGCCTCTGCCAGGGCTCTTTGCTTCCGCCACCCAGTGGATCTTTTTCCAGGGCCCCCCAATTGGCCAGGGCACGGGCCCCATCGGTCCAGTGGCTAATCTACCCCTACCACTCTCAGCCTCACTCCTACAATCCTCTGAGAGAGAGAGAGAGAGAGAAACAGGAAAATGGAGAGAGAGAAAAACATAGAGAGAAACAAAGAGATGGTGATGGATATGTGCTTTCTACAGGGATGTTTGACACTAGTAAATCAACTCTGAGAATATGGCAGGTGGTTGAATCAGAACCCAGGGCCCTGGTGCTTCCCATTACCTAGGAGTGCCTGGGAGCAGACAACAGCAGGTACAGTGTTGCAGCCACACCTGTGCTTTTTCGTTAATTTGTCTGGTGACAGAGCAGAGCAGTTTATGGACAGGTAGTGAGAAGAGTGCATTCCTCTAGCATGGGAAGAATGACTCTTGCGATTTCTAAGCTCTGGAGTTTTTAATAAAAGTTAAACATTTGTTAGGGAAATCCAGGTGAGTCCTGGCAGTGCTTCAATGCACAGGAGAATAGCAGGAAGATAGGATGGGCGAGAAGAGACTAAGGCTATGTTTACACTCACTGCGGTATAACTTATGTCATTTGGGGGTGTGAAAAAGCCACCCCCTTGAGCAACGTAAGTTACACCGACCTAAGGATTGGTGTAAGACAGTGCTATGTCCGCAGGAGAGCTTCTGCCGCCAACATAGCTACCGCCACTCACGGGGTTGGAGTAGTTAAGCTGATGGGGGAGCTCTCTCCCGTCGCCTTAGAGCGGTTACATTAGAGCAGCAGTTCTCAAACTGTGGGTTGGGACCCCAAAGTGGGTCATTCCCCCATTTAAATGGGATCACCAGGGCTGGTGTTAAACTTGCTGGGGCCCAGAGCTGAAGCCAAAGCCTGAGCCCCAGTGCCCAGGGTTGAAGCTCAAGGGCTTCAGCTTCAGCCCCCCCACCCAGGGCTGAAACCCTTGGGAGTCAGCTTTGGCCCCCCCGCCTGGGGTGGCGGGGCTCAGGCTTCATCTCTGGCTCCCTGCCCAGGCCAGGGGATCTCGAGCTGATCTCAGGCTTCGGTCCCCCCGTCCAGGCCAGCGGATCTCAGGCTTCGGTGCCCCGTCCTGGGGTCGTGTCATAATTGTTGTTGTCAGAAAGGGGTCACAGTACAATGAAGTTTGAGAACCCCTGCATTGGAGAGCTTACAGTGTAGCCATAACCTAAAGCAATGGGGTAAGAGCAAATGGCTGAGTGAGGGGAAAAAAAGTGTGACAGAGGAGGGAGTGAAAGAGAAGGGGAGAGACCCAGGAGAGAGAAGGCAGTGGATGAGAGGGAGAGAGGGTTTCTGCACTGGATGGCAGAGTGAAACAGGATACACGTGTGTGACATAGATACTGGGAATCCATCCCTGGCACTGGCCCATCCGGAGGGAACAGGAGGAGCTGGCTCTATTTGGATCATAATAAACTGGAATGAGGGTGTGGGCTGCTTCTCCTCACCCCCCCTCCCTCTCATTCCATCCGCATTATACCACCAAATCCTGCTACTTCTCTCTGTTTTTTTTCTAAAATCGTATTTTGAAGACAACCAAAAGTGGAACATTTTCTGGGAGTGGCTGAGTGTGCCTCACACTCCAGCCAAAGTAGAGGACCAGCCAAAGGGGGAAGAGACAGCGTCTGCAGCCGAAGAGAGTGGAGATCGTGGACAACAGTGAGTGAAGGAGACTCTATCCCTTTCCCCAACACCCCACAGAATAAGTTCCAGAGAGAAGGGGGAGGAGGAGGATAATGATGGGAAACTTTTCTAAGGGTTCCAGGCAATACCATGAGCAAATGGGTGAGAAAAAGAGAGGGAGAGGGGATGAATGTTTGGGGTGGATGGATGGGGAGAGAGAACGAATGGAGGGAGAGAGAAAATGAATTGAGAGGGGAGGTGGAAGTAGAAAGAAAGAAGGCAGACAGGATGCTTTCTCCAGTCCAAAATGTATGGGGAAGGAGCTCAAGAATGGCAATGACAGAGCAGGAGGGAGATAGATGGAGGGAGAGAGGATGAGGAGAAGGAATGCATCGGGGAGAGGGATTTGCAGTCAGTGGATGAGGACAGTGTCTGGCCTGCAGGGGGAAGGTCTCCCTGTTCCTGGTGCGGTTTGTGCCAGACTCTCATCTGACCTCTCTCTCTTTCACTTTGTAGGGATGATGACTTTTGGAACCCGTGCACTGCTGTGCATCATAGCCCTCTCTGTCCTCCCAGCTGGTGAGTCACCACCCCATGGAAGCCACATCAGGGCTCTCTCCCCTTTCTTTGCCCCGTGGAGGCTCACACAGAGACTACTGTTCAGTGACAGGAGGGGAAGGACACACACACACAGATGGAGAATGACAGGGAAAGAAAAAGGGGAGAGTGCAGGAGAGGATGGAGAGAATGCTGGAGGGAAGTTTGAGAAGCAGTGATCAGTGCCCATATGTTCTCCTTCTCCTAAGCAGCATGGATAGGAGCAGAGAGAGGTTCAGGGAGTGAGCGGAGGGGAGATGCATGTTTGCAAATTGTTCCCCTACCAAGCATAGCTGCCATTTCCCTTGGTTCTGCATGGTTGGTGGGATGCATGGAAACAGGTTGGAGTGGCCAGGCAGTGAACAGCTCCTCTAAATATTATGAGCCTCCTCTCACACTGGTGTAAATCAAGAGTGGCTCATTGGAGTCAATGAGTTACACAGGCGTGACATAGATATATGTGAGAGGTGGCTTAGGACCAATGTTTAGAAAAAGGTGTAGCGGTAGTATGTGCTCAGGAGGGAGCACAATGTATTCTCAGCTGGATATGATGGGGGCAGCAGATAGTTGGAACCCTGGTCTCCCAGACACTGCCTGGGGCAGCGTCTCAGACCGGGTATGCGGAGCACTTCCAGCTGGTCCATGGAACTTGTTCTGTCACAGTGGTGAAAAACATCTATCAGTCTTCAAGCACTGATGCTTCCTGCTGGTTGTTCCCCATTCCTGGCCTCATTGGCTTTCCAGAGGCTTTTCTGGCCAGTTAAGCTCAGGATTCCAAGCTTCTCTCCACCTGCTGCTTCATGTCTATCTGTGCTCTGAGTTTCTTTGGCATAAATTCAGGTGGGATTAAATTTGCAGATGACACCAAAATGGGAGAAGGCAGCACCAAACTGAAGAGTAAGCTGGAGAGAGTGGAGAAGAGAATGAGGGATGATTCCATCTTAATGGATAGAGAGTGCTGTACCCAAGGAAAGAGAGAACCAGGGGATAGGTATCGAATAGGGGATATAGCCCGACAGCTGCACCCTTCACATTAAAGCAATTCTCCCATCATTAGAGATCAGCCTGTGCTGAAATGTGTGGATCCAGAGAGGGACATCCCCATTATTCAGTGGCTGTTTGGATCTGGCATGTTTCTGATCCTAATAGTACTTTTTCCCATAAGCAGGTACTGTAGCTATCACAGAGCAAATGTGAGCTGGTGACTGACAGAGCAGGGAGGAGAGGCAGCCCTGGCACAATCTTGAACTTAAAGGTGACTTGCAAAGTAAAAAGAAAAAGAGGTTGTGTCCTTTTCGGTGTTTTTCTGATGCACAAACAAGGCATGAAAGGGTTTTTTCCTCCTTGTTTTTTACCCCAGGCCAGGTCGACACTAAAAAGTTAGGTCGACCCAGCTACGTTAGTCAGGGGTGTGAAAAATCCACACCCCGAGTGGTGTAGTTAAGCTGACCCAACCCCTTTTGTAGACAGCGCTACGTTGACAGAAGAATTCTTCCACTGACCTAGCTACTGCCTCTCAGAGAGGTGCATAACCTATTCCAGTGAGATAACCTCTCCTGTCCGGTTAGGTAGTGTTTACACTGAAGTGCTACAGTGGCACCACTGCAGCAAGTGCCACTGAAGCATTTAAAATGTAGACAAGCCCTTAGAAATATCAGGAATGTCCAGGTTGGTCTCTCTCTGTTTTGTTGAAGGGCTAGTTGGAGATTTAGATAACTGGAGTGGGGCTTTTTCACCCACCGAGGGGGTGAGGGTGCCACATCTTTAGCAATGAGTGCTTTCCTCCTAAGTGTTTGAATTAAGTAGGTGTTAATACAAGCAAACCAATTAAACAGCCGAATAAGAAATCCCTCTCCCTCTTAGTTACTTGGATTTTATAATCAGACCAGTTTTCTATTGTCCTTAGTCTTCGGGAGAGGAAAGGCTAGACAAGAAGTGAATTTCTAATGTAGAAAATAAGCAGACTTTATAAAAAAGTTCAGCATTTCAGACCTGCATCACAAAGAGGAAAAAAAGGGCACAACCCTATTTCCCCCCCTTTGCATGTTACCATTAAGAGATGGGCCAGAGTAGGAACAGCTTTGAGAAGCAGTGGGTTATTGTACCTGGGTGATGTGTGTAATACCTGGCACTTCCAGGATCAGTGGCCAGTGAAGGTGGATAGCTGCACAGCCATTGCTGGGGACTCCACTGGGACAGGACACAGAGGGTCCTGAGAGAACTCTTGAAATTCGGCAGAGTAGGATTATGCCCATGGGCCCAATTCTCCCCCTGCAGGATACAAGTAACTATTACTGAAGTAAGAGATAAATAGGGCTCTCAATCCCCAATCCTGTAGTCCTTACTCAGGCAAAGCTCCCAGTGACTTCAGTGATAACTTTGGTGGAATGAGGGTAGAAGGCTCAAGGGCATAGTGTATCGGGCACAGTGTGACAGGGCCAGTGGGGTAGTAGATAATGTTTTCACCCCTCAGCTCACAGAGAGCCGTTACTATACAGTGGGTCATTCCTACATCTGTCCTAGTTCTAATTTGCTCTGCTCTACCCTGTATCACCAGCCTTTTCCTACCAATTCTTTCCTTTCTCCCCACAGTTATGCAGATGTTGTCCTCCTCCCTGGTTTAGCAGAAAACTTTTACCTGTTTTGAGCTGCTTAAAGAAGCAGCTCTCTTGCCATTGGCATTTTGAAAGTAAACAGTGTATCTCAGTTTTTATTCCTCCTCTGTTACACTGACTGCACAGGTGGCCTCCATTGCTCTCTGCCTGTCCCTTTTTCTCACCTTATAATATGCCTGGATGTAAGTGATCTTCCAGCCTATTGTCAGGGAATGTGTGGTGCTCCATAACCGAGGGGAAAGATAGTCTGGTGGTTACAGCTGTTGATTGGGCACCAGGAGACCTGCCTTCTGTTCTTTACTGTGCCAATGATTGGCTGTGGGACCTGGGGTAAGTCACTTCCTCACTCAGTGCCTCAGTTCTCTCTCCTATACAATAGGCAGTGTGATACTTAACCTACCTCAGAGGGGGATTATGAAGCTTAATTTGCTAATGTTTGTAAAATGCAACAAGGTGTGCAAATGGTGCTGCGGAAATGCAAAGTCTGGGAACAAATCTGTGGCCCCTTACAACTCCACAGCTGTGACTGCCCACTCCCAGTTGTGCCCACTCAGACATGTATGGTAGAGCTCTTGCTATAAAACTTCTTAAACTAAAGGGCAATCTCCTTTATCTATTAGGAGTATAGATCCTAAGACTAGAGCTGAGCAGTTCTCATTCCATCCAGTGGAGGGCAGTGGTCTCCTGTACATACATTAGCTAGTTCATGACTGTTATTATTCATTATAATTATATAGACTCCAGTTTATGGAAATCCCCCTTCTGTCTTTTCCCCACTCTCCCCTCTCTCCTACCTTATCTTGCAGACTGGTTTCTACCGATGGTCAACTGTCAAGAAGACCCAACAAGTAAGTCTTGCTGTCTGCTGCGTGTGTGTGTGCGCGCGTGCACGTGTGTGCATGTGTGTGGGCTGAAAGAAAACCAAGGTGCTGGTTACTCAGTAGGAAGTGCTAATCCCAATGCCCCAGTATGGTGCTAGAGGGTATTAAGATTTTGGAGGTGTTCTCCTTTGTATGAGGCCTAAAATAGGCACACCAATCACTCAAGGTTGTTAAAAATCTGATGGTACTTTGTGCAGGGATAGGTATGTTGGTCCTAATGTCCTGGATAATCATATTCTATCTCACTGCTATTCAGTTCTTCATTTCCTGGCCTCAGCTGTTGTGTAGTGCAGTTATGCAATGTTAAACAGCTGTCATGTTCTACCCGGGGCCGGCTCCAGGCACCAGCCCACCAAGCATGTGCTTGGGGCGGCGCCTGGAGGGGGGCGGCGCGGCAGGGCGCTCCGGCCCGAGAGCGGGGCCGCGACTGGGCTCGCCACCCTCCCCCCGGCGCTCCGGCGGCAAAAAAGCCAGAGCCGGCCCTGGTTCTACCCCGGACATGGTGGTTGTTATTAATCATTTGTATTATGGTAGCACTCAAAGACCCCATTCGGGATCGATATCTCATTGCACTAGGTGTATTCACATACACAAAGTAAGAGACAGTCACTGTCCCAAAGAACTTTCAATATAATTTAAGCCAAGACAAGGGACAAGGATAACAGTGATAGTGGTTACAAAGACTAGCTAGGTGCACAATTAGCAGGGTTTGAGTCACTAATAGATATTAGGATGTGTGTAGATATATGTGTGTGTGTATTTATCTCTCTGTGTGTGTATACACACAGAGATGTACACACAGAGATACACACACAGATACAAATAAATTAATCTCAGCAATCCCCATGGGCTCTCTGCCCAGTCACTACTATTTAGCAATTTACTGTAAGCATCATGATAAAAGTGGATCTCGAGGAGGAATTTGAAGGCGAACCGGGTCATGGCTTTATGGAATAGCTGGGCAAGGGCATTCCCTGTGGAGGGAGTAGCATGGAAGAAAGCTCAAAAATGTCTGTGGGAGAAGCACCTAAAATGGGTGGTTGAGGCTGGCACTGCTGGCAAAGTAGAGTGAGGCAATGCAGTAAGAGACAAAGCCACATAAATAGGGGGAGGTAGAATTCTGAAGGACCTTTAAAGGTGAGGACATGAACCTGATGTGATGGAAAAGGAGGGGTCTGAAGAGGGGACTGATGTAGTGAGCGTGAGAGTGACAAGAAAAGCTCTTTGCAGCTGGGGTTGAATGGACTGGAGAGGGGTGGTATGGATATCAGGGATCCAGAGATTGCAGAAATCAAGATGGGAGAAGATGAGGCCCTGGATGAGAACTTTAGCTGTGTGGACAGAGGGAAAAGACTAGACCTTAAGGTGTTATGGAGGAAGGAACTTCAAGATATGGACATGGCGTGGATGTGCAGGACAAGAGGCAGGGAAGAACTAGAGATGTAGCTGTGTTTCAGTGCTGAGTAAATAAGCTCTGTATGTACCAATCTGCAAAGCACTTTAGAGTTCTTCAAGAATTCATTATTATTTATTATGGTTTTGAGTGCATGCATTTCTTTGATTGTTTGTGAATTGATGCTTTATAGCAAAGGATTGTGAGAGACAAGTTGGATCCTGGGATCTGAGAACCTAACACTGAGTCACTCTCTAACAGTGGGAAGTTAGAGGAACCTTACCACTACCTCAGTGGTACCCAAGTGTGGAACACTTGGTATATAAGAAGAGCATGGTCTAATGGTGAGAACAGTGGATTATATGTCTGGAGACCTGGATTCTATTCCTGACTTTACCACTGACTCACTGTGTAGTTTTGGGCAAGTCACATTATCTCTCTTTGCCTCAGTTTTCCCATCTGTAAAGTGGGATTATGATCATTACCTATCTCCAAGGAGAGGTGAGAGGATAAATGAGTTAATGTTTGTACAGTGCTTTGAAAACATAAGGTGCCACATCACTATGCCTTCTCCTCTCCTCTCAGAGGCAGACCTTGCCTTAGCCAGCCATCTCACAGCTACACTCCTGCAGCACATTCTACCCTCAAAGGCTTCTTGGAAGCTGTGACTCTTGCAGAATGTGGCCACCAAACTTCTGTGTAGGGAACAGGATTGGGAGCACATCACACCCACACTCCACTTGCCCAGCTTTACACCTTTCTGCAATATGGGCTAGGTTCAACCCAGTTCACCCTGAACTCCCCAGCTGTCCATCCCAAAGGTGAGTGCTGCAGGAACCAGGAGCAGGGCAGCTCCTCACCTCCGACGTTTCTCCCTCCAGTACGGCCTCCCAAGATGGGCCAGAGCTGAGAGGTCAGAATCTGGATTCAGAGTTCAGTAGGGGTTTAGAAATGGGGTTTGTTGATGGCCCATCTGTGCCTTTACAGTGTCCTTTACAACACAACCCTGGAGTTCTCTGCACTCCTCACAGGGAGGTTAGTTTGGGGTGGAGGCGTCCTGGTCTATAGGAAATGGCTGTTTTATACTTGAACTAACCTATGTACACAGGGCACCTTGATACTCTGGGGATGGGTGCATTATAAGAATCAGTGAAATGTGAAGCTCAGGCTCTGAGCTGAACTTCCTGGGGTGGTGGCAGGGAGGAAGAGACTTCCCATGAAATAGCAGAGGATTTGGAGAGGTTCACTGACACATCTGGGCAGCACTGCAACTCAAATTACATGCATGTTTGCTGACAGCTAGTGGCCCTTTTAGGGTACTCCACGGGACAGATATGTGGAAAATGGGGAGGGCTAGTAATAAGCAGGCTGTAAGGGGGGTGAAGGGAAAAGAAGTAAACAGAGATGGACATATTATTAATTCCTTTAGGAATGTCCCCCTGATGTGGTCTCTAGCCAATCCCAGGCCAATGGAGGCAAAAAAATCAGTGCCCAGGATAGGGGATATATGGAGGCCTCTCTCCCAAGATGGGTGGTCAGAGCAAGATTAGTAATAATTCCGTTTTTGCATGCAAAACACACTGCTATAAGATCCAAGGCTTGCCAGTGAGAGTCCCAAGTCCCAGGAGGGGGTGGATAGAGGTGGGGAGAGGCACCGTGTGAATATTTACTGGATAGGCTCACGCTATCTTAGGGGCCCGTCATGGCAGCAAGAATCATCTGGCCCACTATGGTTAACCAAGCCCAAGTGTAAACCTTCGTAAGAGCCAGAGGAAAAGCCTTGAGAGCAGGGCCCAGGCTCTGGAATGCCTATTCAAAGAAGATCAGGAAGAGTCCTTCCCTGATCATCTTGGGGCCTCACTGAAATACCCGCCTCTCCCCCCGCAGCATTTCCCAAGGTACAGGAACAGAAGAAAACCTACAGCACATTCATAGTGAAAAGTCCACAGTTAGAATAAATAATAATTATATAATAATATAATGAAGAGCAGGCTGGAGACTGACGGTCTCTTCTAGAAGGATCTTGCTGTTCCTGATTATCCCCTCACACCCAGTGCTTCTAGGCATGGCAGTTCATAGCCCTGGCACCTCTGGGCTTGGCATGTCAGTTATGAAAATAAAAAAAATTGCTTGAGCCCCAGCACCTCTTTCATTACAAATTAAGCAATGCTCACACCACCTAGATAGCATGGCAAAGAACACTTTAGAAATGCTAGAGAAAGACTGAGAATCAGGCTATGTCTATACTACAAGCCAGGAGTGTGATCACCAGCTTGTGTACACATACTCGCATTAGCTCAATGAGAGCTAGTGCTAGTGTAAATAGTAGCGTAGCCATTGTAGCATGGGCAGGGGCAGCACAGCTTAGCCATGCCAAGTACAAACCCACCTGAAACCCCTGGACACGTACTCAGCAGGGCTAAGCCATGCCGCCACTGCTGCTGCCTGTGCTACCGTGGCTACACTGGTGTTTATACTTGCTCTAGCTCTCATCAAGCTAGCTTGAGAACGTGCATGCCAGCTGAGAATCATACCCCTAACTCGTAGTGTAGACGTAGCCTCAGAGAGAACACCAGATAGATAGAGGGTGTATGTTTGATGTGAATTAGTGGTGATGCAGTTCAGGAGGGGAATGCAGGCTTCAACTTTTTGCCATCAGTGAGTTAGGTTCAAATGGGACCTAAGGGCACAACCGGAAGGACTTTTACTGGGTCTAAACTTAGTCCTTTTTGGTACTCATCATACAAAATCCAGCATACGGAGGGCTGGAATAGCAGGGGGGTTGCAGAGTAGGACAGAGGGGCATTGGCAGAGCTGTGTGGGGAGCCCAGCACTGGAATAGCAGGGTGGCTGGCAGAGCTGGGGGGGGAGGGGAGAGGACCAAAAACTCAAAGCAGGATCTTTCAGATCATTCTCTCTTTTTCCAGTTGTGCCTGACATACAACCTGTCACTGATGACTTGGGTAAGTTCATTCTTCTGACAGTGGGACTACTCAGGGCCTTCCTTTCCCTGCTGATCCCTACTCCCAGCTGTATCACCACTAGAGATCCCTGTCACTTCACACTCAGAGTCCCACTTTCTCCATTGCCCTTAACTCCAGCTGTAACTCTCTAGAAATTCCTCTTTCTTTACATACTTGTTTTTTGTTAACAGGTCTGCCTGATACTGAAGGTATAGTATCACAGAATATCAGGGTTGGAAGGGACCTCTAGAGGTCATCTAGTCCAACCCCCTGCTCAAAGCAAGACCAATCCCCAGACAGATTTTTGTCCCAGATCTCTAAACGGCCCCCTCAAGAATTGAACTCACAGCCCTGGATTTAGCAGGCCAATGCTCAAACCACTGAGCTATCCCTCCCCCCCAAAGTAGTAGCAGATGAACAAGGTGTGTACAACTGCTTTATTAATATAAATGTCTGTCTTTTGAAGGAGACATTAACCTGATCTCCCTTCTGGCCTGTCTCTGGGTCAGTAACTAAGGATGACACCCCAAGGCAGGGTTTGATCAAGGGTGGAGAGGAACTGCACTATTAGAAGGCATGTGAGCTCCCTTTTGCCCCACCTCTGGGGGTTCCAGTGCCCATACCACAGGGCATTAGTGTGGCAAAGAATACTGCTTTGTTAGAGGAGCTGCTCTCCCTTGGGTAAGACATTCCCCATGCTCCCTCCTTTACACTTAAGGACCCCTGTTTTTCACTGTTTATTTTAGAAGCATAGCAAATAATCCAAAATTCACAAATCCTTTGTTTTCTAGTTCCAGCTGCCATTGTAAACACAACAGAGATACCAGGTATGTTTAGTTTTGAGATTCAAAGTAGGGGACATGGAGCCTGTCATCTTTAGGGCATCATTTCCTATCCACTGGGAACATAGAAATAGCCAGATTGGATCAGACCAGACCTGACCAGATCCATTTGGGCAGTACTAGGTGCTTCAGAGGGAGGTGTAAGTACTGGTCACTGTCAGAAGACAGGATACTGGATTAGATGGACCATTAGTCTGACCCAGTATGGCCATTCTTATATTCAAGTAACCCCATACTGGACAGTTATGGAATAATCTGCCCACAGGGGAAGTTTCTTCCTGACCTCACAAGAAAAGTGGCTGAGTTATAACCTGAAGCATGAGATTTTATATCCTTTATAAAGCTGTATCTTAAATAATATGGCTGCAGATATTATTTGCATAAATGTCCATTCAGAATTATTCTAAACTCTGAGTAATATTCTGTTAGTGAGTTCCACAGGTTCATTGTATACTGTACTGAATGTTCTCTTGTTTTTGTATTATGAGCTAAGGGGAATAGAAATGCTTTATCCTCATCCTCTAGACCATTTATTATTTAGTATGACACCTTTATCAGGGTCTCTCTTCTCTAAACAGTCCCAGCACCTCAAGAATATCAGGAAATGGGGTATGGAGCCTTTAATATCTTGAGCACTAGATCCAATCCAGCCCCAGGTTGGAGGCTTTTGTAAAATGAATGGAGGCTTGCAGTCCAGTGCCTAGTGAACTTGTGTCCACATCACAACGGCCAATGGCATTCATTTGCACCTGTGTGTGTTCCCAGAATGCCGTGAGGAGCAGTTCCCTTGCACACGCCTGTACTCCGTTCACAAACCTGTGAAACAGTGTATCAGTTACCTGTGTGTTACCAGGTAAGAAGCCTGCAATCCCCAGGAGAAAAACCAAGTCACTATCACAAAGAGCACATCCAGCTCAAAAAGTGTGCACTCTATGGAGACACAAGAGTTCTATCCCAAGTTCTAGTCCCTACAAGGGAAGAGAAGTGGGTGAAGTGAATCCTAAAAGTGTAATTGAGGTTCTTAACTAATGCAGTGTAATACTTAATATATTTGTAACTCTTTGAAGTTGTAAAATGTTCTGTGAGCTATTAATTATTATTTAATGTATGTATTGGACCAAATCTTGAAGTCCCCACACAGGCAAAATGCTTTGTTGACATCAATAGGGATTTTGCCTTAGTAAGGACTGACTGGAACTCAGGATATGCCTCCTTCTTTGAATGATTATTGCCTATATCACTTTTTGTTCTCATGAATCTGAATCTCTCTCTCCCATCCTTGACATGATTCTGGTGGCCTCTCATCCCCTCAGTGTGCGTCGCATGTACATAATAAACAAGGAAGTGTGCTCTCGTGTGGTCTGCAAGGAGGATGAATTCATGCAGGGTGAGTGACGCCTGGGCGGAGGAGCAGCAGAGCAGAGCTCTGTGGGGAAGGGGAGCAGCCTTGTTCAGATATGCTTTCCTTTATGAGAAACTGTACCGTGCCTGTCAAGTGACATTTCTCTCTGGGGGAACTAGTGGTTGATGGGACAGTGGCACAAGGTGGCTGACCTTTAAAGAGGTTGGGGCTCCACTTCCAACCCTCCTGAGCTCCCCTCACTCCCTTCTTCTTGACAGGGGTGGCTGTACCACCTTATAAGGTGGCATCATAGGGGGAATCCATGCCCACCTCTACTACAGATTTCTGGCCCTGTAACCTACACTGCGCAGTCTACAAAATGGGACCTAATGGAACCTCTTCCCTTTTACCTCTCTACTTGGGGGCTGCTTCCGGGAGCGGCGTGGGGCCACCAGCCATGGCATGCAGGCAGCCTGCCGGCCTGAGCCCTGCTGCGCTGCCGTCTGGGACTCGGGGGCAGGTTGTCAGATATTTGTCCTGCATTTTGGGGGCCCCCCTGTCATTGGGGACCCCGTGCCACCGCATGGGATGTTTCATGGTAAATCCGCTCCTGTTTATACCAGTATCATGTTGTCCATACTGTGGGGTAGCACATATTTAACGATGTCTGTTTCTAAATGCGTATAGTAAAAGCAGTGCCTGTAGACCAGCCCCAACAGTCATGTTTTTATTGCTGTTAGTCCTGGAGAGCCCATAAAGCTATGGGAGAGCTAGCAACTTTATTCTGCCTTGTGCATTATCAGTAGAATCATTAGCTGGCTTCCCATTGGGGAAACTTTATTGCTGGTAGAGATGCAAGAAGCAGAGAGAACGTACTCAAAACTGGGACCTGAAAATCCAGGTATGTAATAGCAGCTTTTAGAAAACTCCTCTTGATTTGTAAACCAAGCTGAAATTGACACAAAAGGAAGGAGCTGGAATTTGAGGATTTGCAGAGTCACTTCTCTGATAGAAATGGCAACTTTAATCCCAAGTTAATATTAACTTCTAGAGATGGGCCAGAGCAGAGAGTTAAGATCTAGAGTCAAACATCCCCAAAATTTGGGGACAGGGGAGACAGGCCAAACCAAACCCTTGGGTCTGAACAACTAAAAAGATAGGAAGCAGCTCAGCTGCAAAATCCACATGTGGATCCAGATCTGAAGTTCCACAAAGCTCTGTAGTAACATTGAGAACGGATCAAATCAGTAGCCAAATAAATAGTTTAATGGGTTTTAAAGATCTTGGTTTCACCTGGAATTTACATGGTGTTCCCTGATTAATAGATTAGATTCTACAAATCCTGTGCAAGTCTTTACTCAAAGGCAACCAGGGGAAATCTGGTGTAACTCCTCTGAGCTTAAAAGAGTGATTTCTGACTTACACTAGTGTAAATGAGGGCAGAATCTAGCCCAGTCTTTATCCAGGCAAAACTCCCAGTGACTTCAGTGTGAACTGTGCCTGCATAAGGCCAGAATGAATTCTGAGTAAAGGCTTCAGGATTCGTTTCTCTGTCCCATTTAAATCAGTGTCCATCACAAGTTTATATGGATAACGTCAAGCTTGTATTGCTAATTGTTCATGTGATGAACTGAGCTTGAATGAAGCCCTAATCCTGTGTCTCGTGTCTCTCTGCAACTCTCTCCTTTGTCTCCAGATGAGATCTGCCGCCAGCTGGCTGGCCTCCCCCCTCGACGCATCCGCCGCTCCGGTCAGCCCCGAGGCCCTCCCTGCAGATGGGGCCAGAACAAGGAGCTCAATAAGCCTGATGCTCTGTGAGCTACAAACAGTAGGAGAGAGAGAGGGGGAAAGGGAAGAGGAGAATCATTGTCAACCCACCATCTACAACCCCAAACAAGTCCTACTGGCCCTCCTGCAACAACAGCTCCCCCCACCCCACCCTTCAGGTGGTGCAGTGCATGGGGTCCTCTCTGTTAGTGGCTGCTGTCTCCTCTAAAGGGTGCTCATGTTTTTTATCCCAAACTTGATCTCGCAGGCCGTGATCAGCCTATTTCCTGCACTGCTCCATCTCTTGCTCTCCCCCTCCCCCCCCCCCCCCCCAAGAGAGAGATGAGGGTGGGGACAGAATGTAGGTCTCCTACAATTCACAAACCTTTAGGGAGGACCAGGCCTGGTCACCACAGCACTCCTTGGATGGAGCAAACCTGAGTGTCCTGCATGACTACACAACTCACTAAATCCTAGGATGCTGGGCCCAGCCCCTGCAGCTCTTCCAGCCCCCAATGATCTAGGATCCTCAGGACCAGTACTCTGGTAACATTTCAAGAGAGGTCAGGAGTAGGAATCAAATCCGGGTTTCTTGCATGGCATCAGAGTGAAAGTCCTTAGAGTATCCCATCCCAGTCTCAGGGGACTGAGACAGCAGTTTACTACCTGGCAGCCTAGCATTAGTCCCTAGGAGACTCCATGCCCCATCTCGACACTGCTCAGTGCCAGAGAAATGACAAGTGTGGGACTGAGAATTAAACCTTGACAACTCCCAGCTACAATTCAAGACAAGTCTCATAGGCCCTGCCAGCAGTAGTTCATTTATAACCAGCTCTGGGAAGCTTTGAATCCCTTTGTTACAAGCCATCTGCTTCGGTCATAGGAACAGTAGCCAATGAAGAATCTTTGCTTAGCAGAGCAATCTATTTTCACAATACAAACATAAGATTTATTGAGAAGTGTGCCAGTCTTCCTCCTAGCCCACCCTCTCCGCTCCTCCCAGCTCTATGCCACACCCAGGAGATCCACAGCGAAGGTATCACTGCAAACAATCCAAGCAAATGCCAGTTAGTTGAGCTCCTGTGCCGGGGAAGGGCAAACGTGAAGAATGGGTACATCATGGAGATGGGCTGGGAACTTGGTACCTCCTGGTGTGAGGGGCATGGAACATTTGGGTCTTTCAGATAAAGAACGGGTTTGTCTTGGATAATTTGGGGAAGTCGTGGCTCAACCCAGGTTTATACATATGAAATACAATGTCACAGCTGCTTTAAAAGTCTCTGTGGAATTCCTCTCCCACCCCAGCACCAGGAGCTCTTGTAGCAGGCAGGAAATGTGTGTTGGGTTGGCACAGGGAAAAAGAGAGGGAATAAATTGTTGGGCACTGGCAGGGTGACTCGGCCCTACTTTACAATGCAAGGGGTTGAGAGCCCCATGGCCAGAGGAGTGGGCACACATGCAAAGATAAGCCAGCTGTGTGGAAGGGATTTCATTCCCCTAGCACTAGGCTGTTCCATTGTGGTCTGGGGTAGAAGTGAGTCATTTGGGGCAGAGTGGGAGAAGATTTGTGAAATATACTTACAGTGGTGTGGTCACTTATCCAGCACCCCATCCCAGCCAGGGGCTGCTTTGCAGGCACCCTGCCCCTAATTTTTTACAGGTCCCTTAAGCTCCCCCATCTCTGTTGGGGCTAACACCACTCCTTTCTCAGTCTGGCTTAATGTCAAACAAAGCTCACACAGACCTCAGAGTCCATAATCACAAAATAACCCAAACAGCCCCCAATGAGTCCCCACTATAAAGTCAAAATTATCACCTCCCCCATACCACTCTGGCTAGAGCTGAGCCCTCTGGCACAGCCCCCTCACTAACAGCCTCAACCAGAACCCTACAGGAGCCTGCCGCCTTTTATATTAGAATACCCGATTCCCCTCAGGTGAGGCTCATCTCATCATCAGGATTGTTTTAGGCCCAGGCTCTCCAGCTCCTGGGCAAGCCACCCTGTTACAATACTGAAGGGTCTTAATCACTATAGCAGTGCAACTTAACTATGGCAACAGGGTCAGCTGGGGCCACGCAGTTAGGTAGTTTATCCCACTACAGCTAGGGGCGGGGAGGAGAGTAGGCAGGGCTCAGTCATTAACAAAGGTATTGTTCCCAACTATAAGGGAAGGCCAGTTTGTTTAGTTCCCCACCTCCTGATATATTGGGCATAATTCCACTTGGTAGGAGCAGCATTCTGCTATATATGGCCTGGGTGACACAATAAAGAGGAGAGAGGGCTAGATACAGGAAGAGTTCTGCTATATAAAGGCAAAGTTGCCCTACATAAAAGCCTCTTCAGAGCGGACAAATGTCTACTTTGTACAGAGAGAAGCTGTGTTACATCCTACTTAGGGGAAGATACCCCATTGTAGAGGCAGATTTTTCCTATGTAGGGGCAGGGATCTGCTCTACATGGGCTGAATTTTTCTCTACAGACCCACTATATAGGGGAATGAGTTCCAAGGTAAACAGGGAGTTTACCCATCCCTGGGAACTATAGGGGCATAGTTCTCCTATGCAGAAGGCAGAGTTCCTCTATGTAAATAGAGACTCACTGCATAGGGAGCAGAGCTTTGCCCTATGTAGAGGATGAGTTCATACAGAGAGCAGATGCCTGCTACATTGGGAAGAGGTGATTTAAAGCTAGGATCCTGCTCCCATTGAAGTCAATGGCAAAATTCCCATTGACTTCCATGGTACAGGATCAGGGCCTTAAAGAGTCCTGCCAATTGGAGGAGAGTGGAGATAAAAATGTTAGAAGGAAGTGGAATTAGACCAAGTCTCCTCTCTGAATATAGAGTTGAATGTAAACATATATAGATATATAAATATATTACATAGTTACTGTACAGTATATCTAAATCTCATGTTCACACAGTTTGGGGGAATGCATTAGAAACCTTTGCTGTTGCTTAAATCTCACACTGCATGCAGGGATTGTAAGTGGAATTCCCCTGGGAGAACACTGTCTAAACATTATAGTCCATGTAATGCACACCAAAACATTAAAAGAAAACGTTATTTCTGATTAGTCTTGGCAACTTGTGTTCTGGCTTATTTGTCTCTGCTTCTCCTTTTGTTTCATCCTGACCTGCAGCCAGTTCTGGGCCTCCAACACAACTCTATACACCTCAACATTTCCCTGCCCTGCGGCAGCTCTTGCTATTCCACTCCTGGGATTCCCGCACAGGTCTGCTGACGTCCCTCAATCCTGATGTGCAGCACTCCCAGTCCTGGACTTCCTACATAGCTCTGCAATTGCACCTCATTCCTGATGAGCTTGGCCCTGGGGCATTTCAGTATTTTATCTAGAGATTCCTGTAATCTCTTTAGGGCATTTGTTTTCCCAGCTGATTAAACCAGTTTATCCAGAGTTTTAGTTGTGACCACTGAGGACTAGAATAACTCATGTGCCATCTAAGATTTCACTCTGAGAAAATAATTCCTTAGTACGAAAACACCCTGCTTTGGTGATGAGAATGTACCACTGTCCAGTTGTAGAAGGGATGGGGATGGAATATATTTTTTCACAACCCAGGCAGAACCTACTGAACCATCTAAACTCAGAAATATGAGTAACTCAGATCCATTGCATCACTTAAGAATCACATTTTATACAAGAAGTAAATGTCTCTCCAGTGCATTCGAGATGAGGATTATGAAGATTTCTCACTTCTCCCTAAAATGTCTGCTTGTCCCATAAACTCATCTGAGACTGACTGCACCAGCCATAGAAATGCATTCTCAGGACCTGGGAGATTTCAAGCTCATGTGTTTGTTTGTTTAGACAGAGCTTCTAGAAACACAGGCAATGCCTATGGCCTTTCCTCTGGGCATTCTCTGTCCCTAAGGGCCCTGTCTACAATGAACTTTCAACTGAGTTAGGGAATTATGTTTAAACACAGCTCCAGCTAGCAAGGTTTCCCAGGAGGTCTGACCAGAGTGAATGGGGCCAGAATCACATTTAAAATGCGTTCTAGACTTGGTAGCTGATTGTTTACAGGCACTTCTAACCGGGGTTTGAACTGGGAGTATACAGCATATACCCACTTCCCATGAGTCAGCCACCTGGTTTTGCACATCCTTCCCCTGATGTCAGTACCACTGGCTCATCAGCCCAAGGGGTAACAAATTAAAAACTGCAGCACCATGAGCAGTGGCATACAATCCCAGTGTGAAGCAGTTGCAGCACTTTTGCCAGCAGAGGGACCCAGAGTCACCACTGAGCTACTCACTGGGAGGAAGGCAGAAGGAACCAATGCTGAGACCTGTTTGCAGGCCCAGTTGCTGGGGGGAGGGGGAGGCTCCTCTTTTCCCTGACAGGAAGGGGCTCTTACTCCTCCCCAGAAATGGTAGAGAGGGTACGGGGAAGAGGAGGAGAGTAGGGCAGGGCAGGGAAGGGCCTGGACAGGGAGCAGCGTTTAGACAATCCCACCACCCTTTGCCTTTCCAATTGTACGCAAGTGTAACATACCTCACCGTCCCAGAGCACCCCTTGTGGCAAAACCTGGCATTACAGTCTCTCCGCCTCACTCCCCTCCTTGAGTAGGGTTGCCAGGTGTCCGGTTTTCAACCAATATGCACAGCCGAAAAGGGACCCTGTGCTGACAGGGCTGTTAAAAATCTGGTTGGCAGTGCAGCAGGGCTAAGGCAGGCTCCCTGCCTGCCCTGGTTCTGCGTGGCTCCCGGAAGCGGCTGGCATGTTCCTGTGGCCCCTAGGTGCAGGTGCAATCAGGGAGGCTCCATGTGCTACCCTCACCCCGAGCACCAGCTCCCATTGGCCGGGAACCTGCCTTAATCCCACTGCACCACCGACTGGGAGCTGCCTGAGGTAAGCTCCGCCCGGCTGGAGCCCAAACCCCCACACGCACCCCAACCCCCTGTCCCAGGTTGGAACTCCCTCCTGCACCCTAACTCCCTCCCAGACATAGGCGCCGACACCGTGGGTGCTCCGGGGAAAAATTAGTGGGTGCTCTGCACCCACTGGCAGCCAAGCTCCCCTCCCCCCTGTTACCGCCCAAGTGCTCGAGGCGGACTTCAAATGGTCCGTTGCCCGGTGTGCTTGGCACCAATAAAGACACCGAGGGGAGAAAGCAAGCCAAGTTTATTTCAGAGCTCTGAAATGGCACTAGGAGACCAGCATGTCTCAAATCCAGTGCAACAAATACAAATAACTTTTACCTTTTATACTTCAAGCAGTCTCTGTGTAAGCCTTTGTCCTGTTACTCCCTCTTACACCTCCCACCCCTCCCTTCTCTAGCAGTTACAATTAGAAAAGTTCCCATACGCCTGCTTATCTTGTGGCCTTGCAAGGCCTGTTTACAGCAGTCTGCCTGCTAGAAAAGCTGACCCTTACATTTCTGCTTCAGCTTGCTACAAAGCCTGTAAGCAGCGAGCACAGAAGTAGGTGAGAGTTCACAAGATGGGGTTTGGGGGTGCAGATAGGCCCAGAGCAAAAGAGCTTCATCGACACTTTGGTCTTCCACTCTCCCGAGTTACCTGGTAGCTATGCCTAGTAGCCCCCCAACAATCCCTCCTTTGAGAACACTCAACAAACCTTTGTCAGAGTTTTCTCATACTCTAAAGACAAAATGCGACTAAGCTCCATACAATCAGGATTATCAATGAGAGGGTATAAAGGAACCTCTGGAGAGGGAGAGGGAGAGGTACAAATCTTACATATTAGCACTTTACAGCAAATGAGCAAAAGAACAAGAACAAAACATATCACCACACCTGTGAGCAAGATGCGAACAATGTTTCCCCCTATATCCCCTAGTTCCCCTAAACCAGGTATCCAACCCCAAAGGGAATCCAAAATAGTGGGTTCCCCTTCCTGGGCCTTCCACTGGTTAAAGGCCCGTTCTGCTGACAAGATGTGCTTGTTAATGTCCTGTGAAAACTCTGGGACATAGGTACAACACTCTTCTCCAATAAGGGCACAGACCCCGCCTCGTGAGGCTAACACATAATCTAGGGCCTGTCGGTTCTGCAAAGCCAGCAGTCGAAGCTGGTACAGCTCAGAACTTATGCTTTTCTCTATGGCTAGGGTATCATTGGCAAACTGGGTGAGAAATTTAGACAGTCTTCTGTAAAGTTGGGCTAGACGTCCCACCCCATAGGAAGGGAGGGCTATCATCCCAAACCTGTCTCCTTCACTGATGGGTTCTAAGGTAGCTCTCAAGGACCGATAGTACCTGGGACGACCTGAAGGAGCCTTGGGTAGAATGCGGAGGGGAGGAGCAAGATAGCCTTTGTAACAGCTACCATGCCAACCATTAGGAAGCCATTTGTAGGCACTAGTACCACAAACCCAAAAGGCTTCACCATAACTAGCCCTTCCGTTGTTACCTTGTGAGTCCTGTAGGGAGGCTTGTGGGGAAAGGGTTATCACAAACCCAAATACCCAGAAGACAAGAAGAATTATCACTAAACAAGTCAAAAAATAACAAGACCAAGTACATAGGCCAGGTCCGCCTTCTGTGAGAAAATAAAACCAATGCTCAGGGTTCTCGCGGGGAGTATGCCGTGACTGTTCAGAAAGATCACAACGCATTCCCAGCGATCCTTACTGTCTTTTGAATAACAGCTTAAGTCCCAAATCGTCGTTAGCCGTCTTCTCCGCAGGCTGGACAGTCCACTGTTTAGGAGCGGGCACTGCTTTCAGTCGAGAGTGATGAATCCAGTTCTTGTGTCCTTCGACCTTTGCCGCTGTATGGGTGACAAGCAGGACGGTGTGGGGTCCCTTCCACTTCTCTTGGAGAGGCTCGTCCTTCCAGGTCCGCACGAGAACGGAGTCACCAGGCTGCAGGGAGTGGACCGGAGTATCCAGCAGAAGAGGCTGTGAATCTTTGGTGTACCTGTGAAGAGAAGAAAGAACAGCAGACAGAGAGCACATGTACTGAGACAAGAAACCACACCCCACTTCCCATTCCCCTGCCAGAACTGGGGTACCATTCATAGGCCATGCTCTTCCAAACATAATCTCGAAGGGACTAAGCCCTATCCTACCCTTAGGGAGAGCACGAATGCGAAGTAACACAAGGGGTAAGGCATCAGGCCACTTAAGAGAGGCCTCCTGACAGACCTTTGAAAGGTGTCTCTTGAGCGTCTGATTTGTGCGTTCCACTACTCCACTGGCTTGTGGTCGCCAGGGTGTGTGGAGTTTCCAGGGGATTTGCAGAGCACTTGATATCTTTTGAACCACTTGAGATGTGAAGTGTGTTCCATTATCAGATTCCATCCATTGGGGGAGGCCGAAGCGAGGAATAATTTCCTTGACAAACTTAAGAGCCACTGTTTTGGCAGTGTTGTTGCGACATGGGAAGGCTTCAGGCCATCCGCTGAATCGATCCACTAAAACAAGAAGGTACCTGTACCCTTGAGTCCTGGGAAACTCAGTAAAGTCTATTTGCCACACCAATCCTGGGCCTGGGGTAGGTTCCAGGGTGGCTGGTGGCACTGCTACTCCTGGTCGTGGGTTATTCTTTTGGCAAATTAAACATTCAGCTTGTACCTGTGATGCTAGGGGTTTAAGTCCAGAGGTTAGAAAATATTTAGTCATGAGCTGGGTGAGAGCCTCTCTGCCTGCATGTGTGGTTTGATGCAGTTTCTGCAACACCGGTCGAATCAGGCCCTTGGGCAGGAGGATTTTTCCCTCTGTGGAATAAAACCATCCCTCTTTTTCCTGGAGACCGAGACTGTCAGCCAGGTTTCTGTCCTCTTGGGAGTACTGAGGGGCTGCAAGCTCACCCACTGATGGGATGAGGGCATGCATTTGGGCATTCTCCTCTGTTGGTGATTTCAGGGTAGCAGCTCGCTTAGCTTCCCTGTCTGCTTTGGCATTGCCCCTGGTTACATCTTGATCTTCCCTTTGATGGGCTTTGCAATGCACCACTGCTACTGCTGAGGGGAGTTGTACTGCTTCTAAAAGCCGGAGAATTTGAGACCCATGCTTGACTGGAGAACCTTGAGCTGTTAACATTCCCCTTTGCCTCCACAAACCAGCGTGGGCATGCAATACCCCAAAAGCATACTTTGAATCAGTAAAGATATTAACCCGTTTGTCTTTTGCCAGCTCGAGGGCACGGGTCAGGGCCACTAGTTCAGCAAGCTGGGCAGACGTTCCTGCCGGTAAACTCTCAGCTTCCACGGTATCATGAAGAGACACAATAGCATAACCAGCCCTCCTTTGCCCATCCACAACAGTACTACTTCCATCTGTATACCATTCCAAGTCAGCATTTGGGAGTGGCTGATCTTTTAGATCTGGGCGGCTAGAATACTGAACATCTATGATTTCTAAACAGTCATGTTCCTGCCTTTCTGTCTCTGGTAGCAGTGTAGCTGGATTAAGGGAGGGACAGATCTGCAGGGTGACTTCAGGATTCTCTAACAGCTTTGCCTGGTACCGAGCAACCCGAGCCTGTGTGAGCCAAAGACCCCCCTTAGTGTCCAGCAAGGCTCGGACCATATGAGGAACATACACTTGCACAGCTCCTCCCAGTGTCAGCTTCTCCGCTTCCCCAAGCACCAGAGCAGTAGCTGCGACCGCCCTCAAACAGGCTGGCCATCCCCTTGAAACTTGATCCAGTTGTTTAGAAAAGTATGCTACAGGACGCTTCCAGGCACCTAATAGCTGGGTAAGCATTCCCAAAGCTACCCCTTTTCGTTCATGCACATACAGTTGGAACGGCTTAGATATATCGGGCAAGCCGAGGGCTGGAGCTTCCATTAGCTTCCTTTTCAAGATCTTAAATGCCCTGTCCGCTTCTGGGGACCAGTGAAAGGGGTCTTGATCCGCTCCCTTAACACATTCATACAGAGGTTTAGCCCACAGTCCAAACTCTGGAATCCATATTCTGCAAAAGCCTGCCATGCCCAGAAATGCTCTAAGCCGTTTAGGGTTGCTGGGGATGGGAACTTGGCAGATAGCCTCCTTTCTTTCGTTTGAGAGCTGTCTCTCTCCCTGCCTGATGTGAAATCCCAGATATTGAACCTCTGTAAGAGCAATTTGGGCTTTGTTTTGAGATACCCTGTATCCTCGCAATCCAATAAAGTTTAGGAGACTCACAGTAGCTCTGAAACAAGGGATTAGACCCACAGCAGCAATTAGCAAGTCATCTACATATTGCAGCAAGAGGGCTCTGTCTGAATTATCCCACTCCTCCAAATCTCTGGCCAAAGCCTGTCCAAACAGAGTGGGGGAATTTTTAAATCCTTGAGCCAATACTGTCCAACAAAACTGCCTCTTAACCCTTCTGTTGTCCTCATTATGCCTTGCAGTATTTTGCTGATCTCAGTTGCTTGGGCACATTCAGCCCCCCTTCCTCTTGGTTGTCAGCAAAGTCTTGGCTGTGAACACTGACCTTGGACTGAGGCCAGCTGTATTTTCCTCTCAGTTAACTCATTCTGTGCTTTTTCCTCTTCTCCCTTTCTCAGCTTCTTCTAACTTCCAAAGGAACCTTCCACTCTTCACTCATACACCTTTTCTCCAACCATTAACACATACTCATTGCCATCATGCACCTTTCCCAGTAACATAACTTCTGTGCAGAGCTTTGAAGCAACAAACCAGGACGAGCACACTCACTTCTAAGGATTCCACTCTGTACAACTTCTGGTGTCCAATAGCTTTCCCTTTTAAACCTTAAATGCCTTCTCTGTCTTCCTTCCCCTTAGCCTTGGCTATAACCTGAATCCGCTCCACTTCAGACAACAGGGTTCTCATAAGTATATTACAATCATCCCAGTCAGGCTTATGGAAGAATACACTGACCCTATCTGTGCTGGCCGTTCCTGTGTTCCTGGACGGGCTACCACACTCTCAGTAATCAACGGATACAATCCCACGGGGGGGGGGGGGGTACTCTCTAAAGCCTGTGGGGGTGGAGGAGCCGAAGGGGACACCGATTCTGGCATTACAACAGTGGGAGGGTTCTGGGGTTTAGCAGCGCATACTACCGAGCCTGTCGGAATCAAATGACACTTGAGCAAAATATCAGTCCTATTTCTTAACACCATAAACGTATACGCATAGAGATGTTCATTCCATTTACCTGTTTTCTGACAAAACAAAAGCAACTGAAGGATCGTGTTGTAATTAAGTGATCCTTCCGGTGGCCACCTTTCTTGGCACTCCAGCTGGTACTGAGGCCAATCAACTGTACAGAACCTTTTCAATTTACTTTTAATCAACTGATCAGATCCAAACACCTTCCAGTTCACCAGAATGCATTCTAAAGGTGTACACTGTACCCTGCCGGCTGTACTCTGTCCCTGCCCCATACTGAGGGAGACTCTGGGCGTCCCCAAGTCACAACAGGTAGACCTCTGGGCGTCCCCAGGTCAAGACAGATAAAGTCCCCACTGGACTGTTCCTACCTTATCCACGGGTCCGGTTCTGCACCGTCGCCCTATCGACGGTCCGTCGCCCTATCGACGGGACCGGTTCCCCATCGTCGCCCGCAGCTGCTTCTCCACTGTCTGTGTGCGTTGCACCGTTGTGCCCTCCGGGGTCGAGCAAACCACGTCTCTGCCGAGGCCCCCGATGAAGTCACCGGTGCGCGCTGGGCGTCGGTTGTCGTCGTAATCCGTCGGCCACCAGGAGGGATCCGGGCAAGGCTAAATTTCAGCCTTGAGCCCACCCAGGGACGCCAAAACTGTTACCGCCCAAGTGCTCGAGGCGGACTTCAAATGGTCCGTTGCCCGGTGTGCTTGGCACCAATAAAGACACCGAGGGGAGAAAGCAAGCCAAGTTTATTTCAGAGCTCTGAAATGGCACTAGGAGACCAGCATGTCTCAAATCCAGTGCAACAAATACAAATAACTTTTACCTTTTATACTTCAAGCAGTCTCTGTGTAAGCCTTTGTCCTGTTACTCCCTCTTACACCTCCCACCCCTCCCTTCTCTAGCAGTTACAATTAGAAAAGTTCCCATACGCCTGCTTATCTTGTGGCCTTGCAAGGCCTGTTTACAGCAGTCTGCCTGCTAGAAAAGCTGACCCTTACATTTCTGCTTCAGCTTGCTACAAAGCCTGTAAGCAGCGAGCACAGAAGTAGGTGAGAGTTCACAAGATGGGGTTTGGGGGTGCAGATAGGCCCAGAGCAAAAGAGCTTCATCGACACTTTGGTCTTCCACTCTCCCGAGTTACCTGGTAGCTATGCCTAGTAGCCCCCCAACACCCCCACCCCACCTCTTCCTCCCCCCAGAGCACGCCGCGTCCCTGCTCCTGCACCTACCTCCCAGCATTGCCCACCTGGCTGCCACCAAACAGCTGCTTGGCGGCATTAGCACGCTCGGGGGGTGGGGAGGAGGAGCGGGAACATGGCACGTGTGACAGGTTGGGTCATAGAAACCCCTTGGGAACTGCCACCTGATGTGTCTAGACTACCTCTGAGCCTGTTTTTCCTGCCAGCTTGGGACTTCAGTGCCTTGCCTTGTTTGAGCCAGACACGCTTGCCTGCTGCAAACACAGATCCAAGTCTGAACCACATCCCCCACAAGCTGCAGGCTTAACTGAAAACAGCTTAAGAAGTGCTCCTGTCTCCAGCAGTCAGATACCCAACTCCCAGTGGGGTCCAAACCCCAAATAAATCCGTTTTACCCTGTACAAAGCTTATACAGGGTAAACTCATAAATTGTTCGCCCTCTATAACACTGATAGAGAGATATGCACAGCTGTTCCCCCCCCCCCCAGGTATTAATAAATACTCTGGGTTAACTAATAAATAAAAAGTGATTTTATTAAATACAAAAAGTAGGATTTAAGTGGTTCCAAGTAATAACAGACAGAACAAAGTGAATTACACCTCTACCTCGATATAACGCTGTCCTCGGGAGCCAAAAAATCTTACCGAGTTATAGGTGAAACCACGTTATATCAAACTTGCTTTGATCCGCCGGAGTGCGCAGCCCTGCCCCCCCAGAGCACTGCTTTACCGCGTTATATCAGAATTTGTGTTGTATCGGGTCGCGTTATATCGGGGTAGAGGTGTACCAAGCAAAATAAAATTAAACATGCAAGTCTAAGCCTAATACAATAAGAAAACTGAACACAGGTAAATCTCACCCTCGGAGATGTTTCAATAGGCTTTTTTCACAGACTGGACGCCTTCCTAGTCTGGGCCCAATCCTTTCCCCTGGCACAGTCCTTGTTCCAGCTCAGGTGGTAGCTAGGGGATTTCTCATGACTGCAGCCCCCTTTGTTCTGTTCCACCCCCTTATATATCTTTTGCACAAGGCGGGAATCCTTTGTCCCTCTCTGGGTTTCCTCCCCTCCTTCTAAATGGAAAAGCACCAGGTTAAAGATGGATTCCAGTTCAGGTGACATGATCACATGTCACTGTAAGACTTCATTACACACTTGCCAGCACACAGGTATACAGGAAGACTTACAAGTAAACAGAGACATCTACAGACAATTGTCCTGATTAATGGGAGCCATCAAGATTCCAAACCACCATTAATGGCCCACACTTTGCATAATTACAATAGGACCTCAGAGTTATATTTCATATTTCTAGTTTCAGATACAAGAATGATACATTCATACAAATAGGATGAATACATGCAGAAGAACATAACCTTTGCACAGATATGTTATATGGCATACCTAGCATAAAACATATTCCAGTTATGTCATATTTACATTCATAAGCATATTTCTATAAAGCATTATGGGATGCAACGTCACAGCGCGCTCAGGGGAGGAGGTGGGGCCGGGGTGGGGAATTGGGGAAGGAGTTGGAATGGGGGCAGGGAGGGGATGGAGTTGGGGCGGGGACTTTGGGGAAGGGGTTGAGCACCCAGGGAAAGAAGGGAAGTCGATGCCTATGCTCCCAAAGCCCACACCCCAACCCTCTTCCCCAGCCCTGAGCCCCCTCCCAGAGCCCACACCCCATCCTGCACCCGAACCCCCTGCCCCAGCCCTGAGCCTACTCCCACTCTCCAAACCCCTTGCCCCTAGCCCAGAATACCCTCCTGAACCCCAAACCTCTCATCCCTGGCTCTGCCCCAGAGCCCGCATCCCCCGCCGGAGCCCTCATCCCCTCCTGTACCCCAACCCACTGCCCCAGCCCAGTGAAACTGAGTGAGGATGGGGGAGAGCGAGCGATGGAGGGAGGGGGGATGGAGTGAGTTGGGGCAGGGCCTCAGAGAAGGGGTGGGGCAGGGGCGGGGCAAGGGTGTTCAGTTTTGTGCAATTAGAAAGTTTGCAACCCTATCCTTGGGGCTCCTGAGGTCTGTGTCACAGGCCAGGTCACATTTATGTTCTCCCCCCTTGCAGGATAACAGAGCCCATTAGCCCAAGTCCAAAACCAGCACCAGAACAAAAGAACCTACCCTGTTACCCAGGTATGGTTGCCAACAGTCCTGTATTACAAGGGACCTCCCTTATTTAAATAGAAAATTGCCTGTCCTGTACTAAATCAGTAAGGGATACCTTTTATCCCATATTTCAATAGCAGGGGGCCAATACTCACAGGAGCATCTTTCTACTCTCTTCCCAACCCCGGGCCCTTCAGTGCTGCACAGGGAAAGCAGATGGGGCTGCGCTCAAGGGCCAGGGTTGGGAGAGGAGTGGGAAGATGCACCCTTGAGTATTGGCCCCTGGCTGGACACAGCCCCCTGCTGACTCCAGCCCTTGAGAGTGGCCCCGTCTGCTTTCCCAGTTCAGGCTCTGTCTGGCTGGGTAAGAGGACAGGGCTGTGTGCCCTGGAGCTGTGCTGAAGGGCCAGGGTCAGGAAGGGGCTCTGTCTGGCAGGGGGGTCAGTACTCCAGGGGTGTAACCTCCCCTCTCGCTGAGTCTCTGCCCATGTCCCTAGCTCGGTGCACAGCGCTGCAGCAGGCAAAGACCAGCAACTGCAGCTTCCAACTTGGCTCCAAGTGTTAGGGTGTTTAGATAGCAAGTGTGAAAAATCGGGATGGGGGTGAGGGGTAATAGGAGCCTATCTGAGACAAAGCCCTGAATATTGGGACTGTCCCTATAAAACCGGGACATCTGGTCACCCTATCTGGTGCCTGTGCAGAACCTGAACAGGATTCGCAGCGACTGCTGGCCCAGCACCCGAGGCCCTGGGTTCTCCGGAGCATCCAGTGCTGGAGAGAGAGAAACTCTAGGAAGAATGCGCGTGGAGGAAAAGGACTTGCCTTAGATTATCTTTTGTTTTAGCTTGTGAATTTTCCCTAGGCTAAGAGGGAGGTTTATTCCTATTTTTTTGTAACTTTAAAGTTTTGCCTACAGGGGAATCCTCTGTGTTTTGAATCTGATTACCCTGTAAAATTACCCCCACTCTGAACTCTAGGGTACTGATGTGGGGACCCGCATGAAAGACCCCCTAAACTTATCTCTACCAGCTTAAGTTAAAAACTCCCCCAAGGCACAAATTCTTCCTTGTCCTTAGAACGGTATCGCTGCCACCACCAAGTGAGTTAGACAAAAGATTCAAGGAAAAGAACCACTTGGAGTTTCTGTTCCCCCAAAATCCCCCCAAGCCCCTTCACCCCCTTTCCTGGGGAGGCTTGAGAATAATATACCAACCAAATAGGTCAACAAAGTGGGCACAGACCAGCCCTTGGGTTTTTAGGACACTAAAAACCAATCGGGTTCTTAAAAGCGGAACTTTATTAGAAAGAAAAAATAAAATAAGGACGTCTGTAAAATCAGGATGGAAGGTAATTTTACAGGGTAATCAGATTCAAAACACAGAGGATTCCCCTCTAGGCAAAACTTTAAAGTTACCAAAAAACAGGAATAAACCTCCCTCTTAGCACAGGGAAAATTCACAAGCTAAAACAAAAGATAATCTAACGCATTTCCTTCCTATTACTTACAATTGGTACTCTTAGATGCTTAGTTCAGGTATGGCTTTAGGAGATGTATTTTCCCTGCCCTGGTTCCTCGCTGACCCGGAGAGGACACACAAAGAGAGACAAAACAAAAACCTCCCACAGATTTGAAAGTATCTTCTTCCCTCATTGGTCCTTTTGGTCAGGTGCCAACCAGATTATTTGAACTTCTTAACCCTTTACAGGTAAAAGAGGGATTTTATGCTACCCTTAGCTGTATGTTTATGAGAGTGGCATGTCAAAGTGTTTGTTCATTTGTTGGGCTATTGTGTAACACAGCAAAGTTCACTGGCTAATACAGCTGAGTTGGAAGCAGGAGATCAGGGTTCCAGTCTTGGCTCTGCCACTTACCAGCGGTGTGAGGTTAGACGAGTCCTTTCACCTCTCTGTGTCTGTTTCACCTTCCACCCTTTGTTTGTCTTATCTATTTAGATGGGAGAGTCTTTGAGTCAGGGACTTTTACTATGTGTTTTTATAGCACCTAGTATAGTGAGGGCCCAGTCATGGCTGAGGCCTCGAGATTCTACTATAATAATAGTAATAATAATAATAACTGGCTAAATATTTGTGATCATATCTCCTTCTAATGGCTGCTCCTCTCAGGATTCGAGCTTGATTGTGACAGCTGCAGAACTAGTCTAATAGCTGGAATGACAGGGGCTTGTGTGGAAGGTTCTGTGTTCTATCTCAGCAAGGAGGGATAGCTCAGTGGTTTGAGCATTGGCCTCCTCAACCCAGGGTTGTGAATTAAATCCTTGAGGGGGCCACCTAGGGATCTGGGGCAAAATCAGAACTTGGTCCTGCTAGTGAAGGCAGGGGGCTGGACTTAGGGTGACCAGACAGCAAATGTAAAAAATTGGGATGGGGGGGGGGGGTAATAGGAGCCTATATAAGAAAAAGACCCCAAAATTGGGACTGTCCCTATAAAATCGGGACATCTGGTCACCCTAGCTGGACTCGATGACCTTTCAGGATCCCTTCCAGTTCTATGAGATAGGTCTATCTCCATATATTTAGATTCCATGTGTATGCAGACAAAGGACCATTACAATAAACTGAAAACAGATATGCTCTTTATTGGATACAGATCATGGGCCATCAGCAGGGGCGGCTCCAGGCACCAGCACACCAAGCGCATCCCTGGGGCGGCAAGCCGCGGGGGGCGGCCTGCTGGTCCCTGTGAGGGCGGCAGTCAGGCTGCCTTCGGCAGCATGCCTGCGGGAGGTCCGCCGGTTCGGCAGTAATTCGGCGGCGGGTACGCGGAAGGCGCGGGACCGGTGGACCTCCCACAGGCATGCCGCAGAAGGCAGCCTGACTGCCGTGCTTGGGGCAGCAAAATACATAGAGCCGCCCCTGGCCATCAGGCACCAAATAAAGGGCACATCTTAATATACAGGGAAGGTGGTCACCCCAAAAAAGCCTGAGATGATTGCTGTCCAAGAGAACAAAACCTCAGACATTCTATGCTCAAGGCTTTCTATGAAAGTATTTGCTGCTCCGCTCTTTCACCTACAGCAGCATAGACAAGGTCAGACTGTGTTAGAAAACACTAGCTGGAACAGTGTTTAAAACTCATTCCTGTCGCCAGCTGAGTGATCAGGTAGGCTTCCAAATGGCGATAGAGAAAGTGGAGCAAAAGGCATAAACTTTCAACATGGATTAACCACAGTACAAACAAAAAATACTTCGCCCCAAGTTCAAGCCATAGACTATCCCCGAAAGGTGTTTGTCCAACCTGTTCTTACAAACCTCCAATGACAGGGATTCTACAACCTCCACAACTCTGTGGTGATGTTGCCAGCTGTGATAAATGAAACGGGGAGGTGGGGGAGCTCCCTTTTATGGACAGCCAGTTAGCTATAAATCCCTCTTGGTAGTTGTTCTCTACTTGCTTTACCTGAAAATGGTTAAAAAGTCTCCTTGCATAGGTAAAAGGAAGGGAATGGGCACCTGACCAAAAGGGCCAATGGGAAGGCTAGAACTTTTTAAAATTGGGAAAAACTTCTCTTTGTCTGTCTGTGTTGTTCTCTCGGGGAGCAGAGACAGGACTGGAACTATGCTGTAAAAAGCTTTGGGCCAGGTATGAAAAATCATCAGATCATACCAAGAAACTAATCATTTGAAACCCCAGATATGTAAGTAGATCAGGAAATGTCTAGGAAAACGCGATTAGGTTTCTCGCTTTTATTTCTTTATGGCTTGCGGACTCCTCTGTGCTAACCCTAAATGCTTTTGTTTTGCTTGTAACCTTTAAACTGGACCTCAAGAGACCGATCTTGATGCTTAATCCTTGTAATTTTTTTTTCACCTAGCAAAAGCCTAAGTTCCAAATGTATTTTCTTTCTTTTTGTTCTTAATAAAATTTACCTTTTTTAAAGAACAGGATTGGATTTTTGTGTCCTAAGAGGTTTGTGCATATGTTGTTTAATTAGCTGGTGGCAACAGCTGATTTTCTTTGTTTTTTTTCTCAGCTCTTCCCTGGATGGGGGGTGAAAAGGCTTGAGGGTACCCCACAGGAAGGAATTCCCAAGTGCGCCTTCCTGGGTTCTCAAAGGGGTTTTGCTCTTGCGTGCTGGCAGCATCAACCCATTCAAGGTCAGAGAGAAGCTGTAACCTTGGGAGTTTAATACAAGCCTGCAGTGGCCAGTATTACTTTTTAGAATCCTTGCAGGCCCCCACCTTCTGCACTCGGAGTGCCAGAGTGGGGAATCAGCCTTGACACCAGCCCAGCTGAAATATCCATCCCAGGAGAAGCTGAGTATATCTGGACCAAGACAGGATCATCATTACCTTCATTGTCATCCTAGAGACCAGCGTGGAGGCTCCTGGATGGCTACTCCTGGCTGAATTAATTGGGGGGGGGGGGGGAGGGGAGAGATTTGGAAACCTCAGAAAATGCCTCTCCATTTGATAGTAGTAGTAGGAGGAGTAAGATGCAGTAACACTGCCTCTGAAGAGCTCATGGCTACTCCATTCCCAGTATCTCCCAGCCAGAGCATGGAATATTGCAGGAACTATTGCTGTAGTTCTCAGCTACTCTGGTACTAGTGGGAGGCATTATAAGGAATGTCCTAGGAATGCGGGCTGTGGAGGGCTCCCAGCTACTTTAGTCCCAGCCTCTCCCAGCATGGAGATCTGTAAGAAACAGAGCCAGGCTGTGGCAAGAAACTGAATTCAGGAATTACAGCAGATACCGAACTTTCCTGAGCGAAGCTTCTTCTTGTGCTGTTAATAGCTTGACAGCAGTGCAGCTACAGAACAGAGTGTGTAGGAGGCAGGTTTGGTCTGTGAAACCACAACCACAGTTGGGTTGCTATCATTCTGAAAAATAACTTCATGATGAAATGCTGAGTTTCTTCCCAGATCTGGTAGCTGACTGCAGAAGGCCAGCACTGGTGACCTCAGGTCTCCAGGTACCACCAGGTCAAGGGAGATATAGCTGGCTGCAGGGCCAGGCAGAGGGGAGAGACAGACAGCTCTGGAGCAGAGCAAGGCCTTTCGGGTACCTGTGATGGGGTCCCTGGGGTGCAACCTGGACTGTGGCACTGCTCAGACCTCTGTCCCATCAACCTGGCATATCCGTCTCATACTGTGATGCCGTGTCAAGCCAGAAACCTCTGGCAGGTACTGCACTTACACAGACATCCACAGGCAGGGACACACCCAATAGATAGGGCCCTACCAATTTCATGGCCATGAAAAACGTGTCACAGACCATGAAATAAACCCTTCCCCATGAAATCTGATTTCTCCCTTGCTGCTGGGAGCATTTCAGCCAGGGGGCTCCTAGCTGCAAGTCCTGGCTGGGCTGGGGAGGGACAGGACTTCTCCTTCCCCTGCACAACTGCTCTCACTCTCAGGGGGAGAGCAGACCCACCTCGGAGTGCCTCCCCCTGCTGCAGGAAGCTCCAGCCCTGGAGGTTTCTGCAACTGGAGAAGACTTGTGGACGTGGGTCCGATCTCCCCCTGCTGCTGGAAGTGCTCCAGCCAGGGGGCTCCTAGCTGTGAGTCCCTGGGGAGGGACAGGACTTGTCCTTCCCTTGCATGGCAGCTCAGGGGTTGGAGGGGAGGGAGATCAGACCCATTTCTGGGTACCTTTTGGGTTGGGACCCCCATGGTTACAACACCTAGCTGAAAACGTGAAATTGGTCAATTAAAAAACCCTGTGGCCGTGAAATTGATCAAAATGGACCGTTAATTTGGTAGGGCCCTACTAATAGAGTTACATGAATGATTTCCCAGACACTCATGAACCATCAATAGGGAGGCTCCAGCCAATTCCCCCCAGCTCCCCAGCCTTGCACCCCAGAACTGTACTGTTTTGCACTGGTCAGAAGCCTGGCCAGTGTAAGTTCATTACCGAGTCCTCCACCTCTCGACGTGGAGAGGACACACAAGCCTTTGTAAACTGAACTGAGATTTCCCAAGCGCTTCAACCAAAACACACTGTTTTAGGTAAAATATAATACAGGTTTATTAACTACAGAAAGGTAGATTTTAAGTGATCATAAGTAGCAAGCGTAGAGATCAAAGTTGGTTACTTTAGAAACAAAAATAAATTTGCAGTCTGAGTTCTACAAGCTAAACAGGATTTGAATCAAGCAGCGTCTCCCCCTGACAGTACAAACAGTTCACAGCTCCTCAATACACAGGCTGGGACTCTTTTCCAGCCTGGGACCACCCTTCCCTAATTCAAAGTCTTTGTCTTTCAGATGTTCTGCCAGGTGTTGAGTTGTGGGGGGAGAGATCCCAAGTGGTGATGTCACTTTTCCTTTTTTATATGTTCTTCCAGCTTGCTGGAAAGATCTTTTGCTGTGACATGGGGATCAGTCAGTTCCCATTGGTCAAGCAGTCTCCACTGTATATGTGCTCCCTCTGAGAAGTCTCTGGGATGGTGGATTCTTTCCTTGATGGGTGCTGATGAGCTGTCTGGCTACTCCATTGTTGTACCTGAAAGGCTGGTTGTGGGTGTTCCCAAGCTCACAACATATTTCAGTAACACATACATAGAAAAACTTCATACGTTCCCCTACAATGATAACACATACAATCCAACAGGATATTAATGTTCAACCGATCAAGACTTTTAAAATGATACCTCATAAGGCAGACTTTGTACAGAACATATCATAATTATATCCCAGTGGTGAATTGTGGGGGTTCCAGGGTGCTGCTTTGAGGTACCAAGTGTCACAGTATCCCTGGGTTGGGGACTATGGAGGTGGGAGCAGGGCCAGCAGAATAGGAAGTATGGGTAGAGCTGGAGACTAAGCCTGCTGTGTAGCCCCAGTTGCAGGACAGCATGGGGGAGAGGAATGACATCCCATGCTGGAGAGTGAAGGTCTCTGCTTGTCCACTCTATGGTGATTGGGTGGCTGGGCTTGAGCTCTGGGAGGAGCGGGTGGCATGGGAATGCCGACTGAAGCCCGCTGTGTATGGGGAGGGTGTGAGTCTGAGCATAGAAAGGGTGGAGGTGAACAGTGCTGGGACCAAAGTTCTCTGTGTATGTCCAGGACGGAGTCGCAGAGGCTCTGTGGGAAGGAGATGGGTGAACAGTGCTGGAGACTGAGGTCCTGTGCACAGCCCTTGAAAGTAGTACTGTAGAAACAGCACTGAATAAATGGCAGCAGTTCAGCTGCCCCATCAATCATCTCAGTGCAGGGACGCTGTTTTAGCTTTGATTGCTGACTCTGCATTTTTCTTACTGTAAATGAGGCAGACTGTCAACCGCATGCTGCAGCCACGCGCTGGTGAAGACATGTAGGGTAGTCGCTGCACGCTGCCTGGGCTCTAACCACATCCTCCACACCTGTGCATGGTGGACAAATAACTCTCCAGCCCTCAATTTCCACTCCTACCCCCTCACTTCTTCTTCCCTCCAGCCTGGCATGTGATCTTGGAATTCCTCAATGACAGATAATGTGTCAGCTATCAGATTTCAAGGGCCAAAACCCTTATTGTCTGAAGACACCCAGAGAGAGAAACAGGCAGGGTCAGGAGAAGAAGGACTGGAGCATTGCCAGGGCTGTGTGGGGAGCCCAGCACTGGAATAGCAGGGGAGCTGCAGGCAGGGCCGGCTCCAGCATTTCTGCCGCCCCAAGCAAACAAACAAACAAAAAAGCCGCGATCGGCGGTGGCAATTGAAAAAAAAAAAAAGCCGCGATCGGCGGTGGCAGTTCAGTGGCAGGTCCTTCACTCCTAGAGGGAGTGAGGGACCTGCCGCCCCCGAATTGCCGCAGGTGCCGCCCCTCTCCCTTGGCCGCCCCAAGCACCTGCTTGTTAAGCTGGTGCCTGGAGCCGGCTGCAGGTCAGGACTGAGGGGCATCGGCAGAGCTGGGTGGGGAGCCCGGCACTGGAATAGCGGGGGGACTTCAGGGCAGGATTGAGGGGCATCGGCAGAGCTGGGTGGGGAAAATCTGTACATTGTCTTACTGTCCTATATTTAATTCTAGCGAGGCACTATGAGTACTGAAGAAATACACTCAATGCAGTTAGCAAGCTTATCAGTTTATTTATGTACTCATCATGTTTAGTAGTGAAGTGACCTCTTTTCTCTGCTGTTCTTAGCTTGAGGTCTCAGTGCACAGACATCGCCTTGGTGGTTTCAGCTTCTGCTCCCACTGAGCAGAGAAAGTTTTTCTGCATCTCTGAGGTTTTCACTTGAGGGGAGGGGAAGCAGGTGGTGGCGTTTCTAGCTGTCAGCCAACAAAATTAGCCAACTAGAGCCACCGGCGCTTGATTTAAAATGAGATTTCTGAGCAAGTGGTGAATGGAAAAAACAAATAGATATTTATATCTCTACACACAGATCACACGACTTCCTGTTGACTAAACAGGCAGCCTGCTCTCTGCTTTGGGCTGGATAATTGCTTTTAAATATTTATTAAATGTTAGCTCTCATTTCTCAGACTTTTGCTGTCTGAATCTTTAAAAACAAATCAAGTTTGGTATTTTTCTCGGCGGCTCCTTCTCTTCTCTGCTTGTCTCATTTTATATTTTGAATGTGCCAAGCTCTGAGTTCAAGCACAGGTGCAGGTTTATATACAAGATCCCATTACAAATTGGAACCGTGCCCTTTGGTAATAAACACTCTCCCAACACAGCCTGGCCCACCAAAATGCTCCCGGCTTCCTCTCCATTAGCTCTGGGGGGAATGGAGGAGTCTTGCAATGAGCCCTGATGGTCAACAAGCTGTGCTGGAGAAAGAAACAGACATGGAGGAGCCTTCTCTGGGAATGACCCATTGCCAGTCCCTTCCCATTTTAATTAAATAATGATGATTGGAACATAGGGAAGAGATGCCTTAGAGATATTAAATAATTGATAGTGGTAATAATCTCTTACATTTCTCTAGCATCTTCCACCCAAAAGGATCCCAGGTGTGATAAACACTCTGCAGATTACAGAGGGGATTATAGTGGTTAGAGCACAGGTCTGCGAGTCCTGGTTCTGCTGTTGACTCACCCTGTGACCTTGAACAAGCCTTGTCATCTCCTTGTGACTCAGTATCCCCATCTGTAAAATGGGGAAGATACTGCCCATACTGAGAAGAGGTGCTGAAAAATAATTACATGTTTATAAAGGGCTTTAGATCCTCCGATGGAAGATGCTATAGAAATATTCTTTCTTTCTTTTTCTTTCTTTCTCCCACTGTGCTTCTTTCTGTCTCCCTAGTTCCATATAGAGCAGGTAGAATCTGCCCTGCTTTTAGGTAGTAGGGATAATGTGTTAAACCTCTGAGAACATGTCCCCTTTGGGGGGTTTTAGGTGAAGGATCTGGTTAAATATCATATGAAACGTGATATTTGTTAAACCTTCAGGTAAGTATGTACACTGAGCCGTTGTTTAAACAGAGGGCTAGGCTAACAGATAAAGTTCTTGGACTTCTTTCAGTGTGGAAAACTTGATGTAAGCACTTGGCTATGGAAATTAAGAACCAGAAAAGGAATGGAACTGCAACCTCCTTAATGTAATGATGAAATACTGGCAGGTGTGTTCTTGAGAAGTAGCAATTTCTGTGGGGTATATGGACTTTTTTTACATCCTCTGAAATGATTTTCCTGTCTTTATCTCCTTCCCAGTTAAAAGGCACCAAATTTAAATGGGAAAAAAGTTGAATTCACTAACACAACATACTATAGGGGCCAAGAGCTTAGAAAGATTCAAAATGGACATATATATGAATAATAAGAATGTCCTCTGCAATTCTATTAGCTAGGGTACATCTTTATAAGGCATATAAACCCTCATGCTTTGGGACATCAATCAAACACTAGGGGATAGGGGATCAGCTGGTGTGAATTGTTATAACTCCTGAAATCAATGGCATATATGATAATTTACACTAGTTCTGGATCTGCCCCATTCACTTGCAGTCAGGAAGAAACTTCTCCAGTATGGGGTTTCTTGCACCTTCCTCTGAAGCATCTGGTATTAGTCACTATCAGAGACAGGGCACTGGGCTAGATGGACCTGGGGTCTGTTTCAGTACAGAAATTCCTATGTTCCTTATATTTTTGCATGTACTGGTTTCATATGACTCTATCAGTCATTCTGAAAGTCAGCTAAACAAATAAAGAAAATAAATCAAGTACAGAAAAGTGCAGCACTTCCTCCGATATTATAAAAACAACCACAGCCCTATCCCAGCAGCCCCCCCTATCTTGTCTTGCCCTAGTGCTGATAATGCACAGTCCATGTTCTTGCGGCTGTTCATAAAACATGGAACGTGGTTGCCAAGAAAGAGGGAGAGATGTCGTGGAAAATCTCCCCATCACCCCCGTGGCGCCCATCCTGAGCTGAGCTGCTCTCTGAGAAGTCTCAGCTTTCTGTGCCTTCCCTAGAATGAGCCACAATCCGCAAGGTGCTGAGCATCTCCCGTGAGCAGCGGGCATTGCAGGGGCTCCTCATCATCACCCAGGAACAAGCTCTATGACTTCGGGGCAGAGCTCTGTCTGCAAAGCACAATGTGTACATTTATGCTGCTGTAGTCATGAGTCTGGCTTATCATAATGAATGGCTTTATACATCTTCTGCATAAGACATAGAACTGGGGCTCTTCAGCTCTGATCCGGCAATTTACAACCTGTGGGCAGACTGCTACCGCTGCAGCAACTGCACCCACACGTAAACAGGAGAATCATTAAAGATCCCATGCGGCTTTCTGCAAGAGGCTGCCTGCTTCTCAGTCTCTCTCATTATATCTCTCTCATATTTGCTCAGCATCAGTCACCATAATATTTAGGTGTCAAGTTGGAGACTAAATTCCATCACTGAGCATTACAATTTGCCTCTCTAAATTCTCCTTGCATTTTCAGCTGGAGATAGTTTTCTTCTCCATTTCCTGTACTGATCTGTTGTGTAGTGCTGCTGTGTGCTTTTAAACAGCAGCTGTGTCCCACCCCAGAGATGACTGCTGTTCTGCAGTGAGGGATGCAACTCCTTTGTACACAGTCTGCAAAGCCCTGCAGGATGAAACTGACAACAGCAATGTAGATGACAGTAGTAATCTGATGTTTTCTATGTTCCTTCTATCCAAGGATTCCAGACACTTTACAGACATTGATGAAAAAAGCTTTACAATCCACCTGTGAAGTTGGTCAGCATTATTATCCCCCTTGTACAGATGGAGAAACTGAGACACAGAGAGATTAAGGTCCAGATCATGTAAGGTATTTGGGAACCTAATGCCCACTGAAATCAAAGTTAGGTGCCTAAATACCTTTGAGGACGTGGGCCTAAGTGACTTTGCCCAAGGTCAAACAATGAATCAGTGGCAAAGCTGGAAAAAAATCCCAGGAGTCCTCGCTCCCAGTCCCCTGCTCTAACCATTAGACTACATTTCCTATTTAGTTGAATTTTATTATTGATATTAATTTAGAAATATATCTTAGAGCTAAGAGGGGACCAATGAAAGGTGCAGGGGGTAGAGAGGAGTAGCCAATCAGGGCTAAGCATCTTTTAGAACTGAAGTCCCTTTACACGATAACCCTTTCCTCACTGGTTCCTGTGGCCCCAAAGAGCTCTTTAACTCCTCCCCTACCTAAACCAGACTGAAACCTGGAGGGAGATGATGGGTGGAGGCGACAAATGGGGGAGGGGAGTACAGGGCAGTTCTCATTTCTGTACATCGAGTCAGAGGACCATTCACACGGAGCAAGTGAGCAGGGTGACTCAGAGGACCTCCCTGTGACCCCCGTCACCTCAAAGGAGACCCCGGCATGGCCATGGACAGGTACCCCTCTCCCTCCTACCAGAACTCAGGGCTTCTCTCTTGGTATGAATCTTTTCTGCACAGCTGCTCGCCGTCCCTCTCCATTTCGCCATCTGACTCAGTTCCCCAACTCTCCCTCCCATCTCTTTCTCTCTCTGACTGTCCCTCACTACATATTTCTCTCTCTCTCTAGCTCTTTCTGTCATTTCCCCCATCTCTGTCTAACCTATTCTTGTTCAGAGCTTTCTTTCTTTCTAGAACTAGGATGGGTACAGAGAGCAGAGGGGTAAACATTCAAGTGCTTCTGTGATCTATCTATCTATCTATCTATCTATCTATCTATCTATCTATCTATCTATCTATCTATCTATCACTATAGATTTCTGTCTCTTATTCTCTCTCTGGTGTTCATATACTTGCTCCTAGGTACAGATCATTCCAGATTACAGTAGCTCTACTTGCACTGCAGTTACACAGTGACCAAATGATCACCTAATCACTCTCATGCAATTGCATGCCATTCTCCCATGCAAGGACCTGCACTGTGATTTGAACATTTGGGGAGTGTATCTATAGTAGAGGATATGCTCAACACCTAACCACTTTCTTTAATGACTGAATATAATCATGACTCAGATAGCATCCCCTCTAACTATGCAGGAGCTATATGGGGGGTAAACACCCAGTAATTTGTAACTAGCTATACAGTGTGAACCTGCTCAGTTGCTTTAACCTCCTAGTCTCTGCCCAGGGTTGACTTGTTGATACCCACTTACCAAACATGTTTTGAAGTCATTACTATAGCAGAACTCCCAGTGGAGTCAAAGCCAGAGCAAGAACACAGCCAGAAGTGGAATTAGCACTAGAGCTGGTTGAAATGTTTTGAGTGACAGATTCTCAGTCGAAAAATTGCCTGTTTTTGACATGGGAAGTTTGCATGAAAATGGCTCCCCCCCCCCCCCTATTTTCATTTTTTCTGATGACATTGGAAAATACTAATTTGAGCATCATTTTGCTTGTTTGGTTTATGGTTGTTCCTTTTCTCCCAATGCACTGCCCTTTTCCAGTGGCAAAATTGTTAAAAAGAATTTTAAAAAGAGGGGAAGGAGGGATGAAAAATGAAGCATTTGAAGGTGAAAATGTTCACAAAAATTTTCAAATAAATGAAAATTTCTCCCTGTTCCAATCCCACGGAATGACAACGCTTCGAAAGGTCACATCTGTCATGATTTTTCCCTCCACTTTCTCCAGCTAAGATCTCAGTATTTGGTCCTAGATGTTATACTTGCTCCTTAGCCCGTAACAGTGCAGGTAGTGCTACTGTAACATCCTGAGGTTAGTCTACTGAAGGCAAGAGCAAAAGGGGCGCCCCCTTTCTGTCCCCTTTTCAAGGGGGATAATGCCACACCTCCCTGCCCCCCCTCCGCCCCCCCACCCCACCCCCCCGCAGCGGTAAGCCACATTTGAAAGTGAGAGTGGACCATTGGCCAGGAGGTATGTGCTTTGTGGACTAGAGCCAGAGCCGCTTCTGTGGGTCGGTGGATGGGTGGGGTGGTGAAAGGCGGGTTGGAGTTGGAATAAAGCGGTACTAGCCCATTGGGGGCCCCAAGCAGGACTATTTTTGCCCCTCCTCAACACATAATAAAAAGTGAATAGGGGGGCCCCTTGAGCAGCTTGGGGCCCTAAGCAATTGTTTAGTCTGGTTATGCCCAGCGCCGGCTCTGGATGTGACTGTTCCAAGTGCACAAGATACAAGTGTGAAATAAAAGCAAGCGTGATAAGGAAGGATGGATGAGGAGAGAGAGAAATGGAAAGTCAGAAAGACACTCTAAGAAATGGAGTGAGACAAACAGAGAAATCGAAACGTGGAGATGTGTGTAGTCAGCTCATTTGTATGGTGCTTCTGGCCAACCTTGTATGCTAAGCAGGGTTGGACTGCAGCCGTGCTTAGGTGGGAGACCTCCAAGAAATCCCCAGATGCTGCAGGGAGTGGCAGGAGTAGCTCAGTCGGGGAGCTCTCTCTTCTCAGAGTCAGTATTGAGTCCAGTGCCACAGTGGATACTATGTTGGGGGGAGAAGTGTAGGGTGCTCTGCCCTCTGGGTCAACACTAACGCTCCAGCATGGGAAGGAATGCTGTGGCATCAAAATCAGAGGACTGCCATTTGAGCTAAAGGAATAACTCCATTAACTGGTAGCAGTAGTAGGCTCTTGATCTTTTTGTGGACCATCCACAAGAAGAAGTCATGACACAACTTAGTGTGTTACATGTTTACGAGTTTAAGTTTATAATATAGACATTGGGATGAAATATGATATGCATATAATGTTCTTTATGTACATTTAAGGTTGTGGGTTTGGAACAAAGGATGTGTGTGAGTGAGGGATGTGTGTATCTTGTGTGAGAATGAGAGTTGTGGGTCTATCTCTGTGTGAATGTGCATGAGGGAGGCATATGTGTGTAAGGTAGGAAGCTTTAAATATGTAAAAGCGGGTGTGCTGTGGGTATGTAAAGGTATATGACAGAAGGATATGTGAGTGTGAATGTGCAGCTGTGTGTGACAGCTGTAGGTGTCTATGAATGGGGGGGTGTATGCATGTGTGTGAATGTGTCTGAACGAGTGCATATGTGTGTGTGCAAATTAAGGTTGTGTAACATATGTATGTGTATGAAGCTGTGTGACAGGGAAGAGTGTATGTGTGTGTAGCGAGAATGTGATTGTAATTTCCATGTTAAATACCGAGTTACTCAGATACTATGGTGATAGGTAGCTAGATGTGTGAGGGAGCAATGTATGTGTGTCACACAGAGAGTGTGTGTGTGTAAGTGTGTGTGTGTGTGTGTGTGTGTTGAAGAGATGTGTGTTTCCCTGAGACTCTCAGACCTCAGACTGAAATCAGACAAACCTGATACAATAAATCAACAGACACAAGCTTCCCTCTCCCAACCTTTACTCCACTCTCATCCCCCTACAGACCCAAACCCTATATCAACTGACCTGCTATAAGTCCCTCCATCACACATCAGCCCTTCAGAGCGAGGAGATGACATGCCAGGATTATTTTTAACCCATTCACTTCTGTTTTGCATTGCTGTGGAGGTGGCTAGTGTCTCACCTCAGTGAGCACAGCTGTTCACAGCTCCTGCTGCAACCCCGCATTGAGGCAAAGCCCATTAGAAAAAGGTCTATAACTTCTGCATCCCCCTGGGCCAGAGTAGGACCCTACGCAGAGTAATGGGCCCCTATGTGTGAATTCATTTGACTTAGGGCTTGTATCCATATAGGTCTCCATCCAGAAATATCCTTCCATTAGACTGAATGGAATCTTTTAGCTAGATTGCTGGTCTCTCCCCTCCCCCATTCTGTCCTCCCTGTGTGGTTTATTCCAGCATTCCACTGATGTTTGTCATTCCACCATGTTTATCTCTTGGAGGCCAAGGCAAAGTTTTTCCATTCAGCCTGCTCTCCAGAGCTTTGTCCAATCCTAGTTCTAAATCTCCCTAGTGATGGGGCTGCCACCCCTTCCCTTGGAGACTTTGCCACAGTCTCACACTGTGAGGAAACATTCCTTTATTGCCCAGTCCAAAATGCCCCATCTTCTCAATCGCACCCCAGGTCTCCTCCCTTCAGACTCCCAACCAATTGCTCTGCCTCCTTGCTTTTATGCCCTTCCGATAGTTTCATCCCCTCCCACCTTAGTTGTTGTTTAACCAAACTCTGTAGATTAAGTTCTTTCCATTTCCACTTGTAGAGTCCCCCCCCCTGCCCCTGCAGCCCCGTTGCCCTGTCTGTGTCCCTTTTCTGAACACTGTGCAGTTCTGGTAGAGATGGGCCTAGGAATGGAGAGGATGTTCTAAGTGCAGTCACACCAGAGCCCTGTACAGAGACGCTGTCGCTTCCCTGCTATGGGATGTGCTATTATAGTTTAATCTTCCCCTCAAATGTTCCCCTGCAGCTTCCTGATGAAGCAGAAGAAATTCCTCTACAATTTCAAGAACCTACGCTGGGCCCGGGGCCGCCATGAGACCTACCTCTGCTATGTGGTGAAACGTCGGGATAGCGCCACCTCCTGCTCCTTGGACTTCGGATACCTGCGCAACAAAGTATGGGCATGACTTGGGCACCTATCAATACAGCCAAGCACCTATCAGCTCACTTACCCAACCATCAGGCCCCCTGTGTACCCACCTACTCACCCCAATATGCATCAGTGCACCCACCAGCTCATCCCCTACCTATCCATGCATCCATCAGCTCACCCGCATATCCATCCTCCATCCATCCATCCATCCATCCATCCATCCATCCATCCATCCATCAGTTCAACCCTATATCTGCCCATACACTCATCCATTCCCCCCATATCCATCCATGCATGTCTTCATCCTCTCTCCCATCGTCTCCCTCTCTGTCTCTCTCTTGCTCAGTCGGGTTGCCACGTGGAGATGCTCTTCCTGCGTTACATCTCTGCCTGGGACCTGGACCCTGGACGCTGCTACCGAGTCACCTGGTTCACCTCATGGAGCCCCTGCTATGACTGTGCCCGGCATGTGGCTGACTTCCTGCGTGCCTACCCCAACCTGACACTGCGCATCTTTGCCGCCCGGCTGTACTTCTGTGAGGACCGCAATGCTGAGCCTGAGGGACTGAGACGCCTGCACCGGGCTGGGGTCCAGATCGCCATCATGACCTTCAAAGGTGAGACAGTATCTCAGAGGTGGGGAGACAGAGGCCTGGAGAGAGGGGACAGGGGAGAGATGGCGACGGAGTCATGGGGGAGACATATAGAGGGATATGGAGCCCTAATGATCCCTGGGGACAGTTGAGTCCTGTTCTGGGCATCCCTGACTCTGCTCCATGTCGTCAACCTGTCTCCTGCTCCTTGGCAGATTACTTCTACTGCTGGAACACCTTCGTGGAGAACCGGGAGAGGACCTTTAAAGCCTGGGAGGGGCTGCATGAAAACTCTGTCCGTCTGTCCAGGAGACTCCGGCGGATCCTCTTGGTGAGGGACATTTCTTTTCCCCTGTCCATCCAGTGTCTCCCCTTCCTCCACTGCTGCATTTCTTATTTGCTCCTGTGTGTCCCGTCTCTCCCCTCTATCTTCTCTTCTTGACTTTCGTCTGCCCACTTTCCTCACCTCTTCTCTCCTCCATTCCATCTCCCTTTCATTTTTACCCCACCCTTCTTCGGCTCCTCCCTTCTCCAACCCTCCTCTCCTCTTGTCCCCTTCCTCTTCTCCACCCCTCTCAGCATTTCCGCTCATTGCACAACTAACTCATCTCTTCTCTCCTGCTCTGCACAGCCACTGGATGAGGTGGACGATTTACGAGATGCCTTCAAAATCCTGGGACTTTGAGGTGGGCAGGAGTGAAGGTCACAGACAATCAGAAGACTCTGGAAACACACTGGTCCTACAATGTCTCTCTTTCTCTCCCACTCACACTTTCTCCCCTTCCTTCTTTCCATCCCTCCCTCCACTCTTAAATCCTCATGTCCTGAGAAAAGACCTTTCTTACTTCCCTTCCAAGGAAAATTAGGATGACCCACTAAAGACAGAATTCCCCTGCACTCCCACTCCCACTCCATCCAGCACTACAGCCTTGCTTGGGGAAGCCAGGACTGGAGTGAAAGCCCCACACTGCTCTACATTGATGCTTATATGTAGCATCTCTGTCTTCAATACAGAGTTAATTCAAGTGATCAATACCCAGGTCTGAGCATCCAGGTTGGCCTAGCCCAGGTGTGGGTGGCCACACTGCAAAGCCCCATCTGTGTTACTGTGTGCTCACCGGTGCTGCACTTGCCCATGTGTGCCTCTAGGACTCCTGGGGCACATCCCAGGGTTCTTTGTCCTGCAGTGAGCTGAGCCGCTTCATGATTCTCTGCCAGTGAATCGTGGGACAATTGGTCTGTCCTTCTGGGCACACGGGGGGAATTGTGGGAAGGCATTGGAGGACGAATAGTGATTGAGTCTGTGCCCTCACTGCAGAGTGGGAGTGTTATCAGTCAAGCGCAAGCCTCTCTCAGCCTTTAGCCTATAGTCCCAGCTGTGCCAGCTAGGCCAGGTGTAAAGCAGCACCAACCTTGAGAGGGTTTTGTGTGTAGCCAGGAGCTGGGTTAGGGGCAATACATGAATAAGAGCCTGAGTTAACTCTGCAGTGAAGACAGACCTCTAACATTTCCTGCTGAGAGAGGACAGGACTGGATTAATTGTGAGTCACCCATCCTGTCTCCTTATGCTGCCTCCTGCTGGGAGAGGCATCAACTGGAGTTCATGTGAGACTGCCATGAAGCCAGCTGTCCTGCATTGATCCCCATTGTGCCCCCTGCTATGAAAGGGTAGGGCTGCAGTAGCCGAGAGACTTCCCTTGCCAGCCCTTTTGTCCAGCTCTCTGCACTGCCTCCCACTTGGAGAGGTTGAGACTGGGAGACAGAATCCTAGAAATTTGAGGTGGAGATGCTGTGGCCAAAAGTTTCAAGGGTGTCCACTAATTTGAGGTACCCACCTCAAGATACCTTGGGCCCAATTTGCAGAGGTGCTGAGCACCCACAGCTCTCATTGACTTAATTGGTCCTCGACTTCTCAAGCTGGGCAGTGAAAAACAGACATCCAGATTTAGTGGAGACTTTTGAAAATGCCGGCCTAAATCTATTTCATCTTCTTCGCGCAGCTCCCTCAGTCAGGGCAGGATTGTCCCCTGCGGTCTAACCTCCAGGCCTTCATCAAATATAACACTCATAAGCAATGGAGCTTCCATTATTTCCTTTTTGGGAGGGACTATTCCATAGTCGATTAGCAGCTGTACGTTCCCCACAACCAGTGTCCCTGCATGATGCTATACAACACATCCTTCTGGGAAGTCTGACACTGCGCTATCTGAGATCTCCTTAAGCAGTTAGAGCTCCTGCACCATTCCAGGTAGTGCTTCCTTTTGGGAGAGGCTCGAACTAGAGTGGTTGAGAGCTCCCCTACCGTTCCAGTGCCCGCCCCATTCCCTACAGTGCCTCCTGATGGGAGAGGTAGGAAAAGGACTAATTATGTGCTTTCCACACCCAAGTCTCCTGCACTGTTTCCTATAGCACCTCCTGCTTGGAGAAACTGGAACTGGAATAGCTGTGAAAATTCTCTGCAAAGCATTAATTTCCATGCATGGTGCTGTAGAAGTGCTTGATGTGATGCCTGTTAATGTTTGTACATATATATATATATAACTACATATATATAAATAAATAAAGTTCTTGTGTATGAGTAGGCTTGGCAGAATATGTTTTTTTTAATAATTTCAATGTTTATTTTGAAGCACTTTTTAAAGTTTTATTGATTTAGATTGTCACAGTTGCACGAAATTATGGGGCAGGGTCCTCATTACATGTAAAAATATACAAAGTAAATAGCCTTAAATAAAAGTCTAATAAGTTTTCAAGCAGCATTTCCCTTACTTTGCCTAGATGCAAATTTTGATTATTATCAGTGGAAATTTTTTCTCACGGGTTTGTGTGTGTACAGTGAAATCAGCATTTACTGCTTCCAAACCTACGTATGAGCCTTAGCTTTTGTGGTCTGTTCCAGAGATGAGCCATATAAGAGATATGAAGATGGAAGAAAAGCTTGGAACATAATCCAGATGTTAAAGCTGAATCCTAGACATGCTGGTTATTTTAGGGATAAACCAATGGCATCCCCTCAAATTTGCCCTTTAAATCATTACAACGTCACACATCAAACGCAGATCGTTATAGTGGTCAGGCAACTCACACTTTGGAAATATCAATGGAAAGAGGCAAAGTGAGTGATACTTAACATGCAGGCAAGGCTTATAATAAATAGACCACAACCCTTCCCCATACAAGGAGGTAAACCTCACTGTCCACAATTTACAGAGGAGGAAACTGAGACGCTGATTTGCACAAGGTCACAAAACAAGGAAGTAGTAGAGCTGGGAAGCGAACCAGGTCTCCTATTTTGAGCATAGCTCAGGGCCTTGGTCAGCAGAGAGCACTGCTTCGCATAATGTCACTACCCTTTTTGGAACATGGAATCCTCTGTAGAGTGATGAGCTATAGAAGTATTACTAAAAGCAACACTTTCTTAAAGTTGGGACACTGGATTTTATTCCAAGTAGCATTCACTAGTAATCCAAGGGGGAAATGAAAAGAGAGGAAATCTCACAGTAGACAAATAAAGGCTCCTTTATGTGCACTGAATGTTCAAAACCCATCACAGGTCATTTCCTTTCAAACCTCTAATAGTATTGACAGTAGCTTTGGTCATTTATCTAACCTAGCTGATCTATCTATAGTAATCTATCTGATCTAGTTCACGCATTTCCAACATGTACTGTAGTAGATAGGCACCAAACAACCTGGGTCTTATACAAGCAATCCATTAGTAAGGTGATTTATCATAAAGGCATTGGCTGCACTAAATTTGCTTTGTAAACTCATCCAAGCAGGATTACACAGGGTGATTCCATCCAGAGTAGAAACAGAGGTGAATACAATGTAATAACTTTGCATTTAATCCCCAAGGATCCCAAACTCTTTTCTAGACTGTAAATACACAACAAATCCTATGTCTTGGCAGGGGGTTAGACTAGATGACCCTTGCAGTCCCTTCTAACCCTATGATTCTAATATGGGTGTCACTTCACCAATTATATTCCCTATGAGATAGTGGGGAATTGATCCTAGGCTTCCTTCCTTATTTATAACTTGGATCAAGCATTAATTCTCAATAGAGATTCCAGGGGATCTACCCCAGGTCCTGTTTGTGAGTTAAGGAAGATGCCGGTATTGTGTAGGTGAATCCCAGAGGTATGCTCCCTATGGAGATCCCCGGGGAAAGCCAGAGCACAGAACCTGTAACGTCAGATCAAGCCCTCATTCCATCTAGTCTGGTATCTGTCATGCTGCAGTGGCCAACATCACACAAAAGTGCCCATGTTGCACCTGAATAACTCTACAATGCTGTAAGTGGGAGAAAAATTCCTTCCTGACACCCCTCAATCCCAGTCTCTGCTATGCATGACAGCTGATGAGTGATACTGCCATTTTAGCTGGCTTAGGCACAATTGTCGATCATGGTCAATAAAATACCCAGTCCTTTTTCAAATCCAGCACATATATGCTGTCAGTACCACCCCGAAATATACACGTGTGCTCCTATGAGGCCTGGCTTTCAGAAAATCGGTCACACAATTATGTATGCAAAATTTCATGTACATTTCCATGTTTAAATTGCATATTCCATTTCCACAAATGCACATACAAAAGGCTAGATGCATCTCTTGTCATTTGTAGGTGTAATTATCCAGCCTGCCTGCACTATCATGGTAATTACTCATGTGTTACTTACACAAATTTGCCTGCATTTTTGTGCATGCAATTTTGGTACTGACATTTTGCAAAACAGGCCTTTTGGGCACATTGACATAATTTTCATAGCTGACATGTGCTTTATTAGATTTCCAATTCAGATGTAACTCCTCCAGGAAATAGCTAAATCTAAAAGGATGTTTAGGAAACACCTCAGTTAATGAAAGAAAAAGGAAAAGAACAACTATTTGGTGAGTGCTATATAAATGATATACATAGCAGTATATATGTGTGTATAGCTACCTAATAGAAAGAGTGCCATCTACTGTCTGGCCCATAAAAAAATCTAGCATTGTTCATACATTTGTAGGTTAAATAAAGTTGTTGTTAATTGCAAATGGCTTCCTGACTTAAGACAACAGTAACCAAAGCACAGCCATCAAAAAGCAGGGCTGTCTGAGCCTGCAGCCTTTTATAACCTCAGTGCAGACAGAGAAAACATACTTTCTGATTGGTTGTCTGAGAACCAATGGGCAGCTACTCCATTTGCTACCCAAGCCAGAGGGGATATGTCATCCTTTTATGACATCATTCCCATTCATTGACTGTTTGTGTTGGAGTTTTAGTCAGTGATATCTGCTATTAGCAAAACTCATCCTGTAACGGCATGAAATAGGCTTTGGTTACATTTTGAAAATTAGATGCCTTAAATTAGGCACCTAAATAACTTATAAGTGGCCTGATTTGAAGAGGAGCTGAGCACCCACAGCTCCTGTTGATTTCACTAGGAGTTTTGAGTGCTCAGCACCTATGGAAATCAGGTCACTTTTAGTTAGTTGCTTAAAAGTGGGTTTAGGAGCTGAAATTCAGGCATCCTAAAGTTTGAAAATATTGGCCAGTTTCTCTGGAGCCCTTAACTTGGTGATGCTTCCCGTCTCTTAGAGAACCCTCATGGCACCCAAGCCCATGGGAAGGGTTCTTTGCCATTCCAGAAACCCAAGTGTTCACCATGTGTCACTCTCAGGTTTGATTAGGCGCTTCTCTTGTTCGTGAGCTATTTTCTGAGACCGGTTTAAAAACAGCATCTGGAGAGAACCCCTCACATCAGGCCAAATCCATTGTGTGATGTTGCACTCTATATGATTTTATGAAAATATGCTAATGAGTTAAATATAATGTAACTGGAATATGCTTCATGCAAAAGGTCTCTTGTAAGGTATCATTACAAAGCTTATAATCTACTGAGTGTGGTCATCCTAATTGTATAAATGTACCACTCATGTATCTGAAACTAGAAATATGAAATATAACTCTGAGGGCCTACTGTAATTATGCAAAGTGTGGGCCATTAATGGTGGTTTGGAATCTTGATGACTCCCCTTAACCAGGACAATCGTCTGCAGATGGCTCTCTTTTACTTGTAAGTCTCCCTGTATACCTGTGTGCTGGCAAGTGGGTAATGTTTTCCCTTTAAAAAGGTGATCAAAGTTTATGTGAACCCCTCCAGGTATTTAATAATTTCAGAAAGCCTGATTCTAGTATCACTTATACTGTATAAATCTGATATTACTCTAAACGAGTCAATGGTTTTATAATGGGGTAACTAAAAAAGAACAAAACAAAACAAAAGAAAAAGAACAAAACAAAAAGAAAAACCAGGCCCATAGGCTTTATCCTTCCTGTGTAATGGATTAAATTTTTCTGTCATGAGTTTGTTCTTTTTTCTGTTTTCACAAAACATGCAATACACATCAACTTCACTATGGGAAAAATGTTCCTAATCTTCAATCTATTGGGGAAATGCCTGAAAAAAACACAGCAATCACCTCCCAGAATCTACACGATTTAGACATTTATGCTCCAATACGTCTGTTGGTCTATAAGGTGCCACAGGACTCTTTGTCGCTTTTTACAGATCCAGACTAACACGGCTACCCCTCTGATGCTTGACACCATTTAGACAATTTCTGATGTAAATTTCTTAATGAAATGATTGAGTTCTATCTTTCTAGGCTTTTATACCATATTATCAATGCAGCTACCTGACCAACCGAATGATCCCTTAAAATTGTAGGATAGTAAAAGAGGAAATTAATTCACAAAAGAAGACCAGGCATTTTAACTGCTTTCATTAGACCATACTGATGCATTTGAAAAGAGCCTTGCAATCAAGTCAATGTCATTTCTCCCAAATCTGGGGTGGCAGTCTCCCCTTTGCTCTGTTCTCACTTAACAGGGACAGGAGCAGGGGCAATCCTTCTCTTGATGGCTCTCCTGCCATTCCTCTTCTTGGAAGGTAAAACCACAGGCTGATTTAAGTGCAGGACTCCGCCCTGAGAGATGGTGACACCTCCCAGCAGTTTCTTGAGCTCTGAGTCGCTGTGAATGGCCAGCTGCAAGTGCCGTGGGGAAATCCGACGCTTCTTGCTGCGTGCAGCGACTTCCCCAGCAATATCCACAATCTCATGAGTCACTCATTGAAGCACCGCGGCCATATATCCTGGGGCTCCAGCTCCAATACGGTCTGCAAATTGTCCTTTGCGGAGCAATCTGTCTATGCGACTGACAGAGAACTGCAGCCCAGCCTGGGAAGAACGGGTGATTTTGGCCTTAGGGTCTTTTGCGGTTGAGGTCTCCCCAGAGTGCACAGACTCAGACTCAGACTCAGTCTCAGACATGTTGTAGACTTCTAGTGTTCCAGCAACACTTGGCTTGACTTTCTTGGCTTTCTTTTGTTTTCTCTGCTTGGTTTACCTGCGTCTTTCCTCAGGAATTGGCCTGCCTAGCTTTTTTCTTGACTTGCTTGGCTTCAGTGGATGTTTCCTTGCTTGGCTCCACTTGCCTGTGTCTTTCTTTGCTTGGCTTGCCTGACTCTCTTTCCTTCTGTTCCTGGCTCTGTTCACTTGGTTTTCTCGCTCTTATTTTGCCTTCTTTGATTTCTTCCTGGTCTGGCCTGATTATGACTGGCCTGACAAAGTGTGGCTTGGCTAAGCCACCTCTTGAAATCACCACAGTAGTATGCTGACCCTGTCTGAGCCTGCAGCCTTTTATAACCTCAGTGCAGACAGAGAAAACATACTTTCTGATTGGTTGTCTGAGAACCAATGGGCAGCTACTTCATTTGTTACCCAAGCCAGAGGGGATATGTCATCCTTTTATGACATCATTCCCATTCATTGACCGTTTGTGTTGGAGTTTTAGTCAGTGATATCTGCTATTAGCAAAACTCATCCTGTAACGGCATGAAATAGGCTTTGGTTACATTTTGAAAATTAGATGCCTTAAATTAGGCACCTAAATAACTTATAAGTGGCCTGATTTGAAGAGGAGCTGAGCACCCACAGCTCCTGTTGATTTCACTAAGAGTTTTGAGTGCTCAGCACCTATGGAAATCAGGTCACTTTTAGTTAGTTGCTTAAAAGTGGGTTTAGGGGCTGAAATTCAGGCATCCTAAAGTTTGAAAATATTGGCCAGTTTCTCTGGAGCCCTTAACTTGGTGATGCTTCCCGTCTCTTAGAGAACCCTCATGGCACCCAAGCCCATGGGAAGGGTTCTTTGCCATTCCAGAAACCCAAGTGTTCACCATTTGTCACTCTCAGGTTTGATTAGCCGCTTCTCTTGTTCGTGAGCTATTTTCTGAGACCGGTTTAAAAACAGCATCTGGAGAGAACCCCTCACATCAGGCCAAATCCATTGTGTGATGTTGCACTCTATATGATTTTATGAACATATGCTAATGAGTTAAATATAATGTAACTGGAATATGCTTCATGCAAAAGGTCTCTTGTAAGGTATCATTACAAAGCTTATAATCTACTGAGTGTGGTCATCCTAGTTGTATAAATGTACCACTCATGTATCTGAAACTAGAAATATGAAATATAACTCTGAGGGCCTATTGTAATTATGCAAAGTGTGGGCCATTAATGGTGGTTTGGAATCTTGATGACTCCCCTTAACCAGGACAATCGTCTGCAGATGGCTCTCTTTTACTTGTAAGTCTCCCTGTATACCTGTGTGCTGGCAAGTGGGTAATGTTTTCCCTTTAAAAAGGTGATAAAAGTTTATGTGAACCCCTCCAGGTATTTAATAATTTCAGAAAGCCTGATTCTAGTATCACTTATACTGTATAAATCTGATATTACTCCAAACGAGTCAATGGTTTTATAATGGGGTAACTAAAAAAGAACAAAACAAAAAGAAAGACCAGGCCCATCGGCTTTATCCTTCCTGTGTAATGGATTAAATTTTTCTGTCATGAGTTTGTTCTTTTTTCTGTTTTCACAAAACATGCAATACACATCAATTTCACTATGGGAAAAATGTTCCTAATCTTCAATCTATTGGGGAAATGCCTGAAAAAAACACAGAAATCACCTCCCAGAATCTACACGATTTAGACATTTATGCTCCAATACGTCTGTTGGTCTATAAGGTGCCACAGGACTCTTTGTCGCTTTTTACAGATCCAGACTAACACGGCTACCCCTCTGATGCTTGACACCATTTAGACAATTTCTGATGTAAATTTCTTAATGAAATGATTGAGTTCTATCTTTCTAGGCTTTTATACCATATTATCAATGCAGCTACCTGACCAACCGAATGATCCCTTAAAATTGTAGGATAGTAAAAGAGGAAATTAATTCACAAAAGAAGACCAGGCATTTTAACTGCTTTTATTAGACCATACTGATGCATTTGAAAAGAGCCTTGCAATCAAGTCAATGTCATTTCTCCCAAATCTGGGGTGGCAGTCTCCCCTTTGCTCTGTTCTCAGTTAACAGGGACAGGAGCAGGGGCAATCCTTCTCTTGATGGCTCTCCTGCCATTCCTCTTCTTGGAAGGTAAAACCACAGGCTGATTTAAGTGCAGGACTCCGCCCTGAGAGATGGTGACACCTCCCAGCAGTTTCTTGAGCTCTGAGTCGCTGTGAATGGCCAGCTGCAAGTGCCGTGGGGAAATCCGACGCTTCTTGCTGCGTGCAGCGACTTCCCCAGCAATATCCACAATCTCATGAGTCACTCATTGAAGCACCGCGGCCATATATCCTGGGGCTCCAGCTCCAATACGGTCTGCAAATTGTCCTTTGCGGAGCAATCTGTCTATGCGACTGACAGAGAACTGCAGCCCAGCCCAGGAAGAACGGGTGATTTTGGCCTTAGGGTCTTTTGCGGTTGAGGTCTCCCCAGAGTGCTCAGACTCAGACTCAGACTCAGACTCAGTCTCAGACATGTTGCAGACTTCTAGTGTTCCAGCAACACTTGGCTTGACTTTCTTGGCTTTCTTTTGTTTTCTCTGCTTGGTTTACCTGCGTCTTTCCTCAGGAATTGGCCTGCCTAGCTTTTTTCTTGACTTGCTTGGCTTCAGTGGATGTTTCCTTGCTTGGCTCCACTTGCCTGTGTCTTTCTTTGCTTGGCTTGCCTGACTCTCTTTCCTTCTGTTCCTGGCTCTGTTCACTTGGTTTTCTCGCTCTTATTTTGCCTTCTTTGATTTCTTCCTGGTCTGGCCTGATTATGACTGGCCTGACAAAGTGTGGCTTGGCTAAGCCACCTCTTGAAATCACCACAGTAGTATGCTGACCCTGTCTGAGCCTGGCGCCTTTTATAACCTCAGTGCAGACAGAGAAAACATACTTTCTGATTGGTTGTCTGAGAACCAATGGGCAGCTACTTCATTTGTTACCCAAGCCAGAGGGGAGATGTCATCCTTTTATGACATCATTCCCATTCATTGACCGTTTGTGTTGGAGTTTTAGTCAGTGATATCTGCTATTAGCAAAACTCATCCTGTAACGGCATGAAATAGGCTTTGGTTACATTTTGAAAATTAGATGCCTTAAATTAGGCACCTAAATAACTTATAAGTGGCCTGATTTGAAGAGGAGCTGAGCACCCACAGCTCCTGTTGATTTCACTAGGAGTTTTGAGTGCTCAGCACCTATGGAAATCAGGTCACTTTTAGTTAGTTGCTTAAAAGTGGGTTTAGGGGCTGAAATTCAGGCATCCTAAAGTTTGAAAATATTGGCCAGTTTCTCTGGAGCCCTTAACTTGGTGATGCTTCCCGTCTCTTAGAGAACCCTCATGGCACCCAAGCCCATGGGAAGGGTTCTTTGCCATTCCAGAAACCCAAGTGTTCACCATTTGTCACTCTCAGGTTTGATTAGCCGCTTCTCTTGTTCGTGAGCTATTTTCTGAGACCGGTTTAAAAACAGCATCTGGAGAGAACCCCTCACATCAGGCCAAATCCATTGTGTGATGTTGCACTCTATATGATTTTATGAAAATATGCTAATGAGTTAAATATAATGTAACTGGAATATGCTTCATGCAAAAGGTCTCTTGTAAGGTATCATTACAAAGCTTATAATCTACTGAGTGTGGTCATCCTAGTTGTATAAATGTACCACTCATGTATCTGAAACTAGAAATATGAAATATAATTCTGAGGGCCTATTGTAATTATGCAAAGTGTGGGCCATTAATGGTGGTTTGGAATCTTGATGACTCCCCTTAACCAGGACAATCGTCTGCAGATGGCTCTCTTTTACTTGTAAGTCTCCCTGTATACCTGTGTGCTGGCAAGTGGGTAATGTTTTCCCTTTAAAAAGGTGATCAAAGTTTATGTGAACCCCTCCAGGTATTTAATAATTTCAGAAAGCCTGATTCTAGTCTCACTTATACTGTATAAATCTGATATTACTCCAAACGAGTCAATGGTTTTATAATGGGGTAACTAAAATAGAACAAAACAAAACAAAAGAAAAAGAACAAAACAAAAAGAAAGACCAGGCCCATCGGCTTTATCCTTCCTGTGTAATGAATTAAATTTTTCTGTCATGAGTTTGTTCTTTTTTCTGTTTTCACAAAACATGCAATACACATCAATTTCACTATGGGAAAAATGTTCCTAATCTTCAATCTATTGGGGAAATGCCTGAAAAAAACACAGAAATCACCTCCCAGAATCTACACGATTTAGACATTTATGCTCCAATACGTCTGTTGGTCTATAAGGTGCCACAGGACTCTTTGTCGCTTTTTACAGATCCAGACTAACACGGCTACCCCTCTGATGCTTGACACCATTTAGACAATTTCTGATGTAAATTTCTTAATGAAATGATTGAGTTCTATCTTTCTAGGCTTTTATACCATATTATCAATGCAGCTACCTGACCAACCGAATGATCCCTTAAAATTGTAGGATAGTAAAAGAGGAAATTAATTCACAAAAGAAGACCAGGCATTTTAACTGCTTTTATTAGACCATACTGATGCATTTGAAAAGAGCCTTGCAATCAAGTCAATGTCATTTCTCCCAAATCTGGGGTGGCAGTCTCCCCTTTGCTCTGTTCTCACTTAACAGGGACAGGAGCAGGGGCAATCCTTCTCTTGATGGCTCTCCTGCCATTCCTCTTCTTGGAAGGTAAAACCACAGGCTGATTTAAGTGCAGGACTCCGCCATGAGAGATGGTGACACCTCCCAGCAGTTTCTTGAGCTCTGAGTCGCTGTGAATGGCCAGCTGCAAGTGCCGTGGGGAAATCCGACGCTTCTTGCTGCGTGCAGCGACTTCCCCAGCAATATCCACAATCTCATGAGTCACTCATTGAAGCACCGCGGCCATATATCCTGGGGCTCCAGCTCCAATACGGTCTGCAAATTGTCCTTTGCGGAGCAATCTGTCTATGCGACTGACAGAGAACTGCAGCCCAGCCCAGGAAGAACGGGTGATTTTGGCCTTAGGGTCTTTTGCGGTTGAGGTCTCCCCAGAGTGCTCAGACTCAGACTCAGACTCAGACTCAGTCTCAGACATGTTGCAGACTTCTAGTGTTCCAGCAACACTTGGCTTGACTTTCTTGGCTTTCTTTTGTTTTCTCTGCTTGGTTTACCTGCGTCTTTCCTCAGGAATTGGCCTGCCTAGCTTTTTTCTTGACTTGCTTGGCTTCAGTGGATGTTTCCTTGCTTGGCTCCACTTGCCTGTGTCTTTCTTTGCTTGGCTTGCCTGACTCTCTTTCCTTCTGTTCCTGGCTCTGTTCACTTGGTTTTCTCGCTCTTATTTTGCCTTCTTTGATTTCTTCCTGGTCTGGCCTGATTATGACTGGCCTGACAAAGTGTGGCTTGGCTAAGCCACCTCTTGAAATCACCACAGTAGTATGCTGACCCTGTCTGAGCCTGGCGCCTTTTATAACCTCAGTGCAGACAGAGAAAACATACTTTCTGATTGGTTGTCTGAGAACCAATGGGCAGCTACTTCATTTGTTACCCAAGCCAGAGGGGAGATGTCATCCTTTTATGACATCATTCCCATTCATTGACCGTTTGTGTTGGAGTTTTAGTCAGTGATATCTGCTATTAGCAAAACTCATCCTGTAACGGCATGAAATAGGCTTTGGTTACATTTTGAAAATTAGATGCCTTAAATTAGGCACCTAAATAACTTATAAGTGGCCTGATTTGAAGAGGAGCTGAGCACCCACAGCTCCTGTTGATTTCACTAGGAGTTTTGAGTGCTCAGCACCTATGGAAATCAGGTCACTTTTAGTTAGTTGCTTAAAAGTGGGTTTAGGGGCTGAAATTCAGGCATCCTAAAGTTTGAAAATATTGGCCAGTTTCTCTGGAGCCCTTAACTTGGTGATGCTTCCCGTCTCTTAGAGAACCCTCATGGCACCCAAGCCCATGGGAAGGGTTCTTTGCCATTCCAGAAACCCAAGTGTTCACCATTTGTCACTCTCAGGTTTGATTAGCCGCTTCTCTTGTTCGTGAGCTATTTTCTGAGACCGGTTTAAAAACAGCATCTGGAGAGAACCCCTCACATCAGGCCAAATCCATTGTGTGATGTTGCACTCTATATGATTTTATGAAAATATGCTAATGAGTTAAATATAATGTAACTGGAATATGCTTCATGCAAAAGGTCTCTTGTAAGGTATCATTACAAAGCTTATAATCTACTGAGTGTGGTCATCCTAGTTGTATAAATGTACCACTCATGTATCTGAAACTAGAAATATGAAATATAATTCTGAGGGCCTATTGTAATTATGCAAAGTGTGGGCCATTAATGGTGGTTTGGAATCTTGATGACTCCCCTTAACCAGGACAATCGTCTGCAGATGGCTCTCTTTTACTTGTAAGTCTCCCTGTATACCTGTGTGCTGGCAAGTGGGTAATGTTTTCCCTTTAAAAAGGTGATCAAAGTTTATGTGAACCCCTCCAGGTATTTAATAATTTCAGAAAGCCTGATTCTAGTCTCACTTATACTGTATAAATCTGATATTACTCCAAACGAGTCAATGGTTTTATAATGGGGTAACTAAAATAGAACAAAACAAAACAAAAGAAAAAGAACAAAACAAAAAGAAAGACCAGGCCCATCGGCTTTATCCTTCCTGTGTAATGAATTAAATTTTTCTGTCATGAGTTTGTTCTTTTTTCTGTTTTCACAAAACATGCAATACACATCAATTTCACTATGGGAAAAATGTTCCTAATCTTCAATCTATTGGGGAAATGCCTGAAAAAAACACAGAAATCACCTCCCAGAATCTACACGATTTAGACATTTATGCTCCAATACGTCTGTTGGTCTATAAGGTGCCACAGGACTCTTTGTCGCTTTTTACAGATCCAGACTAACACGGCTACCCCTCTGATGCTTGACACCATTTAGACAATTTCTGATGTAAATTTCTTAATGAAATGATTGAGTTCTATCTTTCTAGGCTTTTATACCATATTATCAATGCAGCTACCTGACCAACCGAATGATCCCTTAAAATTGTAGGATAGTAAAAGAGGAAATTAATTCACAAAAGAAGACCAGGCATTTTAACTGCTTTTATTAGACCATACTGATGCATTTGAAAAGAGCCTTGCAATCAAGTCAATGTCATTTCTCCCAAATCTGGGGTGGCAGTCTCCCCTTTGCTCTGTTCTCACTTAACAGGGACAGGAGCAGGGGCAATCCTTCTCTTGATGGCTCTCCTGCCATTCCTCTTCTTGGAAGGTAAAACCACAGGCTGATTTAAGTGCAGGACTCCGCCCTGAGAGATGGTGACACCTCCCAGCAGTTTCTTGAGCTCTGAGTCGCTGTGAATGGCCAGCTGCAAGTGCCGTGGGGAAATCCGACGCTTCTTGCTGCGTGCAGCGACTTCCCCAGCAATATCCACAATCTCATGAGTCACTCATTGAAGCACCGCGGCCATATATCCTGGGGCTCCAGCTCCAATACGGTCTGCAAATTGTCCTTTGCGGAGCAATCTGTCTATGCGACTGACAGAGAACTGCAGCCCAGCCCGGGAAGAACGGGTGAATTTGGCCTTAGGGTCTTTTGCGGTTGAGGTCTCCCCAGAGGGCTCAGACTCAGACTCAGACTCAGACTCAGTCTCAGACATGTTGCAGACTTCTAGTGTTCCAGCAACACTTGGCTTGACTTTCTTGGCTTTCTTTTGTTTTCTCTGCTTGGTTTACCTGCGTCTTTCCTCAGGAATTGGCCTGCCTAGCTTTTTTCTTGACTTGCTTGGCTTCAGTGGATGTTTCCTTGCTTGGCTCCACTTGCCTGTGTCTTTCTTTGCTTGGCTTGCCTGACTCTCTTTCCTTCTGTTCCTGGCTCTGTTCACTTGGTTTTCTCGCTCTTATTTTGCCTTCTTTGATTTCTTCCTGGTCTGGCCTGATTATGACTGGCCTGACAAAGTGTGGCTTGGCTAAGCCACCTCTTGAAATCACCACAGTAGTATGCTGACCCTGTCTGAGCCTGGCGCCTTTTATAACCTCAGTGCAGACAGAGAAAACATACTTTCTGATTGGTTGTCTGAGAACCAATGGGCAGCTACTTCATTTGTTACCCAAGCCAGAGGGGATATGTCATCCTTTTATGACATCATTCCCATTCATTGACCGTTTGTGTTGGAGTTTTAGTCAGTGATATCTGCTATTAGCAAAACTCATCCTGTAACGGCATGAAATAGGCTTTGGTTACATTTTGAAAATTAGATGCCTTAAATTAGGCACCTAAATAACTTATAAGTGGCCTGATTTGAAGAGGAGCTGAGCACCCACAGCTCCTGTTGATTTCACTAGGAGTTTTGAGTGCTCAGCACCTATGGAAATCAGGTCACTTTTAGTTAGTTGCTTAAAAGTGGGTTTAGGGGCTGAAATTCAGGCATCCTAAAGTTTGAAAATATTGGCCAGTTTCTCTGGAGCCCTTAACTTGGTGATGCTTCCCGTCTCTTAGAGAACCCTCATGGCACCCAAGCCCATGGGAAGGGTTCTTTGCCATTCCAGAAACCCAAGTGTTCACCATTTGTCACTCTCAGGTTTGATTAGCCGCTTCTCTTGTTCGTGAGCTATTTTCTGAGACCGGTTTAAAAACAGCATCTGGAGAGAACCCCTCACATCAGGCCAAATCCATTGTGTGATGTTGCACTCTATATGATTTTATGAAAATATGCTAATGAGTTAAATATAATGTAACTGGAATATGCTTCATGCAAAAGGTCTCTTGTAAGGTATCATTACAAAGCTTATAATCTACTGAGTGTGGTCATCCTAGTTGTATAAATGTACCACTCATGTATCTGAAACTAGAAATATGAAATATAATTCTGAGGGCCTATTGTAATTATGCAAAGTGTGGGCCATTAATGGTGGTTTGGAATCTTGATGACTCCCCTTAACCAGGACAATCGTCTGCAGATGGCTCTCTTTTACTTGTAAGTCTCCCTGTATACCTGTGTGCTGGCAAGTGGGTAATGTTTTCCCTTTAAAAAGGTGATCAAAGTTTATGTGAACCCCTCCAGGTATTTAATAATTTCAGAAAGCCTGATTCTAGTCTCACTTATACTGTATAAATCTGATATTACTCCAAACGAGTCAATGGTTTTATAATGGGGTAACTAAAATAGAACAAAACAAAACAAAAGAAAAAGAACAAAACAAAAAGAAAGACCAGGCCCATCGGCTTTATCCTTCCTGTGTAATGGATTAAATTTTTCTGTCATGAGTTTGTTCTTTTTTCTGTTTTCACAAAACATGCAATACACATCAATTTCACTATGGGAAAAATGTTCCTAATCTTCAATCTATTGGGGAAATGCCTGAAAAAAACACAGAAATCACCTCCCAGAATCTACACGATTTAGACATTTATGCTCCAATACGTCTGTTGGTCTATAAGGTGCCACAGGACTCTTTGTCGCTTTTTACAGATCCAGACTAACACGGCTACCCCTCTGATGCTTGACACCATTTAGACAATTTCTGATGTAAATTTCTTAATGAAATGATTGAGTTCTATCTTTCTAGGCTTTTATACCATATTATCAATGCAGCTACCTGACCAACCGAATGATCCCTTAAAATTGTAGGATAGTAAAAGAGGAAATTAATTCACAAAAGAAGACCAGGCATTTTAACTGCTTTTATTAGACCATACTGATGCATTTGAAAAGAGCCTTGCAATCAAGTCAATGTCATTTCTCCCAAATCTGGGGTGGCAGTCTCCCCTTTGCTCTGTTCTCACTTAACAGGGACAGGAGCAGGGGCAATCCTTCTCTTGATGGCTCTCCTGCCATTCCTCTTCTTGGAAGGTAAAACCACAGGCTGATTTAAGTGCAGGACTCCGCCCTGAGAGATGGTGACACCTCCCAGCAGTTTCTTGAGCTCTGAGTCGCTGTGAATGGCCAGCTGCAAGTGCCGTGGGGAAATCCGACGCTTCTTGCTGCGTGCAGCGACTTCCCCAGCAATATCCACAATCTCATGAGTCACTCATTGAAGCACCGCGGCCATATATCCTGGGGCTCCAGCTCCAATACGGTCTGCAAATTGTCCTTTGCGGAGCAATCTGTCTATGCGACTGACAGAGAACTGCAGCCCAGCCCAGGAAGAACGGGTGATTTTGGCCTTAGGGTCTTTTGCGGTTGAGGTCTCCCCAGAGTGCTCAGACTCAGACTCAGACTCAGACTCAGTCTCAGACATGTTGCAGACTTCTAGTGTTCCAGCAACACTTGGCTTGACTTTCTTGGCTTTCTTTTGTTTTCTCTGCTTGGTTTACCTGCGTCTTTCCTCAGGAATTGGCCTGCCTAGCTTTTTCCTTGACTTGCTTGGCTTCAGTGGATGTTTCCTTGCTTGGCTCCACTTGCCTGTGTCTTTCTTTGCTTGGCTTGCCTGACTCTCTTTCCTTCTGTTCCTGGCTCTGTTCACTTGGTTTTCTCGCTCTTATTTTGCCTTCTTTGATTTCTTCCTGGTCTGGCCTGATTATGACTGGCCTGACAAAGTGTGGCTTGGCTAAGCCACCTCTTGAAATCACCACAGTAGTATGCTGACCCTGTCTGAGCCTGGCGCCTTTTATAACCTCAGTGCAGACAGAGAAAACATACTTTCTGATTGGTTGTCTGAGAACCAATGGGCAGCTACTTCATTTGTTACCCAAGCCAGAGGGGAGATGTCATCCTTTTATGACATCATTCCCATTCATTGACCGTTTGTGTTGGAGTTTTAGTCAGTGATATCTGCTATTAGCAAAACTCATCCTGTAACGGCATGAAATAGGCTTTGGTTACATTTTGAAAATTAGATGCCTTAAATTAGGCACCTAAATAACTTATAAGTGGCCTGATTTGAAGAGGAGCTGAGCACCCACAGCTCCTGTTGATTTCACTAGGAGTTTTGAGTGCTCAGCACCTATGGAAATCAGGTCACTTTTAGTTAGTTGCTTAAAAGTGGGTTTAGGGGCTGAAATTCAGGCATCCTAAAGTTTGAAAATATTGGCCAGTTTCTCTGGAGCCCTTAACTTGGTGATGCTTCCCGTCTCTTAGAGAACCCTCATGGCACCCAAGCCCATGGGAAGGGTTCTTTGCCATTCCAGAAACCCAAGTGTTCACCATTTGTCACTCTCAGGTTTGATTAGCCGCTTCTCTTGTTCGTGAGCTATTTTCTGAGACCGGTTTAAAAACAGCATCTGGAGAGAACCCCTCACATCAGGCCAAATCCATTGTGTGATGTTGCACTCTATATGATTTTATGAACATATGCTAATGAGTTAAATATAATGTAACTGGAATATGCTTCATGCAAAAGGTCTCTTGTAAGGTATCATTACAAAGCTTATAATCTACTGAGTGTGGTCATCCTAGTTGTATAAATGTACCACTCATGTATCTGAAACTAGAAATATGAAATATAATTCTGAGGGCCTATTGTAATTATGCAAAGTGTGGGCCATTAATGGTGGTTTGGAATCTTGATGACTCCCCTTAACCAGGACAATCGTCTGCAGATGGCTCTCTTTTACTTGTAAGTCTCCCTGTATACCTGTGTGCTGGCAAGTGGGTAATGTTTTCCCTTTAAAAAGGTGATCAAAGTTTATGTGAACCCCTCCAGGTATTTAATAATTTCAGAAAGCCTGATTCTAGTCTCACTTATACTGTATAAATCTGATATTACTCCAAACGAGTCAATGGTTTTATAATGGGGTAACTAAAATAGAACAAAACAAAACAAAAGAAAAAGAACAAAACAAAAAGAAAGACCAGGCCCATCGGCTTTATCCTTCCTGTGTAATGAATTAAATTTTTCTGTCATGAGTTTGTTCTTTTTTCTGTTTTCACAAAACATGCAATACACATCAATTTCACTATGGGAAAAATGTTCCTAATCTTCAATCTATTGGGGAAATGCCTGAAAAAAACACAGAAATCACCTCCCAGAATCTACACGATTTAGACATTTATGCTCCAATACGTCTGTTGGTCTATAAGGTGCCACAGGACTCTTTGTCGCTTTTTACAGATCCAGACTAACACGGCTACCCCTCTGATGCTTGACACCATTTAGACAATTTCTGATGTAAATTTCTTAATGAAATGATTGAGTTCTATCTTTCTAGGCTTTTATACCATATTATCAATGCAGCTACCTGACCAACCGAATGATCCCTTAAAATTGTAGGATAGTAAAAGAGGAAATTAATTCACAAAAGAAGACCAGGCATTTTAACTGCTTTTATTAGACCATACTGATGCATTTGAAAAGAGCCTTGCAATCAAGTCAATGTCATTTCTCCCAAATCTGGGGTGGCAGTCTCCCCTTTGCTCTGTTCTCACTTAACAGGGACAGGAGCAGGGGCAATCCTTCTCTTGATGGCTCTCCTGCCATTCCTCTTCTTGGAAGGTAAAACCACAGGCTGATTTAAGTGCAGGACTCCGCCCTGAGAGATGGTGACACCTCCCAGCAGTTTCTTGAGCTCTGAGTCGCTGTGAATGGCCAGCTGCAAGTGCCGTGGGGAAATCCGACGCTTCTTGCTGCGTGCAGCGACTTCCCCAGCAATATCCACAATCTCATGAGTCACTCATTGAAGCACCGCGGCCATATATCCTGGGGCTCCAGCTCCAATACGGTCTGCAAATTGTCCTTTGCGGAGCAATCTGTCTATGCGACTGACAGAGAACTGCAGCCCAGCCCGGGAAGAACGGGTGAATTTGGCCTTAGGGTCTTTTGCGGTTGAGGTCTCCCCAGAGTGCTCAGACTCAGACTCAGACTCAGACTCAGTCTCAGACATGTTGCAGACTTCTAGTGTTCCAGGAACACTTGGCTTGACTTTCTTGGCTTTCTTTTGTTTTCTCTGCTTGGTTTACCTGCGTCTTTCCTGAGGAATTGGCCTGCCTAGCTTTTTTCTTGACTTGCTTGGCTTCAGTGGATGTTTCCTTGCTTGGCTCCACTTGCCTGTGTCTTTCTTTGCTTGGCTTGCCTGACTCTCTTTCCTTCTGTTCCTGGCTCTGTTCACTTGGTTTTCTCGCTCTTGTTTTGCCTTCTCTGATTTCTTCCTGGTCTGGCCTGATTATGACTGGCCTGACAAAGTGTGGCTTGGCTAAGCCACCTCTTGAAATCACCACAGTAGTATGCTGACCCTGTCTGAGCCTGCAGCCTTTTATAACCTCAGTGCAGACAGAGAAAACATACTTTCTGATTGGTTGTCTGAGAACCAATGGGCAGCTACTTCATTTGTTACCCAAGCCAGAGGGGAGATGTCATCCTTTTATGACATCATTCCCATTCATTGACCGTTTGTGTTGGAGTTTTAGTCAGTGATATCTGCTATTAGCAAAACTCATCCTGTAACGGCATGAAATAGGCTTTGGTTACATTTTGAAAATTAGATGCCTTAAATTAGGCACCTAAATAACTTATAAGTGGCCTGATTTGAAGAGGAGCTGAGCACCCACAGCTCCTGTTGATTTCACTAGGAGTTTTGAGTGCTCAGCACCTATGGAAATCAGGTCACTTTTAGTTAGTTGCTTAAAAGTGGGTTTAGGGGCTGAAATTCAGGCATCCTAAAGTTTGAAAATATTGGCCAGTTTCTCTGGAGCCCTTAACTTGGTGATGCTTCCCGTCTCTTAGAGAACCCTAATGGCTCCCAAGCCCATGGGAAGGGTTCTTTGCCATTCCAGAAACCCAAGTGTTCACCATTTGTCACTCTCAGGTTTGATTAGCCGCTTCTCTTGTTCATGAGCTATTTTCTGAGACCGGTTTAAAAACAGCATCTGGAGAGAACCCCTCACATCAGGCCAAATCCATTGTGTGATGTTGCACTCTATATGATTTTATGAACATATGCTAATGAGTTAAATATAATGTAACTGGAATATGCTTCATGCAAAAGGTCTCTTGTAAGGTATCATTACAAAGCTTATAATCTACTGAGTGTGGTCATCCTAGTTGTATAAATGTACCACTCATGTATCTGAAACTAGAAATATGAAATATAACTCTGAGGGCCTATTGTAATTATGCAAAGTGTGGGCCATTAATGGTGGTTTGGAATCTTGATGACTCCCCTTAACCAGGACAATCATCTGCAGATGGCTCTCTTTTACTTGTAAGTCTCCCTGTATACCTGTGTGCTGGCAAGTGGGTAATGTTTTCCCTTTAAAAAGGTGATCAAAGTTTATGTGAACCCCTCCAGGTATTTAATAATTTCAGAAAGCCTGATTCTAGTCTCACTTATACTGTATAAATCTGATATTACTCCAAACGAGTCAATGGTTTTATAATGGGGTAACTAAAAAAGAACAAAACAAAACAAAAGAAAAAGAACAAAACAAAAAGAAAAACCAGGCCCATCGGCTTTATCCTTCCTGTGTAATGGATTAAATTTTTCTGTCATGAGTTTGTTCTTTTTTCTGTTTTCACAAAACATGCAATACACATCAACTTCACTATGGGAAAAATGTTCCTAATCTTCAATCTATTGGGGAAATGCCTGAAAAAAACACAGAAATCACCTCCCAGAATCTACACGATTTAGACATTTATGCTCCAATACGTCTGTTGGTCTATAAGGTGCCACAGGACTCTTTGTCGCTTTTTACAGATCCAGACTAACACGGCTACCCCTCTGATGCTTGACACCATTTAGACAATTTCTGATGTAAATTTCTTAATGAAATGATTGAGTTCTATCTTTCTAGGCTTTTATACCATATTATCAATGCAGCTACCTGACCAACCGAATGATCCCTTAAAATTGTAGGATAGTAAAAGAGGAAATTAATTCACAAAAGAAGACCAGGCATTTTAACTGCTTTTATTAGACCATACTGATGCATTTGAAAAGAGCCTTGCAATCAAGTCAATGTCATTTCTCCCAAATCTGGGGTGGCAGTCTCCCCTTTGCTCTGTTCTCACTTAACAGGGACAGGAGCAGGGGCAATCCTTCTCTTGATGGCTCTCCTGCCATTCCTCTTCTTGGAAGGTAAAACCACAGGCTGATTTAAGTGCAGGACTCCGCCCTGAGAGATGGTGACACCTCCCAGCAGTTTCTTGAGCTCTGAGTCGCTGTGAATGGCCAGCTGCAAGTGCCGTGGGGAAATCCGACGCTTCTTGCTGCGTGCAGCGACTTCCCCAGCAATATCCACAATCTCATGAGTCACTCATTGAAGCACCGCGGCCATATATCCTGGGGCTCCAGCTCCAATACGGTCTGCAAATTGTCCTTTGCGGAGCAATCTGTCTATGCGACTGACAGAGAACTGCAGCCCAGCCCGGGAAGAACGGGTGAATTTGGCCTTAGGGTCTTTTGCGGTTGAGGTCTCCCCAGAGGGCTCAGACTCAGACTCAGACTCAGACTCAGTCTCAGACATGTTGCAGACTTCTAGTGTTCCAGCAACACTTGGCTTGACTTTCTTGGCTTTCTTTTGTTTTCTCTGCTTGGTTTACCTGAGTCTTTCCTGAGGAATTGGCCTGCCTAGATTTTTTCTTGACTTGCTTGGCTTCAGTGGATGTTTCCTTGCTTGGCTCCACTTGCCTGTGTCTTTCTTTGCTTGGCTTGCCTGACTCTCTTTCCTTCTGTTCCTGGCTCTGTTCACTTGGTTTTCTCGCTCTTGTTTTGCCTTCTTTGATTTCTTCCTGGTCTGGCCTGATTATGACTGGCCTGACAAAGTGTGGCTTGGCTAAGCCACCTCTTGAAATCACCACAGTAGTATGCTGACCCTGTCTGAGCCTGGCGCCTTTTATAACCTCAGTGCAGACAGAGAAAACATACTTTCTGATTGGTTGTCTGAGAACCAATGGGCAGCTACTTCATTTGTTACCCAAGCCAGAGGGGATATGTCATCCTTTTATGACATCATTCCCATTCATTGACCGTTTGTGTTGGAGTTTTAGTCAGTGATATCTGCTATTAGCAAAACTCATCCTGTAACGGCATGAAATAGGCTTTGGTTACATTTTGAAAATTAGATGCCTTAAATTAGGCACCTAAATAACTTATAAGTGGCCTGATTTGAAGAGGAGCTGAGCACCCACAGCTCCTGTTGATTTCACTAGGAGTTTTGAGTGCTCAGCACCTATGGAAATCAGGTCACTTTTAGTTAGTTGCTTAAAAGTGGGTTTAGGGGCTGAAATTCAGGCATCCTAAAGTTTGAAAATATTGGCCAGTTTCTCTGGAGCCCTTAACTTGGTGATGCTTCCCGTCTCTTAGAGAACCCTCATGGCACCCAAGCCCATGGGAAGGGTTCTTTGCCATTCCAGAAACCCAAGTGTTCACCATTTGTCACTCTCAGGTTTGATTAGCCGCTTCTCTTGTTCGTGAGCTATTTTCTGAGACCGGTTTAAAAACAGCATCTGGAGAGAACCCCTCACATCAGGCCAAATCCATTGTGTGATGTTGCACTCTATATGATTTTATGAAAATATGCTAATGAGTTAAATATAATGTAACTGGAATATGTTTCATGCAAAAGGTCTCTTGTAAGGTATCATTACAAAGCTTATAATCTACTGAGTGTGGTCATCCTAGTTGTATAAATGTACCACTCATGTATCTGAAACTAGAAATATGAAATCTAACTCTGAGGGCCTATTGTAATTATGCAAAGTGTGGGCCATTAATGGTGGTTTGGAATCTTGATGACTCCCCTTAACCAGGACAATCGTCTGCAGATGGCTCTCTTTTACTTGTAAGTCTCCCTGTATACCTGTGTGCTGGCAAGTGGGTAATGTTTTCCCTTTAAAAAGGTGATCAAAGTTTATGTGAACCCCTCCAGGTATTTAATAATTTCAGAAAGCCTGATTCTAGTCTCACTTATACTGTATAAATCTGATATTACTCCAAACGAGTCAATGGTTTTATAATGGGGTAACTAAAAAAGAACAAAACAAAACAAAAGAAAAAGAACAAAACAAAAAGAAAAACCAGGCCCATAGGCTTTATCCTTCCTGTGTAATGGATTAAATTTTTCTGTCATGAGTTTGTTCTTTTTTCTGTTTTCACAAAACATGCAATACACATCAACTTCACTATGGGAAAAATGTTCCTAATCTTCAATCTATTGGGGAAATGCCTGAAAAAAACACAGAAATCACCTCCCAGAATCTACACGATTTAGACATTTATGCTCCAATACGTCTGTTGGTCTATAAGGTGCCACAGGACTCTTTGTCGCTTTTTACAGATCCAGACTAACACGGCTACCCCTCTGATGCTTGACACCATTTAGACAATTTCTGATGTAAATTTCTTAATGAAATGATTGAGTTCTATCTTTCTAGGCTTTTATACCATATTATCAATGCAGCTACCTGACCAACCGAATGATCCCTTAAAATTGTAGGATAGTAAAAGAGGAAATTAATTCACAAAAGAAGACCAGGCATTTTAACTGCTTTTATTAGACCATACTGATGCATTTGAAAAGAGCCTTGCAATCAAGTCAATGTCATTTCTCCCAAATCTGGGGTGGCAGTCTCCCCTTTGCTCTGTTCTCACTTAACAGGGACAGGAGCAGGGGCAATCCTTCTCTTGATGGCTCTCCTGCCATTCCTCTTCTTGGAAGGTAAAACCACAGGCTGATTTAAGTGCAGGACTCCGCCCTGAGAGATGGTGACACCTCCCAGCAGTTTCTTGAGCTCTGAGTCGCTGTGAATGGCCAGCTGCAAGTGCCGTGGGGAAATCCGACGCTTCTTGCTGCGTGCAGCGACTTCCCCAGCAATATCCACAATCTCATGAGTCACTCATTGAAGCACCGCGGCCATATATCCTGGGGCTCCAGCTCCAATACGGTCTGCAAATTGTCCTTTGCGGAGCAATCTGTCTATGCGACTGACAGAGAACTGCAGCCCAGCCCGGGAAGAACGGGTGAATTTGGCCTTAGGGTCTTTTGCGGTTGAGGTCTCCCCAGAGGGCTCAGACTCAGACTCAGACTCAGACTCAGTCTCAGACATGTTGCAGACTTCTAGTGTTCCAGCAACACTTGGCTTGACTTTCTTGGCTTTCTTTTGTTTTCTCTGCTTGGTTTACCTGCGTCTTTCCTGAGGAATTGGCCTGCCTAGCTTTTTTCTTGACTTGCTTGGCTTCAGTGGATGTTTCCTTGCTTGGCTCCACTTGCCTGTGTCTTTCTTTGCTTGGCTTGCCTGACTCTCTTTCCTTCTGTTCCTGGCTCTGTTCACTTGGTTTTCTCGCTCTTGTTTTGCCTTCTTTGATTTCTTCCTGGTCTGGCCTGATTATGACTGGCCTGACAAAGTGTGGCTTGGCTAAGCCACCTCTTGAAATCACCACAGTAGTATGCTGACCCTGTCTGAGCCTGGCGCCTTTTATAACCTCAGTGCAGACAGAGAAAACATACTTTCTGATTGGTTGTCTGAGAACCAATGGGCAGCTACTTCATTTGTTACCCAAGCCAGAGGGGATATGTCATCCTTTTATGACATCATTCCCATTCATTGACCGTTTGTGTTGGAGTTTTAGTCAGTGATATCTGCTATTAGCAAAACTCATCCTGTAACGGCATGAAATAGGCTTTGGTTACATTTTGAAAATTAGATGCCTTAAATTAGGCACCTAAATAACTTATAAGTGGCCTGATTTGAAGAGGAGCTGAGCACCCACAGCTCCTGTTGATTTCACTAGGAGTTTTGAGTGCTCAGCACCTATGGAAATCAGGTCACTTTTAGTTAGTTGCTTAAAAGTGGGTTTAGGGGCTGAAATTCAGGCATCCTAAAGTTTGAAAATATTGGCCAGTTTCTCTGGAGCCCTTAACTTGGTGATGCTTCCCGTCTCTTAGAGAACCCTCATGGCACCCAAGCCCATGGGAAGGGTTCTTTGCCATTCCAGAAACCCAAGTGTTCACCATTTGTCACTCTCAGGTTTGATTAGCCGCTTCTCTTGTTCGTGAGCTATTTTCTGAGACCGGTTTAAAAACAGCATCTGGAGAGAACCCCTCACATCAGGCCAAATCCATTGTGTGATGTTGCACTCTATATGATTTTATGAAAATATGCTAATGAGTTAAATATAATGTAACTGGAATATGCTTCATGCAAAAGGTCTCTTGTAAGGTATCATTACAAAGCTTATAATCTACTGAGTGTGGTCATCCTAGTTGTATAAATGTACCACTCATGTATCTGAAACTAGAAATATGAAATCTAACTCTGAGGGCCTATTGTAATTATGCAAAGTGTGGGCCATTAATGGTGGTTTGGAATCTTGATGACTCCCCTTAACCAGGACAATCGTCTGCAGATGGCTCTCTTTTACTTGTAAGTCTCCCTGTATACCTGTGTGCTGGCAAGTGGGTAATGTTTTCCCTTTAAAAAGGTGATCAAAGTTTATGTGAACCCCTCCAGGTATTTAATAATTTCAGAAAGCCTGATTCTAGTCTCACTTATACTGTATAAATCTGATATTACTCCAAACGAGTCAATGGTTTTATAATGGGGTAACTAAAAAAGAACAAAACAAAAAGAAAAACCAGGCCCATAGGCTTTATCCTTCCTGTGTAATGGATTAAATTTTTCTGTCAGGAGTTTGTTCTTTTTTCTGTTTTCACAAAACATGCAATACACATCAACTTCACTATGGGAAAAATGTTCCTAATCTTCAATCTATTGGGGAAATGCCTGAAAAAAACACAGCAATCACCTCCCAGAATCTACACGATTTAGACATTTATGCTCCAATACGTCTGTTGGTCTATAAGGTGCCACAGGACTCTTTGTCGCTTTTTACAGATCCAGACTAACACGGCTACCCCTCTGATGCTTGACACCATTTAGACAATTTCTGATGTAAATTTCTTAATGAAATGATTGAGTTCTATCTTTCTAGGCTTTTATACCATATTATCAATGCAGCTACCTGACCAACTGAATGATCCCTTAAAATTGTAGGATAGTAATAGAGGAAATTAATTCACAAAAGAAGACCAGGCATTTTAACTGCTTTTATTAGACCATACTGATGCATTTGAAAAGAGCCTTGCAATCAAGTCAATGTCATTTCTCCCAAATCTGGGGTGGCAGTCTCCCCTTTGCTCTGTTCTCACTTAACAGGGACAGGAGCAGGGGCAATCCTTCTCTTGATGGCTCTCCTGCCATTCCTTTTCTTGGAAGGTAAAACCACAGGCTGATTTAAGTGCAGGACTCCGCCCTGAGAGATGGTGACACCTCCCAGCAGTTTCTTGAGCTCTGAGTCGCTGTGAATGGCCAGCTGCAAGTGCCGTGGGGAAATCCGACGCTTCTTGCTGCGTGCAGCGACTTCTCCAGCAATATCCACAATCTCATGAGTCACTCATTGAAGCACCGCGGCCATATATCCTGGGGCTCCAGCTCCAATACTGTCTGCAAATTGTCCTTTGCGGAGCAATCTGTCTATGCGACTGACAGAGAACTGCAGCCCAGCCCGGGAAGAACGGGTGATTTTGGCCTTAGGGTCTTTTGCGGTTGAGGTCTCCCCAGAGTGCTCAGACTCAGACTCAGACTCAGTCTCAGACATGTTGCAGACTTCTAGTGTTCCAGCAACACTTGGCTTGACTTTCTTGGCTTTCTTTTGTTTTCTCTGCTTGGTTTACCTGAGTCTTTCCTCAGGAATTGGCCTGCCTAGCTTTTTTCTTGACTTGCTTGGCTTCAGTAGATGTTTCCTTGCTTGGCTCCACTTGCCTGTGTCTTTCTTTGCTTGGCTTGCCTGACTCTCTTTCCTTCTGTTCCTGGCTCTGTTCACTTGGTTTTCTCGCTCTTATTTTGCCTTCTTTGATTTCTTCCTGGTCTGGCCTGATTATGACTGGCCTGACAAAGTGTGGCTTGGCTAAGCCACCTCTTGAAATCACCACAGTAGTATGCTGACCCTGTCTGAGCCTGCAGCCTTTTATAACCTCAGTGCAGACAGAGAAAACATACTTTCTGATTGGGTGTCTGAGAACCAATGGGCAGCTACTTCATTTGTTACCCAAGCCAGAGGGGATATGTCATCCTTTTATGACATCATTCCCATTCATTCATCGTTTGTGTTGGAGTTTTAGTCAGTGATATCTGCTATTAGCAAAACTCATCCTGTAACGGCATGAAATAGGCTTTGGTTACATTTTGAAAATTAGATGCCTTAAATTAGGCACCTAAATAACTTATAAGTGGCCTGATTTGAAGAGGAGCTGAGCACCCACAGCTCCTGTTGATTTCACTAGGAGTTTTGAGTGCTCAGCACCTATGGAAATCAGGTCACTTTTAGTTAGTTGCTTAAAAGTGGGTTTAGGGGCTGAAATTCAGGCATCCTAAAGTTTGAAAATATTGGCCAGTTTCTCTGGAGCCCTTAACTTGGTGATGCTTCCCGTCTCTTAGAGACCCCTCATGGCTCCCAAGCCCATGGGAAGGGTTCTTTGCCATTCCAGAAACCCAAGTGTTCACCATTTGTCACTCTCAGGTTTGATTAGCCGCTTCTCTTGTTCGTGAGCTATTTTCTGAGACCGGTTTAAAAACAGCATCTGGAGAGAACCCCTCACATCAGGCCAAACCCATTGTGTGATGTTGCACTCTATATGATTTTATGAAAATATGCTAATGAGTTAAATATAATGTAACTGGAATATGCTTCATGCAAAAGGTCTCTTGTAAGGTATCATTACAAAGCTTATAATCTACTGAGTGTGGTCATCCTAGTTGTATAAATGTACCACTCATGTATCTGAAACTAGAAATATGAAATCTAACTCTGAGGGCCTATTGTAATTATGCAAAGTGTGGGCCATTAATGGTGGTTTGGAATCTTGATGACTCCCCTTAACCAGGACAATCGTCTGCAGATGGCTCTCTTTTACTTGTAAGTCTCCCTGTATACCTGTGTGCTGGCAAGTGGGTAATGTTTTCCCTTTAAAAAGGTGATCAAAGTTTATGTGAACCCCTCCAGGTATTTAATAATTTCAGAAAGCCTGATTCTAGTCTCACTTATACTGTATAAATCTGATATTACTCCAAACGAGTCAATGGTTTTATAATGGGGTAACTAAAAAAGAACAAAACAAAAAGAAAAGCCAGGCCCATAGGCTTTATCCTTCCTGTGTAATGGATTAAATTTTTCTGTCATGAGTTTGTTCTTTTTTCTGTTTTCACAAAACATGCAATACACATCAACTTCACTATGGGAAAAATGTTCCTAATCTTCAATCTATTGGGGAAATGCCTGAAAAAAACACAGAAATCACCTCCCAGAATCTACACGATTTAGACATTTATGCTCCAATACGTCTGTTGGTCTATAAGGTGCCACAGGACTCTTTGTCGCTTTTTACAGATCCAGACTAACATCCCTCTGATGCTTGACACCATTTAGACAATTTCTGATGTAAATTTCTTAATGAAATGATTGAGTTCTATCTTTCTAGGCTTTTATACCATATTATCAATGCAGCTACCTGACCAACTGAATGATCCCTTAAAATTGTAGGATAGTAAAAGAGGAAATTAATTCACAAAAGAAGACCAGGCATTTTAACTGCTTTTATTAGACCATACTGATGCATTTGAAAAGAGCCTTGCAATCAAGTCAATGTCATTTCTCCCAAATCTGGGGTGGCAGTCTCCCCTTTGCTCTGTTCTCACTTAACAGGGACAGGAGCAGGGGCAAACCTTCTCTTGATGGCTCTCCTGCCATTCCTCTTCTTGGAAGGTAAAACCACAGGCTGATTTAAGTGCAGGACTCCGCCCTGAGAGATGGTGACACCTCCCAGCAGTTTCTTGAGCTCTGAGTCGCTGTGAATGGCCAGCTGCAAGTGCCGTGGGGAAATCCAACGCTTCTTGCTGCGTGCAGCGACTTCTCCAGCAATATCCACAATCTCATGAGTCACTCATTGAAGCACCGCGGCCATATATCCTGGGGCTCCAGCTCCAATACGGTCTGCAAATTGTCCTTTGCGGAGCAATCTGTCTATGCGACTGACAGAGAACTGCAGCCCAGCCTGGGAAGAACGGGTGATTTTGGCCTTAGGGTCTTTTGCGGTTGAGGTCTCCCCAGAGTGCTCAGACTCACACTCAGACTCAGACTCAGTCTCACACATGTTGCAGACTTCTCGTGTTCCAGCAACACTTGGCTTGACTTTCTTGGCTTTCTTTTGTTTTCTCTGCTTGGTTTACCTGAGTCTTTCCTCAGGAATTGGCCTGCCTAGCTTTTTTCTTGACTTGCTTGGCTTCAGTGGATGTTTCCTTGCTTGGCTCCACTTGCCTGTGTCTTTCTTTGCTTGGCTTGCCTGACTCTCTTTCCTTCTGTTCCTGGCTCTGTTCACTTGGTTTTCTCGCTCTTATTTTGCCTTCTTTGATTTCTTCCTGGTCTGGCCTGATTATGACTGGCCTGACAAAGTGTGGCTTGGCTAAGCCACCTCTTGAAATCACCACAGTAGTATGCTGACCCTGTCTGAGCCTGCAGCCTTTTATAACCTCAGTGCAGACAGAGAAAACATACTTTCTGATTGGTTGTCTGAGAACCAATGGGCAGCTACTTCATTTGTTACCCAAGCCAGAGGGGAGATGTCATCCTTTTATGACATCATTCCCATTCATTGACCGTTTGTGTTGGAGTTTTAGTCAGTGATATCTGCTATTAGCAAAACTCATCCTGTAACGGCATGAAATAGGCTTTGGTTACATTTTGAAAATTAGATGCCTTAAATTAGGCACCTAAATAACTTATAAGTGGCCTGATTTGAAGAGGAGCTGAGCACCCACAGCTCCTGTTGATTTCACTAGGAGTTTTGAGTGCTCAGCACCTATGGAAATCAGGTCACTTTTAGTTAGTTGCTTAAAAGTGGGTTTAGGGGCTGAAATTCAGGCATCCTAAAGTTTGAAAATATTGGCCAGTTTCTCTGGAGCCCTTAACTTGGTGATGCTTCCCGTCTCTTAGAGAACCCTCATGGCACCCAAGCTCATGGGAAGGGCTCTTTGCCATTCCAGAAACCCAAGTGTTCACCATTTGTCACTCTCAGGTGTGATTAGCCGCTTCTCTTGTTCGTGAGCTATTTTCTGAGACCGGTTTAAAAACAGCATCTGGAGAGAACCCCTCACATCAGGCCAAATCCATTGTGTGATGTTGCACTCTATATGATTTTATGAAAATATGCTAATGAGTTAAATATAATGTAACTGGAATATGCTTCATGCAAAAGGTCTCTTGTAAGGTATCATTACAAAGCTTATAATCTACTGAGTGTGGTCATCCTAGTTGTATAAATGTACCACTCATGTATCTGAAACTAGAAATATGAAATCTAACTCTGAGGGCCTATTGTAATTATGCAAAGTGTGGGCCATTAATGGTGGTTTGGAATCTTGATGACTCCCCTTAACCAGGACAATCGTCTGCAGATGGCTCTCTTTTACTTGTAAGTCTCCCTGTATACCTGTGTGCTGGCAAGTGGGTAATGTTTTCCCTTTAAAAAGGTGATCAAAGTTTATGTGAACCCCTCCAGGTATTTAATAATTTCAGAAAGCCTGATTCTAGTCTCACTTATACTGTATAAATCTGATATTACTCCAAACGAGTCAATGGTTTTATAATGGGGTAACTAAAAAAGAACAAAACAAAACAAAACAAAAGAAAAAGAACAAAACAAAAAGAAAAACCAGGCCCATAGGCTTTATCCTTCCTGTGTAATGGATTAAATTTTTCTGTCATGAGTTTGTTCTTTTTTCTGTTTTCACAAAACATGCAATACACATCAACTTCACTATGGGAAAAATGTTCCTAATCTTCAATCTATTGGGGAAATGCCTGAAAAAAACACAGAAATCACCTCCCAGAATCTACACGATTTAGACATTTATGCTCCAATACGTCTGTTGGTCTATAAGGTGCCACAGGACTCTTTGTCGCTTTTTACAGATCCAGACTAACATCCCTCTGATGCTTGACACCATTTAGACAATTTCTGATGTAAATTTCTTAATGAAATGATTGAGTTCTATCTTTCTAGGCTTTTATACCATATTATCAATGCAGCTACCTGACCAACTGAATGATCCCTTAAAATTGTAGGATAGTAAAAGAGGAAATTAATTCACAAAAGAAGACCAGGCATTTTAACTGCTTTTATTAGACCATACTGATGCATTTGAAAAGAGCCTTGCAATCAAGTTAATGTCATTTCTCCCAAATCTGGCGTGGCAGTCTCCCCTTTGCTCTGTTCTCACTTAACAGGGACAGGAGCAGGGGCAATCCTTCTCTTGATGGCTCTCCTGCCATTCCTCTTCTTGGAAGGTAAAACCACAGGCTGATTTAAGGGCAGGACCCCACCCTGAGAGATGGTGACACCTCCCAGCAGTTTCTTGAGCTCTGAGTCGCTGTGAATGGCCAGCTGCAAGTGCCGTGGGGAAATCCGACGCTTCTTGCTGCGTGCAGCGACTTCCCCAGCAATATCCACTATCTCGTGAGTCAGGTATTGAAGCACCGCGGCCATATATACTGGGGCTCCAGCTCCAACACGGTCTGCAAACTGCCCTTTGCGGAGCAGTCTATCTATGCGACTGACTGAGAACAGCAGCCCAGCCCGGGAAGAGCGGGTGATTTTGGCCTTAGCCTCCTTTTCGTTTGAGGTCTCACCAGAGTGCTCAGACTCAGTCTCAGTCTCAGACATGTTGCAGACTTTTGCTGTTCCAGCAACACTTGCGTAGCTTGTCTGATTTTTCCTTCCTTGATTTGGCTTTTCTGGTTTTCTTTCTTTTCTTTATTAGTTTGTCTGGATCTTTTCTTCCTTGCCTTGCCTTGCTTGGCTTTGTAACCTTATTTGCTTGTCTGTGTTACCCTGATCTTTCTCTCCTTGTTTCGCCTTCGTTGCTCACTTTCTGGTCTGGCTTGGTGAAGTGTAGCTTGGCTAAGCCACTTCTTGAAAAGCAGCCAGACTTGTCCACTGACCTTGTCTGAGCTGGGGACCTTTTATAACCTTGGCAGAGGGAGAAAATGTACTTTCTGATTGGTTGGGTGTGAACCAATGGGAAGCTGCATTCTTTATTATCCAAGCCAGTGGACACATGTCATCCTTTATGATGGCATTGGCATTGACTCTCCCTTTGTACTGTAATTTTAACCAATCACACCAACTCCTAGACAAGTTCAGTTGTAATATTTTTTAATTTCCCAAACTACCAATATCATTTAAGATTTTGATATTATTAAACAGACCACAAATAAAGTGGGAGAAACACTTTTTCACAAGCAACGAACTCACTTCCCAAAAGCAAAGTTTAGTAGATTTATAGATTCTAAGGCCATAAGGGACCACTGTGATCAGTTAGTCTGACCTTCTGTATAACACAGGCCATAGAACTTCCCCAAAACAATTCTTAGAGCAGATCTTTCAGAAAAAAAGATCCAATCGTGATTTAAATATTGTCAGTGATGGAGAATCTACCGCTACACTTGGTAAATTATTCCAATTACTCTCACTGTTAAAAAGTACACCTTATTTCCAGTCTCAATTTGTCTATTTTCATCTTCCAGCCATTGGATTGTGTTATACCAGGGAACGGCAACCTTTGGCCCGCGGCCTGCCAGGGTAAGCACAGGGCCGGTGCAACCCATTAGGCGACCTAGGCGGTCGCCTAGGGAGCTAGCATTTGGGGGGCGGCATTTCGGGTCCTTCGGCAGCGACTGCGGTGGCCGGATCTTCAGCCGCCCCGGTCGTCGTCGGCATTTAGGCGGAGGGAGCTGGGGCAGGGGGGCGCGGGGAGGGCCGCCTGTAGCAAGTAAGTGGGGGGGGGCGGCACGCAGGGGAACCGCTTCCCGCCCCAGCTCACCTCTGCTCCGCCTCCTCCCCTGAGCACACCGCCCCGCTCTGCTTCTCTCCCTCCCAGGCTTGCGGCGCCAAACAGCTGATTGATGCCGCAAGCCTGGGAGGAGGGAGAAGTGGAGTGGCGACGGCGTGCTCGGGGGAGGAGGCGGAGCAGAGGTGAGCTGGGGCGGGGAGCTGCTGCACGGCTCCCCGGGCCGGGGGGAGCTGCTGCGGGGGGGGAGGGGGTGGCACCTAAGGCTGGGGGGGACAGAAAGCTGCCACAGGGCTCCTGGGAGTGGGGGGGCACAAGGTGGAAGTTTCGCCTAGGGCGCGAACCATCCTTGCACCCTCCCTGGGTAAGCACCCTGGCGAGCAGGGCCATTTGTTTACCTGCTGCGTCCGCAGGTTCGGCCAATCGTGGCTCCCACTGGCCGCGGTTCACCGTCCCAGGCCAATGGGGGCTGCGGGAAGTGGCGCAGGCCAACGGATGTGCTGGCCACCGCTTTCCGCAGCCCCCATTGGCCTGGAGCGGCAAACTGCGGCCAGTGGGAGCCATGATCGGCCAAACCTGTGGACGTGGCAGGTAAACAAACGGGCCTGGCGGGCCGCGGGCCAAAGGTTGCCGATCCCTGTGTTATGCCTTTTCCTGCTAGATTTAAGAGCCCAATATTAAATATTTGTTCCCCATATAGATCCTTACAAGCTGTAATCAAGTCACCCTTTAACCTTCTCTTTGTTAAATAGAATTAAATAGATCAAGCTAAATAGATTGAGCTCCTTGAATCTATCACCATAAGGCAGGTTTTCTAATCCTTTAATAGTTCTCATGGCTCTTCTCTAAGCCCTCTCCAATTTATCAACATTGTTATTGAATAGTGGTCACCAGAACTGGACACCAGCCCCATGCTCTTCTGACCTCTGAATGACCTCGCATTCTGTGCTGATTTCTCCTCTTAAAACCTCCCTCCACAAACAGTCAGAACTTCAACTCCATACTGCTGCTTTAAAAATAATAGTACATAGGTTAGCTCCTCTGACTTAAGCGGAACCACACAAATGACTCCAGCTGAGGATCTCGTTCCATGTCTGCTGTCTCCTGCAGTACAGGTGTTTCTTTTTTCTCAGATATTCTAAATTCCCTCATAATTCTGCAAATTAGGCCATTTTTTTATTTAGGTAGCTAAAATTGGGTTTAGATGCCTAGCTTCAGACACCAATGGTTGAAAATTTTGGCCAGTTTCTCTTATTCCCTGGACTTGGTGATGCGGTCTTTCTCTCAAAGAAGATCTGTACTGTCTAACCCAGTGGTTTTCAACCCGTGGCTCAATTAGCACACAGCTGCGGCCCAGCTGTGTGCTAAGGGCCGCCCAGCCTGCATGGTGGGGTCCAGGGTCCTGGCTGCCTGGTCATTTGGTGTGGCCGGGGTCGGGGCTGCCCCGCCGTCTGGCCTGGCATGGTGGGGTCGGGGCTGCCACCTGGCCCTACACAGTGGGGTTGGGGCTGCTGCCCAGCTGCCCTGCCACCCAGTCCTGCACAGGTGGGTCCAGGGTAAGGACTGCCACCTGGCTGCCCTGCTGCCCAGTGGGGTCCAGGGTTCCTGCCGCCTGACCCTGCACCCAGGGCTCCACTCCTGGCCCCACTCTGTGGAGGGGTCTCTGAGTGGGAGGCACTGGGCATAGGAGTCGGGGTCGGGGGTTCGGGAGGGTGCTGTGGTTCTCCACCTGCAGGCCAGGTAGCACATTGTGGGCCGCATAGGGTAAATAGGTTGAGAACCACTGGTCTAACGCCTTGTGAATGGCAGGTGGAATACTTTGACATGCCATCACCCAAACCTTCACTGTGAGCCACAGTCATTGTTTACTATCCAGTTGCCATCTCTCTCTTTCTTACTGGATTGTTTTACAAGTTTTGTCAGATGTTGGCTGCATATGTATTCTCTCTGTGTGCTATCCCAGCTCTGCGCAGATAGTTGGCACAGCAGACGTAGATCGAACCACCCAATAGCCACAAACCCCTTAATAGCGCAGGAACTCGGTTTATTGTCGATGAAGCAAGGTATTAGTGTCCCTATACTTGCTACAAGTACACTCAATACATGTATGCCCGTGACAATGGATGCAGCTCAGTGAATGGCGGGATTTTCCATTCCCCCCAGGCTGGCCAAAGACACTCCCTTTGAGACTCCATTTTATATACCAATACAAACAGGTTACGTACTGCCCCTCTGACATGGTTAGTTGCTGCCCCCTGACATGGCTTGTTAACACCCATTGCCTTGTACATGTTGGTTCGATCAAAGCATCCCTATCCATCACTCTGTCATCCTGACCTTTTCTTTAAGAGGGGTCAGCGTGTTCTCTTTCTCTTGGGGGCATGTGTGTGTGTTTGTACTGTACTTGGTATAGGGGTGCTTTGGTGCCACCCTTCTGAAGCGTATTTGTGTGAGTGTCCTGTGCCTAGCACTTCTCGGGAATGTGTGTGCTTGCAATACCAGCCCTGTTCGTGCCAGATTCTGTGGATTGGCAAGCAGGCAGATCCTGACATCTGCTCACAACCTGACGTGTGTTAACTTTGTTTTATATCAGCAAAGCATGCCCACTACTTTAGCTCAGGCCTCATATCAGGCCTCTGATACAAGGGCTTATGTCTCAGCCTCTCTTTCATAGAATCATAGAAGGTTAGGGTTGGAAGGGACCTCAGGAGGACATCTAGTCCAACCCCCTGCTCAAAGCAGGACCAACCCCAACTAAGTCATCCCAGCCAGGACTTTGTCAAGCCGGGCCTTAAGAACCTCTAAGGATGGAGATTCCACTACTTCCCTAGGTAACCCATTCCAGTGCTTCACCACCCTCCTAGTGAAAGAGTTTTTCCTAATATCCAACCTAGACCTCCCCCACTGCAATTTGAGACCATTGCTCCTTGTTCTGTCATCTGCCACCACTGAGAACAGCCTAGCTCCATCCTCTTTGGAACCCCCTTTAGGTTAGTGAAGGATGCTATCAAATCCCTCCTCGCTCTTCTTTTCTGCAGACTAAATAACCCCAGTTCCATCAGCCTCTCCTTGTAGGTCATGTGCCCGAGCTCCCTAATCATTTTTGTTGCCCTCTGCTGGACTCTCTCCAATTTGTCCACATCCTTTCTGTAGTGGGGGACCCAAAACTGGATGCAGTACTCCAGATGTGGCCTCACCAGTGCCGAATAGAGGGGAATAATCACTTCCTTCGATCTGCTGGCAATGCTCCTACTAATGCAGTCCAATATGCTGTTGGCCTTCTTGGCAACAAGGGCACACTGTTGACTCATATCCAGCTTCTCATCCACTGTAATCCCCAGGTCCTTTTCTGCAGAACTGCTGCTTAGCCAGTCGGTCCCCAGCCTGTAAGTGCATGGGATTCTATCGTCCTAAGTGCAGGACTCTGCACTTCTCCTTGTTGAACCTCATCAGATTTCTTTTGGACCAATCCTCCAATTTTTCTAGGTCACTCTGGACCCTATCCCTACCCTCCAGCATACCTACCTCTCCCCCCAGCTTAGTGTCATCCACAAACTTGTTGAGGGCGCAATTCATCCCATCATCCAGATCATTAATAAAGATGTTGAATAAAACCGGCCCCAGGACCAACCCCTGGGGCACTCCACTTGATACCAGCTGCCAACTAGACATCGAGCCCATTGATCACTACTCATTGAGCCCGATGATCTAGCCAGCTTTCTATCCACCTTATAGTTCATTCATCCAATCCATAATTCTTTAACTTTCTGGCAAGAATACTGTGTTAAAGTAAAGGTATATCACATCCACCGCTTTCCCCATATCCACAGAGCCAGTTATCTCATCATAAAAGGCAATCAGTATGGTCAGGCATTACTTGCCCTTGATAAATCCATGTTGACTGTGCCTGATCACCTTCCTCTCTTCCACGTACTTCAAAATGGATTCCTTGAGGACCTGCTCCAAGATTTTTCCAGGGACGGAGGTGAGGCTGACTGGTCTGTAGTTCCCTGGATTCTACTTCTTCCCTTTTTTAAAGATGGGCACTATATTTGCCTTTTTCCAACTGTCCCAATCGCCACAAGTTTTCAAAGATAATGGCCAATGGCTTTGCAATCACATCAGCCAACTCCCTCAGCACCTTCAGATGCATTGCATCCAGCCCCATGGATTTGTGTATGTCCAGCTTTGCTAAATAGTTCTTAACTTCTTCTTTTACCACTGAGGTCTGCTCACCTCCTCCCCATATTGCGTTGCCCAGATCAGCAGTCTGGGAGCTGACCTTGTCTGGGAAGACCGAGGCAAAAAAAAAAAAAAAGCATCGAGTGCTTCAGCTTTTTCCACATCATCTGTCACTAGGTTGCCTCCCCCATTCAGTAAGGGTCCCACATTTTCCCTGACCTTCTTCTTGTTGCTAACATACCTGTAGAAATCCTTCTTGTTACCCTTCACATCCCTTGCTAGCTGCAAATCCAGTTGTGCTTTGGCCTTCCTAATTACATCCCTGCATGCTCTAGCAATAATTGTATACTCCTCCCTAGTCATCTGTCCAAGTTTCCACTTACTGTAAGATTCCTTTTTGCGTTTAAGCTCACCAAAGATTTCTCTGTTAAGTCAAGCTGGTCACCTGCCATATTTGCTATTCTTTCTGCACATCGGGATGGTTTGTTCCTTTACCCTCAATAAGGCTTCTTTAAAATACTGCCAGCTCTCCTGGACTCCTTTCCCCCTCATGTTATTCTCCCAGGGGATCCTGCCCATGAGTTCCCTGGGGGAGTCAAAGTCTGCTTTTCTGAAGTCCAGGGTCCGTATTCTGCTGCTCTTCTTTCTTCCTTTTGTCAGTATCATGAACTCAATCATCTCATGGTTATTGCTGGCCAAGTTGCCACACACTTCTACTTCCCCCACCAATTCTTCCCTGTTTGTGAGCAGCAGGTCAAGAGCATGACCCCTGGTTGGTTCCTCCAGCACTTGCACCAGGAAGTTGTCCCTGGTGCAACACACTCCAAAATCTTCCTGAATTGTCTGTGCATTGCTGTACTGCTCTCCCAGCATATGTTAGGGTGATTGAAGTCCCCCATGAGAAGCAGGTCCTGTAATCTGGAAACTTCTGTTAGTTGTACGAAGAAAGCCTCATCTACCTCATCCTCCTGGTCTGGTGGTCTATAGCAGACGCCCACCACAACATCACCTTTGTTGCTCTGGCCTCTAAACTTAACCCAAAGACTCTCAACAGGCTTTTCTCCAGTTTCATACTGGAGCTCTGAGCAATCATACTGCTCTCTTACATACAATGCAACTCCTCCACTTTTTCTCACTCACCTGTCCTTCCTGAACAGTTTATACCTATCCATGACAGTGCTCCAGTCATGTGACTTACCCCATCAAGTCTCTGTTCTTCCAATCACATCATAGTCCCTTGACTGTGCCAGGACTTCCAATTCTTCCTGCTTGTTTCCCAGGCTTCTTGCTTTTCTACAGGCACCTAAGATAACTAACCAATTGCCCTACTTTCTCAGTATGAATCAGGAGGCCTCTCCTGTTGCACCTCCTCCTTGTGTTTCCTTCCGGTATCCCACTTCCCCACTTACCTCAGGGCTTAGGTCTCCATCCCCCCAGCGAACCTAGTTTAAAGCCCTCCTCACTAGGTTAGCAAGCCTGCCTGTGAAGATGCTCTTCCCTTTCTTCATTTGGTGGATCCCATCTCTTCCTAGCAATCCTTCTTCCTGCAACAACATCCCATGGTTGAAGAATCCAAAGATCTATCCAATACCACCTGCACAACCATGCATTTACCTCCACAATTCAATGGTCCCTACCTGGGCCTTTTCATTCAACAGGGAGGATGGACAAAAACATGACTTGCGCCTCAAACTCCTTTATCTTTCTTCCCAGAGCCATGTAGTCTGCTGTGACCCACTCAAGGTCATTCTTGGCAGTATCATTGGTTCCCATGTGGAGAAGAAGGAATGGGTAGCAGTCCAAGGGCTTGATTGATCTCAGCAGACACTCCGTCACATCCTGAATTCTATCTCCAGGCAAGCAGCACACTTCTTGAGTTTCCCAGTCTGGATGGCAGATGGATGGCTCCATCCCTCTTCGGAGGGAGTCCCCAACCACCACCACCCATCTCCTCCTCTTGGGAGTGGTGGTCATGGAACCCCCCATCCCTAGGACAATGCATCACATGCCTTTCAGTTGATGGGGTCTTCTTCTGATCCCTTCCCTCAGACTACTCTTCCAAACCATTCTCCGCCATAGTACCTGTGCAGAGAGCCTGAAAACAGTTTCTTACCTATATCTGCATTGGGGGGAAAAGGGTTCTCCTCTTTCTTCTTCTGGAGGTCACATGCTGCCAATTTTCTTCCCCGTTCTGTACTGCCCTCTCTGATTCTTCAGCATGCTGTGCCTGCAGTACCAAACGCTGACTCCTATCCAGAGAGTCTTCATTTTCTCTGATGCAATATAGGGGTTGATACTTGGGTCTCTAGTCCTTTAACCTTCTCTTCCAATATGGAGACCAGCTTGCATTTCATACGGACGAAGTCACTTCTATCATCTGGGAGAAAGACAAACATGGAACATCCTGTGCAGGTCACAACAGCTGATTGGTCACTATCCATATTGTCTTCCTTCTAAGAGCTTCTTCAGATGTTGTATTTACTGCTCTCAGAAGCCTGAAAGGCAAAAAACTCGGTGGGAACTCCCCTCAGGCGAGCTTCCAGGCAAACTCCCTCTGTTTGCCTCTCCTCTGTTCCAAACTGGCTGCTTTTTTATAAGGTTGCTGGCTCGCAGCAGTTGCCCCGGCTCAAAGCCTTCCCTCCAATCAGCCACTCAAGGCCGACCTGGAACAAAGTACTCTCAATTCACACTTTTCAAACAAATAACTACATGGTCAAACAGTCCCTGCAACTAGCACCAGTCAAAGAAATGGTCACAGCAGACAAACACTCGGATAGGCACCCCAGCAGCTCACAACACAGCCCTCCTAATGCAGCACTCACCGTAGCTCCTCTCGGACAGTTCCCAGGCAAACTCCTTCTGTTTGCCTCTCCTCTGTTTGCTGTTTCTACTACACCAAGTAGAATTTCAAAACAGCATTTGGAGACTGTCACTGTTTTGGGGTGCTATCTATATCAGTGTGAGATTGTGTCACCTCTTACTGTGTAACTATTATGTGCCTTAAAAGCTTTGCTACAGTAACTCCCTGCCTGGGACATTCACAGTCAGAAACAAGCATGCTCTGAGTGCCTTTGTATAACTGCAGTTCTGTTCCAGCAACTCTGACCCCAGCAGCATTTTCCACTGCAGCCCCCACAGCTCTAGACTTCTCGCCATTGCTGCTGCCTCTGTTGGATCATCTGGGTAACCATCTGCTTGGGCTCCTGATACCCTGTGGGATAAAAAGGGACCCCCTCTGGCCTCTGGCCTCCTGCCTCATGGCATATGAGTGCAACATGGTCACTAGCTAGAACTTCTTCTGAAGTGCTGCTGAGAGACTTCACTTTGCACACAGCTCTTCTAACTGTTTCTTGGGGAGTTCAGCATCTGCTTCTTTGCTTCTTCTGCTGCTTACTCATCTTTACTCTTCCCTTTGTTCTATTTCTCTGGCCTGAAATAAACAAACAGAAAATACTAAAATTGTAACCTTTCTTTGACTGTTCCCAGCCTTTCTACTTGAGAACCACCTAAAACTATTTTAGCAGTGCTTGGCCTCAGTTAAAATAGCAAGCTGTGTGTAATCGTGTATGAAGTTGGATATAATTGGAGGCCAGGTGCCTGATCAAGAAGGCAGAGCTGCAGCAACAGAAGCTTGCTAACCAGGACAAACACAGGCAGCTTGAGCAGAAGAGGATCGGCAAGTCACTCCCATGGTACCAGGAGGAAGGACCTAATTATGTGCCTGATTGGGGGCTAGCAGACAACCACCAGCGGAAATGATGGATCCCATCATTCTTCCTGTAACCTGATGAATTATGGATACTAAAGGTTATTCTGGGACTCTGTGGGAATGTGGGAAGTGTTTGTTCTTGTTGTGTTACCTTCTGTAATGATGTAATAGGATTGAGCCTGAGGGCTCAGGTACAAGTCTGCCATAGACAGATTCAGTCAACCTTCACCAGGAAAATTAAGTGAGTGTTGAGTGTGACTCTGGCACATCTAGGAAAGCTATGGGCCATAACTTCACTGAAAGTAGGGAAACTGAGTCACAGATGAACGGTGCTGTGGCACAAAAACTGCTGAGACAGTGGCACAATTGAGAGTAGTTGTGGGCCAGAACTCTGCAGGAAGCAGAGCAGACTCAGATTGGTTAGAGGTCTGGTTTCATGTCTTAGGGGGTTACAACTCTTTCCTGTTCTAGTTGAGGGAAACTGAGGCACAGCTAGACGGCACTCTGACCCAGGATCTGCTAGGAGTAGTGGGACTCTGGAACAGCTAAGGAATAGCTCTGGGCCAGCACTCCATTGAGAGCAGGACAGACTACTGGGAGTAGGGAGTCTCTGGTACAAATAGGAAAGTTGTGGGCCAGAACTCCCCTGAGAGCAGAGCAGACTCAGAGTGGTAAGTGAACTGAGTAAACTCCTTTAGGAGTGACAGAACTCTTTACTGGACTGGGTGACTGTGACCATCTCTACCCCAGTGTTCACTCCATTTACAGGAGTATGATAAATTCTGCACAAAGTATGCTTTGTGAGGTACCATTTGAAAACTCATAATTTCCTGATCATTATTGTCCTGGTAGAATATTTGTGACAACATTGTATATAAAGTTATAAGATTCTATCTAGGGTATTAATAAGACATGTCCTAAGTCTGGGGAGCAGTCGCAGACCAGTTCCCGAGAGGCAAAATGCAAGCTAATGCCTCATCCAGGTGTCAACAAAATCAAATGGACCATGACCTGGTTACGTGGCCATTCTTTGGCAGGAAAGAGGGTGTGGGAAAAAATCTACTTATTGACAAAGAAACAGCTTGGGGTTCCTGTCCAACCGATTTTCTGTTTCATGGGCCTCAGCTGGAGATGCTTCTAGAAGAAGGGAAAAAATTATAAATTGGGAGAGCAGATGCCTTCAAATGATTCCTCCCTTTCTCTTTGCCCACGGCACCTACAACACCTGAAGAACAAATGAAGCGACACTGGACTGGGGAAAGGATCCCGACTGAAAGAAGTTCAGCCAGTAAGACTGCTGAAACGTGATGAGAGAGACTTTGCTTTGAATTCACTTACCTTGTTAAGTTAGGCATTAGATGTGTTTTACTTTTATTTTCTTGTAACCTATTCTGACTCATATCTCATTACTTAGATTCACTTAAAATCTCTCTCTTTATAGTTAATACATTTGCTTTATTGTTTTATCTAATCCAGTATGTCTAGATTGAAGTGTTTGGGGAAATGCGATTTGAGGTAACAAAATCTGTATATATATATTATTTACACTGATGAAGTAACTGACCTATACAAATGTGTATTGTCCAGGAAAGGGCTAGGCAGTACAGGACATACATTTCTGGGGTGAAATCTGGGACTGAGAGTGTGTTGGGATCACCCTGCAGTGTAATTCATGCTAGTGAGAGCCAATGAAGCTGGCAGGCTGCAGCACACACATAGACATAGCTGGGAGTGACTTCCATGCAGAGGTGTCAGAACCTTCCCAAAAGTGTGGGGGGGAGGGCAAGCCGGAAGCTGAGCGAGGCCATAAAGCCCGCCCCCCTTGCTTGGGGTGGGTTGGGGCGGAAAGCAGCCCCCAGCCCATGTTCCGGCCCCCTGGGTTCCCAACCCAGGGCAGGTGGAGGGACCCAGGCTTCCCACTGCTGCCTGCATGGCTCTTACCATGGGGCCAGGCTGAGGCTTTGAGCCCACCCCACCAGCTGGAGCCGGCTTGGGGAAAGCCACGCAGGCAGCTATGGGGAGCCCGTGTGGAGTCATGGACCCTCCACCTCCACTTGCCCTGGGCCAGTCAGGGAGCCTCGGGAGGTGGGGACACAGGCCAGAAGCTGCTTTCAGTCCTCTCCCCCCCCGGCCAGTGGGCAGGTGGAGGGTCTGCATGGCTCCCACAAATGCCCGAGCTCCCCGGGCAGGGTCCATGCTGGGCTGGCCGGGGGGTGGGGCCTCGGGGGGGAAGCGGAGGGGAAGGGGGAGGGGTCCACCCCGGTGAAAAGTGGGAGGGCTATGGATCCCCTGCCTGCCCTCTCCCCCCCCCCCCCCCCCCGGTCCCACACCACTGTTTTCATGCTGGAGGCTGCTTGTGAGCTGTTCGCACTGTAGGCTATAGCAGCAAATCAGTTTAAAAGGGCACCCAAGTAAGGGGGCTGGGGTGACACAGCTATTCATCAGTCTAAACCAGGTATGTCATGGGGAGTTGGTAAGCAGCTCTGCCCTAGACAAAGGAATGTGTTTGCTTCTCTGACCAGCCTGATCCTCAGGCAGAGACAATGAAGGTCTATTTACATATTAGGTAAACAAAGCTATCAAGCTAACAGATGAGGGAAGAATAAAAACTATATCTGAGCTATAAAGGCAGGCAGTCTGAAACTTAAGTGACAAGCAACTGACTCAACTGATTGATTGAGTGTTACTGTATTATAATGAGTGAGGTGTTTTATGAAAGCCTAATACGCACAGTACATATGAAATTATGGATACTCATTGATATTATGTTTTACAGCTCTTGCAAGTTTGGAAAGATGGGTCCTTTAACCAAGAAGGAGTTGAAATCCCTGGGAACTGAGTGTAGATGAGAAACCTACTTAGGCAAAGATCTTTCACCTAGGAAGAAAAGGGAAGTCAGCAAGGTTAGATTAAGTTTTAGAATTTTAGATGTGTGTTTTCACTTTTATTTGCCTATAACCATCTCTACTTTTATTTCTTTTACTTGGTATCATTAACTTATGTCTTTTTTTTTTTTTTAATTTTTACTATAAAGCAAGTCCATGCTGTGTTTGCAGGGAAGAGCATTGTGACGTTGCACCCCATAATGCTTTATAGGGGTGCAATGCTCTATGACATAACTGGGATATGTTTTATGCTAGATATGCCATGTGACATATCTTTGCAAAGGTTATGATTTACTGAATATATTCATCCTATTTGTATGCATGTATCATTTTTATATCTGAAGTTATGCGCATTGGCTCTATGCTTGTATTTAAAGTGTTTGCTGTAGGAAGCACATAAGACAGATTTGGTCAACATAGTGAAGGGGTTATTCCAGGAATTGGGAGTACTTAACTAACAATTGTCTTTGAGAGACCCAATCCACATCTGAGCTTTCCTGGGAACCTTCAACTAACATGTAAACAATGATGCTGGCCTGTAAAAAGCTGAATCATTCATAGACATGTGACTTGCCCAGGTGGCTAGAGACCCCATTGTGTGGCTGTGATGTTGCACAAGAGAAAGAATATAAGAAGCCCTGGAAACCCCTCCATTTTGTCTTTAGCTGGCTCAAAAGATATCCTCTCCACCCCAATAGGGTGACCAGACAGCAAATGTGAAAAATTGGGACGGGGTGGGGGGGTAATAGGAGCCTATATAAGAAAAAGACCCCAAAATTGGGACTGTCCCTATAAAATCGGGATATCTGGTCACCCTACACCCCAAAGAGATGCCTGAAAAAAACTGGAACAAAGGACAGTAATTATAGGGGTGTGAGTGATTGCTGTACACAAACTAGGAAGGAGTCTACTCTGTCAAAGAAGCTTATTGGAACATCTCTGAGGGTGAGATTTGCCTACATTTAGTTTCTGATTGTATTAGGCTTAGACTTGCATGATTTATTTTATTTTGCTTGGTAACTTACTTTGTTCTGTCTGTATTACTTGGAACCACTTAAATCCTACTTTTCATATTTAATAAAATCACTTTTTACTTATTGATTAACCCAGAGCAAATAATTAATTCCTGGGGGAGCAAACAGCTGTGTATATCTCTCTATCAGTGTTATAGATGGCGAATAATTTATGAGTTTATTCTGTATAAGCTTTATACAGAGTAAAATGGATTTATTTGGGGTTTGGACCCCATTGAGAACTGGGTATCTGGGTGCTGGAGACAGGAACACTTCTTAAGCTGTTTTCAGTTAAGCCTGCAGCTTTTGGGGGACATGGTTCAGACCTGGGTCTGTGTTTGCAGCAGGCTAGCGTATCTGGCTCAAGAAGACAGGGTACTGAAGTCCCAAGCTGCCAGGAAAAACGGGCTCAGAGGTAGTCTCAGCACATCAGGTGGCAGTCCCAAGTGCGTTTCTGTGATCCAACCTGTCACAAGCATATTTAGCCCAGTTAAGTTAATAAACTGTTGGGTTTTGTCTCTTTAAAGGAAAAAACAGATCTTATTATTCCTCTGAATGTTGCAGGAAAAGGCTCTACATTGCAGAGCACATGGGTTTGGGAAAGTTCAGGACTGGGAATGTGTTTGGATCACCTGCTAGCATTAACCAATCTGGTAAAGACAAGCTTCTGTCTTTGATATCTGCTGGCAGGCTGTTAGATTCAAAGGGGTTGAATCAGAGCTGTACAGAATACAAAACACAGTGTGCATGCTAGCTGCTAGGGCTGTGTTGGTGTCCCAGGCAGGGAGCACAAATGTAAGAAGCATTTTAGGGCACTCAGGGTTATCATACAAGCAGTGACATAAGCTCTCATTGATCTGAAATGCACCCCGAAATGTGACAGGGACATCCCTCCAGGCCAAACCTATAATTCTCTCATAGAATCATAGACTTTAAAGTCAGAAGGGACCATTACTGATCATCTAGTCTGACCCCCTGCACAACGCAGGCCACAGAATCACAGTACCATCCTGCCCTAGTCAAATCTGGCCAGTATATGGGTTTAACACCGGGTCCACCTCTCCCTCAATGTGAAGAGGACCATGCACACTTGTGGTACCCATGCTGAGATTTTCCCCAGATACCTTAGTCAAATGCACACTGGTTTGGATTAAAACATAAAATAAGTTTATTAACTACAAAAGGAATAGATTTTAAATGATTATAAGTGATAGCAAACAGATCAAAGCAGATTACCTAGTACATAAACAAAACTGCAAACTGAATTTTAACACACTAGATAGGCAGGATATGAATTAACAAATTCTCACCCTGAGTGATAAACAGGCTGGCAGATTCTTAAGGCACAAGCTGCCTGGGCTTTGCAGCTTTGGTTTCCCAGGTTTTCATACATAGGCTAACAATCCCTTAGCCTGGGACCATCACTTCCCCCCTGTTCAGCCTTTATTCCTCAGGTGTTTCCAGGTGTGTTGTTGTAGAGAGAGTGAAGTCCCATCATGATGTCATTTTCTCCCTTTTATATCTTCTTCTCACTTGCTGGAAAGCTCTTTTGCTGTGACCTGGATCAAACAGTTCCCATTGTGTAGCACTAGCTATGAGAGATTTCTATTGTACACAGTTCCTGGGGTAATCCTTGTGCTTGTGTGCATTTCCTCAATAAGCCATTAGCATTGTTTGGCCTTTTTTTACTGTTGGACCTGAAAGGCTGCTTGTGGGTGTTTTCAACCTCACAACATGTTTCAGTAACACATACATAGCCAAACTTCATAACTTCACATACAATGATAGCACATACAATCCAACGAGATATTAATGTCTAGCAGATCAAGACTTTTAGAATGATACCTCCCAAGGCATACTTTGTGCAAAACATATCCTAATTACATGACAGTAGCAAATATTGGGGTGCGAGAGTGTCACACCATATACACAGTTTGTCTCAGGGCCATCAATGACAATAAAAAAAATTTCATTGTACAGATGACTGGGGAAAATAATTCTTTAAATTATGCTTAATAAAGACAATTTGTAAATCTTACTGGATTTCAGAGACCATTCTTTGTGTGTGGGGTGTGGGTGGGTGGTGGTAATAACTCTTCTCTGTGTGCTGAGAATAGTTTAAAAATCTATTTGTGAAACATCTTACAGAGTACAAAAATAACACCTTTGAAATACCAAAGGCTAGGAGGTGGGGTGTGGAGGGGAAGAAGAGGATTTGCTATCTGGGAAAGAGGGTAGATAAAAGAAACACTGAGGTAGGGGGCTGGTTATCAGTATTTGGGAGACAGTATGGAATATAATAAAGAAAATAGGAAATTTTAATTAATTATAGATGGGCCACATCCAAAATCTTCCACCTGAAAAACCTCCAACTTCAGGGGTGGGCTCAGATCCAGATCATATCTTTGCAGCTGGTTTCTGTCTCTAACTAGAGCCACACTAGAGCTCTGGACTCAAACACATAGAATTTTGTGAAAACTGAGAATCAGAACTTTGTGCTTCATCCTAATCTCTGATAATAACATTAAATAATTTGCACTGGGACTGCTCCAAACTAAACCCGAGGCTGATCTGGAGCTCAGCCAGACCCTGCATTGGAGAGCTGCAAACATGTCCTCCCCATTCAGCTGTGTCCAGCAAATACAGGGGGAAGCTGAGGGCTGAGGCCTGAGGCCTCGAACTTTACCACTGGTTCTTTCCTTTATAATGAACTCAGCTAGAACACTAGTATTTCAACTGTTATTGCTCAGTCACACAAGCTGTTCACATCCCTGGATATCAGTCTGAATATACAAAATGGCTTCTACCACTGCAGTAAGGAAATTAATTCTCTCCATTTAAAGATGCAGTACAGAGAAAAACAGCCATAATAGATACAAACTACATACACTTCAATCACCTCCCAATAAATTTAGACATTACTGTGAATAACACACTATTGTACCAGAAGAAAGCATCTTAAAGGAAGTAAGAGTTTATTGAAAATTTATAGAATCATAGAAATGTAGGACTGGAAGGGACTTTGTCCAGCCTAAACCTCCCTTGCTTCAATTTAAGCCCATTGCTTCTCGTCCTATCCTCAGAAGTTAACTAGAACAATTTTTCACCCTCCTCCTTGTAACAACCTTTTATATACTTGAAAACTGTTATGTCCCCCCTCAGTCTTCTCTTCTCCAGACTAAACAAATATTTTTTTTCAACCTATCCTCTTAGGTCATGTCTTCTACACTTTTAATAATTTCTGTTTGTCTCCTCTGGACTTTTTTCCAATTTGTCCACATCTTTCCTGAAATGTGGCACCCAGAACTGGACACAATACTTCAGTTGAGGCCTTACCAGTGCACAGCTGATCAGAAGAATTACTTCTCATGTCTTGCTTACAACACTCCTGCTAATACATCTGTGTCATTATCTGATTAAAATATGACTATGTATATCATTGTTGCTACCATTGTTATAGAATTGCAACAAATCTTGTACAAATTATGTCATGTAAGGTGTGAATGGAAAAGTTATGATTTGCTGAATGTGATTATCCTATTTATATGCATTTATCATTTTTGTATCTGAAATTATGAATACTGACTGTATACCTGTATTTCAAGTGCTCCTGAGTAACACCCACAAGGTATTTACATCCAATCTAGCCAGCACATTGTGAAGGGAATATTTAAGTTGACAGCCCATCAACAAACATAATAGATCATGAATGAACCTTATCTACATCTGATGGACTTCCTTGAGGATGTTCCAGCTAGAATATGGATAATGGCCTCTGCTATGGCTCCTCAAAGCATGCAAGGGCATGTGACTAGATCATGTGGTACTGAACTCCATCTTGTGTGCCTGTATTTTGCCACTGACTGTGCTGAGGGCTTTGTTTGGAACAATGGGTTTCCCTTCACATGTTTTCCCTCCACATTTCCAAAAGCCCTGGAAACATCTCCATTTTGTCTTTTTCCTGCTCTAACCTCTGGCCTATGGACGTATACTAATGGGAGCATTCTAACCAAGGGACTGAGGACCTTCCAATTATTTGGAAGCCACCAGAGACTTAACAAGACAACAGTTTATTCCATCATTGCTTCAAGCCTGATCCAATAACTTTGCAATTACTGTATGTATTTGATCCCTTTAACCAATTTTAACTCTCACCTCTTTCTTTTCTCTTATAAATAAACCTTTAGATATTAGATACTAAAGGATTGAAAACAACATTTTATTGGGTAAGATCTGAGTACTATATTGACATGGGCATGTGGCTGGTCCTTTGGGACAAGAAGAACCCTTTGATTGATGAAATTGGTTTTAAATAACCACTCATCATTAAGTCTAGTGTCTGGGTGTTGAATCCAGGACTGGCATATCTACGGAGGCTGCATTTCTGAGTTCTTGTTAGCCAGTGTGGTGAGACAGAAGTTTGCCTTTCTGGCTGGTTTGGTATATCTTATAGAAGAATAGCCACCAGTTTTGGGATATGTCTCCCCTATTTCTCAGCAGTTTGTCCTGAATTTGGTATTATCAGTTGTGACCCATTGAGGCTCGGTGACAACATCCCAGAATGATGTTCACTTTTTTTGCAACAGTATTACACTGTTGATTCATATTTAGCTTGTGATCCACTATAATCCCCTGATCCTTTTCCATAGTACTTCTTCCTAAGCAGTCATCTCCCATTTTGGATGTGTGCAAGTGATTGTTCCTTCCTAAGTGAAGTACTTTGCATTTATCCACATTAAATTTTATCCTGTTTACTTCAGACCATTTCTTCAGTTTGTCCAGATCATTCTGAATTTTAATCCTACCATCCAAAGCACTTGCAACCTATCCCAGTTTGGTATTGTCTGCAAACTTTATAAGTGTACTCTCTATGCCATTATCTAAATCATTGATGAAGCTATTGAACATAACCGGTCACAGGACTGATCCCTGAGGGCTCCCACTCAATATGTCCTTCCAGCTTGACCATGAGCCACTGATAACTACTCTCTGGGCATGGCTTTCTAACCAGTTATGCACCCACCTTATACGTTGTATTTCCCTGGTTTATTTATGAGACAGTCATGTGAGACAGTATCAAAAGCCTAAAGTCAAGATATACCACATCTATTGCTTCCCCCATCCACAACGCTTCTTACCTTGTCAAAGAAAGCTATTAGGTTGGTTTGAAATGATTTGTTCTTGACAAATCCATGCTGACTGTTACTTAACACCTTATTATCTTCTAGGTGTTTGCAAATTGATTGCTTGATTATTTACTTCATTATCTTTCCAGGTACTGAAGTTAGCTGACCGATCTGTAATTTCCTGGGTTGTCCTTATTCCCTTTTTTTATAGATGGGCACTATATTTGCCGTCTTCCAGTCCTCTGGAATCTCTCCCATCTTCCGTGAGTGTTTGAAGATAATCACTAATAGCTCAAATATCTCCTCAGTCAGTTCCTTGAGTACTCTAGGATGTATTTCATCAGGCCCTGCTGACTTGAAGACATCTAACTTGTCTAAATAATTTTTTACTTGTTCTTTCCCTATTTTAGCCTCAGATCCTACCTCATTTTCACTGGCATTCACTATGCTAGATATCCAATTGCTACTAACCTTTTTGGTGAAAACTGAAACAAAAAAGTCATTCAGCACATCTGCCATTTCCACATTTTTTGTTATTGTCTTTCCCCCCTCATTGAGTAATGGACCTACCCTGTCCTTGGTCTTCCTCTTGCTTCTAATGTATTTGTAGAATGTTTTCTTATTACCTTTTATGACTCTAGCTAGTTTAATTTCATTTTGTGCCTTGGCCTTTTAAATTTTGTCCCTACATACTTGTCTTTATTTATATTCATCCTTTTTTAATTAGACTAGCTTCCACTTTCTGTGGGACTCTTTTTTGAGTTTAAGATAATTGAAGATCTTTTGGTTAAGCCAGGATGATCTCTTGCCATACTTCCTGTCTTTCCTATGCAGTGGGATAGTTTGCTCTTGCACCCTTAATAACGTCTCTTTGAAAAACTGCCAACTCTCTTGTATCAGAGGGGTAGCCGTGTTAGTCTGAATCTGTAAAAAGCAACAGAGGGTCCTGTGGCACCCTTAAGACTAACAGAAGTATTGGGAGCATAAGCTTTCGTGGGTAAGAACCTCACTTCTTCAGATGCAAGTAATGGAAATCTCCAGAGACAGGTATAAATCAGTATGGAGATAACGAGGTTAGTTCAATCAGGGAGGGTGAGGTGCTCTGCTAGCAGTTGAGGTGTGAACACCAAGGGAGGAGAAACTGCTTCTGTAGTTGGATAGCCATTCACAGTCTTTGTTTAATCCTGATCTGATGGTGTCAAATTTGCAAATGAACTGGAGCTCAGCAGTTTCTCTTTGGAGTCTGGTCCTGAAGTTTTTTTGCTGTAATATGGCTACCTTTACATCTGCTATTGTGTGGCCAGGGAGGTTGAAGTGTTCTCCTACAGGTTTTTGTATATTGCCATTCCTGATATCTGATTTGTGTCCATTTATCCTCTTGCGTAGTGACTGTCCAGTTTGGCCAATGTACATAGCAGAGGGGCATTGCTGGCATATGATGGCATATATAACATTGGTGGACATGCAGGTGAATGAGCCGGTGATGTTGTAGCTGATCTGGTTAAGTCCTGTGATGGTGTTGCTGGTGTAGATATGTGGGCAGAGTTGGCATCGAGGTTTGTTGCATGCGTTGGTTCCTGAGTTAGAGTTGTTATGGTGCTGTCAAGGCTGTATCCCTACTTTGAACTTTAGGGTACAAATGTAGGGGCCTGCATGAAGACTTCTAAGCTTAACTACCAGCTTAGTTCTGGTCCGCTGCCACCATCCCAAAGCTAATTCCCTTTCCTGGGTAGCCTTGAGAGACCTTCACCAATTCCCTGGTGAATACAGATCCAAACTCCTTGGATCTTAAATAAGGAGAAATTGACCCTTCCCCCTTCCTTCCTTTCACCAACTCCTGGTGAATACAGATCCAAACCCCTTTTGGATCTTAAACCAAGGAGAAATCAATCAGGTTCTTAAAAAGAAGGCTTTTAATTAAAGAAAGAAAGGTAAAAATCATCTCTGTAAAATAAGGATGGAAAATAACTTTACAGGGTAATCAAACTTAAAGAGCTTAGAGGAACCCCCTCTGTCTTAGGTTCAAAGTATAGCAAACAAAGATAAGCACTCTAGTAAAAGGTACATTTACAAGTTGAGAAAAACAAAGTAAATCTAAGACGCCTTGCTTGGCTTTTACTTACAATTTTGAAATAAGAGAGACTTGTTTAGAAAGATGGGGAGAACCTGGATTGATGTCTGGTCCCTCTCAGTCCCAAGAGCGAACAACCCCCAAAACAAAGAGCACACACAAAAGCCTTTCCCCCCCCAAGATTTGAAAGTATCTTGTCCCTTTATTGGTCCTTGGGGTCAGGTGTCAGCCAGGTTACCCGAGCTTCTTAACCCTTTACAGGTAAAAGGATTTGGAGTCTCTGGCTAGGAGGGATTTTAGTACTGTACACAGGAGAGCTGTTACCCTTCCCTTTATAGTTATGACAGGTGCGGTGCGTGGTTGCTGGTGAGAATATGCTTAAGGTTGGCGGGTTGTCTGTGGGCGAGGACTGGCCTGCCTCCCAAGGTCTGTGAAAGTGTAGAGATGGGTTGTAGATCACTGATGATGCGTTGGAGAGGTTTAAGCTGAGGACTGTAGGTGATGGCCAGTGGAGTTCTGTTGGTTTCTTTTTGGGGCCTGTCTCAGCTTAAACCTCTCCAACGCATCATCAGTGATCTACACCCCTTCCTGGACAATGATCCCTCACTTTCACAGACCTTGGGAGGCAGGCCAGTCCTCGCCCACAGACAACCCGCCAACCTTAAGCATATTCTCACCAGCAACCACGCACCGCACCATAACAACTCTAACTCAGGAACCAACCCATGCAACAAACCTCGATGCCAACTCTGCCCACATATCTACACCAGCAACACCATCACAGGACCTAACCAGATCAGCTACAACATCACCGGCTCATTCACCTGCATGTCCACCAATGTTATATATGCCATCATATGCCAGCAATGCCCCTCTGCTATGTACATTGGCCAAACTGGACAGTCACTACGCAAGAGGATAAATGGACACAAATCAGATATCAGGAATGGCAATATACAAAAACCTGTAGGAGAACACTTCAACCTCCCTGGCCACACAATAGCAGATGTAAAGGTAGCCATATTACAGCAAAAAAACTTCAGGACCAGACTCCAAAGAGAAACTGCTGAGCTCCAGTTCATTTGCAAATTTGACACCATCAGATCAGGATTAAACAAAGACTGTGAATGGCTATCCAACTACAGAAGCAGTTTCTCCTCCCTTGGTGTTCACACCTCAACTGCTAGCAGAGCACCTCACCCTCCCTGATTGAACTAACCTCGTTATCTCCATACTGATTTATACCTGCCTCTGGAGATTTCCATTACTTGCATCTGAAGAAGTGAGGTTCTTACCCACGAAAGCTTATGCTCCCAATACTTCTGTTAGTCTTAAAGGTGCCACAGGACCCTCTGTTGCTTTTTGCCAACTCTCTTGAACTCTTTTTTCCCTTAAACTTGCTTCCCATGGGATCTTACCCAACAACTCTCTAAGTTTGCTAGAGTCCGCCTTCTTGAAATTCATCATTTTATTGTGCTATTTTCCCTCCTACCATTTCTTAGAATCATGAACTTTAACATTTCATTATCTCTTTCCCCCAAGCTACCTCCTACTTTCAAATTCTCAGCCAGTTCCTCCTTATTTGTCAAAATCAAATCTAGAACAGCCTCTCCCTTTGTTGTTTTTTCCACCTTCTGAAATAAAAAAAAAAGTCTCCAATGTATTCTAAGACCTTGTTGAATAATTTGTGCCCTGCTGTATTATTGTCCCAACAAGCACTGGATGGTTGAAGTCCTCCAACACCACCAAGTCCTGTGCTTTGGATGATTTTGTTAGTTGTTTAAAAAAAGCCAAATCTACCTCTTCTTCCTGGTCAGGTCTATAGTAGACCTCTACCATGACATCACCCTTGCTTTGTACTCCTTTTATCCTTACCCAAAGACTTTCTACAAGTCTATCTCCTATTTCCATCTTAACCTCAGTGTAAGTTCATAAATCTTTTATATACCAGGCAACACCTCCTGCCTTTTTTCCCTGCCTGTCCTACTTGAGCAAGCTGTACCTTTCTATACCAATATCCCAGTCATGTGTATTATCCCACCAAATCTCAGTGATGCCAACTATATCATAGTAGTGTTTATTCACTAGTATAGCCTTTCTAGTTCTTCCTGTTTATTCCCCATATTTCCTGCATTAACATACAGACATCTAAGATACTGATTTGATTTCCCCTCTATGTTCCCTCTTGCCTCTCCCTTGTCCCTGATATAATGGCCCATGCTCCCCCCAGATTCTGACCATTCTCCCTGGTCTCCATGTTTTTGACTTAGAGCTTTTGTTTCCTGTCTCCATTAAACTTAGTTTAAAGCCCTCCTCACTAGGTTAGCCAATCTATATCCAAAGATACTTTCCCCCTTCCTAAGTAGGCAGATCCCATCTCTGCTCAGCAGTCTTTCTTCCCAGAACAGGATCCCATGGTCAAGGAAGTCAAAGACCTCTTGGCAACACCATCCGCATGGCCGGTCTTTCACTTCCAGGATGCATCTGTCTTTGCCTGGGTCCCTACATTTCACTGGAAGGATAAAAGAGAACACCACTTATGCCCCAACTCTCTCACTCTTTTTCCAGGTGCTCTGTAGTCACTTCTGATCGCTCAGGGTCATACCTCATGTAGTAGGAAGAGGGCCTGAAACATAAGCCCTTCTATCAGAGGCCTGGGCTGAGGCCTGGGCTAAAGTAGTGGTCAAAGCTTTGCAGATATAAAGTAAAATCAGGCTGTAAGCTAGAGACAGGCCCTACTCACAGAATCTGGCAAGAACAGGGCTGATATTGCAGAAACACACATTCCTAAGAAGTGCTAGGCACCAGGACACTCACACAAACACATTCCAGAAAGATGGTACCAGAGCACCCCGATACCAAGTATGGTACAAACACACGCCTCAAAGGTAACAAGAACACACTCACCCTAAAGATAAGGTCAGGATGACAGCATGAGGGATAGAAATATTTTGATCAAACTGACAGGTACAAGGTAATGGGTGGTGGTTAGTTATATCAGAGGGGGCAGTAACTAATCACATCAGAAGGTGACACCAAACTGTGTCAGAGGAGCAGTACGTAATTTGTTTGTACTGAGGTATAACGAGATATCTCTGAGGGGGCATCAAGCTCTGGCCTAGGGGGAAATGGAAGGTCCCGCTGTTCAATGAATTGGTCCATTGTAACGGGCATACATGTATTAGAGGTCCTGTACAGTCTGCAGGATATGAAGACTGTGCCTTGTTAAAAATAAACCTGGCTGGGTGCCTTCGCTAAAAACTGAGTCTATGGATTTATTGGGCAGTTTAATTGAGGTCTGTTAGCTCCACAGAGCTGGGACAAAACGCTGAATGAACACGCACGCGGCCAACATCTGACCACACCTCGCAATATCATTAGTGCCCATGGGATAGTAGTCAGAGGGCCAGATGATCCTTGACAATCCCTCTGTAACATCTTGGATATAGGCCCCTGTCAGGCATCATACCTCACTGGATGCCAGGTCAGGTCAAAAGATGGGTGTCTCTGTCCCCTCAGAAGGTAGTCGCCAACCACAACTACCCTACGTTTCCTCTTTGGAGTGGTGGCCGTGATCCTCCCAGTCTTGGGGGAATATGGCTTCTCCTCCTCCATCTTTGGGGGTGATTCCTCATCCCTCCCTGCTAGGACAGCATAACAGTTCTTTATTACTATGGTTGATGGATTGGGAGTAGGGGTGGATCACTGCCTGCCACCATACATAACCAGCAGCCCGTGTCCTCCCTGTGACAGATCCATATCCTTCTCCCTTGTGGGATGTGACATAGAAATATAGGTCTGAAGGGGACCTTGAGAGGTCATCAAATTCAGTCCCCTGCTCTGAGACTAGAGCAAGTAAACATAGACCATCCCTGGCAGGTGTTTGTCCAACCTGTTCTTAAAAACCTCCAGTGAGGGGGACTCCACAACGTCCGTTGCAAGCCTATTCCAGAACTTATTTATTCCTATAGGTCAAAAGCTGTTCCTAATATCTAACCTAAATCTGCCTTGCTGCAGATTAAGCCCATTAGTTCTTGTCCTACCTTCAGTGGACATAAAGAACTGATCACCCTTAACATAGTTGAAGACTGTTGTTAGGTCCCCTCCCAGTCTTCTTTTCTCAGTTTTTTTAGCCTTTCTTCATAGGTCAGGTAGTCTAAACCTTTTATCATTTGTGTTACTCTCCTCTGGATTCTCTCCAGTTTATTCACATCTTTCTTAAAGTGTTGTGCCCAGAATTGGATATAGTACTCCAGCTGAGACCTCACCAGTCTCGAACAGAGTAGGACAATTACTTCCACTGTCTTACATATGACTCCTGTTATTGGACTCCATAATTAGGGCCCTACCAAATTCACGGTCTACTTTGGTCAATTTCATGGTCATAGGATTTTAAAAATCATAAATTTCATTATTTTAGCTATTTAAATCTGAAATTTCACTATGTTGTAATTGTAGGGGTCCTGACCCAAAAAGGAATTGTGGGGGGCGGGTCACAAGGTTATTGTAGGAGGGGTAGTGGTAGTGCTACTCTTACTTCTGTGCTGCTGCTGATGTTGGCACTGCCATCAGAGCTGGGCAACTGGAGAGCGGTGGCTGCTGGCCGGGATTCCAGCTCTGAAGGCAGAGCAATGCAGACATAAAGGTGGCATGGTATGTTATTGCCACCTTTACTTCTGCGCTGTTGCCTGCAGAGCTCGGCCCTCAGTTAGCAGCCACCACTCTCCGGCTGCCCAGCTCTGAAGGCAGCAGTGCAGAAATAAATGTGGCATGGTATGGTATTGCCACAGGTGGAGACCAAATTTCACAGTCTGTGATGCATTTTTCATGGTCATGAATCTGGTAGGGACCTACTCATAATGACATTAACCTTTTTTTGCAACAGCACCACATTATTGATTCATTCAGTTTGTGATCTACTATAACTGGCAGATCCTTTTTATCCGCACTACTGCCTTGGAAGTTATTCTAATTGTATAGTTGTTCATTTGATTTTTCCTTCCTAAATTTTTTACTTTGCAATTGTCATTATTGAATTTAATCTTGTTGATTTCAGACCAATTCTCCAATTTGTCAAGGTCATTTTGAATTCTAATCCTGTCTTCAAAAGTGCTAAGCAACCCCTCCCAGCTTTGTGTCATCAGAAGATTTTATAAGCATACTCTCCATCCCATTATCCAAGTAATTAATGAAAATGTTGAACAGTATCAGACCCAGGACTGACCCCTGCTGGATCCCACTAGATACGCCCTCCCAGTTTGACAGCAAACAGTTGATAACTACTCTCTGAGCGCTGTCTTTCAACCAGTTGCGCACCCATAAATTCCCCCAATCCCAGCCATCCAGGCCAATTACTAATCTTAAATTTTATACAAAGAATGATTGAAAACACAAAAACTTTCAAACTGAACTGTGTTTATACAATATATACAAATAACAGCTGAAAAGCTGCTGAAAATGACAGTAACACCTTATGTAAATAAGAGGGTAAAACAGTTGGTGTTAATTTATGGTAATATTTACAGATGGACTTGGATGGCTTTTCTTGCCAAAACAAGGGTTCCTCATACAATCATATAAATGTAGGTCATCTAGGCCAGCCCTCTGTGCTGAGGTAGGATCATTTTTGACAGGTGTTTATCGAACCTGTACTTAATAACCTCCAATGATAGCGATTCCCCAGCCTCCCTAGGTAACCTGTTCAAATGCTTAACTAGACTTTTAAGTGACTTCAGAGAACCTGTGAGCTTGTTGTGTAGCTCTGACCACACTGTGAAATAAAAGGGAACACTAAGAGATTTTCCAAGCTGGAGGTGTAATTTCATTCTGTAGGTGAGTATCTGTCAGTGAAGCTATACTGTGATCTGCAGCAGAAATTATTAACTCATGCCATGGGATTACAGTTTACACTGATAACTACAAATCTCATTCTTACTGTAGCACCTCTGTTCAGAACAATATTGACCTGCATTACAGACACATTCTCCTCCCAAGACAGGCACTAGCCACATTGCTGATAGCAAAAGAGACACAAAGATGTTTCTACTGCAAGGAAAAGAGGTCAGTGCAGAAGAGGAAACTGTTTTTATTTTCTAACTATTTATAGTCTTGTCTTTTCAAATTAACGTTTCCGTGACAAATGAAACAGCTCATTGAAGCTAGTTTATCAAGGATTCTTTCTGTTCCCATGATGAAGGGTGTCATATAAGGATCTAGTTAACTCCATGTATAGTATCTCTTACTGTCCCTATATTTTCTGTTTTACAACTTTCTCTAGATGAGAAACCTCATTTATTTAAAAAAAAGCTAAAAAGGACAGCTTGAGTTAGTCTGTTTCAGGAGAGATTGCAGTCAGATGCTTTCACAGGGAATGTTAACACCTCGTTTCCTGGAGACAGCAAAAACTGTTATGAGCTACAACCTCAATGCTACAGAGCTAAGACAGTCTCAATTCTCAGCTCACAGGATGGGCCATGCATGGGTGGCCATTAACAGGTGGGCACAGAAGGGGGAAGGACTTGGGGAAAAAAGGCACCATTATTATAATTATTTGCATAGCTGTAGTATCTAGAGGCCTCAGCAGAGACTTGGGCCGCATTGTGCTAGTCATTATACAATCACTTAGACTCTGCCCCCAAAGAATTTAAAATCCTAATAGAAAAGTGTAGGAGAAATATATTGTAATGATGGGCCAGCAAATATTAAGCTATCAGTAAGCTGGGTCACCTGTAAAGCAAGCCTTAAGAACATACCAAAAGGATATTGCACTGATAAATAGGGCCATTCCTTGTAGACAGTCATCAAAGCCATGTTGAGTAGACTAGAATCTTTAACATGTTTGTCTGTACTGTTAGAGAATCAAAGAGTAAGTGCTAAATGTGTCTATGTTTACCTGCATCCTATTAGAAATCTAACAATGTGATCTAATTATTAGTAGATGCTAAATCCTGTTTCTGTCCTGTAACAATTCCTTACTATCTTCTATTGACTCCTAGATCAAAAGGGGATATTATCATTTAGATGGGATTTGTGGTGTAATAATATTATTGTCCTAATCTCTCCTCAAACCTTGTAATTCCACATAGTAAACCGCCTGTGAACTGTCTTGATAGTTGGAATGACTATTGCTACCTGTATTGTTTGAGAAAAGAACCATTGAATAGAGATCAAAATGTCAGCTTGTTTTCATCAAAGGCCATATGGTGGAATTAACTGTGAGCACCGAGGTTGCTTCAACTATAAAGGAAGCCTCGGGGCTGATCCTTTTCATATCAGGTCTGCTTAAGCTTTGTCAGCGAAGAACTAAGCCACAAGACTGAAGTCTCCATATTTACTCTGGATTTCCCTGGAATTCTCATGGAAGAACTTGAACAAACTCTACATCTGAACTGCCTATGGGACTATAACATTTTAAATCAATTCCAGAAAGACTTTTACAAATCAGCAGCCTCACTATCTCTGCTATGAAACTGACCAAAGGACTTCATCTGTATGCATATTGATCTTTTAGCCACAGCAACTCTCTTACTTTTTCCTTTTTATTATTAAACCTTTCGTCTTTTAGTTACTAAAGGTTTGGCATCTGTGTGATTATTGGGTAATATCTGAAATTCATATTGACTTGGAGATCAGTGTCCAGTCCTTTGGGACTGGTGAACCTAACTTAAGGTGAATCAGGTTTTCAATAACCTCTCACTGTATTAGTCTTGGCTGGCTAGATGGGAGTCACGGGCTGGAATGCTTAAAGGAGACTGTATTTGGCTTCTTGGTAACCAGTGCGGCATTCCAGAAGCTGTTTTGTTACTGGCTTGGTGAATCTAATTATAGAATAAATCACCAGTCTTGGGGATTGTCTGCCCTATTGCTCGCAGTCTGCCCTGAGTTGTCATTCTCAGCATGGCCCATTCAGGCGCCCCAGTCACAAACATTTTATCACCACAGTTGTGGATCCTGTTAAGACCTTTGATACTTGTAAACAAGGAGGTTTTCAAGTGTAGGGGACAGAACAGAAGTTCCTGAGGAGGAAACCTGAATCCTGTTCCTGGTTTTGACACTGACTCACTATGTGACTTGGGCAAGTCACTTCAGCTCTCTCCCATCTGTAAAAGAGGACTAGGGATACCCTCCTTTCAAAAGCACTTTAAGACTCCAGGTGAAAAGTGTTCACAAATGTTTAAGTCATTCCTCCTTCTAAGGAGGCATTTCATTGACCTTTCAAAACATTACATGAATTAAAAATAGAAAGAGAAGACTGGAAGGTTGCAACCTTGACAGTGTCACTTTAATTCTTGAGGCTGCAAGTTCCTTTTTAGGAGTGTAGTGCAAATTTCCTGTGTGGTTTCAGATGAAATGCTGAAATGTGAACAGTTCTTCCTTTCCCAATACTGGTCTAACAGGGCAGCCAGGGTGTCTCTGTCCTCCAGGGAGGACAAAAGATTGGATATGGAGGATGAGGAGGGATACACCACTTTAAATTTGCAATCCCGAACTCCAGTATCTGCCCGTGGACATCCAGGCAACAACAGAGGTATCACATTTTCTACAGTTTTTCTTGGACTTTGTGCCCATTGCTGATTGGCTGCTTGCTCCAACCCCCTCCCAGCCCCAGGCACAGAATTGCATCTCAGCCTCACTCCACTTCCTCCTCTCCATGTTCTCACCTGTCTCCCGTATCCCCATCTCTTCTTTTGTCTTTTTATGTCGCTAATCCCCACATCGCCTCCTCACAAAAAGAAAAATGTTGGTAGCAAGAGCAAGTTTACAGTCATCACACTGATCACAACCCTACTTCTCTGTCTTGTCTATTTTGTTTGTAAGCTCTTCAAGGTAGATACTATCTCCTATTGTGTGTTTGTACAGCACCTAGAACAAAAGGGCCCCAATAATGGCTGGTTGCTCTAGTCACTACCATCGTACAGATTAATGCAATTGATCAACACCACTCATGATCCTGATTATTTCATTGTGGCAGGGGATAATTACTGTGCACACAGTTCACAGCCCCAGTCCAATTCAGGAAATGAGCAACTATTGTGTATATATATTTCTCGATAGGTCTTTATAATGTATTTTATCTGTAAAAAAATATAAGAAGTGGTTAAGAAAATGTCTATTATTGAATCTGTTATTGTGGATGATAACTTGGGGGAGAGTGTCTCTGCTTTTATATGAAACCTTATTCTGATGTTTCCCTCTGCTATGACTTGTGGGGTTCCCAGATCAATCCCTTGCAGCCAGGAGACATCCCTGATCTGGATTTTATTATTTTGATCGAATTCATTTCTTGAGATTACACAGGACATTGTGATAGAAGGAAGAACTACATAATTTAAAAAGTTAATGCAGGCCTTGACAAATAAACTTTCCTGGTTACATGCAATCAGCTTCCATAAACTGAAGTTTCCATTGAAAAAGTTTCTAATCCATATGCTTGTGATCAAAATTTTCTAAATGTGATCAGAGGAGCCTTGTCATCTGCAGTAATTTTATTGTGAGTCTTGTGAGTTTTTGTGTTTTTCTTAAAGCCTCACCTCTGATCTATGCAGCTCCGGTGCAGCTAGTATCAAAGATGAGATGGACCTTAATTATAGACCCTGCTGCTTATGTGAACCCTTTACTCCAGGGGTCGGCAACCTTTCAGAAGGGGTGTGCCGAGTCTTCATTTATTCACTCTAATTTAAGGTTTCACATGCCAATAATACATTTGAATGTTTTTAGAAGGTCTCATTCTATAAGTCATAATATATAACTAAACTATTGTTATATGTAAGGAAATAAGGTTTTAAAATGTTTAAGTAGCTTCATTTAAAATTAAATTAGAATGCAGAGCCCCCCGGACCGGTGGCCAGGACCCAGGCAGTGTGAGTGCCACTGAAAATCAGCTTGCGTGCCGCCTTTGGCATGCGTGCCATAGGTTGCCTACCCCTGCTTTACTCGTTCTCTTCTGAAACCCATCTGTTCATGTTGCACCATGTACTGGTGATTGCTGCCATCATCCCGAGGGATGGGGCAGGAGATCTGTGTGCCAGTATGTAACTGCTCCACATTTATTAACAATATTCAACATACTGTAGCTGTTTATTTTAAAAAATTAAACAAAACCTCAAACTTTGCTTTCTGAATCTGTGAATGCTGCAGACTCTGGGAGCTATGTGTATCGCCTGCTGAGTGGGTGAATTCCCATTGGACTCATTACTCTAACATTTTTCTAAGTGCCTAAATCACTTTTGAAAATATAGGGCTATGGAAAATTTTACCTTGACACCATCTTGGGGCTCAGGAGAAGGATTTCAACCTCACCCCAAGTTTATAGTCTCCTTACAACCTCAAATATCCTAATAAGGATCACTGTTCTATCAATAATGTTCCTAAATATTAGGTTTATCTACTACTATTATTCTCAGAGAATACAGAACTGGGTTCATCATAAAAATATCTCAACACATAAAAATCTACTCTTATGAATCAGCTATTTCTGCTTTTCAAGATCTCTTCTTTCTCCTCTGTTCGCTATATGCTTGACCCGAGAATCTCAGAATATTCAGTTGTTAAAAACATGTGTGAGTGAAGAAAAACAATATATTTTAAAAGAGCAATTAAAAAGGGGATGTCACTTCACTTATTTTCATCACTGAAACTATTATTGGATTCTCTCAGGGCTCCCTGCTCCTTCCCCCGTGTGGCGTCCAGTTGCCCTGACTTTGCTGACGGTGTGCTTGGTGCTCTTCATAGGGCTAATAGCCCTGCTGGTTATGTGTAAGTATTGAGACTTACAATTTTGCAGGATTCCAGCTCCAGTGAAAGGTGCTAATTTGGATTCATTCTGACTCATATGTCACCAACAGAATTGCCACTATGTCTTTATACAATTACGTTCCTACCTTTCCAGAGTCTCTTTTTGTCAAAAACAACACTTTCCTGTGGCCAAAACAGAACGTTCAAAATCATATATAGGCATCATTACACCCTGCTAAAGCAGTTCCCTGTGGCTTCCATTCATAAGGAATCTTGTTTTTCACTCTATTCCCGTTTTCAATCAGTTAATCCTGGCTTTCGTGTTCTCTGCAGGAAAACTAAAGAGCCCCAAATTTACCTGGGGCATTATGAAGGTGTCAAGGTTCCTTCCTCGCTCTGAACTTTAGGGTACAGATGTGGGGGCCTGCATGAAAACTTCTAAGCTTAACTACCAGCTTAGATCTGCTTTTGCTGCCACCACCCAAATGATTTATGAGTTATTTGGGAAACTCTGTCTTCCCGCCCCAAAACCTTTCCCTCCCTGGGTAGCCTTGGGAGACTCTTCCACCAATTCCCTGGTGAACACCGATCCAAACCCCTTGGATCTTAAAACAAGGAAAAATCAATCAGGTTCTTAAAAAGAAGGCTTTTAATTAAAGAAAGAAAGGTAAAAATCATCTCTGTAAAATCAGGATGGAAAATAACTTTACAGGGTAATCAGATTCAAAGAGCCCAGAGGAACCCCCTCTAGCCTTAAGTTCAAAGCTACAGCAAACAGAGATATACACTCTAGCAAAAGGTACATTTACAAGTTGAGAAAACAAAGATAAAACTAACACGCCTTGCCTGGCTGTTACTTACAAGTTTGAAATATGAGAGACTTGTTCAGAAAGATTTGGAGAGCATGAATTGATGTCTGGTCCCTCTTAGTCCCAAGAGCGAACAACCAAAAGCCTTCCCCCCACCAAGATTTGAAAGTATCTTGTCCCCTTTTTGGTCCTTTGGGTCAGGTGTTAGCCAGGTTACCTGAGCTTCTTAACCCTTTACAGGTAAAAGGATTTTGGTGTCTCTGGCCAGGAGGGATTTTATAGTATTCTACACAGGAGGGCTGTTACCCTTCCCTTTATAGTTATGACAGAAGCATTGTGATCTTGTTGCATCCAAACTTCCCAAATGACTTAATAATGTGATTTCCTTTCAATAGGCAAGCTCAGGACTCATAAAGCATATTCACAAAAGCATTATATTTGCTTCTCTCTCCTGTCCCTCATCACCACAGACAGAAAATGTTACACAGGCAGAGAAGAAAGATAATAAATGTGTCACAATTCATTGAAAGCTCCTTAAATCGAGGCACTGAAACTCAATAGCAAGGTCCATAAACTGTGAGCTCTGTCAGTCATGACTGCAGTGTATAGGTATCCACGGTGCAATCACTACCTCACTCCCATAGACCTGTCCCATCCGGTGCTGAGCTCAGCTCAAATCCTGAGAGGGACAGCCTCTTCTCTGGTTGTTCCTAAGTCCTAGTGAGAATTCTGGAGAGAATAGTGTACAAGAAATTACACCCAGTTCATTCCTTAAGTTTCAGGCATGCCTTGCTGTGTGTGTATTCAAATCCTCAAGAGAGTGGGTGAAAAGACAGCACATTTGTACAAAATGTTCCACACAAAGCTTTTGACATCTTGCATCAAGATTTCAAACAGTTTCAAGTAGTTCTTCTTATTGACACTGCAAAAATGCTTGATGCTGTGATATGGTGGCAACCACACCATTGGCTATGGGTTGAGTAATGCAGGAAAGACCCACAAAAGCTAGAGTGGTAGAGCAGCCCTGCTGTTGTAGTTCATGTACTTCCCAGATACCATTGCTGCTGCTTTGCATACAGTTGACGGGCAGGTTTTACAACCAAGTGTGAATGACGTCAGCGCTGAGCGTCTGTTATATTTCTCATATTTTCTGTTGTGGTTTTACGTCTGTGGCTGAGAGTGTCTAATGATTCCCGACCACTGAGAACAAGCAACTGAGTTTGTGTTATTTTCTAAAGTGCTGGTGGAAAGTGCAGGACTAATAGCCCTGGAGGCTGATGTCCTCTGTTTCCAGAATAGCTACAACCCAGAGGGCAGTAACACAAGATGTCTTCCCGGACCCAACACCCATATGCACACGGTCCCATCACCCTGCTAATGTTAACCTCATCCTTGACCCCAAGGACCTCTAAGGGAGACAGAGGCCCATGCTATGGTCCATTCCAGTTTTCACCCCTCTGCTGAGACATTGAGTGGAGCCAAGTAATTCTTATCTGGTAGTGATTTTTGTGATGTAAACACCATCCTTCTCAGAGCAAGACTGGAATTCACCCACTTATTTCAGATAGGCCCCTGAGGGGCCTCCAGATGGGAGTTAACAACCTGGAGGTGTAGAAGAACCAGTGACCTAGAGATGAAGGAGGGCCATATTCTCACCTGGTGTAAAGCAGCATAGCTCATTGAAATCAAAAGAGTTACACCAATTTTATCTAAGGATCTGGCCCTGAGTATATGAAAACAGTCTCATGATACTGTATAGTTGTTCCAGTTGTCTCCCAAGATGGATCAGCTTAGACAAAAACAGATTAATATTGTGGTTCGTAGTGCTGGATAGAGACAGATTAAGTTGCTGAAGGGCCCATGCAATTTCCCCACCACCACCACCACCAATTTTGCTTGTCTCAGTCCTGTTCTCAGTATCCCTACTAGATTAGGCCTGCCACTCTACAGAGGTTTGTTGATGTGTTTTACTCATGCCCTACAAGTGTTAGAATAGAATGTGGAAGGCTTCAATAACGCAATAACAGTTCTGTGTAGATCCACGCATCAGAGCGTACATGTCTATAACATGACAAGGGAACATTTTGATTTTCCAGATTCACACAGGAACATCTTCCCAGCATTCAAAAATAGCAAGACACCTTGCCATTTTTGAGATACAGCATGACAATAAAGCTTAAGAAGAATTTGCCAAATGGACAGCTAGACCCTGAGGACCAGAACCTTACTTTACTTCACCAGCTTCTTTGTGCCTCACTGGGAGTGGAAAGGGGGGAGAAAGCTGGCTTAAACAGAAGTTGAAGCTATGCCATTTTATACCAGCTACAGATCTAGCTCATGGCTATTGTAGTACTAACAGCAAAGAGGCTACTGCTTCCCCACTCGTTAAGACACAGCATTTTTAATATGTTTTCTCTGTAATGCTTTTATCTTAAGGATAAATGTGCTTGCTTAGAAAGGGCTGGGTGGTAACTTATAAATGTGGGAAATTATGCTGTTTATAGCCTCTGAAGAAAAAGCAAAGCGCAGACGCTGGCTGTGTAGGGCTGGCTGGCTTGCTGGGAATAACACAGTGTAGGTAGGAGAACTGTGCACCCTGGAAAAACCCCAGTCAGCAGGGATAGAGACAGGGGTCTCTGTCCAAGAGAGGTGACAGCTGGGGAGCCGGGAACTTGAGTAGAATTATGGAAGGAAGATACAGGTGCTGTTGACCTGAACTGTGACTTGCACTTTTGAAAATCCCATCCTTAGACATACAAGTTCAGGCTTCTACAATTAAATGTTTTTATCAGGACAGTTCCCAAAAGAAATAACTTTTTTAAAGGCACAGTCAGGGAAAAAATGTTTTTCAAATATTTTCCCTTTGGAAAAGAAAACATTTAGTGATAATTTAAACTAAGAATTAAAGGTTGAGACATTCTGAATTTTGGTCAATAACTATAATAATTCCAGACAGTGTTTTCTTCTTTGATCTGTCCAACTGAATTACCTGTACCTGCAAACACTTAAGCACATCAAAAACAATGAGGAGTCATTGTGGCACCTTAGAGACTAACACATTTATTTGGGCATAAGCTTTCATGGACTAAAACCCACTTCATCAGATGCATGGAGTGAAAACTACAGTAAGCAGAATATATATTCTAGCATATGAAAAGATGGTAGTTGCCTTACCAAGTGTGGGGGGGTCCGTGCTAACGAGCCAATTCAATTAAAGTGCAAGAGGCCTATTCTCAACAGTTGACAAGACGGTGTGAATACCAAAGGAGGGAAAATTACTTTTGTAGTGCTAACAAGGCCAATGCAATCAAAGTGGCCCATTTCCTACAACTGAGAAGAAGGTGTGAGTATCAGCAGAGGGAAAATTACTTTTTGTAGTGACCCATCCACTCCCAGTCTTTATTCAGGCCTAATTTGATGGTGTCCAGTTTGCAAATTAATTCCAGTTCTGCAGTTTCTCGTTGGAGTATGTTTTTGAAGATTTTGTTGAAGAATTGCCACTTTTAAGTCTGTTATTGAGTGTCCAGGGAGATTGAAGTGTTCTACTACTGGTTTTTGAATGTTACAATTCTTGATGTCTGATTTGTGTCCATTTATTCTTTTGCGTAGAGACTGTCCGGTTTGGCCAATGTACATGGCAGAGGGGGATGGCTGGCACATGATGGAGGCTAAGATTTTGATATTTTAAATACAATTTTCCTTCTCTGTGTTACTAACAAGTGAAATTATTAAAACTCAGTATTTTATGATCTAACTTGCTTCCACTATAAATGCTGTTTGTTTCTATTGTGCACTGATACCAATGTTAATGTTTATAATGTTTTTCAGTTTATTGGGGAAGAAAAACAAAACAAACCCCACATTAAGGTTTGATTCTCAGTCACCCTAAGGCTTGTTTATACCACTCTGGCAGTGTAAATGAGAATCGGTCCCATTACTTTAGCGATTCAGATTGTGAAACCCATGTGCAATCCGCATGTTGTAGCTCTTATTTCATTTCACAATGGTGTAAGTCACACAGGAAACCTGAACATCAGACATCCAGCCTTTACAATGTGTGTTTTGGGCTTCATAGAAAAGTTGTCTGTGCCTCAGCAGAGTGTGAGGGTGACACAGAATCATAACAAATAGGGGACTCCTGGGTCATCCAGTCTGATCTCCTGTCCCCTGGAATCCCACAGGACTATGCCCTTCTGCATTCCCACATCAAATCCAAACTCTCTAGAATCTCCCTCCCTCACTGGGTACTCAGCCACTTCCCCAGGGGCGCCTGTTCCACTATTTCCATTGCTCTGGATGTTACAAACTTTGCTTCGATATCGTAAGGCCTGACTATGGCAGCTATTAATAGCTATGGCTCAGAGCTCTAGTGCCCTAGCAGGAGAAGTGGGAATCACTATGGCCCAAAAAAATACAATGCCTGCTAGATCTCCCTGGGAAACAGGATGACACACCTGAGCTCTGTCTTCTTGGAGGGTGCGAGTGTGCAGCATGCCCTCCCCCATCCCAGGCTAGCCAACTCCTTCCCTCCTTCTCCCTTAATTTAGGAGAGCCTTGAACCCCGAGGAGTTCTAAAAAGGAGCAATCCCCACACTGAGAAGAGTGCAGGGCCTACAAAGGTTCCTTGCCCCTATGGAGGAGACACAAAAGCCAGCACACATGTTGCATCCTCCCTTTACCTTCTTGTGCAGCCACAAAACCTGTCCCCTTCCCTGAACTTGTCTTTGTGCCATACACTATCCTCCTAGGACTATACAAACAAGATTCCAGGAATAGGATTAAAGCTGAAGTCTCACATGCCTGGAGCTAGAATTCAGGATGTGTCTGCTGAGATTGATCAAGCCCTCGGACCGCTACCCCTTCCTACTTCTCCATGTGGGCACCAATGATACTGCCAAGAATGACCTTGAGTGGCTCACTGCAGACTACGTGGCTCTGGGAAGAAGGATATAGGAGTTTGAGACGCAAATCATGTTCTCGTCCATCTTCCCTGTTGAAGGAAAAGGCCCAGGTAGGGACCATCAAATTGTAGAAGTAAATGAGTGGCTACACAGGTGGCTTCAGAGAGAGGATGCTGTATTCTCTGACCATGACATGTTGTTCCAGGAAGGATTGCTAGGAAGAGATGGGATCCTCTTAACGAAGAGAGGGAAGAGCATCTTCGCAGGCAGGCTTGTCAACCTAGTAAGGAGGGCTTTATATTAGGTTCACCATGGGATGGAGCCCTAAGCCCTGTGGTAAGGGGGAAGTGGGATACTGGAAGGAAACACAAAGAGGAGAGTACAAGATGTGAAGCCTCCTGATTCATACTGAAAAAGTAGGACAATCGGCTAGTTATCGTAGGTGCATATACACGAACGCAAGAAGCCTGGGGAACAAGCAGGAAGAACTGGAAGTCCTGGCACAATCAAGGAATGATGACATGATTGGAATAACAGAAACTTGGTGGGGTAACTCACATGACTGGAGCACTGTCATGGATGGGTATAAACTGTTCAGGAAGGACAGGTGGGGGAGAAAAGGTGGAGGAGTTGCACTGTATGTAAGAGAGCAGTATGATTGCTCAGAGCTCCAGTTTGAAACTGGAGAAAAGCCTGTTGAGAGTGTTTGGGTTAAGTTTAGAGGCGAGAGCAACAAGGGTGATGTCGTGTTGGGCATCTGCTATAGACCACCACATCAAGAGGATGAGGTAAATGAGGCTTTCTTTAGATAACTAACTGAAGTTTCCAGATCACAGGCCATGGTATTCATGAGGGACTTCAATCACCCTGACATTTGCTCAGAGAGCAATACAGCAATGCACAATCCAGGAAGTTTTGGGGGAGTGTTGGGGAGAACTGCCTGGTACAAGTGCTGGAGGAACCAACTAGGGGCAGAGCTCCTCTTCACCTGCTGCTCACAAACAGGGAAGAATTAGTAGGGGAAGTAGAAGTGGGTGACAACCTAGGCAACAGTGACCATGAGATGGTTGAGTTCAGGATCCTGACAAAAGGAAAAAAGGAGAGCAGCAGAATACGGACCCTGGACTTCAGAAAAGCAGATTTTGACTCCTCCAGGGAACTGATGGGCAGGATCTCCTGGGAAGCTAATATGAGGGAGAAAGGAGTCCAGGAGAGCTGGCAGTATTTTGAAGAAGCCTTATTGAGGGTTCAGGAACAAACCATCCCGATGTGCAGAAAGAATAGTAAATATGGCTGGCAACCAGCTTGGCTTAACAGAGCAATCTTCGGTGAGTTTAAACACAAAAAGAAAGCTTACAGTAAGTGGAAACTTGGACAGATGACTAGGGAGGAGTATAAAATTATTGCTGGAGCATGCAGGGGTGTAATCAGGAAGGCCAAAGCACAATTGGAGTTGCAGCTAGTAAGGGATGTGGAGGGGTTTCTACAGGTATGTTAGCAACAAGAAGGTCAGGGAAAGTGTGGGACCCTTACTGAATGTGGGAGGCAACCTAGTGACAGATGATGTGGAAAAAGCTGAAGTACTCAATGCTTTTTTTGCCTCGGTCTTCCCAGACAAGGCCAGATCCCATACTGCTGTCCTGGTCAGCACAGTATGGGGAGGAGGTGAGCAGCCCTCAGTGGTGAAAGAACAGATTAAGGACTAATTAGAAAAGTTGGACATGCACAAGTACATGGGGCCAGATCTAATGCATCTGAGGGACTTGTCTGATGTAATGGAAGAGCCATTGGCCATTATCTCTGAAAACTGGTGGGGATCGGGGAGGTCCCGGATGATTGGAAAAAGGCAAATATAGTGCCCATCTGTAAAAAGGGGAAGAAGGAGAATCTGGGGAACTACAGACCAGTCAGCCTCACCTCAGTCCCTGGAAAAATCATGGAGCAGGTCCTCAAGGAATCCATTTTGAAGCACTTGGAGGAGAGGAAGGTGATCAGGAATAGTCAGCATGGATTCACCGAGGGCAAGTCATGCCTAACCAACTTGATTGCCTTCTGTGATGAGATAACTGGCTCTGTGGATATGGGGAAAGCGGTGGACATGATCTACCTTGACTTTAGCAAAGCTTTTGATACGGTCTCCCACAGTATTCTTGCCAGCACGTGGATGAATGGATTATAAGGTGGATAGAAAGCTAGCTAGATCGCTCAACTGGTGGCGATCAACGGCTCAATGTCTAGTTGGCAGCCGGTATCAAGCGGCATTCCCAAGGGTCGGTCCTGAGTCCGGTTTTATTCAACATGTTCATTAATGATCTGGATGATGGAATGGATTGCACCCTCAACAAGTCCACGGATGACACTGAGCTGGGGGGAGAGGTAGATATGCTAGAGGGTAGGGATAGGATCCAGGGTGACCTAGACAAATTGGAGGATTGGGCCAAAATAAAACTGATGAGGTTCAACAAGGACAAGTGCAGAGTCCTGCACTTAGGACGGAAGAATCCTATGCACTGCTAAAGGCTGGGGACCAACTGGCTAAGCAGCAGTTCTGCAGAAAAGGACCTGGAGATTACAGTGGATGAGAAGCTGGATATGAGTCAACAGTGTGCCCTTGTTGCCAAGAAGGCTAATGGCATATTGGGCTACATTAATAGGAATATTTCCAGCAGATCGAGGAAAGTGATTATTCCCCTCTATTTGGCACTGGTGAGGCCACATCTGGAGTATAGCATCCAGTTTTGGGCCCCCACTACAGAAAGGATGTGGAGAAATTGGAGAGAGTCCAGCGGAGGGCAACAAAAATGAATGGGGGCTAGGGCACATGACTTATGAGGGGAGGCTGAAGAAACTGGTCTTATTTAATCTGAAGAAGATAAGAGTGAGGGGGGATTTCATAGCAGCCTTCAACTACCTGAAGGGGGGTTCCAATGAGGATGGAGCTCGGCTGTTCTCAGTGGTGGCAGATGACAGAACAAGGAGTAATGGTCTCAAGTTGCAGTGGGGGAGGTCTAGGTTGGATATTAGGAAAAATGATTTCACTAGGAGGTTGGTGAAGCACTGGAATGGGTTACCTAGGGAGGTGGTGGAATCTCCATCCTTAGAGGTTTTTAAGACTCATCTTGACAAAGCCCTGGCTGGGATGATTCCGTTGGGGTTGGTCCTGCTTTGAGCAGGGTGTTGGGCTAGATGAACTCCTGAAGTCTCTTCCAACCCTAATCTTCTATGATGCTATGATTCTATGATTTTATGTCAGAGAAAAAAGCAGAGGTTTCCAGGCATTGGCCCTGATCCCTGCAGCACTCCTTGCTCTTTCTGACTTGAGGTGGTAGAAACTAGATGCCAGATGCTCAGGTGGTGCAAATTGGACATCAGTGATCAATGCACTGATTTATAGCAGCCCAGGATCTGGGCTCAAGTATCTGGACTTAGGGCTTCTGCATGTCACATAGAACTCTAACTCCTGGGCATTTTACCCAGTGTCTGGAGTACTGTCAGAACCCTGTGGCAAGAGACAAGGACTGAGAATTGGTCCCACACCCACTGCTGGGCAGTGCAGAGTGCTAATCTCTACCACATGTAGCTGGTAACAAGAGAACATGACTATGATGCTGTGAAAAGCCTGTATTCACTCCTGCATGTGAATCCTGAACCAGCAGTTCTCCAGAAACAAGTTGCCTCTTTAAAAAGCAAACCACAGAATTTACACAGACAGGGCTGTGTTTTCTTCAGCCGTTGCAGAGAGAAACAAGTGGAGGGCAGATAGGCAAGAAGGGAGGCAGAGGAAGAAAGAAAGAGGCACAATTTCTCCATCAAAAGGGAACATTTTTCTTTCATAACATCCTGTTATAGCAAGTTCTGGGCTGCTCTTTTCTGATATCCGGGTTGCCTCATTTGTATTGCATTAAAAAGGAGCCCTCTCTAAAACGGCAGATCTTTTCCATCACTCAACAGCTGCAGAACCTCAAAAGTGCTATAATTTTTTGACTTGAAATATAAGCTTCTCTCTTCACCAGCTATGACAGAAGAAATAACATGCGGATCTGGAATTTAATAAATCTTATGCACTGGAAAATATCCCAAAGCCTGCTGCTCCTGAGGAAAAGGTACAATTTCGATGGGCTTTTTAGTTGTGCTTAAAGTAGCTTGGTTGGGAAGTGCTCTCAACCTAATCTTAGGCAGAATGGGCCAAATTCACTCCTTTAACCCCATCCTTCTCAGTAGAGTCACACCAGTGGTGAATTTGTCCTGTTTTATTGTGATTAGTGGAGAAGCATGCACAATGTTGTTCAAAGCATTTAGGGAGATGTCCCTCCCCATATCATTTTATTATATAGGGACCCAATCCTGTGAACACTAATTGCTGAAAGTAGTACTTACTACCATGAGTAGTCCTATTGACTTTAATAGGACTACCCACGGGAATGAGCAGTGTGAAAGGTAGTAAGTGTTTGAGGATCAGGCTCTAGAGTAGAGTCTGACAGTCTTGAGGACATATTGTGCCATCAGTTCATAATGAATTCGGTGGGGATTTCTGTAGAATTATCCATGGGATGATGTGGCCCTAGGTTAGAATTTTACAGTTGCCAAACTCTGGTCCATGGGGAAACGAGAATCTTTGTTCTCTTTCATGTCTGACAGGCTCCAGGTTGCTTCTTTCTCATGGGAGGTTGTAACATTTGGTGACAAATGATAACTTGCTTTCAGGGTATGGAGCATTTGTGGCATCTCCATGTGAGAGGGTAAACACAGCCAGAGAAGGGGGAAACACTTCAAATTGTCATAGGTCACTTTAAAAAAAATACACCAAGAGCACATTAGTAAGTGTAAGAAAAACATTCCTCAAAAAACAAACCTGATTAATGGAACCTTTCCCTGAAACAATGAATGAGAGACTATTTAAATAAAACACTCACAAACCTGGTCTTTTGTTTGCTCTGGCTCCCTGACCAGTTCAGACCACAAACCCCCATCCTGTCCTCTGCTGCAGGATTTGCAATCAGCTAAGGAAACCGCGGATCCCAAGTGAATCAAACTGAAAACCACTTTCCTCTTTTTTTGCTTAAATTTCTGAGAGCACCAGTTGTGATGCCTTTATGCTCCAACTTGAGGCTGTACCTCGCTAGGGAAGGTGTTAGGTTATTTTGTCTTTACATACAGGCTAGTCCTTTGGTATAAATTAGAGCAGTCTGAAGGCTGCTCCAACTTGCATCCACTGCTAGTGGCCATAAATGGTCATTACAGCAGTTGGGGATCTCCAGAGTTCAGGGAAGCTCTAGCTGTGCCTTCTTTTCCAGAGCCACAGCTTTACACCAGCCATAGGGAGGGGACTTGACAGCAGAGATACTACACTGGTATGATCCTCCTGAGTCAGCTATGCCACTGTGTCCCAAAGGTGCTGTGCATAGGGGTCACAGCTAGGGTGACCAGATGTCCCGATTTTATCAGGATTGTCCTGATTATTAGGGGTTTTGTCTTAGATAGGACTTTATTACACACACACACACACACACATTTCCCCTCCCCTCGTCCCGATTTTTCACACTTGCTATCTGGTCACCCTAGTCACAGCACAGTGAAGGATCTGGGCCATCTAAGTATTGTAAAGTGCCCAGAACCTAAGGCTGGAAAGAGAAAGAAAAAGAAAGAAATCCTGTTTCTGATACTGACCAATGTCAAAAGCTTTAAAGGAAGATTTAATAGTCTGGCTCTGGGAAGATGTTGTAAGCAGGCACACAGATCTTTCAGTGCTCTCTGGACACACACCAATTGCAGCCAGCTTCTTTGCAGCATCTTTTGAGGAAGGCATTGCCACTCTTTGGGTCTGTTCCCTCATTCCCGACCCAGTCTCCTCTGAGATTTAAAGTGAACTTCCTTCTCTTCAGTGTGCCCAGGAAAAGCAGTCCAACACCTAACATAATCACTTCCAGGAACTTGACTGTGTTCTGTCTTTCCAGCAGTCTAATTGCATTGAATTCAGTGGGGTTAATCCTGATTTGCACCAATGCATGTGGGAAGAGAAGTGGAGCCATAGGTATCTTTAATATAAGCAATGTTTATTTTGCCTTGGGTAGAGAGTAAAAAGAAAAATTGCAAAGTAAACAAATGGGGCCAGATCCTCAGCTGTGCCAAAGCTCCATTCAGTGCAGCTAAGGGGGAGAAGATAAAAGGGAGTTTAAGACACCTTTGCTGTTTGCTAATCCTGGGGTTGTGTGATGGGGCTTAACCCCCATCATCTGCAAGGTAAGGGAAAGAACCCCCAATTATTCAGCTCCACACCTGGGGGTGAATAACTAATTGCCTCCTAGCCAGAGTAGGTGGAGCTAGGCCTTATAAGTAGACCGAGGGAGCTCACTTAGGGGAAGAGAGTGCAGAGGAGGCAGGTCTCTCTGGCAGAGAGAAGTGCTGGGATAAGGTTTAACAGACAGGGTACAATGGCAGAAGAACAATACAGAGGCAGGTTAGGTGCCTGCAGGGAAAACCCTATGCAAAGGCAAACAAGGGAACTACAGAGAAGTTGAGAGAAGCAGAAGGGCTATTAGTTTAAGGATCTGTTGGAGGTTGTTTGTGCTACTCTGGAAGAAGGTGAACTCTTATGTGACCTGGCCAGAGGGCTGAGCTACAGAAGACCCAGATGGGGGAGGGGAGGGAGAAGACATTGGCTGGAACTGGCCATTGCAGCCAAAGAAGTAGTCACCAGAGGTGGTATGAGAGCCAAAGTCCTCTGCAATGCTGGATCTAGGCATCAGGTGTGTCCTAGAAAGGAAGACACATGCTTACAGGCTGACTCATCCCTCGGCATAATTTAGAGCAGCCTCAGGCCTGCTTTAAATTATGCCTGGCTGCAACAGTGCCCAAGGGGCTCCTTCACAAGTGGTGATCACTGGAGTGCAGGGGCACTCTTGCCATGTCCCCTTCCTCAGCCATGTCCTAGACACCTGCTTTATGTTATGGCTAGGTGGTATGGAGTTGGCTATTCCAGCTAGGGATTTCCCTATCATGGGGATTCCCATATAGATAGTTAAGTAGACGTTCTTCCTGTTTTGCATTTCCAGAGCAGCACAAAGCAGGCAGGCCAGGGTGACAGGGACCTGGTTCAATAAGGAGACTAGAAATACAGCTAGACTAAAAACACACTTGCAGTTAATTACATGGGATGTTGGCTAAGTAAGATGAAAACTGTTATGTTTCAGAAAGTCCTTTTGTTTCTTTCCACTACAGCATGTTGCCTTTTTTCACAGGGCCAGGCTCTCTCTCAGAGCATGTGGGTCATGAACCTGTCTACATTACAAAAACAACCATGTAGGGAGACCCATTTACAAGCCTGGTTAAAACAACATTCTATTTTGAAGTGAAGATGGGGACTAACCTGGATTTAACAGGGTCTTCAGTCTGTGCTCCAGCCTTGGACTTATGCAAAGTGTTAATATGAACTGGGCACACAGTTACTGTCCCATACACACTCCAAATTGGAACTGGATTGTAATTAATTGGGGAGTTAACTCACTTGTAGCTAGAACTGGTCAAAACCTGGTGTCACTATTCTGACTTCAGTGGATCATTCCAATTTACTCCAGCTGAGGATCTGGTTCAAGTGCATATTATCCAATCAAAGAGTTTATAAAATTGAGTTGTAACATCTTGGTTCTCTCCGAAAGGGTTTCACACCTTATTCCATTTGTGATGTCTGTGTAAACATTCATTTCTGGGAGCTGGAGATATTAGCAAGTTAAAATCTTTATAATTTGATTTTTCTTTATTTCCTAGCTGTTATCAAATAGCATAATTAGTGGAACATTACATTAAACTCACTAAAGCAGATTAAAATAATACAACTTATATAAGGCAGCAAAATAGCAACCACCACTATGTGGTACTAACCTTCCTGAACCTAGCTGGTGATCATTTATTCCCTGAAGCATGAGGATCAATAGTCTTGTAATTTTACCCTAGCTAGTGTCACAAAAGTTGATATTCTTTTTCATATACATTTCTAACCCTTTGTTCTGTTTAAGGAATTCTGCTCTCATTTTCTACCCTTTTGTTCACTCTTTACATCCTTTCTGTTGAAACCCCACTTCTAAAATATTTTGTCATTACAAAGATTGTCATTTAAGATGAACAAAAACCACTTAAGGGGGACTGGATGGTATCTGGAGAGAGAGGGGGGCTAATGGTATCATAGAAAGGGGAGGTAAGCTGATGAGGAGGAAGGACATGCCATTTCTGGAAGAGAAGGAGGCAAATGACTATTGGTTGGAGGAGATACCAATGATGGCAGTAGATGGACTTCTTGTTTCCTCCATAGCCATGGTGTTGTCCCCACATAAAATGCTCTAAGTGCTCTAGTCGGCGGACCGCGTCCACAGTACCGAGGCTAGCGTCGACTTCCGGAGCATTGCACTATGGGTAGCTATCCCACAGTTCCCGCAGTCTCCGCCGCCCATTGGAATTCTGGGTTGAGATCCCAATGCCCGAATGATAAAAAACAGTGTCGCGGGGGGTTCTGGGTACATGTCGTCAGGCCCCTCCCCCTCCGTCACAGCAACGGCAGACAATAGATTTGCGCCTTTTTACCTGGGTTACCTGTGCAGACAACATACCACGGCAAGCATGGAGCCCGCTCAGCTCAGCTCTCCGTCACCATATGTCATCTGGGTGCCGGCAGACGTGGGACTGCATTGCTACACAGCAGCAGCAGCTAACTGCCTTTTGGCGGTAGACGGTTCAGCATGACTGGTAGCCTTCATCGGCGATCTGGGTGCTGGCAGCTGTGGGGCTGGCAGCCATAGGGCTGCATTGCACCAGCCCTTGCCTTTTGCCTTTTGGCAGTAGATGGTTTATTACGACTGGTAACCGTCCTCGTCGTACAGCAGTGGCTGGAACTCCGTATGTCCCCCAGTCCCCCATCCCCCCAGTCATATTCTGCTGCCTTCACAATGACAATGATGGCTATCAGTCGTAGTATGCCATTTTCTGCCAAGCGCCCTGTTGGATCATTGCACATTAGCAGAGTCTTCCCTGAGCAGCAGATCGTGCAATAGGCCTGAAGGCCATCGTCATCATAACTGCCAAGCGCCCAGTATTTGCTGCCAAGCGCCCAGAAGATGCCGAGGGCTATCATTCATGCTGCACCGTCGTCTTAAGATGTAAAAAATAGATTTGTTCTGTATTCATTTGCTTCCCCCCTCCCTCCGTGAAATCAACGGCCTGCTAAACCCAGGCTTTTGAGTTCAATCTTTGGGGGGGGCCATTCTGTGTGACAGTTGTTTGTGTTTCTCCCTGATGCACAGCCACCTTTGTTGATTTTAATTCCCTGTACCTGTACGCCATGTCGTCACTCGCCCCTCCCTCCCTCCCTCCTTCCCCTGGTCCGTCAGATACTAGTTTCGCGCCTTTTTTCAGACCAGACGCCATAGCTAGCACTGGGATCATGGAGCCCGCTCAGATCACCGCGGCAATTATGAGCACTATGAACACCACGCGCATTGTCCTGGAGTATATGCAGAGCCAGGACATGCCAAAGCAAAACCAGGACCAGCCGAGGAGGCGATTGCAGCGCGGCCACGAGAGTGATGAGGAAATGGACATGGACATAGACCTCTCACAAGGCACAGGCCTCAGCAATTTGGAAATCATGGTGTTCCTGGGGCAGGTTGATGCCGTGGAACGCCGATTCTGGGCCCGGGAAACAAGCACAGACTGGTGGGACCGCATGGTGCTGCAGGTGTGGGACGATTCCCAGTGGCTGCGAAACTTTCGCATGCGTAAGGGCACTTTCATGGAACTTTGTGACTTGCTTTCCCCTGCCCTGAAGCGCCAGAATACCAGGATGAGAGCAGCCCTCACAGTTGAGAAGCGAGTGGCGATAGCCCTGTGGAAGCTTGCAACGCCAGACAGCTACCGGTCAGTCGGGAATCAATTTGGAGTGGGCAAATCTACTGTGGGGGCTGCTGTGATCCAAGTTGCCAGGGCAATGAAAGACCTGGTGATATCAAGGGTAGTGACTCTGGGAAACGTGCAGGCCATAGTGGATGGCTTTGCTGCAATGGGATTCCCAAACTGTGGTGGGGCCATAGACGGAACCCATATCCCTATCTTGTCACTGGAGCACCAAGCCACCGAGTACATAAACCGCAAGGGGTACTTTTCAATGCTGCTGCAAGCCCTGGTGGATCACAAGGGACGTTTCATCAACATCAACGTGGGCTGGCCGGGAAGGGTACATGATGCTCGCGTCTTCAGGCACTCTGCTCTGTTTCGAAAGCTGGAGGAAGGGACTTTCTTCCCGGACCAGACAATAACCGTTGGGGATGTTGAAATGCCTATCGTGATCCTTGGGGACCCAGCCTACCCCTTAATGCCATGGCTCATGAAGCCGTACACAGGCAGCCTGGACAGTAGTCAGGACCTGTTCAACTACAGGCTGAGCAAGTGCCGAATGGTGGTGGAATGTGCATTTGGGCGTTTAAAAGCACGCTGGCGCAGCTTACTGACTCGCTCAGACCTTAGCGAAAAGAATATCCCCATTGTTATTGCTGCTTGCTGTGCGCTCCACAATATCTGTGAGAGTAAGGGGGAGACATTTATGGCGGGGTGGGAGGTTGAGGCAAATCGCCTGGCTGCTGATTACGCGCAGCCAGACACCAGGGCGGTTAGAGGAGCACAGCATGGCGCGGTGCGCATCAGAGAAGCTTTGAAAACGAGTTTTGTGACTGGCCAGGCTACGGTGTGAAACTTCTGTTTGTTTCTCTTTGAAGAACCCTCCGCCCCTCCCCCCGCACCCGGTTAACTCCACTTCCCTGTAAACCAACCAACCCACCCTCCCCTACCCTCCCCCCTTCGAGCACCACTTGCAGAGGCAATAAAGTCATTGTTACTTCACATTCATGCATTCTTTATTAATTCATCACACAACTAGGGGGATAATTGCAAAGGTAGCCCGGGATGGGTGGGGGAGGAGGGAAGGAAAATGACACAGTTTAAAACTTTAACTCTTATTGAAGGCAAGCCTTCTGATGCTAGGGCAATCATCTGGGGTGGAGTGACTGGGTGGCCGGAGGCCCCCCCACCATGTTCTTGGGCGTCTGGGTGAGGAGGCTATGGAACTTGGGGAGGAGGGCTGTTGGTTACACAGGGGCTGTAGCGGCGGTCTCTGCTCCTGCTGCCTTTCCTGCAGCTCAACCATACGCTGGAGCATATCAGTTTGATGCTCCAGCAGCCGGAGCATCGACTCTTGCCTTCTGTCTGCAAGCTGACGCCACCTATCATCTTCAGCCCGCAACTTGCTCTGTTCATCCCGCGATTCAGCACACCACCTCTCCTCTCGTTCATATTGGGCTTTTCTATAATCAGTCATTGACTGCCTCCATGCATTCTGCTGTGCTCTGTCAGCGTGGGAGGACATCTGTAGTTCTGTAAACATGTCATCACGTGTCCTTCGCTTTCTCCTTCTAATCTTCACTAGCCTCTGTGAAGGAGAAACATTTGCAGCTGGTGGAGGAGAAGGGAGAGGTGGTTAAAAAAGACACATTTTAGAGAACAATAGGTACACTCTTTCACGTTAAATTTTGCTGTTCACATTACACAGCACATGTGCTTTCGTTACAAGGTCGCATTTTTCCTCTTATATTGAGGGCCTGCCGGTTTGGTGTGAGAGATCACTCACGCAGTGCCAGGCCACAGATTTCAGCTTGCAGGCAGCCATGGTAAGACACAGTCTTTTGGCTTTTTTAACCTTCTTAACATGTGGGAATGGTTTCAAACAGTAGTGCTCTCATTTCCCATACCAAGCACCCGTTGGGTTGGCCATTTAAAATGGGTTTGCAATGTAAAAGGAGGGGCTGCGGTTTCAGGGTTAACATGCAGCACAAACCCAACTAATTCCCCTCCCCCACACCCAATTCTCTGGGATGATCACTTCACCCCTCCCCCCACCGCGTGGCTAACAGCGGGGAATATTTCTGTTCAGCAGAGCAGGAACGGGCACCTCTGAATGTCCCCTTAATAAAATTGCCCCATTTCAACCAGGTGAACGTGAATGATATCACTCTCCTGAGGATAACAAAGAGCGATCAGGAATGGATGTTGTCTGCATGCCAGCAAACACCGGGACCATACACTGCCATGCTTTGTTATGCAATGATTCCAGACTACGTGCTGCTGGCCTGGCGTGGTAAAGTGTCCTACCATGGCTGACGGGATAAGGCAGCCCTCCCCAGAAACCTTTTGCAAAGGCTTTGGGAGTACATGAAGGAGAGCTTTCTGGAGATGTCCCTGGAGGATTTCCGCTCCATCCCCATACACGTTAACAGACTTTTCCAGTAGCTGTACTGGCCGCGATTGCCAGGGCAAATTAATCATTAATCATTAAACATGCTTGCTTTTAAACCATGTGTAATATTTACAAAGGTACACTCACCAGAGGTCCCCTGTGTGCCCTCAGGGTCTTCGGTGAGTTCGGGGGTTACTGGTTCCAGGTCCAGGGTGACAAACATATCCTGGCTGTTGGGGAAACAGGTTTCTCCGCTTCCTTGCGGCTGTGAGCTATCTCCTCCATCCTCCTCTTCCGAACCCTCTTCCCTGTGTGTTTCTCCAGTGAGGGACTCATAGCACACGGTTGGGGTAGTGGTGGCTGCACCCCCTAGAATGGCATGCAGCTCCGCATAGAAGCGGCATGTTTGCAGCTCAGCCCCGGACCTTCCGTTTGCTTCTCTGGCTTTGTGGTAGGCTTGCCTTAGCTCCTTAATTTTCACGCGGCACTGCTGTGCGTCCCTGTTATGGCCTCTTTCCTTCATGGCCTTGGAGACCTTTTCTAATATTTTGCCATTTCGTTTACTGCTTCGGAGTTCGGCCAGCACTGATTCATCTCCCCATATGGCGAGCAGATCCCGTACCTCCCGTTCTGTCCATGCTGGAGCTCTTTTGCAATCCTGGGACTCCATCACGGTTACCTGTGCTGATGAGCTCTGCGTGGTCACCTGTGCTCTCCACGCTGAGCAAACAGGAAATGAAATTCAAATGTTCGCGGGGCTTTTCCTGTCTATCCGGCCAGTGCATCTGAGTTGAGAGTGCTGTCCAGAGCGGTCACAATGAAGCACTGTGGGATAGCTCCCGGAGGCCAATAACGTCGAATTCCGTCCACACTAACCCAATTCCGACCCCCTAAGGCCGATTTTATCGCTAATCCCCTCGTCGGAGGTGGAGTACAGAAACCGGTTTAAAGGGCCCTTTAAGTCGAAAGAAAGGGCTTCGTTGTGTGAACGTGTCCAGGCTTAATTCGATTTAACGCGGCTAAAGTCGACCTAAACTCGTAGTGTAGACCAGGCCTCAGAGGGGTAGCCGTGTTAGTCTGTATCAGCAAAAGCAATGAGGAGTCTTTGTGGCACCTTAGAGACTAACAGATTTATTTGGGCATAAATGTGTTAGTCTCTAAGGTGCCACAAAGACTCCTCATTGTTTTTGCTGAATTTGTCTAGATTAATCTTCCAACCATTGAATCAAGTTGTTCCTTTCTCTGCTAGATTGAAGAGTCCATTATTAAATATTTGTTCCACATGTAGATAGTTATAGCCTGAAATCAAGTCCCCATTAACCTCCTCTTTGTTAAGCTAAATAGCTTGAGCAGGTTTTCTAATCCTTTAATCATTCTCATGGCTTTTCTCTGAACTGTGGGAACTAGAACTAGACACAGTATTCCAGCAGCAGTCTCACCAGCACCAAATATAGATGTAAAATAACTTCCCTACTCCTACTCGAGATTCCTCTGTTTATGGCCCCAGGGTTGCACTAGCTCATTTGGCCACAGAATCACACTGGTAGGTTGTGTTCAGTTGATCATCAACCACCACGCCCAAACCTTTTTCAGAGTCACTGCTTCCCAGGACAGAGTCCCTCATCATGAAAGTATGGTCTGCATTCTTTGTTCCCAGATGATACATTTAGCCATATTAAAACACATATTGTTTGCTTGTATCCAGTTTACTAAGCTATCTAGACCACTCTGAATTAGTGACCCGCCCGCTACATTATTTACCACTCCCCAACTTTTTGTATCATCTGCAAACTTCATCAGTGATGATTTGATATTTTCTTCCAGGTCATTGATATAAATGTTATATAGCATAGGGCCTATTTCCTGTGGGTCCCCACTGGAAACAGACCCACTTGATGACAATTGCCCATTTAGTTACATTTTGAGACCTATTTGTTAGCCAGTTGTTAATCCATTAAATGTGTGTCATGTTAATTTTATATCATTCTAGTTTTTTTAACAAAATGCCGTGTGGCACCAAGTCAAATGCTTTACAGAAGGCAAAGTACATTATATCAATCCTATTATTTTTATCAACCAAACTTGTAATCTCATAAAAAAAAATCAAGTTAGTTTGACCAGATCTATTTTCCATAAACCCATGCTGATTTGCATTAATATATTAATGTCCTTTAGTTCATTATTGATCGAGTCCCATATCAGATACTCCATTATCTTGCCAAGAACTGATGGCAGGCTGATAGGTTTATAATTATCCGGGTCATCCTGTTTACTCTTTTTAAAAGTTGGCATAGCATTAGTTTCTTCCACTTTTCTGGAACTTCCTCATTACTCTGAGCAATGGTCAGCTTTTTTAAAACTCTTGAATGCAAGTTATCTGGACCTGCTGATTTTAAAATGTTCTAACTTTAGTAGCTTGTTTAACATTCTCCAGAGATACAAGTGGAATGGAAAGAGTGATATCACCACGATATGATGAGACTGCATCACCCGTTTTCTTCCTCAAACACAGAACACAAATATTTATTGAATACTTCTGCCTATTCTGCATTATTATTGATAATTCTACCGTTTCCATCTAGCAATGGACCCATACCATTGTCAGAGTTCATATTGTTCTTAATATATTGAAAAAAAACTTCTTCTCACTGTCATTAACTCTGCTGCCATAGATTTCTACTTGTGTCCCATGGCTTCATAGAATCATAACTATCAGGGTTGGAAGAGACCTCATGAGATCATCTAGTCCAACCCCCTGCTCAAAGCAGGACCAACCGGGTTGGTCCAACCCCAACTAAATCATCCCAGCCAGAGCTTTGCCAAGCCAGGCCTTAAAAACCTCTAAGGATGAAGATTCCACCACCTCCCTAGGTAACCCATTCCAGTGCTTCATCACTCTCCTAATGAAATCGTTTTTCCTAATATCCAACCTACACTTCCCCCACTGCTACTTGAGACCATTGCTCCTTGTTCTGTCATCTGCCACCACTGAGAACAGCCTAACTCCATCCTCTTTGGAACCCCCATTTAGGTTGGTGAAGGATGCTATCAAATCCCTCCTCACTCTTCTCTTCTGCAGACTAAATAACCCCAGTTCCATCAGCCTCTCCCTGTAGGTCATGTGCCCGAACCCCCTAATCATTTTTGTTGCCCTCTGCTGGACTCTCTCCAATTTCTCCACATCTTTCTTTGGTGGGGGCCCAAAACCAGATGTAATACTCCAGATGTGGCCTCACCAGTGCCAAATTGAGGGGAATAATCACTTTCCTCGATCTGCTGGAAATGTTCCTATTAATGCAGCCCAATATGCCATTAGCCTTCTTGGCAACAAGGGCACACTGCTGACCTCATATCCAGCTTCTCATCCACTGTAATTGCCAGGTCCTTTTCTCCAGAACTGCCGCTTAGCCAGTCAGTCCCCAGCCTGTAGCAGTGCATGGGATTCTTCCGTCCTAAGTGCAGGACTCTGCATTTGTCCTTGTTGAACTGCATCAGTTTTCTTTTGGCCCAATCCTCCAATTTTTCTAGGTCACTCTGGACCCTATCCTTACCTTCCAGTGTGTCTACTTCTCCCCCCAGCTTAGTGTCATCTGCGAACTTGCTGAGGGTGCAATCCATCCCATCATCCAGATCATTAATGAAGATGTTGAACAAAATCAGCCTCAGGACTGACCCCTGGGGCATTCCATTTGATATCGGTTGCCAACTAGACATGGAGCCATTGATCACTACCCGTTGAGCCCGATGATCTAGCCAGCTTTCTATCCACCTTATAATCCATTATCAATTTCCTGGAATTCCTAACTTCTGATTGTGACATACCCAGTGTAGAATCCAGAGTAATGAGTAGCTGTGTCACTCCTGGCCTCTAACCTGGGCTTCCCTTTACAATTTGCTACCGTAGCCTCCGGTCAGGACTGCTCAGAAACAGACTCCAGCATTCAATCACTCACAGCTATGTCTATGGGTGTGCTTCAGCCAGCTAGCCACATCTTGATTATATTGCAGGGTGACCCCAGCACACCCCCAAGCCTAGATTTCCCCCCAGAAATATATGTTCTGTACTGCCCAGCCCTGTCCTAAACAATGGAAATTCATATAAAGTTCATCATTTTATTAAGATAAATTATATGCACAAATTTTGTTATCCCAAATGGAGTTTCCCAGACATATTGATTTAAACACACTGGGTTAGATAAAACAATAAAACAAGTTTATTAACTACAAAGAGAGACATTTTAAGTGAATACATGTAATGAAGCATAAAAGTCAGAAACAATTACAAGAAAAATAAAGATAAAACACTAGTGCCTAACTTAACAAAAATAACAGGAGTACTTGTGGCACCTTAGAGACTAACAAATTTATTAGAGCATAAGCTTTCGTGGGCTACAACCCACTTATGCTCTAATAAATTTGTTAGTCTCCAAGGTGCCACAAGTACTCCTGTTATTTTTGCGGATACAGACTAACATGGCTGCTACTCTGAAACCTAACTTAACAAACTATGTTAAATTCAAAGCAAAGTTTCTGTCCCCATTTGCTCCCAAAAGTCTTACTGGACAAACTTCTTAGGTCAGGACCCTTTCTTCTATGTAATGGCTGCTTCCATTGTTCCTTCTTGTTCAGTGAATTGATAGAAAGAGAGGAAGGAGAATGGGTGCCTTGGGGTGTCTGCCCCTTCATTTTATAATCCTGTCCCCTCTTTGAGAAGAATTTCCAGCTGGGAGCAAGGCAACAGGCAGTCTGTGTGGAAGGAAACTCCATGCTATTTATTTACTTAGATGTAGATTATTTGCCCCTGCCCCCTTTCCCGGCAAAGAATGGCCACTTAGTAGGCAATGGTCCATTAGCCTTGTTTACATCTGGCTGAGGTGTCAGCTTGTCCTTTGTCTCTAAGGAACTGGTTTGCCCACTCCTCAGACTTCCCTGGAAAACATAATTTTAGTCATGATTTCATCTTATGTTTATAACTTCACTTTGCATTGATATTATTGATCAGCAAATTATGAGTTTTTTAATAATTTATCTGGGACATTACACCCCAATATTCTTCATACAAATATTGTTATGATATGAATATGTCATAGCTAAGATATTTTTATGCAAGATGGGTCATGTGAGGTATCATTGGAGAGGTTATTATTTACTCAACATGATTACCCAATTTGTATGCATGTATCATTTCTGTAACTGAAGTTAGAAATATTGACTATGTAATGATTATAACTGTGTTTTCAACTGGGGGAACGCCCACCAGACAGTATGCAAACAGCCTGGATGGGCCATTAGGAAAGACAATAGGACTTTGAAAATACTAATCTCCCTCCTTCCTGAGAAATCTCCTGGGATGATGCTTTGACACTGCAGGGTCATGTGATCATGTCACCTGCTACAGGATTCCATCTTGAAATGCTGGTACTTTTCCACGGGAAGGGGGTGAGGGTCAACCTGGGAAACAAAGGATTCCTGCCATATGCAAAACCTATTTAAGGCTGGGGAGTGAGTTAATCTAGGCTCTTCCCCACTGCCCAAGAAGGAAGAATGCTGAAAACACCTGAAGAAACAAAGCAACTAAGCTGGGGGAGGTAGGGGCTGAGCCCATGCGAGAAAGGTCAGCCTGTGGAGGGTATACCTGGAGAGTTAAGCTGCAAGCAGTGCAGTTTACCTTCAAGAAACTCTGCAACGTGCATAAAACAACATTTAGGGTGAGAAATTACTATTTATAGCCAATTTCTTTAATGTATTAAGCCTAGTTTGCATGTTTTGTTTTATTTGCTAAGTAATCTACTTTGTTCTGTTTGCTATATCTTATAATCACTTAAAATTTAAATTTTGTAGTTAATAAACTTGTTTTTGTTTATTCTAAAACCCAGTTTATGCAATTCATAATGGGGGGAGGTGAATTTCATTTCTACATTAAGGGAGGGGGAGAATTTAATGAGTTTACACTGTATAGATCTTTATACAGAGCAAGACAATATAATTTTGGGTTTAAATTCCAGAGGGTGTGTGAACCAGAGTGCTGGTAAATTCCCTGAGCTGAGGCTTCCCACACAGAGCTGATTGCAGACTCTGTGTAATTCTACACCTGGGTGTGTCCCTACCTGTGTGTGTGTGTGTGTGTGTGTGCGTGTGCAACAGGACAGGGTGAGGCAGCCCAGGCTGGTAGAACGGGTGGGCTCAGTGGAACCCCAACACATCAGGTGGCATCCTGGAAGGGGGGGTCCAACCCGTCACAGTCTCACAAGGCATATTTTGTATAAATCTTATTACAATAATGTGTAGGGTGTGAACACAGGGATACACTATTTCATAATGATTTATATTCATTACTATCAACTTCCCCTTTATTCCATTTTGTGAATGTGTGTGTGTGTATGTGTGTGTATATATATATATAATTTTTTTTTTTTTACAGCTGCCTTCAATTATCTTATAACCCAGATTGGCTTTTTAACCAGCACAGCCTTCTTTGTGGGATTGTGACTTTTTGGGCTTCTAGTTAAGTGTTAAAAGATTCCCAATTCACATTTTTCAGATTACATTCTTCTTCCCACCTGATTTGGCTCATAATTGTTTTCAACTTTGTGAAATTGGCCCTGTTAAAGCACTAAGTGTGTGTGTGTGTGTATATATATATATATATATATTACTGGTCTGGACTTTATTCCGCTGTTCCTCCAGCGCTCCACTCTTCATCCTCCACATGGCGTCTGGCTGCCTTGACTTTCCTCAGACTGTGCTTGGCATTGCTGCTAGGGATGTTAGCCCTGGGGAGTGTGTGTAAGTATCACTATTTTATTTATTCATTAATTTGGTGCTTGTAAAAGATGCGAGATTGACATCCATCCTTTCTAGTCTGAAGTTCATGATTTAACTGTTGCAAAGATACAGCATGGGCAGTGATAATGCAAGTTTCCCAGACACACTCTCACCAATTAATATACTTTTACCTTGGCTCTGCTCCAGAGTAGTATTAATGCTACAAGTGACAATCTCTGTAGCCCATTCACTCCTTGGCCTCTCTGCTTAAATTGCCAAAGAGAAGCCTTCTTGTGCCATTTATGGTGGTGGTTTTTGTGATGTGGAAACCTGTCCCATTAGGAACTGGAGTGACATCCACTAACTCATTTCACACTGCACACTCCTCAGGAGGGATGTCTTTTGCTTAATACTGACCTGCATTGGATACACATTGGTGACAAAAAGGTGAAAGGCTCTGTACCCCATTAACAAGCCAGCTCATTTTATATTGTTTTTAATAGAAAAAAATTACACTGAATCTGTGATGTCACTTCTAATCTTTCCTACATTAAATAAGGCACAACATTTAAACCAGATGAATGGAATCACTAAAATTAAGAGGACAGAGACAGGAATAATTTTGATTTGTAAATTATCAGAATGGAAAATGCTTTTGTGAATTTCAGTTTTTCAGGTTTCCAATGACTTCCAGAAACAATTTGGGAACCTCATGAGGAACCAGGAAACTCTGGAAACAAATTTTTCAAAAAGGCTGCAAGACATGAAAGATCATTTGTGTCTTAAAGGAGAGGAAAATAATGAGAATAATGGTAAATAGGATTGTTATGCAAATGAACTCCTGTCCTTTATTCCAGAATAGATAAGGTTGGGCAAGGGTTGTACAATTCCCCCATCCGCTTCTCATAACATCCCTATTCATTAACTCTGCCCTTGCATTGAAAGGGACACAACTAAGTGTATGCAATTAGTGGAGAGGTGAGATACAAGGGAATTCCTCCTTCATGATTCATTCAATCCTTTTCTTCTGTGTTGAAATTGCTAAGAAAGCAGATAATTAATGCTAGTTATTGTGGTGCTTTTGTGATGTTGACACTGGCTACCTCCTAGTAACTGGATTTTTGCTAACCAACTGATTTCACATGGGCCATAGAACAGCATCAGATGGTAACTGTTCACTCAAGATGTTGCTTAGTGGTCTGCAGAACAGTGTGGAGAATTAAGGTTCAATTTTCATTCACTCCTTCTGGGATTGGGACAAGATAATGAATTGCAAAAGAAGCAGCATGTTCAGTCAGTGGGGAAGCAAGAGTACTTCGTGTGACTCAGCATCAAGCTAGGCAATGTTTTTAGAGAATAGTAAATGTTCAAAGTGGTGAGCAAAATTATTGGTGACGCTGGATAGAATTCCACTAAATAAAAAAATAAGGAAAAAATTCAACTAAGTCAAAATGGTTCATTTTGACATTTTTGAAATGAACCATTTCAACATTTCATTTCTAAATAACCTTTCATTTTGAAATTTGGTTTCATTTGACCCGCGTGAATTTGTTTCAGCGAGAAAGAGTTCTGTACTGATTTGAAACATTCTGAACTTCTTTTTTTAGATTTTTTTTTTTGCTTCAGATGCTGAGCAACCCCCCCTCCCCTCCTCAATTATTTACTTAGCTCTATTCAGTGGTGCCCTTTTTAGTCAATTAAGGAGCAATATTGATGGCTCCTATAGTGAATTCGCTATGGAACCTCCAGGATGGAATTGGGGAGTTGGATTTCAAACCAGTAAAAAAATAAGCAGGGGTGAAAAGATCATCAGGGTGTTTGATTGTGGTGCCTAAAACCCTGGAGAAGTGGGGGAAATGACTTATTTATGAACTTCAGATACTGGCTCTATTGCCCAATGGAGGATGGTTGTCTAAGACATGGGAAGCCAAAGGCTCATTGGCCTGACATGGTGAAGGGACATCAGCTTTCATGCCAGCAGTACACAAGGGAATCAGAAAGAACCTCCCTCACAAAATTAACAACATAGTATTTCTTCAAAGACTACACACTGCTCATATGATGAGGAACAGAACTTGTAAGACTACGTGTAGCAGCATGACTTGATGACTCCTGATAACAACGTTCTCTACTCCTGCGGTTTAAATTTCTCAGCAATGAGAAATCCACCACTTCTCAATGGAGATCATGTCATACTGTAACAGAACTGAGACTCAGTAACTCATTTCACATAGGCTAATGAGATTCTCCAGTTTGGCCCACGAAGGATTAGTGTCACATCCATTACAACTCTACAACTTCTATACCCACTCAAACCCATGACTTAAGCTCCTGTATTCTCCACTGAACTGCTTAGGATGAGAAATAAAGACAATTTCTCTCTTTTGTAGGATCCAGTTGTATGCTCTGCCCTGCAAACTGGCAATGGATGGGAGGTGACACCTGTTTCTACATATCAACGCAGAAGAGGTCATGGGAAGAGAGCCAGAGGTTCTGTTCCTTACAGAATTCCACCTTTCTCATGCTAAAACACAGGCATAAGCTGGTAGGGTCCCTCTCCCAGCCTGTTTTATTTTAACTTTAATTAATTTCTCAGAAGTCCCTCCAAGATAAATTGCATTTTGGTTACTACAGCTCTCAGTATCCCCAAAGTGTGGAATAGTGCAGAGGACAGTAAATCGGTCAGTCACATTTGGAACTTACTGCCAGGGGGTATTAGTAGAATAGACACAAGTCTCTCAGATCCTGCTGTGGTTATGAACAGTGGGTTTTCCACAGGGAGTACTCCCTTCTGGCTGCTTTCAGGAGGAGGCTGGATCAGTGCTTTGTGAATAACATTTTTCCTGCTCTTCTGGGTTCCTTGAGGGATTCAAGGGAAGAATTTCCACACTTCCACAGAGTTGGATTCACCATAGTCCTGAAATTTGTGTCTTCATTTACACTGAAATAAAGTGGTCATCAAATGCCAGCACTCTGATCTGGTAGGTATTATACCCATTTTATCCTGGTGTAAATAACAACACAATGTGCAGGACAATAAGGAACCAGACCCCGTATCTCCTATTGCTAGGCATATGTTGTGAGGACTGGATTAGGTTTAGGATGTTAAAAAGTTATCCATTTTGTTACTTTTTCTTCTGACTCCATATTAACTGTAATTTGTTGTCAGGATCTAACTTTCTTTGTACAACATTACACAAGAAATTCCTTTTCATCATCTATTAAATGCAAACACAACCACCAAGCACTTCTTCATTCTACAAAACGTCTCTTATTCCCTTTGTCTTATTCCCTTCCTTAAAAGTCTCTCAAATAACATCCACAGAATGTGTGTGTGGAGGAGGTGAAGGGCTGGCAAAATCTTTTTTAAGCGGGAGCTCTCAGATCTTCAGTTCTGTCATTAATTTCCAATCCTGTATTTGCTTAAAAGAAAATAAGACAAACACATACAAAGGGGGAAAGAGAAGAGAGAGCTTCTGTCTCTGCCTCACTGGTCAGGTATTGGAAGACCACTGGCACCAGTATGGCCCATGACCCAGCTAGACACTCCTGGACCTCAGCTGCAATTCCCTGACCCAGGAAAACATCTGACTGGGTTATCCTGATTGTCATTTTTTTTTTTTTTTTAGGGAGCAAAATTCCCATGGAATCATGTTACTCTCATATTATTTACAGCTTGCCAGATTGGTCACAACAATGTGCTGTCCTGGCTAGCTAAGTCAGGCTCTTTGGAGACAGAAGGAAGAACAGAGAATAAGGCTGGGATGGAAATTGCATATGAGGAAAGGAAATAGCAGGAACATTTGGGGCACATCTCAGGAATTGCTCATGACACCATCATAGAGATAGTTAATGTGTCTGGTTACATCTCATCCTGTGATCCAGTCAAAACATATTTTGAAATCAGATATCAGGGGGTAGCCGTGTTAGTCTGTATCTACTAAAACGACAAGGAGTCTGGTGGCACCTTAAAGACTAACAGATTTATTTGGGCATAAGCTTTCGTGGGTAAAAACCTCACTTCTTCAGATGCATCTGAAGAAGTGAGGTTTTTACCCACAAAAGCTTATGCCCAAATAAATCTGTTAGTCTTTAAGGTGCCACCAGACTCCTTGTTGTTTTTGAAATCAGAGTAAAGACTAATGGGATAGTAAAGCTCTGCATTCAAAGAGCTCTGCCTATCTGCTTTCACTTAGTTAGGTGCCTGAAGGTACAGAGAGACATCTAGAGGGATTTTAAAAGTGCCTAGGCACTTAACTGTCATTGATTTTAGTGGAAGCTAGGCACTTTTAAAATCCCACTAGGTGCCTATCTGCATCTTTAGGCACCTAAATACCTTTAAAAATCTGGCCGCTGGTGCTAGAGACGTGACTCTTAAATCCTCCCTGCAACATTTCAATAGTCTGAGACACTTGAACAGTCCTGTAATACAAATCAGGAAGGGTGGATGCTATGCCACTGGCCAGAATTTCTTCTGTTGCTGACTCACATTTGTTATTTTTTAACCTATACAATTATAAACATAAGAACTTGGCTTCTTTAGGGAAATAATGTGGTGATTTCTTCACAGAACCATGTACCTCCAAGAGAGAATACACAATATTATTGGATTGGTTTACACAAATCTGGAGAGAACAGCTGGTATTGGACGGATGGCTCAGCTCTTTTGACACAGAAAGAAGATTGATAAGTTATAAATATTTAGCACCAAATTGCGGCCTGTCCTGGGTGCTTGTACAGAGGAGACAGATGGTGCCCACTTACTTTCCTGCGCTGTCCGTCTGCGTTGTGACTAGAAGCACAGGGGCAATAGCAGCTTCTGTAGGGCTGCTAATCCCTGTCCTGTGTGGGTGAGGAGGGAGTGGGCACAGAGCAGTGGAGCGTTGACACTGACCTCACAACGCACTGGCTGGCAGAGATGAGCTCTCATGTAGAGGAAAGTAATCTGAACCAGTGGTAGGGCCCATGCACATTACTTACCCCAAGGAAACTGGCAAATACAGAGTGCCCTGAATACATGCACAGAGTGCCAATGTCAAAACATAATGAAATGATGCTTTATTTTCTAGGATTGACTTGTATTCATCCTATAATTGTGGCTACCTATATAGAGGAAAAATTTATAATGACCACTGCACAGAGAAGCACTTCTGGATCTGTGAGAAAGCAGCTGTCAAACTAAGGTACAGTGACATTACCAAACGGAAATTGGCTCTATCAGTATGAGATAACATTTACTAGTGATTCTGTTTTCTTGTGCATATTTTTGTTTTTCAGACTTCTCACAACAGGGATTCAAATGGGTATTTCATTAGCCACTAAGCCAGAACTTCCGGCTTCTTTTCTCCCCAGGGTTCAGTGATGAAAATCAAGAACCATTAACTGGAAAGAGTCTTAGAAAGTAACTATTAAAAATAAGCTACTATCAGCAACCAAGTACTACACTTGATAACACCCAAAATCTAGGAGTCCAGTTCTGAAATGTGTAACAGATGCCAAATTGAAACTAGGAACTTCAGGCATATCAATGAACCATAAAAATTAGAGATAAAGACCTTTTTGGTCACATCTTGTGATTAGAAGCCCACGGCATGATGCTTCAGAACATTAGATTCTCTAGGGCCTGGATGCACAAAAGGAGTTAGGGATGGCTCAGTGTCACAGCACCTAACTTTGAGGTGCCTAGAAAACCACTGTGATTCCCAAAGTCTGAGATAGGTTTCTAGACTCTTATTTAAAATATATGGAGACACAGGGACCTTATAATTGGGCTTACAAAAGCCAGCACCCTAGGCAGGGAACTGTATAAACTAGCCAATGGGAGATGCTGATGAGAAGTGTGTGCAAACCCTGCCCTTCTCACAGAGACAGGCACCTAAGGTGCCTAGCCCTCTGCTCATTCTTAGCTGGAAACCTTAATCATATCCCTCTTCCCCTTAATTCTCTCTTTTCTATGATGAACAACCCGAATCTTTAGTCTCTCCTGGTATGGAAGCTGTTCCATACCCTTCATCATCTTTCTTGCCCTTTGTGACCTACTGGGGTACAATTCAGACTAGTGGGTGGCTGTGTCATCTCTGCTGTGTAACCTGGGGTGCCCTTTACAATACCTTGCTGCTGTAGTCTCCAACCTGGACTGCTCATAAACAGCCTCAAGCATTTAAGTCACTGTGTGTGCTGCAGCCAGCCAGACACACCTTGGTTCTCACCAGTTTTGGGTATTCTGCAGAGTGATCCCAACACCCTCCCCCGAGTCTCAAATTTCCCCCCTCCCCCCCCCCCCCCGAAATATATGTACTCTACTGACCAGCCCTCTCCTGAACAGTGTAAAAAAAAAAATTAAGTCTGTTATTCCTTTAAGAGAATAATATGCTATCTTATTGTCTTAAATAGTTATCCAAACACTTCAAGCTAATCACGCTGGATTAGATAAAACTGTAAAACAAGTTTATTAACTACAAAGAGATCAATTGTAAGTGAGCAGAAGTAATGAGGCTTAAAAGTCAGAAATGGTTATAAGAAAAATAAATATAAAACATTTACTAGTGACTAACTTAACAAACTATATTAGATTCAATCCAAATCTCTCACCACATCCTTCCAGCAATGTCACTGATCAAACTCTTCAGGTCAAGACCTCCTCCTCAGAAAGGCTGCTTCCTTTGTCTTGTCCGGGGCTGAGAATGTGATGGGCAGGGAGAGAGCGAGTGGTCCCTTAGGGTGTTTGTTCCTCCTTTTTATAATTTCAGTCCCCCTCTTGAAAAACATTTCCAGCTGAGACCCAGGAGACAGAGTCTGTGTGGAAGGATGTTTCCTGTGCTTTTTCACCTGTTCGAACTTCCTTTGTTTCCCCTTCCAGTTTGATGACTCTGTTTACTGCTTAAATGCAAATTAAGGCTAGCACACGATCCTTCCTTTGTTCAGGACAGACCTAGCTCCTGCCTGGGCAAGGATGCATTGTTTCGAACATGTGTTAATAACAGGCTACAGGGGAATCTTATAACTTCACATATAATGTTACCACACATATTTTACCAGGACAACACTGACCAGCAAATTATGGGTTTTCAGATAATACCTTACAAGGTATACTTTGTACAAAGATTATTACAATAGTGTGACTACAGCAGCGTATTTGGTCAAACCCTTCTCTAAACCTTTTCCAGTTCCACTTAGGGCTGTCAAGCAATTAAAAAAAATAATCACAATTAAGCGCACAATTAAACAATAATAGAAAACCATGTAAATATTTTGGATGTTTTCCATATTTTAAAATGTATATGGATTTCAATTACAACACAGAATACAAAGTGTACAATGCTCACTTTATATTTATTTGTATTACAAATATTTGCACTGAAAAAACAAAATAGTAATTTTCAATTCACCTAATAAAAGTACTGTAATGCAATCTCCTTATCATGAAAGTTGAAATACAAATGTAGAATTATGTAAAAAAGAAATTGTTTTATTTTTAATGCAATGTAATATTTAAGAGCCTACAAGTCCACTCAGTCCTACTTCTTGTTCTGCCAATCGCTCAGACAAACACATTTCTTTCCATTTACAGGAGATAATGCTGCTCGTTTCTTATTTACAATGTCACCTGAAAGTGAGACCAGGCATTCGCATGGCACTCTCGTAGCCAGCATTGCAAGATATTTACGTGCCAGATGTGCTAAAGATTCATACGTCGCTTCAATGCTTCAACCGCCATTCCAGAGGACATGTCCATGCTGATGACGAGTTCTGCTCGATAATGATCCAAAGCAGTGTGGACCAGTGCATGTTCATTTTCATGATCTGAGTAAGAGGCCACCAGCAGATGTTTGATTTTCTCTTTTGGTGGTTCAGGTTCTGTAGTTTCCACATTGGAGTGTTGCTCTTTTAAGACTTCTGAAAGCATGCTCCACACCTCGTCCCTCTCAGATTTTGGAAGGTACTTCAGATTCTTAAATCCTGGGCCGAGTGCAGTAGCTATCTTTAGAAATCTAACATCAGTTCCTTCTTTGCATTTTGTCAAATCTGCAGTGAAAGTGTTCTTAAAGCAAACAACATGTACTGGGTCATCATCCCAGGCTGCTATAATATGAAATATATGTCAGAATGCGAGTAAAACACAGAGCAGGAGACGTACAATTCTCCCCCAAGGAGTTCAGTCACAAATTTAATTAATGCATTATTATTTTTAATGAGTGTCATCAGCATGGAAGCATGTCCTCTGGAATGGTGGCCAAAGCATGAAGGGGCATACGAATATTTAGCATATCTGGCATGTAAATACTGTGATACAGGAGGGCCAGGGAGCAGTGGGAAAGTGGTAGAAGGGAAGTATATAAGCCCTAGGCTAACTAAGGCGTGGTTCCCTGTAGACTAGGGAGGGCTGCTACAGGTTAATTGGAGCACCTGTTGTCAATTAAGGCCCTGTTAGCAACCTAATAAAACCCCCTGCTTCAGGTAGTCAGGGGAGAAGGAGGAAGGAGAGAGGACTGGAGCTTGGAGGTGTGCTGTGAGACTTGGAAGATCAGAAAACCAGAGTAATGGAGACCCTGCCCCAGCAGGGAGACTCCCTCCCCCAGCAGTTAAGGACCGAAGGTACCCCACCCAAGGGGGAAGAGGGTAAAAACCTGCAGGGGTTGAGAGGGGCTGGGGCTCCGAGTAAGGAGCAAACCCAGACCCCTCCCCCGCTTCTCTCCTTTACCACCTTCCTGGGCCACTAGTAGGGCCCTCGGTGCCCCAAGAGTAGGGGCAAGGGGTGGCATTTTAGCCCCCCACCAAGAAAAGCGCAGGACCCACCATACTACATCGGCCATCTTGTCACAATACCTTGCAATGCTGGCTACAAAAGTGCCATGTGAATGCCTGTTCTCACTTTTAGGTGACATTGTAAATAAGAAGAGGGCAGCATTATCTCCTGTAAATGTAAACAAATTTGTTTGTCTGAGGGTATGTCTACACTACGAGGGTATTTCGATTTCACTTAAATCGAATATGTGGAATCGATATTGCAAAGTCGAACTTGTGTGTCCACACTAAGGACAGTAATTCGACTTTGTGAGTCCACACTAACGGGGAAAGCGTCGACATTGGAAGCGGTGCACTGTGGGCAGCTATCCCACAGTTCCCGCAGTCCCCGCTGCCCATTGGAATTCTGGGTCGAGCCGCCAATGCCTTCTGGGTAAAAAAAAAAGGGTCGAGGGTGCTTTTGGGTAATTGTCGTCATCCGTCTGTCACTACCGCCCTCCCTCCCTCCCTCCCTCCCTGAAAGCGCCGGCGGGAAATCAGTTCGCGCACTTTTCGGGTCAGTGACAGCGCGGACGCCACAGCACTGCGAGCATGGATCCCGCTGCGACCATCGCTGCAGTTGTGGCCGTTGTCAACGCCTCGCAGCTTATCATCCACCTTTCCCAGCGGCAGATGCAGATAAACCAGGCGAGGAGGCTACGGCACCGCGGTGAGGGCCTGAACTCTGAGAGGGGCACAGACCTCTCACAAAGCACGGGACCCAGCTTCGAGGACATCACGGTGACAATGGGTCATCTGGATGTTGTGGAACGGCGATTCTGGGCACGGGAAACAAGCACTGACTGGTGGTACCGCATAGTGCTGCAGGTCTGGGACGAATCCCAGTGGCTGCGAAACTTTCGCATGCGGAAGGGGACTTTCATGGAACTTTGTGAGTTGCTGTCCCCTGCCCTGAAGCGCAATGACACCCGGATGCGAGCAGCCCTGACTGTCCAGAAGCGAGTGGCCATAGCCCTCTGGAAGCTTGCAACGCCGGACAGCTACCGGTCTGTCGCGAACCAGTTTGGCGTGGGCAAATCTACCGTGGGGGTTGTTGTGATGCAAGTAGCCAAGGCAATCGTCAAGGTACTGCTCTCAAAGGTAGTGACCCTGGGAAACGTGGAGGTCATCATAGATGGCTTCGCCGCGATGGGATTCCCAAACTGCGGTGGGGCTATAGATGGAACTCACATCCCTATCCTGGGACCGGACCACCAGGCCAGCCAGTACATCAACCGAAAGGGCTACTTTTCAATGGTGCTGCAAGCACTGGTGGACCACAGGGGACGTTTTACCAACATCAACGTTGGATGGCCGGGCAAGGTTCATGACGCTCGCGTCTTCAGGAACTCTGGTCTGTTTAGACGGCTGCAGGAAGGTATTTACTTCCCGGACCACAAAATAACTCTTGGGGATGTGGAGATGCCTACAGTGATCCTTGGGGACCCAGCCTACCCGCTAATGCCGTGGCTCATGAAGCCCTACACTGGCGCCCTGGACTCTAAAAAAGAACTGTTCAACTACCGTCTGAGCAAGTGCAGAATGGTGGTGGAGTGTGCTTTTGGACGTCTCAAGGGGAGATGGAGAAGCTTACTCACTCGCTGTGATCTCAGCGAAACCAATATCCCCATTGTTATAGCTGCTTGCTGTGTGCTCCACAATCTGTGTGAGAGCAAGGGGGAGACCTTTATGGCGGGGTGGGAGGTTGAGGCAAATAGCCTGGCATCTGATTACGCCCAGCCAGACAGCCGGGTGATTAGAAGAGCCCAGCGGGACGCGCTGTGCATCCGGGAGGCTTTGAAAGCCAGGTTCCACAGTGAGCAGGGTAACCAGTGACTTTTAAGTTTCTGTACAGAGAAGCTGAACCTGCCCCCGTTTCTTTACCCAGTTAAGGATGACTATCCTCTCCAGTTACAGACCCCCTCCACCCCCTTCCAAAAAAATAAAATCAGTTTTACTTTTGTTATTGAACACCGTTGTCTTTAGTACTGTTTTCGCGGGAATCTTTGAAACCGGGGACGCAGACTGTGGTGGGGAGCGGGTGTAGTGTACTGATGCAAATGATCCTTCTAAACTCCAGGAATGACAGGATTCACAGTGGCGGACTGGTTGTTTCAACGGAGCCTGCCAGCCCTCCTGAGTGGGACTGCGTGTATGTGGGGGCTATGTGACTTTATGGCAGGGGGAGGAGGGTTACAGATCCCCTGCTGCGTGGCTCTGTGATCCAGGACAAGGACCGCTGCATACGATCTGTAACTGCCCTCCCCCGCCACAAAGTCACAGAGCAACTAACCCCCCCCCCCCCCCCCGCCCCCCACAGAACATGAAAACCACCTCCCAGACTGACCAGGGTAACTAGTCACTGCACTGTGTATGTGCCCTGCTGCTGGACCTGCCCCCGCCTCTGTAGCCTGCTAAAGGTGACTGTCCTGTCCAATTACCAAGCCCCTTCCCCCCCTGCAGACAGACTCTCCCTCAAAACAGCATGACTGAAACAGTAATGAACAGAAACGTATTTTTTATTAACAACCACACATGAAACTGGGGGGTGAAACTTGGACGGGGGCTTGGGTGAGGCGGCCAGGAAAGGACTTTTCAAATTTTGGGGAATGACAGCCTTCTGGTGCTTGAGCAGTCTGCAGGGGTGGAGTGAGAGTTTTCACGGACTCTTCCGCCCCTCCTTCTTTGGACTTTGGGCGAGGGGGGTATGGGACTTGGTGGCGGGGGAGTGCAGTTACTGATAGACTGCAGCGGGGCTCTGTCCTCCTGCCTCCGTTCCTGCAGAACATCAACAAGGCGCCGGAGCGTGTCCGTTTGCTCCCTCAGAAGTCCAAGCAGCGTTTGAGTCGCCTGCTGGTCTTCCTGCCGCCACCTCTCCTCACGTTCCATGTGTGTCCGGTGCATTTGGGACAAATTCTCCCTCCACTGGTTATGCTGTGCTGCCTGGGCTCGGGAGCAGCCCATAAGTTCAGAGAACATGTCCTCTCGCGTCTTCTTCTTCCTCCGCCTAATGTGCGCTAGCCTCTGGGAGTGTGATGCCAGGCTGGGTTGGGAGACAGTTGCAGATGTGGCTGTGGGAATGAGGAAAAGGCAGTGAATTCCTCCGAAAGATAAATGTAGTTGTGAATCAAGAACATAGTCTTTCCCTGTGAACAAGACCATGAACCACACCTATCACATGCGCACTGAGGACAAGGTCGAATTTTCGAACCTCGCCTTCAGTGCCTGGGCTTTTGCACTGCCGATCTGGGAACCGGGGCAGGACACGGTACTCTCTGTAGCAGGCAAACATGGTAAGCCGTAGACTTGTGGCAGATTAAAACTTTAGGAGTACCACTGGCCACCTTTCACATTGAAAGCACTGCCAGTCTGTGCTGCCAGCAATCGGCCAAGCAGGAACTCTGGCCCTGTCCCACCCCCTCGCGGATGTGCCAGGGAAAGATCCCTGGATGCTGGCCCTCTCCCGCCCCCACCGCGTGGCTGTAAACCAGCGGTCACAGTTCTGTAAAGGAACTTGTTGCAAGCAGTCCCAATACTAACAGTCCCCTACCTAATTCAAAGCAGGTTGTCATGAGCGACATTACTCTCCTGAGGATCCCGGACACCGAGATCCAAAGAATGCTTCGAGAAAGCCTGCAGAGACCGGGGCCCTATGCCGCCATGCTATGCAAGGCACTGATACCAGAGTACCTGCTTGTCTCCTGGCGCGGGAACGTCTCGTACTTCAGAGGACCAAGTAAAGCCGCTCTCCCCAGGAACCTGATGAACAGGCTATCCCATTACTTGCAGGAGAGCTTTGTGGAGATGTCCGTGGAGGACTACTGCTCTATCCCCGGACATATAGACAGGATTTTCATCTAGCTGCAGTAGCAGGGACTAAAGAGTGGAGCAGCTTGGGCAGCACAATCATGCACAACCGGACACTGTTTGATTTTTTTATAAATAGTTGTTACTGATTATTTAAGCGCCCAGGGGGAAGAAATCATGAATCACAGATTGTTATTAGTCTTAATATTCAAGTTTTGTAAAAAATAAAGGTTTATATGTTTAAAGCACTTACCGCTTGATCCTTCCCCTGAATCTGTGTCCGGTTACATGCTGGGGAGGGTTGGTAGGGGAGCTCTGTAAGGGTGATGAAGAGCTCCTGGCTGTCGGGGAAATCAGCTTGGTAAGCGCTGTCGACTGCCTCGTCCTCCTCATCTCCTTCCTCATCTTCCCCGTCCACTAACATGTCCGAGGAACCGGCCGTGGACAATATCCCATCCTCAGAGTCCACGGTCAGTGGTGGGGTAGTGGTGGCGGCCGCACCAAGGATGGAATGCAGTGCCTCGTAGAAACGGGATGTGTGGGGCTGGGATCCGGAGCGTCCGTTTGCCTCTTTGGTCTTCTGGTAGCCTTGTCTCAGCTCCTTGATTTTCACGCGGCACTGCGTTGCATCCCGGCTGTATCCTCTCTCTGCCATGGCTTTCGAGATCTTCTCATAGATCTTTGCGTTCCGTCTTTTGGAGCGCAGCTCGGAAAGCACGGACTCATCGCCCCACACAGCGATGAGATCCAAGACTTCCCGATCAGTCCATGCTGGGGCCCTCTTTCTATTCTGGGATTGCACGGCCATCTCGGCTGGAGAGCTCTGCATCGTTGCCACTGCTGCTGAGCTCGCCACGCTGTCCAAACAGGAAATGAGATTCAAACTGCCCAGACAGGAAAAGGAATTCAAATTTTCCCGGGCCTTTTCCTGTGTGGCTGGTCAGAGCATCCGAGCTCGGACTGCTGTCCAGAGCGTCAACAGAGTGGTGCACTGTGGGATAGCTCCCGGAGCTATTACCGTCGATTTCCATCCACACCAAGCCTAATTCGATATGGCCATGTCGAATTTAGCGCTACTCCCCTCGTTGGGGAGGAGTACAGAAGTCGAATTTAAGAGCCCTCTATGTCGAACTAAATAGCCTCGTGGTGTGGACGGGTGCAGGGTTAATTCGATTTAACGGTGCTAAATTCGACATAAACGCCTAGTGTAGACCAGGCCTGAGTGATTGGTGGAACAAGAAGTAGGACTAAGTCGACCTGTAGGCTCTAAAGTTTTACATTGTTTTGTTTTCGAGTGCAATTATGTAACAAAAATCTACTTTTGTAAGTTGCACTTTCATGATCAAGAGATTGCACTATAATACTTGTACAAGATGAATTGAAAAATACTATTTCTTTATAATTTTTACAGTGCAAATATTTTTAATAAAAAATACTACAAAGTGAGCACTGTACACTTTGTATTCTGTGTTGTAATTGAAATCAATATATATTTGAAAATATGGAAAACATCCAAAATATTTAAATGGTATTCTAATGTTTAACAGTGCAATTAAAACTGCTATTAATCACAATTAATTTTTTAAATCAAGATTATTTTTTGAGTTAATCGCGTGAGTTAACGATGATTAATTGACAGCCCTAGTTCCACTACATCTTTTTTGAAATGGGGAAACCAGCATAGACACAGAATTCAAGGTGTACATGGACCATGGATTTATATAGTGACATCATGATATTTTCTTATTTTCTATCCCTTTCCTAATACATCCTAACATTCTGTTAGACATTTTTATCACTGTTGCACATTAAGATGGAGTTTTCAGAGAACTATCCAGAATGATTCCCAAATCTTTCTTGGATGGCAACAGCTAATTTAGAACCCATCATTATATAAGTGTAGTTCATTATATAAATGTTCAGTTTCATCTGCCATTGTGTTGTCCAGTCACACACTTTTGTGAGATCCCTTTGTAACTCTTCCCAGTCTGCTTTGGACTTAACTATCTTGGGTAATCTTCTTTTGTCTGCAAATTTTGCCACCTCACTGTTTACTCCTTTTTCCCAGATCACTCATGAATATGTTGAACAGCATTAGACACAGTTCAGATCCCTGGGGGACCCCACTATTTACCTCTCTCCATTCTGAAAAGTGACCATTCATTCCTACCCTTTGTTTCCTGTCTTTTAACCAATTACTGATTCATGAGAGGACCTTGCCAGGATCTCTTCTGGAGCCATTTTTAAGGACTGGCATTACAGTAGCTACCTTCTGGTCATCTGGTACAGAGACTTCTTTCAGTGACAATAGTTCTGCAATTTCATATTTTGCATGAACTCACCTGAAGGACCCAATCTGGCATGCAGTTCCTGAACACGGCTACCAGATCAGTCCATGGGGCTAGATGCAATGCACCGGAGAGTGCTGAGGGAGTTGGCTGATGTGATTGCAGAGCCATTGGCCATTATCTTTGAAAACTCATGGCGAACGGGGGAGGTCCCGGACGATTGGAAGAAGGCAAATTTCGGCCCATCTTTTTTTTAAAAAAGGGAAGAAAGAGAATCCGGGGAACTACAGACCAGTCAGCCTTAACTTAGTCCCCAGAAAAATGATGGAGCAGGTCCTCAAGGAATCAGTTTTGAAGCACTTGGAGGAGAGGAAGGAGATCAGGAACAGTCAACATAGATTCACCAAGGGGAAGTCATGCCTGACCAACCTAATTGTCTTCTATGATGAGATAACTGACTCTGTGGATATGGGGAAAGCAGTGGACGTGATCTACCTTGACTTTAGCAAAGCTTTTGATACGGTCTCCCACAGTATTCTTGCCAGCAAGTTAAAAAATTATGGATTGGATGAATGGATTATAAAGTGGATAGAAATCTGGCTAGATCGTCGGGCTCAACGAGCAGTGATCAACGGCTCCATGTCTAGTTGGCAGCTGGTATCAAGCAGACTGCCCCAGGGGTTGGTCCTGGGGCCGGTTTTGTTCAACATCATGAGGAATGATCTGGATATTGGGATGGATTGCACCCTCAGCAAGTTTGTGGATGACACTAAGCTGGGGGGAGAGGTAAATACGCTGGAGGATAGGGATAGGGTCCAGAGTGACCTAGACAAATTGAAGGATTGGACCAAAAGAAATCTGATGAGGTTCAACAAGGACAAGTGCAGAGTCCTGCACTTAGGACGGAAGAATCCCATGCACCACTACAGGCTGGGGACCGACTGGCTCAGCAACGGTTCTGGAGAAAAGGACCTGGGGATTACAGTGGATAAGAAGCTGGATATGAATCAAGAGTATGCCCTTGTTGCTAAGAAGGCTAAGAGCATATTGTGCTGCATTAGTAGGAGCATTGCCAGCAGATCTAGGGAAGTGATTATTCCCCTCTATTCAGCACTGGTGAGGCCACATGTAGAGTACTAATTCCAGTTTTGGGCCCCCCACTACAGAAAGGATGTGCGGAGGGCACTGAAAATGATTAGGGTGATGGGGCACATGACTTATGAGGAGAGACTGTGGGAACTGGGCTTATTTAGCCTGCGGAAGAGGAGAGTGAGGGGAGATTTTATAGCAGCCTTCAACTACCTGAAGGGGTTTCCAAAGAGGATGGAGCTGGTCTGTTCTCAGTGGTGGCAGATGACAGAACAAGGAGCAATGGTCTCAAATTGCAGTGGGGGAGGTGTAGGTTGGATATTAGGAAAAGATATTTCACTAGGCGGGTGGTGAAGCACTGGAATGGGTTACCTAGGGAGGTGGTGGAATCTTCATCCTTAGAGGTTTTTAAGGCACGGCTTGACAAAGCCTGGCTTGGATGATTTCATTGGGGTTGGACTAGATGACCTCCTGAGGTCTCTCCAACCCTAATCTTCTGTGATTCTATTATTCTAATTCAATCATTCTCCCTGCATCCCCCTTCCACATAGGAAAATATACAGTGCTTTGCTGAGAAGCTGGAAATGCCTTCCAGCCTCTGTTTCCCTGGCACCGATGGGAGATGGGAGTGCTGAGGAGATTATTCCTGATGCACTGTGGGATTAGTGCTGTGTATTGCCCCCTCTGGGCAACCCACATTTGATTCCCAGGCTCATTGCTGTAACCTCCTGCTTACTCAGAGTAGTGCTCTGCCCCTGTCTAGTGCTGGTAGGCCAGCTAGAGATTGATGAACCTGCTACAGACTTGGCTAAGAGAGAGGTGTCTTTTACCTCATGCACTAGAAGCTCATGCATTTAGCTCCAGAGGTTCCAGGTTTGATCCCCCCTGCCAGTTCCCATGTGGGTCAGCGTTACACTGGTTTTTTAGCTTTGGCTGTACCTAGAAACACTGTGGTGTTGGGTTCAGTGACCTAGATGTTGGTGTCTCCACTGCTATCTGGGTGACACATCTCGGATTCCATCTGTAGGTTCTATCACTACTCAAGGGGCTGGCAGGGCTGTGAGCACTTTACAGTCAAGTCTATTGTCCTAGGGTTCAGTATGGAGTTTGGAGTTTCATGGAGTCAACAGTTTGGAGAATCATGTGACGCAAACAGTTCTTATGGAGATGGCCCTGTCTAGAAATGGCCATGTGTGTAACTCAAACATGCCATGATGTAGTGAAACAGTGCGTTGGTTTCTAGGATCTATATTTACCAACCTGCCAAACACTGTGCATATCTGTTTGATAACTGGTATGTTTATGCTGATAAGGATTGCAAAGACAAAAAATTCCCCACTCTGGCACTTTGAGTGCAGAAGGTGGGGGCCCGCAAGGATTCTAAAAATTAATACTGGCCACTCCATGCTTGTATTAAACTCCCAAGGTTACAGCTTTTTTCTGACCTTGGATGGGTAGATGCTGCCACCACCCAAATGCAAAAAAACCCTTTGAACCCAGGAAGGTGCACTTGGGAATTCCTCCCTGTGGGGTACCCTCAAGCCCTTTCACACACACCCCTGGGTAAGAGCTGAGAAAGAAAACAAATGAAATCAGCTGTTGCCACCAGCTAATTAAACAACATATGCACAAACCTCTTAGGACACAAAAACCCAATCCTGTTCTTAAAAAAGGTAAATTTTATTAAAAACAAACAAAAAAAGAAAATACATCTGAAACTTAGGCTATTGCTATATTTTAAAAGAGCAAATATAATAATTAAGCATCAAGAATGGTTTTCTTGAGGTCCAGCTTAATGGTTACAAGCAAAACAAAAGCATTTGGGGATTAGTACAGAGGAGTCCACAAGCCATAAAGAAATAAAAGAAATAAACCTAATCGCATCTTCCTAGACATTTCCTGATCTACTTACATATCTGGGGTTTTCAATAAGTAGTTTCTAGGTATGATCTGATGATTTTTCATACCTGGCTTAAAGCTTTTTACAGCATAGTTTCAGCCCTGCCCCTGCTCTCTGGGAGAACAACACAGACCGACCAAAGGGGAGTCTTTCAATTTTAAAAAGTTCTAGCCTTCCCATTGGCTCTTTTGGCCAGTTGGCCACTCACTTTCTTTTACCTATGCATTCAGTCAGACTTTTTAACACTTTCCAAGTAAAGCAAGTAGAGAACAGCTACCAAGAGGGATTTTACAGCTAATTGGCTGGCTGGGTCCATAAAAGAGAGCTCCCCCACCCCTTCATTTATCACAATTATGGAATATCATTAGGGATCATATTGAAGCAACATGAACCAAATTACAGCTAAACAATGAAAACACACATTCAAAGCTCTGAGAAATATGTTTTCGGAATGTGTCATTCTCATCACCATTAGTCATATGCTCTTCACCTCCTTGATCTCTGGCAAGTGAAGATCTGGTCTAATAAGGCCCTGCCTACATTACAACTACAACACTCCTGGGGACTCTGTTTGCAACACCATTACCCCTAACCTGGTTGCCCCTTAACATTTGGCCCAGTTTTCCAACCACTTACCATGTGAATAAATATACTCAGATGGACCATCCTATTGGCTTCAACAGTTATTCAAGTTTGTGTATGCAGGATTGGGCTTCTGGGTCCTACTTAGAGAGGGGAAGTTAACTGTGTCTGAGTTGTAACCTGGTTATGAAAGTTCTGGCCTTCCCTACAAATTGGAGCAATGATTGTGACTGGTTCAGGGGTCAACTGAGCATGTAGCCAGTTCCCTGGCATGGCTGAATGTCTAGTGTAGATGGGGGCTAAGAACTCATTATAGTCTAAAAGACTAATATTTAGATGTCATCCAAAGCCACTTGCAATTCTGCAGGGTATAAAACTGAGGCTGTTACTCCAATTCACAAGTGCACTCACTTTAAAATCTCCTCTTTGCATCTCCAGTTTGAAATTATTGCTAATTATGGATCATTGATAAGGCACTAGGCATACCTGAGCTGTATCTATAGTAATGTAATTTACTAAAGCACTCTTCCCTAAATGTACCTAGTACAAGGATTGCTCCTTAGGAAATACACACCTCTTCTTCCGCCCGAGATCTCATTTGCATTGGTACAAATCTAGAGTAACTCCACTGAATTCAGTGTAGTTACTCAGGATTTACACCAATGTAGATGAAAACAGAATCTAGCTCATTTCAGTTAATTGAATTGGAGACATTAGGGTCATCTATTCATGAGACTGGACCATGGTCCAGGTCAGTATAATGATGATGCTGGTCATTCTGTTGATTGGCTGATGGCCAAGTTTTGTATCTGGGTGTGTAGCTGTAACTGGATGCTTGTAGACAGGTAGTTACTTTTTGGAATGTCTACACTGCAAATGAAGGTGTGATTGTACCATGGTAAAGCATATCCATGTTAGCTTTAATCTAGTGGAGTACAGGTAACAATCGTAGTGTAGATGTCATGGCATGGGCTTCAGCATGGGCTAGCAACCAGAGTACAAATCCTCCAGGGAGCCTGTGTATATACTCTGGTTGCTAACCTGCTCTGAAGGCCATGTCACCACATCTACACTACTATTGTTACCTGTTCTCATCAGTTTAGAGATAACACAGGCACGCCTACCTTTGCTACAATCACAATCTTCACTTGTACTGTAGATATTCCAAAACAAAAACAAAAACCCTACCTGTATACAAGCATCCAATCATAGCTACACACCAAGGTAAAAGACTGGGCCAACCCTTTGCCTGGTTGATGGTTCAGGCTTGAACAATGGTTGGTGCTCCAGGATAGTATGTTGGTGTATGCTGTTGATTGACTTGTGTCTAGGCTTGAACACAGGTCACTGCTTGTGACTGACTGGTGATCCAGGAAAATACATTGATGGGTACCAGTGCTCAGCTGATGGCCTAGGCCTGAAAATCAGTCGCTGCTGGTGACTGTTTGCTGTGTGGAGACTTTGCCAGAGTATTTTTCTATGAGCTTCTTGTAAAACGATTTGGAAAACAGGTGAGCCAGTGTAATTCTTCAGCCAAATCTGTAAACAAGGAGGTAGACCCTGGTACAAACAGAGAAAATGATATTAAAAGAACTTTGGAAGCTAACTGTCCAATGGCATCATGATAGGGTCACTTGGGCTTTTCAAGGGAAGCGGCAACAATAAAGAACCTTTCCCTTGAGCTGCAATCACTGGCCACTTTTCAACAGTGTTACTGAGAAGAAATTTGAAAGGAAATCCATAAAATACTCAATGGCCCTATGAACCCAGATGGCACTCTCCATGTATTAGAGCTGAGCCATGAAAACGGGTCATCAGAGCCAGAGGAGATGTCGATGGAGAGACATGAAATCTCCTAGTGATGGGACATAGTCCTCCTTAGGCTAAATTCCACCCTCCTGGTCTAATCTGGTGCAACCGCACTTCAATGGAGTTCTGCCCATTTACTCCATGGCTGAATTTGATTCCCTCTGTGAAGAGCCAGGAAGAGAGCTCTGGTCTCTTGACTACCAGTTCTATGCTACAACCACAGGACCATCTCCTTTTACCTACATGTGACTCTGGATCAATCCTCTCCCCACCCCAGCATTAAGCACCTACCAACCTGCAGGATACACTGGAATTCAAGCATATAGAATATCATCCATGGAGTGAAGTAGCAGGGCCAGTAAATATCATCTTCTCTGACTCGGTGGTCGACAAATGTTCTCCAACAGTAGTCGTAAGCTGAGTAAATAACAAGATTACTAGTCACACGGTGAAGGACACAACAAAGGGACTGATACACCAATCATCACCTGCCCTGAGTTTGATCAAGGCAAGGGAGGAGAAGCCTTGATAGAGGTGACACTTGAACTGCTGGCGTAACCCACACAGCTCCTGGGTGTGGTGTTCTGTCCCATCTAGTGGCACCAAGACCACTTAGAGAGAGAGAGATTGAGTCTGCTCCACAGCCTTAGCTAACAACCAGTTGGATTTTAGCTTATGCGGTAGAGGCTCGTGCACTAGGCTCCAGATTCAATCCTGCCTGCCGATGACAGTGGTTTGTTGGCATTACACTGGCACCTGGAGATGCCTGCCCTGCGTGAAGCTCCAATCTCAAGCTGAAGGGGATGTCCTCATTATTGCCAGGACACAGTGACCGAGGGAGGAGAAAATGGCACTAAGAACAACAACATAAAGACATGCCCACATGCTCAAAAGTGGAAGGGACGCCTATATACCAAAAGCAACAGAGGGTCCTGTATTGGAGCATAAGCTTTCGTGGGTGAATGCCCACTTCATCAGACTAACACGGCTACCCCTCTGATACTATATACCAAAGACTTTCTGAAACTTGGACAGTGTGGAGCTGACACCGAGCTCCTAATGGGGTTGGTTTGAGACATAAGTGATGTAGCCTACAGCGCTGTACCCTAAGAGTGTGCCTCATGAGGGTGGCTCTTGTACCTGTGATGGCTGGGGATCTATCTGACTCCAGGTAGCCTTATGGGGGGGATAGTTCTCTCCAAGAGCTTGCCCACCCTCTGGGAAGGGAACAGGCAGAACCAGCAGGGAGAGATGGGGGGAGACAAAGAAAAAGCCGGGGGTAAGATAAGTTGTTAAAACTCCACTCTCTCTGCAGGGAATAGCATGTGCAAATACTTGAACCAACCCATTGACCTCCACCCCCACCGCATTTCCCTAGAAATGAATCAATGTTTGGCCAATATGGCAGTGTCTGATTGTGGATTGACCCTCACCAGCTCATTTCACATGGCCATCAAACCAGAATGACTTTCATGCACTACTAGCCTGGGACCTAACTGGCACCAATGGCCTAGAAGTGAAAAGCTTCATGTCCCATTCCCCAGTGTCCAGAACTGAGGTACCTGTAACCTTGGGAAGTGTTACCTGGCAGGCTCATGATGTAAACGTTCACTCCACTGCTCACCAGGTCCCTGAGGCCTTGCCGGTTCCGTTCATCTCTGTGCCTGAAGAGCCGCCCTATGTAGATTTGCAGGGACACTTTGGGATGGGCCCGTAGGAAGTGAATGATCAGTCTGCAACACAGCCCACAGGGGCTCCAGGACAGGAACCAGATGATGGAGCAGCGCACTGAAGGCCTGTGGTGTATCGCCTTGAAGTCATTTTCCAGGCAGTTGATTTCGGCATGCTGAGTGGGGGTGTTCGGGCACCACTTCCTCCAGAACTTCATGCTGCTGCCCCACTTAATTTCATAGAGTAGGTAGGTCAGCTTGGGAAATGCGCTGGGATCAAAGATCGCCCTAAATTCCTTTGGCTGTATCTTCCACCTGAAACCCACATTCCATCACTGGTATCTTTAATGACTCCCATGTAGCAAAAGAGACAGAGGGTGAGGATGGGAGAGGGACAGTTTGTATGGTCTTAGTACCGCCTCTTTGCTGTCAGACAAGCTGCCTGTATGACTGTGTGTCCCCAGGTCCTGTCTCTAATAATGGGATATATGATACCTGGGACTTCTGGATCAGGGGTTCAGTCTGAGCTGCAGCTTGATTGTAAAGGAAGGCAATAATTCTGTCTACAATAAAGCAAGGCACCATGGCTGCAGAGTACTGCACCAGGACCTAGATCGTTATGAAAAGGACAGAGAGAGGAGAAAGGAAAGGAAAATAGCAAGATGCTTTTGAGATAGCAGAAGTTTAAGGGGAAGAAAATCCACCCCCCCCCTCTGAAATTCTCTGAGGCACCAGTCACGTACCAGACTAGAGCTGTCATTCTTACCTGTGGCTAGCACTTCTGGATGGATGACCTACTGGAAGAGAGAACGGAGAGTCACCTATGAGCTGGTACAAATACAGGGTGGGTTGGGGGTGGAGGCGATTTTTGGGATCCCAGTTCTCATCCCAGGGATCCAGGACAGCATCTTAGGAAATCAGTGACCATTCACACCCACCTATTCCTTACAGTGGAAGTCCAGAGAAATGTGACCCTGCTCCTTCCTAATTGCACCAGCTTTCTGCCATGTACTGTCATCCTTACCTGAGGGGTGCTATGCACAGTGCCCCCTGGGGCTATATGCTCCTTATGCCTAGATAAGGAGTTTAACTGGGTTGGAAATTGGATGGGAGACTACCACAGACAGCTTTAATATATCAGGAAGCAGTGACTTTGTAGGGGTACTCTTCTCTCAGAATCAGCAGTGAGGTACCTGGCTCAGTACGGGGTGCTCTTCTCTCTGAGTCAGCACTGACCCTAGCATAGCACTAGGGGGCGCTGTGCTGCAGGGAGTGGGGTGGCTGGTTCAGTAGGGAATGCTCTCTCCTCTGAGACACCACTACCCTGTAACCCTGGTGTGGTGCTGGGGATGTCTCTAGATGAGATATAAGACCAAGGATGGGGTGGTTAGAATCCCTTGACACTCTTTGTAGGAGTAGCAGTGTTAACCCTGGTGTCCTGGGTAAATTCTCATTTGTGTTACTGTACTTTGCCTCCCAACAATTCTCCCTGTAGTTTCAGCTGGCTACTAGATTTTTCTTCACTCGCAGTCAGCTGTGTGGTGTTGCTGTGCTCTGCTAAACAGTGGCCATGCTCCACCCCAGAGGTTCTCCTCTAACACCATTTGTACATCAGTGCAACTCCGTTTATTTCAGTGGAGTCCCTCCTCACTTAGAGTGGTGTAAGAGGAGATTCAGGCCCTTTGCATCAGCTCGTGAAACGTTTTGGAAGGGCTCAGCCTGGAAGACATTAGGGAAATGTTTGTTCTTTGTGATGTTAGATCCTGCCAAATTGCCCCATGTTACTGACACGGCTCCTCCTCCCCGTGCTCTCAGTCTCTCCTGTCTGTGATTTTTCTTTGAGTCCCTTTCTCCAGAACCTCTCATGCATCCCTGAGCTCCCGGAATGGAGCTGCCATCCTGCTCTTGTGCAACTAGTTTGGTTCGTAGGAACCTTGAAGGCGATAACAGAAAGAATGAAAATATAGACCTAGTGACCTTGGTTCCCAGGCCTGGGAAGAAACATCTTGGCGCCTTTGCAAGGGGGTTAGATAAAGTTCAAAGCGAGTTTAAGAACGTTCTTGGTGTGTCAGATTTTAACCCTTTTTGTCCCAGAGCAAAGTCAGTTTTCGCTACCCTACTTGCAAGAGGGACACTTAATAGCAGTGTTACCAATGATGTGGGTACATGACTGCTAGGAGCTGGACCGGCTAATTCACAGACAGAGAACTATGTTCACTCTCTTACAGGAATACAAAAATAAATACTTTTCATTCAACACTGGCTGCCATGACATGGTTATAACCAGCCTGGGGCTGCATCAGAAGCAATGCCCTAGGAATGAAAGGCTCCGTATCCCAGCCCCCAAACCCCGGGCCATCCAGTCTCCCTCACCTGGTGCTGGCTCAGGCCCAGTGCTGCAGACAGGCCTCCTATCCCATTCCTTGACTCTCTTGGATCAGCTGGTAACCCTGCCACCCCCTGCTACTACCTGGGGCTTGCTTGCATTTCTTACCCCAGAGATGATCTCAGCACTATTCCAATCTCAGTTCCCCTGAGTCAGCCACCCTCCCCTTGAGACTTGTATTTTCAATAATTTGCATCCTTTAGGGACAAATCTTACCACACATTTTATACCTAGGCATGCAAGCATAGACACATATGCCCCTGCACCCAGAAACACATATACAGAGATACAAATACACACCGATAAAAACATATGCATTATACAAAGAACCCCACATCCAAACATCCACTCCTACACATCCCTGCATGATCACAAGTGCTCATGAACACATGCAAACATACAACATGCACACATATACACAATCATTCACCTCAAATAATCACACAACTCGGGTACACATAGACAGACACACACACACATTCTCTCTTTCGCCTACACACATACCGGTCTCTGTGGAAGAAGTCATGGCTTCCTTTTCCTTTCTTCTAGCCTCCTGGACTGTGGGATGGTCTTTTTCTCTCTTAACTGAGACACTTTATTTCTTTCAGTTCCTGTTCATGAGAGCTGGCATTGCTCAGAGCGAAGGGATGGTAACCACTCAGCGCCCTGGAGATTAGACTGCAGGGAACAATCTTGCCCTAGCAGCGGAGGGGCTGGGGGCTAGTGGGAGGAGCACGGGAGGGAGTGGGGAAAGGGAATGGATGAGTGACCTGAGAAGTCTTCCCCATTTCTAACCTCTTTGGCTGTCCTGGAGGAAGGGGAGTTTTTGCAAGTGATGAAGGACAGGGTAGGGACACAGAAGACTTTCTTTATACAGGCACAAAGGTATTTGCCAGCCTGTTCTCTTTCTATGCCCCCTTTCCAGTGAAGGCAGCTTGGGACCAGATCCATTCACAAGCACCCCCCTTCCCTCCTGAACACAGAGGTTGCTGTGGCCACACAAAGGGCACGTGCCATCCGGCCTTGGGGCCTTTATGGCCTGTGCATTGGGGAGAACTCCTCCAGCAAAGTGGTAGGGAGGCTTTACTCCCTGAGAGAGGAGAGAAGTGATTTATTTGGCGAGGAGAGGAGTCTCTCCCACCCGTTCTAAATCAGTCATTCGCTGGCCCCAGACATTCCAGAGCTCCCCAGCTCTGGGTGCTGCATCTGCCCTCCCCTCCTGCCTGGGGCTTTGATGGTTTCCAGGGTCATTTGGTCAACATACGATGATACATTATCGACCTCGGTCTGCAGCTTGGAGACCTTGGTGTGGCTCCCTCTCCCACACAGCCCCAGGAATGCCACAACCATAAATCACTGGGGAAGAGGAGGGGAGAGAGGAATAGCCACTGGAAACCCCCCACTCATTTTTCAGCCAAAGCTTTGTACTTCCTGCTATTGCTGTTTGCAGACCCAGGAGAACAAGTGATTTTTCCATGTTACACAGTGGCAGTGCCAGACAGTGCCCCCTGCCCAGAATGGCTGGGAATCACGTAGGTTGGTGCTCCCATCGACTCCCAGTCAGCAGTCTTTCCCCATGGCCAACGGCAAGAGGCTGGGAGTGGAATATCTGGAAGCTCCCACAACAGCCAGCACTCCTGTACCTTCCCTTCCTGTTGAGAGAGGCTGGGAGCAGGTAGCTAGGAGCTGCCCACCGCCTCTATTCCTGCACCATTCCCTTCTGTGCCTCCTCCTGGGAAAGCATGAGACTGCAGTAGCACTGAGGTCTTTACAGTTCTTACACTGTTTGATGTGGTGCCTCTTGGGATTACATTGGGATGGAAGCAAACGACACATTAAAACTTCGGTAAAATATAAACACTAACAGCAGCGCTTCCTCTGAAGGAACATTTTGTGTTTCATTCTGTTCTTTCTTAATGGTCAGAAATAATACAGAAAATAAAACCAAGAAATCCAGTGAGAGAAAAATAAACTCCAGTAATAAAATAGCAGGAAAAATTCTCTCTGAAATACAAATCCATATAAAAATGATCTGCTTGTGAATTCCTGATGCAAACAGTTAATTGCTTTGACTTGATAATGGTAGTGTCTCAAGGTGCAGTAAATATGATTGAGACAAGGTGGGTGAGGTAATCTCTCTTATTGAACCCAACTTTTGTTGGTGAGAGAGACAAGCTTTTGAGCTACACAGAGCTCTTCTTCAGCTCACAGAGCTCTGTGTAGCCTGAAAGCTTGTCCCTTCTACCAACATGAATTGGTCCAATAAAAGAGATTACCTTGTCCACCTTGTCTCAATCATATCCTGGGACCAACATGGCTGCAACAACACTGCAAACATAAATACTGTTGGATTGTCCTGATCACCGAGGTGGAAGGCACAGAGACATCTCCAACTGCAGATACAAAGGGATCTGCTCCAGCTCCTGCCCCCTACTCAAAGAGCATACAGGGCTGGTGAGGAGACTCCATCCCCCCACCCTGGTGTGTTGCGTATGGAGACCCAAGGTCCTGTTAAATATCGACTGGCTGCTTCTTCAGAACTTCTTGCTGGCTGTTTCTGAGTGGCTCCTTTTGCAGGGACAAGCTGTTGTCTGGCGATGATTGGCTGGTGCTTTAGGCTAGTAAGTCAGTAGATGTGGGTGTGGGGCTGGCAAGTCAGGATTCTAATGTAAGGGCTGCCAGTCATTGGCTGCTGCAAGGTACTCTTATAAAAGCATTTGGCACTAGTTGTCTCACAGGACGAGATTGAAGGTGTGCTGCTGATACTCAGGGGTGTGCATGTCTTGCTAACAATGAAGGGAGACCCTGGTGGGAAAAGAGAAAGCTGGGTGTTAAAAATGAAAGGCCAAAAGCCAATTGTTTTATCTTTAGCATCAATCAGAGGTTTAAAATTAAGTGTCTTTCACAGGAAATCATTCTTAACTCCTTCCAGCAGGAAGTGTCCCTCACATCCCTGTGAGATTGTAAGGGAGATCAGTGGTCACCTGCAATCATAGGGCTTACTGTGCATTATAACTCAGCTGTGGAAACAGAAGCAGGGGTGATTTCAAGGCAGGCAAAACTCCCAGCTGTCTCCAAGGAAAGCAGGATACGGAACCATATTTTGCACTTTTATCTGAGACATATTTTCAACAGATGTGTTCTGAATTTCTTACTTAACAACTCATATGCACCCAGGTGGACTTGTATTGCACTGAGAATGACATGAAGTGACTAAGATTTTCAAAAACAGGTGCCTAAACTGAGACCCCTTCAAGTCCTAAATAAGGATCTCAGAACCTCACTTTAGGTGCCTGTTTTGGGAAATCTTGGCACCTGTGTTAATTTTCCATTTTCTTAGGCCCCTGACCCTGCAAAACACTTAAGCACGTGCTTAACATTAAGCATGTGAGTAGCCCCACTGAAGGCAAAACCTCATGGTCCCAATTTACACTCCATGGAGGAGAAAAATTGTTTGTGGAGGAGGAGAATTGAGATATGGTCATTTATTATTCACGCTTGTTAGCAGGACACTTGGGGCCAAGGCCGAAGTTCTTACTTAGTCTTTAGAGTTGTCTAGGGAAGGCATAAATGTGTGTGTGTGTGTGTGTGTGTGTGTGTGTGTGTGTGTGTGTGTGTGTGTGTCTCAAATCTTTTCCCCAGAAAATACAGAAAATATCTTTCTCTATATATACATATATCTATACATACACACATAACGTATAACGTGTATGTATGTGTGTGTGTGTGTGTGTTTGAACTCTTTTTTAAAGCTGTTCAATGACTTTCATATTATATATTCTGAAGCGATTGATCTAATACATTATTTAATACCAGGCATTAGCAAGTCTCAGCTAGTCGAAAAGCAAGGTGAGACTATTGAACCAAAATGGTATGTTAGATTAACTGATCAGTTTAGACAACTGATATGGCATTTCTCTTCATGGAATTCACATTCGCATAGAATTAGCAATCTGGGTTTTTGAGATCTGACATTCTATATTCAAGATCCATCCTGAGTCTATCATACAAGCTAAATAAACATGGCGGTAGCTGGGACTGAAATGGAAGGTCCTGCATTTGCCTATTCTTTGATCAGAAATTAAACAAATCAATTACAAAGTCCCCTCAAACTTACTTTTATTCTCCTTGTTTATATGTTTTGTTTCTATCTGTCTAGGTGCATATATGCCCTCTCCCATCCCGATTGCATCTGAGAGCTGTAGTAGGAAGAGAGCCTGAGACATAAGCCCTTGTATCAGAGGCCTGGTATGAGGCAGGACCTGCTCACAGAAACTGGGAAGAACAGGGCTGATATTGCAGAAATAAATATTCCTAAGAAGTGCTAGGCACAGAGTGCTCACAAAAATACATCCTGATATCAAGTGGTACCAGAACATCCTGATATCAAGGATGGTACAAAAACATTCCCCAAAGATAACAGGAACACACTGACCCCTCCCAAAAGATAAGGTCAGGATGACAGTACGTAATAGAGATGTTTTGATCAGATCAACATGTACAAGGTGATGGGTAATAACTAGCCACACCAGGGGGCAGTAACTATGTCAGAGGCAGTACTAACTGGTTTGTATCAGGGTATAAAGACGTATTTCAGAGGGAGTATTTTTGTCTGGCCTAGGAAGAAACGGAAAGTCCCGCCATTCACTGGGCTAGGTGCCTTCATCCCTTGTGGTCATTGGGCGGTTCGCTCAAGGTCTGCTGTGCCACCTGGGGTGGCACACAGAGGGAACACACACATGCAACCAAACATCTATCAACATCTAACGACACTGGTGACCCCCGACTACTAATCTGGTAAGTAAGCGAGCTGTCCTCTGTAGAAATCACGATCTAACATGACAGAAAACCATGGGCTAGGGAACCCCCTTAACCCCTCCCTGCAAATCCACACAGAGTATAATAAGGTATGAACATGCTGGGATTCTAGCAAAATAATAATAATTTAAATTTTTATCAATTTTTAATAAAAGTTGTAAATAAAAAGGTAATAACTTGTTTATTTAAATGTTTAACCCTTTTTTTATTATTTATTTTTGTTTACTTTATTTTGTATAGTTATAAATATAATTCTTGTGCCATTTGTTTTTAATTGTAAGTTTGTCCTGTATGTCATGTATGTTGTCCTGTGTTGTATGTTGTGTGTGTCACATGACTATTTTTAAATTATTTTGATTTTGTTGCAACAAAAGTCAATTTTATACCTTTTAAAAAAAACGTACATGATATACAGGACAAACTTACAGTTAAAAACAAATGGCACAAGAATTATATTTATAACTATCAAACCAACATGTACAAGGTGATGGGTGATAACTAGCCACGCCGGGGGCAGTAACTAACTATGCCAGAGGCAGTACGTAACATGTTTGTATCAGGGTATAAAGATGTATCTCAGAGGGAGTATCTTTGTCTGGCCTAGGGAAGAACGGAAAGTCCCGCCGTTCACTGAGCTGGTCCATTGTTACAGGCATACATGTATTAGTGGTCCAGTAGAGTCTGTGGGATACTAGTATCTTGCTGCATCGACAATAAACCTGGCTGGGTGCCTTTGTCCCTTAACGGATCTTGTGGTCATTGGGCGGTTTGCTCGAGGTCTGCTGTGCCAGCTGTCTGTGCAAGGCTGGGGCAGCACAGAAAGGGAACACACACACTCATAGACAAACATCTATCAACATCTAACCACAAAAGCTTCATAATCATTAATGGGATTTTATCCTTGGAACACCCTTATCAGTTAGGAAAGCACTAGCCCCATTTTACAGATGGGGAGCTGCATCACACTAAGGATTAGGAAACTTGTCCAAGGTGACCCACGCAGTCTGGCTGTGTCAGGAACCAAACCCTTGTCTCCTGAGCTTCAGTCTGCTCTCCTATTCACTTTACACCCTCCCTTACACTTACTGAGGGCAAACAGAATAAGAACAACAGAGCATCAAGAGACTCACTGTGATTTGCCCAGAATGTGTGAAACAATCAATTATTAGGGCAGGTAAGTTTTGAGTCTTGTATCCTTAGGGCATGATTGTGCAACTGGATGTGTCCAGGTAAACTTAGCCAAATGCTCAGAGCGCCACTGAAGTCAATGGCCCTGTCGTGAGGGACAATAAGGGTGCGTTTCTCAGTTGTGCTAGCTTGGTGGAGTTACCTTAATATGACTGGAAAGCCTCAGTAAGCTGTAGACTAACACACTTGAAGCTGTATTCCCCAGGCTACACCAGAGTCAATTAATACAGCTTCAGATGTGTTAGCCTGCAGTTGAACAGGGCTTGTCAATCATGCTAAGCTAACATAAATGAGCTAACACAATTGCAAAACACCCCTTTCAGCCTGTCAAGAGAGGGCACAAGGGGCTCCCTGCAGGCATAGGGGTCTGCCCATGCTGACTGAGTTGCAGGATCTGGCTCTTAAAGGAAAAGAGACTAAGAGCAGATTTACACAGCAGACAGGTTAATGCAGGAGGTGCTGTTTGTCTCCACATGCAAAGCTTGGTTAACTCAGTTAATGTTCCTAGTCTGCACATCCGACCAGCATAGACCCCAAAGAGCAAAGGAATAAGCAGTTAAGTCATTTAATATCCTATCTCCACTCCTGTGACATTCTATACCTTGGGGGAGTGTGCTGTAACCCCCATATTCCTCATTTTCATATAATCGTGATCTTACATATAAAGCATGCCTTGTGAAGTATCGGGGGAAAGGTTATGATCTGCAAATGACCCAACTGACAGAGAGGGGGGTGTTTTCCCCCAGGCTGATGAGACACAGAGAGCAGTTATGGGAAAGCTGCTGGGAAAAGGTGCATCTGATCAAAGGATAAACACACCTGGCCTAGAGAGCACAGATCACAGCCCTCCAAGGGGCAGGGAAGGACTGAGTGCTGGGAGGGGGAAACACAGGGTAACCCCAAAAGGGGAGTTGGATTTTCTACATATGTACAGTCCTGGGGTTGGGAGACCACTCCCCAAAGGGCCAGCCAATGTGCAGGATCCCCCTGGACCCTTATCTTGCCAGAAACATGATTAAATTAAGAGCCCACACAGAAGGGAACACTGGAGGGAAAGAAAAGCCAGTGACTGATTACATGGGAGAGAGTCAAAGGATACCATGGGTAAAGAACAAACTAACCTCAAACTATACTATCTGAACAGAGGGTGTGGTATCATAAAGATATTGTAAATGCACATCTGTGATAAAATTTTTGGTATTAATGTTAAGTTTTGGGGATTTTGACACGGATATTAAACCTTATGATAATGCTACTTACTCTTGCAGTAAACTAAGGGGGGAGGTGTGACATTCTATACCTTGGGGGAGTGTGCTGTAACCCCCATATTCCTCATTTTCATATAATCGTGATCTTACTTATAAAGCATGCCTTGTAAGGTATCAGGGGAAAGGTTATGATCTGCTGAAAGTCATTTCTCTATCCTTACATGTATATCATTAATGCATATGAAGTTATGAAAGTTGTGTAGTATGGTTGTCACTAAAACATGCTGTAAGTTGGGGGAATCAGCCAGATATTAGCTTCCCAGAGGCAACAGCAAGGAAAGTAACCAAAGCCCGGGCAGGGTGTCAACCCATCAACAGCCATTGTCCAGCAAGGGATCTACAATGCAATGACTCACCTGCATGAGGCCACACCAGGGGAATTGCTCAACCTTGCTTGGAGAGACTCATTAATGCTCACCTGACTCTGAAGGGGGAGGAGGGGTCAAAGCCAAGAGGGAGGAAAGGACATGATAAAAGGAAGAGACATTTGCCATGCTCTTCCTCTCTCTTCCACCTACATCTACAGACACCACACCAAGCGACTGAAGCGCTGATCAAAGGGGAGAGCCTGGCTGAAGAGCAACCAGCCAGCTTGTGGTGAGAAGCATCTAAGTTTGTAAGGGCATTGAAAGTGTTAAGATCAGCTTAGAATGCATTTTGCTTTTATTTCATTTGACCAAATCTGACTTGTTATCACTTAAAATCTATCTTTATAGTTAATACGTCTGTTTGTTTATTCTACCTGAAGCAGTGCATTTGTTTTGAAGCGTGTCAGAGGCTCCCCTTGGGATAACAAGCCTGGTACATATCAATTTATTTGTTAAATTGACAAACTTATATAAGCTTGCAGCGTCCAGCGGGCATAACTGGACACTGCAAGATGGAGGTTCCTAGGGTTGTGTCTGGGACCGGAGATATTGGCAAGTACCATTCACTTGCAAGTAGCTGGGAGCAGCTTACATGCCAGAGGCTGTGCATGAACAACCCAGGAGTGGGGGTTCTCACAGCAGAGCAGGGTAAGGCTGGCTCCCAGAGTCAAGGATTGGAGTGACCTAGCAGATCACCAGTCCAGACAACACCAGAGGCGAACGTCACAACTCCACTCACCAGTTACCTGTATCAAACTCCACTTCCTCCCACCCTCCATAGTGCACATATCCCCACCCTTGTCCTGAACAGGCCAAACTCTGAGCACTTCCTGTGAACAATCTTGGGGCAGGGGACACAGTTACGTTATTCTTATAAGGGCTAGAAAAAGGCTCTTGTATAATACTTGATGTTTATATCACCCACAGGTAATTCTGAAGAATTATATTCATGACAGATATTACAGTGAGAAGTATCGCATAAGTACTGATATGGAATAGAGCAGAATTCAGCCAGCCAAAAGTATACTGAACACAAAATCATAGAAAGAAGAGGAAAAATCTGAACAGACTCCTGATGCAGGTAAATTGCTGTTTATAGTGCTTCTTGTCTAAAAGGAAATTAAAAAGCTACTGTGGTTACATTTTAACCATAGTGTTCTCTTGAAACTCCATTAGAAAATCTCACGGAGGAGCATCCGATTGACAAAAAATGCACAATTCAGTGATTAGAAAGGCATCTCTTCATCTAGACAAAATAAATATTCTCTGTGGGTATCACCCTTGTCATAAATATACAGCTAATGGTAGCATAAAATCCCTCCTTACCTGTAAAGGGTTAAGAAGCTCAGATAACCTGGTTGGCACCTGACCAGAAGGACGATTGGGGAAAGAAGATACTTTCAAATCGGGGGGAGGGAGGGGAGGCTTTGTTTTGTGCTCTGTGTGTGTTCTCCCCGGAGACAAAGGGAGAGACCAAGCAAGTAATCCAGCTCCCACTGAAATGATACATCTAATATTACAGAAATACTAAGTAATAGCAAGGAAATGCGTTAGAGTATCTTTTGTTTTAGCGTGTGAATTTTCCCTGTGCTAAGAGGGAGGTTTATCCCTGTTTTTGTAACTTTCAAGTTTTGCCTGGAGGGGAAATCCTCTGTGTTTTGAATCTTTTTGTTACCCTGTAAAGTTATCTTCCATCCTGATTTTACAGAGGTGATTCTTTTATCTTTTTTTAGATGAATTCTTCTTTTAAGAACCTGATTGATTTTTCATTGTTCTTAAGATCCAAGGGTTTGGGTCTGTGTTCACCTGTACCAATTGGTGAGTATATTATTCTCAAGCCTTCCCCAGGAAAGGGGGTGTAGGGCTTGGGGGAATATTTGGGGGAATGGGACTCCAAGTGGTCCTTTCTCTGATTCTTTGTCTAAATCACTTGGTGGTGGCAGCATACTGTTCAAGGACAAGGTGGAATTTGTGCCTTGGGAAAGTTTTTAACCTAAGCTGGTAAAAATAAGCTTAGGGGGTCTTTCATGCGGGTCCCCACATCTGTACCCCAGAGTTCAGAGTGGGGAAGGAACCCTGACAACCCTCTACAACATATCAGTGGGATAGCAGAGCGGTGCAATATACATGATATACTTAATTAATCCATTGAAATGTACATTTAAACTGCCTGATCTTACCAGGTCTTGTCCCTTTTATGAAATGTAGTCAATAAAGTGGGGAAATCCATGAACTTTCTATAAACTCTACATTTTCAGTATTGTTGTGAACACTTCAGAAACACAAATCAAAAGTTTTGATCTTCATCACTGTCATCATCACTCTGTAAAACATATGCAGCTGAATCCTGTGACCTTTGTTCATGTGAATAGCCCGACTGGAGTTTGTCCTTGATCATTCATAACAAAACTGAGCCAGATCAGTCCTTAGTCAGGCAAAATTACCATTGACTTGATAAAGACCTCAGGATTTTGCCCAGTGTTTCTACCTAACAAATATTTATGTTACCAACAGCAGCAATAGGTTTACAATGTGTGAAATCCTAACTCACATCAAAGTCAATGGGAGAACTTGGCCCTTGACTTCCATCGGACCAGGATTTCACCCAATATTTATTAAGTTATCCACAGTGGTCCCCTGAGTTTTTGGGGGTTAAGTAGTGAATGTTTACATGGACTGTAAAAAATAAATAGGAAAAAATGAATAGGTAACAAGTCAGCTACTGGATTTCACCATTCTACAGCAAAGGTTTGTCAGGTAGTGATTTCAAATGCGTGCAGAGGACAGCCATTTCTTAGTGCCGCATTCATAAGTGGCCGTGCAGACTATAATAAATCATTGGGAGATAAGGCTGGGGGACTTATCCTCTGAACCATTTGAGACTGCCCATAAATATATTCAGCTTGAATTATATGAACATGCTACAACAATGATGCTATCCTAGATGCTGTGCCTTCTTTCAGGCTGCCTCCCATGCCAGAAATGCCCTTCCTGAGCTGCTCCACAATGCCACTGTTTCCTCTGCATTCAGAGTGCTCCTGAACACCCAACTCTACCCTGATGCCTTGTTACACTTTGATGCGCCCTGGAACAGCAGTCCCAAAACACAAAGAAACTGAAGCAGGACACGCAGGTAGTTGGTCAATCAAAGCATGTAATAACCACGGACCAGCTAAGTCAGCAACAGTCCGAATAAAACATAACAACGGTCCAAATGGCAGGTATGTAGCAGCAGGCCCTGAATAACTATGCACACCCAACACTGTGCACACATACACACAAACACAGGAACTGGAACACTGAGCTCAGGGAGCAGGAACCAAACAGGAACAGGGAGCAATAAGCAGGAAGGCATCACACACACACACACACACTGCTGTAAACTGGCTTAGTTCCACTGAAGCCAGTAGAGTTCTTATATTACTTAACAGAAACCCTAAAATATTATCCCCAGTTGCATTCTCAACTATTGTTTTACCTAGACATGATCAGTCACCACCCTGACCTCTTTTATATAGATAAATGGAGATATCCTATCTCTTAGAACTGGAAGGGACCTTGAAAGGTCAATGAGTCCAGCCCCCTGCCTTCACTAGCAGGACCAAGTACTGATTTTTGCCCCAGATCTTGAAGTGGCTCCCTCAAGGATTGAACTCACAACCCTGGGTTTAGCAGGCCAATGCTCAAACCACTGAGCTATCCCTCCCCCTCACTTGTTGTACTTCTTTCTCCTATCTTTCACCGGTTGTCTTGTCTTGTCTTGTCTCTTTCGCTTGTCTGTGGGACAAGAACGCTGTCTTCTTACATTTTGTGTGGTGCCTAGCACACTAGGAGTGCGACTGGGAGCAAATAAGTGAACAGAATAATAATAGAAGGAATGGTATAGAGGGAGACTTTAACCTAAGGGATGGGGTGTAGTTTGCTGTGACTATGTCATGATCAGGGGATGCCAGTATCTCCTTTAACTCTGCACTTTCTGGGTTCTTTGGTTATGTACAGACCATGTGCCACAGCGGATGTAAATTGGTGTAGATTGTCACAGTCCGTACTCCCCTGCTCAGATTGTGTTTCCAGCTATACGGCAGAGGGGGAGAGCTCGCTCCTGATACTCCCTCCTGCCAGCAAGTGGGTGGAGAGAGACCAGTGGGCAAGGAGTGAGAGGCAGGGTGACTGGATAGAGTGGCAGGTTGGGCACATGGGGCAGTAAGCTCTTCCATGAGAAGGGGTGAAATAACTTACCCTCTCCCTAGAGCAAGGCGGGAACGCAATTAATTCTCTGGGCTGCCCCTGCACTACTCAGAGCAGAGTGTGACATTCCAGTTCTACTGGGCTGCCCTGCCTCTCCTGTTTAGGAATTGACCTTGTACAATGGAGGCCCCAGTCCTGATTGGAGCCCTGCCTGGTCCTGCTGCTAATATCAGGCTATGTGCACACTACAGCTTATGTCAGTATAAGTTATGTCGCCCAGGGGTGTGAATAGCCCTTCCCTCCTCCCCCCGCAACATTATACTGATCTAAGTGCTGCTGTCGACAGCGTTATGTCAGCGGGAGAGCTTCTCCTGCTGACATAGCTACCGCCACTCGCGGGGACTGGAGTGATTAAATTGACAGGGGAGCTCTCTCCCATCGGCTTAGAGCATCTGCACTAGCAGTGCTACAGAGGCGCAGCTGCATTGCTTTAAGCTCTGTAGTGTAGCCATAGCCTCAGTGGAGATGCCCACAGCTGGGTCACTTGAACTTAACTCTCATATGATTTAGGATTGTTCTTGGATCCAACATTTTCTCCAAAATGTTTACTCACCCAAAGGACACGCTGGAGTTCTAGACAATAGAAAATGATCCACAGAGAGGGCACCAAGGGGCAATAGTCATCTTCCTCTCCATTTTGATGGGCAACAAATGTTCTCCAGCAGTATCTGTAATCTGAGGAAATAAATATCCCATCACGCCTGCTGAGGGACACGTCCAGGGGATCAATGAGCCCCTCCTTGCTCAGTCAGAGATCAGTAAATATCGAGGCAGAATCTGAGTTTTACACTGAACTCAGTGTTGACCAAAAGGTCTAAGTTGTCAATTAGTAATCAGTTAGTCACATTGTTCATGTAAGCTGTGATATCTTCTAAGCCAGGGGTTCTCAAACTGGAGGTCGGGACCCCTCAGGGGGTCGTGAGGTTATTATGTGGGGGGTCACGAGCTGTCAGCTTCCACCCCAAACCCTGCTTTGCCTTGAGCATTTATAATGGTGTTAAATATATAAACAAGTGTTTTTAATTCACAAGGGGGGGTCGCACTCAGAGGCTTGCTATGTGAAAGGGGTCACCAGTACAAAAGTTTGAGAACCACTGTTCTAAGCTCACATGTCTCCTGGAAGGCCCAACCACTATACAACAAGAGTGGAATCAATGCATCAGGGTTCTGCACTCTGTCTGAAGGAAAGGATAGTTTCAGCAAAGAACTGTGCAAGTTCCTCATTCATCATCAGCCTGAGAGAATAGCAGTTACCTCCCGGGAAAGGCCCAGTTTGGGTTGTTCCACTTACTCCTCCGTCATTCTGCCGCTTACGAGATGGAGAGGGAATGGGGAGAGGACAGATGTGCTTGGGGTTGTTTGCTGGAGCCAAAGAGGATGTAGATGGGAGGGGCCCAGCTTTAGAGAGAGTTTGCTCCTCTGTGCACATGCTGCCCCACTGCTCTGCAGAGTGGACAGAAGGAGCTGGGATGATAGGCAGCGGTGCTGCTCTTGTGGCTAGGTTAGGGGGAGGAAAGGAAAGCAGGCAGAAGGGAGATTTGCTGATGCACCTCCCAACGCCTCCCCACTCCCTGCTATCAGCTTGCCAAGGAGCCCTTCTGCTGCAGGGAGGGGGTCGCTTGGGGGCTTACGTTGTCACTCCCCAGGCCTGCACTGCACACCTCACTCTCCCACAGGAATGCGGCAGGCCAGGTATCCACCACACTGGTCTTGGTCAGTTTACTTGTTTGCCCCCTGCTGTGATGCAGCTTGACGCAGCAGAGGAGACAGCAGGGAGGTGCAGAGGTGTGGGCCTGCTGTCAGCCTGGCACTGTGCCATGCAGCTACATCTGGCATCCCGGGCAAGGGCGGAGAGACTCTCTGCGCTCCTGCCAAGCTTAGGCCTCTTCACTCAGATTGCCACCAGGGCGTGACACTAGGTGCTTGACTTGTCCACGCCCAACCACCAGCTCATGTCACACAACCCACCCACAGCGAGTGGCGACTGCTGGTAACACTAGGAACTCAGCAGTGTCTGTGACTGGTTAGTTTTCAGTCCTGTTAACAAGTGGCTGCTGCTGACTTGCTGGTTTTTCAACTCCGTTCATAGAACTGTTCTGATTGGCTCCTTGCTGACCTGAATTTTGGTCACTACAGCCCAGGAACAGAACTCGAACTGCTGCGTTATAGATTAAAGGCTCCATGTTCCATTCCCCAACTCCCTCCACCCAGCTAGCCTCCCTGGCCTGGAATTGGATTGGAAATGGTGCCCTATAAGTTAAAGGCTGCATATGCCATTCTCTGACACTCCTGAGCCATCCAGTCCCCAGCTATAGCAAAGGCCTTGTCTATAGGGTTGCCAACTTTCTAATTGCACAAAACTGAACACCCCTTCCCCACCCCCACCCCGCGCCTTCTCCGAGGCCCCAACCCCACTCGTTCTATCCCCACTCCCTCTGTCGCTCGCTCTCCCCCACCCTCACTCACTTTCACTGGGCTGGGGCAGGAGGTTGGGGTATGGGAGGGGGTTCAGGGTGTGGAATCCCAGTGGCGCTTACCACGGCTCCCAGGAAGCGGCTGCCAGGTCCCTGCAGCCCCTATACGCATGGGCAGCCAGGGAGGCTCTGCGCGCTGCCCTGGCACCCGCAGGCACCGCCCTCGCAGCTCCCATTGGTCACAGTTCTCAGCCAATAGAAACTGTGGAGCCGGCACTCGGGCGGGGGCAGCGCGAGGAGCCTCCCTGGCCACCCATGCGCCTAGGGTCTGCAAGGACCTGGCATCTGTTTCCGGGAACCATGCAGAATCAGGTCAGGTAGGGAGCCTGTCTTAGCCCGAGGCCCCTGCTGTGCCGCCAACCAGATTTTTAATGACCCAGTCGGCACTGCTGGCAGGGTCCTTTTTCGACTGGGCGTTCTGGTCAAAAACTGGACACCTGGCAAATCTACTTGTCTAGACTGGCATAAAAGTTGTGACGATGGAATGTGTCTGCTAATATGTGCTCAGTAACATGTTCTAAAAGTCTAGTGTAGCCACAGCAATGTACACTTTAACACGTGGAAAACTGGTCAAGTTAACGCCTTGGCTCCCTCCTAGACCTCATCTGGACCAGAATAGCACAGGTTAAAGGCTTGTCTTTTCTGCACTAGGCTTTTCAAATGTGTTAGCACCTGTCAGCTAACCTATTCTAGCATCACGCCTTTGATCCTAGCCTAGACAGGGCCAAAGCGTGGTTAGGATACCTGGCAGGTTCATGATGTATAGGGCTACTCCATTCTCCATCAAGTTCCTGAGGCCTTGTCGGTTGCGTTCATCCATATGCTTAAAGAGCCACGCTGCTTTTATCTTCAGAGTCACACTGGGGTGTGCCCTCACAAACTCCACTATATGCCGGCAGCATTTCCCACAGGGGCTCCAGGACAGGAACCAGGTGATGGAGCAGCGCACTGATGGCCTGAACTTTAACTTCTTGAAGTCATGTTCCAGGCAGGCGATTTCGGCGTGCTGGGTTGGGGTGTTTCGACACCAGTGCCTCCAGAACTTGGTACTTCTGCCCCACCTGATTTCGTAGAGCAGGTACGTCACTCTTGGCCATATACCTGGGATGTAATTCACCTTAAAATCATTTGGTTGTATCTTCCACCTGAAACACAAATGTCATGATGGGCACAGATGCCTTTTACTGCCCCCTTTTCATCCTGTGTATTATATGCAAAGCCCTCACAATTCGCAAGTGCTCTTCATCCCAGAAGAACCCAAAACACTGTCCAGGATGCATATACAGGTATCACTCTCTGGAAGGAAATAATAGGTACAAAATCCAGTTGAAAGTGTGGAAGGAATTTTAGCAGAGTTGGAATTTAATGAGCTCAATCTGGAATTAGACAAAGACACCTAAGGGATCCTTGTCATGTACTTCTGTACCAGCTATGGACTGGTTGCAGAGCTGGCTTATACACATCAGGTGTGATCATCATAGGATCCTTTAACACTCTGGCAGGGATGGCTGAGGTTCATTTAAATAAGGTATTTTCACACACAGTGTCACCTAGCGGCTGAACAGTATAATATGGTTTAGCCTTCCATTACGATCCTTCTGTAGCGCCCCCTACTGAGTCACCCACACCACTCCTGCAGCATAGCACCCTAGCATCAACCTGGGGCATTGGGGTCAGTGCTGGTTCAGAGGGGAGAGCACCCACTGTGGTACTGGGAACTGTACCTTTAATTGTGTTTAACTTTCCGGACAGGAATTCAGGGGGTGATGTGGGAGCGGCAGAAGCGAATGCTCTGTTACGTAGCCGCAGCTGAGGAACTGTGTCACTGAATAAAGAGGATCTCTTTGAAGCACCTTAGGCCTCGAGGGATTAGTGAACACCACATGGTATCAGGAGTAAATAGAAATTACAGAAAGAACCTGGTGGAAGAATGGAGCAGCTGAAAGCTCCACCAGAGCTGAAAGTCTCTGGAAAGGTGGAAGACAATTGGAAGAGCTCTTCTTGACCTGCTGCTCACAAACAGGGAAGAATTAGTAGGGGAAGCAAAAATGGATGGGAACCTGGGAGGCAGTGACCATGAGATGGTCGAGTTCAGGATCCTGACACAAGAAAGGGTAGGTCCACACTACCCGCCCAATTCGGCGGGTAGAGATCGATCTTCTGGGATCGATTTATCGCGTCTCATCTGGACGCGATAAATCGATCCCAGAAGCACTCCCCCGTCGACTGCGGAACTCCTGCTCGCCGAGAGAAGGAAGCGCTGTCGACGACAGAGCTTGCCTGCGCCGCGTGGACCTGCAGTAAGTAAACTTAGTTCGATCTAGGAAACGTCGACTTCAGCTACGCTATTCTCGTAGCTGAAGTTGCGTTTCCTAGATCGATCCCCCGCCCCAGTGTGGACCAGCCCGAAGAAAGGAGAGCAGCAAAATACAGACCCTGGAGTTCAGAAAAGCAGACTTAGACTCCCTCAGGGAACTGATGGGAAGGATCCCCTGGGAGAATAACATGAGGAGGAAAGGAGTCCAGGAGAGCTGGCTGTATTTTAAAGAATCCTTATTGAGGTTGCAGGAACAAACCATCCCGATGTGTAGAATGAATAGTAAATATGGCAGGCGACCAGCTTGGCTTAACAGTGGAATCCTTGCTGATCTTAAACACAAAAAAGAAGCTTACAAGAAGTGGAAGCTTGGACAAATGACCAGGGAGGAGTATAAAAATATTGCTCAGGCATGCAGGAGTGAAATCTGGAAGGCCAAATCACACTTGGAGTTGCAACTAGCAAGGGATGTTAAGAGTAACAAGAAGGGTTTCTACAGGTATATTAGCAACAAGAAGAAGGTCAGGGAAAGTGTGGGCCCCTTACTGAATGGGGGAGGCAACCTAGTGACAGAGAATGTGGAAAAAGCTAATGTACTCAATGCTTTTTTCGCCTCTGTCTTAACGAACAAGGTGAGTTCCCAGACTACTGCACTGGGCAGCACAGTATGGGGAGGAGGTGAGCAGCCCTCTGTGGAGAAAGAAGTGGTTCAGGAGTATTTAGAAAAGCTGGATGAGCACAAGTCTATGGGCCGGATGCGCTGCATCAGAGGGTGCTAAAGGAGTTGGTGGATGTGATTGCAGAGCCAATGGCCATTAACTTTGAAAACTCATGGCGATTGGGGGAGGTCCCGGATGCCTGGAAAAAGGCTAATGTAGCGCCCATCTTTAAAAAAGGAAAGAAGGAGGATCCGGGGAACTACAGGCCAGTCAGCCTCACCTCAGTTCCTGGAAAAATCATGGAGCAGATCCTCAAGGAATCAATTTTGAAGCACTTTGAGGAGAGGAAAGTGATCAAGAACAGTCAGCACAGATTCACCAAGGGCAAGTCATGCCTCACTAGCCTAATTGCCTTCTATGCAGAGATAACTGGCTCTGTGGATGAGGGGAAAGCAGTGGGTGTGTTATTCCTTGACTTTAGCAAAGCTTTTAATACGGTCTCCCACAGTAGTCTTGCCAGCAAGTTAAAGAAGTATGGGCTGAATGAATGGACTATAAGGTTGATAGAAAGCTGGCTAGATCATCGGGCTCAACGGGTAGTGATCAATGGCTCCATGTCTAGTTGGCAGCCGGTATCAAGCGGAATGCCCCAATGGTCGGGCTTGGGGCCATTTTTGTTCAATATCTTCATTAATGATCTGGAGGATGACGTGGATTGCACCCTCAGCAAGTTTGCAGATGACACTAAACTGGGAGGAGTGGTAGATACGCTGGAGGGTAGGGATAGGATACAGAGGGACCTAGACAAATTAGAGGATTGGGCCAAAATAAATCTGATGAGGTTTAACAAGGACAAGTGCAGAGTCCTGCACTTAGGACGGAAGAATCCCATGCACTGCTACAGACTAGGGACCGAGCAGCTAAGCATCAGTTCTGCAGAAAAGGACCTAGGGGTTACAGTGGATGAGAAGCTGGATATGAGTCAACAGTGTGCCCTTGTTGCCAAGAAGGCCAACAGCATATTGGGCTGTATGGAGCATTGCCAGTAGATCGAGGGACGTGATCATTCCCCTCTATTTGGCATTGGTGAGTTTTGAGTCCCTGTCATAACTATAAAGGGAAGGGTAACAGCCCTCCTGTGTACAATACTATAAAATCCCTCCTGGCCAGAGACTCCAAAATCCTTTTACCTGTAAAGGGTTAAGAAGCTCAGGTAACCTGGCTGACACCTGCCCCAAAAGACCAATAAGGGGACAAGATACTTTCAAATCTTGGTGGGGGGAAGGCTTTTGTTTGTGCTCTTTGTTTTGGTGGTTGTTCGCTCTTGGGACTGAGAGGGACCAGACATCAATCCAGGCTCTCCAAATCTTTCTGATCAAGTCTCTCATATTTCAAACTTGTAAGTAAACAGCCAGGCAAGGCGTGTTAGTTTTATCTTTGTTTTCTCAACTTGTAAATGTACCTTTTACTAGGGTGTTTACCTCTGTTTGCTGTAACTTTGAACCTAAGGCTAGAGGGGGGTCCTCTGGGCTCTTTAAGTTTGATTACCCTGTAAAGTTATTTTCCATCCTGATTTTACAGAGATGATGTTGACCTTTTTCTTTAATTAAAAGCCTTTTTTTAATAACCTGATTGATTTTTCCTTGTTTTTAGATCCAAGGGGATTGGGTCTGGATCCACCAGGAGTTGGTGGGAGAAAGGAGGGGGGATGGTTAATTTCTCCTTGTTTTAAGATCCAAGAGGTTGGATCTGTGTTCACCAGGGAGTTGGTGGAAGAGTCTCTCAAGGCTACCCAGGGAAGGGATTTAGCCCATTGGGAGTGGTGGCAGCGGACCAGATCTAAGCTGGTAGTTAAGCTTAGAAGTTTTCATGCAGGCCCCCACATCTGTACCCTAAAGTTCAGAGTGGGGAAGGAGCCTTGACAGCCCCACACTAAAAGAAGGATGTGGAAAAATTGGAAAAAGTCCAGCAGAGGGCAACAAAAATGATTAGGGGGCTGGAGCACATGACTTATGAGGAGAGGCTGAGGGAACTGGGCTGATTTAGTCTGGAGAAGAGAAGAATGAGGGGGGATTTGATAGCTGCTTTCAACTACCTGAAAGGGGGTTCCAAAGAGGACGGATCTAGGCTGTTCTCAGTGGTAGCAGATGACAGAACAGGGAGTAATGGTCTCAAGTTGCAGTGGGGGAGGTTTAGGTTGGATATTAGGAAAAACTTTTTCACTAGGAGGGTGGTGAAGCATTGGAATGGGTTACCTAGGGAGGTGGTGGAATTTCCTTTCTTAGAGGTTTTTAAGATCAGGCTTGACAAAGCCCTGGCTGGGATGATTTAGTTGGGGATTGGTCCTGCTTTGAGCAGGGGGTTGGACTAGATGACCTCCTGAGGTCCCTTCCAACCCTGATATTCTATGATTCTATGAGTCTAAGAGATTTGAACAATGCCTCATTCTGTATCTGCAAGCAACGAGAGCCACTGAAAAGGAAGCCACTCAGAAGGCAGCGTTATTTCTGATGATAGCAAGTTCTGAAGCACTTGATGTGTTCAACTGTGTTCAGTTATCCCAGGCAGAGAGGGCCGGCTTTGTAGGTGCAATACAGAAATTTGAGGAGTTCTGCACATCATGTGAAAATGAGACATAAGGGTGAGATGTACAAAGGCTACAAAGAGAAAGTAAATCTATAGAAGAGATTAAGTATCAGGGGGTAGCCGTGTTAGTCTGTATCTACAAAAACAACAAGGAGTCTGGTGGCACCTTAAAGACTAACAGATTTATTTGGGCATAAGCTTTCGTGGGTAAAAACCTCACTTCTTCAGATGCATAGAGTGAAAGTTACAGATGCAGGCATTATATACTGACACATGGAGAGCAGGGAGTTACTTCGCAAGTGGAGAACCAGTGTTGACAGGGCCAATTCAATCAGGGTGGATGTAGTCCACTCCCAATAATAGATGAGGAGGTGTCAATTCCAGGAGAGGAAAAGCTGCTTCTGTAATGAGCCAGCCACTCCCAGTCCCTATTCAAGCCCAGATTAATGGTGTTAAATTTGCAAATGAATTTTAGTTCTGCTGTTTCTCTTTGAAGTCTGTTTCTGACGTTTTTTTGTTCAATGATAGTGACTTTTAAATCTGTAATAGAATGACCAGGGAGATTGAAGTGTTCACTTACTGGCTTATGTATGTTACCATTCCTGATTTCCGATTTGTGTCCATTTATTCTTTTGCGGAGGGACTGTCCGGTTTGGCCAATGTACATGGCAGAGGGGCATTGCTGGCACATGATGGCATATATAACATTAGTGGATGTACAGGTGAATGAGCCCTTGATGGTGTGGCTGATGTGCATCACCCTGATTGAATTGGCCCTGTCAACACTGGTTCTTCACTTGTGAAGTAACTCCCTGCTCTCCATGTGTCAGTATATAATGCCTGCATCTGTAACTTTCACTCTATGCATCTGAAGAAGTGAGGTTTTTACCCACTAAAGCTTATGCCCAAATAAATCTGTTAGTCTTTAAGGTGCCACCAGACTCCTTGTTGTTTTTATAGAAGAGATTGTGACTGATCTAAGACTGAAGAACCAGCCTGGCAGTTTTTGGGGGGAGCTAACTGAGCCCCTGATAAGAGGCAAGATTGTGATTGGAATCTGAACCAAAAAAAACTCAGAAAAGCTACTGGGAGACCCAGAATTAACCCTTGTCAAGGCAATTAGAATTTGCCAAGGAATGGAAGACACCCAGTCTAGAATGAAGCTTACGGAGGCTGGACAGTGCTCTGACACTGTAGACATGATAGAGAATCCAAAATAATGCAAAAATGTATACCTGAGGCAGAAAGACACAGGGAGCTCAAGTCAGAGTCAAGCAAGAATAGCACATGGAGCTGCACACGCTGTGACAGCCAGCACAAACCAGGTCAATGCCCGGTATATGGGAAAAGATGCAGGAAATGCAATGAATTACATCACTCTGCAGGAGTTTGCAAGCAGTAGCAGAATGTGCACAGCAGTTCTCAACCCGCAGTCCGTGGGCCGCATGTGGCCCAATTATCACACAGCTGTGGCCCAGCTGTGTGCTAAAGGCCACCGGGCTGTGTGGGGTCTGGGTTCCTGGCTGCCTGGATGCCCACTGCAGTGCTGTGTGGGTTCCAGGCTGCCCAGCCCAGCGTGGTGGGTTTAGGGTCACCGGCCAGCCCCGCATGGCGGGGGTCCGGGGCTGCCGGCTGGCCCTGTGGGGTCCAGGGGCTGCCCCACGGGGTGAGGATCTGGGTTCGGCGTTGGGGCTGCAGGCTGGCCCCGTGAGGTCGGGGTCCGGCCTGCCGCCCAGCTGCCCTGCCACCCAGCCCCAAGCAGCCAGGTCCAGGATCGGGGCTGCCACCTGGCCCCACACAGCAGGATCCGGGGTCCCTGCCACCTACCTCCCCGCCCAGGACTCCACTCCTGGCCCCACTTTGTGGAGGGGTCTCTGGGTGGGAGGCTCTGGGCATAGGGGTCTGAGAGGGTGGTTCGGGGGGAGGGACTGCTGTATTTCTCAACCTGCGCCCAGATAACACAATGATAAATGGGTTGAGAACCACAGGCATAGACAAAGAGAACGACCACAGACCCACTAGCTCAGCTGAATTCTTCATAGGAGCAATGGGCAGCATTGCAGCAGAAGATGATTGGTCTGCCAGCCTGCAAGCAGACGGAACATATGTTAATAAGGTGGACATAGGTGCACAAGCCAATGTGGTGCCAACCCCCCCCCCCCCCCCAGTGGTATTAACACTATAAGAAACGGCACAAGTACTGAAAAATAAACAGGTACAATTCATGGCTTACAATGGTGAGCTTATCCCCACTAAAGGCATATGTGAACTGGATGTACGGGTAAATAATACATAGGAAAAGGTACATTTTGTAATAAAGAGCCCCTGTTATTGGGTTAAAAGCATGTCTAGTCCTAGGTTTCATCAACTGGTGCACTCATTGGAGGGCAGGGGATCAAAATAATTGAGAAAGAGTTTGAGGATGTCTTCCAGGGGACAGGGAAATTCTCAACAGACTACAGAGTAGAGCTGAAAGAGCCCAACCGCCCCACAACTCATGCCCCTAGGAAAGTTACCCTCGCCTTAAGGAAGAGGCTAAAAGAGGAGCTGGATAGGCATTTTGCTCTGGGAATCATAGAGCAAGTAGAGAAACCAACAGAGGGGTACACTCACTGGTCATTTTGGAAAAAAAGGAGGGAACCCTTCACTTCTGTATGGCCCCCAAAAGAGTTAAATCAATATGTAAAAAGGGAACATTTCCCACAACCTCAAAAGAGGAGACATTTGGGGCAATGTGGCTGATAGGGATGTGAACTCTTTTTCAACATTGGATGTGTCAGCAGGGTTCTGGCAGGTGCCCTTAGAAAAGCAGAGCATGTGTGCCTAATCTAGCTTCCCAAACCAGCAACCTGAGCATGCTACTGTGCAATGATGTCCAACGGACACGGGATGCCACACTTAATAAAGAGTTTGAGAGACTGGAGGAGTTAATTAAAGAGGCCCGAGTACTGAGGTACTAGACAGTGAAATAAAAGTATTCTACTTAACTGCCAGGGGGCAAATTTGTCACATACACATGGGAAACATGCAGCGTCAGCTATTGATGATCTTAACCCAGGAAGTTCCTTCGAGAGGAAATGTAGCCAAACTCCAAACCTGGAGACAATGGAACTTTCTGTGCCGTCGTCCTGAAGATAAGTAACTGCTTGGTTTGCAAAATAACGTAAGGGGGGGGGGGGGGGCAAGTAGATGAACAATAAGGGGTCACAAGAGGGGCGGATATATGTAGCTTGCTAACTGTGTATGGTAATGATAGCAAATTTTAGCCAATTATGGAGTGATAGATTATCATAGTCAACTGCATATAATGCTTTGGTGTAAGTGTTTTCTTTGTTCTTGCTGATTTATGAGCTCGAACCCAATTGCAATTGAAATAAACGGATTGCCCCTCCCGGGGCTCCCTGCTTGATTAGCTGTGTCCCTCTCTCCTTATTCCTCAGCTGGAATGGACAGGAATGTCTATGACAACAGTAAGCGCAAAACAAAGTTATGCTTGAGACACCTCCAAGGAGGGTATTGGGGCAGGCATTTTACAGCAGCAAGGCCAAAACTGGAGACCAGTGGCTTACGCATCATAGACACTTGCAAAATCTGAGTTTCAAGATGCCCAAACAAAGGAAATGGCTTTGGCCTTAGACACATGTACCTTGTGATGTGTTCCTACTGCATGGTTTTGTGGTGGCAGGCAGGGAAAGGCATACCCATTTGCGAGGGTCCCACTTTGTACACTGTTGTGTGTTTAATAATTTCTTTTTTTTTTGGCCCACTGATTTATAATGCGAGGTAACCAGAAAGATTTGATGGCCAATTTTGGTAGTGGACTGACTTTTTATAGCTTTGCCTTTACAGATTGTTGATGGGCAATTTTGACAATAATTTTTTTTAGTAATAGTTTAGGCTTAATTATGCTTGAGACATATTGTATTTATTTATGCTTATATGCATTAAACAAAGATTTTTTTCATTGTTTTAAAAGGAGTTTTAATACTTTAATATTTTTTGATATTATTTAGAACATTTTATGTGATGCTAAACTGAGAATTTGCATTTCAGTGCATCCCATGGCTAAGGCAGTTTTATTTTTTAATTTTAGCTGTTTTTGTGATGTTCATAAAGGTGAACCTTAAGTTCCACTTTCCCATTCCAGGCATAAATATTGGTATTTCCTAGTGGCCTTAGAATTTGATTTGTATTTTTATTGTATTATTTTAAGAGGATTTTTGGTTTTCTGACAGGGATTTATGATTGATTACTTAGGAAGAAATTATTTTTGATCAGGGAAGAAATTGCGGTGGGCTCCCCCAATATATTTTTTAAATATCTGGGAAATACAGATCCCCAAGAACAGGGACTGCCAAACCTTACACTGAGGTTTTATGGATTTGGAGAGTACTAGTGGTCGAGCAGCGTTTTATGTTTTGAATTTTAGGAGGTATTTTTGTAAAAAGTTCAAGACATTATTATTTATGCAAAAGCTTTAATTTGTGAAACATGTACCCATTTTAATTTTTAATTTTTTTTTAATATAGTATTCTAGTGGGCTAAGGTGGTCCACTGTGGAACAGGGTTTTGTTCATTTTGATTTTAGGGAGTGGCCCCTTTTTTTTAATTTGAGATATATGACTTGATTTTTTTTTTTTTATAGGGCTGTTTTAGTATGCTTTTGTGCATGGATTTTTTTATCTATTTGTTTGATAGCTTGATTGACCCTATACTGAAGAGTGGTTTTATTTTTTTTGCAGTTGTTAAAGCCACTGCAAATATTTACGCTGTGTTACATTAGGGGTCTTTTTTTGATTTTGTATTAGGTGGCTATGGTCAATCATAAGGTGCATTGAGTGTCCAAACATGATTTGAAAAGCCTGGATTTTGGTTTTTAGTTTGTTGTTGCTGCGGATAGCTGCCAGAATTAAAGGCAGCTTGTCTGGCCAATTTTTTCCAGTGTGGTTTACTACCTTTCGCAGTGCTTTTTTAATGGTGCGGTTTATGCACTCCACCTGACCTGAGGATTGGAGTCGGTATGATATATGAAACTTTTGCTTGATTTTTAAAACTTGCAACATTGATGTATAAACCTTTTTTACAAAGGCCCCCCCGTTATTAGAATTTATTATTTTAGGGGTGCCATATTTACACGCCACCTCATTAAAAAACTGTTTAGCTACCACCTTGGTGCTATTAGTTTTAGTGGGAAATGCTTTTACCCATTTTGAAAAAGAATCAATTATTACTAACAAGTATTGAAATCCTTTTTTATTTTTTGGCAACTTGTTAATAAAATTAATTTGAACTTTATGCCAGGGCACGAGCCTCCGTTGGTGCATCTTGGGTTGCCAATGAGGGGGTCGTGCTTTATTTTGTGCACACCGAATGCAATTTTTACCCATGTTTTAATATTATTTTTATGGTTTTTTATTTTGCAACTTGTTTGACCATATTTAAGGTTTTTTTTACTCCCTCATGCATGAACTGATGGGCTACATTCTTGCCTTTTTTGGAGTTTGGTGACTTATGGCATTATTTGTTGGTTTAAGGGCCACGGTAGGTGCGCCTTTAGCTTGGCTTCTAGTTACAATTGCTATATTGTGTTGCCGGGCTGTGTTATTCACCAGACTGTTTTAGATGGCTTTTTTGCTTGTTTTTTTGTTATGGGCTTTTACATGTTTGATTTTCAATATTTTGTAACAGTGTGGCAGCCAAGGCCATGTTATTAGCCGCCAAACGAATAACAAAAGGCTGTGATTCATTAGGGAAATGCAGGACTGGGGCTGTGAGAGCCTTCTGTTTTAGCACGGTTAAAGCAGAGTCCTGCTCTTTTCCCCATTTTTATTTTGTTGGGGCTTTTTTGCACAATGGGTGAGTTATTTTAGCATATTTATAAATGTGTGGGCTAAGAAAATTGAATTTTACTAGCAGTACTCTTAAAGAGTGGGCGTCGGTAGGGGCCGGCATTTTTACCAGTGCCCTTACCTTTCTTTGATTTACCTGTTCCCCTTTTTGTCCAATGACTATGCCCAGGTGGGTAACCTGAGGTAGCACCGACTGTGCCTTGTCTAAGGCTACTTTGAACCCCGTTTCCTAATGCCAAATTAGTGCCAAAACTTTTTCTGTTAGTGTTTGAGTTTGTGCCTCAGTTTCCCCTTTTTATACAGCAGATCAAGTTTGTAATATTTTTGCATTTTTTTTTACTTTTTTTACAATATACAGTCCACATGTTCCGGGGAAAATGCACTTTTTTTTATATAGTTTAACTTTTATAACATTAGCCATATCAATTTTTACATAAGGTGTAACTGGTTTATTTTTGTGCTTACAGAGTTTTTATGTACCCTTAGCAAAGTGACTGTGCCCCACACTGAGCCTTAAGGTGGCTCTGTGTAATTAAACTGTTGTTTTTTTTAACTCTAGCTTTTATTTGCTATTTTGTTACCAAAAAACAAATTTAGAATTTTTTTTCATTTTTTTTTTGGTTTTGATTGCCCTGCTGCAGCCACGACTTTGAACTGTTTTTTTATTTAAAAACATTTTACATTTTATAAAGCATTGAGTTACCCCTTAAGGGTTAAATGCCAAATTCTAAAGCCAAACAACACTAATTACCGGTGTCTGGCAAAAAGTTCTGTTAGTTTTGCAACTTTGAATTAAAGAGTCAAATGGATTTTAGTGGTATTATTTAAAAACAAAACCAATTTATTTTAAACCTACAAAACAAGAGTATTACAAACCAGGAGTATTGTTTTAGGTTCTAAACACTCCACATATTTACACATTATATTTATACACACATATTTATTTATTTTTAATACCCCTTACACTGCTTTAATTTTTACACAGCTGTACGTAGGTTACATTTGGGGGCAGTTAAGTTCAAATAGAAACCCTTTATGTTTTTTTAGCAAATTTGACTAAATTGTTCATAGTCAAATGATTTAAATTCGATTGGTTTTTTGGCCTGGCTTATTTATAGACTTTTTTGGAAAAGGGCCCATTTTTTCTTCAGAATGGGTGCAAAGAAACCAAGAATTTTTTTATAACACTTTTAAAAAAATATTTTTATAACGTTTAACTGCTTAATTTTTTGTAGCTTGTGCAGAGTTAACTTTTTACTTTTTTTAAAAATTATTTGCTTATTTTTTAAAAATGACACCTTAATTAACTTAGATTTTACCATTTTAATTATTGTTTTAGGGATTTGAATTTCCTATGCCTGTACTTACTTTTTTTTATATTTTTGCTATTATGCCCTTAGGGCTTTTAAACTGTTTTTAAATTTTTTTATTTCTTGGCTGTTTGCTTGTTTGGGCCCTTTCTATGGACACAGGCTTTGTTCCACTACCAATTTAGCAAGGAGGGTGGGCTCCTTAACTAGCCCCCTCCCCTCCTGGTCCCTTTCCTTCAACATTTTTTTCAAAATTGTGAAATTACCACAATATTACTTACAAAAAATACTACACTGCCAAACTCCTATATTTTTCAGAGTTTGGTTTAACAGAGCAAGATTGGTTTAAAAGGAGTAATCTCTTGAACGAAGTATCATCTTTGGATTGCTTCCTTTTAAAAAATTTTACACAGGTGCTACCACTATTTGCCCACACTCCTATATTCTTTAGAGTTTTAGGGTTTTACATGGAAAATACCGCCTGAACATATTTTTTTATGATTTTCTTTTTACTTTTATAACTTTTCCGTGCCCACACTCGTGCTGGGACTTACAAAACACAAAAGTCTATACCCACTAAAAAGAACTCTGCCTGACAGAGCAGGAGGGGGAAACACTAAGCCCCCTACCTTTTGGGCTCGATTCTGAGGGTATATTCACCTATGCAATTTCCCCCCCCCAGACGGGTAGGAGCGAGGACTCTAACACTCCCCCTTATGGCCCGGCACTTTTATGACAGGGGGTGTATATACCTAGACAATTTGTATATATCTTATTTGTATAGTTTTCCCCGACAGACGGGTAGGAGCGAGGACTTTAATTCTCCCCCTATTGCCTGGCACTTTTACAACCGGGGGTTCATACACCAAATATAAAAACCCCTCCCAGGGATCAGAGTGAGAAACCCTAAGTTTTTCTTTTGTGCTCAGTCTTGTTATGGCTGAGGGTGTATGAACCTAGGATTTTTCGGTTTGGAGCAAGGTTCTCTAAGTCCTCCTCCTACTGCCCAACTATACTACGATTGGGGGTATACCCACCTTCAATTATTTCCCCCCAGCAGTCCGGGGTGGAGAGAGGGATGCTAAACCTTTCTTCTGTTTCTTAGCCCTGCTACGACCGAGGGTGTGTATACCTTTTAATTATAAAAATTCTTAATTCATAAAATACCAACAGTGAATACAATACTAACCACACCTGGTTCCCTCTTTACTGCCCGGCATCTCTATGACCGGGGGTGTGCACACCTGAATGATCGATCACCTGTAAGTGTATGGTATACCTTTTTAGCAGTATTGTCAATAATTGCAGCGCATATTCTACCCCCTTTCACAATTCTCCACCAAAAAAGTTATGCTTAAACAAAGCACACGAGATTTTTTATAGGGGAGAAGGCAACACGCCGCATTTATTGAGAATACAGCAGTTAGCATATGCTTTTTTTTAGCACACACTATGCACACAGTTCCGCCAGTCGATGTTTATCATTACCTTTCCAGAGTCTGGATCAATCTAGTGGCCAGCCAGATCGGTTGCAGAGGGGAACCAGGCTCTGTTGGCTGCGATTTGATGCTCCTGGAGTAGTGGCAAGACAAACCCAAAGTCCCATGGCAAAGCACCCTGTTCTTAGAGTCTTTTTTGTTGTTGTTGAAGTTTATGGATTTTGCTGTGTTAGTTTATGACCGGTTACTTTTTAATTGGTGTTATTTTTTGATGTAAACATTTCAAAACACCTTCGAGAGGGTCATTTTGTCCCGGATTTGTTTTAATAATTGTTTTTAGGGGTGCCAGCCTCCACCTTAGGGTCATTAATTTGCCCTTCCTTAATTATGGATGCGCGTTGGCGGTTCTTTGGCATTAATAAGTTTTGATAAGTGTTTTTGCTTCTTCTTTTTTTGATTATTTGGTTAACAATGGCCTTTACACCTTTTTTTTTTATGCATGCATTTTTTATTTACACAGTCTTTTACAGAGACCTTTGAGAACACAAACAGCAGTATTTTATATTGAGCAAAAAGACATTGTAAATTAAACCTTGCTAAGTTTTATAACCAAAACAATTGACATTGAGGCCCAGGCCTTCAACGTTCCTCTAATCTACTTAACATAGACACAATACAGGATTACATAACATAAGAACATAAGAACGGCCGTACTGGGTCAGCCCAAAGGTCCATCTAGCCCAGTATCCTGTCTACCGACAGTGGCCAATGCCAGGTGCCCCAGAGGGAGTGAACCTAACAGGTAATGATCAAGTGATCTCTCTCCTGCCATCCATCTCCACCCTCTGACAAACAGAGGCTAGGGACACCATTCCTTACCCATCCTGGCTAATAGCCATTAATGGACTTAACCTCCATGAATTTATCCAGTTCTCTTTTAAACGCTGTTATAGTCCTAGCCTTCACAACCTCCTCAGGTAAGGAGTTCCACAAGTTGACTGTGCGCTGTGTGAAGAAGAACTTCCTTTTATTTGTTTTAAACCTGCTGCCTATTAATTTCATTTGGTGACCCCTAGTTCTTGTATTATGGGAATAAGTAAATAACTTTTCCTAATCTACTTTCTCCACATCACTCATGGTTTTATATACCTCTATCATATCCCCCCTTAGTCTCCTCTTTTCCAAGCTGAAAAGTCCTAGCCTCTTTAATCTCTCCTCATATGGGACCCGTTCCAAACCCCTAATCATTTTAGTTGCCCTTCTCTGAACCTTTTCTAATGCCAGTATATCTTTTTTGAGATGAGGAGACCACATCTGTACGCAGTATTCAAGATGTGGGCATACCATTGATTTATATAAGGGCAATAATATATTCTCAGTCCTATTCTCTATCCCCTTTTTAATGATTCCTAACATCCTGTTTGCTTTTTTGACCGCCCCTGCACACTGCGTGGACATCTTCAGAGAACTATCCACAATGACTCCAAGATCTTTTTCCTGATTTGTTGTAGCTAAATTAGCCCCCATCATATTGTATGTATAGTTGGGGTTATTTTTTCCAATGTGCATTACTTTACATTTATCCACATTACATTTCATTTGCCATTTTGTTGCCCAGTCACTTAGTTTTGTGAGATCTTTTTGAAGTTCTTCACAGTCTGCTTTGGTCTTAACTATCTTGAGCAGTTTAGTATCATCTGCAAACTTTGCCACCTCACTTTTTACCCCTTTCTCCAGATAATTTATGAATAAGTTGAATAGGATTAGTCCTAGGACTGACCCTTGGGGAACACCACTAGTTACCCCTCTCCATTCTGAGAATTTACCATTAATTCCTACCCTTTGTTCCCTGTCTTTTAACCAGTTCTCAACCCATGAAAGGACCTTCCCTTTTATCCCATGACAACTTAATTTACGTCAGAGCCTTTGGTGAGGGACCTTGTCAAAGGTTTTCTGGAAATCTAAGTACACTATGTCCACTGGATCCCCCTTGTCCACATGTTTGTTGACCCCTTCAAAGAACTCTAATAGATTAGTAAGACACGATTTCCCTTTACAGAAACCATGTTGACTTTTGCCCAACAATTTATGTTCTTCTATGTGTCTGACAATTTTATTCTTTACTATTGTTTCGACTAATTTGCCTGGTACCGACGTTAGACTTACCGGTCTGTAATTGCCGGGATCACCTCTAGAGCCCATTTTAAATATTGGCGTTACATTAGCTATCTTCCAGCCATTGGGTACAGAAGCCGATTTAAAGGACAGATTACAAACCCTAGTTAATAGTTCCGCAATTTCACATTTGAGTACTTTCAGAACTCTTGGGTGAATGCCATCTGGTCCCGGTGACTTGTTAATGTTAAGTTTATCAATTAATTCCAAAACCTCCTCTTGTGACACTTCAATCTGTGACAGTTCCTTAGATTTGTCACCTACAAAAGCCGGCTCAGGTTTGGGAATCTCCCTAACATCCTCAGCTGTGAAGACTGAAGCAAAGAATTTGTTTAGTTTCTCCTCAATGACTTTATGGTCTTTAAGCGCTCCTTTTGTATCTCGATCATCGAGGGGCCCCACTGGTTGTTTAGCAGACTTCCTGCTTCTGATGTACTTTAAAACATTTTGTTATTACCTTTTGAGTTTTTGGCTAGCCGTTCTTCAAACTCCTCTCTGGCTTTTCTTATTACATTTTTACACTTAATTTGGCAGTGTTTATGCTCCTTTCTATTTACCTCGCTAGGATTTGACTTCCACTTTTTAAAGGAAGTCTTTTTATTTCTTACTGCTTCTTTTACATGGTTGTTAAGCCACGATGGCTCTTTTTTAGTTCTTTTACCGTGTTTCTTAATATGGGATATACATTTAAGTTGGGCCTCTATTATGGTGTCTTTAAAAAGCGCCCATGCAGCTTGCAGGGATTTCACTTTAGTCACTGTACCTTTTAAATTCTGTTTAACTAACCCCCTCATTTTTGCATAGTTCACCTTTTTGAAATTAAATGCCACAGTGTTGGGCTGTTGAGATGTTCTTCCCACTACAGGGATGTTAAATGTTATTATATTATGGTCACTATTTCCAAGCGGTCCTGTTATTATTACCTCTTGGACCAGCTCCTGCGCTCCACTCAGACTAAATCTAGAGTTGCCTCTCCCCTTGTGGGTTCCCGTACCAGCTGCTCCAAGAAGCAGTCATTTAAAATATCGAAAAATTTTGTCTCTGCATTTCGTCCTGAGGTGACATGTTCCCAGTCAATATGGGGATAATTGAAATCCCCCACTATTACTGAGTTCTTAATTTTGATAACCTCTCTAATTTCCCTTAGCATTTCATCATCACTATCACTGTCCTGGTCAGGTGGTCGATAATAGATCCCTAATGTTTCTGTCTCTTACTAACTAAACCTTAAAACAAAGAACTAAAAAGGCCCAATTTGTAATGCATATGGGAAACAGAATTCCATAGTCCCAGTGGGTCATTCCTTTTTGCTGTTTAAAAAGGGTGGCTGACAGGATGAAATCAAATCATACATTAATTCTTATAGTACAATTATAAAATTCTGCTCCTACAATGTTTCATACTGACCTCAAATGAACAACGATATTGAGGAAGCTGTCAAGACTTGACACATATCTAAGAATACAGACTAAGTCAAGCAAAAGAGCCCATGTTGGTGACACAGGAAAAATTGCCCCCCTCCACCCCCCGGAGCAATGTTTACATTGTTTGGAAAAAACTGTGTACTCTCACTTCCCTGAGATAGCCTTACTAGAAGATACTATCGCTAAACAGCTGACTGTGCATATCAAATCTATTTTTGCTAGGCACGGTATACCTGCCATAGTAATGTCTGACAATGGGCCACAGTTTATTAAGCATGAGTTTAAGCAGGTTGCAGTGGGATTTGGATTGATACATGTAACCATCAGCTCCTATTATCCCAAATCATAGAATCATAGATAATTAAGGTTGGAAGAGACCACAGGAGGTCATCTAGTCCAGGGGTCTCAAACACGCGGCCCGCGGAATTATTTGCTGCAGCCCGCCACGCTCCCTGTGGCCCCCCCCCCGAGTTATTTCCTGTGGCCATCAAGCTTCCTTCCCCCGCCGCCCCCGCCCCCAGCGCACAGCATCCCCGCTCAGTGGTTTGAGCATTGGCCTGCTAAACCCAGGATTGTGAGTTCAATCCTTGAGGGCGCCACTTAGGGATCTGGGGCAAAATCAGTACTTGGTCCTGCTAGTGAAGGCAGGGGGCTGGACTCGATGACCTTTCAAGGTCCCTTCCAGTTCTAGGAGATAGAATATCTCCATTAATTTTTTTTTTTTTTCCACAGGAGACCAAGCAATGGTGCAGGGCACGTCAAAGGTTAATTGAACACTTTTTAAGTTCAGTTAGTAGGTTGATTAAAAGTTTTTGGAATTGTGTGTTATTTCAATGTGATTTGTTAAGTGCTATTATTATTATTATTATTATTATTATTAATTATTTATTAAATTAGTCTGGGAAAAGAAGATGTGTTATAGGGAATTGTACCTAGAAGAGTGTTAGCTTCCCAGACAGGCAGTCTGGAAGAGGGGCGCTGCAGAAGCCCATGACCTGTCATGCAGAGGAGCCTGGACCTGGTCACTGAATACAGTGGATCTCCCTCAAGCATGTTGGGATCAGAGTGATTGCTGAACCCCACACTCCTTGCTGAGTCACCCATCCCTCCAGTACAGCATTCCTTAGCACCACACTGCGGCATTAGGGGTCAGCACTGACTCAGAGGAGAGAGCCCCTCCCGCTGAGTCACCCACCCCACTGTCTGCAGCACAGCGTCCCCTGGCACCACACTGGGGCACTGAGGTCAGTACTGATTAAAGCAGTGAAACTGGGCAACAGAGAAAGGGAGAGAGACAGATCTAGGGTAGAAATGCTGAAAGGGAAAGGAGCTTCAAAACTTCCCAGCTCCGACTGTCTCTGGAAATCATTGGGAGGTCAGCCAGTACGGGGTTATGGAACTGTCGTTCTCACCCTGGGTTGGTGCCTCTGGCTGTGTCACCTGTTGGAAAAAGATGAGCTAGTCACCTGTCATCTGGTGGAGCCAGAAACTCAGAACAAGACAGGAACCCACCTACTTCTCATCTTTAACCCTTTTGATCACAAGAGCGCATCACACCAAATCTATTTATCTATCATCCTCAAGCTCAGGCTTGGAAAGAATGGAGCTTCCAGGTCCCTGTTAATACCCAGAATTCCTGGGGAGAAATGCCTCACTGAGCTTAAATTTGATGATCAGTTTAACTATGTGTGAGTTTAATCTCAGCTATTTATACGCGTTGACATGATTTTGATCTCAGACCAGTTTTGTATCTATGGAACTTCATTGACTTCAGTGGTGTTACTTCTAATTTACACCAGCATATTGGAGAGCAGAATCTGGTTTTCAACCCCTGTTTATAGTCGAAGACACAAATGGCAGCCAGGGATTGGTCTGTCTCTTCCTTGGCCGCAGTAATAAGGAGACGGACAGAAGTAAATTTGAGAATCAAAACTTTTGTTTTCTCCATTGATTTTTTGTTTGTTTGTTTTCACCGAGTTTGGCCATTCACAACTTTTTAAAAATTGTTGGTATCAATTTAGTGCTGACGAGAAGCTCTGGACTCATGGCCCATTAATGACTGACAGGTTCACGTTGGGCAGACCCCCCCAAATTACTCCACCAATAGGCCTTAACGCTGACCTGGGGGGCCAACCTCTATGGTTGAGACAGGAGTTGTCTCACATTCCCCAATTCACTTCACCGAGGAAAATTCTATTTATTTATTTAGAATTAAAATTAGAAAACTGCCTGTCCAAGGTCCTAGGCATCCTAACATAATGAATTATACCATACATATAATTAAAATACATTTCAGCAGCAGCGAAATCATCTGTTCCACCAGAAGTCAGTCAAACTGCTGCCTACCCCTTCATCCTCTCAAATTAACGAATTAAATAAAACACATTTAGATTTCTTGATGGATCAAAAATAAAACAAATCATTGTTCTGTTTTTATACAACTCTCTGAGAAGATCTTGGGAAGCTGAATGTATCCGGAATATTTCTAAACAATGTTTAACAAAAAGAAACTCCCTCCCCCTCCTGAAAGCCATTACCTTCCATTTTTAAATTTAATATCATAAGTTAAAAGCCATATGGGAAATCTCAAAATATATTAACTGATAGATAACAAAAAAACCCACAGACACACCTATACCCACACAAAGATACATGCATATATACACAGTTACACACACACATAATAATACGCATATAATAATATGTGCATAGAAATATACACAAATTAATATTGTCTGTTTACCGTTCTCTGTGCCAGCAGCCATGGTTTCTTCTTGTTATACTTCCAGCTTCTGGGGCGGTCTTCTTTTATTGAGATGCTTTCCCTCTTTCAGTTTCTATTCCTGAGCATTGAAACTTTTGGACCATGCTTACGCATGCTCAGTAGCACCTTAGTTCAGAGGTTCCCAAACTCTGGGGCACAGCTCCCTGGGAGGGCATGATAAGGTTATCAGGGGCACAAAGCCCTGATGGGACCATGCTGAAAGGCTGGAGTCAGCAGGTGGCCCTGTTCAGCAGGAGGCCAGTACTCAAGAGTGCATCTTTTCACTCCCCTGCAGACCCTGGCCCTTCAGTGATGCCCTGTTCAGATGGGGAGCGAGACGGGTAAGGAGCTGGGTCCAAGCAGCCAAGACTGCCTGACTGCTGCAGGGAGTGGAAGGTTTCCTCAACTGCCCCATGGTTAGTACCCTCCACCCCCGGGGTACTGGGCATGCCACCCCATGGCCCCTGTGTGTACATAACCCTGTCAAAAAGAGGGGTGTGTGCATGGGACATGAAGCTCTGAAGTGGGGCTCAGCAAAAAAAAGTTTGGGAACCTCTGGATTACAAGTAAAAAAGCCATCCCCCGACGGACATAAGTGACACCGGACAGCGCTGTGTGGGCGGGTGAGCGGGACAAATTCTATGAACGGTAAAGGGGGGGCGTGACTGGAAAGGTTTGTGCACCATTGAATTAGTCCCATTGACTTAGGTGGGGCTAGAGTATCTCGGGGCAAGTCTACACGTAAAGCGCCGCTATCGTGCTTTAATGAAGACGCTCCAAGACTACGTCTACACTAGAGAGCTTTCAGCAGTACAGCTGTACCATTGCAACTGCGCCACTGTAAGTTCTGTCGTGGAGCCGCTCTATGCGGGCAGGAGAGAGCTCTCCCGTCGACATAATAAAACCAACTCCAGGAGCGGCGGTAGCTACGTCGGCAGGAGAAGCTCTCCCACATAGCGCTGTCCACACCGGTACTTCTCTCGGTGAAACTTATGTTGCTAACGGGGGTGGTTTTTTCACATCCCATAGCGACCTAGGTTTTGCCGACATACGTGGTAGTGTAGACGTGGCCTAAGCAAACAAGACAGAGCTCTCCCGTCAGTGTAGTTAATCCACCTCCCCAAGAGGCGGTAGCTATGACGACGGGAGAAGCACTCCAGCTGACATAGCACTGTCTATACCTGGGGCGGAGGGGTTAGGTCAGTATAACTACGTTACTAAGGGGTATGGATTTTTCACACCTCTGTGCGAGGTGTTTATACCCATAAAGGCCTGTAGTGCAGACCTTACTTTGAGCAATTAGTCCCATTGACCAAGGGCTGATCTACACTGGGGACTTACATCGGCAAAGCTACATCTCTCAGGGGGTGAAAAATCCACAGCCCCTGAATTCTTCCATCAACCTAGCTACCACCTCTCAGGGAGCTGGATTAACTACGCTGATGGGAGAACCCCTCCTGTCAGTGTAGGGAGTGCCTACACTGACGTGCTGCAGCGGTGCAGCTGTGCTGCTATATGGTTTAAGTGTAGATATACCCTTAGGTGGGACTACTCACAGAGTACAGTACTACTCATTGTAAAGAAGGTGGCAGAATTAGGCCGTCAGAGTAGAGTAACCTGTTTCTGGTCCTCAGAGATTACAGTCGCTACTCTGAAGTGAGTGACTAAACCCTTGAGTCTAGGCTCTGGCAGGGTTAGAAATACAGCTCTTGCTACCTTGTTAACATTGTCCCCTGCTTGCAGAGGGCCGCCCAGCACCAGAAATGATCATGGAAACCTTCTCCACCCACCAGAACAATCAGCATATTTCTTAATTGGGGGGTGGGGGAATCACGTTCTTAACTCAGGCCTGGCCTACACTATGAAATTAGGTTGGTATAACTATGTCGCTGAGGGGTGTGAAAAATCCACACTCCCTGAGCAACGCTGGTAAACTGACCTAACCCCTGCTGAAGACAACACTACGTTGATAGGAGAATTCTCCAGTCGACCTAGCTATCACCTCTCTGGGAGGCGGATTATTTATGCCGACAGGAAAACTCCTCCTGTCGGCGCAGGTAGCATCTTCACTGAAGCGCTATAGCGGTGCTAGTGTCGCAGTTTATGTGTAGACAAGCCCTCAAGCGAGCTAAAGAGGGAAAGCATCCCAGTAAAAGAACCCCAGAAATTGGGGCTAACTCAGGTTAGCTAACTTGGGTCAAAATAGCATTCAAGACCCGGCAACTCTGGCTTTAACTCGTGTTAGGAGCTCTAGTTCAACCCCAAGCTCCCCGTAGGCTTTAACGTGAGCTGCTAAACTGAGCTAAAACCCAGGATGCTGTGTCTTCACTGGCTATTTTAACCTATGTTAGCTAACCCAGGTAGGGGGACACACCCAGCCACAGAGAGGGACCTCTCCAGAGGAACCATACAGAGCACTCATTCAGACAGCGCCACGCACAGGGCCCTGCACTGACAGTCTTGGCAAATGAGCAGAGACTAAGGAACCTATAACCTGGGGGTTAATCCTCCAATGGTTTCCAGAGAGGTTTCATCTTGCGGAGAAGAGTGGGGAGGAGAGACAGAGAATTGAAACCTGTGGTTTATTTCTCAGCCACAAATTTGTCATCTGGAAAAAACCTTTTCCTCTGTGGATCTCAGAGAGTGATGACGGGTGTTGTCATTTCCGAATAAAGTCATATTGAAAAGGGAGTGCTTGGAAGACGCCCAGTTCCTTGTTCTAGGTGGCACAAGCACCCTGTCCCTGTTCACAGGTCCCTGATCTCCTCTCCCTCCACTGACAGGACAGATTTGGATACCCTGTAACGCACTGCTGGGGTTCTCTGCCTCAGCAAGAGGGAGTGTTGCTCGCAAATAGACTGTGTCAGCTCCCTGCCACAACACTCTGTCCGCCTCCTCCAGGCTCTCCCAGCCCAAACCTTGCCTAGTTGTAACAATCAGTGAACTTCAGCCCCCGAGCTCCTCAGAGATGTTTCCTTATTTGTATTTCCACACCCTACTAGTGTTGGGGTGCCCTTCTTCTATGGGTTACTAGTCTATTTACCTCAAGCTTATTAGCATATATGTCAATTAGTTACCATGACACTCTTGTGGGGAGACATCAGCTGACATTCCTAACTTAAAATATCCCAGGCTGACATAAACTAGCATCTTGTGCTTCACTGCCAGCAGTTTAGTCATTACAGCGTTCTGTCTTGTGATATGTTATGATCTAGGGTTACTCCTGGTTAGCTGCTTATGCCAAGGCTTTTGGGGCCTTATGCCTTGTTTAGCTAAGCTATTGTCTTACAGGCCATGTAGGCTCATTACATTACTTGTCTTAACTTGTCTTATACCCATGCCATACCTAGCAAATACCTACAGGCCCCTCCCACACCTGAAAGCACATTGCTTTTTCCTGCTGAGCTGGGGCTCTCCTCTCCCCCCACAACTCCCTTTTTGTCTGCACCATTCTCTCCTGAGATCACAGAACAGTATTCTTTTTTGGTGTGAGTTACTCCACTCACCGCTTTAAACAAAGACAAAATGTCATTTCCCACAAGCATTGCTGCTGGAATACAGTGCAGCACCCCAACTTTTAAGGTACCCACTAAACCTTCCCATTCCAAATGTACCTTAACCAAAGGTATAGGAATTTTATAATCTTTCCAAAGTCAGGAGTTTTACCTCCTAACCAGGTAACATCTTTGACCATGCTTTCCCAGACCAGAGAGCTCTGGGCACCAGTATCTCTACACCTTAGACATTCTTTGCCATTCACTTTGGCAACTTTAATAAATTCGGTGTCTTTCTCCAATGGGTCAGACCTCACAGAATTAATCAGGGTCCCGGAGGTACTTTGTGCTAATGACAGGTGCATTGTACTGTGGGGGGTGAGCTTAACTTCCCTTATTGTAGGGCAATTATTCCTCAGGTGTTCAGTGGACTCACACATGAAACACCTTCTTGGACCATTCTCCTGTACAGGGGGGTCTGTGAGCATCAGGGCCACCCGGGGGGGGGGGCAAGTGGGGCAATTTGCCCCAGGCCCTGCAGGGGCCCCCACGAGAATATAGTATTCTATAGTATTGCAACTTTTTTGTATAGAAGGGGCCCCCGAAATTGCTTTGCCCCAGGTCCCCTGAATCCTCTGGGCGGCCCTGGTGAGCATAATTTCTAGGAGGGGATCCATTCTGGGGACGTAAGTGCCTGGGCTCCCAACTACCCTTTCTCTTCCCAGGGACAAAACTGCCTCCTTAACGCTGGGCTTCTTCCCGCCCCTCCATGGCTTGCGCCCACTGTATGCACTGGAATCAGTCACATCTGCTGCTTTTTGGAGAGGGCCTAAGGATTCATCCCAAATAGCTTGTTCAACTTCTTCAGGAGATATGCTTAGGAACTGCTCCAGTGCAAAAAGATCAAACCACTGTTCATAACTCTCTGTCCCCTCCCCCTGGACCCATTTTTTCATCAAATCACACAATGTATACACATATTCTCCATGACTCATTTTGTCATTCAGTTTGAAGGTTCTAAATTTTGTTCTATGGACTTCCAGGGCAATCTGGAACCTTGGCAATACAGCCTTTGTAAATTCACCATACGTCAACGCTTGTTCAATTTCCATTTCATTAAATAAATGTAAAGTTTTCCCTGAGAGCTTAGACACCAAAGTTGAGAATTTCTTGTCCTCTGGATCTTTATGCACCTCACATAACCTTTCAAAAGGAGTGTGTATTCTTCAGTACAGTCTGCTTCTTTGTATGCAGGGCACAGCTTGTGAATCCAGCTGGGAGTCCCTTGGGCAAAGAGAGCACCAGTGGGGTCTATCCATGCCTTTGCTATAGCCTCTCCTTCTCTTTTTCAAGAGCTTCTTTGTCTTTCAGCTCCATGGCTCATTGGTGGGCAGTTGCTTCTGCTTCTTGGGCCCACTTGTGTGCTTCTTCTTGCTCTTTGGCTCTTCTGTCCATTCCCTATTTTTGATATTCACGATCTCTCTCTCTCGTTGTTCTGCTCCCGTTTGTCCTGCTTTCTCGGCCTCTTTTTAGGGCTTTTCACTCCTTATCCAATTTAGCCAGTTCTAATTTAGTGATTGTCATTCATTTTAAATGTCTTTTGTTCTATTTCCCTTGCCCAAAATAAACAAACAAAATAATAAAACTGTAACCTTTCTTTGCCTGTTCCCAGCCTTAGCACTTGAGAATCATTTAAATCTATTTTACCAGTGCTTAAAGTGTGAACCTCAGTCAAAACAACAAGCTGTTTGTAAATCCCATGAGACTACGCCACTGTAACACACTGCTGGGGATACCCAGAGCTCTGAACCACTGTGTTACCCCTCTGTCTCAGCAAGCGTGAGCTTTGCTGGAGCTTAGACTGTGTGGCAGCTCCCTGCCACACCAGGCTGTCTGCCTCACCAGCACACTCCTCAAGGCTCTCCCGGCCCAAACCTTGCCAAGCAGGTAACTATCAGTGAGCTCCAGCCCTGAGCTACTTGGAGATGTTTCTCTGCAATGCACAACCTCTACCCCTGTACATTCACAAAAGAATATTAAGTTCACAGCTCTGTTAAAGAGTCAGTACATCACAGCTTATTAATTTAAGTGGGGTAACTTAACTGGGATAACTGGAGCTAGCGAACAGGAGCAGCTAACAGGGGAGTTTTGCGAGGGAGTTTGAAGGGGGAGTGCAAGGGGGGGCTAGATATACTTAACATTCTTTAAACTTCAGGCCAAAACCACCCCCCGATAAAAACAAAACATCAACAAAGGAATGAGCTGCAGGAGTAAAAAGAAAATGCCTGCAGAAATCCAGCAACAGAGTGGGGGTATCCAGTTTATTGCACCCAATGCAGCATGTATGATTACCTGCCCTATGGGCGGGTGACGTATGTGTGCATTTAGTGCAAGTAGCTCCTGTCCCTCAGAGACAGTGTACAGGCTTTGGAGACCAGAGTGGCTGAACTGGAGGAGCTAAGGGAGACAGAGAGGTACGTAGATGAGACTTTCTGGGACACAGTAGAATGGTTCCACCCGCGGTCTGACAGCCTCTGTGCTGTTGAGGAGGATGAAAGTCTCAGGGAAGGAGAACATCCAGCTGGAGCAGAGGGAAACGATCCCATAGTTGGTACCCTCCTTCCAGATGATGTTGTGGTATCCTCTTGCAATGAGGATACCTCTCCGGGGTAGGGAACTCCAGTTATTAGAAAGAGGCAGGTAGGCAGGTAATAGTTATGGGGGATTTGACCATTAGAAACATAGATAGCTGGGTTTGCGATGACCGGGAGAACTTCATGGTGACTTGCCTGCCTGATGCGAAGGTTGCGGATCTCTTGAGACACCTAGATAGACTTATATGTAGTGCTGGGGAGGAGCCGGTGGTCGTGGTACATGTAGGTACCAATGAGATAGGGAAGGATAAGAGAGAGGTATCGAAGGCCAAATTTAGGCTGCTAGGTAAGAGATTGAAGTCCAGGACATCCATAGTAGCATTCTCTGAAATGCTTCCAGTTCCACATGCAGGGCCAGGTAGACAAGCAGAACTGCAGGGTCTCAATGCATAGATGAGACAATGGTGTAGGGAGGAGGGGTTTAGATTTATTAGGAACTGGGGAAGCTTTTGGGAAAGCAGGAGCCTATACAGGAAGGATGGGCTCCACCTAAACCAAAATGGAACCAGATTGCTGGCACTTAAAATTAAAAAGCTCGTAGAGCAGTTTTAAAATTAAGGGCTGAGGGAAAGCCGACAGGTGCGGAGGAGCACCTGGTTCTGACAGAGACATCCCTTAGGGGAGGATCTATTAATGGAGATTCTCTATGTCCTAGTAAGGAGGAGAGGATGGAAGGTGATAAAATACAGGTAGGATCTGATGAGAAACAGTCAAATGACATCATGTAATGGCAGACAGCTAAAAAGTGACAATTTTTTAAAGTGCTTATAGACAAATGCTAGAAGTCTAAATAATAAGATGAGTGAACTAAAGTGCCTCGTATTAAATGAGTATATTGATATAATAGGCATCACGGAAACTTGGTGGAATGAGGATAATCAATGGGACACAGTAATACCAGGGTACAAAATATATCGAAAGGACAGAACATGTCGTGCTGGTGGGGTGAGGGGCGAGTGGCATTATATGTGAAAGAAAGCATAGAATCAAATAAAGTAAAAATCTTAAATGAACCAAACTGTACCATAGAATCTCTATGGATAGAAATTCCATGCTCAAATAATAAGAATATAGCAGTAGGGATATATTACCGACTACCTGACCAGGATGGTGATAGTGACTGTGAAATGCTCAGAGAGATTAGAGAGGCTATACAAATAAAAAAAACTCAATAATAATGGGGGATTTCAAGTATCTCCATATTGACTGGGTACATGTCACCTCAGGACGGGATGCAGAGATAAAGTTTCTTGACACCTTAAATGACTGCTTCTTGGAGCAGCTAGTCCTGGAACCCACCAGAGGAGAGGCAATTCTTGGTTTAGTCCTAAGTGGAGCACAGGATCTAGTCCAAGAGGTGAATATAGCTGGACCCCTTGGTAATACTGACCATAATATAACTAAATTTAACATCCCTGTGGCAGGGAAAACACCACAGCAGCCCAACACAGTAGCATTTAATTACAGAAAGGGGGACTACACAAAAATGAAGAAATTAATTAAACAGAAATTAAAGGGTACAGTGCCAAAAGTGAAAACCTTGCAAGCTGCATGGAAACTTTTTAAAGACACCATAACAGAGGCTCAACTTAAATGTAAAAAATTAAAAATAGTGAGAGAACCAAAAAAGTGCCACCGTGGCTAAACAGCAAAGTAAAAGAGCAATCAGAGGCAAAAAGGCATCCTTTAAAAAGTGGAAGTTAAATCCTAGTGAGGAAAATAGAAAGGAGCATAAACACTGGCAAATGAAGTGTAAAAATGCAATTAGGAAGGCCAAAAAAGAATTTGAAGAACAGCTAGCCAAAGACTCAAAAAGTAATAGCAAAAAATTGTTTAACTACATCAGAAGCAGGAAGCTTGCTAAACAACCAGTGGGGCCACTGGACGATCGAGGATGCTAGAGGAGAACTCAAGGACGATAAGCCCATTGCAGAGAAGCTAAATGAATTCTTTGCATCGGTCTTCACGGCTGAGGATGTGAGGGAGATTCCCAAACCTGAGCCATTCTTTTTAGGTGACAAATCTGAGGAACTGTCCCACATTGAGGTGTGATTAGAGGAGGTTTTGGAATAAATTGATAAATTAAACAGCAATAAGTCACCAGGACCAGATGGTATTCCCCCAAGAGTTCTGAAGGAACTCAAATATGAAATTGCAGAACTACCAACTGTGGTTTGTAACCTATCATTTAAATCAGTTTCTGTACCAAATGACTGGAGGATAGCTAATGTGATGCTAATTTTTAAAAAGGGATCCAATGGAGATCCCGGCAATTACAGGCTGGTAAGCCTGACTTCAGTACCGGGAAAACTGGTTGAAACTATAGCAAAGAACAGAATTATCAGACACATAGAGGAACATAATTTCTTGGGGAAGAGTCAACATGGCTTTTGTAAAGGGAAATCATGCCTCACCAATCCTCTAGAATTCTTTGAGGGGGTGGACAAGGGGGATCCAGTGCACAGGACTGGCTCCAGGGTTTTTGCCGCCCCAAGCAGCAGAAAAAAAAAAAAAGCGATTGCAATTGCGATCGGCGGCACTCCAGCAGCAGCTCCACCATGCTGCTTTCTTCTTCAGCGGGAATTCGGCGGCAGGTGCTTCCCTCTGAGAGGGATCCACCGCCGAATTGCCACCGAACAGCCCGACATGCCGCCCCTTCCCCTTGGCCGCCCCAAACACCTGCTTGCTGGGCTGGTGCCTGGAGCCGGCCCTGCCAGTGGATATAGTGTACTTAGATTTTCAGAAAGCCTTTGACAAGATCCCTCACCAAAGGCTCTTAAGCTATCATGGGATAAGAGGGAAGGTCCTCTCATGGATCGGTAACTGATGGGAAACAAAGGGTAGGAATAAAAGGTCAGTTTTCAGAATGGAGAGAGGTAAATAGTGGTGTCCCCCAGGGAACTTTACTGGGCCCAGTCCTATTCAACATATTCATAAAAGAACTGGAAAAAGGGTAAACAGTGAGGCAGCAAAATTTGCAGATGATACAAAACTACTCAAGACAGTTAAGTCCAAAGCAGACTGCGAAGAGCTACAAAGGGATCTCACAAAACTGGATGACTGGGCAACAAAATGGCAGATGAAATTCAGTGTTGATAAATGCAAAATAATGCACATTGGAAAACATAATTCCAACTATACATATAAAATGATGGGGTCTAAATTAGCTGTTACCACTCAAGAACGAGATCTTGGAGTCATTGTGGATAGTTCTGTGAAAACATCCACTCAATGTGCAGCGGCAGTCAAGAAAGCAAACAGAATGTTGGGAATCCTTAAGAAAGGGATAGATTTAATAAGACAGAAAATATAATATTGCCTCTATATAAATCCATGGTACGCCCACATCTTGAATACTGTGTGCAGTTGTGGTCACCACATCTCAAAAAAGATCTATTGGAGTTGGAAAAGGTTCAGAAAAGGGCAACAAAAATGATTAGGGGTATGGAACGGCTTCCATATGAGGAGAGATTAATAAGATTGGGACTTTTTATCTTTGAAAAGAGACAACTAAGGGGGGATATGATAGAGGTCTATAAAATCATGACTGGTGTGGAGAAAGTAAATAAGGAAGAGTTGTTTACTACTTCTCATAATACAAGAACTACGGGTCACCAAATAAAATTAATAGGCATCCGGTTTAAAACAAACAAAAGGAAACATTTCTTCACACAATGCACAGTCAGTCTGTCGAACTCTTTGCAAGAGGATGTTGTGAAGGCCAAGACTATAACAGGGTTCAAAAAAGAACTAGATAAATTCATGGAGAATAGGTCCATCAGTGGCTATTAGCCTGGATGGGCAGGGATGGAGTCCCTAACCTCTGTTTGCCAGAAGCTGGGAATGGGTGACAGGGGATGGATAACTTGATGATTGCCTGTTCTGTTCATTCCCTCTGGGGCACCTGGCACTGGCCACTGTCAGAGGACAGGATACTGGGCTAGATGGACCTTTGGTCTGACCCAGTATGGCCGTTCTTATGTTGTTATGTTCTTCCCTTGAAACGCAGCACTGAGCTGGTTTATACTAGTAAAAGTAAAACAAGTTTATTAACAAATAAGCAGCGATTTAGGGATACCCAGTAAAAGCAATAAAGGTAGAGGTAGTTGCAAGCAAATAAAAGTGAAAACATGTATCTAAAAGTCTAAAACAATCTAACCAGATACAGTCCTTGTTCAAACGGTTTATTTTACCCACAGTCTTCTTTTCAGCTATTTACTTTGCAGCCTGGCCAGGACCCATCACAGAGATCAAAGAGCTTGGTTTCTTTGTCTACAGAAGGTGAAGGATAAAGACAAGTCTTTTGCTGGTCCTTATATTCCCAAAGGGATGTCTTTGTCTTACAAGTCAGGAAGACCTCCTGTGGATTCAGTCTCGCGTGTCTCTCTGGGGTATTGGAACTATGTTAATACTCTGTCTTTCCAGTTCAGCATCAGGATAACCCTAGATGGTTTAGCTCAATGGCTTTATTTATTGCTAATATGTAAATTGAGGTAAACCCACATTCCTTTGTTTAGGACACACCTGTTTACCACCTTTACCTAGGCTACTCTGTCTGGTCTTACACATGTTTTAGTAACATCATACAGAGGAAATTCATAATGTCGCATATAATGTCAACACATGCATTTTACAATGATATTAATAACCAGCATGTTATTAGCTTTCATATGATACCTCACAAGGCATATTATGTACACATATTATTGCAGTAGCATGTAGGGCAGTGGTCCCCAAACTTTCCCCCACTCTGTGCCCCACCCCCCTGGAGTCAGGGCCAGGATTGGGGCCGGACAGAAGTAAGGGGGGGCCAAGGCTGGGGGCAGGGCAAAGCCAGGAGTGGAGGGGGGGCTGGCAGTCGGTCCCCCAGCCACATGCAGAGCCATGCTGAGGCTGGGGGCTGCTGCAGCCGGGGGTGGGGCCGGAGCAGAACTGAGAGCAGGGTGGGGCAGGGCTGGAGCTCCCTCTCCACCTCCTGTGGGGGCTGGCCCGGCCCACCCTGCCCCAATGTTCTTCTGCACCCCCCGAGGGGGGCATGCCCCACAGTTTGGGGACCTCTGCACTATGGTAATACAAAGAATAAATAATAATACAAATGCAGCAGCCACACATATATATAGGCACAAGACACTTGGGAGCCAGCATGGAAAACAGCAGGACCTCCGTTAATATTATTTTGACCACTAACTGTGCTCCTGAGCGTGGCAGGGGAGGGCGCCGAGCCCGGCCGCGGGCTGCTCTCCCCGACCGGCCGGAGTGCCGGGGGGAGGGCTAGGGTGACCAGACGTCCCGATTTTATCGGGACTGTCCCGTTATTTCCTTCTTTGTCCTGCGTCCCGACTGATGTTCGGTCGGGACACTGGACAAAAAAGCAATTTTTCCCTCCGCTCTGGCGCTCACGCCCCCCCCCCCCGACTCCGCCCCCTCCTTCCCCCATTGGATCCCTCCATGGAGGGAGGAGGTTAGGAGGAGGGATGTGTGGAGGGGGGATGGAGGGAGGAGGGTCGGGCATTTACCAGGAGCGCGGGAGGGGAAGGGAAAGTTGCTGCGGCTGCCGGGGGCTAGCTGGGCATGGCCCGGGCTGCGTGCAGGCAGTAGCCAGGGCTGGCTCTGGCCCGGGTGGGCGGCATGGACCGGGGGCATGGGCCGCCGGAGACACACGGCGGAGAGGGGCTGCGGGGACGAGACTTGTCCCAGGCAGGGCGGCCGGCGGACAGGGGCGAGGAGCCGGCCGGGGTCCCCTGAACCCATAAACTTCCCCGCCGCTGCCGGGGAACCCCACGCCTCTCCCGCTCGGCTGCGCTCCAGCGGCTCGCCCCGCTGGGAAGGAGCCGCTGGAGTGCAGCCGAGCGGGAGAGGCGCTGGGCTCCCCGCCGGCGGCGGGACGTGCCGCATGTGCCCAGGGAGGGCTGGGGGGCGGGAGGCTCTGCGGGGCCGGGAAAAGCCCCGGCTCCCGCCCGCTGCCCAGCCCGGAGCCCCAGGGAGCCCCTCGGGAGACCGGCCACCGCTTTGGCTCGGCTGTGCCAGCCCCGGCCCCCTGCATGCCTGTGCCGCGCCGCCCCCGGGGTCCCCGGCTCCCATGCACCGCCGCTGCCCTGCGGCCAGCCCCAGGCTCGGGGGCTCCTTCAGCCGCTTCCAGGGGAAAGACAGCTTTGTCCCTGCCCGGTCCCGCTACGGGGCTCTGCCTCCTTGCGCCCATCCAGCATGTGCCCTGCCCGGGGCCCTGCTGGAGCCATACGCCCTCGCCCACCCAGACTTCTTTACTTCCCAGCGCTTCCTCTCAGTCCCCCCCCGATGCCCTCTTTATCCCAGCTCCCTCTGCATCGGGGCCACCTTTTGCCCTGGGGTGGGCAGCGCGCGCGGCTGGGGCGCTGTGTACGTGCTAATGCCCCCCGCCCCTGTGAAACTTTTTTTTTTTTTTTTGCTCCGCCGCCATTTTTTTTGCTCCGCCCCTCCCCCCGCGTCCCGATATTTCATCCCTGTGATCTGGTCACTCTAGAGAGGGCGGCGAGCCCGCCGCGGCTCCGCTGGTGGCCGGAGCCCTGGGAGGAGGGCGGAGAGCCCGGCCGGCACTCCGCTCTCCCCGGCGTCCAGAGCGCAGGGGGGAGGGCGGCGAGCCCAGTCGCGGCCCGCTCTCCCCGGCGGCCAGAGCGTCGGGGGAGGGCAGCGAGCCCGCTGCGGCTTCACTCTCCCCGGCGTCCAGAGCGCAGGGGGGAGGGCGGCGAGCCAAGTCGCGGCCCGCTCTCCCCAGTGGCCAGAGCGTCGGGGGAGGGCGGCGAGCCCGCTGCAGCTCCACTCTCCCCGGCGGCCGGAGCCGGAGCGCCGCACCGCGCCGCCCCCCTCCAGGTGCCGCCCCAAGCACAAGCTTGGTGGGCTGGTGCCTGGAGCCGGCCCTGCCTGGAAGCATGCCTGTCAATCTGTGTGCTGTTGTGGTGTAAAGATAGGAACACTTCAATGCGCATGCTACACTGATGCACAACCAGTCTGTCAACAAGAGCAAAGTCCAGTCATTAGGTCTCTTCTCACTTTCTGGAGACACTGCTGTGATGAGCATGTGTGTTATTTGATGATGGCATTGTCCACTGTTTTTTGGCTGTGTAGGGACCATGGCCCACTAATCCCACTGAGGTCTTAAAGCCCCTGGGGAAATTCTGTGGGATTAGTGGGCCATTCAGGACATCAGTGGAGATATGCTGCATCTGTGAAGAGGGATAACCTCTCTGCAGTACTTCACCGGCTTCCCTTCCATTCTCTAGGTTCAAGCCTCATTGGGGGAGGGAGGGATTGTGGGAGAAGGAATGGAGCAGAAATTCCCATGATTTACATTAGCATTCAGAGTCTAAGCCTCCTGCAGTGTTAGCAACCTCAGCTCTAGTGCAGTCAGGGGCGGCTCTATGCTTTTTGCCGCCCCAAGCACGACAGTCAGGCGGCCTTCGGCGGCGCGCCTGCGGGCGGTCCACGGTCACACAGATTCGGTGGCGTTTCTGTGGGTGATCTGCCAGTGCTGCGGCTTCGGCGTATCCACCGCCGAATTACGGCAGAAACCGCGGGACCGGCGGACTTCCCGCAAGCACGCAGCCGAAGGCCACCTGACTGCCGCCCTCACAGCGACCGGCAGGCTGCCCCCCGCGGCTTGCCGCCCCAGGCACACACTTACTGCGCTGGTGCCTGGATCCGCCCCTGAGTGCAGTGGAGGGCACTCAGCACTCCATTGGGATCAGGCCCTAATTTATGCAGGAAGGACCCTGAGAGGTGGGAAGAAAGCGGTAACAGGGCCTGCTCCTGCTCCCATTGAGGTCTATCAGGCCTTCTGACCTGGGTTTTCTCCTCTCTACATCCTCTCCATGGCTAAAATTAGAAGGGATGACATGGCCTGTAGCATTCAGCATTTAATGACAAAGACACAGGATTACTGGTAATTAACATAGTAGCCAGAAGCTTCTTCCCAGATCAAAACATCACTTATCAGCACAGAAGACACGAGGATTATGAAATGATTTGTCGGGTGGTTTAACAGAGAGATGGATTTGCTGATCTCATCTCTATGGTGCATCAAGTGGGAGTTTTAGGAGGTTTCCACTTTCATTAAACCATTGTGTACCATGGCATATTATGAATGAATGAAAAAACTGGACCCTGTTCAGCCCTGGCATAAATACATACACTCCTTCTGAGATCAATGGGAGTTCCATGCACTCACGTTAGGGCCAAGTTTGGCTCACGGTATGGAAAATAACAGGGGAATTCACTCCACCCTTATATATTATAGCAAGTTTTTTTAGGCTGTTTCTCAGGGTGTGTCTATTCTGCAATTAGACACCCATGACTGGCCCGTGCCAGCTGACTTGGGCTTATGGGGCTCGGGCTAAGGGGATGTTTAATTGCAGCGTAGACTTCCAGGCTCAGGCTGGGGCCTGGTCTCTAGGACCTTGCAAGGGGGAAGGATCCCAGAGCTCAGGCTGGAGCCCAAGCACAGAAGTCTACGCTACAATGAAACAGTCCTGCAGCCCAAGTCAGCTGGCATGGGACAGTGGCAGGTTTTTCTTTACAATGTAGATGTACCCTTAGTGTTTTATTCTTCCTGAGATGATAGGTTACCAGCAAGGGCAAAGCACATGCAGGTGATTCACAAGCCATGGGGTGTAGAAGCCCTTAGGAAGGGTTTCTTTTGGAGGTAGAAGACAGAGCCCTTAGCAGCCTACCTAACTTTGCAGTTACAACAGTGGAGAGGAACTGGGAGTGGGAGGAGGACAAGGTACCTTCAGAGGGGTGGGAGAGGCTGGTCCAGGAGAGACTATAATGGCCCCAGGTTGAGGGAAGGTAGATCTGGGCATGATATAGGAGCGTTAATTCATACTTGATCAGGATTTGTAGTCCCTAAATGTTGTTCCATGGGGCTGAGGGTCCCTGGGCAGCACAGTGCCAATATTTAACCTGTCCTCTAGAAATGAATTAAACTCTCCCTGTGTAGCCCACTAGGTGTCAGTGTATGGAAAGAATGGCTCCACAGAGACAGATCATGTTCTCAGTAACACCTGGGACGCTCCGGAGTAACTCCCTTGACTTCATAGGCGTTACTGCAGCTTATAACTGCTATAACTGAGATCAGATCTGACCCATTACTTTTCTCTTGGATTTTCTACTCCAACCTTAACTCAGCGTGAATGAAATTCATCCCTGAGCAAAAGCCTAAACACCATGTAAGTCTCACTTAAGATCTGTTTTGAGTGCTTAAGTGGGACTGCAGTGGTGCATAGATCTCATGACAGCCCTCTTGACCAGGGTGAATTACCCCCTGTAACAACAGGCTTGTTGGCCCAAATTCAGTCCGTGGAGTTCCATCTGCTGGGCTCGCAGTTCTAAGTGGTACTGAGTATCTGTGCTGGGGTCAATGAGTGCTGCCGGTGCTCAGCATGTCTTGGGGCCTGGCCCATAGATTGTATCTAGACTGTGAGCTCTTCAGAGTAGGGACTCTGAGACAAATCCTGCTCTTGATTGCACTGGTTTAAATCCACTGATTTCAACTGTTTGACACTGGTGTAGCAGAGAGCCTGATCCAAAGCCCACTGAAAATCAATGGAAGGGCTTCCACTAAGTTCAGAGGGCTTTGGGTTATGCTCAGAGAGAAGAATTTGGCTCAGTGCCTTCACACATGCATGCACCTTGCACAATGTTAGCGCTGTATAAATAAAAATTACAAAATGTAATAATAATTAATCAATACTGCCAGGGTCATTATGAGGACTCAGAAAAATGCACACTCTTAAAAATGACAGCAAAATTAGACAATAAGAGCAGCAGCTCATTAAAATAAATGTTTGATTTATTTTATTCAAAAGGTGACTTCACAAATAAGATGGACAATAAAATCTAGGACCCCCCCAACAGAAAAATAACACTAAAGAATAAGCTTGGAAGAGTAAAGAATCTCCCAGGCCTAGGAATATCAATATGCACCTGTGATGTTCCCCTCTGGTGTTGTCTGGACCAGTGATCTTCTAGGCCACTCCAATCCTTGACTCTGGGAGCCAGCCTTACCCTACTCTGCTGTGAGAACCCCCACTCCTGGGCTGTTCACGCACAACCTCTGCATGTAAGCTGCTCCCAGCTATTTGCAAGCAAATGACACTAGCCAATATCTCCGGTCCCAGTTGCAACCCTAGGAACCTCTGTCTTGCAGTGTCCAGTTATGCCCGCTGGACGCTGCAAGCTTATATGAGTTCGTCAATTTAACAAAGAAATTGATATGTACCAGGCTTGTTATCCCAAGGGGAGCCTCTGACGCACTTCAAACCAAACACACTGCTTCAGGTAGAATAAACAAACAGATTTATTAGCTATAAAGATAGATTTTAAGTGATTATAAGTCAAAGCATAACAAGTCAGATTTGGTCAAATGAAATAAGAGCAAAACGCATTCTAAGCTGATCTTAACACTTTCGATGTCCTTACAAACTTAGACGCTTCTCACCACAGGCTGGCTGGTTACTTTTCAGTCAGGCTCTCCCCTTTGATCAGCGTTTCAGTCGCTTGGTGGTGGTGGTGTCTGTAGATGTAGGTGGAAGAGAGACAGCATGGCAAAATGTCTCTCCCTTTTATCATGTCCTTTCTTTCCTCTTGGCTTTGCCCCCCCCCGCTTCAGAGTCAGGTGAGCATTACCTCATCATAGTCCCAAAGTGACCAAAGGAAGGGAGTGACTCACTCGAGGGTCTAACAGATTCTTTTGTTGCTGCCTAAGCAAGTGTCCATTGTTCCTGTGAGGCTGGGCTGGGTTTGTCCCATCCATGCCCTGATGAGGTGTGGACTGCCTCTCTGTTCTTGGAGAGTTTTTGCCTGGGTTTGTTTTAAGCCCTGATGATACATTTTCAGCCTCATAACTATATACATGAAATTATAACCTATAACCTTACTATAACATTACTGAAACGATTACTATAACATCACTATAACAACCATGCTCGGTGCATCATGAGCCTTCCGAAGACACCCAACATGACAAACTTTGCATTGGATACCACACAATCATTTTATAAAGAAGAACATGGGGGTGTAGGGTGTTCCCCCGAGGTACAGAGCGTCACAGCATCACAAATTATTTCCTCACAAAACTGTTCATAGGAGCAATAAATGTTTAGGATTATTCATAATAAGGGCATTGGCTGAAGTATGTTAAAATGGTTTCCCCTAGTTTACGTAAGTGCAAACTATGAGGGGACTCCCAGGGGTTTATTTCCTATGGAGATCCAAGGGGATCTATTCCAGAGCCTATTACTTTGTTGTTGCTGTTGATTGGCTAATGGTCTAGGCCTGAATCCTGTTGCTGTCACTGATTGGCTGGTAGTGCTGGCCTAAACACAGGTTGCAGATGGTGACTGGTCGTTAGTCCTGGCCCAAACACTAGTGGCTGATGATGACTGGCTGCTGGTCCAGGCCTAAACATTGGCTGTTGCAGGTGATTGGCTATTGGTCCAGGTCCAAACACTAGTGGCTGATGATGACTGACTGCTGGTCCAGGCCTAAACATTGACTGTTGCAGGTGATTGGCGATTGTTCCAGGTCCAAACACTAGTGGCTGATGATGACTGACTGCTGGTCCAGGCCTAAACATTGGCTGTTGCAGGTGATTGGCTATTGATCCAGGCCCAAACACTAGCGGTTGCTGGTGATTGGCCGTTGATTCAGGCCAGTAATGTGATGACTTCACATGACTGGCTTCTGTGCCAACCCTTTGCAGAGGCATTAGGTGACTATATTCTGGTCGAATAAGACTGAAACTCGGAACCTGATTGCTACTTGCCGGCCAGATCTGTAAACTGGCTGCAGAGCCCTGGTGGGAGAGGCGAAATATGAATTTTAAAAATATTTGGAGGTTAACAACTAAACATAATGACTTTAGAATCACTCAAGGATTTAATGGGTAGGGTCCACAATAGGAAATTTCTTTATAAACCTACAACAGGGATCGGCAACCTTTGGCATGCGGCCCACTAGGTAAGCACTCTGGCGGGCCGGGCCAGTTTGTTTACCTGCCGTGTCCGCAGGTTCGGACGATCGCGGCTCCCATTGGCCGCGGTTCGACGTTCCAGGCCAATGGGGGCTGCGGGAAACGGCGCGGGCCAAGGGATGTGCTGGCCACCGCTTCCCACCGCCCCCATTGGCCTGGAGTGGTGAACCGCGGCCAGTGGGAGCCACGATCGGCCGAACCTGCGGACGCAGCAGGTAAACAAAGTGGCCCGGACGACCGGGGGGCTTACCCTGGCGGGCCGCGTGCCAAAGGTTGCCGATCCCTGACCTACAAGCAACTGCAAAATTTCAACAAATGTATGTCAGGCCCATGAGCATTTCACATGTAACGCAGACCCAGCATGTCCAAAGGAACCATAAACACATCGGGCACTGCCCACAAGTTATAGCCCAGCCATGGAACCGTGTCACTCAGAACCAAGGAGAATTCAGGGGAGACCCATGGAATGTTAATGGCCTTATGAACTCATCAGGCACTGACTGCTGTAGCTCAGCCATGGAAATTGGCCGTTCAGAACCAGGAAAGATTTCAAGGGCTTCAGAGGAGATCCATGAAATATCACAGTGGTGCACTCTGGATACCTCATCTGTACATGTCTCTGGATAACTTCTGGATCGAATCTTTTCCTCCCAAAGATCTACTAACCTGAAGGATAAGCTGGAGTTCAAAAGAAAAGAACATTATCCATGGGGTGAGGTGCCAAGGCCAGTAGTCGTCTACATTTTGATGGCTGACAAATGTTCTCCAACAATAGTTGTAAGCTGAGGAAATAGAAATATCCAGGCACATAAATTAAAAGATACGTCAAGAGGCTGTATGCAACTCACTGCTCTATGAGAGGTCAATATGGTTCAAGAAAGATTAAGTTGTTATGTAACTGCTATTAAGACAGCATTCTTTTTTTTTTTTTTTCCTTTTTATTTACTGAGGAAGTTTTAACAGTTTTACAAATCCTTGCCATGTAGATATCAGAGACAAAATAATAGGCATTGTAACAGTGAGCTTTTGTTTAGAGAAACATTATACAGTATTAGAATAACCAGATCTCTTTATTGAACAGAGTGCTACCATATTACAGAGTGAGCAACTTTACAGCACATACACCATGTGGCTAACAAACCGGGCACATCGGTTGAATGTTCATATTCTAAAAAATTGGACAAGTGCGCTGGGGGGTTATGCAGGTGAATGTACTTTGTCAGACTATTGGAAAGCTACAGTTTAGAGCTGAGATAAATGTTGACATTGATAAAAGATGCTGAATTGATGGCACTTGAGAATGAAATTTGCAATTTATCCTCAGAACAGGAACAGGATGGGCCACAGTGAGTGTGAAGGTGTGCCTCTCACGCCCTCCCCACCAGTGTGATTTACCAGGAGACTAGGAATAATAGTGAAAGAAGTTCAATCTCCATGTTGCAGTCAGCCCTTGCCCTCTCAGCTGAGCCTGACAAAGGGGACAATTAATGTTCAATGCAGGGCCGGTGTCTGTGATGAAAATGACTTTTGGTCACTACACACCAGTGTCCCTGTTAAAATCAATGACATAGAAATGAAAAGCTCCATAGCCCAGTCCTCCAAACCTGTTGATTCTTCTACCTTCTTTGAAACCAAATGAATGGTTACCTGAGAGGTCCATGACTCTAATGGTGACTCCATTCATTACCAGGTCACGCAGGCCTAGACGGTTGCTTCTGTCTTCATGCCAAAAGAGCCGCGCTACATACATTTCTAGGTTCACTTTGGGGTATGTCTTCAGGAACTCTACCACAGATTGAGAGCATTTCCAGCAAGGACTCCAGGAGAGGAACCAGGTGATGGAGCAGTGGGTCAAAGGATTGAAAGATCTTTCCCTGAAGGCATTTTCCAGGAAGTTGATTTCAGCATGCTGGGTGCTGGTGTTTCGGCACCAGTTTCTCCATATCTTGGTGCTGTTGCCCCATTTAATTTCATAAAGCAGATAAGTCACCCTGGGAAGTACACTCGGGTCATAAACGTCCTTGAACTCCTTTGGTTGTATCTTCCACCTGAAATATGAACAAGTCACTGTGAAAATGTAATGTCCACCGATGGCACTTTCACTAGCCCCTTCCACATAGCTAAATCCTGGGGCCAAAGAGAGAGACACAGACCCATGGAGACATAGACGGAGGGACAATGGGCGGGGGAGAGATTTGGAATAAAAGTGAATGAGGAAGACTATCTGGAGTCCTCCATCCCACTTTCTGGAACCCTTGATGGAACTGGTCAGGTTTGGGGATATAGAATGGTCATTCTCACCTCTGGATAGTGCAGTCAGTCAAGTGACCTATTAAAAAAGATAATTAGAAAATCATCTATCTTCTGGCAGCAGAAATACAGAGGAAGACAGGAAGAACCAAAATCCCGCAACTCTGCCTTTTTGTGATCACATAAATCAATTGCATGAGTCTCATAATCACCTGGTCTTAACAGACGACCCACATTCAATGCTGCTGAACGGGATGTAATTCTGACATGCCACCTGTTATACTCCTTAGGGATGGGGAAATCTTTCTGAACCCCATTTCCAGTGATCTGTTTAACCCTGCATGTTAAGCCTTTAGTGAAGCATCAAATCCTCTTTATTACCCAAGATACAGTTAGGCCCAGATCCTTAAAGGTATTCAGGCACCTCACTCCAATGGAAATCAGTGGAAGTGAGACAGTCACTGTCAAGGTCCAACTTTCTTAGGTAAACATGTCTAGTTCCCCGAAAATCTAAAAGGGTGACTGTTAGGCCATTTATTTATGCCAAAGATAGCCTACTTAACAATACTTATGCTAACTTGCTTAAGCTAATCATACAGGACACAAGCCTGTAGATTCCTTGCATTACAGCCAAACGTAATAAAGTAATCTAATACAAAATACAATAAATCAAACAAGCATACCAGCAAATAAAGGCAGAATAATGATAAAGCAAGTCAGCAGGCTAGCCCTATGGGCTACAATTGAAACCAGTGAAAATATTTCACTTGACTTCAAAGGACTTTGGATCAGGCCCTATGAACAGACACAGGAGTGGGGTTTTTGCAGCAATATAGATATTTAGTTACACTGATGCAAGTTTTTTAAGCCCATACAGACAGACACAAACACATATGCACAGACACACACAAAAATCAGAACTGTCTGAGGAAAGATGGGCCCAATGGGATGTACTAATTAAAAAAATTGTTGCTTTAACTTTCATAAAACAAGTATGTATATCTACTATAACTTGTAATCTAGACTGCCTCAGCTCTGCTGTATTCTCTCACCTTTTTCTTTGTAAGGTGTACTTGTTTAGTACTTACGTAAGAAAATCATTTACTGTCAGTGATTTTGTTTGTCTTTACTGAAAAGATGGTAACTAAAAACACTGTAGATGTATAAACACACACAGAGAGCGATAAACAGACTGGATTTATCTACCAAATATACATATCTTATATACATAGATCCACAACAGCCATACAGAGGCACATACATGTGTACACTCATACATTCATATAGCCATGAAGACACACAAATGCACATTTATACTGTATGGATATAGTCCCACAAATGCACACTTATATGTATATATTTCAAATGTGTACACACATATGCACTAATGCTGAATCTTTACCTCTGCTCCAGCCAGAAGTCATGGTTTTCCCTAACTACAGCATCCAATGCTGTCTTGTTTTAGTAGTGTACTGTTCTCCCTTTCAGTTTCTATTCCTGATGACAGAAATTTAGGAGATTACAGAAACCAGTAGCACGCAGTTGCCAGCAACTGTTTATTCAGCTCTTCGACGTTAGGCTCTGAGTGATGTGGGGCATAAACCTCAACGCTGATGCACAATTGTTCTTAATAAAACTATTTTAATGTATTCTTATAACATTAGGTTGTTACAAACTTAGCTGCACCTTTACTATATTTGAAAAGCTACTTAAAAGTACTTTGATATTCAGGGGCTTGGAGAATAATAGCTTCTCTATTGATATTTTAGTTTTGTTTTATTAAATGAAGTGTTCAGGCTAATTAAAGAAACTCCTAGTCTATTTCTGCTTTGTCTCAGTAAGACACAGGCACGAACAGCGGAAAGGGGACATCTGTCTCCCCCTCCCCCCCCCAAGGAATGTGAAGAAATTCTTTTTCTGGGCTCAGCCAGGAGCCTCTTCTTTTAACCCTTCTCCCTTTCTAGAGCAAAACGTCAGTTTTAAGCTCATACAAGGAATTCCAGCAGTATTCCTATAAAAAACTGATTCCATGGTTAAACACTCTGAAGTCTTTGTGTCATTAAGAAGCTATGTGACTAAAACAGTGGAAGTCACGTTCCTGAATGGGCATCAAGAGACACAGTTATTAAGATGTGGCCCCTCCATTTCTCATTTCTCTAGACTATAAAATGTAGCAATTTTGGAAATACATGTACTTGTTGCTCACTAACTTGAAACAGCCCTTTCAGCTCGCAGTGACAAATTGGAGTTACCACAGACACCCAGAGGTGTGGCAGAAATGGAAGAGAGATGGGCAATATTTAGTGCAGGGGAAGAAATACATCCTTTGCCACAATACTGGCATTGCTCCCTGCGTGGTAAGGCAGTGTAGGCCCAGAACTGCCCTTGAAATTCTCCCCCACCCCCAGAATACACAGAGAGGAGGGACCATGGAGGACACTTGTGTAGACAGCACCCTGCAGAGGGCACTTGTCAGTTGGCCCAGGCAACTGGGCAGAGACTCTGTCATCTATAATTGGGACAGGGATCCTCCAGCAGCCTCTAGGGAGGTTTCTTTGAGTGACAGGATACTCATGGGTGGGAGAATAGAAAGAATTTACTTGAAACCTGTGGTTTGTTTTTTCAGGCACAGCCTTGTTTCCTTTGACACTCTTCTCTGTGGAGGATGACAATGGGTATGGGAGCAATATCCAGGAGAAAACCCAGTTCCTTGTCCCTGACGTCAGCACAGTCACTGGTCACTGATTCCTGGTCACTGGGCTACCAAAGGGAAATATTCTAGAACCATGCTTAGAGAAACACCTTTCCCAACCTCCCCACCTGGATCTGTTTCCACGGCTGATCTATAATACAGTCTGTGCCTGATGAGTTCATGACACTGTTGAACATTTCCTGGGGTATCCCCTAAATTGTCCCCGAGTTCTGAGTGACTCAGTTCCGCGGCTGAGCTAGAACAAACAGACAGTGTCCTTTGGAGATATACTTGAATAGTGCGGTTAGCTGCTGAAAATATGTAACCAACACCTACGGTACTGTAGAATAGTTTTCATGTGCAGTTTCTGTGTAGTTAGGAAAATGTAACAGGGAGATGCTGTGTACATTATTGATAGAAACTGTCAATGCCCCTCTGGCGGAGGAAGGGCAGGATGACAGTAACTCTCTCTCTCTCTCTCTCTTTCTCTCTCTCTCACTCCATCTCTAGTATTTGTAGGTTTCTTAAAAACGGATAGTTAGGCCCCTGCTCTTGAAGCTGATCATTACATCAGTTATCACCATCTCTCTCACCATCCTATTTTTGGGGAAGATTAATGAGAAATCATAATGAGGATTCATTATTATTATGCTAGTGACCATAGCACCCCATTGTCTCAGATATGCTATCGGACCCCATTGTGCTAGGTGGTGAATTCATAGGCATTTGTTTGGCCCCCATCAACACAGGACCTGAGCACCTCTCATGCGTTAATGCGTTTATTCCCACACAGCCTGCTGTGATGCAAGAGGCAGAGATTTTGGTGTGGGGGCGGGGGGGGGGGGGGGGGGGGATTTCCCAACACTGCAGAATTAACTGCCCTAGGAACTATCACAGCAAATCTCACCAACTTCTGCTTCAAGGTGCGTTTGACCTTACCTCCTCTAACATAAACACATAGCGACATATATATGAGGGAACAGCATATATATGACAGATGTTTATCATGTTACTGCATGCACTACTGGAAGATGCTCAGAGACTGCAGTGATGAATGCGGTAGCAGAACCTATATAAAATAGAATGTAGGGGAGTATTATCCCTGTTTTACAGATGTGGAAAATAAGGTATAAGGTGGTTTAAGGACTTGCCCAAGGCCACACAGTGAATCAGTGGCAAAGCCAGGGATACAACTCATATCTACTGACTCCCAGTTCTGCATTTCAATATGTGGGAAAATAACTGTGGCATTATCTGGAATTCTCCGTTTTTCTGAACAACTACCTGGCTCTTGTTTCAGACAACTCTGATCTCCTTGGCTGATGACCTGTTCCTGGAAATGAACAAAGATCAAAGGTGACATTCTGGCCCCAATGAACTCAACTGGAGTGCAAGTGTCCATCCAGGCTGATTTTCTTCATTCTTTCAGCTGCCTTTGATACCATGGATCCCAAGGTCTATGGGTCCCGAGTGGAGTGACTCCATTCTTTCGTCTCTAAGACAGCACAGGTTTGTGTTGGTTGCCTCTGCTCTCTAGAAGCTCTCTGTGGGCCACCACCAGGCTCCATCCTGTCACTCCTTCTGTCCAGCATGAGGCCATGAAAAGAGACTGTGAAATAGTTTGGATGATGACACCATCAGTATGTGTCTGGAACTCATCATGACATTTCTTTTTAATCAGACCAGTAGGTCTCTTGTTTCTCTCAGTGCCTAGCTGAGACTGGGGTCTGGATAGGCCCAGCTGGCTAAGGCTCAGCCCAGAGAAGACAGAAGTGATGCTGGGGACTGGGGTAAATATTAAGAGAAAACAGTTGAATCTGTCCCATTGGTGGAGAAGAGTTGCTTGTGTTTTCTGAAAGAAAGGTGTTTTTTTGGGGGTTCTGTTGAATACTCAGCTCATTTTGGAAAATCAAGTAGCAGCTGTAGCCTAAAATCTTTTTTTCATTCACATCTGGTTAGAAGGTCGTGACCTTTTCTCTCACATGTTGTCTTCCCCAGAGAGGTGCAGGCCTTTGTCACCTCCCAGCTGGAATACTGCAATGAGCTCTGTCTGAAGACCACATGGAAACTTCAGCTGGCACCTGGTGCAGAATGCAGCTGGCTTCGTGTGGTGTCCTGCAGGGGACACATGACTCCCAAGCTCTGTGATCTGCACTGGCTTCTGATTCACTTCTGGGTATAACTGAAGCTGGCTACTTTGACCTATAGCACTCTACATGATTTGGGTCCTGGCTGCCTCAAAGACTATCCTTCTGCATAGATGCTGGAACTAGGTTGCTGGGGGTGCTGCTACACCCCCTGGCTTGAAGTACTAATAACAACCTAAATACATGGTTTCCTCCTTCAGCACCCCCACTATAAAAATTGTTCCAGCACCACTGTCTCTCTGATCATGAATGGCAGAGTGGCCAGTTCATAAGTTGCACATGTAAATAATGTATGACATGCGGACACCTCCCAGCCCAGCTGTCTCTTTCCCTGCACCAATCCCCCATGTCTACAAGGCCTCCTCACCTCTAATCCCATAGTTCTTCTTGCTTTTATCTAATTTCTGGCTAATCCCTATGTCCTTCTTCCCTCCCTCATGTGCTGGAGCGATTTGCAAGGTGTGGTTTAGTTACTGAACATGTGCTAAGAGATGGATTTTATTAGCACTTTTTATTAATTAAAATAGGTAAATGAGAAAAGTTGTGCTTGTGGCACCATAACATTTCTGGAATTTGTTCATCAGTTAGGGACATTTAATAAGGATACACCTGATCTCAACCCTGAGGAAAAAGCTCTGCATGACACTTGGTTTTGGTCATCAAGAGCACATTTCATCCCCAGGAATTCAACCTATCACATTTCTCAGAGGGTAACTTTCCGGGAGCTCCAATGCTGGGCAGCACCTCCATAAATGGCCCGTGAAACTGAGCTGCTTGCTGTAGTAAAATGAGACAAGTACTGTACATTTCTCTTGACTCTTTCATCCAAAAAGATCCTAACTTGTGTAATGCACATACAGGAACCCCTGAGATAGGGCTATAAATAGGGCCCTACCAAATTCACAGCCATGAAAAACACGTCACGGACCGTGAAAACTGGCCTCCCCCTGTGAAATCTGGTCTTTTGTGTGTTTTTACCGTATACTATACAGATTTCACGGCGGAGACCAGCGTTTCTCAAATTGGGGGTCCTGACCCAAAAGGGAGATGCAGGGGGGTCGCAAGGTTATTTTAGGGCAGGGGGATTGTGGTATTGCCACTCCAGTTTCTGAGCTGCCTTCAGAGCTGGGCGGCCGGAGAGTGGCGGCTGCTAACTGAGGGCCCAGCTCTGCAGGCAGCAGCGCAGAAGTAAGGGTGGCAATATCACACTATGTCATCCTTACTTCTGCACTGCTGCTGGTGATGGCTCTGCCCTCAGAGCTGGGATCCCGGTCAGCAGCCACTGCTCTCCAGCTGCCCAGCTCTGAAGACAGCGCCGTCGCCAGCAGCAGTGCAGAAATAATGGTAGCAGTACCACAACACCCCCTACAAGAACCTTGTGACTCCCCCCCCCCCAAACTCCTTTTTGGGTCAGGACCCCTACAATTACAACACTGTGAAAGTTCAGATTTAAATAGCTGAAATCATGAAATTTATGATTTTTAAAATCCTATGACTGTGAAATTGACCAAAATGGACCATGAATTTGGTAGGGCCCTAGCAGATGGTGTTTGTCTGGACAGTTTACAGTGGAAGTAAGCAACCACTTAATGGGTTAAGCATCACTCTTGGAAGGCTGATGGGAATCCCACAAGATAAGTCTGCATTTCTATGAGCCTGGGAATCAGAAATCCCTGTTGTGCCACTGTCACTCAGTGAGAGTGTGGGTAACTCACCACTCTGTGACTCGGTTTCCCCATCTGTACAATGAGAGTAAGGACACTTACCTTTGTAAATCACCATTCCATATGCAGATGACATGCATGCACAAGCATGTAGGGATAAAATTAGAAAAACCAAGGCACAAAAAGAGATTAAACTAGCTAGAGACATAAAGGGTAACAAGAAAACAGTCTACAAATACATTAGAAGCAAGAGGAAGACCAAGGACAGGGTAGGCCCATTACTCAATGAGGGAAGGAAAACAATAACAAAAAATGTGGAAATGGCAGAAGTGCTAAATGACTTTTTTCTTTCAATTTTCACCAAAAAGTTTAGTAGCAATTGGACATCTAACTTACTGAATGCCAATGACAATGAGGTAGGATCAGAGGCTAAAATAGAGAAAGAACAAGTTAAAACTACGTCGACAAGTTAGATGTCTTCAAGTCACCAGGGCCTGATGAAATACATCCTAGAATACACAAGGAGTGTATGTTTGCTTTAATTTTCAATTAAGCAGTAAACAGAGTCATTAAGCAGGAAGCTCAAACAAAGGAAGCTCAAACAAATGAAAACAGACAGCAAGGAACATCCTTCCACATGGACTGGAAATGTTTTTCAAGAGGAGGACTGAAACTCTAAAAAGCAAGGGCAAACACTCCAAGACAGCCTCTCTCTCTCCCTGGCATCACACCTAAGAAGACAAAGGACAATAGCTATTGGACTTTCGGGGAAGAGCATCTTGACCTGAAGACTTTGGTCAGTAACCTTGCTGGAAGCATGTGGTGAGAAATTTTGCTTAAATCTACTATAGTTTGTTAATGAAGCACTAGCAAGCTTTTTATCCTTATTTTTCTTGTAATCATTTCTGACCTTTATGCCTCTTTACTTGTACTCACTTAAAATCCATTTTTTGTAGTTAATAAACTTGTTTTATTGTTTAATCTAATCCAGTGTGTTTAAACTGAAGTGTGTGGGTAGCTCTATTTAAGATAATAAGATGGTATATTATTCCCTTAAAGGAATAATGGACTAAAAATATTTGAACCATCCAGGAGAGGGCTGGGCAGTAGAGGACATACATTACTGGGGGGAAATCTAAGACTGGGGTGTGTGTTGGGGTTACCCTGCAGTGTAACCAAGGCTGCCCCCCCCATTGGTCTGAATTGTACCTTGTTGTGTCACAGGTGCCTCACACCAAGAGAGGGTTCACAGCTGAGAATCACTGCCAGAAACAGGCACCTCCCTGCAGCCCAGACTTAGGCACCTATCTCTAAGAGAGGGGCAGGATTTAGCACACCCTCTGTCTTTGGCTAACTTGACACAGAAGCTGACAAAGGGGACCATTAATGCCCAGTGCCGTGCTGGTTTCTGTGAGGAAAATGACTTTTGTTCACTACAAACCGATGTCCTTCTTATAGCCGTGACATAGAAGTGAAAGGCTCCTTAGTGCAGTCCCCCAAACTTCTTCACTTTTCCAGTCTCCTTTGATTTCAGCATGCCAGGTGCAGGTGTTCGGGCACCAGTTTCTCCATGTCTCAGTGTTGCTGCCGCAGCTGATTTCATAGAGCAGATAAGTCACCCTGGTGTCCAAGGAACTGTCTGTTGTTATTTTTACTTTAATCCCCAGAGAGTGGATTCTGTCAAAGATACACCTGACTTCTCATCATGTAATTAATGATTAGCTCTGACTGCCATCGGCTTTGATTGCATCCAGGTGATTGCCAGAGCTCTATCCACCTTAACACTGAGGAAGCACAATTGAAAGAGGGAGCAATTCTGGTACCCTCGATCTGATGGAGGAAAGTGAGGACCTCCCATGACTGGGCACTCTGTCAGACATGACTTGCATTGTTTGATGTTACTGCATTCTCCTTTTTAATTGCTTATGATTTTTATTTTTCTGCTTTAGAAATTATATCACAGTTGATAGGATTTTTGCAGTTGACGTTTTAACCTCATCACACAGAAACGCTAGTGAAAGCATCTCCTCAACACGGTCATAATGAACTGTGTTATAGAATCACATCTGATAGATCATCCACTTCATGTCCTTGGGACAGAGCAGGATTGTTCCCCACTACTCATAAATTTCTTGGTAACTTGATTTGCAGGGAATAGAGAGCAAAGCATTGCAGAGAGCTTGTCACTCAGTCTTATTTCCTTAAATGTGCAAATCCCTCATCTCAGGCCTGGTCTACACTATGAGTTTAATTCGAATTTAGCAGCGTTAAATTTAATTAACCCTGCACCCGTCCACACAACGAAGCCATTTATTTAGAAATAAAGGGCTCTTAAAATCGATTTCTGTACTCCACCCCGACGAGCGGAGTAGCGCCAAAACCGATATTGTCATTTCGAATTAGGGTTAGTGTGGCCGCAATTCGATAGTATTGGCCTCCGGGAGCTATCCCACAGTGCACCATTGTGACCGCTCTGGACAGCAATCTGAACTCGGATGCACTGGCCAGGTAGACAGGAAAAGCCCCGTGAACATTTGAATTTTATTTCCTGTTTGCCCAGCGTGGAGAGCACAGGTGACCACAGAGAGCTCATCAGCACAGGTAACCATGCAGGCCGATAATCGAAAAAGAGCACCAGCATGTACCGTACGGGAGGTACTGGATCTGATTGCTATATGGGGAGAGGATTCAGTGCTAGCAGAACTTCGTTCGAAAAGACGAAATGCCAGAAATTTGGAAAAAATCTCCAAGGGCATGATGGAGAGAGGCCACAATAGGGACTCAGATCAGTGCTGCATGAAAGTCAAGGAGCTCAGACAAGCCTATCAAAAAACAAAGGAGGCAAACGGTCGCTCTGGGTCAGAGCCGCAGACATGCCGCTTCTACGCCGAGCTGCATGCAATTCTAGGGGGGGCCGCCACCACTACCCCACCTCTGACCATGGATTCCGAGGCGGGGGTAATCTCATCAGCCACACCTGAGGATTCTGCGGACGGGGAAGAGGAGGACGAGCTTGCGGAGAGCACACAGCACTCCGTTCTCCCCAACAGCCAGGATCTTTTTCTCAGCCTGACTGAAGTACCCTCCCAAGCCAGTACCCAATGGAAGGGACCTCAGGTGAGTTTACCTTTTAAAATATAAAACTTGTTTTAAAAGCAAGCATTTTTTAATGATTACTTTGCCCTGAGGACTTGGGATGCATTCGCGGCCAGTACAGCTACTGGAAAAGTCTGTTAACATGTCTGGGGATGGAGCGGAAATCCTCCAGGGACATCTCCATGAAGCTCTCCTGGAGGTACTCCAAAAGCCTTGCCACAAGGTTTCTGGGCAGTGCAGCCTTATTCCGTCCTCCATGGTAGGACACTTGACCACACCATGCTAGTAGCAAGTAATCTGGTATCATTGCATGACAAAGCCTGGCAGCGTATGGTCCCGGTGTTTGCTGGCATTCAAGCAACATCCGTTCTTTATCTCGCTGTGTAATCCTCAGGAGAGTGATATCGCTCATGGTAACCTGGTTGAAATACAGGAATTTAATTAAGGGGACAGAGGTGGCTGTTCCTACTGGGCTGTTTGCCTGTGGCTGAAAAGAAATCCTTCCCTGCAGTTAGCCAAGCGCGGGGGGGGGGGGCGGGAATTGGCCCTGAGCTTTTCGCGTTTGGCTAGCAGGGATCTTCCCTGATACCAGCCACGCGGTGGGGGGCGGGGTAAAGCGATCATCCCAGAGAATTCATGGCAGGGGGGGGTGTTAGTTTGGTTCCTGCAGGGATCTTCCCTCATACCAACCACGCGGTGGGGGGAGGGATAAAGCGATCATCCAGAGAATTGGATGGGGTGGGGGTTAGTTTGTTTTCTGCTGCTGAAGGTTAACAGGAAAACCGCAGCACGCAACGGGCTTTGCTTGGTATGTGGGAAAGGAGGGCGCAGAAACTGAAAGACAATGGCTTACCATGGCCGCATGCAAGCTGAATTCTGTTGCCCGGACCTGCGTCTGTGATCTCTAGCAGCAAAGCCACAGGCACTCAATAATAATAGGCAAAATGCGACCTTGCACAGAAATCACATGTGCTATGTAATGTGAATAGTGGTGGTCACCGTGAAAGAGTATAAGCATTGTTCTGTAAAATGTATTGTTTTAAAAAATTCTCTCCTTTTTTCCCTCCCTCCAGCAGCTGCAAATTTTTCAAGCCTCCCTCCTCGTCCCAAAGGCTATCTCAGATAAGGCGTTGGAAAAAGAGGATGCGAGACGAGATGTTTGCGGAAATCATGGAATGCACCCGCAGTGAAAGAGCTCATATGAATGAGTGGAAGGACACGGTTTCAAAGTATAGGAAAGATGCCAGTGAACGTGAGGACAGGAGGGACCAACGTGAGGACACGAGGGACCAACGTAAGGACAGGAGGGACCAACGTGAGGAGAGGAGAGACGCTCGAGATGAGAGGTGGCGGCAGGAAGATCAGAGGAGGCAGGATGCAACGCTGGGGCTGCTGCGTGAGCAAACAGACAGGCTCCGGCGTCTGGTGGAGCTTCAGGAACGGCAGCAGGATAACAGAGTGCCGCTACAGCCCCTGTATAACCCCCTCCCCCCTCCCCATGTTCCATAGCCTCCTCACCCAGATGTGTAAGAACGTGGGGGGGGGAGGCTCCGTGCACCCTCCCATTCCACCCCAGTGGACAGCCCAAGCGAAAGGCTGTCATTTTTTAAACCTTTTTTTAGTGGCCTTTTCCTTCCCGCCGATCCTCCTCCCAAACCCCACCCGGGTTCTCTCCCTCTTTTTATAATCAATTAATAAAGAATACATTATTTTTAAACGATAGTGACTTTATTTCCTTTGAAAGCAAACTGTGATCGAAGGGGGAGGTTCCTTACAGAGAATGAGTCAATAAAGGGGGCGGATTTTCATGAAGGAGAAACAAACAGATATTTCACACTGTAGCCTGGCCAGTCATGAAACTGGTTTTCAAAGCTTCTCTGATGCGCAGCGCTTCCTGGTGTGCTCTTCTAATCGCCCTGGTGTCTGGCTGCGCGTAATCAGCAGCCAGGCGATTTGCCTCAGCCTCCCACCCCGCCATAAAGGTCTCCCCCTTACTTTCACAGCGATTGTGGAGCACACAGCAAGCAGCAATAACAATGGGGATATTGGTTTGGCTGAGATCTGAGCGAGTCAGTAACAATCGCCAGCGACCTTTTAAATGTCCAAATGCACATTCTACCACCATTCTGCACTTGCTCAGCCTGTAGTTGAACAGCTCCTGACTCCTGTCCAGGCTGCCTGTGTATGGCTTCATGAGCCATGGCTTTAAGGGGTAGGCTGGGTCCCCAAGGATAACTATTGGCATTTCAACATCCCCAACGGTTATTTTCTGGTCCGGGAAGTAAGTCCCTTGCTGCAGCCGTTTAAACAGAGTAGTGTTCCTGAAGACGCGAGCATCATGAACCCTTCCCGGCCAGCCCACGTTGATGTTGGTGAAACGTCCCTTGTGATCCACCAGTGCTTGCAGCACCATTGAAAAGTACCCCTTGCTGTTTATGTACTGGGTACCCTGGTGCTCCGGTGCCAAGATAGGGATATGGGTTCCATCTATCGCCCCACCACAGTTAGGGAATCCCATTGCAGCAAAGCCATCCACTATGACCTGCACATTTCCCAGAGTCACTACCTTTCGTAGCTACTTGCATCACAGCAGCCCCCATAGTAGATTTGCCCACTCCAAATTGATTCCCGACCGACCGGTAGCTGTCTGGCATTGCAAGCTTCCACAGGGCTATCGCCACTCGCTTCTCAACAGTGAAAGCTGCTCTCATCTTGGTATTCTGGCGCTTCAGGGCAGGGGACAGCAAGTCACAAAGTTCCATGAAAGTGCCCTTACGCATGCGAATGTTTCGCAGCCACTGGGAATCATCCCAGACCTGCAACACTATGCGGTCCCACCAGTCTGTGCTTGTTTCCCGGGCCCAGAATCGGCGTTCCACGGATAGAACCTGCCCCATTAACAACATGATCTCCAAAGCACCGGGGCCCGCGGTTTGAGAGAATTCTGTGTCCATGTCCATGTCCTCCTCATCACTCTTGTCGCTGTGCTGCCGTTGCCGCCTCCTCCTCGCCTCGTTTTTCTGGTCCTGGTTCAGCATAAACTGCACGAGAATGCGCGAGGTGTTTACAATGTTCATGACTGCTGTCTTGAGCTGAGCAGGCTCCATGCTTGCTGTGGTATGAAGTCTGCAGTGTTCACCCAGGAAAAAAGGCGCGAAATGGTTGTCTGCCGTTGCTTTCATGGGGTGAAGCTGTACCCAGAACCACCTGCGACAGTGTTTTTTGCCCCATCAGGCACTGGGATCTCAACCCAGAATTCCAATGGGCGGGGGAGACTGCGGGAACTATGGGATAGCTATGGGATAACTACCCACAGTGCAACGCTTCAGAAATCGACGCTAGCCCCGGTACATGGACGCACACCGCTGAATTAATGTGCTTAGTGTGGCCGCATACATTCGACTTTATACAATCTGTTTCCAAAATTCGAATTCTGTAAATTCGGATTAATCCCATAGTGTAGACATACCCTCAGTTTACATGCTCAGCATAGACTCCAATGTTCATGAAGTAAAGGTATTTGGCTACTGGGTTTGCACTCACAAAGCTAACATGGATATATTATATGCACTGCAGTTACAATATAATTACTGTCTATCTATCTATCTATCTATCCATCCATCCATCCTTCCTTCCTTCTCTGTCTCTATGGCTAACATTTTTAGACATAGGTGCCTAAAGCTAGTCTCCTAAATGCATACACTTCACTAGATGGCCCGATTTTCAGAGGTGCTGAGCTACTGCAGCTCCCCCCGAAGTCAGTGTTACTCAGTTTTGAAAAAGTTGGCCTGTTTAACCATGTCTGTATTTCTAGTGAGCCTCCCTCCATGGGAGCTAGATATAAAATACATGCGCTGGATATCTCAGTACAGCACTGTCCAAGTAAGGACCAACTTCTCTGCTCTTCCCTCGATGGAGCTTTATTAAATTGATCTTCCTAGGATCGCGATAGCTACAACGGAGCTATGTTTTTGTATAGATACACCTGCCCTCAAATCCTCTGTACTAATTACACTGTAGCTACAATATCCATGAAACATAACTTTGCTATAGTGACTGTCACAGGGTCCGCACAGGTCTCCGCCCTCTCGAGCCTGTGCCCTGTGTTGGCTGGTTCAGTAAAGAGTCCCCACGCCTTCTTGGTGCTTCACCCTTGTGTCTTTATTTACAGTGCAATTGTGTAGTCCCCCTTATTCCCCCAACAGCCATCCCCAGTCAGACCCTTCCCAGGGTCTCCTGGCCTGTGAGGCTCCTTGCCTTTGGTGAGGAGACAAAGATGTACACCTCCTATCCCCTCCCAGGCTAGCCTCCTGCCTGAGCTTTCCTCAGGGCTTTTATAGCCCCGCCCGTCCTCAGTCCAGCTGTCGCTACTTAGCTCAAGTCATTGCTGTGGGCTGGCCCTCGTTAGGGCCTGCAGCTGGGCTCTCTGCTGGCTGCCCGGGCCCCTGCACCTGGCTTCCCTACCAGAAAGCAGGGCTTGGCCAGCATTTTGGCAGGGCATTCCAGGGGTTTTACCCCAGCCCTGCCACAGTGACATTTGTTACAGTGAACAATACATGCACTTATCATATGATTCTGTTACTTGAAGAATATCCAATTTAAGGCCTGTTTATGTCAATAGTGTGTGTTTTAGCATAGCTACAATGAGTTGGAAATGAATCTATGTATGTTATTTTTACATTTGACAGGTTACCTCGCTACACTTATCTTTGCTCCAGTGGTTCTGACAAGAAAGAAATTAAGATTTTATTACTATTTAATAAATAACGAGTTATTCCCCTCTTACAGAAATAGCTATAAAATGATATTATAATTAAATATGAAACAGTTTGGAAATTCTCAGCTTTCGGCACTTGTGACGGGGTGTATAAAACCCTCACTGGACAGCAAAGGGTCAAAGAGCAGCTCTGGGCTGAGGAGGCCCCACCCCCATGCCTGTGCCCAGCATGCTTTGCTTGGAGGCTGGGTTAAAAAGGGAGCCAGCCAGTTCAGTTGGGGGAGGACAGGGCAGGGAGAAGGACCCACTCTGGGAGCTCTGGAGCAGGATGCAGCCAGATCCAGACTGGACTGGAGATGGGTAGGCAACCTATTGGGTAGTGCTTACTGAGATAAGCTGAAGCCTACTGTAGGAAAGAGGGAGGTAGGAAGTGACCCAGGGAGGCTGACTCGGGGCACTCCAGAATGAAAGACATTGGACAGACCTCACAGCAGCGGCGCCAACTTTCTCCTGCGCCGGTGGGTGCCCGTGCCTCCCCACCCCTGGCCCCACCCTGACTCCACCCCATCCCCGCCCCTGGCCCCGCCCCCATTCCAACCCCATCCCCAAAATCCCACCCTAACTCTGCCCCCTCCCTGCCCCTATTGGATCCCTTCCCCAAATTCCCGCCCTGGCCCCGCCTCTTCCCCCAGCGCGCGACATTCTCCCTTCTCCCCCCTCCCTCCCTGCCCTGCGAATAAGCTGTGTCATGGCAAGGGCTGGGAGGGAGGAGAAGCAGGATGCAGTGGCACACTCGCGGAGGAGATGGAGGCGGAGGTGAGTTGGAGCAGGGGGCGGGGCGGGGCCACGGGGAGCTGCCGGTGGGTGCTCAGCACCCACTAATTTTTTCCCGTGGGTGCTCCGGAGCACCCACGGAGTCAGCGCCTATGCCTCACAGAGCCCTGGGTCAGAACCTGGTAGAGGTGGGAGGGCTTGGGATCCCCTACCTCTCCCATTATGACCTCTAGGTGGAGTGACCACCAGAGACCGCCACCACTAGGTGGTGCACCCCGGACCTGTTCACAGTGCCCTCTGAATATTAATTCATATTCACTGATAAATTTCACACTGGAAACTTCGTCAGTAAAAACCACTGCAAATACTTTTCCATGTATTCACAAAAAAAGGCTTAGTTAGCTCCTCAGGGAGTGTTTCACACCTGCATCCCCCACCCATATTTTCCTTTTACTTATCCCTGTTTTACACCAGTGTATATCTATGGACTGCAGTGGAGTTATTCCTGATTTACATTGGTGGAAGTGAGAGAAGCATGAGAGCAATGATGTCCAGTGCATTTGCAAACATACACACATACAACTACAAACCCACCCAACCATATGTGTACATACTGTGTGTGATGTTACACCCCATATTCTTTATGGAAATATGCTTATGATATAGATATGGCATATCTGAGATATATTTTATGCAAGATGGGTCTTACAAGGTATCGTCGGAAATGTTATAATTTACTGAATGTGATTATCCAATTGTATGCATGTGTAACCCACACAGCTCCTGGGTGTGGTGTTCTGTCCCATCTAATGGCACTGAGACCACTTAGAGCGGGAGTTAAATGAGTCTGCTCCACAGCCTTAGCTACCAGCCAGTTGGCTTTTAGCTCATGCAGTAGAGGCTCGTGCACTAAGCGCCAGAGGCCCCAGGATTGATCGCACTCGCTGACAACCGTAGTCTGTCAGTGTTACAAATGGTTACTCGTCTGGGATTTCAACTGGGAAGTCTCTGAAGCTCGGGACACACTTCCTCAGCTAGGGGAAGTATGTAACCCACACAGCTCCTGGGTGTGGTGTTCTGTCCCATCTAATGGCATCGAGACCACTTAGAGCGAGAGTTAAATGAGTCTGCTCCACAGCCTTAGCTAACAGCCAGTTAGGGTGACCAGATGACAGGAAGAAAATATCGGGACACAAGGGGGGGGTCACTGGCGGAGCAAAAAAACCAAAAACCGAGAGCTGCCAGTGTAACGACACAAACAGCTCCCTCTCCCAATTCCCTACTGTGGCCCAGTGCTGCCGGCAGTGGGGGGAAGGGGGAAGCCGAGAACAGCCGAGTGCTGCAGGCAGTCAGAGGAGGGGGGGGGGGGGGAAAGTCGAGAACAGCCGAGTGCTGCCAGCGGAGAAAAAAAAAAAAAAAGCAGAGTGCAGCGTCCCGACCGAAGATCGATCGGGACGCGGGACAAACACTTAAATATCAGGAAGGTCCCGATTTTATCGGGACGTCTGGTCACCCTACAGCCAGTGGCTTTTAGCTCAGGCAGTAGAGGCTCATGCTTTAAGCTCCAGAGTCCCCATGTTCAATCCTGCCCACCGATGACCGGGGTTTGTCGGCATTACACATGTATCATTTCTGTATCTAAAGTTAGGAATATTGACTATGTAACAATTACAACTGTGTGTGTATTTGGGAGACACCCACCAGACGACAGGCCATCAGCCTTGATGGGCCATTAGGAAGAAACAGTAAGACTTTGAAGATACTAATCTCTCTCCTTCCTGAGAGGTGTCCTGGGGCATAGCTGGGACACTACTAGGTCAGGTGGTCCTGTCACATGGTACTAAACCCCATCTTGGACTTCTAGTAATTTTCCACTAAAAGGAGGGGGAGGTCAAGACTGGGAAACAAAAGATTCCCGCCTTATATAAATCTTATTTAAGGCTGGGGATTAAGGCAAACAGGATTCTTCTCCATTGCCTTCCTGCCCAAGAAGAAAGGCTGCTGAAAGTACCTGAAGAGACAAAGGAACAGAACAGTGGGAAAGGCGAGGGCTGAGTCCAAACTGAGACACGAGTCTAGTCTGTAAAGAGAAATAACTGGAACTCTAAGCTACAGAAACTCTGCAACTTGCCTAAAACAACATTTAGGGTGAGAAATTACTTCTTGAAACCAGTCTTTTTAAGATCTTAAGCTAAGTATGTGTGTTTTGTTTTATTTGCTTGGTAATCTGCTTTGTTCTGTTTGCTATCCCTTATAATCACTTTAAATCTTCCTTTTATAGTTAATAAACTTGTTTTTGTTTATTATTAAACCCAGGTTGTGCAATTTCTAACTGGGCAAGGGGGGGGCCAAGAAGTTGTGCATATCTTCCTCCACACTGAGGGTGGGGATGAATTTATGAGTTTACATTGTAGAGATTTCTCTACAGCACAAGACAATATTATTTTGGTTGTAATTTCCAGAGGAAAGCTGCACTTGAGGGAGGTCTAACCGGTCACACTAGGCATATTTATATTTCATACACAAGCACATGGAGAGGTGCATGCAACTATACAACCAGAAACACACTCACTGCTTTAACCCTATGCAGCAAACACAAACACACATGTAACTGTAAACACCATTGTATATAGACACACACATGCACAGAAGCACACTCACCCAGTAACACATGAATAATCTCTCTCGCTCTCACAAACACACACACACACACACACACACACATTGTTATCTGTCTGTGTCAGAAGCCCTGAGTTCTTTTGGCTATCTCTCCAGCCTCTTGAACTGTTTATTAAATTTTGTTCTTTCAGTTCCTATTGCTGGTCACTGAAACTTCAGAGCTTCAAAGGGCACTTCCTCCTTTCTGCTCGTGTATTACCTGGGATGTAAGGGAGGTGAAATGGTGAAATGAAATATATCTCAGACTTCAATATAGGGACACCTTACGAGGCATCTCAGACACATAGTTGGAACTGGTCAACTGCACTAAAGAGAGTGTGGAGCTTTGATGATCTCTAGTAAGGGATAGGAGAAACTCCCCCAAACCTCTAGGGAGGTTTCATTGTGTGTGTGTTTGTGTGCGTGATAGAGAGAGAGACATTGTGGGGATTGAAGAGATGAGGAGAGGCACACACAGACATATAGAGAAGGGAAAAGTTTCACTTGGATCTTGTAGTTTGTTTTTCAGCCATAGCTTCCTTGGCAAATCCACTTCAAAACACTGGGCCCTATAGCACCTGTAGCTGCAACAGCTGGAAATAGAGTTGCTCTGATCTTCCTGCTCTTTTCTCCACATCACTTTCTGCTGGGAGAGGCCAGGAATGGAATAACTGGGAGCTCCCTAACCCCAGCATCAGTCTGCTGGGAGAGTCTAGGGTTACAATAGCAGGGAAGATTCTTTGCAAGGATTTGCAGTCCTTGCCCAGTGCTGTGTCTTCTCTGTATAAATGCATGTTAAAGTCTGCATATGCACCGCTACCTCGATATAACGCTGTCCTCGGGAGCCAAAAAATCTTACCGCGTTATAGGTGAAACCGCATTATATAGAACTTGCTTTGATCCGCCAGAGTGCGCAGCCCCGCCACCCTGGAGCGCTGCTTTATCACGTTATATCCGAATTTGTGTTATATCGGGTTGCTTTATATTGAAGTAGAGGTGTATGTGATGTGTGGGGGATGAGACCAGCCTTCTATGATCTCACAAAGAAAGGCAATATAGGGAGTATGAGGACCAGGTGTGGGCCTAGAGGAAAATTATGGGCTTGAAAAGCTAAATTTTGGAAGGTCAGTTCATTTTAAGAGTGATCACCAGACTCTTCTTCCTCCCACTTAATGAATTCCTAGAACAGTATATTAAGCAGTACCACATGAATTACATTTTGAAAATGAACATACAAACAAAGGCAGTGCTTCCTTAGATTATAGATATTTTATTCAAATGTTATGTTCACAAATGACACAGAAAGTAAAACCTAGAAATCTCTCAAGAGAAAAATAATTCAAACAAATAACCCCGGAGAATAAATCCTCTCTAAGGTCGCTATATATGTAAATGAATAATGAGTTATGTTTCATTTGGTGAAATAGCACTGGCTGCAGAATAAGCAAGATACTCTTGTTTTAACTGTGATGGAATAAACCCGTACACTGAGTCACAGGTGTTAACATGACCCAGTCACTGTAAAACATTAAACATTTAAACATGATTCACTTTTCAAAAGGCTACAAGCTGAACTAATGGCAAGGAAATGGCTAATAGTAACTAAATCAAATTGAAATGATTAAACATTCTAGTGTTAACATCCCTCCCCCATGATGGCCTGGTTCAAGACACTCATGGCTTCCAGAGACTGGTTGGCTGCCCAGGACAGGATAATGGTGGCTATCAGGGATTGGCAGATGTGAGTGCTCTTTTCTGTTGATCATCTTCTACACATAGGCTGAAAACTGGAGTCTGGTTCTCACCTGTTGAAATCTCTAAGCAAGATGGAATGTTCTAGTGAGAAAAGCAACAACTGAAGTTAATTTCTTTTCTGGAGGTTGGCAGCTTAACATTTGCACTCTAGACTCACTCTGGGATTTAATGGACATGGGAGGAACTCACTGTAACTGCAATCACCTAAAATATTAATTGCTTCAAATCTCATTCAAAACCAGGGCAAATTACAAAGGGTTCCCAGGCATGTTTAATGGTCACAGGGACTCATCATTAGATCTGGTTGGGAGTATTCCAACTACACGGTTATTCATCAGAAAATGCTGATTTGTCAAATCCAAAACATTTTGTGGAAACATATCGGTTGTGAAGAAATTTTGTTGGGAATGTCTCTCAGGTCCACCAAGGGAAAAGAAAAAACAAAAGGGGGGAGGAGAGGGAGACCGACACCCCACCCCAGAATAGCGAAAGGCCTGGTGGTTTAAACATTCCCCTGGGGTATGAGAGACTCAGGTTCAAGTCCCTGCTATGTCTCAATCAGGAGCAGGGATTTAAACCTAGGGCCTAGATTAACTTAAAACTGTGAAAAATTTCATACCGTGCGTGACGTACTCAGATGAAACTATCCCCCACTATAGATGCAGTGAGGTTGATGAAACAATTCTCCTGTCGACATAGCTACTGCCTCTTGTGGGGGTAAATTTACCACGGCAACAGAAACCCCCTTTCCGTCACCGTAGTGTCTATGTTACAGAGCTACAGCGACGTATCTGCAGTGCTGCCTCAGTGCCGCTGCATCGCATGTAGTGTAGACACAGCCTGGGTATCCCAGAGGAGTGTGTGAGGGCCTTACACATGGGGCTGATGGCTACTCTCGGGAGGGTGCTCTCGCTCGTTCTCTTCCACCTCCTTGTGGTTTTCACACAAAAACTGAAAAGGTCTCAGGTTTGTTCTAATGCAGAATGAAAACACATCTTGGAATTTCCCATGGGATGGAAATATCATTTATTGGCCGTCTCTTCCCTTCACGCCCTGACAATGTATTACAGATCACACTGTGACATGGGGTGATTTGGAAAGGGGGGAGACTTCAGGGGAGTTCAATGAAACATTCAATGCCCCGTTACTAGGAGGGAATATAAACCCATCCAGATGTTGGCAAGGAAAGGGGTTAATCAGTTCTGCTGGGGGGATGGGAGGCCTGACAACAGTTTTGCTAGTGTAGATGGACTCTGAGAGAAGGATGTGCGGTGTAGCGTTGGAAGCTGTGTCTGCAAGGGAGGGTCAGGAAGAAGGGTCTCTAGGTTGAGGATGGGATGTAAGGGAAGAGAAGAACTGCGAGGTTTCTCTGTCTGGAATTTGTCTAGCCATGCTCTAGAACTTGCTTTGTACTTGGGCTGAGGAAAAACCCTGTTGTTTTTGTCCCTGAAAGGGACAGGACTTTTTACATTTATGCTGTTTTGCAATAAAGCAAACCACAGAGGTGTTTAAACTCCACCAAGGTGTGAAGAGCCGTTTTCTCCTCCAACCAACCAGCCCTTTGATCTCCTCAGGCACTGAGAGATTTCAAATACAGTGTTAGTGTCCTCATGAGCTCATTTGGAAGTCACGGTGTGTTACAGCTCAGCTGCAGGAGAGAGGCTCTCAGAATCACTGAGATTTCCAAGGAGGTCAAGGAACTGTCCTGTTCAGACACTGGGTTCTGCATATGACTCTGGATCATTTTTGCATGTAATTTTCCCCTCCCTAAAGTTCTACTGACCTGAAGGATGGACTGGAGTTCAAGAGAATATAGCATTATCCATGGAGCAAATTGCCTGGGCCAATAATCATCTTCATCCTTGTCCTCATCATCAACAAATGTTCTCCAACAGTAGCTATAAGCTGGGAAAATGGAGCAAATCAATCATGTGCTGAAGGAGGTATCAGTGGACTCAGTATACACAAAGGTCAGTCAATCTCAAGGGAGCGAGACTAATTTGAGCCATGCAGAATGCTTCTGCTAGGTCACCCTTAGGCAGGACCAGCTGAGGACACTACAGCATTTGGGCCTCATGTTATCCTGGCCTTTTCCATCTTTCTGTCCAGGGAAAGTCTCATTAAACCAGTCTTGCAAAATTTCATTCACTTATTCACCTGGGACAAGTCATTTATGTATTAAGGGGAGAGTAAAATATCATGTATTTCTTCATGATTAGCAGCAGTATCACACTATCAGTGGGTGAGCTGATTTTACTCTGGGGGTAGATTAGAAAAAAGCTGCAAAGCCATCCCCTTACATTTAAATACAATACTATGTTCTCAAATGAAAATTGAAAGATGGCAGACAGACTGAGCCAGGAAGGAGGCTGATGTTCTCTGTTTATTCCCTGAATAGACCACTAGAGACAGGCAGTGTCATACCAGCTTCACCCACGCAGATGGCTCAGCAGTGTGCCTCAGCTCTGAGTTCCTGCCTCTAGCAGTAAAAGGGGCCTTGACTCTTCATGGCTCATTTATGCCCCAGCGTCTCTGCTGAGACAAGGGGATCAGCAAGTGCCAGCAGGGGTGGAGATTTTAGTGATTTTTATCTGTACTGTCAGGAACTGGACTGCAAACACCAGCACATTTCAAATAGGTCAAAAAATGGCTGTCAGCTACTGGCTTTTGGTCACTGACACTCAGGGGAAAGTTTGAAACCAGAGACCTGAAGGGAAAAAGCTCTGAATCCCATTGCACTATCCCCCAAGACTTGGGGCCAGACTGGAGCCACTGACCTAGAAGTGAAAGATTCCAGAGTCCATTCTACAACCTCAGTGGAGCCATCCATGACCAGGGCTGAATTGGAACTAGTGATCTAAAGGCAAACTGCCCCATGTCCCATCTCTATCCCATCCATTCCCTGTAACTCCATGAGTCATTACCTGGGAGGTCCATGTCTCGGATGGACACTCCGATGTTCACCAGGCTCTGTAGACCCTGACGATTGTGTTCCTCTTTGTGCAAGTAGAGCCGTGCTACATAGATAACTAGGTTCACATTAGACTGTTCCTTCAGGAAACGCCTGATTACCCTGCAGCAGTCCCCACAGGGACTCCAGGATATGTACCAGGTGATGGAGCAGTGGTCAGAAGGATCAGATCTTTGCTTTTTAAAGACATCTTCCAGGAAGTAGATTTCAGCATGCTCTATGAGGGTGTTATGGCAACAGTTCTGCCAGGCCCTTTTGCTACTGCTCCATTTTATTTCATAGAGCAGGTAAGTCTCATTGGGAAGGACACTTGGGTCATAATTCTCCATAAATGCCTCCAGGGAGATCTTCCCCCTGAAACATGAAAGAGATCCCAAGGAGTCACTGACTGCAGCTTTATTGCTAAGAGCTTGCCAATAAAAAAAAAAGTTAAAAATGAGAGCGATGGGGTAGAGGGAGAGATAGATGGAAAGGGGAACTCAAAGAAGGATAGAGGGAGACACAGAGAGAGCAATGGGGGGAAAGAGAGAGAGGCAGGGGAAAAGGAGAGTTAAATAAGGTATCACACTGATGAGAGGGGAGGGAGATTTGACTCTTTCCAGCTCCCTCTTTGCCTGTAATCTTGGGAGAATGTGGGTATGGTGCTTTCATTCTCACCCCTTCCTGATGCCTCTGGATACATGATCTGTGGGAAAGAGAATAGAGTCACCTGGTGCACAGAGAGAGACATAGGGAAGGCAGACAAACTGAGATCCCCCAATGCCTCCTCCCCAAGACCACATGGCCTACATTTGTTATTCTCAATGGACAATTCCTATTCAATATTGCTTAGGAAAGAAACTCCCTGGTAAAGTGCAGTGTCCTGAGGAGAGTGGGGATGAGAAAGGTTCATCCTGGCCCCAAATATGGCCATTAATGTAACCGTGTGTGTGGAATGCCCATTACTTGCTATGGAACAGTGAAATAATAATTATAATTATTATTAATTATTATTATATCTAATACATGTGCATAGCTCATTAAAATCAATCAGACTCAGGCCGTCTGTTCCCATTTACAAGTGTAAGATCCTACCAATATTTAATGAACTGCTATTTCCTTTCTTTTTATTTTAAATGTGGATTGTCCCATATATGTATTCGAATATAAAATTAATAATCATTATTAATTTAATTTTTTTAAATTGAGATTTTTCAAGATTTATATTTAGGTTATTTCTATTCTGGAAGAAAATAAGAGTCTCTTGTTATTTGCACTGAGAACCTGGAAAGCAAAACTAGATAAACATGGCTCAGGAACATTGAGAACAAACATTTAAAAATGTAGGAGACATTGAAAATGTTAATTTCCTCCTAATCATTGGGAGCTAACATTTAATAAAGAAACCCTCATGTCATTAAAATTCCTTGATCAGCAGTTTCTTTGTGCGCTGGTTTCATGACACTTTACATTTTCAACTCAAATCTGAGAGCCCACACAGGGGCCCACAGAGAATTTCAAAACATGCTCAGCCACACACAAACACATACTCAGCTAGGGCCTGATCCAAAGCCCACTGAAACTGTGAAAAGACTCTCCTTGACATCAGTGGGTTTGGATCAGGCCCATAAGGTACACATATGAACAGAGACAGGAGTGGGGGTTTTGCACAATATCACTATTTAGTGACACTGGTGCAAGTTTTTTGAATATAGGTAAACCCATACAGACAGACACAAACACATACGTATAGACAGACACAAAAATCAGAACTGTTTGAGGAAAGATGGACCCAATAGGATGTACTAATTACAAAGAAAAACCATTGCTTTAACTCTGATAAAACCAGTATGTATATCTACTATAACTTAGGCCTGGTCTACACTAGGCGTTTATGTCGAATTTAGCGCCGTTACATCGAATTAACCCTGCACCCGTCCACACCACGAAGCTATTTAGTTCGACATAGAGGTCTCTTAAATTCGACTTCTATACTCCTCCCCAACGAGGGGAGTAGCGCTAAATTCGACATGGCCATGTCGAATTAGGCTAGGTGTGGATGGAAATCGACGCTAATAGCTCCGGGAGCTATCCCACAGTGCACCACTCTGTTGACGCTCTGGACAGCAGTCCGAGCTCGGATGCTCTGACCAGCCAGACAGGAAAAGCCCCGGGAAAATTTGAATTCCTTTTCCTGTCTGGCCAGTTTGAATCTCATTTCCTGTTTGGACATCGTGGCGAGCTCAGCAGCACTGGCAACGATGCAGAGCTCTCCAGCAGAGATGGCCGCGCAATCTCAGAATAGAAAGAGGGCCCCAGCATGGACTGATCGGGAAGTCTTGGATCTCATCGCTGTGTGGGGCGATGCGTCCGTGCTTTCCGAGCTGCGCTCCAAAAGACGGAATGCAAAGATCTACGAGAAGATCTCTAAAGCCATGGCAGAGAGAGGATACAGCCAGGATGCAACACAGTGCCACGTGAAAATCAAGGAGCTGAGACAAGGCTACCAGAAGACCAAAGTGGCAAACGGATGCTCCGGATCCCAGCCACAGACATCCCGTTTCTACGAGGCACTGCATTCCATCCTAGGTGCGGCCGCCACCACTACCCCACCACTGACCATGGACTCTGAGAATGGGATATTGTCAACGGCCGGTTCCTCGGACATGTTAGCGGACGGGGAAGATGAGGAAGGAGATGAGGAGGACGAGGCAGTCGACAGCGCTTACAACGCTGATTTCCCCGACAGCCAGGATCTCTTCATCACCCTTACAGAGATCCCCTACCAACCATCCCCAGCCGTTAACCCGGACACAGAATCAGGGGAAGGATCATCCAGTAAGTGTTTTAAACATCTAAACATTTATTTTTAACAGAACAGGAATATTAACAATAACAACAATGGGTTTCTCATGATTAGTGTGCCCTAGGCGCTTAACGTTTCAGTCCTGGGCAGTGCAACTATTGAAAAAAAATCTAACAATGTCCGGTTTTGCATGATTGTTCTGCCCAAGCCGCTCTACTGTTTAGTCCCTGCCAGTGCAGCTACAGTAAAATGCGGTCTATATGTCCGGGGATAGAGCTGAAATCCTCAATGGACATCTCCACGAAGCTCTCCTGGAGGTAATTGGAAAGCCTTTGCATCAGGTTCCTGGGGAGAGCACCCTTATTGGGTCCTCCGTAATAGCAGACATTTCCGCGCCAGGAGACAAGCAAGTACTCCGGGATCATTGCCCTGCAGAGCATGGCGGCATAGGGCCCTAGTCTTTGCATGCTTTCCCGAAGCATTCTTTGTTTTTCCGTGTCTGAGATCCTCATCAGGGTGATGTCGCTCATGGTGACCTGCTTTGAATTAGGTAGGGGAATGTTAGTATTGGGACTGCTTGCCCGTTCCTTTACAGAACTGTAACCGGCGGTTTACAGCCACGCGGTGGAGGCGGGAGAGGGGCAGCATACAGGGATCTTTCCCTGGGACAGCCGCGAGGGGGTGGGACAGGGGCAGAGCTCATGCTTGCCGGATTGCTGGCAGCAGGGACTGGCATTGCTTTCAATGTGAAAGGAGGCCAGTGCAACTATTAAAGTTTTAAACAGCCACAAGTCTACGGCTTACCATGTCGGCCTGCTATACAAATTCCGGTGTCCTGCCCCGCTTCTCTGATCTGCACTGCAAGACCCCAGGCACTGAATGCGAAGGCCGAAAATTCGACCTTGTCCTGAGTGCGCATGTGATAGGTGCTGTGCATGGTCTTCTTTACAGAGAAAGACTATGTTCTTTGTTCACAACTAAATTTATCTTTCTGAGGAATTCACTCCCTTTTTCCCATTCCCACAGCTGCGACTGTCTCCCAACCCAGCCTGGCATCACACTCCCAGAGGCTAGCGCAGATTAGGCGGAGGAAGAAGAGGACACGGGAGGACATGTTCTCGGAACTTATGGGCTGCTCCCGAGCCCAGGCAGCACAGCAGACCCAGTGGAGGGAGAACTTGTCCCAAATGCACCGTTCACACATGGAACAGGAGGAGAGGTGGCGGCAGGAAGACCAGCAGGCGACGCAAACGCTGCTTGGACTAATGAGGGAGCAAACGGACACGCTCCGGCGCCTTGTGGATGTTCTGCAGGACCGGAGGCAGGAGGACAGAGCCCCGCTGCAGTCTATCTCTAACCGCCCTCCCCCGCCACCAAGTCCCATACCCCCCTCACCCAAAGTCCAAAGAAGGAGGGGCGGCAGAGTCCGTGAAAACTCTCACTCCACCCCTGCAGACTGCTCTACTACTAGAAGGCTCTCATTCCCCAAAATTTGACAAGTCCTTTCCTTCCCGCCTCACCCAAGCCCCCGTCCCAGTTTCACCCCCCAGTTTCATGTGTAGTTGATAATAAAAAATAAGTTTATGTTAATTACTGTTTCCATCATGTTCTTTAGAGGAGAGTCTGTCTGAAGGGGGGGAAGGGGGTTGGTAATTGGACAGGACAGTCACCTTTACCAGGGTACAGACGCGGGGGCAGGTTCAGCAGCAGGGCACACACACATTGCAGTCACTAGTTACCCTGGTCAGTCTGGGAGGTGGTTTTAGTGTTCTGTGGTGGGTGTGGGGTGCTCTGTGACTTTGTGGCGGGGGAGGGCAGTTACAGATCTTATGCGGCGGTCCTTATCCTGGATCACAGAGCCACGCAGCAGGGGATCTGTAACCGTCCTCCCCCTGCCACAAAGTCACATAGCCCCCACACACACAGAGTCCCGAACAGGAGGGGTGGCAGGCTCCGTTGAAACCACCAGTCCACCACCGCGGAGCCTGTCATTCCTGGAGTTTGGAAGCGTTATTTGCATCACTACACTACACCCGCTCCCCACCACAGTCTGCGTCCCAGGTTCAACACTTTCCCACGAAAACAGTAATAAAGAAAACGGTGTTCATTAACAAAATTCAAGTGATTTTATTTTTAAACGTGTGTTGGAAGGGGGGGAACGGGGTATGTAACTGGAGAGGATACTGAACATTTAGTGGGTAAAGAAACGGGGGCAGGTTCAGCTTCTCTGTACACAAACTGAAAAGTCACTGGTTACCCTGCTCACTCAGGAACCTAGCTTTCAAAGCCTCCCGGATGCACAGCGCGTCCCGCTGGGCTCTTCTAATCGCCCGGCTGTCTGGCTGGGCGTAATCAGAAGCCAGGCTACTTGCCTCAACCTCCCACCCCGCCATAAAGGTCTCCCCCTTGCTCTCACAGAGATTGTGGAGCACACAGCAAGCTGCAATAACAATGGGGATATTGGTTTCGCTGAGATCACAGCGAGTCAGTAAGCTTCTCCATCTCCCCTTGAGACGGCCAAAAGCACACTCCACCACCATTCTGCACTTGCTCAGCCGGTAGTTGAAGAGTTCTTTTTCAGTGTCCAGGGCACCAGTATAGGGCTTCATGAGCCAGGGCATTAGCGGGTAGGCTGGGTCCCCGAGGATGACTGTAGGCATCTCCACATCCCCAAGAGTTATTTTGTGGTCCGGGAAGTAAATACCTTCCTGCAGCCGTCTAAACAGACCTGAGTTCCTGAAAACACGAGCGTCATGAACCTTGCCCGGCCATCCGACGTTGATGTTTGTAAAACGTCCCCTATGGTCCACCAGTGCTTGCAGCACCATTGAAAAGTAGCCCTTTCAGTTGATGTACTGGCTGGCCTGGTGGTCCGGTCCCAGGATAGGGATGTGAGTTCCATCTATAGCCCCACCGCAGTTTGGGAATCCCATCGCGGCGAAGCCATCTATGATGGCCTGCGCGTTTCCCAGGGTCACTACCTTTGAGAGCAGTACCTCAACGATTGCGTTGGCCACTTGCATCACAACAACCCCCACGGTAGATTTGCCCACGCCAAAGTGGTTCGCGACTGACCGGTAGCTGTCTGGCGTTGCAAGCTTCCAGAGGGCTATGGCCACTCGCTTCTGGACAGTCAGGGCTGCTCGCATCCGGGTGTCATTGCGCTTCAGGGCAGGGGACAGCAACTCACAAAGTTCCATGAAAGTCCCCTTCCGCATGCGAAAGTTTCGCAGCCACTGTGATTCATCCTAGACCTGCAGCACTATGCGGTCCCACCAGTCCGTGCTTGTTTCCCGGGCCCAGAATCACCGTTCCACAACATCCACATGACCCATTGCCACCGTGATGTCCTCGGCGCTGGGTCCCGTGCTTTCTGACAGGTCTGTGCTACTCTCAGACTTCAGGCCCTCACCGCGGTGCCGTAGCCTCCTCGCCTGATTTATCTGCATCTGCCTCTGGGAAAGGTGGATGATAAGCTGCGAGGCGTTGACAACGGCCACAACTGCAGCGATGGTCGCAGCGGGCTCCATGCTCGCAGTGCTGTGGCGTCCGCGCTGTCACTGACCAGAAAAATGCGCGAACTGATTTCCCACCGGCGCTTTCAGGGAGGGAGGGCGGGAGTGACGGTTGGATGACGACAGTTACCCAAAACCACCCTCGACACATTTTTTTCCCCAGAAGGCATTGGGGGCTCGACCCAGAATTCCAATGGGCAGCGGGGACTGCGGGAACTGTGGGATAGCTGTCCACAGTGCACCGCTTCCAATGTCGACGCTTGCCCCGTTAGTGTGGACTCACAAAGTCGAATTACTGTCCTTAGTGTGGACACACACGTTCGACTTTGCAATATCGATTCCACATATTCGATTTAAGTAAAATCGAACTACTCTCGTAGTGTAGACATACCCTTAGAATCTAGACTGCCTCCGCTCTGCTGTATTCTCTCACCTTTTTGTCTCTGTAAGAAATACCTGTTTAGTACTGATGTAAGAAAACCATTTTACTGTCAGTGATTTTTGGCTGTCTTTACTGACAGGTTAGTAACTAAAAACACTATATGTTTATAAATACACTCAGAGAGCTAAACAAACCAGAAGTATCTATTAAATATACATATCTTATATACATAGATCAACAACAGCCATACAGATGCATGTACATATATATGCCCCTAATTTCATATAGGCATGAACACACATAAATGTACACATATACTGTATAGACATAGAAACACGAATGCCCAGATATATGTATATACTTGCAAACATGTACACAGACATATGCATTGCTGCACCATCTTTACCTCCATTCCAGCCAGCAGCCATGGCTTTCTCTCACTATAGCCGCTGAGACTATCTTGTGTTACTGGTGCACTTTGAGTTTCTATTCCTGAGAACAGAAACCTAAGAGATTAGAGAAACCAGCTGTACCCAGCCAGTGATTGGTGATTCAGCTCTGGGAGGTTCGGCTCTGAGTCATGTCGGGGATGGACCTCAGCACTGATGCAAAATTGTGCTTAATGAAATTATTTTAATGTATTCTTGTTGTGTTAGATTGTTACAAACTTGGATGGTACATGGGACTTGGAGAATAATAGCTTCTCTGTTGTTCTATTAAAAGAAGTGTTCAGGATAATCCAAGAAACTCCTAGGAAATTCTTGCTTTCTCCCAGTAAGACACAGGCACAAAAAGCTGGAAGGGGTTGTCTCCCCTCGTAAAGGAATGTGCAGAAATTCTTTTTCTGGGCTGAGCCAGGAGCATCTTCTTTTAACCCTTCTCCCTTTCTAGAGCAAAACGTCAGTTTTAAGCTCATACAAGGAATTCCAGCAGTATTCCTATCAAAAACCGATTACATGGTTAATAGGGTGACCAGACAGCAAATGTGAAAAATCAGGACATGGGGTGGAGGATAATAGGAGCCTATATAAGAAAAAGACCCAAAAATCGGGACTGTTCCTATAAAATCGGGACATCTGGTCACCCTAATGGTTAAACACTCTGAAGTCTTCGTGTCATTAAGAAGCTATGTGACTAAAACAGTGGAAGTCACGTTCCTGAATGGGCATCAAGAGACACAGTTATTAAGATGTGGCCCCTCCATTTCTCTAGACTATAAAATGTAGTAATTTTGGAAATACATGTACTTGTTGCTCACTAACTTGAAACAGCCCTTTCAGCTCATAGTGACAAATTGGAGTTACCACAGACACCCAGAGGTGTGGCAGAAATGGAAGGGAGATGGGCAATATTTAGTGCAGGGGAAGAAATACATCCTTTGCCACAATACTGGCATTGCTCCCTGCGTGGTAAGGCAGTGTAGGCCCAGAACTGCCCTTGAAATTCTCCCCCACCCCCCAGAACACACAGAGAGGAGGCATCATGGAGGGCACTTGTGTAGACAGCACCCTGCAGAGGGCACTTGTCAGTTGGCCCAGGCAACTGGGCAGAGACTCTGTCATCTATAATTGGGACAGGGATCCTCCAGCAGCCTCTAGGGAGGTTTCTTTGAGTGACAGAATACTCATGGGTGGGAGAATAGAAAGAATTTACTTGAAACCTGTGGTTTGTTTTTTCAGGCACAGCCTTCTTTCCTTTGACACTCTTCTCTGCAGATAATGTAGGATGACAATGGGTATGGGAGCAATATATAGGAGAAAACTCAGTTCCTTGTCCCTGATGCCAGGAGAGTCACTGGTCACTGATTCCTAGTCACTGGGCTACCAGAGGGAAACATTAAAAACACGTTTCCCAACAGCCCCACCTGGGTCTGAGTGATCTGTTTCCGCAGCTGATCTATAATACAGTCTGTGCCTGATGAGTTCATCACATGGTTGAACATTTCATGGAGTCTCTCCCCTAAATTGTCCCTGAGTTCTGAGTGACTCAGGTCCATGGCTGAGCTAGAAGAAACAGGCATTGTCCATTGGAGATATACTTGAATAGTGCGGTTAAGTGCTGAAAAATATGTAACCAACACCTACTGTACTGTACTATAGTTTTCATGTGCAGTTTCTGAAAATGAAACACAGATGCTGTGTTCTTTACTGATAGAAACTGTCAATGCCCCTCTGGTGGAGGGCAAGATGACAGTATCTATCTATCTAATCTATCATCACCATTGTATCTGTAGGTCTCTTTAAAAGCAATATTTAGGCCCTTGCTCTTTACGCTGATCATTGCATCGGTTATCACCATCTCTCTCACCATCTTATTTTGGGGGAAGATTAATGAGAAATTATTATAATGATTCGTTAATTATTAATTGTTTTTACATTATTAATTATTACTAATATCATCATCATAGCACTTTAGTTGCCCCTAGTTTTAATGACGAAAGTGCCAGTGTAGACATAGCCTAAGACAGCACAGGTTTGTGTTGGTTGCCTCTGCTCTCTAGAAGCTCTCTGTGGTCTGCCACAAGGCTCCATCCTGTCACTCCTTCTGTCCAGCGTGAGGCTATGAAAAGAGACGGTGAAATAGTTTGGATGACAGCATAAGTATGTGTCTGGAACTCATCATGATATTTCTTTTTAATCTCTCTTAGCTCAGGTCTCGCTACCTTCCTAGGTTGCTCTTCACCCCCCCCCCCTTTCCCCCGCCTCTCCTCAATTCTGCTCTCTCTCTTTGTTTTAAAAGTTAAAAGTTATAGTTTTTACAGAAACCTCCAAAAAATAAAGCAATTAAAAACAGACTAAAACAAGAAACAAAAAGAAAACAAGGTAAAAACTTTACTTTAAATAAATCCAGTAAATTAAGTATTTTAACCCTTCAGGAACGCAACAGCTGAAATTATTCCTAACTTTCTTGAAGATATGGTTGCCAAGCAAGAGAAATGCACACTCTGCTTCTAATCCTAACCACTCCCTAATATTTGAAACATGGGCTTTTCTTATTTCCATATAGCAGAGTTTTAAAATAATGTTAAATATAAAGTAATGCAAAATTCCTTGTTACCAAATTAATACAATACATTTGGCAAATATTAATATATTTTTAACAATTTATGTTACAAGTTTTAAATAAGGTAATAATTTGTTTATTCAAATATAACCCTTTTTATTTTTTATTTTTGTTTGCCTTATTTTGTATAGTTATGAATAAAATTCTGGCGCCATTTGTTGTTAATTGTAAGTTTGTCCTGTATGTCATGTGTGTTGTCTTGTGTTGTATGTTGTGTGTGTCACGTAACTATTTTTTATTATTTTTATTTTGTTGCAACAAAAGTCAATTTTATACCCTTTTAAAAATTTATGTATATGTGGTACCACACTATTTTAAAATCATGGTTGGGGTATAATCATAGTATTATTAGCACCAATTTTTTGTGCAAAGTTCAAAAAGGTTTCAGTTACAAATATATATACATATATTTCTGCCTCAACAAATAATGCAATTGCAAACAAAAAATATTCTCTTATCAATCACAGTTTTGTTTTTTTTTTTTTTTTAAATTTATTTGTTATTCAAAAAAAAAATGTAAGGGGAAACCTCAACATTAAGGTAAAAGTAATATTAACAAAATGTTAATTTCTTGTTTGAGCTTTTTATAAACTTGTTTGCACTTTTAAATATAGTTATAAGAATATCATAACCAAAATGTTTTAAAATAACAATTTATGCATAAAGCTAACCAAACAATTTGAACAGGTTTCCACCTTTGGCTCCCAAACATAGCAAAGCATCATGAAAGTGTACCCTCAAATACCCTCAAAGTACTGTATTTAAAATTTATTTTGGTTTAATTTTATAGTTGGTTTAATTTTTTATGCTTTTCTTTTGTTATGTTAATGGGAAGCAGTGGTTGTTAAAGCTGTGCTTCTAAACAGTTAACAAGAGTGAAATTGGTATCACAAGCAAATTAACTCTAAAAAGCTTGGTAAAAATTCTGTTAACTCCTTTGCTGAAACAAATTGTTCAGCAAGGGAAAGCAATACACCTTCTCATGGAAGATTGTAAGCATTTATTTTAGCCGTTAAGCATTACATTTCGTATAAAAATATTAGTAATGCACTTCAAATGAAAATGAATGTCTATACAACAATTGTAAAAGTATAGCTTGTGTTATAAAAGGCTTGGTCCCTATTACATTGTTCTTATTACATTGTAAACAAACAAAGTTAAACTGTGTATTAAGTTTGGGTTACTGAAAACAAAAACAAAAAACAAACAAACAAAAACCCTTTATTATGTTAACTAACTAGCTGTTTAAGTTGCATCCCACAGACCAAAGACACCAGAAAATATCACACCCTGAAGACACCAGAAAATATCAGGATATAGCGAAGAAACCCCCAAGCATCAAGAAAAGAAAAATGAAGGGCTTTATAAATAAGAGACTGGTTAAATACACCTCTATTTACCATATATGGACAATTAAGTTAACAATCAGCTAAAAAACACTAGCTGGACCAGGATAAGCCATCATTTAATTTCAACTTGGTTACTATGTAAAAACAACTGTATTATTGCTGTGCTACTGTATTATTGTTGTACTGTTGTCTTATTGCTGTACAACATTTACAATGTGCATAATCTTGCTAAACTGTTTAACCAACACATAGGTAAAAATTAACAAACAAATGGCAGCAAACAACGTAAAGGCAAGAAAAAAAAAAGTGGTAAACAAACAAAAAGTTACATAGTAACTACAAATTGGGTAAACACATTGCCTGTTAGTACCAGTCATAATTTGGGTCAGTGACACTGCATCCTAACTAAGGCACACGTTATTCAAAACAATCTTGTTCAGTGTCTGGGTACCAATACTAAATCCTGACACAGCACTATTTGATAAATTGGTTACTGTCCATTCGGTAGGTTATCTGGAATACAGCATCCATAAGAAACAACTGGATCTATGTCAACTACTGGTGTATCGCAGAGCCGTGTAACCAATGGAACAGAGAAGCTAGCCACTTCTATTTCCTGCGCAGTGAAGCTTACCAGAGGGTGACAACCAGCCATAAGGGTAACCTATAACATGAATGGACAGTACTGTGTAGTAACTAATTACAATATATTTATATATAAAGGCCTCAGTGGTAGTGTCACTACTCCAAATTTCTGTTTTTCTTCTCATATACATAGCACTGTGGGACACACTATCACAATCCCTATCCCAGTATTTCAAAACACTCAGCCTACTACTAATAATGAAACAGGTGATAACTGAAATTGCCCTAATAGGAGTGTGTTTCTATCTGTGTCAACAAAGTAAAAGGGCCAAAGTACAACACCAGACTGGAAAAACATGGTTATGCTTGGATATAAGGTGGTGTCATATGTACACATACATACTATACATATATGCCCATACACACTACAAATATATATGCCATATCCATATAATTCATATATATTAATTATGTGGGAGTGCCTCTAAGGCTCAATCATAATACTACATTCCTCAGTCATGGTCCCGGGTCTAACATTCCCAGGCCCACCATAAGGGACTAAAAAATAATTGGATAATAAAATCTGTCTGCCAGTCGTACAAGGGAATGTGCAAACTAAACAGACGGATGGGGCCTGAGTGTATGGATGGTAAAAGAAGGTAACCACATAACAGTGTTTAGCCCACTGGGTTATCCTCAGTCCATGCATTATGCTTTTCCGGGATGATGGGTAAACATCCTCCCCGTAAAAAGACAAAAAGTGGGGGAATGTAGTAAGAGGAGCCCCTGAGATATAAACCTTGGTATCAGAGGCCTGGTATGAGGCCTAAGGCCTGAACTAAAGTAATGGTCAAGACTTTGCTAACATAAAGCAAAGTTAAGCTGTGAGCCAGAGGCAGGCCCTGCTCACAGAAGCTGGCAAGGAAAGGGCTGATGCTGCAAAAAGAGACATACCTAAAAAGTACTGGACACCAGATATCAGAACATTCGCATACTTGTACATTCCACACACAACAAGGAACAGGCTGACCCATCCCAATGACAGGGCCAAAAGGGGAATATGATGGATAGTGTTGTTTTGTTCGAACCAACATGTACAAGGTGAGAGGCGGCACCTTACTACGTAGAGGGGTTGTACCTTGCTGCGTAGAGGGGTTGCACCTCAATACGTCAGGAGTGATGTGTAACTTGTTTGTATCTGTGTATAAGAATGCAACCCTGAGTGGATATCTTTGTCCGACCGAGGGGGCAGTGGAAAGTCCCGCCACTGAGCTGGGTCCATTGCCAAGAGGCACTTTCTCGTAGTATGCCCTGAATTAGGCTAAGAAACCTACAGGGAACTGCAATTGTGTCCAAGGTCGCAATAAACCTAGTCGACATGACTTTGCATCTTACTAGACTCTGTGGTTATTGGGGGTTCTCTTCGGGTCTGCTGTGTCAGCTATCTGCGCAGAGCTGGGGCAGCACACAGAGGGAACACACACACGCAGCCGAGTGATATCAACATAGGAGAAAGCAGAGCACCACACCGGTAGCATCTGACAACAACAACTACTGTACATTTCTCAACTCTTTCATCCAAAAAGATCCTAACCTGTGTAATGTACATTTAGGAACCCTTCAGAGGCTCTATACACCTGCAGAGGTTACAGTGGATTTAAGCAACCACTTGAGCATAACTCTTTCAAGGTTGATAGAAAGCCTATAAGTGAAGTCAGTGTTGTGGTTAAGATATGAGTCTGGGAATCAGAAATCCCTGTTGTGCCACTATAACTGAGTGAGACTGTGGGTCACTCACGACTCTGTGACTCAGTTTACCCATCTGTAAAATAAGAATAATGACACTTACCTTTGTAAAGCACCACGAGATCTGCAGGTGACATGAGCTAGTGTGATGCTGCCCGGAGGTACCCAGGTTTGTGAGGCACCTCACCACCACCATCCCTTCCATAAGGAAGCCCAGTCTGTGGCTGCCAGGGGTCAGCTACCAGCTCAGCTCACCCGGGCTCCACTGTCCCTCTGCAGGTCAGCAATTGGTACACACCAACCACTGAGTCCTCCGAGCATCTCCCTGCAGTGCCCCGCCCTTGATCCACTGGACACTCACAGAATTCCCAGATCTGCCATTCCCAAAGGAACAGTGCTACACAGCTTACCAGCTACCCCATAGGCCACTACAGTTCCACTTAGACACAACACTTTGCTTTGGTTATAGAGAAAGCAAGTATACATGTATTTAACAAAGCACAGAGATTGCAGTGAGAGGAAGCAGAAATATTGGAACCAAAGGGTTACAGATAAAATAAAATCATAACACACATTCAAGAGCCTAAACTTATTTAACAAGGGTACCCTCTTGTCTAGTAAGGTACAGCCAAGCCAAAGGCCTTCCCTTCTTCTGGGTGACCTGCCTTTAACTTCAAGTCTTTAAGAACATAACTTCCTATATCTGTACATAGCTCCTTCCATATTATTCGCACATACATTTCACAAGGATTATGATGAGCAGTGTGACTCAGTAGAGACCCTTACATGATATTCTTTGGTGAACTGATATGTAAATACCAGACCCAGAGGATTCCTTGCACCCTTATGCCCCCCTGTGCCCTCTGCCAGTTGGCAGCACGAGATACCTGGGTCAGAGCTAGGCCCTCTGGAGAAAGTTACTGTATTGTATAATGTATTACCACTGGGCTCAAAGTTCTGAGTGGGCTTCCACCTCCCCCAGCTCTCGCAGACAGGTAACTGTTCATTTAGTTTCCAAGGAGTCAGGAAGAATGAAGTGGTTTGGGGGACTGCACTATGGAGCCTTTCACTTCTATGTCATTGGTTATAACAAGGACATGTCTTTGTAATGAGCAAACGTAATTTTCCTCACAGAAACCAGCACTGCACTGGCATTAATGGTCCCCTGTGTCAGCCTAGATTCACAAAGATACTCTGAGCGTCACAACGCCTAACTTTTAGGTTCCTAGAAAATCACAGGAACACACTGTGATTCACCAAGCCTGAGTTAGGCACCTAGGTTCCCCATACAATGAAGAGGAGAGACAGGCACCTTAGTCTGTGATTCCCAAAACCAGCATGTTACGGGGAGAGATGTCTAAGCTAGCCAATGGGGGATGCCAAAGAGGGGGGTCACGGTGCTATGCCCTGCCCCTCTCTCGGAGATAGGTGTCTAAGTCTGGGCTGCAGGGAAGTGCCTCTCTCTGCTAGTGATTATCAGTGTCTCTAGACACACAGCTCAAAGAGGCTGAAGCAGACCAACTGGCCTAAAGAAAGGCCAGGGGCCAAACAAAAAAAGCCAGTCGGGGGCAGTAGGGAACCCTTGAAAGACCACATCAAGGACCAGTGACACACACAGAAACACACCAATACAGTATCACACATCTCTCTCTCCCTCTGTCTCTCTCATGCACATGCACGCGCACGAGTGCATTGTTATCTGTCCTTGTGTCAGAAGCCATGAATTCCTTTGGCTATCTTGGACTGTTTATTAAATGTTGTTTTTTCAGTTCCTATTCCTGGTCACTGAAATGTCAGGGCTCAAAGGGCACTGGCTCCTTTCTGCCCAGCGTGTTATCTGGGATGTAAGGGAGGAGAAATGAGAAATACATCAGACTTCGATACAGGGAAGCCTTAGGAGACACCTTGGATGCACAAAGGGCACTGGTCAACTGCTCTACAAACTGCATGGAGCTTTAATGATCTGTAGTTAGGGATGAGGGACTCTCCCAGAAATCTTTAGGCAGGTTTTGTGTGTGTGTGTGTGTGTGTGTGTGTGTGTGTGTGTGTGTGTGTGTGTGTGTGTGTGTGAGAGAGAGAGAGAGAGAGAGAGAGAGAGAGAGAGAGCGAAAATACCATTCACAGTGTATGTGCTGAAACTATAGGATATTCCACTCATTGGCACCAAGACTGGTTTGACAAAAACAACAAGGAAATCTTCAACAGAAAAGAACTGCATTCTGTAACTGGCAAAATGATTCCTCTAACCAATGAAAACATGAGGCTTATCACCTGCTCAAAGCTGAAGTCCAGAGGAGGCTATGTGACATCAGAAATAAGTGGTGGCAAGAGAAGGCCTCTGAGATCCAGGGTTTCGTAGATCAGGATGACATGAGAAGCTTCTTTCAAGCAACAAAAGCTATATATGGGCTAAGCTCCAAAGGCCCAACCCCCTTACGTTGCCAGGGTGGCGCCACCCTCTTCAAAGACAATGGGGCCATTAAACAATGCTGGAAGGAGCACTTTGAGACTCTACTAAATTGTGAATCCACGGTCTCTGAAGACACCATTGAGTCTATTCCACAACGCTCAGCAATGGAACACCTTGCTGATCCCCCATCTTCTGAGGCAGTCCGGCATGCCATCACCCAGACAAAAAAATCACAAGGCACCAGGCCCAGATGGCATCCCAGCTAAGGTTTTTAAAGCTGGTGGAACAATGCTCCAGCACAAACTTTGCCAACTCCTCAACAAAATCTGGACCTGCGAAGAAATTCCACCTGACTTTAACAACACCAACATGGTTACAATATTCAAGAAAGGGGACAAATCTTTGTGCGGGAACTACAGAGGTATTGCTCTCCTCTCCATCGCAGGGAAGATCCTTGCCTGGATCCTACTAAACCACCTTCTCCCCCTTGCCAAGGAACTCCTCCCCGAATCACAGTGTGTCTTCAGGCCATCCCAAGGCACAACTGACATGATCTTTGTGGCACGACAGATTCAGGAGAAGTGCAGAGAGCAACACCAGGAACTGCTCATGGCATTCATCGATCTAACCAAGGCCTTTGACTCTATCAATCATGATGCCCTATGGAAGGTGCTGTGTATGTTTGGCTGTCCACATAAATTCATTTCCATCATCAGACTGCTCCATGATGGGATGACTGCCACTATTCTGTGCAACGGCTCAGAGACCAAACCATTCACAATTCGCACCGGTGTCAAGCAGGGCTGTGACATTGCTCCAACACTCTTCTCCATTTACCTTACCTTGATGCTGATTCTCATCTGTGACCACCTTCCTGATGGAATCGTGATTGAGTATCGTATGGATGGTCAACTCCTCAATCTCTGACATCTCCAAACAAAATCTAAGATCACAAGAATTGGCATCACTCTGACCTTCAGTATGCAGATGACTGCGTCATTCTAGCACATACAGAGGCCAACCTGCAAAGTACCCTAAATCTTTTTGCAGATGCCTATAACAGCCTGGGTCTCTCTCTCAACATCAGGAAAACCAAGGTATTCTACCAGCCCTCACCTGCACAAACTACCCTTCATACACCACAAATCACCATCAGCAGAGAACCCCTGGAAAATTCTCCATACCTTGGCAGCCACTTCTCCCAAACAGCCAGCATTGACACAGAAATTGAATACAGGATCCGCTATGCCAGCACATCCTTTGGAAGACTACTCAAACGAGTCTTCAATTATAGGGATCTGCAAACAGGCACCAAGATCTTGGTTTACAAGGCAGTTGTCATCCCCACCCTTCTCTACGGGTGTGAGACCTGGGTAACCTACAGATGACATCTCAAGTGGTTAGAGTGGTTCCAACAGCGCTGCCTCAGGAGGATTCTCAGATCAGCTGGGAAGACCAACACACTAACATCAGCATTCTCTCTACAGCCAACATCAGTAGTATAGAAGTGCAGGTCATGAAACACCAACTCCGCTGGACTGGCCATTGTGTATGTATGTCTGACTGTAGTGGGGCTGCCTGCCCCACTCCCTGAGAGTGTGGGCTGTAGTAGACCAGAAAGCCTGCGCAGACGGGTAGCCAATAAGAGGAGGGCTTATTGGGAGCCAATCAGAGCCAAGATTGGAGGTAGCCAATCAGGGCCAGGCTCAGCCCTATAAAATGGCTGCTCAGGAAGGGAGCAGTCAGTCTGTCCCAGACCTTTGTGGGGGAAGGTCTGTCTCCAGAGGTGGGAGACTAGCACCTGGGACAGCGCAGTGCTGGCCAGGCTCGGGGAGCAGAAGGGAGCTCTAGCCCAGTGTCTGCCAGACTGCAGGCCCTGAGGGGAAGGGCCTAGCCGGTGCGAGGGGCCGTAGGGGAAGCGGCCCAGGGAAGTGGACAGATGAGGCTGCTGCCAGAGGGTCCTTGGGCCAGGACCCAGAGTAGAGGGCAGGCCTGGGTCCCCCCCTTGCAGTACACCCAGCCATTGGCTGTAGGGAGCGGCCATTATAGATTACGCCAGATCCCTTACAAGAGGGATTAGACTTTGGGGGGGTGTGGTTGGACATGGTGGCTGGGGCGTAGAGAGACTGGTGATCAACCCCCCCGGAAGGGGGTGTGGATGGACTGAGGGGCACTGCTGGAGGGCAGTGGTCCGGAAAAGGACGCCACGAGCTGGAGAGCGACGCGGGCTTAGGCGCCAACCAAGGGCGAGACAGCGAGCGGGACACCACCAGGAAAGGGCACTCCACTGGACTGAGCTAATTCCCAAGGACGACCAGCAGGAGGCGCCAGGTGGTGAGTCCCAGCACTGTCACACTGACACACCTCCCGAAGCAAGTACTCTTCTCTCAGTTAAGTCAGGGAAGAAGGGCTCACAGAGGGCAACGGAAGAGATTCAAAGACATACTGAAAGTACATCTTAAAAAGGGAGGCATCAACCCAACAAACTGGGAGGACTTAGCAAAGGAACAGAACATAGTTGCACCACACCATACACCCAGCCACAGCTCACTTTGAGAAAAGATGTGCTCATGAGACAGAGAAGTGACAAAGGAAAAGAGAAAGGGCACAACACTCCAGCCAACAACTAACTATGTCTTCTTCAAGATTACATCTGTCACTTCTGTGGGGAAATCTCCAAGGCACAAACTGGGCTTCTCAGCTACTTAAAATCCCACCAGTGAACCCCCTTGGCAGACATTATCCTCACATTGAGGGATAGCTGAAGAGAGAAAAGTGTGTGTGGTGGTGGTAAGAGAGACAGGGGAAGAGGAACACACAGACATATAGAGAAAGGAAGTTTCACTTGGATCTTGTAGTTTGTTTTTCAGCCATAGCTTCCTTGGTAAATCCACTTCAAAACACTTGGCCCTATAGCAGGGGTGGCCAACCTGTGGCTCGGGAGCCACATGCGGCTCTTCAGAAGTTAATATGCGGCTCCTTGTATAGGCACCAACTCTGGGGCTGGAGCTACAGGCGCCAACTTTCCAATGGGCCGGGGGTGCTCACTGCTCAATCCCTGGCTCTGCCACAGGCCTTGCCCCCACTCCACCCCTTCCCACCCCCTTTCCTGAGCCTGCTGTGCCCTCGCTCCTCCCCCGCCTCCTGCATGCCAGGAACCAGCTGATTGGGAGGTGCGGGGAGGGAGGGACCAGCTGATTGGGAGGTGCGGGGAGGGAGGGGGGAGGTGCTGATCGGCTGCGCTGCTGGTGGGCAGGAGGCGCTGGGAGCTGGGGGGGAGGGGGAAGGAGCTGATGGGGGGGCTGCTGATGTATTACTGTGGCTCTTTGGCAATGTACATTGGTAAATTCTGGCTCCTTCTCAGGCTCAGGTTGGCCACCCCTGCCCTATAGTGTCGGTAGCTGCAAAAGCTGGAAATGAAGTTGCTCTGAGCCTCCTGCTCTTTTCTCCACATGACGTTCTGCTCAGCGGGGGCAGGAATGGAATAACTGGGAGCTCCCTAACCCCAGCATCTGTCTGCTCAGAGAGTCTAGGGTTACAATAGCAGGGAAGATTCTCTGCAAGGATTTGCAGTCCTTGCCCAGTGCTGTGTCTTCTCTGTATAAATGCATGTTAAAGTCTGCATATATGTGATGTGTGTGGGATGAGACCAGCCTTCTATGATCTCACAAAGAAAGGCAATATAGGGAGTATGAGGACCAGGTGTGGGCCTAGAGGAAAATTATGGGCTTGAAAAGCTAAATTTTGGAAGGTCAGTTCATTTTAAGAGTGATCACCAGACTCTTCCTCCTCCCACTTAATGAACTCCTAGAACAGTTTGTGATGTCATACATTGGACCATTCTTATGTTAGTAACGAGTAGGGTTTATTAAGCAGTACCACATGAATTACATTTTGAAAATGAACAGACAAACAAACAAAGGCAGTGCTTCCTTAGATTATAGATATTTTATTCAAATGTTATGTTGACAAAAGAAAGAGAAAGTAAAACCTAGAAATCTATCAAGAGAAAAATCATTCAGAAAAATAATCCTGGAGAATAAATCCTCTCTAAGGTCTTTATATATGTTATTGAATAATGAATTAGTTCCTTATAAACTGCTTACACAAAGCAAACCATATAGTGTTACGTTCATTTGGTGAAACAGCATTGGCTGCAGAATAAGCAAGATACTCTTGTGTTAACTGTGATGGAATAAACCCGTACACTGAGTCACAGTGTTAACATGACCCAGTCACTGTACAACATTAAACATTTAAACATGATTCACTTTTCAAAAGGCTACAAGCTGAACCAATGGGAAGGAAATGGCTAAGAGTAACTAAATCAAATTGGAATGATTAAACATTCTAGTATCCTATCAACATCCCTCCCCCAGGATGGCCTGGTTCAATACACTCATGGCATCCAGACTGGTTGGCTGCCCAGGCCAGGATACTGGCAGCTATCAGGGATTGGCGGATGTGAGTGCTCTTTTCTGTTGATCATCTACACATAGGCTGAAAACTGGAGTCTGGTTCTCATCTGTTGAAATCTCTAAGCACGACGGAATGTTCTGGTGAAAAAAGCAACAACTGAAGTTAATTTCTTTTCTGGAGGTTGGCAGCTTAACATTTGCACTCTAGACTCACTCTGGGATTTAATGGACATGGGAGGAACTCACTGTAACTGCAATCACCTAAAATATTAATTGCTTCAAATCTCATTCAAAACCAGAGCAAATTACAAAGGGTTCCCAGGCATGTTTAATGGTCACAGGGACTCATCATTAGATCTGGTTGGGAGTATTCCAACTAAACGGTTATTCATCGGAAAATGCTGATTCGTCAAATCCAAAATATCTTGTGGAAATATAGCGGTTGTGAAGAAACTTTTGCTGGGAACATCTCTCATGTCCACCATGAGGGGGTGGAAAAAGGAGAGGGAGATAGAGAGAGAGAGAGAGAGAGCAACCCCACCCCAAAATAGCCAATAGCCTGTTGCTTTGGCCATTCCCCTGGGATATGAGAGACTCAGGTTCAAGTCCCTGCTACGTCTCAATCAGGAGCAGAGATTTGAACCTAGGACCTAGACTACACCTAAAACTGTGAAAAATGTCATAACATGCGTGACGTACTTAGGTCAACCTATCCCCCACTGTAGATGCAGCGCGGTGAATTAAACAATTCTGTCGACATAGCTGCTGCCTCTTGAGGAGGTGGATTTACCACAGCAACAGAAACCCCCTTTCCGTCACTGTAGTGTCTATGCTACAGAGCTACAGCGATGTATCTGCAGAGCTGCCTCTGTGCCGCTGCATTGCTTGTAGTGTAGACACAGCCTGGGTATCCCAGAGGAGTGTGTGAGGGCCCTACACACGAGGCTGGTGGCTACTCTCGGGAGGGTGCTCTCGCTCACTCTCTTCCACCTCCTTGTGGTTTTCACACAAAAACTGAAAAGGTCTCAGGTTTGTTCTAATGCAGAGTGAAAACACAGCTTGGAATTTCCCATGGGATGGAAATATCATTTATTGGCCGGCTCTTCCCTTCACGCCCTGACTGTGTATTACAGATCACCCTGTGACATGGGGTGATTTGGAAAGGGGAGAGACTTCAGGGGAGTTCAATGAAACATTCAATGGCCCCGTTACTAGGAGGGAATATAAACCCATCCAGATGTTGGCAAGGAAAGGGGTTAACCAGCTCTGGTTGGGGGATGGGAGGCCTGACAACAGTTTTGCTAGTGTAGATGGACTCTGAGAGAAGGATGTGCGGTGTAGCGTTGGAAGCTGTGTCTGCAAGGGAGGGTCAGGAAGAAGGGTCTCTAGGTTGAGGATGGGATGTAAGGGAAGAGAAGAACTGCGGGGTTTCTCTGTCTGGAATTTGTCTAGCCATGCTCTAGAACTTGCTTTGTACTTGGGCTGAGGAAAAACCCTGTTGTTTTTGTCCCTGAAAGGGACAGGACTTTTTACATTTATGCTGTTTTGCAATAAAGCAAACCACAGAGGTGTTTAAACTCCACCAAGATGTGAAGAGCCTTTTTCTCCTCCAACCAACCAGCCCTTTGATCTCCTCAGGCACTGAGAGATTTCCAATACAGTGTTCGTGTCCCCGTGAGCTCATTTGGAAGTCACCGTGTGTTACAGCTCAACTGCAGGAGAGAGACTCTCAGAATCACTGAGATTTCCAAGGAGGTCAAGGAACTGTCCCGCTCAGACACTGGGTTCTGCACACTGGCGGATTACCGCACAAGCCAACGGGGCCCGTGCCCAGAAGCCCCGGCCAATTTGGGGGCCCCCGCAGGAGCACTGGAACTCTGGTTCCACTCCCTGCTGCTCCTTCCCTCCCCGCTCTTCTTCTCCCTGAGCCCCTGCCCTTGGCCAGGCCAGAAGACTGAGCCTGGGGTAGGGAGAGGGTATTCCCCGCACGGTCCTCCGTGCGGAGGTAGGCAAGCTGCTCACCTGAGCCCCTCTCCCTTCCCCCCGCCGCCTCCCTGTGCAGAGCCGGCCCAAGCCCTGTCCTCCGCCCCTCATGGAGCAGGCTCGAACCTCTCCCTCACCCTGCGCGGAGCTGACCCAAGCCACTCACCTAAGCTCCCTCCTCCCCTGTGCAGGGCTGGCCTGAGACCTGCCACTCACGCCCGCCCCCCCACCTTTGGCAAAACTGGTCATTTGTCCTGTTTTCTCTTGCCATGTTGGTCACTTGACAAGAGCAAACGGGACAAATGTCCAGTTTTGCCAAAAAAGTCGGGATGTCTGGGGCCAAAAGGCGACGTACGGTCACCCTAGGCCAGCTGTCCCCAAACTTTTTCAGTCAGCCCCTCTTTCCCCAGTCTGTGACCCCCTGGGAGCCGGGGCCAGGAGCAGAGCCAGAGAAGGGAGCAGGAGCCGGGGACCACGGTACGACCGGGGGCTATAGTTGGGAGCGGGGCCAAAGGCACAGCTGGGGCCGCAGCCAGGAGCAGAGCCATGGATGGGAGCAGAGCAACAGCTGGGGCTGGGGGCAGGGCTGTGGGGGGCTAGAGTGGACCGGGGGCACAGCAGGGCTGGGTGGCGCTCCCTGCCCACCCCCTGTGGGGGCTGACCTAGGCCCCACCACATCTCCGAGTGTTCCTCCGTGTCCCCCTTAGGGGACCACTGCCCTAAGCTGTGGCAAGAGCCTCCCAGGGAGCCTGGGCAGCTGTGGGGAGCCCTGGGCCCTCCACTTGTCCGGAGCAGGCGGGGGTGTGCCTGAAAGCAGCCCCCATCCCATGTCCCTGCCCCCACAAGGTGCACCATCCAGAGCAGGTGGAGGGTCTGGGGCTCCCCACAGCAGTCCAGGCTCCCATGGCAGCTCTTACCAGGGCCCAGCTTCTATCCAGGCCAGGGCCTTGAGGGAAGAGGAGGAGCAGGGGGTGGGGCCCTATGGTGAGGGGGAGGGCCCCAATAAATCTTAATCCGCCTCTGGTTCTGCATGCGACTGTGGATCATTTCTGCAAGCAATATCCCCCTCCGTAAAGTTCTACTGACCTGAAGGATGGACTGGAGTTCGAGAGAATATAGCATTATCCATGGAGCAAAGTGCCTGGGCCAATAATCATCTTCATCCTTGTCCGCCTCATCAACAAATGTTCTCCAACAGTAGCTATAAGCTGGGAAAATGGAGCAAATCAGTCATGGGCTGAAGGAGGTATCAGTGGACTAAGTATACACAAAGGTCGGTCAATCTCAAGGGAGCAAGACTAATTTGAGCCATGCAGAATGCTTCAGCTAGGCAGGACCAGCTGAGGACACTACAGCACTTGGTCCTCATATTCTCCTGGCCTTTTCCATCTTTCTGTCCAGGGAAGGTCTCATTAAACCAGCCTTGCAAAATTTCACTCACTTATTCACCTGGGACAACAAGGAGTCCGGTGGCACCTTAAAGACTAACAGATTTATTTGGGCATAAGCTTTCGTGGGTAAAAAACCTCACTAGTGAAGTTTTTTACCCACGCAAGTTTATGCCCAAATAAATCTGTTAGTCTTTAAGGTGCCACCGGATTCCTTGTTGTTTTTGTGGAAACAGACTAACATGGCTACCCCCTGATACTTGTCACCTGGGACAAGTCATTTATGTATTGAGGGGAGAATAAAATATCATCTATTTCTTCATGATTACCAGCAGCAGCACACCATCAGTGGGTGAGCTGATTTTACTCTGGGGGTAGATTAGAAAAAAACTGCAAAGCCATCCCCTTGCATTTAAATACAATACTATATTCTCATATGAAATTGAAAGATGGCAGACAGACTGCGCCAGGAAGGAGGCTGGTGTTCTGTTTATTCCCTGAATAGACCACTAGAGACAGCGGCAGTGTCATACCAGCTTCACCCACGCAGACGGCTCAGCAGTGTGCCTCAGCTCTCAGTTCCCGCCTCTAGTGGTAAAAGGGGCCTTGGCTCTTCATGGCTCATTTATGCCCCAGCCTCTCTGCTGAGACAAGGGGATCAGCAAGTGCCAGCAGGGATGGAGATTTTAGTGATTTTTATCTGTACTGCTAAGAACTGGACTGCAAACACCAGCACATTTCAAATAGGTCAAAAAATGGCTGTCAGCTACTGGCTTTTGGTCACTGACACTCAGGGGAAAGTTTGAAACCAAAGACCTAAAGGGGAAAAGCTCTGAATCCCACTGCACTATCCCCCAAGACTTTGGGGCCAGACTGAAGCCACGGACCTAGAAGTGAAAAGATTCCAGAGTCCATTCTACAACATCAGTGGAGCCATCCGTGACCATGGCTGAATTGGAACTAGTGATCTAGAGGCAAACTGCCCCATGTCCCATCTCTATTCCATCCAGTCCCCATAACTCATTACCTGGGAGGTCCATGACTCGGATGGACACTCCAATGTTCACCAGGCTCCGTAGACCCTGACGATTGGTTTCCTCTTTGTGCCAGTAGAGCCGTGCTACATAGATAACTAGGTTCACATTAGGCTGTTCTTTCAGGAAATCCCTGATTTCCTTGCAGCAGTCCCCACAGGGACTCCAGGACATGTACCAGGTGATGGAGCAGTGGACAGAAGGATCAGATCTTTGCTCCTGAAAGACATCTTCTATGAAGTGGATTTCAGCATGCTCTGTTCGAGTGCTATGGCAACAGCTCTGCCAGGACCTTTTGCTATTGCTCCACTTGATTTCATAGAACATGTATTGCACCCTTCGAAGGACACTTGGGTCATAACCGTCTATAAATGTCTCCTGGAGTATCTTCCCCCTGAAACATGAGAGAGATTCCAAAGAGTCACTGACTGCAGCTTTATCGCTAAGAGCTTGCCAGACACAGAAAGTTAAAAATGAGAGGGATGGGAAAGAGGCACAGATAAATGGAAACAGAACTCACAGAAGGATAGAGGGAGACTCAGAGATAGTGACTGGAGAAAGGAAAGCGAGATGGGGAAGAAGGAGAGTTAAATCTAGTATCACACTGATGAGAGGGGAGTGAGATCTGAATCTTCCCAGCTCCCACTTTGCCTGTAAATCTTGTGGAGGATGTGGTGCTTTCATTCTCACCCCTGTGTGATGCCTCTGGATACATGATCTGTGGGAAAAAGAATAGAGTCACCTTGTGCACAGAGAGCAACATAGGGGAAAACAGAAAAAGGGAGGCCTCCCAACGCATCCTCCCTGGGACCATGTGACCTATAATTGTTCATTCTCAATGGACAATTCCTATTCAGTACTGCTGAATATTGAAGAAGTTCCTTGCTAATGTGCAGTGTCCTGAGGATAGTGAAGGTGATAAGGGATCATCCTGGTCCCAAATATGGCCATTAATTTTACCATGTGCACATGCGGCAGAATGCCCATTACTTGTTAAGTAACAGTGAAATAAATAAATAAAATAATAATAATTAATAATAAATATCTAGGACATTATCCAAAGCTCATTAAAATCAGTCTCAGGCTCTCAATTCTATGTATAACTGTAAGATACTACCAATATCCAAAGAACTGTTCTTTCATTTATTTTTATTTTATTTTACTTTAAATGTGGATTTTCCCATTAATATTTTAAAATAAACTTAATAATCATTATTAATTTAATTTTTTAAGTTGATATGTCCCAGGAGCTATAGTTATGTTAGTTCTGTTTTGGAAGAAAATAACATTCTTATTTTCTTTAAGAACCTTAGAAAACAAAACGAGGGAAACATGGCTCAGGAACACTGAGAACAAACTTTTTCAAATGTAGGACACATTTAAAATTTTCATTACAACCTAAGCGCCAGGATTTAATAACAAAATCCCCGTGTCTTTGAAATTCCTCCATCAGCCCTTTTTTCTGCCACCATTTTCATGCCCCAATCACTTTCAACTCAAACCTGAAAGCCAAGACAGTGGCACGCAGGGAAGTTCAAAAACATGCTGAGACATGCACAAACACGTACTCAACTAGAGCCCGGACCAAAGTCTATTGAAATCAGTGAAAAGACTCCCCTTGACTTCCAGGGAATTTGGTTCAATCCAGGGCTTAATTTGTAATGAATGAGGCGCTGGGGCTCAACCCCACAAGCCCCGGCACAAATTAAGCCCTGGCTGGGTGGCCAGAGAGCAGCGGTTGCTGGCCAGGAGTCCAGAGGTGCCAGGGCTATGAACTGCCATGCCTAGAGGTGCCAGGGCTAAGCCCCAGTACACATTAGGCACTGGTTCAGTCCCATAAAGAACACATATACATTATACACATATTTATACTACTTAGTTACACTGAGGCAAGTTTTCAAATATAGACAAGCCTATACAGACACATACAAACATATGCATAGATACACAGAAAAATCTGAACTGTTTATAGAAAGAGGGGGCCAATGGGATGTACTAGTAAAAAACAAATCATTGTTATAACTTTGAAAAAGCCAGTATATATATCCACGACAACGTAGTACAATCTACCACAGCTTTAGCTCACCGTTTGTCTTTGTAAGAAGTATTCTTTTAGTACTTATGTATGTAAGCGGGGGAATGGTCCCGCTATTGTGGGGAACTTTCCTGACTTCTGCACTACCCCGGTGAAGTGGGCTAGCGAAAGGATCTGAGTCCTCGCTCCCACTTCCTTTACCCAGAGGCCTCCCTGCCCTTGAGGACTCCCCTTCCACTCTCCTGTCTGGCAGAGTCCTCGTAAACCCCGACAAGGCTGGGCCCAGGATTCGTGGGGGGCTCGACCCCCAACCCTGCTGTGGTCACCCAGGACAGGGGCTAGGGTGTCCCCACTCTGGGGTACTCTCTCTGCACTGGGCAACTCCCTGACCCACTGATCATTTCATACAATTTAAAGCAAATACAAGTTGTTTAATTAACAATTAATTTTAAAAAGAATAAGGAAAAATGGGAAAGGTTAAAGGAAACACATCACCCTGCTCTGTGGCAGGGAACATTACAAACAGTGTCTCTGGAACGTCAGGGCAGTTCACAGTCTGTTCCTTGTAGGTCCCAGGCTCCTTCTCAGGCCCTGGCTGTGCTGCAGAGACGCTGCGGGTTGGACACTTGCTCTGGCGGTGGCCACACGCTCTCAGGCTCTAGGTGGCAGGACCCTTTTTCCCAGCGTCGCCCCTGCCCGGTCGGGGTTACGATCCCCCTCCAAGTCTGGCCTGCAGAGCCTCTTGGCTGAGGCGTCTCCCTGCGCTGGGCCTGCTGCCCAGGGTCCCCCTCACTCTCCCCAGCTGCTCACCGCACCCAGCTCCGGACTGCTCCAGCCCCAGCTCCAGCTCCACTCTGCCTCAGCACGGCTGCTGCTGCTGCTGCTCTGCCTTCAGCTCCTTGGGCTGCTTCTCTGGCCCATCTGGCTTTGGTTGCTACAGCTCTGCTCCCAGGGCAGGTCTGCTCTGCAGGCTGCTTCTGTGACTCTGCTCCCAGCTCTGACCTGCTTCCTGGCTGCTTGTCTGGCCCCTCTGGTTACTGCAGCTCTGCTCCCAGGGCAGGTCTGCTCTCTCTGGGCTGTGCTCTGCTCCCAGCAGCTTAGCTCAGGCCCCTGCTCTCTCCTTAGCTCGGCCCCGCTCTGTCTGACTCAGGCCATTCCAGTTCACACGGAGGACAGGACCCCCCTGGCCTCCTGACTCCCTGATTAGCCTGCCCGCCCTGTCAATCAGGCTGATCTGGAGCATTGGCCTCTCCCCATTGTTCCTGGGGACTGTCAGTCTCAGGCTCCTGATTTGCCATCAACCCTTCCCCTTTTAGTGCTGGGAGCTAGCCAACCAAAACACCCCCACTGAATGTTAGTAAGGGGGCAACAGTCCCCTTACATGTAGGAAAATCATTTTACTGTCAGTGATTTTGTTTATCTTTGCTAAGTTAGAAACTAAAAACACATTTTAGATGTAAAACACAGAGATAGACAGCTCCATCTTATATACATAGAGCCACAATAGCCATACAGCTAGGCATACATATATACGCCCATACAGCTGCATATACATATATTCACCCATAAATTGATATAGGCATTTGCACACATAAATGCACTAAAATACTGTATACAAACACACACACATTTACTTGCAAACACATACGCACTAATGCTGCAGCTTTACCTCTGTTCCAACCAGCAGCCATGGCTTTCTCTCACTACAGCTTCCGAGGCTGTTTGTTTTACTGGTGCATTTTCTCCCTTTCAGTTTCTATTCCTCTGATGAGAAACCTAAGAGCATTTTGGAAACGGGAGACTCCCTGACATGCTGGGAGACATGGATAGTGTGGAAGCCAGGTGTACGCAGTCAGTGAGGTTAGGATTACAGTATTGTAGGGGCTAGACCTCAATACTGATGCAAAATAGTTCTAAATAAATTATAATGTATTCTTATGTTTGGTCATTACAGATTTGCCTGTACCTTTATTAAATTTAAAGAACTACTTATAAGTACTTTGATATACATGGGGCTTGGAGAATAATAGCTTCTATATTGATATTTTAGCCGCTTGTTTTATTAAATGAAGTATTCCAGTTAATTAAAGAAACTCCTAGGAAATTTGTGCTTTCTGTCAGTAAGACACAGGCATGAAAAGCTGGAAGGGGACGTCTCTCCCTTGTTAAGGAATGGGAAGATATTCTTTCTCTAGACTCAAAGAGAAGTGGTGTACAAAGCATCTGACCACAAAAGCTGAGCCAGGAGCCTCTTCTTTTAACCCTTCTCGCCTTCTGGAGCAAAACGTCAGTTTTAAGCTCACACAAAGAATTCCAGCAGTATTCTTATCAAAAATTGATTCCGTGGTTAAACTCTCTGAAGTCTTCATATAATTTTAAGGAAACCCATGATTTAAAAAGTGGGAGTCATGTCCCTGAATGGGGAAGAGAGTTATTAAGAGACATCAAGAGAGACAGTTATTAAGATGTGGCCCCTCCATTTCTTGTTTCTTTAGATTATGAAATTTAGTCACTTTGGGAATAAATGTACTTGTTGCTCACCAACTTGAAACAGCCCTTTTACCCCACTGTGACAAATTGGACTTATCACGGGCACCCAGATGTGTGGCGGGAATGGAGGGGAGATTACCAATATTTAGTGCAGGGGAAGAAATACATCCTTTGCCACAATACTGGGCATTGCTCCCTGCGTGGTAAGGCAGCCTAAGCCCAAAACTGCCCTTGAAATTTCCCCCACTCCCCAGAACACACAGTGAGGAGGCATCATAGAGGGCACTTGTGTAGAGAGCAACCTGCATAGGGCACTTGTCAGCTGGCCTCAGAAAGCAACTGTGTAGAGACTCTATGATTTATAACTGGGGCTGGGATCCTCCAGCAACCTCTAGGGAGGTTTCTTATTATGATATTTGCGTTATGGGTGGGAGAAGAGAGAGAATTTCACTTGAAACTTGTGGTTTGTTTTTTCAGTCACAGCCTTGTTTCCCTTGTCACTCCTCTCTGTGGGTCACGGAGGATGGCAATGGGCGTAGGAGCAGTAGCCAGGAGCAGAACCCAGTTCCTTGTCCCTGACAGCAGCACAGTCACTGGTCACTGATTCCATCCTTGGCTGCCAAAGAGAATATTTCAGAGCCATCCTCAGAGAAACACATTTCCCAACAGCCACCCCGCCACCCCCGAGGTTCCATAGCTGATCTATAATGCATTCTGGGTCTGGTGGGTTCATGATGCCATTTAACTTCTCATGGGTCTCCCCTCATTCTGAGTGAGTCTGTTCCATGGCTGAGCTATATCAAACTGGCAGTGTCCACTGGGGTTATATTTGAATAGCAGGGATAACTGGTAAAAATGTGTAAATAACACTTACTGGATTACATAATAATTGTTACCTGCAGTTTTCATATAGTTCTGAAAATTTAACAGGAGGAAGCTTGATTATTGGTGGAAACTGTCAGTTATAGGGGGAGGCAGGATGCCACCAGCTTTCCTTTCTGACCCTCATCACCATAGTTTTGTGTATCTCTTAAAAGACCAATTGTTGGTCCTTGGTTGTACAGCTGATCTTCACCTCAGTTATCACCCTCTTTCTAACAGCCCATTTTGGGGAGATTAATGAGAATTCATTTTGATTGTTCTTTCTTATTTATAATAGTCATAGTGCCTAGGAGCTCCAGTTATGGACTAGGACCTGATTGTGCTGGGTGCTGTATTCATAGGAATTTCTATGGCCCCCCATCACTATAGTACCTGAGTACCTCACTTACAAGAATACAGCTAACCTCAGAAACCCCTGGAGGAGCTGCAGGAGACAGAACTTTCTCAGGGGCTGGTTTGTGACTGAAATGAAGGATCCCAGGAACTAAGGACCGTCTCACACCTCATCACCTTCCACTTTAAGTGCAAGGTGCAATTCTATTCTTTGACCTGAACATAAACATATCGCAATGTGCGTGTGTGTGTGTGAGAGAGAGAGAAATAACAATATGGTTGCGCACACACACACACATATATAGGCACATACACACACACACATATATATGCTAAAAAAAAATTCCATACAAGACACTCCTCTGGACACTCCATTTTCTGCTGGGGAGAGAATGAGAGAACAAACACATGACCGATGTTAGTTAAATTGCTTAATGCACTACTAGGAGTCACTCAGATATTGCAGTGATGAGCGCAGTAGGAGAACCTGTATAAAATAGAATGTAGGGGAGTATTATCCCTGTTTTACAGATATGGAAAATAAGGCATAAAAAGGTTTAATGACTTGCCCAAGGCCACACAGAGAGTCTGTAGCAAAGCCAAGGATGCAACTCATATCTACTGACTCCCAGTTCTGCACTTTAATATGTGGGGAAATAACTGTAGGATTTTCTGGAATCCTCTGTTTTTCTGAACCACTGGCAGGCTGGCTCTTGGCACAGAGACAGCTCTGGTCTCCTTGGATGATGACCTGCTCCTGGTAAAGGACAAAGATCAAGGGTGACATCCTGGTCTCATTGAACTCAAAGGGACCCAAAGTGTCCATCCAGGATGATTTTCTTTATTCTTTCAGGCCTGGTCTACACTAGGAGTTTATGTCGAATTTAGCGCCGTTACATCAAATTAACCCTGCACCCGTCCACACCACGAAGCTATTTAGTTCGACATAGAGGTCTCTTAAATTCGACTTCTGTACTCCTCCAAAACGAGAGGAGTAGCGCTAAATTCGAAATGGCAATATCGAATTAGGCTAGGTGTGGATGGAAATCGACGGTAATAGCTCCGGGAGCTATCCAACAGTGCACCACTCTGTTGACGCTCTGGACAGCAGTTCGAGCTCGGATGCTCTGACCAGCCACACAGGAAAAGCCCCGGGAAAATTTGAATTCCTTTTCCTGTCTGGGCAGTTTGAATCTCATTTCCTGTTTGGACATCGTGGCGAGCTCAGCAGCACTGGCAACGATGCAGAGCTCTCCAGCAGAGATGGCCGTGCAATCTAATAGAAAGAGGGCCCCAGCATGGACTGATCGGGAAGTCTTGGATCTCATCGCTGTGTGGGGCGATGAGTCCGTGCTTTCCGAGCTGCGCTCCAAAAGAAGGAATGCAAAGATCTACGAGAAGATCTCTAAAGCCATGGCAGAGAGAGGATACAGCCGGGATGCAACGCAGTGCCGCGTGAAAATCAAGGAGCTGAGACAAGGCTACCAAAAAACCAAAGAGGCAAACCGACGCTCCGGATCCCAGCCCCACACATCACGTTTCTACGAGGCACTGCATTCCATCCTAGGTGCGGCCGCCACCACTACCCCACCAGTGACCATGGACTCTGAGGATGGGATATTGTCCACGGCCGGTTCCTCGTCGGAAATGTTAGCGGACGGGGAAGATGAGGAAGGAGATGAGGAGGACGAGGCAGTCGACAGCGCTTGCACCGCTGATTTCCCCGACAGCCAGGAGCTCTTCATCACCCTTACCGAGATCCCCTACCAACCGTCCCCATCCGTTACCCCGGACACCGAATCAGGGGAAGGATCAAGCAGTGAGTGCTTTAAACATCTAAACATTTATTTTTAACATAACTGGAATATTTATATTGTAAACAATGGGGTTTTCATTCACTCATTTAAACATAGAAACTTTTATTTATAAGACAACAGGAATATTAATAATATCAGCAATTGGGTGTTCATGGTTTCTTTGCCTTAGGCAACTATTTAGTCCCAACTATGTAAAAAAAATCAAATAATGTCCGGATTTTCATGATTAGGCAACCACAGGACGCTCCACTCTGTAGTCCCTTCCAGTACAGTTACACCAAAATACGGTCTATATGTCCGGGAATTGACACAAAGTCCTCATGGGAGAGCTCAGCATAGCTCTCCTGGAGGTACTGCTCAAGCCTGTGCATCAGGTTCCTTGGCAGGGCGATCTTGTTAGGTCCACCGTGGTAGGACACGTTCCCACGCCATGACTCTATCAAGTAGTCCGGGATCATAGCACGGCAGAGCATGGCGGCATACGGCCCTGGTTTCTGCATGCTCTCCCGAAGCATCCGTCCCCTGTCGCTCTCCGAGATCCTCATCAGCGTGATGTCGCACATGACGCCCTGCTTTGAATTAGGGAGGGGAATGTTAGTATTGGGACTGCTTTACAACCACGCGGTGGAGGCGGCAGAGGGGCAGCATACAGGGATCTTTCCCTGGGACAGCCGCGAGGTGGTGGGACAGGGGCAGAGCTCATGCTTCCCTGATTGCTGCCAGCAGAGAGTGGCATTGCTTTCAATGCGAAAGGAGCCCAGTGCTACTATTAAAGTTTTAAGCTGCCACAAGTCTACGGCTTACCATGTTTTCCTGCTACAAAAGTAGAGGTGTCCTGCCATGCTTCTCAGATCGCAACTGCAAGACCCCAGGCACTGAAGGCGAGGGCCGAAAATTCGACCTTGTCCTGAGTGCGCATGTGAAAGGTGCAGTGCATGGTGTTGTTCACAGAGAAAGACTATGTTCTTTGTTAGCAACTTCATTTATCTGTCTCAGGAATTCACTCCCTTTTTCCCATTCCCACAGACACATCTGCGACTGTCTCCCAACCCAGCCTGGCATCACACTCCCAGAGGCTAGCGCAGATTAGGAGGAGGAAGAAGAAGACGCGTGAGGACATGTTCTATGAACTAATGGACTGCTCACGAGCGCAGGCAGCCCAGCAGACACAGTGGAGGGAGAACTTGTCACAAATGCACCGAGCAGTCATGGAACGGGAGGAGAGGTGGCGTCAGGAAGACCAGCAGGCTACTCAAACCCTGCTTGGACTAATGAGGGAGCAAACGGAGACGCTCCGGCACCTTGTGGATGTTCTGCAAGACCGGAGGCAGGAGGACAGAGCCCCGCTGCAGTCTATCTCTAACCGCCCTCCCCCGCCACAAAGTCCCACACCCCCCTCACCCAAAGTCCAAAGAAGGAGGGGCGGCAAGGGCCGTTAAAACTTTCAGTCAACCCCTGCAGACTGCTGTAGCACTAGAAGGCTCTCGTTCCACAAAGTTTGAAAAGTCCTTTCCTACCCATCTCACACAAGCCCCCGTCCAAGTTTCCTCCCCCCCCTTTTCATGTGCGGTTCATAATAAAATATTTGTTTCTGTTAAGTACTGTTTCCAAGATTTTCTTTTAGAGGAGATTCTGTCTGAAGGGGGGGAAGGGGTTTGGTAATTGGACAGGACAGTCACCTTTAGCAGGCTACAGAGGCGGGGGCAGGTCCAGCATCAGGACACATACACAGTGCAGTCACCAGTTACCCTGGTCAGTCTGGGAGGTGGTTTTAGTGTTCTGGGGGGCGGGGGGGTTGATCTGTGACTTTGTGGCGGGGGAGGGCAGTTACAGATCTTATGCGGCGGTCCTTATCCTGGATCACAGAGCCACGCAGCAGGGGATCTGTAACCGTCCTCCCCCTGCCACAAAGTCACATAGCCCCCACACACACTGGCAGGCTCCGTTGAAACCACCAGTCCACCACCGCGGAGCCTATCATTCCTGGAGTTTGGAAGCGTCATTTGCATCACTACACTACACCCGCTCCCCACCACAGTCTGCGTCCCAGGTTCAACACTTTCCCACGAAAACAGTAATAAAGAAAACGGTGTTCATTAACAAAATTCAAGTGATTTTATTTTTAAACGTGTGTTGGAAGGGGGGGAACGGGGTATGTAACTGGAGAGGATACTGAACATTTAGTGGGTAAAGAAACGGGGGCAGGTTCAGCTTCTCTGTACACAAACTGAAAAGTCACTGGTTACCCTGCTCACTCAGGAACCTAGCTTTCAAAGCCTCCCGGATGCACAGCGCGTCCCGCTGGGCTCTTCTAATCGCCTGGCTGTCTGGCTGGGCGTAATCAGAAGCCAGGCTACTTGCCTCAACCTCCCACCCCGCCATAAAGATCTCCCCCTTGCTCTCACAGAGATTGTGGAGCACACAGCAAGCTGCAATAACAACGGGGATATTGGTTTCGCTGAGATCACAGCGAGTCAGTAAGCTTCTCCATCTCCCCTTGAGACGGCCAAAAGCACACTCCACCACCATTCTGCACTTGCTCAGCCGGTAGTTGAAGAGTTCTTTTTCAGTGTCCAGGGCACCAGTATAGGGCTTCATGAGCCAGGGCATTAGCGGGTAGGCTGGGTCCCCGAGGATGACTGTAGGCATCTCCACATCCCCAAGAGTTATTTTGTGGTCCGGGAAGTAAATACCTTCCTGCAGCCGTCTAAACAGACCTGAGTTCCTGAAAACACGAGCGTCATGAACCTTGCCCGGCCATCCGACGTTGATGTTTGTAAAACGTCCCCTATGGTCCACCAGTGCTTGCAGCACCATTGAAAAGTAGCCCTTTCGGTTGATGTACTGGCTGGCCTGGTGGTCCGGTCCCAGGATAGGGATGTGAGTTCCATCTATAGCCCCACCGCAGTTTGGGAATCCCATCGCGGCGAAGCCATCTATGATGGCCTGCGCGTTTCCCAGGGTCACTACCTTTGAGAGCAGTACCTCAACGATTGCGTTGGCCACTTGCATCACAACAACCCCCACGGTAGATTTGCCCACGCCAAAGTGGTTCGCGACTGACCGGTAGCTGTCTGGCGTTGCAAGCTTCCAGAGGGCTATGGCCACTCGCTTCTGGACAGTCAGGGCTGCTCGCATCCGGGTGTCCTTGCGCCTCAGGGCAGGGGACAGCAACTCACAAAGTTCCATGAAAGTCCCCTTCCGCATGCGAAAGTTTCGCAGCCACTGTGATTCATCCCAGACCTGCAGCACTATGCGGTCCCACCAGTCCATGCTTGTTTCCCGGGCCCAGAATCACCGTTCCACAACATCCACATGACCCATTGCCACCATGATGTCCTCGGCGCTGGGTCCCGTGCTTTCTGACAGGTCTGTGCTACTCTCAGACTTCAGGCCCTCACCGCGGTGCCGTAGCCTCCTCGCCTGATTTATCTGCATCTGCCTCTGGGAAAGGTGGATGATAAGCTGCGAGGCGTTGACAACGGCCACAACTGCAGCGATGGTCGCAGCGGGATCCATGCTCGCAGTGCTGTGGCGTCCGCGCTGTCACTGACCAGAAAAGTGCGCGAACTGATTTCCCGCCGGCGCTTTCAGGGAGGGAGGGCGGGAGTGACGGTTGGATGACGACAGTTACCCAAAACCACCCTCGACACATTTTTTCCCCCAGAAGGCATTGGGGGCTCGACCCAGAATTCCAATGGGCAGCGGGGACTGCGGGAACTGTGGGATAGCTGCCCACAGTGCACCGCTTCCAATGTCGACGCTTGCCCCGTTAGTGTGGACTCACAAAGTCGAATTACTGTCCTTAGTGTGGACACACACGTTCGACTTTGCAATATCGATTCCACATATTCGATTTAAGTAAAATCAAACTACTCTCGTAGTGTAGATATACCCTTAGAATCTAGACTGCCTCCGCTCTGCTGTATTCTCTCACCTTTTTGTCTCTGTAAGAAATACCTGTTTAGTACTGATGTAAGAAAACCATTTTACTGTCAGTGATTTTTGGCTGTCTTTACTGACAGGTTAGTAACTAAAAACACAATATGTTTATAAATACACTCAGAGAGCTAAACAAACCAGAAGTATCTATTAAATATACATATCTTATATACATAGATCAACAACAGCCATACAGATGCATGTACATATATATGCCCCTAATTTCATATAGGCATGAACACACATAAATGTACACATATACTGTATAGACATAGAAACACGAATGCCCAGATATATGTATATACTTGCAAACATGTACACAGACATATGCATTGCTGCACCATCTTTACCTCCATTCCAGCCAGCAGCCATGGCTTTCTCTCACTATAGCCGCTGAGACTATCTTGTGTTACTGGTGCACTTTGAGTTTCTATTCCTGAGAACAGAAACCTAAGAGATTAGAGAAACCAGCTGTACCCAGCCAGTGATTGGTGATTCAGCTCTGGGAGGTTCGGCTCTGAGTCATGTCGGGGATGGACCTCAGCACTGATGCAAAATTGTGCTTAATGAAATTATTTTAATGTATTCTTGTTGTGTTAGGTTGTTACAAACTTGGATGGTACATGGGACTTGGAGAATAATAGCTTCTCTGTTGTTCTATTAAAAGAAGTGTTCAGGATAATCCAAGAAACTCCTAGGAAATTCTTGCTTTCTCCCAGTAAGACACAGGCACAAAAAGCTGGAAGGGGTTGTCTCCCCTCGTAAAGGAATGTGCAGAAATTCTTTTTCTGGGCTGAGCCAGGAGCATCTTCTTTTAACCCTTCTCCCTTTCTAGAGCAAAACGTCAGTTTTAAGCTCATACAAGGAATTCCAGCAGTATTCCTATCAAAAACCGATTACATGGTTAATAGGGTGACCAGACAGCAAATGTGAAAAATCAGGACATGGGGTGGAGGATAATAGGAGCCTGTATAAGAAAAAGACCCAAAAATCGGGACTGTTCCTATAAAATTGGGACATCTGGTCACCCTAATGGTTAAACACTCTGAAGTCTTCGTGTCATTAAGAAGCTATGTGACTAAAACAGTGGAAGTCACGTTCCTGAATGGGCATCAAGAGACACAGTTATTAAGATGTGGCCCCTCCATTTCTCTAGACTATAAAATGTAGTAATTTTGGAAATACATGTACTTGTTGCTCACTAACTTGAAACAGCCCTTTCAGCTCGTAGTGACAAATTGGAGTTACCACAGACACCCAGAGGTGTGGCAGAAATGGAAGGGAGATGGGCAATATTTAGTGCAGGGGAAGAAATACATCCTTTGCCACAATACTGGCATTGCTCCCTGCGTGGTAAGGCAGTGTAGGCCCAGAACTGCCCTTGAAATTCTCCCCCACCCCCCAGAACACACAGAGAGGAGGCATCATGGAGGGCACTTGTGTAGACAGCACCCTGCAGAGGGCACTTGTCAGTTGGCCCAGGCAAATGGGCAGAGACTCTGTCATCTATAATTGGGACAGGGATCCTCCAGCAGCCTCTAGGGAGGTTTCTTTGAGTGACAGGATACTCATGGGTGGGAGAATAGAAAGAATTTACTTGAAACCTGTGGTTTGTTTTTTCAGGCACAGCCTTCTTTCCTTTGACACTCTTCTCTGCGGATAATGTAGGATGACAATGGGTATGGGAGCAATATATAGGAGAAAACTCAGTTCCTTGTCCCTGATGCCAGTAGAGTCACTGGTCACTGATTCCTGGTCACTGGGCTACCAGAGGGAAACATTAAAAACACGTTTCCCAACAGCCCCACCTGGGTCTGAGTGATCTGTTTCCGCAGCTGATCTATAATACAGTCTGTGCCTGATGAGTTCATGACATGGTTGAACATTTCATGGAGTCTCTCCCCTAAATTGTCCCTGAGTTCTGAGTGACTCAGGTCCATGGCTGAGCTAGAAGAAACAGGCATTGTCCATTGGAGATATACTTGAATAGTGCGGTTAAGTGCTGAAAAATATGTAACCAACACCTACTGTACTATACTATAGTTTTCATGTGCAGTTTCTGAAAATGAAACACAGATGCTGTGTTCTTTACTGATAGAAACTGTCAATGCCCCTCTGGCGGAGGGCAAGATGACAGTATCTATCTATCTAATCTATCATCACCATTGTATCTGTAGGTCTCTTTAAAAGAAATATTTAGGCCCTTGCTCTTTACGCTGATCATTGCATCGGTTATCACCATCTCTCTCACCATCTTATTTTGGGGGAAGATTAATGAGAAATTATTATAATGATTCGTTAATTATTAATTGTTATTACATTATTAATTATTACTAATATCATCATCATAGCACTTTAGTTGCCCCTAGTTTTAACGACGAAAGTGCCAGTGTAGACATAGCCTAAGACAGCACAGGTTTGTGTTGGTTGCCTCTGCTCTCTAGAAGCTCTCTGTGGTCTGCCACAAGGCTCCATCCTGTCACTCCTTCTGTCCAGCGTGAGGCTGTGAAAAGAGACGGTGAAATAGTTTGGATGACAGCATAAGTATGTGTCTGGAACTCATCATGATATTTCTTTTTAAGCTCTCTTAGCTCAGGTCTCGCTCCCTTCCTAGGTTGCTCTTCACCCCCCCCCCTTTCCCCCGCCTCTCCTCAATTCTGCTCTCTCTCTTTGTTTTAAAAGTTAAAAGTTATAGTTTTTACAGAAACCTCCAAAAAATAAAGCAATTAAAAACAGACTAAAACAAGAAACAAAAAGAAAACAAGGTAAAAACTTTACTTTAAATAAATCCAGTAAATTAAGTATTTTAACCCTTCAGGAACGCAACAGCTGAAATTATTCCTAACTTTCTTGAAGATATGGTTGCCAAGCAAGAGAAATGCACACTCTGCTTCTAATCCTAACCACTCCCTAATATTTGAAACATGGGCTTTTCTTATTTCCATATAGCAGAGTTTTAAAATAATGTTAAATATAAAGTAATGCAAAATTCCTTGTTACCAAATTAATACAATACATTTGGCAAATATTAATATATTTTTAACAATTTATGTTACAAGTTTTAAATAAGGTAATAATTTGTTTATTCAAATATAACCCTTTTTATTTTTTATTTTTGTTTGCCTTATTTTGTATAGTTATGAATAAAATTCTGGCGCCATTTGTTGTTAATTGTAAGTTTGTCATGTGTGTTGTCTTGTGTTGTACGTTGTGTGTGTCACGTAACTATTTTTTATTATTTTTATTTTGTTGCAACAAAAGTCAATTTTATACCCTTTTAAAAATTTATGTATATGTGGTACCACACTATTTTAAAATCATGGTTGGGGTATAATCATAGTATTATTAGCACCAATTTTTTGTGCAAAGTTCAAAAAGGTTTCAGTTACAAATATATGTACATATATTTCTGCCTCAACAAATAATGCAATTGCAAACAAAAAATATTCTCTTATCAATCACAGTTTTGTTTTGTTTTTTTAAAAAAAAATTATTTGTTATTCAAAAAAAAATGTAAGGGGAAACCTCAACATTAAGGTAAAAGTAATATTAACAAAATGTTAATTTCTTGTTTGGGCTTTTTATAAACTTGTTTGCACTTTTAAATATAGTTATAAGAATATCATAACCAAAATGTTTTAAAATAACAATTTATGCATAAAGCTAACCAAACAATTTGAACAGGTTTCCACCTTTGGCTCCCAAACATAGCAAAGCATCATGAAAGTGTACCCTCAAATACCCTCAAAGTACTGTATTTAAAATTTATTTTGGTTTAATTTTATAGTTGGTTTAATTTTTTATGCTTTTCTTTTGTTATGTTAATGGGAAGCAGTGGTTGTTAAAGCTGTGCTTCTAAACAGTTAACAAGAGTGAAATTGGTATCACAAGGAAATTAACTCTAAAAAGCTTGGTAAAAATTCTGTTAACTCCTTTGCTGAAACAAATTGTTCAGCAAGGGAAAGCAATACACCTTCTCATGGAAGATTGTAAGCATTTATTTTAGCCGTTAAGCATTACGTTTCATATAAAAATATTAGTAATGCACTTCAAATGAAAATTAATGTCTATACAACAATTGTAAAAGTATAGCTTGTGTTATAAAAGGCTTGGTCCCTATTACATTGTTCTTATTACATTGTAAACAAACAAAGTTAAACTGTGTATTAAGTTTGGGTTACTGAAAACAAAAACAAAAAACAAACAAACAAAAACCCTTTCTTATGTTAACTAACTAGCTGTTTAAGTTGCATCCCACAGACCAAAGACACCAGAAAATATCACACCCTGAAGACACCAGAAAATATCAGTATATAGCGAAGAAACCCCCAAGCATCAAGAAAAGAAAAATGAAGGGCTTTATAAATAAGAGACTGGTTAAATACACCTCTATTTACCATATATGGACAATTAAGTTAACAATCAGCTAAAAAACACTAGCTGGACCAGGATAAGCCATCAATTAATTTCAACTTGGTTACTATGTAAAAACAACTGTATTATTGCTGTGCTACTGTATTATTGTTGTACTGTTGTCTTATTGCTGTACAACATTTACAATGTGCATAATCTTGCTAAACTGTTTAACCAACACATAGGTAAAAATTAACAAACAAATGGCAGCAAACAACGTAAAGGCAAGGGAAAAAAAAGTGGTAAACAAACAAAAAGTTACATAGTAACTACAAATTGGGTAAACACATTGCCTGTTAGTACCAGTCATAATTTGGGTCAGTGACACTGCATCCTAACTAAGGCACACGTTATTCAAAACAATCTTGTTCAGTGTCTGGGTACCAATACTAAATCCTGACACAGCACTATTTGATAAATTGGTTACTGTCCATTCGGTAGGTTATCTGGAAGACAGCATCCATAAGAAACAACTGGATCTATGTCAACTACTGGTGTATCGCAGAGCCGTGTAACCAATGGAACAGAGAAGCTAGCCACTTCTATTTCCTGCGCAGTGAAGCTTACCAGAGGGTGACAACCAGCCATAAGGGTAACCTATAACATGAATGGACAGTACGGTGTAGTAACTAATTACAATATATTTACATATAAAGGCCTCAGTGGTAGTGTCACTACTCCAAATTTCTGTTTTTCTTCTCATATACATAGCACTGTGGGACACACTATCACAATCCCTATCCCAGTATTTCCAAGTAAAGTGCAGTGTCCCGAGGAGAATGGGGATGAGAAAGGTTCATCCTGGCCCCAAATATGGCCATTAATGTAACCGTGTGTGTGGAATGCCCATTACTTGCTATGGAACAGTGAAATAATAATTATAATTATTATTAATTATTATTATATCTAATACATGTGCATAGCTCATTAAAATCAATCAGACTCAGGCCGTCTGTTCCCATTTACAAGTGTAAGATCCTACCAATATTTAATGAACTGCTATTTCCTTTCTTTTTATTTTAAATGTGGATTGTCCCATATATGTATTCGAATATAAAATTAATAATCATTATTAATTTAATTTTTTTAAATTGAGATTTTTCAAGATTTATATTTAGGTTATTTCTATTCTGGAAGAAAATAAGAGTCTCTTGTTATTTGCACTGAGAACCTGGAAAGCAAAACTAGATAAACATGGCTCAGGAACATTGAGAACAAACATTTAAAAATGTAGGAGACATTGAAAATGTTAATTTCCTCCTAATCATTGGGAGCTAACATTTAATAAAGAAACCCTCATGTCATTAAAATTCCTTGATCAGCAGTTTCTTTGTGCGCTGGTTTCATGACACTTTACATTTTCAACTCAAATCTGAGAGCCCACACAGGGGCCCACAGAGAATTTCAAAACATGCTCAGCCACACACAAACACATACTCAGCTAGGGCCTGATCCAAAGCCCACTGAAACTGTGAAAAGACTCTCCTTGACATCAGTGGGTTTGGATCAGGCCCATAAGGTACACATATGAACAGAGACAGGAGTGGGGGTTTTGCACAATATCACTATTTAGTGACACTGGTGCAAGTTTTTTGAATATAGGTAAACCCATACAGACAGACACAAACACATACGTATAGACAGACAAAAAAATCAGAACTGTTTGAGGAAAGATGGACCCAATAGGATGTACTAATTACAAAGAAAAACCATTGCTTTAACTCTGATAAAACCAGTATGTATATCTACTATAACTTAGGCCTGGTCTACACTAGGCGTTTATGTCGAATTTAGCGCCGTTACATCGAATTAACCCTGCACCCATCCACACCACGAAGCTATTTAGGTCGACATAGAGGTCTCTGAAATTCGACTTCTGTACTCCTCCCCAACGAGGGGAGTAGCGCTAAATTCGACATGGCCATGTCGAATTAAGCTAGGTGTGGATGGAAATAGACGCTAATAGCTCCGGGAGCTATCCCACAGTGCACCACTCTGTTGACGCTCTGGACAGCAGTCCGAGCTCGGATGCTCTGACCAGCCAGACAGGAAAAGCCCCGGGAAAATTTGAATTCCTTTTCCTGTCTGGCCAGTTTGAATCTCATTTCCTGTTTGGACATCGTGGCGAGCTCAGCAGCACTGGCAACGATGCAGAGCTCTCCAGCAGAGATGGCCGCGCAATCTCAGAATAGAAAGAGGGCCCCAGCATGGACTGATCGGGAAGTCTTGGATCTCATCGCTGTGTGGGGCGATGAGTCCGTGCTTTCCGAGCTGCGCTCCAAAAGACGGAATGCAAAGATCTACGAGAAGATCTCTAAAGCCATGGCAGAGAGAGGATACAGCCAGGATGCAACACAGTGCCGCGTGAAAATCAAGGAGCTGAGACAAGGCTACCAGAAGACCAAAGTGGCAAACGGACGCTCCGGATCCCAGCCCCACACATCCCGTTTCTACGAGGCACTGCATTCCATCCTAGGTGCGGCCGCCACCACTACCCCACCACTGACCGTGGACTCTGAGGATGGGATATTGTCAACGGCCGGTTCCTCGGACATGTTAGCGGACGGGGAAGATGAGGAAGGAGATGAGGAGGACGAGGCAGTCGACAGCGCTTACAACGCTGATTTCCCCGACAGCCAGGATCTCTTCATCACCCTTACAGAGATCCCCTACCAACCGTCCCCAGCCGTTAACCCGGACACAGAATCAGGGGAAGGATCATCCAGTAAGTGTTTTAAACATCTAAACATTTATTTTTAACAGAACAGGAATATTAACAATAACAACAATGGGTTTCTCATGATTAGTGTGCCCTAGGTGCTTAACGTTTCAGTCCTGGGCAGTGCAACTATTGAAAAAAAATCTAACAATGTCCGGTTTTGCATGATTTTTCTGCCCAAGCCGCTCTACTGTTTAGTCCCTGCCAGTGCAGCTACAGTAAAATGCGGTCTATATGTCCGGGGATAGAGCTGAAATCCTCAATGGACATCTCCACGAAGCTCTCCTGGAGGTAATTGGAAAGCCTTTGCATCAGGTTCCTGGGGAGAGCGGCCTTATTGGGTCCTCCGTAATAGCAGACATTTCCGTGCCAGGAGACAAGCAAGTACTCCGGGATCATTGCCCTGCAGAGCATGGCGGCATACGGCCCTGGTCTTTGCATGCTTTCCCGAAGCATTCTTTGTTTTTCCGTGTCTGAGATCCTCATCAGGGTGATGTCGCTCATGGTGACCTGCTTTGAATTAGGTAGGGGAATGTTAGTATTGGGACTGCTTGCCCGTTCCTTTACAGAACTGTAACCGGCGGTTTACAGCCACGCGGTGGAGGCGGGAGAGGGGCAGCATACAGGGATCTTTCCCTGGGACAGCCGCGAGGGGGTGGGACAGGGGCAGAGCTCATGCTTGCCGGATTGCTGGCAGCAGGGACTGGCATTGCTTTCAATGTGAAAGGAGGCCAGTGCAACTATTAAAGTTTTAAGCAGCCATAAGTCTACGGCTTACCATGTCGGCCTGCTATACAAATTCCGGTGTCCTGCCCCGCTTCTCTGATCTGCACTGCAAGACCCCAGGCACTGAATGCGAAGGCCGAAAATTCGACCTTGTCCTGAGTGCGCATGTGATAGGTGCAGTGCATGGTCTTCTTTACAGAGAAAGACTATGTTCTTTGTTCACAACTAAATTTATCTTTCTGAGGAATTCACTCCCTTTTTCCCATTCCCACAGCTGCGACTGTCTCCCAACCCAGCCTGGCATCACACTCCCAGAGGCTAGCGCAGATTAGGCGTAGGAAGAAGAGGACACGGGAGGACATGTTCTCGGAACTTATGGGCTGCTCCCGAGCCCAGGCAGCACAGCAGACCCAGTGGAGGGAGAACTTGTCCCAAATGCACCGTTCACACATGGAACAGGAGGAGAGGTGGCGGCAGGAAGACCAGCAGGCGACTCAAACGCTGCTTGGACTAATGAGGGAGCAAACGGACACGCTCCGGCGCCTTGTGGATGTTCTGCAGGACCGGAGGCAGGAGGACAGAGCCCCGCTGCAGTCTATCTCTAACCGCCCTCCCCCGCCACCAAGTCCCATACCCCCCTCACCCAAAGTCCAAAGAAGGAGGGGCGGCAGAGTCCGTGAAAACTCTCACTCCACCCCTGCAGACTGCTCTACTACTAGAAGGCTCTCATTCCCCAAAATTTGACAAGTCCTTTCCTTCCCGCCTCACCCAAGCCCCCGTCCCAGTTTCACCCCCCAGTTTCATGTGTAGTTGATAATAAAAAATATGTTTCTGTTAATTACTGTTTCCATCATGTTCTTTAGAGGAGAGTCTGTCTGAAGGAGGGGAAGGGGGTTGGTAATTGGACAGGACAGTCACCTTTAGCAGGGTACAGAGGCGGGGGCAGGTTCAGCAGCAGGGCACACACACATTGCCGTCACTAGTTACCCTGGTCAGTCTGGGAGGTGGTTTTAGTGTTCTGTGGTGGGTGTGGGGTGCTCTGTGACTTTGTGGCGGGGGAGGGCAGTTACAGATCTTATGCGGCGGTCCTTATCCTGGATCACAGAGCCACGCAGCAGGGGATCTGTAACCGTCCTCCCCCTGCCACAAAGTCACTTGGCCGACACATACACGCAGTCCCGCCCAGGACTGCTGGCAGGCTCCGTTGAAACAACCAATCCACCACTGCGGAGCCTGTCATTCCCGGAGTTTAGAAGCATCATTTGCATCAGAACACTAAACCCGCCCCCCGCCACAGTCTGCGTCCCCGGTTTAAAACATTCCCGCGAAAACAGTAAGAAAGAGAACGTTGTTCATTAACAAAACGGAACAGATTTTATTTGTTGGGAAGGTGGGGAAGGGGGTATGTAACTTGGAAGGATAGTCAACAGTAACTGGGTAAAGAAACGGGGGCAGGTTCAGCATCTGTGTCCACAAACTAAACGGTCACTGGAGACCCTGCTCAGTCAGGAACCTAGCTTTCAAAGCCTCCCTGATGCACAGCGCGTCCCGCTGGGATCTTCTAATCGCCCGGCTGTCTGGCTGGGCGTAATCAGCAGCCAGGCTATTTGCCTCAACCTCCCACCCCGCCATAAAGGTCTCCCCCTTGCTCTCACACAGATTGTGGAGCACACAGCAAGCAGCTATCACAATGGGGATATTGGTTTCGCTGAGATCACAGCGAGTGAGTAAGCTTCTCCATCTCCCCTTGAGACGGCCAAAGGCACACTCCACCACCATTCTGCACTTGCTCAAACGGTAGTTGAACAGTTCTTTTTCAGAGTCCAGGGCGCCAGTATAGGGCTTCATGAGCCAGGGCATTAGCGGGTATGCAGGGTCCCCGAGGATCACTGTAGGCATCTCCACATCCCCAAGACTTATTTTGTGCTCCGGGAAGTAAAGACCTTCCTGCAGCCGTCTAAACAGACCAGAGTTCCTGAACACGCGAGCGTCATGAACCTTGCCCGGCCATCCGACGTTGATGTTTGTAAAACGTCCCCTGTGGTCCACCAGTGCTTGCAGCACCATTGAAAAGTAGCCCTTTCTGTTAATGTACTGGCTGGCCTGGTGGTCCGGTCCCAGGATAGGGATGTGAGTTCCATCTATAGCCCCACCGCAGTTTGGGAATCCCATCTCGGCAAAGCCATCTATGATGAGCTCCACGTTTCCCAGGGTCACTACCTTTGATAGCAGTACCTTGACGATTGCCTTGGCTACTTGCATGACAACAACCCCCACGGTAGACTTGCCCACACCAAAGTGGTTCGCGACTGACCGGTAGCTGTCTGGTGTTGCAAGCTTCCAGAGGGCTATGGCCACTCGCTTCTGGACAGTCAGGGCTGCTCGCATCCGGGTGTCCTTGCGCTTCAGGGCAGGGGACAGCAACTCACAAAGTTCGAGGAAAGTCCCCTTCCGCATGCGAAAGTTTCGCAGCCACTGGGATTCATCCCAGACCTGCAGCACTATGCGGTCCCACCAGTCCGTGCTTGTTTCCAGGGCCCAGAATCGCCGTTCCACAATATCCACAAGACCCATTGCCACCGTGATGTCCTGGGCGCAGGGTCTCGTGTTTTCTGAGAGCTCTGAGCTACTCTCCGACTTCATGCCCTCACGGTGGTGTCGTAGCCTCCTCTCCTGATTTCTCTGCAGCTGCCTCTGGTAAAGGTGGATGAGAAGCTGCGAGGCGTTGAGAACTGCCACAACTGCAGCGATGGTCGCAGCGGGATCCATGCTCGCACTGCTGTGGCGTCCACGCTGTCACTGATCAGAAAAGTGCGCAAACTGATTTCCCGCCGGCGCTTTCAGGGAGGGAGGGAGGGCGGGAGTGACGGACGGATGACGACAGGTACCCAAAAGCACCCTCGACACATTTTTTTACCCAGAAGGCATTTGGGGCTCGACCCAGAATTCCAATGGGCAGCGGGGACTGCGGGAACTGTGGGATAGCTGCCCACAGTGCACCGCTTCCAATGTCGACGCTTGCCCCGTTAGTGTGGACTCACAAAGTCTCACAAAGTCGAATTACTGTCCTTAGTGTGGACACACACGTTCGACTTTGTAATATCGATTCCACATATTGGATTTAACTAAAATCGAACTACTCTCGTAGTGTAGACATACCCTCAGAAGCCTTTGCTCCCACAGACCACAAAGTCTGTGTCCCCCTAGTGGAAACAGATGGGGTGACTTCATCCTTTTGTTTTTAAGTGGAGACAGGGTTGTGTTGGTTGCCTCTGGCCTGTGGAAGCTCTGTGTGGGCAGCCACAAGGCTCTGTCCTGTTGCTCCTTTTGTCCAATGAGGCCGTGAGATGAGACGGTGAAATAGTTTGTATGGTGATGCCATCGATATGTGGATAGCACTCAATATGACATCTCTTTTTAATCTGACCAGTGAGGTAGCTTGATTCTCTCAGTGTCTAGCTGAGACTGGGATCTGGATGGCCCTAATGTGTAATGTACATAGCGGAACCCCTCAGCTGGCACTATTCGCCAGCAGGGGCACTTCTCTCCATAGTATACAGTGGAAATAAGCAACCACTTAAGTCTGAAAGTATTGAGCATTACTCTTGGAAGTCTGATGAGAATCCCATAAGAGAAGGACATACTGTAGTTAAAATAGGATCCTGACAATCAGAAATCCTGGTTCTGCCACTATCATTCAGTGAGACTGTGGGTCACTTCACCTCCGTCACTCAGTTTCCCTCGCTGTAAAATGAGAGTAAAGACACTTACTTTTGTAAAGCACCATGAGATCTGCAGGTGACAAGATCTAGGTACCATAGAGGAGATGTTGTAATTCATTACCACGGGGCTAAAAGTTATGAGGGAGCTTCCTCCTGCTTGATTTCCACCTCTGGCTTCTTGCAAAAAACGTCTTAGGTGCGTAACACCAAGAGAGGGTTAAAAGCTGCGGATCGCTAACAGAAATAGGCACCTATCTGCAGGTTAGATTTAGTCACTTATCTCTGAGAGAAGGGCGGGGCTTAGCACATCAGCTATTCTCATCAGCACCTCAGATTGGCTAGTTTAGGGGGCTCCCCTACCTGGCGTACTGGGTTTTGTGGATCACAGACTAAGGCGCCGGTCTCATCCCATGGACAATTTATGTCCAGTGCTTGTCTCTGCGATGAAAATGACTTTTGTTCACTACAAACCTGTGTCCTTGTTATAAACAATGTCTCAGAAGTGAAAGGCTCCATAGCCCAGGCCCCCAAGCCTTGAGATTCTTCCAGTCTCTTTTGAAACAAAATAAATGGTTACCCAAGAGGTCCATGACTCTACTGCTGACTCCATTCATCACCAGGTCATGGAAGCCTTAATGGTTGCATTCAAATTCATGCCTAAAGAACTGTGTTACATACATTTCAGGTATGTCTTCAGGAACAATATCCCAGACTGGGAGCATTCCCAGCAAGGACTCCAGGAGAGGAACCAAGTGATGGAGCAGTGGGTCAACATATTGAGAGATTTTTCCTTGAAGGCATTTTCCAGGAAGTTGATTCCAGCATGCTGGGTGCTGGTGTTTCTCCCTATTTCGGTGCTGCTGCCACACCTGATTTCATGGAGCAGATGTGTCACCTTGGGAAGTGCACTTGGGTCATAAACCTCCTTGATACACCTTTGGTTGTATCTTCCACCTGAAATATGAGAAACAGTCCAGTGAGTAATGTTCCCACATAGCTAAATCTAGGGGCCAAAGAGAGAAATGCAGAGCCACAGAGACACAGATGGAGGGAGACCGAGACAGAGAAAAGAGAGATTTGGAATAAAAGTGAATGAGGAAGATTATCTGGTGTCCTTCATTCCCCACTCCTTCTGGTACCATTGATGGGATTGGTCAGGTTTGGGGATATAGAATTGTCATTTTCACCTCTGGATGGTGCCTTCTGCCAAGTGACCTATTAGAAAAGATAATTAGAAAGTCAGTTATCATTTTGTGGCAGAAACACAGAAGAAGAGAGGAAGAAGCAAGATCTGGCAACTCTGCCTTTTTGTGATCATAGAAATCAATTGCATGGGTCTCATAACCACCTGGTCCTAACAGATGACCCACATTCAGTGCTGCTAAATAGGTTGCACCTCTGACATCCCATCTGATATACTCCTTAGGTAAGGGGAAATGCTCCTTAACCCCAATTCCGGTGATCAGTTTAACCCTGGATATTAAACCACTAAAGAAGCATCACATTTGTGACCCAGGGTGCCCAGGGAAGCCCTCACTGGAAATGCCAAGGTCAGAGCAGGCTGCAAAAAGGAGAGCAGATACTCCCAAGACTGGTGGGTAACCAGGAAGTTAAACTCTCCAACCAGTCACAAACTGTGCTTCTAATCCCCAACACAGGTTATCAAGAAGAAAGAAATCACACAGCCTCCTTATTGCATTCCAGTTCTCTGGCTCCCAATCAACACCTAGGTCCAGTACAGAGGGAAGTTATTTTAAACTCTGCTCACATATACCGAATGTTCTTCTGACCCCAAAGGGTCAGCCACATTACCAGGTCAGTATAGGTTTGGATCTTACCCAAAATACCACACTACCTGCCAATCCTTTACTGTCTAAAACTAAAGGTTTATTATAAAGAAAAAAGAAAGAACAGAAGTGAGATGTTAAATGGTAAAACAGTCACATACATACAAATAATAATAAAGTCCATATATCAGGTTCCTAGCAGTATTGATGAGTTTGCTGGCTTGAAAGTCCCTCTGGAACCCATCCACAGCTTGGATGAGCCATTCAGTCTTTTTTCAGAGTTCAGTTTGTAGCAAAGTTCCTCCAGAGGTAAGAAGCAGGATTGAAGACAAAATGGAGAAGATGCAGCTGCCTTTATAGTCTTTTGCCATGCAGCTTGTGCTTCCTTTCTTTCAAACACAAGCTGCCCAGCACATGGCTTGGAAGCCTTTTCTGTCCATGGGTGTGCCCCTGCATGCATTGCTGAGTCATAAGGTGTATCTGCCTTCTCTCAATGGGTCAGTTGTATAGCTGATGGTGCTTAATGGGCCATCAAGCGGGCTAGGCAGAGCTGATGCCAAACTGTCTGGGGGTGTCACCCAGAAGCATAGCACAAGTTTGAAATACAGACAGATATACATACATACATATCTATAACTCATAGTACAAAGGTGATAAAAAATATATATACACAAGATCATCATATTTGGCAAATCATAACATTTTTGCTGATATCTTACATGGCATATCTGACACAACTCATTGCAATTTTACAATATTGGTATTCATACTATCCTAACGTGTCCCCGAGATTCCATATAGCATCAAAACATCCTCTTTATTACCCAAGATACAGTTAGGCCCAGATCCTCAAAGTATTCAGGCACTTCACTCCCATGGAGATCTGTGGAAGTGAGGTACCTAGATACCTTTGAGAATTTGGGCCTTGGTGTCCAAAGAACTGTCTGTTGTTATTTTTACTTTAATCCCAGACGAGTGGCTTTTGTCAGAGACGCCTGAAAATTAATTACGTAATTAATTATTAGCTCTGACAGCCATGAGCTGTGATCCATATCCAGGTGGTTGCCAGGGCTCTATCCCTCTAACACTGAGGAAGCCCAACTGACAAAGGGGGCAGTTTAGTGCCCTCGATCTGATGGAGGGAAGTGAGGACCTCCCACACCTGGAACTCTGTCTGTTAGACATGACTTGAATTGTTTTAAGTTACTGCACTATGTTCTCCTTTTTGATTGCTTGATTTTTATTTTATTTTTTTCCTTTAGAAATTTTGCCACAGTTGTTGATAATAATCAATGATTTGTCAATCATCAATAACCAAATCAATAGCTAATAATTGGTAGTAATTTTAAATTACAATTCTACATTCAGTTTCCGCGAGTTAAAATTTGTTTAATAAGAACAGCCCTCAGATAAATCAGCTTTGATTGGATTTATTAATCAGTCAGTAAAACAGCACATACACAGAGTGGCATACCTTTACCAACAGCTGTGGAAGACCCTCCCTATCATTTCTGACAACCTGTGTCCAGTCTGCTGATGGTCTCCTTTCCTCATAATTTCAGGGGATACTTATACTCGTTACCTTTCTTTCTTCATCATTCCAGCCATTATCTTAGGTTATTTCCCAAACGCCTTGTAATTTTCCAAATGTCTCACCACCGGAGTGTTAGTTGTTATTTACACCCTTGTTTTGGTCATTTGTATTCATTATATTTCTTGCACACGTTTTGCATTTGGTACATTACTAAAATATCTTTTACAACAGCTTTCCAAATCTGCTACAGATTACTGCACAGTAAAATTCCAGTCTTCAAAATCAGCTTAAGTTTACCTAGGAAGCCTTATAGGCAGCTCCCAGGCAAGCCTTAGAACCTTTCTTGGCCTATCTTTACGTGTCAACAAAGTTGATCATAGGGTTTGTGCAGTTGACTTTTTAACCTCCTTGCATAGAAACATGAATAAAAGCATCTTCTTAATATGATCACAATAAAATATGTCATAGGATCCCTGCAGTGAGAGAGGGGAAAGTTCTATTAACTCATCCACTTCATCTCCTGCAGCCAGTGCTAGATTGTTCCCTACTACTCATAAATCCCTTGGTAATTTAATTGCAGGGAATGGAGAGCAAAGCATTGCAGAGGGCTTTTTATTCAGTCTTATTTCCTTAAATGTACAAAACTCTCACCTTGTTTAAGGAGCTCAAGCTGCCCTATGTTGGAAATACACTTTTCCCTAAGGGTATGTCTACACTACGAAATTAGGTTGATTTTATAGAAGTCGATTTTTTAGAAATCAATTTTATACAGTCGATTGTGTGTGTCCCCACTAAGCACATTAAGTCGGCGGAGTGCGTCCACAGTACCGAGGCTAGCGTTGACTTTCAGAGCATTGCACTGTGGGTAGCTATCCAACAGTTCTCGCAGTCTTCACCGCCCATTGGAATTCTGGGTTGAGCTCCCAATGCCTGATGGGGCAAAAACATTGTCGCAGGTGGTTCTGGGTACATGTCGTCAGGCCCCCTCCCTCCCTCCCTCCGTGAAAGAAACGGCAAAAAATCATTTCTCGCTTTTTTTCCTGGGTTACCCGTGCAGACGACATACCACGGCAAGCATGGAGCCCGCTCAGCTCACCATCACCGTATGTCTCCTGGGTGCTGCTGACAGACACGGTACTGCATTGCCACACAGCAGCAGCAGCAGCTCCTTGCCTTTGCAAGTTAGCAAAGACGGTTAGCAGTCGTACTGCACCGTCTGTTGCCGTCTCCTGGTTGCTCCTGGCTGACCTCGGTAATGTTGGTCGGGGGCGCCTGGACAAAAATGGGAATGACTCCAGGTCATTCTCTTCTTTAAGTTTCATCTAATGGAGATTGAGTCCTGCCTGGAATATCATGCCAGCTGGAGGCTTCTGCCTCAGGCTGCTCTCCCAGCCGGCAGCACCGTGTGGTCGCACCTACCCCTTGCTCCCATGGCTCATGAAGCCTGGACAGTAGTAAGGAGCAGTTCAACTAGAGGCTGAACAAGTGCAGAATGGTGGTAGAACGTGCCTCTGGACGTTTAAAAGCTCACTGGTGCTGTTTGCTGACTAGGCTGTTTGCGATTAGATTAGAAGAGCACAGCAAGGCGTGCTGTGCATCACATTCACAGAGGCTTTGAAAACCAGTTTCATGACTAGCCAGGCTTCGGTGTGACAGTTGTGTGTGTTTCTCCTTGATGCAAACCCACCCCCTTTGTTGATTTTAATTCCCTGTAAGCCATGTCGTGAGTCGCCCCTCCTGCCGTGAGAGCAATGGCAAACAATTGTTTAGCGCCTTTTTTCCAGACGACATACCACGGCAAGCATGGAGCCCGCTCAGATCACCGCAGCAGTTATGAGCACTGTAAACACTACGTGTATTATCCTGCAGTATATACAGCACCAGAATCTTCAAAAGCAGGCAAGGAGGCGACGGCAGCGCGGTGACGAGAGTGATGAGGACATGGACACAGAGTTCTCTCAAAAGCATGGGCTCTGGCAATTTGGACATCATGGTGCTAATGGGGCAGGTTCATGCCATGGAACGCCGATTCTGGGCCCGGGATACAAGCACAGACTGGTGGGACCGCAGAGTGTTGCAGGTCTGGGATGATTCCCAGTGGCTGCGAAACGTTCGCATACGTAAGGGCACTTTCATGGAACTTTGTGACTTGCTTTCCCCCGCCCTGAAGCGCAAGAATACCAAGATGAGAGCAGCCCTCACAGCTGAGAAGTGAGTGGCGATAGCCCTCTGGAAGCTTGCAACGCCAGACAGCTACCGGTCAGTCGGGCATCAATTTGGAGTGGGCAAATCCACTGTGGGGGCTGCTGTGATCCAAGTGAGACAAACAGCCCAGCAGGAACAGCCACCTCTGAATGTCCCCTTAATAAAATTCCCCTATTTCAACCAGGTGACACTGGGAGTACATCCAGGAGAGCTTCACTGATGTCCGTGGAGGATTTCCGCTCCATCCCCATACACGTTAATAGACTTTTCCAGTAGCTGGGAGAGGCCAGGAATGGAATAACTGGGAGCTCCCTAACCCTAGCATCAGTCTGCTGGGAGATGCTAGGGTTACAATAGCTGGGGAGATTCTCTGCAACAATTTGCTGTCCTTGTACACTGCCATATCTTCTTTATGTAAATGCATGCTAATGTCTGAATATATATGAAGTTCTTATTCGTAGGATGCGATCAGCCTTCCATGATCTCACAAAGGAACACAATATATGGAGTTTGAGGACCATGGGAAAGCCTAGAGGAAAATTAAACACTGGTAAAGCCAATTTCTGGAATGTCAATTCATTTTAAGAACTGCCCCCACCACTTAATCAACTCTTAGAACAATCTGTGATGTCATACATTGGACCATTCTTATGTTAGCACTGACCAGAGATTATTAAGGAGTACCATATGATTTACATTTTGAACATGTAAAAAACAAACAAACAAAGGCAGTGCTTCCTTATAGATATTTTATTCAAATGTTATGTTGACAAATGACACAAAGTAAAATCTAGAAATCTACAAGAGAAACATAATTCAAAGAAATAACCTCAGAAAATAAATCCTCTCTAAGGTCTCTAGATATGTAAATACATAATGAGTTAGTTCCTTATAAACTGCTTACACAAAGCAAATCATATAGTTTTATGTTCATTTGGTGAAACAGCATTGGCTGCAGAATAAGCAAGATACTCTTGTGTTAACTGTGATGGAATAAACCCGTAAACTGAGTCACAGGTGCTAACACAACCCAGTCACTGTACAGCATTAAACATGATTCACTTTTCAAAAGGCTACAAGCTGAAGCAATGGCAAGGAAATGGCTAAGAGTAACTAAATCAAATTGAAATGATTAAACATTCTAATGTTCTATCACAGGGGTTCTCAAACTGGGGGTTGGGACCCCTCAGGGGGTCGTGAGTTTATTACATGGGGGGATCGTGAGCTGTCAGCCTCCACCCCAAACCCCGCTTTGCCTCCAGCATTTATAATGGTGTTAAATATATAAACAAGTGTTTTTAATTTATAAGGGGGGGTCACACTCAGAGGCTTGCTATGTGAAAGGGGTCACCCGTATAAAAGTTTGAGAACCATTGTTCTATCAGCTCATGCAAGAGTAACCCACCAACTGAGAAAACATGCTGTGTTAGCAAAGCAGTCACTGTGTTGCACCCATTTTGGCTGCATACTCTTCCCCGCCCCAAATTGCGGAGTTTTAATGTGGGTGATGTTTCCTATCAACTCGTTTCTGTTGCTTAGCAGCTGATGGCCTGGTTCAAGACACTCATGGCTTCCAGAGACTAGTTGGCTGCCCAGGCCAGGATACTGGCGCTAATAGGTATTGTATGATGTGAGTGCTCTTTTCTGTTCCTCATCTTCTACACATAGGCTGAAAACTGGAGTAGAATTCTCATCTGATGAAATCTTTAAGCAAGAGGGAATGTTCTGGTGAGAAAAATGGGAGCTGAAGTTAATTTCTTTTCTGGAGGTTGGCAATTTAACATTTGCACTTTAGACTCACTTTGGGATTTAATGGGCATGGCAGGAACTCACAGTAAATGCAATCACCATGCTTCAAATCTCATTCAGAACCAGGGTGAGTTCAAAGGAGTGCCATGGCATGCTTAATGGTCACAGGGAGTCATCATTAGAACTGGTTGGGAGTTTTCCAACTAAACAGTTTTTCATCAGAACATGCAGATTCATCGAAACCAAAATGTCTTTCAGAAATATATCTATTATGATGAAGCTTTGGCCAGGAAGGTTTCTCAAGGCCAGAATGGCATTTAAAGAGAGAAAGACAGAGGGAGGATGCTCCTCCCAGAATAGCCAATAGCCTGTTGGTTTGGGCATTCACCTGGGAAATAGCAGACAGAGGTCCAAGTCCCTACTCTGTCTAATTCAGAGTGGGGACTTGAACCTAGGTCTTCCACATGTGTGCTCTAGTCCAGTGCTTCTCAAATTCAGGCCACCGCTTGTTCAGGGAAAGCCCCCGGCCGCGGTTCACCACTCCAGGCCAATGGGGGCTGCGGGAAGGGCGGCCAGCACATCCCTCGGCCCGCACCGCTTCTCGCAGCCCCCATTGGCCTGGGACGGCGAACCATGGGCAGTGGGAGCCGTGATCAGCCAAACCTGTGGACGCGGCAGGTAAACAAACCGGCCCTGACCGCCAGGAGCTTTCCCTGAACAAGCGGCAGCCCGACTTTGAGAAGCACTGCTCTTGTCAGCAGGCTGTTGTCTTTTTGCAGTGGGTGTGCTTGCTTGCTTTCACCTCCAGATAGTGGTTACAAAAAAATTCAAAAGATCTTGGGTTTGTTCCAATGTAGAATGAAAGAAAATCTTGGAATTTCCCACAGAACAGAAATTCCATTCTTTGACCAGCTCTACTCATCATGCTCTGATTGTGGATTACAGATCAACCGCTGACACTGGTGATTTGGAAATGGAGGAGATTTTAGGGGAGTTCAATGAAACATTCTATGGCCCCATTACTGGGAGGGAATATAAACCCCATCCAGACGTTGGCAAGGAAAGGGGTTAACCTGCTCTGATTGGGGGATGGGAGGCCTGACAACAGTTTTGCTATTATAGACAGGCCCTGAGAGAAGGATGTGCTGTGTAGAGTTGGAAGTCGAGTCTGCAAGGGAGGGTCAGGAAGAAAGGTCTCTAGGTCGAGGATGGGATCTGAGAGAAGGACTCGGGGGGGGGGTTCCCTCTCTGGAACTTGCCTAGCCATGCTCTAGACCAGGGGTGGCCAACCTGTGGCTCCGGAGCCGCACGCGGCTCTTCAGAGGTTAATATGTGGCTCCTTACCTAGGCACTGATTCCGGGGCTGGAGCTATAGATGCTAACTTTACAATGTGCAGGGGGGTGCTCACTGCTCAACCCCCTGCTCTGCCCCAAGCCCTGCCCCCATTCCACCCCTATCCCAAAGCCTGCCATGCCCTCGCTCCTCTCCCCTCCCCCCATAGCCTCCTGCGCAGTGAAACAGCTAATTGTGCTGGGAGGGGGAGTAGGCACTGATTGGTGAGGGCAGGCAGGAGGCACTGAGGGCTGGGGAGCGGATGTGGGACTGCTGACGTATTACTGTGGCTCTTTGGCAATGTACATTGGTAAATTCTGGCTCCTTCTCAGGTTCAGGTTGGCCCCCCTGCTCTAAACCTTTGCTTTATACTTTGGCTGAGGAAAACCCTGTTGTGTTTGTCCCTTAAAAAGGACAGGACCCTTTTTACATTTATACTGTTTTGCAATAAAGCAAACCGCAGAGGTGTTTAAACACCACAAAAGATGTGAAGAACCTTTTCCTGTCCTTTTAGCATCCCCATGAGCTCATCTGGAAATCACCATGTGTTATAACTCAGCTGCAGGAAAAACTCTCACAGAACCAGGGAGATTTCAAAGGAGGTCAAGGAAATGTCCAGTTCAGAAAATGGGTTCTGCATGCGACTGTGGATCATTTCTGGATGCACTTTCCCTCTCCCTAAAGTTCCACTGACCTGAAGGATGGACTGGAGTTCGAGAGAATATAGCATTATCCATGGAGCAAAGTGACTGGGCCAATAATCATCTTCATCCTTGTCCTCATCATAGACAAATGTTCTCCAACAGTAGTTATAATCTGGGGAAATGGAAGTATTCACTTATGAGCTGAAGGAGATATCAGTGGACTCAGCCCACTCAGAGATCAGTCAGGCTCAAGGGAGCAAGGTCATGCATTGGGCTTCTGACATGGAGACACATCACCCTTAGGAAGAACCAGCTGTCGGAAGCCAAGGATACACTAGCATTTGGTTGCCTGCAACCACCAGCTCATTTCACATAAGCCACAAAATGGCTGTCGGATAGTGTCTTTCAGTCACAGACCTAAAGAGGCAAAGCTCTGCATCCCATTGCACAATCCTCCCAAGACTTGAGACAGATTGGAATTGCTGACTCAGCAGTGAGAGGTTCCATAATTAATATACAACTTCAGCTGGTCACTGACCAGGGATGAATTGGAACCAGTGACCTAAAGGCAAAATGCCCCCAGTCCCATCCCTAATCCCCTCTGAACCATCCAGACCCTGTAACCCTATGAGTTATTACCTGGGAGGTTTAGTCATTACCTGGGAGATCCATGACTTGGATGGACACTCCGATATTCTCCAGGTTCCACAGACCCTCACGATTGTTTTCCTCTTTGTGCCAGTAGAGCCGTGCTACATAAATGACTAGACTCAAATTAGGCATTTTCTCCAGAAAATCCATGATCTCCTGGCAGCAGTACCCACAGGGACTCCAGGATATGTAACAGGTGATGGAGCAGTGGACAAAAGGATTAGATCTTAGCTTTCTATAGACATCTTCCAGGAAGTACGTTTCAGCATGCTCACCGCCAGCACTACAGATCCATCTTTGCCAGGGCCTTCTGCGAGAGTTCCACGTGATTTCATAGAGAAGGTAAGTCACACTTGGAAGGACACTTGGGTCATAATTCTCCACAAAATCCTCCTGGCATATCTTCCACCTGAAACATGAGAGAGATCCCAAGGAGTCACTGATTGCAGCTTTATCGCTGAGACCTTGCCAGTCACAGCAAGTTAAAAATGAGAGGGATGGGAAGGAGGCACAGATAAATGAAAAGGGAACTCACAGAAGGATAGAGGGAGACTCAGAGATAGTGATGGAAGAAAAGAGAGAGAGGCAGGGAAGAAGGAGAGTTAAATCTAGTGTCACACTGATGAGAGGGGAGTGAGATCTGAATCTTCCCAGCTCCCACTTTCTCTGTAAACCTTGTGGAGGACGTGGGTATGGTGCTTTCATTCTCACCCTTGCGTGATGTCTCTGGATACATGACCTGGGGGGAAGACAAAAGAGTCACCTGCTGTACAGAGAGAATCATGGGGGAAGACAGAAAAAGGGAGGCCTCCCAATGCATCCTCTCTGGGACCATGTGGCCTACAATTGTTCGTTCTCAATGGACAATTTCTAATCAGTACTCCTGAGGAAAGCAACTCCCTGCTAATGTGCAGTATCCTGAGGATAGTGGAGGTGGATAAGGGATCATTCTGGCCCCCAATATGGCCATTAATTTAATCATGAGTGGGGAAGGGAGAATGCCCATTACTTGCTATGGAACGGTGAAAAATCATAATTAATAAATAATAAAATAACAATAATAATATCTAGGACACTGAAATCAACGGGACTCAGGCCCTCAAAATGTCATTTATAACTGTAAGATCCCACCGATGCCCAAATATCTGTTCTTTCCTTTCTTCTTTTTTAAACCTCTATTTTATTTTAAAATGTGGATGATGCCAAAGTAATACGTTTGAAAATAAAATTAATAATTGTGTTTTTTAAATGGAGATTTCCCAGGTGACATGCTCAGGTTGGTTCTGTTTTGAAACAGAATAACCATCCCTTGTTATTTGTATTGAGATTCTCAATGAGACAAAACAGGATTGACATGCCATGGGAACACTGAGAGCAAACTTTTAAACTTCTCATTTTCTCCTCAGCACCAGGAGATAGTCGTAACAAAGAGTCTGTATCTTTAAAATTCCTTCATCAGCACTTTGTCTGCCATTTCCATGATTCTACCATTTTCAACTCAATCTGGGAGCCCACACACAAGCATGCAGGGATAGTCAAAACATGTCCAGACATGCACAGACACATACTCAGCTATGGCCTGATCCAAAGCCCATAGAAATCAGTGAAAAGACTCCCCTTGACTTCAATGGACTTTGGATCAGGCCCAGAAAGAACACATGCACATACCTATAAAGAATACGGGTGCAAGTTTTCTAATACAGATAAGCCCATACAGACAGACACACAGATATAGACACACACACAAATCTGAGCTGTTTGAGGGAAGATGGGTCCAATGGGATGTACTAATTTTAAAAAATATATATTTTCTATAACTTTGTACATGTACCTCTTGTAATTTGTAACCTAGACTGCCTCAGCTCTGCTGTATTCTCTATATATACATGTATATTTTGTTTTTGTAAGAATCACTCTTTTGGGATTTAAGCAAGAAAATCATTTTATTGTAACTTACTAACTTTTTAATTAAGATAAAGTAACTAAAATACAGTTGGGGTATAAATAAACTCACAGAGATAAACAGACTGGAGGTATCTACTATATATTATATACATAGATTCACAACAGCCATACAGATGCACACACATATATATGCCCATATATTCATATAGGCTTTAATACATATAAATGCACACTTATACTGTATGGATATAGACACACAAGCATCTATGTATATATTTACACACACACACACACTCTCTCTCTGCATCTTTACCTCTGTTCCAGCCAGTGGCCATGGCTTTCACTACAGCCTACCAGGCTGTGTCCTGTTTTACTGGTGTGTGTTTCTCCCTTTCACTTTCTATTCCTGATAACAGAAACATTAGAGATTAGAGAACCCAGCATGCTGACCAACAGTTTCTAGTTAATTTTAGAGAGCATCCTGCCCCAGTTCTATTCCTCCCCTGCCCTATACCTGCCTTCACCAAACACTGCCTGGGCTCTGTGCCTGTGCCACCACCCAACCCTGCAGCACTTCAAATCTACTCCCTGTCCTGCCACTGGCTACCAGGCCCAGCCGACCCCACCCCTCCTGCACTCCCATTGGCAGAAGCAGAAACAAAAGTAGAGCAGATGTAAACTGCATTACTTGTGTAAACCTCCTCCCCCCCCCCCCCCCCCGCTTTCCTCCCTGGGTTAGTCGGCAGCTGGCAACACTTGCCTGTATGCCCGGGCACCTGATGCTGTTGACAGTAAAGAAGTATCCCAATGGTGATGTTGGATAGGAGGGAATCCTCTACCCATCCCTCCGCTGCAGTCCTTTTACTTGTAAAGGAAACTAAAATTGGCTGTGCCTCCACCTGGCTGGGCCCTGTACACACAATGACGTGCCTTGGGAGCCTCCAGGAATAACCCTGAGCTACTCTGTGCATTGGGTCTAACTCAAAAATACCAATTATAAAAAATATACACCCAATATACACTGAGATTAGAGTTAACACAGCTTTACTTAACAATTTAAGGAAACATGCTATAACAGACTGCGATTAAATGTCACAACTAATTTAAATCAGCAGGGGGCAGTTCGATAAATCAATTAACAAATACTTTACAGCAGTAAATGAAAGGTATCTAACCTGCATTTACACTGCCACCATTTACCCCACCCCGGACCTCTGGATTTCAGAGTTGTAAATGGTGGCATGGGTGCACTTGAAGGTCATGAAGCTGAGGACAGCACTCTGTTGCTCCACTAAATCTGACCAGCCAAGGCAACAAGAGGCAGAGTCATTCTAATCTGGCATCATTCCAAGCTGCACAATTCCTCTGAAGACGAGTTGTTTTAACCAGACGTCAGCAACTCTGGGTTCTGTTAGATGACAACACCACTCCACCTCTTCTCAGGACCACCCCTTGAAGTCTCTTTGCTATCCCCCTTCCCTTGCACCTTCCCAAATGAGGGTGATGGTTACTCACACTGCCTTCTGTGACGTTATTGACATAATCTGTAACTTAGATCACTGTTGCGACCACTGTTATATATTTACAGCAAATATTGTATAAAGGTTGTTGTGTAAGGGTTCTATGGAGAAGTTATGGTTTGCTGGTTATGATTATGCTGTCTATATGTGTGTATCAATTTTGTAACTGAAGTTATGAATATTGGCTCTATACTGTCTGTATTTCAAATTTATGCTATGCTTCTGGGTGACACCCCAGACAAGTTGGTGTCAGCTCTGCCTAGCCTGCTTGATGGCCCATTAAGGACCATCAGCTATACAATTGACCCACTGAGAGAAGGCAGACACACCTTGTGACTCAACAAAGTATGCAGGGAGATGCCTATGGACAGAACTCTGAGGTTTTTCCATGCCATGTGCTGGATAGCTTGTCTTTGGGACAAAGAAAGCAGAGACCACATGGCAAGAGACTATAAAAAGCTGCTGCAGCTCCTCCATCTTGTCTTCAATCCTGCTTCTTATCTCTGGAGGGTCTTTGCTACAAACGGAAGCTCTACACCAGGGGTCTCAAACTCAAATGACCACGAGGGCCACATGAGGGCTAGTTCATTGGCCCGAGGGCCACATCACTGACACACACACCCCTCGCTGCCCCTGGCCCTGCCCACACTCCAGCCCTTCCATGAGGCCCCGCCTCTTCCCACCCCTTCCCTGCCCCCATTCCAACCCCTTCCCTGAAGTCCCCACCCCAACTCCTCCCCCTCCCTGACCCCAGAGGGTGCATGAGGGGTGTGGCAGGGGCTCAGGGCAGGGAGTTGCGGTGCAGCAGGGAGTTGAGGTGCAGGCGGGGGCTCGGTACAGAAGGGGTGTGGGATGCAGCAGGGGGCTCAGGGCAGGGGGTTGGGGTGCAGAAGGGGGCTCAGGGCAGGGGATTGAGGTGCAGGCAGGGGGCTCAGGGCAGGGAGTTGGGGAGAAGGGTGCAGGAGGGCTTCGGGCTCCGGGGTGGCAGCGGCGCACAACGGGGCCAGGGCAGGCTGCCGGCCCCGGCCCAGCCCCACCCCGCTCCGGGAAGTAGCTGGAACCATGTCCCTGCAGCCCCTGGGGGAGGGGCTGCTTGCCGCTCCTCCAGGTACTCCCCTGAAGCTCCCATTGGCCGCAGTTCCCCGTTCCCGGCCAATGGGAGGTGCATGGGGGGGGCGGTGCCTGCCTGGAAGCCAGAGCAACACACAGAGGGAGTCCTCTGCTTCTTCCCTCCCCCCCTGGCCACAGGGACGTGATGCCAGCCGCTTCATGGAGCGGCGCAGGACTCGAGGGGGGCAATCCTGCGGCTGTAGTTTGCCCACCCCTGGCCTGGAGGTAGGCCGGGGGGGGCGGGCACGGGCCGCTTGGCGGGCCGCAGGAAATAGCCCCGCAGGTCGCGTGTTTGAGACCCCTGCTCTACACAAAGGACTGATGACCCATCCCAGCTGGGGATGTACTCCAGAGACTTGATTTGAACCTGCAGCTTATTCCATCATTGCTACAAGCCTGAAACAAGAACTTTGCCATTACTGTATGTAATTGATTCCATTTAACCAATTCTGGCTCTCATCTCTATCTTTTTCCTTTTATGAATAAACCTTTAGACTTTAGATTCTAAAGGATTGGCAACAGCGTGATTTATGGGTAAGATCGGATTTGTATATTGACCTGGGTCTGGGGCTTGATCCTTTGGGATCGAGAGAACCTCTTTTCTTTTACTGGGGCATTGGTTTTCATAACTATTTGTCCCCATAATGAGTGGCACTGGTGGCGATACTGGGAAACTGGAGTGTCTAAGGAATTGTTTGTGTGACTTGTGCTTAGCCAGTGGGGTAAAACCAAAGTCTTCTCTGTTTGGCTGGTTTGGTTTGCCTTGGTGTGCATAGAAACCCCAGCCTTGGGCTGTAACTGCCCTGCTTTAAGCAATTTGTCCTGAATTGACTCTCTCAGTTGGGTCCCGCCAGAACCAGCATCGGTACACCTTCACTACAGGCCCCACGTAAGCCAGCTCTGGGCACAACAACAGTGAGTCTCTGCCTGGGCTCCAAGGAAGCCCACAACAGCCTCTGAGGCTCCATGCTTCATCAAAGCCCCAACAGGCTCTCAGCAGCAGCTTCTGGCTTTCTAATGGCAGCCTGTGGTTTGGACAGAGCGCCATCAAGCAATCTCAGCTCCTTTCCAAAATGGAGCCCATTGCACGCTCTCTTTGCATTCCCTGAAAGTGGAAGGCTCTGGCTCGCTTGCTCTCTCTCTCCCCCCTTCCCCAAGGCATCATGAGAGGTGTCGTCTCCTAGGCTGGACTGCAGCGCTCAAGATCTTCCCAAATGGAAAACTTCCAATTAAGTTCAGAGGCCTCAGAGAGAGAGAGACTGATGTACATGTGTAAACGGGGGAATACTCCCGCAGTGAGAAACTTTCCTGGCTTATACACTACCCCGCTGAAATGGACTAGCAAAAGGATCTGAGTCCTTGCTCCAACCCCCCTTACCCAGAGATCTGCCTGACTTCAAGGACTCCCCTTCCACTCTCCTGTGTGGCAGAGTCCTCGTAACCCCAACGAAGCTGTGCCCAGTATTCCTGGGAGGCTTAACCTCCTGTCTTGTCATGGTCACTTAGGACAGGGTCGAGGGTGTCCTCACTCCAGGTTAATCTCTTCACACTAGACGCTTCCCTGATCCACTGATCATTACATATAGTTCAAAGCATGGGCAGCGAGTGAACCTCCGCTTTGGGGAGGCTAGTCCACCGGCCCCACCCCTTCCGCCCAAGGCCCCCCTCTCCCACACACCAGAACCCGGAAAAAACACACACACCCATAAAAGAAGAAGCCCTGAGAGGCCCCCATGACCGGAGGAGCCCCAGCCCACCCGCCCCAGCCACGTTGGGCCGAGCCACCACCACCAGCTCCCCACAACCCTCCGCTCCCCCCTCCCCCGAGCACCAGGCCAAGCCGCCAGCCTCCCCAAGTGCCAGGCCAGCCCCAGCACCAGGCCAAGCTGCCAACCCCCTTTCCCTCCCCCGACCAGAGTTGGGCCGGGCCGAGACGCTGGCCCCCTGAGCGCCAGCTCCTCCCACACCTGAAGACCCTGCCCCCCGCCGCCAAACCGCCAGTCCCAGTGCCCGGCCAAGCCTCCTCAGTCCACCGGCTCCTGGCTCTCCACGTCCCTCCTCACTCCCCCATCCCAAGGAGGAGGGACATGGCGAGCAGCGGGGACCTCGGGGGTGGGGGTGGGGTGGAGTGGAGGAGGTGGTGGGGAGCTCAGGGAAGGTGTCCAGCGGTGGGTCAGCGGCAGCTCCAGGGAAGGCACCGCCCACGGCTCAAAGCAAATACAATTTATTAAACAGCAATTGTCAAATAATAAGGAAAAAAATGGGAAGGGTTAAAGGAAAACATATCACCCCGCTCTGTGGCACGGGGACACCACAACCAGCGTCTCTGGAAAGTTCACAGTCTGTTCCTCACGCCTCCCAGACTTCCTTCCCAGGCCCTGGCTGCCCTGCGGGGATACCGCGGGTCAGACACCTGCTCTGGCGGTGGCCACACGCCCTCAAGCTGTAGGGAACAGGACCCTTCTCCTCAGCGTCAGCCCCCCCGTCGGGGTCACAATCTCCCTCCAAGTCCGGCCTGCAAGGCCTCCTGTCTGGCGATGGCTCCCTGCGCTGGGCTCTCTGCCCAGGGTCCCCCTCACTCTCCCCAGCTGCTCACCGCACCCGGCTCCGGTGTCACTTGGGGCACAGCAGGCATCCGCTCCCCAGCTCTGGGCCTGCAGCTCCCCCCCGCTGTAACCACTCAGCTCGGGCTCAGGCCGGCCTGGCTGAGCAGGTCTTGGCTGCTCCAGCGCTTGCTCCCCAGCTGGTTCTGGCTGCTGCTGCCCGGTTCCAGCCCAGCTCTGCCTTCGGGCTCCTGCTTCTCCCGCCCCCGGTTCTGGCTGCTGCTCCCAGCTCACACCGAGGATAGGGCCCTGGGCTCCTGATCCCCTCATTGGCCTACCTGCCCTGTCAATCCGGCTGCTCTGGAGTGCTGGCCTCTCTCCATTGGCCCTGGGGACTGTCAGTCTCAGGAACTTGATTTCTCATTGGCCCTTCCCCTTTGTTTTGGGACTGGGAGAGGGCCAATCAAAGAACCCCACTGAGTTTCAGTGAGGGGCTAACAGTCCCCTTACATTCCCACTTGCTAAAATTCTGCCAGAGCCACAATGTTCACACCAGCACATCCAAGTCCCATATTAGGGCTGTCAAGCGATTAAAAAAATTAGTTGCGATTAATCGCACAGTTAAACAATAACAGAATACCATTTATTTAAATATTTTGGATGTTTTCTACATTTTCAAATATATTGATTTCAATTACAACACAGAATACAAAGTGTACAGTTCTCACTTGATATTTATTTTTGATTACAAGTATTTTGACTGTAAAAAAACAAAATAAATAGTATTTTTCAATTCACCTAATACAAGTACTGCAGTGCAATCTATCATGAAAGTTGAACTAAAATGTAGAAGTATGTGCAAAAAACCCTGCATTCAAAAATAAAACAATGTAAAATTTTAGAGCCTGCTAGTCTACTCAGTCCTACTTCTTATTCAGCCAGTCGCTAAGACAAACAAGTTTCTTTACATTTGCAGGAGATAATGCTGCCCGTTTTTTGTTTATAGTGTCACCTGAAAGTGAGAACAGGTGTTCGCCTGGCCCTGTTGTAGCCGGCGTTACAAGATATTTATGTGCTAGATGCACTAAAGATTCATATGTCCCTTCATGCTTCAACCACCATTTCAGTGGACATGCATCCATGCTGATGATGGGTTCTGCTCAATAACAGTCCAAAGCAGTGCAGACCAATGCATGTTCATTTTCATCATCTGAGTTAGATCCCACCAGCAGAAGGTTGATTTTCTTTTTTGGTGGTTCGGATTCTGTCATTTCTGCATCGGAGTTGTTGGTCTTTTAAGAGTTCTCAGATTTTGGAAGGTACTTCAGATTCTTAAACCTGGGATCAGTTAAAAATCTCACATTGGTACCTTCTTTGCGTTTTCTGAAATCTACAGTGAAAGTGTTCTTAAAGTGAACATGTGCTGGGTCATCATCTGAGACTCAAGTATCATGGGGTAACCGTGTTAGTCTGTATCCACAAAAACAGCAAGGAGTCCGGTGGCACCTTAAAGACTAACAGATTTATTTGGGCATAAGCTTTCGTGGGTAAAAAACCCACTTCTTCAGATGCATAAAAAGTGGGTTTTTTACCCACGAAGGCTTATGCCCAAATAAATCTGTTAGTCATCCGAGACTGTGATAATCTGAAATATATGGCAAAACGCAGGTAAAACAGAGTAGGGGACTGTAAGGGAGTGGACTCACCCCTGCGGCGCCTCCTGCAGGTTACTTCCGGGAATTATCTCGATTTCCAGCCCGGAGCGCCCTCTGCAGGCTGGTGTCCCACTGCCACTTGGCCCCCCGTGTCCCTCCCTTGACCCCGGTGCCCTTTTACCTGGGTTGCTGCCCCCTGGCAGTAACCCCTCAGTCTTAGGGTCTCCCCTCCCCAGGGAACCCCCACCCACTATTCCCACCTCGCCTCAGTATAAGGCTACTGCCAGTCATCGTCTAGCCCCATGCCCTGGGGCGGACTGCAGTATCAGCCTACTCATCACTGGTAAGGTTGGGTTTGGACCTGCTGCCTTGGCCTACCCCTGGGCTGCCCTCTGCAACCCCCAGTACCCCTTGGCCTTCTGCTAGGCTGCAGCCTTGGGCTTTCCAGGCTGGAGCTCCCCAGCCTGTCCCCAGCCCTGCTCCACTCAGGTACTCTGTCTCTAGTTCCCTGCAGCCAGGCCCTTCTCTCTCTGAATGCAGAGAGAGACTGAGTCCTTGCTCCTGGCTCCCAGCCTTTACAGGGCCAGCTGGGCCCTGATTGGGGCGTGGCCCAGCTGCGGCTGCTTCCCCAATCAGCCCAGCATTCAGAGCTGCAGCCCTCTCCAGGGCTGATTTCAAGCCCTGCAGCCCTCTTTAAGGGCTGATTTCAAGCCCTTCAGGGCAGGAGCGGGTGACCACCCCGCTACAGGGACATACAATTCTCCCCCAAAGAGTGCAGTCCCAAATTTAATTAACGCATTATTTTTTTAATGAGCGTCATCAGCATGGAAGCATGTCCTCTGGAATGGTGGCCGAAGCATGAAGGGCCATACAATTGTTTAGCATATCTGGCACATAAATACCTTGAAATGCCGGTTACAAAAGTGCCATGCAAATGCCTGTTCTCTCTTTCTGGTGACATTGTAAATAAGAAGAAGGCAGCATTATGTCCTGTAAATGTAAACAAACTTGTTTGTCTTAGCGATTGGCTGAACAAGAAGTAGGACTGAGTGGACTTGTAGGCTCTGAAGTTTTACATTGTTTTGTTTTTGAGTGCAGTTATATAACAACAAAAAAATCTACATTTGTAAGTTGCACTTTCATGACAAAGAAATTGCACTACAGTACTTGTATGAGGTGAATTGAAAAATACTATTGTTTATCATTTTTACAGTGCAAATATTTGTAATAAAGAATAATATACACTTTGATTTCAATTACAACACAGAATACAATGTATATGAAAATGTAGAAAAACATCCAAAATATTTAATAAATTTCAATAGGTATTCAATTGTTTAAAAGTGCAATTAAAACTGCGATTAATTTTTTTAATTGCAATTAATTTTTTTGAGTTAATTGTGTGAGTTAACTGCGATTAATCGACAGCCCTAGTTATGACCAGAAAGAAATTCAGATATCATTACTATTTAATACATGTTATTCCCCGCTTACAGAAACAGCTATAAAATAGCATTATAATTAAATGTGAAACAGTATGGAAATTCTCAGTTATGGGCACACTGAATATTAATTCATGTTCACTGATAAATTTAGCACTGGAAAATTAACTCTTAAAAATTGAACATCACTTGGTCAGTAAAAGCCACTGCAAATGCTTTTTAATTTAGTTGACTCCCAAGGGAGTGATTCTCTGTCTCTCTCACACACACACAAAAACATCATTGTTGTCTGTCTTTGCCCTAGAAGTCATGAATTCCTCTCACTATCTCGCCAGTCTTTGGTACAGTGGGATGATTTTATTAAATGTTATTCTTTCTGTTTCTATTCCTGGTCACTAAAACTTCAGGGGTCAAAGGGAACTGCCTCATTTCTGCCCAGTGTGTCATTTGGAATGTAAGGGAGGTGAAATGAGAAATATATCAGAGTTCTATATACGGACTCCTGAGGAGGTAACTTAGACACACAGAGGATACTGGTTATGAGCTAAAAAAACTGTGGAGCCTTGATTATCTCTAGTTAGGGATGGGGGAATCTCCCAAAATTCTCATGGGTGTGTGTAACTGAGTGAGAGACAGAGATATTGTAGGGATTGAAAAGAGAGGGAGGAGGGATAAAGGAGACAGAGAGGGGAGAGAGACACAGACATATAGACGGGGGAAATTTCACTTGAAACTTGTAGTATGTTTTTTCAGCCATAGCTTCCATGGCAAATCCACTTCAAAACACTGGGCCCTACAGCACCTGTAGCTGCAAGAGCAGGAAATAGAGTTGCTCTGAGTCTCCTGCTCTTTTCTCCACATCACCTTCTGCTGGGAGAGGCCAGGAATGGAATAACTGGGAGCTCCCTAACCCCAGCATCAGTCTACTGGGAGATGCTAGGGTCACAATAGCTGGGCAGATTCTCTGCAACAATTTGCTGTCCTTGTACACTGCCATATCTTCTTTATGTAAATGCATGCTAATGTCTGAATATATATGAAGTTCTTATTCGTAGGATGCGATCAGCCTTCCATGATCTCACAAAGGAACACAATATATGGAGTTTGAGGACCATGGGAAAGCCTAGAGGAAAATGAAACACTGGTAAAGCCAATTTCTGGAATGTCAATTCATTTTAAGAACTGCCCCCACCACTTAATCAACTCTTAGAACAATCTGTGATGTCATACATTGGACCATTCTTATGTTAGCACTGACCAGAGATTATTAAGGAGTACCATATGATTTACATTTTGAACATGTAAAAACAAACAAACAAACAAAGGCAGTGCTTCCTTATAGATATTTTATTCAAATGTTATGTTGACAAATGACACAAAGTAAAATCTAGAAATCTACAAAAGAAACATAATTCAAAGAAATAACCTCAGAAAATAAATCCTCTCTAAGGTCTCTAGATATGTAAATACATAATGAGTTAGTTCCTTATAAACTGCTTACACAAAGCAAATCATATAGTTTTATGTTCATTTAGTGAAACAGCATTGGCTGCAGAATAAGCAAGATACTCTTGTGTTAACTGTGATGGAATAAACCCGTACAAAGGTGCTAACATGACCCAGTCACTGTACAGCATTAAACATGATTCACTTTTCAAAAGGCTACAAGCTGAAGCAATGGCAAGGAAATGGCTAAGAGTAACTAAATCAAATTGAAATAGTTAAACATTCTAAAGTTCTTTCAGCTCATGCAAGAGTAACCCACCAACTGAGAAAACATGCTGTGATAGCAAAGCAGTCACTCTGTTGCACCCATTCTGGCTGCATCCTCTTCCCCTCCCACAGTTCTGGAGTTTTAATGTGGGTGATGTTTCCTGTCAACTGGTTTCTGTTGCTTAGCAGCTGATGGTCTGGTTCAAGACACTCATGGCTTCCAGAGACTGGTTGGCTGCTCAGGCCAGGATACTGGCGGCTAATAGGGATTGGCTGATGTGAGTGCTCTTTTCTGTTTCTCATCTACACATAGGCTGAAAACTGGAGTCTGGTTCTTAACTGATGAAATCTTTAAGCAAGAGGGAATGTCCTGATGAGAAAAATGGGAGCTGAAGTTAATTTCTTTTCGGGAGGTTGGCAGTTTAACATTTGCACTTTAGACTCACTTTGGGATTTAATGGGCATGGCAGGAACTCACAGTAAATGCAATCACCATGCTTCAAATCTCATTCAGAACCAGGGTGAGTTCAAAGGAGTGCCATGGCATGCTTAATGGTCACAGGGAGTCATCATTAGAACTGGTTGGGAGTTTTCCAACTAAACAATTTTTCATCAGAACATGCAGATTCATCGAAACCAAAATGTCTTTCAGAAATATATCTATTATGATGAAGCTTTGGCCAGGAAGGTTTCTCAAGGCCAGAATGGCATTTAAAGAGAGAAAGACAGAGGGAGGATACCCTTCCCAGAATAGCCAGTAGCCTGGTGGTTTGGGCATTCACCTGGGATATAGCAGACTAAGGTCCAAGTCCCTACTCTGTCTAATTCAGAGTGGGGACTTGAACCTAGGTCTTCCACATGTATGCTCTAGTCACCAGGCTGTTGTCTTTTTGCAGTGGGTGTGCTTGCTTGCTTTCACTTCCTAGGAGTGGTTATAAAAAAATTCAAAAGGTCTCGGGTTTGTTCCAATGTAGAATGAAAGGAAATCTTGGAATTTCCCACAGAACAGAAATTCCATTCTTTGACCAGCTCTACTCATCATGCTCTGATTGTGGATTACAGATCAACCGCTGACACTGGTGATTTGGAAATGGAGGAGATTTTAGGGGAGCTCAATGAAACATTCTATGGTCCCGTTACTGGGAGGGAATATAAACCCCATCCAGACGTTGGCAAGGAAAGGGGTTAACCAGCTCTGGTTGGGGGATGGGAGGCCTGACGACAGCTATTGTAGACGGGCCCTGAGAGAAGGATGTGCTGTGTAGCGTTGGAAGTCGAGTCTGCAAGGGAGGGTCAGGAAGAAAGGTTTCTAGGTCGAGGATGGGATCTGAGAGAAGAACTGGGGGATTTCCCTCTCTGGAACTTGCCTAGCTATGCTCTAGACCAGGGGTGGCCAACCTGTGGCTCCGGAGCTGCATGCGGCTCTTCAGAGGTTAATATGCGGCTCCTTACCTAGGCACTGATTCCGGGGCTGGAGCTATAGATGCTAACTTTACAATGTGCCGGAGGGTGCTCAACCCCCAGCTCTGCCCCAAGCCCTGCCCCCACTCCACCTCTTCCCCCAAGGCCCCTTTCCCTGAGCCTGCCAGGCCGTCGCTCCTCTCCCTTCCCCCTCATAGCATCCTGCACACATGAAACAGCTGATTGCAGTGGGAGGGGGGAGTAGGCGCTGATTGGTGGGGGTAGGCGGGAGGCACTGGACAGCTGATGGGGGGCTGCTGACATATTACTGTGGCTCTTTGCCAATGTACATTCGTAAATTCTGGCTCCTTCTCAGGCTCAAGTTGGCCACCCCTGCTCTAGACCTTTTCTTTATACGTTGGCTGAGGAAAACCCCTGTTGTGTTTGTCCCTTAAAAGGACAGGACTCTTTTTACATTTATACTGCTTTGCAATAAAGCAAACCACAGAGGTGTTTAAATGCCACAAAAGATGTGAAGAATCTTTTCCTGTCCTTTTAGCATCCCCATGAGCTCATCTGGGAATCACCATGTGTTATAACTCAGCTGCAGGAAAAACTCTCACAGAACCAGGGAGATTTCAAAGGAGGTCAAGGAAATGTCCAGTTCAGAAAATGGGTTCTGCATGCGACTGTGTATCATTTCTGGATGCACTTTCCCCCTCCCTAAAGTTCCACTGACCTGAAGGATGGACTGGAGTTCGAGAGAATATAGCATTATCCATGGAGCAAAGTGCCTGGGCCAATAATCATCTTCATACTTATCCTCATCATTGACAAATGTTCTCCAACAGTAGCTATAAGCTGGGAAAATGGAGCAAATCAGTCATGTGCTGAAGGAGATATCAGTGGACTCAGTATATACAAAGGCCAGTCAATCTCAGGGGAGCAAGACTAATTTGAGCCATGCAAAATGCTTCTGCTAGGCAGGACCAGCTGAGGACACTACAGCATTTGGGCCTCATGTTCTCCTGGCCTTGTCCATCTTTCTGTCCAGGGAAGGTCTAATTAAACCAGCCTTGCAAAATTTCACTCACTTATTCACCTGGGACAAGTCATTTATGTATTGAGGGGAGAGTAAAATATCATCTATTTGTTCATGATTAGCAGCAGCAGCACACTATCAGTCGGTGAGCTGATTTTACTCTGGGGGTAGATTAGAAAAAAGCTGCAAAGACATCCTGTAGCGGGGTGGTTACCCCGCTCCGGCCCCAAAGGGGTTAAAACAGCCCTGGGAAAGGGCTGCTCCGGGAAGCCAATAAGGGAGGCTGATTGGGGAAGCAGCCACAGCTGGGGCTATGCCCCAATCAGGCCACAGCTGGCCCTATAAAAGGCTGTGAGCCAAAGGCTGAGAAAGAGTCTTCCTCTAGCAGTGAAAAGAGAAGGACTTGGCTGTCTGGGAGTTGAGCAAGGTACCTGAGGTAGAGCAGGGCTGGGGGAATGCCAGAGGAGCTGGGGAGCTCTTGCTCTAGCCTAGCAATTCCCCAGACTGCAGGCCTTGTTGAAGGCCTAAAGCAGGTACTGGGGTTGCAGAGGGGCAGCCCAGGAGTAGGCAAAGGCAGCAGGTCCAAACCCCCCTTGCCCATGATGAGTGGTTCACAGACTGCAGTCTGCCCCAGTGAGCGGGGGCTAGATGATGACTGGCAGTAGCCACTGAGGCAAGGTGGGGATAGAAGTTTGGGGGGTCCCCTGGGAGGGGAGACCCAGACTGTGGGGGTACTGTAGAGGGCAGAACCCTGAGGTAAGGGGCACCGGGGTCCAGGAGGGACATGGGGGCCTGAGGCAAGCGGGACATCAGCCAGCAGAGGGCGCTCCGGAGCTGGAGAGCTAATTTCCAGGACGACCAGCAGGAGGCACCGTACCAGTGAGTCATCACCCTGTTACACATCCCAATACAATACTATGTTCTCAAATGAAATTGAAAGATGGCAGATGGACTGTGCCAGGAAGGAGGCTGGTGTTCTCTGTTTATTCCCTGAATAGACCACTAGAGAGAGAGACAGTGCCATACCAGCTTCACCCACGCACATGGCTCAGCAGTGTGCCTCAGCTCCGAGTTCCCGCCTCTAGCAGTAAAAAAGTATGACTCTTCATGGCTCATTCATGCCTCAGCCTCTCTGCTGAGACAAGGGGATCAGCAACTGCCAGCAGGGATGGAGATTTTAGTGATTTTTATCTGTACTGCTAGGAACTGGACTGCAAACACCAGCACATTTCAAATAGGTCAAAAAATGGCTGTCAGCTACTAGCTTTTGGTCACCGACACTCAGGGAAAGGTTTGAAACCAGAGACCTAAAGGGGAAAAGCTCTGAATCCCACTACACTATCCCCCAAGACTTGGGGCCAGACTGGAACCACTGACCTAGAAGTGATAAGATTCCATAATCCATTCTACAACTTCTGTGGAGCCATCCATGGCCACTGACCAGGGCTGAATTGGAACCAGAGACTTAGAAGAAAAATGCCCCATGTCTCATCTCTATCCCATGTAGTCCCCATAACTCCCTGAGTCATTACCTGGGAGGTCCATGACTCGGATGGACACTCCAATGTTCATCAGGCTCCGTAGACCCTGACGATTGATTTCCCTTTTGTGCCAGTAGATCCGTGCTACATAAATAACCAGATTCACATTAGGCTGGTCCTTCAGGAAATCCTTGATTTGCTTGCAGCAATACCCACAGGGACTCCAGGACATGTACCAGGTGATGGAGCAGTGGGCAGAAGGATCAGATCTTTGCTCCTGAAAGACATCTTCTATGAAGTGGATTTCAGCATGCTCCATGTAAGTGCTATGGCAACAGCTCTGCCAGGACCTTTTGCTATTGCTCCACTTGATTTCATAGAGCATGTATTGCACCCTTCGAAGGACACTTGGGTCATAACTGTCTATAAATGTCTCCTGGAGTATCTTCCCCCTGAAACATGAGAGATCCCATGAGTCACTGACTGCAGCTTTATCGCTAAGAGCTTGCCAGTCACAGAAAGTTAAAAATGAGAGGGATGGGAAGGAGGCACAGATAAATGGAAAGGGAACTCACAGAAGGATAGAGGGAGATTCAGAGATCGTGATGGGAGAAAAGAAAGAGATGGAGAGTTAAATCCAATATCACACTGATGAGAGGGGAGTGAGATCTGAATCTTCTCAGCTCCCACTTTCTCTGTAAATCATGTGGACGATGTGGGTATGGAGCTTTCATTCTCACCCCTGTGTGATGCCTCTGGATACATGATCTGTGGGAAAGAGAATAGAGTCACCTGGTGCACAGAGAAAAACACAGGGGAAGACAGGAAAAGGGAGGCCTCCCAGTGCATCCTCCCTGGGACCATGTGGCCCTCAATTGTTCTCAATGGACAATTTCTAATCAGAACTCCTGAGGAAAGCAACTCCCTGCTCATGTGCAGTATCCTGAGGATAGTGGAGGTGGATAAGGGATCATTCTGGCCCTCAATATGGCCACTAATTTAATCATGAGTGAGGGAGGGAGACTGCCCATTACTTACTATGGAATAGTGAAAAATCATCATTATTAATAAATAATAAAATAACATTAATAATAATATCTAGGACATGGTCCAAAGTTCATTGAAATCAACGGGACTCAGGCCCTCAAAATGTCCTTTATAACTGTAAGATCCCACCGATGCCCAAAATATCTGTTTTCCTTTCTTCTTTTTTTAAACTTTTATTTTATTTTAAAATGTGAATGCTGCCAGTAATAAGTTTGAAAGTAAAATTAATAGTGTTTTAAAATTGGAGATTTCCCAGGTGACATGCTCAGGTTGGTTCTGTTTTGGAACAGAATAACCATCCCTTGTTATTTGTATTGAGAATCTCAATGAGACAAAACAGGATTGACATGCCATGTGAACACTGAGAGCAAACTGCACTGGACACTTTTAAACTTCTCATTTCCTCCTCAGCACCAGGAGATAGTTGTAACAAAGAATCTGTATCTTTAAAATTCCTTCATCAGTACTTTCTTGTCTGCCATTTTCATGATTCTACCATTTTCAACTCAATCTGGGAGCCCACACATAGGCATAGTCAAAACATGTCCAGACATGCACAGACACATACTCACCTACGGCCTGATCCAAAACCCATTGAAATCAGTGAAAAGACTCCCCTTGACCTCAATGGACTTTGGATCAGGCCCAGAAAGAACACATGCACATACCTATAGAGAAACTTGCACCAGTGTAACTAGTTAGTTACACTGGTGCAAGTTTTCTAATACAGATAAGCCCATACAGACAGACACACACAGATATAGACACACACACAAAAATCTGGGCTGTTTGAGGGAAGATGGGTCCAATGGGATGTACTAATTTAAAAATATATACATCTTTTCTATAACATTGTACATGTATCTCTTGTAATTTGTAACCTAGACTGCCTCAGCTCTGCTGTATTCTCTCACCTTTTGTTTTTGTAAGAAGCACTCTTTTGGGATTTAAGCAAGAAAATCATTTTATTGTCACTTACTTGATCTTTATTAAAAAGTTAGTAACTAAAAATATAGTTGGGGTATAAATAAACTCTCAGAGATAAACAGACTGGAGGTATCTACTATATATTACATACATAGATTCATAACAGCCATACAGATGCACATACATATGCCGATAGTCATAGACTTTAACACGTATAAATGCACACTTGTACTGTATGGATATATATATATACACACACACACACACACACACGTTCATTCTCTCTGCATCTTTACCTCTGTTCCAGCCAGTGGCCATGGCTTTCACTACAGCCTCCCAGCTGTGTCCTGTTTTACTGGTGTGTGTTTCTCCCTTTCGTTTCTATTCCTGATAACAGAAACATTAGATTAGAAAACCCCGCATGCTGACCAACAGTTTCTAGTTAATTTTAGAGAGCATCCTGCCCCAGTTCTATTCCTCCCCTGCCCTATACCTGCCTTCACCAAACACTGCCTGGGCTCTGTGCCTCCACCCAACCCTGCAGCACTTCAAATCTAATCCCTGTCCTGCCATTGGCCACTGGGGCCAGCTGACCCCACCCCAACTGCACTCCCATTGGCAGAAGTAGAAGCAAAAGTAGAGCAGATGTAAACTGCATTCCTTGTGTAGACCTCCTTCACTCCTTCTTCCTCCCTCCCCCCACTTTCCTCCCTGGGTTAGTCGGCAGCTGGCAACACTTGCCTGTATGCCCGGGCACCTGATGCTGTTGACAGTAAAGCAGTATCCCAATGGTGATGTTGGATAGGAGGAAATCCTCTACCTACCCCTCTGCTGCAGTACTTTTACTTGCAGGGCCGGCTCTGGCTTTTTTGCCGCCCCAGGCAAAAAAGCCTCCGGCCGCCCCCCCACCCAGCGCGGCAGGGGAGGGCGCGGGGGGGGGGGGGGGGAGGGCAGCTGGAGCCCTGGGGGGAGGGCGGCAAGCCCCAGCCGGGGCTCCGCTCTCCCCGGCGGCCGGGGGGAGGGCGCCGGGGGGGAGGGCGGCCGGAGCCCTGGGAGGAGGGCGGAGTGCCTGGCCGGGGCTCCGCTCTCCCCGGCGGCCCGAGCGCCTGGGGGAGGGCGGAGTGCCCGGCCGAGGCTCCGCTCTCCCTGGCGGCCAGAGCGCCGGGGGGACGGCGGCGAGCCCCGGCCGGGGCTCCGCTCTCCCCGGCAGCCGGGGGGAGGGCGCCGGGGGGGAGGGCGGCCGGAGCCCTGGGAGGAGGGCCGAGTGACCGGCCAGGGCTCCGCTCTCCCCGGCGGCCAGAGCCGGAGCGCTGCGCCACCCCCCTCCAGGTGCCGCCCCAAGCACAAGCTTGGTGGGCTGGTGCCTGGAGCCGGCCCTGTTTACTTGTAAAGGAGACTAAAATTGGCTGTGCCTCCACCTGGCTGGGCCCTGTACACACAATGACGTGCCTTGGGAGCCTCCAGGAATAAACCTGAGCTAATCTGTGCATTGGGTCTAACTCAAAAATACCAATTATAAACAATATACACCCAATATGCACTTAGATTAGAGTTAACACAGCTTTACTTAACAATTTAAGGAAACATGCTATAACAGACTGCGTAAATGTCACAACTAATTTAAATCAGCAGGGGGCAGTTCGATAAATCAATTAACAAATACTTTACAGCAGTAAATGAAAGGTATCTAACCTGCATTTACACTGCCACCATTTACCCCACTCCGGACCTCTGGATTTCAGAGTTGTAAATGGTGGCATGGGTGCACTTGAAGGTCATGAAGCTGAGGACAGCACTCTGTTGCTCCACTAAATCTGACCAGCCAAGGCAACAAGAGGCAGAGTCATTCTAATCTGGCATCATTCCAAGCTGCACAACTCCTCTGAAGACGAGTTGTTTTAACCAGACGTCAGCAACTCTGGGTTCTGTTAGATGACAACACCACTCCACCTCTTCTCAGGACCACCCCTTGAAGTCTCTTTGCTATCCCCACCCCTTGCAAGCACCTTCCCAAATAGAGTGACCAGACAGCAAGTATGAAAAATTGGGACGGGGGTAGGGGGTAATAGGAGCCTATATAAAACAAAGCCCCAAATATTGGGACTGTCTCTATAAAATTGGGACAGCTGGTCACCCTATTCCCAAATGAGGGTGGTGGTTACTCACACTGCCTTCGCTACAGGCCCCACCTAAGCCAGCTCTGGGCACCACAACAGTGAGTCTCTGCCTGGGCTCCAAGGAAGCCCACAACAGCCTCTGAGGCTCCTTGCTTCATAGAAGCCCCAGCAGGCTCTCAGCAGCAGCTTCTGGCTTTCTAATGGAAGCGTCTGGTTTGGACAGAGCTCCATCAAGCAATCTCAGCTCCTCTCCAAAATGGAGCCCATCGCATGCTCTCTTTGCATTCCCTGAAAGTGGAAGGCGCTCTCTCTCTCTCCCCCCCCAGGCATCATGGGAGGTGTCATCTGCTAGGCTGCATTGCAGCGCTCAAGATCTTCCCAAATGGAACACTTCCAATTAAGTTCAGAGGCCTCAGAGAGAGAGAGAGAGAGACTGATGTACATGTGTAAGCGGGGGAATACTCCCGCAGTGAGAAACTTTCCTGGCTTATACACTACCCCGCTGAAATGGACTAGCGAAAGGATCTGAGTCCTTGCTCCACCTCCCCTTACCCAGAGGCCTGCCTGACTTCAAGGACTCCCCTTCCACTCTCCTGTGTGGCAGAGTCCTCGTAACCCCAACGAGGCTGGGCCCAGTATTCCTGGGGGGGCTTGACCCCCTGTCTTGTAATGGTCACTTACGACAGGGTCGAGGGTGTCCCCACTCCAGAGTAATCTCTTCACACCAGACACTTCCCTGACCCACTGATCATTACATATAGTTCAAAGCATGGGCTTTGGGGAGGCTAGCCGACTAGCCCCACCCCTTCCGCCCAAGGCGCGTCCACCCCCGCACACCAGAGCCCCGAAAAAACACACACAGCCATAAAAGGAGAAGCCCTGAGGGGCCCCCATGACCAGAGGAGCCCCAGCCCACCTGCCCCAGCCACATTGGGCCGAGCCACCACCACCAGCTCCCCGCAACACACCGTCCTCCTCCCCCCGCCAAGCACCAGGCCAAGCCGCCAGCCTTCCTGAGTGACAGCCTGGCCCCATTTGCTTTGAGCCATGGGCGGCGCCTCTCCGGAGCAGCTCATGCTGCCCTCCCGCCCAGAGGGTCTGTGATTAACATGTGTTTAAAAAAATTAACGCGTTAATTGTGCTGTGTGTTAATCGCACGCGTTAACCGCAGTTAATTGACAGCCCTAATGCAATGGTGATATTAACAAAATGTCAATTTCTTGTTTGGGTTTGTATAGACTTGTCCGCACCTTTAAATACAGTTATTAGAATGTTATAGCAAAAATGTCAAAAACTATAACTATATAACTATGCCTGATTATGTTGCAAAATGTTAAAGCTAAGCAAAACAATTTCAACATGTAGCTTATACGGCTGGCTTGCCTTCATTATTTTCAGCTGTAATGCAAGGAACCTACAGGCCTGTATCCTGAAAGACAGTACTTTAAGCAAGCTAGTATAAGTACAGTCAAGTATAGTTGTAGGCTTGTGACCTTTGGCATAGATAAATGGCCTCGATTTCACCAGGTCAGTGCCAAATGATAGAATAAACCACCAATTTGGGGTGTATCTGCCCCATATCATACATCATGCATCTGAAGAAGTGGGTTTTTTTACCCACAAAAGCTTATGCCCAAGTAAGTCTGTAGGTCTTTAAGGTGCCACTGGACTCCTCGTTGTTTTTGTGGATACAGACTAACACGGCTACTCCTCTGATACCCATATCATACAGTCTGTCCTGATTCTGGCATTCTCAGCTGTGACCCACTTAGGCATGGTAACACCCTCCTCATCAGGTTCATTGATTTCCAAAAGGCATTTGACAGCCTGCATGGACACACACTGTGGAATATTCTTCAATCCATAATCCCAAAATGTCAAAATGGTTGGAAGACAGAAGGCAGTTATTCCTCCCTGGAGCAGGAAGATCCTTGATGAATGCTGCTGAGTACCAGGAAATATGGATATCGAGTGCTTGTAGAGCCTACATCTGGGGCAAGCCTACCTAATGGGCTCCAGCCAGCCAAAGTATTGACTAAGGCCATCCGGGGAGTGTCTTCTAAATTCAAGTGCAAAGGCTGTGGCGTTGCATCCTCAACACAGAGTTGCAGAGATAAAACGGCCTGAGCAGGTGGTTCCTCAGGTGAAGGTGACATTTGAAGAGAGTGGAGATGAGCTGCAGGTGACAAGGAGGGAGAAGGGAGAACAAGTTATCTCTTCTTGAGAAAGATGTGATGGGAAATTGCCAGTTCCAGTTCAAGCGGTGCTCCAAGGGCTGATTCCTGCACAGGTAGCTAACTTAAGGGCGTTGCAAGAGAAGCATCAGAACGTCTTTTCAATTTGGATGACTGGGTCAAAGGTCACCATGACAGGCTGAAGACAGCCTGTGAAGTTGCTCTCAGTACAACTAAATACACAGCCCAAAGTAGGAAAAGGACTTATGATCGCAAGTCCAGTGGGGCTCTCATCAGACCTGATGACTGTGTACTCGTTCATAACCAAAGACACCAAGGACGTAATAAAATACAGGACAAGTGGGAGTCAAATCCTCACATTGTGGTCATTCACAACAATCCCGAACTGCCAGTTTACACTATCCAGCCTGAATGAGGAGGTCCTGAGTAGTACATAGGGACCAGATAAAACGTTGGACTTTTAGTCCGATCAGGGCCCGTAGAAGGCATAGACCGACATGCCCTGAGGAGACTGAAACCAAGTGGGGTATGGTTCTAGTCCCAGAAACTGAGTACCAAGGGGCAAACCCAAACCCTGATAAAAGTGGCCAGATCCCTCAAATTGGCCTGGTGTTACTTGGGGATAGGGGAATAGAAACTATATATATTAAATAATATATAATATATATATTAAGGCTGTTGATTAATTGCAGTTAACTCATGTGATTAACTCAAAAACATTAATCGCAGTTTTAATCGCACTGTTAAATAATATTGAAATTTATTAAATATTTTGGATGTTTTTCTACATTTTCATATACATTGTATTCTGTATTGTAATTGAAATCAAAGTGTATATTATTTTTTATTACAAATATTTGCACTGTATAAAGGATAAACAAAAGAAATAGTATTTTTCAATTCACCTCATACAAGTACTATAGTGCAATCTCTTTGTCGTTAAAGTGCAACTTACAAATGTAGATTTTTTTGTTGTTATATAACTGCACTCAAAAACAAAACAATGTAAAACTTCAGAGCCTGCAAGTCCACTCAGTCCTACTTCTTGTTCAGCCAGTCGCTAAGACAAACAAGTTTGTTTACTTTTACAGGACATAATGCTGCCCTCTTCTTATTTACAATGTCACCAGAAAGTGAGAACAGGCATTTGCATGGCACTTTTGTAGCTGGCATTGCAAGGTATTTATGTGCCAGATATGCTAAACATTTGTATGCCCCTTCATGCTTTGGCCACCATTCCGGAGGACATGCTTTCATGCTGATAACACTCGTTAAAAAAATAATGCATGAATTATATTTGTGACTGAATTCCTTGGGGGGAAATTGTATGTCCCCTGCTCTGCCATATATTTCATGTTATAGCAGTCTCTGATAATGACCGAGCACATGTTGTTCATTTTAAGAACACTTTCACTGCAGATCTGACAAAACGTAAAGAAGGTACTGTTGTGGAAAAATTTATCGGAACTGCTCCCCCGAAGCAAAGCATACAGTAACTTTTAAACCTTGAAACCACAAACAAATTACACATACTTAAGCAATAGTGACCATATTAGGCTTCAACACAGGTCAAGAGTTAGGGTCTTTTTGGTACTTTCCAGCACTCTTTTGCAACCTTGCCTTGTATGGGAGTAATTGAGTTAAAGTCTTCTTGGTGCTTTTTAGCACTCTGTCGCAACCTGCCTTTTACAGGGTGCAGTTACACAACTGCCTTCCGTGGGGAACAATTACAATGGGGGGGGGGTAATTACACAAGTGGTGTAGGGGAAGGCACGATCTACATTTATTTTAGATAATTGCTTCACACTTATAGGTTACTCTACAATAACTGCTTGTGTGAAGCAATATTTTAAAAGCAGTAGGCACATATTGCAAATTATTCTTGTTTCAGGGGCTTTCCACCGCCTTTCCTCTGACTCCTCCTCTTTCCCCCCCCCCCCCCCCCCCCCGGTGTCTTAGCCTCCTTTCTCCTTTGACTGCCGCTGCCAGGGAGCACGATTTTTAGCTTTGCTCAGGCTTTGGGCCTGTTAGCTGCAAGGCGGGCCTAAACCAAGCAAGCAAAAGCCTAGACCATCAGGGCCAGCCTAATTTTCTTCCACAGTACCAATGTGAAATTTCTAAAGATAGCTACAGCACTCGACCCAAGGTTTAAGAATCTCAAGTGCCTTCCAAAATCTGAGAGGAATGAGGTGTGGAGCATGCTTTCAGAAGTCTTAAAAGAGCAACTCTCCGATGCAGAAACTACAGAACCCGAACCATCAAAAAAGAAAATCAACCCTCTGCTGGTGGTATCTGACTCAGATAATGAAAATGAACATGCGTCGGTCCGCACTGCTTTGGACTGTTATCGAGCAGAAACCGTCATCAGCATGGACGCATATCCTTTAGAATGGTGGTTGAAGCATGAAGGGACGTATGAATCTTTAGCGCGTCTGGCACGTAAATATCTTGCAAGGCCAGCTACAACAGTGCCATGTGAACGCCTGTTCCCATTTTCAGGTGACATTATAAATAAGAAGCAGGCAGCATTATCTCCTGCAAATGTAAACAAACTTGTTTGTCTGAGTGATTGGCTGAACAAGAAGTAGAACTGAGTGGACTTGCAGGCTCTAAAATTTTACATTGTTTTATTTTTGAATGCAGGGGTTTTTTTTACATAATTCTACATTTGTAAGTTCAACTTTCATGATAAAGAGATTGCACTACAGTACTTGTATTAGGTGAATTGAAAAATACTATTTTTGTTTTTTTACACTCAAAATACTTGTAATCAAAAATAAATATCAAGTGAGAACTGTACACTTTGTATTGTGTTGTAATTGAAATCAATATATTTGAAAATGTAGAAAACACCATTTATTTAAATATTTTGGATATTCTGTTATTGTTTAACTGTGCGATTAATCGCAACTAATTTTTTTAGTCGCTTGACAGCCTAATATGGGACTTGGATGTGCTGGTGTGAACATTGTGGCTCTGGCAGAATTTTAGCAAGTGGGAATGTAAGGGGACTGTTGGCCCCTTACTGAAACTCAGTGGGGTTTTTTGATTGGCCGTCTCCCAGTCCCAAAACAAAGGGGAAGGGCCAATGAGAAATCATGTTCCTGAGACTGACAGTCCCCAGGGCCAATGGAGAGAGGCCAGCGCTCCAGAGCAGCCGGATTGACAGGGCAGGTAGGCCAATGAGGGGATCAGGAGCCCAGGGCCCTATCCTCGGTGTGAGCTGGTGTAAGCGGGGGAATGGTCCCGCTATTGTGGGGAACTTTCCTGGCTTCTGCACTACCCCGGTGAAGTGAGCTACCGAAAGGATCTGAGTCCTCGCTCCCACTTCCTTTACCTAGAGGCCTCCCTGCCCTTGAGGTCTCCCCTTCCACTCTCCTGTCTGGCAGAGTCCTCGTAAACCCTGACAAGGCTGGGCCCAGGATTCCGGGGTACTCTCTTTGCACTGGGCACCTCCCTGACCCACTGATCATTTCATACAATTTAAAGCAAATACAAGTTGTTTAATTAACAATTAATTTTAAAAAAGAATAAGGAAAAATGGGAAAGGTTAAAGGAAAACCCATCACCCTGCTCTGTGGCAGGGAACATTACAAACAGTGTCTCTGGAATGTCAGGGCAGTTCACAGTCTGCTCCTTGTAGGTCCCGGGCCTCCTTCTCAGGCCCTGGCTGTGCTGCAGAGACGCTGCGGGTTGGACACTTGCTCTGGCGGTGGCCACACGCTCTCAGGCTCTAGGTGGCAGGACCCTTTTTCCCAGCGTCGCCCCTGCCCGGTCGGGGTTATGATCCCCCTCCAAGTCTGGCCTGCAGAGCCTCTTGGCTGAGGCGTCTCCCTGCGCTGGGCCTGCTGCCCAGGGCCCCCCTCACTCTCCCCAGCTGCTCACCGCACCCAGCTCCGGACGGCTCCAGCCCCAGCTCCAGCTCCACTCTGCCTCAGCACGGCTGCTGCTGCTGCTCTGCCTTCAGCTCCCTGGGCTGCCTCTCTGGCTTTGGTTGCTACAGCTCTGCCCCCAGGACAGGTCTGCTCTGCAGGCTGCTTCTGTGACTTTGCTCCCAGCTCTGACCTGCTTCCTGGCTGCTTGTCTGGCCCCTCTGGTTACTGCAGCTCTGCTCCCAGGGCAGGTCTGCTCTCTCTGGGCTGTGCTCTGCTCCCAGCAGCTTAGTTCAGGCCCCGGCTCTCTCCTTAGCTCGGCCCCACTCTGTCTGACTCAGGCCATTCCAGTTCACACAGAGGACGGGACCCTCCCTGACCTCTTGACTCCCTGATTAGCCTGCCCGCCCTGTCAATCAGGCTGATCTGGAGCATTGGCCTCTCCCCATTGTTCCTGGGGACTGTCAGTCTCAGGCTCCTGATTTGCCATCAACCCTTCCCCTTTTAGTGCTGGGAGCAAGCCAATCAAAACACCCCCACTGAATGTTAGTAAGGGGGCAACAGTCCCCTTACACTGGGAGCAGCAGCCAGAACCGGGGGCGGGAGAAGCAGGAGCCCGAAGGCAGAGCTGGGCTGGAACCGGGCAGCAGCAGCCAGAACCAGCTGGGGAGCAAGCGCTGGAGCAGCCAAGACCTGCTCAGCCAGGCCGGCCTGAGCCCGAGCTGAGTGGTTACAGCGGGGGGGAGCTGCAGGCCCAGAGCTGGGGAGCGGATGCCTGCTGTGCCCCAAGTGACACCGGAGCCGGGTGCGGTGAGCAGCTGGGGAGAGTGAGGGGGACCCTGGGCAGAGAGCCCAGCGCAGGGAGCCATTGCCAGACAGGAGGCCTTGCAGGCCAGACTTGGAGGGAGATTGTGACCCCGACGGGGGGGGCTGACACTGAGAAGGGTCCTCTTTCCTATAGCTTGAGGGCATGTGGCCACCGCCAGAGCAGGTGTCTGACCCGTGGTATCACCGCAGGGCAGCCAGGGCCTGGGAAGGAAGTCTGGGAGGTGTGAGGAACAAACTGAACTTTCCTTGTCTCCCAGACACGCTGGTTGTGATGTCCCCGTACCACAGAGCGGGGTGACGTGTTTTCCTTTCACCTTTCCCATTTTTCCTTATTATTTGACAATTTCTGTTTAATAAATTGTATTTTGCAGCATAACCAGGCATAGTTATATAGTTATAGTTTTTGACATTTTTGCTATAACATTCTAATAACTATATTTAAAGGTGCAGACAAGTCTATAAAAACCCAAACAAGAAATTGACATTTTGTTAATATCACCACTGCATTAGGGCTGTCAATTATCTGCGGTTAACCCCTGCGATTAACACACAGCACAATTAAGGCGTTAATTTTTTTAACACACGTTAATCACAGACTCTCTGGGCGGGAGGGCAGCATGAGCTGCTCCGGAGAGGCGCAGTAACGCAAGCCACCACCAGAGGGCGGGAAGAGACGAGGATAGAGAAAATAACCTGGTTCTCATCCCGGCGTTTTAAAAGTAAAAACAGGATGGCCAGGGGCTAGCTGGAGCCGCCCTCTCCCTCCCCTCTTTGCAGGGCTCGCCCGAGCCGCCCTCCCCATGGCTCCTGGGGCTGACCCCCACCCCGTGGTGCCCGCAGCTGGGGCTGCCCCCCGCCAAGCTCCGCAATGCCCACAGTGGTGTCTCCCCCTCTGAGCCCTGTGCTGCCCGAGGCTGGGGCTGACCCCTACCCTCTTCCCCATGCTGCCTAGGGCTGGGGCTCACCCCTTTCCCCCCAACCTTTGTGCCTCCCCCGGCTGCGGCTGATCCCCACCCCCCGGGCCAGCTCTGTGCCACCCCGGGGTCAGCTGTGAAGCCAGCATTGCCCGCTAGCAGCAAATTTCTCCACTTTCCTGCTGGCGGGCAGTGCTGTCTTCAGCTGATCCCCGGGGTTCAGCTGCCTCTCTCTGCTCTGCCTTGCAGCCAGGACAAATGCCCAGTTTTGGCAAAGAAGTAGGGACGGCCAGGACAGGACTGAAAAAGGGGACTGCCCTGGCCAAAATCAGACGTATCGGCATCCTAGCCAGCCTGGGCCCTATTGTTCCCGGCCAGCCCCTCACTCCCGGGACCAACCCCTCTGCGTTGTGTCCCCTTGACCCTAGCCAGCCGCTCGCTCCGGGGGTACCCCATAGAGAACATGGGCCTGTTGAGCTCAGCCTCCCTGCACCAGCCTCTCCTCTGCTGCAGTATGATGAGTCCCTGAGGTAAAATCCACCTTCCCTTGCAAACAAGGGCTCACTCAGCTGAGGGGGTCCCACCTAGCTCAGTAAAAGGAGGCGAGCCTAGCGAGCCCAGTACCAGAAACCACCCTTCCGGAAGCAGCAGCAAGACACCTTCCTCACCTGCCTCCTGCACAAGTTATTGCTTGCTCCTCCCCATTGTCACCCCCTGTCCTCCCAGGCCCTCCTTCTGCACAAGACATTGCTTACTTCCTCCCTCCCTTGTCCTCCCCCAACACTGAAAGCTTGTTTGTCTGAGCGATTGGCTGAACAAGAAGTAGGACTGAGTGGACTTTTAGGCTCTAAACTTTTACATTGTTTTATTGTTAAGTGCAGTTATTCTTTTTTACATAACTCTACATTTGTAAGTTCAGCTTTCATGATAAAGAGGTTGCACTATAGTACTTGTATGAGGTGAATTGAAGTTTCTTTTTCATAGTGCAAATGTTTGTAATAATAAATACATATAAAGTGAGCACTGTACACTTTGTATTCTGTGTTGTAATTGAAATCAATATATTTGAAAATGTAGAAAACATCCAAATATTTAAATAAAGGGTATTCTGTTATTGTTTAACAGCGTGATTAATTGTGCAATTAATTGCGATTAATTTTTTAAGGAGAGGCAGTGAGGTGGGGAGGGAAAAAGCAAGCTAGGAAGGAAGGGAGACCTGAGCAAAGAGAGCTTAATTATCTCTATCAAGTTATCTTAAAGTACTGGCAGCAGTGGCAAATTTAAACTGAGAGAGGATATAAGAACATAAGAATGGTCATACTGGGTCAGTCCAAAGGTCCATCTAGCCCAGTATCCTGTCTTCTAACAGTGGCCAATGCCACGTGCTTCAGAGGGAATGAACAGAACTGGTAATCATCAAGTGATTAATCCCCTGTCTCCCATTCCAGCTTCTGGCAAATCGAGGCTAGGGACACCATCCCTGCCCATCCTGGCTAATAGCCACTGATGGACCTATCCTCTGTGAACTTATCTAGTTTTAGTGGATTTTTTAAAAATCCTGTTATAGTCTTGGCCTTCACAACATCCTCTGGCAAGGAGTTCCACAGGTTGACTGTGTTTTGTTTGAAGAAATACTTCCTTTTGTTTGTTTTAAACCTGCTGCCTATTAATTTCATTGGGTGACCCCAGTTCTTATGTTATGAGAAGGAGTAAATAACACTTCCTTATTTACTTTCTCCACACCAGTCATGATTTTATAGACCTCTATCTTATGCCCCCTTAGTCATCTCTTTTCCAAGCTGAAAAATCCAAGTCTTATTAATCTCTCCTCATATGGAAGCTGTTCCATACCCCTAATCATTTTTGTTGCCATTCTCTGAACCTTTTCCAATTCCAATATATCTTTTTTGAGATGGGGTGACCAGATCTGCACACAGTATTCAAGATGTAGGCGTACCACGGATATATATAGAGGCAATATGATATTTTCCGTCTTATTATCTATTCCTTTCTTAATGATTCCCAACATTCTGTTAGTTTTTTTGACTGCCGCTGCACATTGAGTGGATGTTTTCAGAAAACTATTCACAATGACTCCAAGATCTCTTCCTTGAGTGGTAACAGCTAATTTAGACCCCATCATTTTATATGTATAAGGAAAACTTAACAGGTATATAAAAATATTTGAGAATAAAGGTTATATTATTAGATCTGAGTGACGAGTGGGACTCCATGGATTAAAACAGTTGGGAACCCATATCCCTGTTTTTTATCCTGGCTCTGAGAGGAGCGTGGGGGTTGTTACCTGCTCTTGCAAAATCTGAATTTTTCCACCAGTGTCTGTTGCTTTTGTCTGCTTGCCAAATAGATTGCAGGATTGCCCTTTTCTGCTGCAGTTAACTGTTTCTGGGCAACTCCGTGCATTAATGCATCAATTTTGGGTCTTAACCTGCTCACTCTCGGTTTTCCACTTTGAAATTCTTTTTATCCACTCCCCAGCCAGGGCAGGGCGCAGCTCCTGTCTCCTAATGTGCTCTGTGAACTGTTCCATTGTTTCCTTCATCTGATTCACCAATCCAGTGAAAGTATTGTGTGCTACTTCTCCTTCCTGTGCACTTACTTCTCCTGTTCTGACAGGCACCAATCTAGGTCTTGGGTTAGGTTTTACTGGAACCTGGCTATCATCATATGGTGATGATTGCAGTGTGGTGGCCCTGCCCATGGACTGCTTGGTGGCTTTTGGTCTGGGTCATACCACATGTTCCCATTGCACCATCCATTCCAGTCATCCTATGTGTTCCATTTTTTAATTTTGCTAGGGCTACCTTTTTCCATTTCTGTCCCCAGCCTTCAGGCACTATATAAGTACCTGAAGCCCATTGTTGCCCAACAAGATTTATAAGAGGGAATGGCACTTCTCTTTTTTGCAGATTCTCTACAGCTGTTTCCAATTTTCTATTCTGTTCCTGTGCTTGCTGTAATGTATCATGTCCCTGGACTGCTTGCTGCCCTGCTAGGAGAGCGGGAACTTTCCAGGGCTCTATTGCTTTTCTTGTTTCTTTTAACTTTTTGTTTCTGTTACTTGTCCCACCAATTTTGTGGTGTGTTGTCTTAACCATTTAACAGCCCTGGTCATAGTTTGCAATATTGTACATGTCTTACTCTTATTATTATTTTTCAGGGCTACAGTCTCTGCCCTAGCCTTACAGATTCCAGTCCTTGTTTCTTCCCCACTTTGTTTTTAAAACTCATATGGACTGCTTTTTTCATTACACAGTATGTCCAAACCTTATCAAACTCTATGAGGGTATCTAGGGAGGGGATTAGGGGTGTTCCCTACTTCAGAGTTTTCTGCCATGTTAGCTCGCGACCCCTACAGCGGAGAGCTCACCACTTACCAAATCAGCAGTTGGGGTCACCAGTGTTGTCAGTTGGCGTGTGTGTGTCCTGTCTGTATGCTGTCTCAGCCCTGTGCAGATAGCTGATTCAGCAGACCTCACTAGTACTAGCCAGAAAGACCACAGGCTCAGTTCAGTGGCGAAGGTGCCCGGCCAGGTTTATTGTTGACGAAGCAAGATCCCAGTGCCCCATAGAAGCTACTGGTACACTAACACATGTATGCCCGCCACAATGGACCAGCTCAATCAGCAGTGGGACTTTCTGCTGCCCCCTAGGCTGGACAAAGATGCCCCTCCTTTGACTTCTCTTTTACACATTGATACAAACAAGTTACATATTACACTTCTGATGTGGTTAGTTACCAACCCTACACCTCGTACCTGTTGGTTTGAACAAAACATCTCTATTCATTATCCTGTCCTCCCATCCTTGTCTTACTCCAGGTCAGTGTGTTTCTGTACCATTTCCCAAGAATGTGTTTACGTGAATATCCAGTACCTAGTACTTAGGACTATCTCTGTTTTAGCAATGCTTGCCATACCTTTGCCAAGTTCATGTGAACTTGTAAGTAAGTGTCTGCTTTATGACAGGGCCTGACTTTGACTCATAGCATGGCCTGGCTTTGCTGACTGTGGTTCAGGCCTCAGGTCTTGCACCAGGCCCACTGTTCTAGGTAGGCTCTGTCTCCCTACTACAGCCTGTACTTCTGACATCTCTATTGGACCAATGTTCACGTCAAGTTGATCAAGTTCATGTTCCATCAAAATCTGGTGCTGAAGTGGGTCTGAGTCTGTTGACAACGTCTTTGAAATGCTCTGCCCATCTGTTTTTCTGGTCTACCTCCATTGTAAATATTTTCCATCTTTGCTTTTTATTGATCCATTTCCTGTTTTGAAATGTCCACAAATTTCATTTGGTAAATGGTTCTGTGATTTTCTGTCTTCGCGGCAGCTTCAGCTTCAGCTGTTAGGTCTTCAATATATCTCTGTTTATCTTTCCTTGTGTTGCTTTTCTCGGCTTTGTCTACTTTCTTATTCTCATTCTTATTCTTCCCTATACTTATCTGAACAGAGTGGTTCAATGTGGACACAGGTGGGAAACAGGGCTACATTTTATCTCTGCTGTTGTTTGGCATTTCCATAGACTGGATAATGAAGCTGTGTATTAGCAACACAAACAATGGTATAGCATGGGTAGATACCAAATGCCTAGATGACTTACACTTTGCTGATCATATTGTGCTACTGTGTGATGCCCCCAAAAAAGTTACAGGCAAAGACAAACAACCTAGCAAAAATAGCTGGCGAATCAGGTGTCAGAACTAGTTCTGCTAAAACAAACATGCTTGATGCCCAGACATCAAGCAGTAACATCACATGAGAAAGCAAAAATAGGAAGAGAGTAGAACAGTTCAACTACCTGGGCAGCTGGAGACCTTGAGCAGGAAGTGACATCGAGGATAGGAAAAGCATCCACCACATTTACTAAACTCAGCAACACGTGGAAATCAAAGACATACAGCACTACAACAAAACAGGATTTTTAATTCAAACATAATATCAGCCATAGGCGTCAAGAAAAAAAATAGTGGGTGCTCAGCACTCACCAGCAGTCCCCCCCCCCCCCACATCAACTTCCCAACCGCCGGCAGGCTCTACCAATCAGCTCTTCCCCCTCCCTCCCAGCGCCTCCCGCCCACCACGATCAGCTGTTCAGTGGCATTCAGGAGGCACTGGGGGAGGAGGGGAGGAGCGAGGGCAGGGAGCACTCGGGGAAAGGGGTGAACAGGGCAGGGTGGGAAGAGGCAGAGCAGGGTGGGAACATGGAGGAAGGGGAGGAGTGGGGGGGGGCGCCTGAGGCAGAGCGGGGGGTCAAGCACCCCCGGCAACTCATAAAGACAGCGCCTATGATATCAGCACTAACATACGGCTGTGAGACTTGGGGATCTACCAAAATGTTAGACAGAAAACTAGCTGCCTTCAAAAACAAGTGTCTATGAAAGATTTTGGGCATCGGTTAGAAAGATCTGAGAGTCACCGAACAGCAGCTTGTTTCCACTAGAATAAGAAGGGAGTGTTCGATGTACATGGGGCATGTACTCTGGATGCCAACATACAGACTCTCCCATGAAGCTGTCAAGTGGAAACCAACTAGTGTGAGAAAATGAGGGCACCCAAGAGAAACTTTAAGAAGCGGCTGGAGCAGGAGGCAGGCCTAGTGGCTAGAGCAGGAGCTAGTAGGCAGAAATAGGAGCCCAGGGTCAGAATGGGAATCAGAAGCCAGATGCCATAGCCAAGGGTCAGAGCTAAAGGCAGAAATCAGGAATCAGAGCCAAGGATCAGAGCCATGTTCCCTGGAGCTAAGCAAGGCAGGAGCAGGGCTAAGTCCAAAACAGGAGCAGGACTGGAACAAGGTAGGGGCAAGGCTGGGAATAAGCAAGCACAGGAGCTATTGCAACTGTGGCCAAATGCTTTGAGCAGCCGGCAAAGTCTGAATGAATGTCTACATTGCAATTAAACAGCCCTGAAGCCGGAGACCTATAAGCAGCTGTTTTTTTTTTTTTTTCCCACATCTCACACATGTTAATTTCCTCACAGAGGTGCAGCCCTTTGTCACCTCTCCTTTGAAATACTACAATGAGCTCTGCCTGAAGACCACATGGAAACTTCAGCTGGTACAGCATGCAGCTGGCTTAGTGAGGTTTCCTGCAGGGGGGACACATGATTCCCATGCTCTGTGTGATCTGCCCTGGCTTCTGATTCATTTCTGGGTATAATTCCAGCTGGCAATTTTGACCCATAAAGCTCTACAAGATTTGGGTTCTGGCTCAGAGACCATCTCTCTGACTGGGTGGCCAGTTAACAGGTTTCAGGTGTAAAAGCCATGTATGACATGCTGACACCTCCCAGCCCAACTGTCTCTTTGTCTGCACCAGTCCCCCTGTCTAAGAGACCACCTCACTTCTAACCCCATAGATCCTACTGACTTTATCTCATTTCTTACTAATTCCTGTGTCATTCTTCCCTCCCTCCTGTGCCTGAGCTAGCTTGCCTATTGCTGTTTAATCACTGTACATGTGCTAAGGGATAGATTTGAGTAACCCCTTTTTCAATTAAAATAGATAAATGAGAAAAGTTATGCTTGTGACATCATAACTTGCTTTGGAATTTGCTCAGCAGTTAGGCGCATTTAATAAGGATACACCTGATCTCAACCCTGAGGAAAAGGCTCTGTATGACACTTGGTTTTGGTCACCAAGAGCACATTTCATCCCTAGGAATTTGATTTATCAAACTTCTCAGACGGTAGCTTCCAGGGAACTCCAGTACGGGGCAGCATGCCCCTAAATGGCACATGAAACTGAGTTGCTTGCTTTACTCCAATGAGACAAGTACCCTACATTCCCTTGGCCTCTTCTTCAAGAAAGAGCCTAATGTGTGCAATGTACAATGGGAGCTGCTCAGATGGTGCTATTCACCAGCAGAGGGCGCTCGTCTGCACGCTATACAGTGGAATTAAGCAACCAATGAGTAGACTGAGCATGACACTTAAAAAGTTGATGGGAATCCCATAAGAAATTAAAGAGAAGGATGCACTATGGTTAAGGCAAGAGTGTGGGAATCAGGAATTCTGGTTCTGACACTGTCACTCAGTGAGATCGTGGGTCACTCATGACTCTGTAACTCAGTTTCCCCATCTATAAGCTGGGGCTAATGCCACAACTTTTATAAAGCACTATGAGATCAGCAGGTGATATGAGCTCTGCACTATTAGATGAGCTAAATGTATTTTATAATGGTCTCCTGTAAATATCGCATGGTGGGGGAGATTTGACTCTATCAAAATGATGAAATCTCCTCAGATCACTTATATCCTGAGTACATTTCCTTCTCCTACTCCAGAAGCAGACCCCAAATCTCCCACTTTTGTGCTATTTCTCTTGTACCTCTGATGCTACCAGTTATACCAGTTATATACCAGTCACACCCTCTGAGGGAGACCATTTAAAAAGGAAGGAAGAGAAGAGCACCTTCAGGCATGATTGTTTCAGAGGTAACACCCCAGTTTAGTTTAGATGCAGGCTATTTTAGGGAAAGTATTTCTTAAATGGAGGATTTTCCACTGGAGCCTGGGGGATGAGGACTAAAGACAAACTCTGTCTTGATTTAGAGTTGGAATCCAGGGGTTTCTGGGAAGGAGGGGGCTAGTATCTTGAAGGCCCATATCCCTCCCCCTGGGACTTATGAGATGGAGCAATATCCCAGGGGTCTACTCTTGCTACCCCAGGGGCTTATGGGAAGGATTGGGGGCAGTATCCAGGGAAGAGGAGGGTCTCATTTCATTGCCTCAGGGGCTTCTGAGATGGAGGGGCAGTATCGGGGGGGGGGGAGTTGTCCCCACCCCAGGGGCTTATAGGATGGATAAAGGGCAGTAGTCCATGGGTCTATTCTCACTGGCCCAGGTGTTTCTGTGATCGAGTGTATGGGGGTGGTGTCTCTGTGCCCCTGAGGTTTCTGGGTTGGAGGGTATGGGGACGGGGTGTCCCTGAACTTTCTCAGAGATTGAGGTGTTTCAGAACCAGGGTTTGGATTCAGGCCCTTCACTAGTTTGTACATACAAAATGTCGAATGTAGAGTGCAGAGCGCCCTCCTGCACATACCTTTCCCCCCACCCTTGACCCTTAACATATCCCTGTTAACTCCCTCTACTTGTTCATGGATGCCCTCCCACCTCCCGTTCTGGAGACAACCCCCCCTACAGATAAGAATCCCAGGTTCAGTGGAAAGATTGTGTCTCCTGGTCAGTGAGTCACCTGCTACACCAGCTGCTGTTGGGAAGGTGATGAGTGGAAAAAGGTTATAGAGGTGAGCTCTCTGGGGCTGAGAAATGTGATGCTCATGCTGCAAGGCTTGGGGGACAAGTCCCATAGCCAAGAGGGAGGTGAGGGGAAAGGGTCTCTCTCTCCTGGGTGGCATATCATGCAAGTCAGGAGAGCGAGGCAGCCTCCTTTTATTCTCTCGGGGGCCATGTCTGCACCATAATTTGCACTGGTGCAGTTTACCATGTCTTGAAACAATACCACATAACCCTGTCCATCTCAAATGATCAGCAATGAAATAGTTAATACTCACATTTAAAGTGTTCCCATCATGCTTTAGCATTAATGCCCTGGGGAGATGAGTGGGACTCAGGGAGCCCACACGTCTCTGAATCCTTGCTTCAGCCTGTCTGCAGCCTGAGGGCACAATTACACTGGGGGGAGGGGGGATTTAAAGGCTGTACCTACACAGATGCATCTGAGGCGGGTACAACCACCACCCACCACCCAGTATGGAAGCCATTGTACCAGTGTAAAAAGGGTCCTGTGCAACTCACCCCATGGGGGTAACCGTGTTTGGAACCAGTTTTAACACAATCAGGCCACACCCCATGGGCTACATCAGGGGTAGGCAACCTATGGCACACATGCCAAAGGCGGCACGCGAGCTGATTTTCAGTGGCACTCACACTCCCCGGGTCCTGGCCACCAGTCCGGGGGGCTCTGCATTTTAATTTAATTTTAAATGAAGCTTCTTAAACATTTTAAAAACCTTATTTACTTTACATACAATAATAGTTTAGTTATATATTACAGACTTATAGAAAGAGACCTTCTAAAAATGTTAAAATATATTACTGGCATGCAAAACCTTAAATTAGAGTGAATAAATGAAGCCTCAGCACACCACTTCTGAAAGGTTGCCGACCCCTGGGCTACATGCACGCATCCTGTGGGCTGGAGTCGGCCTGCCGGCCAGCTGTTTAACCCCTCTGCACTAGGGAATGTCTACATACACCTCAGCTCTTTCCAGGACACATACAGCTAGTGAGTTAACCAGGGTGCTTTGGGTGGAGAGGTTCAGGGACTGGTGACAGCAGAGAGGGGTTATATGGCTCAGGGAGTGAGCAGGGCAGAAGGAACATTCTGTTTCATCTGTCTCATTCCCAGCTGATGTGGGCACTAAAGGAAATCTTATGGGAACACTTTGCATTAGCACAGCTCCTTCGGCTGGGGATCTCAAGTGATTTACTATCATGAATTAGCAAAGCCTCCCAATCTCCCAGTGTGGTAGCTGGAGGGGGTAAAGAGAGACAGGGAGACGAGGAGGATGGGAAGCAAGAGAGGAAGAGGTGAAGGAGAAAGGGGAAGAGTGAGGGAGAAAAGGGGGAAGGATGGAAGTAGGAGGTGAGGCAAAGTATTTTACCTCTTTCTCTCTATGCCTTCTTCCCTCTCTTCCCACCCTCTTCCTACTCTCTCACGTTAAAGACTGTCTGCTGCCCCTTAGTGGCCATTTTAAGGAATGTGATTCCAAACTCTGCTACTTCAGAAATTGTGTCTCTGTGGTCTGTGCAAGTGTTTGTGCACACACACACATTTGTTTGTCTGAAAAGTTCTCTTTAAATGGACTTAAAAATCTTTCGTTGCTACCCAGGAGGTGCCCTGGCTTCGCAGAAGTGTCCAGTAGACAAAGAACTTGGGGTCAGTGATCTCTACCCCATAGTAATCCCATCTGGAGTTGTACTCTCAGGCTATGTCTACACTACAGGGCGGGGGGGGGGGGGGGGAATCGATTTCAAATATGCAAATTCAGCTACGGGAATAGCGTAGCTGAATTCGACGTATCTGATCCGACTTACCCCGCTGTGAGGACGGCGGCAAATCGACCGCCGCGGCTCCCCCGTCGATGGCGCTTACTCCTACCTGGGCTGGTGGAGTACGCACGTCGATTCGGGGATCGATTTATCGCGTCTCGTTGGGACGCGATAATCGATCCCCGAGAGATCGATTTCTACCCGCCGATCCGGGCGGGTAGTGAAGACAAGCCCTCAGATGGACAGGCCTCTCTCATCTCAGGGCCACAGGTGCTGAGTTCAAGATACCCACCAAGATTTGGGGCTTGTCTACATGCAGAGATGCATTGGTTTAAATGTAAGGTGTGATGTGAAGTTGATTTTGTTCAGCTCGTGCAGAAGGCTGTGTGGACACTCTTATTAGAGAGACAAGGTGGGTGAGGTAACATCTTTTATTGGACCAAATTTTGTTGGTGAAAGAGAGAAGCTTTTTAGGTACACTGCATGGACGGCAGGTATAATAGGCCACAGTCCCCCCACCACATTGGGCCACAGTCCCCCCACCTTTCCGGAGACCTGCACCACCTCCTCCACTCCACCCCTCGGCCCCGAAGGTCCCCGCTGATGGGGCCAGTGGCTCAGCCGGGGGGGGCCTTCAGGGGTGGGAGGACCTGGCGCTCGGGGAGGCTGCCGGTGGCTTGGCCCGGCCCGACTCTGCTGGGGGGGGGCAATCAGGGGTGGGGTTGGCCCGGAGCTCGGGGAGGGGGTGGCGGTGGCTCAGCCCGGCACTCGGGTGGGACAGCGGCTCAGTCTGGTGCTGGGGGTGGGGGAGCATGGGTCAGGGGGGCCAGCGGCAGTGGCTTAGCCCAATGTGGCTGGGGTGGGCGGGGGGTGGCTCCTCCGGTCGGGAGGGGGGCCCTCAGAGCTTTTCCTTTTACCGGGGTGTGTGTGTGTGTGTGTGTGTGTGTGTGTGTGTGTCAAGGCTCCAGTATGCAGGTGGGTGGGGCCTTGAGTGGAAGGGGTGGGGCTGGTGGGCTAGCCACTCCAAAGGGGGGGTTCACCCACCACCCATGGTACACAGAGCTCTTCAGACCTGGGAGCTGTACTCAGACTGTCACAACTAAATACAAGGTGGATACAGCTCAGTGCCTGGTTTCATTGGGAGATAGTTCTATAGAGACTGTTTTTTAGCTAGAGAGAGAGAGTGGTGTGGGCTAGGACACTGGTGCTCTCTCTGCTTACTGTGCGTTTCCTGTCCAGGAGCGTGTGAGCTGCTTGCACACACTAGTGCGACCAGGGACAGCTGCCGGTGAGCCTGGTGCCAGCCCCAGTGGCCTGACATGCTGCTGCTTTCACCGCTGCGGTTCCTGGTGAAGCCCTGCAGCTCCGTGTATATCCGTTTTATATCCATGGATATCCACATCCACAGATATACATTTTGTACCCTCTCCGTGCATGCTCTATGAATAGGGGTGGGAGTGGGATTTGCTCCTCCTTCTAATGCAGAAGCTCATCTAGCTCTGCTTTGCTCCCTGCCTGTCCCTTCTGCTCCAAGTACAAGGAACGCTTCTTCAACCTGCCTTCTCAGAGAGAAATATATGTGCAACTTAAAAAAACCTGAATCCAAAGCCCTACCAAAACTCAACACTCCACTCTACGCACAATTCTCCCCCTGCAGAGAGGATGAGTGAGAGAATGAACCGTGTGTGGCAAATATTAGCCATGTCATTTAATGCATCACTGGAAGGCACTCAGCTACTACTATGATGATTAAGCCAGTATAAGAACTCGAATAGAATAGAATAGAATAGAATAGAATAGAATAGAATAGAGTAGAATAGTTTTGCTGTCTTTTCTCTTTATCTTTCTCCATTTTCCTTTCTGTGGCCTTGTTTCTCTTTGCATGTTTCTATGCTTCGAGTGGCTGTGTGCCCTGGATGTGCAAGTATTGCCAAAATGAATACATCAAATATCTGAGGGCAGATGCTGCACTCACTGTGAGCCCAAAGTAAAACCCAAATCCTGATCTCACAAAGTCAATGGAAAACTCTCTTTGTCTATGATTTGGCCCTATCTCCACTGAGGAGTTGCTTCCAATTTACACCCAAGTAATGGAGATTAGAATCTGGCCCAACAGGACAGATTCATCTTTGGTGTAACTCCATTCATTTTCAATGGGCGTTCCCATAGGGATTAATTTGGGCCTCTGTATCTAGGACAGGATTTCAAAATAGGAATGGTATTTTATAAACAATTTGGCAGATTCACCTCTCACAGGCCTTGCTTACGCTAACATTTTTCAACTCTCCCACCTTTGCATTATTACTGCTGCAGTAGCAATAATGGAGGCGCTAACGTAGACAGGCCGCCAACTGCCTTTGGCATTTTAACCACTGAGTCATGTAGATCTGCTCTGATTAGGTTTAGATGACACAGTGATCAAAATACCAGTGGTCTACAATAATGGCCTTTGCTACTGCTGGTGAAGCTGCAGTGGTGACTGGGCAAGAGAGGGAAATTTGAAGAGGAATGCTAGTGTTAGGGTGACCAGATGTCCCGATTTTATAGGGACAGACCCGATTTTGGGGTCTTGTTCTTATATAGGCTTCCATTACCCCCCACCCCCGTCCCGATTTTTCACATTTGCTGTCTGGTCACCCTAGCTAGTGTAAATATAAACACATTGATGTGAATCTGGATTAACCCCATTACAGTCAGTGGAGTTACTCTGGATTTACACTGGTGAAGCTGTCAGCAGAATCTTGTCATGTCTGTTTCTCATTCTCCCTCTGATCCTGTCTACGCAACAGAAATAACCCTGGTTATACACATTTGTGCCCAAAACATGTTATAACATGTTGGGTTATTTTGGCTCTGTGGATAGGGTGCAGCCATGTTAAAGAACCATGGTAGCAACTAGGTGCGACTGGAGTGGAAACATGACTCCCTGGGGCCTGGTCTACGCACAGATTTTGTTCTGATAAAAACTATTTTGGTTAGGGCTGTAGTTTTTTATTGAAATAGCCAGACTGGTACAGCCCCACATGTGGACAGTTATACCGGTATAAAGTGTGTTAAGTCAGTATAGCTTATTCCTCTTCCCACACTAATCAACACTGGCGTAAGCACTTCTATACTGGTATAACTGCATCCACACTTGGGGAGTCTAGTGCTTTAGCTATGCCATTTTATGGCTTTTTCTGTCCACACAGCCAAGGAAAAGGCATGTTTGACAACATTCTAATCTCGCTGGCTGTGGTCATGTCTAATCGCTCTCTCAATCTGGCCTTGTCGAGATAGCTAGATCCCTGGGGCAGGGACCATCTTTTGTTCTGTGTTTGCACCGGGCCTAGCATAATGGGGTCTTTAGTCCATGACTGGGACTCATAGGTGCCATGGTATATGGAAATAACAATAATAATAATAACAATAACAACAACAACAACTCAAGCTAGCTCTCACTATAAAATCCTAGTGGAGACAAGGCCCGCGTAGTTGTTAATTTGATGTCGCTGGTCAAGGCCAACATTATACCCCCACCTGGAGTGGACCTTCACTAGCTACATCAAGTACCAAACTACATCCTCTGTCTCTCTCTCTCTCTCTCTCTCTCTCTCTCTCTCTCTGTTTTTTTCTCTCTTATCTTTCTGCCTCTCCCCAGTCATCCATCTAAATATTGTAAACAAAAGCAGGTAAATCTCCTTCTTCCTTCAGTCCCAGACAACATCCACCTGCTGAATCCATTCCACTGCCCTTGGGCTTTACCATCCTCCCTGCCTCCATTCAGATGGAGAGCAGGTGAGAACCAAGGAAGCCCCAGGCTCTAGCACTTGCTAATCACCCATAAATGCCGAGGTGGGAGCCAGCCCCAGGGGAAGGGACAATGAGGGTGAGGGCTGGGCAATATGGGGAACCCTGCTTCAGCCCAGAGGTGCTGGGTTTGAAAGAAGAGCCCCACAAAATCAGACAACAGCCTCAGCAAGGATGAGCTCAGAAAGAACAGGAAGGGGAATATATGTGTCTGTTGGGGTTTCCAACACCAGAGTGGCACAGGAGGGACAGACTGACTCACCCAAAAAGCACGTGCTAAGTACATGGGTTTGACTTCTGTGCTGTGCTGAGCATACATGGGCACAACATCACCTGCAGACTCCGTGTCCATTTATGCCCACTACAGCAGGAGCCAAAACCATTCACTTAGCACATGCTCTTCATTAGTTCTTTTCTGATCTGCATCAGTCACTACAGGGTAAATAAGATCAACCTGGGTCAGTGCTTGGATGTAGAGATGTAGGGAAAATGTGGGTGCTGCAGAATACAGTGTGGATGACTCCTTAGGGAGCAGGTTCCCTCTGAATCACTACTGAGACAAATGCCTTGCTTCAGGGAGTACAAGGGTTACTCAGTAGGGGGCGCTCTTTCCCCTGAACAACCACTAGCCTGAATGCCCCAGTGTGGACATAGGGTTCATTGTACCATCTTTTGAATGAGATATGAAATTGAGGCTCTGGCGACTCAAGGTTTTGAGAAACCTCCTGGTACTTTTCACAAGAGTAGGAATGTCCTGGTATTTCAACAGGATATATATAAACTATTCTTTATCGTCTGCCCGTAATTGTTTGTCTAGTGCTTCTGTGCGCTGTTAAACTACCACAGAGAGGGCAGTGGTGAGAGAATGATCTTGACCCAGTGTGTACAGCACCTTGGGATCCTTCAGGCTGTAAATCACAGGAGAAATGTGCCATATAACGGTTATCTGTGTAACAAATCAGCTACTTTGCTCACCTAATTAGACCTCTTCTTTTCCAAGCTTCTGGGGAGAGACATTGGAGGTTGTGGGTGCCAGGGGATACCTTCCTTGCACACGCAGCAATCCAGCGGTAACTTAAATATAACTTTTTTTGGCTGAAGGTTTGCTACAGCTGTTAGTTGTGCAGATGATATTCCCACTGGGAGAGCGCTAAGAAACTGTGGGCAATACTCAGACTGGGCAATGGAGGGCAATGTACCTCCAAGAGAATACACTCCTGTTTAATTCTGCATGCCTAGCAGGACTATATTTAAAGGGACTCAGTGGAGCATGTCTGGGGTATATTGGCCAAGTACTTCCAGCAGCTCAGCACGCCTAACATCATGGAAGCGGTTTGGGAAATGGATCGTGTCCTGGGTTTAAAGGGAGCCCCTCCAGAGCTTTGTCTACGCTAGGAAATTTTGGACCTATAATTGCCCACTGGTGCAGCTCCACTCATGCTGCCAGTGGTGGAAGCTGTAGCATTTGCAACTCTGATGGAGCTGTACTGGTGCTAGAGAGAAGGTGGGGGGAATTCAGGACATCCTCAGTGTAGCCACGGCCCTCGAGGTCACTTCTTGCCCCTCTGCTCACAGCTGGTGGAGGATTGTTGCCTACACTTTATTCTGCAGGGCTTTGTCCAGTCCTAGCTCCAAATAATGCTGTTTCCACGCCTTCCCTTGGGATGGCTATTCCACAGCCTAATCAATCCTGTCATTAGGAAATGGTTCCTGATATGAATATGTGGAATTAAAACACTATGTCAGTGTGTGTCTCAGGAACCGGTGGTAATGAAAGAACAGACCCCTCAAACTCTTGACCTTGTGGTTTGTTCATTAGCCTTCCTGCCTGCATATTTTCACACTCTACTTTTCTGCCCAGGGAAGCAGTACATGCCAGTGACTGCTTTGGCCTAAGTCTGCATCTCCACTGTTAACAAAGGGCTACAATTATCCTGCAATTCTCAGGTGATCAGGAGCCTGAGATGTTAATGGGAGGGGAGAGCTTTGTCCTTTCTCTGACCTGCTTCCCCAAGGAATCCAGAGAAAGGAAAATGAGATTATAATACGAATGACAGGCTAATTTTTGTTATTCTTTCAAGACTGCCTTCCATCCACAATCACTGCTGCTCAGGTTGTGATGTTCTAGCCAGACAGTGGGAGGTGGATCAAGCACTGGAATGCTGGGGAGTATTGGGTTAGCACTGGGTACAGTTATGTGTGGGGAGCCCAGCACTGGAATAGCAGGGGGCTGCAGGACAGGACTGAGGGGCATTGGCAGAGCTGTGTGGGGAGAAACCAGGACTGGAATAATGGGGGGTCATGCTGCAGAGTAGGATTAAGATGTTTTTCTAAATTTAAATTAAGAGGGTTCAACCTTTACTGTTTGGTTGGCTCTCCACAGCTTATGAGATGCATGGTTTGTCTTTCCAGATGTATTTGATTTGATTTTAGATCATTTTATGCCCCCACCTTGCAGCATGATTTTATGCTCCCACAGAAGCACAATAGGTGACATGTTGTGAGGAGCCCACTCCTTACTCAGGCCAAACTCCCATTTTAAGACTCGGCAGGCAGGCCAGGCTAGGACTGGTTCGCATTCCCCGACACCCAAGCTGTAACATTCTTTGTCCCGGGGGGCTCAGCATAGGGTTGCAAATTTTGGTTGGAGGTGTTCCTGGAGCTTTCTTCACATGACATAATCTTTAATTAAAGATTAATCTTTCGTTCCTGGAGACTCCAGGGCAATCCTGGAGGGTTGGCAATCCTCGCTCAGCAAGGTGTGTGTGTGTGTGGGGGGTAATTCCTTCCTACCTTTGAAAAAATCAAAACAAAATCAAAGAAACAACTTCTGTTCTGACTGATAGGGTCCACTTCACACTCCAGGTGAAGTCCTGGGAGCAACAACAGTTGTTCAACAGTAGTGTAGAAAAGGGCCATTTTTTGTCCGAGATGCATGTTAGAAAAATAAAACCCTGTGCTACAGACAACTGCTTGCTGAGCTGTGTATGGTCCCACTATGCTGCAAAGCCCCTATTGCAAGATGGTATCCCCTGCCCGAGAAAACACAGTTCAGTCTTTGCAAAAATAACAGGAGTACTTGTGGCACCTTAGAGACTAACAAATTTATTAGAGCATAAGCTTTCGTGGGCTACAACCCACTTCTTATGCTCTAATAAATTTGTTAGTCTCTAAGGTGCCACAAGTACTCCTGTTATTTTTGCGGATACAGACTAACACGGCTGCTACTCTGAAAGTTCAGTCTTTGTTCATGGGCACACTACAACTTAGCCAGGAGAAACACGTTACGCTTGGTTAAAAGTTCTATTGTAGCTAAGACCTAACCAGGTCCCCACAGGGGACTGTCTCCATTACAAAAGCTTGTGGTATTTGAACACCATTCGGAGCACCTGAGTTTGCTGACATGGTCAATAGCATATCAGCCCGTCATGGGTAAAACCTGGACTGACACAGTGTTGAACATGATTTGCCCTGGCCTACACTGACTGCAAAGTCATGATCAGCATCATGTCAGCTAACTTGAACGCTCCCAGTCACATTCAGATAGGGGAGGAGGACTTCCTCATGTAGACAAGCTCACTGAGTTAAAGCCTTGGACACTCAAGGTGTGTGGATTTTGAAGCAGGGTTAGATCCTATTTACACAGCTCCTAACTCATGGCTCGGGTATATTTGTAATGTACACAAGCCCCTGACTCGGACATATTTGTAACGTAGACAAGCCTTTCTATCAGAGCTAATTAATTGTGTGCATGAGTAGGAGAGGGTCCAGGTCCAGATGTGATATTTTGCAGCTTGAGCCAATCTCTAGTAATGGACCTGGGGCCCAAACAATGGTTGTCCGAAAACACCATGCTCGAGAAATAAAAACATATTGAAGATGCTTTTTGAAAGGGAGGCCAGATGGACTGAAATGGATTTCCAGGGCTGGAGGGAGGGATTTCCACTAGAGCTGGATGATTTTGTCATGCAAATAGTTTTTTCACAGAAAAATGCAGATTCAGGGCAACTGAAACTATTTGTGGATTCGGGTAGATGTCAGTAAATAGTTTTGGTTTAAAAAAAACAGACAAAGAATTTTTTTTTAAATGTCTAAACTGCTCATTTCAGCATTTCCAAAATGAAATGGTTTGACTTTTCATTTCAGAAATACCTTTTGTTTCGGTGTTTCCCTGCATTTTATTTAAAAACCAGTAACAACATTTTTAAAAAACCCTGAAAATGAAAAACAAGACAAAACAAACCCCTTTCATTTCACGTCAACAAAAACATTTCAGTCAACCCTAAATGAAATTTTCAACTTTCATTTCACTGAGCAATTAAAAAAGCATTATTTCAGTTTGATCTGAAACATTTTTTTTCCCAAATTTTTCAATTCAGTCACCAAACCAAAAATGCAATTATTCACCCAGTGCTAATTTTCACATGCCAGGGCCTACCATAGCCAAGATGCAATTCCTTACTGGGGAACCTCAAACAGTGTGTGATGGCTTAGGGTTGTCTGCACTTGAAATATTACAGTTGCCACTCTGCCGCTGTAGCGCTTCTGTGTAGACACTATCGATGTAGACATGAGGGGTTCTCCCATCGCTGTAGTTGACGCTACGCACAGCTCATGCGGCGCCTCATGGTCTCAGACACCATCCGATGGTCCAGGGACATCTACATCGAACACATCACCGGCCACTGACAGTACCAGGAGGCATGAGCTGGAGCGACATTGTGCATCAACTATGAGAAAGGGACCGAGAGACTTTTTCCATTGGACCATATGAACTAGAACCATAAACTCATAGAACGTTAAATCTCACCAAATGAGGGTCAATCCATCCTCATCATTGTATCCACTCATTATACTCCACACCGGAACATAGCCATTATATGAACAACATGCCCTCATATCTCAATATCTGTACTTTGACCTGTTAATCTTTCACCCCCAATCGGGGATATTGCAGATTATGTATTCCTTACGCCATCCAATCTTAAACTGAACTTTGCACCCCTTGATAATCTGTACGTTATTCCCTGATAACCAGAAACTTCTACGCTTAAACTCTGTACCATTTACTTTTTTTAAACATCATCTTAATAACATTTTTAAATCCATCTCCCTGAGAGGCGACCCCACACCCCCTGGCTTTTAGGTGCATGTGTGGTGTCTTTTCAAGCCAATGGGTATAACTGAAGGTGGCATGCCAATGACCCATCACCCCCTGGCTCTACCACTGCTCAAAACCTGGCTCTGTTTCTGCTCCTGGCAGAGGCAGGAACTACCCTCACTGAAAACAATGTTTGCCCCCAGGCTGAATTTAGCCCTCTGTCTCTTTTCTACAATCTCTTTAGAAAACATCTCTTTCCCCTTTGTCTCGGCCACACTTGGAGGTCTGCTCATGAAAAGCAATTTGCGGAGCTCGGTATTAATATTATTATAGTATTAACATTAACATTTTGAGTGGTGCACTTTGCAAAGCCAAATGTGCAGGTGAATGAACAATATGGACCCATATATGTCTAATTTTTATTGACATAATAGATCAGTTTTGCCAATTAAAGTAACAATGACAATAAATAATATTTGTCTTTGTTTATTAATTAAACTCTTAGGTCCCAATCCAAAAGGCACATGCTTCAATTTGACATCATAATTTCATGGCACTACCCATATACATAAAGTTAAGGCTGTGTATACTTCTTTGCAGGGCCTTATTTTTTGATTCAGGAGATACACTTATAATAAATAATACCCAGCTCTACTATAGGGCGTCTCATCAGTAAATCTCAAAGCAGGTCAGTATCATTGGCCCAGATCTATTGATTTCAATACCTTTGTGGATCTGGGCCATTATCCCCATTTGACAGCTGGGGAAACTGAGGCACAGAGTGGCAATGTAACTTAAGCAATGCTGGCATTATTAATTGTCATTACCATTTTATTATACTTTAAAATGATAATAGAGCACAATAGCAATATTTATTATTTAAGGCCATGGCAAATATGTGAAAATAAATATACTAAGGATGACATGACTATGTTGCAATACACAGTGCTTATGCTGGAGTTGTGGGAGTCAACAGGAGTTTTGCCACTGTCATTAAAGAAAGTAAGATCAACCCCCACTAATAGTTTTATTTATTTAAATTAGGAATGTGAAGAATGCCTGATGGGGAATTGACGCTACTGACCCGGCATGGGGGAGGGGAACGAGACAGTCACGGTTTGTGCTGTTTCTTTATTTCATGCATCCTTTTAGCCTGATTAGGTTTTCCCTGGGTTCCTAGTTCACTGCCCGACTGCCCATGTTTTTCCTTTAACAATCTAATTTAGGAACAAAATCCCAATTAATTAAGAGTTCATCAAAGTGGGCTGTTGCTGCGGCCAGCACACCAAAGGCTCCAGCCTGCTAGAGCTCATTTAAGACTTGTGAACTCTCTCCCAGCCATGGCGACATATCTAATACACTTAGCACCTAGTTCTGGGAGGCAGCCTCAGCGAGTGCCCTTTGGGGTAGGGGATTCGAACACACTTCCCAGGTGCCTTTGTTTGCAAGTGAATGGGCTGCAGATCTATGCTGGCTCAACTCCACAATAGGTTTGCACTGGTATTTTCGCTGGAGGTTTATGTGTATGTATTTATGTCTGGTGCCAGAAGGGATTCCCTTCCTGATACCTTTGAATTCTTTTAGGAGGGGGTGTCTGGTGCCTGCTGTGCCTCATTCCCCCTTCCTTTGACTGATTTCATTGGCGGGAGGGGGGTGTCTGGTCTGCGTGTGGGGGAAGCTATTGCCTCTTTCTCTGGATTATTTTGCAGGGAGAAGGGGCATGGAAAAAATTCCACCAAACAAAGGCATCGTGCCCCCACTTAAATCAAAGGCAATTTGGCAAAGTTTGTTGACTTCAGTGATTCAGGATCAGGCAGCTCAAGCCTGGGGTTCTGCAACAACTTTATTTTTTCCTGCACATGTTCTTCAGGTGTGCTTTTCAAACTAGATATTTTTCAGATCCATCCTGCAGGCTTCCTCTCCCCTCCCCCCAGTGAATGTGCTGCAGAGAAACTCCTCAATGCTCCTCCCCCATCAGATTTGTAGATATTTGAATCCACTGATTGCAGAAGAGGAATAATCTCCCCAGTATTTATTTTTAATTTTTTTTTTTTTAAGGAAAATGTAATAGCAACTTTGCCTTCTCTCCACTCCAAAATAAAATAAGTATTCTTAACCTTCAAAGCTAAGGCCCCCAAATTAAGCTTTATTTAACACTTTTATACGTTAATGCAATTTTGTTTGCACTTTGAAGGTGTTTGGAAATGTATTTTTAAGGGGATTTTTTTTTTTGCACTAGGGTTGGGGGGAGAAAAAGGGAGAGAGGAGAGAACATGATAAACAAGGTTTTGTTTCTTTTAAAGAGCAAAAATTAGGAAACAGGTTTGAAAAATGAGTTGAAACAGTCCACCAAAAGGCATGAAAAGGAGTAAGAAGTGCAAGGTGGATCTACACATATTGCCTCCCTCTAAATCCAATCCTGGGAATTTGGATAATACCAAAAAGTACATCAAATGAGCAAATCTGCTCTGCTTTGAACTCACCTCCGCACAATTCATATATTAGGTAAACTGGCAGAGAGGGAAAAAACTCTAAAATATTATTGCATTAATTTGCAAGGAGGCTGAGTGCTTAACTGTTTGCAATTATAGACCTGTTTTTAAATCTGCAGTGCAGACAAACATGCTTTCCTCATGCCCCAGGGGGAAACTCTGGGTCTGCGTTAACTCTGCATTGGGAAAAGAGGAGGCTGTATGCACTAGCAGGGGGTGCCTCCTTATGCTTCCAAAACATATACTCAAAAAGGACCTGATCCTGACACTGAAGTCAAGGGTGGGGGGAGGGTTATCATTGACTTATTAGTGGAAATAATGCCAGACCTAGTACCCATTGCTAAAATGAGAAGAAAATTATGTAGTTACCCTTCCTTGAATATTAAAATAGTTCCACTCTGCATAAAGGATAGGTGCCTAAAATTTGGCTTTCTGCCAATCTGAGCAAGTCTGTTGCAGAGTGCTGGCCATGTAATGGCCTGTCTACCTCACCTTTATTTAATAATACATTACACATCAGAGGAAAGGGAATCAATAATTGTCTATCTCTTATTGATTATCTGTCTTAATTATCCATCCATGTAACTCATCTGCTGTTGATATAATCATTAACATACCTAGGTATCTCTAGCATGCCCATGCAATAGATCATAGATCTCTGAATCATAGCAACTGTACACATTACAGCTCAGACACAGCAGGGCTGAACAGACTTTGGGGTATCCGTTTTTACAATTAAGTTTTGCAAACGGTGTTTGTAAACTATCCAAATTGAGCTCTCATTTTTTTCACTCCCCCCCCCCCCCAACCCCTTGGCGCCCTTCTGTACTCTTCCTCCTCCCGATCCATAGCCACTCCCCTCCAATCAACTTACTTTTAACATGACAATGGCCTTGAAAATTCTCTCTAATCAAGGCAAAGTTAGGAAGGGCATAAATCTACCCCCACTCTATGGGCATCTGTTTGTGTGTTTGTCTGATAGAGTCTGCCCTTCTCCATCTCCACCTTGTCTTCTCTGAGATTAGGGTTTTATTTTGGGGTAACATTCCCCAAACACAAACATCCATGAGTGCCCACCTGGCAATGCCCCCCTACCAGCCTTACCCAGCCGGGGTAGGAACTGGAATAAGGTATGGAGACTACTATTGGAACTGCCCAGGGGAGATGGACAATGTCCCCCACAAAGAGGCAGCAGATACTGATGTCCCGGTCCCAGAGCCAGAGGAGAAGACCCTCCATAACCCAGGTAGGCCAACTTTGGGATGACTGAAGAAAAGTGATTATTATTATTATTATTATCAATCTTGCTGTCTGAAATGACTCAACAAGGGGTGGGTGTGGGAGAGCTCATCTCAGTAGCTTTCCTCCATAGCCAAGTGACCTCCCCTTCTCCCCAAAAGACGCTGCTACCTTGATTTTTAGGGAGTAAGAGGGAGTCCTAAACGCTGTCTGATCTGGGGGAAGATCGACCCAAACTAGCTTAGAGGCAACAGAAGGTCCTGTGGCACCTTTAAGACTAACTAGCTTAGAGGATATTTCATGGGGGGTTTAAGCACCCACTCCTAGGTGCAATAACCAGTCCTGCCTGGCAGCAAGTTGGTGCGGGAGGACGGACGCCCCTCGGAACAGAACCAGAGCAGAACTAGAAAGAGGTCGGTGTCCAGGGCCGTTTGGACACGTGGTTGGGAGGCTCTTGCTAAGGGTCTGATCCTACTTCCTGGACGCTAAATGCCAACGCTGCCGCTGCCTTCAGTGGGGGGGGAAGCGAGACATGTTTAAATCCGAGTTGTGTGGGGTTGCGGGGGGCTGTTCACAGAGAAGCCGGGCGAGGGTTTGCGGGGGCTTGGGAGGGACCCGCTTTCCGATGGGGATTGGTGCATGTCTGGCCCGGGAAGGGAAACCAGCCCCGGCCATTCCGCTTCTCCTCGCCCCCGGCCCCTCTCACCTGGTCCCGGCCATTTGCAGCACGGGCACCGGGCGGTCCTGCTTGGACCAATTCCAGGCCGCAGCGTGCCCGTTGCAAGCTCCCAGCCATGCGAAGCGGGGGCGCCCTGACCCCGCCTGTGACTAACCGGGCGGGAGAGCCCTGTGGGGGGGGGGCACAGTGAGAAGTAGCAATAACCCCCCCTCCAGGTGGTGGGGCAGGGGTCGAGGTCTCGGGACGCGGGCAAGGCGCCAGGGCACCGCGGTGACCCCGACCCGGAAGGGAGGAAGGCTCTAGCCATTGTCCTGGCTCCACTTCTGGACCAAATCAGCCCTTGCTCCCTTCCTGGGAGGAGGCAAAAGGGCCCGCGTAGGGAGTATGAGGGGTGCGATCTCTGCACAGGGATCGGCTCCCAAGGCTGGGTGGGGGACAGGTAGCTCCTTGGTGGTGTCTCTAGCGGGGATGGCACAGAGCTCCCTGCGCCGAGCCAGGCTGCGAAGGTGCTGATGGGTCTTTCATGCTGCTGGTGTCTGGCTCTTGTGGATTCCCAAGGCGCATGCAGACTCCCGGGGCTCCTTCGGATCACACCGCTCCCCCCCCCCCCCGTGCCTGTCCCACGGACAACACCGGGGAGAAAGGAGCGAATTCATGGTGTTCCCAGTCCTCAGGAGACAATTTACCACCCGGGGCCAATGGGGAATTGCTCTGTACGGTGCCTTCCCCACGGCTGCCCTGCATCTTGCTTTCCTGGCTGATCCGTGGCGTTACTACTTAGGGCACGTTTTTCCCCTGTCGTGCTCTGGCTCCAGCCCCAGTATTTATTTCTAATATGAATTTTAGCAGCTGGCGCCGTGGTGGCTTGTTTAACCCTAGAGCCCGCAGTGCCGGGAGCCCCCCAGGCGTCGGCAGAGAGCGCTTCAGTTTTCCTGGTTCATTCGCTCCCCGTTCGCTGCTGTTTGTGCGGTGTGGGCACACAGCTAGGTTGAGACACCCCACTAAGTCGCGTGACCCTTTGCCGTTAAATGCAATAGGCATGTTTCCAGAGCACTGAGATCAGGCACCGTCCAAAAGCAAATCGGTATCCCTTAGGGACTGACTTCTCCTGTCACACTGCAGGCACCCTTAACGTGCCACTTTCCTTTCTTCCTCCCTAGAGCTCTCTCCAGCTTCCTCCAGCTCGGGAACACGCATGCGGTACACCCCGGACTCAGCCACCAGCCCCAACACGGAGCCCCCATCCCCACACCCTGCGATCCGGGTGGGTGGGGTGGAAAGCGGGGGAGGGGTGAAGAAGGCCAAGAGCCGCACGGCCTTCTCCCAGGAGCAGCTGCAAACCCTGCACCAGCGATTCCAGAGCCAGAAATACCTCAGCCCCCAGCAGATCCGGGAGCTGGGCTCAGCCCTGGGGCTCACTTACAAGCAGGTGAACACTGAGATCTGGTTCTGTAGAGTGTTGGCATCCTAGTGGCTGGGCTGCATCCCTGATTTGAGGTGTTCTTACAAACATGGTCAGTTTTTCAATGGGAGGATCTCCAAGGCAAGGTCAGATTCCCCACTGTCTCCTCTCTTCTGTTGTAATTTACATCTGTGCAAGGAGGCTGTGAAATGCTACCCGTGTCAGAATTCTCCTCTTGCTCACCTAGGATTATCCATCCACTTTGCACAGGTGTTCAAGATTAAACAAGGGGCAGGCAATGAAGAGTCAGTTCCTTCTTGTTCTATAAGTAGCATTCACTAGGCTCTTGGAGCCACTGCTGACCCTATTGCCCCAGCATGAAGGCAGGGGGTGCTGTGCTGTACTGCAGAGAAAGTATGGGCGACTTAGGTGTACTCTCTACTCTCAGTACTGACACTAGTGTTATAGTGTCATCCTGCTGGGTGCTGTGCTGCAGAAAGTGATGTGGGTGACTCTAATTTAGGACTGACCCATCTTTCATACAAAAATGGAGGTTCTGACTATTTGTGATCATGAAAGAACCTGTGGTAATTTGCAGTAGGGGTGTCTGTCCCAGTGACTGTAATTATATTTTACCTCCCTAAATTCTCCCATTTTCAGCTGGATATAGTGGTGCTCTTCACTTCCTAAATTGTTGTATATAATTGCTATGGCCTGCCATGTTCCAGCCCAGAGGTAGCTGCATTTCAATGCTGGGTGAAGCAATCCCTTTATGTATTGTCTAAAAAATATTTTGTGAGCTCTGTCTAAAAAGGGATTTTTATGCCCTATCTCCTACCCCTATCATCTCTAGGTAAAAACATGGTTTCAAAACCAACGGATGAAGTTTAAACGATGCCAGAAGGAAACTCAGTGGATGGAAAAAGGGACATGCCTATCCCAAGTAAGAAGAGGTTTCATTATGGGCAGTTACCAAGGGGACCTATAATATCTATCTAATGTACGTGTTTGCTATCCAGTTAATATGGGATGCTCATGGGCTTAGTAACCAGCCCTTGCTCAGTGTTTCCAGTACAGCATTCATTCATTCTCTGTTTACTGTATCATGTAATTTAAGCCTACGTTGAGGATTGAATGGATCTGGGGGAAGGGGAGCAGAACTTTCCACTTCTAGGATCTCAGGTCGGGGGACTGGTTGGATTAGAGAATGGCATATGGACACCAGTTGCAATCCAGTCAACCCAGGAGGAGCAGGGGATGGGGTAGGGAGTCTTTCACCTCTAGGATATTGTTACTTGTATTGTGGTAGTGCATAGATCCTAGGGCCCCATTGTGCACTGGAGATGTATATAAAGAAAAGGCAGTCCCTGCCCCAAAGAGTTTATAATCTCCTGGTTTGTGCTATTGGAGCCTCGGTCCTGTTTGCTTGTACCTGTATTGAACCGCCTTCTCTCTCAATGGATTTCATCAGGCAGGTTACCTGGATTTGAACCCCAGTTATCACCAGGGTTGTCCAGTTAGTGCCAGCAGGAACATCCAGACTGTGACCAATGTGCATCAGAGCTATGGTAGCAGCCAGACCTATGGGAGTAGCCAGAGCCTGTATCCCTTCGTGGCTATCGAGGAGGAGGGGTTCTTTGGGAAGGCCGGGGGAGCCTGCAGCGCCCAGCAGGCAATGGGCTTCTTCAGCCAGCAAAAGATGAACTTTTATCATGGCTTCCCGGCGAACATGGATTATGCCAGCGTGGAGACAGAAGATGGCTACCACTTCCAGAATGCCTCTGTCAATGCGACGTCCTTCCCGGGCACGGCTGGGTGCCAGCAGTACCAGCCAGCATGGCACCCTCAAGGGACGCAAAGCAACTATAACTCTTAGGCCTATCCTTTTTCTTTCCCTCTCCCACTCTTTCTTCCGTTTCTGTTATCCAGCCTCTCAGTTCTTTAGGGCCCTGATCCTGACTCTGGAGATGTGTGGCGTCCCCCAGCTCCCATTGACTCCAGTGGAGGGGCTTGGCACCTTGCAGGATGGTTGGGGTCTCTCTCTCCTTCTCTTCTTTACGAGGCACCTGTCTGTGTCTTGCTCAAGAGGTGTGCTGCATGGCTCTGAAGTTGGCTTTCCTCATATTGACCCTGGCTGGCTCCAGGAATAGGCTCTGTATGTGTGTGGAAAGCCATGTTCATGCAAGGAAGTGTGTGAATGTTGGAATTGGAGACGACAGAGTCTACACCAGTGAGTCCTTTCCCTACCCTAGTGTCCCCAGTACAGCAGTATCCCCTCTGTAGATCCTTTCCAGGGCTTGGTCCAGTCCTTGTTTGAAATTAACTGATTTCAATTACAACACAGAATACAAAGTGTACAGTGCTTAATTTATAATATTTTTAATTACAAATATTTGCACTGTAAAAAAAATAAACAAAACCAAGCATGGGGTTTTCTCTGGATAAGATTCTTCAGACCCCTCACTGTTAGAAAATGTTCCTGATTATGCAACATGAAATTCCCCCCCTTTCTGTGTTCCCTCCCTCCACCAGCCAACTTCCCTAACATTTAAACATCTAATACATCCTTCAACAGGGGACTCTCTCCAGCCCTGACCAGGGGCTAGAATTGATCGTCTATAATCTTAAAAAAATCTCAGATTTACTATGATCTGTAAATAACTGCAATCCCTTTTTAATTAGGACCTGAATATCTACCAAACAGTGACAAGAGACTGCCCAATCCTCAGCTGGTGCAAATCAGCATAGCTTCATTGACATCACCATTTGCACCAGCTAAGCATCTGGACCACCACAGGGGTGAATGGAATTCAGATTTTAATTTCAATTCATTGTCTAATTAAGGAAAAGAGAGAAAGGAGATTGAGAAAGAGGAGTAGAGGAAGGAAAAGGGGAGGGATGGAAGAGGGAGAAAGATGGAGAAAGTACAAAGTAAGCAAATGTGGTGGGTTAGGTTAATATCCTAATCCGAGAAAATTACCTGTAGTGTTTACAAAGTGGCTAACTTCTTTATGCGTGTCAGTCCATTTCATTCTAACTGCTCTCCCTCCACATCTCCCCTGCTCTACTCTGCCGGCAGGCTCCCAGCCCAACATGACCCTGGCTGTGGCATCGCAAGTCATCAGCGCTGTGAGAGCAACTGATGTCCTCAGGTATCCATCTGATTCTCTTATAGTAGTAATAATAATAGCTCATGTATCTGTACATGAAGGATCCCATAGCACTTCACAAATTACAAACACAGCACCCCTGGAATGAGGCCACTCGGGTAGAGGGTGGCAGCCAGGCAAAAATATTCTAGTTATTTCAAACCTGATGCTTAGATCACTTAACCTAGAAATTAGAGATGGTGGATAAGCCCATTAGATCCTATCTATCCCATTCTCCCAGGGCCAGTGCAGGATTGCTTCCCTACTGTTCTTCTCCAATTCTAGTTTTAAGTGACTCTGTTAATGGGGCTTCCCTCACTTTCCTTGGGGAGACATTGCCACAGGCTAATTAGATTACTTATCTATTTTTTTGTTTAAAGTGGGACACTGTCAGCTTCTCCTGGACTCAATGTTTAAGCATGAGAGGCAGGGAGAAAGTGAGAGGTGGGAATTAAAAAACCAAACCCCAACTTGATATAAATACAATTGTGTTCATAAATGTCTTTTAAATTTCAATAAAAACAGGTTTTAAAAAACTAAATTGTCCCCTGCAGTGCTGTGGAACTTAAGGTCATGCACAACTTGCAGCTTGTAAAACTGACTCAAAAAAGGAAGTGAAACAGACTAGTTCCACTGTCCCAAGCCAAGTGCAAAAAAGTAAACAAACAGCATCAATAGTGAAAAATGAATGACATGTTAAAGATTTGTTTAGTTTGAATAGCAGGTATTGTTGGTAGTTGATGTAGTAGTTTTTGTTGTTAATGTATGATTTTTATCTCAATGCTATCTTAACATCTGCACAAGGACTTTGTCCTACTTACATTTTTAATGCAAAGCAGATAAATGTTTACTATCATGGATTGCTGGGTATATAATTTTTCCCATTTGTTTTTAAAAAAAGACTTTTTACTTGCAATGCAATTTAACTTGTGTTTTGTTACTCTGCGTCTGTTTTATCACTTTTTTTTGTTTCTACCTAATGTTTTTATAAACTCGTGTTTTACATTTGAATGGAAAAATAAACTGGATTTATTTTAATGGGGTGTCAATTCAGTGATGTCATAACTTCACTTTCTTTCATCCTGAAGGATGAAAAGTGCTTTATGGGGACAACTTCACCTACAGAGATGAGGAAAAAGCATTGAGTCTTGCCAACCCCAAGAGTTTAAATATCATGAGAATTTAAAAAACAGTAAATGTTTGGGTGCTTTTTCTTTGCTGGCTTCTGAGCCTTTAGGTTGAATTCACTTCCTGTTTTCCAGATTTTTCTCTGCAACCATGAGGGCTAGAAACTTATAAAAACAAAACTGGGTAATCTCTTGATTCATGCAGCTCAATACAAGAATGTTATGTTCATGGGATATAAAAAAAATCATTAAGAACATAACATCTTTCAGGAAGGTTGGAAAGTCACACTACTTTAATTCTTAAAATCCAGACTTTTAACACACACAACCCAAAAAACAGACAAAGCAGGCTGTTCCCCAAAACAGGCATCATTCACCCACCCCACCTTACTGTCGACTGTCTGCAGGGTGCTGCTGAAAGTCCAGTTGCTTCCCTACAGAAACCCCTTGCCTGCAAGCAGGACCAGGAAGCCCTTTTTACAAATCACAGTTATAGTTTTGAATATACTACAAAGAACTGGGAATAGTGCCCATTATTCAGTTCAAGGTGAACGTGCTGATGCATTACATGTGCTCCCCTGCTTTCCCACTCCCCCTGTGCTCTGCTCCCCAGTTCAGACATGCACTGTGGTGGTATGGGAGGGAGGTTCTGTGCTTTCAGTCTCTCTGGTTTCTCTTCTCTGGCTCAACACTAGCCATGCAGCATTACAGGAATTGTCCTGCTTGCTCTGTACCATCATTGTCTCCATGTGGATGTCTGCAGACGCAGAGGCCTTGTAGCTAGACTGTAAAGTGTGGGCTCTAGAAGTGGAATGTAGAATCAGTTGCTTGGCAACCTTCAAGAGAACTGCAATTTGTGTTTTCATTTCCCTACGCAAATTGAATGCTGGGCCATAAAGGTACCAGATAGGTGACAACCCAGGAAAACTGAAATCCTCTGCTTCCCCTATCCCCATGCCCTCACCCCTGACATGACTCACCGTTGGGATGAGTGCTATAAATACCAAACAATAATAATGGGCTAATTATAACTAGTGCCTTGGTGATTTTTGTGGGTTAGCCATTAAGAGTTTAGCAGGGTTACATGCTTTGCCTTTCTCGCCAAAGATCTCAAAGCGCTTTGCAAATATGGATGAATTGCACCTCAGAATATATGTGTGGTAAATAAGCATCATTCTCTCCATTTCACCAAACGGGGAACCAAGGCATGGGAGGGGTAAAATGACAAAGGCCTGATCTACACTAACCTGAAGTTAGGTTGGCTTAACTACCTCACTCAGGGCTGTGGAAAAAATTTCATGCCCTGTGTGATGCAGTTAAACCAGCTCAAGCCCCAATGTAGGCACTAGGTTGATGGAGGAATTTTCCTGTTGACCTAGCTACAACCTCTCACAGAGGTGGATTTGCTATTGCACTGGAAGAACACCTATCGCTGTAGTGTCTATGCTACAGTGGCACAGCTGCAGCATTTCTAGTGTAGACAGATCCTTAATCGAGGTTGCACAGTAGTTGTGTTCTAGAGCCCACAACAAAGCCTGAGCACATAAAACTAGAGAGCAGTGTGAACTGAGTACCCTTATGGATTTTCTGAGGCAGCTACCTCACTTAAAGGACAATTGCTGGAAAACCTGGTCAGGTGGCAACCCTTGCTTGCAGCCCCATCCCCAGCTTGGAGTAGAGATGGCAGAGGGTGTTGGGGTTTTTTTGTTTGTTTTTTAAAGGTGTTAGCTCAATTGAGTTAGTTTAATTTGTAACCCAGCTTCAAACATGTTAATCTGCATCTTAATGGAGCTTTTCAATCATGATAAACTAATACAGTTAAGCAACACACCTTTTGTCCCTCAATAGTCCTCTGTTGGGGTAGTGCTAACTCCCAGACCAATGGAGTTAACACCCCACTGAGATGAACAGGGCAGGTCACACCTCTCAGAGCTATTGCTTTGTGTTTTTTAAATAAAGAGGCCAAAACCACCCCTCCCTCCATGAGAGTCTGATGTAAGTCACATGACCAGGAGCTGGTACTCTAGGCATGTGACCATGCTCCTTAAACTGGCCCCAGTGTCATCTAATATTGCTCAGAGCAGGCCTGCCCCGAAAATGGTGCCAGCCACCTGTACCATGGTTTCTAGTATTGCAAACTTCTGAACCGGTGTTAGCATTGGTGGGAAGCTTCTTACGGTACCATGGTAATACAAATCAATAATAATCCAATGTTACCTTAGAGACTAACAAATTTATTAGAGCATAAGCTTTCGTGGGCTACAGCCCACTTCTTCGGATGTATATAGCATCCGAAGAAGTGGGCTGTAGCCCACAAAAGCATCCGAAGAAGTGGGCTGTAGCCCACGAAAGCTTATGCTCTAATAAAGTTGTTAGTCTCTAAGGTGCCACAAGTACTCCTGTTCTTTTTGCGGATACAGACTAACACGGCTGCTACTCTGAATCCAATGTTAGACATGCTTTTCTATTTCTTACATGGTGTTTCTGGGTTTTCACATGTTGCAGTGTCCTGCAGTTTGTCCAATGTGTTAAATAAAGAGAAATAGAGATTTTATGGGAGAAAAAAAATCACCTTTTATTTTATTTGCAATAATAAAAGCACCTTGGATTTCTAGACTTCATCAACAGTAGACACAGCAAGGTTTAGTATAAACAGCCTAAATAGGGTCATAGATTTAAAGGCTAGAAGGGACTAATATGATCAGCTAATCTGACCTCCTGCATACTACAGGCCCGAGAATTTCACCTAGTGATTCTTGTAGCAAGCACATATCTTGTGATTGAGCCAGATCATATTTTTTAGAAAGATACTCAGTTTCACTGTAGGGTAAATGTGTGGGTACACCAACATGTGTGTGTGTGTTTTGTTAGTGACTGCATGAGAGTTTGGGTGAGTGTGAGTGAGCCCATGTGTCTGAATGTAAGATAGGGACAGAGTTGTGTAATTACCAAGTAGGAGAGAGTGTGAGAGATGCAGGGAAAGGAAGAGATTCAGTAACAATTGCTTTGGGCCCTCTGCATTAACCCTGCTTAGGGGTGGTACAGATGGTGGCCAGCAGTGCTCGGAAAAGGTGCCACAGTTGCTGAGGCATGGTGGAAGCTATAACCATCTCCTGTCTTTGCGCCAGTGTATTCCATGGTCCCAGGGAAGCCATGATAAAAGTCTACTTTGTGCTGGGCAATGAATCCCACTGTCTGTTGGACGCTACAGGTGGTCCCACCTTTGCCGAAGACCCCCCCCTCCTCATTGGCTATGAATGCATATGGGTTCTGCCCTGCTGAGTAGTTTTGACGGGGGTTGCCCACAGCTTGGATGTTTCCAGCTGCGCTGATCGGATAGCTCTGGTGGAATTTGGGGTGCACTTCCAGGTACCCGCTGGGCTGGAACCCAGTCTGAAAGAGAGAACAGGAATCAAAACCAATTGCATCTCTACTGGCACTCACTGGGCTAAAATGTATAAGGGCTATCAATCCTTTTGCTTCCAGGCGTATCCATGAGGCAGGAGGAGGTGGGGAGGGACAAGAAGAAATGTACTTCATAGGTCTGATATGAGGTGATATGGGAGATGTGAGGCCATTCTCTGGGGCATGAGGCCAGACTCACCATTAGCCTGATCCGGTAGAACAGGAGGAGAGCTACTAACACTAGCTGGACCATTGCCCTGGTTGGCTGGGGGACACCAAACTAGCTACCATTTGTGCCTTAGGGCAGGAGGCACAGCAGTGGGCTAAATAGACCAGAACAGCAGAAGGCAGGCAGGATGGATCTTCGGCATGACTGGGTATGGCAGAGGCAGGTTACCAAACTAGCGGGACCATGGTACTGATCCAGTACAGCAGGAAATGGGGTAGCAGGGGGAACAGGATTGGCGCCTGAGCACTCAGGGGGCCTGGGGTCTTCGGCAGCGAGGGTCCTTCCACTCCGTGTCTTCGGGGCACTTCGGTGGCGGGTCCTGGAGTGAGTGAAGGACCCGCCGCCAAATTTCCGCCAAAGACCCGGAGCGGAATTTCCGCCATGGACGGCAAAATGCTGCCCTCCAAATCCTGCCGCCCTAGTGGAAGTGCCGGCCCTGAGAGGGATTATACCACTGGGCTATGGGAGAAGGCAGGACACTGGGCTTTCTAGACCAATGGTCTTGGTCCCCTTTCTGTGGAATGCCCTTACCTGCGTGAGGCACTGAGCCCGCTCCGACCACAGGTTGTACTTCTGGCATCTCTTCAACTTCATCCTTCGGTTCTGGAACCAGGTCTTAACCTGCAGTGAGGGGTCAGAAGGTTCCCGGGGGAATGGATAGTCAGGGGGGAATAGGGAATGGGCTAAGACATTTTTCACCTCTGACTCACCGATTACAATAAGCCTCTTGGGTCGGGGTGGGGTGACTGGAGGGCTCAGGGAATCAGGGAGTGGATTATAAAGCATCTGAGTGGTTGCTGGTTACAATCTGGCCCCAGTTCAACATCAGATGCCTGTTTAGTGGCCTATGCAAATTGTGTTGGTGGATCTCTGTCCCCAGCGCCTACATTGTCCACATTGTGCCCAATCTACATTGTCCACATTGTGCCCATCATTGTGACATGTAGGCACATTACAGTTGTGAAAAATGAATGAGTGTGGCCAGCAACTGGCACAAATCAAACCCAACAGTCTTTATGGTCCCACCCATAGAATGGATTAAATCCCTCCTGATTACGGACCAAAATTAAGGAAATGTGTGTTTGTGGGGGTGTAGGGAGGGCAGAAGGCCTGCCCTGCATTCTATCAGTCCCCAAAATCAAGATCCCTGATGGGGGCAAATTCCAAAGCGAAGTCCCCTAGGGCTGTGTCTGCACTAATAGGGAGCCCTGCAAGGATGTTGATTGCAGCAAATAGCTGGTTGTCTCACCTGTCCTGTTTCTGACAAAACCGGTTTGGGGGTGGGTAGGTGGGGCATGTGTTTGTGTTTGTTGTCCCAGTGTATCCTGGGATACCTGAGACACCAAGCCCAGAGTGCCCAACTTTTTCTTTTGGATAATAAATATCCAAATGCACTGCATTGTGGGATAGGGTTAGGAAGAATGGCTGAACCACGGCAGCTACAATGCTTGCGGTTTCTCATCCACACTAGGGAGAGACCATTATAGACAGCACCAGTTCAGCTGGGCCTGGGCTAGCGAGTTCATCTCAGGCATTGTAGCGGTGGCACAAGTGATGCTCATAAATCTGCAGGGATGGCAGTTGTGTGTGGCGCTTGCAGCACCTGCATGATGCCTTGTGTCAAGCTATTCCAAGCAGCAGATCATTGCACTGGTGCGGGCAGACAGGTCGGAGGGAGGAGTTCAGCCCTGGGGAGAGCTCACAGCAGCGTCCCAGTTTATTGCAGATGCTGCATGGGAGTATTGGGGAGGGGGTAGGGAGGAAATGATTTGTGAATTAATCCATACCAGGCCACTCAGAGCCTTATGGTGCAATTCACCAGTGCCTGGAACTGCTTCCAGCAGAGGACTGGGAACTGCTGAAGAGCACAAAGTGCAGGTAACTATGGTAACCCACTTACTGCACAACCACACCACAGACCATGGCGTCACGGCGCTGCCAACTCCTGGCATTCAAAAATCACGAATCGGGCCCTGAAAATCATGAGAGTTGTGATTTTTTTAAGCCAGATTTTAACAAAAGGTTTCGCTCGCTCACTCGCTCGCTTTGCCTCCTCATGTTAGCTATTTTCAAGCTTTTCTCTGAAACCAGGAGGGCCAGAAACTTTTTTTTTTTAAATGAAAGCGAAGCTTCTCATGTTTTCATATGACTCAAGGTCTTTAGGAGAATCAGCAAACATTGGCAGATTCACAGTAAAATCTCAGGAGTTGGCAACACCAGCATTAGCTGGCTCCCTCATCGTGAGTCTCAACAGAGGTGCCAAGGACTAGCTGGGGTTTAGCACATTCCATCCATGGATGTGTCATTATCCCCATTTTACAGATGGGGAAACTGAGGCACGGGGAGACGTGACTTGCTTAAGGTCACCCAGCAGGCCAATGGCATAGCTGAAAATAGAACCCAGGCCTCTTTGAGGCCGAGTCCAGTGTTTTATCCACTAGGCAACACTGTCTCCCTGCTGAAATTTCCCCTCCCCTCCAAGAAGGGTTTTTCTGGGGAAGGACTGAGGCACATTTGGGAGGTGGAGGGGGACAGTTATATGGGTGTGTACGGAGCTTGCTCTGTCACAGCAATGTCCTATACTTACTCTGAGGATAACTATAGGACATAAATACAAGTATCGTAATCTATACCTTTGCCCCTGTTCTGTGCTAATCACCCCCCACTTTTATTTCACTGCTCCTCTTGCAGTAAGTGACATTCATGTGCAGCCCAGCCATTACAAGGCAAACACTCTATGCTCTCGCCATTTACCTGCTTGTAAGTGAGCCCCAGAACTGCAGCCAGTTCCCGGATCTGTTGGGGGCTGAGGTATTTCTGGCTCTGGAACCGCTGGTGCAGGGTTTGCAGCTGCTCCTTGGAGAAGGCTGTACGGATCTTGGCCTTCTTCATCCCTCCCTCTCTTTCCTTCCCATTCTTCTGAGGCTTGGACGCAGGCTGGGGGGACGAGGATTCTGTCTGGGGGCTTGTGGCCGAATCTGGTGTGAAGTGGCTGAAATTCCCAGAGCTGGAGGAAGCAGGGGAGAGATCTAAAGACAAAGGGGATATGTAATGAGCCCACATGTGTGTGTACACACACACACACACACACACACAACCCTCTGCTGGGTGAGATCAGAATTGCTTCTCTGTGTGACATAAGCCATATACTGCTAGCAGCAAAGGAGATTCTCCTTTAGTGCAAGCTCTGAGGATCTGCGCCTTTTGCAGCAAAAGAATCTGATATGTATCCCTGATGCCAGTGTCGTTGAGAGTGGCCAGATTAAGCCGCACAGTGATACCCTAGGTGGGAGGTTCATCCCTACAAGTCCTCTACAGCTTGTCCTTCTGCAGAGCACTTTGAGACCTAGGGATGAAAAGCGCTATAATTATATATGTCAAGGTTGTCACTATGCAGCTTAATCTGGCCACTAACGTGACACTGGCAGCCAGGATTGCTATCAAATCCTTTTGCTTCAACAGAGCAGACCCTCAGCACTTGAGCTAAAGGAGAATCTCTGTTTGCTGTTAGTGGTACAGGGCCTCTGTCACATAGAGGAGCAGTTTTGCTCAGGACAAGCGTAATTATATCCCTTTGGTAGATGGACAAGCTGGGCTGCAGAGGTAAATGATTCGCCCATGGGCACACAGCGAATCTGTGCACTGGACTCTTGGGCTTAGGTCTAGTCATTTTTGGGGCTTGATTTGGGGTCCCCAATCTGAGACACCTTAAAGGGGCCTGGTGCTCAGAGCCCAGGTGTGCTCAACACTCTCTGAAAATCAGGCCCCTTTAAGAGGTCTCAGGTTGGGCACCCAAAAACTGGGGCACTCAGAATGACCAGTCACAAGTGAAAGTTTAGGCTTTGATCCCTTAGTCCTGTGTTCCAGCCACTGGAACAAACTGTCTCTCAACAGTAGTGTTACTTTCCACTCCTTCCACCGAAGGATCTCAGTGCACTGCACAAACACTGGCAAATTGACCCTCACCATCCCGCTGTTGGGCTGGAGGGAGGGATTATCACCACCGGTGTCAGATGACAACGAGAACAACCCAGTGAGCCAGAGTCAGGACAAGAACGCAAGTTGCTGGACTCGCAGCCCACTGCTCTAACCACTAGGCTGCCACTACCCCTTGCGAAGCACATGAGAACTAGAATAGAATAGTGTGCAGATGAGAGTTTACAGGAGGAGAAAAGGCACAGACAGAGGACACAGAGACAGGTTGGGGAGCTGGGGCTCTGCTCCACTCACTCCAGAGACAGTATTCAAGAGGATAGAGGAACCTGCAAAGACCCTGCCAGCTTGTCCTGGGAGATCTCCTAAGGGGGTCTCTGCCTGAAGGACAAAGCCAAGATTGAGATCTAAAGAAAAAGCTTCCTAAGCAATCTGGGCTGTTAGTCCAGACAAAAGCTGCCAACATGCAAAGCCATTGAGGCAGCATGAATAGGAAAATGTTAACAAGTGAGATTACACAGATAGCTCTCCCCTAGGTGTCTGGCACGTGTGGATGTGGCCAGCACTGGAGACCAGGAGGGATGTATTGGTTTGGGAGCCTGGCCAAATGCCCTGGGACAATTTCTTCCCTCTCCCTGAGCTCCCCAACTTCTCACCGGGTCTGCTCCCTGATCTCTCCCTGATTTTAACCCCTTCATGTCCTTCTCCCCCCCACCCCCCCATAGGGAGAGGGGAGAGTTAACATCCATTTGTGGGGAGGACAGTTTCAGGACCAATAAGGGAATTACCCCCTTAGATCTTTAGAGACCATCCTAACCCATCCTTGGTCCCAAGCATCTGCCCCAAAGAGTCTGAATCAAGAGGCACTTTGGGAAATCCATCTCCCCCATGTAAGCTACTGATCTCTTCTGCAGGTAACTGGCTCCTCCCTGCTACCAATCCCTCCCAAGCTGAGAGGAAAAATGGTTGTGTGGTTAAAGAAGACACTTGAAATTCAGCTGTGAGCTATATTCTGAGCAGAGCCTCAGGCTTGCACTGTGTGACTTAGATCTGCTACCGCCAGGCACCTTGGGTAGTCATTTGCACCTGTGTAAAACACCACCAGCAGAGATGGAGGTTAAGGTTTTACACAGGTGCAAATGGAGGTAATCATACCTACCCCCCTCACAGGGGTACATTCATTAATGTCAGTGAAGTGCCCAGCGACTACAGGGAGCAGTGCCATAGAAAAGTCTGTAGATAATCAAACAGCTATAACATGCCACAGCGAGCACTCTGCTCAGATCCCAGCCCTCTCCACAGCCAGCTCCAGCCCTGCCTAGTCATCACCTTCCCCTGAGAATGCCAACCTACCTCATGGTCCTTTCCCCAGCCCCCCACCTCTACCAGCCATTCCAGCAGGCCCCACTCACCTAATGCTGATTCCCTGCCCCACAGACATGTGCTCTACATGTTACCTCCCTGCCTTTCTTGACCCCCTCTGCTTCTGCTTGACTTGCCTCCTAACTGCCACTTCCTGGCCCTAAGAACTGAGAGTGGGGAGCCCGGCTTGTGAGGGCCCTGGGGGGGAGTGGGGCAGGTCCCTGGCTGTGGGGAGCTGGGTGGTACAGGATAGGGAGAAGTTGTGGCTGCAAGGAGGCAGGTTGGGCAAGGAATGCTGGTCTGGGGTGGGGGCAGGGAAGGAATCAGTGGTGCTCATGTGTGTGGTGGTGGGGGGAGCAGGGCAGGTTTACTACAGACCCACTGGGGAACTGGCCCATGTGAAACTTGCATACAAGGGTGGTTGGAGAGGGGCTGCAGGAGAGTGAGCAGGGCTGCTTGGGCTGTGCATGTCTGGGGGGATCTGTGAGTTTGCAGCAATGGTGAAGGTAGGTTAGGTGAGGAGGGTATGTTCAGGCGGCCAGTGGGGAATGGGTGTGGAGTTAGAAGGGATTTCGGTCAGCTTGGAGAAAAGGCAGGACTCCATTCAAAAAAAGCTCCTAACTCCACACAGTCATAGATGCACCTCAGTACCTAGACTAGCATCTGCTACCCAACTGGCCTCCCAAGCCCTGACGGGGAACCAGCCAGTGACTGAAGGGTTAGGAGGACTAGGAGGAGGAACAGGAGAGTCAGCAAGAAGCATGAATGGCAGCTAAACAAACCCTCACGCTAAAAACTGAGACAGGCTCAGGTCTTGACAGCTCTTCATCTCTGCAGACCTGTGACTCCACATTCAAAGCACTACATCCAAACCCTCCTCTGGGGTGGAATGGGGGGAAACACCCAGCCTGCCTGATGTATTTATGGCCCATGGAGCATACTCAGGTTTTTAGCCTGAAACAACAATGCTGGTTTTTACAATGACTCAAGAGAGGTGTAATCCCTACCCCCAAATTCCCATTAATCTCATCGGGGCATTGACTCTAGAGCCTAAAGATAGCAGTAGGCAAAGACCCGCCTGCATTAACTATTTCACTGATGAACATTTGAGCAGATGGGGTGGGAAGGGGGTGGGAGTGAAGCCCATGGGGTGGGAATTGGGAGCTGCTACAGTGAAGGAAATGGAGAGAGAAGACAGGGAAAAACAGACAGAGCCAGGGAAGAGGGAGACAAGCAGAGGAAGGAGGATGGGGAAAGGAGAGAAACAGAGGGCAGAAACAGTAGTGGAGCCTAACAGGATTCCCAATCCTCCCCCTGTGATACTGCATGAGACTTGAACAACTATAACCATGATAACTAAACATTCAGTCACTGGGTAAAGGCTGTCATCTCTGCAATGCCCCCATTGCCAGCTCTGGGAGCTGTGCTGTGGGTGATGGGTGTGGGAAATCCTAAATGCATGCTCCAGCCCATGGACCAAATATGGACTTCACCTGTCTCCATAAATATGACAGCTCCAGTTTAAGTGAGGCCTGACCATCCCCTACCCCCCTTGGCCATTAGCCTGCCAGGATAAGGTGTTCCCAAGGGATCTTACAGGTGTGGCACCAGGAATACAGACTGACAAGGATACTTTGCCTCTACAGTGCTTATACCTGAGGATCTCAAAGTGCTTGCAAGTCTGAATGAATTAGGCTCAGATCCACATTTTATAAAGGGGAAAGAGAGGCACAAAGAGTGGAAGTGATTTGCCCAAGGTCACCCACTGAGTCAATGACAGATCTAGGTGTCCTGAATCTCAGTCCTATGACTTAACTTTGATGGCTTACCTGAGTTCTGGCTTTCCTCCACCGGAAACTGAGCATCACCAGCTGCTTCTGCTCCCCTTCCTGGGCATGACAGAGCATGTTCTGTACCCCCTGCTGAGTTCCAGTAAAACTCCCCATAGCCCATGCCAGTCCCACTTGGGTAAGGCTGGTAAGAGGGCCCAGCCAAGTGAGCACTCATGTGGGTTTGGTTTGAAGGGGTGCTCCTCCCCCACCTCCCAATAGACAGCACCTCACTCAAGGGCTGGAGCTCACCACCCAGGATGAGGGTGCCCTAGAATGTCTACAGGGAGTTACCTTTATAGCTAGCAGTTCCCTTCTAAGGAGTACAATATCCTGCATCAGCCAGGTCTTCAGTGCACATTGTCATGTTAAAGAGGGTTGATTGGTGGGGAGGGAACTGTGTGAGAGAAGGAGGGGGTGGGGGAAGAAAGTGACACAGGGTGGCATCAGGATTAAAAAAATGTCCCCCTGAATTCCTGGCATTCTCCAGTCCACCCTTGCATGGGTCCATAGCCAGGGAAGTCAAGGTAAAGCCTCCCACTGACTCCACTGGGCTCTGGCTCAAGCCCTAAATCATCCCAGAAAGGAGGCCATAGAGGAGAAATGCTCATAGCCCAGCCAACCCTCCTCCCTACTTCCAAACTCCTGGGGCATTCGGTTCTGAAGCTGAACTTCATACCTGGCCCATAGCTCTATAATGGGGCACACTGAAGCAGGGCCGCCCTGGGGGGGGGGAGGGGAAGTGGGGCAATTTGCCCCAGGCCCTGGGGCCCACAGGGGCCCCGCGAGCCCTGGCCCGGTGGCGGTCCGGGTCTTCAGCGGCATTTCGGTAGCGGGGGGCCCTTCAGTCGCTCTGGGTCTTCGGCGGTGGGGAGCCCTTCAGTGCTGCCGAAGACACGGAGCGACTGAAGGGACACCACCACCGAAATGCCGCCAAAGACCCGGACCGCCGCCGGTTGAGTACAAGCGCCGCAGCTCACCCGCTTTGCACCAGGCCCCCTGAATCTTCTGGGCGGCCCTGCACTGAAGCCCATTCCAAAGGGGGTTTGCAAGCAGAGGGCTTGATTCCCGGCTGCCCTGCAGTTTGTAGACACAGTGCCACCAGCGCAGGATAAAATGCCGCCAAGGCACAATGGTGGCCCTTGATACCCTCTGTGCTGGGGAAAGTGACGACGCAGGCCCAGAATCAGTGAATCAGGCCCAAGCGGCTGGAACCCATTGGGGTTTTTTTTCCTTCCCTCAAATCAAATTTCCAATTTGATAGGAATTTGATGGGGCCAGCTGAGAAGTGCCAGGAAGAGGCCTGGCCCATCTGCCAGTGCCAGGTGCCAAACTGAAGCCCTAAACTTAGGGGAAGTTCACGTCAGGCCCCCAATCCAATTTTGCAGAGCAGGCCTATACACATAGGCTCTCTGCTCATATATGAATGAATGAGGCATTTTTGTTGTATCATTCTGCTGGGAGCTAGAGATACAACCTGTCGAGGAGAGGGGCAGGATGGGGGGCTGTAGGGGCAGGGAGGGGATCGCTGGCTGTAGTAGTCACTTCTCCTTCAGAGGCACTTCTGTGTAGCTAAGCATTTTCTTGGCTGCAAACTGTTGCCAGGGCCGGCTCCAGGCACCAGCCGACCAAGCACGTGCTTGGGGCGGCACCTGGTAAGGGGCGGCCAATTTTGGGGTGGCGGGGGGGCGCTCAGGGTTGGGTTTTTTTGGGTTCGGTCGGGCGGTGCTGGGGGTGGGTTGTTTTTGTTTCGGCGGCTGGGCGCGCGGGGGGCGCTGGGGGGTGGGATTCCGCAGCGGCGCTCCGCGGGGTGTGTGTGGGGGGTGTCGCGGTGCTGAGGGTGTGTGTTATGGCGGCGCTATGGAGGGCGGCACTTTTTTTTTGCTTGGGGCGGCAAAAAAGTTAGAGCCGGCCCTGACTGTTGCTGGACTATTTAAGGTTGGATGAGGTGATACAAGGACAGAGGCAGTTTGTGTCCTCTCTTATGGCCAGCCTCATGTAATGCATTGTGGCATTTCATTTACTAGTATATTGCACGCCCAGAGGCTAAGGGGATGAGCACCTACAAAAGCATTCATGAAATAATCACAGGTAAGACAGTCCTGTAGTTCAGCCATAGACCTGCAAGTCGGGAGATCTTCTTACTTTTCATGGTTCTGCCAGTGATTTGCTCTGGGAGCTTGTTCAGGTCATTTCACTTTTCTGTGTTTTGGTCTTCCCCAGAGGTAGGAAGGTATAATGCTACTAACCTAAGCCACAGGGGCATTGGGAAGCTGCCACTAATGTTTGTAAAGTGTATTGAGATCCTCTTGATCTTCTGAGGATCTCAAAATTTGTTAGTCTCTAAGGTGCCACAAGTACTCCTGTTCTTTTTATGGATACAGACTAACACGGCTGCTACTCTGAAACCTGAGGATCTCAAAGCATTTTACAAACATTAGTGAGTGACAGGTTTCAGAGTAGCAGCCGTGTTAGTCTGTATCCGCAAAAAGAACAGGAGTACTTGTGGCACCTTAGAGACTAACAAATTTATTAGAGCGTAAGCATCTGAAGAAGTGGGCTGTAGCCCACAAAAGCTTATGCTCTAATAAATTTGTTAATCTCTAAGGTGCCACAAGTACTCCTGTTTTATTAGTGAGTGAGTGAGTCAAAGCATTGTCATGTTTCAAAGACAGAGGACCCATAGATGGCTGGATGTCAGAAGCCCAAGGTTTTAATCGCTGCTCTACCACTGACTTGCTGTGTGCCCTGGGGGTAAATCATTCAGCCTCAGTTTCCCCATCTATAAAATGGGGACAACACTACTTCTTGTAATGTGCTGCAATGTCTCTCTATGAAAAGCCTTCTGTAAGAGCAAAGCGCTATTATTGTCTGTGTGGGGTAACTGCTCATCAGCAGGGGCGGCTCCAGGCACCAGCGCACCAAGCGCGTGCCTGGGGTGGCAAGCCACGGGGGGCAGCCTGCCGGTCGCTGTGGGGGTGGCAGTCAGGCTGCCTTCGGCGGCATGCCTGCGGGAGGTCTGCCGGTCCCGCGGTTTCGGCGGCAATTCGGCAGCGGGTACGCCGAAGCCACGGGACCGGCGGACCTCCCGCAGGCATGCCGCCGAATCGGCCTTACCAGAGGACCGCCTGCAGGCACGCCGCTGAAGGCTGCCTGACTGCTGTGCTTGGGGTGGCAATATACATAGAGCCGCCCCTGCTCATCAGGTCTCCATGGGCTGTCTTCCCTTACCTCTCCTGTGCCACATGGACATGGGGGAGGGTATGGGATGGTGAGAGCTGGGGTGCCATCAGTACAAAGTTCATCTCTTCATCAGAGCTGGGTGGTGCAGTTGCTTTGTTTTCCCAAAGTCTGGCTGAAATTGGGACATGGGTGAGAACACTTTCGCTGAGGCCGCTCAGTCCAGACAAGTTAGGTATGATGCTGAAAGGTAGCAGCAACAATACCTGCCCCAGAGGGAGGGGGTTGGCCCACCATTTGTCAAGGAGGCTTAGAGTGCTTCTGGATCTCCAGTTGCTCCTGACTTCCCAGGTGGCACTGGAGATGAGAAGTACCTCTTTTCATCTGTACTTGGTCAGGTTTTTCAGGCCTTTCCTCTGTCATCCATCTTGCCACTGTCATCCAGGCCTTTGTCACCTCCAGCACTGATTCTTACCTGATGCTTGGAAGACCTCTTGGGAGTGACAGCTGGAGAAGAATACACATGCCTGCTTGTTTAGAAGCATTGATTGAAGAAAGCACATTATTCCAATTCTCCACAGACTCTGCTAGCTTCCTATGCAATTTGCAGTTTTTGCATCTTTAAACTTTGGGCAGAGAACTGGCTCCCTGATGACAGTTCTCTGCCCAACTTCTTCCAAGACAATTCCAATCACCTGAGACACTAGAACTGACAGTCCCTAGTGATCAAATTTTCAAAGGGGCCAAGCATGGAAGTAAAGGGTGCTCAGTGCCTTTGAAAATGAAGCCATGAATATCTGAGGCCTGACAGCCAGGATTTTCATTAAGTTTGGAATTTTCATCCTTTACTGCAGGGTCGGCAACCTCTGGCACGCGGCTCGCCAGGGTAAGCACCCTGGCGGGCTGGGCCAGTTTGTTTACCTGCCGCATCGGCCAGTTCGGCTGATCGCGGCTCCCACTGGCTGCGGTTTGCCGTCCCAGGCCAATGGGGGCTGCGGGAAGCGGCGCAGGCGAGGGATGTGCTGGCCGCGGCTTCCCGCCGCCCCCATTGGCCTGGGACGGTGAACCGCAGCCAGTGGGAGCCGCGATCAGCCGAACTGGCCGATGCGGCAGGTAAACAAACTGGCCCGGCCCGCCAGGGTGCTTACCCTGGCAAGCCGCGTGCCAGAGGTTGCCGACCCCTGCTCTACTGCTTCATTGCAGCCTGAGTCTGATCCCCCAGGGCATAGTCTAAGGGCCATCAGTGAGTGTAAAAAACTAATGGTTGGGTTGTAGTTTGTTTACTCTGACACTTATTAAATTGTATGTGTGGTTTGAAATGTTGTTTCAGGTGCATTGTGTAAGTCGTAAAGTAAACCAATACAATAAATGCAATAAGTAAATGTAATTTTAAATTAGTCCAATACATAAATGCAATCTTACAATAAATGCAATCTTAAAAATGAAGTATCATGGGGGAAAAAGTGCATTGCACATAAAAATGTTGGGTACAGTTTTTAACTTGAAATTTTAAATGCACAAAAGTGATGAAATTCAAAATACTGTGATCAGAACATGGCTCTGCTGAACATAATTTAACAGCTCTACATCCACCTTGAGGTTCACATCATGATTGTCATGGTGCTGCACCCCAGAATAACTTCACACAGTTCTGAGAGCTAGAATTCAGATCCTCCAGATCCACCCCTCCACACTCAAAAAACCCAAAATATAAACAAAACAAGCCTCAGGCCTAGACCACCTGAGCTAGAGGAGAATCTCCAATTTTATCTGAGAAGTATAGGGCCTATGTCACACAGCTGAGCAGTTCTGATTCCATCCAGTTGAGGGCAATGGTCTGTAGTCATACACACACCTACTAGCCACTAAAATATTTAGGTGTTAATGTTACACTGACTGTCGGTATGGTAAGGAAGAAAAAAACATAGCAGACTGAGAAAATATCCCCAAGGAAGTGTTAGAAGCCTTATCAATGGACTCATTTGAACCCACAGTAAGACTAGACAAAACCCGGAGACATTGGCTCCAGAGCTGTGGGGTCTGTAGCGTCAGAACACTTTCTGGTGGTCTGAGTTGAGCTGGATGGTCAGTTGGTCAGATCCTTCCAATTAGGAGCCTAAATACCTTTGAGGATCTGGGCATTGGTGCTGGCTCTCCTTGTTTCCAGATACTTCTTCAGATGGCCAAGTTCTTCAGTGCAAAGTGCCTAGAGGCCAGTAGAAAACCAGCCTAGCAGCCTGTACTAGAAACTATGGATATGTAAGAAGGGAGAGGAAACAGGAGCTGCCCCTGGGACTAGAACCACCAGTGGAACTGGAACTGCCAGGACAGGCAGAAAGTCCAGCAGAGCAGAGAATGAGTCAGCTCAGTGGGGGAGGGAGGGAGAAGGGGACCAAATGGCAAAGGGGAAGTAACACAATAGGCTCCCCCCCCCCCCCATGGTTTCAATGCAAAACCACAAATCTAAGTCTAGTATCTCACCAAGTTGGAACCAGTTTCACTTCACTACACTTTGGCTTGCTGAACACTAGGCCTGGGTTCACATTCACTCCAAACTGGGCAGAAGTTCAGCTCAGAATGGGCCAAACTTTGTTCTGAACCAGGCCCGGGTTTGATCTGAACCATGCCCGGGTTTGCTAGACATTGAGCCCAGGATTGGTCCCCGGTGGGCCTAGGGTCACTTATCTGGGGTTGAGTTTGCTTCAAGTTAGGTCAGGTTCACTAGGCTTTGGGTTTGGATTTGTGTGATGCAGGCCTTTGGCTCGTCTGAAACTCAGCCAGAGCTCACTGAACACTGAGCTCGAAATCACTGCAGCTAGGCCAGGGCTAGCTCTAAACTGAGCCAAGATTTGCTCCGAACTGTGAAGTTTGTCACTGAATTGAGCAGATTAGCTATTGTTTGTAAAGCAGCTTGAAGTGAAAAAATACTCTAGACACATAAAGTATTATATTATTATTATTATTATTATTATGAAGCAAGCCTGAAACCAGACCAGTTTCAGGGGCTGTAACAAAAATGTCACCCTGCTCTAATTATACAGACCTACTTGCCAGCTGGGCAGAGAGGGCTAATTGAGTTAATGCTCAGAACGTGCTTTGAGATCCTTGAATGAAAGGTGATGTGTACGTGTGAACTGCTATATCCAAGCCGCTGTCATCGCTCAGAACTTCACAGAGACAGAGGGAACAGAACTCAGCTCCTCCTACAAAAACAGAGGCGCCAAACACTTCAGCTAACGGAGAATCTCCCTGAGCAGCATGGGTCCTATAACACAGAGAGATGAGCAGCTCGAATTCTATGCCTCGGAGGGGCATACTTTTATTACAACGCGTGAACATTATTCATATTTAATGCTGCATTTCAGTCAGGATAGTCCAGAGTTAGTCTCCCTGGTAGTCGAGTTTTGCTTTGAATTTCAGGTTTACTTCAACCCCCCAAACTCAACATGAAATTCAGGAAGGGGAAGGGACCTAACCGGAGCAAATATTCATATGAATATCTCTATGACCCAAAACTGCCAAGGCTCATATGGTTGGAAGTATTATCCCAGCCGTATAGGTAGAGAAACTGAAGCACAGAGGGGTTAAAGTCACAGAGTCATTGGCAGAAGGCTTTTCATTGCTGTGGTGGGTGCCAGACAGTGGCTATATGTTATGGCTAATTACTCTGTGGCTGCAAAACCCTTTCTACTCCTTTCAGATGCTCACAGCTGTCCAGTAACATTCTTTTGGGGGGCTTGACATTTTCTGGGCTTGCTTTCTGACAGGAGATTTTCTGAATGATTGAACAGAATCTCTTCAGCCATTCGTGAGCTGGGTGAGGCTGAAAAAACATGCACTGTCCCTGTCTAATACATGTAAGGGGGCCACTCCTGTTGATGACAGTTTGGGCCTCAACTCCAATGCAGGCCCAAAGCCTTGGAATGTATTTTAACCACGTCATTTGGGAACTTTTTCAATCAGCAACAAACCCATTTACTTACCTTTGTATTGAACTGAACAAATAAAGCATTCATAGCAAAGGGCTGGGAAGCCACTTCATGTCTGTAGTTCCTTTTTGAATGTTGTGAGGCAGCAATGTCTAATGGTTACAGAGCAGCCTGGGGGTCAGGGTCTGACTCCCTGACTTGCTGTGTCAGTTTGAATTCACCTCTCTACACCTCATGTTCCCCATCTGTAGAATAGGGGACCTGAGACTGAGCTATGTTTCTAAAGTGCTTTGAGATCCCTTCATTAGTAGTAGTATATGGAATACTAATGCTTTTTCATCAGTAGATCTCAAAGTGCTTCATAATATGTAATGCCTGTATCCTCACAACGCCTCTGTGAGGCAGGGCAGGGCTATTATCCCCTTTGTACAGATGGGGAACTGAGGCACAGAGAGGCTAAGTGAGCTGCCTGAGGTCACGGGGGGATAGTTCAGTGGTTTGAGCATTGGCCTGCTAAAACCAGCGTTGTGAGTTCAATCTTTGAGGGGGCCATGTTAGGGATCTGGGGCAAAAATCTGTCTGGGGATTGGTCCTGCTTTGAGCAGGGGGTTGGACTAGATGACCTCCTGAGGTCCCTTCCAACCCTGATATTCTATGATTCACAGAGGAAGTCTGAAGCAGAGCCAGGAATTAAACCTAGGACTTCTAAGGCCTATATTAGTGTCCTAACTACTGAATCATCAATAGGCTCTGGAGGTTGGCCTGGCTACCATTGTAGAACAGCATGAAAGGTCCTGGGACCAGCATGTCCCATTCCTTTTGATGGCTTATAGAACAGCACTTAATGAGAGTCCAAAGTGCACCCCAGAACTCCTCATGTTTGGGCACAAACTAAGGACCCCAGCAAACCTCTTGTGTGGAGTTCCTTAAGAGAAACAAAGGGATCTGAACCATTTGGACTATGTAGAAACCCAACAGTCCAAAACAGCAAGAGCTCACACCATTGCCTTGTAAAGCGTCACTATTCTGAGGGCACTTTTCAGTGTCACTGTATGGGTTGTAGTGGTAATTTTCTTTTCTTTTCACGATCTCTGTCTAATCATGCTTGGTCATTGTTTGGTGTTTATTGAGCATCCCTCTCACACTTCCTTGCAGCAGCTGTGCCTTTAAAATAAAACAACTAGTAGATCACATTTCAAGATGCTTTGCTTGTCCATCGCTGTTCTTTCTTCCTGGCTTTGCTGAAAATCCTCTCATAATAAAGGAATAGGGTAGAGTTAGGGCCAAGCCCAGCCTTTGAGAAAGCTCAGATCCATAAATTCATAGCTGGCCCCTCTGGCCTTGCCTAGACGAGAATAAAAGGTGTGATGTTAGCACAAGTGCTTGTTTGACAAGCCTAGTGTAAACAAGGCAGGGTGAGACAGTACAGTGGTTAAAAACGCCAGAAGCTGGTCTACCCGCGTACGCTCACTGCAGTTAGGCCCAGGGGAGCTGCTCCAGTTCAAGGCCCTGTCTAGCCCCAGACATAGCACCCCTTCAGCAATTAGTTGCCAGCAGCTGGTTTAGCTGAAGCCCGATTTAAAGGTAATTCCTGGTCAGCACCAGTTCAGTGCTATTTCCTAGCGTAGGCAAGGCCTTACCCCTGTAGTGGGAGAAATTCAGAAAAATCCCTCATGTAGCTGCAGCCAAGTCAGGAGACCTGGGTTCTGTTCTCAGCCGTACTACTGACACACCATGTGACCTCAGCAAGTCACAGCCCTTCCCCGTGCCTCAGTTTCCCTATTTGTAATATGGGGAGGATAATATGCTCCTCCTCGGTTAAGTGATTTGAAATCTTTGTGTCACTGTGGTCCCGCACTCGCAACGCCACGCGTCGCCTTGGGAAGCGCATCGGCTGCCGCTGGGAGTGGTGCGAGGAGCGCCAGGAGCTGGGAGTCCGGGTGCCGCAGATCAGGTCCGACGACAACACCATCGTCACCCCGACGGCCAGGGGCTTGCTGGAGAGGACTCTGAAGGCCGCCATCCGCTCGCTGTATGTGGAAACCCTGAAGCGTAAACCGGACCAGGGTAAAGCCTTTGAGTTGACCAGCAAGTGGGACGCCAGCAACCACTTCCTTGCCAGGGGCGGCTTCACCCGTTTCGCCGACTGGCGGTTCATCCACCGTGCCCGGCTCAACTGCGTCCCGCTCAACGGAGTCGTCCGCCACGGGAACCAAGACAAGCGTTGCAGGAAGTGCGGCTACTCCAACGAGACCCTGCCCCACGTCCTGTGCAGCTGCAAACCCCACTCCAGAGCCTGGCAGCTGCGCCACAACGCCATCCAGAACCTCCTGGTGAAAGCCATCACACCATGCCTGGGGGAGATCTCCGTGAACTGCACCATCCCCGGTACCGACAGCCAGCTACGACCTGACGTGGTCGTCACCAACGAGGCCCAGAAAAAGATCATCCTCGTCGATGTCACGGTCGCCTTTGAGAACAGGACCCCGGCATTTCGCGAAGCCCAAGCTCGTAAGCTGGAAAAGTACGCCCCCCTGGCTGACACCCTGAGAGCGAAGGGCTACGAGGTGCAGATGGACGCCCTGATTGTCGGAGCCCTGGGCGCCTAGGACCCCTGCAACGAGCATGTGCTGCGGACCTGCGGGATCGGTCGACGCTACGCACGTCTCATGCAGCGCCTCATGGTCTCAGACGCCATCTGATGGTCCAGGGACATCTACATCAAGCACATCACCGGCCACCGACAGTACCAGGAGGCGTGAACCAGAGTGACATCATTCTCCCACTATGAGAAAGGGACCAAGTGACCTTCTCCGTTGGATTATATGAACTGGAACCATAAACTCCCTAAACATTAAATCTCACCAAATGAGGGTCAATCCATCCTCATCATCATATCCACTCATTATACTCCACACCCGAACACAACCACTCTATGAACTTCATACCCTCATATCTCAATGCCTGTACTTTGACCCATCAACCTTTTACCCCCAATCGGGGCTATTGCAGATTATGTATTCCTCATGCCACTTTATCTTAAACCAAACTTTGCACCCTCGATAATCTGTATGTTATTCCCTGATAACCAGAAACTTCTATGCTCAAACTCTGTTCACTATTTTTTTTTTTTAACATCATCCAAATAAAATTTGGCCTAAACCAAGACTGCACCTTCTTTGTGAATCACACTGGGATCAGTTCCCACAGTGAAAAGAATCTGGTGTCTTTCTCCTTGGGAAGGGAGGAGGGGGTTGGGTGGGGTGGAGTGTGATGTGATGTTTTGAAAGGTCTTTGAAGAAGGACAGGGCAGGGTACCTGTGAAGTGTTCTTATTGCCAAACCCCAACCAACCACTTTTCTTCTTCATTAAGAGAAAACTGCCATGGAGAAGATGTGAAAGGCCCAGGGAACCTGGGAACTTAGCTCTGTGGGAAATGCACAGCTCAATGGAACCTGCAAACGGGCTGTGATTAGGGGTTTGGCAGGTTGTTTGGGGAGGGGACACTAGTGGATTGGGAACGGTGGCCATTAGCGAAAGGGTGAGTCAGTCACCTTATGTTCTCCACCCACCAGATTTTCTCCACAGCTGGAGACCCTCCCTGATCCTGGTATGACTCATTTCTCTGCTGTTTTAGAAACCCTCTCCAAATGGCAGCATGCACACCCCCAGGCTTGAACTCTCCCCAGCTCTCCCTCTTGTTCTCCACTTGATCCACCCTTCCTGGTCTCTGTGCACTTCCTAAATAACCCACTTCTCTATTTCTGAAAACCTCAATTGGCCCTTCGAACACAAGATCCCCACATTTGCTCTCCATGGCATTCACCTTCTGGCTACCTCGCTGACTGCTTCATCCAACTAATCTGGCTTCTGCCCATGGTAGCTGAGCACCACAATATGCTCCCCACACTTTTCACCTCCCTGTTATTGGACACCCACCATGCTCCCCACTTCTCCTGCCTCCAGACCAGCTGGCAAGGGGTGCATGTCAGAGAGGGGCACCTGGCTGCTAGTGCAGAGAAGGGGGGGGGGTGTTAAGGAAGATCTGGCATGCAGTTCAGTCAGGAACTGAAGAGCAGAGTGAGGGAGCAGGGAAGTCATGCTGAGGCACTTCTGGAGTGATAAGATAAGGGGGTCTCTTGGCAGGGCAGGAAAAGAAAGAGGGGGGCTCTGAGACCAGCCTACAGTTCCTCCATTCAGTGTATTGCAGACAAATGTATCCTGAGGGTTAACAAGCCCTGGAGGATCAAATCCCCCCAACACCTTCACATATTTAAGAGTGAGAGAAGAATGTGGTGTGCTAGGCTCCCTCCCCTGTTTCAGTCTCCAACTCTGGTATCTGGGAGTCCCCCAGACCAAATGTGCTAGGAATTATGTCTCCTGCTCTCATAGCAGGGCTCTGATCTGATATCAAAGGAGCAAATCTCAATGCCTCAGGGTCAAATCATCAGAGCATTTTTCCCAGCCTCTCTCTCCTTCCGAGTGTCACGTTCACTTGGCAACAACAACAGCACAAAAGCCCATGTGATTCTGGGGTGCTGTATACACAGAGGAATCACAATCCCAGAGCTGTGTAATTCACAGATGCTACTAATGTAGGAGGGCGTTGCAAATACCAGGCAGCACAAAGAAACAATACAAAAAGGGATGCAGAAAGACAAGAGATGGGGCTGAAAATAACACCAGATTCAGCTGGGAAAAACAACATCTAATACATCTGGGAGGGAGGGAGACCTCTAGAAAGCAGTGATGGTGAAAGAGACCTAGAGGATGGGCAGCAAAATAGATGTGTGTGTGCAAATGATAATTATAAATCTAATGAAAGAAATAGTAATAATACTTTACACTTGTACAGCTGTCATCAATAGATCTCAAAGCACTTTACAAAAATACACATAAATTATCCCAATTTTACAGATTGAAGGAAATTGAGGCATAAAGAGGCTAAATGACTTGCCCAAGGTTATACAGTAAGTGCTGCACCTACGGTTAGGAAAAAATGTTAGGTTGCATAGGCAGAAGGAGCCCATCTCAGAGCAAAGGGGTGAGATTATGCACAGCTGCGGTGAGGTCACACAGAGTACTGTGTTCAATTTTCTGGGCATTGCTTGAATAAAGGCGCTCAGAAAAGAGCAACAAACACAATTAGAGGGCAGTTCTTCTCTACCAAGGGACTGTAAAAACAGACTAATAGGATCCCATGTTTATGGTCTTTCCGTGGTGTTTGTATCTAGTGCTACGTTTACAATTAAAGGGGGATTTTTCTTACCACCGGCCCTGCACACTCAGCCTGGGCTCTGAGGGTTTGCCCACACTACAAAATCATGTGCGAACCCAGGAAGAGAGTATCAAGTTAGCTGACACTGTGCTAACTACCAGTGTGTAATCAGCTCAGATCAAGGCAAATTGGTTTCAGCATCACTTTAGCTAATTCAAGTTCTTCATAACCTTGTTCAAATGCAGTACAGTTTTGTAACATAGACAAGCCTGAGGCTGTGTCTATGCTAGGAGTGCTTCACCAGTATGGGAATACCAGTACACTACAGCCACAAAGTGCTCCTAGTCTAGAGGTAGCTATAGCTTAGTACTGGTATTGCAAAACCACCCCCACCTGTGAAACAAGCTATACCAGTAAAAGCACACATTTGCTGGTACACTAGTGGCTTTCGCTAGCACAGCTGTCTTGATCAGGGATCACACCCCTGACCAACAGGGCAAAGCATAGACCTGGCCTGAAAGTCAAACTAGCCTCTAGCCTTCTCCCATGTCATCACTAGTAATAAAGGATTCTGCAGGGCAATCAATGGCCTCTGTGACACTTGTGAAACTCCAGTGTCGTCAATGGGTGTGAACGGGTGTCACAGATTGGAACCTCATAAACAATTCTGTTAATGTCCCACAGCTTCCTCTCTCTGAGCTGTCTTGCTCTGCAGAGCAAACAGGCAACAGAAAGCTGTCCAAAAATACGCTTGTCACTAAAGCCAGTAGCTCTCATGGTGAATACACACAGGGAGCAGAGCTGCTGAATTTAGGGCCAGGTGTGTATATAGTCACTTTTCAGTGTAGCACTGCACTTTGAGGGGATGGATTCAAGATCTGTGAGAGAGAAAACAAATTAAGAGCTAATCTGTAGCTGGGCCAAACCAAGACAGAGAAGGGGGTGGGATATGATACTTACCTACAACATACTCAATGGGAGGGAGAAACCTAGGAAGCCAGGATGCTGAAAGGCGAGAGTAGTGAGCAAATTAGATGTGTTTCGAGTGGGATACGGCTGCTTAATGCCAGTGCAGGTTTGGGTGGCATGCACAGAGGCCAATGCAGAGGAGGGGCTAAGCCCCCCTCTATATAGCTCTGGTGTTAGTGCCTGTGGAGTGTGGTGTTCAGCTCCCAGCACCCCCTTAGCAGACAAACTGGAGAGAGTTCAGAGAAGAGCAACAAAACTGATCCATAGCCCAAAAGGGAATTATTTCTGAGGAGAGACTAATTATGCTGACTTTGGCTAAGAGCCTGCTAACATGGGCCATGCTAGGAGTTCGCAAAGCTCCCAAGGTGGAGGAACAACAAGTCAAGGATTTCAAAACGTATACATTTATTTGAACAAAAATGAAGAAATACCATTTTGTCTGTTGAAGAATAAGCATATCTGTGTGTGGATCTGCACTAGTGGTATATCAGCTGGGATCTCCACAGCAAACACAGCCCTGGAATTCTCCTCACCTGTAAACACAGGTCAGAGCCTGGGGGTCTTTATGGAGAACACTCCCCTGGCAGTCACATCACCATTCACCACCCATTGCATCTTTTCAAAATGGGGAACAGCCTGGAGTTTTGCACAGGGGCCACACCCATGTAATGCACCTCTCTGACCTCCAGGTGCCACCCCAGCACACTGCTTCATACACAGACTAAAACAAACTTTAACATCAGCTCATTTCCCCATTTAACATAGTACAGTAAATACAACGGCAGGGCCACTGCACCCACCATCTCCAGCGAGCCCAGGGCACTCTAAGCATGAGGGGATTACAGCGAGAGGCTCCTCTCTGTTGTAGTCACCCAGCTGCACAGGGCTTGGCATGGGCTACAAGGGGACACACTCTTGCCCTCCATGACCTCCCTTAGGACAGAGGAATCCATGGACACAATTTGGGGGAAAAGGGGAGGGGAGAAATGGGATTCACACCTTTCCCTGGTAACCCATGCAGTGTCAATGTCATGCCACTGTGTACATTCTGAAACCCCTGAGCTGTTTACACACAGCCTCCCCCTGGCATTTTCCACCCAGCCACTTCCTAGGCCTGAAGAGAAACTGAGGCTGGGGAAAGGGAGTGGGAATAAAGGAGATCAGAAAAGGATGGAAGTGGGGGATCGAGAAGGCACAGTCTGGGCAAGAGAAGTGGGTTGGAGCTCAGGGAGGGGGAGAGGAAATAGTGGTTGGTGGTGGGGCAATACGGAGAAGGGAAAGGGGAACCCCAAGGGCATGGGGTGAATGTAGGAGTTGGGAGCTCCAGAGAGGTTGGGAGGGGTGTTCGGCAGGGTAGGGGGACAGACTGGGGGAGGGAATTTGTGAAGCAGGTAGGAGTGAGGGAAGGGGAAGAAATGGGGGGAGGTCCAGGGGTGGAATGGGCAGGGACCGCCCCACACTAGAGTGGCTGACGGGAAGCTGGGATGTGAATTCCCTCTTGCCTCCCATCCTGTTCCCAATGCTTTGAGGGAGCTGGGGGCCTGGTAAGGAGCCACTACACTAGCACCATGGCTCCTTGTACTGTGTGTATGTAAAGCTGCCCCAGGGAGGTGACCGAGGGAGGTGTAAAGGAGTTACTGGGGGAGGGTAAAAATGTGGAAACCTGCAGCGGGGGGCTGCAGAAAGGGCTGTGACTGGGGGGATAGGACAGGAGTGAGGCTGCAAAGGCCATGTCTGCCAGGCTCTTCAAAATGGCCTGGGCCCTCTTGGTCCATCCGTCCCACCCCCTAAAAGCGGCTGGTGAGGATGGCGTCGGCCTGGCGGAACTCGGCGGCCACCTCTTTGAAGGTGCGGCCCGTGGTCTCCGGCACTCGGAAGTAGGTGTAGAGAACGGCCACCAGCAGGAAGCCTGTGAAGAGCAGGAAGACATAGGGGCCCACCAGGTGCTGGGAAGGGAAGGGAGGAGAGCAGGTTAGCAAGGTACCATACATCCCCAGGCCCCTGGGACATGAAAGGAAGGGAAGGGAGGAAGAGGGTGCTGTAGTCTACTTAACTCTCCATTGCTTTATTCTCTATTCCTTCTCCCCTTCTCCCCCTCCTCTCGCTTTTTTCTCTCAATGTCAGTACCTCTATTAGCACCGGGAGGGAAGGGTTACAAGTGCTGCAAAAGTAGGCACAGTACATCAGGGGCCCTATGATCTTTGCAGGAGCACTGCTGGCTCCTATGGAGTGTAGGGACAGGCATTCCAGAAACCAGGGTGGATCTGGCTCTACAAGCCTGGGGAGTACGCAGGGAAAGGACACCCAGCCCCAGCCCCAGCATACAACTCCAGGGGGAGGAAACTGTATGTAACCCATTCACTGTGGCTCTCTGTCTCCCTCTAGTGGTGACTGGGCCTCAGGCTGAAGTGGATGAGCTGCCTATCCTGTACTGCCTTAGCTCGTTTAGATCAAGCAGTAGAAGCTCACCTATTATGATCTAGAGATCCAGGTTCAGTCCCTGCTGCTGACACTCTGCCCTGGGGCACTGCATTACACACACATTAAAGCAGGTCACAAGTGCTTTAGAAATAATGAGCAATGAGGCCCTCAGGCCAGTGACCCCCCTGGCACAGAAGCCTATCAGGGTATGGTGTGTATGGCTGCTGGGTATGTCTGTGCTCAGGACTTGCTTCACTCACCAAGCAGGGTCCACAGCCAGGGCTCGGCTGCTGGGATCCACACCCCAGTTGCAAGGAGAAGGTGGCTGGCCGGACAGGGGCATGGCCCTGTGCTATACCAGCCCATTCAGAAGTATCTCGGTGGGACTCACTCCCTTCTCCTATATTGGCCAGGCCCATGAGCATCCCATGCCAGCTGACCACACCTCCCAGGGCACAGTGGCCCTGTGTCTGTGTCCCAGACTGCAATCAGTGCCTGGTTTGCAACAAGCCTGCCAGCAGGGGGACTGTGGCACTGTCTGGTTCCTCAGATCCCTTCCTCCCTCCTTACCCAGGCCTGGAGCTCAGCTGTGAGCCACATTCACGAGGCATGATTGGGTACAACTTGCCTTACTTTGTTGCAGTGCACATTTGGGGCGGATCTTTCTCCCTGTGCACTTTATGCTCCCAAGGGAATGATGAGCCCCCCACTCCATACCGGTTTCACAGTGGTAATGGGTTGTATACCATAACATACCTCTGGCCACTTAGAACTTGGTGGTCATCACTGTTCCACTCCAGGACGGATCTCAGACCCTCCTGTTCCAAAAGCTCAGTGTCTGAGTACATGGACTAATGGAGAATCTCCATTAGCCACAAGCAATATAGGGCCTGCTTATCAATCACCCTGCACCTTGTGCAGTCATTTATATCAGTGCAAAGTGGGTGTAAAACGCTACCATTCTGCTCCTATTTCACACCCACATTGCACTGGGGTAAAGGACAACACAAGGGGCAGGGCAGTGGTGAGTCAGACCCAAAGCTTCTCCTTCTGTAAATTTTGATAGTTTTATTGGCATGAGCATGCATCTAAGCGCTGCCAAAGACAGTTAATACATCAGGTATCCTGTGTACGTGGCATCCTTTTCTGTGCTAATGTGATTTTATAGCATCCAGCTCTGATTCAGTGGCAGCTGGCCATACTGTGATCCTTTTCCTGCCCTCACATTCTTTTTTTTTACAGTGCTTTCCTGCCTCTCTTCTGAGTGGAAAGTCTGTCCCTGCTTCTCATAGCTCAAGGAAGCAGCTTTCTGGCACTTGACATTTAAAGATGCAGGAAATGTCTCAGTTTCTCCCATCACAGTGACTGCAGTCAGTCTTCCTCAGGATTCCCTTGGGTCTTACAGCTCCCCAGTCTCTAGCTCTAATTTGTAATAATTGGTTTTGGCTTTGTCTCAATGAAGAAAAAGGATGCATTCTGAACTCCAGTTAGCTAACATGAGGAAAAATCCTAGGGAAGACAAGGCAGACAGTAATTTTCACGTGAGTCAGCAGGTTGAGTTAAAGACTACGGGGGAGCCTAAGGTTTACCTTGACTTGCTAATTAGTGTGTACACTACAGATTGTCTTGTCTTTACTGGCAGAACTGGTTGGGAGATGGAATTTCTGTCCCGGGGGAAATTATAACATTTTGAAATTGGTTTTTGTTCCAAATCGGAAGGAAAAAATTGAAATTTGTCGCAGAATGGAAATTCTCAAAAATTTCAATTCAGAAACATCAAAAAGTTTCATTTTGATAATGTTGAATCATTTTGTTTCAACAACATCTAAGCATTATAATATTAAAATTAGTAATACAATACAATATAAAAGTTGAAATGAAATGATAAATATCTTGTTGAAAGGAAATGTTTCGACATTATTAAAAAGAACATTTCAGCATTATCGAAATCAAACAAAAATTTCAAAATTACTTGTTTCGACAGTTTCCCTTCCAAAATATTGCTGAAATCGAGAATTTCTGAGAATTGTTGTTTGCAGTGTTGTTGTAATTGTGTTGGTCTCCTGGAGAAGAGCTCTGCGTAACTCAAAAGCTTCTCTTTCACCAGAAGAAGTTGTTGGTTCAATAAAAAATATGACCTCATCCACTTTGTCTCTGGATTTTCCGACAAAACATTTTGATTTAGATGAAACTGAATTTTCCAATGGAAATCTGTTCCATCGAAAATGTTTCACCCAGCTCTGTTCAGGAGGATTTTACCTTGGGTTAGCTTACTCAAATTAAGAATTCACCTTTTATCTTAATGACGAGGGCAGTGTAGTCGCTTTATTGCTGAGGGAGAGCTCTCCTGGCCATAAAAAATAACCACCCTGAAAGAGGGGTGCTAGCTTTACTGCCAGGAGCGCGGTTCTCAAGGGCTGTCTATACTGGTGCTTTTCAGCGCTAAAACTTTTGTCGCTCAGGGGGGTGTTTTTTCACACCCCTGAACAACTAAAGTTTTAGCACTGAAAGTGGCACTGTAGACACAGCTTTAGAGAAGACAGACCCTCTGCCTGTGGTAAGAGTCTGCCTGTGTTTTGCACATCTTGCTCTAGTTAGGTAATCTGCTTCTGTGCTGGGATTTATACTTTGAGTTTCTTTTGTATGCTGATCTGTTCTTCCCAATCAGCAGCATTTACAATCTTCAAGGTTTGGTGTAGTGTTCTGAGTGTTTTTCATTTGTGAGCAATGTCATGCATGCCCTGGCTCTGGAGGTTAAGGCTGATGAGGCCTGGGGATGGAGGTGTGTGAAGGCAGTGTGTGCTTATCAGATTTCTGTTGTGGGTCCTTTAAGAGCTTCTATTTGGCAGACGACCCTTCTCTCTGACTGCAGGAGACGAGTAACTCCCTCAGAAGCCAATGGGAGTTATCGTATTCTGTACAAAGAGATTCAAGCCCATGAGAGGGCTGCATATACCAAGTTTGAGGACACTGCTTGAGTGCTTTGTTGTGCAAGTGTAGTTTGCTGTCTCTGGAGTTCTCACTGGAAACCGGCAAAGGTCACCCCGGCGATCCTTATATCCATATCCCTTACCAGGAGCGGCTGATATAACATGGCTACGATGAATTTATGAAACCAGTTCCAACTACTGGTGAGCCCCATGGCGACAGGACGCGCTGATTGGCTGAAGAGCTCTGCTGTGATGTACCAAGATATGGGACCAGGACCAATCTCATAGAATGCCACCATGGTGAAAAGGGCCAAGATGAGAAAGTATTTTGTCCATGGCACTTCACCCTGTGTACGCAAATGCAGAGAGATGGGAAGGACTGAAATACACCAGTGCCCTGCCCCACCATGCAAATTGCCATTCATTGTATTGCTTTGTCCCTTGGATCTGAAGAGCTGAGGGTGTTATACAGACATTCTCACAGCCTTCCCCAGGACAGACTCATTCTCCCCAGTTATAGAAGGGGAAACTGAAGCGAAGTTCACTCAGCAAATCTGTGGCAGAGCTGGTTCCCAATCCCTGCTCTATTCAACAGACAACACTCTATCCTTTTTCCTGCTCTAAGTAGTAGCACATCCTGCCCTCAGCCTACCCTTGCCCTGTCTTGTGCTCTTAGCTCTACACACAGTGCCTCCAAGTCCTTTACTCTGATCGTTGTCTAATTAAGCTTCCCTCTCCCTAGCTGAGCACTGGATGAACTGTCTTGTTCTCTTCTCTAACCCCTAAACATGCTGCTGACCTGCCCCTTCTTCTACCAGACAAATACCTCCCATTTCCTTCGGTACTAACTGCCTTTCCCCAGCATTTCCTTTTTGTGCCCTGCTCTAATCAGTAGCCATGTTTATTTCTTAACCCAGGCTCTAACAATTCAATGAGCACCACCCACTTCCCTCACTCTAGCCACTAGACATACTGTCTCACTGGCCTCCGCCCCTTCTCCGTGAGCCAGCTGCATGATTTGCAGCTGGTTCGTTTCCTGACCGCGCCAAGGAAACATCTATACACGCTCGTGCTCCACACCCTTCACTTCCTCACCCTCGTGTCCCGCCCCGATACAAAATGGCGGGACCTCCTACCACCTGTTGAGGGTGAGGAGCCCCGGTGGGACAGCCTATATTCCACCCTGGTCCCGAGGCCCGCCGGGGATATCAGCTGGCGGCTCCTTCATGGGGCCATGAGCACGGGCGTGTACTTGGCGCGGTTTACCCCTGTCCCAGACACCTGTCCTTTCTGCGGCGTGAGGGAGACCCTGGCTCACGTTTACTTGGAGTGCACCAGGTTGCAGCCCCTACACCGGCTCCTTACCAATATTATGTTGCGTTTTTGGTTGCACTTTTCCCCTCACCTTCTTATATACGCACTCCCTATCCATGGCCCCACAAAGTCACGGGACCTCCTGGTCAACTTCCTCTTGGCCCTGGCTAAACTGGCCATCTATAAAACCAGGGAGAGGAGGTTGGGCGATGGAGGTTCCTGTGACTGTGGGGCCTGTTTCCGATCCTCTGTCCGTTCACGTATCCGGGCAGAGTTCCTCTGGGCGGCGTCCACTGGCTCCCTTGACAACTTTGAGGAGCAGTGGGTGCTGTCCGGGGTTCTCTGCTCGGTGTCAGGTTCCCTTCTTTTGACCCTTTGACCGCACTCCTGTCCCTGTTTTTACATTAGTTGTCCCCCGTAATTATTTGAGATTCAGGCCCTGTGGATCCTCCCCTTAGGCTGGGGGGGGGGGACCCTTTAGCAGTGGGCGGGCTTATGCCCGCCCACTTCCTGAACCCCAGTATGTACAAATGGAAAGTGGGTATACACCAGCCTTTGTAAAACTGAACAAATTTACCAAACACTTTGGGCAAACTCACCAATAAAGATAAACAGTTAAACAAATTTATTGACTACAATTAAAAAAAAAAAAAAAGCACTTTGTTTCCCCCAATACCCTGGTAGGTTTGGGGAGATGGTCTATGCCATAGGCTATGAAGGGCAGGAGGACAGCTTCCCCTACTGCTGTGTGTGTGTGGTGTGGAGGGGTGGAATTGTGAGATTGTGCATAGCTAGTATATGAAGGACAGCACCTCTAGCAGCATCATACATCCCTGCTGCCATGTTAAGCTGCTAGGGGATGCAGAATGGCCTGGTTATTAAGGAAGGCTATTCCAGCAGCACAACAAACCACTACACTCCATGCTGGGACACTGGCAGCTGGAGACTATGAAGAATGGCACCTCCAGCAAATTAGCTCCTCCTAATTCCATGCTGTAGTCCTGGGAATGGAGCAAGTCAAAGTAGGATAGGAAAGACACCACCTCCAGTAGCGTGGTTAACTCCTAACACCATGCTTTTATTTTAAGAAGATGAAGAGCAACATCCCCAGTAGCACAGCACCCTCGACACTAGGCTGTGGTGATGGAAGGTGGAACATGGCTTCATTTGTTTAAACCCAGAAGAATGCAAGGGTACCGACTTACCAACGTAGCAATGGAAAGGGTGAGCAGCATATTGCATAAAGCCATAACAAACTGGCCAAACATGAGCAGGCTCCTCCGGCCTAGTCTCTCTACAAGGAAGACCTGGAAAGGAAAGAGAAGAACCTTCATACAGTCCTGTCCTGAGGTTCTTTCTGCTATTTTATTTTAGCCCTTGCACAATTGTACTAAGCATCTAACTCAGGGGTTCCAAACTTTTTACTGGCATGACCACATTTTAATTAATTATTTCCTCCCAGGACCCCAGACATTTTGCTCTTCAAAATGGCATCCTCCATGCATCGTGACCTCGCATGCACCATGCATGCGAAGTAGGGTTGCCAATCCTCCAGAATTGTCCTGGAGTCTCCAGGAATGAAAGATTAATCTTTAATTAAAGATTATGTCATGTGATGAGACCTCCAGGAATACATCCAACCAAAACTGGCAACCCTAATGTAAATTCATGCGGTGTGGAGCAAAATGGTGTTCTCCACACACTAGGGATCACCACAACCGCATCTGCTGATGGCATGACCCCATTTAGGGTTGCCACGCTCAGTTTGGGAACCACTGATCTAACCCATAAACACCCATGTTCTCGATGAAGCATTGAACAGTACCATGAACCTTGCAGGCACCAATGATGTGTTAAAGATGAACCAGGGAAATGGGTCACTCAGAACCAGGGTAAATTTCAGTGGAGAACCATGAAAGATTCCATTTGCTAACATACTTAGAGAGCTAAAGGCAGATGAGGCCTGGGATTATTTCAAGCTGAAGTTGCACGAGCTGTCCGAGGCCTGTATCCCGAGAAAGGGGAAACGGTTAGTAGGCAGGAGAATTAGACCTAGCTGGATGAGCGGGCGTCTCAAAGGGGCGATTAAGAAAAAACAGAAAGCGTACAAAGAATGGAAAAGGGGGCAGATCGACAAGGAAACCTACCTTATTGAGGTCAGAGCATGTAGGGATGCGGTGAGAAAGGCCAAAAGCCGTGTAGAGTTGGACCTCGCGAGGGGAATTAAATCCAATAGTAAGAGGTTTTATAGCCATATAAATAGGAAGAAAACAAAGAAAGAGGAAGTGGGACCGCTGAAGCATGTAAATGGAGTGGAGATTAAGGATAATCTAGGCATGGCACAATATCTAAATGAATATTTTGCGTCGGTGTTTAATAAGGCTAATGAAGGGCTTAGGAATAGAGGGAGCGGGACAGAGGGGAATATAGGAGGGGCGATTGACATTACAGTATCAGAGGTGGAAGCCAAACTTGACCAGCTAAATGGGACTAAATCGGGCGGACCGGATGATCTCCATCCTAGAATATTGAAGGAGCTGGCGCGAGAAATTGCAAGCCCCTTGGCGATAATTTTTAATAAATCTGTAAACTCGGGGGTGGTACCGATGGACTGGAAAATAGCTAATGTGGTTCCTATTTTTAAGAAGGGGGAAAAAAGTGACCCGGGTAACTACAGACCTGTTAGTTTAACTTCTGTAGTATGCAAGGTCTTGGAAAAAATTTTGAAGGAAAAAGTAGTTAAGGACCTTGAGGTGAATGGCAATTGGGACAAATTACAACATGGGTTTACGAAAGGCAGATCGTGCCAAACCAACTTGATCTCCTTCTTTGAGAAAGTAACAGACCTTCTAGATAAAGGAAATGCGGTGGATCTAATTTACCTCGATTTTAGTAAAGCGTTTGATGCTGTGCCGCACGAGGAATTATTGGTTAAATTGGAAAAGATGGGGATCGATATGAAATTCCAGAGGTGGATAATGAACTGGTTAAAGGGGAGACTGCAGCGGGTAGTACTGAAAGGTGAACTGTCGGGTTGGAGGGAGGTCACCAGTGGGGTTCCTCAAGGTTCGGTTTTGGGTCCGATTTTATTCAATCTATTCGTTACTGACCTCGGAACCGAATGTAGGAGTGGGCTGATAAAGTTTGCGGATGACACAAAGTTGGGAGGTATTGCCAATTCGGAGAAGGATCGGGATATTCTGCAGGGAGACTTGGATGACCTTGTAAATTGGAGTAAAAATAATAGGATGAGATTTAATAGTGAGAAGTGTAAGGTGATGCATTTAGGGATGACTAATAAGAATTTTAGTTATAAGTTAGGGACGCATAGGTTGGAAGTGACGGAGGAGGAGAAGGACCTCGGAGTCCTGGTTGATCGCAGGATGACTATGAGTCGGCAATGTGACGTGGCTGTGAAAAAAGCTAATGCGATTTTGGGTTGCGTTAGGCGAGGTATTTCTAGTAGGGACAGGGAGGTGCTGCTTCCATTATACAAGGCGCTGGTGAGACCTCATTTGGAGTACTGTGTGCAGTTCTGGTCTCCTATGTTTAAAAAGGATGAACTCAAACTGGAACGGGTACAGCGAAGGGCCACTAGGATGATCCGAGGAATGGAAAACCTTTCCTATGAAAGGAGACTCGAGGAGCTCGGTTTGTTTAGCCTAACCAAAAGAAGGCTGAGGGGGGATATGATTGCTCTCTTTAAATATATCAAAGGCATTAATACCAAGGAGGGAGAGGAATTATTTCAGCTCAGTAGTAATGTGGACACGAGAACGAATGGATATAAACTGGCAGTGGGGAAGTTTAGGCTTGAAATTAGAAGAAGGTTTCTAACCGTCAGAGGGGTGAAATTTTGGAACAGCCTTCCGAGGGAAACGGTGGGGGCGAAAGACCTTTCTGGCTTCAAGATTAGGCTTGATAAGTTTATGGAGGGAATGGTTTGAAGGGATAACGTGGTTTTAGTCAATTAGGCATTAACGTGCCATCGCGGGTAAAATGAGGGTCCGGCTGTAGAATCTTGCCTGTATGCTCGGGGTACTGCTGATCGCCATATTTGGGGTCGGGAAGGAATTTTCCTCCAGGGTAGATTGGCAGAGGCCCTGGAGGTTTTTCGCCTTCCTCCGCAGCATAGGGCAGGGGTCGCAGGCTGGAAGATTCTGTTGTGGGTGGGTCAGCTTTTGTGGCCTGCATCATGCGGGAGGTCAGACTAGATGACCATATTGGTCCCTTCTGACCTTAAAGTCTATGAGTCTATGAGTCTATGCTCATCAGGCCTTGACCTTGCCTTATAGATCAGCTATAGAAAGAGGAAAAAGTGAGACAGGATATAATGGAGGACTATAAATAATGAATGGCAGAGAGAAGGTTATATGAGTGTTCCAATATACCCTTTCTCCTTAATGCAAGAAGAAGAGGGCACTAAAAGACAGCAGATTTCAAATGGATACAAGCAAATACTTTTGGATATACATTATAATTAATCTGTGGTGCTTGCCTCACCAGGATATCATTGAAGAAAATACTTTAGAAAAAAGCATAAAATATGTTGATGTAAATGAGTGAAAATTACTAGTGGTGTCAACCCACATGCTTCAGGGCATGGCCTGCTTACCAGCAGTGGGCCAGGAAGACATTTCTCACCCCCGCCCCAACTCCAATACTCTGATGTAGTGATGCAAAATTGTTACAGGGTTTTATTCCTTCTAATGAAGTACACAACATTAGACTCTGTCGGATACTGGATACCACCCGATTGAATAGCCCATTGGTCTAGTCACTGTGGCAGGCGGGACCGTTGGAACAGATGGATGAGTAATATGTTTTGATATGGAAAGAGGGTGGATAACAGATCAGACAGGCTAACTGGTGTGTTTCAGAGTGGTAGGATGTAGAATACAGGACTAGAAGGAGGTGAGATACTAGACTAGATGAACCAGAGGATCTGATATGGTAGGGCAGAATGTAGAATACTAGACGGGTTAGGTGCAGTGTGGATCTGGTATAGCAGGAGGCAGGATTTCAGACTAGCTAAACTATTGGTCTGTTTCCATCTGGCAAGAGGTGGGATATCAAAATGAACAGACCATTGTTTTGTTTCTATACGGCGAGCAAGTCCTATGTTCTGATTGCCCCCTGTGCACTGGCTGGCACGTCTGCCAGGACAGACTGACTGCCTATCAGCCAAACAGCCAGAAAAGAGAATTAAAGCCCTGTGTGAAGCTCACTTACAGAGAATATTGTGAAGAGGATGTTAATGGCCCCAATTCCCATGGTGGTGTGCGTGGGATGGGCAACACCAGCTAGACGGAATATTTTTGTGGAATAGTTGATTATCTGGGAGAAAAAGACACAAAGCAACATGATGAGAAAATGCTCCTCCCCTTTTAAATCAGCTGTAGCTCACCCCGAATGCCAGCTGTACCACTCCTAGAGATTCCCCTTTATTTGCATTCAGCCCCCCCCACACACACACTGTACAGAACCCTTAATCATTGTTCTCTTTCTTTGCCCCTGGAAGTTCTGGTCCCTCTGTGGTCACCTACAGCATTGAACCCTGACAGCTGGCTGCTGGCATTAAGAATGAGAGCAATCAGGATGGGCTGCTTGTAGCTGGAGACAATGAATAGTCTCAGCATGGTGACATCCTCTGTTCCCTTAAGGTTGGCTGCTTCTTCCTTCATCTCCTCAATCTCTTCCAAGACGTCCTGGGTACCTCTGAGCCTCTGGAGTTCTGTAAGGCACCAGAGAACAGGAAGAACAACTAGACAGTGTCCCTGGAATCCTCCCTGGCTCTGAGTGAGACAGTTCCACAACTGATCTGCAATGCCAAATGAGTTAATGAGATCTCTGAACCTTTCATGGATCGCCTTTGAAACTGTCCCTGGTTCCAAATGACCCATAAAAACACAACCATGGCCATTCAGGAACACACCATAGTTCTGTCTAGTCCCTATAGGGTGACCAGATGTCCCGATTTTATAGGGACTGTCCCGATTTTGGGGTCTTTTTCTTATGTAGGCTTCTATTACCCTGCACCCTCTGTCCCAATTTTTCACACTTGCTGTCTGGTCACCCTAAGTCCCACAAGCTGTCTTTGACTGTGGCCCATGCCAGATGCTTCAGAAGAAGACAAAGCCCTCCCTCATTGTGCAATATTGTCCTCTGAGAAGGCATTTATTCCTGACTCTCCAGCAAGCTGGAAATCAGTTATGCCCTGATGTATGGGAATAGGTAACAGCTTGAAGAATATGCTGTAAGGAACAACTGCATTACATCCCATCTCTCTGATGCCTGTGGATCTAGGTTTCACAGTCCTGCAGTTTTGGGGGTTTAGTGGGCATTTTGTGCCTTACCTCGGGCAGCCAATTCATCTTTGTGGCAATTGATGATAAAGTAACGGGGGCTCTCAGGGCAAAAAGGGAGGGTGAGGTACTGGAGGACGGCTGGTATGGCAGACAAGGACAGCATGAGTGTCCACCATCGGCTAGTGCCCAAGACATTCTCCAGGCTCATGATCTGAAACCAAGAGATAGAGAGAAACTTTCCAGAGAACATTATCTCATGCCCAGTAGGGGGAGGCAGTAGCCTTCTCTGTCCCACCAATATTGCCCTGTGTCATAAACCCTGAGGATGAGGGACCCAAACCCAGCACCTTTCTGGACCAAGAGATGAGAGTCATGCTGCTAGGTGTGCCAGGCCTCTGTACCAACAGTGCTCTGTTTCAGATGCATAGGTTTGCAAAGGCATTCAGTGTGTCCTATAGAGGGATATATCCTTCCTCATGCTCCCTCCCTGCTCCCCCATCTCATGTTCTGATGGGCTCAGGCCTATGAGTCATAAACCCTCACATTGCTGGAGCTAACAGAAATTCCATTATTTCTCTTGGGGCCTGGTCTCTGTTGCAGAAGGATCTGAGTTTTGCTGTGAAATTCTAGGTGGAAATTATAGTTGTAATCCTTGTCCAGGGCCAGCTCTTTACCTGCCCAATGAAGATGCCCACTGTCTGAGACAGCTGGTTCATGGTGGAGAAGGCCCCGCGGACCCTGGTTGGGGATATCTCCTGGATATAAAGGGGAATCAGGGTCATGTTGAGTCCACAGAAGAGTCCAATGAGGAAGCGTCCCACAATCAGTGCCTCCAGGGAGCCTGCAATCTTGGAGACGCCCATGAATGCCACGGCCATGAGGGAGAGGGAGTTAGCAATCAGGATGGAATTGCGCCTGAGACAGCAAAGAGATAGCAGGGTGGGTTATGGAGGAAGGGAATACATTAAAGTCTGGCACAAAGACACTGGCTCTGACCGTGAACATGCTCAGTCTTCTCCCTGGCCCAGGCCCTGAAAATACACAGCTCCTCTTTGACATGGCCCCTGTAAATACTTGGTACCATTCTGGTACTTGCTCTGGGAATACCCTGTTCCTCTCTAGTATTGACTCTGCACTTTCTCTGCCTTTGTGTGGTGATTAAACACAGTCCCACTGCATGTACCTTCCATAATGATCAGCCACTATGCCCACAGTGAGCGCTGAGACAGTGGCCCCCAAAGCCAAGGTGCTGACAGTGAAGGACCAAAGCATGGTGAGTGCATGGAGAGACATGGGCTCCTGGAACCGCTCCTTCCAGGTCTGGTTGAAGAACTCCTCAATCACCTGTGTAGGAGAGAAACAATTTATGCCAACTTCTTCTCAGCAGTCTTTCTTGCACCTACATTATGCCCAATGTGCATTCCACTTTGCTGGTGAAAACACTCACTTCCTCATTGATCAGTTCAGTGATAGCATCTCAGGCAGGCTGGGACTCGAGCTGCCATCTGCCATTGTCATCACTGCTCGCAGCTCTGCTCAGCCTTCGTTCCATTCCTGTCACTCCTCATTTCCTCCAACCTTCAGTCTCTTCCCCTTCATCTCAGGACAACCCCATATTTCTTACCAATCTTTTCCTTCTCTCTTCATCCTCCTTCTTCCTGTTCCCTCCACCTTTACCCCTCCTTCCTTTCATCCCCTTTCCCCCTCCAACTCCATCCTCCTCTCTCAGTCACCTTCCTTTCTCCTCAGACTTTATCAATGTCTTCATCTTTCCATCAGCCTCAATTCTCCTCTCCTCATCCTTCATCCCATCCCTCCTTCACTCAATCTTCATCACTCCTCCTCACCCTTCCGCAGCTCCCTCTGAGCGATCATCTCATCATACCTTCTTACTCCTCACCATCTCCTTCCATCTTCCTTCAATTCCCTTCAGCCTTCACCCCCTCACCCTCCATCTTCCTCCGCATCCGCCCCCCCCCTTACTCCCCCTCAGCTTTCAGCGACTGAAAAGTGTTGACACCAAGGAGGCAGAGAAATTGTTCAGGGACGGGTGATGCAAAGGAAGCAAATGGGATGAAACTGAGCCAAGTGTGAAGATTTCAGACTGGATCATCAGGAAACATTTCCTGACAGTGAGGGGTTTGTGAGACTAGAGTCTCCCCAAGGGAAGAGATGGAAGCCCCATTGCTTGGGATAGTTAAAACAAGGACTGGACAAAGCCCTGGAGAACAACTATAGGGAACCACCCTGTCCTGGTGGGTGGGGGTGGGCTGTACTGTTCTAGATAACAATGTTAAGATAAATTAACACTGTGCTTTTTAAAGCTGATGGCCTAAGTTCACCGTCAGTGAAGAAAATATCCTGTAATGAAGAGGAAGGATTGTCCAACAGTTAGGATACTAACCTGGGATTTTAAAGACCTATGTTCATGTCCCTGGTTTTCCTCTGTGACCTTGGTCAAGTCCCTTAGTCTCCCTTTGCCTCAGGTCACCATTTGTAAAATGGAGATAATAGCACTGCCCTGCCTCACAGGGGGGTGGTGAGGATAAAGACATTCAATATTGCGAGGTACTCAGATAAATATGGCAATGGGGGCCAGAGAAGTACTACAGAGAGAATGTCCTGTTAAGTGAGTTCTGTGGAGGCGCGCTCTGCTCAGAGCAGACCTACATCCTTTCCTGCAACGGTGAACATTAAATAAATGTTTCATTATAATGCAAGAAATTGATTGAAATCTCGCCTGCTTTTCAGAGTGTGCTAGCGCCCACCTTTCACAAGGTGGGCCTGAGATGAGGCCTAATGTATGGTTTTCCTATCACTTAGTTGTAGGAGTCAGTCCCTCTCTGCTCCTCAGCACCACGCATCCCATTTTCCAAGCTCCATGCCACATTTCCTTCTCCTGGACATTTACCATCTGTGGGGCATTGATGTTTCCTGTGTGGTAACCAATTTGCAACGATCCCAGCACTGAGGCCATCACTGACTGCACCAGGGACCACGTGACTGTTTGCTAAACAAGAAAATAATTGCACAACATGGTCAGTAAACAGGAGCTCAGCATTTCAGTCATGTGTCTACCAGACACTTGGGGGAAAGCATGGGTTTTTAAATATACCACTTAACACATCTCAATGTCCTGTAGTGTAGATAGTGAACACATAGGGTCAGCCATGACCAGCTGATGTCTTTTAAAGGTGTTAAGCCCTGTCTACACTAGATACTAACATGTTTATAACTAGTACTTAATTCAAATGTGTTTTTAAAACACAATTTCTTTTTCTAGTCTAGACAATGCCAGACATCCCCCATCTCCAAGCTCTGTGACCTCAAAGCATCACCCTCTGCAGGGTTCTTCCACCCTTCTTATACCACCTGTCTCTGGGAGCAGGGACAGATTAAAGCATAGGCATTACAGGCCTGTGCCTAGCATCCCAGCTCTTCAAGTCCGAATTTCAGCTGTTTTGTTTCTAGCCCTGCTGGTTGTGAACGAAAACCTTGAAAGTGTGAGCTGAGTGTTATCAATGCAGTGGCGCCTGCCTGATTCAGGAGAGCCCGAAACAATATTCAGAGAGGTTTGAGCTGCTCCTTGCATCTCAATCGGGTGTTAAGTCTGAAACCAGCTACAGGTGGGGGCCCTACTCACTCACTCTACCCCAGTAGAGGATGCTGTAGCGGGGAGCCCTCACTGCTGCCTCCCCATCACAGCTCTGCTGGGGTATTGTCAGCAGAGATCCCCACACAGTACCTTCTGCTTGTGTGGGTGGGTTTGAGCCCTCTCCCCTCCCAGGATGGACTGCAGAAGCCTACCTGAACACAGGGAGTGGTGGCGGTCCAGAACATGATTCTCATTTGCGTAGCTCCTGCCACTACTACCCCAAGCAGTGTGGCGCCTTGAGGGCCCCACTGAAGGGTATGCCTACTATGGCCTAGAATTGTCTTAATCTAGCCCTGCCTGGGACACTGCCCCCTCACACCTCTACTCCCCCAAAGAAAGCTGTTAATTTCCTGTGATATCCCCAGTCTCCAGAAGGTGGAAAGGAGGGCATTTAGCCCCAGTACAATCCAATTTCACATTCAATCTCACATAAAAGGAACTACTTTTCTTGTCTGATGTAAGGATACCTTTACCACAAAGTAAAACTGGATCGTATTTACCTTGTTCCAACCCATACAATGGTGCCGGCACCCTCAGTTCTGGCCAATGTGTGGGGCAATGGGGTTGTGTGTGACTCTGTCAATCCCTGGCAGGGGATTTCTCTCTGGATATTTTCCCCTTAAAAGGATTCTCCAGTGGTCAGCTCACTCAGCCACTCCCTAGGGCCTCCTGGGAGAGAAAGCAGGTCCCGGTTTTCTGGGCAACATGGGATTTGTTTGTGTGTAGTGTCATCACTGCCCATCAGCCAGCAGGTGGGATGGGACTGGCATCAAGGCTGGCCCTGTGTTCTCATGACTCTACTGCCACCTGCCCTATGACATCACAAAAGGCTCTGATAGCCTCAAGGTTCCACAACACAGGAGGCTGGGGAGGATGTTCATCCTTCCTTCCTTTCTCCCCGGTAATACCATGTAATGCTTCTCTGGTTTTGTTCATCCCAAAGCACTGTGTGCTCTACCAGCACTGACATGCAACCAGCTCTGGTGGAAGGCAGCAAGCAGCCAGAGCTCACCATGCTGCACAACAGGGAATGAAGGATAGTCTGGCTGTAAAAAGCCATCACCACTGCTAACCCCGGCACTTACAATATATTATGAGAGTATGAGCTCAGTTTTTAAGGTTGCATCTGAGACACTTGCACACAGCATGGAACGCTAATGATCTGTCTCAGAAAAGGGCCAAGACAACTCTGCTGGGATTTCAACTGGGCTTTCTGCCCGGTGAGTGCTCCTTAGCTGATTCTCAGACCCCTAAACCATCCCCTCGCTAAGTACATGCTCGCAACCGCAAAAACAAACATCAGCTGGAAAACCACAGCACTCAAAACCAGAAGGTTTGGAAGGCCCATTCTGGAGAGAAATTGGTCTTACCCTGGGCCTGTTGAGATAGGAAAGGATTTACCTGGTTCTCAGCTGCTCCAGATGGTTCTTGTTGTGCAGTCTGTCTGCTGATGTTGGTTTTAATTAATCCAATTCTTCCCCTATGGTATCTTGAGTTTCCTTGTCTCTCTCCCAGCCCTCTTTCCCTTTGAGTGACTTTCTCCCTCTAAGCTTCTTGATCTGTCCTTCTCTTGTTTTTTTCCTGACAGAAACACACACATAGAGTCCTGCTGAACTTCTCAGGCAGGTACATGATCCCGGGATGGGGTGATGAGGCAAGGGGTGCACAGAGATTGGGGGAAGAGGAGTGGCAAGGCGTTGAGTGCTGCATGTGTGAGGGGGTTGCATTATCTTACATCTGCTCTTCACATTCAGCAGAGGGGCTGGTGGGGGGAGCGTGGCATTCTGCACCAACTTGCGTATGTCAGAAATGCCATTGCTGCTCCAGTAATAAGGATAAATAGTGACTTCTCCATCCAATGGGGTTTCCTCCTTATCACCCTAAAGCCCATCCCTTGCTCCCCCTGTACACCTTACAAGTGAGTGAGACTCAGGGTATGTCTACACTACGACATTAGATCGAATTAATAGAAGCCGGTTTTATAGAAATCGGTTGTATGCAGCCGATTGTGTGTGTCCCCACATAAAATGCTCTAAGTGCATTACGTCGGCGGACCGCGTCCACAGTACCGAGGCTAGCGTCGACTTCCGGCGCATTGCACTATGGGTAGCTATCCCACAGTTCCCGCAGTCTCCGGCGCCCATTGGAATTATGGGTTGAGATCGCAATGCCCGAATGATGCAAAACAGTGCCGCGGGGGGTTCTGGGTACATGTCGTCAGGCCCCTCCCCCTCCGTCACAGCAACGGCAGACAATAGATTCGCGCTTTTTTACCTGGGTTACCTGTGCAGACAACATACCACGGCAAGCATGGAGCCCGCTCAGCTCAGCTCACCGTCACCATATGTCATCCGGGTGCCGGCAGACGTGGGACTGCATTGCTACACAGCAGCAGCAGCTAACTGCCTTTTGGCGGTAGACGGTGCAGCATGACTGGTAGCCTTCATCGGTGATCTGGGTGCTGGTAGCTGTGGGGCTGGCAGCCGTAGGGTGCCTTTTTGCCTTTTGGCAGTAGATGGTTTATTACGACTGGTAACCGTCCTCGTCGTACAGCAGTGGCTATCAATCATTGGCACCTGGGCAGACATGCTCTGTCCTATCGAACTGTCTTGACAATGATGGCTATCAGTCGTAGTATACTATTTTCTGCCAAGCGCCCAGTATTTTCTGCTAAGCACCCAGAAGAGGCCGAGGGCGATCTGGGTGCTGGCAGACATGGGGCTGGCAGACGTGGGGCTACATTGCTACACAGCAGCAACCCCTTGCCTTTTGGCAGTAGATAGTATATTATGACTGGTATCCGTCATCATCATACTGCACTGGGTATCAGATCGTACAATAGGCCTGAAGGCTAACTGCCAAGCGCCCAGAAAATGCCGAGGGCTATCAGTCATGCTGCACCGTCGTCTTAAGATGTAAAAAATAGATTTGTTCTGTATTCATTTCCTTCCCCCCTCCCTCCGTCAAATCAACGGCCCGCTAAACCCAGGCTTAGGAGTTCAATCTCTGGGGGGCATTCTGTGTGACAGTTGTTTGTATTTCTCCCTGATGCACAGCCACCTTTCTTGATTTTAATTCCCTGTACCTGTACGCCATGTCGTCACTCGCCCCTCCCTCCCTCCCTCCCTCCTTCCCCTGGTCCTTCAGATACTAGTTTCGCGCCTTTTTTCAGACCAGACGCCATAGCTAGCACTGGGATCATGGAGCCCGCTCAGATCACCGCGGCAATTATGAGCACTATGAACACCACGCGCATTGTCCTGGAGTATATGCAGAGCCAGGACATGCCAAAGCAAAACCAGGACCAGCCGAGGAGGAGGCGATTGCAGCGCGGCCACGAGAGTGATGAGGAAATGGACATGGACATAGACCTCTCACAAGGCACAGGCCCCAGCAATGTGGAAATCATGGTGTTCCTGGGGCAGGTTCATGCCGTGGAACGCCGATTCTGGGCCCGGGAAACAAGCACAGACTGGTGGGACCGCATCGTGCTGCAGGTGTGGGACGATTCCCAGTGGCTGCGAAACTTTCGCATGCGTAAGGGCACTTTCATGGAACTTTGTGACTTGCTTTCCCCTGCCCTGAAGCGCCAGAATACCAGGATGAGAGCAGCCCTCACAGTTGAGAAGCGAGTGGCGATAGCCCTGTGGAAGCTTGCAACGCCAGACAGCTACTGGTCAGTCGGGAATCAATTTGGAGTGGGCAAATCTACTGTGGGGGCTGCTGTGATCCAAGTTGCCAGGGCAATGAGAGACCTGGTGATATCAAGGGTAGTGACTCTGGGAAACGTGCAGGACATAGTGGATGGCTTTGCTGCAATGGGATTCCCAAACTGTGGTGGGGCCATAGATGGAACCCATATCCCTATCTTGGCACCGGCGCACCAAGCCACCGAGTACATAAACCGCAAGGGGTACTTTTCAGTGCTGCTGCAAGCCCTGGTGGATCACAAGGGACGTTTCACCGACATCAACGTGGGCTGGCCGGGAAGGGTACATGATGCTTGCGTCTTCAGCCACTCTGTTCTGTTTCGAAAGCTGGAGGAAGGGACTTTCTTCCCGGACCAGAAAATAACCGTTGGGGATGTTGAAATGCCTATCGTGATCCTTGGGGACCCAGCCTACCCCTTAATGCCATGGCTCATGAAGCCGTACACAGGCAGCCTGGACAGGAGTCAGGACCTGTTCAACTACAGGCTGAGCAAGTGCCGAATGGTGGTGGAATGTGCATTTGGGCGTTTAAAAGCGCGCTGGCGCAGCTTACTGACTCGCTCAGACCTTAGCGAAAAGAATATCTCTATTGTTATTGCTGCTTGCTGTGCGCTCCACAATATCTGTGAGAGTAAGGGGGAGACATTTATGGCGGAGTGGGAGGTAGAGGCAAATCGCCTGGCCACTGATTACGCGCAGCCAGACACCAGGTCGGTTAGAGGAGCACAGCAGGGCGCATCAGAGAAGCTTTGAAAACTAGTTTTGTGACTGGCCAGGCTACGGTGTGAAACTTCTGTTTGTTTCTCCTTGATGAAATCTCCGCAAACCCACCCACCCGGTTAACTCTACTTCCCTGTAAACCAACCACCCCACCCTCCCCTACCCTCCCCCCTTCAAGCACCACTTGCAGAGGCAATAAAGTCATTGTTACTTCACATTCATGCATTCTTTATTAATTCATCACACAACTAGGGGGATAATTGCAAAGGTAGCCCGGGATGGGTGGGGGAGGAGGGAAGGAAAAGGACACACTGCAGTTTAAAACTTTAAAACTTTAACACTTATTGCTCGGGAAATCATCTAGGGTGGAGTGACTGGGTGGCCGGAGGCCCCCCCACCGTGTTCTTGGGCGTCTGGGTGAGGAGGCAATGGGACTTGGGGAGGAGGGCTGTTGGTTACACAGGGGCTGTAGCGGCGGTCTCTGCTCCTGCTGCCTTTCCTGCAGCTCAACCATACGCTGGAGCATATCAGTTTGATGCTCCAGCAGCCGGAGCATCGACTCTTGCCTTCTGTGTGCAAGCTGACGCCACCTCTCATCTTCAGCCCGCGATTCAGCACGCCACCTCTCCTCTCGCTCATATTGGGCTTTTCTATAATCAGTAATTGACTGCCTCCACGCATTCTGCTGTGCTCTGTCAGCGTGGGAGGCAGTCTGTAGTTCAGTAAACATTTCATCACGCGTCCTTCGCTTCCGCTTTCGAATATTCACTAGCCTCTGTGAAGGAGAAACATTTGCAGCTGGTGGAGGAGAAGGGAGAGGTGGTTAAAAAAGATACATTTTAGAGAACAATGGGTACACTCTTTCACGTTAAATTTTGCTGTTCACATCACACAGCACATGTGCTTTCGTTACAAGGTCGCATTTTTCCTCTTATATTGAGGGCCTGCCGGTTTGGTGTGAGAGATCACTCACGCAGTGCCAGGCCACAGATTTCAGCTTGCAGGCAGCCATGGTAAGACACAGTCTTTTGGCTTTTTTAACCTTGTTAACATGTGGGGATGGTTTAAAACAGTACTGCTCTCATTAACCATACCAAGCACCCGTTGGGTTGGCCATTTAAAATGGGTTTGCAATGTAAAAGGAGGGGCTGCGGTTTCAGGGTTAACATGCAGCACAAACCCAACTAATTCCCCTCCCCCACACACCCAATTCTCTGGGATGATCACTTCACCCCTCCCCCCCACCGCGTGGCTAACAGCGGGGAATATTTCTGTTCAGCAGAGCAGGAAGGGGCACCTCTGAATGTCCCCTTAATAAAATTGCCCCATTTCAACCAGGTGACCGTGAATGATATCACTCTCCTGAGGATAACAAAGAGCGATAAGGAATGGATGTTGTCTGCATGCCAGCAAACACCGGGACCATACGCTGCCATGCTTTGTTATGCAATGATTCCAGACTACGTGCTATTGGCCTGGCGTGGTAAAGTGTCCTACCATGGCGGACGGGATAAGGCAGCCCTCCCCAGAAACCTTTTGCAAAGGCTTTGGGAGTACATGAAGGAGAGCTTTCTGGAGATGTCCCTGGAGGATTTCCGTTCCATCCCCATACACGTTAACAGACTTTTCCAGTAGCTGTACTGGCCGCGATTGCCAGGGCAAATTAATCATTAATCATTAAACATGCTTGCTTTTAAACCATGTGTAATATTTACAAAGGTACACTCACCAGAGGTCCCCTGTGTGCCCACAGGGTCTTGGGTGAGTTCGGGGGTTACTGGTTCCAGGTCCAGGGTGATAAACATATCCTGGCTGTTGGGGAAACCGGTTTCTCCGCTTCCTTGCTGCTGTGAGCTATTTACATTATCTTCATCCTCATCTTCCTCGTACCCAGAACCCGCTTCCCTGTGTGTTTCTCCAGTGAGGGACTCATAGCACACAGTTGGAGTAGTGGTGGCTGCACCCCCTAGAATGGCATGCAGCTCCGCGTAGAAGCGGCATGTTTGCGGCTCAGCCCCGGACCTTCCGTTTGCTTCTCTGGCTTTGTGGTAGGCTTGCCTTAGCTCCTTAATTTTCACGCGGCACTGCTGTGCGTCCCTGTTATGGCCTCTGTCCTTCATGGCCTTGGAGACCTTTTCTAATATTTTGCCATTTCGTTTACTGCTTCGGAGTTCAGCCAGCACTGATTCATCTCCCCATATGGCGAGCAGATCCCGTACCTCCCGTTCTATCCATGCTGGAGCTCTTTTGCGATCCTGAGTCTCCATCACGGTTACCTGTGCTGATGAGCTCTGCGTGGTCACCTGTGCTCTCCACGCTGGGCAAACAGGAAATGAAATTCAAACGTTCGCGGGGCTTTTCCTGTCTACCTGGCCAGTGCATCTGAGTTGAGAGTGCTGTCCAGAGCGGTCACAATGAAGCACTGTGGGATAGCTCCCGGAGGCCAATAACGTCGAATTCCGTCCACACTAACCCAATTCCGACCCCCTAAGGCCGATTTTATCGCTAATCCCCTCGTCGGAGGTGGTGTAAAGAAACCGGTTTAAAGGGCCCTTTAAGTCGAAAGAAAGGCCCTTCGTCGTGTGAACGTGTCCAGGCTAAATTCGATTTAACGCGGCTAAAGTCGACCTAAACTCGTAGTGTAGACCAGGCCTCAGGGCATGTCTACACCACAGCCCTAAGTCGGCCTGCGTTAGGCCAACTTACAGCCACCACAGTAATCACTGCAGTGATGCATGTCCACACTACCCTCCTTCTTTCAGTGGTGCGTGTCCTCGCCAGGAGCGCTTCCATTGACTGAAGAGAGGCAGTGTGGGGGGGGGGAGCTGACAGGCAGTGCTCTTAGCTCCACGCAGCTCCCCACCAGGAGCCCAGCTGCCCCCTGGGCTTCTTGCCTCTCCTCTCCCAGCTGGGAGCAGGGGCCAGCCATCCCGGCTTCTCAACTTCCTAAGCGTGGAGCTTCTGGGCAGCAGCCTGACTTGGAGTGTGGGAAGCCAGGGGGAAGCTGGGTTCTAGCTGCCCGGCTTTCATGGAGCCATTAAGTTGACAAGACAGCCAACAGCCTATGTAAGGGACGTAGTGTCTACACAGACGCTGGGTCACCCTAACTACACTGACATAAGTGCTATGCCTCTCGTGGAGGTGGAGTTATTATTTCGGTGTAGTAAGGCACTTACATCGGTGGGACAAGGCTGTAGTGTTTACACTGACATCATTAAGTCAACATAAGCTGCCTTACATCAACCTAACCAGTCTAGACTAGGCCTCAGAGGGGAAGACTCTTTAGAAGATACCTGCAGAGGGACTGGACAGACCAGCACAGGGAAACCCCCTTTTTAACATCTTCCTACAGAGAAATGTAGAGAGGTGAATTTTTAGAGGACATATACACAGGGGCTGAAAGAAACATTACCATTGGCCAGTCAGCACCACAGTGATGTAGGAAGCCCAGCACTGGAATAGCAGGGGATCCACAGGCAGGATTAAGAGGCACTGGCAGAGCTGGGTGGAGAGCCCAGCACTGGAATAGCAGGGGGGCTGCAGGGCAGGACAGAGGGGCATTGGCAGAGCTGGGTGGAGAGCCCAGCACTGGAATAGCAGGGGGCTGTAGGGCAGGTCTGAGGGGCTTTGGCAGAGCTGTGTGTGTTCCAAGGACTGGTGCTATTACTGGTTTGGAATGAGGGGAGGTAACAAACCCAGAAGCAGATCTGTAATATTTACATCCACCGTTTTTATTTTAGAAACATGTAACACAATCACAAATTAATAATAAGCATATAAAACCCTTCAGAAATACTCATAATGCAGACATAGAGAAAGAGAGAGAGAAAGAGACAGACTAAGATAGAGTGAGAGTCCAAGGCATCATACAAACGCCCTGATGTGCTGTATGGAATGCTCTAGTGCCCAGCTGGAGGGGAATTTCCTTTCCTTAGATACAGACATACAACCAGAAAGCTGTATCTTCCACAAATGATCAAGCGATCAGAGTTATGAGGAGAATCAAAGGAATGACATCTGTATAATTTAGCCAAATGATGAAAGAGGGGAGTATAACCGTCTATAAACTCTGAAAGACGTAAACAGCAAGGAGGGAGAGGAAGTCCGAGGAGGGTGGGGGTGGGTGGAAGAACTAGGAGTAAGTTGATGAAATTGAGCAACGAGGGAAATGTTCTTGTTAAATCACAGGAAATATTTTCCAGCAGCAAAATTTACTGGACTTTGTAATCATTGTCCACAAGGGAAGGGGTGGAGGCTCTATCACTTGAGTCATTTAAAACTCAGATTAGAGCAAACCCTGGAGAATACACAGTAAGGAACCTTGGGTGTGGTTCTTGGGGGCAATAGACAAGATGTGCCCTCAGATGATTTGGGGAGCATTGTTGTAGTTTTGTTTTCTTTAGCCAGCTATGGGATGACGAGGTCAGGCATACTAACTTCCCTGCTCAGTGTTGTATGAAGTCCAGCCATGTGATTCTAGCTTTGGTGTAAATGGACCCAACCTATTAATTCAGATCCAGAGTTTGTTTCAATCCAAAAATGCAGAGGTACTCAGTGCTGGAGTTTGAGTTTGGACTTCCTACACAGATGTTGATGGAGTGTCAACGGGCCTAACCACACTGGACTCTCCTTCTTTCTCCCTGCTGAGTATTCCATTCAGTGAAACAGAGCTCTCAACCCTCAGATTCAAATGTACTATATGCGCTAAGTCTTGCTCTGCTAAGCTAAAGCAACTTTTCAGTCCTCTGGCAACTAAGAGACGAGAGGAGGGACCATTATTAACTGAATGTGTCTGACATACCCCATCAAGTAGAGGGCAGTAGTGTACACACACACACACACACATAAACACAATACATTACAGTATTCCCTGGAGCCTCCAGAATGGATAGCCCAGCACCTGTAGCAAAAATTTACTCTATAGCCATGGACTAAAGATCTTTCCGCCCACCTATCAGGTTTCAGGAGCTTTGGTCTCTATTCCTGCATTTCTACCTTTACAGAGTCCTACGTGTCTTGGATGACTAGTCCTGTATCCAGAAGGTTCATGCTACGTGCCTTTGTCTAAAGTTTAACTATAGGAACAATTGATAAGAATATACAGTTTTGGAATTTTTTTTATACTCACATCTCTTTAAATTACAATCTGTCTCTTTCAGACTTCCTTTACTGTTAGAAAAGAGGAACAGAGAAGCCAATTTTCAAGAAAAGAGGGTTGAATGAGTCAACGTCTGGCCTGAAATCATCACCCAGCCTCCACAGGAACTAATAATGGCTGAAAATAGTGTCAACTAACAATGCCCTTTTGCTGTAATACTTCAATTTTCAAGTAATCCTTGTGACTATTATTTAACATAGCCACCAAAAAGTCCCGAAGAACATAAGAACTTTACAAATACCGTCACATGCTTATTCTCTCTAGTACTCTTTTTTTTTAAATTTGTGTCTGGAGGACAGAAATGTCCTCTGAAACCTTTAATGGAGCTGTGCATAATCAGCTCCATTTCATGTACCAACCACAGTGCCCTTTTTTCTCTTTAGTACCACATTTCTGCTTTATAGTTTTATTGCACCTCAAACCTACAGTATCATCTCTTAGAATAACTATATATCATAAACATCTTCTTCTTCATTATTGTACATATTTTTACATATTGAAAAAAATAAATATTTACAATTAAACTGACACACAAATAAATAAACCAATGTAAAACTGAGCTTTCAGACTAGCTGTACAAAAAGAAAAGGGGTAAAAAAACCCCACTCTGGTAACTTGGTCCCCTTCTCCTGAGGCACCCACCAGACAGTAAATATGACATGATGGCTTTTTGCATTTTGGTAATTACATTAAATTCCAGCGTAATACTGCACACACACGGTGGAACTGAATTAAAAGTGGGAAGGGATGGCACTGCGGAGTTGTTTGGTTGCTTTAGCTCACTATACAAAAATAATAAGTTTAAAAAACATAAGAGGTTGCTATGCACAAAAATACCTTAATCCCTAGGAGCAATTAATGGTGAGAGCAGCAAAAATATTGCCCATATGTTCTCCTCCTCAAGTGCATAGCAGGTGGAGATGAGGTTATTTTTGCTGTAGCTCCTGATGACCTCAAGTGTTGAAAGCAGATGAGACCACCCCGCTTCAGACCATCTTAACACTGGCAGGGCTTGGCAGAAATGTGGAAGGGAGTGGTGCGAGGGGAAGAATAAAATAGCAGCAATTTTTAAATTGTCCTAGATTTTCTCCTGACGTATATCTCTGCCCAGTCCTTGAAAGATTCTCTGCTTATTTCTTTAACAATGAAAAAGGGTCAAGAAGGGGGGTGTTAAATATTTGAGGTAACATCATTAGCAGATTCTATGCCCTTCAGTTCCACCATGGGGCTTTTCTCCACTGCTGCAATGACGCCACTTCCTTCCGCTTGTCCTTCAAAGCCCCTGGAGATGTCTTCAAAAGTCCTGCCCCTGGTCTCTGGGACTTTGAAGAAGGTGAAAACAAAGAAGATGACCAGGAAAACAATGAAGATGATGAAGACATAGGGACCACACAATTTCTACAGGGGGGAAAGAAGGGAAAGGTTATAATTTGAAAAGTGCATAGGCCTAAAATCAAGGTACAGTCATTATCTCCTAAGATCAGAATCACAACACCCTCCCCAAAATATGGACTTATTTACTTTTAACGTAGCATTTTTAAAGGAACACCCCAGGCCATTTAAGGGTTTCTTAAAGCTTGATTCTGAACTTTGAATGCTATCATGACTGACAAAAATTGTGGCTCTCAAAGGGGGCTATGTTGACTGGCTATGTTGACTAAGTGTCCAGCTATTTGTGGATTATAAACATTAAGTGAAAGCAAAGGAGTGGGGATGTTGTTTAAAGTGCAATACTCTCTTATTAGTAGCTAACGATCAGATCAACACAATGCTTTCCAGATTGTGTCTTACCTCTGCATAGGGGAAGAGCATTCCCACCAAGAAATTGGAGGTCCAGTTGGAGCAACCAGCCACTGCCACAGCTGCAGGACGGGGACCTTGACTGAAGAGTTCAGCCACAATGAACCAGGGAATAGGACCAGGGCCAATTTCAAAAAAGGCCACAAAGCCAAAGATGGCAACGATGCTGATATAGCTAATCCAGCTCAAGACATCCTGCAAGGGAGGGAAACATGAATAGCTGTAATTTGACAAGCAAACATGGGATAACAGAACACATGCTCCAACATCTCTATGTCCTTAATTGTGGTATATAGTTCCCACTGTATGGGAATGTGTATTCTCCCAAATCCCAACTGTACCCCCACTATAGATTCTCCTTTATTTATACTCAAGAGTCCCCTGTCTCCATACTCACCCCAATCCCTCGGAAGATGCCCTTTCCTTTACCTTTGGGTCCCCTCAGTTTCCCTCTGCATCTCTAACGACATCTCAGCTCTACAAGAATGGGCAGTTTGATTGCTATCAACTCACCTTAAGTGTCAAAGCTATGGTCATGAGAACGGCACAGAGAGCCATGCCTCCCAAGCCGACCAAATGAAGAGTCCTGCGCCCTGCACGCTCCACCAGGAACAGCTGCAAAAGTGGCAGGACAGAAAAACATTAGATTAGAAAGTAACAGCCAAAGGGGCTGGCTCCACATCATGACAAGCTCTGCAACCCCATCCCCAAGGGGTTTATCTGCTGTTTACCTCCACCTCTCCAGTGCTCATGTGGTCAGTGGCAGCCTAAATGGATGGGGACATAGGATACTATGTCTCTCCCTACCCCTTCACCCAGCGTTTTTCTATCTCTTTCCCCACTCTTTCCTCCCCCAATTCTTCCTCTGACTTTTACCCTTGTCCATATCTCTTCTATACCCTTCTATCTCACCCTCTCTTCCTCTTTCCTTCTTCTAGTATGCTCACGTTCCCTCCTTCTGCCTTGCTCTCCTCTCCTGCTCTTTCACACTTCCCTTTGTGCCTCCCCTCTCCCTTCTGCAAATCTCAGCCACAGTTTGGCTGAAGAGAAAAAAACTGGCTCCAGGATAACTAATTTCAACTATTTTCCCCAAAATCTCCCTCCATGCAGATCAACACCAGCCATCATCTCACCAACCGCTCTCCGCAGAGCTACTTACCGATACGACAGTGAAGACTGTGTTAACCACACCAGCACCAATGGTGGCATAGACGGGCTGCTTGACACCAGCTTTTTCGAAAATCCCCGTGGAGTAATAAAACACCTGGGAGCAGAAGAAGCAATTGGATATTGTAACAAGTTCCTGCACCTGAAGGGATGCCCCTTATTTTTATGCCTCTCTCTCCATGTGTCCAATAAGAGTTCAGACAAAAAGGTATATATTTCAATCCATGATCATGCAAGGACCATATATTGTCATAACAGGTATAACAATTTTCCATGGGAAAAACAAACACTGTAGGGAAGCGTCCCTTTAAAATAATCTTTGTTCCCTGTTGTTCATGTAGTTATCCTTGAAATGGAGGTGGTCATGCTAATTCCTAGCTACACATCTCCTTTGATGTGCTGAGCAGCCCCTTTCTAGAGCTGGGCTATAAAACACAGTCGGATCCTGATGAGTTCCTGACGTCACTGAAGGTTTTATGGATCTCCCTTGACTCCAAGTGACCTGCTTCCAGGGGTGAGCTATAACATGCCTTCAGTGCCTGATGAGGTCATAAGGCAGCTGAATATTTCAGGGGGCTCTTTTTGGCAGGGAGTATCACAAAAATTGACCTCAACCGAAGACAGGAAGTGGAGCTCAGGAGCCCAGATTCTCTTGCTGTTGTATCTGGCTGACTCTCACTGAAGTCAATGGGAGACACTCATACGAAGCAGCAAGAGAACTGAGCCCAAGAAGTGAAACAGGAAGCTGACTTACAGCATTGATGCCCGAGAGCTGCTGAGAGAGCTGGAGTACGATGGCAATGATGATGGCCTGGCGGTAATTAGGTGAGCGGAAGAGCTCCGGCACTGTTGCTTTCTTCTCCTGGGACATCTTGGTGCTCTCCTCTTTCATCTCTTGGATGTCTTGGGCCACATCCTGTGTACCACGGAGCTTCTGGAGAACTACAGGGAGGAACCACACATAGAATACATGAGATGTCATCAATTTACATGCCCCAGCCAACGAGAGGCTTGAGTTCCACGCACAGCCCTAGTCTCCAACTCTCTGTGGGGGGAGCGAATGCTGTGAAGACTGGACCCCCTAGATATTAGTATTTTGCCTGGCTATGTGAGATAGATTGAGGCTCTATTCCTGGTCCTGGCCTCCTATTCAACCTGGAGCTAAATGTGTTAGGAGCACAGTAGATGTCAGGCCTAGTGATCTGTGCCTCTGAGCTGGAGACCTATATTTGATTCCTGCTCCTGTTCACACACTCACCTTGGGGCTAATTAGGAGCACAGCAAAGGCTGAGTCCAGTATACCAAGAGGAAGACCTCTTTTCCTAGTCTCAATCACTTTATTTTCCAAAGATTGGGAGGGGCTGATAGGGCTGCAGAGGCCAAACCTGTTGTCCTAGGCCCTATCATTCTGCACTAGGCCATGTCAATTCCAAATCAGTTTGGAAAAAAGAAGACTAAGGGGGGACATGATAGAGGTATATAAAATCATGAGTGATGTTGAGAAAGTGGATAAGGAAAAGTTATTTACTTATTCCCATAATACAAGAACTAGGGGTCACCAAATGAAATTAATAGGCAGCAGGTTTAAAACAAATAAAAGGAAGTTCTTCTTCACGCAGCGCACAGTCAACTTGTGGAACTCCTTACCTGAGGAGGTTGTGAAGGCTAGGACTATAACAATGTTTAAAAGGGGACTGGATAAATTCATGGTGGCTAAGTCCATAAATGGCTATTAGCCAGGATGGGTAAGAATGGTGTCCCTAGCCTCTGTTCGTCAGAGGATGGAGATGGATGGCAGGAGAGAGATCACTTGATCATTGCCTGTTAGGTTCACTCCCTCTGGGGCACCTGGCATTGGCCACTGTCGGTAGACAGATACTGGGCTAGATGGACCTTTGGTCTGACCCAGTACGGCCTTTCTTATGTTCTTATGTTCTTATGTTCTTATGGGCTTCTTACTCTTATCAGGAATGTGCTGGGAGCACCCTGAAGGGCAAGCCTGATGCCTCAGAGGGACCAGGTAAGAAGGTAGGACAAGAAGTAATGGGCTTAACCTGCAGCAAGGGAGATATAGCTTAAATATTAGGAAAATCTTTCTAACTATAGGGTAGTTAAGCCCTGGAATAGGCTTCCAGGGGAAGTTGTGGAATCCCCATCACTGGAGGTTTTTAAGAACAGGTTGGGCTAACACCTGTCAAGGATGGTCTAGGTATATTTGGCCCTGCCGCAGCACAGATGGGTGGACTTGATAACGTCTCTAGGTCCCTTCCACTCTTACATTTCTATGATTCTATGATTTTGTATTGCCATGCAGGAGACCCTGGATCAGTTACAGTTCTCTCACATATCATGGACCTGTTGCAGGCTGAGGGTACTGTGGAGGGCAGGTCTGGTGACCTCTGGGGATCAGCTGTCTACACTATCATGCAGGAGGTTCTCATATCACTCCTAGACTTCCATTCCCCTAAGTTCAGTGCACGCTGGAAGGACTGTGGTGACTGGGCTGGCCAGTAGCTGTCCTGTGATGCCATTTAGAAGTGTCCACGCACCTGCTTGCGCTTTCTCTTCCTCCATCTTGTTGATCAGCAGGAAACGGGGACTCTCAGGGCAGAAGGGCAGAGCAGCACACTGTAGGATGGCTGGGATGACAGTGAACCCCAAAAGCAGTGGCCAGAGGCTCTCACTCCCCATGATCTCCTTCAAGCCGAAAATCTAATCCAGTGAACAGGAAGAGAAATAAATATTACGAGATAGTCCCCTGTGTTGAAAATTAAGTCTTTACCTTTTCTCCCCCTCAAGAATTACAGTAGTATGGTCAGCTAGCTATTCAACCCACCCATTCCTCCCCATGGCGACTACAGAATGGTCCATGAGGTCTCATCCCCCTCTAACGTGGAGCAGCCTGTTAGCCCATAAAACCTTCAGTGCCCTCCCCACCAGCCATTGAGAAAGTCAGTATCAGGCTTACCTGTGCCACCAAGATGCCCACAACGATGCCCAACTGGTTGAGGGTGCCAAAGGCGCCACGCAGGGCGGTGGGTGAGATCTCGCTAATGTACATGGGCACAAAGCCAGTACTGAGGCCACAAAAGAGGCCAATGATAAAGCGCCCAAGGATCAGCATCTCTACTGCATTTGCCATCTTGGAGAAGCCCATCAGGATGCCACCCACGAAGGCCAGGATGTTCACCAGTAGCATGGAGTTCCGCCTGTCCAGGACAGAGACATTAGCATAGGCCAGGGGTTATTGATGGGCAATGATAGGGAGGAACTTGCAGAAGTAATATGCCCAGCCAGATCCCCCTTCCCCAGGGCACGCTTCCCCACTCAGCCTTCCCTTTGTGCCTCACTCCCTTTGTCTGCTTCTTTTCCTCTCTCTCTCCCACTGTCTTGCCCTTGCAGGAATCGGTCCCTTCTCCCCAGCCTACTCTCCTCCTCTGTTCCATTGATCCATTTTTTTGGAGAGAAATAATTTCTCCTAATCCTTCCAATATCCCATAATTGAGAGACAAACTCCATGGTGGCTTAGACCCCCTTCCCAATGTACCTTCCAAATCGGTTGACAAAAAGTCCAACAGAGAAGGAGCCGATCATCCCTCCCACGGAGAAGATGGCGACGGAGAGGGACCACAGTGAGGTCAGAAGCTCGGAGGAGGTTGGGGTTCCTCTCCGGAGCTCCAATGTTTGATTGAAGAATGCCTGAATAATCTGCATGGGAGAAAACACCCCCCAGAAACGGGAGGAGAGAGGGGTTACAATCAAATATAATGTATTGTGGGAGAGGGGGAGCTCTGTATGAGGTCAGGAGGTTCTTTTGTGACAAAGTCAGGGGGGTGGGGAGAGACCTCAGACATTTGGAAGTAGAGAAGCTAAGGTGGGTCAGGATAACTGAAGAGGAACCCAAAGTTTCAGAGGGAGAGAAGCTCAGAGAAGAGCAGTAGGACATGATTAAGAGGATGGAGAGACTGATTTACTTAGTATGATGAGATTGGGCAAGAGATGATTAAGGAGATAAGGCTAACTGTAAGTAGCGGAAGGATGTAGACAGCAAGGAAAGTGCTTCAGAGGGATGGTAGGTCTGAATGAGGAGAAATAGCAGCAATGGGACTAAAATGAGCAAAGGGAAAAGTTCTCTCACAAATGAGAACATTTCTGGTATCAGGAAACATTCCCCAGCGGTGAGGGGTATATGAGCAGGGCCGCCGGGGGGGGGGGGGCAAATGGGGCAATTTGCCCCGGGCTCCGCAGGGTCCCCCCGAGAATATAGTATTATATAGTATTGCAACATTTTTTAATGGAAGGGGCCCCCAAAATTGTTTTGCCCCAGGCCCCCTGAATCCTCTGGGCGGCCCCGTATATGAGACTGTGAAATAGTTTCCCCAAAGGACTGAATAAAATCCTGAAGCACTGCAGGGAACCATCCTGCATTGCCTTCTAAGATGGATGAGATGGGAGGCAAGAGAACTTTTTCTGTTGCTAATTTTTCAGATAGATACCCTGTCTGATTACAAAGTGTTGCAGGGCCCGAGTTTCACATCCTGTTCCCCCAGCAGGTGGCAGCAAGACGCTAGTTTGACCACACACCCACTTCTCCCCTCCCTTTTCTGGTTATGACTTCTGTATTCCGGGAGACAGGGTGGATGTGGTAGACATGACTCACTTTTTTTGCATGGGATTTAGCTCATCTGGTTTACAAGAAAAAAAACCCTACGTTTTTCAATTTTTTTTCTCGGTGGTGTAATTTGCAGATTACTTGCTCGGAATTTCCCAAGACAGTCACATCCCCCATTAAGCCCCCACTTTGAGCTTAATATGAAACTTGATTAGATAGATAGATAGATAGATACAGGGCCGGCTCCAGGCGCCAACTTACCAAGCAGGTGCTTGGGGCGGCCACTTCGGAGAGGGGCGGCACGTCCAGCTGTTCGGCGGCAATTCGGCAGACCATCCCTCACTCCTGCTCAGAGCGAAGGACCTCCCGCCGAATTGCCGCCGCAGATCGCAATCGCGATCGCGGCTTTTTTTAAATTTTTGTTTGTTTGTTTGGCTGCTTGGGGCGGCCAAATCCCTGGAGCCTGCCCTGGATAGATAGATAGATAGATAGATAGATAGATAGATAGATAGATAGATAGATAGATAGATAGATAGATAGATAGATAGATAGATAGATAGATGAAAGCCTGAGAGATGAATCCCAGAATCAACAGGGGAAACTCTAATCCCATGCAGCCCTCTCTCAGCTCTTTGCTGTCCCCTCCAACCCCTGAAAGGGCTGTTCTGTGACTCAGAACAGCCCCCCTCCTGCCAGTGTGCTTCATCACGATCTGTAAGGGAGGCTGAGAAGGGTTCTGTGGTTTGGAGGATGGCAGACTGGCAGCCGGAACGCACCATTTTGGTGGGGATATTCCCCAAAGTAAATTCTTTGAAAGGGGTGGAATCTGGATAGAAAACTAGATTGGCAGGAGGGTTATAGATTCTCCCCAAACTCTCCATGTGCCCAGTCCCTCCCCTTTCCTGGTTCTAATGTCTCCTCTATGCCAGTGTTCCAGTTTGGCTTTCCTCTCCTTTCCCCTTTACTGCACAATGGAGGCACAAACTCCACTCCAGCCTCCCTCTGCATCCCCAAAATGAAGGGAGCAACTTCACTCCCATATTCCTGTGTACTTTGGAAGACACGGATACCCCACTTTCATGCTTTCCTTCTATTTACATCCAAATCATGCAGAGACAAGGCTTCCAACTGCCCCAAACAAGATGGCGTCCCTTCATAATTCTTCCTCTGGATGTCTAGGTGGGACAGAGACCCCATCCACACTCCCACTCCCACTGTACCTCATAAATGGGAGGACCGCATCACTCCTACCTGCCTGAAATGGCAAACTGACCCCTCTCTCTTTATCCCCCCATACCTGAAGTGGGACAATGATCCTCTTTACTCCATCTCTCCTCACCACAATGTAAAGGTGACCCTCTTCCTCCTCTTCCCCTGCAATAAAAGGACCCTCTTCCTCCTCTTCCCCCTCTTCCTTTGCACTTCAAATAGGAGAGACATCATTCACGCACTAGCTCCTCGATGACCTTCCCTCTCCCCCTGCCCCTAAGCTGATCCTCAGCACCATCCTCTGAGGCAGAATGAGCTCTATTGAAGAGATGAGAACACCCAGATACCTCGAAACCCAGAGGGCTCTCTCTCACCTTCTCAGGTGCATTGATGACACCCGTGTTGTACCCAAACTGGAGTGATCCAATGGCCGCAATGGAAACGGCACAGAGAAGGGGACAAGTAATTTTCTGAAGAGAGAGAGGGAAAAATCAGTCATTTAATTAATTTTTTCACATTTTCCACACAAATTGTTTTTCTGTTTAACACAAACAATCCCAGCTAAGAGCTCCTCAGAAGCCAGGTCTAGTGCCCCCTATGGGTCACTCGGGAAAATAGGGTTCCATCCCCAGTCTCAATCTTTCATTCCCCTGGGCCAACATGAGCCGGGAATACTGGATATAATGCTAATCATGGGAGCACATGTATACTCAGCCCTGTCATGTGAGAGGGCACCCATGTGTGTCACACCCTGATTGCATGGGGTCAGAAATAAAACAAAATTGGCTAGGAACCTGCCAAGGTAACGGCAAACTATCCACACAAAGATCATCTGCCACAGACATTTCAAGAACCAGTCCTATTGGAGGAACAGAAAACATCTCAACAAATCCAAGCAGGACACTGGTGCTTCATGTTTTGAGGATACCCAGAATGCCACTGAGAATGGTCCTATGCTCACCCAGTCAGTGACAATGCAAAACAGGTGCAGCAAACATGAAGTGGTGGAGCCACATCAGCAGCTCAACAAGCCATTGCAGGAGGAACTGTTCTGAGAACAAGAAGTTCAGAGACCCACTGAGGTTCACAGTTATTGACAGATATTGAATTAGAGGCAGGATGGTTATCTCGCCTGTCAGAGGTTCCAGTTATACACCCTGGTCTCCATCCTCTATTTGCATTTCTTAATCGGCTGTACTAGCTACTGGCTGTTATTTTTGATAGCTTCATTTAGAAGTAGATTCTGACCCCTGGCATGTTTTGTAAAGATTTCCCATGTCATGTGACTGGGGCCACTAAATAAATGTAAGTCTCAGTACTCCTAGGATTAATACCTTTATTACAGTGGAGGCCACATCTAGTGCCCTGAGGGATTAGCTCTCTGCACTGCCATAAGGGGGCCTGGATTTCTTTCCCCATCCTGAGATTTTACTTCCTGAACCAAGGGCAGATGGCGTTAGAACTCTGTATGGCAGGATAGAAGGCAGCACTGCCAACTCTTGTGATTTTTTTTTGCAAGGCTCTCAATATTTCATGTATTTCTTAAGGCCCCAGCTCCTGGAGTCAAGTGATTATATCAGAATCTCAGTTTTCATTAAAGTAAAAAGTATGTTTCTAGCCCTGGCTGCCGACCAAAGCTGGAAAATATGACCCATGTGAACTCTAAGGGCTCAGAAACCAAAAGCCAAATAAAAAGGTGCAACATTTTTCATAGTTTTAAAATCTCACAATTTTGGGATGCTGTCTCTTAATTTTTGAATGCTTTGAGTTGGCAACACTTCAGAAGTTCCATCCTTAATACCCTATCCTGGTTTCTCATTCACTAGGGGCTGGGAGCTCTTCCAAAGGTGTTAACAATGTACATTCCCAGCCCTAGTGTTCACTCTCTAAGGCCAGTGAGGACTGGGAATACTGTGGAGACCAGTGTAGTACTTCCATTCCCAATTTCTGGTACCCTCGCCTGGGGCCAGCAGAGACTGGGAGTGCGACAAGGTCAGACCTGGTTCCCTCTGCGCTGTCATGTAGAAGACTCAGATTTAGCTCTGCTCTCTCATTCCCTTGGGGTCAATGAGTTCTGAAAAGGCCTAGATTAGTGCCACCTAGAAGCTTGTTGGATGCAGAGGCTTTCAAGTGGCACAGGCTAGCGCCCAAATATCTCACAGATATTGATGGATTTATCCGCACAACTTCTCTATGAGGTAGAAATTATCATTATTCCCTCCACGTTGAAGATGAGGAACTGAGGTACAGAGAGACTAAGTGCCCCAGGTCCCAGTGCGTCTGGGAACAAAACCCAGATCTCCCATTTTTCAGTTCAGTGCCTTAACCAAAAGAGCATCCTGTATTGCCATGGCTTACTCAATGTCCAGGCCTGGTCTCCAGCTCCACAGGGCACACCAGGGCATGATATAACATAGGCATACTTTGCTTACATATTATACACACACATAGTATATATGGTATACATATGTTCTCTACCACTTCCTTCCTTTTCTAATCTATTTCTCACACTCAAGTATACATGACATGGTCTCACCCCATCCAACCCTGCAGTGAGTAGGACTATGATTTAATGTATATTCTCTCCAGCCAGCAGCATATCCGTGGAGCTCAGAAATACTAAGGTGGGATCTACACAAACCACATTGACAGGGTTGAGGCTTAGACACTGGTGGGGAATTCAAAACACCACCCATATCCCTCCCTCTCACAATGGGCGACAATGGTATCTGTCTGCATGTATATTATCAGGGAAGACCAGTTTTCTCTCTTTTCACTGGATGGAAACCCAGAACAGCAGCACTCATTGACCTCAACTGGGGCAGCTTCTTTACTCTCCTCTAAATGACCTTGACTGGGATGCTTGTTCGGCGCTCCCTCCCTCACGCCCTCACACTTTCCTCTTCTCCCAGAAAAAAGGGAAAGAAAGGCTTTGTTTTATAAACTGATGGCTACTTGAATATCCCTACGAGAGCAGTAACCCCCAGGTATCCTTCAATGAGCGCCAGCATCAGTCAGTTATTTGCTGCCACTCTCCCTCCCTCACTATCTCTTCCCCAGCCACCATTGCCTGCTTTTTATCCTTGATGCTCTCAAACACACACAATTAATTAGTTCACAGATTAATGCACACACCACACATGGACGCCCATCAACAATGCTGCCCACAATGGCTCTCTAGCTGAGTGTCGTGAGGGGGAGTGAACCTGCCATGTTCTCTTGGTTGAAATCCGAAGGCTACTCATTTTTTCTTTAAATGTGGCCTTCAAAAACCTTTAAGAGGAATTGTCCTTTTCTTATCACAAACACATTGTCATCTTGGTCAACCTAAACACAAATGGCTCTCATTCGTCCAGCACAATAGATCTCATGCCAAATAAAACATGACAAGGAAAGCAATATTTTGAAAAACAACAACCACAAAAATGTACCCAAACAAATGCCATGACTTGCAACAACCCTACATAAACATCTTCCCCTCCCCCTACTGTGCATCCCCTATGGCTGCCACTTTCTCAGAGTCATCCTTAAATAATTATAGCAAAGGCTCGCCCTCATGCACATTCAGTGTTTGATTATAGAGCTTTCATCTGCTGAAAAGGCACACAAATAAAATAGTAAAAGAGATAGTAATAATAATCAAACACCATGATGTTATCTATAAATACACCTCCTGCCAAGGGATGCCCAACGATTCAAAACATTTTCAACAAGCCAGGCCAAGGGTTTCACAAGTCAGATAAATTGGGTAGCGCTAACCCAGAATGTATAAATGCTGGATGAACCCACGCAACCATGTTCAAACCAAGGCACGCACTGAACAACAAAACCATTTCTAAGCAGACTAAAAATATAAAGGCAAGGTGAAAAAGATCTGCTGTAGTTACCTTTTTGCTCTCCATGGTCCTTGGCAAATGCTTCTGAATGTCAAGACACCGCAGACCCCCTGCCCCCTTCTTAATGAAATCGTTGAAGATTTCTCAGATGTCGTGTATTTGCTTCCCACGCAACAGAATATCTGTAACTGTTTCTGTAATATTTTGCTCTGTACAATTTGCGATATCTCTCTGCTGAGGAGCTGCCTTAGAGCAATCTATTTATGACTTCTGCTGGGAGGTGCGGATATTACGGAGAGACTGAGCAAGACAAGACCCCGCCCAGGTCCTGTAATAAGTAAAGAAACCAAAAACAGTCTTGTGACCCTGCACAATTTTGTGACTTCAATGTTACATCACTGGAAATTTAGATAAGGCATTTTCCTTCTCCCCTTAAAAGGCATTTGTGTGGGGGAGTCTGAGCAGAGCCCTTTTTATGTTTCACAGATACTACAAACCCTGAAAACATCACTCAGGAGGGCAGCTAATGGGATTTCCCATCCGTTCCAATTCTGGTGGCTTGTATTATTTAATTCCAAACAGCATTTGGAAAGGACATGATTATGGAGATGGGTATTTAGCAGGCTATTGTTGCCATGCAAATATATAGCAATAAAATAATAATGATTTGTGTAAAAGGCTCCATATATAATTTGTACTGTGTTCAGAGATGGCAGATAGATAGATAGATAGATAGATAGATAGATAGATAGATAGATAGATAGATAGATAGATAGATAGATAGATAAAATGAATAAAAGAGAGAAATGCTCAGTAACTGTGGCCCTATGGCCCCTCCCCCATCAAGACATGTGGAAGGGAAACATAGACCCCAAAAGCTGCATGGGATTTGAACATGTGGTTTTTTTGACACAACACCCCATTCTCCATCTGAAGCCAGAGACCCTGTGGGCAGAGGTTGAGGCCTGATTCTGCTGTATAAACTGGGGATCTGAAATAGGAATGCCATTGCCCTGGTGCTCCTGGCTCTGCTGCTGCTCCGTAGCAGGGAGTGAGTGCCATGGGGAGCATCTCATGGCAGCCGGGCTTTGCGGGCAGAGGCCAGCTCCAGGGGGTGTCACGCCAGTGTCGGGCTCCTTGTGGGGAGAGGCAAGAGCATGTCAGGAGTGCAGCTCGGAGCTGTGCCACCCGCCCCGCCAGCAAGCACCCTGGCTCCCACCGCATGGAGAGTCAGGTGCCTGAACGGCCTGGGGTGCTCTCACCAGCTTCCGATCCACTGGCTTCTGGCAGGAGGTGACAGTTTTCAAACTGTGGGGTGTGCCCTAAAACCTCTGTGCTTAATGTACGGTTGCCAAGCATCCAGTTTTCTACCAGAACACCTGGTCGAAAAGGGACCCTGGCAGCTCCAGTCAGCACCGCTGATTGGGCCGTTAAAAGTCCGGTCACTGGCGCAGTGGGGCTCAGGCAGGCTTCCTGCCTGCCCTGGCTCTGCGCGGCTCCTGGAAGCGGCTGGCATATCCCTGCGGCCCCTAAGTGCAGGGATGGTCAGGGAAGCTCCATGCACTGCCCCCCGCCTCCAGCGTCAGCTCCGCAGCTCCCATTGGCCGGGAACCATGACCAATGGGAGGTGCAGGGGCGGCACCTGTGGGCACGGACAGCGCGCACTGCACAGAGCCACCTGGCCATACCTCCACCTAGGGGCTGGACATGGCAGCCGCTTGGGAGCATGCGCAGAGCCAGGGCAGGCAGGAAGCCTGCCTTAGTCCCGCTGCACCAACGACCGGGAGCTGCCTCAGGTAAGAGCCACCTGGCCAGAGCCTGCACCCAAACCCTCCTGCCCCAGGTCGGAACCCCCCCTGCACCCTAACTCCCTCTCAGACCCCGCATCCACACCCAACCCCCTGTCCCAGCCCTGAGCCACCTCCTGCACCCCAAACCTCTCGACCCCAGGCCCACCCCAGATCCCACATCCCCAGCCAGAACCCTCACCTCCTCCCACACCCCAACTCCCTGCCCCAGCCCAGAGCCCCCTCCCACACCCTGAATCCCTCATTTCTGGCCCCACCCTGGAGCCCTCACCTCCTCCTGCACTCCAACCCCCTGCCCCAGCCCAGTGAAAGTGAGTGAGGATGGGGGAGAGTAAGCAACTGAGGGAGGGGGGCTTGAGTGAGTGGGGGCGGGGCCTCAGAGAAGTGGTGGGCAGGGGAGGGGCCTCGGGGCAGGGCAAAGATGTTCAGTTTTGTGCAATTAGAAAGTTGGTAACCCTAGCTTAATGGAAGACAGAAATCTGGGGGAGTGGTTGTGTGCCCCAAACATTGCTTCTAGGGGTGCAAATATGCTTGCTCACCCTGGGCACTAAAATGGCTAGTTACAATTCCGGCTCTTCCAACCATGCAGAGAGGCTTTCCCTCCATGCTCCTTGCAGCCCCTCCATAAACCAAACTATAACAAAATGGCTGCCATGCTCTCATTGGAGAGTGATGGAGACTTAGGCTTTCAGTCTCAACCAGAATAAATTATGTTCAACATCTTTATTAATGATCTGGATGATGGGATAGATTGCACCCTCAGCAAGTTTGTGGATGACACTAAGCTGGGGGGAGAGGTAGATACGCTGGAAGGTAGGGATAGGGTCCAGAGTGACCTAGACAAATTGGAGGACTGGGCCAAAAGAAATCTGATGAGGTTCAACTTGGACACGTGCAGAGTCCTGCACGTAGGATGGAAGAATCCCATGAACCGCTACAGGGTGGGGACCGACTGGCTAAGCAGCAGTTCTGCAGAAAAGGACCTGGAGATTACAGTAAATGAGAAGCTGGATATGAGTCAGCAGTGTGCTCTTGTTGCCAAGAAGGTCAACGGCATATTGGGCTGCATTAGTAGGAGCATTGCCAGCAGATTGAGGGAAGTGATTATTCCCCTCTATTCAGCACTGGTGAGGCCACATCTGGAGTATTGCATCCAGTTTTGGGCCCCCTACTACAGAAAGGATGTGGACAAATTGGAGAGAGTCCAGCGGAGGGCAACGAAAATGATCAGGGGGCTGGGGCAGATGACTTACGAGGAGAGGCTGAGGGAACTGGGCTTGTTTAGTCTGCAGAAGAAAAGAGCGAGGGGGGATTTGATAGCAGCCTTCAACTACCTGAAAGGAGGTTCCAAAGAGGATGGAGCTCGGCTGTTCTCAGTGGTGGCAGATGACAGAACAAGAAGCAATCGTCTCAAGTTGCAGTGGGTGAGGTCTAGGTTGGATATTAGGAAACACTATTTCACTAGGAGGATGGTGAAGCACTGGAATGGGTTACCTAGGGAGGTGTTGGAATTTCCATCCTTAGAGGTTTTTAAGGCCCGGCTTGACAAAGCCCTGGCTGGGATGATTTAATTGGTGTTGGTCCTGCTTTGAGCAGGGGGTTGGACTAGATGACCTCCTGAAGTCTCTTCTAACCCTAATCTTCAATGATTCTATGTAACAAAAACACTGAAAAACAATAAAGTTCACTATCTAGTTCAGAACCTTCAAATGTTTCGATTTGAGAATGTAGCAAAGGTTCAGAGTTGGGGAGGGAGAACAGTAGCCCATGACTTATTTCCTCATTGCCAGAAAGGTTGTTTAATGGCTTTCCATTGCTTTTTCCTATCTGATTATAAATGTTTCTATTTTAATTCCATTTTCGTAACTCTGTTGCCATGGTCACTAGCACAGGTGTTGATGCAGTTAATGCATCAAAGGCTCTATGGATGAAACACAGGTCCACAATGCAAAGTTTGGATCAGAATTTGAACTTTCCCATAGTTCTGGTGTGTTCAAATCTGGGGTTTGCTTGTGGCCCATCTCTAGTGTGTATATGTTGAATTTAGAATGTGGTTGTCATAAATATACACAGGGCAGCTGTACTGAATTGCCTTACCTGTAAGGGGTTAATCAGTTCAATTAACCTAGTTGGCACCTGACCAGAAGGACCAATGGGGAAAGAAGATACTTTCAAATCTGGGGGGGTGGAGGGTTTTGTTTGTGCTCTCTTTCTTTGTTCCCTTTCTGGATGGAGAGAGGGACCAGGCAGGAAAAACATCTCCTGAATGCTTCTGACTATGGTAAATTTAGGGATTTGTTTTTGAAAAAAAGTCAAATTACACCTGAAACTTACAGAGTAAAATTTAGAGCCTTTAAGAGAGGGGCTGGACTAAGTAATGTGGCTTATGGAAACCAGATGAAGGATCTGTTAGATAAATGGGTCAAAGGAAGGGATGTAACTAGCTCTGAAGGAATGTGTGATTTGGTTGTACAGAAGCAATTCCTGACTATGACCAATGATGATGTAAAACAGTGTTTATGGGATAAGAAAATGGACTCAGCAGAAAGTCTTGCTTCTTATGCTGATCAATATGAGTAGTCCCAGACCATCATAGAGGCAGGACAAATCGGAACAAAATGGGTGAGGTAGCACAGAGGAACAACTTGGTCGCAGTTTGGGCGGATACCAGAAGGGACACCCCAAGACCACATCATACCACCGGGGGCAGCCCAAGGCCCCACCTACACCCCAAGAAAAATCCCAGACAGCTTATCGTCCCACCACACCATTCTCCAGCAACCCACCTTGCCCCAGTGACCAGTCAGCTGGGCGATGTTTTAAATGTAATGATCTGGGGCATGTAAAGGCCAACTGCCCCAAGAATCCCAACAGATTACAGTTCATTTCACCGGGGTCACACCAAAGGTCCTCAGGCCCAGATGCCTCCCAGATACCCTCAGAGTGTAGGAAAACTATGAGTGTGGGCGGGAAGAAAGTTATAGCGTGAAGGGACACTGGAGCACAGGTGTCAGCTATCCACAAATCCTTAATGGACCCCAAATTCATCAACCCAGAGGCCCAAGTGACGATTCAACCCTTCAAGTCAAACTCTGTTGACTTGCCTACAGCCAAGTGGCCTGTCCAGTACAAGGGCTGGTCAGGAATGTGGACTTTTGCAGTCTATGATGATTATCCCATTCCCATGCTGCTGGGGGAAGACTTAGCCAACCATGTAAAGCTAGCCAAGAGGGTGGGAATGGTCACCCACAGCCAGGCTAAGCAAGCCTTCACACCTATCCCTTTTCCTGAGCTTTCTACAAGGGCCCCATCTGTGTTACCAGAGACCCAGACTGAGGTGGTAGAACCGGACCCCATGCCAACATCTGTGACAGCAGTAGTGGATTCCGTTGCAGAGACCCAGCCAGAACCAGTCCCAGAACTGGAACTGGCAAAGCAACCAACACCAAAACCATTGCCAGCACTGAATCCAGCGCTTGCAACCCGCTCTGCAACTCCAACGCCAGAGGGTACCACCGAGCCTACACTGGCATCAGCAGCTAAACCTGCGCAAGAGGGTCAGCTGTAGCCTGAAATACAACCTAGTGCACCCGTAGAAAGCGGTTCACAGACAACAGAAACAATCCCATCGCCTATATCGCTTCCAGAGGGACCAAGCCCAAGTCCACAATCCAGTGAGGAACTGATGTCTCCAGCATCAAGGGAGCTGTTCCAGGCAGAGCAGGAAGCAGATAAAAGCCTCCAGGGAGCTTGGACGGTGGCACGGAGCAACCCACCGCCTCTCAACTCTTTTAATCAATCCCGGTTTGTTGTAGAAAAAGGACTTTTATACAAGGAAACTCTTTCTGGTGGGCACCAGAAGGACTGACATACTCAAAGACAGTTGGTAGTGCCAACTAAGTACAGGGTAAAGCTCTTAAGCTTAGCCCACGATCATCCTAGTGGCCATGCTGGGGTGAACGGGACCAAAGACCGTTTGGGGTGGTCATTCCACTGGGAGGGAATGGGCAAGGACATTTCTATCTGTGTCCGGTCTTGTAAGGTGTGCCAAAGAGTTGGAAAACCCCAAGACCAGGTCAAAGCCCCTCTCCAGCCACTCCCCATAATTGAGGTTCCATTTCAGCAAGTAGCTGTGGATATTCTGGGTCTTTTCCCGAAAAAGACACCCAGAGGAAAGCAGTACATACTGACTTCCATGGATTTTGCCACCCGATGGCCAGAAGCAGTAGCTCTAAGCAACACCAGTGCTAAAAGTGTGTGCCAGGCATTAACAGACATTTTTGCCAGGGTAGGTTGACCCTCTGACATCCTTACGGATTTGGGAACTAATTTCTGGTAGGGACCATAAAAAGCCTTTGGAAAGCTTATGGGGTGAACCACTTGGTTGCCACCCCTTACCACCATCAAACAAACGGCCTAGTGGAGAAGTTTAATGGAACTTTGGGGGCCATGATATGTAAATTCGTAAATGAGCACTCCAATGATTGGGACCTAGTGTTGCAGCAGCTGATCTTTGCCTACAGGGCTGTACCACACCCCAGTTGGGGATTTTCACCCTTTGAACTCGTTTATGGTCACAAAGTTAAGGGGCCATTACAGTTGGTGAAGCAGCAATGGGAGGGGGTTACATCTTCTCCAGGAACTAACATTTTGAACTTTGTAACCAACCTGCAAAACACCCTCAAAGACTCTCTAGCCCTTGCTCAAGAAAACCTACAAGATGCTCAACAAGAGCAAAAGGTCTGGTATGACAAACATGGCAAAGAGTGTTCCTTCAGAGTAGGGGACCAGGTCATGGTCTTGAAGGCGCTCCAGACCCATAAGATGGAAGCATCGTGGGAAGAGCCATTTGCGGTCCAAGAGCGCCTGGGAGCTGTTAACTATCTCATAGCGTCCCCAACCTCAAACCTAAAGCCTAAAGTGTACCATGTTAATTCTCTAAAGCCATTCTATTCCAGAGAGTTAAAGGTTCTTCAGTTTACAGCCCAGGGAGGAGATGACACTGAGTGGCCTGAAGGTGTCTACTATAAAGAAAAAAGTAACGGTGGCATGGAAGAGGTGAACCTCTCCATGACCCTTGGACGTATGCAGTGACAGCAGATCAAGAAGCTGTGCACTAGCTTTGTGCCAATGTTCTCAGCCACCCCAGGATGGACCAAATGGGCATATCACTCCATTGACACAGGTAATGCTCGCCCAATTAGAGCCCAACCTTACTGGTGTCTCCTCAAGCCAAAACTGCTATAGAACGGGAGATCCAGGACATGCTACAGATGGGTGTAATCTGGCCCTCTGAAAGTGCATGGGCATCTCCAGTGGTTCTAGTTCCCAAACCAGATGGGGAGATACGTTCTTGCATGGACTACCATAAGCTAAATGCAGTAACTCACCCAGACAACTATCCAATGCCACGCACATATGAGCTATTGGAGAAACTGGGACGTGCCAGTTAATCTCTACCTTAGACTTAACCAAGGGGTACTGGCAAGTACCGCTAGATCAGTAGTTCTCAAACTTTTGTACTGGTGACCCCTTTCACATAGCAAGCCCCTTATAAATTAAAAAACACTTTTTTGTATATTTAACACCATTATAATTGCTGGAGGCAAAGTGGGGTTTGGGGTGGAGGCTGACAGCTCATGACCCCCCATGTAATAACCTCACGACCCCCTGAGGGGTCCCAACCCCCAGTTTGAGAACCCCTGCGCTAGATGAATCCGCCAAGAAAATGTCAGCCTTCATCGCCCATAAGGGGCTGTATGAATTCAATATGCTCCCTTTCGGGCTGCGAAATGCACCCGCCACCTTCCAGAAACTTGTAGATGGTCTCCTAGCGGGATTGGGAGAATCTGCAGTCGCCTATCTTGACAATGTGGCCATATTTTCTGATTCATGGGCAGAACACCTAGAGCATCTCCGGAAAGTCTTCAAGCGCATAAGGGAGGGAGGACTAACTGTTAAGGCTAAAAAGTGTCAAATAGGCCTAAACAGAGTGACGTACCTTGGACACCAGGTGGGTCAAGGAACTATCAACCCCCTACAGGCCAAAGTAAATGCTATCCAAAAGTGGCCTGTCCCAAAGTCAAAGAAACAGATCCAATCCTTTTTAGGCTTGGCCGGATATTACAGGCGATTTGTACTGCACTACAGCCAAATCATTGCCCCACTGACAGACCTTAACAAAAAAGAAACAGCCAAATGCAGTTCAGTAAACTGAAGAGTGTCAGAAGGCCTTTAACCAGCTTAAAGAGACACTCATGTCTGACCTTGTGCTAAGGGCCCCAGACTTTGACAAACCTTTCCTAGTAACCACAGATGCATCCGAGTGCGGTGTGGGAGCAGTCTTAATGCAGGAAGGACCAGATCAAAAATTCCATCCTGTCGTGTTTCTCAGTAAAAAACTGTCTGACAGCGAAAGCCACTGGTCAATTACCGAAAAGGAATGTTACGCCATTGTGTATGCTCTGGAAAAGCTACGCCCATACGTTTGGGGACGGTGCTTCCACCTGCCAACCGACCATGCTGCCTTAAAGTGGCTTCATACCGTCAAGAAAAATAACAAAAAACTTCTTTGGTGGAGTTTAGCTCTCCAAAATTTTAATTTTAAAATACAACACATTTCAGGGGCTTCTAACAATGTGGCTGATGCACTCTCCCGTGAAAGTTTCCCAGAATCCGCTGATTAAAATCATCCTTGAAATATGAAAAATATTGTTAGTTTTTATATAATCAGTAGTATGTCTAGAGGTGCAGGTATCTTATTAACTCTGTTTTCTCCTAGAGTTCCAAAAAGAAATCACAGCCAGTGTGGAACAGGCTGTCCAGCACCGTCTGTGATTTGGGGGGGGGGTGTCATAAATATACACAGGGCAGCTGTACTGAATTGCCTTACCTGTAAGGGGTTAATCAGTTCAATTAACCTAGTTGGCACCTGACCAAAAGAACCAATGGGGAAAGAAGATACTTTCAAATCTGGGGGGGCAGAGGTTTTGTTTGTGCTCTCTTTGTTTCTTCCCTCTCTGGACGGAGAGAGGGATCAGGCAGGAAAAAGATCTCCTGAAAACATACCTGAAATGAGCATCTAAGATTACAAAAATTGTAAGTAAGGCAAGGAAATGTGTTAGATTATCTTTTGTTTTAGCTTGTAAATTTTCCCTATGCTAAGAGGTAATTTCATTCCTGTTTTGTAGCTGGGAAGCAGAGTCAGAGGGAATCCTCTGTGTTTTAAATCTTTTTATTTACCCTGTAAAGTTACCTTCCATCCTGATTTTGCAGGTGTGATTCTTTTACATTTTTTTTAAATAAAATTCTTCTTTTAAGAACCTAATTAATTTTCAGTGTCCTAAAAACTAAGGGGTTTGGTCTGTGCTCACATTGTAACCAATTGGTTGGTATATTATTCTCAAGCCTCCCCAGGAAAGGGGGTGAAGAGGCTTGGGGGAATATTTTGGGGAAACAGGGACTCCAAGTGGCCCTTTTTCCTGAATTTTTGTCTAAATCACTTGGTGATGGCAGCAATACCATCCAAGGACAAGGAAAGGATTTGTGCCTTGGGGAAGTTTTAACCTAAGCTGGTAGAAATAAGCATAGGGGGTCTTTCATGCAGGTCCCCACATCTGTACCCCAGAGTTCGGAGTGGGGAGGGAACCCTGACAGTGGTTATAGTAAAAAAAAGTGGTTCTCTGTGCGGGAGGCTCCACATTTATCCTTGCACACAATTTCCAGCTCACACCGATATATTGTTCAAGACTCAAGTCTTTTCTCCTAACTCACCAGCATCGCAAAGCTCACCTTGAATTTGAAAACCTCTGCTATGAGCACTGGGAATAATTAGAGAGGGGCCACAACCAAACCCTCAATAGTTTGGAGATGCTCTACACAACTCCAAATTTCACAGCTAACCCCTATCTCCATATTGGGCTGATCACAATCCCAGGATCTCCATATCCTCATGTTCCCCCATACCCTGCCTCCCTCTTCCCACCCACTCCTATGTAAGTGCTGGGAAATCCACATCTAAACCTAGATTTAGATAGAAAATCTGCAGCTTCAAACCCAGCTCTACCAGTAAAAATATTTCTGCCATAGGAACTTAGCTGGCAAGTCCATCAGTGATACATGAGGCAGAATCGATTCTGGCTTGCAAATCCCACACCTTAATGGGCTCTGTAGGGCAAACAGGAGTAATAATTAGACATAAGCCTAAAATACAAAGTGGGAATCCAAACACCCCCAAAGACGTGTGGAAAATAGACTCACCATTTTGATTAGAGGGTCAGGGCAAAATTATGATCCAGATCCAAATACCTCCACAAGTCAGACGTGTTTGGACCTGCAGTTTGAGTATGAGCCTAAGTGACATCACTACACTAGCAAGAATTTTTTAGGCCTAAGAGACACAGGGGGTTAAGATTAGGGTTATAGATGTAGGGAATAAGAATGTTAAAGGCACTTTTCTATGTCCGCACTACTACACATAGTGGGCAATAGATCTATCTGTCAATCTGTTCTCATCACTCTGTTATCTAAGCCCCTTGCATATATTATACATCCATTTCTGCATTACTGTCACATTTCCAATTCAGTAGGTGCTACCCCATATGATGAAGCTGTCTCTGCAATCTCTCTCCTTCCTCACCTCCATATTACTCAGAAAATCTCTTCCTCCCTCAGCTCATTTCCTAGAATTTGAGTAAAACCTTTCTCACATTTCTATTTTGCCTGAAGAACAAATTCTTCAGTGAGATGGGCAGGGACAAATGAGACGGTTATGTGGCGCATTTGCCTCAGGCTATGATTTTGTGCCTTAATTTTGTTCAGGTCAACAACAGAGCATTGTGAAAGAAAGAGAGTGTGCGCAGGGGTCTGTGCTTTCCCTGGAATAGTAACTTCCATTGTTGAGGTAGGACACGGAAAGAGTGGAAAAGGGGAGGAAGGATAATGGAAAGACACAACATGAGGAGAGGGGAAAGGTCCTGGTACCCAGACAACATGGTGATTAGAGACAGAGAGAGTGACAGAGCAGAGAAGCAGAAGAGAAGGGGAAGAGAGAATAATAGATAAAAGGAAGAAAGAACAAAAGAAGGGAAGGACAGAGAATGTGGAAGAAAGATAAGGAAAAAACAAAAATAAGAGAGTGAGCAGAAGGCAGCGGAGGAAAAGGACAAATAAAGAAGGAGAGGGGGTGGAAGTGGAGAGAAGTGGAGGAGTGATAATAGAGGAGAGAAAGACACACAGAGAAAGAGGATGGAGGTGAAAGAAGAATGAGTGAAACAGAGGGAGAGAGCTCCTCAGTTTACAGACGAAGGGAGTCAGCAGGATCCCTAACTCCAAAGACCATTACCACTGCACTGACGCAGTATGTTCCTGTGATGAAGGGAGCACCCAGCAACATGTCAACAAACATGAGGTCTGCAGAGCCAATGCACAGGGCTGGCCAGGAAAACGCAGTCAAAGTGAGGCCGTTCTCAGAATGATGATGCTGGCCGCTTTCTGAATGCCACTCCTTGCTACGAGAGAGACGTGACATTGCCCAGAAAGTCATCCGAGGTCCTTCCTCTCCCCCCTCAATTCTTCAGGCCTCTTCTTCTTTGATTGCCCCTAATTGGAAAAGGCTCCTTCTCAACATCTAGGGCAAAAGCCTAATTTTTCCTGATTGATGTTGTCAGGGCAACCAGGCCTAGTAGCAAAAAGAGAAGGGGAGGCCTGGAAGCAGCAACCATGTGTTACAGGCTGATCTCTCTCTCTCTCTCTCTCTCTCTCTCTCTCTCTGTCCCTCTTCAAACCCTCTCTCTCCCTCCCTGTCTCCCTCCCTCCCCATTTATTTGCCTCCAGCAATCCATCTATCTAATCTATCTATCTGTCTATCACTTATAAAAAGTACTGCAGCACGCTCCAGGATTGGTCCACACCACTCCATCTCCCAACAGCAATGCTGTAATGTTTGGGTGTGATTACTGGAGAATACTGTAGTGTTATTTATATGAGGGACCCCTCTCTCTGGTATAGGTGTGCGGTTTTTGCTCTATTTCTGCTATAGCCTCTCTCTGCTTCTTTCCATATCCTTTTCTATTTGTCCCTGCCTCTTTCTTTCCCTCTTTTAATTCAAGGCAGCCCAGAGGATTCAGGGGGCCTGGGGCAAAGCAATTTCAGGGGCCCCTTCCATAAAAAAAAGTTGCAATACTATAAAATACTATATTCAGATGGGGGCCCCTGTGGGGCCCTGGGCCTGGGGCAAATTGCCCCACTTGCCCCCCCCCCCCAGGCGGCCCTGTTTTAATTTAAAGCAATAAGTGAAGCCCCTGTGAGTTGAAGGCGCTGATCAGCAGGACAATAACCAGGGCGAGGCAAGCAGGGCAGCCCTCCCGGGGCACAAAGCCGCAGGGGTGGAAAAATGGGGCGAGTGGTGATGCCAGGTGGGGCTGGCCCAAGAGGTCTGGCATCACTGCTTACCCAATGTCCCATTTTCACTTTAGGGAAATATGGTCACCCTAAAAAACAACAGAAAAAAAATGGTAATTGGCACAAATGGCCTAGTTACGGGTCTGCTGATCAGGCTAAATTCCAGTTGGTGTCAGGCTGTGAAAGGCATATGAGCTGCACAGAGGGGCTGATGGAAAGGGAGAGCTGCAGATAATGCATCTGAGGAAGGGGAAATCGGCAGTGGAAAAGGTGGCACGAGAGGGTATCACAGAGATGAGCGTGATAGGTTATGACAGGCATAGGCAATAGGTAACTCATGGCAGGGATTGCACTCCATAATTCAGTCCTCAGGATAGGAGTAGCAGGGGGACTGCTGGAAAGGATTGAGGGGCTTTGGCAAAGCTGTGTGTGGAATCTATGTCTGGAATAGCAGGGGGACTGCAGGGCACAAGGGAGGGGTGTTGGGAGAGCTGTTTGTGGTGGGGTTTATGCTTACACATCAGTTGCTGCTTCTCTCCTTGCACATTGGATGATAACAACCTGGCAAATTATGTTCGTTTAAAAAAGCAGTGGAGCCACAGAGAGAATGATCAATACTAGGGAAAAGCAACAAAGAGTCCTGTGGCACCTTATAGACTAACAGACGTATTGGAGCAAGTGGGTATTCACCCACGAAAGTTTATGCTCCAATACGGCTGTTAGTCTATAAGGTGCCACAGGACTCTTTGTTGCTTTTTACAGATCCAGACTAACATGGCTACCCCTCTGATACTCAATACTAGGGAAAAACTTTTAATAAGGGACTGTTTCTCCAGGTTCCTGATCCGGACTGGGGCTTCACTGCAATACATAGGTACCAATTCCAGGGCATCCCGCCTGGCCGGTTTGGGGTTCCAATAGGGGAGCTGTGGGGAGGAGAGCAGAGAAGAGGCCTGGAGTCCAGGTCCATAGGAACTGAATTCTCCTCTGACTGCCCTGAAGGTTGGGCACTCCAGCACAAGGCAGGGTGCCAGTGGGGAACGTGCAATATGTGACTTCTCTCTCCTCCACAAGTTAGTCAGAAATTCACTAGAAAAATATATTCTTGGGAAGGAAAACAAATGAGCCTGTGGTTTCCTGTGTGGCTAGAAATTACGTGTTTCTCTTAAAAGGCACTAAAGAAGCTCTTTCTCGTAGGTGCAGGGGGCACGGGGACAGCAAGACACAGGATGGTGGCAAGCGAGTCTAGTGAGCTGGAAATTGCTCTCACACATACATAAACATATACAGACTCAGACACACTTACACCTACACACTCACACAGGCATGCCTGTGCAGACATGCCTATTGACATGTTCCACTCCCAGCTGCCTGGCCTGGATCCCATTGCCTTTTGCAGCAGCTGCAGGGAGAGGAAAGGAGATGAGGGGGGGGGAGCAGAGGAGTGGGAGGAGTCCCATTAAGCCTACGTGATTAGGGCAGCAAAAGTAATTGGAAGGGGGAAAAGCCCGCATCTGACCCCCTCCCCCAGCCCTGCTCCCCTTACTACTGAAGTCTAAAATTAGCTGCAGATGAGCAGATGACATCCAGAAATGGCACGATTTCAGCTGCCCTCCTCTTCCCGTCAAGAGGGCCTGGCTCGCTGCAGGCTAATAATAGCTAAGCCACTCTGAAACGTTAGAGTTTGTGACACCTTCCTTCTGACTCCTTCCAGTAACCTCCCCCTCCCCTGGCCCTCAATAGTGGAAAGCTCCAGGGACACTCCTAGTATTAATATAGGAAGAATCAACATTGGAGTGATCTGAAGGAGGCCCTGTGTGCAGCACCCTGCCCCCCCCCCCGCTACCATTAAGTGTCATCACTAAGTACTTCCCAGAGGCAGGAGAGAAAGGACCCCAAGTTAATGCCACCTCTGAAGGACAGCTCCTTGAAGCACCCAACCCCCACAAGGATTGGTCCATGGTGCCGGCACCCACCAGAGATGGGGCAGCAAGGAGCTCAGGATATTGTCTCCTTTTCAGAGGGCCCCTCCGGCACTTCTGCAGCTCCATCCCCTCCCAGCCTGTGGTGTCACCATCAGGTACTCAGTGAGAGAGAGGGCACAAAAGGGAGCTTGGGTAAAGGTCTCCCCCAGTGCTTTGCCCCTCTAATGCTGCTTCACTCCTCGTCCTCCTGCCAAAATGCTGGCCTCTGGCATCAGCAATGGGGTCCACCAACCCCTTCCGAGAGGGGACAGAAGGAAACTCCTCCAAAGGATGGCCTCTCTAACAGCGCAGCAACTCGTCCCCTCATCCTGCAGTGTCGGCACTGAGGATAAGCTCCAAACTATTGGGCGCAGAGACTCAGTTCCGTTATATTCTGATGCAAGAGGTGAAACCACTACCACAAGAATTTGGAATCACCGCACGCACCCCTGGCCAGGCATTGGCCTGTGGCAGGCTTACGGCCTTTTTCTGTGTGAGGGAGCAGTTTGGATGGGGCGGGCCTTAGAAGCACAAAATTTTTGTCTCCATCCTTGGAGTCCTGTGTGTCAGTGTGAGAGTGCGTGAGGGGGCTGGCCAGGAGGGTGTGTACGTGCAGAGCATCAGTCAAGAGGGATGCTAAGCCCTCTGAGTATTTCCTCTCAGACAACAGGAATTCCTCCACCCCTCAGGAATTTGTCTCCCTTGTCTCCCTCTCTTCTTTATGGAGAGAACCACACACTTTACCAAGTTTGCTCACTTTCTCTCTCTCGTCTCATCCATATTGCTTTTTTTTCTCCACATAGAAGCACATCTCTCTCTTGCTCTCAGTCTCGCTCTCCCTCCTCCCACCCCCCACCCCTCCCCTCGGCATGAATCCAGCTCTCCTGGAGTGGCTCTTCTTGCATTCCTTTGCCTTTTTGGTCCTCTGTCCTTCACAGATCCTCTCCATTCTCATTAAATTGTGTGTGTGCCTGCCTATGGCCCTGTGGACGTGCCATTTCGCAAATGAGACTGCACATATTATGCCCGTGTAGCTGTGTGCGTATGGCTATGTGTACTTACGTTTGCACATGGATATGACGGTGTGATATCTATCTATCTATCTATCTATCTATCTATCTATCTATCTATCTATCTATCTATCTAATTTGTGTGTGTGTTTGCATGTCAGCGTGCAAGTATTGGTGTGTCTTTGTTTGTTTATCCAAGTGTGAATTCATGTGCATTTGTATATCCCTGTATTTGTGTATGCACATTCACGCCTATAAGCCTGTATTGGCATATGTGTGTGTGTACATGTCTATAAGCCTCTATTTATCTGTTTGTAAGCCTGGTCATATGCCTTGGCTGGTCTTTATGTGTGCACATGTCTGTATGTCTGTATTTGTCTCAATATGTGTGTGTGTGTGTGTGTGTCTATGTGCCTGTATTGGTGTATATGAATGCATGTCTACATGTCTGTTTTGGTGTATGTGTGTGTGTATGTCTACATGTCTGTACTAGTGTATATGTGTGCACACACATCTATATGCCTGTATCGGTGTATGTGTGTGTGCATGTTTATATGCCTGTATCGTTATATATGTTTGTGCACATGTCCATATGCCTATATCAGTGTATCTGTGCATGCATGTCTATATGTGTGTATCAGTGTATGTGTGCCCCTAATTCTCTATGTCTGTATTTGTGTGTGTACATATTCGTGTATGTCTGTGTTTTTCTATTTGCGTGCATGTCCATTTGTATTGATATCTGTGTGTGTGTGTGTGTGTGTGTGTGTGTGTGTGTGTGTGTGTGTGTGTGTGTGTGTGTGTGTGTATGTGTGTGTGTGTGGGGGGTGCATGGATGCATGTCTGCATGACTGTATTTGTCTATCTATGGCATGTTTATATTTTATTATTATTTATATGTTTATAGTAGCACCTGCTTTGTGTGAATGTTTTGAGGGTCTGGGTGTTTTCCTTTGTGTGTCCGGTGTACAGTTTGTCCAAGGACAGAGTTCTTAGGAACAAAAAGTAAGGCAAAACAATACAGATATACAGAAGCTTTTGGTACTTGGAAAGTTATTTGTATTTTGGTGCATTCTTCCCTTGGCAGGAATGAGATCCCAGAAACCGGAAGGAGCACAGGAACTGGACGGGAGAGATAAGAGTTCAGCTGCACGTGATAGGTAGTTCAGCAGTATTGACCAAGGCTTCACAAGAAATCTAGTTCCTTTTCAGCAACATGTGAGAGAGAATGAACACAAGTAAACTTTAATGTCACCATAGAGAATAAGGTAGGTCACAGCTACCCCTAGCTTGGCCTTTCCCATTTGGAGGCACTGTATGCATGGGATGCTATGGGCACTATTTCCTTAAAACTGTAGCAAAGACCTGGGTGGAGGCTGGGGAAGATAAAGCGAAGCAGAGAGAGCGAGAGTAGCTTTATCATTGTCACATAAAACTTTAGGGAGCAGGAAAGGAGCACTGGCTCTGGAAATTACAGCTTTCAGAGGAGGAGGCACTATAAAAAGTGTAGAAGGAATGCTAGCTCCATGGGGAGCTCCTGACTGCTCCAGACCTAGCATCTTCCAGCAGAGCATGCCATAAAGAATAGTACAGTCGTGTCAGCTATGAAGAGATCACATCTACTACAGTCCCAGCCTCCTACAGCAAAAGGCTCTGTAAGGAACAGGGAGGGATCACTGGCTACAGGTAATTAAAAACTATTCCAGTCCTAGCATCTCTCAGCAGGAGAAAGGCTAGGAAATAGGCCTGGGGCACAATGCACAAGGAGCGCCTAGCTCAGGGGTGGCCAACCTGTGGCTCTGGAGCCACATGTGGCTCTTCAGAAGTTAATATGCGGCTCTTTGTATAGGCACCGACCATAGGCGCCGACTGTGGGTGCTCTGGGGCTGGAGCAGCCACAGGGAAAAATTGGTGGGTGCTCTGCACCCACCAGCAGCCAAGCTCCCCTCCCTGCCCCCCCGCCTCACCTCCACCTCTGTCTCCTCCCCTGAGCGCGCCGTGTCCCCCTTCTTCTCCCAGTGCTTGCCACCGCAAAACAGCTGTTTCGCGGTGTAACGAGCTGTGGGAGGGAGGGGGGAGGAGTGGGAACACAGCGCACTCAGGGGAGGAGACAGGGAAGAGGCGGGCCGGGGCGGGGATTTGGGGAAGGAGTCCAATAGGGGCAGGGAGGGGGCGGAGTTGGGGCGGGGACTTTGGGGAAGAGGTTGGAATGGGGGCGGGGAGGCGGGGGGGGGGGCCGAGCACCCACCAGCGCCAGGAGAAGTTGGCGCCTATGGCACCGACTCCAGGGCTGGAACTACAGGCGCCAACTTTCCAATGTGCGGGGGGGGGGTGCTCACTGCTCAGCCCCTGGCTCTGCCACAGGCCTTGCCCCCACTCCACCCCTTCCCACACCCTCCCCTGAGCCTGCTGTGCCCTCGCTCCTCCCCCCCAGAACCTCCTGCATGCCACGAAACAGCTGATCAGGCGGTGTGGGGAGGGCTGCCGGTAGGTGGGAGGCGCTGGGAGCAGGGGGGAGGGAGGGAAGGTGATGGGTGGGGGGCTGCTGACGTATTACTGTGGCTCTTTGGCAATGTACATTGGTAAATTCTGACTCCTTCTCAGGCTCAGATTGGCCACCCCGGCCTAGCTACTCCACACTTCTTGTCTCCCAGCAGAGAGTGCTGTAGAGAACAATACAGGAGCTCTGGCTGAGTGCAGCTCCAGCCATGCCAGGCCTGGCCTCTCCCAAAAGAAACTTCTGAACACAAAAGAGCAGGAACACTGGCTGCATTAGTGTCTCCCAGCTACCTCCAGTAAGAGTTGCTCTATGCAGCCCTGGCTGTAGGGAGTTCACAGGTCCTGTCCCAGCAGGAGGTTCAGTAGGGAACAGTGCAGAACTGGTTATGAGTTCAGAACCTCCTTCAGTAGCCTAGAGATAGAGATATTTTAAAGGTTAAATTATTTTGAAGGTTTAAATTATTAAAGGTTTAAATAGAGAAGGAACAGGTTAAAGAATATTTAGATAAGTTAGATGTATTCAAGTTAGCAGGATCTGATGAAATTCAATTTAGGGTATTTAAGGATCTAACTGAAGTAATCTCAGAATCTTTGTGATTAACTTTGAGAATAGAGGACGCGTGAGGTCCCAGAGGACTGGAGAAGAGCAAACATAGTACTTATCTGTAGAAATGGGAACAAAGAGGATCCGGAGAATTATAGACTAGTCAGCCTAACTTTGATACCTGAAAAAATACTGGAACAAATCATTAAACAATGGATGTGTAACCACGTAGTAGATAATAGAGTGATAAGCAATACCCAGTGTGGATTAGTGAAGAACAAATTAGGCAAGACCAACCTAATTTCCTTCTTTGACAGGGTTACTGGCCTAATGGATAGGAGAAAGCTGTGGACATGATATATCTTGATTTCAGTAAGGTTTTTGACACAGTCCCACATGACATTCTCATAAGCAAACTAGGGAAATGTGGTCTAGATTAAATTACTCTATGATGGATGCAAAACTTGGTGAAAGACCGTATTCAAAGAGTAATTACACTGGTCTACAATTTTTGAGAAGTCGTCTGCTTCACAGATAAAATGTGCTATTTATTATGTATTTTGATGTGCTGAGTTCAAATATGACAATTAAAACAACTGATTGGCTACTGTTTCTAAGATATTTAAGTTTTTACATTTTATGTCTATGTATATTGTGTAGATAGTAGAGTTTTAATCATAAATTGTAAACCTAGGTCTTTTCATGTGCTTATGGTTGCTTTACATGATAATATTTCACCTGTCCTGTTTATGTAACACTTTAAAAATCAGCAAAAGGGTTATATAAATAAAATTTATTATGAAACAAAAGGCAAAAAACTATTCTGTACATAGTTTAGTCCTATTCAGTGTCTACTCGGCGCTTCTTGGCTTGTCTCTTGTATTCATTAAATGGAGCATCTCTTGTCACTGTCCAGCAATAGTCTGCAAGCATTGATGGGCTCCATTTTCCCTGATAGCGTTTCTCCATTGTTGCAATGTCCTGGTGAAATCGCTCGCTGTGCTCGTCGCTCACTGCTCCGCAGTTCGGTGGAAAAAAATCTAGATGAGAGTGCAAAAAATGTATTTTTAGTGATATGTTGCAACCAAGGCTTTTGTATGCCTTGAGGAGGTTTTCCACCAACAACCTGTAGTTGTCTGCCTTGTTGTATCCGAGAAAATTGATTGCCACTAACTGGAAGGCTTTCCATGCCGGCTTTTCCTTGCCACGCAGTGCATGGTCAAATGCATCATCTCGAAGAAGTTCACGAATCTGAGGACCAACAAAGACATCTTCCTTTATCTTAGCTTCACTTAACCTTGGAAATTTTCCACGGAGGTACTTGAAAGCTGCTTGTGTTTTGTCAATGGCCTTGACAAAGTTCTTCATCAGACCCAGCTTGATGTGTAAGGGTGGTAACAAAATCTTCCTTGATTCAACAAGTGGTGGATGCTGAACACTTTTCCTCCCAGGCTCCAATGACTGTCGGAGTGGCCAATCTTTCTTGATGTAGTGGGAATCTCTTGCACGACTATCCCATTCGCAGAGAAAACGGCAGTACTTTGTGTATCCAGTCTGCAGACCAAGCAAGAGAGCAACAACCTTCAAATCGCCACAAAGCTGCCACTGATGTTGGTCATAGTTTATGCACCTCAAAAGTTGTTTCATGTTGTCATAGGTTTCCTTCCTATGGACTGCATGACCAACTGGAATTGATGGCAAAACATTGCCATTATGCAGTAAAACAGCTTTAAGACTCGTCTTCGATGAATCAATGAACAGTCTCCACTCATCTGGATCATGAACGATGTTGAGGGCTGCCATCACACCATCGAAGTTGTTGCAGGCTACAAGATCACCTTCCATGAAGAAGAATGGGACAAGATCCTTTTGACGGTCACGGAACATGGAAACCCTAACATCACCTGCCAGGAGATTCCACTGCTGTAGTCTGGAGCCCAACAGCTCTGCCTTACTCTTGGGTAGTTCCAAATCCCTGACAAGGTCATTCAGTTCACCTTGTGTTATGAGGTGCGGTTCAGAGGAGGAGGATGGGAGAAAATGTGGATCCTGTGACATTGATGGTTCAGGACCAGAAGTTTCATCCTCTTCCTCTTCCTCGTCTGACTCAAGTGAGAATGAGTCTGGTGCATCAGGAACCGGCAGTCCTTCTCCGTGGGGTACTGGGCGTATAGCTGATGGAATGTTTGGATAATGCACAGTCCACTTTTTCTTCTTTGACACACCTTTCCCAACTGGAGGCACCATGCAGAAGTAACAATTGCTGGTATGATCTGTCGGCTCTCTCCAAATCATTGGCACTGCAAAAGGCATAGATTTCCTTTTCCTGTTCAACCAATGGCGAAGATTTGTTGCACAAGTGTTGCAGCATATGTGTGGGGCCCACCTCTTGTCCTGATCTCCAATTTTGCAGCCAAAATAAAGGTGATAGGCTTTCTTAACCATAGTGGTTCACCACAAACATAGCAGAAGTTATCTGCACTGTTCACACAAGTACGAGGCATCTCTGCTCACTTTGGCTAAACAGAAATGTGTCCCTTTGCAAAATCAAACACTGACAAAGAAGAGAGCACGACACTGTATGATTTCTAGAGCTGATATAGGGCAATTTGTTCAGCAGAGTGATGTAAGCTTCATTATGATTGCATCATCCATGACTTCTAGGAATAACATGATGCAATTCATATCATGTATGACGCAATACCAGCTTCAGATTGCATCATTCATTGTTTTGCCTAAAAAGCAAGTACTGTCCAAACCCAGTCATAGATTTATTCATAGATCCAGTCAAAGATGTATTTGAGTCATTTCTGGTTTAAATTGAGATCCCTTCCCTTTATAACTCACTTATCCTCTGCCATTCCCAAGTCAAGGGTCGTATATACTGACCCAATAGCATATCTTGAAAACTAGAGCCAATCAACAATTTTAAGCATCATTTTCGTTCTCAGTGACCCAGAATTAGTAAAGTTTGACTACATTTATTTCAGAAGCATTTTGGCTGTAGAGCAGTGTTATCAATGGTTTGCTGTCAAATTGGGAAGATGTATCTAATGATGTCCTGCAGAGGTCAGTCCTGGGTCTGCTACTCTTCAGTATGTTAATTAATGTCTTGGATAATGGAGTACTTATAATGTACTTATACAAATTGTGAATGACATCAAGCTGGGATGGGTAGTTAGCACTTTGGAGGATAGGCTTAGAATCCAAAATGGCCTTGACAAATTGGAGAGAGAAATTTGAAATTAGCAATATGAAATTCAATAAAGACAAGTGCAAGGACTTCACTTAGGAAGGAAAAATCAAATCCACAGCTACAAAATTGGGTATAACTGGCTAGGTGCTAGTCCTACTAAAAAGGATCTGGAGTTTATAGTGGATCACAAATTGAATATGAGTCAACAATGTAATGCAGCTGCAAAAAAGGCTAATATCATTCTGGGGTGTATTAACAGCAATGTTGCATGTAAGACATGGAAAGTAATTGTCCTGCTGTATTCAGCACTGGTGAGGCCTCTGCTGGAGTACTATATACAATTCTGGGTGCCACACTTTATGAAAGATGTGGATAAATTTGGAGAGAGTCCAGAGGAGAACAACAAAAACGATAAAAAGTTTAGAAAAGTTGACCTATAAGGAAAAGTTTTAAAAAACTGGATACGTATACTCCTGAGAAAAGAAAACTGACAAGGAATTTGACAGCAGTATTCAAATACGTTAAAAGCTGTTACAAAAGGGATGGTGATCAATTGTTCTCCATGTCCACTGAAGGTAGGACAAGAAGTAATGGTCTTAATTGGCAGCAAGGGAGATTTAAGTTAGATATTAGGAAAAAAATTTTAACTGTAAGGATAGTTAAGCACTGGATCAGGCTTTCAAGGGAGGTTGTGGAATCCCAGTCATTGGAGGTTTTTAAGAACAGCTTTGAAAAACACCTGTCAGGGATGGTCTAGGTTTACTTGCTCCTGCCTCAATGCAGGGAGCTGGACTAGATGAGCTCTTGAAGTCCCTTTCATCCCTACATTTCTATGATTTTGAATATCAAGAAGGCTGAAGCTGAATTCACAGAGATATTACAGGTGATGAACCTGTCTGGTGCAGACATGTTAAAACTGTGAACACCCACAAGGTAGAGTTCTGGATTTGAATTTGAGCCGAGACCCTCACTTTCTGTGTGATTTTTATACAGATCTAAGTAAAGCGTTTCACCTCTAGAACATCAGTTCCAATACAGCCCTAGGTCAGAGGGGAGTGGACAGCTCACCAAGTTTGGGGACTGGAATACAAAATCTTTTACCTCAAAGGCACTGTAGCGGGGTGGTCACCCGCTCCCGCCCTGAAGGGCTTAAAACACCCCTGGGAGAGGGCTATGGCAGGGCAAAGCAGCAAGCCTTGGCTGATTGGTGAAACAGCCACAACTGGGGCCACGCCCCAATCAGGCCACAGCTGGCCCTATAAAAAGATTGCAAGCCAGGAGCTTAGGCAGTTCCTCTCTAGTGGTAGAGAGGGGAGGACCTGGCTGGGAACTGAAAGCTACTGGAGTAGATCAGTGCTGGGAATAGGGCAAGGGAGCCGGGAAGCTCCCACCTGGAAAACCCCCAGGCTGCAGGCCTTGTCTAAGGCCAAATAGGTACTGGGGTTGCAGGGATGCAGCCTGGGGGTAGGCGGAGGCAGCAGGTTCAAACCCCCCTTGCCGATGATGAATGATATGGACTGCAGTCTACTCCAGTGTGCGGGGGCTAGATGAGGACTGGCAGTGAACACTGAGGCAAGGTGGGGATTCCCCTGGGAGGGGAGCCCAGAGAGTGGGGGTACTGCCAGGGGGCAGCACCCAAGCTAAAGGGGCACCGGGGTGGACTTGGGGGTCCAGCGACAAGTGGGACATTGGCCTGCAGAGGGCGCTCCAAAGGCTGGACAAGCTAATTCCCTGGACGACCAGCAGGAGGCGCTGCAGGGTGAGTCCTCGCATCACTACAGGCACCTTGTCCAATCCAACCCTGGACACCAGCAAGTGCTAATTATTTTCAATCTGAATTCCTTCATTAGACACTCAAATTTGTTCCCATCCAATGGATGTTTGGTGGGCTCTCTCTAATGAGATGGGAGGTGTCTCCATCAAGTTCTTGGTGAGACAGGTGTAGATGTTGCAAAAACCACCATCACAAATGGGCATAGGTGACCCTGTTGTTGTCACTCTCAGCAGAGAGGCCAAGGACTGACCTGGCCAATGGAAACAGAGCTCCCCTTTTACCACCCCAGAGCAGGGATGAGGTGGTATATGTGGGTGAAGCTCTCACAACTGCTGTACCCATTTCTTTGCAGGAGGAAAGGTGCTTTGGCTGAGGACAGTGCCCCTCCCCAGCTCGGTTCTGGTTTATTGTAACAGGTGGGAACCACCTGTTCTTCTGCATGCACTTTATTTGAGGGAGATTCTATTCCTGGGCCAACTCTCCTGGCCAGGCCCTTATCTCTCTGCAAACAAAGCAAGTGCAGGGGAACAGGAAGGGAGAAGCTGATCCCGGATGGGGGAAGTAGGGTGCAGCTCCCCTTTCCCATGATACAGACAAGCAGGATGCTGCCCATTCCCTGATGCATGTTAAAATAAAGAAATTAAGGTGTAGGCTTGTGCTGAGCAGGGTTATACGACACAGTGGTTAAATGCTGGCAAATGCAGCCCGGTCTGCACTAGTGCTACCATTGGTGGAGCTGCATGCCTGTTAGCATGGCAACAGACAGAAGGAAAATTGCAAACAAAGATGGAAAGAACCACAGACAATGTCCCACACAGTAGTGTAGTCAAGGATAAATCCGGATAAACAGTTTACTCACTTCTCATTTGGGGAATATGATATTTGCCCACTTCTGACCTAAGGAATAAAGCGTTTATTCACTCCTCTCTTGTGAGAAGCGAATCCTGGCTGCACAACTGATGTGCACATTATCTACCATCTGGTTACGCTCAGCAACAGATCATTGGGAAAATTGTGGCCTGTAAAAATCTGCAAGGAGCCATCCAGGGCTACTGCCTGGTACATCTGCTGACCGCTAAAAGCAGGTGACATTTTTTTTTTTTTACAGTTTTATGTCATTTTCTCCTATTTTGTAGAAAATGAAGTGTCAGCAATCAAACAGTCTTTTGTTTTGGGGCAAGAAACAGAACGTTTCCTTGACAAGTTGGAGTTTGGTTTCTGAAGCTGAACAGTTTACCCACGTCTATTTTTACCATTACCCCCTGGTCTCACACAGTTTGTCTGTGCAGTGCCTGCTGCTCCTGAACCTTTTCCTCATGTGCCTTTCCCCTTCAGCCAGGGAGCTTGTTCACACTAGGAACAGCTTTCTAAAAAACGCAGTGGCTAATGTTTTAAAACCCCTGTGTAGATAGCATAAGCTGTAGTTTTGCCACGTTTGCTGGTCGAGGTGACCCCTAGCAAGGCGTTTCGTGTTCACCCCCATGTGCTAAGGCAAGTGAAAGCTACAACTTGCCCTCTCCACACCATAGTTTTAAAACATTACCTATGAAATTGTTAAAAATCACCTCATGTAGACAAGTGCAGTCTTTCTCTACCCAACTCTCCTGTTCTGTGTCTCCCTTCTGTTCTCTATCCTTCTCCTCTTCCCTCCATCCCCCCTTTCTCTCCACCTGATTTTCTGTCACTCCCTCTGTTTTCTCTCTCCCCAAAAGTCTCCCTCCATCTCCCCGTGTTTTTTTCACCTGTCTCTATATCTTCCTATCAGATACTGTTTCTCTCTCCCCATCAGCCTCACTCTCCCTTCTCCTCCCCATCATTCTATCAGTATCTCTAGACCTAATCCCACCACGCTTGCCCAGGAGCTGTGGAGGAAGGATGTCCCAAGGTTATAGAGGGGTTAAGAGAAGGGGGCCAAAGGGGAGAGGATGGGGTGCTGCCCTTAGTTGTCCTATGGACTCATTCGCCTCCTGATGGTGTGACAGTAGTTGGCAGGGGGAAATGGAGCTTTGAGGCTGTGTGCTGGCACACACGTCCTCAGCAGCACAAGCACAGTGTGCTTGCTGCAGCCCGCAGGCCTGCATCTGAACTCCGGGGGAGGGGAAGCATGCTAGGTAAAGGAAACTCAGAACAGGGCAGAGAGATTTAGTGCCACACGTGGATCTCAGAGGAGGATGGACAGTTGAGTGGAATCAGTGTGGTGAATTATAGCTTCTTATTAAATGACAAAAAGAAAGTGCAGCTCATTCTGCTTCATTGCTTCCATTCGCCATCTCTCTGCTAAGGCACCTCAATCCTGCCTGCAATATACCCTGCTAGTCCAGCCTTGGGTGTCCTCAAAGCTCTGCTGATGCACCTGAGTTTTGACCTGAATTCCATCCCCCGATATTCCAGTTCTGCCCTTAATCCCCCTCCCAAGCTGTACCAATGCTTCTTCCATCCTCCCCTGCAGCCGCCTAATATTCCATTTCCACAGCTCTGCCAATGCCCCTCTGTCCTGCTCTGCAGCCCCCCTGCTATTACAATCCTGGGCTCCCCACACCTAGAGTACGAATGCATCAGTCATCCCAACAAGGTCAATTAGAGGGATGACCTTGCTGAGAACGTGACAGAGGAGCCAGTCCTTGTGCAGCAAAGAAGATGTGGGGAAGGAGACCAGACAACAAAAGGAGATTTTGCAACAATAAGAACATAGTCAAGAGCAGGAGGGGGAAGGAGAATGAAATTGGTAAGACTGGAACATCTTTTCCCAACCACAAGGACCAGAGGTCCCTTGGGGAAGGTGGGGGTGGGGAGGTAATTTTGGTCAGCCATTCTGTCAAAAACAAAATAATAAAATGTAGGGAATAAAAATGGAGAGGCAGAAACCTGCTCTTTTCGCCCCCCAGCAAAAGCGATTAAGGAAGCTGGAAAGACAGATGTATGGGGGCAGGCTAAAGGAGTTAAATCTGTACAGCTTGGCTAAGTGACAACTGGGGCAGACAGGATAACTGCAGCCAGGGCTCTCAGCTGCCAAGCAGGGAACATAGCAGCTCTGAGAGCCTTAACTCCAGCCAGGGCTCCAGGGGCTGTTAAGAATATAGATTCATAGATTCATAGATTCTAGGACTGGAAGGGACCTCGAGAGGTCATCGAGTCCAGTCCCCTGCCCGCATGGCAGGACCAAATACTGTCTAGACCATCCCTGATAGACATTTATCTAACCTACTCTTAAATATCTCCAGAGATGGAGATTCCACAACCTCCCTAGGCAATTTATTCCAGTGTTTAACCACCCTGACAGTTAGGAAATTTTTCCTAATGTCCAACCTAGACCTCCCTTGCTGCAGTTTAAGCCCATTGCTTCTTGTTCTATCCTCAGAGGCTAAGGTGAACAAGTTTTCTCCCTCCTCCTTTTGATACCCTTTTAGATACCTGAAAACTGCTATCATGTCCCCTCTCAGTCTTCTCTTTTATGGAAGGTGGGAGGAAGTAAAACTGTTTGTGGAGCTCCAGGATTTACTGTTTGACTTCCACCCATCACACTTTTATGCCCCTCCCCCATTACCACAGCATCTGAGCACCTCACAATCTTTAATGTATGTTGCCTCACAACACCCCTGTTAACTAGAACAGTGCTATTATCCCCATTGTACAGATAAGTAACTGTGGCCCAGAGAGGCTAAGTGATTTGCCCAATGACACACAGGAAAACGGAGGTACAGCAGTGAATTGAACCCAGGTTTCCACAAGTCACAGGCTTGCACTGTAACCATTGGACCATCCTTTCTCTCTTTCTGCTGTTTACCTGCTCTCTTTGCAGATCTCCCTCACTTGAGTAGGCAATGACTGGGAGGGAGACACTGGAAACAAAGGGAGAGAGACTGAAGGGGAAAAAGAATGAAGGAAGGAGAAACATACAAAGAGGAAGGGACAGAAAGAACAGCAAGAGTAAATGAAACAGAAAAAAGGGGAGACAAGTTAAGAGATGCTGAAAAAGAAGAAATGAACAAGAGAGAGGGAAAAGAAAGATGGGTAGGAAAGAAAGAATGAAAAAGAGATGGAGAAAAATAAGATAAGTACTGAAGAGATGGAAAAGAAGAGACAGAGAGAGAGAAGGAGAGCTGATGTAGAAACGTCCCTGTTGCAACTGATGAAATCTGCCCCATTTCCTGGAAGTGGCTTGTGGGTTCTCTCTTCTGCTTCAACAAGAGTTGCTCAAGAGTGTTAGCTGAACCTTGAGATGGATGCTCAAGCAGCCACTGAGGGAAGTGAAGCAATGCTTCAAGGAGGGGGAGAAAAACATGTGCTCTCTGGGTGATAATAGGTCTTTTTTATCTCTAACTTCTGTGACATTTATTTACAAACCTTCAAGAAGTCCAGCTTCTCATCCACTGGTGGGATCCGAGAAACTGCTGCGCGGGGCAGGGTGAGGATTCCATGGGCTCTGTAACTGGAGGCCAACCCAATTCAAAGATGGAGGAGGGTACTGGGCTTGCCAGTGAAGGTTCTGTCATGGTTGGTAGCTGTGAGCTCACATCCCAGGGGGTCCAACCTGTCACAGGTTCCCTTCAGCTTCCTGGAAAAAAACTTGGGAACAAGCAAAGGAGCAGCTCATAGAATCTATCCCATATCTTACATTGCAGATCCTGCACTCATTTATGGAGTCTTTGAAGAAGAGGTGCCACCGGACTTTCCTGAATAGTGGACATTGAGAAAAGAGCTGATTGCCTTTACAGAGACAACCATTTTGCACAATCGAGTCATAATTCTTAAAGCTGTGTGTCCTGAAATGTTAACCCCCATGCACTCTGGCCACACAGCTCCTGAAGCCTATCTACCATGCAAGGGCCTGAGAAGTGCTGTATTTGCTTAGCAAGAGCAGCAAAGCCAAAGACTCCATAAATGAGTGCCCGATCTGCAATGTAAGATCTGGGATAGATTCTCTGAGGCAGCTGCTCCTTTATTTGTTCCCAAGTTTTTTTGGGGGGAAGCTGAAGTGGAACCTTCCCCAGGACATTACACCAACCAACACATGGAACCATTCCTGACATATCTCATAGACCTTGGAGCAAGCTAGACATGTATTATTGAAAGCATTACAGTAGCTCCTAGAGTCCCCAGCTGAGATCAGAACCACATTGTAATAGCCACTGTATACACACATCATGAGAAACTGTCCCTGCCCTGAAGAGTTTGCAACCTAAATGGACAAGGGAAAGGAAGTATAATTATATCAGTTTTGCTGAAGTAGACCTGAGGCCGATAGAGATTAAGTGGTTTGCCTGGGGTCACAGTGGAAGTCTGTTGTAAAGCTAGGAATTGATTGCAGTGCTCCTGCGTGCTAGACCATGACATCACCACAAGCCATTTTTAATCCTCCTTTGCACAGTGAATAGTCAGTCTTGTCACAGGTGACTAATATTGTAGTTACTGGGAAATAGATCTATTTCCATATATCATAGATCTAATAGCTCTATCATATCACATGATTTTAATGTGGCTCACACTCTATCTAGGCCCCAAGTTCCCTTACTTGTATCAATAGCAGCATCTAACATTGAATGTTTCAAAGGATAAATGGTTGGAAGCCTGGAAAGTGTAGTTTGAGATAACAGACCTCAGCTTGCGTGTCAGCGATTTGCACAGTTTGCAATATTAGTGGAATATGAATGTGTCATACCCTGTCCACTCTACAGCCAGTATATGGGCACAGCAGAAGCAAGAAATAACTATAAAAAGCATACTTCACATTTGTGCCTAGTTATTATGGTGTTTAGGTGTCTGGGGCCCACTAACATAACAATCAGACTATATAGATAGATGGGAAGGAAACAGATGGAAAGGCTGACTGGCATAGCACAATGGAGACCACTGCCCACAATATAACTACTGTTATGAACAGGCTAGTGTGTGTGTATTACTGTTTTTTACTGTATGGAATCAGAACTGTTCAACTGTGTGTCATAGCCCCTATACTGTTGTTGATGGGCGACAACAAGGAGTAATAGATTGAAACTGGGGAGGGGAATGGAGAGGAGAACGGATATAAGAAATCTATCCTACTGGTGAGGATCTAGTCTCCCTTAAGGACATGGTGGAAGCCTCTTTGACAACTAGAACTAGACAAAGCTCCGGAAAATGGATTGTAGGGAAGGAAAAATCCTGCCTTGATCCCAGGGGAGGGGTGAATGGAGAAGATGTGATCAAATGCTCTAAATCTTTTCTGTCCCTAATTTTGGCTGCTTGCTGGCCCCACTTCAAAAATTGTTGAAAACACTTGTCCAGGGACAGGGTCATCTGAGTACAATAACCCTTTGTAGGCCAGCAGCCTCATCCTTCCTGTGCTACACCAGCATTAAACTCAACTCGCTCCAATCTGACATCAGCTTTTAACACTAACAGGGAGGGAGAAGGGGCACCTTTGAGCCCTTGTTTGTTTCCCTAGTTTAGAAAGGGCTTCCGAGATACACACACATCTCCACACACAAGTAATTGGCAGATACCCCAGTCCCTTGGCAGAAACCTGTGTTCATGTTCCTTGGGAGCCATCAGACCTCCCTCCCACCTCTCCAATTCCATCCTTCTTTTCCCTTACATCATATGACCGGCTGATGTGAAGTCTTTTCCAGTCCGTGCTGGATTTAGGTGTGAGAGGCTGAGGGATCCCAGCCAGGGTAACTTTATACAGACAGAAACCAAAGGTCTGTTGGGGACACCTTCCCCTCATACACATGACTGGGTATAGGGTCAGCTTCTAGGAAGGGGAGCATGAGGCTGGTATAGACTGCAGGAGAAATCTTTGAAGCCAAAAGAGGAAAGCCAAAGTTATGGAGGGATGGGAGGGAGGCTAGAGGAGATTAATGCACCCCTATTCCTCTCTCTGGTTCTCCTGCAACTCTCCCTGATAAATATCCTATTCCCCCTGCCGTATCTGATGCCCCCTATCTCCCACTAGTGTTCATCTGGCCTCCTCTGATACATTCCCCTAATACCTTTCCCTCCCTACTTCACCCTTTCTCTCATGCTCTCCTGATCTGCTCACCCCATGCACTTTTGACCCCTTCCCAATCTGCATTGACTCTCCAGCAAGGCTGTTCCTCTGAGCCCTTCTCTGGTGCATTCCTTCTCTACATGCTTTCTCATACCTCTCTCTGTCTGATGTACCCCATTCCATGGTGCACTCAAGATATTTCCCTTAATCCCTCCCTAATGGAACACTGCGCCCCCCCTCCCCCACTGATGCACACTGAAATCCTCATCCTCAGCCCCCTCCTTTGACATTCTCTTTGGCTGTTATATTAATTACCTTTGATATAGAATCCCCCACCCCCCATATTCTCCTCCAGTGTTTCCCTCCCACTCTGGAATCCCTGGCTCCCCCATGCCCATCAGCTGTGATGCTGAGGTCCTCTCAGGACTTATATCCTCACTCATCCCAAGATCAGTTTCCAACCTTTAAATAGCCCATGTATTTCATGCCTTGGCCATCTCTCTTCCAGGAAATCTGGATGGAGGGGGAAAGATGTACCTACGCCAATACCTCCACATCAGCAGAGCCAGCCACAGGATCCTGCAGCGCTCTCCTTCCAGGAGTTCCTCTCCCATCCCCCCAGGCTGTAGGCACAAGGAGCCCATCATGCCATCTCCTTGCCTTTCTCTTTCCACAACAACTGTTCCCTAAAGATGAAGGAAGGCCAGGCCTTGGAGATATTATCCCCACTTCCAGGAGAGAAGAAGGCGGTCCAACAAAGGGAAACCCTCAAGACTGAACCCAGAGCCCCAGGTCACTGTCCTGGGAGCCCTGCCCACAAGAGGGATTGAACAAGAGCTCTTGTCCTGTTTATGAAATGTCCGGGGGTGCTGTGGTGTAAGAGAAAGGAGGGGAGTGACCCAGGCCATATGCTGCCTTCGGCTGCTGGGTCTCGAATGTAATCAAGGATGGATTCTCAGCTTCCTCTATTCCCCCTCTCTGTGTCCCCCACCCTTTCTCTCATATATGCTCTCTCCTTCCCCACCCTTATCCCCAGGGGAGGCCTCAGCTGAGGAGTTGCCATGGAGACAGTGCTGCCATAGCAACCAAATGATGGCAAAAGACTGAGCACTGTAGAGATGGCTGGTGTGAGATCAGCAATCGGACACCTGCTGAGATTGTTTTTTTATGCTGCCACTACTGTGGTTTCCTGCCCCACTCCCACAAATAGTGAAAGCAGAAGTAAGGCTGGTCCCAGCTGTGAGAAGATCCACCAGAGTATACTGTATGTGTTCAGTGCCTCCTGGCCTATCACCTGGAGCAGTGTGAAGCATTTCACCCTCTCTGGTTTCTCTGCAATACTACATGCTTCCAGGAAAATTAGGAAGCACTGTACACACCACTTCCTCTTCTCTGCCAGGTTCCCACCCCTCCAGACTGAGGCAGTCAGGTGGCTTTATTTTCTCCACTTTCAACAAGGATTCTGCTGTCTTTTGTTCTAGTTTCCAGGCATGTAACACATTTGTAACTACTTCAGAGTGGCTTTTCGGCCCATGGACCTTGTTAGATGTTAGCACTAAGATTTCTGGCCTAGATTCTCAAAGGTGCCCAAACACCTTTGAGAATCTAGGCCAAACTCCCATTAATTTCAACAGAGAGAAAAGGTGGGTGAGGTCACATCTTTTACTGGGCCAACTTCTGTTGGTGAAAGGGACAAGCTTTGGAGCTACACAAAGCTCTTCCTCAGTTCCACTTCTTCCTGAGGAAGAGCGCTTTGTAGCTCGAAAGCTTGTCCCTTCCACCAACAGAACTTGACCAAATAAAAGATATAACCTTACCTACCCTATCTCTCTCAGACCCTGGGCCCAACATGGCTGCAACACTGCATAATTTCAGTTGGAGACAGATGCCTAATAACTTTGAGAATCTGGTCCTTTGCCCTTCTGCCCAAGAATAATAAATATTTCTTCCCCAAAATAACTACTTTTGAATTTAAAAAAATCCAATCTAAATTTAAAAATTACCAGTGATGGAGAATCCACCACAACCCTTGGTAAATTGTTCCAATGATTTATTACCCTCACTATTAAAAAAATCATGCCTTATTTCCAGTCTGAATTTTTCTAATTTCAACTTCCAGACATTGCGTCATTTTATACCTTTCTCTGCTAGATAGAAGAGCCCGTTATCAAATATTTTTTCTCCACGTAGTTACTTATAGACTGTAATCAAGTCACCCTCTCTTTGTGAAGCAAAATAGATTGAGCTCTGTGAGCCTACCACTATACGGCATGTTTTCTAATCCTTTAATCGTTCTCATAGCTCTTTTTTGAACCCTCTCCAATTCATCAACCTTCTTCTTGAATTGTGGACACAAGAACTGGACACAATATTCCAGTAGCAGGCTCACCAGTGCCAAATACAGAGGTAAAATAATCTCTCTACTTCTACTAAAGATTCCAGTTTACGCATCCAAGGATCATATTAGATCTTTTGGACACAGCGTTCATGTTCAGCTGATTATCCACCACCACCTCCAAATCTTTTTCAGAATCACTGTTTCCAAGGATAAGAGTCCCCCATCCTGTAAGTATGGCCTACATTCTTTATTTCTAGATGTATACGTTTACAGTTAGTCATATTAAAACATATGTTTGCTTGCACCCAGCTTACCACATGATCCAGATCAATTTGTACCAGTGACCTATTCTCACCAGTGACCTGTTCTCTACCCCAATTTTTGTGTTATCTAAAAACTTTATCAGCAATGATTTTATGTTTTCTTCCAGGTCATTGATAAAAACATTAAACAGTGTAGGGTCAAGAACTGATCCCTATAGGACCTCACTAAAGACACATCTGCTCAATGATGATTCCCCATTTACAATCACATTTTAGGATATATCAGTTAGCCAGTTTTTAATTTTGTATCATTCTAGTTTTTTAATCAAAATGTCATGTATAACTAGTCCCAAATGCCTTCGAGAAGTCTTAGTATATTATATCAGCACTATTACCTTTATCCAGTAAACCAGTAACCTCATCAAAAAAAGATAAGTTGATTTGATAGGATCTATTTTCCCTAAACCCATGTTGATTGGCATTAATTATATTAGCTTCCTTTAATTCTTTATTAATCAAGCTCCATATCAGCTGCTCCATTATCTTGGCAAGATTAGTGTCAGACTGATTGGTCATCCCATTTATCCTTTTTAAATATAGGCACAAGATTAGCTTTCTTCCAGAGTTCTGGAACTTCCTCAATATTCCTAAATTTATGGAAATGCAACATTAATGGTCCAGTATTTCCTCAACCAGCTCTTTTAAAACTCTTGGATGCAAGTTATCCAGAGTCACTGGTTTTAACGTCTAAATTTAGTAGCTATTGTTTAACATCCTCCTGAGTTATTATTGGACTGGAAAGTGTGTGACAGACCCAGACCAGTTTGGTGCAGGAGTCTGGTAGAAGGCAAAGATACTGGCCACTGCATGAATAGTTTTCTATTCCCTGAGTGACAAGAGCAGGGGCTGCCCTAGAGCAATCAGGAACCTGCTAAAACCAATTAAGACAGGCAAGCTAATTAAGACACCTGGAGCCAATTAAGAACTTACTGGAATCAATTATGGCAGGCAGGCTAATCAGGACACCTGGTTTTAAAAAGGACCTCCCATCAGTTAGTGGGGGTGCGCAAGGAGTGAGAAGGCATGCTGCTGGAGGACTGAGGAGTACAAGTGTTATCAGGCTTCAGGAGGAATGTCCTGTGGTGATGATAAAGAAAGTGCTGGGGGGAGGCCATGGGGAAGTAGCCCAGGGAGTTGAAGCTGCCATGCAGCTGATACAGGAGATGTTGTTGACAGCTGCTGTCCACAGGGCCCTGGGCTGGAATCCAGTGTAGAGGGTAGACATGGGTTCTCCCCATCCCCTCAACTCCCTATCTAACACAGGAGGAGTTGACCTGTGAGACACACCAGAGGGGAATGTCTAAATTTGGAAAGGGATCTGGCCTGTCCCTGACCCACTAGGTGGGACAACAGAAACTGTGGAGATTGTTCTCCATTTCCCCCATGCTGGCCAGTGATGAGGTTAGCTGAGTGAACGGCAGGTTTGAGCCTCTAGCAAAAGCGGCCAAACAGATGGATGCTGTGAATCTCTGAGGCAAGCAAATCCGCCAGAAAGCGCAGGACCCACCAAGGCAGAGGAGGAACTTTGTCACAAGTGTCATTATCATATGATATACTGCATCACCTGTTTTCTTCCGAAATACAGAACAGAAATATTTATTAAACAATTCTGCCATTTCTGATCATTCTACCATTTCCAGCTAGTAATGTATCAAAACCATTGTTAGGATTCTTTTTGTTCCTAATATACTTTAAAACCTCCTTCTTATTGTCCTTACCTCTGCTGGCTATAGATTTTTCCTTGTGTTCCTTCGCGTCCCATATCAATTTTCTACAGTTCCTGGCTTCTGATTTACATTCATTACTATCTACTTCCCCTTTATTCCATTTTATATATCTATTTTATATATCATATATATATTTTTCTAAATCAGGCCAGTTTTTAAACGAGTACGGCCTTCTTTCTTGATTGTGGCTTTTTGAGCATCAAGTAAAGTGTTTTTAAACACTTCCCAATTATTATTCACATTTTCCTGTTCAAATTCTTCCTTCCAGTTGTTTTTGTTCATAATTGCTTTGAATGTTGTGAAATTTTCCCACTTAAAGCAGCAAGTATATATATATTACTGGTTTGAACTTCACTCTGTTTGCACTTTACACATGTGAACAAGTTGTGGTCATTTATACCTAAGCTACCATTAATTTTTAGTTCTGTGATCAGTTCCTCTTTATCTGCTAAGACAAGGTCTAATAAAGAATTCCCAATGTTGGATGCAACACTTTTTGAATTAGGAAATTGTCTTCTATAATATTTTAAAATTCCAAGGATGTTTTAGTACTGGCAGCATATGTCACTCAAAATTAAGTCCCCCATGATCATGCAGCTTCTCCCCCCCCCCCCCAGCACATTATAGAGAGGTGCTTAAGAAGCCAGTCATCCTGTTCCCTATTGTGATTTGGTAATCTATACCACCAATTAATACCCCATCTTGTGCTTTATCTATTAGGACATTGATCCATAAGATCATTTTCTTCCAAGTTGTCAGTGACTCAGAAACAGGTAATGCCATTTTTGACATAGACTGACACTCCCCCACCCCTTTTTCCCACTTAATCCTTCCTATATGTTATTACCATTGATTTTAACATTCCAGTCACGTAACTCATCCCACCATGTTTCAGTAATACCAACTAGATCGAATTTATGCTTACAAATGAGCAATTCCAATTCCTCTTGTTTGTTAACAAGGCTCTTAGCATTAGTGTATAGGCAATTAAATAATTTCTTCTCTTCATGTCCTTTGGTTCCTTGATTAATTTTGTTCTCAACATCTTGATTTTTGTGCTGAATGCTCATTTCTTCTCTCTTTTTACCCTCCCCTTTTGTTATTACTTTAACATCTCCTGACTACGCTAGCCAGTATGTCCCCAAGAAGATTGGTCCCCCTTCTACTGAAAATGGAAACCATCCAAACTATACAGCCCCTCACCCCACTGAAGGTGGACCAGTGTTCCACAAAACCAAAACCCTCAAATGCACACCACTTAAGTAATGAATGGTTCACTTTCAGAATCTTCTGCCTTCTGTCTTCCTTTGCTCACGTGACAGGAAGGATCTCTGAGAAGATCCATTGGACATACTTCTTCTTCAGCATGCTTCTGAGTTCCCTGAAGTCATCTATTGTCTGAGAGATATCCTGCAATACAGTATCATTAGAGCTGATATGAACCATCAGCAGTGGATCCTTGCCCATTGACTTCAGAAGCCTATCCAATCTTAGAGTAATGTCTTGTGTCTTAGCTCTGGGAAGACTGCACCCCATCCTGTTCTCTACCTCTCCCTTGCACAATCATAGAAATCACAGAAATGAAGGGCTGGAAGGGACCTTGAGAGGTTGTCTAGTCCCTTGCGTTGAGGCAGGAGCAAGTAAACCTAGACCATCCCTGACAGGTGTTTGTCTAAACTATTCTTAAAACCTCCAGTGATGGGAATAGCACAACCTCCCTTGGAAGCCTATTCCAGTGTTTACCTATCCTTAGAGTTAGAAAGTTTTCCTAATCTCTAATTTAAATGTCACTTGCTGAATGTTCTTCATAGTATAGAATCCCAGCAAGGATCATCCATAGTGGTCCACAGAGACCCAGCCTACACCTTGCTCCCATAGCTCATGAAGCCGTAAACCTGACACTTTGACAGCAGCAAGGAGTACTTCAACAACAGACTCAGCAGGTGCAGAATGGTACTTGAATGTGCCTTTGGCCATTTGAAAGGCCGCTGGCATTGCCTACTCATAAGTTAAGGCCTCAGTGAAAAAATATCCCCACGGTCATAGTTGCCTGCTGTGCACTTCATAATATCTGCTAAGCAAAGAGGGAGACATTTCTGCCGGATTTAAGGGTGGAGGTGGAACAGCTGTCTGCTGATTTTGAGCAGCTAGATATCAGGGCTATACGAAGAGCCCAACAGGGAACTATACAGCTCAGGGAAGCTTTGAAAGGCCATTTTAACAATGAGACACAGTAATGTGTGTTGCCGTAGTGTGCTGTGCCTGGCATCGTTTTTCCCCCCACCATGGTATGAGCCTTGTAATGAGTGCTCTGTGTGTGGTAATATAACATTGCAACTGCCCCCATTGCTATTATCTGTGAATGATGTCAGCCCCAGCCAGCATATGTTGTAAACTAATAAAGATGAATTGTTTCCATAAATAGACTTTTATTCCAAACCTGTGAAAACAGACATATTTATAACTGAATGAAACTTTATAAATACAGGGAAAAGAACCTCTGAAGGGGAAAGAACAGTCATTTCCATTTCACAAACACACATACACCAACTGTGTCTCTCATAAGTCAGTGTATGTGCAGCTGTGATTGTCTGTATTTTCCCCCAGGGTGGAGTGGTAGGGGTATTGCACTGGCCCCGGATACCACGTAGTAAAGGAAGGGGTGTGCAGGGTGGTCCCGGAATGCAGTTCTCTGTGGGCTGTGGGGGGAGGTGAGAACGGATCTGTTGAGCCTGAAGGTCAGTCAGAGTCTGCACTGTGTCTGTTTGCTCCCTGAGAAGTGTTATCATCTCTTGCTGCCTGTTTCTCCTGTCCTCACTATCCCTGTCCATTGTGTACTCGAGCATCATCCTCCAAGCCCTCTGCTCAGTATCCGAAGCACCAAGGCTCACAGGATCTCCTGGAACATGTCTTCCCTTGTCCTCTTCTTTCTCCTGTTCTGGCTGAGCCGCTCCGCTGGTGTGGATGGAGAGACCCTCAAGGCCACTTTTGCAGCTGCGAAAGAAATAGTGGACAGAAGAACTATTGTGAGTGCATTCACTCCGCTTGATCACACAAGTTACAAGCACTACATTCTCACTTCTGCTTGGGATTCATAGAGCATGGCGGCATTCCCAGCCATAGTAACAACGGCCCGGGGGCGACGGGGTGAGCTGGCAGAATACATGGGGGGAACTCATGGGCATGAGTATGTGCAGATAGAGCAATTGAACCGAATATTGGCACCGTTTTCCACAGGCAGTGGTGACGTTAGCTGATATCTCACTCCGGAGGGTAACAGAGGCTGAAAGGGAACAGCTCCTGCACATATCTGGCTGCAGACCGGGTCTGTATGGTGCTAGCCTGTGTACTGCAGTGGTGCCTGCTGAAGTAATTCCTAAGTGGTGTGGGAAAATGTCCTACTGCAGTGGAAGAAACAAGGCAGCTCTCCCCAGAAACTTTCAGCAGAGATTGCAGACTACCTCCATGAAAGCTTCCTCAAGATCTCTATGGAGGATTCATGGGACACCCCAGTGCACATAAACAAACTGTTCTGCAGGGCTCCCTCTGCTGAACTGTTGAGAAGCAGATAGCAACTCTACCTCTATTGGTTATTCACTACCTCTTGCAGCATGACTAAAAAAGAGTAAATGAACAGATGTGTCCCTGCAATGTCAAAGCAAACCACATACTTACCAGAGGTTCCTTCCCCTGCATCAGTCTTGCCAGCACTGGACTTCTGGGACTCGCTCAACTGCTCAGGAGTCAAAAGGGGTCCTGGCTCACAGCATCACTGGATCCCCTGGTTGCCTGTCCCCCATTCTCCTTCTCTTGTTCCTTGTCCAACACCTGGTTCTCAGGGTTCACTGTGGTGGCCTGTGACTCCAGCTCCTCCGAAGTATCCACGGGACCCGGGGGGAGGGGGGGTGCCCCCGAGAATGACATGCAGCTCCTTGGAGAAGTGGCATGTCTGCAGCTCCACACCAGAGTGGCCATTCGCCTCTTTTGCCTTCTGGTATGCCTGCCACAGCTCCTTGACTTTCACACAGCACTGATGCATGTCCCTCTTGTAGCCCTTCTCCCACCTGCTCTGAGTGATCCACTCGTAGATGACAAAGTTTCTACACCTGGATCAGAGCTGTGTCTGCACAGCCTCTTCTCCCCAGATACCCAGGAGATCCACCACCTCCTGTGTACGCCAGACAGGAGTGCGTTTGCTGTGTGGAGCCAGCAGGGTCAGCTGGGCAGATGCTATGTGAGCTCTTCACACCAAGCAAACAGGAAATGGAATTTCAAAAATTTGTTGGCCTTTAAAAGTGGAGGGGCATGTACCTGTGTACCTGGCTGCTGGGCAGCAGAGTTCAAAATGCTGACCAGAGTGGTCACGGTGCAGCATTGTGGGAAACCTAGTGAAGGCCACTAACATCGACGCAAGTAATGCAGTGTCTGCACTGACACTGTGTCGCCCAACTATGTTGACCTATGTGCTGCGCCTCTCATGGAGGTGGAGTTATTAAGTCGGCATAACAGGCGAGTTACATCGGTGGGAGCGACATTGTAGTGTAGATGCTTACACAGTTAGGTTGATGTAAGTTGCCTTGTATCAACCTAACTCTGTAGTATAGAGCTGGCGTGAGTTTCTCTGTCTCTTCCCACCTCTCTCTTTCTCTGTGACTTTCTTCTGACTCACTGCCTCTCTGAGTTTCTCTTCTCTCTGTGTCTGTCTCTTTCTCTTCTTCTCTCCCCAAATCTCATCAGTGGCCCCGCCCCTTGTGATGGGGCTACTACTTCTCCACCTCCCCAGGCAGGGTACAAACATGGCCTCTCTTCTCCCTTCCACCTGCAGGGTGTTGTTTCATCCAGTCCTAAGGGAATCATTTCGCTCTTTCCACTTCAGTACTTCGTTCTTTGTGTGTGTTAATCTTTGCTTGTTTTCCATTCCCAGGCTTTTATCATTTCTGCTTCAAAGTCAAAGATATGGGTTTTTGTAGAATAACAAAGGATTTTTTCCCCCTTCTAGACATAGATAAGGGGTGTCCGGGATCCGGGAGAAGATTGGTTGCTAATTACACAGAACCTGGAAAGAGGGGACAGAAGGGAGACCAGAGAACAATGAGGTTTCAGTGAGTAAATGTGACTGCAAAGGATTCTGGGTAGAAATCAGTGCCATGTAATATTTAGATAGGAAAGGGCCAGGTCAGACTGAATACTGCAAAAAAGCATCCTGGAGATTCCCTGCAGGCAGGCCAGTATGTGATGGAAAGTTAGCAGGTTGCCTAATAGAAACCAAGGCTGGGGCTTCCATTCCAACAGCTCACACCTCCCCCTGATGGCCACTTCCAAAAGGGTAGGAGAAAATTGCATCATTACAAGTGACTGGAGGCCACACTCTGGACATCTCTCCCTTTACCAGAGTGACACAGCCATAGTCTATGTTGACTTCTGGGCTTGGTTATAAGCCTGTCTGTTAACTCAGGCATCCACTGAGGAAGATGGGAGGAAGGTAAGACTGAGGACTGCTGAATATTAGGGGAGTTTTAGTCAAATGGCGGCTATTGTAGCCAAGGTGTGGTTAATTAATTGATCTTTTTGAATTGTAAATGCATCACGTCTATACAATGGGTACCTATCCTATACATTGGAAAATAAATATATATATTATTACACTCTAGTGTGTGAGAGAGAGTGACACTGCTTTACAATGGATGGAATCAGAACTGCTCACCTATGTCTCAGAGGCCCTATACTGCTTACAACTAATGATGATTCTCCTTTAGCTCCAGTGATCACTTATAGGAGGAAGATCTGCTGCTGCTGCAAAGTTCTGAGTGGCCATGAATTGCAGCACAATGACAAGCTGTAAAAACATCATGAGACAAGAGTCATCTTACTTGTTATTGTATCCTTTTGTATTAAAAGGAAGAATGAAGAGCATTCTCTGGGTATGTCTACACTGCAATGTAAGCCTGGACTCAGATTCAGCCTCCAGCCTAACACCCCTTCTGTCCATTCAAGTGGCACTAACACAGGGCTCGGACCCAGAGTCCCAGAAGCCTGCGGGGCTGCAGGGTCTGAGCACAAGTCAAGTCTTAACCGAAGGTTCAAGCTCTATTGCTTTGCAGTGCGGAATAGCCTCGCTTGACTAAGATCCTGGACCTGGGAGTCCACCAAAAAGTATCCCACAATCCCGTGGGCCAACTTCCTTTGTCCTCTCTATCCCAAGAATCTTGAATCTACTCTATTGAAAACAGAGGCAACCATCCTTGGTGTACTGCAGCAACTCAGTGAGTTAGCGTTAACCCTTCCATTGTCTTCTGACCACCGAGCTGCAAACACACCATCAGAGAGCCTTCAGGGTTTGCAATGAAGACTGAACAGAACAAACTTTTTGCAAAGCATGCTGCTTTGTGGTCATGGGAACACAGCCTGATTTTGGTAAATCTCTGATGCAAGGCCAGCAAACCTGTGGACTTAAGTAAGAGTACCAGGAATGACTATGCATATTAGTAAATAGCGAAGAAGCTGGCAGCTTTGCAAATTTACCCAACTGGTGCCCAGTGCAAGGGAGTGGCTTAAATGGCTCAAGAGCGAGTACCAGAAACCCAGGGAACAGAACCACACCTCGGGCAACTCATCAAAATCCTGTGTGTTATGAGAAGTCTGGTTGCTGGGCACTGCGCTGAGCATGGAGCCAACAGTGGTGCATGATGACCTGGTCAGCCAGGATGGGGCCCCACTGTCTTCAGAATCCACCATAGGCACTGATGGGAACCTGCAGCAGTCTCCAAGTGGGGACAATGAAGTCACTCTGTTGCTGAGACCTGTTCCAGAGCAGACTTTGGAGCAGGATCAGCAGCAGCACATTCTGGGTCTGTACTCATACAGGCTGATGCACTCCCCAAGGAGCAGCCCGCGGCGGAGCCTGCAGCAGACACACATGGGACCGAAGCTGTTTCTAAGCCCCAGGAAGTTTCTGGCTCCATTTTAATGTTTATTAATACAGTAATGTGGCCAGTGCAAAAGCTATGAGAACCCCAGCCTGCAGCCTGTATCTGCTAGTGGCGAATTACATGCCAGCGGTATGGCTCTTCCACCCAACCACCGCCACCACATGGAGTTCAAAATGGCGACCAGGACATGGAAACAGCAAAGAACAACTTTAAAGTGTATTTTTACTAGAAAGGCACAGATTTTTGCTAGGCCATTCCTATTTCTTAAAAACAATAACCTTACATTGCCATGCCTGTAAGTACGCCACTCCATAACCATTCTACAGTCTATCGAGCTGCCTGGAAACAGTGAACTCTGTGAGTATTTGGGGAAATGTGTTCCATTCACAAATCTAGTCCATTTTAGTCAGTGCAATCCATAGATGACAAAATAATTTGTCCCAAATATGACTGCGGTTTGAAATTTTCTTAGGGTGGGGAGGAGGGAGGGGAAATGTGCTGGGGGTGGGGAGGAGGAAGGCTGTGAATTTCTGCGTGTTTGCATGCTGTCATAACAGGGTATGCCATGTGGAATCTAACACAGCATCCTGTTGATTCCCTCATGAATTCTGACCCAATCCTGGGTGCTGATAGCTGTAAACTTTTCCTGAAGCAGGAACTCAGGATAGGTAGTCATATTTCAGGGAAGGGCGTATTTTCCAGGGCCACCTCGGTAGCTGACCAGCCCACTCCACTCATAGATTTGTTGTTCTAAGTGATTAACCAGAATGTGTCTAGGGAGCTTCAGTGGTCTGAAGCATCCTTCTCACAATATATTGAAGTTCAGTTTGTAAAAGTATCATTTTATGTCCTTGAAATTCCATGAGGATTTTCTCTGTGAGCAGTGAGCTATTTGAGACAATTAATCCCCCCCCCCAAGTCTTGTCCTGTTCCAGGCCCCTCAACCTCTGCAGGCTGCAGTACCTGCACAGCTCACCCACACTGCAGCAGAAGCCTGGCTCAACGGACCTTCACAGAAGCGTTTCCATGACAAACTTCTGGTTGAAGTTCTGGAGAGGGCCGACAAGCAGGTCTGCTACCAAAGACAGATGGCCTTACAGGTAGAGGAAAGGCATGCCGCATGGCAAGAGGAAAGGCTCAGGCTGGCTGCACAGCTTGAGGGAGCTGGTATACTTGCTTTGTAGATTCTGGAACAGGAAAGGTGGCTAAGGGAGGAGGACAGAGCTAAGCAGAAAGTGCAGTTTGAGTGGCTCCGGTCACTAGTGACTGCGGCTCCTGCTGCATTACCCATACCACAGGCCTGAGTACCCTGCGTACTACCCTGTGCTGCAGTCCGGAAGTAGATTGGAAGACTCTATGGCTGCGTGGCACATGCAATCAGGCCCCATGAGTGGCTGGCAGGGCAACCTTACCCCATTCAGCCCTCCATATTGACCCCCTCCCCTGTGGATGTCTCCATCTCCCTCCTACAGTGTCGCATGCATGGTGAATGGGAAAAGAAGGGAAAGGAGAACTGGTGGCCTGGGGACATGCCATGGTAGGGAATTTCTGTCTTGTACATGGTTTCACTGTTTGCACTTGTTCATGCACTTTGTTTTTTGTTTTGTTTTGTTTTGTTGTTTCTGTAAAGGTCTGTTGTTACTGGTGTTTTGGCATGGTAAGGGCAGCTGGCCTACCTGGGAATGGGAGAATGTAGTACAGCACTTTTCTAATACATGTTTATAAAGTTTATTTCATCAAGAAAGTTTATTTCTATCACAGCTTCACATCATATGAATATGATGTGTCTTCAAGATAACAAAGGTAAACACATGATCAGGGACAATTAGGAATTAGTATGCAAAGACTATCCCTCAATATATAGCAATTCATACTTCAATCACTTCCTTACATCAATTCATACTGTGAATAACCCCCCTTTCCCATTTCATAGGTGGTCATGTCATTCATAAGTACATTGCATGGCACTAAAATCCCACATCCCTCCCCAAGCACCATATCCTCCCCACAATCAATGAGCCCTATTCCTCCCCACCCCCTGATACAAGCACATTCCTAAAGGTACTAATCACCTTCTTCCATTAGATCAGTGGTTCCTAACCTTTACTGCAGCCTGCACCCCTTTGGTTCTCAAAATATGTTCTCGCACTCCTTATCAAAAATCAAAATATGTTCTCACACTCCTTAAACCTAAAAAATGATTAGACCATGTAAGTCCAAAACATGGGAGCACAAAGCATCCCAGATTTCTGTCGCCCAGGTGCATCCAGCTGCGGAAGGTGCACTTTCTAGCTGAGTGTACCTGCCTGTCGTGGGTCCATTCAGTGGGAAGAGGCTCACCTCAGGCCTCACAAAGATTGTGAAGAGCACAGCAAGCCACTGTAATGCAGACAGCACTGATGACACTGGCTGGCACCCAAAGGGGTCTGTAAACATCTCAAGTGGGATTTCAGTGTGCCAAAAGCACATTCAACCACCATTCTGCACTTGCTGAGAGTGTAATGAACCTTCTTTTGCCAGGGCCTCTGAGATCAGGATATGGTGTCATAAGCCAAAGCAAAAGGAGGTATGCAGGGTCCCCCAGAATAATGGTGGGGACAGTAAATCCATTTATGATAATATCAGTTGGTGGGAATAGTGTCCCAGGCTGTCCACGAATGTAGACTCCTGATCATGAACGTTCCCAGTGCAACCCATGCTGATGTTCATAAATCGCCCTCTGTGGCTCACAAGGGCCTGCATAACAACGGAGTAGTATCCTGTGCAGTTTATGTGCTTCTTGAGGAGGGCAAACTATGGGCACGTGAGTCCCATTAATGGCCCAGGCCACTTTGGGGTAAAGCACACACCTGATTGCCTCAGAAATCACTGCAACCACTTTACCCACAGTTGACTTTCCAACATCAAACTGGTTTGCAAGAGACCTGTAGCGGTCTGGGGCAGCTTCAGCTACAGCAACCTGCTTCTGGACCGGCCTCATGCATGTGTCTTTATGCTGGAGGGTCAGGACAAGCTGCTCTCAAAGCTCCAGAAATGTAGCTTTCTTCTTGCAGAAGTTCTGGAACCACTGCTCGTCATCCCAGATCTGCATAATGATGTGATCCTACCCATCTGTGCTTGTGGCTCTGCTCCAGGAGTTCCAGTCTACATAAGGGGCATCAGAAGCTGTACTGAGCATACTGAGAAGCATCAGCCAGTTCATTTGCCATGCATGGGTACTCCTCCTCCTGCTGCTCCATCAAAAGCTCTGTCTGATGCCTTTGGTAGCTCACAATATGTCTCTGAAATGTCCACCAGCATGTCACGGAAGGTCTGCCCATTTCCTGACGCAGGACTGAAAGTGCGAGCTAGAGAAGGTCTTCAAAAAGTGCCTCATCCATGTTGCTGGCTCCGTTACATGGGAGTGCACTGACCAAAATGACTCCTTGGCAGGCTGTATTGGCAGGCTGTTCAAACTTCCTGTAATGTGCAGGGTGGACAGTCAAGTTTTCCTACAGTGCACCACAGTCAAAGGGTTAGAGCAGCTACATTTGATGTGGGCGCTAGGGAGTTGGATATGGTTGGTTTGACTCAGCTCTGTATGCTGCAGTGTGTCTGTCAGAACCACAAGTTCAAACCTGGGTTAACAATCAGTGCAGATACTCAAGCCCTGGGTCCTCTAACCCAGGGTCAGCTGACTCAAATCCCACTAACCCTGGGTTTGCAGTGTAGACATACCCTCTGTTTGACAGGCAGAGGAGGTTTTTGGCCTGCTCCCCAAGCAAACACAGTATTGTAAAATTCCCCACAGCTTTACTGTTGGCATTGTAATAAACAAGGCCCTGTGCTATTGTCTGGCTATAAGGAAATTCTTATTGTGTTATGATGGAGTAGTTTTGAAGTATGACATATATATAAGTTGTATGCTTCTAAAATGTAAAGTTACTGAAGTATCTGAAATTCCTTCCCCTGTACTGTATAATTATCATTAAAATTCATTTTTTTCTGAGGTTCCAGTGCCCAAACCTTTCTTTTCACTCCCAGTAAAACCTTCTATGTGTTTCCACTTCACCTACATAGTTTTGCTTGTATATATTAATCCTGACCAGCCCTTTGAATTCCAGTCCTATATGTTCACAATTCTGCCATTGCACCAGCTGCTATTGCATGACTGCTCGCCTCCCCAGCTCTGCCAATGTCCCTCAGTCCTGCCCTGCAGCCCCCCCGCTATTCCAGTCCTGGGTTCCCCACCCAGCTCTGCCCACGCCCGTCACTCCTGCTCCCTGGACAAGGCTGAAGTTGGTCCTTTATTCCCAGTTCTTGATTCAAAGATCAAATTTTAAAAACATTCATCAGTGTAAGAATATTTTTGTAGATATTCCACCATAAAATGTGATCGAATTTTATAACTATTTATTAGCAATCAATTATTTAATAATGTATTCAATAATTATTCAAATAAGGAACCAGATTAAACTGATTGTAACTGACAAAATATGTCTTGGGTTGACCCTAGAGACAAGTCCCTGCAACCATTACACTGTACTGAAGTAGCTGGGACACGGAATTCTGTGATGCAAAGCTTTAGTCTTGAACAACATGCTGCCTCGTGTTACATCCCCACCCTACTTCCAATTTGTAAATGCCACTTGAATAAAGGAACTGGGTTTTGACTGGCAATACGTGGCAACAGGGCCATCCCTAGCCATTTTGGTGCCCTACACAGCCCCCTATGGGGGGGGCTGGCTCCAGGCCAGCTTCGGGGGAGGGCTGGCCCCAGGCCTCTGCGGGGGAGCAGGAGCAGGCTTGGGGGGTACGGGGGAACCGCCCCCCAGCACGAGCCAGCGGAACGGGTTGAGGCCAGGTCGCTCCACTTCCTGCCACCCGGCGAGTGCAGGTCAGGTCCGACCCCGCACTCATGGGGCAGCGGGAAGTGGAGTGACCTGGCCCCAGCCCACTCCGCTCTGCTCCCCTGGCTCCCAGCTTTGGGACTTGGGGCAGAGGGGGAACCACTCCCCAGCACTCACCGGTGGCGGGCTGGGGTCGGGTCGCTCCACTTACCACTGCCCAGTGAGTGCAGGGCAGGCCCGACCCCTCCTGCAGTCCTCAGGGGAAGGGGTGGAGTAGGGGTGGGGCTGGGGCGGGAAAAGGCAGGGCGGGGGCAGAGGCAGCTTTCCTGGGTGGCTCAGCCAGCCAGGGAATCAGGCTGCCCACTGGAGCAGCACGCAGCTGCGTAGGGCACCAGGAAATTTGGGGCAATTTGGTGCCCCAAGTTTCCTGGTGCCCTACGCAGCTGCGTACTTTGCGTATGGGTAAGGACCGCCCTGTGTGGCAATATATGTCTCAGGTCTCCCCAAGTAACATGTCTCTGTGACTGTGACTGTTCTGAAGTAGCATGGCCATGGAACTCTATGAGCCAAAGTTTTATTCCAGAGCAGTATACTGTGACATGCCATGCGCCCAGCTCACTTCCCTTTAGTGCATGACTAATGAATAAGGAACCGGATTAAACTGGCTGTAAGCAGGGGTGTGCGCAAGGGCAGGAGGAAGCAGCCCCCCCAATGGGAGCACAGAACTGCTCCAGGGCTGGGGTGGGGAGAGCGAGCTCCTCTGGCCCCTGGCCGGGGCGGGAAATTACAGCTTCTCCAGCCATGGGGAGAGGGAGGAGCGCCCTGGGGACCCAGCTCCTCTGGCTACCGCTCCTCCAGCTGTGGCAGGGTGGGGGAGCCAGCTCCTCTGCCATGGGGGGTGGGGAAGGAAGAGCCATCTCCTCCAGCTGTGGGGGGCACAGAAAGTGCCCCTCAAAAAGGGGCCACATTTTTATTCCTGTGCACACCCCTGGCTGTAAGTGACAATATGTGTCTCGGGTCACCCCCAGTGACACATGCCTGTGTCAAATCTTCTGATCTGAAGAAGCTGGCATATGGCACTCCCTGACTCAAAGGTTTATTTCTGAGAAATACGCTGCCACGTGTCATGCCCCCACCCTACCTTTTCCAAAATCTCCTTGAAAAAGAAACTGGGTTTAGAGTGGCTTCATGTGACACATCCATGAAACCACTAGACTGTTCTTACGTAGCTGAGACATGTTACTCCTCAACTTGAAGCTTTATTTCTGCACAACATGAGAAGCAGATTTACCATGAAAGAAACCGTGTGATGGCACGGGGCCCCCAACGACAGGGGGGCTCCCAAAATGCAGGACAAATATCTGACAACCTGCCCCTGAGTCCCGGCCGGCGGCGCAGCAGGGCTTAGGCAGGTAGGCTGCCTGCATGCCGTGGCCGGTGGCTCCACGCCCAGGTAGAAGCATCAAAATATTATCAGAGGCTCAGTAAGTCAACCCTGGAAGACCCTGTCTCTGGAGGACTAGAACAGAAAGCTACAGGAGACATATCTGATGGGCATCCTTGCTGTATGAAACAAGCAGCTATGAAGAGGGATCTCCAGCCATCCTAAGAAAGCAAGCAATCCTAATCAGCAACTGCATATTAAGAAGAGAAGACAGAGAATTTAGCAAAAGACACAAGGGCAACAGGACAGCATACTGTCTCCCTCTAGCAAAAATACAAGCTGTCACTGGGACGGGTTCCCCCCAGGGTGCCATTTGGAACTGGGTTACCACTGAGCCCACCTCACCCACCAGCCTGGGCTATCTATACACTGTACTGCTGAGGCAACCAGCCCAGCCCTCCCTCAGGCTTCAGACTGCACTTTACCAGCACACATACAGGTAGGGACACACCCCGCTGCAGCTTTACACACATATGCTGAGATCAGCTCTGCGTAGGAAGGCTCAGCTAAGGAATTGCCCAGTACTCAAGTGCACCCCCCCCGCCCGAGGGTAAACCCAAAATTATACCATCTTGCGCTGCACAGAGAACTGTACAGTGTAAGCTCATAAAATTCGCCCCCTCCCTCAAGGTGCAGAAAGATATGTAACAGCTTTCTGCCCCAAGTTATAATTTCCACATACTGGTTATAGACAAAACAAAATCAAGTTTATTAACTACAAAAGATAGATTTTAAGTGATTATAAGTGATAGAAACCAGATCAAAGCAGATTACCTTAGTAAATAAACAAAACTGCAAACTGAGCTTAACACACTAGATAAGTAGGATATGAATTAGCAAATTCTCATTCTGAGTGATAAACAGGCTGGCAAATTCTTAAGGCACAAGTTGCCTTGGCTTTCCCAGGTTTTAATACACAGGCTAAAAATCCTTCTAGCCTGGGACCATCACTTCCTACAGTTCAGTCCTTGCCCCTCAGGTGTTTCCAGGTCTGTTGTTGTAGGGAGAGTGAGGTCCCATCATGATGTTGTTGTCCCCCTTTTATATCTTCTTCCCACTTGCTGGAAAGCTCTTTTGCTGTAACCTGGGTCAAACAGTTCCCATTGTGTAGTGCTTTCTCTGAGAGTTTTCTATTGTACACAGTTCCTGGGGTAATCCATGTGCTTGTGTGCATTTACTCAATAAGCCATTAACATTGTTTGGCCTTTTTACTGTTGTACCTGAAAGGCTGCTTGTGGGTGTTTTCAACCTCACAACATGTTTCAGTAACACATACATAGCCAAACTTCATAACTTCACATACGACAATAGCACATACAATCCAACGAGATATTACTGTCTAGCGCAGTGGTTCTCAAACTTTTGTACTGGTGACTCCTATCACACAGCAAGCCTCTGAGTGCAACCCCCCCTTATAAAGTAAAAACACATTTTTTTATATTTAACACTATTATAAATGCTGGAGACGAAGCAGGATTTGGGGGTGGAGGTGACAGCTCACAACCCCGCACATAATAACCTTGTGTCCCCCTGATGGGTCACCATCCCCAGTTTGAGAACCTCTGGTCTAGCGAATCAAGACTTTTAGAATGATACTTCACAAGGCATACTTTGTACAAAACATGTCCTAATTACATGACAGTGGTGAACATTCGGCATCAGTGGCACTGCCAAACAGCTGTTTGGTGGCTTGGGGAGGGGCTTGGGAGAGCAGTGGGCAGGTAGGGGCCTCAGGGAGGGGGTGGAGCGGGGGTGGGAAGAGGTGGAGTGAGGGCAGGGCCTCGAGGGAGGGCCTGGAGTGTGGTCTCAGGGCAGAGCAGGGGTGGAGCACCCCCGGGGAAAAATAAAAGTCCACACCTATGCTTCGTGCTCCACAAGGGCTAATTTCCCAAAACTGAGGAAATTAAGAACAACACCGATTGGAAGTAAAAATTTAGACATAAAAATTTGAATAAAAACTAGGACTTCTTTAAGGAGAGTTTATTATATGGCCAAAAAGCCCTGATTCCACAGTCAACCAACAGAACAAATTTGAATAAAAGATCATCCTGGTTCAGTGGTGAAATGAAGGCAGTAATTAGAAATAAAATGTAATAAATAAATGGAAAAAGATGAAATTGATAGCAATCAATATAAATGAGAAGTTAGGAAGTGTCAAAAATTGATAAGGGAAGCTAAAGACATGAGGGGAAAATCCATGGCTTGCAGACCTAAGGACAATAAGGAGTTTTTAAAGTATATTAATAAAGAAAAGAAATCCTAACAATGGTATAGACCAGTGGTTCTCAAACTTTTTTTTCCGCAGACCACTTGAAAATTACTGAGGGTCTCGGCGCACCACTTAATGATCTTTCCAAATGTTGTTTGTACCATTAGATAACTATTGTAAAGCGATTTGAATAAAAACGCTATATAAAAAAAACTTAATAATAATAAACATTTTTTGTTCTACAAATAAAAGCACACAACTCATATTTTAATATCAGTAGTCTTACCGTTCTAATGCGATGGATGTGCCCTCTCTCCCCCACCGTGGCAGCCCCCGAGCTGGGGCTGGGAAGAAGGGGGTTCTCTTCCCCGCTACAGCAGCCACAGAGCTGTGGCTGGGAAGGAGGGCCATCTCTCCCCGGCAGCCGCAGCCCTGGAGCTGGGGAAAGTCACCTCTTTCTTTGGCCAATGCAGCCCTGCACGTCCCAAATTCCCCCCACCCTCTCTTCTCACGCCACTGCCCCCTCCCACCTACCCCCTATTCCCCCCAAGGCCACCACCTCACCTTATATGTGCGTCTTCTCCAGGGTTCAGGCACTTAATTAGTGGGTGGCCCTTCATTCTCTACTGTGCGGCCGCCCAGGCACACACCTTAGACGGAACTATCTGCAGACCACCTGAATGGAGCTCACGGGCCACTGGTACTCCACGGACCACAGTCTGAGAATCTCTGGTATAGGCTCATTACTAGACAGAGATGGCAAAATTGTTAATAATGCTACAGAGGAGGCTTTAATAAATATTTCAATAAATATTTCTGTTCCGTATTTATAAAGAAGAGAATGACATCCTCATATCATATGAGGATAATGAAGAACATCCAGTCCATTAGTAACTAAAGAGGATGTTAAGCAACATCTAGGGATAAACATTTTTAAACCAGCAGGCCTGGATTATTTGCAAAGAGCTAGATAAGGAGATCTTTGGCCCACCAAAGTTACTTTTTAATAATCCTAGAATTCGTGGGACATCCAGAAGAGTGCTAATGTGCCAATATTCAAAAAGGACAAGTGGGATTATCCAGGTAATTATAGGCTGGTTAACCTGACCTCAGTCCTGGGCAAAATAATAGAAAAACTGGTATAGGATTCAACTAATAAAGAATTAAAGGATGGGAATATAATTAATGCCAATCAACATGGTTTTATGGAAAATAGGTCTTGTCAAACAAATCTGCTTTCATTCTTTGGGGAGATTACAAGTTTGGTTGATAAAGATAACGTTGCAGATGTAATAAACTTAGACTGTTGTCAGACATTTGACTTAGTACTGCAAAACATTCTGACTAAAAAATTAGCATTATACAACATGATTAGAGGACACATTGAATGGATTAAATAACTGGCTAGGTGGCAGATCTCAAAAAGTAGTTGTCAATGGAGAATCGTCATCAAGTGAGGATATTTCTAGTGGGGTTCCACTGGGATCAGTATTAGACCCAACACTATTAAATATTTTCAAGTGATCTAGAAGTAAATATAAAATAGCTGCTGATAAAATTTGCAATGACACAAAGAGTGGCAAAGCCGTAAATAATGGTGAGGACAAAGCAGTCATATAGACTGATCTGGTTGGCTTGGTAAACTGGGCCCACTCAGACAAAATGTAGTTTAATATATCAAAATGCAAAGTTATACATCCAGGAACAAGGAATATAGGCCATACCTACAGAATGGGAGACTGGATCCTGAAAAGCAGTGACTTGGAAAAGGAGATAGGGGTTGTCACAGATCTTAGTGAGTGCCCTTTGTTGGCCACCCACTAGGATTGCTGTGAGGGAATTCAAGCCTCTGTGCTCTGGTTCCCCAGGGTCTTTCAAGTCCCTGGAATCTGAACAGAGCCGAGCCAGTGTCCTAATCTCACAGTCCCTAGACATGCCTATTGCTCTATCTTCTATCTGGCACCTTCCTCCAAGTGTTGGAACCCACTGTCCAACCACCTAGCCTTCTGGGCACAGTGCTGACCCTTTAGACTCCTCTATACTTAATCACACTCTCTCCCAGACCTCCACCCAAAGGTGTGAAGCTTCTGGTTTACAATTTAACTCTCTCAGGGACACACAGATGTTGTAAAGCAATCAACACTCGCACACCCATTGCCCTGTCTAACATCTCTATGGTCTTTTCTATTTAATCATGTAAGGCACAAGAGAGTACAGATCATACTGAACAATAAAACATCTTAAACACAATGTCCCTCATTAGCTCACCTGTCCCTTGGGAGTTCTTGGGGGCTCATCAGTGTTCCATCAGGCAGGCAGGGTCTTCCATCCCCTTGTCTACGCCACCCCTGCAGCAGCCTCCCTCATCTTAATCTGGTGCAAAACATGTCTCTCCCTGTGAGTCCCTTTATAGACTCCTGCTGGGATCCCTTGCTTCTTTTGTTCCCCTTCTGGTCACTTCCCATTACTCTCAAACCTTCAGACAAGAGGAGGAAGTGTCTTCTCCCAGCTAGAGCCAACTCATTGTCCTAAGGTGTTTTATTTTGAATAGACCATTGTTGAGTGCTGATCACTCACCATTGTCTCTGGTCTGGCAGAGATATGACACAACCCTCCTAACTCATGGGATCCACATCCATATAGACATTCCATGACACAGTAACTTCATAAAACAAATTTCATAAAATCATCCACAGTTCAGAACTGGTACAGACAGAACTCCCAACATTGTCTCAAAAAGTAGTTGCCAATGGAGAATCATCCTCGAAGGGGGGAGTTTCTAGTGGGGTTCCAGTACTAGGCCCAACACTATTCAACATTTTCATCAATGATCTGGAAGTAAATATAAAATAGCTGCTGATAAAATTTGCAGATGACACAAAAATTGGTAGAGTGGTAAATAACAGTGAAGACAGAGTATGCGTACAGAGAAAGCTGAAGGAAAGGGTAGATCCATTACTTAATGGGGAAGGAGAGCAATTAACATATAACAGAGAAGGCTGAAGTGCTTAATGCCTTTTTTGCTTCAGTCTTCACTAAAAAGGTTAATTATGACTATATGTTTAACACAATGAATATTAACAGAGAGGAAGGATCTCAGGCCAAAATAGGGAAGAACATGTTAAAGAATACTTAAATAAGATAGGTGTATTTAAATTGGCAAGGTCTGATGAAATTCACCATAGAGTACAGTATTTAAGGAACTAGCAACAGCAATCTCTGAACCTTTAGCAATTGTCTTTGAGAACTCATGGAGGACAGGTGAGGTCCCAGAGGGCAAATATAGTACTTATCTTCTAAATGGGGACGGGGGGAGGGAAAACCCAGGGAATTAGAGACCAGTCAGCCTAACTTTGATACCTGGAAAGATATTGAAACGAATGATTAAACAATAAATTTGTTCAAACCTAGAGGATAATAAGATGTGATTTGTCAGGAACAAAGCATGCCAAACCAACATAATTTCCTTCTTTGACAGGACAACTGGCCTAGTGGATACTGGGGAAGCTGTAGACATGATATATCTGGAATTTAGTAAGGTTTTAACACAATCCCACATGCCATTTTCATAAGCAAACTAGGGAAATACGTTCTAGATGAAATTACTATAAGGTGGATGCACAAGTGGTTGAAAAAACATTCTCCAAGAGTAGTTATCAATGGTTCACTATCAAACTTGGAGGACATATCAACTGGGGTTCTGTAGGTGTCTGTCTGGGGTCTGGTACTCAGGTGATGGTGTGGAGAATATGCTTATAAATTTTCCATGTGACGTCAAGCTGGGAAGCGATGCAAGTACTTTGCAGAACAGGATTAGAATTCAAAATTATCTTTATAAATTGGAGAATTGGTTTTAAATCAACAAGATAAAATTCAGTAAAGATAAATGCAATGTACTACATATAAGGAAGGAATAATCAAATGTACACTTTTTTTTTGATTAAGCTAAAGAAAATCTGATGATCTCTTCTTGACCCACCCAGCTCTGCCAAATGCCCCTCAATCCTGCTCTTCAGCAGCACCCCTTATTCCAGTCCTGGGCTCCCCACACAGCTCTGCCAGTGCCCCTCAATCCTGCCCTGCAACCCCCCTGCTATTCCAGTGCTGGGTTCCCCACACAGATACACCTTCATCTGGAGATCCTGTACAGTCACAATTTTAATCCTCTTCTCCTCTGGCTAGAAATCAGGGGCCCCCTGAGAGGTATGTGGAAGCAGCTCTGGTGTGTTCAGATGAACTTCTTCACAGCATTAGAAAACATAGAGTAAAAACCTACAGGGAAAAGGAAGTTGGTGAGCCAGGCCTGCAAGTGTAGTGGGGGATGGGAGGGGAACATTCCAGGCATGTCTGGATGAGAGTAAATTCCAATCGCTGCATCCCTCTTGCTCACTCTCCCAGCCGCATCATGTCATTCATGTGACTACCTCTGTACTTTTCCCACTTGTTGAAGAAGAGCTCTGTGTGGCCGAAAGCTTGTATCTTCCACCAGCAGAAGTTGGTCTAGTACAGTCAGTGGTTTTCAAACTTTTTTTCTGGTGACCCAGTTGAAGAAAATTGTTAATACCCGTGACCCAACGGAGCTGGGGATGAGGAGTTTGGGATGTGGGAGGGGGCTCTGGGCTGGGGCAGTGGGTTGGGGTGCAGGAAGGAGCTCCGGGTTTGGGGGGGGGCTCAGGGCTTGGGCAGGGGATTGGGCCACGGGCTTACCTCTGGTGGCTCCTGGTCAGTGGTGCAGCAGGGGTGAAGAGGCAGGCTTCCTGGCTGTCCTGGCACTGCGGACCCCACTGCACCCCAGAAGCGGCCAACAGCAGGTCCGGCTCCTCGGTGGAGGTACGCTAGTGGCTCCATGTAGCTCTCATCTACAGGAACCAACCCCCCTCCCCCCCCCAGCTGGTGCTCAGAGTGGGGGCAGCGTGCGGAGCCCCGTGGTCCCCCCACCTAGGAGCTGGCCACTTCCGGGGCACCGCACAGTATCAGAACAGGTAGGAACTAGCCTGCCTTAGGTGGGCAGCACCGCTGATGGGACTTTTAACGGCCTGGTCGGTGGTGCTGGCCAGAGCCGCCGTGACCCAGTCCCTTCCATTCTGCTACCCAGTACTGGGTCGCGACCCGCAGTTTGAAAACCACTGATCTAGTAAAAGACATTCTCACCCACTTTGTCTCTGTACTTTTCAGCCTGCCCCATCTCCCCCTCTCTCTTATCTTCCTCCTTCTCTGTCTCCTAGTCTCCCTCCTTCATCTCTCTCTGTCCCCTGACCCTCCACTGTTCTCTTTCTTGAGTTCCCCTATTCTCTACCGTCTGTTTCTCTATCCTTCCTCCTGTCTCCCCCCTTCATCTCTTTCTCTCCCTTTTTCTTCTTTAAAGTGAATTTGTTCCTGCCAAAAGGTGACAGATAAGTAGCCCCCAGACACTGAATCCTCTCTTAGCTACCAGATTGGTACAGAATGGGCAGCAGCAAAGCAATCTCTCCCTTACCCCCACCAGCATGCTTCAATTAGGGTTGCCAACTTTCTCTAATCGCACAAAACCGAACACCCCTGTTCCTCCCCCTCCCCTGCCCCTTCTCCAAGGCCCTGCCCCCTGCTCGCTCCATCCCTCCTCCCTCCATCGCTCACTCTCCTCACCCTCACTCACATTCACTAGGCTGGGGCAGGTGGTTGAGGTGCAGGAGGGGGGTGAGGGCTCTGGCTGGGGGTGCGGGCTCTGGGGTGGGGCTAGGGATGAGGAGTTTGGGGTGCAAGAGGGGGCTCCGGGCTGGGGCAGGGAGTTGAGGTGTTTGGGGGGTGCGGGCTCTGGGAGGGAGTTTGGGTGCAGGAGAGGACTCCAGGCTGGGGCAGAAGGTTCAGGGTCCTGGCGGTGCTTACCACGGCTTCCAGGAAGCAGCCTCCAGGTCCTTGCAGCCCCTAGCCACATAGGCAGCCAGGGAGGCTGCACACACAGCCTCGTGCCTGCAGGTGTCACCCCTGCAGCTCCAATTGATCCCAGGTTCCCGACCAATGGGAGTTGTGGAGCTAGCACTCGGGGTGGGGGCAGCGCGCAGAGCCTCTCTGGCCGCTCTGTTGCCTATGGGCCGCAAGGACCTGGCGACTGCTTCCGGGAGCCACACAGAGCTAGGGCAGGGCTTAGCCCTGGGCCCCTGCTGTGCCACCGACTGGACTCTTAACGGCCCAATCAGCAGTGCCCACCAGAGACTCCAGGGTCCCTTTTCGACCGGGCGTTCTAGTTGAAAAATCGGATGCCTGGCAACCCTAGCTTCAATCCTGCCCTGGAGCAGTTAAGAGGGGAGCTCAGTCTCCATAGCTCATTCAGTCCTTTGCCTCTTAGTCTTTGTAGCTGAGACAAGTGATTCAGTAGTGCTAACTGGAAGGAGCGTGATGATGAAACCCAACCGTTATTTTATGATGTGGGTGTGTCTGTCCCTCTGGAGACCAGACTGAGACTCACCAACTCATTTCACACAGACCTTGCTAATAAGCATCAGATGGGCATGACTCATGTTCATTAATGACTGCATGGTCTGGTACATAAGGCACTAGACTAAGGCCTTGTCTATAGCAACACTTCTTGCATCTAAAGCCAGGGTGTAAATCTACCTCACATGAGCCTGCTATGCACTAAGGTCTTCTCTACACAGTGGGGTAATGCACAGTGGGGTGGGGAGGAGGCAGAGGAGGCAGCTCTGGGGAGAAGGGATCAGCCTGCATCCAGTGAGGGGGATCTGGGGGGGGGGAGGGGCAGAGGAGGCAGCTATGGGGGGCAGGGACCAGCCTGCACCCAGTGAGGGGGATATCTGGGGGGGGGGGGCAAGGAAGCAGCTCTTGTGGGCAGGGATCAGGACAACTTTAACTCTGCTCCCTTGTGCTTCTGCATTATGATACAATCTTTAGTTACATGGACACAAACTATTTTTTCCATTCCCTTCCAGCCCCATTTGGTGCACAAGATGGACTGTATAGATTGAAGGTGTTAACTTGCCCACTGGAATTCAGCCATCTGACTGATCTCCCCTTAGCAAAAACCCTTTTCCTGCCATGCAGACTACTGAATCCACTCTCCCTGGATTGAAAAGAGTTTTGTGGCTTGTTGCTGCTTGTGCTCAGGATCTGTAAGGATACTTTAAACCAGAGGAGCAGTGATGCTTCTTGTTAGTTGTGCCGCTGTTTGGGACTCTGAGTATTCAGAGGCTTTCTAGACCAACTAAATTAAAAACAAAACCAAAAAAACACCACTAAAGAAACAGCCCTTCTCTTCACCTTGTGAGGCTTTTCTATGTCTTTCTTTAATGTTAAGTCAACCAAAGTCAAATCTCTGCGGGTGAGAAGGAGGATCCTCTCCAATCAACCAACCTCTGCTGGGACATGAAAAACGAACTCATATTGTGAGGTCCAAACCAATGTGAGTAAAACATTCTTTTCACATGGGAGCCTCTATTAACATAATCAGCGAACTATGTTCCAGAAAATCACTGAGAAAGGTCTGGCTCTGGGTTTTTCTGGTCTCTTTTCCTTTTTCTACATTAGTTTTTCTTCTGCATTTTCCCCTACAATCTGTCACCCCATTTTAAGCTGTTGTCTCTTCACTCCAGCTTCCTTGTCATGTTACTACAGATTTAATCTCTTTCCAGTTTCTCTTTCACCAATTTCAGTTTGGCTCTTTTATTCATTTACTCCCTCCATTTTCTTTCCTTTCCCTTATGCTGTTGCTTCTCTTCCTTCTACTGAGCTAAACCTTTATCTAATGCTGGAGGTATGTATATGCCCACCCCCCCCTTACTGAAGCATTTGAGCACCTCACAATCTTTAATGTATTTCTCCCCATAATACCACCGTGTGGTAAGGAAGTACTATTATCCCATTTTACAGCTCAGGAACTGAGAAACACAGAGCCTAAGGGCTTGTCTACATGGGAGGTATTTCCAGTTGTACTAGTATAATTATACTGGTATAGTTAAACCACAATAATTACACTAGTATAACCCCCATGTGGCACTCTTGTTCCAGTATCAGAGTGCCTTCCAAAGCGACAGCTGCTAAATTGGAAAAAAGGCACTTTTATTCTGGAAAAAGAGCGTCCACACACAGAGTTTTTTGGTATAGCTATAAAGGTGTTTAAATTGACATCTTTGCTTATACCGGTCTGACTTTCCTGTGTAGAAAATCCCAAAGGGCCAGATTTACAAAGTGATTTGAGGTATCTAAAGAGGCAGATTGGTGCCTTGTGGGATTTTCAAAAGTGAGTTAAGCACCTAAAACAGGGACTGTTGCAGCAGCAGCAGAGGCTGGAATGACACCAGGAGGAGATAGATGGCCCACATAAAGCTTGACTGACAGCTGATTGCTTCCCAGGGGCTTGATGTGAATGGTGAGAGGGAAGGGCGAGCTGGTTGCTATGGCAACAGCTGAAGTCATCTGACTGGTTGGAGGTCAAAATGACAATTGACAATACAGGAGCAAATTAGTTTAAATCCGATGATAAAATCTAGGGAGGCCATTGGGATCACCACCTGCCCTGCAGCTGCCTCTGATATCCAGTCTTGGGACCCGCTACAAAGCTTTGCAGATGCACCTCAATCCTGGCCTGCAGCCCCCCTGCTACTTCAGTCCGGGGGGGCCTCCCAAAGCTGTGATGATACACTTCAGTACTGCCCTGAAACAACCCCTTGCTATTTCTGATTTCCTGTGTCTGGGTGCCCATCTGGTTAGCATCACACTTTCAGCCAGCAAAGTGGTTGAAATACAGAAGTAATATATGCCTTGCCAGTGAATATGTTCACATAGATATTTATTGCCATCTGGTGGTTAGTTGAGGAATAGCTGGAATAAATACAAAGATTTTTCTCCCTATACTTTCCTATCCATTCCTTTAGAAAAGCTCCGTTCTCTTCCCTTCATTCCAGGAACCTTATTCTGTGTATAAGGTTCTTTCTCAGACCCTCATCTTTATTTGCACCAAGAATAAAGTTGCCACATTATTCTTATTTTGGGTCAAATTTGTTAGGAATGTTAGAGTCATAGATTCATAGATTCCAAGGCCAGAAGAGACTACTGTGATCATCTTGTCTGACCTCCTATATAACACAGGCCATAGAACTTCCCCAGAATAATTTTCTAGAGCGGATCTTTTAGAAAAAAATCCAATTTTGATTTTAAAATGGTCAGTAACAGACAATCCAACACAATCCTTGGTAAATTGTTCCAATGGTTAATTACCCTCACTCTTAAAACTTTATGCCTTATTTCCAGTCTGAATTTGTCTACCGTTAGGGTTGCCAGGTATCCAATTTCAACCGGAACATCTGGTTGAAAAGGGACGCTGGCAGCTCCGGTCAGAACTGCTGACCGGGCCATTAAAAGTCCAGTTGGCAGGGCTGGCAGGCTCCCTACCTGGCTCCACGTGGCTCCCCAGAGGTAACGACATGTCCCTCCGTTCCACCTCGTAGTGGAGGCGCAGCCAGGGGGGCTCCACGTACTGCCCCCACCCGGAGCGCCAGCTCCGCAACTCCCATTGGCCAGGAACCGTGGCCAATGGGAGCTGCAGGGGCAGCACCTGCGAGAGGAGGCAGTGTGCGAAGCCCCCTGGCCGCGCCTCCGCCTAGAAGCCCAGGGATGTCGCCATTTCCAGGGAGGCCCCCGAGGTAAGAGCCACCTAGAGTATGCAGCCCTCCTGCACCCCAAACCCTGCCCCAGCCCTGAGCCCCCTCCTGCACCCAAACTCCCTTCCAATGCTGGCACCCCCTCCCGCACACCAACACCCTTCCCCAGTCCGATAAAAATGAGCGAGTGAATGAGGGTGGGGGAGAGCGAGTGCCAGAGGTAGGGGGGAATGGAGTGAGCAGGGGCGGGGCCTTGGAGAAGCGAGGGGGCAAGGGTGTTCAGTTTTGTGTAATTAGAAAGTTGGCAACGCTATCTAGCTTCAACTTCCAGGCACTGGGTCATGTTACGCCTTTGTCTGTTAGTTTCGAGAACCCATTGTTAAATACTTGTTTCCCATATAGATATTTATAGACTGTAATCAAATCACCCTTTAAACTTCTCTTTATTAAGCTAAATAGATTGAGCTCCTTGAGGCTAACACTATAAGGCATGTTTTCTAATCCTTTAATCATTTTAATGGCTTTTCTCTGAACCCTCTCCAATTTGTCAACGTCCTTCTTGAGTTGTTGACACTGCTGGAACTGGACACAGTATTCCAGCAGTAATTACACCAGTGCCAAATACAGAGGTAAAATAACCTCTCTATTCCTACTCGAGAGTCCCGTTTATGCATCCCAGGATCGCATTAGCTGTTTTGGCCACAGTGTCACACTGGGAGTCCATGTTCAGAGAACAGATTAACCACCCCAGCTCATACCACGGCTGCCATCCTGCCCTCAGTCATCATGTTTCCCTTTCACCTAGCATGTTAGGTCTCTCTGAAGTTCCTCACAGTCTTTTCTGCTCCTGACTGACCTACATAAATTTGGGTCATCTGCAAATTTTGCTACCTCACTACTCAACCCCCCCACCTTTCCATGTAATTAATAAATACATTAAACAACATGAGACATAATACAGAACCTTGATACCCACACCTTAATCTTTTGCCATAATGAAAACTGACCTTTTATTCCTTCTCTGCTTTCTGTCTCATAGCCAGTTTTTGATTCATGTCAATACTTTCCCTCTCACCCCATGACAACTTAGTTTCTTTGTTAGCCTCTTGTGCAAGACCTTGTTAAATGTATTTTGAAAGTCTAAATAAATTGTGAACTGGTTCTCCTTTATCTACTGACTACTACTTTACTGACACATTCAAAGAAATGTAAGAGATTTATGAAACACAATTTTCTTTTGCAGCATCTGTACAGGTTAGACCCTATCACATCATCATCTTCCAGGTGTTTTGTTATTGTTTTAAATTATCTTTTCAACCATTTTCTAGGTACAGGTATAAGCCTGACTAATTGATCATTTGCCAGATCACTGCTAGACCCTTTTTCAAATACAGGAACAACATTTGGTACCCTCCAATCCTCTGGAACAATGGTTAGTTTTTTTTATGAGAGATGGCATATTTTTGCTAGCAGCTGCTCGACTACTTCATACTTGGGCTCCTTCAGAACTCTTGGATGTAACCCATCTTGGCTTTGTGACTTATTGATTTTCAAATGATTAGGGCTGTCAAGCGATTTAAAAAATTAATCGCAATTAATCGTGCGATAAAAAAATTAATTGCAATTAATCGCACTGTTAAACAACAATAGAATACCATTTATTTTAAATATTTTTGGATGTTTACTACATTTTCAAATATATTATTTTCAATTACAACACAGAATACAAAGTGTACAGTGCTCACTTTATATTTATTTTTGATTACAAATATTTGCACTGTAAAAAACAAAACAAAAAATATTTTTCAATTCTCCTCATACAAGTACTGTAATGCAATCTCTTTATCATGAAAGTTGAACTTACAAATGTAGAATTATGTACAAAAAAACCTGCATTCAAAAATAAAACAATGTAAAACTTTAGAGCCTACAAGTTCACTCAGTCCTACTTCTTGTTCAGCCAATCACTCAGACAAACAAGGTTGGTTACAATTTGCAGGAGATAATGCTGCCTGCTTCTTGTTTACAATGGCACCTGAAAGTGAGAACAGGCATTCACATGGCACTGTTGTAGCCGGCATTGCAAGATATTTACGTGCCAGATGCACTAAAGATTCATATGTCTCTTCATGCTTCAACCACCATTCCAAAGGACATGCTTCCATGCTGATGATAACGATCCAAAGCAGTGCGGACTGACGCATGTTCATTTTCATCATCTGAGTTAGATGCCACCAGCAGAAGGTTCATTTTCTTTTTTGTGGTTTGGGTTCTGTAGTTTCCACATCAGAATGTTGCTCTTTTAAGACATCTAAAAGCATGCTCCACACCTCGTCCCTCTTAGATTTTGGACGGCACTTCAGATTCTTAAATCTTGGGTCGAGTGCTGTAGCTATTTTTAGAAATCTCACATCGGTACCTTCTTTACGTTTTGTCAAATCTGCTGTGAAAGTGTTCTTAAAACAAACAGGTGCTGGGTTATCATCCGAGACTGCTCTAACATGAAATATATGGCAGAATGCAGGTAAAACAGAGCAGGAGACATACAATTCTCCCCGCAAGGAGTACAGTCACAAATTTAATTGATGCATTATTTTTTTAACGAGATCATCAGCATGGAAGCATGTCCTCTGGAATGGTGTCCGAAACATGGAAGGGGCATACAAATGTTTAGCATATCTGGCACGTAAATACCTTGCAATGCCGGCTACAAAAGTGCCATGCGACCGCCTGTTCTCACTTTCAGGTGCCATTGTAAATAAGAAGCAGGCATCAGTATCTCCCATCAATGTAAACAAACTTGTTTGTATTAGCGATTGGCAGAACAAGAAGTAGGACTGAGTGGACTTGTAGGCGCTAAAGTTTTACACTGTTTTATTTTTGAGTGCAGTTATGTAACCAAAAAAATCTGCATTTGTAAGTTACACTTTCACGATGAAGAGGTTGGACTTCAGTACTTGTAAGAGGTGAACTGAAAAATACTATTTCTTTTGTTTATAATTTTTACAGTGCAAATATTTGTAATAAAAATACTACTACAAAGTGAACACTGTGCACTTTGTATTCTGTGTTGTAATTGAAATCAATATTGAAAATGTAGAAAAACATCCAAAAATATTTAATAAATTTTAATTGGTATTCTATTGTTATAAGTGTGATTAATTGCGATTCATTTTTTAATCACAATTAACTTTTTTGAGTTAATCGTGTGAGTTAACTGTGATTGACAAATTATCAGTTTGCTCCAGCACCTCTTTTTCTGACACCTTAACCTCTGAGACCTCAGCTTGGTTACCAAAAAAGAGCAAGAAGGAGTAGGTATCTTCTCAACATCCTCTGTGCCAATAAAGCATTTAGCTTCTCAGCAATGTCCTTATCTTCCTTAATTGCTCCCTTTAACCTCTGGTGATCCAGAAGACCCACTGATTCTTTCACAGTCTTTCTGCTTCTGATATACTTAGAGAGTCATTTTTACACCTTTAGCTATTTGTTCTTCAAACACCGTTTTGATACTTCCCAGAGAGGAGATGGGCACTGCCGAGATAAAAGCACCGCCCATTGAAACATCATGGAATGACAAGTTGGTCACGGATGCACACACACACACACACACACAATTTCCCTCTTACATATTGCCTGCTTTAATTTACATTCCTGGTTATTGGCTTAACTAGGGTCAGGTTTCCAAATTTTGAAGGATTTCTGACTCAAATAGCCTCTCTCAGGCCTGGTCTACACTAGGCTTTTATGTCGAATTTAGCGCCGTTACATCAAATTAACCCTGCACCCGTCCACACCACGAAGCTATTTAGTTCGACATAGAGCTCTCTTAAATTCGACTTCTGTACTCCTCCCCAACGAGAGGAGTAGCGCTAAATTCGAAATGGCCATATCAAATTAGGCTAGGTGTGGATGGAAACCGACGCTAATAGCTCCCGGAGCTATCCCACAGTGCACCACTCTGTTGACGCTCTGGACAGCAGTCCGAGCTCGGATGCTCTGACCAGCCACACAGGAAAAGCCCCGGGAAAATTTGAATTCTTTTTCCTGTCTGGGCAGTTTGAATCTCATTTCCTGTTTGGACATCGTGGCGAGCTCAGCAGCACTGGCAACGATGCAGAGCTCTCCAGCAGAGATGTCCGTGCAATCTAATAGAAAGAGGGCCCCAGCATGGACTGATCGTGAAGTCTTGGATCTCATCGCTGTGTGGGGTGATGAGTCCGTGCTTTCAGAGCTGCGCTCCAAAAGAAGGAATGCAAAGATCTACGAGAAGATCTCTAAAGCCATGGCAGAGAGAGGATACAGCCGGGATGCAACGCAGTGCCGCGTGAAAATCAAGGAGCTGAGACAAGGCTACCAAAAAACCAAAGAGGCAAACGGACGCTCCGGATCCCAGCCCCACACATCCCGTTTCTACGAGGCACCATCCTAGGTGCGGCCGCCACCACTACCCCACCAGTGACCGTGGACTCTGAGGATGGGATATTGTCCGCGGCCGGTTCCTCGTCAGACATGTTAGCGGACGGGGAAGATGAGGAAGGAGATGAGGAGGACGAGGCAGTCGACAGCGCTTGCACCGCTGATTTCCCCGACAGCCAGGAGCTCTTCATCACCCTTATCGAGATCCCCTACCAACCGTCCCCATCCGTTACCCCGGACACAGAATCAGGGGAAGGATCAAGCAGTAAGTGCTTTAAACATCTAAACATTTATTTTTAACAGAACTGGAATATTTATAATATTAACAATGGGTTTTACATGAAGTGATTTAAACATCTAAACTTTTATTTTTAACAGAACTGGAATATTTATAATATTAACAATGGGTTTTTCATGATTTCTTTGCCTTAGGCGCTTAACTATTTAGTCCCAACTATTTAAAAAAAATCTAACAATGTCCGGTTTTTCATGATTCTGCTGCCCAAGACGCTCCACTCTTTAGTCCCTGCCAGTGCAGCTACACCAAAATCCGGTCTATATGTCCGGATATAGAGACGAAATCCTCATGGGAGATCTCAACGTAGCTCTCCTGGAGGTAATGTTCAAGCCTGTTCATCAGGTTCCTGGGGAGAGCTATCTTATTGGGTCCTCCATGGTACGAGACGTTTCCGCGCCAGGAGACAATCAAGTACTCAGGGATCATTGCACGGCAGAGCATGGCGGCATACGGCCCTGGTTTTTGCATGCTTTCCCTAAGCATCCGTTCCTTCTCACTGTCCGAGATCCTCATCAGGGTGATGTCGCTCATGATGCCCTGCTTTGAATTAGGGAGGGGAATGTTAGTATTGGGACTGCTTTACAGCCACGCGGTGGAGGCGGGAGAGGGGCAGCATACAGGGATCTTTCCCTGGGACAGCCGCGAGGGGGTGGGACAGGGGCAGAGTTCATGCTTGCCTGATTGCTGGCAGCAGAGACTGGCATTGCTTTCAATGTGAAAGGAGGCCAGTGCTACTATTAAAGTTTTAAGCAGCCACAAGTCTACGGCTTACCATGTTTGCCTGCTACACAAGTTCAGGTGTCCTGCCCCGCTTCTCAGATCGCCACTGCAAGACCCCAGGCACTGAAGTCGAGGGCCGAAAATTCGACCTTGTCCTGAGTGCGCATGTGAGAGGTGCAGTGCATGGTCTTGTTCACAGAGAAAGACTATGTTCTTTGTTCACAACTTCATTTATCTGTCTCAGGAATTCACTCCCTTTTTCCCATTCCCACAGACACATCTGCGACTATCTCCCAACCCAGCCTGGCATCACACTCCCAGAGGCTAGCGCAGATTAGGCGGCGGAAGAAGAAGACGCGTGAGGACATGTTCTCAGAACTAATGGGCTGCTCCCGAGCCCAGGCAGCCCAGCAGACACAGTGGATGTTCTGCAAGACCGGAGGCAGGAGGACAGAGCCCCGCTGCAGTCTATCTCTAACCGCCCTCCCCCGCCACCAAGTCCCACACCCCCCTCACCCAAAGTCCAAAGGAGGAGGGGCGGCAAGGGCCGTTAAAACTTTCAGTCAACCCCTGCAGACTGCTCTAGCACTAGAAGGCTCTCATTCCCCAAAATTTGAAAAGTCCTTTCCTACCCACCTCACACAAGCCCCCGTCCAAGTTTCACACGCCCCCCCCCCCGTTTCATGTGTGGTTCATAATAAAATATTCGTTTCTGTTAATTACTGTTTCCATGATTTTCTTTTGGAGGAGACTCTGTCTGAAGGGGGGGAAGGGGATTGGTAATTGGACAGGACAGTCACCTTTAGCAGGGTACAGAGGCGGGGGCAGGTCCAGCATCAGGACACATACACAGTGCAGTCACTAGTTACCCTGGTCAGTCTGGGAGGTGGTTTTCATGTTCTGTGTGTGTGTGTGTGGGGGGGAGCGTTTGATCTGTGACTTTGTGGCGGGGGAGGGCAGTTACAGATCTTATGCCGCGGTCCTTATCCTGGATCACAGAGCCACGCAGCAGGGGATCTGTAACCCTCCTCCCCCTGCCAGAAAGTCACATAGCCGACACATACACGCTGTCCCGCCCAGGAGTGCTGGCAGGCTCCGTTGAAACAACCAGTCCACCACTGCGGAGCCTGTCATTCCTGGAGTTTAGAAGCATCATTTGCATCAGAACACTAAACCCGCCCCCCGCCACAGTCTGCGTCCCTGGTTTAAAACATTCCCTCGAAAACAGTAATAAAGACAACGGTGTTCATTAACAAAACAGAACAGATTATATTTTTTGGGAAGGTGTTGAAGGGGGTATGTAACTTGGAAGGATAGTCAACATTAACTGGGTAAAGAAACGGGGGCAGGTTCAGCTTCTGTGTCCACAAACTTAACAGTCACTGGTTACCCTGCTCAGTCTGGAACCTAGCTTTCAAAGCCTCCCGGATGCACAGCACCTCCCGCTGGGATCTTCTAATCGCCCGGCTGTCTGGCTGGGCGTAATCAGCAGCCAGGCTATTTGCCTCAACCTCCCACCCCGCCATAAAGGTCTCCCCCTTGCTCTCACAGAGATTGTGGAGCACACAGCAAGCTGCTATAACAATGGGGATATTGGTTTCGCTGATATCACAGCGAGTCAGTAAGCTTCTCCATCTCCCCTTGAGACGGCCAAAAGCACACTCCACCACCATTCTGCACTTGCTCAGACGGTAGTTGAACAGTTCTTTTTCTGTGTCCAGGGCGCCAGTATAGGGCTTCATGAGCCAGGGCATTAGCGGGTATGCTGGGTCCCCGAGGATCACTGTAGGCATCTCCACATCCCCAAGAGTTATTTTGTGGTCCGGGAAGTAAATACCTTCCTGCAGCCGTCTAAACAGACCAGAGTCCCTGAACACGCGAGCGTCATGAACCTTGCCCGGCCATCCGACGTTGATGTTGGTAAAACGTCCCCTGTGGTCCACCGGTGCTTGCAGCACCATTGAAAAGTAGCCCTTTCTGTTAATGTACTGGCTGGCCTGGTGGTCCGGTCCCAGGATAGGGATGTGAGTCCCATCTATAGTCCCACCGCAGTTTGGGAATCCCATCGCGGTGAAGCCATCTATGATGACCTGCGCGTTTCCCAGGGTCACTACCTTTGTGAGCAGTACCTTAACGATTGCGTTGGCTACTTGCATCACAACAACCCCCACGGTAGATTTGCCCACACCAAAGTGGTTCGCGACTGACCGGTAGCTGTCCGGCGTTGCAAGCTTCCAGAGGGCTATGGCCACTCGCTTCTGGACAGTCAGGGCTGCTCACATCCGGGTGTCATTGCGCTTCAGGGGAGGGGACAGCAACTCACAAAGTTCGAGGAAAGTCCCCTTCCGCATGCAAAAGTTTCGCAGCCACTGGGATTCATCCCAGACCTGCAGCACTATGCGGTCCCACCAGTCCATGCTTGTTTCCAGGGCCCAGAATCGCCGTTCCATAATATCCACATAACCCATTGCCACCGTGATGTCCTGGGCGCTGGGTCTCGTGGTTTCTGACAGCTCTGTGCTACTCTCCGACTTCAGGTCCTCACGGCGGTGCCGTAGCCTCCTCTCCTGATTTCTCTGCATCTGCCTCAGGGAAAGGTGTATGATAAGCTGCGAGGCGTTGAGAACGGCCACAACTGCAGCGATGGTCGCAGCGGGATCCATGCTCGCAGTGCTGTGGCGTCCGCGCTGTCACTGATCAGAAAAGTGCGCGAACTAATTTCCCGCCGGCGCTTTCAGGGAGGGAGGGAGGGCGGTAGTGACGGACGGATGACGACAGTTACCCAAAAGCACCCTCGACACATTTTTTTACCCAGAAGGCATTGCCGGCTCGACCCAGAATTCCAATGGGCAGCGGGGACTGCGGGAACTGTGGGATAGCTGCCCACAGTGCACCGCTTCCAATGTCGACGCTTGCCCCGTTAGTGTGGACTCACAAAGTCGAATTACTGTCCTTAGTGTGGACACACACGTTCGACTTTGTAATATCGATTCCACATATTCGATTTAAGTGAAATCGAACTACTCTCGTAGTGTAGACATACCCTCAGACATTGCCATTTAGCCATACTGGCTTACTCCTTACCTTCCTGGTTCCCTTTTTGCTCAGTGGTGCTCAGCATATCTTCTCAGACTCTTTTTTTTTTAAAGTAGCGTACGTGCAACCTCAATGGATTTCACGTCCTTTACTTTTTGATATGCTTGCCTCTCATTCAGGATGAAATGGCATGACTGTTCAGTAGTTTGAGCTATTGTGATCAAATGTTACGTCCAGCCTACGTTCTCAGACTGGCCGCCTCCAAAGTGGAAAACTGACTGTAAAGGAGTACTGCTGGGTTTTAGAGTCTGTGAGGTGTGGCTCTTCTCTGAAAAGCAACTGGAAACATGGCATTGTGTGAGTCTGTGTTTATTGTTTCACAGCCACTCCTGAATCAGATCTGCTCAAGCAAAAAAAGAAAAAAGTTTTTTCTACTGCCAGACCAACCACCTCAGCCTCAGATCCGAGAATCAACCTTTCCTTCTTGTGCATCATTGCCAATAACAAGGTTCTGCAGGCCAAAATCTGCCCTCAGTGACACCTATACTGCACAATCTTCAATGGGTTTGCACAGGTATAACTGATTGAAACATAGCACACAATTCTGTTGATGTTGCAAAGGAAGGAATAGAATTCAGCTTCCGCTCGCTGAGCTATTTTGACTCAGCAGGGCGAACGGGCATAAAAACAGTAAAAACTTATTTTAATCAGTCGAGTCAGCAGATTAGTCAGAGCACATCCTGGGAACATATCTGCTGAGTAAGAAGGCACCTCTTTTATATAGTAACTTTTGAAAGGACTGGGCTATATCTGAGGTCTGCGCTTTGAGCCTGTAATGACACACCATACACAACTGTATCTCAGCAAACTTCTGGGCCCTACAATCTGAGGCTCACTATCTATCTGAAATACTTACATGGCTCCCATCCCAATAGTATCGGTGTGCCTCACAATCGTTAAGGTATTTATCTTCATAACACCCCTGTGAGGTAGGAAAGTGCTATTATCTGCATCTCACAGATTGGGAACTGCGGAACAGATAAACTATAGACCTGATCTAAAGCCCAATGGAGTCTTTCCGTCAGCTCTAATGGGCTTTGGATCAGCCCCTAAGGGTCAGATTTTTAAAGGGAATTAGGCTTCTAAAGAGGCAGATAGTCGACTAAATCCACCATGTAGGTACTATGACATTTTCAAAACTGTCGCTCAGGCACTGCCTCACTCCGTAGGTGCTTAAGGTTCTACCAGTCAACAGTTTTAAAATAGCCTAAGTCAGTGGTTCTCAACCCACAGCCTGCTTGTGGCCCAATCAGCACACAGCTGCGGCTCATGTGACTTCCTCAGGGCCATGCAGGTAGTATATATATTGTGTGGATGCGGCCCACATAACACAGAGAGAAATGGGCAACACATGAACCGCCGGCTTGGGGAGGCTAGTCACCAGCCCTGCCCCTTCCGCCCAAGGCTCCGCCCCTTCCACCCCCACCCCCCCCCACTGGAGCCCAGAGCCCCCTGCCACACGGTGGCCACCAGCCCGGTCCTGCCCCAGGCTAGCCCCCCAGCCCCGGAGCGTTGGGAGAGCGGCCAGCATGCAGCCCCAGCCTCCCCAGCTCCGGTGTGTGGGAGGGAGGTTGGGTAGCGTGCAGCCGCAGTCCTCTCAGCCCTGGAGCGCCGGGAAGGCGGGTAGCCCCAGCCTCCCCAGCTCTGGAGCACAGGCAGCATGCGGCCCCAGCCGGAGCACTGGGGGGCTGAAGCAGGACTAGAGCCGCTGCATGCAGGGAGGCAGGGCCCCATGCCTGGCTGTTTGGGGAGGCACAGCCTCCCCCAGCCTATGTGACCCGCAGCCCATGCATAGAGAGCTGCATATGTGGCCCACAATGGTAAATAGGTTGAGAACCACTGACCTAAGGGCTGCTGCTGCCCCAAAGCGAATGAGCTGCTCAGAGCCCTAGCTCAAGCCAAAAGCCCAAAGCAGGATTTTTAAACTAGGTGAGGGAACGCCTATTTTGCCAAAAGGGCCCAATGTTGTAGGTGTACTCTGAGATTGCCTAAAATTCATCAGACCCCACAGAGGGAGGTGGATGGAAGACAGCTGGGTGAGAGAGGTATCAAGCATGAGCTGGAGACAGAGAGGGAGAGAGATGACTGTGGCTACTAGGGCATGGGCTACCTAAGCAGCTGACCTGGTTTAGGTGCCTGACTCCAGGAGAGCATTCACAGCTGAGGATCCTGAGTAGATCAGCCAGGCACACCAGGTCAGCTGCTTAGGCAACTAAGCCTCCCCGCGACCCCATCTTCCCTCTCTTTAACATTTAATTCTTGGCTAAGTTAGGCGGCTCCACACACCGCTATCTGGCTCCTGAGAACACCTTTCTTAAGGCATTTAACTATCCTCATGCATTCTATAGGGAGCCTAGGCAAAGCCACCTCACACAGGGCTGAAAATTCCAATTGGATTGTAGGCATTACTCCGCTCAGCCGAGCAACACCTAAATCTTTTTTAAAATCTGGCCCTAAGTGACTTGCCCAAGGACATATAGGAACACAGGAATTGCCATAGTGGATCAGATGTAAGGTCCATCTAGTCCAGCATTCTGCCTCTGACAGTGGCTAATACCAGATGCTTCAGAGTGAGAGGTCAGTATCCTGTAGTAGGCAGATGGGAGCTAATCTGCCCTCCCCCACATATATCTCATCCTGGTCCCTAATAGTTAGAGACTGACTGAAACCCTGAAGCACAAGGTTTAATATCCCTTCAAAATTTGTCACCATTAATTATAACTCTGGATATTCTTGATATCCATACAAATGTCCAGTCCCTTTTGGAATCCTGTTAAGTTCTTGGCTTCAATTACTTCCTATGGCAATGAGTTCCACAGTTTAATCACACATTGTGTGAAAAAGTATTTCCTTTTATCAGTTTGAAATTTCCCACCTTTTAATTTAACCAAATGTCTCCTTGTTCTTGGGTTATGAGACAAGGAGAACAGAAGTTCCTGATCTACCTTCTCTAAGCCCTTCATTATTTTATATACTTTTATCACATCCCCTCATATCCGTTTCCTTTCTAAAATAACAATACTAATCGTCTCTCTTCATATGAGAGATTTCCCAAGTCCTAGATCATTCTTGTTGCTCTTCTCTGAACACCCTTTAGTTCTGCAATATCCTTTTGGAGATGGTGTGACTAAGGCCTGGTCTACACTACGAGTTTAGGTCGACTTTAGCCGCGTTAAATCGAATTAAGCCTGGACACGTTTACACGACGAAGCCCTTTCTTTCGACTTAAAGGGCCCTTTAAACCGGTTTCTTTACTCCACCTCCGACGAGGGGATTAGCGATAAAATCGGCCTTAGGGGGTCGGAATTGGGTTAGTGTGGACGGAATTCGATGTTATTGGCCTCCGGGAGCTATCCCACAGTGCTTCATTGTGACCGCTCTGGACAGCACTCTCAACTCAGATGCACTGGCCAGGTAGACAGGAAAAGCCCCGCGAACGTTTGAATTTCATTTCCTGTTTGCCCAGCGTGGAGAGCACAGGTGACCATGCAGAGCTCATCAGCACAGGTAACCGTGATGGAGTCCCAGGATCGCAAAAGAGCTCCAGCCTGGACCGAACGGGAGGTACGGGATCTGCTCGCCATCTGGGGAGATGAATCAGTGCTGGCCGAACTCCGAAGCAGTAAAAGAAATGGCAAAATATTAGAAAAGATCTCCAAGGCCATGAAGGACAGAGGCCATAACAGGGACGCACAGCAGTGCCGCGTGAAAATTAAGGAGCTAAGGCAAGCCTACCACAAATCCAGAGAAGCAAACGGAAGGTCCGGGGCTGAGCCGCAAACATGCCGCTTCTACGCAGAGCTGCATGCCATTCTAGGGGGTGCAGCCACCACTACCCCAACCGTGTGCTATGAGTCCCTCACTGGAGAAAGACACAGGGAAGCGGGTTCGGCGGACGAGGAAGATGAGGATGGAGAGAACATAGATAGCTCACAGCAGCAAGGAAGCGGAGAAACCGGTTTCCCCAACAGCCAGGATATGTTTATCACCCTGGACCTGGAACCAGTAACCCCCGAACTCACCCAAGACCCTGTGGGCACACAGGGGACCTCTGGTGAGTGTACCTTTGTAAATATTACATATGGTTTAAAAGCAAGCGTGTTTAATGATTAATGATTAATTTGCCCTGGCAATCGCGGCCAGTACAGCTACTGGAAAAGTCTGTTAACGTGTATGGGGATGGAGCGGAAATCCTCCAGGGACATCTCCAGAAAGCTCTCCTTCATGTACTCCCAAAGCCTTTGCAAAAGGTTTCTGGGGAGGGCTGCCTTATCCCGTCCGCCATGGTAGGACACTTTACCATGCCAGGCCAGTAGCACGTAGTCTGGAATCATTGCATAACAAAGCATGGCAGCGTGTTTGCTGGCATGCAGACAACATCCATTCCTTATCGCTCTTTGTTATCCTCAGGAGAGTGATATCATTCACGGTCACCTGGTCGAAATGGGGCGATTTTATTAAGGAGACATTCAGAGGTGCCCCTTCCTGCTCTGCTGAACAGAAATATTCCCCGCTGTTAACCACGCGGTGGGGGGGAGGGGTGAAGTGACCATCCCAGAGAATTGGGTGTGTGGGGGAGGGGAGTTAGTTGGGTTTGTGCTGCACGTTAAACCTGAAACCGTAGCCCCTCCTTTTACATTGCAAACCCATTTTAAATGGCCAACCCAACGGGTGCTTGGTATGGTTAATGAGAGCAGTACTGTTTTAAACCATCCCCACTTGATTACAAGGTTAAAAAAGCCAAAAGACTGTGTCTTACCATGGCTGCCTGCTAGCTGAAATCTGTGGCCTGGCACTGCGTGAGTGATCTCTCACACCAAACCTGCAGGCTCTCAATATAAGAGGAAAAATGCGACCTTGTAACGAAAGCACATGTGCTGTGTGATGTGAACAGCAAAATCTAACGTGAAAGACTGTACCCATTGTTCTCCAAAATGTATCTTTTTTAACCACCTCTCCCTTCTCCTCCACCAGCTGCAAATGTTTCACCTTCACAGAGGCTAGTGAATATTCGAAAACGGAAGCGAAGGACGCGTGACGAAATGTTCACTGAACTACAGACTGCCTCCCACGCTGACAGAGCACAGCAGAATGCGTGGAGGCAGTCAATGACTGATTTTAGAAAAGCCCAATATGAGCGAGAGGAGAGGTGGCGGGCTGAAGAGCAGAGGTTGCGTGCTGAAACGCGGGCTGAAGAGGAGAAGTGGCGTCAGCTTGTAAACAGAAAGCAAGAGTCGATGCTCCGGCTGCTGGAGCATCAAACTGATATGCTCCTGCGTATGGTTGAGCTGCAGGAAAGGCAGCAGGAGCAGAGACCGCCGCTACAGCCCCTGTGTAACCAACAGCCCTCCTCCCCAAGTCCCATTGCCTCCTCACCCAGACGCCCAAGAACACGGTGGGGGGGCCTCCGGCCACCCAGTCACTCCAGCCTAGATGATTTCCAGAGCAATAAGTTTTAAAGTTTTAAAGTGCAGTGTGTCCTTTTCCTTCCCTCCTCCCCCACCCATCCCGGGCTACCTTTGCAATTATCCCCCTAGTTGTGTGCTGAATTAATAAAGAATGCATGAATGTGAAGTAACAATGACTTTATTGCCTCTGCAAGTGGTGCTTGAAGAGGGGAGGGGAGGGGAGGGTGGGGTGCTTGGTTTACAGGGAAGTAGAGTTAACCGGGTGGGTGGGGGGGCGGAGATTTCATCAAGGAGAAACAAACAGAAGTTTCACACCGTAGCCTGGCCAGTCACAAAACTCGTTTTCAAAGCTTCTCTGATGCGCACCGCGCCCTGCTGTGCTGCTCTAACCGACCTGATGTCTGGCTGCGCGTAATCAGCGGCCAGGCGATTTGCCTCTACCTCCCACCCCGCCATAAATGTCTCCCCCTTACTCTCACAGATATTGTGGAGCGCACAGCAAGCAGCAATAACAATGGGGATATTCTTTTCGCTAAGGTCTGAGCGAGTCAGTAAGCTGCGCCAGCGCGCTTTTAAACGCCCAAATGCACATTCCACCACCATTCGGCACTTGCTCAGCCTGTAGTTGAACAGGTCCTGACTCCTGTCCAGGCTGCCTGTGTACGGCTTCATGAGCCATGGCATTAAGGGGTAGGCTGGGTCCCCAAGGATCACGATAGGCATTTCAACATCCCCAACGGTTATTTTCTGGTCCGGGAAGAAAGTCCCTTCCTCCAGCTTTCGAAACAGAACAGAGTGGCTGAAGACGCGAGCATCATGTACCCTTCCCGGCCAGCCCACGTTGATGTCGGTGAAACGTCCCTTGTGATCCACCAGGGCTTGCAGCAGCATTGAAAAGTACCCCTTGCGGTTTATGTACTCGGTGGCTTGGTGCGCCGGTGCCAAGATAGGGATATGGGTTCCGTCTATCGCCCCACCACAGTTTGGGAATCCCATTGCAGCAAAGCCATCCACTATGTCCTGCACGTTTCCCAGAGTCACTACCCTTGATATCACCAGGTCTCTCATTGCCCTGGCAACTTGGATCACAGCAGCCCCCACAGTAGATTTGCCCACTCCAAATTGATTCCCGACTGACCGGTAGCTGTCTGGCGTTGCAAGCTTCCACAGGGCTATCGCCACTCGCTTTTCAACTGTGAGGGCTGCTCTCATCCTGGTATTCTGGCGCTTCAGGGCAGGGGTAAGCAAGTCACAAAGTTCCATGAAAGTGCCCTTACGCATGCGAAAGTTTCGCAGCCACTGGGCATCGTCCCAGACCTGCAACACGATGCGGTCCCACCAGTCTGTGCTTGTTTCCCGGGCCCAGAATCGGCGTTCCACGGCATGAACCTGCCCCAGTAACACCATGATTTCCACATTGCTGGGGCCTGTGCCTTGTGAGAGGTCTATGTCCATGTCAATTTCCTCATCACTGTCGTCGCCGCGCTGCAATCGCCTCCTCCTCGGCTGGTCCCGGTTTTGCTTTGGCATGTCCAGGCTCTGCATATACTCCAGGACAATGCGCGTGGTGTTCATAGTGCTCATAATTGCCGCGGTGATCTGAGCGGGATCCATGATCCCAGTGATAGCTATGGCGTCTGGTCTGAAAAAAGGCGCGAAACTAGTATCTAAAGACCAGGGGAAGGAGGGAGGGAGGGAGGGAGGGAGGGGCGAGTGACGACATGGCGTACAGGCAGAAAATTATAGGGAATTAAAATCAAGAAAGGTGGCTGTGCATCAGGGAGAAATACAAACAACTGTCACACAGAATGCACACCCGCCCCCCCCCAGAGATTGAACTCCTAAGCCTGGGTTTAGCGGGCCGTTGATTTGACGGAGGGAGGGGGGAAGGAAATGAATACAGAACAAATCTATTTTTTACATCTTAAGACGACAGTGCAGCATGACTGATAGCCCTCGGCATTTTCTGGGTGCTTGGCAGCAAATACTGGGCGCTTACCAGTATGACGATGACGGATACCAATCATAATATACTATTTATTGCCAAAAGGCAAGGGGTTGCTGCTGTGTAGCAATGTAGCCCTACGTGTGCCAGCCACATGTCTGCCAGCACCCAGATCGCCCTCGGCCTTTTCTGGGTGCTTAGCAGACAATACTTGGCAGAAAATAGTATACTACGACTGATAGCCATCATTGTCCGACGAGGACGGTTAAAGGCAAGGGGTTGCTGCTGTGTAGCAATGTAGCCCCACGTGTGCCAGCCATATGTCTGCCAGCACCCAGATCGCCCTCGGCCTCTTCTGGGTGCTCAGCAGACAATACTTGGCAGAAAATAATATACTATGACTGATATCCATGATTGTCCGACGAGGACAGTTACCAGTCGTAATAAACCATCTACTGCCAAAAGGCAAGGGGCTGGTGCAATGCAGCCCTACGGCTGCCAGCCCCACAGCTACCAGCATCCCGATCGCCGATGAAGGCTACCACTCATGCTGCACCGACTACCGCCAAAAGGCAGTTAGCTGCTGCTGCTGTGTAGCAATGCAGTCCCACGTCTGCCGGCACCCGGAAGACATATGGTGACGGTGAGCTGAGCTGAGCGGGCTCCATGCTTGGCGTGGTATGTTGTCTGCACAGGTAACCCAGGTAAAAAGGCGCGAATCTATTGTCTGCCGTTGCTGTGACGGAGGGGGAGGGGCCTGACGCAATGTACCCAGAACCCCCCGCGGCACTGTTTTGCATCATTCAGGCATTGCGATCTCAACCCATAATTCCAATGGGCACCGGAGACTGCGGGAACTGTGGGATAGGTACCCATAGTGCAATGCGCCGGAAGTCGACGCTAGCCTCGGTACTGTGGACGCGGTCCGCCGACTTCATGCACTTAGAGCATTTTATGTGGGGACACACACAATCGGCTGCTACAACCGGTTTCTATAAAACCGGCTTCTATAAATTCGACCTAATTTTATAGTGTAGACATAGCCTAATACTGCACACAGTATCCAGATCAGGGCACACCACTGATATATAAAGGCATTATAAAATTCTCTGTACCAACCTCCATGCCATTCCTTATGTATCTTAACATCAAACATTTTTCTGACTGCATGTGCACATTGAGCAGAAGTTTTACTGAACTGTCTACAATGAGGCCCAGGTGACAGTTAGTTTAGAACCCTGTGAAGTGTATGACTGTCACACAGGAAGCCTGTGGCACAGCAAGGACTTAAATCTGCGTCACACAAGTATCAAGCTTTAGTGCCCTAACCACACTCTACCATCATTCCTCACTCTGCCCTTTCATTTCTCCCCGTCTTCTTAAGGTTTACCAACACCTTAAAGGGCAGCTCTACCTTGAAGTGACTGTATTAAAATGACTTCTTATTCAGGTCTGGTCGTCACTACGGGTGAAATGTATCCCTGTGCAGTGGGCATGAGTGGAACTTAAGTAGGCATAGGCCTTGTGCTACCCCTCTATGAAGAGATGGATTTCACCCTATGTGATTTCAGTCATATCTGCTAACTTCAGTGAATAAAACAAGATTTTAACTGCTATTTTACTCCTGTCTACCCTGCAGAGTTCACACAGCTAAGGGATAATGACTGGGATACTATTCTGACTCATGCATCAACAGAAGAACTTTTAACTGAGTTCTGAATGCAAAATGTTTATTGTTTGTGATGCATGAACCAGAAGAACCAAGCCCAACTGTCAGATCCTATCTTGTGTTTGCAGGACCAGCCATTAGAGAAAACACCGTTTTACTAGTAAACTGAACAGATCTAAAGTGGGGATTGCTGAGACACCAGCATGGAGCCTCATGATGCCATTTTTAGTGGCAATACTCACTTGAAAGGATTTTTTTCCTTACAAAGGTGTTTTTTAGGAGAACCACTGATGGCATTATATTAATTCCTTTCCCCTATGATCCTTAACCTTCCCTTGTTTTGAATCCCTTTCTTTGTCTTGTGGTGTTTGTATTATTAGACAGTGGCATTTCATAATGTGTTATTGATACAGCACTTGGGTTTTATTTTGTTGTGCAGTCCTGAACGGGTTGGAGATGGGGATTTGCGCATGACAGAAAGTCTCACATTATTAATTATTAGTTTGTAGAATTTCTCTTCTAAATCCATGTAAGATCCAGGTCTCTTCTCGTTAAAACTATTAATGAGCAAGATCCATATTCTCTCAAAGACCCTCTCTTTGCACCCCACTGCAGTAACTGTGGTCAGCTAGAATCTTCATGGGAGCCAGGAACAGAGCACTCTCAGTGGGGAGTCTTCAACTGTGCTACCACCAGACTCCAGAAGCCCAAACTTAGTAAGCACCTATAGGGAGCAATACAAAACCAAACCTTCACACAGGCCATACCTAATAACAAAGCTAGAGGGTAGGCTAACATTGTTCCTCCTGGAAAACAGTCTCCAAGTCTGATCCAGATTAAGGCCTGAATCCACAGTGACTTAGGTGGTGAAATATACCCAAATGTTCCCAGCAAGTGACTCACACCCCAAGCTGTAGATGAAGGTGAACACCCCCCTCCACCCTGGTCACTGCCAATCTGACCTGAGGGGAAATTCCTTCTCGACCCCACATATGGCCATCAGTTAAACCCTGAGCATGTGAGCAAGACCCAGCTAGCCACATACATGAGAGAGAGAGATGCCACCTCAGAGCACCTGCCCACCCTGTCCAGTGTCCCATCTCCAGCTGTGGCTATCTGATGCTTCAGAGGAAGGAGGGAGAAAAAAACCCACACACCACAAAAACCCTAAGAATACATTAGGGGGGTGGTGCAGGGAAGAAATCCCTTCCTGACCCCTGCAAGCAAGTAGCTGAGGCCATGAAGCATGAGATTTTAGGAGCATACGACATAAACCGAAATGGACCTCCAAGGCTGCCGAGACCTATCCCCCACCAGCACAAGCAATCCTATCATACAATCCCACTCATAAATTTGTCCAGTTGTCTCTTAAAACTGTTTGCCCCCAAAGCTCCTATTGGCAGGCTTTTCCAGAACTTCACTCTTCTGATAGTTAGAAACCTTGTTCCAGCCTGAATTTTTTCGTGGCCAGAGTACACCCATTTGTTCTTGTGCTATGCCAACTTAATAATGCCACCTTCACAAGAGGTGTAGAATCAATGTAAATGTAGTTAGGTCGATAGTGCCAGTGTAAACACTGTGTTGCTTACATCAGCGGTTCTTAACCAGGGTTTCAGGGCTCCCTGGGAGGGCACGAGCAGGTTCCAGGGGGTCCTCCAAGCAGTCAGCATTAGACTAGCTGGGGCCCAGAATGACATTATTACATTGAAAGCCAAAAGCCCCACCACATGGGGCTGAAGCCCAGGGCCTTGAGCCCCATCACCCAGGGCTGAAGCAATGCAGCTTTGCGTGGGCCCCTCTGGCATGGGGCCCCAGGCAATTGCCCTGTTTGCTACCCTCTAATGCTGGCCCTGGCTTTTATATGCAGAAAACCAGTTATTGTGGCACAGGTGGGCCGTGGAGGTTTTTATAGCATGTTAGGGGGCCTCAGAAAGAAAAAGGTTGAGAATCCCTGGCTTACATAAACGGTTATTGGCTTTCAGAAACCATCCCACACTGACAATCCAATCGGTACAAGTGCACCTGGTCAGGACATGCACCAGAGACACAAGGAACAAAGTGTAGACACATATAAGCAATGTAATTACTTGGGCAGATGTATGCCAACATTTGGTGCATACTTGCCCTCACAGTGTCACAGATAAATACAAGGTGGAACAGATTATTTAGCATAAATAGTTAAAACATATTCCAAGGGACCATTCAAGGTGAAGTGTCCTGTTAACACCCCTCCAGTCATAGGGAGGGAGGGAGGGAGGGAGGGAAGGAACAGGAAAACAGCTGGGATTGTTAATGGGTTATAGACTGTTGTAATAAACCATAAATCCAATTTCTCCATTCAGTCCATGATTTTTAGTATATATAGGGTTACCATATGTCCGGATTTCCCTGGACATGTCCGGCTTTTTGGTGCTCAAATCCCCGTCCGGGGGGAATTTTCAAAAAGCCGGACATGTCCGGGGAAATAGGGAGGCATAAGCCAGGGTCTGCCTGGCCCCAGCACGATCCGCCGGGTCCGCAGCGCAGCCCAGCCGCCCCGGCTACATTGTAGCAAGCTCGGGCGGGGGGGGGGGGGGGGCGCAGCCGTAGAAGGCGGCGGAGGGGCTGCTGCTGCCCCTGCAGGCTGGGCGGACTGCGCGCCCCAGCCAAGCCCGCAGGACCACGGGGAGGCCGGGCCAAGCCAGCAGCTCGGGCTTCCCTCGCGGGCGGGGACCCCCCGGCCACTGGGGGACCCTTCCTGCGGCCCCGGCGCTGCGGGAGCTGTTCCAGCGGGGACAGGCCGGGGAACGTGCTCGGCGGCAGCAGGGAGTGCGGCGTGTGCCGGGGCTGCAGGGACCCGCGCCACCCCGGTCACCGTTGAGCTGCTGAAGCCGCCGCCAGGCAGAGGCTGCCAGGTGAGCGGGGGAGCAGGGCAGGCGGGGGGTGCAGAGGCTGCAGGGCGAGAAGGAGCAGGGCAGGGCATAGAAGCTGCAGAGGCAGGGGGGCGCAGGGGCAGGGCAGGCGGGGGGCGCAGAGGCTGCAGGGGCGGGGGGGTGCAGGGGCTGCAGGGCAAGTGGGGAGCAGGTGTCACAGAGGCTGCAGGGCAAGGGGGGTGCAGAGGCTGCAGGGGTCACAGAGGCTGCAGGGGGGGGGGTGCAGGGGCTGCAGGGCGAGTGGAGAGCAGGGAAGCACTTAGCAACCCCCAACCAAGATCAGAGCAGGAGGGAGAAAGGGGAATGCAGGGTGCTCAGAGGGGGCAGAGTTGGGGCAGGGACTTTGGGGAAGGGGTTGGAATGGGGGCGGGGAAGGGGCGGAGTTGGGGCAGGGCCAGGGCCCCCATGGAGTGTCCTCTTTTTTCAGTGTTGAAATATGGTAACCCTAGTATATAGCAAAGTTATGAATTTAAGCTTCCAGGTAAGTCTTTTGAAAGCGCTGTGCAGGTTTCCTTTGGAGCTGAGGACTGACAGGTCAGATACAGAGATCGCTTTGTGGGTGAGTACTTTTCACAAAGCAATCACTCCGTCTCTCTAATAGCCTGGGACCAACCTGGCTACAACGCCACGGCAGGAAACACTGGGGCGGCATAGCAAGGGCTGCACAGAAACAGTCGCTTAGGGAAACACACTTACAAACGTATCTTGAATACTGAGGTAAGGGACAGGGCATCAACAGGCTCTGCTCAGCCCCGCGCACAGTCACGGCAGAACAAGCCAGTCCTGACCCCCCCCGGGGTTCAGCCGCCTCAGCGCTGACCCCTTCTAAGGGGGTCGAGGGGCTTCTGCCCGCCCACGTGGGCCCGGCCCCAGCGGAGCCTGCCGCGGGCGGTGCCAGGGGACGGGCCACTGCTGAGAGCAGGACTGACGTGGACACCTGAGATCCAGCCTGAGAACACCGCAGCCCGCGAGACCACACGACATGCACCGTCTGTATCGCCCCCCACCCCTGACCGTTCAGGGTTCGCCGGAAGTTGTCACGCTGGACAGGAAGTGCCCCCGTTTTACAAGCAACAACCGCTCCCCACCCCCTTCTTCGTCTCCGGTCCTTGCTCCCTGAGCCGCAACCAAACCGCATGGACACGCTCAACACGACACTTGATTGACATGTCGTTGGTAACCCATGGGAGCTCCTTCTTACTCGCGCTCTGGACCGCCTCCTCCCCATCCTTGACCAATCGAAGGGGCAAATTACCCTCCATCCGCTAGCTGATGGATGGGATCACCAGCCAATCAGCGACGGAGGTTGGATTTTCATCCCCTTCCAATTAGCATCGAGGAATGAGGGAGGTAGCGGGAACGGGCCTGAAGTGGGGGGTGTCAATCCCCCTTGGAACCACTGATAAGGGGGGGAGGGGCGGAGAGTGCGCGCGGCAGGGCCCCTGCCCAGAGCGCGGTGCTCCCGTAGCCCGACTGGGCGCCCGCGCAGGGGGCGGGGTCAGGCTGCAGCGTTTGTCCAGCGCTCCCCCCCGCCCCCGGGAATGGAGGGTTCGGGCCCCAACCCCGGTGCGGGGAGCAGCTGCCTGGAGCCCTGATAACGCGCCGCCCCGCGGCGCTTCCCGGGTGGCTCCCCCTGCGGCTCTTCGCCTCAACCACGTTCCCAGGCTGGGTTCGACACGGGCCTGGGTGGAGCCGCTTGGGCTCTGCGTGTGGGGCTTAGTCAGCTCCTTAAGGTGGATCCGCGCAATTGGCCAGAAAGTCCTCGCACATCCCTGCAGTCCCCCCAGCTACGCTCTCCCGCCCTGGCTCCTCACACAGCCCTGCCAATGAGCCTCAACCCTGCCAGTCTCTCTCCTCTCTGAGCTCCCCACACAGCCTGGCCAATGTCATAGAATATCAGGGTTGGAAGAGACCTCAGGAGGTCATCTAGTCCAACCCCCTGCTCAAAGCAGGACCAGCACCAACTAAATCATCCCAGCCAGGGCTTTGTCAAACCAGGCCTTAAAAAACCTCTAAGGATAGAGATTCCACCACCTCCCTAGGTAACCCATTCCAGTGCTTCACCACCCTCCTAGTGAAATAGTGTTTCCTAATATCCAACCTAGACCTCCCCCACTGCAACTTGAGACCATTGCTCCTTGTTCTGTCATCTGCCACCACTGAGAGCAGCTGAGCTCCATCCTCTTTGGAACCCCCCTTCAGGTAGGTGAAGGCTGCTATCAAATCCCCCCTCACTCTTCTTTTCTGCAGACTAAGCAAGCCCTGTTCAGTCAGCCTCTCCTTGTAAGTCACGTGCCCCAGCCCCCTGATCATTTTCGCTGCTCTCTGCTGGACTTTCTCCAATTTGTCCACATCCTTTCTGTAATGGGGGGCCCAAAACTGGATACATTACTCCAGATGTGGCCTCACCAGTGCTGAATAGAGGGGAATAATCACTTCCCTCAATCTGCTGGCAATGCTCCTACTAATACAGCCCAATATGCCGTTGGCCTTCTTGGCAACGAGGGCACACTGCTGACTCATATCCAGCTTCTCGTCCACTGTAATCCCCAGGTCCTTTTCTGCAGAACTGCTGCTTAGCCAGTCAGTCAGTCCCCAGCCTGTAGCAATGCATGGGATTCTTCTGTCCTAAGTGCAGGACTCTGCACTTGCCCTTGTTGAATCTCATCAGATTTCTTTTGGCCCAATCCTCCAATTTGTTTAGGTCACTCTGGACCCTATCCCTGCCTTCCAGCGTATCTACCTCTCCTGTCAGTTTAGTGTCATCCGCGAATTTGCTGAGGATGCAATCCATCCCATCATCCAGATCAATAATGAAGATGTTAAACAAAACCAGCCCCAGGAACCTTAGCCCTGCTATTCCAGTCCTGGGCTCCCCACACAGCTCTGCCAATGCCCCTCTGTCCTGCCCTGCAGCTCCCCTGCTATTCCAGTCCTGGGCACCCCACAGCGCCTGGCCAATGTCCCTTGGCCCTGCCCTGCAGCCCCCTTATCCTCCCTAGGGGAGAGGGATAGCTCAGTGGTTTGAGCATTAGCCTGCTAAACCTAGGGTTATGAGTTCAATCCTTGAGGGGGCCACTTAGGGATCTGTGGCAAAAATCAGTACTTGGTCTTGCCTAGTAAAGGCAGTGGCCTGGACTCAATGACCTTTCAAGGTTCCTTCCAGTTCTAGGAGATAGGATATATTTATTTATTTGTCACCCCATGGGTGAAAATGTCTATGCAACTGTGGATGGTTAAGAGGGTAGGTATTTTATATCCTGGAGATATGAGCGTCGCATGGGACCACATATGAGAGCTGTGTGTTATATACAGCAGGAAAATGTAAATTTATCACATTGTGGTGAGGTGGACAATTATTATATGGAACAAGGCATTTGGAGTGGAGCTGGGGGGTGGGTGAGGGGAGCTCCAGAAAAGATCTATCGTTTGGAGGAGATATTCTTTCATGATCATTTATGTTATTAAATGGTTATCTTTTATTATATTCAGTGAAGGACATAGATTATTTCAGGTAGGGATTATCATTGGAAGATTAAATTATCCCACAGGGAAATAGGAGATAATCACAGGGGTCATGAATTATTCTAAGGGAGTATGAGATTATTTTCGTTATCTTAAAGGGGTATATTAGATTATAAAATACAAAATTATGAAATTAACATGTAGGATATATCATGCCAGAAAGGTATACAATTATCATATTGTGTTTGTGAAATTATTACTCAGGATACGTGGCTATCACAGTGCAGGGCATAAGATTACCACATGGGAGGATGTATTGCACCAAAGGAAAAGAATTTAGCATATGGGGAGATAGGAGTTTGTCACATGAAACTTTATGTGTTGAGACACAAGAAACTATACAGGTAAGAGATGGCACTTGAAGAAATAGGGGTCTAAAATTAGGTTTGTAAATGCATGTTTAGGCATTGACCTCAGTGTCACCTATTGGGTGCTCAGCATTTTTGCAAATCAGGCAAGTACCTAAACACGGATTTAAAGTGCCCAATTTTAGGCTCCTATTTCTGAAAATCTTGATCAAGATTATCACACGAAAAATAGATGGCACTAGCTAATATATTACATAGGGATATACAGTATGTATTTCCACATGGTAGTATGAGATTTTAACACGGAAGAATGAGACTGGGGAACATGGTATTTAGGAAATTTTCATTTGTACATTTTTTCAGGAATAGTAAAGTAAAACCCAAAGAAACATGGTTTTGAAAAACTATTGTTAGGGGGAAATAAAAATATTAGAGTATCTTCAGGTCACATTAGATTACAAAGGTATCTGTTTACCACTACTGTTAATTGTGAATGAGAAAACAGGCCTTTATTAGCCAGGATGTAGAAATTAACCACCATCCCACTATCAAAAGCTGTGGGGTCCTGACTGCCAAAAACAAAGCCACCTTTCTCACCTCTCTGGATACCAGAAACCACAAGTGCTGACCATCCAGCTGTCAAAATCTCCAGCTTTCCTGGATATATTCACCATTCAGTCAAGTGTTTTCTACATAAAAATCTGTGAAAACTTGAAAATATAGGGGCATCATAAATTGAATTTAATATAAAAATAAATTACACAAGGACTACTCTATTCTTTTTCTGACTCCATCTGTTGTCTCTTGTTTTACACTTAGATTGTAAACTCTTTGGGGGTAGCGACCATCACTTTGTTCTGTGTTTGTTCAGTACCTTGCACAATAGGGTCTGGGAAGGAAGGAAGATTATTACACTGGCTGGGATTTGATGGAGGGGATTACCACAAGATTTAGAGGGTTAGGAAATTTATCACCTGGGTTGGGGGGAGATTATCATATGAGTTGAGGACCCCATGAGGACATGGGAGATTGTCAAACTGGGACACTAGGTGGAAGGTTGGGAGTAGGTTATCAAATAGATTGTGGGGATTCTTAGGTTTGATGAATGGTTTTGAGGAGATAATCACATGGCAGGGTTAAAAGATTATCTCAGATTGGGGGGATATCACCAAAGGATCTACAGTCACATAGGCTCAGGGATGGTAAGAGATCATTATGAACTGGGACATTACATGGGTTGGGTGAGGTTATCACGCATATCTGAATTATCCCACTGAGATAAAATTATCATCTGGGTTGGAGGGATATTATTACATGTGGGATTGCAGGAAAGTTGTTATATATTGATGGATAATATCAATATTCACTTTAAAGCATTTTTTAGATTTGTATTTAAAAATTTACAGCTGTGGGAAATTAGGGGGGGGTAATAGTAGTATTTAACGACAGTAGATGCTGAGATTCAAGAAGTTAAAGCTTTATAACCATTAACAACTAACTGTCAACATCACATGTCAACATATACAAATATCATTAAATCAAACTCTAATAAATTCGCAACTAGCATTTGTTTTACTTTGCCTAGCTGTACATTTTGATTATCGGTGGAAATATTTTTTTCATTAGTTTGTGTGTGTGTACCGTGAACCACGGTCAAATGAATTGACATTTACCAACATTTACTGATAAAAATCTAATCTTTCCAAGCCTGATTATTGCCTGATTTGTCATAGGGATACTGATGTGTGTGTGTGTGTTAGTGTTATTGAGAAGATGATCATGTAGGGGGAATATTACATGGGTTGGGATTATGGATCGGGGCGTTATTCCCCAAACGGATTGGGGGGGGTGGGATTTTCCAGGTGGGTTTAGGAAATTATTCCTTGGGGTGGGTTTAGGGGGGTTATTCTCTAGGCGTGTTGCGGGCGGGGGGGTTATTCCCGGGGTAGGCTGGGTATCCCCCTCTCTAGGAGCCTCCTTAACCCGGGGAGGCGGGGGCGGCCGCAGCCGGGGGGAGCCGGGGGAGGCGGAGCGGAGGCCGGGGAGGAGCCGGGGCCTGCAGTGGAGCCGCAGCCCGGAGCAGCAGCCGCAGCAGCCGTGGGAGCGGCGGGGCCCGGGAAGACTCAGCGCCGCCCGGACGGGGCGCCCCGCAAGGAGCCCGGGGAGCCCCCCAGGAACGAGCCCGAGGCCCAGCGGGAGGTGGCGGAGGCGGCCGCCCAGCCCCGCTCAGGCCCAAGAGCCGCCGCGGCCTCCAGTGGCAGCCGGGCCCGGGCGAGAGGAGCCGGGGCCTGGGGAGGGGGAAGCCAGGGAGAGCCCCCAGCTAGCCCGGGGTGACAGCCCCGTCCCCCGCCGCGGGAGAGACCCCAAATCCCAGCTGTGGGGCGAGAGCCTCATAGGCAGCTCCCTGATCCGCAGCCACGGGGGAGAGACCCCGATTCCCAGCCCCAAATATCTGCCAAGCGGCGGACTCAGCCCACTGACCGGGGCGAGACCCTCTGCAGCCCCCTACCCATCCGGGGTGGAGCCACCCTTAGCTCCCCAGTACTTCGTCAGAGGGCGCAGAGAGACACCCTCCCCCATCCCTCCAGATCTAAAATAGACGAGGAGACACCCCCTCCCCCATTTTTCCCAAGCCCAGCCAGACAGTCAGTGGGGAACCTCCAGGAGAGAGACCCCTTATGTCCATCGGGGACAGAGCAACCCCTCAAATACTTAGCCAGAAAGAAGCAAAACACCAAATAGTTACCCAGTAATTAATTAACAACCATTCAGTACCCAACAAGAAAGTAAGGCCTGGGGAAGAGACACCTCTCACCGACTGGCAGTGCCTAGAACACAGTTTTAGATACCAACCTGGCAAGGGGCACTCCCCCCTGAAAGAGGAAATATCTTCACACTCCTATAAAGAGACTGTCCCAGTATCCCATGTAAGGTGGGGGAGAAACACCTGCCAGCCAGCCACCAGGGAAGAGAATAGAGACTTCCCTGAAATATTCACAGTTAGCAAGAGGAACTCCCCCAGAGAAGAGGGAGATTTGCCTGCCCCAAAAGGGGACGTGAACCTATAGGGAAGAGAAAAGGGACCCCCAGTTAGGGAGGGAAGGGGGAATTGATCTCCCATATAACCAGAAAGCCAGTGGGGAGAAGAAAACAGTATCTCCCCAGAGTGACAGCCCTTAAATAGTTAGCTATTAAAGAAGAGAGAAAGGAGGAGATCCCTATCCTAGGATACCACCAGCAATTTAGGGGGCAGCCAACCCCAAGCAGATCATTCTACCTCTCAGGGTCCCGACTTCATCCACAATCCCCTCCCTCTCAAAATCTGAAGAAGATCTTGGAATAGCTGGCAGCAATGCTCTGAGGATGGAGTCCAGGGGAGGAGTGTGAAGGGCAGCACCCCAAAAACCAGTGCTGGAGATAACGCCCCCCTCCCTACAGAAAATCTTCCAGACAGAGTGAGTGACCACATTACATCACCCCTCTTTTCCCCTCAGTTCTCCTTCTGTCTATTCCTCTCTATCCTTCTCACTTCCCATCAATTTTCTCTTCTATCTATACCTCTCTGTAGCTCTCTCCATCTTCTCTCTGTCTTCCCATTTCTGAATACTCCCCACCCTTCTTTCCCGGTGTGCCTTTCTCCATTTTTATTTCTGGAATTAATTGTCTCCTTTTATTCATTATAAAGAACCAGCCTGATTTTCTTTCCAGTGCATTGCTTTTTGGAGACCCTAGCCTCAGGGTATTGTATCCAAGTCCCTCTGGCATTCCCCATCCACCATCAGTCATTAGTGTATTGACTTTATTGTGGACTCAGCCTTCATCATCACTGACATGAAATACATTTCTCTCATCCAGGGGGCAATACGTGGGATCATGCTGATTGAAAAGACTGTGGAGGGGGAGGGTGAATCCTAGCACTGGTGCTCTAGGGGTGTGTATCATGTAATGCTCATGTGTGAATCTTGCTGCTAGTAACCTAGGGGTTGCAGAAACCTACTGTGCTTGGGACTGGGAGTTGTGTGAATATCAGTATTAGTACTCTCGGATGTAGATCCCACTGTACGCAGGGGCTCTGGGAATGAGCCCTTTGGTGTGAATCCCATTGTACCCAGGGTCTAGGAATGAAAATCTCAGTGGTAGTACTGGTGGAACCCACTTTCAAAACTAAGAGGATCCATTCCATTGCTACTACCCTTCACATGTGGATCCTGCTCTATTTAGGGTCTGGGAATGTGAATGCTGATGCTTGTGTCATGGGGTACAGGCCCTGCCGCCTTGTGAAAATGGGATAGTTAAATCCCACACCAAGGGAGCCCTCTGACACTACCACAGTGCTCCCTCTCCTTCCCCAGAAAACACAGTTACCCTGAGTCATTCACTGGGAAATCAAGTCCAAAAGAGACATCACCTCAGAAGAGACAAATTCAGATTCCTTTAGCAGATGCAGCACCCCAAAGACAGTCCCATAAAAATCCCAGTCTGAGGTATCCCTTTCCCTGTTCAAGATACTGGCATAAGTTCATTCTCCTGAGACAGTCGCAAGGAAATCCAAGGCCAAAGGATCCCTTGCTGTGACAGATACCAAGTCAGACTCCAGTAGGAAAATACATAGTAACAGGGAAATCCAAGAATGAGGATCAAGAGGGATTCCTTGGTGTAACTGGACAGTAAACTCAGACAAAAGAGTGTGAGGTCACCCCCAGATGACTCCCCACCTTTGCCATTGCATTTTGACCTCTCTGTGATTCTTAGGGTGGCACAGTGGATTTTACAGAGGGAGACTGAAATCATAATGTTTGTGTTCTGGGGGTGCTATAAGATGCCCTCCCACATGTTGCCTCTCTAGTTTTGAAATCCATCTGCTTTGAGTAGAATACATTGTCTAGTGCAAGGAAGGCAATAACAGACATTTTGGCCTTCGTACACTCAAAGGGATTTACTGACTCTTCCTGCTCTTGGGGTTAATTTACCTTCCTCTGCCCCAGCTCTTACAATAATGACTTGACATTTTTCTAGTGCCTTTGGTTCAGTCGGATGCCACAGCACTTTACTGAATGTGTATGCCAGCCTTGCAAAATTCTGCTTGTCCACAGCAAGTAATATTTTGAAGGGTGTATAAAAGATTTGTATTTTCATTCTTCTCTGTCATTGTGATAAAGGATGAGTTTTTAGATTTTGTGGCTGAACTGGTCAATATGACAATTTTGCAAGGCGGAATGCTGTGTGGGGCCTGTGCATAATTGTTTGTTATTTATTCATTAATTGCTGACAGAGTACTCAGTGCTGTTCACAAATTAGGACAATCTCTGCCCTGAAAAGCTTGCAGTCTGAAAGACAGATATGCAGAAGCCAGGACATGCTGGTAAATCCAGGGGAGGGAGTAACTTGAGGGGTGTATGGTTTGCTGGTTTTTGTTGTTGTTGATACTTATTTACCTGGATTGGGTTAGGGATGGTCTTAATACTTACTCCTGCCTATGAGTGAAGGACACTGGACTAGATAACCTCTCGAGGTTCCTTCCAGTTATATGATTCTACAATTCTGTGATTGTTAACCCAAGGCTGAAATGCTGCTGCCTCTGGGGTGGAATGCTGCAGCCATCCTGCACCAAGGATGTTACATAAAGGTGTAAGGTGGGAGGGGAAGGGAAGAACATTATTTATCTCCATAAATGTGCAAGGTGCTTTACAGACAAATAACAGGTTTATGTCCTTAGGAGTGTAACGAAGACATTCAAACCTGGGTGCCAGTCAGGCTTCTAAATCCACCTAAATAAGTGACCTGATTGTCATAAGTGTCCATCAGCCCACAGTTGACTTCAGTGAGAGCTGCTAGGTGCTCAGCAGTTTGAAAATGAGGCTACTTATTTAATTGCCTGAATATAGATTTAGAAGCCTAACTTCAGGCACTCAGGCTTGAAAATTTCATCTTTACAGTATAAGCAATATGATCCTTTGAGGTGCTGAGTGTCCTCAATTTCCAAGGAAGTCAATGAGAGTTGAGGGTACACAGTACCTTTCAGGTTCAGGCCCTAAATAAGATTTCACATTAGATGAGAGAGATTAAAGGGGCAGGACATGAGTTACCTAAATGAATGATAGCATATAACATTAGTCTCATCACGTCTTGTTGGTTCCTTGGATTTTGTTTTAAAATCCATGGTTTTATGGACAGTACCTGGGATCAGGATAAGGGGTCAGGCAATACCATATTGAACTGAAATAGCAGGGGCAATTTGAGGAGGCTGAATGTTAGTACCCAATTTGGAATCTGATTGCGACCCCTGATTCTTGTGAAAATTATTGAATTCAGGGAGGTGGGACACTTGTAAATTCAATTTTTTTGCTTTAAGAAATGTTACTGACCTTGAATGCTAGAGGCTGTTCCTTGGTTCTCTTTTTAACCCCAGGGGCCACAGCAATGCAGGCATCTTCCATACACTACCCCCACCAATGGACCTCAGCCCTGGCCTTGTGTAGCCTCCTGTAGCGGGGAGTTCAGTCTCCATGACCTGTTCAGACCTTTGGCCTCTGCTGAGAATGTCAGCAGGGAGACCTATTAATGCCATCTGTGATGTGGGCATCTGCCCATGAAGAACTGCACTAAGACAAGTAATTCATTTCCCCAATTCTCCCCAGCAATCAACTAGTCCCCCTAACCTAAGGCCAGATTGTAACCATTATCTTACAGGCAGAGCACTGTGAGTTCTACAGCTGCAGAATAGTGCTTCAGAATCTCAGCTTTCATTTTAAAATAAATTATATTTCTAGGCCTGATGGTTTTGAAGATAACCTTGAAAACATGAATCAGGTATTTGAGTCTGCAGAAGCTACTCATTCAGGCTCTAAGAAGTGTGAACTGCCCATTCATCTCTATTGGATGTTAACCTGGAAATCTAAAGATAACCATTTAAATGTCAATAATCACTAACTATTTCACTGCTGATTATTTAAGAGAAACATCCAGCTAATGTGCTCTTTCCATTCCCAAACTGCCTCCCACACCTCCCTACGTACCAATAGCCCCAACTGTTCCCTATCCTGCTCTCAAAATCTTCAGCTTGAGCTATGAAAATGTCTATGATACAAGTTATGCACTGTAAGTACAAAAATCTGTGGCATATTAAAAAAGTGAAAATGTGGAGACAGTTTAAAATAAATTGCATTTAATGTACAAATGAATAACACAGGGGAGACTGTACTGAATGCACTATTCATTTTCATATTTAACTCATTTTAAAACCTCCATTTTAAAATGTAAATGAAGCTGGTGCAGAATATCCAGAAGGGCTCAATCCAGAGACCTTGTAGCAGAGTTCAGGGCCATCTGGTTAAGGAATTCTTGGGGCTTTATTGAAATGTGAAAGGCTCATTATCCATTTCCCCATCACAACATGGGGCCTGATTGGGATTGGTGCCCTAGAGGTGAAAGACTCAGAATCCCATTGCTGCAACTAGTTATCTGTTTTCCTCTGCTGATTCTCACTCCATGTCAGCACTCTCCTCAAATCCCTTCAGTGGCTTCCTATCTGTTATTGCATCAAATTTAAGTTCAGCTTCTGCACCTTTAAGGCCCTGCGCATTTTCACCCCACCTACGTCTCTGCTCTGATTTCCTCCTACTCTCCTGCACTCCTCCCAGTTCTCTCTTTACTGATCTTTGCATCTCTTTTTTCCACTCTTCTTTGGGTCTTCTATCCTGCTGCCCTGTATGCCTAGGACACTCTCCCTGTCCTCATATGCCAAGCATCCTCCATCTCCTCCTTAAAACCCATTTCTTCCAGGAATCTTTCCTAGCTGCAGTGCACTGGGCCCCTCATCAGTGGTCTTCCACACTGGTGTTGTGACCCTGTCTTGCCTTTACCTTTGTTAGATCATATGCTTATGGGGGCAGGGAGGTCTCTTGACCTCCAAAACACTCCCCAGAAAAGATAAGCCTAGTGTATAGAGCACCTGATTGGGACTCAGGAGATCTGGAGTCTCTGTTAAGCTCTGCCACTGGTCTGCTGGGAGACCTTGGGCAAATCACTTTGCCTTTCTGTGCCTCGGTTTCCCCACCAGTAAAATGTGAGGAATGAAACTGATCCTTTATAAAACACTTTGAAATTTAAGGATGAAAAGTGCTATCTAAGAGCTAGGGGGTATTATTATTCCAGATCTATCTAAGGTAATGAATATTAGGAAAAACCTTCTGAAATTAAACAAAAAGCCTTTCAGACCTTGCTTATGCATCATGAAGGAGCAAATAGAGAGCACAGACTCAATTTTTTTCCTTTGCAGGTCATCTGTAAGCTGAAAGGCCCCATAGCTTGTCAGTGTAGTTTTAAGTTGTTTTAAACTAAAGTAAACTAAAACTAAACTAGCTTTAAGTTGTTTAAATATGTTTTAAATTGACTTAAGCAAAGACTAGGCTGACCTCTTCCCTTCTCCCCTTTTCCATAAGGATACCACAGGGCTCCATCTTTGGCTCACTCCTCCTCACTCTTCTGTACACACTCTTTTGGTGATCTCATCTATTCAGTTGGCTTCACTACCATCTTTATGCCAATGACTTGCAAATCTACCTCTCCACTCCTGACCAGTCTTCCTCCATACAGTCGTACATCTTAGCTTATCTCTTGGACATCTTCCCTTGGATGACTCAGTACCAACTCAACATGGCCAATACGGAACTTTGAACTTCCTTCTGAAACCATGCCCATTGTCTCCCCCCCCCCTTCTCTGTCCCTTTTTTACAACAACACCACACTTCTATCACCCAGACTCACAATCTATGTATCCTTTCTGACCACTCCCACTCTTGCCCCACAAATGGAGGTTGTGTCCATATCCTGCTGTTTCTTCCTCCATAACCTAAGATCAACCATTTCTCTCTATCCACACAGCTAAAATTCCTGTCCAGGCCCTCATCATCTCCCATCTTGACTGCTGCAGCCACTTCCTCACTGCCCTCCTTGAAACAACATCAGCCCCTGCATAACACAGCTGTTAAAATCATCTTCCTGGCTTGTTGCTCTTGCCATGTCATCCCCCTCTTCAGATCCATCTGTTGGTTCTCCATTGTCCACCCCATCACGTCAAGCTTCTTGTCCTCACTTAATGCCCTTCACAATTCTGTGTCTCCCTTCTTATCTGCCCTTGACTTCTATTGCGTCAATGCCAACATAAGAACGGCCATATTGGGTCAGATCAATGGTTCATCTAGCCCAGTATCTTGTCTTCCGACAGTGGCCAATGCCAGGTACTTTAGAGGAAATGAAGAAAACAGGCAGTCATCGAGTGATCCATCTCTTGTTGCCCATTCGCAGCTTCTGGCAAACAGAGGCTAGGGACACTTCAGATCATGGTTTTGCATCCCTGCCCATTACGGACCTATCCTCCACAAACTTATCTAGTTCTTTTTTGAACACTGTTATAGGCGTGGCCTTCACAACATCCTTTGGCAAGGACTTCCACAGATTGACTGTGCATTGTGTGAAGAAATACTTCCTTTTGTTTGTTTTAAACCTGCTACCTATTAATTTCATTTGGTGGCTCCTAGTTCTTGGGTTATGAGGAGTAAATAACACTTCCTTATTTACTTTTTCCATACCAGTCATGATTTTATAGACCTCTATCAAATCCCCCCCTTAATTGTCTCTTTTCCAAGCTGAAAAGTCACAGTCTTATTAATCTCTCCTCATATGGATGATGTTCCATACCCCTAATAATTTTTATTGTCCTTTTCCGTACCTTTTCCAAATCCAGTATATCTTTTTTGGGATAGGACAACCAGAACTGCACACAGTATTCAAGCTGTGGGTGTACCATGGATTTATATAGAAGCAATATGATATTTTCTATCTTATTATCTATCCCTTTCAGGGCCGCCCGGGGGGGGGGGGGGGGGGGCGGGGCAAGTGGGGCAATTTGCCCCGGGCCCCGCAGGGGCCCCCATGAGAGTTTTTCGGGGCCCCTGGAGCGGGGTCCTTCACTCGCTTCTTCCGCTCCGGGTCTTCGGCAGCAGTTCGGTGGCGGGGGGTCCTTCCGCTCCGGGACCCGCCGCCGAAGTGCCCTGAAGACCCGTGGCAGGGGGTCCTTCCGCCCCGGGACCCGCCGCCGAAGTGCCGGGTCTTCGGCGGCAATTTGGCAGGGGGGGCCCCCTGCTACCGAAGACCCCAGGCCCCCTGAATGCTCTGGGCGGCCCTGATCCCTTTCCTAAAGATTCCCAACATTCTGTTAGCTTTTTTGATTGCCACTGCACATTGAGTGGATGTTTTCAGAGAACTATCCATAATGACTCCGAGATCTCTTTCTTGAGTGGTAACAGCTAATTTAGACCGTATCATTTTATATGTATAGTTGGGATTATGTTTTCCAATGTGCATTACTTTGCATTTATCAACATTGAATTTCATTTACCGTTTTGTTGCCCAGTCACCCAGTTTTGTGAGATCCCTTTGTAACTCTTCGCAGTCTGCTTTGGACTTAACTATATTTAATAGCTTTATATCTGCAAATTTTGCCATCTCACTGTTTATCACTTTTTCTAGATTATTTATGAATATGTTGAACAGTACTGGTCCCAGTACAGACCCCTGGAGGACACCACTATTTACCTCTCTCCATTCTGAAAACTGACCAGTTATTCCTACTCTTTGTTTCCTATCTTTTAACCAGTTATTGACCCATGAGAGGACCTTCCCTCTTATCCCATGACAGCTTACTTTGCTTAAGAGCCTTTGGTGAGGGACCATGTGAAAGGCTTTCTGAAAATCTAAGTACACTATATCCACTGGATCCCCCTTGTCCACATGCTTGTTCACCCCCCTCAAAGAATTCTAGTAGATTGGTGAGGCATGATTTCCCTTTACAAAAAACATGTTGATGTTTCCCCAACAAAACATGTTCATCTATGTGTCTGATAATTCTGTTCTTTACTATAGCTCAACCAATTTGCTGGGCACTGAAGTTAGGCTTACCAGCCTGTAATTGCTGGGATTGCCCATGGAGCCTTTTTTAAAAATTGGCGTCACATTAGCTATCCTCCAGTCATCTGGTACAGAAGCCGATTTAAATGATAGGTTACATACTACATGACCAGTATGACCTTCTGCTTGTTCTCTTCTTCCAGAAACATTCCATGTACTTACTTCCACACCATACTTGTGGAATGCCCTCCCTAGTCTAGCCAGTCCATAAAGCCATTACCTTATCCTCCTTCAAATCCCTCCTCAGGTCATTCTACCATGATACCAACAGGAAACTGCCAACCTGTAATGGCCAAGCAGGGGGCAGTGAGGATCATATATTTATGTATTTATATATTTTAAAATTATACATAAAGTTCAGATTATCAGCTTGTTACCCTCGTCCTCCCTCCCTGTTTCCCTTATAGAGAAGGAGGATAAAAAAGAAGAGGCTGGAGAAGTAGAGACACCCTGCCACCCCACCCCCCAAAGCAACCAGGAAGATGAGGGATGGGTTAGAGTAACAGAGAATCCCTGTCACAGTGGTCAGGAGGGTCTGGGGTAGGGAAGAGAGAAAAGGCTCCTTCCAGCATCTAGAGGGGACTGGAAGGGGGATTTAAGATCTTATCAGGTAGCTACTATTCAGAGGATGGTATGAAAAATGTATCCCCTTAGGAGTCCAAAACTGCAGGATGCAGAATTCCCAGTAGAGATTCTAGCTTCCCAGCCGTAGAGAGTTGTTAGAGGGTGTAGGCTTTCCACTAGAACATTGCTTCTTGGCCTTGCTGTTGGCCATCCTGCTCATAGATTTCATATAAACTTTTGGCTAGGAAGTCTGACTGATGGGTGTTGGGTGTTATGCCTCCCAAAATCCCATGTATCAAATATGCTTCTTTTAATTAATTGGAGTGACTTTAACTGGCTCATAACAATAACAAAAATAAAAAGACAGAGAGTCCTTGCATCTGAAGAAGTGAGGTTCTTACCCACGAAAGCTTATGCTCCCAATACTTCTGTTAGTCTTAAAGGTGCCACAGGACCCTCTGTTTCTTATTTACAAGCTACATCTAGCATCCCTTCATTCCTACGTTCAGTCTCCAACTTCAGCTCCAGCGCATCTGCTTCCAAACTCCTTGGGCAACCACATGCAGTGAACACATTCCACAAATGTCTCAGTAATCTTATCAGTGGAAGTGTTTGTCATATGTCCTTCTGTCCACCTGGAATAAGCATCAACTACATAGAAGTCCATTTGCTTATTATGTGCAAAATGAACGTGGAATCTTTGCCAAGTCTTAGGCTATGTCTACGCTACCACTTAGGTCGGTATAACTTATGTCGCTCAGCTCTCCCCCCGAGCGACATAAGTTACACCAACCTAAGCACCGGTTTGGATAGCGCTGTCAGGGGGAAAGCTCTTTCCTGTCAACTTAGAGCGGCTACACTAGAGAGTTTACAGAGGCGCAGCTGCACCACTGTAAACTTTCCAGTATAGCCGTAGTAACCAACTTCTATGGACGGTATGGAACGGTTTGTGACATGTGTTGGTGACTACTTCAGAGTTCACATTGACTAATCTCTTTCAGTGTTTTGTTCAAAGCCTGGCCGCCAAAATCAACTTCTAGTCAGTTTTTCATTTTCACTATGCAGGGGTGAAGTTCATGTAACTCAGCCGGGCTCCTACTGTGTAAGCCTTGTATTACTGTTGTTATACCCCATAGTGAACAGTCATTTTTCACTGATGAATCCATGTTTGTTACAGGAATTAGAACTAAATTTCTCCTATACGAACAGTCCTGCAGAAAGAGTATATTACATTATTTTAACCCAATAGGTCTTTTCATTTCTGTGACTATCTTTTTTGCAGTAATGGGAAGATCTTCTGAGTGGGTGATTCTGAACAGTGATCTACTTCTGAGTCTGTCTCTAATTTCAGAGGCAATCTCGATAGCGTATCAGTGTTAGTGTGTGCTGTACCGAAGGTTTGCACTGGATATTATACTGATATGCAGCTAAGATTAAAACCCATCTCTGCATCCTGGATGCTTCCAGGCCCGGAATACCTTCTTTTGGAATTAGTTTTCCTATCAGAGGTTTGTAATTGGTTTCCAAAGTAAATTTCATTCCAAATAAGTACTCATAAAATTGAGTTACTCCAAAAATAATACCCAATGCCTTTTCCTCAGTATAAAAGTAATTGTTCTGTTAATGTTCTTGAAGAAAATGTGGTTGATTTATCTTGCTCATCTTTGCATATGTGTGAAATTACAGCTCCTACCTCTACTGGTGAAGCATCACTTAGTAATAGTGAGGAAAGCTCTGGATTAAAATGTACCAGCACTGTAGAACTCCTCAATGTGCATCTTCAAAAGCCTTATTTTGTCCTTTGCTTCAAACCATTTTACATTTTTTTCTGTAACAGTGTAAACATTAGGCTTATTGTGTATATATATTTGGGATAAATCTTTTATAGTAGTTTTAACAAAGTTAAAAATGACCTCAGCTGTTAAGCATTTTTAGGTAGAGCCATGTTCTCAATACCTTTTGTTGTTTCTTGTAAGGGTTGTGTTGTCTTCCCCTGTACCTGTGCTAGGCCGTAAATAAGTAACTTGGTTATTTTTCTTAACTTTAAAACCACATTTTTTGCAAAGTTTTCAGAATCCCTTCAACATTTCTCAAGTGTTCCTCTGCATTTCTACCATATGTCTAAACAGCCGACAAGAAAATAAAAACCTTGGTGAACTTGATCTATCCATTTTTAAAAAAAATCTGGCAGGTCACTGTCTACACTGAATGGTAGCCTTTTGTGCCTATACAGCCTTTTATATGTCTCCATAGTAAGGATATTTTAGAATCTGGCTCTAACATGACCTTATGATATGTTTGAGGCAGGTCAAGCTTTGTAAACTTTACCCTTCTTGACAGTTTAACACATAAATCCTGTGGTTTTGGAATTGGATTCTGATCTGCTTGCCACCTGGGGCTTATGGTGACTTTATAGTCCTCACAAATCCTCACACTTCATCAGTTTCAGGAACACACACAGGCAGTGCAGCCCATTCACTAAACTCAGCAGATGAAATTATTCCCTGCTCCTGCAATTCTTCTAAATGCCTTTCTGCAGGTTCTCACAAAACATAAGGCACCGGATGAGCCTTAAGAAATGTTGGTTTGGCTTTTAAATATATATTCTGTTATGCTTTTCACTAAACCCGTGACTGTACCAAAAATAGATTTTTCTTTTTCTTTCGCCACCAGACCTAACTTGTGGTATACTTTATGTTCTTGAGCCAGTTTGTGCCAATTAGAGAAGGTCTGTATCCTAATACAACAACAATAATAACAGCAAACAAGTACCCCAGTAGTTTACATTTATTTGCGGACATCCTAAAACTTTGATTGTCCCTTGATTATAGCTTTAAAGTGCTGTGTTAGTTTCTCTTAGTGTAACATTAGCAAATTTCCCGTTCAAAAAATCAAAACTACTGCATTACTTTTATCCATTTACATGAACACAGAATAAAACATTTGAATCCCTTCTGTCTTGCACTGCAAATAGTTCTGAGTAGCCATCTTGTTATGGACAGGCTCAGAGTTTGTAACAGGCCCCTCTATATTCGCTAGTTGTTGTACTTCATTCTTGTAGGTGACAATAATTTCCTTTTATTGAATTCCTTTCTCCTCTGTGGTTTATGGCCAGCACAAGCTACATGTCCTCTGTAACCACATCTCCAGCACTTCAGCTTGTTGGAAAATATATTACTCTGCTTGCTGGGTTAGTCCTAAACAATGGAACCACCGACTCCTGGGTACAGTGACTCCTGTCAGCTCCTTGCCCTGTGGGCTGGGCTTTCCTTTTTCCATGTGGCATGTAGGCAGAAGTGCACTCTCAAACTGCAGTGCTTTCTTTTGGCTGACTCAGATACCAATAGCGTGTCCACCACTCCTTCCAAGATAAGTTTCATTTGTGAATAATACAGAGCAGCCTCTCTCTTCATTCTGGATTTCTAGTTCCAGAAACAAAGCAATTTCCTGAGTCTCACAGATAGTTACCAGTATGGCAGGTTATAGATGGTGATTTGAGACTAGCCAGGAAATCAGATATGCTTTTTCCTTTCTGGTTTCTTAAGTGAAATGTATCTCTCTCAGTGAGGAAGTTTGTTTGGGGCAGATAACATTTTTAAGCACTTCATTCTAGTCTCCCTCATTCATATCTCGTGGTTCTTGAGGGAAAACAAAAATCTCTCAAAACTGCAAATGTTTCTCACAGACAAACTTAAGAAAATTGATTTCCCCCCCGTTATTCCCTTCAGTGTTATTGGTATAAAAATATTGCACAACCTTTGCACATAAACTTCAAAATCCTCGTTTCTTTCATCGGAGTAGAAGTTATCCATATTTCCATACATGGCTAGTTTTATCTTTTCTTTTTCTTCCTTTCTTTTTCTAGGCCTCCTCCTTCACTGCTGTCACTCTGATCATCTTGCTCTTTCAAAGATAAGGTGACCCTGGCATTGTCAACAGTGATTTTCTCCCAAAAGCCGACTGTATCTTTTTACTGCCTGAGCCAAAACCTTTCAAACCAGGGAGCCCAAAGTTAGGCTTCTGTATCTATATTTTAGGCACCTAAGTAGAAGTGGCCTGATTTTCAGAGGTGCTGTGCAACCTTAGCTCCATTGATTTCAGTATGAGCTGCAGTGCTCAGCACCTGTAAAAATCAGGTCACTTCCATTTAGGTGCCTAAAATATAGATTTAGCAGCCTAACTTTAGGTTCCTAAGATTGAGTATTTTGGCCACTGATTTTCAGGGGATCAAAATGAAACTAAAGTATCTAATTGGTACAGTTTTGGGGTCCTTTAAAAGCTACACCCAGCCTCATTTCATTCATAGTTTCACTCCAGCTGCACCTGATTCTAAACTGACAAGTCTATTGAGCCCTGCCTCAAAGAGTATTCCAGACCATAAAGGGGCAGTAACCACACATTTGCACAGTTCTTAAAGCTACATACACCACCTCTAATACGTTTTCAGCCCTGCCATGTGAAGTTAGCAGTGGTGCAAGGAGGGGCATGACTGATTGAGTGGAAGAACTTTGCAAATTAGCTGGTCAGGCAAAATAATAATTTCTTCTGCCAGCTAGTCAGTGGCATGTACAGTACAGGGAACCTGAGATGGGGGAGGCCAGCTTCCATTTTCAGCCTCAGGTCGAACATGCTGGTCAGTCACCGCACCCAGGATGTTTATTACTGCTCACTGAACAAGCTGTTGACTTGCCTTAAAGTATCACTTGTCCTGAGTGAATTTGTGGTTATTCAATGTCAACTGATTATGGGATTTTTCTTAGTCATTTTCTCTCTGTCTGAACCACGCAAACCACTGTTTGCTTAAGTACAGATTTGGACGAGTGCTCTAGAAGTTAAAGGCTCTAGACCCCATCTCTCTGACTCTTCCTGAGCTGGGGTTATGTTGAAACTAGTGACCAAGAGGTGAAAGACTCTATCCCATTTTCAATCCTGTCTGATATTATGATTGTACATCTTTACATTTATGCCTATAGGTGATGTGAATAGTGTTAGTGTAGGTATTTGACTGACCGTAAAATAGATGTGTACAGTTAATTCTAGCTGGCTAGATAATGTAGTAGGGCCTACAAAAACACATTGATTTGGATTCATCCAGTTCATTCTGTGGTAGCAGGTTTTTCTGTAGTCGAGAGAGAGAGAATAAGAGAGGTGGTAGAGGGAAGATTTGCCAGACAGTACAAAGGCCTGAGTGGGTAGTGGAAGTTGAAAGAACCATGAGTGTTGTAGTTGTTCTGGTTTACCCTGTGATGCCAGATGTTACATGCTATGCAGTGTTGAGCTGGTTCACTATTTGGATAGGAGACATCTAAGGAAAACCCAGTGTGCTGCCCAAAGTAGAGTGAGGGCACTCTTCCCTACAAGTCAGCAGTGACTTAATTGTACAGATTGATTCTAGAGCAGGGGCATGCAAACTACGGGCCACATCCAGCCCATCAGACCATTTAATCCGGTCCTCAGCTCCAGCCGGGGAGCGGGGTCGGGGGCTTGCCCCACTCCATGGGGCTCCCAGGAAGCAGCCGGCATGACTCTCCTCTGGCTCCTACGTAGTACGCGGAGGCCCAGCCAGACGGCTCTGCGCGCCGCCCTGTGTGCAGACACCACCCCCGGAGCTCCCATTGGCCGCGGTTCCCGGCCAATGGGAGCTGCAGGGGCAGCGCCTGCGGACAGGGTGGCGCGCAGAGCCACCTGGCTGCGCCTCGGAGACAGAGGGGGGACATGCTTCCAGGAACTGCTTGCGGTAAGCGCCACCCTGAGCCTCGTCCCGTGACCCAATCCCCTGCCACAGCCCCGATCTCCCTCCCGCCCTCCGAACCCCTCGATCCCAGCCCAGAGGATCCTCCTGCACCCCAAACCCCTCATTCCTGGCCCCACCCCAGAGCCCGCGCCCTCAGCCGGAGCCCTTCCCCCCTCCCGCACTCCTACCCCCAATTTCATGAGAATTCATGGCCCGCCATACAATTTCCATACTCCAATGTGGCCCTTAATCCAAAAAGTTTGCCCACCCCTTTTCTAGAGTTACCATGCTGCTGGAGGTACGATCTTAAGATAAGTTGTCAAACTGAGAACCTGACCAGCCTGACTGCTCATGGTCATTAAATATCCCATAGCACCTCTCATAAGAGACAGAACAATAAATCCAACATCGTGGCCAAACTTCATTTTAGGAAATTATACTCTTTCCCCCAAATTTTCCATACAGTTTCTATTGGATACAGGATTCTTCTTCACTTCCCATCCTAAACTGTTATTTAGTGTGGCTGTGTACTCTTAAACAATTGCTGTGTTTCACCCCAGAGGCAGCTGTGTTAAGCAGTGCCTTGTGTATGTATAAATTCAAAACTTGCATTACTTATGGAGATAATTTAGGAGTCACTAATGCAAGCTTGAGGGTAATATGAAAGTTATATTTAAAAAAAAACCTCTCAAAAGTTAGGAAATGAAAAAGCTAAGATACTTAACCTGTGTATGCAGTGTACATATAATCCAAATCTACCCTGGCATGAGTCCCCCAATGAAGGCAGGGGTGTTGGGCTTGCATTTATAACACTATTGTATATTAACCTTATATTTAACTACATACATAATAATCCAGAATGCTCCATCTATGCAACATAAACAAATTAAAAGTCCTGTGAAAACTGTAACTTTTGCATTTGCTGAATTTCGGATGTTTCAAATTTGAATCTTAAAGTAGGATAACATTGAAAAAGAGAGAGAGAATTTTTTAAGCTCTGTTTTTATTTTACTTCATAATTCCAGGGTTGCATAGTTAAAATCTTACACAAATATTCATTTCCATAATGAAATAGCAGCATGAAATCACAGCTCCATATTAGTTTTGTTATTCTATAGTCCTGTACATATTAACATGACTGAGGTTTTGTAATGCACACTTACAAAATGGAATATTTAGTTGCTATTTATTTTGTTTCTTTTCTCCCGAGTTGGCCTTGAGTCTAGTCCTTAATGAGGCCAGACTATGTGGAAAGTTGCATGCTATTGAAGTTCTGCTGTTTTTAAGTTATATAGACACTAAGAACGTTTTTTGTTTGTTTGCTTGGTTTTTTTACACTGGGAAAATTTATAGTTATTTCACCCTTGTATAATTCCAAAAAAGGGTGGATGGATTCTGCTCAAGTTTAAAAAAAAAAAAAAAAATCTTTGGGATGAGACCAGTTTCAGTCTTCAGCCTGAGAGGAGATATTTTCAATAAGATATGTGCAGCTGAAAATGGGCTTGCAATGGAAGGCCTGATGCAACGCTACCTGTCAAGATTGCTGTATTACTCTAGCTCAGGGGAGGGCAATCTATGGCCCACGGGCCGGATCCGGCCCGTCAGCGCTTTCAGTCCGGCCCGCGGGATTGCCAGCCCCGTGGTGCAGCGGGGCTAAGGCAGACTCCCTGCCTGCCTTGGCCCCGCGCTGCTCCCGGAAGCGGCCAGCACCATGTCCCTGCGGCTCCTGAGGGAGCGGGCGGGGCAAAGGGCTCCATACGCTAACCTCAGCTGCAGGCACTGCCCCCCGCTGCTCCCATTGGCCGAGAACGGGGAACCACGGCCAATGGGAGCTTCAGGGGTGGTACCCGCAGCAAGGGAAGCACGCGGCGGAGCCCCACCCCACCCCCAGGAGCCACTGCCGGACATGCTGGTCACTTCCGGGAGTGGAGCCTGCCTTAGTCCTGCTGTGTGCCGCTACCACCCCAGAGCCGCTCGAGATAAGTGGCACCGGGCCAGAGCTTGCACCCCACACCCCAACCCCCTGACCTGAGCCCCCTAACCTCCTGCCTTGAGCCCCCTGCTGCACCCCTGCCTGAGCCCCCTGCCACACCCCTCCTGTACCCTAACCCTCTGCCTTGAGCCCCCTACTTCACCCCACCTCCCTGCCCTGAGCCCCCTCCCACACTCCATACCCCCTCCTTCACCCCCTGCTCTGAGCCCCCTCCTGCACCCCTCCTGCACCCCTTGCCCTGAGCCCCTTCCTGCACCCCCTCCTGCACCCCGCACTCCCTCCCGCACCCCAACCCCATGCCCCAGCCCTACATTCATGTCCCTGCATACAATTTCCCCACCCAGATGTGCCCCTCGGGCCAAAAAGTCTGCCCACCCCTGCTCTAGCTCATCACTATTGTATCTGATGGAATGGCTGATGCTGGGAAGATAAGTAAGTTGCAGTTGGGCCTTTCCTTTCCTCATTCCCTCCACTCCAGAAGCAGAATAATGTTTCCACCAGCTACAGATAGGGTGGTGGCATAGTTTCACTTTTGTGTATGTGTGCTGGCTGTGTGATTAGAGAGGTGTTGTCTGAGTGCTGGGTGTTTGAGACAGTGTTGGTTGTTGTCTTTGAGCGCTAGATAATGTCTGATTGTTTGGGTGCATGGGTGTTTGAGCCCTGAATATTCTATGTAGTGAGTGAGTGTGTGTATGAAAATGCAAGCCCTGTGTGTGTGTATGTGAAAGCCCTGGGTTGTGTGTGTGTTGAGAGTGAAGGCTGGGTGTAGAACCTTGTGTGCTTTTGTGTTGTGAGAACACTGTGGCGTGTGAGTGCAGGGTGTTGTGTGAAAGAAGCTGGGAATTGTGTCTGTGTACAAAGGTGCTGGGTGCATGCATGTCTGGATCTATGCGTGCACACTGTGTCGTCTTGGAGTATCTATATTTAGAAAGGATATCTACTGGTTACACTCACTCAGATGGGTGTCTCCGTGCCTCAGCTGATCCAGTCAGTGTGGGTGATGCACTTAGTAGGAGGCGCCACCTGATGGTTTTTCCTGAGTAGGGTGTGTGTGTGTGATCTGTTACCGGAGTGTGTTGTTTGTGTTCGACTGTTGCCTTTATGTGTGCTGACATGCATCTCTATACAGTGATCTTTTTAAAAGTGAATTTCATATTGGTGAAAGGTGCAGAACTTGCAGCCCCTAAAGACTTAATTCCCCTCTTTATCTCCAGAACAGGTACAGTGCAGGCTGCAGTCGTGCAAACTAACTATCTCAGCTCAGATTCAAAGGGACCATCACTGGCAGGGATGAGAGGGAAATTCAGTCCTTGGTGCAGCCAATTAGTGCCAGTTGTGATGTTGTTTTTTAATGATGACCTGACCCCCTAGAACCTGGATGGTGATATACCTGCCCATTTCACACAGGTTACCAAATATATTGTTTTATTGTAAAAATGTGGCCTCTTGAATTGAATGCTTGGGTATAATTACTGCTCTCACTGGGCAGGGGTGCTTTATTTTTATGAGGGGAAATATGGTCTTGTGACTAAGGCAAGGATCAGAGTCAAGAGACCCCAGTTCGGTTCGACCCCAGTTCGGTTCTCTACCCTACTACAGACTCACTGTATCATAGGACTGGAAGGGACCTTGAGAGGTCATCTAGTCCAGTCCCCTGCACTCATGTCAGAACTAAATTTATCTAGATCATCCCTAACATTGTGTAACATTGGACATGTCACTTCTCTATGTACCTCAGATTTTTCAACTTGGGGATAATAATACTTACCTACATTTCATGAGGCTTAATTCAGTCAAATGCTTTGAGATCCTTAGGAAAAAAGGGCTAAAGAAGAGCAAAGTCTTAATTATAATGATTCTGTTTTCAGTCCAATCTCAGTCCTTCCTTGATGTGGTTGATATAATTATGTGTATATACCACTAAAGGTGTGTCCTTTGGGGGGGATTTTTTATGATCCCTGCCCCAAGGAACTTACAAACTGGGTTGGATACAATGTGATATGATGTAGGGAGAGATTACCTTGGGCCATGGGGAAGAAATTCCTCCCCCCACCCCCAATGAATATATTGCCAGTCCTGACCCATACAGGTGATCTTATTTAGGTGTGACTTGGATACAACATGAGGGACATTCCTCCCTAGCTATGATCCCACTCCTGAGCTGAGGAGGTGACTTTATCAGGCTACAGCTGGGCGATGGTGAGAGGGATGATCCCCCTGGATACCATACCAGTCTTGGCTTGCTGAGGTGATGCTATCGCGGTGTGCGTGCCTGGGCAAGTGGAATGGCCCCACTCCCCGGGATAGATCCCTCTCCTCTCCTAGTTAGCTTACCTGAGTCTGACTGGGATACACAGAGCAGGACTAGGTTACTATTCCAGGACAAACTGTGTAACCTTATCAGAAAGCCGGATTGTCCTCCCAGGGATACAATCCCAGGTCTGTAGTGACACAACCTTCCCTGGCTGTGACCAGTGAGCAAGGTACGCTGATGTGGGGGAGTACATCTTTCCCTCCATTATCAAGGTACAGTTTGCTTATACTCAGCAGTCCTGTTTGTTCCTCTCTTCCAGGGAGACAGTGCGGCTTCCGGCATCATGGCCTCTGACCTGGAAAGCAGTCTCACTTCCATAGACTGGCTCCCCCAGCTCACCCTGCGAGCTACTATTGAGAAACTAGGGGGTTCCTCGCAGGCGGGGCCCCCAGGGGCTGCCCGGAAATGCCCCCCAGGTTCCCCCACTGACCCCAACGCCACCCTGAGTAAGGATGAGGCTGCAGTGCACCAGGATGGGAAACCGCGCTACAGCTATGCCACTCTGATTACCTATGCCATCAACTCGTCGCCTGCCAAGAAGATGACACTTAGCGAGATCTACCGTTGGATCTGCGACAACTTCCCCTACTACAAGAACGCTGGCATCGGATGGAAGGTGAGGAACGCTGTGGCTGGAGCAAAGTCTCCACCACCTTAAGAGAGCGCTCGTTCTTTTCTCAATACAAAACGTACCCACTAAGCAAAGAAAAGAGCCAGGTGTAAAGGCAAAGGTCTAGTTACCAGCTGGAGGAAGTGCAGAGCCAGATGACCCTTCACAAAAGTATTCTCTGCCAATCTCTTCCTGGCCCAAATACCATCCTCACTGTACCTTCTGTGGGCGTACAGAGAAAGCCTTGGCCTCCAGAACTGTCCCTCCCTCTCCTTTCCTTAGCCTCTGTCCTGGTCCATCCTGCATGTACACAGACAGCTTTGGCCTTGAGTGATCTCTCACCCCATCCTGGGCATACACAGCAGTCTTCAGTTTCCTCTGCAGCCCTTATCCTTCCTACGTAGCATTTATTTACTTCTCTCCGTCCCTCTGCAGAACTCCATTCGCCACAACCTGTCTCTGAATAAATGTTTTCGAAAGGTGCCTCGACCGAGGGACGATCCTGGGAAGGTAAGTAATTGACGTGTTCCCGGGTGAGTCACTTAAACCACAGGGAATAAGCTAGTGTTGCCCTTTCTGCCCAGGTGGTTAAAACTTTGAAATATGTAGTATATATGTTAAAACAATGAGATGTACTGCTGTATTCGATGACTCCAGAAACATACACTGCAAAGAAATGAAAATGGCTTTCAGCCCACTTTTTTCACCCTGCCTTGTGATCTTTAATTAGATTGAAATATTTTTTTCAAAGATTTTTTTTTCTGCCTTTTTTTTTTTTAATATTAGAAATGCAGATCTTGTATAACCTGTTCTGCCTGAAAGACGTCATGGGTGACTAAAGAACTGGTAGGATTATTACATCATGGGTACCGGGGAAATGAAATCCAAGTACCAGAGAGCAGAACTGATATTTGTTTAAAGCTGTTTTATAACTTCGGGTTTTAAAAACAATTATCACCCACTGAACTCAAATACCCCAAAACAGTTGTAAGAAAAGCTCGCTTTGCTAAAAATTCAGCATCTCTGCACCTCCAGTTAGGTCTAAAGAGGAAACACCCAAGCTGCATCTCTGAGTTCCCAAGGGAGACTACCAAGAAAAAAAATATTCTGATATTACTAATGTAAATATATTGACAGGAACATCATGAGTCTTTTTTCTATATCATAATGCTTCAGAAAAGGGCCCAAGCCCAGATTCTTTTTTTCTTTGCAGATCACCTTTAAGGGACTGGGTGCTCAGTTGACATCACTTAGGTATCTAGGTAATACAGAATCATCATTTTGGGGATCACAACTCGTAAGGCTCAGTTAGTTAGAATGCCCTGTTTCAGTAAACCCTAACTGACTGCATGCTAGTGTGCGGGTTGGCCTTCACTTCTAAGGCCACCATGTCCTGCCTCTGTAATGATCAATCTAAATCACAATCAGAGGTTAGTAACAGTCCTTGAGTTTAAGGCCAGAAGGGGCCTCCAGTTCAGCTAGTCTGACCACCTGTGTATCATAGGCCACTAACACCTGCGTGCTAAATCCAACAATCGAAATGAGACCAAACCGGTGTGCACCACAGGCAGAGAATAGAAGGGACTGAGGTGCACAAGACCCCCATGGCCCTGCAGTGGCATTGAAATGAGTGAGATATACCCAGATAATCCTGGCAAGTGACCTGTACCCACATGCTGCAGAGGAAGGTGAAAAACCCCCAAGGTCACTCCCAGTCTGACCTGGGGGAAGATTCCTTCCCAACCCCACATATATTATCAGTTAGACCATGAGCAAGAGCCAGCCAGCCAAGCACCAAACCACAGTCTGGAACTGGGTCTTCAGAAATTTCCTAGCAAACATGCTTTTAGGTCATCTTGCCCACTCGGATCATTATAGCTTAATTGGTCTATACTCTTATTACTAACAAAGAAATTCCATGAAAGGCAAAGGACATTGATGGGGTGGGCAGGCATAAAGGATGTGCTAGGCCAGGCCATCTCCTTCCATGCTGGATCAGACCCTTCGTTTATGTTTTCTCTTGACCTGTCTCTCAAGGTAGCTGGCACCTGGAGTTTCAGAGGAAGGCATGAAACTCCCACAATAGCAATGTACTTCACTGTGCAGTCCTATACTACAGGAGGAGAACATCTTCCTGATGCCCAGTTGGCATTAGCTCATGTGCTGTAGCATGGACATTGATGGCCCTGACAATTGATATATTAGTTGATGTTGTGCGCGGTGGGTCTCAGTAACATCCTGCAGCAGGGAGTTCCTCTCACCATTGGGTTTTCTTTCCAGGGTTCTTACTGGACAATAGATTCCTGTCCAGATATCTCCCGCAAGAGGCGGCACCCTCCAGACGATGATGTGAGTGTGATTCTTTTCCGGGAGCGGATGGGGCTGGGGGTGGGATGAACTCCACCCTTACTCCAGAAGGGAGTCTTTCCAGGGCCAGCTTGGGGTCCTGGTGGGGGAACAGGACGTGTCTGTAGGGAGGTGAACATGGAGTCTGAATTCTCCTCTTGTCCCCACCATGTGTCTTCCATTGCCGTCACCCAATAGCGCCATCTAGTCCTGTCTGAAGAGCGGCTTTGTCCTCTTGAATGTTCTTCCACTACAGCCAGTACCTCGCTTTCCTAGGGCAGAAGCGTGTACAATGTGGGAGCTGGCTTCTCATCTGCAGCTTCCCTTCTGTCTGTTTCTAATTTCCTCTCCTCTTCTTTTCTCCCCCTGCTCACAGTTATCACAGGACTCCCCAGAACAAGAGGCAAGTAAGAGCCCACGGGGGGCTGTCCCAGTCAGCACAGAAGCCTCTCTGCCCCCTGAGGCTACCCCTCAGCTATCACTGCAGAGCACCACACCCATTGCCAACTACAGTCAGGTGAGTGGCAGAGGAGGGGGCGGAGATGGGCGAAGTGGGAGACGGGGTAAGGGAGAAAGGGGGACAGGGTGGCAGAGATGGAAGAGTAAATCAGTGATGGGGAGGGCCATAGGGAAGAATGGAAACAATGGGCAAAAGAGGGGCTGAAGAGGGGAGATCAGTGACCAGCAGGGAAGTAGGGAGGAAGTGGAACAGGGGAAAGGAGCAGACGGGGCAGGGATAAAGCCATTAGGGTGTGAAGTGGCTTGAGGATGGGCTGGAGCTAGTATGTCCTTGGGAGGGAGAGGAGGATGCAGTCCCCCATTCTGGTAGGAGAGTTGCGAGGATTTTGAGGGGGAGACAGACAGGTGATATGGGATTTGCTGGGTGTTCTTTTTCTGGGAGCAACCCTCTATCTTCCCCCTCAAATTCCTGAAGTTACAAAGCCAACAATCTATATAGATATTTTTTTCCATACTATTGTCTGGTCTTTAGCAGGGCACAGGGCCCGTGGATGTGGCAGCCACTGTGGCGGGAGGGCAGGGCCGTGAAGGGGCAGATGTGCCACCCCCGCTCTACAGTACTAACCACGACTTCAAGTTCTCCTACTCTGAGATCAACTTCCAGGACCTGAGCTGGTCTTTCCGAAATCTCTACAAATCCATGCTGGAGAAATCGTCCTCTTCCCAGCACGGTGAGTATCAGATCTAGATGCATGGCGCATTGCATGTGTGACCCTGTGATATCCCCTAGTGATGCCCCTCCCGGCATCTCTGAGTCACTTCCTCTTTCTAGCAGCATGTGAAAAGAGGGTTCCCCTGCTTTCAAATGCTAGCTCCCCCCCGCACACACACAATGTGTAGTCCAGAAATTCTCCTTTCTCAGGCTGTCAGCTAGGGTGACCAGACAGCAAGTGTGAAAAATCGGGATGGGGATGGGGGGTAATAGGAGCCTATATAAGAAAAAGACCCAAAAATCAGGACTGTCCCTATAAAATCGGGACATCTGGTCACCCTACTGTCAGTCCTTCTCTCTCTTTCTGTAGAACTAACAATGATTTTTAAAAATATCTGATGTTGAATCAAAAGGAGCAAGAAAAATTCCTAAAGGGCTAGAGGGATCAGCTTGTGAAGAAAGGCTTGAAAAGATAAATATGTGGAGGTCTGAGGTCATGAATTACCATCTAAAGGTGCAAGTATTGTCAGGTTGTAAATCGCAGGAGACCGACAGTTATTTGGCATAAACTAGAAGTAGTGGGATGAAATTAGGCTGTGGAAGGGTCTCTTCAAAGGAAGGAGTGCAAGGTCCCATCACTTGGGTCACTTAAAAGTAGGACTGGACAAAGCCCTAGAGAATAACTGTAGAGGAAGGGATAGGGTGGAGTGGACAAGATATAACCTACTAATCCAGTCTCATCTTGAATTCCTCTGGATTCTGTGATTCAGGGATCAGCCACTAGAGGGCAGTGTCACACTTGCGACAAGAATAGGGGATGCAGAAAACCTTGAACAATTTCAGCTTGCTGTCCCTATATTTAAAGAGAGACATCCTTGAAAAGATCAATCTGGTATGGGTAGGGCAATATTATTAAACCAGGACCTACCATATATCAATAATCACTCAACTTTCAGTCAGTCAGTCTTTCCACACTGCAGTCAAAATCTGCTACTCTAGCAGGATCAAACAAACCTACAAGCAGAAGGACTCCAGTGGGTCACAGCTCTTCTGTGACAACAATAATAATGATTTATTATTTGTATTACCCTAACACCGACAAGCCCTAGTCATAGAGGAAGGCCCCATTGTGCTAGGTGCTGTACAAAAAGTCCAACCTCTAAACTGTTGGGAGCCCAGCAGCTCTCATAAGCTAAGCAGCGTCAGGTTTTGTCAGTACTTGGACACCAAAGGGAAACTCATGGTGCTGCAAGAAGTGGTGCTGGTGACTTTCCCCTCTGAGTCAGCACTGACCTCAGCGCTAGGGGTGCTGTGCTCATAGAGCTGCTGCTGTTGGTTCAGATGTAAAACCAAAGCCTACTTTTGATGATCGATTCAGGAGCCCCATTGCAGGGAACGGATAGCTCGGGGATTTGGCAGTGGTATACTGGGCCTTTCATTTAGATTGCTCAAATTCTGGTCCTGTTGATACTGAAAACAGTTGTGGTGCATGTGACTTGTCTGGCTGTTCTCCGTTCTGTTCCCATCATCACCAAAACTAGCTAATCCCTCCCTAGCGATCTTAGCTGAGAGCCAAAGGGTTGAACCAGCCAGGGAGACTGAGCTCCCCTTTCGCTCAAGTTAGGGTTTTTGAAATCAGTGGAAGTTTCTGAGTGCTCAGCTCTTCTGAAAATTAGGCCCCTACTTAGGTGGCGAGCTATGGGCATAGCCTAATTTTGGCAGCCAGTTTTGAAAATCTTGCCTAGGAGTGTTATCTCCATTCTCCATGCCAAAATACTGCTTGGTAAATATTTGTGCTGTCCTAAATTCCTTTCACAGCTTCAGTTGAAGGCAGTTTTTATCTCTTCTTCTGTGTTGTGTGGCTGTTAAACAGTTGCTGCCTTCCCCCCAGAGGCAGCTGCGTTTCAGCAGTGTGAGAGTGACCCTTGTATATAACTCTGTAGAGCACTTTAGGATGAAAGCTGCTAGAGTAGTATTAGAAAGCCCAGATCAAAAAAATGGAGATTATTAATTCGTAACAGTGACTTAAAGGTGATCTCTGAAGGCAAAACCAAGTGTGCATGTGCCCTTTTATTGCTACTTTTACAGTGTCCTAAAGAAGCCTGAGAAATTGAGATGGGGTTGGGGGTTTTTTGCTTGTTGGCCAACCAAAGCAATATCTCACGTTCAGCTTGATGGCAGGCATTTCTGTGTTAGGATGTTTGTCAGTAGCACAGTACATTTGAATGCTGCATCTGATCAATTGCAAGATTTCAGGGAATGTTCTGGGCATTAATGGGCAGAACCCTGTAGATTTTGGTGAAGACTGGAAAACCAAAAGGAGAAAATGGCAGGCACATAGAGCCCCTGGTATCTGGTTAGCAGATCCAGCAGTTTCAGCCACCTCTGTAATTGTCTAGAGATCAAAGGACAAATTGATGACAATTATTAATACCTTCCTGCAAAACAATATCCCCACCTCAGCTCTTCCCTTCTTTCCAATACAGTTTTAAAATGTTGACACCTTGAATGACATGTCCCAGACAGAAAGAAAAGAAATGAGAAGGGGTTGGAGGGTGTGGGAGGAGGGGGGAAATGAGGGTTCACACAGAATTCTTGGCATGGCGGGGATGGGGTACTCTAGTGTGGGGGAGAACCGAGGGCCATGGGAGAAATACAGAGCCCCTAGCATGGGGGGAGGGGATGGGGAACAGTGATATTGGGGGGAGGAGACATGGGGGTACACAGACCCCCCTGGCATGGGGAATGGTGTGGAAGGGTTGCAGAGTCCTGAAATAGAGGGGATGGAAGGGTGGCGCACAGGGAGTTTCTGGAGGGCATAGAGGAAGGCAAGGAGCCTCTGATGTGTGCAATGCACTCAGCCGACAGAAACAACAGTGTGTGCAGCCCTCTAGTTATTTACATTAGAGAAGTGGCAAAGTTTCTAGCCCAAGTGCTTTTGAGCTACAAACTCAACAACAACAACAACAAAAACCATACCACACCCACAAAAGGAAACTCGGGGGGGGGGGGGGGGGAGAGGGGGGAAGGAACCAAATCTCACATGTCAACACTCATGTCATCTAAATGTCTTGTCTGACTTCGGCTTTGTGCAACACAGTCTCCTCTAGCAGAACCACACGTATGTGATATTTCAGGAGAATGAGTTCAATTTTGGTAAAACTGCATTAAATAAAAACGTGGCCATTACTTAGCCCAGGGGTTCTCAAACAGGGGGTCAGGACCCCTCAGGGGGTCACAAGGTTATTACGTGGAGGGTCATGAGCTGTCAACCTCCACCCCAAATCCCACTTTGCCTCCAGCATTTATAATGGTGTTAAATATATAAACAAGTGTTTTTAATTTATAAGGGGGGGTCGCACTCAGAGGCTTGCTATGTGAAAGGGGTCACCAGTACAACAGTTTGAGAACCACTGACTTAGACTATGGAAAGGCCTGGGTCATGTGCTATCTGTTTGAGCCTCTAGAGGGCACTCTAATGACTGAGTGCATTATTAGGGTAAGTAGGATGAGGTCACACACAGGCAGGTGTTTGAGCTTGGCAGCCACCTTACCCACATTTCTTAACTCTTGTTACTCTCTCCCTGCAGGTTTCTCTTCTCTCCTTGGCGACATGCAGCCCTCCAATCACAACTACTACATGTACCAGCAGCAGCAGGGCCCCTCATCAGTGGGGGCTGCTCCCCCACTCCACACCCCAAGCCCAGAGGGCTGTCCACCCCAGGGGGGCAAGCAGCAGGGTGGCGATGGCTATGGCCCCCCACCTGTGATGTCCATGCACCCACCCCCGATGCAGCATGGAGGGTACCACCAGCACCAGCAGCACCACCCGCACACCCACCCACAGCAACAGCAGCACCAACACCAGCAGCACCAGCAGTCACAGGCTTCAATCAACAACGCTGGCTTTGGTGAGCTGCAGGCGATGAAGGGAACTGCTGGGGGCAGAGGGGGCTGGGATAGTGTTGGGGTTCAGTAGGGTGCCCAGGGCTCCAGTGGTGAGCTCCCTCACAGCAGCGCCCATGCACTACAGAAGATGAGATACAAAGAGGGGGGAGAGGCTGAAACTCAGGTCTGAGTGAACTTGGAAACTGCATTCACCTTTCGCCTCCAGCAGAGGGGGATCCAGCCCCACAAGGCATGGGGTGCAGAAATGAGGGGGGAGTTGAGTACTGAATGACCAGGGAAGCTGAATTTCCTGTCCAGTGCAGATTTAGGGTCTTTTGGCAAGTAAAGGACAGGGCCAGGTTCTGTTTATTTTGTATTACATGGGGGCAGACAGGGTCGGATTAACTTTTTGTGGGCCCGGCGCCAAACATATTTGTGGGCCGCAATGGAGCATGGTGAGGGGAGGTTGGTCCTGGAGCAAGGGGCTGGCCCAGGGAAATGGGGCATGGAATGGCGGAGATGGTCCTGCTCTGCCCATCCCAGTGCGAGGGCACTGTTTACACACCAGCAGTCGCCAGATGCACACTGGCCTTCCCGGCCCTGTGTTGCCAGCCTACCCCTTCCCCTCAGGGGCGGGCCCATGCTGCGCCACACAGCCCCCCTGCCCAACACCCCCTGACTCCCTATGCCCATCCCCCACCACAAATACACAGCACCCTGCACACCACCACCCCTGCCAGTGCCCCCCCCATCCACAGCCCCACCACAACTGCCCACTGCCCCACACAGAACCCCCACTCCCTAGTGCCCCAACACACACAGATCTCCCCCACCCACCACTGCCCAGTGTCCTTCCCCACAGCCCCATCACCACAACTACACAGTACCCGCGACAGACCTCCCCCCAATGCCCAGCACCCCAACACACACAGACCTCCCCCCACTGCCCAGCGCCCCTCCAACAGAGCCCCCCACTACCTAGCACTCCAAACACACAAGCCTCCCGGACTGCCCAGCGCCCCCACCCCCTCACAGCCCAGCACTCCCCGACAGACCCACTCCCTCACGCCCTGCCCCCTGGGCACACTCACTGGCCTTGCTGAGCCAGCGCAGAGCAGGGATCCCCCCTCCCATCACAGTGCTAGGGAGCAGGACCGCTAAAGCTTGGGAGCACAGAGCGGTCCCGTCCGCCGGGGCCCCACCCGGCCCTGCCTGCCTGGCGCTGGTGCCTGCAGTGGAGGAGGCGTTTCCTTGCAGTGGCGAGAGGGGGAGGAGCCGCTGGCTTCCCCAGCCCGCTGCTTCTGCAGAGCGGCAGGGAGAGGCTGAGGGCTCCTCTCTGCCCCTGTCACTGGCAGGCAGTCACCGGGGCCGGAGAGGAGCACTCAGCCGGTTGGCCGGCCGAGAGGAGTGAGCAGTGGCCAGAGGTGGAGAGGAGCCAGCAGCTGCGGGTGCAGCGCAAGTGGAGTGGGCTGAGCCAAGGCCCCTTTTTGTGGATGGGCCCGGCACCACTGACGCGATTGTAAACCTGGTACTGGTGGGAGAAGAGGGGTGTTACTCCCTTGTAACTGTCTTGTCTGCCTGGCTTTCCAGCATTCCCCCCTGAGTGGTGCTCCAACATTGACTCGCTGAAGGAAAGCTTCAAGATGGTGAACCGGCTGAACTGGTCTAGCATTGAACACTCCCAATTCTCAGGTCAGTGGGAGATCCCACCTCTTGCTTGGCCCAGTGGGAGACCCAGGTTCAATTCCCTGCTCTGCCACACACTTCCTGTGTGACCTTGGGCAAGTCACTCAGCCTCTCTGGGCCTCAGTTCCCATCTGTACAATGGAGATAATAGCATTGCCCTGCCTCTTGGATTGTGGGGAGGAGAAATCCATTCAAGATTTTGGGGCCCTCAGATACAGCGTTGATGGGGGCAACTAGAAGATAGATGGATGGCTTCCCAGTCCCTGCTGCTGCTTGTCCCACTCATGTGTCAGAGATAACACGCTGCGACTAGAAAAAGGGAGGTCCCCAGAGAATGCACAGCGAAGATTAAAGGCGCACATGGGGTGGGGAAGCCCTGAGTGTGGAGAAAGGGACTTTATGAGGGGATACAGCCATTAGAAAGGAAATGGTGAGCCCCTGAGTGTGAGGAAAGGAGGATTCCCGGGGGAGTACCCATAGGGTTAGGGATTAGGCAAGGGGAGGGAGCAATATGCATGAAGTAACTGGATTTCATCCCCCCCCATTGCCCTTGCAGAGCTGATGGAGAGCCTGCGCCAGGCTGAGCGGAAGAACTGGACCCTGGATCAGCACCACATTGCCAACCTCTGTGACTCCCTCAATCACTTTCTCACCCAGACTGGTCAGCTCCCTCACCTGGGGGGCCCTCAGCAGCCCCCCCGAATCTCTGATTCTTGCGCCCTGAATAGTGGCAAGCAGGAGCAGTCCATGAACCAAGGTACACAGGAGGGTGGGCAGGAGGGGGACCCAGGATGCCGTGCAAATGGGTGAGGCAGATTCCCAGTTGTGTAGAGGTGGTGGACACCTTGTCACCATGCTAAGCACCATGGCACTGAACAGCCCAGTGCTACGCTGCTCAAAAACACTCAGTCTTTGTCAGTGTCTTTCATATGGACTGTGTCCCACCCAGTGCTTAATTTGTAATGAAAGAGGTGCCGGGGCTCAGCCCTGACCAGCACTGGCACAAATTAAGCACTGGAGAGAAGAAGACGGTCTCCTCTGCATTGAAGATCCTGTGGTAGGATTGAGAGTAGGATGATGCACTATGAGGAGCAGACAAGGGCAGCGCAGAGAGATCATGGCCTTGCAGCAGCTTGATTTTGACCCGACTTTGGACATGTCTAGGGAGGGGGCGATGGGCCAAAATTCCCCACTTTAACCCAGTAGAATAACAATATAGTTTTGGTACCGTGGCTGAGCTGTAACGCACTGTCAGGGCCTGTCCATTGAACACTTCCTGATTCTCCCTGGAGTGTGACAGTCAGTCTGTTCTGCGGCTGAGCTGCGACGCCCAGTCAGTGCCAGGCGAGCTGGGTGAGGGGATCACTCATGGTTCTTTTCCCTTTCCTTTGGCAGTGAACTCTTATGGTCAGCCTCAGCCTCCCCATCTCTTCTCCGGGCCATCTCCTATGTACCAGATTTCCACCCAGGACAATCCAGGGTATAATCGCCCAGGTAAGGGGTGAAATGATGACATGGTATTACGACTCCCACCCCAGCTGTCTCTGCCGTCCAGCAGCACATGCTGGCAGGGCCTTTCCCCTCTGCTGTTAGAAAGCGGGAGTAGGGCTGAGGGAGCCTAGACTGCAGGAGGTCCCCCAGCAGGACACTGCCACAGCACCGGGGAGAGCAAGTTCTGTTGCCCGACTCCTCTCACCCCCCACATCTCGTTGCCCATTCACACCACTTTCCCATAGCTGGGTGCTCCCTGGGCACTGCTGTGAGGGAGCTCATGTTGACAGACTCCTTAGGCCTTAGTTAGATGCTGATTGAACACTGTTGAGGGCAGCTCATGGGGAAGCTCCCATTGCTGCAGTTACCCTTAGACCACCTGACCCCCTGCTGCCAATCTGGACACTGATAGGACATTGCCTTGGGGTGGCAACGTGTGCTGCCTGAGGGGGAGTGTGTCCCAGCAGGTCACTGCTGTGGGGAAGTTCACGCCGCCTGAGTCCTTCCCCTTTTATTGTTCCCAAGAACCCAGTAGGACAGAGCTTGACTTCTCCTCTAACCATCTCTTTCCCCTTCTCTCCCTCTTCCCCCTCCACTCAGCTCACCATCTGGTCCCCCGGCCTCCAGTCCCTCCTCCAGGCGCCAATGAGGAAATCCCCGACGATTTCGACTGGGACTTGATCACCTAGCGTGTTACAGACTCGAGAGCCCGTCCCTTGTGAGGGACTTGGGGGGGAAGGGGGGCATGGGGTGAAAGGTCGCAGGTCCAGCTGCCCATGCCTCCCTGCCTTGCCTGTATATAGATATATATTCTCTCTCTGCGCCAGAGAAGACACCGCAAGATGCTGCCGAAGATAATCCTTCCTTGCGTCCTGTTTTACCTTCTTTTTTTTCTTTTGTTCATTATTATTATTATTATCAGTAATCGAGCACGGCCCTCCCCCACTGGCCTCGGACACATCAGATCGGCTTCCCCACATTGCGTGGTGCCCTGCGTGGGGCGGAGGGTGGAGAGATGGCTCCCTGGTGCCATGACAAGACCTCGGAAGGCCGAAACCTCAAGAGCATCTTTCTCTGCCTCCCTCATTTTGCGTTTTACAATCCCTCTTTGCCGGTGAATCTGTTGTATTGGCTACCGGAGTGAGAGAGCCTAGTGGACCCTGGGAGCCTGTAATTATGTTGTTTCGTAAATGTTGTAAAGGTCAGGGGCTCAAAGGGACATTGGAGGGGTGATTTTAGCTTCGTGATCGTTCTCACACCAGCAAGGGACGGCAAGAGAAGGAGGGAAGACCCTGAAGATAAAGAAAGCAGAATCTCTGCGGGGGTGAGATACAGCTGGGATTTGGGCCGAGCTGGGAGAGGGAGGCCCTGAGTGCAGAAAAAGGAGAATTTCTAGCACAGATGCATTTGGGAATCAGAGAACACTGCCGTTTGTAAGGAGATCAGAGGGAATCCTGACCTGTTTTCTAGGCTGACTTCTGCAGTCTCTGGGAATGTGAAGCCCACCCGTCAAGTAGGGGAAGCTCAGCAGGTGTATTTTGCACAAGCATTGGGGGGATTGGATACAGCACATCAAATAAAATTCCCTGAGGCTTTTAACGTCACCATTTCCCCCCCCATCGCCATCCCTACAAATATGCAGTGAGGCTTTTATTTGCATCTCCAAAGAAGACACATGCAAATTAGGAAGCACTCCCCCTACCCCCTCAGTTCTTGTTCAGTTAGTTATTTCCCCCATTAATTTCTTTGGAGACTGTCCTTGCCTGTGGTGTAAGGATGCAAGCAAAGGGAGTCTTGTCTGAATAAATACCCGGTCGGTGGTTCCCATTTGGGGAGTGAACCAAGGGTGGAAAGAAGAAGCCACTGCTCAGAGTTGAGGGAGATTTGGGGACTTGTAGGTTAGAGATTGGAGTCATCCCCCTCCCCCCAGTTGAAGAGGTGTGAGGCGTCACAGTTGTTATGTTTCAGAAGCACCGATGACAGGACAGGAGGTGTGGGGTAGATATTTAAACTGCACAGCCAAAGTGAGGAATGGGGAGGATGGGTCAGACCCCTCACACGTCAGCTGGAGAGAGAGGGTGAAGAGTCGGTACATCCCAAAATCCAGACTCTGTGTGAGCACTTGCAAAGCAGGAAGAAGAGCTGTTGAAGCAGGAATGAGTGTTGAGTTGCCCTTCCCCCAGCTGTGTCCCCCGGCTGTCCCCCTGTTTCTAGCGTGGCTCTGTTCTGTCAAACCTCATGTTTCCTCTTTCTGTTTTGTAACCCCCTAGCCCCTGTTTATCGGTGAGGGGAACCAAGTTGGAAGCAAACCATCATGGGGACTCAACATCCCAAGGGTGGGGGAGATAATTTAGCATCGCTTTAGAATTTGCTGTTGAGATAAACCAATTGGATCTTTGTCGGGAAGATGGACAGTCTTGGATTTGACGGGGGGTGGGGGGTACTATTTTTTGTTGTTGTTGTTTTTTTTAAGTGGGGGCGGTCATCATTGAGCATTCCCAAGAGGAGTGGGGAATCCCAGAGCCGACTTCAGCATGGAGTTAGCCAGCGGTTCTGTCTGCTGCCCAGGATGCGACTGATAAGACCAGGAAGCCATGTTCAGCTGGGTTTCTGTGGCAGACAGCAGCAGAGATGACCTCCCTCCGGATGCCACTCAGTGCTTTGCTGGGGATGTTTCCAAGAGCCGGGCCTGTGGAAGTTGTTCAGAAGGCTGCTTGGCCTTTCAGAGAACCCTGAAAACAAACCAAGATGGCTCCTTTGTGTAGTCAAGTGCTCCTCACTTGCATATTCATTTGCCTTGTTTGCATATTCAGTTGCGCCTCATTTGCATATGTAAATATATGCCGGTCAGTGTGCAAATTAGCCTCGCCCCTCACCCTTGAAATACTGTGCATCATTTGTGGGCAAGATGGCATCGGATTGGACACATGGAGTCAAAGGGCTTCGCACTGGAACTGCACTGCAAGCTGGTGACATAGACTGTCAGGAGTGAAGGGATGCAGTCAACGGGGATCAGCCTGCAAGTGAGAGGAGTCCCTTGCACACCCTTGCACTGTGGTGTGGCCCATGATGCTTGTGTCAAAGAGAGAGGAGAGGGGGTGTGGCCTCACAAGTTTATTTTTGTGCATGCTTTCTTAATAAAAACAAAAAGTGAATGTTTATGGTTTAACCCTTTTGGTGCTGGTGTTGAGTTATTTTTCAGTGGCGGCTGCTCAGGTGAAACACAAGATTTATCAACTTTATTGTGAGGGTTTGGCTCCTACCTGCATAGCCTGGAGAGAGAGGAGGAGCTGCCTGCACCAAAGTCAGATATGAAATCAAGACCCTCTGTAGGGAAGACAGCCCTAGGAGCTAGTGAAAGAGCTGCACTGTTGAACCTTTTCACTTCATATAGATCAGTCAGTCTTTCGGCCTGTTCATTCTGTCCATTGCATGATGCACAGCAGAAAGGCAGCATGGAACTACCCCAAATGTAATGGGAAATGTTTGTGTTTTTAATTATTTGCCTGTCACTGCAGTGCATAACTTTGCATTTATTAACACTGAATTTCACCTTTTGTTGCCAAGTCACCCAGTTTTATGAGATCCCTTTGTAACCCTTTGCAGTCAGCTTTGGAATTAACTGTCTTGATTGATTTTTGTATCACCTGCAAACTTTGCCATCTTACTGTTTACTCCTTTTTCCAGATCATTTATGAATATGTTGAACAATACTGGTCCCACCAGAGATGCTGGGGGGAGCCCACTAATTACCTCTCTCCACTGTGAAAACTGATAATTTATTCCTTACACAGTTTCCTGTTTTTTAACCAGTTACTGATCCATGAGAGGACCTTCCCTCTTATCCCATGACTACTTACTTTGCTTAAGAGACTTTGGTGTGGGACTTTATCAAAGGCTTTCTGAAAGCCCAAGTAAACTATAGCCACTGGATCACCCATGTCCATGTGCTTGTTGACACCTCCAAGAATTCTAGTAGATTGGTGAGGCATGATTTAGCCTTCCAAATGCCATGTGGGCTCTTCCCCAACATATCACATTCATCTCTGTGTTTGATAATTCTGTTCTTTACTATAGTTTCAACAAGTTTTCCTGGTACTGAAGTTAGGCTTACCGGCCTGTAATGTTCAGGATCACCTCTTAAGTCCTTTTAAAAAATTGGCATCACATTTGATTTCCTCCAGTCATCTGGTACAGAGGCTGATTTAAGCAATAGGTTACATACCACAGTTAGTAGTTAAACTGTGGTGCCCAAAACTGAACACAGTACTCCATGTGAGACCTTACTAGGGCTGAGTAGAATGGAAAAGTTACCTTCTGTGTCTTAAATACAACACTCATGTTAATACACGCTAGAACATTAGCCTTCACATTGTTGGCTCGTATTCAATTTGTGATCCACTATAACCCCAGATCCTTTTCTACAGTACTACCATGCAGCCAGTTATTCCCATTTTTGTAGGTGTGCATTTGATTTTTCTTTTTTAAATGAAGTACTTTGCATTTGGCTGATTGAATTTCATTTTGTTGAATTCAGACCCATTCTACAATTTATTAAGGTCATTTTGGATTCTAATCCTGCCCTCTAAAGTCTTTGCAACCCCTCCCAGCATGATGTCATCTGCAAAATTCATAAGTACACACTGCATTATCCAAGCCATTAATGAAAATATTGAATAGCACCTGACCCAGGACTGACCCCAGTGGGTACCCATGAGCTATTCTTCCCCCCCCCACCCCATTTTGACAGCAAACCATTGATAACTCCTTGAGTGAGTACAGTGTTTCAACCACTTGTGCATCTGTCTTATAGTAACTTAATCTAGACCACATTTCCCTAGTTTGCTTATGAGAATGTCATATGACACGTGTCAAAACCTTACTAAAGTCAAGATATATCACGTCTACTGCTATCCCTCCCTTGCCCCCCCTTCACTAGGCTAGTAACAGTGTCAAAGAAGGAAACTAGGTTGGTTTGGCATGATTTGTTCTTGGCAAATCCAGGTTCGCTGTTACTTACCACCCTATTATCCACTAGGTGCTTACAAATTTATTGTTTAATAATCTGTTCCAGTATCTTTCCAGATATTGACGTTAGGCTAACTGGTCTATAATCTCCGGAGTCCTTTTTGTTCCTCTTTTTAAATATAAGTACTAAGTTTGCCCTTCTCCAGCTCTCTGGGACCTCACCTGCCCTCCATGAGTTCTCAAAGATAATTGCTAGCAGTTCAGAGATTGCTTCAACTAGTTCCTTAAATATCCTAACTTGAATTTTGCGAGGCCCTTCTGACTTGAATACAGCTAACTTACCTAAATAATCTTTAATGTGTTCTTCCCTATTCTGTCTTGTGTTCCTTGCCCCTTGTTGTTAATATTAATTGTCTTAAACATTATCTTACGATTAACCTTATTAGTGAAGACTGAAGTAAAATAGGCATTGAACACCTCTGCCTTCTCTATGTCTCAGTTGTTAGCTCTCCTCCACTAAGTAGTGGCCTTACACTTTCCTTCACCTTTCCCTTGCTCCTAATACATTTGTAGTACCTTTTCTTATTGCCTTTTATGTCCCTTGCTGGGTGTAATTAATTTTGTGCCTTAGCTTTTTTGATTTGGTTCCTACATGCTTGTGCTATTCTTTTGCATTCATCCTTAGCTATTTATCCACATCTCCACTCTTTGTAGGATTCTTTTTTGGTTTCCACGTCATTAAAGAGCTCCTGATGGAGCTATATTGGCCTCTTACTATTCTTCCTATATTTCCTTCCATCAGGATTATTTGCAGTTGTACCTTTAATATTGTCTCTAAGAAATTGCCAACTCTGCTGAACTCCTTTTTCCCTTAGATTTTCTTCCCAGGCGACCCTACCTACCAGTTCTCTGAGTTAGTTAAAGGCTGCTTTTTGGAAGTCCATTGCTTCACTCCTTCCTTTCCTTTGAATCATTAAATCTTGCGTATCATGATCACTTTCACCCAGTTTGCCTTCTATCTTCAGATTTGCAACAATTTCCTCCCTATTAGTCAGAATCAAGGCTAAAATAGCTGCCCCACTTGTTACTTGTTCCACCTTCTGAAACAAAAAGATGCCCCAATACATTCCAAGACTTAGGGAATTTTGTGGTTTGCTGTGTCACTTTCCCAACAAATATCTGGGTAGTTAAAATCCCCCATTGCTACCAAGTCTCATGTTTTGGATATTTCTGTTATTGGTTCTAAAAATGCCTCATCCACCCCACTTCCTGCTTTGTGGTGCATAGTAGACCCTTACCATGATGTCACCACTGTTTGGTGCAGCATTTATTTACACTCAGAGACTTGGGAGTCATGGTAGTGTCCATGTGTATAGATAGCGCTCCCTTGCTTTAAAACTTTTCCATATGCATCTTTTACTTTGCACATCTAGTCGAATTCTAGATTTGGAATACTCTAAGCATTGGGGAAGTTTATATCTGATCAGAACTGTGGCTTTGGCCTATCTCTAAGATTTTGCACTGAAGGAAACAACAGGCTGCTTGTGTGCATGAGTATTTATAGCACTGTGTGTTTTTGTGTGGTCACTTCCTTCCATATCTCTCAGTCCTTTCTCGTGTCTAATAGACGCATACAGTTTGAATTCAGGCACACCACCTTCCGAGCCATCTCACTTCTGAAATTTTACAGAAGGGGTGACTCAGCTCCAGCCTGCTCAGGGTTACTTGCTGGATAGCAGTCGGTGCTCTGATTACTTGGGTATCCAGCAGCTTTAGATGCAGTAGGGACATCTTCATGATTGGTGGGACCTACCTCAATTGCATCATCACTGTACCTCAGGCTGTAATATCAAGGGGACCTTCTAAAGCCATAAAGGAGGGTCCTACTTCTAATGAACTCATGTCCACAGCATGAGGTTTGTTTTTCAGAAAATTGCCCCTTATGCCCCAGTTACTGATTTTGTGCAGTGATGTATTAGCTGCGATGTAGAAACTCTCCTTGAGCTGCCATGAAAATAAGAGAAGTGGCCCTTTGGGGACAGGAATAGTAGGGTGGATGGCCATGGTTAACTGAAACTGAAAGGCCGTAGGAATACTGGCCTGAAAGGCAGCTTCCAATGCTGATGAGCAGGTAGGGGATGTCTGCTACAATGTACTGTTGTGAGGAAAACTAGAATTCCCAGAGTACACTCCTTCTGGGCACTGCTGTGAAAAAAGTTCAGGGTCCCAGCTGAAGCAGAGTTAAGGGTGGGGAAAGGTACAATGACAAATTCCAAGGAGAAATGTCGAAATAACTTCTCCCTGTAATTTAGCAGGTAGAGATGATGTGATACATGCTCAATAAATGTAGTACATAGCTATTCTGCAACCACATTCTTATTTAGTAATGTCAAGGAGTAACTACATAATCTTCTCACAAGTGCACTTCTCTCTCTCTCAAATAGTGGGCTCTCTGCCTCCCTTGTATGTCTCATCAGAAGATTCCTTTTTTTTGGCATGTCTAACTCTCCTCTCTTCAGGAGGCTATTAAAGGGGAGGTTGGCCTGCTTGGAACTGCTCCAGTCCCCATGGGCATCCCATACAGATTATTGTCAAACTCATTGTTCTGGCTCTGCTGTCCTAAAGCAAAAAGTCACTGCCATGGAAAGTGCAAATGTCCCCGCCCCCCGCCCCCTCGCCCTGGTAATGCTGTCTGGAAGACCCATTTTAGAGGGTGTTGCTGCTGATATCCCTGTATGCTGAGGTCTTGGTCCTGTCCCGTGAGTAGGAAGTGGAGCGTGTAACTTCCTCGCTGAAGGCGCCCTCCAAGATGCCCTGCACCGATTGGCGTGCCTTCTGCCTGAAGTCCCGCCCCACAAATACGTAGAGCAAAGGGTTGATGCTGCTGTTGGCATAGGCCAGTGCTGTAGAGAGGTGGTCCCACAATGTCACTGCCTCCCTAAGTCCAGTGCCTGGCATAGCTAGGAGAGACAGTGCCCCAACTACATGGAACGGAGCCCAACAGACAAAGAATGCAACCACCACAACCAGGATCACTCGCAGGGTCTTACCACGGGGTTTGGTAAATTGAGCTCCATGCATCTTGATGACTATAAGGATGTAGCAAGCTGCCATTATGATAAAGGGAAGGAGGAAGCCAAAGACAATCCTGGTAATACTGATGATCAGTAGGGTGGTTGGCCGACTGCTGTTGGAGAAGTAATCATTAAAGTTCCCCAGTAAGATAGTATCATTGTCAAGGCTGCCAGGAATATCAGCACTGGAGAAACCATCAGGATATTCACCTGGGGATACGCCAGAGATCATGGCTGAATCATTCCCATAATCCATATAATCTCCATAATCCCTATCATCTCCAAATTGATAACTACAAACAGTTTTGCCAAATTCACCTTTGAAGGTCTTACGGTAGAGGAAGGCAGGACAACACATAACGAAAGCCAAGAGCCAGATACAACCGCACATCACTGATGCAAGCTTCACAGTACGGTGGTTCTGACACCAAACTGGCTTCATCACCATCAGGCACCGGTCAATGCTGATGGCAGTGAGGAGGAAGACGCTGGCAAACATGTTGAGGATGATGGCTGATGGGATAACCTTGCAGAGGAAGTGGCCATATGGCCAGTACTCATGGAGGATCAGGTGAATGATGGAGAATGGCAGAGACATGCAGCACAGGAAGTCAGCGATGGCAAGGTGCAGGAACCACACAGTGTTCACGGTCCGCTTCATTTTCAGGCCAGCCACCCAGATCACCAAGCCATTGCCCAGGAGGCCCAGGATAAAGGTGAGAATGAAGATAATTAAGGAACCAATGATTTCTGGCGCGTAATGTAGTGTGGCCCCATCATCTGGCTTGTATGTGCTGTTACTCCTCAGGAGCAGAGACATAGTCTTTAGATACTGGTGGGGAAAAAATAGAAGATCATTTGCTATACCATTAACACACCCCACTGCCAGCTGTATGTGCCCATCCCCAAGATTACACTTTCTGTATGTATCAGAACATCCTTGTGTGGGTTGTCAGCAGTCGGGATTGAACCTAGAAGCTATCAATATGAAAGCACAAGTCCCCCCTACTGCCTGAGCAGGAAGACCTGGCTGTACTAGTGCAAAGGCTGTAGCAAAATCCTACGTATCTATGTGGTCTAGTCACTAGAAGTGGTCATAGTGCCAAAGTATAAGTGTTGGTGTACTCAGGTTCTCCTATGTCCAAAATCGCCTTTAATGCCAGTACTATCCTTAGTAGATATTATCCTTTATTTACACTCTCAGTTACCCTAATTCCAGCTGTCCCTCCTCATTTCCTTTTAACTCTCTATAAAAGATATATATATATATATATATATATATATATATATATATATATATATATATATATATAAAATTCTCTCTTTTACTGCAAAAACTCAGTCTTAGTTCCGCTTTCCTTTAAAATAGAAGTGGTTCCCTCTCTCTTGGGTGGTGAGGTTTATGCCTTGAAAGCAATTTTTGTATTCCCATGAGCCTCTGATTTGCAACTGTTTCCATGATGTAACAACTAAAACGGTGGAGTCAGCGATTCCATACAGAAGGGGACATTTCCAGCAAAAGTCTTGTGTAAACCTTCCTTCTCCCCTGCTTTCCTACCCAATGCAGCTTAAACCTGAGCATCCCCCAACCCCCACTATTCCAAGGAAGGAGAGACACAGGATGAAGAGTAAGAAATAGATGGATAGAAAAAGGAAAGGTAAATAAAGAGGTCTATTGAGAGAAGAAGAGAAATTGGAATATGGAGTAATAACAGTACTTAATAGATCTCAAAGACCTCTACATACGTCAGAAAGTGTGATTATGTAGCACTTAGTCCTGCCATGAGTGCAGGGGACTGGACTAGATGACCTCTCGAGGACCCTTCCAGTCCTATGAGTCTGTGATTATCTCCAGATGAAGAAAGAGGCACAGAGAGATTAAAGTACAGTTTTACTCTGAAAAGCGGCAATGTAAAAACAACACCTCTCCCTCAGCCCTTGGATGTGTTCAGAACCAGATTTACTCACGTGAATGACTAAAATAGTTTTGACTGCTTTTCACTCGTGTTCCCCTAGCAGAGCCAAGATAGCTCAGTGAGAGGGAGCTTGATTCTATTTCTTCCTGTGCATTAACAGAATTGTTTACAAGTTCCAGGCAGTTAGACCGATGCCAGACCCATAAAGAGAATCAGGTTGCAGACGTATCACTCAGGGCATGATAGGAATATAGTGAAGTTGCACAGGGATAACCAAGGGTTTAATTCAGCATGCAACATCTTCATTATTGCTGGTGAAGCATGAGAAGGACAGAACCCAGCGTGATTCTGTTATGATTATTATCATTATTATACATTTCTGTTACACTAGCAACTGGGCTCCAATCAGGCACTGAACACACATAATAAAAATGAAACAGGCCCTGCCCCAAAGAGTTTACAGTCTGTAACATACGATGAGACAAAAGATGGATGAAACACAAAGGAGGGGAGGACAAGGTAAACAATGAAACAATAATGATTAACATAATAAGCAGCAGTCTTACCACATCAGCTGCCTACCCATTGTCAAGAGATTTAGGCATCACAGCAGAGGTGATTTTTAAGAAGGGACACTATGGATTGTGATGCGGGAGCTGCTCCCAAGTCAAGGGGCAGCATAGCTGAAAGCATGAAGGTGCTTGAGGAAAATGGCCAATAAAGGCTTGGTAAGGGAGGGCTAAGCTGCCTTCAAAGTAAAGACTAGTACTTTGTATTCGATACAGTGAAGATGGGAGAGCCAATGAGGGAAACAAAGGGGTGGTGGGTGTGGGGGTGACGTGGTCAGAGAGACCACTGAGGAAGAGTAGCATTTTGAATTGATTTGAGGTGTGCATTCCAAGATCCCAGAACAAGGCCAGGTCTACGCTACAGACCTATATCTGTATAACTGCATCGCTCCAGGGTGTGAAAAATCCACAGGCCTGAGCGACGTAGTTACATTGACCTAGTCCCCTGTCTGGACTGCGCTACATCGATAGGAGAGCTTCTCCCACCAACACACCTGCTGCCTCACGGGGAGATGGATTTACTACGCAGGTGGGAGAAGCTCTCCCGTTGGCATAGGAGCATCCTCAATAAACACTGCACTGGTGCTACTGCGGCCCTGTATCACTGTATGTGAAGACAAACCCCAAGTTTGTTGGGCTGGGAGTTAGAGCAAAAGGACCTTGTTTTACTTGTCACCAGATTGCATTTGATATGTACATACATAAATCCTTGAGAGAGACGGTCAATGTGGGACTCACAATGCTGCTTTTCAGAGCAGAAATGCACTTTAAATGATATCCCCTCATGGAGTCAGTGACACAGATGGACTTGAACCCAGGTCTCACTATTCCTCATCAAGTTGTAATAAATCCCAGTTCTGCAGGCAGGAGGCAAAGTTACTGTATAAACCACACACCCCTTGAAGGGCTGAGGCTAAATGCCTGCTCCTTCAACTCCAAATCACAGGCCATTATTATTCCAGCTAGAGATCAACCCTGTCCTGCTTATTGTACTAGCAGGTCCCTTATCCTTCCTGAGGGGGTGCTGCTATGGAGAACCTCCTTCGCTGATACACACACAGAGCCAAGACAGAACGCTGCCCTCGCCACTGGACCAAGCTGCCTCTCAGAATATATACAGTGGCTAGTCAAAAGAAGATGCTTTATACAAACTGAAATCAATCCTGTTCCAAGACAGGGAGCTGGATGAATCCATCTAGAGGGTCCTGTCACACTCTCCCACCCAATGTTTTCTAGATCCCTAAAAGAGAGAGGCATAGGGAGAGAGAGATGCTTTAAGAGTGATAGAGAAATTGCAGAACAGAAAGACAGAATCCTGTCTGTCTTTTGTACATACCCCGGTACAGCAGATTCCTCAATGGACTGGGGAGCAAGAACCACTCTGATCATAGGTCTTGTCTTAAGCACTGGCTCTGGAGTCATCAGAGAACAACATATATGGTCAGTTTAGGAACTGACTTTTTTTTTAAGCCCGTTATCTTAACATTTTTTGCACCCAAGCGGAAGGACAAGAATGAGTCACTTCTGTAATCAAATAACATGAGCTGCGAAATATCTGGCCTGATGCTGAAACAGTGGCATGTGGGGTAGTATGGTGCTTACGACAAGAAGGAATGGAAGAGTAAGCAGACCTATAAGTTATTAGGGAGCATAGATATGCCTATAGGAAATCAAAGTTTTCATAAGAAAATTGGACTCACCGCATGAGATCAAAGCAGTAGATTTTGTCTCTTGCCTCTTGCCAAGCTAACACAGATCATTGCTCCATCTAGTTCAGTATCCCATAGCCTGCTGGACCACATCACATTACTGGTCTATTTTGTCTAGTATCCCACTTCCTGGTGTACCAGATCAGAACACTGATCCATCTGGTCGTGTATCCTGTCTCCTGTATATTGGATCCATCTAATCTTATATTCTAACTCCTGTTAACCTGGTCCATCTAATTTGGAATACCATGTCCAACAGAGGCGAGTGCCAGATGCCTCAAAAAGAAGACACAAACCCCTATAATGCACCTCACTGCAAGGAAATTTCTTCCCAACCACCAGCTGATGATCAGATTTTACTCTGAAGCATGAGGACTATTAGCGTCAGCCATTTTTACCGTAGGTAGCATCACTGAAAATACTACAGCTTTCGATTCATGTAGGTGTCAAATCTTGTTACTTTTACTCCACTTTTTACCTCAATAGTATCATGCAGTGAGAAGTTACACAGATTAATTTGCCAAGCACAGTGGGGCCTTACATTCAACTCGACAGTATTTCTATTTGTCTGTGTAAACCTTACACTCAACTAAGTGCCATTTCTGTTTCTCTGTCTGTCTGTAACTCAATGGCAGATGAGTCTAATGACAATGGCCAGCACATGAAAAATACCTTTAGTACCTTCCAGTGACTTTCACTCAAGCCAGACCACATCACCATAAATAAATTACATAAAAGAGGAAAGAAAAATATAATGAGCTTCACAAAGCTCTGTACCCTTTCCCCAGCAGAACTGTAAGGAAATGAATTTGCATCTCTTTTCAATGATGTTGTTTTCTGTTCTGAAGCAATCAGAGGAAATGGATTTGAACACTTTATTTCCTTATATGGCAGGGGGCCAGTCATGAAGAAGCAGGGGGGCTGCAGGGCAGGTCTGAGGGGCATTGGCAGAACTGTGTGGAGAACCCAGAACTGCTGTTAGAAAGCGGGAGTAGGGCTGAGGGAGCCTAGACTGCAGGAGGTCCCCCAGCAGGACACTGCCACAGCACTGGGGAGAGCAAGTTCTGTTGCCCGACTCCTCTCACCCCCCCCCATCTCGTTGCCCATTCACACCACTTTCCCATAGCTGGGTGCTCCCTGGGCACTGCTGTGAGGGAGCTCATGTTGACAGACTCCTTAGGCCTTAGTTAGATGCTGATTGAACACTGTTGAGGGCAGCTCATGGGGAAGCTCCCATTGCTGCAGTTACCCTTAGACCACCTGACCCCCTACTCCCAATCTGGACATTGATAGGACATTGCCTTGGGGTGGCAACGTGTGCTGCCTGAGGGGGAGTGTGTCCCAGCAGGTCACTTGTGGGGAAGTTCACGCCGCCTGAGTCCTTCCCCTTTTATTGTTCCCAAGAACCAAGTAGGACAGAGCTTGACTTCTCCTCTAACATCTCTTTCCCCTTCTCTCCCTCTTCCCCCTCCACTCAGCTCACCATCTGGTCCCCCGGCCTCCAGTCCCTCCTCCAGGCGCCAATGAGGAAATCCCCGACGATTTCGACTGGGACTTGATCCCCTAGCGCGTTACAGACTCGAGAGACCGTCCCTTGTGAGGGACCTGGGAGGGAAAGGGGGCATGGGGTGAAAGGTCGCATGTCCAGCTGCCCATGCCTCCCTGCCTTGCCTGTATATAGATATATATTCTCTCTCTGCACCAGAGAAGACACCGCAAGATGCTGCCGAAGATAATCCTTCCTTGCATCCTGTTTTACCTTCTTTTTTTCTTTTGTTCATTATTATTATTATTATCAGTAATCGAGCACGGCCCTCCCCCACTGGCCTCGGACACATCAGATCGGCTCCCCCACATTGCGTGGTGCCCTGCGTGGGGCGGAGGGTGGAGAGATGGCTCCCTGGTGCCATGACAAGACCTCGGAAGGCCGAAACCTCAAGAGCATCTTTCTCTGCCTCCCTCATTTCGTGTTTAACAATCCCTCTTTTCCAGTGAAAGTGTTGTATTGGCTACCGGAGTGAGAGAGCCTAGTGGACCCTGGGAGCCTGTAATTATGTTGTTTCGTAAATGTTGTAAAGGTCAGGGGCTCAAAGGGACATTGGAGGGGTGATTTTAGCTTCGTGATCGTTCTCACACCAGCAAGGGACGGCAAGAGGAGGAGGGAAGACCCTGAAGATAAAGAAAGCAGAATCTCTGCGGGGGTGAGATACAGCTGGGATTTGGGCCGAGCCGGGAGAGGGAGGCCCTGAGTGCAGAAAAAGGAGAATTTCTAGCACAGATGCATTTGGGAATCAGAGAACACTGCCATTTGTAAGGAGATCAGAGGGAATCCTGACCTGTTTTCTATGCTGACTTTTGCAGTCTCTGGGAATGTGAAGCCCACCTGTCAAGTAGGGGAAGCTCAGCAGGTGTATTTTGCACAAGCATTTGGGGGGGGGGGGGGATCGGGTACAGCACATCAAATAGAATTCCCTGGGGCTTTTAACGTCACCATTTCCCCCCCCCCCCCCATCACCGTCCCTACAAATATGCAGTGAGGCTTTTATTTGCATCTCCAAAGAAGACACATGCAAATTAGGAAGCACTCCCCCTACCCCCTCAGTTCTTGTTCAGTTAGTTATTTCCCCCATTAATTTCTTTGGAGACTGTCCTTGCCTGTGGTGTAAGGATGCAAGCAAAGGGAGTCTTGTCTGAATAAATACCCGGTCGGTGGTTCCCATTTGGGGAGTGAACCAAGGATGGAAAGAAGAAGCCACTGCTCAGAGTTGAGGGAGATTTGGGGACTTGTAGGTTAGAGATTGGAGTTGTCCCCCTCCCCCCAGTTGAAGAGGTGTGAGGCTTCACAGTTGTTATGTTTCAGAAGCACCGATGACAGGACAGGAGGTGTGGGGCAGATATTTAAACTGCACAGCCAAAGGGAGGAATGGGGAGGATGGGTCAGACCCCTCACACGTCAGCTGGAGAGAGAGGGTGAAGAGTTGGCACATCTCAAAATCCAGACTCTGTGTGAGCACTTGCAAAGCAGGAAGAAGAGCTGTTGAAGCAGGAATGAGTGTTGAGTTGCCCTTCCCCCAGCTGTGTCCCCCGGCTGTCCCCCTGTTTCTAGCGTGGCTCTGTTCTGTCAAACCTCATGTTTCCTCTTTCTGTTTTGTAACCCCCTAGCCCGTGTTTATCGGTGAGGGGAACCAAGTTGGAAGCAAACCATCATGGGGACTCAACATCCCAACGGTGGGGGAGATAATTTAGCATCGCTTTAGAATTTGCTGTTGAGATAAACCAACTGGATCTTTGTCGGGAAGATGGACAATCTCGGATTTGAGGGACGGTGGGGGGTACTGTTTTTTGTTGTTGTAATTTTTTTAAGTGGGGGTGGTCATCATTGAGCATTCCCAAGGGGAGTGGGGAATCCCAGAGCCGACTTCAGCATAGAGTTAGCCAGCGGTTCTGTCTGCTGCCCAGGATGCGACTGATAAGACCAGGAAGCCATGTTCAGTTGGGTTTCTGTGGCAGACAGCAGCAGAGATGACCTCCCTCCGGATGCCACTCAGTGCTTTGCAGGGGATGTTCCCAAGAGCCGGGCCCATGGAAGTTGTTCAGAAGGCTGCTTGGCCTTTCAGCGAACCCTGAAAACAAACCAAGATGGCTCCTTTGTGTAGTCAAGTGCTCCTCACTTGCATATTCATTTGCCTTGTTTGCATATTCAGTTGCGCCTCATTTGCATATGTAAATATATGCCGGTCAGTGTGCAAATTAGCCTCGCCCCTCACCCTTGAAATACTGTGCATCATTTGTGGGCAAGATGGCATCGGATTGGACACATGGAGTCAAAGGGCTTCGCACTGGAACTGCACTGCAAGCTGGTGACATAGACTGTCAGGAGTGAAGGGATGCAGTCAACGGGGATCAGCCTGCAAGTGAGAGGAGTCCCTTGCACACCCTTGCACTGTGGTGTGGCCCATGATGCTTGTGTCAAAGAGAGAGGAGAGGGGGTGTGGCCTCACAAGTTTATTTTTGTGCATGCTTTCTTAATAAAAACAAAAAGTGAATGTTTATGGTTTAACCCTTTTGGTGCTGGTGTTGAGTTATTTTTCAGTGGCGGCTGCTCAGGTGAAACACAAGATTTATCAACTTTATTGTGAGGGTTTGGCTCCTACCTGCATAGCCTGGAGAGAGAGGAGGAGCTGCCTGCACCAAAGTCAGATATGAAATCAAGACCCTCTGTAGGGAAGACAGCCCTAGGAGCTAGTGAAAGAGCTGCACTGTTGAACCTTTTCACTTCATATAGATCAGTCAGTCTTTCGGCCTGTTCATTCTGTCCATTGCATGATGCACAGCAGAAAGGCAGCATGGAACTACCCCAAATGTAATGGGAAATGTTTGTGTTTTTAATTATCTGCCTGTCACTGCAGTGCATAACTTTGCATTTATTAACACTGAATTTCACCTTTTGTTGCCAAGTCACCCAGTTTTATGAGATCCCTTTGTAACCCTTTGCAGACAGCTTTGGAATTAACTGTCTTGAGTGATTTTTGTATCACCTGCAAACTTTGCCATCTTACTGTTTACTCCTTTTTCCAGATCATTTATGAATATGTTGAACAATACTGGTCCCACCAGAGATGCTGGGGGGAGCCCACTAATTACCTCTCTCCACTGTGAAAACTGATCATTTATTCCTTACACAGTTTCCTGTCTTTTAACCAGTTACTGATCCATGAGAGGACCTTCCCTCTTATCCCATGACTACTTACTTTGCTTAAGAGACTTTGGTGTGGGACTTTATCAAAGGCTTTCTGAAAGCCCAAGTAAACTATAGCCACTGGATCACCCTTGTCCATGTGCTTGTTGACACCTCCAAGAATTCTAGTAGATTGGTGAGGCATGATTTCTCTTTGCAAATGCCATGTGGGCTCTTCCCCAACATATCACGTTCATCTGTGTGTTTGATAATTCTGTTCTTTACTATAGTTTCAACAAGTTTTCCTGGTACTGAAGTTAGGCTTACCGGCCTGTAATGTTCAGGATCACCTCTTAAGTCCTTTTAAAAAATTGGCATCACATTAGATTTCCTCCAGTCATCTGGTACAGAGGCTGATTTAAGCAATAGGTTACATACCACAGTTAGTAGTTAAACTGTGGTGCCCAAAACTGAACACAGTACTCCATGTGAGACCTTACTAGGGCTGAGTAGAATGGGACAGTTACCTCCTGTGTCTTAAATACAACACTCATGTTAATACACGCTAGAACATTAGCCTTCACATTGTTGGCTCGTATACAATTTGTGATCCACTATAACCCCAGGTCCTTTTCTACAGTACTACCATGTAACCAGTTATTCCCACACTGTTAATACACGCTAGAATATTAGATAAGACCAGGAAGCCTGATTTCCAAATTCTAGATTTGGAATACTCTAAGCATTGGGGAAGTTTATATCTGATCAGAACTGTGGCTTTGGCCTATCTCTAAGATTTTGCACTGAAGGAAACAACAGGCTGTTTGTGTGCATGAGTATTTATAGCACTGTGTGTTTTTGTGTGGTCACTTCCTTCCATATCTCTCAGTCCTTTCTCGTGTCTAACAGAAGCATACAGTTTGAATTCAGGCACACCACCTTCCGAGCCATCTCACTTCTGAAATTTTACAGAAGGGGTGACTCAGCTCCAGCCTGCTCAGGGTTACTTGCTGGATAGCAGTCGGTGCTCTGATTACTTGGGTATCCAGCAGCTTTAGATGCAGTAGGGACATCTTCATGATTGGTGGGACCTACCTCAATTGCATCATCACTGTATCTCAGGCTGTAATATCAAGGGGACCTTCTAAAGCCATAAAGGAGAGTCCTATTTCTAATGAACCCATGTCCACAGCATGAAGTTTGTTTTTCAGAAAATTGCCCCTTATGCCCCAGTTACTGATTCTGTGCAGTGATGTATTAGCTGCAATGTAGAAACTCTCCTTAAGCTGCCATGAAAATAAGAGAAGTGGCCCTTTGGGGACAGGAATAGTAGGGTGGATGGCCATGGTTAACTGAAACTGAAAGACCCTAGGAATACTGGCCTGAAAGGTAGCTTCCAATGCTGATGAGCAGGTAGGGGATGTCTGCTACAGTCAGGAGCACCGCCAGCTTTCGGCAGAAGGTTCCGCCCCGAAATGCCGCCCCCCACAGAGGCGGCGGAAGGTCCCGCCGCCGAAATACCGCCGCGGTTGCCGCCCCCCAAATTATAGCGCCCTAGGCAATCGCCTAGGTCGCCTAATGGGTTGCGCCGGCCCTGGCTAGAGTGCACTGTTGTGAGAATTCCCAGAGTACACTCCTGCTGGGCACTGCTGTGAAAAAAGTTCAGGGTCTCAGCTGAAGCAGAGTTAAGGGTGGGGAAAGGAACAATGACAAATTCCAAGGAGAAATGTCGAAGTAACTTCTCCCTGTAATTTTGCAGGTACAGATGATGTGATACATGCTTAATAAATGTAGAACATTGATATTCTGCAACCACATTCTTATTTAGGTTTCAGAGTAGCAGCCGTGTTAGTCTGTATCCGCAAAAAGAACAGGAGTACTTGTGGCACCTTAGAGACTAACAAATTTATTAGAGCATAAGCTTATTTAGTAATGTCAAGGAGTAACTACATAATCCCACCACACATCTTCTCACAAGTGCACTTCTCACTCTCAAATAGGGGGCTCTCTGCCTCCCTTGTATGTCTCATCAGAAGATTCCTTTTTTTGGCATGTCTAACTCTCCTCTCTTCAGGAGGCTATTAAAGGGGAGGTTGGCCTGCTTGGAACTGCCCCAGTCCCCATGGGCATCCCATACAGATTATTGTCAAACTCATTGTTCTGGCTCTGCTGTCCTAAAGCAAAAAGTCACTGCCATGGAAGGTGCAAATGTCCCCCCCCCTGCCCTGGCAGTGCTGTCTGCAAGCCCCATTTTAGAGGGTGTTGCTGCTGATATCCCTGTCTGCTGAAGTCTTGGTCCTGTCCCGTGAGTAGGAAGTGGAGCGTGTAACTTCCTCGCTGAAGGCGCCCTCCAAGATGCCCTGCACTGATTGGCGTCCCTTCTGCCTGAAGTCCCGCCCCACAAATACATAGAGCAAAGGGTTGATGCAGCTGTTGGCATAGGCCAGTACTGTAGAGAGGTGGTCCCACAGTGTCACTGCCTCCCTAAATCCAGTGCCTGGCATAGCTAGGAGAGACAGTGCCCCAACTACATGGAACGGAGCCCAACAGACAAAGAAGGCAATCACCACAACCAGGATCACTCGCAGGGTCTTACCACGGGGTTTGGTAAATTGAGCTCCATGCATCTTGATGACTATAAGGATGTAGCAAGCTGCCATTATGATAAAGGGAAGGAGGAAGCCAAAGACAATCCTGGTAATACTGATGATCAGTAGGGTGGTTGGCCGACTGCTGTTGGAGAAGAAATCATTAAAGTTCCCCAGTAACTCAGTATCATTGTAATGGCTGCCAGGAATATCAGCGCTGGAGAAATCACCAGGATTTTCATATGGGGATATGCCAGAGCTCATGTCTGAATCATTCCCATAATCCATATAATCTCCATAATCCCTATCATCTCCAAATTGATAACTACAAACAGTTTTGCCAAATGCATCTTTGAAGGTCTCACGGTAGAGGAAGGCAGGACAGCACATAATGAATGCCAAGAGCCAGATACAGCCGCACATCACTGATGCAAGCCTCACGTTACGGTGGTTCTGACACCAAACTGGCTTCATCACCATCAGGCATCGGTCAATGCTGATGGCAGTGAGGAGGAAGACGCTGGCAAACATGTTGAGGATGATGGCTGATGGGATAACCTTGCAGAGGAAGCGGCCATATGGCCAGTACTCATGGAGGATCAGGTGAATGATGGAGAATGGCAGAGACATGCAGCACAGGAAGTCAGCAATGGCAAGGTGCAGGAACCACACAGTGTTCACGGTCCGCTTCATTTTCAGGCCAGCCACCCAGATCACCAAGCCATTGCCCAGGAGGCCCAGGATAAAGGTGAGAATGAAGATAATTAAGGAACCAATGATTTCTGGCGCGTAATGTAGTGTGGCACCATCATCTGGCTTGTATGTGCTGTTACTCCTCAGGAGCAGAGACATAGGCCTGGTCTACACTACGACTTTAATTCGGATTTAGCTGCTTTAATTCGAATTAACGCTTGACCCGTCCACACAACGAAGCCATTTAATTCGAATTAAAGAGCCCTTTAATTCGATTTCTGTACTCCTCCTCGACGAGAGGAGTAGCGTCAAAATCGGTATTGTTAATCCGAATTAAGGTTAGTGTGGCCGCAATTCGAAGTTATTGGCAATTCAATGTTATTGGCTACCCACAATGCAACGCTCTGGAAATCGATGCTACTATGGTAGCTTGGACGCACACCACCGAATTAATGGTGCCTAGTGTGGCCGAATACATTCGAATTTATAAAATCGGTTTCCTAAATTCGAATTATATAAATTCGGATTAATCCTGTAGTGTAGACATACCCTTAGTCTTTAGATACTGGTGGGGAAAAAATAGAAGATCATTTGCTATTAACACCATTAACACACCCCACTGCCAGCTGTATGTGCCCAACCCCAAGATCACACTTTCTGTATGTATCAGAACATCCTTGTGTGGGTTGTCAGCAGTCGGGATTGAACCTAGAAGCTACAAATATGAAAGCAGAAGTCCCCCCTACTGCCTGAGCAGGAAGACCTGGCTGTACTAGTGCAAAGGCTGTAGCAAAATCATACATCTCTATGTGGTCTAGCCACTAGAAGTGGTCATAGTGGCACAGTGTAAGTGTTGGTGTACTCAGGTTCTCCTATGTCCAAAATCGCCTTTAATGCCAGCACTATCCTTAGTAGAGATTATCCTTTATTTACACTCCTGGTCACCCTAATTCCAGCTGTCCCTCCTCATCTCCTTTTAACTCTCTATAATATATATATAATTCTCTCATTTCTGCAAAGCTCAGTCTTAGGCTAGGTCTACACTACAGCGGGGGTCCGACCTAAGATACGCAACTTCAGCTACGTGAATACCGTAGCTGAAGTTGCGTATTTTAGGTCGGCTTACCTAGCGGTGAGGACGCGGGAAAGTCGACCGCTGCCGCGCTGCCGCCGACTCCGCTGCCGCCTCCTGCCGAGGTGGATTTCCGGAGTCGACTGCAGAGCGATCAGGGATCGATTTTACCGCGTCTTCACCAGACGCGGTAAGTCGATCCCCGATAAACCGATTGCTACCCGCCGGATCGGCGGGTAGTGAAGACAAAGCCTTAGTTCCTTTAAAATAGAAGTGGTTTTCTCTCTCTTGGGTGGTGAGGTTTATGCCTTGAAAGCAATTTTTGTATTCCATGAGCCTCTGATTTGCAAGTGTTTCCATGATGTAACAACTAGAACGGTGGAGACAGTGATTCCATACAGAAGGGGACATTTCCAGCAAAAGTCTTGTGTAAACCTTCCTTCTCCCCTGCTTTCCTAGACAATGCAGCTTAATCCTGAGCATTCCGCAACCCCCACTATTCCAAGGAAGGAGCGACACAGGATGAAGAGTAAGAAATAGATGGATAGAAAAAGGAAAGGTAAATAAAGAGGTCTATTGAGAGAAGAGGAGAAATTGGAATATGGAGTAATAACAGTACTTGGTACTTCTTATCTCAAAGACCTCTACGTAAGTCAGAAAGTGTCATTAGAAAGCACTTAGTCCTGCTATGATTGCAGGGGACTGGACTAGATGACCTCTCGAGGTCCCTTCCAGTCCTATGACTTTATGATTATCTCCAGATGAAGAAAGAGGCAGAGAGAGATGAAAGTACAGTTTTACTCTGAAATAGGGTTACCATATTCAAACATTTAAAAAAGAGGACACTCCACGGGGCCCCTTCCCCGCCCCCGGCCCCACCCTTTCCCCAAAGTCCCTGCCCCAACTCTGCCCCCTCCTCTGAGCACCCCGCATTCCCCCTCTGATCTTGGTTGGGGGTTGCTAAGTGCTTCCCTGCTCCCCACTCGCCCTGCAGCCCCTGTACCACCCCGCCCCTGCAGCCTCTGCGCCCCCCGCCTGCCCTGCCCCTGCTGCCTCTACGCCCCTGCCTGCCCTGCTCCTCCTTGCCCTGCAGCCTCTGCACCCCTCCCGGAGGGTTACTATATTTCAACAATCAAAAAAGAAGACACAGGGTGCCACCCTAGCCCTGCCCCAGCCCCACCCCCCTCAGAACCCCCCTACCCCCTACCTGTCCCCTGACTGCCCCCTCCTGAGACCCCCCACCCTAACTGCCCCCAGGACCCCACCCCCTATCTAAGCCTCCCTGCTCCCTGTCCCTTGCCTGCCCCAACCACTCTCTACACCCCCTTCTCCCGACAGCCCCCCCAGAACCCCTGACCAATCTAACCCCTGTTCCCTGTCCCTTGCCTACCCCAACCGCTCTCTACCCCCCCTTCTCCTGACAGCCCCCCCCAGAACCCCCGACCAATCTAACCCCCCGTTCCCTGTCCCTTGCCTGCTCCCCCCCTACCAGGCCGAGGGAGAGCTGCGGGGCCCAAGTAGAGCCAAACACCGTTCTGGGCTGCTCTATGGGGGAGGAGGGAGCGGGGGAGGGGGAGGGACTCTGGCTGCTAGAGGCCCCAGTGGCTGCGAGCGGCTTTCAATCAGGCCAGGCGTCCAATCAGCCGCGCCGCACTCTTCATGAGGGGAAGGGGGAAATCCCGGACATTTCTACTTGATTAGAAATTCCCCCCAGAAGGCCATTTAAAGCTGAAAAAGCCGGACATGTCCGGGGAAACCCGGACGGATGGTAACCCTACTCTGAAAAGCAGCAATGTAAAAACAACACCTCTCCCTCAGCCCTTGGATGTGTTCAGAGCCAGATTTACTCACGTGAATGATTAAAATTATTTTGACTGCTTTTCATTCGTGTTCCCCTAGCAGAGCCAAGATAGCTCAGTGAGAGGGAGCTTGATTCTATTTCTTCCTGTGCATTAACAGAATTGTTTACAAGTTCCAGGCAGTTAGACTGATGCCAGACCCATAAAGAGAATCAGGTTGCAGAAGTATCACTGAGGGCGTGATCGGAAGATAGTGAAGTTGCACAGGGATAACCAAGGGTCTAATTCAGCATGCAACATCTTTATTATTGCTGGTGAAGCATGAGAAGGAGAGAACCCAGCGTGATTCTGTTATTATTATTATCATAATTATAAATTTCTGTTACACTAGCAACTAGGCTCCAAGCAGGCACTGAACACACATAACAAAAATCAAACAGGCCCTGCCCCAAAGAATTTATACTCTGTAACATACGATGAGACAAAAGATGGATGAAACACAAAGGAGGGGAGGACAAGGTAAAAACCGAAACAATAATGATTAACATAATAATCAGCAGCAGTCTTACCACATCAGCTGCCTACCCATTGTCAAGAGATTTAGGCATCACAGCAGAGGTGAGTTTTAAGAAGGGACGCTATGGATTGTGATGCAGGAGCTGCTCCCAAGTTAAGGGGCAGCATAGCTGAAAGCATGAAGGTGCTTGAGGAAAATGGCCAATAAAGGCTTGGTAAGGGAGGGCTAAGCTTCCTTCAAAGTAAGGCCTAGTAGTTTGTATTCGATACTGTGAAGAAGGGAGAGCCAATGAGGGAAACAAAGGGGTGCTGGGTGGGGGTGACGTGGTCAGAGAGACCACTGAGGAAGAGTAGCATTTTGAATTGATTTGAGGTGTGCATTCCAAGATCCCAGAACAAGGCCAGGTCTACGCTACAGACCTATATCTGTATAACTGCATCGTTCAGGGGTGTAGAAAATCCACAGGCCTGAGCGACGTAGTTACATTAACCTAGTCCCCCGTGTGGACTGTGCTACATGGATAGAAGAGCTTCTCCCACCAACACACCTGCTGCCTCACGGGGAGATGGATTAACTACGCAGGGGGAGAAGCTCTCCCGTTGGCATAGGAGCATCCTCAATAAGGACTACCATGACACAGCTGCACCGGTGCTACTGCGGCCCTGTAGCACTTTAAGTGAAGACAAGCCCCAAATTTGTTGGACTGGGAGTTAGGAAAAAAGGACACCAGATTGCATTCGATACGTACATACATAAATCCTTGAGAGAGATGGTCAATGTAGGAGTCACAATGCAGCTTTTCACAGCAGAAATGTACTTTAAATGACATCCCCAGAATCTCTCATGGAGTCAGTGACACAGATGGACTAGAATCCAGGTCTCACTATCCCTCCTCAAGTGTAATAAATCCCAGTTCTGCAGGCAGGAGGCAAAGTTACTGTGTAAACCACACACCCCTTTGAGGGCTGAGGCTAAATGCCTGCTCCTTCAACTCCAAATCACAGGCCATTATTATTCCAGCTAAAGATCACCCCTGTCCTGTTTATTGTACTAGCAGGTCCCTTATCCTTCCTGAGGAGGTGCTGCTATGGAGAACCTCCTTTGCTGATACACACACAGAGCCAAGACAGAACGCTGCCCTGGCCACTGCACCAAGCTGCCTCTCAGACTATATACAGTTGCTAGTCAAAAGAAGATGCTTTATACAAACTGAAATCAATCCTGCTCCAAGACAGGGAGCTGGATGAATCCATCTAGAGGGTCTTGTCACATGCTCCCACCCAATGTTTTCTAGATCCCTAAAAGAGAGAGGCATGGAGGAAGTAACAAATGACTACAAAGATAGGGAGAGAGAGTCACTTTAAGAGTGACAGATGGAGGGAAAGAGCAATGTTTTCTAGATCCCTAAAAGGGAGTGAGAGATACACCTATCTCATAGAACTGTAAGGGACCTTGAAAGGTCATTGAGTCCAGTCCCCTGCCTTCACAACAGGACCAAGTACTATCCCTGACAGATTTTTTCCCAGATCCCTAAATGGCCCCCTCAAAGATTGAATGCACAACCCTGTGTTTTGCAGGCCAATGCTCAACCCACTGAGGTATCCCTCCCCTCTCCCCCAAGAGAGATGCTTTAAGAAGGAATGGAGGAAGAAAGAAACGACTACAAAGATAGGGAGAGAGAGATGCTTTACGAGTGACAGATGGAGGGAAAGAGCAATACGGAGAAATTATAGATCAGAATGCTGTTTATCTTCTGTACATACCCTGGTACAGCAGACTCCTCAATTCACTGGCGAGCAAGAACCACTCTGATCATAGCTCTTGTCTTAAGCACTGGCTCTGGAGTCACCAGAGAACAACTTCTATGGTCAGTTTAGGAATTGACTGTTTTTTTAAGCCGGTTATCTTAAAATGTTTTGGACCCAAGCAGAAGGGCAAGAATGAGTCACTTCTGTAATCAGAAAACATGAGCTGCAAAACATCTGGCCTGATGCTGCTGAGCTAATGCAACAGTGGCATGTGGGCAAGTATGGTGCTTACGACAAGAAGGAATGGAAGAGTAAGCAGACCTAGAAGTTATTAGGGAGCATAGATATACCTATAGGAATTCAAAGTTTTCATAAGAAAATTGGACTCACCGCATGAGGTCAAAGCAGTAGATTTTGTCTCTTGCCTCTTGCCAAGCTAACACAGATCATTGCTCCATCTAGTTCAGCATCCCATAGCCTGCTGGACCACATCACATTACTGGTCTAATTTGTCTGGTGTAGCAGATCAGAACATTGATCCATCTGGTCATGTATCCTGTCTCCTGTATATTGGATGCATCTAATCTTATATCCCAACTCCTGTTAACCTGGTCCATCTAATCTGGAATACCATGTCCAACAGAGGCCAATGCCAGATGCCTCAAAAAGAAGACACAAAACCCTATAATGCACCTCACTGCAAGGAAATTTCTTCCCAACCACCAGCTGATGATCAGATTTCACTCTGAAGCATGAGGACTATTAGCCTCAGCCATTTTTACCGTAGGTAGCATCACTGAAAATACTACAGCTTTCGATTCATGTAGGTGTCAAATCTTGTTACTTTTACTCCACTTTTTACCTCAATAATATCATGCAGTGAGAAGTTACACAGATTAATTGGCCAAGCACAGTGGGGCCTTACATTCAACTCGACAGTATTTCTGTTTGTCTGTTTAAAACCTTACTCTCAACTAAGTGCCATTTCTGTTTCTCTGTCTGTCTGTAACTCGATGGAATATGAGATTCTAATGACAATGGCCAGCACATGAAAAATACCTTTAGTACCTTCCAGTGACTTTCACTCAAGCCAGACCAGATCCTTGATTTGCAGCCAAGCGGAAGTGAAACACATGCCTTAGCGCATATCTTGGGAAAAATGAGGGGGTCTCCCCATATCACCACACTGCACCCTCATTTCCTCCTTTGTGGATATAAATGTGCTGTTTCGTAACAGCTCCCTCCTCATCACCATAAATAAATTACATAAAAGAGAAAAGAAAAATATAATGAGCTTTACAAAGCTCTGTATCCTTTCCTCAGCAAAACTGTAAGGAAATGAATTTGCATCTCTTTTCAGTGATGTTGTTTTCTGTTCTGAAACGATAAGAGGAAATGAATATGAACATTTTCTGTCCTTATATGTGAGGGGGCCAGTCGTGAAGAAGCAGGGGGGCTGCAGGGTAGGACTGAGGGGCACTGGCAGGGCTGTGTGGAGAGCCCAGGATGGGGATAACAGGGGGGCTGTAGGGAAGGACTGAGGGGCATTAGCTGAGCCCTGACTGAGGGCGGGGGTGAGGAAGAGGAGGATTGTAGTATGAGAGGCAGCTGTTAGTCACATTGTATGGAGGTGTTGGGGTGATTTTTGTAGCAGAGATTGGTGGGGCAGGAGTGGTTTGGATGATGCTCTATAAGGAGCGGACAAGGGCAGCGCAGAGAGATCATGGCCTTGCAGCAGCTTGATTTTGACCCGACTTTGGACATGTCTAGGGAGGGGGCGATGGGCCAAAATTCCCCACTTTAACCCAGTAGAATAACAATATAGTTTTGGTACCGTGGCTGAGCTGTAACTGTCAATGGACAGGCTCTGTCAGGGCCTGTCCATTGAACACTTCCTGATTCTCCCTGGAGTGTGTCAGTCAGTCTGTTCTGCGGCTGAGCTGCGACGCCCAGTCAGTGCCAGGCGAGCTGGGTGAGGGGATCACTCATGGTTCTTTTCCCTTTCCTTTGGCAGTGAACTCTTATGGTCAGCCTCAGCCTCCCCATCTCTTCTCCGGGCCATCTCCTATGTACCAGATTTCCACCCAGGACAATCCAGGGTATAATCGCCCAGGTAAGGGGTGAAATGATGACGTGTTATTACGACTCCCACCCCAGCTGTCTCTGCCGTCCAGCAGCACATGCTGGCAGGGCCTTTCCCCTCTGCTGTCAGAGAGCGGGAGTAGGGCTGAGGGAGCCTAGACTGCAGGAGGTCCCCCAGCAGGACACTGCCACAGCACTGGGGAGAGCAAGTTCTGTTGCCCGACTCCTCTCACACCCCCCACCTCGTTGCCCATTCACACCACTTTCCCATAGCTGGGTGCTCCCTGGGCACTGCTGTGAGGGAGCTCATGTTGACAGACTCCTTAGGCCTTGGTTAGATGCTGACTGAACACTGTTGAGGGCAGCTCATGGGGAAGCTCCCATTGCTGCAGTTACCCTTAGACCACCTGACCCCCTGCTGCCAATCTGGACACTGATAGGACATTGCCTTGGGGTGGCAACGTGTGCTGCCTGAGGGGGAGTGTGTCCCAGCAGGTCACTGCTGTGGGGAAGTTCACGCCACCTGAGTCCTTCCCCTTTTATTGTTCCCAAGAACCCAGTAGGACAGAGCTTGACTTCTCCTCTAACATCTCTTTCCCCTTCTCTCCCTCTTCCCCCTCCACTCAGCTCACCATCTGGTCCCCTGGCCTCCAGTCCCTCCTCCAGGTGCCAGTGAGGAAATCCCCGACGATTTTGACTGGGACTTGATCCCCTAGCGCATTACAGACTCGAGAGCCTGTCTAGGGTGACCAGATGAGGGGAAGAAAATATCGGGACACATGGGGGGCGGGGTGCCCGCCAGCAGAGCAAAAAAACAACAACACAGTGCTGCCGGCCAAAGATCGGTCGGGACGCGGGACAGACACCGAAATATCGGGAAGGTCCCGATTTTATTGGGACGTCTGGTCACCCTAAGCCCGTTCTTTGTGAGGGACCTGGGAGGGAAAGGGGGCATGGGGTGAAAGGTCACACGTCCAGCTGCCCATGCCTCCCTGCCTTGCCTGTATATAGATATATATTCTCTCTCTGCGCCAGAGAAGACACTGCAAGATGCTGCCGAAGATAATCCTTTCTTCCATCCTGTTTTACCTTCTTTTTTTCTTTTGTTCATTATTATTATTATTATCAGTAATCGAGCACGGCCCTCCCCCACTGGCCTCGGACACGTCAGATCGGCTCCCCCACATTGCGTGGTGCCCTGCGTGGGGCGGAGGGTGGAGAGATGGCTCCCTGGTGCCATGACAAGACCTCAGAAGGCCGAAACCTCAAGAGCATCTTTCTCTGCCTCCCTCATTTCATGTTTAACAATCCCTCTTTGCCGGTGAATCTGTTGTATTGGCTACCGGAGTGAGAGAGCCTAGTGGACCCTGGGAGCCTGTAATTATGTTGTTTCGTAAATGTTGTAAAGGTCAGGGGCTCAAAGGGACATTGGAGGGGTGATTTTAGCTCCGTGATCGTTCTCACACCAGCAAGGGACGGCAAGAGAAGGAGGGAAGACCCTGAAGATAGAAAGCAGAATCTCTGCGGGGGTGAGATACAGCTGGGATTTGGGCCGAGCTGGGAGAGGGAGGCCCTGAGTGCAGAAAAAGGAGAATTTCTAGCACAGATGCATTTGGGATTCAGAGAACACTGCCATTTGTAAGGAGATCAGAGGGAATCCTGACCTGTTTTCTGTGCTTTCTTTTAAGAACATAAGAACATAAGAACGGCCGTACCGGGTCAGACCAAAGGTCCATCTAGCCCAGTATCCTGTCTACCGACAGTGGCCAATGCCAGGTGCCCCAGAGGGAGTGGACCAGCAGGCAATGATCAAGTGATCTCTCTCCTGCCATCCATCTCCATCCTCTGACAAACAGAGGCTAGGGAGACCATTCCTTACCCATCCTGGCTAATAGCCATTAATGGACTTAACCACCATGAATTTATCCAGTTCTCTTTTAAACGCTGTTATAGTCCTAGCCTTCACAACCTCCTCAGGTAAGGAGTTCCACAAGTTGACTGTGAGCTGCGTGAAGAAGAACTTCCTTGTATTTGTTTTAAACCTGCTGCCTATTAATTTCATTTGGTGACCCCTAGTTCTTGTATTATGGGAATAAGTAAATAACTTTTCCTTATCCACTTTCTACACATCACTCATGATTTTATATACCTCTATCATATCCCCCCTTAGTCTCCTCTTTTCCAAGCTGAAGAGTCCTAGCCTCTTTAATCTCTCCTCATATGGGACCCGTTCCAAACCCCTAATCATTTTAGTTGCCCTTTTCTGAACCTTTTCTAGTACCTTTTTTAGATGGGGAGACCACATCTGTATGCAATATTCGAGATGGGGGCGTACCATCGATTTATATAAGGGCAATAATATATTCTCAGTCCTATTCTCTATCCCCTTTTTAATGATCCCTAACATCCTGTTTGCTTTTTTGACCGCCTCTGCACACTGCGCGGACATCTTCAGAGAACTATCCACGATGACTCCAAGATCTTTTTCCTGACTTGTAGCTAAATTAGCCCCCATCATATTGTATGTATAGTTGGGGTTATTTTTTCCAATGTGCATTACTTTACATTTATCCACATTAAATTTCATTTGCCATTTTGCTGCCCAATCACTTAGTTTTGTGAGATCTTTTTGAAGTTCATCACAGTCTGCTTTGGTCTTAACTATCTTGAGCAGTTTAGTATCATCTGCAAACTTTGCCACCTCACTGTTTACCCCTTTCTCCAGATCATTTATAAATAAGTTGAATAGGATTGGTCCGAGCACTGACCCTTGGGGAACACCACTAGTTACCCCTCTCCATTCTGAGAATTTACCATTAATTCCTACCCTTTGTTCCCGGTCTTTTAACCAGTTCTCAATCCATGAAAGGACCTTCCCTTTTATCCCTTGACAACTTAATTTACGTAAGAGCCTTTGGTGAGGGACCTTGTCAAAGGCTTTCTGGAAATCTAAGTACTCTATGTCCACCGGATCCCCCTTGTCCACATGTTTGTTGACCCCTTCAAAGAACTCTAATAGATTAGTAAGACAAGATTTCCCTTTACAGAAACCATGTTGACTATTGCTCAAGAGTTTATGTTTTTGTATGTGTCTGACAATTTTATTCTTAACTATTGTTTCGACTAATTTGCCCGGTACCGACGTTAGACTTACCGGTCTGTAATTGCCGGGATCACCTCTAGAGCCCTTTTTAAATATTGGCGTTACATTAGCTAACTTCCAGTCATTGGGTACAGAAGCCGATTTAAAGGACAGGTTACAAACCTTAGTTAATAGTTCCGCAACTTCACATTTGAGTTCTTTCAGAACTCTTGGGTGAATGCCATCTGGTCCCGGTGACTTGTTAATGTTAAGTTTATCAATTAATTCCAAAACCTCTTCTAGTGACACTTCAATCTGTGACAGTTCCTCAGATTTGTCACCTACAAAAGCCGGCTCAGGTTTGGGAATCTCCCTAACATCCTCAGCCGTGAAGACTGAAGCAAAGAATCCATTTAGTTTCTCCGCAATGACTTTATCGTCTTTAAGCGCTCCTTTTGTATCTCGATCATCAAGGGGCCCCATTGGTTGTTTAGCAGGCTTCCTGCTTCTGATATACTTAAAAAACATTTTGTTATTCCCTTTGGAATTTTTGGCTAGCCGTTCTTCAAACTCCTCTTTGGCCTTTCTTATTACATTCTTGCACTTAATCTGGCAGCGTTTATGCTCCTTTCTATTTGCCTCACTAGGATTTGACTTCCACTTTTTAAAGGAAGTCTTTTTATCTCTCACTGCTGCTTTTACATGGTTGTTAAGCCACGGTGGCTCTTTTTTAGTTCTTTTACTGTGTTTCTTAATTTGGGGTATACATTGAAGTTGGGCCTCTATTATGGTGTCTTTAAAAAGCGCCCATGCAGATTGCAGGGATTTCACTTTAGTCACTGTACTTTTTAACTTCTGTTTAACTAACCCCCTCATTTTTGCATAGTTCCCCCTTTTGAAATTAAATGCCACAGTGTTGGGCTGTTGAGATGTTCTTCCCACCACAGGGATGTTGAATGCTATTGTATTATGGTTACTATTTCCAAGCGGTCCTGCTATAGTTACTTCTTGGACCAGCTCCTGCGCTCCACTCAGGACTAAATCTAGAGTTGCCTCTCCCCTTGTGGGTTCCCGTACCAGCTGCTCCATGAAGCAGTCATTTAAAGTATCGAGAAATTTTATCTCTGCATTTCATCCTGAAGTGAAATGTTCCCAGTCAATATGGGGATAATTGAAATCCCCCACTATTATTGGGTTCTTAATTTTGATAGCCTTTCTAATTTCCCTTAGCATTTCATCATCACTATCACTGTCCTGGTCAGGTGGTCTATAATAGATCCCTAATGTTATATTCTTATTAGAGCATGAAATTTCTATCCATAGAGATTCTATGGAACATGTGGATTCACTTAAGATTTTTACTTCATTTGATTCTACATTTTCTTTCACATATAGTGCCACTCCCACCCCTGCACGACCTGTTTTGTGGTCTCTGGGAATGTGAAGCCCACCTGTCAAGTAGGAGAAGCTCAGTAGGTGTATTTTGCACCAGCACTGGGGGGATTGGGAACAGCGCATCAAATAGAATTCACCGGGGCTTTTAGCGTCACCATTTTCCCCCCCATCACCGTCCCTACAAATATGCATTGAGGCTTTTATTTGCATCTCCAAAGAAGACACATGCAAATTAGGAAGCACTCCTCCTACCCCCTCAGTTCTTGTTAAGTTAGTTATTTCCCCCATTAATTTCTTTGGAGACTGTCCTTGCCTGTGGTGTAAGGATGCAAGCAAAGGGAGTCTTGTCTGCATAAATACCCAGTCGGTGATTCCCATTTGGGGAGTGAACCAAGGATGGAAAGAAGAAGCCACTGCTCAGAGTTGAGGGAGATTTGGGAACTTGTAGGTTAGAGATTGGAGTCCCGTCCTCCTCCCCCCAGTTGAAGAGGTGTGAGGCTTCACAGTTGTTATGTTTCAGAAACACAGATGACAGGACAGGAGGTGTGGGGCAGATATATAAACTGCACAGACAAAGGGAGGAATGGGGAGGATGGGTCACAGGTCAGCTGGAGAGAGAGGGTGAAGAGTTGGCACATCCCAAAATCCAGACTCTGTGGCCTGGTCTACACTATGAGTTTAGGTCGAATTTAGCAGCGTTAAATCGAATTAAGCCTGGACACGTCCACACGACGAAGCCCTTTTTTTCCGACTTAAAGGGCCCTTTAAACCGGTTTCTTTACTCCACCTCCGACGAGGGGATTAGCGCTGAAATCGGCCTTTGCGGGTCGGATTTGGGGTAGTGTGGACGGAATTCGACGTTATTGGCCTCCGGGAGCTATCCCATAGTGCTTCATTGTGACCGCTCTGGACAGCACTCTCAACTCAGATGCACTGACCAGGTAGACAGGAAAAGCCCCGCGAACTTTTGAATTTCATTTCCTGTTTGCCCAGCGTGGCGCGCACAGGTGACCACGCAGAGCTCATCAGCACAGGTAACCATGATGGAGTCCCAGGATCGCAAAAGAGCTCCAGCATGGATCGAACAGGAGGTACGGGATCTGCTCTCCATATGGGGAGACGAATCAGTGCTAGCTGAACTCCGTAGCAGTAAACGAAATGGCAAAATATTAGAAAAAGTCTCAAAGGCCATGAAGGACAGAGGCCATAACAGGGACGCACAGCAGTGCCACGTGAAAATTAAGGAGCTAAGGCAAGCCTACCACAAAGCCAGAGAGGCAGACGGAAGGTCCGGGGCAGAGCCGCAAACATGCCGCTTCTACGCGGAGCTGCATGCCATTCTAGGGGGTGCAGCCACCACTACCCCAACCCTGTGCTTTGACTCCATCAATGGAGAATCACGCAACAGGGAAGCGGGTTCGGGGTACGAGGAAGATGATGATGAAGACAATGAAGATAGCTCACAGCAGCAAGGAAGCGGAGAAACCGGTTTCCCCAACAGCCAGGATATGTTTATCACCCTGGACCTGGAACCAGTAACCCCCGAACTCACCCAAGGCGTGCTCCCAGACCCTGAGGGCACACAAGGGACCTCTGGTGAGTGTACCTTTGTAAATATTACACATGGTTTAAAAGCAAGCGTGTTTAATGATTAATGATTAATTTGCCCTGGCAATCGCGGCCAGTACAGCTACTGGAAAAGTCTGTTAACGTGTATGGGGATGGAGCGGAAATCCTCCAGGGACATCTCCAGAAAGCTCTCCTTCATGTACTCCCAAAGCCTTTGCAAAAGGTTTCTGGGGAGGGCTGCCTTATCCTGTCCGCCATGGTAGGACACTTTACCACGCCAGACCAGTAGCACGTAGTCTGGAATCATTGCATAACAAAGCATGGCAGCGTATGGTCCCAGTGTTTGCTGGCATGCAGACAACATCCATTCCTTATCTCTCTTTGTTATCCTCAGGAGAGTGATATCATTCACGGCCACCTGGTTGAAATGGGGTGATTTTATTAAGGGGACATTCAGAGGTGCCCGTTCCTGCTCGGCTGAACAGAAATGTTCCCCGCTGTTAGCCACGTGGTGGGGGGGAGGGGTGAAGTGATCATCCCAGAGAATTGGGTGTGTATGGGGGGGTAGTTCGGTTTGTGCTGCATGTTAACCCAGAAACCGCAGCCCCCCCTCCTTTTACATTGCAAACTCATTTTAAATGGCCAACCCAACGGGTGCTTGGTATGGGAAATGAGAGTGCTGCTGTTTGAAACCATTCCCACATGTTACGAAGGTTAAAAAAGCCAAAAGCCTGTGGCTTACCATGGCTGCCTGCAAGCCGAATTCTGTTGCCTGGCACTGCGTGAGTGATCTCTCACACCAAACCGGCAGGCCCTCAATATAAGAGGAAAAATGCGACCTTGTAACGAAAGCACATGTGCTGTGTAATATGAACAGCAAAATTTAACGTGAAAGAGTGTACCCATTGTTCTCTAAAATGTGTCTTTTTAACCACCTCTCCCTTCTCCTCCACTAGCTGCAAATGTTTCTCCTTCGCAGAGGCTAGAGAAGATTGGAAGGAGAAAACGGCGGATTCGGGATGATATGTTCTCAGAGCTCCAGATGTCCTCCCACGCTGACAGAGCACAGCAGAATGCGTGGAGGCAGTCAATGTCAGAGTGCATAAAAGCACAATATGAATGAGAGGAGAGGTGGTGGGCTGAATCGCGGGCTGAAGAGAGCAAGTGGCGGGCTGAAGAGGATAGGTGGCGTCAGCTTGCTGACAGAAGGCAAGAGTCGATGCTCCGGCTGCTGGAGCATCAAACTGATATGCTCCAGCGTATGGTTGAGCTGCAGAAAAGGCAGCAGGAGCAGAGACCGCCGCTACAGCCCCTGTGTAACCAACAGCCCTCCTCCCCAAGTTCCATAGCCTCCTCACCCAGACGCCCAAGAACACGGTGGGGGGGGCCTCCGGCCACCCAGCCACTCCACCCCAGATGATTGCCCAAGCATCAGAAGGCTGGCCTTCAATAAGTGTTAAAGTTTTAAAGTTTTAAACTGCAGTATGTCCTTTTCCTTCCCTCCTCCCCCACCCCTCCCGGGCTACCTTGGCAGTTATCCCCCTAGTTGTGTGATGAATTAATAAAGAATGCATAAATGTGAAGTAACAATGACTTTATTGCCTCTGCAAGCAGTGCTCGAAGGAGGGAGGGGAGGGTGGTTAGTTTACAGGGAAGTAGAGTGATCCGTGGGCGGGGGGAAGGGTTCATCAAGGAGAAACAAACAGAAGTTTCACACTGTAGCCTGGCCAGTCACAAAACTGGTTTTCAAAGCTTCTTTGATGCGCACCGCGCCCTGCTGTACTCTTCTAACCGCCTTGGTGTCTGGCTGCGCGTAATCAGCGGCCAGGCGATTTGCCTCAACCTCCCACCCCGCCATAAATGTCTCCCCCTTACTCTCACAGATATTGTGGAGCGCACAGCAAGCAGCAATAACAATTGGAATATTGGCTTCGCTGAGGTCTATCCGAGTCAGTAAACAGTGCCAGCGCACTTTTAAACGTCCAAATGCACATTCTACCACCATTCAGCACTTGCTCAGCCTATAGTTGAACAGGTCCTGACTACTGTCCAGGCTGCCTGTGTACGGCTTCATGAGCCATGGCATTAAGGGGTAGGCTGGGTCCCCAAGGATAACGATAAGCATTTCAACATCCCCAGTGGTTATTTTCTGGTCCGGGAAGAAAGTCCCTTCCTCCAGCTTTTGAAAGAGACCAGAGTTCCTGAAGACGCGAGCATCATGTACTTTTCCCGGCCATCCCACATTGATGTTAGTGAAACGTCCCTTGTGATCCACCAGGGCTTGCAGCAGCATTGAAAAGTACCCCTTGCGGTTTATGTACTCGGTGGCTTGGTGCTCCAGTGACAAGATAAGGATATGGGTTCCGTCTATCGCCCCACCACAGTTTGGGAATCCCATTGCAGCAAAGCCATCCACTATGACCTGCACGTTTCCCAGAGTCACTACCCTTGATATCAGCAGGTCTTTGATTGCGTTGGCTACTTGGATCACAGCAGCCCCCACAGTAGATTTGCCCACTCCAAATTGATTCCCGACTGACCGGTAGCTGTCTGGCGTTGCAAGCTTCCACAGGGCTATCGCCACTCGCTTCTCAACTGTGAGGGCTGCTCTCATCCTGGTATTCTGGCGCTTCAGGGCAGGGGAAAGCAAGTCACAAAGTTCCATGAAAGTGCCCTTACGCATGCGAAAGTTTCGCAGCCACTGGGAATCGTCCCACACCTGCAACACGATGCGGTCCCACCAGTCTGTGCTTGTTTCCCGGGCCCAGAATCGGCGTTCCACGCCATGAACCTGCCCCAGTAACACCATGATTTGCACATTGCTGGGGCCTGTACTTTGTGAGAAGTCTATGTCCATGTCAATTTCCTCATCACTCTCGTCGCCGCGCTGCAATCGCGGCAATCGCCTTCTCGCCTGGTTTTGCTTTGGCATATTCTGGCTCTGCATATACTCCAGGACAATGCGCGTGGTGTTCATAGTGCTCATAATTGCCACGGTGATCTGAGCGGGCTCCATGATCCCAGTGCTATGGCGTCTGGTCTGAAAAAAGGCGAGAAACTATTGTCTGACGGAGGGAGGGAGGGGCGAGTGACGACATGGCTTACAGGGAATTAAAATCAACAAAGGTGGCTGTGCATCAGGGAGAAACACAAACAGCTGTCACACACAATGGCCCCCCCAAAGATTGAACTCAAAACCCTGGGTTTAGCAGGCCGTTGATTTCACGGAGGGAGGGGGAAGCAAATGAATACAGAACAAATCTGGTCCATCTATTTTTTACATCTTAAGCTGGCAACAGATGGTGCAGCATGACTGATAGCCATTGGCATCTTCTGGGTGCTTGGCAGAAAATGCTGTATTACGACTGCTAGCCATCATCGTCAAGACGGTTCAATAGGACAGCCGGCAGGACTGAGTCTCCAGGAGACAAAACATGTCTGCCCAGGTGCCTCTGACCGAACTCACTGAGGAGTACGACGACGACAGATACCAGTCATAATACACCATCCACTGCCAAAAGGCAAGGAGCTGCTGCTGTATAGCAATAGAGCCCCACGTCTGCCAGCACCCAGATAGCCAATGATGGCTACCAGTCATACTGCACCATCTACTGCCAAAAGGCAATTAGCTGCTGCTGTGTAGCAATGCAGTACCACGTCTGCCGGCACCCAGATGACATATGGTGACGGTGAGCTGAGCTGAGCTGAGCGGGCTCTATACTTGCCGTGGTATGTCGTCTGCACAGGTAACCCAGGTAAAAAGGCGCGAATCGATTGTCTGCCGTTGCTCTGACGGAGGGGGAGGGGCCTGACGACATGTACCCAGAACCCCCCGCGACACTGTTTTTGCATCATCAGGCATTGGGATCTCAACCCAGAATTCCAATGGGCGGCGGAGACTGCGGGAACTGTGGGATAGCTACCCACAGTGCAATGCTCCGGAAGTCGACGCTAGCCTTGGTACTGTGGACGCGGTCTGCCGACTTAATGCACTTAGAGCATTTTATGTGGGGACACACACAATCGACTGTATAAAACCGATTTCTATAAAACCGGCTTCTATAAATTCAATCTAATTTCATAGTGTAGACATACCCTGTGTGAGCACTTGCAAAGCAGGAAGAAGAGCTGTTGAAGCAGGAATGAGTGTTGAGCTGCCCTTCCCCTAGCTGTGTCCCCTGGCTGTCCTCCTGTTTCTAGCATGGCTCTGTTCTGTCAAACCTCATGTTTCCTCTTTCTGTTTTATAAGCCCCTAGCCCCTGTTTATCGGTGAGGGGAACCAAGTTGGAAGCAAACCATCATGGGGACTCAACATCCCAACGGTGGGGGAGATAATTTAGCATCGCTTTAGAATTTGCTGTTGAGATAAACCAACTGGATCTTTGTCGGGAAGATGGACAATCTCGGATTTGAGGGACGGTGGGGGGTACTGGTTTTTGTTGTTGTAATTTTTTTAAGTGGGGGTGGTCATCATTGAGCATTCCCAAGAGGAGTGGGGAATCCCAGAGCCGACTTCAGCATGGAGTTAGCCAGCATTTCTGTCTGCTGCCCAGGATGGGAATGATAAGACCAGGAAGCCATGTTCAGTTGGGTTTCTGTGGCACACAGCAACAGAGATGACCTCCCTCCGGATGCCACTCAGTGCTTTGCAGGGGATGTTCCCAAGAGCTGGGCCCGTGGAAGTTGTTTAGAAGGCCGCTTGGCCTTTCAGAGAACCCTGAAAACAAACCCTGAAAACAAACCAAGATGGCTCCTTTGCATAGTCAAGTGTTCTTCATTTGCATATTCATTTGCCTTGTTTGCATATTCAGTTGCCCCTCATTTGCATTTGCAGCTGTTAGTCACATTGTATGGAGGTATTGGGGTGGTTTTTTTAGCAGAGATTTGTGTGGCAGGAATGGTTTGGATTTGTTGTTCAATTTGGGGTGCATCGTCTTCATCATAGTGACAGGTGGCAAGGAGGGGAAGTGGGCCATTTCCCCTCAGGTACTTTGTGATTGGTCAGTGTTGCCAAATCTTTCAATTTTTACCATGAGTCTTGCGGTACTTGGTGTTTTTCTTAAAGACTCAGCTCCTAGATTAATGTGATTACAGTAGAATTCTAGCTTTAATTTAAAACAACCGTTTCTAGCCCTTGCGGTTACAGAGAAAAGCTTGCAAACAGGAAGCCAGTGCACGCTAACGGTGCAGAAACCAGCAGACAAAGAATCCCATAAGGATCATTTTAAAAAAGAAAAATCTCCTGATTTCTGGGGCCTGATTCGATTTTTGGAATGCTCGGGTCAGAAGTGGTTGCGCTGCGCTCTTCTTGTCGGTATGTCCATGGTTTAGCGGTGCTCATTTTAGCCCTACCCTGGGCACTGGGGCAAGGAGCGGCTGATGCCCTGTAGGAGCCAGTTGCCCATGCCATGTTAGGGCACTGGCAACTCAGCCTCCCTCCTGAACCACCACAGCCTTGAAACATGCCCCCATGCTGCCCTGCACCCCTCATCTCTATCGACACACCCCACTTCAATACCTGCCCCCTCAAAATCTCCCAGGGCCCTTTAGCCCCTGGGCCAGCACAAGCCACCACCATCACACTTGGGATGCCCCTCTGTGGAACCACAGGGCCAGGGCCTGATCTGCCAGGAACCAAGATGGCCTTCTGTGATTGCTTCACGCTGCCCGTTTCCAAAATGGCGGGTGAAGACGAAAGGCCGAGAAGGTGCCAGGATTAAGGATGGCGACCGCCATAGCTTCATCAGCCCGCTTCCACCATGGCCACCCAAAGCGGCGACACAGCTGCCAGGATCCAAAATGGCGTCCGTCACCGCTTGACATGACCGACTGCCAATATGGCTGCCCTCTGCCAGTGTGAAGCTGCCAGGATCCAAAATGGCTCTCACCACAACTTTAACGGGCCTGATTTGAACATGGCCGCCATCTCCCACGGAGCAGCCTTTGCCCTTAACAAAAATGGCGGTCGCAAGCATCCCCGGTTACTAGGACCCCCCGCCCCTTCGCTCCCCCCGCTGGGGTCTCAGATCCGAGATGGCGGCGGCCGAGGCGGAGTACGAGTCCATCCTGTGTGTGAAGCCCGATGTCAGCGTCTACCGCATCCCGCCGCGGGCCTCCAACCGGGGATACAGGTAGCGGGGCCGCATCTTGCCCTGCCCCGCCCCGGGTGAGCGGGGCCGGCGTGTCCCGCCCTGCCCCCGGGGGCAGCTTCACCCTCCTCCCCTGGCCCGCTTGCTGCCCCCCGTCGCGGGGGCAAGGCCCTGCCCGTGGGCCTGGCGTCGCGCTGCCGGCCCCCGGCCGTGCTCCCCGCTCTGCCCGCCGGCGCCCAGCGGGACTGTCCCGCGCTTGTCTCATCCCGGGGGCTCCGCTCTCCGAAAGCCCGGATCGGGGGGGGAGCAGGAGACTGGGCTGCGGAGCCTTGGGCCGGTCCGGCTGCGGTCACGGAGGGGGGCACTCGGTCTGGGGTCGCTCAGCCCCCCAGGACTGGGCTGCTCAGGCCCCTCTGCTGGCAGCGCCGGGGCAAGTGAGCTCTCCCCCCCAGCGGGCTCTCCCCGGGGCAGGGCTGGGGCGCACGGGCAGGAGGGTCGCCTTTGAGAGACGCTTGTGCTGCCCCTGTGTTTGCTGCACTTGTTCTCCGGATAAATGGAGCCTCCTTGTCTCCAGCGGTTGCCTGTCTGGCAGTCTTCAGCAGTGCTAAAATGCACAGGCAAACTAGTAGGGAGGGGGAATCCTCCGAGCTATTTCTCTCTCTCTCTCCCCCCCCCCCCCCCGGATTGTTAAAATGAGGGATACAAACAAAGCCAACTATCTCTTTGCCATTTGTAGATGTTTATTTTCCCCCATCTGACTGGTTAGTTTCACTGTCCTAATGCCAATCGGTTTCACTTCCTAATGCTTGTGTCATAGGCGGTGTGGTGTTCAATTTTCTGACACTGCAAGGGAAGGAAAAATGACTCTATAAAAATGGCACCTTACTCAACAGTTCTGCTCCCTGTGTGTGCTCTGAGTCATACAATACCTGCTCTCTCCAGTGACAAATATGTTTTACCTCCCATTATCCCTGCAGATCCAGGACATCTAGGGAAGAGTGAGCTGGATTCTGTTCTGGCTCTTGCACAGTCACAGATTTGACTGGAGTCAGCATGACTTGTTCTGCATGAATAAGCAGAGGATTGGAGGGCAGATGCTTCTACGTACTAATACCTGCCCTACCACTGATCCTCTCTGGCCTTGAGCATGTCAACTGGGGCCTGACTTTGAGGTGTTGAGCATCTGCAACTTCACTGGCTTCAGCTGAAGTAGTGGTTGCTCAGCTCTTTTGAAAATCAGAAACAAAATCAGTCTCATGCTCTTCATTTTATGGATGGAAAACATTCTTTCCATGTTGCAGAGGTTTGGGGATTAACTAGTTGATCTTATACCAATTGTTTTGATTATAAAAATAAAATATTTAGCCAAATTCCAGGGCTAACTTATGTCCTCAGTTACACCTGTCTACTTTGTCAGACACCAAGAGTGAATGGGCTTAACTAAAAGTTGAGCTTACCTTATACAACATCGCTTCATAGTGATGTATGAGCCAGAAGGAATTCATCTTGACCCTCAAATCCCGGGATGAGTTTGCAGGGCCAGCAGTTAGCAAATCTTTCTCCTTGCCTATAGATGGACCATATGTCATCTGGAATTGCAGGACATGATTATCAAACTCTACAATGCCATCCTTACAAAGTCACTGGTGTGACTGACTTACACCTTGAAGTGCAAGTGTCGCTAGCCTTAGTAATTTTTATCTGAAGTGTCACTGCAGATACTATTACCGGTCATATAAATATATAATCTGGTCTCCGAAATCCCTTAATTGCTTTGCTTAAGTAACATCCTGCAACAGAGAGTTCCGTGGTTAATGATATGGTATGTGGATATGTGAAAGTGTAACTTCCTTTTTAATCCATTTTAAACACACTCTGTTTAATTTCAGAGCGTCTCATTGTTTTCCTGGAACAGAATGGGGTAAATAGCAATAACAGTGTGGTTTCCTTCTCTAGGCCATTAATCATTTTTACAGGCCTTCCCTGTTTCAACTCAGCAGCCTTGTACTCTGAACATTTCCCTGGACTGAAGCCTTTTCCCCTGTCTGTATCTCTAATAACTTTGGATGCCTTTCTCGGGGTTATTTCTATTTCTGCCTGCACAGGGGAGTAAATACAGAAAGATGGGCCATCAGAGTCTCCTGTGTGGAGCTGGTAACAGCTGAGAGAAGTTTGAGAGTCTGAGACTTGTACTTAATTTCAGAAGAGATGTGAAATAAGGGAGCAGTGGGTGCTGCAGGTCAGAACTGAGATGCAGCAGCTGAGCTGTGTGGGAAGCGCGGGACAGGAAGAGGCTGCAGGGCAGGCCTGAGGTGCTGTCAGTGAACATACCTTGCTGTTCATTTCCCCGCCCAGGGCATCTGATTGGAAACTGGACCAGCCGGACTGGACAGGGCGTCTCCGTGTCACGTCAAAAGGCAAAATTGCATATATAAAGCTAGAGGATAAAGTTTCAGGTAAGGCAGGGTGTGAGGTTGTTTTATGGCTGCTACCTCTGACTCATCCTAGGGGGGACTCCCTAGTTAATAGCTCAGTATAGCAGTTTTCTTTGTGGGAAAGAATGCATGGGGTTCCTTTCCTTAACTCCCTGCCCTTTATCCCCCAGGAGAGCTCTTTGCTCAGGCTCCCATAGACCAGTTCCCTGGCCTTGCAGTGGAGACTGTGACAGATTCCAGCCGGTACTTTGTCCTCCGAATTCAGGATGGGAATGGTGAGTAGAAAGGGAAGATGCTATGTAGTGCAGCAGGGAGTGTGCCATGGAAATGAGGTGCATTCAGGCCAGGGCAAAGGAGATCTGGCCATAGCTTGTTGACTGAGTTACATGGATGCTAGCTGCCCTCTTGAGTGCTGGTGTATGTTTGGAATGGTGAGGTGGCTGGGATTGCTGGGGGGGATTGCAGTAGGCTGAGCAGGGCTGGTGGATTGGCGAGTGAGGGTATGTGACATCTGGGCGAGGAGTGGGTTGATACATTGGGCTGATAAGGAATCTGCAAGGCTTCCCCTCCCATGCTGACATCTGTTTCCCACCAGGGCGAAGCGCTTTCATTGGCATCGGCTTCTCAGATCGGGGTGACGCCTTTGACTTCAATGTCTCCCTGCAGGATCACTTCAAGTGAGTCCCATCTCCCCTAGGGCATTGTTCCTCTGCCGGTATGCAGCATGTGGTGGGTGCTCACCCATGGCACCATGGGGGCAGGATTCCTTTGGGCCCTGGTGCAGCCCAGCTGTGCAGTTTCAGCAGTGGCACTTGAGGACACGGTCACCCAAGGTATGGGCTCAAAGTTAACCTGGGTCACGGAGTTGCTCTTGCCTCTGACGTGGCAGTCTCCCAATTGGTGCCACTGCAGGGCAGGATGGGGTGGTTGGAATGTACTGTAGTGTTAAAGGGACTGTCCTTCTGGGGACATGGTAGCTTGAACTCTCTGCTGCCTGTCACTAGTGCTGACCCTGCAAGGCAGTACTAGGAATAAAGCCAGACAGTGTGCTCCCCAGGAGAAAATTTCCCATGGTGCCTTTGAGGCCTCCATTTGTCAAGAGCTCTCAACTGCTTCTCCCTTTCTTCCTTCCTTGAATCCAGGTGGGTGAAACAGGAGACAGAAATCTCCAAGGAGTCACAGGAAACTGACACACGCCCCAAACTGGACCTAGGGTTCAAGGAAGGACAGACCATCAAACTAAACATTGGGGTAAGGATCTCCCCAGCCTAGCCAACTCTGAGCCAAGTGCCATTTCCAGGCTAACAGCTGTATTCCACTAGAGAATCCTCTTCAAATCCATTTCGGTGTCTTTACAGAACATGCCAACAAAGAAAGGAGGGGCACCCAAACCCCGTGCAGCTGGATTGGGGGGGCTGAACCTGCTCCCACCCCCTCCAGGTGGCAAAATCACAGCCCCTCCAATCCCTCCCCCATCTTCAACAGCCATTTCCAACCATGTGACGCCGCCACCAGTGCTGAAATCCAGCAACATGGGCAATGCTGGTAAGTGCTGAGTATGGATGGGAGGGGTCACCAGCACAGGGCAACTTATTCTAGTTCAAACTGGAATTATTTTGGGGAAGTTCTATGGCCTTTGTTAGATAGGAGGGCGGGCTAGATGATCTGTGCTCCGTTCTGACCTTGAAATCTGTGAATCTCTCAAGCCCTATCAGTTGCCCGTTTGGTCACTCATTTGCGTTCAGCCCTGATCAGTACTAATCTAAAGTAGTTCCTATCTGTTCAGTGGCTTGTGTGAAATGAATTGGTGGTCTCAGTCCTCTGTCTTTTTGGAGCTAGTGTTCATGATGAGGCTGCTATGGTGGAAAAGGATTGAATGGGTCATGAGGATGTCACGCATCCCTGAGGTGATTGCAGCAAAACAGCTGGAAGCATGGTGGAGACCCAGCAAGAATAGCCAAGAAGAGCTAGTAATATAGTCCTGTAACCTTCACATCACTTCTCCTGAAGGCAGGGTTGTCTCTACAGGTGATCAATGTATTTCAATAGCAGTGACCTTGCAGGGAGGAAATATCCTGTAGGATGATGGTATTTAAACACTCCAGGGCTGTGAGTCCGTTTTATCGACAATTTTGAGTGTGTGTGTATTTCTTCCTTCCCTCAGATATCCTGTTAGATTTGGACTCTCCTGCATCCATCTCTAAGGCACCAGCACTTGCTTCTGTTCCAGCCACCACAGACCTCTGGGGAGACTTCAGCACTGCATCCAGGTAACTAGCAGGGAAGGGGACAGAAGACAGAGACTACATGATCTGAGGAATGGAAAACCTGTCTTATGAAAGGAGACTCAAAGAGCTTGGCTTGTTTAGCGTAACCAAAAGAAGGCTGAGGGGAGATATGATTGCTCTCTACAAATGTATCAGAGGGATAAATATCAGGGAGGGGGAGGAATTATTTAAGCTTAGTACCAATGTGGACACAAGAACAAATGGATATAAACTGGACATTAGGAAGTTTAGACTTGAAATTAGATGAAGGTTTCTAACCATTAGAGGAGTGAAGTTCTGGAACAGCCTTCCAAGGGGAGTAGTGGAGGCAAAAGACATATCTGGCTTCAAGACTAAGCTTGATAAGTTTATGGAGGGGATGGTATGATGGGATAGCCTAATTTTGGCAATTAATTGATCTTTGATTATTAGCAGGTAAATATGCCCAGTGGTCTGTGATGGGATGTTAGATGGGTTGGGATCTGAGTTACTACAGAGAATTCTTTCCTGGGTGTCTGGCTGGTGAATCTTGCCCACATGCTCAGGGTTTAACTGATCGCCATATTTGGGGTCGGGAAGGAATTTTCCTCCAGGGCAGCTTGGCAGAGGCCCTGGAGGTTTTTCGCCTTCCTCTGCAGCGTGGTCACTTGCTGGAGGATTCTCTGCACCTTGAGGTCTTTAAACCACGATTTGAGGACTTCAGTAACTCAGGCTTAGGTTAGGGGTTTGTTACAGGAGTGGGTGGGTGAGATTCTGTGGCCTGTGTTGTGCAGGAGGTCAGACTAGATGATCATAATGGTCCCTTCTGACCTTAAAGTCTATGAGACTATGAGAAGAAAGGGAGCACTGCAGGGCAGGATTGAGGGGCATTGGCAGGGCTGTGTGGGGAGCCCAGCACTGGAACAGCAGGGGGGTTGCAGGGCAGGTCTGTAGGGCATTGGCAGGGCTGTGAGGGGAGGCGGGCTGCAGGGCAGGTCTGAGGGGCATTGGCTGAGCTCTGTGGGGAGCCCAGGACTGGAAAAGCAGGCGGGCTGCACGGCAGATCTGAGGGGCATTGGCTGGGCTCTGTGGGGAGTCCAGCACTGGAATAGCAGGGGGGGGGGCTGCAGAGCAGGACAGCAGAGCTGTATAGGTGGGACAGCAATCCCAAAACTGGAACTGGGCCCTCTGACAGTTTTTTTTGTCCTTTCAGCGCTGTTCCCAATCAGGGTCCTCAGCAGTCCAACTGGGTCCAGTTCTGAATGGCAAAGGCAGTGGAGTGGGAACAGACCGATGACCAAGAGGCTCTAGGGGCATCAAGTGGGATGGGAGGGATCCAAACCTCTCAAGACTTCAATCAAAAATCCTGGACAATCTTTCCTTCTAAAGTTTCCACTTCAATTGAGACTGATTTTTGATCTCACAGTAAAACTGCCAAACCCTGAGGGAACATCGCAAAATTCCACCATATGATAGCCAGGGAGAGGAAGGGAGTTGTCTCCTCTATCCACCTGGCTATTGAGAGATGCATCCTGTTTCTTGTTTCTGAGCTATCCATACAGGGAAATCAAGAATCCGTAATGTGAGGCCCATGAAGAGGGTTTGAAGTTGTCTGAGGCTTTTGTGTTTTTAAGCTCTCCATCTGGCGAGGGCCAGCTCCCTCCCACTGTTAAAAACCTTTCACAGGTATTCTACAGTAAAGACCCAAATCACTACAGCTTGGCTTGCAGGGCTGAGGGCTGTTAAGGTTTCATGCAGCCGTGTTTGGGGCACTAGTTTGTATTGATGGATTAGCTATGGCCGTAACATAGGAACAGCTAGGAGATTGGAGCAGTCTGCCTTCTCTCTCCTATGGAACAGGATCTTGTGCATTAATCCTTAATCATGGCATGTCTGTCCAGGCTGAGCCATAACCACCCCCTTGTCCTCTCTCCTTGGTCTGATATGCAGATCTTCCCTGTGATGGGTGTTCCCTGTGGCTTTGCGGGAGGAGACACAGGTCCATGTATAGACCGACCTGCCTCCGGGCCACAGACCTGGCACTTCATGATCATGACTTTCTCTTACTTGGTTTGTTCTTTTAGAAGCTGATCTTGGTGCTGCTTCCCTCCCTGCCCTCCCAAAGCACTCTCCTGTTTCCCTCCTCCCCCACTGAGATCTCAACATGCCATTGAGCTGTTTTAACTGGAAGTGTGTAAAAATGCCTGTTTTTATAATTGAACAGCCATGCTAGTGGTGTGGCTGGTTAGCGACTGGATTATCCCACCTCCATCAGCACTTCATCTCCCTAGCCTCTGCTGGGATACGTCCTGGTGAGACACCTGCATCTGGCAGTGCTATGCCGAAATCACTTGCATTACAACAGTTTCCCTGCGCCCATAGATAGCTCAAGCTGCACTGAGGGAGGGTGAGGAAGGGACAGATCCCATAGGACACCCCCCACACCCACTCTATTTGGGGAGGGATTGATTGCAGGTGGGAAGCTGGCTGAACCCTGACTAGGGTCTGGTCTTGCATGACGTGGGCTATGACAGATAGGCCATTTTGGAGCTGGGTGTTCTCTCCTTGCGCGCACGCACGCACAGACACACACACCCTGTAATTTTCCACTTGTGGGATTTATTTGCCATGATGACTTAATGTGCCCTGAACCCCCCTGTCCCTCAAGCCCTTCTTAAGGGCATACAAAGTCTCTGAGGCAGAGGGGTCTTGTACCTCATTCCTTGTTCTGTTGGGGAGACTCTTAAAGCCCTTTTGCTTTTCATTCCCCCCCACCCTGTTCCCAAATAGCCATGCAAGTCTGCTTGCTAATCTGGGTCATTTTACAGGGAAGCCTGGCCTCCTACCCACTTCCACCATATGGGCTTCAGTGGAGTCCCTAGCAGAACAGCCAGTCTCCCCAACCCTCCTGTAGCTGGGATCCGCTTTCTAGAACACTAGACGTGGGCTTTGCAGGCAGGTGTCTTCTTGTTTGTGACACTCAACTAGTGGCAACACGTCTATCCTCAGATGTACTGTGGAATCATTAAAACTTTGCTCACTTAATTTCTGCCCTCCACCTCTAAAATCGCAGGGCTAGAGTTCTAAAAGGGGAGCAGCTAATTGGGCACTTTTGTACTTCCAATTGGTCTCCAACCCTTTTTCTCTCTTCTCCACTGTTGCGATTGTAGACTACCTCTCTGCAGGCTCGCTAGTACTGAGGGCATTGAGAGGCCAATTTGCACTTGGAGCATCTCTCTAGGAAGCAAAAACTATTTTGAAGAGACTTGTGGGAGTGCCATGTCTCTGTAAAGCTGCTGCAGTTCTACTTGTGGAAGTGGGGACCAGATTGCAGGCTTGGATGGATAGATGTATTTTAAATAGCCACCTATTCCTGATCCCCAGATGTATTTTCCCCTCTTGATATTTGCTCCTGAATCTCACTGTTGGTTTAGCTCCCTGTCTCCGAGGCTTCCCTTTCTCCTATGAATTTATTACATGGATGGGTGTAAATCATTAACCCCTTCCTCTCCTGGTGTTCTCTACACCAGGCCATATGCCCTGGCTGTTGGCTCAAATCTTCCATATCAGTGGCAGGTCCAGTCATTTCAATTATATATCAGTTTCCAAAACTAAGGAAGTTCACAGCATCAATTAGCAACTAACCAGGAGCCTCTCCCTCTGTGTAATGTCTCTTAGCTAGTATTCTGGAGATAATATATTATGTATTTGCAAAGCTGAAGAAGCAAAAATTAAAGATGTATGTATATAAAGCATAAAATGTACTGGTGCAATAATGGTAATTAAAAACAAGAAAAAATTGGGAAAATGAAAACTCTTAAATGAAGTGAATTTTGTGCTGGGGCAGCTGCCCTGTTGACTAAAGGCCTCTGTTTGTACCTAAGAACTGCCATACTGCGTCACACTAATGGTTCATCAAGTCCAGCATCCTGTCTCTACAATGGACAGTACCAGAGCTTTATGGGGATTGTACAGAGCAGGGCAGTTGGGTGATCCACCTCATACCCTGCCCCCTCTTCCCCCCCCCTCCCCCCCACACACATACAGGGCTTCTGGCTGTCAAAAGTTTGGGGTCATCCAAGCATGGAGTTGTGTCTCTCACTATCTTGCCTAATAAGCATTGACGGACCTATCTTCCATGAACTCATGAAGTTCTTTTTTTAATCTGATTATACCTTTGGTCATCACAACGTCCCCTGGCAATGAGTTTCACAGGTTAATTGTGCGTTGTGTGTAAGGGTACATCTACAGTAAGAAATTAATCCAAACTTATTCTATTTGAATTTTCGGAAGCGATTTTATACATTTGGTGTTGTGTGTCCCCACTAAAGCGCGTGACTTCGGCGGAGTGCGTCCACAGTACCGAGGCTAGCATCGAATGTCGAAGCGTGCACTGTGGGAAGTTATCCCGCAGTCCCCGCCGCCCATTGGAATTGTGGGTTAAGCTCCCAGTGCATGGTGGGGCAAAAACATTCTCGCGGGTGTTTCTGGGTGTGTGCTGTCACTTGCTCCTCCCTCCGTGAAAGCTATGGCAGACGCCATACTGCCAGCAGACGGTGCAGTACGGTGCACCGCCTGTCTCCTGGTACTATGAATCCACCTCGCATGTCCTCTTATCTTTCTATCTACTCTTTTATCTAACCATTTCCCGCCTTTTTGTGGCTACGGTGAACCGAGCAGCATAGCTTCTGCCGCAAACTCTGCTCTCCCGCTCTTGCATCGCTAGCTAATTTTTTCATGTTGTCGGTCCTGGGCTCCCGTGGAAGCTACAGACGGCAACAATTCCCCGCCATTTTTCGGCCATCGTGAACTGAGCCGCACAGCTTCTGCTGCAAATTCTGCTCATGCTTCCGCCGCAAACTTGCTCTCCCGCTCTTGCAGCTCTAGCGAGCTTCCCGACTCCGTGAAAGCTACAGAAGACAACCATTTACCACCTTTTATCAGCCATCTTGAACCGAACAGCTCTCCTACGTTTCGCACCCTTTTTCCAGGATTACTCGTGCAGGCACCATAGCGCGGCAAGCATGGAGCCCGCTCAGATCTCCGCTGCAGTTTTGACCATTGTAAATACCTCGCGCATTATCCAGCAGTATGTGCAGTACCTGCAAAACCAGGCGAGGAAGCGACGACAATGCAATTACTATACTGATGAGGACATGGACACAGGCGTTCCTAGAAGCACAGCATGTGGCGATTGGGAGATTATGGTGGCATTGGGCCAGGTTCATGCCGTGGAATGCCAATTCTGGGCCCGGGAAACAAGCACAGACTGGTGGGACCGTATAGTGTTGCAGGTCTGGGATGATTCTCAGTGGCTGCGAAACTTTCGTATGCATAGGGCCACTTTCATGGAACTTTGTGACTTGCTGTCCCCTGCCCTGAAGCGCAAAGACACCAAAATGAGAGCAACCCTCACAGTTGAGAAGCGAGTGGCCGTAGCACTGTGGAAGCTTGCAACGCCCGACAGCTACCGGTCTTGGGAATCCGTTTGGAGTGGGCAAATCTACTGTATTGGCTGCTGTGCTGCAAGTAGCCAACGCAATCATTGACCAGCTGCTATCAAGGGTAGTGACTTTGGGAAATGTGCAGACCATTGTGGATGGCTTTAATGCGCTGGGGTTCCCTAACTGCGGCGGGGCGATAGACGGAACGCATATCCCTATCTTAGCCCCGGCACACCGGGGCGGCTAGTACATAAACTGCAAGGGGTACTTTTCCATGGTGCTGCAAGCACTGGTGGATCACAAGGGATGTTTCACCGACATCAACGTGGGATGGCCGGGAAAGGTGCATGACGCTCGCATCTTCAGGAACTCTGGTCTGTTCGAACAGCTGCAGGAAGGGACTTACTTCCCAGACCAGAAAATTACTGTTGGGGATGTTGAAATGCCTATAGTTATCCTCGGGGACCCAGCCTACCCCTTAATGCCATGGCTCATGAAGCTGTACACAGACACCCTGGGCAGTAGTAAGGAGCAGTTCAACTATAGGCTGAGCAAGTGCAGAATGGTGGTAGAGTGTGCTTTTGCACGTTTGAAAGGGCACTGGCGCAGTTTACTGACTGGGTTAGATCTCAGCACAACCAATATTCCAATTGTAAGTGCTGCTTGTTGTGTGCTCCACAATATCTGTGAGAGTAAGGGGGAGACGTTTATGGCGGGGGGTGAGGTTGAGGCAACTCGCCGGCCAGCCAATTTCGCACAGCCAGACAACGAAGCGATTAGAAGAGCGCAGCAGGGCGCGCTGCGCATCAGAGAAGCTTTGAAAGCCAGTTTCATGACTGGCCAGGGTACGGTGTGACAGTTGTTTGTTTCTCTTGAAGTTACCTGCCCCCTATATATATGAAAGGAAATAAAGTCAAAATTGTTTAAAAACTGTTCTTTATTATTTGTTGCACAACACATTGAGAGAAATCAGATGGTAGACCGGGGTGGGGTGGGGTATTGGGTTTGGGGGGTGGAGGAGGAGGGAAGGACAAGTCCAGAAACCAAATCAAAAGTTCGCAGATGCCAGCTTTCTGCTGCTTGGGCGATCCTCTGGGGTTGAGTGTGTGGGTCCCCGTAGCCTCCCCGCTCGTGTTCTTGGGCGTCTGGGTGATGAGGCTATGGAACTTGGGGAGGAGGGAGGGCGGTTATTCAGGGGCTGCAGCGGCAGTCTGTCTCCTGGTCTACACTACGAGTTTAGGTCGACTTTAGCAGCGTTAAATCGAATTAAGCCTGGACACGTTTACACGACGAAGCCCTTTCTCTCGACTTAAAGGGCCCTTTAAACCGGTTTCTTTACACCACCTCCGACGAGGGGATTAGCGATAAAATCGGCCTTAGGGGGTCGGAATTGGGTTAGTGTGGACGGAATTCGACGTTATTGGCCTCCGGGAGCTATCCCACAGTGCTTCATTGTGACCGCTCTGGACAGCACTCTCAACTCAGATGCACTGGCCAGGTAGACAGGAAAAGCCCCGCGAACATTTGAATTTCATTTCCTGTTTGCTCAGCGTGGAGAGCACAGGTGACCATGCAGAGCTCATCAGCACAGGTAACCGTGATGGAGTCCCAGTCCCAGTCCCAGGATCGCAAAAGAGCTCCAGCCTGGACCGAACGGGAGGTACGGGATCTGCTCGCCATCTGGGGAGATGAATCAGTGCTGGCCGAACTCCGAAGCAGTAAAAGAAATGGCAAAATATTAGAAAAGGTCTCCAAGGCCATGAAGGACAGAGGCCATAACAGGGACGCACAGCAGTGCCGCGTGAAAATTAAGGAGCTAAGGCAAGCCTACCACAAATCCAGAGAAGCAAACGGAAGGTCCGGGGCTGAGCCGCAAACATGCCGCTTCTACGCGGAGCTGCATGCCATTCTAGGGGGTGCAGCCACCACTACCCCAAGCGTGTGCTATGAGTCCCTCACTGGAGAAAGACACAGGGAAGCGGGTTCGGCGGACGAGGAAGATGAGGATGGAGAGAACATAGATAGCTCACAGCAGCAAGGAAGCGGAGAAACCGGTTTCCCCAACAGCCAGGATATGTTTATCACCCTGGACCTGGAACCAGTAACCCCCGAACTCACCCAAGACCCTGTGGGCACACAGGGGACCTCTGGTGAGTGTACCTTTGTAAATATTACACATGGTTTAAAAGCAAGCGTGTTTAATGATTAATGATTAATTTGCCCTGGCAATCGCGGCCAGTACAGCTACTGGAAAAGTCTGTTAACGTGTATGGGGATGGAGCGGAAATCCTCCAGGGACATCTCCAGAAAGCTCTCCTTCATGTACTCCCAAAGCCTTTGCAAAAGGTTTCTGGGGAGGGCTGCCTTATCCTGTCCGCCATGGTAGGACACTTTACCGCGCCAGGCCAGTAGCACGTAGTCTGGAATCATTGCATAACAAAGCATGGCAGCGTATGGTCCCGGTGTTTGCTGGCATGCAGACAACATCCATTCCTTATCGCTCTTTGTTATCCTCAGGAGAGTGATATCATTCATGGTCACCTGGTTGAAATGGGGCGATTTTATTAAGGGGACATTCAGAGGTGCCCCTTCCTGCTCTGCTGAACAGAAATATTCCCCGCTGTTAACCACGCGGTGGGGGGGAGGGGTGAAGTGACCATCCCAGAGAATTGGGTGTGTGGGGGAGGGGAGTTAGTTGGGTTTGTGCTGCATGTTAAACCTGAAACCGCAGCCCCTCCTTTTACATTGCAAACCCATTTTAAATGGCCAACCCAACGGGTGCTTGGTATGGTTAATGAGAGCAGTACTGTTTTAAACCATCCCCACTTGTTAACAAGGTTAAAAAAGCCAAAAGACTGTGTCTTACCATGGCTGCCTGCAAGCTGAAATCTGTGGCCTGGCACTGCGTGAGTGATCTCTCACACCAAACGGGCAGGCCCTCAATATAAGAGGAAAAATGCGACCTTGTAACGAAAGCACATGTGCTGTGTGATGTGAACAGCAAAATCTAACGTGAAAGAGTGTACCCATTGTTCTCTAAAATGTATCTTTTTTAACCACCTCTCCCTTCTCCTCCACCAGCTGCAAATGTTTCACCTTCACAGAGGCTAGTGAATATTCGAAAACGGAAGCGAAGGACGCGTGACGAAATGTTCACTGAACTACAGACTGCCTCCCACGCTGACAGAGCACAGCAGAATGCGTGGAGGCAGTCAATGACTGATTTTAGAAAAGCCCAAAACGAGCGAGAGGAGAGGTGGCGTGCTGAATCGCGGGCTGAAGAGCAGAGGTTGCGTGCTGAAACGCGGGCTGAAGAGGAGAAGTGGCGTCAGCTTGTAAACAGAAAGCAAGAGTCGATGCTCCGGCTGCTGGAGCATCAAACTGATATGCTCCTGCGTATGGTTGAGCTGCAGGAAAGGCAGCAGGAGCAGAGACCGCCGCTACAGTCCCTCTGTAACCAACAGCCCTCCTCCCCAAGTCCCATTGCCTCCTCACCCAGACGCCCAAGAACACGGTGGGGGGTTCTCCGGCCACCCAATCACTCCAGCCTAGATGATTTCCAGAGCAATAAGTTTTAAAGTTTTAAAGTGCAGTGTGTCCTTTTCCTTCCCTCCTCCCCCACCCATCCCGGGCTACCTTTGCAATTATCCCCCTAGTTGTGTGCTGAATTAATAAAGAATGCATGAATGTGAAGTAACAATGACTTTATTGCCTCTGCAAGTGGTACTTGAAGAGGGGAGGGGAGGGTGGGGTGCTTGGTTTACAGGGAAGTAGAGTTAACCGGGTGGGTGGGGGAGCGGCGATTTCATCAAGGAGAAACAAACAGAAGTTTCACACCGTAGCCTGGCCAGTCACAAAACTAGTTTTCAAAGCTTCTCTGATGCGCACCGCGCCCTGCTGTGCTGCTCTAACCGACCTGATGTCTGGCTGCGCGTAATCAGCGGCCAGGCGATTTGCCTCTACCTCCCACCCCGCCATAAATGTCTCCCCCTTACTCTCACAGATATTGTGGAGCGCACAGCAAGCAGCAATAACAATGGGGATATTCTTTTCGCTAAGGTCTGAGCGAGTCAGTAAGCTGCGCCAGCGCGCTTTTAAACGCCCAAATGCACATTCCACCACCATTCGGCACTTGCTCAGCCTGTAGTTGAACAGGTCCTGACTCCTGTCCAGGCTGCCTGTGTACGGCTTCATGAGCCATGGCATTAAGGGGTAGGCTGGGTCCCCAAGGATCACGATAGGCATTTCAACATCCCCAACGGTTATTTTCTGGTCCGGGAAGAAAGTCCCTTCCTCCAGCTTTCGAAACAGAACAGAGTGCCTGAAGACGCGAGCATCATGTACCCTTCCCGGCCAGCCCACGTTGATGTCGGTGAAACGTCCCTTGTGATCCACCAGGGCTTGCAGCAGCATTGAAAAGTACCCCTTGCGGTTTATGTACTCGGTGGCTTGGTGCGCCGGTGCCAAGATAGGGATATGGGTTCCGTCTATCGTCCCACCACAGTTTGGGAATCCCATTGCAGCAAAGCCATCCACTATGTCCTGCACGTTTCCCAGAGTCACTACCCTTGATATCACCAGGTCTCTCATTGCCCTGGCAACTTGGATCACAGCAGCCCCCACAGTAGATTTGCCCACTCCAAATTGATTCCCGACTGACCGGTAGCTGTCTGGCGTTGCAAGCTTCCACAGGGCTATCGCCACTCGCTTCTCAACTGTGAGGGCTGCTCTCATCCTGGTATTCTGGTGCTTCAGGGCAGGGGAAAGCAAGTCACAAAGTTCCATGAAAGTGCCCTTACGCATGCGAAAGTTTCGCAGCCACTGGGCATCGTCCCAGACCTGCAACACAATGCGGTCCCACCAGTCGGTGCTTGTTTCCCAGGCCCAGAATCGGCGTTCCACGGCATGAACCTGCCCCAGTAACACCATGATTTCCACATTGCTGGGGCCTGTGCCTTGTGAGAGGTCCATGTCAATTTCCTCATCACTATCGTCGCCGCGCTGCAATCGCCTCCTCCTCAGCTGGTCCTGGTTTTGCTTTGGCATGTCCAGGCTCTGCATATACTCCAGGACAATGCGCGTGGTGTTCATAGTGCTCATAATTGCCGCGGTGATCTGAGCGGGATCCATGATCCCAGTGATAGCTATGGCGTCTGGTCTGAAAAAAGGCGCGAAACTAGTATCTAAAGACCAGGGGAAGAAGGGAGGGGCGAGTGACGACATGGCGTACAGGTACAGGGAATTAAAATCAAGAAAGGTGGCTGTGCATCAGGGAGAAATACAAACAACTGTCACACAGAATGCACCCCCCAGAGATTGAACTCCTAAGCCTGGGTTTAGCGGGCCGTTGATTTGACGGAGGGAGGGAGGGAGGGAGGGGGGAAGGAAATGAATACAGAACAAATCTATTTTTTACATCTTAAGACGACAGTGCAGCATGACTGATAGCCCTCGGCATTTTCTGGGTGCTTGGCAGCAAATACTGGGCGCTTACCAGTATGATGATGATGGATACCAATCATAATATACTATTTATTGCCAAAAGGCAAGGGGTTGCTGCTGTGTAGCAATGTAGCCCTACGTGTGCCAGCCACATGTCTGCCAGCACCCAGATCGCCCTCGGCCTTTTCTGGGTGCTTAGCAGACAATACTTGACAGAAAATAGTATACTACGACTGATAGCCATCATTGTCCGACGAAGACAGTTAAAGGCAAGGGGTTGCTGCTGTGTAGCAATGTAGCCCCACGTGTGCCAGCCATATGTCTGCCAGCACCCAGATCGCCCTCGGCCTTTTCTGGGTGCTTAGCAGACAATACTTGGCAGAAAATAATATACTATGACTGATATCCATGATTGTCCAACAAGGACGGTTACCAGTCGTAATAAACCATCTACTGCCAAAAGGCAAGGGGCTGGTGCAATGCAGCCCTACGGCTGCTAGCCCCACAGCTACCAGCATCCCGATCACCGATGAAGGCTACCACTCATGCTGCACCATCTACCGCCAAAAGGCAGTTAGCTGCTGCTGCTGTGTAGCAATGCAGTCCCACGTCTGCCGGCACCCGGAAGACATAGGGTGACGGTGAGCTGAGCTGAGCGGGTTCCATGCTTGGCGTGGTATGTTGTCTGCACAGGTAACCCAGGTAAAAAGGCGCGAATCTATTGTCTGCCGTTGCTGTGACGGGGGGGGAGGGGCCTGACTCAATGTACCCAGAACCCCCCGCGGCACTGTTTTGCATCATTCGGGCATTGCGATCTCAACCCATAATTCCAATGGGCGCCGGAGACTGCGGGAACTGTGGGATAGGTACCCATAGTGCAATGCGCCGGAAGTCGACGCTAGCCTCGGTACTGTGGACGCGGTCCGCCGACTTCATGCACTTAGAGCATTTTATGTGGGGACACACACAATCGGCTGCATACAGCCGGTTTCTATAAAACCGGCTTCTATAAATTCGACCTAATTTTGTAGTGTAGACATAGCCTGTGGTCTTACTGCAATGAGATTCAGTACCTCCCGTTCGGAGTTGGAGCTCGTCTGCGAATCCAGGACTGTGTGATCTCTTGTGATGGTGGACTCTGCATGGTCGCCTGTGATGGTGGACTGTGCTGATGGTCATCTGTGCTGATGGTGACCAAACAGAAAATTAAATTCAAAAGTTCCCAGGGCTTTTCTTGCCCACCTGGCTAGTGCATTGGAGTTGAGAGTGTTGTCCAGAGCGGTCACAAGGGAGCATTCTGGGATAGCTCCCAGAGGCCAATAACGTCGAATTGCGTCCACAATACCTTTAACCCGGGATTGCGATCTCGATTTAAGCACTACTCCACTTGTCGAGGTGGAGTACAGAAATCAGATTAAAGAGCCCTTTAAATTGAAAAAAAGGGGTTTAGTAGTGTAGACCAGGCCTAAGAGTATTTGTTCTTGTTTGTATTAAACCAATGGCAGGAGTATATAGTAGTTGAAGTGCTTTAGGATGAAAGGTACTACGGGGAATATTTCTCACTGAAACCCACTACCATTGTGCTCCTGCAGCAGTACCACAAAGTGAAGCGATAAACCCCTGGCACTGAGCAGCCAAACTTCATGGTGCTCCCTGGGAGAAGCACAAGAGTACAGCAGCCTCGATAGATGCGAGAGTTCTTCTGCACTCTTAGAACATATTCAGGGGTAATGGGCTGGCAAGTCTAGTAACGTGTTACATGGGTTGAAAATTTTGAAGTACAAATGAAAATGAACAGCTATGTTAATGCTCAGGTAACTGTTCGAGGGAGCTAGAGACTTTGCCGTCTAGGTCACCAGTAACTTCAACCCAGATCAGTATAGATAGGAGCGGCTGGGAACAATTTTCTGTGGTGGCTGATGTGAAAGGTATTTGATAGCTTTCAGTTACCAGGGGGGAGACGTGTCCCATACCACAAAATGCTTATTTTCCCAGTGTTAGGCATAGCAGAGAGGCTAAGGATTGGCCCTGGAGGCTAAGCACTCCCGCAGTCTTGGTGTGAAGCATGGTATTAGAGTTGGCTGGTAATGTAGTCCTGCCTGTTCTCTGAGTAAATGGAGGATTATATACAGCAGCTCCTTTCACCAGAATCAAATCTGCATGGAAGTAACAATGCGGGGAGGTACTAGAAAGGGGGAGAAAGAAGAGGGTTGGACAGAGCAGTATGGGAATGTGTAAGGAGGAGGAGCGTAGGGAAGAGGAAGGGAGATCCTACTGCTTTGGTAGCTTTGATCTTGGTTTTGCATATAACGCAGCATGGAAGTGTCTAGTAGGAACTAGTAAGGGAACCAGTTTGAATTGCATCGTCTTGATAACATCCTATAAATCTGCCCCCACACACACGCACATTATGAGCAGGACAGGGAGACAGCTCCTCTTCTCTGTTTGCAGTGAAGAGGGTTTGGTTCTGGCATTAGGTTATTGGTGCAGTGACCCTATGTCAGCACCTCCCATTCCCCCTCTCCCACACCTTGCATTGCAAATGCTTTCTTCTAACCCAGCCTAAGCAAAGGGCTGGCTGTTAAGACCTCCTCCTACACATGACGTTGTACACAACAGCTGTCTCCAGATGAAGGATTAAGGCTAGGCCTTTGAGTATAAGTCTGTGATTTGATCTCCTGATCATCTCCCAAGTAACGGTATTTATTTTGTACTGCAGAATGAACCAGCAGGCTTACTTGGTCTGCTGGGAATAGCTGCTTCTAGGCCCATAGCAGTGAGCGGAGAAGCTGGGTGGGAGGTGAGCCGTTGCGTTGGTTGAATGAGAAGAGAATGCTACCACCACGAACATAGGGTGTGAAAGATGGTGGGGGAGAGTTTGTGACACCTGGCCAAAACTAGGACCTATAATCTGAAAATGGTTCAGCTCCACTGATGGTAACTGTAGTGTAGCTGGGCATTTTTCCCATTATGTCATCTAACCCTGCTTTGGGCAGGCTGGGCAAAAATACCCAAGCCCTGGTTCCACCACGGCTTCCGTGGTTGATGCCATTAATAGTGCGGCATCGGCTGTGAATTACAGGCATGAATTTTCTGGCGCAGGACAAGGTCTTGGGCCTGCACCGCATAGAATTTCTGAAGGATGAGAAGAGGAAGGCAGTTCATAGTTCTCAATATTCAAACGGAACTTCCTTCCAGCCTGGGACCAATCTCCCCAGTTCAAAGTCTTTGTCTTCCAGAGGATCTTCCAGGTGTTGAAATGTGTTGGTGGGGGGAGGGGAAAGAGGCCAAGTGATGATGTCACAGTTCCTCATTTATACTTTCTTCCAGCTACTAGAAAGATCCTTGCCCTGACTTGAGGGTCAGGCAGTCCCCATTGCATACGTGCCCTCTCTAAGGAGTCTCTGGGAGATGGGATTCTGCTGGATCAGCCATCAATGCCTTTCTGGCCAGTGACAGCTGCTCTTTTGTCCCTACTGAAAGGCCAGCTGTGGGCATATCATAGAATATCCGGGTTGGAAGGGAACTCAAGAGGTCATCTAGTCCAACCCCCTGCTCAAAGCAGGACCAATCCCCAGACAGATTTCCCCCCCAGATCCCTAAATGGCCCCCTCAAGGAGGGGGCTCACAACCTAGGGTTTAGCAGGCCAATGCTCAAACCACTGAGCTATCCCATCCCCTTTCCCAACCTCACAACATATTTCAGTAACACACACACATAACAATACTTCATAACTTCCCATACAATGATAGCATATCCAATCCAGGAGGATATTAATGTTCAACAGCTCAAGACTTTTAAAATGATACCTCACAAGGCATACTTTGTACAAAACATATCATGATATCACAGTGGTGACTATAGGGGTTCCAGAGTGCTACTTTGAGGTACCGAGTGCCACACCTCCCCACTATCTCCCAACAATCTGATGACTGCAATAAGGGTAATTGCCAAAATGCTTAACTGACCAAGAGCCTAAATGATAGAATTGATTTAGGGCCAGATTTTTAAAGGTATTTAGGTGCCTAAAGGTGCAAATAGGTACCTAGCAGGGTTTACAAAAAAAAGTGCCTAGGCACCTAACCTGCATAATTCCCACTGATGAGTCAGTGATGCTTGGACTCCTTAGTACCTGTTTATACTCAAGTTGCAGTGCTTTAGCTATAGTGGTGTAGTTAAAGCACTACAAACACCCCCAGCTGGAGCAATAGAAAGGTGTTTATATCCGTAAGCCTAATTCCCATGTTGGAAAGGGCATAAATGATACTGATACAACCCCCCTAGTGGTAGCACAGTTGTATTACCTTAACTAGATTGGTATAGTTAAGGCAGTATAACTCTTGGCTGTAGACAAGCCCTTAGATACTTAAGTATCCTTGAAAGCTAATGTGGTTAAGGCTAAACTAAACTAAACTATTGAGGTTACAAAATTGCACCCTGAACTGAAATATTTATGCTGGTGTAAAATGTGGGTGCTGACCAGGCCTCAGTCATGTCTGGAAATGGAACTTGAGTGTTTCTGAAAACCTTAGAATCACCGAACTATAGAGCTAGAAGGGGCCGCAATGGTAACCTAGTCTAACCCCCTGCCAAGAGGCTAGAAGTTGATAGGCACCTGCCCAAGAGAGACTTTCTGTAGGCAAAAGGGGAAATAAAGCCAGCTAGAGAAATGTAATAAGCAATATATTCAACAGAGAAACAGTTTCTACCAGTGTCTCTGCTGATTCTACCCTTCTGCTAGGAACTAACCAGCAGAGTGGAAGGGGACAGCCTGCTGTTACTTTAAAAACAAATTAAAGTGTCATTGGAGGCCTAGTCTAATACAAATAAGCCTACGTGCTGCAGGGAGTGGTGTGAGTGACTCAGAAGGGGGCACTTTACCCTCTGAGTCAGCACTGCCCCCAAGGTCAATGTCAGGAAGGGCTGGGCTGCAGGGCGTGGTGGGGATGACTCAGGAGAAGGTGCTTTTCTGGCTGTGTCAGCACTGACCCCCAATGCCTAGGGCTGGTGCCAGGGAGCGCTGTTCTGCAGGGTTTGCTGTTCTGCTGTCTGTGCCAGTACTGAGCTCAGCGTTCAAGCATGGCAGGAGGGGGGCTGTGCTGTAGTGAGGGGTGTGCGTTTCCCTTTGTGTCAATACTAACCTCAGTGCCCCAGTGTGGCGTGGGGGGCACTGTGGTTTGGAGGTGACATATTCTGGATGAAATCTAAAACTGGGGAGCTGACCCCTTGTCATGAAAAGTCCCACAGCGTGTTTAATAAAAGGTGGGGTGTTAACCTTGGCTGCATGGGAAATTCCAGACTTTAGTTTACCTCAGTCCCCCCTTTCCATTGTAACTGGAGATGGCTTTCTTCTTCACTTCCTGTCCCGAACTGTTGTGTAGCACCATTGTGAGCTGTAACACGTGGAGGCAGCTACATTTGCCTAAGAAAATCGGCAACTGGGGATAGTGGCACATGCTCTGCCCAGAGTATAGGGGGGAAATACAGGAGGATTCAGAAGGGAAAGAGTGAATGTGCATACAGCCTACTCAGCTATACAGCTGGGGCAGAAGAGAAGGATCGGTGCAGAACATTTATAATCATTGTGATTAATCTTGGCAACAGTGAACCATTTAATACCAGTGCCAAGTAAATGCACATAAAGCCTCTGAGATGTTGTAGTTCTTGCAGTGCCATCTGGTGGGTAACTATAACAGGTGCAGCTTTCCTACAAATATTTATCCCTTGGTATTGCTGGCCCAGATCCTCAAAGGTATTTAAGGTGCCTAAAAAGCAATGGGAGTTAGGTGCTTAAATACCTTTGAGGATCTGGGCCACTGTGCCTGTATTCAGCCCGGTAGCAACAGAGAATGCCCTGAAGACAGGAGAACACTTACTAGTGCAGCTTGAACTCCTATAAGCCCATAAAGAGGAGGAGTGGCTGTGTGGTCAGAGCCCAGGACTGGGAATCCAGAGATCTGGCTTCTATTCCTAGATCTACCATTAACTTGCTTGGTTTAGTCACTTCCCCTCTCTTCCTTTTCCTACCTATAAAATGGGGTAATGATACTTACTTCCCTCACAGGGGGGAGATTGAGTCTATGAATTAACATTTGTAAAGCATTGTACAATCCTTGGATGGGAAGTGCTGATGAAATGCCAAGGATTATAGCTATAGCAGGACATTGTTTAATTTGGGCTTCCCTGAACTGCATCCCCCCAACTCACTTCCACAAATGTCACATTTTTCCTCTACAGATCCAAACTTCGCAGCCTGCCCCTGGCACTGTAACTGACTGAAAGCTCTGAGCCAGGGTATGGATTTGGCCCAAGGAAGGAGGGTGGGGGGCGGGCAACCATGATGGTTGGAACGGACCTTTGGCAAGGTGAGAGTTTCTGGCACATTTTGACTTGGCCATTAGACAGAGGGGTGAGCTGTGACATTTGGACTGAAGGCAAACAATGACTGACTAATGCACCCTATGGTGCGGACTATTGACTTTGGGGTATAACTTAATTATGATTGGGAAGGTTAATGAAATGTAGCCTGCTTCTGTGGAAAATAGCCCCTAGTAAACAGATGAGATAAATGGACAGGGCTGCGGTTTACAACCTCCCTTCCCCTACTAGTTTGAAGTTTTCCCTGGACTATTTGGACCTCTTCTCCTTTCTCCTCTCCCCTCCTTTCCTCAAGCCCAGCTGCCTTTCTGCAGTTCTTTGTGCCTTTGTCTATCTTGTGGATTTTAAGGGCCCTGTCCCCACAGATGGTCACAGTATTTGAGCTCCACCGTGCAAAGAACAAGTTTGAACCCCCCACACTCTTAGCTCCACCTTGTACACCTGGCAGGTTGGTTTCTGTGCAACTTGTAGCCCACTAGGTTTTGTGACATAAGGCTAGTCTACACTACAAAGGCTTTGCCGATACTGCTAAATTTTAAACTTTAAATTCACTGGGGTTTTCCTGGTCCGGCTTGCAAGCTAGGGGGCTCTGCAGGGAAGCAAGTGATCAGAGTCAAACTGCAGCCAGTCAACTTAGAGTAAGGTGGATGGAGTTGTGGCTACCTGTTTTAGGGAGCAGCCTGCTTTGTCTCTCTCTGTTTTTGGTTCTTGTTATTGTTCTGAATCCTAAGAAATGAAGTAGTGTAACTGCTAAGGGGTTTCCCTTCTCCCTCCCCTGGTTCTTGCCATGCAGACAGAAAGCAGAAGACCAGAAGTCCAAAGTGCAGGCAATGCAATGTTTATTGGGGTTAATCAAGCAAGCATATCCATAGCTCTGACCCCCCCTCCCAGGGCCTTCCCAGTGTCCTTCTTTCCCTTCCTTAGCAGGCATAATTAGCTTAGCACACCCTTGATCCCACCCTTACAATTTATGGTTATCTTCTGTTTTGGAGGGTCGTGAATCTGGGGGCTTCTGTATCCCATGGGAGGGGTAAGGAGTGAGGTTATGCTTCGGTCAGGGACAGGCATTTCTTTGGCCTTAGTGTTTCTTATCATAGGCGCCAACTTCTCCTGGCGCCGGTGGGTGCTCAACCCCCCTGACCCCCAGCCTGACTCCACCCCTGCCCCACCTCCTCCCGCCCCCATTCCAACCCCTTCCCCAAAGTCCCTGCCCCAACTCCGCCCCCTCCCTACCCCTATTGGACTCCTTCCCCAAATCCCCACCCCGGCCTCGCCTCTTTCCCGCCTCCTCCCCTGAACACGTCGCGTTCCCGCTCCTCTCCGCTCCCTCCCACAGCTTGTTACGCCGCGAAACAGCTGTTTTGCGGTGGCAAGCGCTGAGAGGAGAAGCGGGAACGCAGCGCGCTCAGGGGAGGAGGCGGAGGTGAGCTGGGGCAGGGGGGGCGGGGCGGGGAGCTTGGCTGCTCTGCCCCCACCAATTTTTCCACGGAGTCAGCGCCTATGTTTCTTATACCTTCCCCAATCCCCCTTGCCCCTCTTGACTGGTTGCTTGACCTTATCTCGGGAGAGGAGCTGAGGCAGGACTGTCCTTCAAGCATGCTCTCGTATATTAAACTCCCACTCTACCCAGCAATACTTTAGCTCTATCTCTTATCTCTTTTCACCCGATCTGCTTGTGGGCATCTGTAACACCCAGTGTCTTTCTTCTTTGTTCACACATATTAGTAAGGATATAAAAGTATCAAAAATCAAACCCCAAATTCTATCTCAAGCCAAAAAACAGGCCTATAGACTAATAGTTACTTTGAAACCTTCTGACAAGGGTGTGTTTTTATCTAACTTCTCTGTGAATGCCGGGAACATAACACCCAGGAGTGCACCATGGATGCTGTTGGTCAGGGCAGAGGATCAAGAATATAGTTCTGGGTGGCTGTGGTAATAACAGTGAGCACTGGGTCTAATTCCAAACTGGCTGCAGTGAGACATCTGCCCCTGAGGAGTCTGGGTCATGACTCACTGAAGCCAGCCTAGAATAAAAGGCCCTTCCTCTCCCTCCCACCCTTTGCTCTAACCCTTCTTTCCCCCTCTCCATTCAATTCCTCCCTTTCTTTCTCCCTTAGGGTTTATTCCTTTTCTGCCCATTCCCCTTTTCCCTCCAAGTCTCGCTTTCCTCTCTCCCTTCACCCAAGAATGCTTATTTTTGTACCCTGATGTATCCTCCTGTTCTGCAGTCTCATCCTGTGGTGCTTGTAGTCAGGTCTGGCAGCCACTCTGCTGCCATGCCATGGGGTTGTCCACTCTTGGCATGGCTGCTCCCATAAAGGCACTCTTCTCCTGCATCCTTCCCTGATATTGCTAGGAGCCTGTGGACATGCAGCCTTGGTCCCTGCCCCCATCAGTTGCACTGTCCCAGCACAGCAGGAGGAGAAGGTGGAGCTGATCAGCTGAACTGTGCCAACTTTCTACTCGCACAAAACCGAACACCCTTACCACACCCACCCCTCCCCCGAGGCTCTGCCCCCACCCCTTCTCTGAGGCCCTGTCCCCGCTCACTGCATCCCCCCTCCCTCTGTCGCACACTCTCCCCACCCTCACTCACTCGCTCATTTTCACTGGGCTGGGACAGGGGGATGGGGTGTGGGAGGGGGGTGAGGGCTGCGGCTGGGGGTGCGGGCTCTGGGGTGGGGCTGGGGATGAGGGGGTTGGGGTGCAGGAGGGTGCTCTAGGCTGGGACCGAGGGGTTTGGAGGGGGATCAGGGCCAGGGCAGGGGGTTGGGGAATGGGGGGGGCGAGGGCTCCGGCTGGGGGTGTGGGATCTGGGGTGGGGCTCTCCATTGTTGTGTGCATGATGATCATGATGGCTACACCCTGCAGATGTGCTCCAGCCTGGAGTAGACAGGAGGTGGTGGATCTCTTGGGCCTGTGGAGAGAAGTGGCTGTGCAGGAACAGCTCTGAAGCAGACATAGAAATGTGGACAGCTACAAGCAGACTGCTCGGGGGATGCAGGAGAAGGAGTACGACAAGGACCATCGGCAGTGCTGCATGAAAGCCAAGGAGCTGCAGCAGGAGTACCAGAAGGCCAGGGAGGCCAACGATCGATCTAGTGTTGAACCGCAGGCCTGGTGTGTTTTCAAAGAGCTATGTGCCATCCTCGGTGGAGACCCCTCCGCCCCCCAAGAGAACCCTGGATACCTCCAAGGAGCCCGAGTTTGACTTTCCCAAGGGTACAATCTAGACTGTTGGACAGCTGTGTCCCCTCAATTCTCCAGCCTGGGGTGCCTTTTACACTTCTTTACTGTGAGAGCAACCACTCCTGGCCTGCTCACACACAACCTCCAGCATGTAAATCACTCCCACTTATTCTGTATAAGTGCAATAGCCAGCCATTCATGAATTACACTGCAGAGTGACACCAGTCCCAGACTTTCCCCCATAAATGTGCATCTCATACTGCCCAGCTCCCTCCTGGAGAATACACACTCACATAAAGTCTGTTATTTTATTAATAAAAAATTATATGCATATCTCTTGTTATCCCAAATGAAGTTTCCCAAACACTTCAGTCCCAACACACTGGTATAGATAAAACGAATTGATTAACTGTAGAAAGATAGATCTTAAGTGATTACAAGTAATATCACACAAAGTCAGAATTGGTTACAAGAAAATAAAAGGTAAAACAGAGGTAATCCCTGCGTTAACAAGCTAAGTGAATTCAAAGCAAAGGTCTCACTCCCCACAAGTTCCAACAGTCTTACTGGCTTAATCCTTCAGTCGGGATCTCTCCCCCAGTTCAATGCTGCTTCCTTTCTTCTTCAAGTGTTGTTGATGCCGTTGGGAGAGAGAAAGGGAGAGATAATTTGAGGCATCTGCCCTCTCCTCTTATAGCCCTTTCTCTTGTGCTAGAATCATCTGAAGTTGAGGTCCAGGAGACAAAAAGTCTGTGTGGACAAGAACCTCAATCTGTTTCTTTGACCAAGACGTAGATTTTTGCCCACCCCCTCTCTCCTGCTGAAGAGTGGCCACTGAATCAGCTGATAGTCCACTTGATACCGTTGACACCTGACTGAGGCATTGGCTAGCCTTTTGTCTCTGGGGAACTGGTTTGTGGCTGCCCTCCAGAACATGTTGGAACATGTCTGGGGAACATCACACAGTGGAATGTCATAACTGTACATATAATGGTGCCACACATATTTTACCAGGACAATGATGATCAGCAAATCACAAATTTTCAAATGATACCTCATAAGAATTTGTACCAATTCTATGAGAGGGGTGAACGTAGGGGTACAGACTGTCACACTGAGTCACAGGCCCCTGCCGTGAACAGCGAGGAGGAGGTGGACGAGGAAGAAGAGGAGTCCAGCCAATCATGACAGTAGAGCATGATGCAGGGGAAGGAACCTCTGGTAAATATGCAGTTTGTTTTGAGATTACAGGGATGGAACCCCCAAAGTAGCAGGACACATGAGTTGATTTACTCTTTTGTACTTATGCTAGAAGAGGGAGTGGAACAACCAAGAGAGGTAGAGTTGCTATCTGCTTTTCATTCCCCTCTAGAGTTAGTCAGAGGGGGCTGCGCGGAGCAGTATGTTTATGTGCACTAGGGCTAGGTCTACACTGCAGCGGGGTTCCGACCTAAGATACGCAACTTCAGCTACGTGAATACCGTAGCTGAAGTTGCGTATTTTAGGTCGGCTTACCTAGCGGTGAGGACGCGGGAAAGTCGACCGCTGCCGCGCTGCCACCGACTCCGCTGCCGCCTCCTGCCGAGGTGGATTTCCGGAGTCGACGGCAGAGCGATCAGGGATTGAATTTACCGCGTCTTGACTAGACGCGGTAAGTCGATCCCCGAAAAACCGATTGCTACCCGCCGGATCGGCGGGTAGTGAAGACAAAGCCTAGGATGTCCTGTGAATCTTCCTTAGAGATCTCGATGAAACTTTCATGGAGGTACTCTGCAATCCTTTGCTGAAGGGTTCTGGGGCAGGCTTCTTTATTTCTTCCACCACGGTAGGGCATTTTCCCATGCTACTCAGCGATTACTTCAGCAGTACATTGCAGTACACAGGCTAGTAGCAAACAGGCCTGAGCGGCACCAGGACGCCAACAGCAGCTGTGCTATCTCTGCTCCTGTTACCTTCAGGAGTGAGTTATCAGCTAAAATAACCACTGTCTGTGGAAAATGGTGCCAGTATTCAATTCCATTGCCCTATACAACTAGACTCATGCCAGTTAGCTATTCCCCACTCATTTCCCCAACCCCCTCCCCCAGGACCATACTCACCATGGTTGGTGCTGTGACTGGCGCTGTGCTCCATCAGTCCCTACCAGAAATGAGAATGTCGTTATTACAACTTTGAAGGATCAAGGGGAGTGAGTTCAGTATCTTAAGTTTTGCTTTCTGTCATGAATACACTGACAATGGTACCTCTGCATGCTGTATCTTCAGCTGCTGGTATTGTGGCCTTCAGGGTGTTCCCCTCCACATCCGCAGAATGCCTGAGCCAGACAAGGAGAGGAAAGAAGAGGACTCGGAATGACGTGTTCCAGGAGATCCTGCAAGCCAGTGCTGCCTCAGAGAATGGGCACAAGGCCTGGAGGATGACCCTTGCAGACAGCATGAGAAGGATAGAGTGGAGAGGAGAAAGGCGCAGGAAAAGGAGAAGCACACACAACAGGAGATGCTTGTGCTTCTCAGACAGCAAACAGAAATGCTGCAGACTCTGGTAGATCTGCAGGTTCAACAATCCCATGCTTGCCTCCCTCTGCTGCCCAGAGAGAACTCAATATCGGGACGTCCCTATACCCCCCTCAGCATTCCATGTGGCATCAGGGGTTGGTGCACTGCCCCCACCACTCCACCTGGGGGACATTAAAGACATTCACAGCTTCACATATGCTGACTTATGAAAGCCACAGTTGGTGTGTGTGTACTTGGAAAGGAAATGAGTGTTCTTTCCCTTTCACAAGTTTTGCTGGCATAAGTGGTAGTGTAGACAGCATAGTCGTAGTGCTGTCTTAACCAGGAGTTAAGTCACCATAGCTACGTCTCTCAGGGGGGTGGATTTTTCACACCCCTGAGAGACATAGCTAGGCCAACGTTTTCAGCATATACCGGCCTTAGGGGTTTCTTTCCTTTTCAGTTTCAATGTCTTTCCATTAACTTTAATAGTCCACCACTGTGTCTTCCTGGCTGGACAAAGGGGAGGGTGAGTATTTGAATTTGGTTTCCTGTAAGCCCTGCCTAATTATTTCACTCCCTGTTGTGAGTTGTTGCTGTAGTTGCACCACAGTTACAATTACAATTTTATAGGCATACATTCATAACCATAACCTGTCTACATATCTCCGCATGACCATCAAATTCAGAAAATTACAAACATTCATAAAAGGCTTTGCCTGACATATGTTTATACACAATAACATTGTATGCTGCCAGTTGATTCTAGTGCTTATTTTGGGGGGTTCAGACCTCTTGTTCTCCCCTTGGGGTGTCTGGATCCTTATTGTCACAACCTCCCTCACCTTGTGAGTTTGATGCTGGAGTTTTGGCCACTGGCCATGGTGTAAGCTTCACCTCTGTACCCTCTTTTCTGGATAGGGCATCAGCTACCTTGTTCTCCAATCCCACAATATGTTTAACCTCCATATACTCCTGCAAAGCTCTGCTCCACTCCAGCGTAGCAATCTGGAGTTGGTTCCTTTTGTTCTATGGAGCCATAATAATGGTGAGCGGTCTGTTAATACCCTCCACTGCCTATTGAACATGTACCTTCTGAGTTGTTTCACAGGAGAAACACTCTTTTTCTGTTAGAGTAATTTTGTTCATCAGGAGACAGTTCTTGCTCAGAAATGCAATGGAGCGTTTCTTGTTATCCTCCCTGGTTTGCATTAGTGCAGCTCCAAGACCCGTGTTGCCTGCATCGGTGCACAAGTCAAACATTTTGTTAAAATCTGTACTGGCTAAAAGGGGCGTGTCTGATAAAATTTGCTTCACTGTAACAAACCCTTTTGACAGGCATTTGACCAAACCGCTTTTTCTGGTTTTGTTTTCTGGCATAGATCTGTGATAGAAGGAACAGCATCACTGAAACCTCACACATTTTTGATAATAGTTAGCCAGACCTATAAAAGATTGAACCTCTTTCTTAGTTTTGGACACAGGCCAATTCAAATAACTTCCATTTTCAGGGGATCTGGGTGGACTTGGCCTCCACCCACCCAGTGACCCAGGTCAAGGATCTCTGCTGCCACTTCTGTATGCTTTGACCCCTTGACTGTGAGTCGTGCCTCCCTGAGGCTTTTCAATACCTTCCCCACATGTGCTGTGTGTTCCTCACAAGGACTGCTAAATATAGCAATATCATCAACGTAGCTGAGAGCAAAATCCTGGAACCCCTTGTAGTACCTGATTAACCAGCCTCTGGAATGTGACCCCTGCATTAATCAATACAAAGGGTGGTGCCTGAAACTCAAAAAGTCCACAATCAGTAATGAAGGTGGACTTTTTTTCTGTGACTCAGTTTCCAAGGGAATTTGTCAGTATCCCTTAGTTAAATTTACAGTAGTTAAATAGTTAGGTCTGCTCCATTTATCTAACTTATCATCCACATGAAGGATGGGGTAAGCATTGGAGACTGTAACCACATTAAATTTTCTATAATCCACACAATACCTTACTGCACAGTCTTTCTTTGGGATTAAGGGCTGGTTTACACTGGAAGCTTACATCAGGATAGCTACGTTGGGTGTGGAAAAATCCAGTGCCTGCAGTGATGTAGCTGTGTCTACCTCATCCCCAGTGTAGACAGAGCTAGGTGGACAGAACAATTCTTCCGCTGACCTAGCTCCACCTCTCAGGGAGGTGAAGTAACTACAGCAACAGGAGTACCCCTCCCATCACGTAGTGAGTGTCTACACTGAAGCGTTACACTGGTGCAGCTGCAGCAAGGAAGGACATGCAGGTTTGTGGGGATTTTGAAAAGAAGGTGCAAAATATTATGAGATGCAGATTAAATTATGGGATGGAGAACACTGCATTATGGGAAGTTAACTCCATGCTCCCAGTCACCCCTGCACAACTCATTTTGGCCCCATCAGGTATTGCCAAAACTTTCCAAAAGACCCTGTGCTGGACGGTGGCGAGTTGCACTTGCAAAAACAGCCCCTAATAGATTCAAAAGTAAGGGAGCAAAGAACAAGCTTTTGGGTTTATTATTTTCTTTTATTTATTTTGGTTAAAGGAAATAGAACAAGGAAAGGGGAAAACGCGCCAGTTATTCCTTGGTCACAATGGATAAAAAGCAGCTTGGGAACTTATGTCTGAAATATGGTTGACCCACAAGGGGAAATGAGCAGAGGATCTGAATGCCTCACTCACTAAGTATTTTGAGCAGGAGGAGGAGAATGAGGTGGGAGGTGACCCAGGGTTGGGAAACCAGCCAGACCACACTTCCCTGCAGGAGATGGCCACTCAGGACCAGCCAGAGGTGAAAGTAACTTAAAGGACTTACCGGTACGCGGGAGTCCTGAGCAAGGGGGGCGGGGCCTCAACCAGAAGAGGCGGGGCCTTTAAATCCCCGGGCCCATTAAATCACCGCCGGAGCCCCGGACTGCCGTCGCTACCCCAGAGCTCTGGCAGCAGTGCTCTGGCAGCGATTTAAAGGGCCCGGGGCTCTGTCCGCCGCTACCACAGTGGAGCCCCTGGCCCTTTAAATTGCCGCTGGAGCCCCGGGGGCTCCCGACTGCCACCGCTACCCCGGGGCTCCAGCAGCGGGGCTCTGGCGGTGATTTAAAGGGCCAGGGGCTCCGCTGTGGTAGCGGCGGCGGGAGCCCCGGGCCCTTTAAATCACCGCCGGAGCCCCCGGCTGCTGCTGCTACCCTGGGGCTCTGGCAGTGATTTAAAGGGCCCAGGGCTCCTGCCGCCGCTACCGCAGCAGAGCCCCTGGCCCTTTAAATCACCACCGGAGCCCCGGCTCCCGGCCGCTGCTGCTACCCGGGGGCTCCGGCAGCGGGGCTCTGGTGGGGATTTAAAGGGCCCGGGGCTCCAGCTGCTGCTGGGAGCCCTGGGCCCTTTAAATCACCGGCCTGGGGAAGCTGCCCCCTGCTAGTATGGTCGGCGGTGTACCTCCGTACCAGACCGTACCAGCTTACTTTCACCTCCGGGACCAGCTGACCTAATTACACTTCTGCTGAGATAAGGAGAGGTCTGAGCCCCAGATGCAGATGGCAGAGCTCAGAATGCAAGAGAAGAAAGCCACTGAAGAGGCAGAAGAGTGGGACCAGCAGCGACGAATGGAGGTGATCGAAGCAGTGGAGAGAGCATACAAGCAGCAGATGGAGGCACAGCAAGTACAGCTGAGTGCTAGAGCTGCAGAAATGTATTCCCCAGCCTGGGGGTAATCGCCCCCAGCATTCATCCAGCTGGGACGGACTGTTTGCACCATTTAAAGACTCAGACCTTGTCTACAAACTTTTGTCAGCAAAAGCCGCCTTTTGCTGACAAAACAGGGGAGGTGTACACACCACAAAGATATTTTTGGCAGCAAAACTCTGCTATTTTGCCAACAAAATAAAACCACCTTGATGAGAGGCATAAAGCCTTTTGCGGCAAAGTTAAAGTGACAAAGCATCACTGCTGTTTGTTTTGTCGACATAACTGGCTTCCACCAGTATCCCACAATGCCCACCATGACCGCTCTGCTCACTGTTTGGATGTCTGCTGCACCGCAGGCATGTGCTCCTCCCAGTAGCATAGCTAGCGGGGTGCAGGGGAAGCAGCCGCTTCCCCTCAGCACATTTTCTAAAAGCGGCGCCTTCCAGGCCGGTACTGGGGGCAACATGGCTGGAGGAGCCATGGGGGGGTGGGGGCGGCGGGCGCAGCCGGAGGAGCGAGGGGGTCGGCTCCTCGGCCATCGCGCCCCACGCTCAGCGCGGCCCCAACATCGCCGCAGCTACCTCCTGCGGCGGCTCAGGGCTCGGCGGCCAAGCGCTCCCCGCCCCTTGCTAATGCGGCAGCATCTCCCGGCAGCGGCTCGCGGCCCAGTGAAATATTCCACGGCCCCTGCATCCCATCATGGCGGGCGGGGGGAGATGAAAGGGCCCCTGCGCCTTTAAGGCCGCCTAGCTGGTGAGCCCCGCGTGGAGCGCACCGAGCGCCGGGAGCGGGGCGAGCTTGTGGATCCGGGCTGGTGTTTACCCCGGACAGCGACGGGAGGGTCAGGGCCCAGCCCGGCCCGGCACAGCAGCGCCATGGAGTGAGGCTCGGCCAGCGACTCACGAGCCAGAGCTGGAGCCGGGATCTGCCCGCTGCGCAGGGCCGGGATCGGCCGGGGACAGGGCTCGGCCCCCCCACCTCACCCCTCCCCTCCCCAGCAGGGACACACACATACACACAGAGCTGGGCTCACACACCCACGCGGGATCCTCCACAGCCATGCTCCTGGTTTTCTCATGTGCACAATGCTCCTGCCTGGCCCAGCGGCGCAGGATGGAAGGTGAGTGGCGGGGGTCTGGTGCCTTGCACTGGGGGGTCCGGGCGAGGGGCTCCCCGGGGCCGGGCCCGCAGGGCAGGGGCGCAGGCCGCGCTGTCTGGACGGGGGGCCCTGGTGCGGCGCAGGAGCCTGGAGCCCGGGGCGGGGGGGACGGGACCCCATGGGTGGGGCCGGGCGGCGCAGCCCGGGAGGGGACACCTGGAGAGCGGGCTGGGCAGGAGAGACTCTCCCGGGACCGTGGGGGGACGGGGTTATCCGCGCCCCCGGGAAGCTCACAGGAGTCCTGAGCCGGGCCCCGGGGTTAATCTGGGGGGGAAACGGGAGGAGCCGGGGGGCGTGGCCAGAGGAGGAGCCAGGGGGCGTGGCCAGAGGAGGAGCCAAGGGGGGTGCCTTTTTTATGTTTGCTCCCCCTACACTTAGAAGCTGGCTACGCCACTGGCTCCTCCCCTTTCAAAGTTCCGGGAAGTATCTGACAGCTCTGTATGGGGAACAAAGAGCATATTATTAGTGTGGAATGCTCCTGTTCTGCCCTGCACTAGGAACACAGCAGTAGGCAGGCTACTGCAGGGAGCCTGGGGTGGGAAGGGCGGGGAAGGGGGGACGACTGCTGTGCTGCTTTGACATTCCTTAGCATGGAGAGGTCACAGAGCTGCTCAGGATGCTGCTCCTGGCTGTAGGAGAACTATGAGGGAATGACAGAACCATAGGCAGGCAGAGCGGGCTGCTTTGGGGGAGACTGCTGTGCTGTGCAGAGCCGGGGGCTGACGTGGGAGAGGTGTCCCGCTCCAACTCCTGCCTCAGAATAGGTCGGTCAGCCTGCTGTCTCCCCCGCCCCCCCCACACTACTCTCCTCTCCCCTCCCCCATATACACTTCAGTTGAAAAGCGGCTGACAATCTACTAGGATGTCCCGGGAATGATGGGATTGAGAAACCTGCATCATGTGACACTGTACCTGCCCCACAAGGCATTGCAAACCCTTCCCAAAGCACCCTGCAGCCAGTTGCACAGTGGCATAGCTATCCACAGTGCCCTGCTTTCTGTGTTGACGCAAGAGCTGCTAATGTGGATCTGCTCCAGTGACACAAGAAGCTAGTGTGAACATGCAACAGCGGTTTTAATTAAAGCAGCATAACTTTTGCCGACAAAACTTTGTAGTGTAGACAAGGCCTCAGACTGTATAGAATAGTATTTAGCTGCTTTTGAAAGACTGTACCAGGCCAATGGCATCCCTAAGGGCAAACGAATGTCTGCACTGGTCCCCAGAATTTTGGATAAAGTTTTCCAGGTCTGTACTGGCATGGATCACGGGAAAGCAATGAACTATGATAAACATAAGGAAGCTGTGTTGCTAAGGTTTCAAATTGCTCCAGAATCATACTGTGTAAAGTTAGAAACTGCAGAAGCATGACAATATTAGTCATGAGGAGTTTATGCATCAGACGGGTGATTATATGAAAAAAATGGGTGAAAGGTAAAGGGGCAGAAGGGGATTGGGGGAAATTGTTTGGTTTATTCACCCAAGAACAGTTATTTAACCCTGGCTCAGATGAAATCGGAGCTGCCATATGAGTGTCCAGACACAGTGCAGGTGGCTGCTTGGGCTGCCAATTTGTATGTGCCGGTCAGAAAGCTCCAAAGGGAAGTATACAGGCCCATTGTAAAAGGGGGTCCCAGATTTGTTCAAGGGAAGGAGGAGGGAGTAGGCGAGGCCAAATATTCCACAAGCCCTCCAAGTAAGCCCACAAATGATCAAATTGCCACTGTGTATTAATTCCAGCAGCAACCACCATGTGTAGAAGACACATAAAGATTGGTTATCTTTCAGAGACTGTGTTTTTATTAAATATCTATTAACAACAGACATAAAAGGCTTGGTGGGAAGGGAGATAACAATGAAGGGCAGTGTAGGCTCTTATAGCTGTGTGTAAGTCCAGCTGTCATTTTGGAAGCTGTCCAAAGGGGTGGAGTGAATGGGGTACCGAGAAAGGCCGGGAAGCTGCAAGGAATGTGTGGGAGGAGTTTGGGAAGGGCATGAAAAACAATTCTGTATTGGCGGGGGGGGGGGGGGGGGGGCTGGGGCGGGGGAAGCACGCATGAATTCACCTGAAGCATGATTAGGAACTTCAACATCTCCATTTACTCCTCCATCACTTTTATCATCCGCTCCTGGACCATTATAATTCACTCCTGGCTCTCCTTTCTGTCCTGCCTGCCTATTTTATAATTTTCTTTTAAAGTCTCTGTCCATGCCCTATGTTCTTGTTTTTTGGCCTCTGAGGATTGGAGCACCTCTTGGAACAGGTCCTCCTTGGTCGCTTCCTTAACCGGCGGAGGCGCTCCACTAGTGTGAAGGGAGTTCCCCTGAGGGCCACATCTGCAGAACATAAGAAACAATAAACAGAAGCACGATTGTTAGTGCATGCACAGCATCAAATCATTATAGTAAAATGCTTTTTAAATATGAATCAGTTCCTCACTGTCCCTTGGAAAGCACACAACTTGGTGAATGCTGTAAATATGGTGAGTTCGGCCTCGGGGTGGTGGTGGGGGTGTTCAAGATGGGGCAAAGGGTCTAGATCAGGGGTTTTCAAACTTTTTTGGGGGGGACCCTGTAGCGGGGTGGTTACCCCGCTGCTGCCTGGAAGGGCTTAAAACAGCCCTGGCAGAGGGCTGCAGCTCTAAAAGCTGGGCTGATTGGGGAAGTAGCCACAGCTGGGCCATGCCCCAATCAGGCCACAGCTGGCCTGTATAAAAAGGCTGTGAGCCAGGAGCTCAACAGTCTCTCTCTGTACTCAGAGAGAGAAGGGCCTGGCTGCAGGGAGCTAAGATAGAGTACCTGGGTGGAGCAGGGCTGGGGAAAGGCTGAGGAACTCCAACCTGGATAGCCCCTGGCTGTGGCCTAGTAGGAGGCCAAGAGGTACTGGGGGTTGCAGAGGGCAGCCCATGGGTAGGCCAAGGCAGCAGGTCCAAACCCAACCTTGCCTGTGATGTGTGGCCTATACTGCAGTCTGCCCCAGGGAGCGGGGGCTAGTTGGTGACTGGCAGTGGCCTTATTCTGAGGTGAGGTAGGGATAGTGGGTGGGGGTTCCCTAGGGAGGGGAGACCCTAGTACTGAGGGGTGTACTGCCAGGGGGCAGCACCCCAGATACAAGGGCACCGGGGTCCGGGAGGGACATAGGGGCCAGAGGACAGGCGGATCACCGGCCTGCAGGGGGCGCTCCAGGATGCTGGAAGAGCTAATTCCCAGAAGAGACCAGCAGGAGGTGCCACAGGGGTGAGTCCGCCCCTCTAGAGACCCCCTTTGAAAATATTTCAGGCTGTGACCACCCCACCCACCCAAAAACCCATACCATGCCACCCTTCTGTTGCACTGCTGCTGGGGGTGGTGCTGCCTATGGAGTTGGGCACGTGGCCAGCAGCCCCTGCTCTCCAGCCGCCCAGCTCTGAGGGCTTGGGTTGACAGCCGGAGCCCCGGCATGCGCAGAGCTGAATTGCAGTGGAGTTACTCCTTAAGCTACACAATGACAGTGAGGAGTCCGACGATGATGTCGACTCACATAAACGCATACGACACGAGATTGCTTGTGGCATTCACGGACATGCTCACCACAGTGGAACGCCGCTTTTGGGCTCGGGAAACAAGCACTGAGTGGTGGGATCACATCGTCATGCAAGTCTGGGATGACGAGCAGTGGCTAAAGAACTTTCGGATGAGGAAAGCCAACAACTCCCTTCTCCAAATAAAAGTTGCTTACGGGGCACCTCCTTTGCTGTTTGTTCTTCCCCAAGCACCGTCCGCTGCGACTGGCTCCCTTCCTCCTGGCTCGAAAACAGCTCCTGGCTGCATGCATCTAGGGATGCCAGGCCATCCTCTGGCTCTGGGCCCTCCTCCTCGGCACCCTCGCTCTCACTTTCTTCCTCCTGCCTTGTTGCACTCTGGGCTGCCACAGCCTCTGAAGTGTCCATGGTGCTTTTCAGAGTGGAGGTGGGGTTGCCCCCAAGTATCTCGTCCAGCTCTTTGTAGAACCGGCAGGTCGTGGGGGCAGTACCGGAGCGGTGGTTTGCCTCCCACGCTTTGTGGTAGGTGTTCTGCAGCTCCTTCACTTTAACCCTGCACTACAATGTGTCCCGGTCATGGCCCCTTTCTATCGTGGCCCTTGATATCTGCCCGAAGGTATTGTAATTCCTACAGCTGGAGCGCAGCTGGGACTGGACAGCTTCCTCCCCCAAACACTGATGAGATCCAGCACCTCCCACACTGCCCCTCTTAAGCAAGCGTTCCTGGCGAGGAGGTGCACTACTGACAGAAGGAGGGAAGTGTGGACATGAAAAACTGCAGTAATTACTGCGATGGCTGTAAATCAATCTAATATAGGTCAACTTAATTGTGTAGTGTAGATATGGCCTTAGTAAAATCAGCAGGTTGACTGGGAGCTCACAGAAAGCTGGTCTGTAGGGGCGCAGAGGTTCTATTTTTACCATCACTTTTTAGACGAGAAACCCTTATGTAATCTCAGAGTAACTCCCCTCTTCCCACATCCTGGCACTTTCACACCCACATCAGATGAAGAGATGGAGAGGGTAGGATACTTCCAACCTGTCTGTGGCCAGAAGCTGAGAAGACACTAAAATCTAGTCAGAAAACCAGTCACCTTCTGGTGAGACAGAGACTCTGCAGTCCAGTGTGGTTTGGATACAGGAAGAAGGTCAGTCTGAGTGGAATTTCTGATGTTGTGCAGCCTGCAACTGTGTTTTGCTTGCCAGTTTTGAATGCCCATTCCTTATCCAGCCTGGGAGTGTAGTGCCCTATTCGTATTCTCCCGACTGAAGACAGAGAGATTGCAGCAGGACATACCTCGCCTCAAGGAAAATGTGAGCTGAAGTGGTTCCCTGTCTCCTCAGCCCTTCCACCCCTGCTTTTGTCACACTCTGTGCAAAAAAGAGGAACTGAAACAAGCACGTGTCATAAAAATCAGAGAACTTCGGATGCTGTGGACTTCACATGATTGTGGGAGGGGGTAGCTCTCCAGAAAGGGTGTTCTGTCCTATCTCCTTCCTCTCTGTAACGTGTGCACTTTGATTCCTCAACTCTACCCCGCCCTACATCTTCTCTTTCATACCCAAATCATCCTCTTCCTCTAATGTCTAATCTTTGCACCTTCCCTGGTCCTCTCCTACCTCCCCTGCATGGATAACCCCCACCCTACCCCAAGCTCCCCATGAACATGACAACCAACCGCATATCCCCACCCACCTGAAACAAGCCCTGTTCCTCTCCCCCCAGAGCCACTCTCTGATATTCCCTCCTGAGCAAGCCCTCATGATCCTCTTTCCCTCACTCCATTAAACTCCTGACTCAGTTATTGTCTCCTTGCAAACCCCTTCTCTGTGACTCAATAAATCTCAATTCCCCTTTTACCACCAGAAAGAAAGAAAGAGAGAAAAATATCTGGCCCTACTCAGGAGCATCATTATTATTTGTATTAAGTGTTTTGTGGGATCTCTTACAGGCTCCAGTCAGGACTGTGGCCTGATTGTGCTGGACATTGAACCAAAATAGAATAACACAGGGGCCTTAAACAGAGGGAAGGACTGAGAGAAGGAAAAGGGAGAAAAACAATACCTTGTGGAAAAGGAATATAACTATAGGAGCATTGCCAGCAGATCAAGGGAAGTGATTATCCCCCTCTATTCGGCACTGGTGAGGCCACATCTGGAGTACTGTGTCCAGTTTTGGGCCCCCCACTATAGAAAGGATGTGGACAGGAGCGCCGCCAGCTTTTTTGCTGCCTTAGGTGGTGGAAGGTCCTGCCCCCGAAATGCCGCCCCCGACAGAGGCGGCGGAAGGTCCCACCCCCAAAATACCGCCGACAACCGGGGCGGCCGAAGATCCGGCCGCCACAGTCACACCCCCCCAAATGTTAGTGCCCTAGGCGACCGCCTAGGTCGCCTATGGGTTGCGCTGGCCTTGGATGTGGACAAATTGGAGAGAGTCCAGCGGAGGGCAACGGAAATGATTAGGGGGCTGGGGCATTTGACTTATGAGGAGAGGCTGGGGGAACTGAGCTTATTTAGTCTGCAGAAGAGAAGAGTGAGGGGGGGATTTGATAGCAGCCTTCAACTACCTGAAGTGGGATTCCAAAGAGGATGGAGCTAGGCTGTTCTCAGTGGTGGCAGATGACAGAACAAGGAGCAATGGTCTCAAGTTGCAGTGGGGGAGGTCTAGGTTGGATATTAGGAAAAACTATTTCACTAGGAGGGTGGTGAAGCACTGGAATGGTTTACCTAGGGAGGTGGTGGAATCTCCATCCTTAGAGGTTTTTAAGGCCCGGCTTGACAAAGCCCGGGCTGGGATGATTTAGTTGGGGTAGGTGCTGCTTTGAGCAGGGGGTTGGACTAGATGACCTCCTGAGGTCTCTTCCAACCCTAATCTTATATGATTCTATTATTCTAGCAAGCTTTCTGAAGAGTGGTTTGTAGGAGGTCAGGGCAAGGTGCCTCCCCTGGTGAAGATGCTCATCTATCAGGTGATTGTGGTGTTTTTTTAAATAATATTCATGGTAGAAAACCCAGATTCACAGAGGTAGTTTGATCCGAATATCGTTAAAAGGTAGATGGCCAGGATCTGGCTATTCTGAAACTGGTCAGCATATTGAGTCCAGAAATCACAACGTCCCACTTCTCTGAATTTTGCCTTCAAGACATTTTCGGTGGTGTTTTAGAGACAGTCCACTATGTCAATGTGGGCAGCCACAAACCATGACACACATTGTTGAGGACTGCAAAATGACTCAACTTCCTGGAGGTCTTTGTGCCTTGAACATTGCAGATAAGAACATTGTGGCTTGGCTTGACTGAATTGCATATGCTAAATAAATAAATAAGACATCTGAGCTGTGGAGCTTTACAATTTCTAATTGAAAGGGACCTTCCTCAATTGAATCAAGAATGTTCTTTGCTTCCGAAGGGCAAGGTCCATCGGCAGAGAGAGACAACAAATATATCATGAACAAATAAAAACAGATCTTTTGGAAGTTGAAAATTCTCAAATCGTATTTTAAAAATTTTGATCAGATTGCTTAGGAATTCTTTCATTGTTTTCATCGAAGTTTCATCTGTAGCAACAACTCACAATGTAGGAAAGTGCAACATCTTTCCTGTTAAGTCTGTCTGAAAGATTACAAGATTTCTCTGAAAGACACACTTTTTCAAACAGATCCCCGACGCTGCTTGCACGGCCTTGGAGCTGCAAGTTGAGGGAATTCAAATAATCATAATATCGCACAGAAAAGTTACCTGTGACCTAGAAAGATCATTCATAAATTCAGAAACTTGCAAGCCTTGTTGGTCTTATGGTTTGAAAGAAATTCTATTATTTCTTTTTGAAGCGTACAAAACCTCTCTAACACATGCCCCCTACTTAACCAGCGAACATCATTGTGCTGAAACAGGTATTCGGCTGAAGCGTCTTGTAAAAGAGCTTTAAAAAGACGATGTTGGAATCTAGAAGTTGAGCGCATGTAGTGCGCTAATCTCATCACAATGTCCATTGTTGTTGTTTTTTTCAAGTCCCCAGACAAGTTACCTCTCAGGACAGTCTGGTGAATGATGCAGTGAAATGTATTTAATGAAGGATGTAGCCAGGGCTGTCCTTAGGGTTTATGGGGCCCTATGCAAGTTACCTAAGGGGGGATATTGAGGGACGGCGGAGGGGAAGGCGGGGGCTCCTGAGGGGGGATATTGAGGGATGGGGGAGGGGAAGGCAGGGGCTCCACTGAAGGTGGTCCCCAGCCGGCACCACTGACCTCAGTGTGTCGAGGGGCCACAGCCACCATCCCCACCCACGGACCCCCAGGAACCCCCCCACCTAGTGCCACCCTTCCCTCCACCACCCGCCCGCCTGCCCAGCGCAGCTTCTGCCGGGGCACCCCGGCGAGCTCGGGGCTTCTTCCACCCCGCAACTTGGGCTGTCAGCTTAGGTGCCCATTTTTCTGGGGGTCTCATATTGGCTGAGGAGGGGGGCTCCGGGCACACGCCCTGTTGGCCTGTGTGTTAATCTGCATGGGGGAGTGATGGAAGCTCTGGCCAGGGCCCCCCCCCCACACACCCAGCTTTGAGAGGAGATGCCACTCTCCAGCACGCATGGGCTCCCTCCCGGCACCCACAGCCCCATGACAGCTCTTATCTTATTGGTCTTCTAGGGGGCAGAGAGAAGCCCTCCAGCCCGCGGGTGGGCTGAAGGGAGTGAGCAGTGGGCGAGGGGGAGGGGCCAGGGGGCTTCTTCCACTTTCCCCCTTTTTTTTTTAATTTTCCACCCGTGCTCCTGATTGGTTGTCCTGATTCACTCTGCACATGTGCACCGAGGAAGACACCGGGTACAAACTGCACACAACTCTGGCCAGCCTCCATACGGGTAGGGACAGAGGAGTCAAAGCACAGCACAAGTGGAACAGGCCGGGGACCCGCAGCCCAGTGGTGCCCCAAATTTTTGGGTGCCCTACGCAGCTGCGTATGCTGCGTATGCCTAAGGACGGCCCTGGATGATCGCTGCCAAACATGAAACAAAGCCTTTCTCTTTCCCTGTCATAGAGGGTACTCCGTCTATAACAAGCACGTTTACTTTCTGCAGATCTAAACCTTTTTTTTTTTTTTTCCAAAAAAGCCTTTTACCTTTTCAAAAATGATCTCTTCTGTGGTGTAGGTTTCTAATGGTATTAAGCACAAAAATTCTTCCTTGAAAATTTCACCATCATAAAATCTAACAAACAGCAATCGCTGGGCAGTGTCACTTAAATTGCTTGATTCATCCACTGCAAGAGACATTTTTTAAATCGGAAAGCAGTGCTGACCGACAATCCTCATAAATTACCTCCAATCTTCACACTGCTGTGGAATCAGACAGGGGAACTTGTTTCACATGGTTCACAATAAGAACAGGAGTACTTGTGGCACCTTAGAGACGAACAAATTTATTTGAGCATAAGCTTTCGTGGGGCTACAGCCCACTTCATCGGATGCATAGAATGGAACATATAGTGAGAAGATATATATACATACAGAGAACATGAAAAGGTGGGAGTTGTCCTACCAACTCTAAGAGGCTAATTAATTAAGAGAAAAAACTTTTCTAGTGATAATCAAGATAGTCCATTACAGACAGTTTGACAAGAGGTGTGAGAATACTTAACATGGGGAAATAGATTCAATGTGTGTAATGGCTCAGCCATTCCCAGTCTCTATTCAAGCCTAAATTGATAGTGTCTAATTTGCATATTAATTCAAGTTCAGCAGCAAGTTCACAATGTCATCTTTGTTTTTATCTCCGGCAAAAAGCCCCACCAGCATTTCCACCATGCACTCCTTCACAAGCTCAGCATCTAGGAAAGGCTTTTTCTTTTTAGCTAGTACTAACATTATCCGAAAAGAAGCAGCTGTTGCTTTTTCCTGTACAGTCGCTGATGCTGTGAGAATGACATTTGAAGTGTGATACAAAGACTTCAGATTTTCAATTTTGTCGTGTGTTGCAACAATGCTAGGAGGATAGGCCGCATTGAAGTTCCTGTGCTTTGATTCAAAGTGGCACCTCATGTTGACGACCTTACAGATGGATACCGTGGTTTGGCATATTAAACACAAAGGTTTTGCATTTAAATGAGGTGGCATAATAAAAAGAAAATCCGCGGTCCAGTTTGGGTTAAAATCTCAGTTTTCACTTTTGGCTTTGTGACGTTTACTCCCACTCGCATTCATATTTGGCTCCATTTCCATCATTAATGAAAACATGGGTAGCGTCCTAGCTCAACTGTAGCCGATGCTAATGTGAGAAATTAAGATGCAGTAAGCGATGCTTAATTTGTGCTGGGCTTCCGGGGCTGAGTCCCAGCACCTCTAGGCTTGGCAGTTCATATACCTGGCACCTCCGGTTGCCTGGCCAGCAGCTGCCGCTCTCCGACCGCCCAGCTCTGAAGGGAAGCACCATCACCAGCACAGAAGTAAGGGTGGCAATACCATCCCATCCCATCCTTACTTCTGCACTACTGCTGGCAACGGCGCTGCCTTCAAAGCTGGATGCCCGGCCAGTGCTTAATTTGTGCCGGGGCACAAATTTCAGTTACTTACTAAGGAAGTCACATGCAAATTATAGGCAGCTCATCACTGTTTATGAATGTAATTATAAACATTTTTTTAAGGTGAGCTGGCAGGCCACACAGGAAGCCTTGGTGGGCCACTTGGTGGGCCTGCGGGCTGCCTATTGAGTAACACTGCTGTAAAGGGCTCCACTGACCGCAGGTGCACCTCCTTGTGGCTAGGTCTGGGAATTAGCTTTCACCCCGCATGGCGCCCTCTCTCGTCAGTTGCTCAACTGTGGTGTGCCTCTCTCTCTTCACAACTCAGCCCTCCGGCCAGGTGACTATATAGTCCCCCACCTTCTGGAATAACAAAGTCCCAATGGACAAGCTGTCCATTTGCCATCCCAGGCAGTCTTCTGTGTCATCTTCAGGTCCTGTGCCACTTTGCCAGTGGCTGGTAAGAAAAACCAGGCCTGACCACTACTTGGGGTTTCAGCCCAGGGACCTTATGACTAGCAACTTAGGTCTGCTCAGTCTCAGATCCTGTTGCACTTTCCCTGGGCTCCTTCCTCCTACCTCAGTTCTCTATCTCCTAGCCCATCTCTGGGTTTACCACTGGATCTTCCTCTGCTCCTTGTGGCTACTTCACCCCCTAGGCCTCTTGTAAGTGTCCAGGGCGGGACTCCACGGCTTACTTTCTCCCTGGATGTCCTCCTTTGTCCCTGGCCAATTCCCTTTACCTCTAGAAAGTGACTACAGACCTCATCCCTGTAGCCTCTTCCTTCCTTTCTTTTTTTTTCTCCTTTTTCTTTCTTTTTTTTAATGGTAAAGCAGACTGAATAGATTATAGCTGCCACCAACTATAATCCTAAATGCTTTGTTGTTTTATATTCTCTCACTGTGCTCTGTGTCCTTCAGGTAACATAACACCTTTCTAATACTACCCCATTTCCCCAGTATTTTTACTAAGGGCCTGTACACACTACCATTTATGTTGGTATAACTTATGTCACTCAGGGGTGTGAATAAGCCACCCCCCTGAGTGACGTAAATTACGCCGACCTACGCGCTGGTGTGGACAGCTCTCCTGCCAACATAGTTACTGCCTCTCACTGAGGGGGTTTTATTATTCTGATGGGAGAGCTCTCTCCCGTCAGCATAGAGAGTGTTCACCAGACACATTACAGAGGCACAGGTGCATCAGTGAAGCTGTGCCACTGTAGCATTTCTAGTGTAAACTAGCCCTAAGTAACATAATGTAACTTTTGTTATCTTAAGACATTTGAATTCCTCATAAAGCTTTTCCCTTTCTTTGTCAAAGCCCTTACATACCCACAAAAGGTGATCAGTTGTTTCTTCCACCTTACAGAGTGCACATAGCCCATCTTTGTGTCTATTTACTTGAACAAGACATTTGGTTAAGCCACAACAGCCAAGTTAATACTCTACACAAAAGCACTTCATTAGTCCTGTCCAGGCCCTGTAGTTATCCTCCACTGTAGGGCACAATTCAAAAAAAATAAATCTTCTTCCTCTTTTTCATTAATCCAGATTTTTTGTCATTCCTCTTAAGTTTTTCTGTATTAGGCTTTTTAAATCCCTGTTTACTCAAGGGTATTTCTATGTCAGTCTTTCCATTTCTTGAAGGGTTTTTAGCAGCTTTATCTGCCATTTTGTTTCCTGTTATCCCAATATGTGCTGGGATCTAAGCTAATGCTACATGTACCCCCATCTGTACTAACTCTGTTATTAGAAATATAATTTAATTGATTAAATCACTTCTACATACGGACACTTTTCCCTGGAGGGGAACCATGGCCTAATGACAGATGAAACTCAGCTGGAGGAGGAGCTGGGCTAGGACTATAAAACTAGGACATGAGAGTAAGAAGAGGCTCTCTCTCTCTCTCTCTCTCTGTCTCTGTGTGTGTGTGTGTGTGTGTGTGTATCTATATCTATATAAAACCACAGTAACCTCTTCCTGCTCTGACTTCCTAGCTTTATTCTCCTAGCCCAGCTCATCCTCCAGCTGAGTTTCATCTGCCATTAGGCCCTGGTTCCCCTCCAGGTGCAGCATATAAGGCCTTGTCTACACTACACAGTTTTGTCGGCAAAAGCCAGCTTTTGCTGACAAAACATTGAAGATCACAGGTGCCGACTCCGTGGGTGCTCCAGGGCTGGAGCACCCACAGAAAAAAATAGTGGGTGCTCAGCACCCACCGGCAGCCCTGCGGATCAGCTCCTCCCCCTCCCCCCCCGAGGCTCCGCGCCCACCCGCCGGTGGACCCCACTGATCAGCTTCTCCCCCTCCCTCCCAGCGCCTGCCGCAATGAGCTGTTCAGAGGTGATCAGGAGGCACTGGAGGGGAGGGGGAGAAGCAGGGGCAGGAAGAGGCAGGGGGAGGGGATGGGGAGAGGCAGGGTTGGGGCTTGGGGTAAAGGGTGGAGTGGCGGGGGAAGTCAGCGCCTGTGGTGGAGTTGTATACACTACAATGCTCCTCCCACTGGCAAAACTGTCCTGTTTTGCTGACAAAATAAAATCATCTCGACAAGAGGCGTAGAGCTTTTTGTGGCAAAATTATATCGACAAAGTGTCAGTGTAGATAGCACACTTGGTTTTGTCACTGTAAATGGCCTCCAGGAGATATCCCACAATTCCCATCCTGACCGCTCTGGTCAGCAGTTTGAACTCTACTGCCCTGCATCCAAGTACACAGGCTTCTGCTCCTCCCCCTTTAAAGGCCCAGGAATATTTGAAATTCCACTTCCTGTTTGTTCAGCCTGGAGAGCTCACATCGCATCTTTCTAGCTGACCATGGCGGCTCCCCACAGCAAATGCGCTCCCACTTGGATCACAGCTGAGTTGTTGATGCGGAGAGGAGGCTGTGCAGTCCCAGCTGCACTCCAACTGTAGGAACTTTGATACCTACAGGCAGATTTCTCATGGCTTGAGTGATAAGGGCTACGAATGGGACACGGTGCAGTGTCGAGCGAAGACAAAGGAGCTGAGACAGGCTTACCAGAAGGCAAGGGAGGCAAATTGTCTCTCTGATGCTACGCCAAAGTCCTGCCGCTTCTATAAGGTGCTGGATGCCATCCTCAGCAGTGACCCCACCTCCACTGCCAAGAGCCCCATGGATACTTCAGCGGGACTGGAGACAGCAGACAGCGGAAATCAACCCTGAGGATGAAGTCATGGACGAGGAGGTCACGTTGGTGGATGATGTGGATCACATGGCAGGGTTGTCAGGTGGCATGGAGAGTCAGGACCTCTTTTCCACTCCAGAGAGGTCTAGCCAGTCCCAGCTGTCCATCTCTGGTGTCCATGATGCAGGAGAGAAGAGCCTTGGTAAGTGATCTTTTTGAGTTGATGCTGCTCGGTTATATGATGTAGAGATGTTCTTTGCTCTGGGTTTTCTAGCAGTGGGTGAAGGGATAGAAATGTACAAGACTAGCTATGTTTGAGTGTGCTCCACATTCCCCGGTGCAGCTAAGCAGTGCGGTGGAACAGTGTGTTGATGCACCCTGAGATTTCATGGGAATCCTCCAAAGAGATCTCTAGGAAACTTTCGTGGAGGTACTTGCCAATCCTCTGCCGAAGGGCTGCTTTGTTCCCTTTCCCACACCGACTGGCAATCACTTGTGCAGGGACCAAAGCGGCACACATGCAAACAGCACAGGGATCGTGTCTGAACCTGCACATGTGCAGTACATGTACCCTTGCTCATCCTCAGGAGTGAGATATCGGCTTCAACGACCCCCACCTGTAGAAAATGGTGGCAGAATTTACAATATTGTCCATAGTCGCATTCATTGATCCCCTGAAAACATCATCTACACCCTGGCCCCATCTTGAATGCCCACCCTCGACCCGGGCTGAACTCACTATGTTTAGGGTGTTCGCCTAGATGTGTGCTTGCCAAGGGTCAGTGAGAAAGTGATTGGTATGTTACAAAAGGTGTATTTTACTGTAATGATTGAATGCTATGCATGAACTAACAATCATGCTTCTGTGTATTGTTTCTTGTGATTCTGCAGATGTGGCCCTCAGGGGAACCCCTACACACCAGTGGAGTGCCTCTGCCAGATAAGGAAGCAACCAAGGCACAGCAAGGAGAACATGTTCCGAGAGGTGCTCCAATCCTCAGAGGCCGAGAAAAGAGAATGCAGGGAGTGGAGAGAAAAGGAAAGACAGGACAGAAAGGAGAGTGAGGAGTGCATGCTAAAGGGCCACGAGCAGATGATAAAAATGATGTAGGAGCAAACAGAGATATTGAAGTCCCTAATCACGCCGCCATCAGAACACATGCATGCTCACCCACCCCCACAGCACCTGATGCAGAACTGCTTTCGGTGCCCTCCCCAAACTCCTCCCATACATTTCTTGCAACTTCCCAGCACATCTCAGTACCTTGTTCACTTCACCTCTTTGGACAGCTTCCAAAATGATAACTGGACTTACACACAGCTATGAGAGCCTACACTGCCCTGCACTCTTATCCTCCCTGCCTTTTGTGTGTGTTAATTTGTGTGTGTTAATTGGTGTTTAATAAAAACAAACTCTCTGAAAGAGAACCAATCTTTATTTGTGTCCGAAATGTAGTGATTGATGCTGGTAGTAATACACAGATGCAGTTCAATCATTAGTACAAATCCCACTCAGGAATCATCACAATTTTAGGCAAAACAAGATATCTGAAAAAAGCAACAGAGAGTCCTGTGGCAGCTTTAAGACTAACAGATGTATTGGAGCATAAGCTTTCATGGGTGAATGCCCACTTCATCAGACGTCTGACGAAGTGGGTATTCACCCACGAAAGCTTATGCTCCAATACATCTGTTAGTCTATAAGGTGCCACAGGACTCTGTTGCTTTTTACAGATCCAGACTAACACGGCTACCCCTCTGAAAGATAACTGAAGTTAATGAAGCATGGCAGATTGCTGTATAGAAATACATATTACTGGTGCTATTGTCAAAATGTTGCCTCAAAGCCTCCCTGATTCTAATAGCTCCCCGTTGTGCCCCTCTAATAGCCCTGGTATCTGGTTGCTCAAAATCAGCCACCAGGCGATCTGCCTCAACACTCCACACCTGGGGAAACTTTTCCCCCTTAGCTTTACAAATTTTATGGAGCATGCAGCAGGGTGCTATGACGAAGAGAATATTTTTTTCATTTAGGTCTAACCCAGGGGTCTCAAACACGTGGCCTGCGGGGTTATTTTCTGCGGCCCGTGAGCTCCTTGTGGCCCCCCGCCCTCCCCCAGCGTTTACCTAGAGCGCCTCCGGCCTGGCGCGCACCAGGAGCAGAGCAGGGCAGGGCAGACTCCCTGCCTGCCTGCCCTGCCCCCGCGCCGCTCCGGGAAGTGGCCGGAACCTGGGGAAGGGGGGGGGCACATGGGTCTGTGTGTTGCTCTTGCTTCAGGCAGCACCCCCAGCAGCTCCCATTGGCCGCGGTTCCCCATTCCCAGCCAATGGGAGCTGCTGGGGGCAGTGCCTGAAGCAACAGCAACACACAGACCCTTGTGCCCCTCCTCCCCCAGGTTCCGGCCGCTTCCTGGAGTGGTGCGGGGGCAGGGCAGGGCAGGCAGGGAGCCTGCCCTGCCCCCAGTGCACGCCAGGCCAGAGCCCGCAACCTGAACCCCTCCTGCAGCCAAACCCCCTGCCCTGTTTTTGTCTTTTATCATTTTGCTGTGTGAGTTCATTCGAGAGCACAGTGATTGTCTGGTTTTACCCACATAGTTGTTGTTGGGGCATTTAGTGCACTGGATGAGATACACCACATGCTGTCATAGGCACATGTAGGAACCATGGGTCTTGAAAGGTATGTGGTGGGGGGGTGTTGGTCTTTGTAGCAGTGGAGATTTGTCTGCAGGTTTTGCATCTGTTGTTCTGGCTTTGAGTTGGTGTTTCTGGGTCTGTGGGAAGCCTGCTTCTGATGATAAGCTAGGAGATGGGGAAGGGAGTTTAAAGGCCAGAAGAGGAGGTTCAGAAAAAAATGTCTTTCAGGATGGTGTCTTCATTGAGTATGGATTGCAACTGTTTGATGATACTGTGATGGGTTCGGTCACAGCGACCCCCTTGGGACTGTCATCTGATGTGCTGAAACTACCTCTGAGCCCATCTTCCTTGCCAGCTTGGGACTCCAGAACCCTGTCTTTTTGAGCCAGACATGCAAGCCTGCTGCAACACAGACCCAGGGTCTGAACCATGCCCCCAAAGCTGCAGAGTTAACTGAAAACAGCTCAGCAAGTACTTCTGTCTCCAGCACCCAGACACCCAGCTCCCAAAGGGATCCAAACCCCAAATAAATCTGTTTTACTCTGTATAAAGCTTATACAGGGTAAACTCATAAATTGTCCGCCCTGTATAACACTGATAGAGAGATATGCACAGCTGTTTGCTCCCCCAGGTATTAATCACTTACTCTGGGTTCATTAATAAACAAAAGTGATTTTATTAAGTATTAAAAGTAGGATTTAAGTGGTTCCAAGTAATAACAGACAGAACAAAGTAATAAAACAAAAAAAGCAAGTCTAAGCCTAATACATTAAGAAACTGAATACAGGTAAATTTCACCCTTAGAGATGTTCCAATAAGCTTCTTTCACAGACTAGATTCCTTTCTAGTCTGGGCCCAATCCTTTCCCCTGGTACAGACCTTGTTAGTTCCAGCTCAGGTGGTAACTCGGGGATTTCTCATAACTGTCAGCCTCCTTTGTTCTGTTCCACCCCCTTTTATAACTTTGGCGCCAGGTGGAAATCCTTTGTCTTTCTCTGGGTTCCCACTCTTCCTTCTAAATGGAAAAGCACCGCGTTTAAGATGGATTCCAGTATCATGTGACATGTTCACATGTCCTGTGAGCCTTCATTACCCACTTGCTGGCACACATATGTACAGGAAGGCTTACAAGTAAACAGAGCCATTTACTACCTAGTCAATGGGAGCCATCAAGATTCTAAACCACCATTAATGGCCCACACTTTGCATAACTACAATAGGACCTCAGAGTTATATTTCATATTCCTAATTTCAGATACAAGAATGATACATTCATACAAATAGGATGAACACACTCAGTAGATTATAAGCTTTGTAATGATACCTTACAAGAGATCGTTTGCATAAAGCAGATTCCAGTTACATCATATTCACACTTATAAAGTGAAGAAAGTTGGCAGCATGTGACCTCCAGAAGAAGAAAGACGAGCATCCATGTACCAGCAATGCAGATACAGGTGAGCAATCGTTTCCATGTTCTCTCTACAGGTACTAATGCGGAGAGTGGACTAGATGATACATCTGAGGGAAGGGAGCAGAAGGACACTCCACAGATTGGAAGGCATGAGATGCACTGTCCTAGGGATGGGGGTTCCACAACCACCACTCCCAAGAAAAAGAGGCAGGTGGTGGTGGTCAGGGACTCCCTCCTCAGGGGGACTGAGTCATCTATCTGCCATCCTGACCGGGAAAGCCAAGAAGTGTGCTGCTTGCCAGGAGCTAGAATTCACTATGTGCTGGAGAGACTGTCGAGACTCATCAAACCCTCAGATCGCTACCCCTTCCTGCTTCTCCATGTGGGCACCAATGATACTGCCAAGAATGACCCTGTGTGGATCACTGCAGACTACGTGGCTCTGGGAAGAAGGATAAAGGAGTTTGAGGCGCAAGTGGTGTTCTCATCCATCCTCACTGTGGAAGGAAAAGGCCCAGGTAGAGACCATCAAATCGTGGAAGTCAACGAATGGCTACGCAGGTGGTGTCAGAGAAAAGGCTTTGGATTCTTTGACCATGGGATGGTGTTCTAAGAAGAAGGAGTGCTAGGCAGAGATGGGCTCCACCTAACGAAGAGAGGGAAGAGCATCTTCGCAACCAGGCTGGCTAACCTAGCGAGGAGGGCTTTAAACTAGGTTCACCAGGGGAAGGAGACCAAAGCCCTGACGTAAGTGGGGAAGTGGGATACCAGGAGGAAGTGCAAGAGGGGAGGACTCCTGCCTCATACTAAGAAAGCAGGATGATCAGTGAGTTATCTTAAGTGCCTATACACAAATGCAAAAAGCCTGGGAAACAAGCAGGGAGAACTGGAAGTCCTGGCACAGTCACAGAATTATGATGTGATTGGAATAACAGAGACTTGGTGGGATAATGCACATGACTGGAGCATTGTCATGGATGGATATAAACTGTTCAGGAATGACAGACAGGGCAGAAAAGGTGGGGGAGTTGCACTGTATGTAAGAGAGCAGTATGACTGCTCAGAGCTCCAGTATGAAACTGCAGAAAAACCTGAGAGTCTCTGGATTAAGTTTAGAAATGTGAGCAACAAGGGTGATGTTGTGGTGGGAGTCTGCTATAGACCACCAGACCAGGGGGATGAGGTGGACGAGGCTTTCTTCTGGCAACTAACAGAAGTTACTAGATCACAGGCCCTGGTTCTCATGGGGGACTTCAATCACCCTGATATCTGCTGGGAGAGCAATACAGCAGTGCACAGACAATCCAGGAAGTTTTTGGAAAGTGTAGGGGACAATTTCCTGGTGCAAGTGCTGGAGGAACCAACTAGGGGCAGAGCTCTTCTTGACCTGCTGCTCACAAACAGGGAAGAACTAGTAGGGGAAGCAAAAGTGGATGGGAACCTGGGAGGCAGTGACCATGAGATGGTTGAGTTCAGGATCCTGACAAAAGGAAGAAAGGAGAGCAGCAGAATACGGACCCTGGACTTCAGAAAAGCAGACTTTGACTCCCTCGGGGAAGTGATGGGCAGGATCCCCTGGGAGAATAACATGAGGGGGAAAGGAGTCCAGGAGAGCTGGCTGTATTTTAAAGAATCCTTATTGAGGTTGCAGGAACAAACCATCCCGATGTGTAGAAAGAATAGTAAATATGGCAGGCGACCAGCTTGGCTTAACAGTGAAATCCTTGCTGATCTTAAACACAAAAAAGAAGCTTACAAGAAGTGGAAGCTTGGACAAATGACCAGGGAGGAGTATAAAAATATTGCTCAGGCATATAGGAGTGAAATCAGGAAGGCCAAATCACAATTGGAGTTGCAACTAGCAAGGGATGTTAAGAGTAACAAGAAGGGTTTCTACAAGTATGTTAGCAACAAGAAGAAGGTCAGGGAAAGTGTGAGCCCCTTACTGAATGGGGGAGGCAACCTAGTGACAGAAGATGTGGAAAAAGCTAATGTACTCAATGCTTCTTTTGCCTCTGTCTTCACGAACAAGGTCAGCTCCCAGACTGCTGGACTGGGCAGCACAGCATGGGGAGGAGGTGACCAGCCCTCTGTGGAGAAAGAAGTGGTTCAGGACTATTTAGAAAAGCTGGACGAGCATAAGTCCATGGGGCCAGAAGCACTGCACCCGAGGGTGCTAAAGGAGTTGGTGGATGTGATTGCAGAGCCATTGGCCATTATCTTTGAAAACTCATGGCGATCGGGGGAGGTCCCGGATGACTGAAAAAGGCTAATGAAGTGCCCATCTTTAAAAAAGGGAAGAAGGAGGATCCGGGGAACTACAGGCCAGTCAGCCTCACCTCAGTCCCTGGAAAAATCATGGAGCAGGTCCTCAAGGAAACCATTTTGAAGCACTTTGAGAAGAGGAAAGTGATCAGGAACAGTCAGCATGGATTCACCAAGGGCAAGTCATGCCTGACTAACCTAATTGCCTTCTATGATGAGATAACTGGCTCTGTGGATGAGGGGAAAGCAGTGGGCATGTTATTCCTTGACTTTAGCAAAGCTTTTGATACGGTCTCCCACAGTAGTCTTGTCAGCAAGTTAAAGAAGTATGGCTGGATGAATGGACTATAAGGTGGACAGAAAGCTGGCTAGATCATCGGGCTCAATGGGTATTGATCAATGGCTCCATGTCTACTTGGCAGCCAGTATCAAGCGGAGTGCCCCAAGGGTCAGTCCTGGCGCCGTTTTTGTTCAATATCTTCATTAATGATCTGGAGGATGGCATGGACTGCACTCTCAGCAAGTTTGCAGATGACACTAAACTGGGAGGAGTGGTAGATACACTGAAGGGTAGGGATAGGATAAAGAGGGACCTAGACAAATTAGAGGATTGGGCCAAAAGAAATCTGATGAGGTTCAACAAGGACAAGTGCAGAGTCCTGCACTTAGGAAGGAAGAATCCCATGCACTGCTACAGACTAGGGACCGAGTGGCTAGGCAGCAGTTCTGCAGAAAAGGACCTAGAGGTTATAGTGGACGAGAAGCTGGATATAAGTCAACAGTGTGCCCTTGTTGCCAAGAAGGCTAACAGCATTTTGGGCTGTATAAGTAGGGGCATTACCAGCAGATCGAGGGACATGATCATTCCCCTCTATTCAGCATTGGTGAGGCCTCATCTGGAGTACTGTGTCCAGTTTTGGGCCCCACACTACAAGAAGGATGTGGAAAAATTGGAAAGAGTCCAATGGAGGGCAACAAAAATTATTAGGAGGCTACAGCACATGACTTTTGGGGAGAGGCTGAGGGAACTGGGATTATTTAGTCTGCAGAAGATAAGAATGAGGGGGGATTTGATAGCTGCTTTCAATTACCTGAAAGGGGGTACCAAAGATGATGAATCTAGACTGTTCTCAGTGGTAGCAGATGACAGAACATGGAGTAATGGAGAGACTGTCGAGACTCATCAAGGAGTAATTGTCTCAAGTTTCAGTGGGGGAGGTTTAGGTTGGATATTAGGAAAATCGTTTTCATTAGGAGGGTGGTGAAGCACCAGAATGGGTTACCTAGGGAGGTGGTAGAATCTCCTTCCTTAGATGTTTTTAATATCAGGCTTGACAAAGCCCTGGCTGGGATGATTTAGTTGGGGATTGGTCCTGCTTTAAGCAGGGGGTTGGACTAGATGACCTCCTGAGGTCCCTTCCAACCCTGATATTCTATGATTCTATGATTAATTAACCCAGAGTAAGTAATTAATACCTGGGGAAGCAAACAACTGTGCATATCTCTCTATCAGTGTTATAGAGGGCGGACAATTTATGAGTTTACCCTGTATATGCTTTATACAGAGAAAAAGGGATTTATTTGGGATTTAGACTCCCAGAAAGACTGAATACTGGGTGCTGGGAAAGTCTCTGTTAACTAAGGGTATGTCTACACTACGAGGGTATTTCGATTTCACTTAAATCGAATATGTGGAATCGATATTGCAAATTCGAACGTGTGTGTCCACACTAAGGACAGTAATTCGACTTTGTGAGTCCACACTAACGGGGAAAGCGTCGACATTGGAAGCGGTGCACTGTGGGCAGCTATCCCACAGTTCCCGCAGTCCCCGCTGCCCATTAGAATTCTGGGTCGAGCCGCCAATGCCTTCTGGGTAAAAAAAATGTCTCGAGGGTGCTTTTGGGTAATTGTCGTCATCCGTCTGTCACTACCGCCCTCCCTCCCTCCCTGAAAGCGCCGGCGGGAAATCAGTTCACGCACTTTTCTGGTCAGTGACAGCGCGGACGCCACAGCACTGCGAGCATGGATCCCGCTGCGACCATCGCTGCAGTTGTGGCCGTTGTCAACGCCTCGCAGGTTATCATCCACCTTTCCCAGAGGCAGATGCAGATAAACCAGGCGAGGAGGCTACGGCACCACGGTGAGGGCCTGAAGTCTGAGAGTAGCACAGGCCTGTCAGAAAGCACGGGACCCAGCTCCGAGGACATCACGGTGACAATGGGTCATGTGGATGTTGTGGAACGGCGATTCTGGGCACGGGAAACAAGCACGGACTGGTGGGACCGCATAGTGCTGCAGGTCTGGGACGAATCCCAGTGGCTGCGAAACTTTCGCATGCGGAAGGTGACTTTCCTTGAACTTTGTGAGTTGCTGTCCCCTGCCCTGAAGCGCAATGACACCCGGATGCGAGCAGCCCTGACTGTCCAGAAGCGAGTGGCCATAGCCCTCTGGAAGCTTGCAACGCCGGACAGCTACCGGTCTGTCGCGAACCAGTTTGGCGTGGGCAAATCTACCGTGGGGGTTGTTGTCATGCAAGTAGCCAACGCAATCGTTAAGGTACTGCTCTCAAAGGTAGTGACCCTGGGAAACATGAAGGTCATCATAGATGGCTTCGCCGCGATGGGATTCCCAAACTGCGGTGGGGCTATAGATGGAACTCACATCCCTATCCTGGGACCGGACCACCAGGCCAGCCAGTACATTAACAGAAAGGGCTACTTTTCAATGGTGCTGCAAGCACTGGTGGACCATCGGGGACGTTTTACCAACATCAACGTCGGATGGCCGGGCAAGGTTCATGACGCTCGCGTCTTCAGGAACTCTGGTCTGTTTAGACGGCTGCAGGAAGGTATTTACTTCCCGGACCACAAAATAAGTCTTGGGGATGTGGAGATGCCTACAGTGATCCTTGGGGACCCAGCCTACCCGCTAATGCCCTGGCTCATGAAGCCCTACACTGGCACCCTGGACACTGAAAAAGAACTGTTCAACTACCGGCTGAGCAAGTGCAGAATGGTGGTGGAGTGTGCTTTTGGCCATCTCAAGGGGAGATGGAGAAGCTTACTGACTCGCTGTGATCTCAGCGAAACCAATATCCCCATTGTTATAGCAGCTTGCTGTGTGCTCCACAATCTCTGTGAGAGCAAGGGGGAGACCTTTATGGCGGGGTGGGAGGTTGAGGCAAATAGCCTGGCATCTGATTACGCCCAGCCAGACAGCCGGGTGATTAGAAGAGCCCAGCGGGACGCGCTGTGCATCCGGGAGGCTTTGAAAGCAAGGTTCCAGAGTGAGCAGGGTAACCAGTGACTTTTAAGTTTCTGTACAGAGAAGCTGAACCTGCCCCCGTTTCTTTACCCAGTTAATGTTGACTATCCTCTCCAGTTACATACCCCCTTCACCCCCTTCCAAAAAAATAAAATCAGTTTTATTTTGTTAATGAACACTGTTGTCTTTAGTACTGTTTTCGCGGGAATGTTTGAAACCTGGGACGCAGACTGTGGTGGGGAGCGGGTGTAGTGTACTGATGCAAATGATCCTTCTAAACTCCAGGAATGACAGGATTCGCAGTGGCGGACTGGTTGTTTCAACGGAGCCTGCCAGCCCTCCTGAGCGGGACTGCGTGTATGTGGGGGCTATGTGACTTTATGGCAGGGGGAGGAGGGTTACAGATCCCCTGCTGCGTGGCTCTGTGATCCAGGACAAGGACCGCTGCATAAGATTTGTAACTGCTCTTCCCCGCAACAAAGTCACAGTGCAACCCCCCCCCCCCCACGCACAGAACATGAAAACCACCTCCCAGACTGACCAGGGTAACTAGTCACTGCACTGTGTATGTGCCCTGCTGCTGGACCTGCCCCCGCCTCTGTACCCTGCTAAAGGTGACTGTCCTGACCAATTACCAAGCCCCTTCCCCCCCTTCAGACAGACTCTCCCTCAAAAGAACATGACTGAAACAGTACTGAACAGAAACGTATTTTTTATTAACTACCACACATGAAACTGGGGGGTGAAACTTGGACGGGGGCTTGGGTGAGACGGGCAGGAAAGGACTTTTCAAATTTTGGGGAATGACAGCCTTCTGGTGCTTGAGCAGTCTGCAGGGGTGGAGTGAGAGTTTTCACGGACTCTGCCGCCCCTCCTTCTTTGGACTTTGGGCGAGGGGGGTATGGGACTTGGTGGCGGGGGAGTGCGGTTACTGATAGACTGCAGTGGGGCTCTGTCCTCCTGCCTCCGTTCCTGCAGAACATCAACAAGGCGCCGGAGCGTGTCCGTTTGCTCCCTCAGAAGTCCAAGCAGCGTTTGAGTCGCCTGCTGGTCTTCCTGCCGCCACCTCTCCTCACGTTCCATGTGTGTCCGGTGCATTTGGGACAAATTCTCCCTCCAATGGTTCTGCTGTGCTGCCTGGGCTCGGGAGCAGCCTATTAGTTCTGAGAACATGTCCTCTCGCGTCTTCTTCTTCCTCCGCCTAATGTGCGCTAGCCTCTGGGAGTGTGATGCCAGGCTGGGTTGGGAGACAGTCGCAGATGTGGCTGTGGGAATGAGGAAAAGGTAGTGAATTCCTCCGAAACATAAATGTAGTTGTGAACAAAGAACATAGTCTTTCTCTGTGAACAAGACCATGCACCGCACCTATCACATGCGCACTCAGGACAAGGTCGAATTTTCGGACCTCGCCTTCAGTGCCTGGGGTTTTGCACTGCCGATCTGGGAAGCGGGGCAGGACACCGTAATCTCTGTAGCAGGCAAACATGGTAAGCCGTAGACTTGTGGCTGCTTAAAACTTTAGTAGTACCACTGGCCTCCTTTCACATTGAAAGCAATGCCAGTCTCTGCTGCCAGCAATCGGCCAAGCATGAACTCTGGTCCTGTCCCACCCCCTCGCGGATGTCCCAGGGAAAGATTCCTGTATGCTGCCCCTCTCCCGCATCCACCGCGTGGCTGTAAACCAGCGGTTACAGTTCTGTAAAGGAACTTGCAAGCAGTCCCAATACTAACAGTCCCCTACCTAATTCAAAGCAGGTCATCATGAGCGACATAACTATCATGAGGATCTCGGACAGCGAGAAGGAAAGGATGCTTCGAGAAAGCCTGCAAAGACCAGGGCCCTATGCCGCCATGCTGTGCAAGGCAATGATCCCGGAGTACTTGCTTGTCTCCTGGCGCGGGAACGTCTCCTACTTCGGAGGACCCAATAAGGCCGCTCTCCCCAGGAACCTGATGAACAGGCTTTCCCATTACCTGCAGGAGAGCTTTGTTGAGATGTCCGTGGAGGATTATTACTCTATCCCCGGACATATAGACCGGATTTTAATATAGCTGCAGTGGCAGGGACTAAAGAGTGGAGCAGCTTGGGCAGCAGAATCATGCACAACCGGACACTGTTTGATTTTTTTTAAATAGTTGGAACTGAATACTTAAGCGCCCAGGGTAAAGAAATCATGAAGCACACATTGTTCTTATTCTTAATATTCCAGTTTTGTAAAAAATAAATGTTTAGATGTTTAAAGCACTTACCGCTTGATCCTTCCCCTGAATCTGTGTCCGGGTTACATGCTGGGGAGGGTTGGTAGGGGATCTCTGTAAGGGTGATGAAGAGCTCCTGGCTGTCGGGGAAATCAGCTTGGTAAGCGCTGTCGACTGCCTCGTCCTCCTCATCTCCTTCCTCAGCTTCCCCGTCCGCTAACATGTCCGAGGAACCGGCTGTGGACAATATCCCATCCTCAGAGTCCACGGTCAGTGGTGGGGTAGTGGTGGCGGCCGCACCTAGGATGGAATGCAGTGCCTCGTAGAAACGGGATGTGTGGGGCTGGGATCCGGAGCGTCCGTTTGCCTCTTTGGTCTTCTGGTAGCCTTGTCTCAGCTCCTTGATTTTCACGCGGCACTGCGTTGCATCCCGGCTGTATCCTCTCTCTGCCATGGCTTTAGAGATCTTCTCATAGATCTTTGCGTTCCGTCTTTTGGAGCGCAGCTCGGAAAGCACGGACTCATCGCCCCACACAGCGATGAGATCCAAGACTTCACGATCAGTCCATGCTGGGGCCCTCTTTCTATTCTGGGATTGCACGGCCATCTCTGCTGGAGAGCTCTGCATCGTTGCCAGTGCTGCTGAGCTCGCCACGATGTCCAAACAGGAAATGAGATTCAAACTGCCCAGACAGGAAAAGGAATTCAAATTTTCCCGGGGCTTTTCCTGTGTGGCTGGTCAGAGCATCCGAGCTCGGACTGCTGTCCAGAGCGTCAACAGAGTGGTGCACTGTGGGATAGCTCCCGGAGCTATTACCGTCGATTTCCATCCACACCAAGCCTAATTCGATATGGCCATGTCGAATTTAGCACTACTCCCCTCGTTGGGGAGGAGTACAGAAGTCGAATTTAAGAGACCTCTATGTCGAACTAAATAGCCTCGTGGTGTGGACGGGTGCAGGGTTAATTCGATGTAACGGCGCTAAATTTGACATAAACGCCTAGTGTAGACCAGGCCTAAGAAGCCCCTGAGCTGAGTGGATTTCAGTTTCAGTGAACTGCAGGGGGTGTGTCTTACTCAGCAAGACAGGAGTGGAGGGAAGCCTTCTCTGGCGGGGGAGTTGTTCTCAGAACATATTCTGTGGTATCTGTAGAACAACACCACTGCATAAAGACAGAAAATGAAACCCTAGTGGTTGAGAGATGACTGTGTGTGTATGTTTATTAGCAGTGGGGGATGCAACTTCTCTCTCAGCCACGAGGTTCCTGTTTTTCATTTACTTAAACCCATGAGGAGAAAAGCCAAGGCTGATTTTCTGAGTGAAGAGGTCCAAGAGCTGTCTGGGATATATCTCCATCTCCAGCACCTCCCAGCTCATCTTAGGGGCTTTCCTCTCCCTGTCTCTCCTCTTCTGACAGGTGGGAGAAGGAGTGGCAGACACTCCAGATGGGAAGGACTCCATGACTGGCCTGCGGCTTTAGGGAATTAAAAGATCAATTCTAAATGCAATAACAATATAAATATACAAAGAAGAGGGGTCGGCAACAATCTCCAAATGGCATCAGAGGTTACTTACGCTGAGGTAAAGTTCAAGAATGCACCACCACCACCTGCAGAGACCAAAGGTAAACTACAGATTATTTAGGGGAATGGGCTATGGAGACTTTCACTTTTGCGGCACCGTTTCCCATCTAGCCCTAGGCTAGGGGCAGAGTCTGGCTCAGGGGAATCAGGAAGCTGCTTGTTAGAGCCTTTCCCCTGTAGGTCACTGGCTGCCATCTGACCCTGAGATAATGTTGGTATAGATGAGATTTTTGCCAATACCTGGGCAGTGATGAAGGGAAATTTCTAGGGTACAGGGGATCAAGAAAAAAGTTATGGATCTGAAAGAGATTCAGGGAGGGAAATCTCCAGAGGAGATGCACTGAGGGCATTAGAGGTTAGATCATTTCAGAACCTCACTTGCATATCCACATAGAGACAAAGGGTTGAGATACAGAGAGGGGGATCTCTAGGGACACACCCGGTGTGTGTGTGGCTGGAACAGCTCAGAGCAAGGTTAAGATGTGAAGGATAATGGATGGGGTCATACCAGCAATAGAATTAGGAGAGCCCACAAGGAGGAGATATGGTATTGAAGTCTGTACCCACCAAGATGTTGGTAGCTAAAAGATTCAGGGGCCCAGGGAATGTTACGTTGCCTAGAAGAGGGGCAGCGACAGCAATTAAACATACTGTTGTCAGGGCTTTTCCAGAGTACAGACAGGACCTGCAGTATCTCAGGGGCAGGCAGGGAGGAGAACCCAGAGCAGAGATTTCATGATGGCTGCCTGTCCTCTGTACCCATCATGAGAGCCAGCATTGAATGCAGGGGCACGTAATCTGCCCGGATTGGGTGCAGAATTGAATTGGGTGAATAACTCGGGGGGTTTTTTGGTTCACTGGCAGATCTGAAAAAAAATCTATCTGGGTCAAAATGAATCCATTTTTTGAAATTTTCAGCAAATTGTAAAAGTCAACAGAAGTTCCTATCAGGTTGAGCTAAATGTTTTGTTTCTGGGCATTTTTTTAAAGGGCTAGGTGCATAAAACAGGTGGAGTTGGTGGTGCTCCCTCCTTCAGCGTAGTTCTTAGGGCACTCACCTGAGAGGTGGGAGACTCAGATTCAATTTCCTGCTCTACAACAGGTATTTGAACCTTGGTTGCATCCCCTCATGTTTACCCTAACCACTAAGCTGTAGAGTCATTTTCTCAGTCTGGTCTAATGACTGTGTGTTTTTCACAAAGAGGAAGAGTTTCTGCAGGAGAGACTGAAAAGAACTCTACTCCTAGACTACATGATTGCCCCGTTGTGAGGGGACTCCCCTGGCAAGGGGCAGCCCTAAGTTCAAGTCCCTATCAATAAGTACTAGTTAGTTCTTTATACAAACTGAAACAGTTTCAACAGGGACAAGTGAGACACCCATCCCTGACGAGCCGGATGGTTAGGAGAGGGAGAGGCTGGGTTCAACTCCCTGTTCTCAAACAGCAAGTCAGATATGGGTCTTCCATGTCCAAGGGTGAGTGCCCTAACCACTGATCCAAAGGTTATAAGGGGGCACCTCCTCTGCTGGCTGTTTTGTGAATGGTACCTGTGATGGGTTGGATCACAGAAACCCCCTTGGGGCTGCCAACTGATGTGCCAAGACTACTTCTGCCCTTGCTTTCTTTGCCAGCTTGGGACTCCAGAACCCTGCCTGGTTGTGCCAGACACGCTTGCCAGCTACAAACACAGATCCAGGTTTGAACCACGTCCCACAAACTGCAGGCTTAACTGAAAGCAGTTTAAAAAGTGTTCTTGTCTCAGACACTCAGATGCCCAACTCCCAATGGGGTCCAAACCCCAAATAAATCCGCTTTACCCTGTACAAAGCTTATACAGGGTAAACTCATAAATTGTTCACCCTCTATAACACTGATAGAGAGATATGCACAGCTTCCCCCCCCCCGCCCCGCCCCCCAGGTATTAATACATACTCTGGGTTAATTAATAAGTAAAAAGTGATTTTATTAAATACAAAAAGTAGGATTTAAGTGGGTCCAAGTGATAACAGACAGAACAAAGTAAGTTACCAAACACAATAAAATAAAACACGCAAGTCTATGCCTAATACAGTAAGAAAACTGAATACAGATAAAATCTCACCCTGTGATACCCCAAGCCTTCATTCCTCCCAGCCTGACTCAAAGGAAGGCCTGCAAGCAAACAGAGCCATCCACAGTCAATTGTCCTGGTTGATGGGAGCCATCAAGTTTCCAAACCACCATTAATGGCCCACACTTTGCATAATTACAATAGGCCCTCAGAGTTATATTTCATATTTCTAGTTTCAGATACAAGAATGATACATTCATACAAATAGGATGACCACACTCAGTAGATTATAAACTTTGTAATGATACCTTACAAGAGACCTTTTGCATGCAGAATATTCCAGTTATATTATATTCACACTGATTAGCATATTTTCATTAAATTATATAGAGTGCAATGTCACAGTACCCTAGTCCCCTTCTGAATCTCGCTCCCTGAAAAAAATATATTAAATTAATCAATATTTTTTGTTAGACTGAAACAGCATTTTTTGGTGAATAAACTGTCATCCAAAAATTTTTGCCCAGCTCTAGAGAAGAATAGAACTGAGAGAAGAAGGAAACAAAGGCTGAGTAGAAGAGATGGGCTTGAACCAAATCCCTGGAGACTTTAAGTATTTGAGATCTGAAACTGGATCCAGTTTTGTGCCTCATGCCTATCTCTGCTGAAAAGTAACTAACATTTAATGATCAAAAATTGAAAATTGTTATTGCTCTTAACAAATGTTGTATATAATTATGCAAATTTACTAGGCACTTTACAAACATCAGAGATGTTCCCTGCCCCAATGACCTTACAGCCTAACTGGCCTGGTCGCTGCTCTGAACACGCTACAGGTGAAGACAAACAGCAATGTAAGGAAGAATACTTCAGAAGCAGCAACATGTAGCGCGATCATAAAGGAGGAGAAGTTAGGAGGGATTTCTAGAGGAAGACAGTGGAACCTGAGGCAGACTGAAAACAATCCACAAGTCAGAAGCTGCATGGGAGAAAGCACAAAGCGGAATGTGGAAGAAGGACATATAGGGAGATGACAAGCGTGTGTGGATCAGCAGGAATAGAAGGGGGTACCATATAGGGAGGAGGTGCAGGCTGGTCCATATTTATTTGGATATAGAAATTGCTCTGCCCTGTGGGTCTCCATCCCAAGCTGCAAGACCTTGAGCACAACCCCACGATGTGGCAGGGTTATATACACGTATTCAGTGCTGTCAAGGATATTTGCAATCTGACTTTGCAGCTCTGCCCTCAGATTTGCCAACCTCAGCTGCCTTGACAGAGACCTGCTTGGGGTCCTTCCCTGCCTGCTTCAGGAAAGGAGTCACAGAAGCCAGACATGCATGCACAGTTGAGGTGACTGACTCACTGACATTGTGCTGTCATTGAGGCTCGGATGTACTGTACTCAGATGTTCCTCCTGCCCTCACTCGTGCTCCTGTCAAGATGAGCTAGTGCTAGTTTAATATTCCCCCATGTCCTGTTCCAAAGGCATTTGATGAGTCTGCTCTTGCAGGTGAACATTGGGAGGTTCCAGGGCATGCTCAAACACTGCTGCCAGTAACGTGGGGGGTGCCTAAGGGACCCTGGATTGACCATAGCTAGTACATTACTTTCAGAGAGCCGTAGAAATATCCAGTGGCAGATTTAGAGTTAGTGGGGCCCTGTGCTCAGCTTCATTTTTGGGGCCCTACCTCGCATTTTTCATTTTTTCCTGCATTCTCCACCTGGGGCTCAGGGCTGGGGGTGCAGGGTTTGGGTGGGAGTTAGGGTTTGGGAGGGTGCTCAGGGTTGAGGTGCACAGTCTGGGAGGAAGTTAGGGTGTGGGAGCGGGCTGGGGCTGGCGGTGCAGGGTCTGGGTGGGAGTTAGGGTGCAGGAGGGGGCTGAGGGTTGGGGTACAGGGTCTGGGAGGGAGTTAGGGTGCAGGAACAGGCTGGGGATGGGGGGGTCTGGCCTGGAGTTAGGGTGTGGGAGGGGGATCAGGGCTGGGGCAGAGGATTGGGGTGCGGAGCACTTACCTGGGGCAGCTCCCATTTGGTGCAGGTGCGGGGAGTTCAGGTGGCTCCGTGCAGCCCTGTGCTTGCCCCGCAGGCACCACCCCTTGCAGCTCCCATTGGCTGCGATTCTCGGAGCCGCCTCCGCCCCCCACCTCCCGCCAGGCAGGGCTGGAACACAAGGGCTTTAGGGGCTGCAGCCCAGGGCTAAGTGGGCCCCGGAGACCTGGGCTGCAGCCCCTAAAGCCCCATCCCCTTTCTGAATCCGGCCCTGCAAGCACGGGCTGGAGGACTCAGGAGGAGCAGGGGCAGCCATGCAGCCGGAGAGAAGCGGTGGCTTCCCCTTCAAATCGCTGCTTCTCTCCGTTCCCAGCGCTCCCGCCACCCACACCTCCTGCCTGCTCCTCTGAGGCTGTGGGTGAGCCTCCCTCCCTGCTCTCCTGCTCCCCACAGCTTCTATCCCTGCAGCCCCTCTCCCGTGGAGCAGCCCCCCCACAGGGGGTGCACCAGTGCTGAGCTGCCTGAGTGCCTGGCCCTGGGGCCCCCTGTTGTTGGGGGGCCCCGTGCCAGAGCACTGTGTTTCATGGTAAATCTGCCCCTGGAAATATCCACCAATGCTATTGCAGTGTTGTCTCTCACAGAGTCAGGGCCTCTCTAGATGACTTGGGTGAATGATTAGAAGATAAGGGGTGTGACTAAAGTGCTGGCTGCTGCTCTAGTGCTCATGGATAATTACTTTGGTCATGTTGACCCCATGGTCAGTGACAACAAAGCTGAACATAGGGTGCCTGTCTTCTAGCCACATTCCCAGGATTCTCTGCAGAGTGTCCTGGTGTGTGTAGAGTGGTATAGTGAGGGCCTCCCATGAGCGGGGCTGGTACTAGACAGACAACTGGCAGAGACACAGGAAGATGGGAAGAAGGAGGCAGCAAATAACTACCCAGCAGCTCCACTGCAATGGCAACTGCTCCAGGGGACCGTCAAAGACTGATGGGGGTGAGTTTCATGTTGCCCAGCTATCCATGGTGCAATGGAAGAAAACCCCCAACATCCTCCTTGAGAAGCTTGGAAACTCCTAAATAGGACAATGTGCTGGAGGGGGCTCTCAGGAGCTGCATGTTAAAATGTCAGCACCAGAGGGAAGAGAATATTGGGGTGTTTTCCCTGCCTCTGATGGAGAAGTTTTACTTCCTTTTTGGCTACTGCTGAGCCAGCCACTCAGATACCGCCACAGTGATAGATATGAAGGTAGGTAGATCCTGCCAGAGATGACTTATCCAAAGGGCTCATAAAAGTGCATCGGAACAATCACTATTTTACCTTTGGAATGGGGCAGAAGGGAGCGGAGTCAGGGATTTAAAAATCTTCCAGAGGAGGAGGCCTCCTGATCTTCCCTGCAAAGATCATGCATAGACACAACCACACGCCCCCAGTTAATGAGCACAGTGTACAGGGCCTCCCGGGGGGGGGGGGGGGAAATGGGGCAATTTGCCCCAGGCCCCGGACCCCGCAGGGGCCCCCGGCCCCACCTCTGCCTTCCCCCATCCCCCGGCGCATCAGTGCTGCAGCGGCGTAGCTCCGGCGGGGGCTGAGCTCCTCCCACTGAGTCAAAGACGTGTGGTAAGGAGATGGGGCTGCAAGCTCCGGTCCCGCTGGAACCACGCCGCTGCAGCGCTGTCCAGGGGCCAGGGCAGCTCCTGCACGCGGCGCGCTGAGGCTCCGAGAGAGGGGAAGGCGGCGGGAATCACACCCCTAGCTCCAAGCATAGACTGAGCATGTCTCTTCAGGTATTCCAGCTCCATGTTAGCTGCAGGGAACAGAGAACTAAAGCTTTCCACACCCTAGATTTTTTGCAACAAATCCATAGCCAACCAGGACTTGATGGTTGTCACTCTGCTGCGTGTGGCCATTTGGCATTTCATACCAACATCAGGGGTAGAACCCAGATTCATCAGCTTCCACAGCACAGCCTGCTGCTTGTTGAATTAAGGAGAATTCCTACGTGCCAGTCAAGTCTCAGTCCCCTTTCCTCCATGTTAATTGGGTGAGTTATGCACCAGTTTTCATAATGGCCAGAGAAGTCCCTTTGATGGCCATTACAAACATTTTCACTGTATTTCTTGTCCATTTTTCTCATGAAAAGAAAACCACTAGATCTGGATTATTTTCTATAGGGTCTCTTTTGATTAAGCAATTGTGCATATGACTCACTGTCTAGGACTTCATCTCCCAAAGGAGCTCCTCAGGTTTATTATTTTTTTCCGGCCGCCCCGCAGGTTTTTTTTTTTTTTTCCTTGGGGCGGCAAAAAAGCCAGAGCTGGCCCTGGGGGAGGCACAGCCTTCCCTACCCTAAAGCTCATTCAGCAGTTTGAGGCTTGCAGACAGCTATTTAACACAATGAGCCAAGCTGTTATCTTTTCCCTTAGGGCTACCATCCTTTTCACTTCTCAAATGCCAAATTATAGTCTACATTTAATTTCAGTGCCATAGGGAGATTCATGTCAGGAGAGGGTAGCTTCATTTAAAATTAGCCACTTTAGATTAACAGTGATAGAGCCAAGAGAGCCATGGGGGAGGGATCACATGAGAAGAGCAATATCCTACACCACCTACCTCCTTCCCAACCCTACCAAGGGAGACCCCCCCCCTCCCCTGCATTCCCTGAGGCTCCAGAGGGGTTAATTCAGTGGTTCTCAAACTTTTGTACTGGTGACCCCTTTCACATAGCAAACCTCTGAGTGCAACCCCCCCTCCCTTATAAATTAAAAACACTTTTAAATATATTTAACACTATTATAAATGCTGGAGGCAAAGCGGGGTTTGAGGTGGAGGCTGACAGCTCGCGACCCCCAGTAATAACCTCGTGACCCCCTGAAGGGTCCTGACCCCCAGTTTGAGAACCCCTGGGTTAATTTAATTTTAGCACCGTGTGTCCATTCACATGCATGTGCTATTTTGAGCATTTCAGTTTTCACAACATAGGCTCATCCCAGATTCTGGAACAAGCTCAAATGCTCAGTTTGTGGAGTACGTACATAAGCTATACTAAAGACAAACCCACAGTAACTGTCTCCAGTTTGTGAGGGACCCCATGGAGCCAGTCTCTAGGAAACAGATAAATTCATGGAGGTTAAGTCCATTAATGGCTATTAGCCAGGATGAGTAAGGAATGGTGTCCCTAGCCTCTGTTTGTCAGAGGGGGAGATGGATGGCAGGAGAGAGATCACTTGATCATTACCTGTTAGATTCACTCCCTCTGGGGCACCTGGCATTGGTCATTGTCGGTAGACAGGATACTGGGCTGGATGGACCTTTGGTCTGACCCAGTATGGCCATTCTTATGTTCTAACCTAAATGAACCCAAAGTTATGGAGACAGATATGAGTCAAGGAAGCCAACAGAGTATCAGAAATCTGGAAAAATCTCTGACTGGATGGGCTCAGGCGTTTGGTCACAAGCTGAGGTGGTTCAAAAGTTTTGGATTTTTTTTAAGCTGGATTTTTTTAGTTTCTTTAAATAATCAAACACAGCAAGCAGCAAATATTTGGCCACACACTTCTGAAACCCCAAACCATGTTCAGGTTTTGGCAGACTAATTTCAGCTTTTCAATTAAAAAACCACAACAGAATTTGAAGGAAAGCAGACATTGTCCGTGATTTTTTTCTGCTTTTTAAAAACCCCTAGTTTTCGATGACGGAAAATATTTGTCCAACCCTTTTAGCACTAGCTGATGCTGAGAACCAGTGGTACCTTGTAAAGGTGACTTGAAAAGAAGTTCTCTCAAAACTGGGTTTGTGCCAAGATGTGGAAGGTTTTTAAATGTTTATTTTTCCCAGGGCCGCCCGGGGGGGGGGGGGGCAGACAAGTGGGGCAATTTGCCCCGGGGCCGCAGGGGCCCCCATGAGAATATAGTATTCTATAGTATTGCAACTTTTTTTTATGGAAGGGGCCCCCAAAATTGCTTTGCCCCAGGCCCCCTGAATCCTCTGGGCGGCCCTGCACTGACAGTGTAACAGCTAGTGGGAGCTGAGGAGAAAATGTTTTTTTTTCCCTCAGAAAATGAAAGCAGACACTACCCGTGACCATTTTTGTTTTGTCAAAAACCCAATTTTCTATTTAAAAAAAAAAGTTTCAATGGACAATTTTCAACCAGCCCCAGTAACTATCAGTGTACTCACTGTGTATTTTAGGAATGATATATACACGTTCTCAGCAGAGTGCACTATCAAGAGCCTTGCTTCTGACCCTGTTACCCTGCCTGCTGCTGCTATTGGGTGACTTGAGAATTACAAACTGAACAGGGAAAAAAAATTGAGTCTCTCTAGACCTAAACTTAAACTATTACAGCCTCTCAAGGGACCTTCACCAGATATTAGCACTCCAGCTACTTTACTCTTCTCCTGCAATGAGTGTTGCTGCCTCCAATCCCCTCCCTTATTCTCCATGCCCCTGTGTGCCTCCAGTGCTCCTTACTGAGACCTGGAGCAGCCAGTCCCTCAGTGAGTGTTTCCCTCTCCTTCCCTCTGTGTGTGACCCATTCCCCTCCCTCCTCTGTCACCTCCCTGATACCTCGCAGTAGGGAAGAGACAGGACTGAGCTGTATTGTATCTAGAAAGGATTCTTTAGCGAGGCAGCTGGATAGACCATCCTGTGGTTCTCCCTGATTCTCAAGCTCCCAGACTGGCTAACAACTCTGGGCTGCCTAGTGTCCCTAAATTCTGCTCTTCTCTTCTGCCGACTAAATAAGCCCAGTTCCCCCAGCCTCTCCTCATAAGTCAAGTGCCCCACCCCCCTAATCATTTTTGTTGCCCTCCGCTGGACTCTCTCCAATTTGTCTATATCCTTTCTGTAGTGGAGGGACCAAAACTGGATGCAATACTCCAGATGTGGCCTCACCAGTGCCAAATAGAGGAGAATAATTACTTCCCTTGATCTGCTGGCAATGCTCCTATTAATGTAGCCCAATATGCCATTAGCCTTCTTGGCAACGAGGGTACACTGCTGACTCATATCCAGCTTCTCATCCACTGTAATCCCCAGGTCATTTTCTTCAGAACTGCCGCTTAGCCAGTAGGTCCCCATCCTGTAGCAGTGCATGGGATTCTTCTGACCTAAGTGCAGGACTCTGCACTTGTCCTTGTTGAACCTCATCAGATTTCTTTTAGCCCAATCCTCCAATTTGTCTAGGTCACTCTGGACCCTATCCCTACCCTCCAGCGTATTTACCCACCCCCCACAGCTTAGTGCCATCCATGAACTTGCTGAGGGTGCAATCCATCCCATCATCCAGATCATTAATGAAGATGTTGAACAAAATCGACCCCAGGACAGACCCCTGAGGTACTCTGCTTGATACTGGCTGCCAACTAGACATCGAGCCATTGATCACTACCCATTGAGCCTGACGATCTAGCCAGCTTTCCATCCACCATGCCCCTCAAACATGTAACCTCAGTCCCCAATACCTGTGATTGGAATATTTGCTCACTATAGGGGCTTGAGTTGGGGAGTTTGGCTTGGAATTTGAGCTTCATCAGAGGGGCCATCACCCAGAGTTCTAATTGGTCCTGTCTCTAAGAACATTTTAACTCTTGAATAAGGGTTGATATTTGGTCTCTGCATGAAGTTTTTCATTCAGCTGCTCACACCTAGCAGACAGGGCTACTGTCAGCAGAACTGACTGTTTTGGGGGCTAGGGGTTTCTTTGCCTTTAGTACCTCCAGAGAAGAGCACGGCGCAGAGTGCACTCCAGAAGCCCACGTGGCGATTCCTGTGGTTGGTCTCAGCACTGTTGCTGTTGCTGTGTGTCTCTCTCCTCATTGCCCTCATTGGTAAGTATATACTGGCTGATTATCCAAGAGGGAGAGGAATTGTTTGAGGAGGATGCCTGAGGGAGGAGAACTGGGAATAAAGGAGATAAAATTAAGCAAAGAGGGAAATATCCTGCTGGACAATCAGGAAACAATTCCCAGCAGAGGTGTTTGTTAGACTGTGGAAGAGTCTCCTTGAGGACAGGGTGGGAGCCCAAAGGTTTGGGCCCGGAGAAAGCCCTGAAGAATATATTGTTGGGAACAGTCCTTGTTTGGCTGGCAAAGGGGGAAAGGTGAGTGGCTGGACAAGATTAGAAATGGGCAGCAAGCAATATGGTCACTTGAGAAAAGTATGTCTGGGATATGAGGGAAGGATTTGGCAGTGGGAGGAGGTGGGTGGTAAATGTCCAGAGGATCAGGGATGTTAACTAGCAATGGTAGGGTGTGAGATGCTCAGAAGGATCAGGGGAAAATATCTAGAGCCGTATCAGGGCATCAGTTCTAATCCAACTCTATGTCATGTAGACTGGATGAGTTGAGGGATCAGGGAATGGGGTTCTGAGCCTTTCCCTTCCCTTCTAGAGCATCAGTTCTGCTCCAGCTTGTGGGGTCCAGGTGACCCAAACAGATTGGGGGATGGGATACACAGCCTTTCAGCTCCAGGACACTGGTTCCAATTTGGCTCCAGTTCAGGCAGAGTGGATGGCTCAGGGGAAACAAGATACAGAGCCTTTTGCATCTGGGGCACTAGTTCCTAGAAGTAATTTCTAATCTCTTATAACTTTTTTACTTATGATCCAAGTATCTTTAAACAGGTCTAGGGCACTTGTCCTCAGTGAGGACATCATCCTCATTAACAGTCCTGCAAGGTGCTGTGCACCATCAGTTCACTGACTTCAGTAGGAATTGAGGGTGCGCAGCACATCAGAGGATACGGTCACATATCTATGGAGAGATCAACTAGTCTATTTTTAAGCCTCAACTTTTGTTTTAAATGGAATGTATCTTTCTGCTCACTGAGACAGCTCAATTAACTCCAACCTACCATAACATTTGGGCTATAACTAACCATGAGAAATTTCTGCTGTAACCCCTAGACTGCTGCTTCTCCATTAGATCACTCAATGCATTTCTTAAGCTGCTTCACCCTCTACGCGCTCCTTTCAACTAGCAACACTTCAAGAAGTGGAATCAGGTGCCTAAATAAATTAGTAGCCCATATCAGACTTAGTCGTAAAGTTAGCAAAAATAAAGTATCTTATTTATCAAGAACAAAAACAAATATTATCTAACATGGAATTGGAAGCATTAAAGAAATAGTTTTATGCACAGAAACCACTCATCTTACCTTGTCTGTGTAAGTCTGTCTTGAGCTTCTTAATTATTTACAAATATACAGGCAGATTGTGCTGTGACCTTCCAGTGTCTGGGTGTCACTGCTCAGCACCAACCCCTGTTGCTGGGTTACTGGGATGGCTTATGAGTCCCTCACTCTCTCTGAGGAATCTTTCTCCTCCAAAGCCCACCACAATCTACCTACGAGGGGAGCTTCTGGGACCAGGGACACACCAAACTGAGCTCCCCTCAGCCTCTTCAGGTTCCCTCCTCAGGTTCAATCCTTCCTGAGTTAGCCCAGCTCTCCAGGCAAGTCTAGCCAGACCTTCTGTCTGACCCCCACACCCTCCGACTTCTGGTTCCCTTGACAGCCCTGTCACCATTCCCAGATGTCTCTCTCTTGATCCACTCTCCAACATCACCTTGACCAACTCCCAAGAAGCTCCACACTCCCCGGTGATGTCACCAGCCTCGGCAGTTCTTTCACAGGGAGCTGTGGGGAAAAGCAAGAGTTTTCTCTCTGCTTTAATCTCTCTAACTATAGTCAATTCTAGGGGCAGAGTTGCTTCTAGAAAATGGGCATTGTTGTGTGGCCTCAGAGTTCTGAAAGACGCATTTGCCTGAATGCCGTTTCTGACCACCTCAGTTACAGGAGTCGTGTCAATAAGTTACAGCAAGAAAATACCCAGACTCCACTGATTTCTCCTCCATTGGGAAACCAACCTACTAGGCCCTGACATCTGCTACTGCTTGGATGAGGGGTACCAGTATTAATAACCTGTTGCCTAGCCACATTCACCCTGATCTTTCCCCTGTGGGTCAGACGCTCTTCTTGCAATACTGATTAAGATCGGTTGGCTTATTCTGGTCAATCAGTATATCTGGTCCCCACCGCCAGCAGTGATATGAAGAGAGCTGAGCTGCCCTATTGTCCCAGGGGAGGTGGTTGTTGGCACTTGTGACAATAATGGAAGCTTACAAAGGGGCAGCCACTTTGGGACAGTCCATGGCCAGGAGATGAAGAAATCAGGTTGCACCCAGGCAGGGGAGAAGGAGGGTAGAGTTGGATCCCTTCTCTTTTTTTCCTCTCTTGTTTTCCAGTCACTCTACTCAAGGGAACTGGAGGCGGTGAAGAGCACAAGGCCCTGCCCCAGAGTTCTGCAGAGTGGCATTGTGTCCTGGGGAGAGCTGAGGAGAAAGGTCAGTGACACTGAAAGAGAGAGAGGGAGGGAGGGATTAACCCCAGCATCATCGTTCTGGGTTAGGGGCCTGATTCACACCCAGCTCTGGATCAACATGGGGCCGGAGGGACTGATGTATGGGGGAGAGGATGGGAACAAAATGAAGTCTGTACAGATTGACTGAGTGAGGGCTAAGAGGAGAAATAGCGACGTTCTACAAGTCCAGGCAGAGTGTGAAGAACAAGGAGAGGGAGGGGTTAGCTGAGAGTGGTCACAGGAGGGAGGGATAAAGGGGAGCAAAAGAAGCTCATTTCAGGATGGGGATGAGGAAACATTCTCTACCTTTGAGGGCCTATTAGACTATTGACGAGTCTCCCCAAGGAAAGGGGTTGAACATTAACTGAGTCATTTTACCTTTTTCTAGATGTCAGCTAACACGTTAGTCTACATTGGGTTTATTGACTGTCTGAGCTAACATGTTCTAACAACACATCTTCTAGCCCAGTCTAGTTTTCCATCTCTCATTATTACGAGTTCTTCTCCTTGACTTTCTCTTCCCTCAGGGCAAGTCTGGACGTGCTGCCCCATGGGCTGGAAGCACTTTCAGTCCAGCTGCTACTACTTCTCTATAGACACCATGAACTGGGGTGACAGTGAGAGGAACTGCACAGGGATGAGCTCCCACTTGGTGGTGATCAACACAGGAACTGAGCAGGTAACTCTCTGGGGATTAAACTCTTTGGGGAGCTGAGCATTCAGATCTTTAGAAGACCCCCTGCGCCCCTGGTATTTGGGATCTATTGAAGGTAAGCTGGGAATTCAGTCTCCCTGTTCATTCAGTCCTGGGATTTCCCAGCCATCACCTTCTCTCTCACGCGCGCACGCACACACATTCGCTACAGGGACTCCTGCCCACTACTGTCAGCTCAATGACTGAATGTGGGCAATTAATTTGTAATTTTTATTCAGGATTTCATTTTCAATTGGACAAAAGGAACTGTTACATCCATCCCAAAAAAGAATTACTATATCGGTCTGACAGATCAGGCACAGGAAGGCCAGTGGCACTGGGTGGATCAGACTCCATATAATGAGACTGCAGCGTGAGTATCTCCTGTGATGCAGACCAGTTACTGTCTTCTCCTTAGTCCCACAGGTTAACATAGAGTGTAACGGTCATGCAAGGGGGTGAGGGTTGCAGGGAGGGCAAAGGAGCTCTGGTCGTACTGTAGCTACAAGTGCTTCTTGTCCAGTAAAGAGCAGATTTGTTGGGGGAACATGAGCAGGTTCTATAAATCCCTTTTAAGGAAACAGTGTAGAGCCTGGTAGGAGAATCTTTCGGGTTAACTAAAGGGTTTAATTTGCCCCCTTCTTTCATCCTCACCTGTTACAAGTTGTTCAACTCTTAAAACTCATACCAATATGTATCTCACACATGTTTCTTACAGATTCTGGAGACAAGATGAACCCAGTAATGGCAACACGGAGAACTGTGCTGTCGTGCATATAGAGACAAATGCAAATAGGAAGAATTGGAATGACATTCCGTGTTCCACTAAAGTACATAGAATTTGTGAAACTGCTGCAACAAGTTTTTGAGGAACGGAACCCCAGCCAGGATGTGAAGCCAGAAAGAGAGAGAGAGAGAGCCCATCCCTGGCTAGAGGCAGCTGAGCGAGAGCTCTGATTGGAGGGTTTGTTTCAGATGTGGGACTTGTGCGGTAATTATGGAGTGGGAGGTTACTGTGTTCAATGGTTCAAACTCACCCATATGCACAAAAGAATTTTGAAACAAAAATTGGTAAAATGTTCTGAAGTGGAAAAGGGGTAATTTTCAGCAGAACTCTGTTATGATGTCACAAAGGTGGACTATGCCAGCACCCAACACTTCTGGAGGACCTGGGTTGGTAAGGGCAGGGCCCAGTGGCTTTGGCCTTGAAAGAGTTGAAGAGAGAGTTACTATTCACGATTAACCCACTCAGTGCTGCTAAAGTTAATAACATCCATTGTAAAGTCATCGCTTCCAGGGTGCTAACGTGTCAGTTCCTGCGGAGATCAGTGCTGTAAATGGGGAGTCTCTCATCTTGTCCCTGCAGTCCTTGCAACTGCAGTTTCTAATGGGCGTTTCAGCTTTCAGGATAACGATGCATGAACCAAACCCAAACTTCAGAGCTGCTCCTGTTTCATTCTCACTGCAAACAATGTGTCTGCACATCCACCAGGGACGGGCCAAAGGGACACATTTTATAATTGTTACATGAAAAGACCTTTGTGCGTCTGCAGGTCAGCAGAATTTAAGCCCAGAAGTAAGGTGTCTCTATGCCACAAATCCAGCTGCATCCAGCCTCGTTGTCCTGTAACCCAGTTCCAACATACACCTCTACCCCGATATAACGTGACCCGATACAACACGAATTCGGATATAACGCGGTAAAGCAATGCTCCCGGGGGGCGGGGCTGCGCACTCCGGTGGCTCAAGGCAAATTTGATATAACGTGGTTTTACCTATAACGCGGTAAGATTTTTTGGCTCCCAAGGAGAGCGTTATATCAAGGTAGAGGTGTAGTTCTGTTCTGAGGCTTTAACCATGTTCCTGTATCATACTAATGTTTTGGACTATCCAAAGCTTTAGGTCTGGCTAGGGACATAGTTAAGATCCCATTGACAGGTGAGGGCAGAACTGTGCTTAAACTGTGTTGGGAGACAGTTAACAATTTTAAATAATAAATACACCGCTACCTCGATATAACGTGACCCGATATAACACGGATTTGGATATAACGCAGTAAAGCAGCGTTCTGGGAGGGTGGGGCTGCACACTCCGGTGGATCAAAGGAAGTTCAATGTAACGCGGTTTCACCTATAATGTGGTAAGATTTTTTGGCTCCCAAGGACAGCGTTATATCGAGGTAGAGGTGTAATTACCTTGGGCAGGGCCGTCCTTAGGATTTATGGGGCCCTATGTAGTATTATTAAACTGGTGCCCCTATGCTCCACTGAAGGCGGTCCCCAGCCGGCGCCACTGACCCCAGTGTGTCGAGGGGGTACAGCCACCACCCCCGCCCACGGATTCCCAGAATCCCCCCCATTACTGACACACACTGAGCCCACAGCCCTCCTGCAGCCCCTAGCCACTCCTGGCTCACCACGAGCATTTTGACAGGAAGTACCAAGCAGTAATAACAACAAGTCAACAACAATAATAAAAGGGTGTATGTGTGTGCGCGATGGAGTGTGTGTGTGTGTGAGAGAGAGAGAGAGAGCCAGTGTGTGTGAGAGAGACATAGAAAGCCAGTGTGTGTGACTGTGTGTTGGGGGACTGTGACTCATGAGAGGTAGAGTGTATGTAGGTGTGAGAGCCAGTCTGTGGGTGAGAGAGACAGTGTGTGTGTGTGTGTGTGTATTAGGGAAGTGTGAGAGACAGTGAGCTCACTGGCACTTTAAGTCCTCCCTCCCTCTCTCATTCAGCCTGTCCCCCCCCGCCCGCTGACTTATGTGGAAGTTTCGCTCCTCCTGTTCTGGCCCCGGCCCAGCCCCCGCCAGAGACCGAGCGGTGCAGGCAGGCAAGGTCCAGGGAGGGACTCCGCTCTGGGCAGCAGTGGGCCAGGCCACCATACCGCTCTGGACTCCCCGGGGCTGAGGCGGCAGAGCCAGAGGCTGGAGCCCTCAGCCGGCCGGCTAAGGAGCGAGTGATGGAGGCAGGGCCGGCTCCAGGCACCAGCTTAACAAGCAGGTGCTTGGGGTGGCCAAGGGAGAGGGGCGGCACCTGCGGCAATTCGGGGGCGGCAGGTCCCTCACTCCCTCTAGGAGCGAAGGACCTGCCACTGAACTGCCACCACCGATCGCGGCTTTTTTTTTTTTTGCTTGGGGCGGCAGAAATGCTGGAGCCGGCCCTGGATGGAGGGGACAGGAAAGAGAGGATTCCAGCCGCGGCCAGCGAGGGGAATGGTGCCCCAAATTTTCCAGTGCCCTATGCAGCCGCATATGCTGCGTATGCCTAAGGACGGTCCTGACCTTGGGGGATGTCTTCACTGCAGAGTGTGGGAAGCCAGGTCTGGGACACCAGGTTAGCCAAGCCCAAGGTGAGCATATACACTGCTAAGCCACACTCAAGTCATAGCCACATCCACACTGGTACTCCACTAATGCAGGTTAGATGCTACGATTTTTGTGGGCATATCCCATGGTTCTTAGCACTACACTATGAATGGTTTTGCAGTGTATTGTAGAAGAAGTTGTCTGTCCTTCCCGGGCTCCCGTGAGACAGAGTTCTTAGCTTGCCAACTCAGTAAACTAAAATGCTTCTGACTCTGCAAGCTCCTCACTGCTGTGCGCAGCCTCTGTCCCCGTCCCCCCCCCAATAGCAAGCCATGGATTCAGCTCATAACAATGACCTAGTCCAGCTGTTGGCATTAGCGAAACTTTTATTTTGGGAACAGGAGGTGAATGCAGGGCCTGAGACATGGTGGAGGGCATGTCAGCAGTGGCTCATCACCCTGAGAAAGTGGCTATGTGCCTTGATGTGGAGATCATGCAGGCAGTGTGCCTGCATAGTGGAGTGGAGATAGCTGATGCAGGTTTTAATAGCTGTGGCATCAAGCACAGAGTGGTAGGACTACCCGGTCATGCAAACCTGGGATGCACAGCAGGGGTTCCAGAACTTCCAGGTGAGGAAGGCCATCTTCCTGGAACTGTGTGAGGAGCTTGCCCTGACACTTCAGTACCTGGACATGCAGACAAGAGAGGACTTCACGAGTGCAAAAGCAGGTTGCTATTACTACTTGGCTATCCCAGAGGGCTACAGCTTGTTGGCTAATCAATCAGTTTGGTATTAGCAAGTCAACTGTTGGTGCTGTGGTGCGGAAGGTTTGTGTGGTTTATCCATGGGTGGTGATGGCTGCTAATGTCCCCAAAATAAGACCTAGCTTTAAGAGAATGGGTTCCCTGAATTGTGCTGGGGCTATTGGTGGCTCATATATGATCACTGTTTGCCCCTACCAGGTGCACATGAATATGTCAACTGGCAAGGATATTACTTGCTCATTATGCAGGCCTTGGTTGACCATAAAGGGATGGCCAAGGACGCCAACATGGGAGGAAATGGCAGAGTGCACGATGCCAGGGCACTCCAAAGATCTCACATTTACCTGGTTGGACAAGAAGGGACTCCATTCTCTCCCAGTAATATGAATAGCAACGGTGTCTGGGCCCCTCATATTTCAGTGGACCCAGATTATCCTCCACTGTCCTGGATCATGAAGCCCTACCGTGATGTGAGAACACCTGGCAGAAGAAGGTTTAATTACACACAGAGCAGTTTCAGAATGATGGTGGAATGTGCATTTGGTGAAATAAGGCAAGATGGCACTGCTTACAAGCTGTTTAGGGGCTAGTGTGCGTAATGCCATTTATGTTAACAGAGCATGCTGGACACTGCACAACATAAGTGAGAAGGGGGAGAACTTTCTCCAGAGTGGGTTGAAGATAGTACTAGTTTACAGGCCTAGTACAGGCATCTGGAGAACATAAAAACAATGAGGAGTCTGGTGGCACCTTAATGACGAACAGATTTATTCAGGCATAAGGTTTTGTGGGTAAAAACCCACTTCTTCAGATGCATGGAGTAAAAATTACAGATAGAGGCATAAATATATATTAGCATATGAAGAGAAGGGAGTAACCTTACAAGTGGAGACCCACTATTGACAGGGCCAATTCAGTCAGGGTGGATGTGGTCCATGCCCAATAATTGATGAGATGTCAATACCAAAAAAGGGAAAATAGTTTTTGTAGTGAGCCAGCGATTCCCTATTCAAGCCCAAATTGATGGTGTTAAGTTTGCAAATGAATTGTATCTCTGCAGTTTTTCTTTGAAGTCTGTTTTTGCCACTGGATGCCTCCTTGTTTTTGTGGATACAGACTAACATGGCTACCCCTCTTGGTACCTGAAGAGTAGGTCTCTGATAAGTGGGGCTGGGTCTAGGAGCATGTGGGTAGTAAGGGATGCCCTATTTCCCCCTACAAATGATGGGTGTGGGCAAATGGGAGTCAAGTGTCCAATACAACTATTATAAGTAGATCTGTTGTTCATCTGACTTTAATAAAAGCTTTGGTTTGAACGTCCTGTCTCTTTCCCAAGCACTCACCCACATGTGTATTGTGCAACTAAATATTTTATTAACAACAATACAGGCAGCCCAATAGTCACTACCTCAAAAGTGAGAATTTTAAGAAAAAAGTGCAGAAAACAAACTGATACCACATCTGATCAGTGTGATGTTAAGAGAAATCACCAGTGCAACTACTATCTTTCCCCTGTGGATGTATGGGAGAGAGTGAACTGGTACATCGCAGTAGGCACATTCCCAGTCCAGGAGTGCATTGATTGGCTCATTCCTCAATCAGAAATCTCCAGCAGTAGCATGATAGGGTAGCATGGAGGGGAGATCATTGTAGGTGACTGGACTAGGGCAAAAGTAGATACTGAGGTTTGGCCAGGCTGCCTGCTGTCCATCAGGCTGATCAGCTGTTTAGACAGTTCTCTTTGCTGCTGTTGGTCCAGCTTCCTAGTTGCTGTGCCGTGCTTGATGAACTCTCTCCCACTCCTAGTCCAACATTTCCTCTGCATTTCCAGTAGCTGGTCCAACCAGCAGGAAAAGTCCTTCTGCAGGTCCTTGACCTTCCCCCTCCTCCCCCCACTGGTTCAGGCTCCTCTCTCTCAGTTGTGTGACTGGACCCTGGTGTGAGGATGAAGCACTGCTGCATTTTTACCTTTCTTACTTTGGGGTTTTGAAAATTGTTTTACTTGGCAGGATCTGCTGAAGCTTGAAAACGACATTAACGAATTATGCCTAGAAGCAGGGCTTGACTTGGACTCTGAGGGATATCATTCCTTTCTGGGAAAGGGAGATGGCTGTTCTGATCTGCAGTGGAGAAGAAGAGAAACATGATTGCCCTGGGCAGAGAACTGAGGCAAAACTCACCTCTATTGAGATGTGTGGCTGCAGGGGGATGACATCCAGTCCTTGGCTTCACTTGAGGTTAAATTTACAGTCAGCACAGGTCATTTTTACATATTGTCAGCACTAAGCATAATTCTGGTAACATGGATGTGGAGTCACACTAGGCAGAAACAATGAAAGAAGGTTTAAAAAGTTTAGTAGCAACTGGACATCTAACTTACTGTATGCCAGTGAAAATGAGGTAAGATCAGAGACTGAAATAGGAGGGAAAGAACAAGTTAAAAATTAATTCCACAAGTTAGAGGTCTTCAAGGCAGCAGGTCCTGATGAAATACATCCTAGAATACTCAAGGAGCTGACTGAGGAGATATCTGAGCCATTAGCGATTATCTTTGAAGAGTCATGGAAGATGGGGGAGATTCCAGAGGAAAGAAAAAGGGGAAAATATGGTGCCAATCTATAAAGAGGGGAATAAAGACAACCTGAGGAATTACAAACCTGTCAGCTTAACTTCAGCACCAGGAAAGAATGCAGCAAATAATTAAGCAATCAATTTGCAAACATCTAGAAGATAATAAGGTGATAAGTAACAGTCAGCATGAATTTGTCAAGAACAAATGGTGTCAAACCAACCTAATAGCTTTCTTTGACAGGGTAACAAGCCTTGTGGATTGGGGGTGGGGGGGGGGGGGAAAGCAGTATATCTTGACTTTACTAAGGCTTTGTCTACACTAGCACTTTTTTCAGCAAAATGTTGGTCTGTCAGGGATGTGGACAGCGCTACATTAGCAGGAAACTCTCCTGCTAATGGAGCAGCTACACAGAAGACATTATAGTCAGTAGCGTAGCTGGGGGGGGGAGGAGCAGGGGGAGCAGCTGCTCTCACTGAGCACATTCCCCAAAAGTGGCACCTTTTTAATTTTTACTTACTTGGGAGCGCTTCCCAGCAGGGGCGGCACTTTGGCGGCGGGTCCTTCAGTCGCTCCGGGTCTTCGGCGGCAGGTCCTTCAGTCTTTGGTGGCAAGACTTGGGTTTCTCTTTTTTTTTTTTTTTTTCCCCCCTCCTTTGCTTTTTCTTTGTGGCGGGTGGCACCTTTTTTTGTGTGTTTGCTCCCCCTGCTCTTAGAACCTGGCTACGCCACTGTTTACAGTGGCGCAGCTAATCAGTACAGCTGATTAAGGTCCATATTGTAGACATAGCCGAAGGCTTTTGATGCCATCTCACATGATCGTCTCATAAACAAACTAGGGAAATGTAATCTAGATGGAGCTACTATAAGGTGGGTGAAAACTGGTTGGAAAATGGTTCCCAGAGAGTAGTTATCAGTGGTTCATAGTCCAGCTGGAAGGGCACAATGAGTGGGGTCCTGCAGGTACCAGTTCTGGGTCTGTTCAATATCTTCATCAATGATTTAGATGGCAAACTGCATAAGTGTACTTTCTATGCTGATGATGCCGAGCTGGGGGGTTGCAAGTCTTTGGAGGCTAGGATCAAAATTATCAGGATGAAATTCAATAAGGACAAATGCAAAGTACTCCATCTAGGAAAGAACAATCAGTTGCACACATACAAAATGGGAAATGACTGCCTAGGAAGGAGTACTGCAGAAAGGGATCTGGGGGTCATCATGGATCACAAGCTAAATATGAGTCAGTGTCACACTGCTGGAAAAAAAAATCCTGCGAACATCATTCCGGGCTGTATTATCAGGAGTGTTGTAAGCCAGACACAAGTAGAAAATCTTCTGCTCTCTGTGCTGATAAAGCCTCAGCTGGAGTATTGGGTCCAGTTCTGGGTGCCACTTTTCAGGAAAGATGTGGACAAATTAGAGAAAGGCCAGAGAAGAGCAACAAAAATGATTAAAGGTGTAGAAAACATGGTCTATGAGGGAAGATTGAAAAATTGGGTTTGTTTAGTCTGGAGAAGAGAAGACTGAGAGGGGACATAAGTTTTCAAGTACATAAAAGGTTGTTACAAGGAGGAGGGAGAAAAGTTGTTCTCGTTAATCTGATTGGACAAGAGGACTTTAAATTGCAGCAAGGGTGCTTTAGGTTGGACATTAGGGAAAACTTCCTAACTGTCAGAGTGGTTAAGCACTGGAATAAATTGCCTAGGGAGGTTGTGGAATCTCCATCACTGGAGGGTTTTTTTGTTTTGTTTTGGTTTTTTTAAAGAGCAGGTTAGACAGACATGTGACAGGGATGGTCTAGATCAGGGTTCTCAAACTAGGGGTTGGGACCCCTCAGGGGGTCACAAAGTTATTACATGTGGGGTTCCAGCATTTATAATGGTGTTAAATATACCAAAAAGTGTTTTTAATTTATGGAGGGTGGGGTCACACTCAGAGGCTTGCTATGTGAAAGGGGTCACCAGTACCAAAGTTTGAGAACCACTGGTCTAGATAATGCTTGGTCATGCCTTGAGTGCAGGGGACTGGACTAGATCTCGAGATCATTGCCTAGAAGATGGGCAGCAGCAACTCCATATACTGTTGTCTGGTCTATGAGGAGCACCTGTAGCATCTCCAGGGCATATTTAATTTCAGTATAGGTGTCCATTTGCCTCTCCCCAGTATCCCTCTGTACCTGGTCAGTGGTGGCCAGAAGAGGAACAGACTGTCTTAGTTGGGTGGTGGTCACAATTATATTGAGAATGTTACAGAGAGAACAAGTATCCAAATTCTATAAAGGAGAGGTGGGCTTAAACCAAATCCCTAGAGACTTTAAGGGGAAGTAGTATCTGAAATCTGGAACTGGATCCAAGTTTTGTGGCTTATGCTTATCTCTACTGAAAAACACTTAGAAGCCCCACAAACATTAAGAATTACTATTGCTATTAACAATCACATTTAATGCCTTGTAAATTTACAAGGCACTTTACAAATATACGACAAGCTTCCTACCCTGAAGATCTTACAACCTAACATTCATGTTCACTGCCCAGAACAGTGTGCAGTCTAAGTTAGACAAGACAAAACCAGCAAGGCGAAGAACCCTGTAGTTCAGGAGTGGAAGCCTGTGGAGCAATCACTCAGGAGGAGAAGCCAGGGAGGAAGGAAGTGGATTTTAAGGAGAGAAGTCACTTAATAAATTAGGACAGGAAGAAAATTGCACACATCAGGAGCAGCATGAGAGAAGGCAAAAAAGCTGAGAGTGGGGGGAAAGGAAACAAAAGGAGCAGTAAGGAAACAGGTTTGGGAGGATCAGCAGGAAGAGAAGCAGGGTCGGTGCAACCAATAGGCAAACTAGGTGGCTGCCTAGGGCGCCAAGTGGTTGGGGGCAGACAAAAGCGCGCTCCGGGGTGGCGGTGGAGTGGAGGTGAGCTGGGGCAGGAGGGCGCGGGGAGGGCTACCTGCAGCAAGTAAGGGGGGCAGCACAAAGGGGAACCGCTCCCCGCCCCAGTTCACCTCTGCTCTGCCTCCTCCCCGAGCACGCCGCCCCCACTCTGCTTCTCTCCCTCCCAGGCTTGCAGCGCCAAACAGCTGATTGGCGCTGCAAACCTGGGAGGCAGGAGAAGTGGAGCAGCGACGGCATGCTCGGGGAGGAGTTGGAGCAGAGGTGAGCTGGGGTGGGGAGCTGCCGCATGGGGGGTGCCTCAGGGCAGGGGGGGTGAAGCTGCTGCGGGGCTCAGGGATGGGGCAGAGCAGAGGTGAGCTGGGGTGGGGAGCTGCCGCAGGGCGGAAGTTTCGCCTAGGGTGCGAAACATCCTTGCACCGGCCCTGAAGAGAAGGGGGTATCAGAGAGGAAATGCAGGCTGGCCCATATTCCTTTGTACAGTATATAGGAATTGCTCTATGTCTCCATCCCAAGCTGCAGGGCCTTGTGCACAACACCAAGATCCAGCAGGGTTATGTAGATGTATTCAGTGCTGTCAAGGACATTTGCAAGCTGATTTTGCAGCTCTGCCCTCAGATTTGCCAACCTCAGCTGCCTTGACAGGGAGCTGCTTGGGGCCCTTTCTTGCCTGCTTCAGGAAATGAGTCACAGAAGCTGGACGTGCATGCACAGTTGGTGTGACTGGCTCAGTGACACTGTGCTGTCACTGAGGCTTGGATGTACTGTACTCAGATATTTCTCCTGCCCTCACTCATGCTCCTATCATGATGAGCTGGTGCTAGTTTAATATTCCTCCCCCCCCCCCCTCCCCGATGTCCTCTTCAAAAAGCATTTGAAGAGTTTGGTTTTGCTCACTCAGCTGGTGCCAGGTGAACATTGGGACGTTCCTGGGCATGCTCAAACACTGCTGCCAGTACTGTGGGGGGTGCCTAAGGGACCTGGACTGGCCATAGATAGTACATTGCTTTCAGAGAGCAGTAGAAATACCCACCAATGTTGCATGCTGTTGCAGTGTTGTCTCTCAGAGTCAGGGCCTCTCTAGATGACTTGGGTGAGTGATTAGAAGATAAGGGTGACAGGTTGGGTCACAGAGACCCCCTTGGGACTGCCACCTGATGTGCTGAGGCTACCTCTGAGCCCGTTTTCCCTGGCGGCTTGGGACTTCAGTACCCTGTCTTGTTGAGCCAGACACGCTAGCCCGCTGCAAACAGACCCAGGTCTGAACCACAACCCCCAAAAGCTGCAGGCTTAACTGCAAACAGCTTAAGAAGTGTTCCTGTCTCCAGCACCCAGATACCCAGTTCCCAATGGGGTCCAAACCCCAAATAAATCCATTTTACTCTGTACCCTGCATAAGCTTTATAAACTCAAGTTGTTTGCCCTCTAACACTGATAGAGAGATATGCACAGCTGTTTGCTCCACCACGTATTACTTGCTCTAGGTTAATAATAAGCAAAAAGTGATTTTTATTTAAGTATAAAAATTAGAATTTAAGTGGTTCCAAGTAATAACAGATAGAACACAGTAAATTACCAAGCAAAATAAAACAAAACATGCAAGTCTAAGCCTAATACAGTAGAAAACTAAATGCAGGTAAGTCTCACCCTCAGAGATGTTCCAATAAGCTTCTTTCACAGACTAGACTCCTTCCTAGTCTGGGTCCTTTGTGCCAGTTACGGTCCTTTGTGCCAGTTTCTTTCAGGCATCCCTTTGGGATGGAGAGGCTATCTCCTGACCCAGCTGAAGACAAAATGGAGGTGTTTCCAGGGACTTTTATATTCTCTTGTGGGCGGAAACCCCTTTGTTCTCCTGTGCAAAATCACAGCAACAAGATGGAGTCTGTAGCCACCTGGGCAAGTCACATGTCTACAAATGATTCAGCTTTTTGCAGGCTGACGCCATTGTTTACAAGTTAGTTTGAATGTTCCCAGGAAAGCTCAGATGTGGATTGGTGTCTCTCAAAGTCCATTGTTAGTTAAGTACTCACAATTACTTGAATAACCCCTTCACACTATGTTGACCAAATCTGCCTCATGTGCTTCCTACAGCAAACACTTTAAATACAAGCATAGAGCCAACACTCATAACTTCAGATATAAAAATGATACATGCATACAAATAGGATGAATATATTCAGTATATCATAACCTTTGCAAAGATATGTTACATGGCATATCTAGCATAAAACATATTCCAGTTATGTCATATTTACACTCATAAGCATATTTCTATAAAGCATTATGGGTGCAATGTCACAAAGGGGTGTGACCAGAGTGCTGGCTGCTGCTCTAGTGCTCATGAATAATTACTTTGGTCATAATGACTCCATGGTCAGTGACAACAAAATGACCATCAGCTGCCCATCTTCTAGCCACATTCCCAGGATTCCCTGCAGAATGTCCTGGTGTGTGTAGATTGGGGTGGGGAGGGCCTCCCATGAGCGGGGCTGGCACTAGTTAGACAACAGGCAGAGCACAGGGACAAGGATGCAGCAAATAACTAACCAGCAGCAGCACTCTGAGGGTAACTGCTCTAGTGGACTGTCTGTCAAAGACTGATAGGGGTGAGGTTGGCTACACCATGGATATATACGCAAAAAGAACAGGAGTACTTGTGGCACCATAGAGACTAACAAATTTATTAGAGCATAAGCTTTCGTGGGCTACAACCCACTTCTTCTCTATATGCATCCGAAGAAGTGGGTTGTAGCCCACGAAAGCTTATGCTCTAATAAATTTGTTAGTCTCTAAGGTGCCACAAGTACTCCTGTTCTTTTTGCGGATACAGACTAACACGGCTGCTACTCTGAAACCATGGATATATAGGCAGTTTGAAAGAGAACCCCCAACACCATCCTGGAAAAGCCTGGAAACTCCTAAATGACAATGTGCTGGAGGGGGCTCTCAGGAACTGCATGTTAAAATGTCAGTACCAGAGTGAAGGGAAGATTGGAGTGATTTCTCCGCCTTTGATCCAGGAGTTTACTGCCTCTTTTGGCTACTGCAGAACCAGCCACTCTGAAAGCTCCACAGTGATAGATAAATAGATCCCTGTCAGAGGGGACACATCCCAGGGACTCAAAAATACTTCTGAACAATCACTTTTACTTGTGGAATGGGGCAGAAGGAACAGGAATCAGGGATTTAATAGTCTCCCAGAGGAGGCCTCCTGGTCTTGCCTACAAAGATTATGCACAGACAACTACACACTCCCAGTTATAGGGCACTGGGATACAACTAGTAGAGCTAGTTGCCCCTCCCCCAGAAAATGAAAGCCACATCCCCATGATAATTTCTGTTGTCGAAAAACACATTTCTGCCTAAAAACGTTTCAATAGAAAATGTTTGACCAGCCCTAATAGTTATCGGTATACTCACTGTGTAGAGTAGAAAGAACATATACAGTTTCCCAGCAGAGTGAGCTACCATGAGCCTTGCTACAGACTGTATTCTACCCTGTCTGCTGCTGGGGGTGACTCCAGATTTCAGACTGAACCATAAAAAAAAAACCTCTCTAGACTTAAATTGCTATAATGGCAGCAGCCGCTCAAGAGACCTTCAGCCGGTATTAGCACTCCAGCCCATTCAACTCTCTCCTGCAAGGAGCGCTGCTATTGCTAGTCCCCTCCCTTATTCTCCACCCTCCTGTGTTCCTCCAGTGATCCTTACTGGGACCTGGAGCAGAATTAATGCTCTCCTCTCCTTCTCTCTCAGTGTGGGACCCATTCCCCTCTCTCACCTCCCGGATATCTGTGGTGTCCCTTGCTGTAGGGAACAGACAGGACTCAGCTGTGTTGAATCTAAAATGGATTCTTTAATGAGGCAGCTGTACATGTTCAGACCCTTCTGTGGTTCTCCCTGATTCTCTAGCTCCCAACCTGGGTAATGGAGCTGTGCTGCCCAGTGTCACTACACCAGCTTTCCCTAAATCCTGGTGTGGGGGAAGTAGTGGTGGAAGGACGCACTAGCAAGTCAAGGGTCTCCATTGCATTCCTTTCCCACCTTCCTTCCCCCAATCCTTATTCTATCTGCTGGTGCACTGCCTAGCCCACCCTCACCCACTAGGTCAGAACACATGGAGAAACAGGAGCTAGAACTATAAAATGTCCTGTGGCGAGTTCATTCACTGGGAATGTGCTAGAAAAAGTTTCACTTAGATCATCCAAGACAATACCACTTAGCTTTTATACAAGGCTTGTCTCCAGTAGATCTCAAAGTGCAACTGGAATATTAGCAACTCTGGGCATACTCTGGTGAGACATGAAGAGCTCCCTTAAACCCGTAACCCTATGTTGGGGGCCTCACTCCAAAATACTTGGGATTTGAAGACTGGCTTATTAGATGGGCCAGAGTTAAGGAGCTAAGATCTGAATGTGACTGTCCCTAGATTTGAGAAGTCTGAAACCAGTGTTCCAGTCTGGGCCTATCACTATGAACATGTTATCAACCCTATTCAGGAGTTATTTGGTCTCCTCAGTTTTTCATTCAGTTGCATGTCCCTAGTAGGCAGAGCTGGTTTAAGCAGAACTGACTGCTTTGTAGGTGCTCTTCACCCTCAGCACCCCCACAGGTGAGCACACCAGAGTGCACCACAGAAACCATCACCTGGCTCCCAGGGTTAGTCTCAGCACTGTTGTATTGCTGTCTCCCTCTCCTCATTGATAAGTATATATGAGCTGGTTATCCAAGGAGGGAGGGTAATTGTTTGGGGAGGGTGCCTGTGGGAGGAGAACTGGGACTAAAGTGGATAAAATTGAGCAAAGAAGGAAAAAAACTCTGCTGGGCAATCAGGAAACCATTCCTATTAGTGAGGGGTCTGTTAGAATGTGGAAAAGTTTCCCTGAGGACAGGGCGGGAGCTCCAGTGCTTGGGCCTGAAGAAAGCACTGGAGAATACATTAGAGGAGCAATCCTGTGGCTGGCGAAGGGGGATGGAGGAGTGGATGTACAAGATTAGAGATGGGCAACAAGGAATATAGTCTCTTTGGAAGAATATGTCTGAGATATGAGGGAAGGTTCTGGCAGTGGAAAAAGTTGGGTGGTGTGGGTGTTAAGTGTACAGAGATCCTGGATGTTAACTAGCAATGGTAGCGTGTGAGATGCTCAGAGGAAAATATGTAGAGCCACATCAGGGCACCAGTTCTAATCCAACTCTGTCATGGAGATGGGATAATTTTAGGGATCAGATAATAGGATTTTGAGCCTTTCACTTCTAGGGCATCAGTCCCAATCCAGCCCCAGATTCTGGGGTCCAGGTGACCCAAACAGATTGGGGGATGAGATACACAGCCTTTCAGCTCCAGGACACTTGTTCCAATTTGGCTCCAGTTCAGGGGGAATGGAATGCAGTCTTTTCATAAAGGACACCACTTCCTAGAGAAGTCTCTAATCACTTATAACTAAATTATGAACCAGTTTTTTTAAAACATGTTATGACACTTTTCCCTCACTGAAGACTAAGCCCAATCCTGAGCACCTTCAGCTCCCACTGACTTCAACAGAAATGGAGGGTGTGCAGCCCCTCATAGATGTATGAGAGCAACCCTGCATTGTCCACAGAGAATGGCAAAGATGTTGCTAAGAGATTTTCTATCTGTAATTATTGATTCATTCTTCTTGGCTGTCTCCCCTTTCACAGGGCAAGTCTGGACATGCTGCCTCTTGGGCTGGGAGCCCTTTCACACCAGCTGCTACTACTTCTCTAAAGACACCATGAATTAGGGTGCCAGCAAGAGATATTGCACAGGGATGGGTTCCCACCTAGTGGTGATCAACTTGAGAGATGAGCAGGTAATTTGCCAGGGATTGGTCTCCAGTGGGAATTCAGTGCCCAGCTCTGGAGGAGACCTCCACACACTTACACCTGCTCTTGAATTTGAGCAGGAAATTCAGTCTCCATGTTCATTCCATCCTGATCTTCCTCAGTCGTCACCACCAGCACCAGACTCACAACTTACAGGAACTCTGCCTTCCTACTGTCTGCTCAGTGATGGCATCTGGCGAGATTTACATTTATTTTTCATCCAGGCTTTCCTTTCCAGTTGGAAAGTTCCAAAAGGAACTTATACAGGCACCCAAGCAGAAAGTTACTATATTGGTCTGACTCATCAGGAGGAGAAAGGCCAGTGGCGCTGGGTGGATCAGATGCCAATAACCAGACTGCAGTGTGAGTATCTCATGGGATGGAGACTATTTACCATCCTCCCCTTAGCCCAGCAGATTAACATACAAGGCAATGGGAAGGGGGCGGGGGTTAAGAGGGAGACCTCTGTCACGTACTGGAGCTAAATGTTTCTGCTCCAGCAAAGGGTAGATTTGTTGGGGAAATATGATCAGAGGCTATAACTCTATTTTAGGGAACAGTATAAAGGGAGGAAGGGGAATCTGTCAGCAGGATTCAAAACTGTACTTTTCCCTGCTCCTCCATCCTCACCAGCTACAACTGTTTCCTCTGTGACACTCACAATGAGTCTCTCCTACAGGTTCTGGAAAGATAGGGAACCCAATAACCTTGACAAGGAGAAGTGTGTTGCCATGGATGTGAGGGGAAACACATACTCAGAGGACTATGAATTGGAATAATCTCCCATTACACAGCAATTTATCGACATTGTAAAACTGCAGCAACAAATATTTGATTAAAAAAGCATCCTGGATGTCAGAGTGGAGAGAGAACCCATCCCTCACTAGGAGCAGCTCACAAAGATTTGATAGGAGAGGTCAGATTAGCCCTGATCTGCAATTATGTGGGAGTGGTGGGGACTGTGGTGGAGGTTCCTGCACTCAGTGGCCTGAACTCAAAGTAATTTTTAAAAAATTAAAGCTGCTGAAAATGTTTAAAGTGGAAAAATGCCACATGTCAGCTGAGCTCTGCTTGTGATGTCACAAAAGCTGCCAATGCTATCTCCCAACAAATCTGGTGGAGAGGGTAGCTTTGGGAAGGGGAGGGCCAGGGGATTTGCCTTGCACTTGAAGGGAAAGATACTATTCTCCTATAATGAAGCAGACAAATTTAAACCCAGGGGAAGTGTATCACCTACTGGTGTGCCATCACTTTCTGCTTACTCCTTACAACTCTTCTCCAAGAATTCTGATTATTTCAGGGCTGTGTCTACTAGTGTATATATTAGAAATACTGGTAGGTCCAAACTGGTATCCTCTAACCCATTTAGAACTCAGTTCCATTTTGTAATGTAGATGGAGCCAAAGCCTTAGGCAATTAAGGCTCGGGACCTAGTATAAGTTCTCTCTTGTGTAGATAGAATTGTGCTGAGATGACCACATTGTAACTGCTTCCCACACCACACTTGTAGTTCTAAGCCAGCTGGGGTATAAGATGTAAACCAAAGAGTTTATCATCCCTGTTAATTATTATTTGTGGAAAGGGTGCAGACATATGGATGGAAAAGCAGCCCAAAACTCCGTAAGGCTTGCAATCACCGAGTCTTGTTAGACATTAGAACTACATTCTTGCTGGGAAAAGAATACCTGGGTCTGGCGTTAGAGACTCAAATGTCCTGCTGTGAGGAGCTGTAGAAAAAGGAGGGGTTTTCAAACTACAGGAGCTTCAGTCAAAAAAATAAATAAATCTAGGGATTGCTGCCACTGCCCAGGAGCCAGTGCTGGATTGTTCCCTGCAGTGCATTCTCCACTTTCAAAACTAGAATTAGACAGTGGCAGCAGCAACGACAGAGCTTCCACTACTTCCTCAGAGGAGACCACAGGCCTCGATCTCATTGTTGTTGGGTTCTGAGGCAGACTGTCTGATGCTCTATATAAAGTTCTCTCTCTCTAGTGCTGTCCTCTTTCTTCTCTCTCCTTACTCTCACTGTGTACAATGGCCCTTCATGAATTCCCTGCTCATTTCAGGGCTGTGTCTGTTATGGTGTTTATCTTAATAAAGTCAAGATGTAAACAGACTCTGATCCAGTTCATTCCAGGAAGCCCATTTCTTGAGCAACCAGCCCTAAAGTGACCCTCAGAGTACTGGGATGACCTCTTACGAAGGCTTTGTGATTCACAAAGGGCAGCATAGCTCTCGGCTCACTTCAGGGCTGTGTCTATTGAAGTCTTTATCTGACTAAAGTAATTTTTTTTGGAAAATACTGAATATAATCCAGTTAATTCCTAGGAACCGAGACCTAAACTCACAAATGCAGAGAACCTCAGTATGTTGTGATGAAATCTTACATGCAATAGGTCTTCTCATTCACACAGGGAAGCACTGCTCTCACTCACTGCTCCCATGCCCTTGATCCCAGCTCTGCCATTGCATCTCACTCTTTAAATAAATAGTCATCTCCCTGCTATTCCAGTCCTGGGATCCCCTCACAGGTCTGCTAATGCACCTCACTCCTGACCTCCAGCACAACCTGCTAGTCTAGTCAATGAGTTCCCTTACATCTTGGCTAGTGCTCCCCAATCCCTACACATGGTGCTCCTCCCTCCAGTCCTCACTGCATTTCATCAGAGATTAGGTAGACAGCATAGAAGCTCTTTGGAATCAGAATCCAATTTCTATCTCACACAATGTACCAAGTGAAAAGAAATCATAAATGCTCGTGCTTCCTCAGTCCCTGCTAAGTAACACTCCTTGTGTACGACATACACCTAGAGTAAGGGAAATGGTGGACTCCCTCAGCTAGCAGGGCTACAAGGGAGCGTCCCTACCGCCCGTGTTGGTGGCTGGTTTGAAATCAGTTCAGGCTGTAGAGAGAAGCAGCAGGTGTCATTAGGTTTGGGATCTAGGCAGAAGGACTGAACCAAATCCATCCCAACTCCTCTTTAACGTCAATGGGAAAAGCTTGTCAAGAGCTTAAACTGCACCCCAGGCTTAGTTGTGAACTCCCAGGGTAAATGGTACCAATGCCTAGAGGCCAAGGGAATGAGACTGGAGTTTAAGGGTCTAGATTGGCTGTTAGTCACATGCAACTATATTCCTGGTGTTTCCCAGGGTACAGGAGGGAAGCAAGTGGATTAAATAGGAAAGGGAAGTATCCATGGTGCTCTCCCCTATGGCCAGCAGGCCAGAGACTGCTGGTAGCTCCCCCTAGCAGATCCCACTAATGTGTGTTCATTAGTCATTCTTCAATACAATCTACCTTTTGTCAGTACTGACACAGGGAGATAAGCACCCCCCTATGGATCCACCCACAGCATTCCCTGCAGCAATTTGGTTCTTCCTTGGCAGTCTCCTATCTTACTAGTAACCTGGCCTAGCCCCTAGCTAGTGAGATCTAATGGGATCACAGTCTCAGGCTGTTTCCTTTGCAGGGTATGAGGTAAAGGCTATATATTGCAAAACAACAAGCTACTGTTAATAACAATGTGCCTCCTTCTCCCTCCCTTCTCTTGGGACTGCGCTGTAAAAAGAGCATTGTGGGGTCCCATGTTCTTTAGCATTGTGATAGGCACTGATAAGGTGAGTGTCCCCTCTTGTCGATTGTGCACAAGTTCACACCCACTCTGTCAGCTGTTAACCTCATCAGGTGGGTCTCTGGTCCAGGCACATGCAGTCAAACCATATAAAGAAACCCCTTCCAGGGTAACAAAAGTCCAACAGGGCCTATCACTGTGCCCTAGTTGGTATCTGCAGCCCTGTCTCTGGGCTCAGTTCCCAGCCCCTTCTGGGCTAACTTTAAGTCCATCCCTGCCCTGGTATGGAGCAGTGCCCCCAGGGCTGTCTCCCTGGAGACTCTTTGCCTTTAGCAGTCCTGTGATGTCCCCAGCTCTCCAGTCAAGTCACTCCTTCATTTCCATCCCCAGGGTAACAAAGTTCAACAAATGGTTGGCCCTCTGCAGGGTCTTCAGCTCCAGCCTAGAGCCCTTTAAATTCCAGCCTGTTGCTTCTACACAAAGCTTTTCCCCTTCTCAGGCCTTTGGCAACTCTGCCAGTGAAGGGACCCAGGCTGCCCCACTACTCCAGGTCCCAACCCAGGGACCCTACAAATAGCAGCCACATGTGACTTCCTTTCATAGTTGCTGCTGCTATTCCCTGGGCCACTTCCCACATAGCTCCTTCCTCTTCACCCTTACCTCAGGGCTGAAGTTCGCTGAGCAGAGTCTCTCACAGGTTTCCTCACCAGGAGCATCTCACTACCTTCCTCGTCCTTCCACTCCCAGCCAGCATCTAACCTGCTTAGCCCTTGCAGCTCCTTTTAACTGAGCCTTCAGGGCTCTGATTGGCTGCTTCCCTGCAGCCTTTCTAGACAGGTCTAGAGGACCCACCTTCACTGCTTCTTTTCTGGGGCAGGGTGGGGCAGGACAGGGAGGGCTCTAGCAGTGGACATCAAAGAACCTGCCACACCCTGTCACAAGGATTCATAGATCTTCATTGTCTCTTAATGAGTCCAGATAAAGATATAGATAGATATATTTTCTAATTTCCATCCCTGCAAATCCCCCTGGGCTCTGAGAATCAAGCTGGGCTCTTTCTTCTTCACTCAGCATCACTGCTATTAAGATTCTGCAGGGCAAATTCTGCCCTCAAGGATGCCTGCACAACCCTCATTGTGTCTCCTGAGTGTGTGACTTAGGCCAGAATTGCATAGCAAATAACTCTGCTGATGATGCACAGGCAGGAACAGACTCTACCTCTCTCTCTGAGCTGTACTGGCTCTGCAGGACTAACAGGAGTAAAAGGCAGCAAACATGTAAAGTCAGTAGGTTGACTGGGAACTCACACAAGGAGCGGGTCTGTAGGGCACGGAGGAGCTATTTTTACAATTGCTTTTTAGAGAGGCCCACATGAAGGCTTAGAGTAACTCAGGTTTCAGTTAAATTGGTGCAACCCCCTTGTGTAGAGGCTTTTATTGTGGTTTATGACAAGGGCCTTCAGTCAATGGCATGCAAGTCCGTAAGGAAATGTCCTAAGCTAAAAGTGTCACACCGATTTATATAGAAATAGGAGTGTCAGCCCCCAGAGGATTGCACCAAGTTAACTAAACTGGCATCTAAACCCCAGTTATTTAAATCGGTGCAGTTTTCTCATGGAGACAAGCCCGCAATTAAACTCAATAAGATGGACCCCTGCTGAAACTCTGTTGGGAGATGTTGCTGTTATGACTGGGTCTTCTAGCCTGGTTGCACTTGCAGTGTAGATGAGGGCTAAGCAGTACAGTGAATAGTTATTATTTCTTATAATTATTGTCTGGGATAAATAGTCACAAGTGCTGTGTGAGCAGCAGGGACTGTAAAACCTCTGTAAAAACTACAAACTGTTACAGTTATGGCCACTGACTCATGCTAGTTTAAAGACATACTTACCAGAAGAGAAGAGGAAAAAGACTCACCCCCCTTGTGTTAGAGACTCAAATACTTTGATGGGAGGAGGCACAGAAAGAGAGCAGATTTTTCAAAGGAGGGCCTGTCTCCATGGTAAATTATACCAGAATAAGGTGGGACGTGATGTAAAGTGCTGTATTACATTGGTATAATTCCCTGTGGGAACACTCTTATTCTGGTTTAAGAGCCTCTTTCTCTAGTTTATCTTATCTCTTTTTGTAAGGGATTTAAGCTTAACCCCTGCAACCCCCCCAAAATGCTACTCTTAGGCTAGAATAAGGGTATACTCGTGGGGAATTGTACTGGGACAACACCAGTGGTTTAATTATAATTATACTGGTAAAACTTTCCTATGTAGATAAGCCCTGAGAGACTGAGCCTAGACTGAAACTCCTAGGGATGGAGAGACACTACTAGTTCACATCTTGCCCTTTGTCTGAGAGGCAGGGCTTAACCATAGTGTCTCAACCAGTGCTGACTGCTTGTCCTTGGCTGCACTTGAGGTTATGGCAGATGATACACATTATCAGCAAAGGGTGATTTTGTTAACGTAGCTGAGGCTGTTGTGGAGTCACAACCGGCAGAAACAATGAAAGAAGGAACGACTCAGAGAAAGAGAGCCAGAAAAATTAAAAAAGGAAAATGCAAAGAGGACCAAAAAAAAGAGGGAGAAAGAAATTGTGCTGGCTGGAAGATGAGTGTGCATTTTTGTTAGGGTTGAGGATGCAACTTCCTTTTCAGCCATTAGCTTCCTGTTTTCCCTTTTCTTTTCATGTGTTTCTGGAAACCTCAGGCTGGGTTTCTGGGTGAAGAAGCCCAAGAGCTGTCCAGGGTGTAACTCTGTCTCCAAACGTCTTTCAGCAGTTCTTAGGGGCTTTCCACTCTCAGCCTCTCCTTCTCTCACTGCTTGGAGAGGATGTAGCAGAGCTTCCTGAGGGGAAGGACTCGTGACTGGCAAGTGTCACCCTCTGGCTCTAGGGAATTAAAAGATCAATTTTTAATTGTGATGGAATTATAAATATATAAAGAACACAGTCCGCACAGTCTCTGAATGGCGTCGGAGATCACCTATGCCGAGGTGAAGTTTAAGAATGCACCACCACCTGCAGAGGCCAAAGGTAAATAACAAGCTATTTAGGGGAATGGGCTCAAAGCATTTGGTGGATGGGCTATGGAGCGGTTCATTTTTGTGACACTGATTCCCATGCAGCCTCAAGTCAGAGGCACCGACTAGCTCAGTGGGATTAGGGAATGTGCTCTGGAGCCTTTCAGCCTTCAGGTGGAAACTGGGTCTTTCTGGTTCTAATAATAATTATAGCCACTCAAAGGACCTTCCCTCAGCAGCAGAACTCAATTTCCTTTACCTCTCTCCTGCAACTGTGAATAGCACAACTGCCTAAAGTGTCCTCCTTTTTCTCCCCACACTCCCATATTTCTAAAGTGTTCCTGCTTATTGCCACTTGGGACAGCCAGTCCTCAGGGAGTGCCCTCCTTTCCTTCCCTTTCAGTGTGAGATCTACCCCTCCCACCTCTCTCACCCTTCTGGCATCTGTGGAGTCCCTCATGGTAGAGAAGAAGACGGGACTCAGGAATGATGAATATAAAGGGGATTTTCTATTGAAACTGCTAGACCCTGAGCTCCCAGACTAACAGCCTGGGATACCTAATGTCACCACACAGAGTCTCTTCAATGCCTGGCTTGGATTCAGCAGATATGGAAGGGGCTGCTGGGGCACTAATTAGTGCCTTCTCCTTAACACTCCCTTCCCACCTACTGCTACCATCTACTCCCCTCCCTTCAGTCCACTTGCTGATGCATTACATGTTACATTACCACCCACCACATCCAAAATCAAGGTGAGAGGGGAATAGGAGCTAGAATCACACATTATGAGGGAGTGCAGGGTGGCCTAAGAACTCCTCAAAGACCCCTTGTTCTGATCATCTGAGACAAATGACATTTGAAAAGCAACATGAACTTCAGCAGCACTGGGCTTGCTCTGATGACATGTGAAAAGCTCCCTTGAACCCGTAAGGTCCTGCTAGGCCCTCACTCCCTAATACTTGGGGTCTGAATATTTGCTCATTAGATGGGCTGGAGACATAGAGTTTGGATCTAAATCTGATCTTCGGCGGAGCTTGGAGAGGTCAGGAGTCAGACCCAGTGTTCCAATTTATTTCCATCCCTAATAACATGTAAAACTCCAGAATAAGGGTCAATAGAAGGCAGCAACAGCAGCAGCTACTCATGATTGTCTAGTCTTGTCCAGAGTATGGGCTTTTCAGGAAAGTTTTCAGTTGGTTGCAGAACCCTAACAGACAGGGGCTGATATGAGAAGAACTAACTGTCCTGGGGCTGGGAGTTTCTTCACCCTTAGCACACCCAGAGAAGAGAATATCCCAGAGTGCACCCCAGAAGCACACCCAGTGGCTCCCATGGCTGATTGCTGCACTATTGCTGCTGTTGGCTGTCTCTCTCCTCATCGCCCTCATTGGTGAGTATAAATGGGCTGATTATTCAAGGAGGGAGGGGAACAACTAGGGACAAAAGATGGTCAATGCAGGCTGGAGATCAGGAAACATTTCCTAACAGTGAGGAGGCCGGTTAGACTGTGGAAGAGTCTTCCGAAAAGAAGGGAAAAGGAAACCCCATCACCTGGGTCTGGACAAACTTGGAGATTATACTGTAAGGAACACTCCTGCACGGTCCTGCCCAGGGAGGATGGGGGATTGGCTGGAAAGCTATGGCCTCATAAGCTTTTCCCCATGTCACGCTGTCTGGAGTGGCACACAACTGTAAGTGCCGATTTCAGGTCAGAAAATAGGGCAGACACTCCAAACTGGTGATATATTCTATAATTAAATTTCACCAAGCCAGGAATAAATGTGAGCGCCTGGATCACTACACCAGTCTTACCATGGAGTCACAGGCATTCCCCTTAGGCTCTCCAGTCAATCTTACCACCCTGACAAACTGGACTTAGTGCTAATGGTCATATAAACCAAAAATCACACCACATCAGGTTGCTCCCAGTCCCAAAGGACCAGCCACTTACCCCCAGGTCAATTGGTATTCCAGATCTTTTATCAAAGACAACGCTGGCAGCCAATTCTCTAGTACACTAACTAAAGATTTATCAGCTAAGAAAAAGAAATGAGAGTTACTGAGAGGTTAAAATAGGTAAAATACATTAACAGGCAAGTCAAAGTTTGTAAATCCAAATGATAGCAGTTGATGTAATAATCTACCAGTTTCCCAAAAGTCTTTTCAGGGGTACCCTGCTTGTGTCTGGGGAGCTCCGCTTTCGTACACTTTCCTGCTACAGCCCAAACAGTCAGAGATACAGGATCTTTCTTTGAATCCATATTTATATCTTCTTCTCACAGAAGACAAGCTGACAGTCTTTCTAACCATGTGGGTTATAATGCGTCAGACATGCAAACTGAGTCAGTGAATTTCCATTGTGGAACACAATGGCCTTTGTTTGAAGTTAGCAACCTTCTTCATTTATATTTCCAAGGCTCCAATCACGTTTGATGGGTAATTTAATTACAGGGATATACATAATGCAAAAGATAATATAATAGTCAATAACAAGCCTTCATTAGTTTTCATGAAGTACATTCTCATCTTAACACTAATACACACTTTTGATCTAAGGTTAACTAATTTACAGGGTTATACATAATGTAATTAGGGTTGCCAACTTCCTAATTCCAGAAAACCGAACACCCTTGCCCCACCCACTGCCCCGCCCCTTCCCGAGGCCCCACCCGCCGTTCACTCCATTCCCCCCTCTCTCCGTTGCTTGCTCTCCCCTACCCTCGCTCACGTGCTCATTTTCACTGCAAGGCCCAAACAGGCATACTTATTGTTTTGACAGATGTATTATGCTAAGTTCAGGTTTTATTTGTTACAGTACACTAGAGCTGGCAGCAAAATAGTCAAAAAGGGTAATTTTAAAAAAAATGAAAATTCACAAAGGTTTTCATGATTCTTTCCCTCCCCTCTTCCCATTTTTCATAACCAGCTCCATGGGTTTTGTTCATTAAAGTTATTGTAATTTTATGTGTGGAATTAGGGCCACACATTATCACAGCTGCAATGGGTCCATTAAAGGCCCACTCCTGAAGCCCAAATACAAATCCATAGAGCACAACCACAGAAATGCACACCTGTCCATATACCTATATAAATAAATCTGTAGAAACTGACTCCCACACCTACATGCAGATACGGATGCTTTCCAACCTACGCAAGCGTTCCGTTCCGGAACGCCTTGTGTAACTCAAATTTTGCATAAGTCGGGAACGTATACCCGACCATTACGCAAAAACAAACAAACAAACAAAAAACTTTCTAGCTTATGGAACTTTTTCCGTAAGTGCAGATTTGCGTAAGTCGGGTTTGCATAACCCGGGGAGCATCCGTACACACGTGTATTCATGTGTACACATCTAGCATGCACTAACACATATACTTCCACATTATTTATTATTACAATTGTTGTTTAGTGCCTAGAGGCCCCAATTCAGATCAGGGCTAGGTGCTGGACATACACATAAAAAGAAAGAGTCTGCAACAAAGAGTTTATAATGTAGCTAGACAAAGGTGGGGAGAAATGTATGATACATTGGCTCTTCTGCAATTACTAGTCAACAACATTCACTTTTTAAGAAATAATATATTTCTTTTAGAGTTCCCGTCTCTTTTAAAAACTTGTTATGAAATCAATACACACATATTTTATATCATCAATTTTTTTGTATGCAAGCCAGCAAAAGGAATATAAGTCAAAGAGTTAGGCTGCAAATTTTATTCACACAGGTATACACACTTACAGCAATACACACACCTCCCTACACAAAGACACACAGTTTCTTACACACATACAATGCATGCATGCACACACAGAGACACCCAGCTAGGAAAGGAGTGGGGGGGCTGGAGGGGGAAAGATGGTGGGGGTGGAGGCGAGAGGGTGAGGAGGGAAAGAGATCAAGGAAGAGAGCAAGGTGGGGGTGAGAGGGGGCAATGAAGGAGAGAGGAGGGGGTGTGCAAGGGTATGTGGGGTGGATGGGGATGCAGGGGGAGACAGAAGGCTACAGGTGCTTGAGTATGTGGGGGGGCACAGGAGTGTATAGGGACATAATGGGAGTGCAGCAGTGTATGGAGGTGAATGGAGTGCAGGGCTGTGGGGGGTTAGGGACATGGGGAGGCGGAGAGATGGGTGGGAGAGCGCTGTAAGGGGTACAGGACTGGGATGGGTAAGGGTGGGGGACAGGGCAGGTTGGGGCGGGGAGCGATGCAATGAGGGGGATGGGAGTATGGGGGGGTTGGGATGGGGAGGGATGCAATGACGGAGGGATGGGAGTGCAGGGGGTTGGGACGGGGAGGGATGCAGTGAGGGGGATGGGAGGGTTCAGCCCCATTCCCAGCACTCGGAGATGGGGATACATACCTCGATCCCCTGGGTGCCGGCAATGGGGCAACTGACCGTGGTTCGCCACAGGGCATGTGCTGCAGCTTGAGCCCAGCCACAGGAGGAGGGCAAGGAGGAGAAGTGGGCCGGCAGCAGCAGGAGAGACATGTGCCACGACCCCTCAACAGCCGCCTGCTAGATGCGCTAGTTTGTCCCCTGCCCTGCCCTGGCCAATGGGAGCTGCGCCTGCAGGCAGGGGGCAGGGCAGCACACGGACCCGCCCTGACCGCCCCTAAGCCTAGGAGCCGGACATGCCGGCTGCTTCCCGGGAGCTGTGACGCAGCAGCTAGCAAGGAGCCTGCCAGCCCCGCTGCGCAGCGCCACCAACCGGACAGTCAACGGCCCAGTCAGCCGTGCTGACTGGAGCCACCAGGATCCCTTTTCGACTGGGTGTTCTGGTCAAAAACCGGACACCTGGTCATCCTATATCAACAGGTTATAGATAAGTGAAGCCAATACCATTACAATCTCCTTTGAACTAAACTAATACACAAGTGAATGGGCCTGATTACACCACAATATCTTTTAACACTTCTTTGATTTCTATTAATATATGAGTGAATTAGCCTGCAGCCCTGTCCTGAGCTGGCACCTGGGTAGACAGCCTCATATCCCATCAATAACTTCTATTCCTCAGCTAGACCAGGGTAATTTGTCCCTATGACAGAGTGCACTTGGGCCCCCAGGATAACAGAGGGAACCCAAGAGAGCTGCCCTATTCTACTCCCTGGGGAGGTTTGTGATGGCATTTGTGACAAGAAAACAAACAAAGGTGAAGCAGTCCCTGGTGAGCACTAGGGTAAGTCACAATGTATGGAAAAGATGGCAAGAAGGAGGGAAATATTTTACCCACTTTTTCTCTCTCTCTCTCTCTCTCTCTCTCTCTCCTTTACAGTTACCCAAGTTGGCCTCAGGACAAATCAAAGTTGTGAAGAGTACGAGATGGTGAGGCAATATCTCAGGAAGAGGAACTGTGTTGAAGAAGAACCTGAAGGGAAAGGTCAATAACACTAAAAGAGAAGAAAAGACCCCAGAGTCAGCTTTCTGGGGTTGGGGCCTGATTCATATTCAGACCTAAATTAACAGCAAATAAGGGGTATGGAGAGATCGACTTTTGAGGAAAGAATAAGATAAACACATAGGCACAGTATTGTAGTCAAGGGTAAATGCAGGTAAATGGAGTTTACCCACTTCTCATTTGGGGAATATGGGGTTTAGGTTAAGTTAATTTACCCACTTCTTTTGTTACCACTACCCCACTGCATAGGATCCCCATTGATTGGATAAGTGATAACTACCTAGAGATGTGCATCTTTTATTTATACAACACCTTAGGTGCACACAATGCTTTAAAACCAATCAAGTGACAGGTCCTTGCTCTAAGGAGCTTACTGGCTAAGAGTATATACTGGAGCTAGGGCTGTAATTCCCAGCTTGAGGAGACATACCCATGCTAGCTTTGACCAAGCTAGTGCACTATAAATAGAAGTATAGCTGTGGCAGCAAAAGCAGTAGAAGGGGCTAGCCACCGTAAGTACATATAGTCGAAGACCGTAGGTATGTACTAGGGCAGCTAGCCCCTCCCAGCCCTTACATCACAGTGGCTACACTCTATTTTTAGTACGCTACTTCAATCGGAACTAGTGCAAGTATGCCTACTTGAGCTGGAAATTACACCTCTAATTTGAAATGAAGTCATACCCTGAATTAGACTGAACACAGTGAGGGAGGACAATAAACAAGAGCAGTGGAGGGAGTAGATGTAGATGAACTTTATATCAGTGAAAGATCATGAGGTGGATTTAATATTAAGTGCTTCTCTCATTAGTTCTAGTTTTTTATGTTTCATTGTTTGAGATAATTTCACACTGAACAAATTTCATGTAATGTTAGTTAAAGTTGTTCTGTTCTACATTTTCCTCAAACCCTGAAAAGTTAGAAAATAAGTAGTTCAGCTCAACAACCACAGTTCTGTTTCTCTACCCACACAGGTAAAAAAAACTTACCGATTCTTACCTATTACTGTCCTCCTTTCACAACACTTTATTCCCACCCAAGGCTTCATACACTACCATCAGCCTTAACTCTGACATACATTCAAGGACACATATGTTAAATGTATATAGCCTTCTTTTAACATATGCTTTTGTTTGGGGATTTCTTTGAAGAAAAGAGAATAATAAGGCTGATTGAAAAATTTCAAACTAAATATTTTTTGAACAGAAAATGAAGTTTCATCTAAATAAAAATTTTCCATGAGAAAAGATAGATTTTGGTGGAATTTTCCATCAGGAAAATTGAAATGAAAAGTTTTAATTTGGGAAGGTCAAAACATTCATTTCAGTCAAAAATGCTGAAACACAACATTTTGACATTTCTAAATCACATCTTTTCAAAACTTTTCATTCCACAAAAAGTTTTGTTATGTCAATTTTTCATCCTGATTTGGGATGGAAACAAAAGTCAAAATATCATCATTTTCTGTGGGATGGAACTTCTCTGTTTTTGAGAGAATAACTTTTAACATACGTCTCTTTCTTATAGACACTGCCGTATAAGTTGAACTCGAACACACAAGAAGAAGACATATGTTAAAAAGTTATTTCCCCCCAAAGAAATCCAAAAAGAGAACTATATCTTAAAAGAAGGAGATATACTTTTAGCATGAGTGTACATAAAAACAGTAAGGAGCTTCATTACAGGTAGCCTGGGTGCTCAGCACCTGAATCTGCACATCCAGTTTAGCTAGCCTGGGGGTGAACCTAGCCTGGGGGTGAGCCTAGTCTGAATCTGTACAACCAAACCTGAGTTACTGTGTCATCATGGTGTCTGCACTCATCCATGTTTCTCTGGGGCCATATCCCATGGTTCTGTGTGCTGAGATGCTCTAGGACGCTTCCCCAGTCAATTGGGTCAATTTCAGGAGAGTTTGGTTTTCCTTCTGGGGGAACTGTAGGAAGGTATTGGAGGACTATCAGCACATTTTGCCTCAATGAAAAGTGGGCAGGTTCCAGCCCTAATGAGTGTGGAACCTGGATTCTAAACCCCACTGCCCAGCCAGATACACTGGCCCAGATTTAAAGCTCCGCCAAACCCAGATCAGAGGTTTTTCTGTGTGGATGGTGGTGGGTGGGGGGCTGGGTTGGTCTAAAACCCACGTAAAAGCCCAGGTTAACTTTGTAGGGCAGTATAGATGTACCCCAAGTGTAAAATCCTGATCCCATTGAAGTGAATTGGAGTTTTACCCTCAACTTCACTGGGATCAGGATCTCACCCTAAGTCTTGAAATATTTTATCATGTAGATCTTTGAATATACTCTGACTTCCTGTAAGGTCTGAAATATAAAATAAAATGTGGTCTATAAAATATATTTTGTACACTCCTCAAACGTAAGGTTTTTACTACCACACTCAGTAACAGCATATGTGAGCAACATACATGTTAACACAAACAAAAGCTCTGTTTAGTGACAGTTAAGGTTGCATCGAGGTAAACCCCCCCAAAGCACAATCTTAAAAGCATGGAAGTCAGAAGTTAAGGGAGAACTCATGAATTGTTTGCTATTTTCATGTTTCCTGGATAACTGTCTCAACACTGCATAAAGCTTTTGCTGCCATCTCCAACAGATACAGAAAAGCAGCACATACCCCAACTTCATCAAACTCACACTCTAACACAAAACCTTATCAGTGACCTCGTATGCTAGTGTATTAACAGATTGACATGTTTGACTGACACAGTCCATGCATTTGGGAAATTACTCTGCCTTCATGTTGCTGAGATGACTGAGAGTTTCCCGTAACTTGCTATTTCCATGCTTTTTAGATTCTGGGCTGGTGGATGGGGTGTCTGGATGCTGTCTTACCCGTCACTACACAAAGCTTTTGTTTCTGGGAAATTGCTCACAGATGTACTTGCTGAGTGTAGTAATACATCTGGTGAGTGTACAACATAAATTGTATACAACACATTTCAACTTCAATTGTGGGCATTTGAGGAAGTGAGAGTATATTCAAAGATCTACATGATAAAATATTTAGAGACTTACAGTTCCTATGGAGACACATGATAAAAGTATAACTCAGTCATTTAAGATGTGGGGTCTCTTTTTGGATTTCTTAGAGAAAAAAAAACTTTCAACATATGTCTTCTTTTTGAACATCTGGCAGGGTTCAGGCTGTATGGTAGTTTATACAAGATGGAGACATAGGTTAAAAGTTATTCACTTTTCTTCAAAGAAATCCTGAAAAAGAAGCAAGTCTTACGAAGACGGATACTTTTAAAATGTGTCCTCCAATGTATACCAGAGTTAATACAGTACTGTATGGTAGTTTATGATGCATTGGGTGTAAACAATATGTTGTGGATGGCAGATGGTAATAGGTAAGATGTGCTAAGTTCTCTGTAGGTGCAGGCAGAAGAAGTGTGCCTGTTGATCTCACCTATTTATTTTCTAACTTTTCAACATTTGAGGAAAATGTCATTAAAGCAGAACAGAGTAACATTAAGCAAGGTTTTTCTGTGTAAATTTTCCTACTTTCAAAACAAACTGTGTGAACTAGACACACAAAATAAAAAGCAAATAATACAGGGCCTTGCAAAGAGTGATGCCAAGATAGTGAAGAACACAGCAGCTGCAGTAAGGGTTCGGCTATGAAGAAATGTATTTGATTAAATGCAGCCACTGCAACTTGGCAAATCTGCTGTCACACATAAAAGACAGAGGATAACATGTAGTAAAGAATGTCCTCACTAGTTAATATGGTGCTTTCAAACGGGCAATGCTGAAGTCAGTGTTGACATTAGAATCAATAGGGTCACTGGAATCTGATGAATTTGCATCCATGTGTTGGCAGGGGTCCAGCTCCCTCCTCCCTCTCAGTTCCCAGACACGGTTCGCTGGAAAATAACAGTCCAGAGTCCAATCTGCAGGCAACGTGATGGGTTTCTTGGAGCTAAACAAGCAAGCATATTCCAAAACCCTTCACACCAGTGGGGCTATCTCTATATGCCGATAGGGCTTTCCTCTTCCCCTCCCCCAACTACAGTTCTATACACTGATAGACCCCCTTCTTTTTCTAACCCCTAGCGCCGCGTGCCGACGGAGCTCCCTCTTCTCCCCCCTCTTCTTGGCAAACTTAATTATACTTGTACCTTCCCCTGGTCTCACCCCTTCCAATATATGGTCATGTTCCGTTCTGGGGGGTCTTGAGTCTGGGGGTGATAATACCACCTCTTTCATACCTGATGGGAGGGGTAAGGAGCAGGGTTACTTTTGGCCATGATCACTCTCTCACAGACTCAGTGTCTCTTCCTTACACCTTCCCCCCTTCCCGCTGCTTGGTTACCACAGCAACCCCTTGCTGGATTCGGTCCCCTTATCTTCTCTTGTTACTGAAAGGCAAGGCTTTCACTTTGTGTGGTGGGGGGACAGCCTTGTGCTTTCACTTACATTCTCTTGCTTGCTTATTCAGCCTGTTTAAATTAAAAGCAAGGCCAGAAGCATGATTATTATTGTTCGGTCTTTACCCTTTTTGCTTCACATTCTCCTAACACCAGGTACAGACATAAGTCACTGCCTAGCAACATAGGTTGCTGGCTAGTAAACACTTTCATATCTTCACTGCAGTGCTTCTGATTTGCTGCAGCTCACATCAGTTATGAAGCAAAAAATATTTTTCTCTGAAATTCCAAAATGGAAAACTATAAAGTGGTGTTTGTGTAAACTATTAGCAATACACATAAAGTGCCTCCATCTGTACCCTTGCAAAAGGCTATTTTAAAAAGTGAGATACCAGGGATCCAATAACAAAACATTTCTGTATCTGTAATATTTTTAAGTACATTACTCTCCTACAAATTCCAAATGGACAGCAAATGAAAAGCCCTCCTACACTCCTATTTTGTATGTTCCAGGTTTTTCCTGTAGTAAACCATTTTGCAACTATTCCCACTCTTTTGCCATATAGCAAAATTCTCTGAGGCAACCTTAAGTATGCCTTTGTTACCACTCCACCATAATATTACAAATTAGAGGATGTCAGGAGAGAGGGAAGTGATGGAAGACTGAAAGGAATGAGTTTTGAGTAGTGATTTGAGGTAGGAGCACATGGGGTCAAGGAGGTTATTCCAGGTATCGAGGACATAGTGAGAAAAGTTGCAGTGTTGCTTATGGGAGAAGGTCAGGAGAGTACTGAGATAAGCTGAAGTGGCTGAATGCAGGAGTAGGAAGCAACTATAGATGAGATGGAGACAGGGCAGAGCTGTGGAGGGCCTTGAAGATGAGGTGAGGGGTTTGAATCTGACACAAGCAGAAAACAAAAGCCAATGAAGACACTTAAGCGGGAGATTGGGGATGGAATAGCAGCAGTAAGCTGGATGGACTTGAGGGGCACAATATGAAACCTGAGGAGACCAGATGGGGAGCTGGAGCCGTAGTCAAGATTAGAGAAAGATGGCTAAGGCATGGCCTGAGGAATTGGCAGTAGGGATGGAGAGAGGGAGGAAAGGATAGGCAGAGCTCAGGGGTCAAATGGATAGAGGTGGGATTGAATGGCTGGTAAGGGTGAGAGTCTTCACAGAAGAGACAACACATGAAGTGATTAGAGTGGATGAGCACAGGCAAGGGTAGGGTGCAGAGGTAGAATATAAGAAGACCATTGAGGAAGGAAGTGGACAGAGGGGGAGAAGGTGAAGGAGGACACACTAAGGGAGAGGCTGCCAGAGCAAGCACAGAAACAGGAAGGGAAACAGTCCAGCACAGAACTAGTTAGTGTGTGTTAATGGCCTACAAGTGCCTCCAGGGGGCAAGCGACAATGAGGAAAAGAACTGACCAGGAGGGGTTTAGCAGGAAGAATTAGATATAAAAAAGACCAAGTAGGAGAAAAAAAAAATTGGTCTGCAGGTTGTGAATCATTTCCTCACCATGAAGGCCTCTGTTAGTCCCCATTGCTCAAGATATGTGTGAAATGAAGTTGGACTGGGTGGAATTACACTGTTTTGGCCCTGGGGACTGAACTGGGTGTCACCTAACAAGTCCTTTCCATTTTTATTTTCTGTGTTTCATTCACCTCTTCTCTCACAGAGCAAGTCTGGACGTGCTGCCCCAGGGGCTGGGAGCCCTTTCAGGCCAGCTGCTACTACTTCTCTAACGACTTTATGACCTGGGATGACAGTGAGAGGAACTGCACAGGGATGGGCTCCCACCTGGTGGTGATCAACACAGGAGCTGAGCAGGTAACTTGCTGGGAGTCAGGCTCCTCTGGGCACTCAGAGTGCAGCCCTGGAGAGGATGTTTGGGCTCTTTGTTCATTCAATCCTGGGCTTCCTCATCCATCACATCCAGCACCCCCACATTCCCACAGGGACCCCGATCTCCTACTGTCTGCCCAGGGACTGCACCTGGTGGAGATTTGATTTTATTTTTATCCAGGATTTCATCTTCACTCGGGTAAATGGAACAGTTACAGGCAGCGAAGAAAGGAATTACTGTATTGGTCTGACTGATAAGGAGAAGAAAGGACAGTGGCGCTGGGTGGATGAGACTCCATATAACGATACTGCAGCGTGAGTATTTCCTGGAATGGAGACCAGTTACCACCCTCCACTTAGTTCCAGGATTAGTATACAATGGGATGTGTGTGTGTGTGTGTGTGTTGGGGGAGAGAGAGAGAGCGCCTTACCCACAACTGGAGCTCTGGAGCTAACCATATCTGGTCTAATAGAGAGAAGATTTGCAAAGGGAACATGGATAGAGGCTATGAATGAATTTTAGAAAAAGAGAATTGTCTGTGGCTGATTCAAGTGTTGCAATTCTCCTTCTCCTCTCATCGTCGCCAGCTACAACTCTTTCCCCTGAGACGTTTATAATGATGCATCTCTAACACATGAGCTTCTCTCTCTTACAGGTTCTGGAGACCTGGGGAACCCAGTCCTAACAACAATGAGAATTGTGTTGTCATGCATGTGCCGGGAGAACAAAATACACATGGTAACAGGAATTGGAATAACGTCCCTTGTTCCAGTGCATGTCATCGAATTTGTGAGATTGCAACACTTAGATTTTGAGGAAGAACCCCCATCCTGGATGTGAGGCTGGAGAGTCAGCGCATCTCTCGCTTGGGTCAGCTCACAGAGAGACCTGGTGGGAGGGTTTGGATCAGCCCTGGGCTATCATGACATTGGGCATAGGCAGTGGAGGGTGATATTGGGGCCCAAACTTACTCACTAGATCAATTTTGGAAAACTCTGAAAACAGCTGAAAATATCTTAAGTGGAACAAGCCAAAGTGCAGTCCCAGGAGACTGGTGGAGGAAGCAGGCTGGGAAACGCAGGATCAGTGGGTTTGCCCTGGGAAATCTTGAAGGGAGGTTTCCCGTTCATATTAACCCTCCCATTGTTGGTCAAGATAACAACTTACATTGTGTGCATACTGCAGCAGGGCTGTTAAAACCAGGAATAAGGCCCTGTCCATACTGCAAAAATAACTTGGTCAGATCTGTTTCCCCTTCTCTGCTACAACTCAGTTCCACCTTGTAACAGAAATGGGGCTTTGTCCATGTCCCTGAGCAATGCTAAAAGCTTTGAATGGTCCAACGCTCTAGCAAGGGCAGCGGGTGAACCACCACTTTGGGGACATTAGCCCGCCGGCCCCGCCCCTTCCACACAAGGCCCCGCCCCCCCACACACTGGGGCCCTAAACCCATCTCCCCCCATAAAAGGAAAAGCCCTGAGGCGCCCCCCCCCCACTGGAGGAGCCCCGGCCCGCCTATCCCAGCCACATCGATACAAGCCGCCGCCAGCCCCCTGACCCACCACCTGCCATCCCCAGCACCAGACCAAGCCACGCCCCCCAAGCGCTGGCCCGGCCCCAGTGCTGACGGCCCCCCTGCCACAGTCGGACTGGGCTGAGCCGCCGGCAGCCTCCCTGAGCACCAGCTCCTCCCCCCCTCCAAAGGCCCTGCCCCCGCCAAGCCACTGGCCCCAGCAGCACCCGGCCAAGCCTCCTCAGTCCGCCGGCCACTGGCTCTCCGCATTGCTCCTCACTCCCCTGTCCTGAGAAGGAGGGACACAGTGAGCAGCAGGGACCTTTGGGGGTGTGGAGTGGAGTGGAGGAGGCAGTGGGAGTCTCGGGGAATGGCAGGGGTCACTGCAGCCCAGTTGTCCGGTGGCGGGTCAGCACAGTAAAGCCTTCCCTGGCTTATTATACCCACCGCCCATGCGCTTTAGCATCACTCAGGGACAGAGGCTTGTCTACACATGGAACTGGACTGATTGAACTACAGTACATGGGTTTACAAACCGCTTTAGTTACATTGGTGCAACTCCCTGCCTATACCCTGCCAAGGGCTCAAGGCGTGACCTGGTCAATTTAGGGCACCCTGACTATACCCTACAGAGGGCTCAAGGCATGACCCAATCAACTTAGGCACCCCCACCCGTTCCCTTCCAAGGGCTCAGGGTGTAAGGCACCAATCCTTACTCACGGGGCTCAGGAAGAAACCTGGTCAATTTAAGTACCCGCCCTTCCCCCCGGGGCTCAGGGCTCTACCGGTCTGCAGAAACTTTTCCCAGGGAAAGAGCCTTACACAGTTGTGCTCTAAACATCTATTTATTAGCAACACACACAGAATATATATACCAAGCAAATCTCTTATGCTCACCACTCCCAAGAGACAAATTTCAACCAGTGGCCAGTCAGGATCTGCTCATCTGGGGGTTCCCGGCGATGCCTCTGCACATCACGGTCGTGCACAGGAGTCAGAGATCCAGCAGCTTAATGTTGAACCGCAGTCCAGAAATGGTTCCCAAAGAGCACTGTTTTTCATTTACATTATATAGGTAAAACTAGCTCCCGCCTTCAAATTTACTAAACCCATCACATTATTCTACACCCCTAAATAACAAACATTTAAATCAATTATGCACTGACACCTATGTGTCCTCCTTCCTGCCAAAGTTCTTTACATTTTACCTTTCATGCCCAAATTGTACCTTAATTGTGACCACCTCTATTTGTCCAGATGGTCAGCATAAAACGCTGGTCAGAGCTTATTTTACCATAGGTTGAGGTTCTTTCTGTATCCTCCCTAATTTCCCAGCGTCTTTACAATCTTGGTGGTTACAACTCTTGTTAAGGACATTCCTGAGCTGGGGGTGCTTTACCAGCAGCAGAGCATTCCTATTTTCAATTTTAGTGGTGAACTCCCTGAGTTTCACCCAAGGCAGGTTTAATATGGGCTAGAGTGGGGGGGAGGGATGGGGGGATTTGATCAGGTCTCAGGCCTACAGATGATTTATACCAGGTCAGTGAGAAATCACCTAACCTAAATTAATAGAGGGCTCTTTTATACAGAAATAAGAGTGTCAGCATGGACGGGGTGGCACCAATTTAACTCCATCAGCGTCTAAACTTATTTAGTTAAATTGGTGCAGTTTTCTCATGGAGACAAGCCCACAGTTAAAATCAACAACATCGAGCCCTGCTGATACTGTGTTGGGAGACGTACCTGTTTTATCTGGGCCCTCTAGTCTGGCTTTACATGCAGTGTAAACAAGGCCTAAGCAGTACAGTGAATAGCTATTATTCCTAATAATTACTGTCTGTGATAAATATTCATAAGAGCCGTGTGAGCAGAAAAGCCGGAAAACCACTGTAAAACCACAAACTATAGAATTATGGCCACTGATTCTTGTCAACTGTTTAAACATATTCTCATTGGAACAAAACAAATCAACCATTGTGTTAGAGCCATAAATACCCTGCTGTGCTGAGGTGCAGAAAGAGGGCAGAACGTCAATGGACACCCTGATCCTAAGACTGTACCTCCTAGGCCTTGAAAAGATCTTCTAGTTCTCATCTCACCTGGGAGCCAGGGCAGAGTTGGTTCCTGCAGCACATTCTCCACTCCCTTATCTCAGTCTGCTTTGAATGACTTGAGCAATGTGGTTTCCACCACTTTCTTTGAAGAGGTCTGTCCTGTTAATGAATTTAGATGTCGAATGTCTGATGCTGTGTAGATGGTTCTCTCCTGGTTGGGTCCTATCTTTTTTTCCTCTGAATACTATAAAGTTGCCTTTCATACATGGTCACTTTGAGGCTGTATCTATTGACGTCTTTATCTTAATAAAGTCACATCTTAATACACAGAACCTAAGCTGGTTAATTTCTGGGCACCAAGCTCGACCTCCTGCAAAGTTCGAGTTCCCCAATGTGCTGGGTTGAAATCTTAGCCAATCTCCCTCATTCATATTGGTGGCCAGACACAAACAAGGAGCATATAAATTCTCTGCTGGGACTGGCAAGCAGCACCGGTGTTTGAGGAACCCCACTGAGTGGGCACAAAGGAAGCTGAAGGTTTGCTGCCTTCTTATCGCATGGGAAAAATATTGAGAGAGGAACATGAAGTGAAACTAAAATGAGCCAATCATGAACTCACAAAGATATAGAGAGAAGGAACCTCACTCCTCTGAATGCCACAGAACTCCATGGTCCCCCCTGTCCCAAAGTCAGTGGAACTCTCCCTGCACGGATCTCCTCAGTGGCTGAGCAAGCCGTCTCTGACTCACTTTTCCCCTAGACCCCACCAATAACTCGCTAGTCCAGGATTGGCTTGTGAGACGTGGAGAGCGACACACATCCTCTCCTAGGGCCCTTTAGGGAACATGGATAGAGGCTATGAATGAATTTTAGAGAACAAATAGAAGAGGAGGAGTGTTTGTGGCTGATTCAAGTGTTGCAATTCTCCTTCTCCTCTCATCGTCGCCAGCTACAACTCTTTCCCCTGAGACATTTATAATGATGCATCTCTAACACATGAGCTTCTCTCTCTTACAGGTTCTGGAGACCTGGGGAACCCAGTCCTCACAACAATGAGAACTGTGTTGTCATGCATGTGCCGGGAGAACAAAATACACATGGTAACAGGAATTGGAATAACGTCCCTTGTTCCAGTGCATGTCATCAAATTTGTGAGATTGCAACACTTAGATTTTGAGGAAGAACCCCCATCCTGGATGTGAGGCTGGAGAGTCAGCGCATCTCTCGCTTGGGTCAGCTCACAGAGAGACCTGGTGGGAGGGTTTGGATCAGCCCTGGGCTATCATGACATTGGGCATAGGCAGTGGAGGGTGATATTGGGGCCCAAACTTACTCACTAGATCAATTTTGGAAAACTCTGAAAACAGCTGAAAATATCTTAAGTGGAACAAGCCAAAGTGCAGTCCCAGGAGACTGGTGGAGGAAGGAGGCTGGGAAACGCAGGATCAGTGGGTTTGCCCTGGGAAATCTTGAAGGGAGGTTTCCCGTTCATATTAACCCTCCCGTTGTTGGTCAAGATAACAACTTACATTGTGTGCATACTGCAGCAGGGCTGTTAAAACCAGGAATAAGGCCCTGTCCATACTGCAAAAATAACTTGGTCAGATCTGTTTCCCCTTGACTCTGCTACAACTCAGTTCCACCTTGTAACAGAAATGGGGCTTTGTCCATGTCCCTGAGCAATGCTAAAAGCTTTGAATGGTCCAACGCTCTAGCAAGGGCAGCGGGTGAACCACCACTTTGGGGACGTTAGCCCGCCGGCCCCGCCCCTTCCACACAAGGCCCCGCCCCCCCACACACTGGGGCCCTAAACCCATCTCCCCCCATAAAAGGAAAAGCCCTGAGGCGCCCCCCCCCCAACTGGAGGAGCCCCGGCCCGCCTATCCCAGCCACATCGATACAAGCCGCCGCCAGCCCCCTGACCCACCACCTGCCATCCCCAGCACCAGACCAAGCCACGCCCCCAAGCGCTGGCCCGGCCCCAGTGCTGCCCCTGACGGCCCCCCTGCCACAGTCGGACTGGGCTGAGCCGCCGGCAGCCTCCCTGAGCACCAGCTCCTCCCCCCCCCAAAGGCCCTGCCCCCGCCAAGCCACTGGCCCCAGCAGCACCCGGCCAAGCCTCCTCAGTGGAGAGTCAGTGCATCTCTCACTTGGGTCAGCTCACAGAGAGACCTGGTGGGAGGGTTTGGATCAGCCCTGGGCTATCATGACATTGGGTGTAGGCAGTGGAGGATGATATTGGGGCTCAAACTCACTCACTAGATCAATTTTGGAAAAATCTGAAAACAGCTGAAAATATCTAATGTGGAACAAGCCAAAGTGCAGTGAGCCCTGCCTGTGATGTCACTGAAGCTCCCAGGAGACTGGTGGAAGAGGCTGGCTGGGAAAGGCAGGACGAGTGAGTTTGCCCTGGGAAATCTTGAAAGGAGGTTTCCTGTTCATATTAACCCTCCCATTGTTGGGCAGGGTAACAACTTACATTGTGTACATACTGCAGCAGGGCTGTAAAAACCAGGAATAAGGCCCTGTCCATACTGAAAAATTACTAGGTCAGACCTGTTTCCCATTGACTCTGCTACAACTCAGTTCCACCTTGTAAAAGAAATGGGACTTTGTCCATGTCCCTGAGCAATGCTTAAAGCCTTAAATGGTCCAACGCTTTAGCATCACTCAGGGGCAGAGGCTTGTCTATGCATGGAACTGGACTGATCGAATTATAGTGCATGGGTTTACAAACCGGTTTAGTTACATTGGTGCAACTCCCTTGTGTGGAGGCTTTTATTGTGGTTTAGAACTGATGCATTATACCAGGTCAGTGAGAAATCACCTTACCTAAATTAATAGAGGGCTCTTTTATACAGAAATAAGAGCGTCAGCATGGACGGGGTGGCACCAATTTAACTCCATCAGCGCCTAAACTTATTTAGTTAAATTGGTGAAGTTTTCTCATGGAGACAAGCCCACAGTTAAAATCAACAACATCGAGCCCTGCTGATACCGTGTTGGGAGACGTACCTGTTTTATCTGGGCCCTCTAATCTGGCTTTACCTGCAGTGTGAACAAGGCCTAAGCAGTACAGTGAATAGCTATTATTCCTAATAATTACTGTCTGTGATAAATATTCATAAGAGCCGTGTGAGCAGAAGAACCGGAAAACCACTGTAAAACCACAAGCTGTAGAATTATGGCCACTGATTCCTGTCAACTGTTTAAACATATTCTCATTGGAACAAAACAAATCAACCATTGTGTTAGAGCCATAAATACCCTGCTGTGCTGAGGTGCAGAAAGAGGGCAGAACGTCAATGGACACCCTGATCCTAAGACTGTACCTCCTAGGCCTTGAAAAGATCTTCTAGTTCTCATCTCACCTGGGAGCCAGGGCAGAGTTGGTTCCTGCAGCACATTCTCCACTCCCTTATCTCAGTCTGCTTTGAATGACTTGAGCAATGTGGTTTCCACCACTTTCTTTGAAGAGGTCTGTCCTGTTAATGAATTTAGATGTTGAATGTCTGATGCTGTGTAGATGGTTCTCTCCTGGTTGGGTCCTATCTTTTTTTCCTCTGAATACTATAAAGTTGCCTTTCATACATGGTCACTTTGAGGCTGTATCTATTGACGTCTTTATCTTAATAAAGTCACATCTTAATACACAGAACCTAAGCTGGTTAATTTCTGGGCACCAAGCTCGACCTCCTGCAAAGTTCGAGTTCCCCAATGTGCTGGGTTGAAATCTTAGCCAATCTCCCTCATTCATATTGGTGGCCAGACACAAACAAGGAGCATATAAATTCTCTGCTGGGACTGGCAAGCAGCACCGGTGTTTGAGGAACCCCACTGAGTGGGCACAAAGGAAGCTGAAGGTTTGCTGCCTTCTTATCGCATGGGAAAAATATTGAGAGAGGAACATGAAGTGAAACTAAAATGAGCCAATCATGAACTCACAAAGATATAGAGAGAAGGAACCTCACTCCTCTGAATGCCACAGAACTCCATGGTCCCCCCTGTCCCAAAGTCAGTGGAACTCTCCCTGCACGGATCTCCTCAGTGGCTGAGCAAGCCGTCTCTGACTCACTTTTCCCCTAGACCCCACCAATAACTCGCTAGTCCAGGATTGGCTTGTGAGACGTGGAGAGCGACACACATCCTCTCCTATGGGCCCTTTAGGGAACATGGATAGAGGCTATGAATGAATTTTAGAGAACAAATAGAAGAGGAGGAGTGTTTGTGGCTGATTCAAGTGTTGCAATTCTCCTTCTCCTCTCATCGTCGCCAGCTACAACTCTTTCCCCTGAGACATTTATAATGATGCATCTCTAACACATGAGCTTCTCTCTCTTACAGGTTCTGGAGACCTGGGGAACCCAGTCCTCACAACAATGAGAACTGTGTTGTCATGCATGTGCCGGGAGAACAAAATACACATGGTAACAGGAATTGGAATAACGTCCCTTGTTCCAGTGCATGTCATCAAATTTGTGAGATTGCAACACTTAGATTTTGAGGAAGAACCCCCATCCTGGATGTGAGGCTGGAGAGTCAGCGCATCTCTCGCTTGGGTCAGCTCACAGAGAGACCTGGTGGGAGGGTTTGGATCAGCCCTGGGCTATCATGACATTGGGCATAGGCAGTGGAGGGTGATATTGGGGCCCAAACTTACTCACTAGATCAATTTTGGAAAACTCTGAAAACAGCTGAAAATATCTTAAGTGGAACAAGCCAAAGTGCAGTCCCAGGAGACTGGTGGAGGAAGGAGGCTGGGAAACGCAGGATCAGTGGGTTTGCCCTGGGAAATCTTGAAGGGAGGTTTCCCGTTCATATTAACCCTCCCATTGTTGGTCAAGATAACAACTTACATTGTGTGCATACTGCAGCAGGGCTGTTAAAACCAGGAATAAGGCCCTGTCCATACTGCAAAAATAACTTGGTCAGATCTGTTTCCCCTTGACTCTGCTACAACTCAGTTCCACCTTGTAACAGAAATGGGGCTTTGTCCATGTCCCTGAGCAATGCTAAAAGCTTTGAATGGTCCAACGCTCTAGCAAGGGCAGCGGGTGAACCACCACTTTGGGGACGTTAGCCCGCCGGCCCCGCCCCTTCCACACAAGGCCCCGCCCCCCCACACACTGGGGCCCTAAACCCATCTCCCCCCATAAAAGGAAAAGCCCTGAGGCGCCCCCCCCCCAACTGGAGGAGCCCCGGCCCGCCTATCCCAGCCACATCGATACAAGCCGCCGCCAGCCCCCTGACCCACCACCTGCCATCCCCAGCACCAGACCAAGCCACGCCCCCAAGCGCTGGCCCGGCCCCAGTGCTGCCCCTGACGGCCCCCCTGCCACAGTCGGACTGGGCTGAGCCGCCGGCAGCCTCCCTGAGCACCAGCTCCTCCCCCCCCCAAAGGCCCTGCCCCCGCCAAGCCACTGGCCCCAGCAGCACCCGGCCAAGCCTCCTCAGTGGAGAGTCAGTGCATCTCTCACTTGGGTCAGCTCACAGAGAGACCTGGTGGGAGGGTTTGGATCAGCCCTGGGCTATCATGACATTGGGTGTAGGCAGTGGAGGATGATATTGGGGCTCAAACTCACTCACTAGATCAATTTTGGAAAAATCTGAAAACAGCTGAAAATATCTAATGTGGAACAAGCCAAAGTGCAGTGAGCCCTGCCTGTGATGTCACTGAAGCTCCCAGGAGACTGGTGGAAGAGGCTGGCTGGGAAAGGCAGGACGAGTGAGTTTGCCCTGGGAAATCTTGAAAGGAGGTTTCCTGTTCATATTAACCCTCCCATTGTTGGGCAGGGTAACAACTTACATTGTGTACATACTGCAGCAGGGCTGTAAAAACCAGGAATAAGGCCCTGTCCATACTGAAAAATTACTAGGTCAGACCTGTTTCCCATTGACTCTGCTACAACTCAGTTCCACCTTGTAAAAGAAATGGGACTTTGTCCATGTCCCTGAGCAATGCTTAAAGCCTTAAATGGTCCAACGCTTTAGCATCACTCAGGGGCAGAGGCTTGTCTATGCATGGAACTGGACTGATCGAATTATAGTGCATGGGTTTACAAACCGGTTTAGTTACATTGGTGCAACTCCCTTGTGTGGAGGCTTTTATTGTGGTTTAGAACTGATGCATTATACCAGGTCAGTGAGAAATCACCTTACCTAAATTAATAGAGGGCTCTTTTATACAGAAATAAGAGCGTCAGCATGGACGGGGTGGCACCAATTTAACTCCATCAGCGCCTAAACTTATTTAGTTAAATTGGTGAAGTTTTCTCATGGAGACAAGCCCACAGTTAAAATCAACAACATCGAGCCCTGCTGATACCGTGTTGGGAGACGTACCTGTTTTATCTGGGCCCTCTAATCTGGCTTTACCTGCAGTGTGAACAAGGCCTAAGCAGTACAGTGAATAGCTATTATTCCTAATAATTACTGTCTGTGATAAATATTCATAAGAGCCGTGTGAGCAGAAGAACCGGAAAACCACTGTAAAACCACAAGCTGTAGAATTATGGCCACTGATTCTTGTCAACTGTTTAAACATATTCTTATTGGAACAAAACAAATCAACCATTGTGTTAGAGCCATAAATACCCTGCTGTGCTGAGGTGCAGAAAGAGGGCAGAATGTCAACGGACACCCTGATCCTAAGACTGTACCTCCTAGGCCTTGAAAAAATCTTCTAGTTCTCATCTCACCTGGGAGCCAGGGCAGAGTTGGTTCCTGCAGCACATTCTCCACTCCCTTATCTCAGTCTGCTTTGAATGACTTGAGCAATGTGGTTTCCACCACTTTCTTTGAAGAGGTCTCAGTCATGTTAATGAATTTAGAGGTCGAATGTCTGATGCTGTGTAGATGGTTCTCTCCTGGTGGGGTCCTATCTTTTTTTCTCTTAATACTATAAAGTTGCCTTTCATACATGGTCACTTTGAGGCTGTATCTATTGACGTCTTTATCTTAATAAAGTCACATCTTAATACACAGAACCTAAGCTGGTTAATTCCTGGGCACCAAGCTTGACCTCCTGCAAAGTTCAAGTTCCCCAATGTGCTGGGTTGAAATCTTAGCCAATCTCCCTCATTCATATTGGGCAGCACAGCTCTTGCTTGTTCTCCCATGGCCTGGGCCCCAGTTCTGCCAATGCCCCTCAGTCCTGCCCTGCAGCCCCCTTGTATTCCAGTTCCAGACTCCCCACACAGCCCTGCCAATGCCCCTCAGTCCTGCCCTGCAGCACAATCTGCTGTTTCAGTCAAAGGCTTCCCACACAGCTTTATTATGGCACCCCCTACCATAATAACATAAGAGCGGCCGTACTGGGTCAGACCAAAGGCCCATCTAGCCCAGTATCCTGTCCTCTGATAGTGGCCAATGCCAGGTGCCCCAGAAGGAGTGAACAGAACAGATAATCATCAAGTGATCCATCCCCTGTCACACATTCCCAGGGCTACACACAGGGCTCCTATTTCTTTCTGTCTCATAGGATTTAAGGATGGTAGACGGATGGATTAGATAGTGTAAGGGTTTATTGCAAACAGACCGTAAATGTTCAGAGCAAACCACAGTCTCAAATGTTGCACCAACTAAAAAGACCCAGGAAATACTCATACCTCCTAAGTAACACTCATACTGTATAACGAACACCTAGGGTGGCCATAAGTCCTGTTTTGGGTGGGACAGTGCCTTTTTTAAGCTCTGTCCCAGCCGTCTCGACTTTTTTGGCAAAATTGGGCATTTGTCCTTTGCTCTTGCCAACTGATCATCAGTTGGCAAAAGCAAACTGGACAGGAGGGGGGCCTCAGACCAGCCCTGTGCAGTGTCCCGTTTTCCCTTTGGGAAAATATGGCCACCTTACAGACACCCGCTATAAGGAGGCATGAGCTCCCTGATCAGTCATGTTGGAGCACTGAGGGGAAATGGAACCAGTTCCTTATTCCAGCTGGAGTTCAAGGGTCTAAACTGGCTGAGTCACATGTAACTCTCCCAGGGTACAAGGGGGAACACTTGGATTCAGCAGTTGAGGGAGGTAACCAGGGCAATCCCGTTCATGGCCAGCAGGAGGAGACTGTTGGTACAGCACCCTAGGGGATCCCACTAGGTGTTTAATAGCCATTCTTCAGTACACGCCAGGCACCTCCAGCATCCCAGACATATTTAGACCTTGTCCGCATGTGGAATTAGTGTGCACTAAGCTATGGTGTGACTTTAAAGTCCATTAAAGTGCACTAGCTACTCTACACTAACTCCCTGTGTGGATACTGTTACTGTGCACTAAGAGTGCCCTTGGGAAGTTTGGCTTGATGTGCTCTTAAAGTGTATTAAGCTAGTGCGCAAAGACTTACTCCTGGGACATCCTGTAAGGGGTCTAATGGGGCTGTGTTTCATTCAGGGCTCCTTCTCTAACTGTTCCTTCAGCTAGTGTGGCTTGTTCCCCCCAGTCCTCAGAAAAGATTGTGGGGCTGAAATCCAGCTCTCAGGAGCCCCACATGGGATCGGATGGATGTCTAGGCCACCCTGTTGGAGGCCCTGTGTCTTCATAAGGTCCTGGGTATCCTGCATCTCACCCTCCTCTCCTCCAACCGCCATCCAACCCTGTACGGCAGTGCCATTGGAGTCAAGCTGCCAGTGCTTTCACAGCCAGTGCCTGCTCAGGGGACACCCATCAAGAAGGATTCTCATATCAGAGTATAAGGGGTAGGGTGAATAATAGAGCCCAGGGCGGCATTATCTACCCCGGGGAAACCATAAAGGGCCCATAGGAGAGAATGTGTGTCACTATCCATGTCTCAAAAGCCAATCCTGGGCTAGAGAGCTATTTGTGGGGTGAGATGCTCTGTATCTCGGGGGAACACCCAGCATCCCCATGTTCATCCTTGTAAAATGATTGTGCACCACATGACAAAGTTTGCATTGGATACCACACAAAGGGCCCATAGGAGAGGATGTGTGTCGCTCTCCATGTCTCACAAGCCAATCCTGGACTAGAGAGTTATTGGTGGGGTCTAGGGGAAAAGTGAGTCAGAGACGGCTGGCTCCAGCCACTGAGGAGATCCACGCAGGGAGAGTTCCACTGACTTTGGGACAGGGGAGACCTTGAAGTTCTGTGGTGTTCAGAGGAGCGAGGTTCCTTGTCTCTATATCTTTGTGAGGCTCATGATTGGCTCATTTTAGTTTCACTTCATGTTCCTCTCTCAATATTTTTCCCATGCGATAAGAAGGCAGCAAACCCTCAGCTTCCTTTGTGCCCACTCAGTGGGGTTCCTCAAACTCCGGTGCTGCTTGCCAGTCCCAGCAGAGAATTTATATGCTCCTTGTTTGTGTCTGGCCACCTCCAAATACACCTAATTCCTCAGCTCAGCGTCTCCGTGCTCGTGACTACATGTGAAACCCGAAGTCACTGACAGGGAGAGCGAGGCCTGGGAGCGACCATGAGCCCAACAGGGGAAACCAGCCCTGGAACTGCAGGTGACAAGGGGGAATTTATCTCTGCTCTGCTGGGGGAATGGATGGTGGTAATGACGGCTGGAAAAATGAATGGCCAAGGACTGATGGATAAGTCAGATCAATAGAAGGGCCTGACAGAAATCGGTGATCCCAGGAGAGAGAGGATGAGATAGAGGGGCAGAGAGGGAAAGGAAGGAGAGAGACAAGAACTAGGGGTGAGCTGGGAAGGAAATTGTCAGGGGAGAGAGGAGAGAAAAGCCAAGCAAAGAAGGGGAGCAAGAATGAAATTTGGGGAAAGGAAGAAATGGAAGAGAGAAGCAGTGAAGGAACAGAGAGTGAGGAGGGAGTTGAGGAGGGAGGAGAAAGAGGTAGAAGAAAAGGAAAGACAAAAGAGTAAATGGGGAGAAGAGATGGTTCCTGTGAGCACACAGAAGAGAGGAAAACCTATGCAGTGCCTCCAGGCACTGGGCTAGAAACAGACCCACTGGGACTGCTGGGCCTCCTGGGCCCTCCTGCTCCTTTGGCTCTGGTCTGTGTGATGGCTGCCTGGTGTATTTCAGCCCCTGCAGAGAAGAGGGGAGGCTGCCCCTGGCCGAGCCCCTGGGTCGTTGCTGTGATCTCCATCCTGATCCTCAGCGCCTGTTTCATCTCCAGCATCCTCGGTGGGTTCTGGCTGCTGCTTATTCAGCTGGATTGGAAAGAACACCAGATAAGCTGCAATAAGCAGGGATTGTACGGCTCTATGGGGGATTGGTTGTCCCTGTGGGGAGTATTATGAAAGGATCTGTCCTGCTTTTTCCCTCAGCCCTAACTTACAAAACTAAAGAGGTTCCCAGTGAGATGAGTGGCTGGTACATTCAGAACCAGTAAAGGGAAATGCACATTCACACGGCATATTGACGGCTGGTGGAACTCACTGCTGCAGGGGTCATTGAGTCAGATACAATAACTGGGTTTAAAGAGGGGCTGGATACATTTATGAGGAGCAGTTACATTGGTGCTGCTGCTAGCATGGATAGAGGTACTAGCCGTCCTGTTTCAGGGCATGATCTGGTCACTGCAGAGGTCAGGTAGAATCCCCCTTTCCTCCAGTCTGGGATCATACTGCACAATGAGGCACAAGATGTGAGGATGAGCCTTCCTGTGAGGCACTTGGCAAGAGACAGACCAAGAGTCTGTTCTCACCCTGCAGATCTGGTCCCCCTCTACCACTGGCTAGTGCTGTAATTCTGGTTTTCACCCTCTCTGTGTCTGTAGTTACCTGGCGTTGGGACACTAGGACACGGCATGAAGAGCAAGAGAAACTGTCTTGGCTGCGCCGGTATCCGAAGGAAAAAACTTGTGTTTCAGAGGCAGGGAAAGGTCAGTATGAACAAAAGTCAGCAGAAATGACTCCCCACCACATGCAATTCCCTTTTTTTCTGGGACCTGGAATCTGATTCAAACTCCTGTGTAGCCTGAAGAGATCCTCACCTTGGGTGGGGCTGGTAACCAAGTGAGATCACATAAACTTATCTTGTGGATAAGGGAGAAGCTGTGGATGTGGTATACCTAGACTTTAGTAACGCGTTTGATACGGTCTCGCATGATATTCTTATCGATAAACTAGGCAAATACAATTTAGATGGGGCTACTATAAGGTGGGTGCATAACTGGCTGGATAACCGTACCCAGAGAGTTGTTATTAATGGTTCCCAATCCTGCTGGAAAGGCATAACAAGTGGGGTTCCGCAGGGGTCTGTTTTGGGACCGGCTCTGTTCAATATCTTCATTAACGACTTAGCTATTGGCATAGAAAGTACGCTTATTAAGTTTGCGGATGATACCAAACTGGGAGGGATTACAACTGCTTTGGAGGACAGGGTCATAATTCAAAATGATCTGGACAAATTGGAGAAATGGTCTGAGTTAAACAGGATGAAATTTAACAAAGACAAATGCAAAGTGCTCCACTTAGGAAGAAAAAATCAGTTTCACACATACAGAATGGGAAGAGACTGTCTAGGAAGGAGTATGGCAGAAAGGGATCTAGGGGTTATAGTGGAGCACAAGCTAAATATGAGTCAACAGTGTGATGCTGTTGCAAAAAAAGCAAACATGATTCTGGGATGTATTAACAGGTGTGTTGTGAGCAAGACACGAGAAGTCATTCTTCCGCTCTACTCTGCTCTGGTTAGGCCTCAGCTGGAGTATTATGTCCAGTTCTGGGCACCGCATTTCAAGAAAGGTGTGGAGAAATTGGAGAGGGTCCAGAGAAGAGCAACAAGAATGATTAAAGGTCTTGAGAACATGACCTATGAAGGAAGGCTGAAAGAATTGGGTTTGTTTAGTTTGGAAAAGAGAAGACTGAGAGGGGACATGATAGCAGTTTTCAGGTATCTAAAAGGGTGTCATAAGGAGGAGGGAGAAAACTTGTTCACCTTAGCCTCTAAGGATAGAACAAGAAGCAATGGGCTTAAACTGCAGCAAGGGAGGTCTAGGTTGGACATTAGGAAAAAGTTCCTAACTGTCAGGGTGGTTAAACACTGGAATAAATTGCCTAGGGAGGTTGTGGAAACTCCATCTCTGGAGATATTTAAGAGTAGGTTAGATAAATGTCTATCAGGGATGGTCTAGACAGTATTTGGTCCTGCCATGCGGGCAGGGGACTGGACTCGATGACCTCTCGAGGTCCCTTCCAGTCCTAGAATCTATGAATCTATGAATCTATAAACCAGCCAGTTGAGCCCTGAGTTACGTGGATGGGTAAATAGGCAGTAGCACAGCGAGAGCTGGAGGGAATGATGCTAGAGGCTCAGTAGGGGGTGCTGTTTTTGCTGAGATGATAATGAAGGTCTATTTGGGGAGAATTTTCCATCTGGGAAAATCAAAATTAACGGTTCTGATTTGGGAATGGCTAAATATTTAATTTCAATTGAAAATGTTAAAATGAAATGTTTGGTATTTTGGAGTCAAAAATTTTCAGAACGTTTTGTTCCTTAAAGTTTCAATATTTCAATTTTCATCCCGATTGAGGATGAATACAAATGTCAAAATATTGTTTTTCCCTTGAGACATAAATTCTCTTTTTTGGTCCACTGTAAAGAATAACTTTTAACAAATGTCTCCTTTTTGTAATTTACACAGCCTTAACTCAAACTTAAATACAAGGAGAGCTGTGTGAATTACTGAGTTTTTGGTTTACTGGGCACATCAAAAAAGTTGAAAAAAATTCATATTGGGTCAAAAAAACTATTTGATTGACCTGAAATGAAACATTTCATTTTTCGAGGTTTTTAAAGATTTCTTAAAAGAAAACTGATGCAAAATTTAAACAAGAATTTAATTTGACACAAATTCTCAAAATGTTTCCTTTGACCCAAATCTGCATTTTTTGGTGAACGAAAGTTGTATTCAAAAACTTTCACCCAGCTCTACATACAAGAGGGAGACAGAAGTTAAAAATGTTTTCTTTTTTCTCTAAGAAATCCCAAAAGACAATCATATCTTAAAAGGAGTTATACTTTAAACATATATCTCCATAAAAATAAACAGGTTGAAATCATGTCCCTATTGAAGTCAATATGAATTTTGCCACTGACTTTAATGGAACCAGGATTTCATGCTAAGTGTTTAAATATTTTATTTTCTAAGTCTGTGACTACAATCTGATGTGCTCTAATGCCCACACTATGAGATAAGGTGGGTCACTAAACTTTAACAAGTATCAGAGGGGTAGCCGTGTTAGTCTGGATCTGTAAAAAGCGACAAAGAGTCCTGTGGCACCTTATAGACTAACAGACGTATTGGAGCATAAGCTTTCATGGGTGAATACCCACTTTGTCAGACGCAAACTTTAACAGTGACCTTATACATTCATTTATCAACAGAGCAGTCCAGCTGACTGTCAGACAGTGGACTAGATCTGCCCCTTCATTCACAGCCCGTTATACCTTACTTCAGAAATAGTCCCATTCACTTCAGTCAGCCTCCTCGTGGAGCTAGGTACTACTACTTCTGCTTAGCTCTTGTATAGTGCTTTTTTATCCGTAGGTTTCAAAGCTCTTTGTGAAGGTGGGCAGTATCATTGTCCTCAAATTGCAAATGGGGAAACTGAGGCAAGGGTTTTACACAAGGTCACCCAGAAGGCCAGTGGCAGAACTGGGAACAGAACCTAGAACTCCAGTCCAGGGTTCTTTCTACTAGGCGACTCAATATGAGTAATAGTGGCCGAACAAGACCTTGTGAAGAAGGCAAGAGGTTGCAATAGGGATCATGTCCTCATTGGAGGTAGAGGTACTGATTGTCCATTCACAGTTTTGCCTGTCAATTAATTAAAAGTTGATCTCTTAATAAGTCAAACACAATTTCTCGGGCTCGATAGAGGGGTAATGATGAAATTCTAGGGCCTGTGACATACAGGAGGCAGGAGGTCAGACTAGATGATCTAATGGCCTTAAATTCTATGAATCTATGGAACGTATGTGTTTTTCTTGTGTGTATGTCGGAGTTAAAGCTTAAATGACAGTTTTTGAAGCTGTTGGTGTGACCAATGTGTTGTGGAAGGAGGACAGTAATAGGTAAAAGTTGTAAAGTTTTCTCTTGGTGTCAGTAGAGAAACAGAAGTGTGGTTGTTGACCTGAACTGTTTGTGTTCTAGATTTTCAGCCTTTGAGGAGAACGTTCTTGAAGTAGAACAGAGCAATGATAATTAACATTAAAGAAAGATTTTTCTGTGTGAATTTTCCTAGTTTTAAAAGAAACTGTTTAAACTGGACATGAAAAATAAAAAAGCAAATAATGCAGAACTTTGCAAAGAACAATGCCAATGTAGTGAAGAACACAGTGACTGCAGTGAGTGTTCTTACATGGAGAAATGCCAAGTTCGATTAAATGAAGCCACTGCACCTTGGCAAATGTGCTATCACACATAAAAGACGTAGTAAAGGATGGCCTCATTGATTAATTGGGCACTTTCAAATTGGTAATGCTGAAGTCGGTGTTGACATTAGAATCAGCAGGGGCCCCATTATTCTCCATTAAAACAAATCTCTGATGCATCCTTAACTATGGCTTTGTGACCACTCCACCATAATATGACAAATTAGATGCAGTCGGAAGAGAGGGCAAGGGTAGAAGACTGACTGAAAGGAATGAGTTTTGAGGAGTGATTTGAGGCAGGAGCACGTGGAGGTCAAGGAGGATATTCCAGGTTTCAAGGACACAGCGAGAAAAGGTGCAGAGCTATTTGTGGAAGAAGACCAGGAGAGTGATGAGATAAGCTGAAGTGGCTGAATGTAGGAGTAGAAAGTAACTATAGATGAGATGGAGATAGGGGCAGAGTTGTGGAGGCCCCTGAAGGTGCGGGGTTTGAATCTGACCCAGAAGAAGAACAAAGCCAGTGAGGAGACTCAAGTGGGAAAGGATAGGGAGATGAAATGGCAGCAATATTATATATGAGGGACACAGTATGAAACCTGGGGAGGCCAGAGAGGGGTAGGTGCAGTAGTCAAGATTACAGAGAGATGGCCAAGGCATGGGCTGAGGATTTGGCAGTAACAATGGAAAGAGAAAAGGACTGGCAGTGTTGAGCAGCAGGATGGATTTGTGGATAAAGGAGGGAGAGACAGAGGAGTTAAATATACACAAAGATTACAAGTCTAAGTGGGGGATACTGACATTGTTATTTATGATATAGAAGGGAGCAGAAGAGGGTTTCTCTGGAGGAGCTCATGAGTCGAATGGAGAGAGGTGGGAATGAATGGCTGGTAAGGGTGAGAGACAACGTCATAGCAGAGACAAGACATGAAGCCATTGAAGTGGATGAGGTCATCTAGGGGTGGGGTATGGAGTGAGAAGAGAAGAGTGAGGAACACTGAAGGAAAAGGACAGAGGGGGAGAAGGTGAAGGAGGACACACTAAGGGAGAGGCTGCCAGAGCAAGCACAGAAACAGGAAGGGAAACAGTCCAGCACAGAACTAGTTAGTGTGTGTTAATGGCCTACAAGTGCCTCCAGGGGGCAAGTGACAATGAGGAAAAGAACTGACCAGGAGGGGTTTAGGGGGAAGAATTAGGTATAAAAAAGACCAAGTAGGAGAAAAAATAATTGGTCTGCAGGTTGTGAATCATTTCCTCACCATGAAGGCCTCTGTTAGTCTCCATTGCTCGAGATATGTGTGAAATGAAGATGGACTGGATGGAACTACCCTGTACTGGACCTGAGGACTGAACTGGGTGTCACCTAACAAGTCTTTTCTGTTTTTATTTTCTGTGTTTCATTCTTCTCTCCCCTCACAGAGCAAGTCTGGACGTGCTGCCCCAGGGGCTGGGAGCTCTTTCAGGCCAGCTGCTACTACTTCTCTAAAGACTTTATGACCTGGGATGACAGTGAGAGGAACTGCACAGGGATGGGCTCCCACCTGGTGGTGATCAACACAGGAGCTGAGCAGGTAACTTGCTGGGAGTCAGGCTCCTCTGGGCACTCAGAGAGACAGAGTGCAGCCCTGGAGAGGATGTTTGGGCTCTTTGTTCATTCAATCCTGGGCTTCCTCATCCATCACATCCAGCACCCCCACATTCCCACAGGGACCCCGATCTCCTACTGTCTGCCCAGGGACTGCACCTGGTGGAGATTTGATTTTATTTTTATCCAGGATTTCATCTTCACTCGGGTAAATGGAACAGTTACAGGCAGCGAAGAAAGGAATTACTGTATTGGTCTGACTGATAAGGAGAAGAAAGGACAGTGGCGCTGGGTGGATGAGACTCCATATAACGATACTGCAGCGTGAGTATTTCCTGGGATGGAGACCAGTTACCACCCTCCACTTAGTTCCAGGATTAATACACAATGTAATAGGGGTGTGTGTGTGTGTGTGTTGGGGGAGAGAGAGAGAGCGAGAAAGAGAGAGAGCGGCTTACCCACAACTGGAACTAACTATTTCTGTTGCAATAGAGAGATGATTTACAAAGGGAACATGGATAGAGGCTATGACTGAATTTTTGGGAACAGTGTGCTGGAAGAAGAGCAGTGTTTGTGGCTGATTCAAGTGTTGCAATTCTCCTTCTCCCTCATCATCATCAGCTACAACCCTTTCCCCTGCGACATTTACAGTGATGCATCTGTAACACGTGAGCTTCTCTATTTTACAGGTTCTGGAGACCTGGGGAACCCAATAATGAGCCCAGTGAGTACTGTGCTGTCATGCATGTGGAGGGAAAACAAACCAAACATGGAAACAGGAATTGGAATGACATCGCATGTTTCAAACTATATAATCGAATTTGTGAAACTGCAGCACTTATATTTTGAAGAACCCCCATATTGGATATGAAGCTGGAGAGTCAGCACATCTCTCGCTTGGGTCAGCTCACAGAGAGATCTGGCAGGAGGGTTTGGATCAGCCCTGGGCTATCATGACATTGGGCATAGGCAGTGGAGGATGATGTTGGGGCCCAAACTCACTCACTAGATCAATTTTGGAAAAATCTGAAAACTGCTGAAAATATCTAATGTGGAACAAGCCAAAGTGCAGTGAGCTCTGCCTGTGATGTCATTGAAGCTCCCAGGAGACTAGTGGAGGAAGCAGGCTGGGAAAGGCAGGACCAGTGGGTTTGCCCTGGGAAATGTTGAAAGGGGGTTTCCTGTTCATATTAACCCTGCCAGTCCTGGTCCAGGTAACAACTTACCAGGAATAAGGTCCTATCCATGCTGCAAAAATAACTAGGTCTGATCTTCTTTCCCCTTGATTCTGCTACAACTCAGCTCCCCCTTGTAACAGAAATGGGGCTTTGTCCGTGTCCCTGTGCAATGCTAAAACCCTTGAATGGTCCAATGCTTTAACGTCACTCAGGGACAAGGGCTTGTCTACACATGGAATTGGACTGACTGAACTACATAGGTTTACAAACAGTTTAGTTCCATTGGTGCAACCCCCCTGTGTGGAGGCTTTTATCATGGTTTAGGACTGATGCTTTATACCAAGTCAGTGAGAAATCACCTAACCTAAATTACTGTAGGGCTCCTTTATACAGAAATAAGAGTGTTCGCAGGGAGGGAGTTGCACCAATTTAACCCAGTCAGCGTTGTAGCAAAGAGGCATAGCCTCCCTCGGAGATTGACAGCAAGGGACGGCCAACACGCCCTAGTGGGTGGAACCAGGAAGGCCACACCGACCACACCAGAAGCAGAGGGGTGACACAGGAGCAGGAAGTATAAAAGGCAGGCCTTGTCACTCAGTTGGGTTGGAGCTGCTGAGGGAGACAGATACTTCCACCCTGCTGTTGGGTGAGGAGCAGATATCTGCTGTCCTGAGGACTCTTCTGAGCTGCCAGATGCAGCCAACCCTGAGGAGCTGCTGGGATTGCCACTGGCAGTGTATCCTGGGGAGATGGAGATTGACTAGGGTTACCATATCCAGCAAATAAAAAAAGAGGACCCTCCACGGGCCCTGGCCCCGCCCATTTCCCCACCCCCAGCCCCGCCCCAACTCCGCCCTTCCCCGCCCTAACTCCGCCCCCTCCTCCCTCCCACTCCCAGCCACGAGGAAAGGGCTGCCCCAGCGCTACCGGCTTCAAGGTTTGCCGGGCAGCCCCCAGACCCTGCGCCCCCGGCCGGCGCTTGCCCAGTGCAGCTGGAGCCCGGGAGGGGAAGCGCCCAGCCGGGGGCGCAGGGTCTGGAGGCTGCCCGGCAAACCGTGAAGCCGGTAGCGCTTGGGCTTCGGGCAGCCCCCTTGCCTCCGGACCCTGCGCCCCCAGCCGGGCACTTCCCCTCCCGGGCTCCGGCAGCGCAGGGTCCGGAGGCATGGGGGCTGCCCGAAGCCGGTAGCGCTCGGGCAGCCCGGCTCTGTTTAAGAGCCAGGCTGCCCGAGCGCTACCGGCTTCGGGCAGCCCCCATGCCCAGCTCTTAAACAGAGCCGAAGAGTCAGGGGAGGAGCAGAGCCGCGGAGGCTCTGCTCCTCCGCTGACTCTTCGGCTCTGTTTAAGAGCCGGGCTGCCCGAGCGCTACCGGCTTCGGGCAGCCCCCGTGCCTCCAGACCCTGCGCCCCCAGCCGGGCACTTCCCCTCCCGGGCTCCGGCGGCGCAGGGTCCGGAGGTATGGGGGCTGCCCAAAGCCCGTAGCGCTCGGCTCTTAAACAGAGCCGAAGAGTCGGGGAGGAGCAGAGCCGCCGTGGCTGGAGGCTCTGCTCCTCTGCTGACTCTTCGGCTCTGTTTAAGAGCCGAGCTGCCCCAGCGCTACCGGCTTCGGGCAGCCCCCGTGCCTCCGGACCCTGCGCCGCTGGAGCCCGGGAGGGGAAGTGCCCGCCCGGCGGCTGGGGTCCGGAGGCAAGGGGGCTGCCTGAAGCCCATAGCGCTCGGGCAGCTCGGCTCTTAAACAGAGCCGAAGAGTCAGGGGAGGAGCAGAGCCGCCATTTTCCCGGACATGTTCCGCTTTTTGGCAATTCCCCCCGGACGGGGGTTTGAGTGCCGAAAAGCCGGACATGTCCGGGAAAAAGAGGACGTATGGTAACCCTAAGATTGACCCTGGGACTAAGGAACACCTGGAGGGGAGGAAGTAACCTGGGAACAGCTGACTCCAGTCTGGCATGTTGCTGCCTGATCCAAGGTCAGTGTGCTGTGGCTGGATCCCTGCTGACCCGGTAGTGGAACACTCTGCCACTGTTGGGGCCTGGTGGAGTTGGGTGGGCCTGGGTCTCCCTGCCACCCCACCAAAGGCCAAGAGGCCTGTGTTTGTCTGCTGTGTGCCTGAGCTAGTACATCAGGCAATAGACTGTCTGATGCTCTGCCCCACTGCATGGGTCAGAGAAACCCTCCTGAGCCCCTAGACTATTGGTGCTCCACCAGGCCTGAGCCCCTTGACTGTTTGGTGCCCTGTCCTGCCTGAGCTCATAGACTATTCACTGCTCTGCCTGGCCTGAGGTCTGAACCTCCAAACTGCTTGGTTCCCTGCCCTGCCTCAGGGCTTGGGCTTATAGACTATTCACTACTCTCTCCTGTCTAAGGATTTGAGCCCTAGAGACAGCGAACTTCCCCCTTCTACAGACTCATGTTCTAGGTGTGTGACAGCAAAGAGGCATGGCCTCCCTGGGAGATTGACAATGAGGGGTGGCCATACACGCATATATGCCTACAAGCGTCTAAACTCATTTAATTAAATGGTGCTGTTTCTCATGGAGACAAGCCCACAATTGAAATCAACAAGATTGAGCCCTGCTGACACTCTGTTGGGAGACATTCCTGTTTTATCTAGGCCTAGGGTGACCAGAAGTCCTGATTTTATAGGGACAGTCCTGATATTTGGGGCTTTGTCTTATATAGGTGTCTGTTACCCCCCACCCCCTGTCCTGATTTTTCACACTTGCTGTCTGGTCACCCTATCTGGGCCCTCTAATCTGGCTGTACTTGCAGGGTAGACAAGGCCTAAGCAGTACAGTGAATAGCTATTGTTATTATTAATTATTGTCTGTGATAAATATTTATAATTGCTGTGTGAGCAGAAGGGCTGGAAAACCTCTTTTAAAAACACCAAACCATAAAATTATGGTCACTGATTCTTGTCAACAGTTTAAACATATTCTTATTAGAACAAACCAAACCAAAGATTGTGTTAGAGCCACTAATACCCTGCTGTGCTGAGGCACAGAAAGAGGGAAGATTGTACCTCCTAGGCATTGAAAAGATCTTCTAGCTCACTCTGGTCTGGGAGCCAGGGCAGGGTCATTCCCTGCAGCACATTCTCCACTTCCTTATCTCACCCTACTTTGAATGGCTTGAGCAATGAGGTTTCCACCACTTACCTTGAAGAGGTGTCAATCCTGTTAATGGATTTAGAGGTTGTATGTCTGATGCTGTATAGATGGTTCTCTCCTTCTCTTAATACTGTGAAGTTACCTTTCATGTATGGACACTTTGCGGCTATATCTATTTATGTCTTTACAGTATCTTAATAAAGTCACATCTTAGGACCCAGAACCTTGATTCCTGGGCACCAAGCTTGACCTTCTTCAAAGTTCGAGTTCCCCAATGTGCTGGGATGAAATCTCACCCAGTCTCCCTCATTTGTATTGGGCAGCATGGCTCTCACTTGTCCTCCCATGGCCTGGGCCCCAGCTCTGCCAATGCCCCTCAGTCCTGCCCTGTGGTCCCTCTTGTATTCCAGTTTGGGGCGCCACATAGAGATTCATGGCCAGCAGGAGGAGACTGTTGGTTCAGCACCCTATGAGGTCCCACTATCAGGTGTTTAATAGTCATTCTTCAATACACTCCAGGCACCTCCAGCAGCCCAGAAACATTTAGTCCTTGTCCGCATGGGGAAGTTAGTGTGCACCAAGCTACAGTGTGACTTTACAGCGCACTAGCTACACTCCACTAAATCCTTCTCTCTACCTTTGAGGTTTATTTTTGGCTCATTTTAGTTTCACTTCATGTTCCCCTCTCAATATTTCCCCCCTGTGATAAGAAGTAATGCAAGAGGCAGCAAAACCTCAGCTTCCCCTTGTGCCCACTCAGTGGGGTTCCTCAAACTCCAGTGCTACTTGCCAGTCCCAGCAGAGAATGTATATGCTTCTTGTTTGTGTCTGGCCACCTCCAAATACACCTAATTCCTCAGCTTGGCATCCCTGTGCTCGTGACAACATGTGAAACCCGAAGTCACTGACAGGGAGAACGAGATCTGGGAGAGGCCCTGGAACTGCAGGTGACAAGGGGGAATTTATCTCTGCTGTGTTGGGGGATGGATGGTGGTAATGACGGCTGGCAAAGGGAATGGCCAAGGATTGATGGATAAGTCAGATCAATAGAAGGGCCTTACAGAAATGGGTGCTCCAAGGAGAGAGAGGATGAGCTAGAGGGGCAGAGAGAGAAGGGAAGGAGAGAGAGAGAAAAGAACTAGGGGTGAGATGGGAAGGAAATTGGCAGGGGAGAGATGAGAGAAAAGCCAAAGCAAAGCAGGGGAGTGTGAAGAAGTGGGAATGTTCTTAATGTTTTCTCTGAATACTGTGGGTGCCTCAGTTTCACCTTTGCATTTCTAAGGTATCTAGGTGGGGGGAACAGGGGGTGTGATTGTTGCAGAGCCCAAGAGGGCCCCTGTGATACAATCTGCACAGAGAATGGCCGACACTCTGTGTCCTGGCAACTAATGGCCTGGGCCCCTCCCCTGCAAAGGTGCCAACTGAAGGTGTTGGAGAACAAAGATCAGGTGACCTCCTGGCCCGGGAAAGGGACAAAGGCAGAGGAGGGGCTGGAGAGTTTTCAGTTTGAAGCTGGCTGGGAAAATGGAGGGGAGGCCAGACAGACCTTCTGAGGAAAGAACTTATGTCTCAGAAGGTCAGGCAGGGAAATTTGGCAGATATGACTCCCCACCACATGCAATTCCCTTTCTTTCTGGGACCTGGAATCTGATTTAAACTCCTGTGTAGCCTGAAGAGATCCTCACCTTAGGCGGGGCTGGTAACCAAGTGAGATCTCACAAACCAGCCAGTTGAGCCCTGCCTTACATGGATGGGTAAATAGGCAAGTAACGCAGTGAGAGCTGGAGGGAGAGGTGCTGGAGGCTCAGTAGGGGGTGCTGTTCTCTCTCAGATAATAAGGATAGTCTATTTTGGGAGAATTTTCCATTGGGAAAATTAAAGGTTTTGATTTGGGGAATGGCTAAACATTTAGTTTTCTGTTTGCTGGTGCCTTGTTAAAGACTGTAATGATCAGCTCTGCTATTTGAAGTCTGAGTGGTTAATTGCTCCCATCTGGTGAGGCATGCAGGTCATCCTGTAACCATCTCCTTAAGCAGATCTCTCGGGGGGGGGGGAAAGCTGCATGATCACTGGACTTCAACTTGAGTGACATGCTGGAGGTCTCATGCTGCCAAGACGAACAGTCTTGGAATATCTAAATATTAGATGACAATTTCCTCACTCAAACAGTTTTGCATCCAACATGAGGGAATTCTATATTAGATTTTTTTTCTTGGCTGATAAAGAATTGATCACAGAACTAAAGATTAATGGTAATTTAGATACAAATGATCATGACTTGATCAGATTCATAATATGCAAACAGAATAAAGTCCAAACCAGTAATACATATATATGATGCTAAAAGAACCAATTTCACAAAGCAATTATGAGCCAAATGTGCTGGGAGGAAGAACTTAATCAGGAAAATGTGACTGAAAATTGTTTAAGAACACTTTACTAGATGCCTAAAAAGCCACAATATTAAACTAGAGGAAGAAAGTCAAATTGGTTAAAATACTGACCTGGTTCAGAGGGGAAGTGAAGGCAGCTATAAAAAAATAAAACAAATGAAAGTGGAAGTAATGAATATATGTCAGAAACTAGGTGTTGAAGGGAAAGCCCCCTACCTTCCTCCCTGGTTCTTGTCATGCAGACAGAAAGCAGGAGATGGGAAGTCTAAAGTGCAGGCAATGCAATGTTCATAGAACAGAATATCAGGGTTGGAAGGGACCTCAGGAGGTCATCTAGTCCAACCACCTCCTCAAAGCAGGACCAATCCCCAACTTTTTTTTTTTTTTGGCCCCAGATCCCTAAATGGTCCCCTGAAGGATTGAGCTCACAACTCTAGGTTTAGCAGGCCAATGCTCAAACCACTGAGCTATCCCTCCCCCCCTCCATGTTTATTGGGGGTAGTTTCAAGCAAGCATATCCATAGCTCTGACGCCACAGAGCCTTGTTTCCCAGTGTCCTGTCCATGCCCACCCCCCCTTAGCAGGCATAAATATACCTATAATGCACACCGTTGGTTCCACCTCTTACAATTTATGGTCCTGTTCCATTTTGGGGGGTTGTGCAGCTGGGGGCTTCATTTCACTATTTTTGTATCCCCTGGGGAGGGGTAAGGAGTGAGGCTGTGTTTCGGCCAGTGACAGTCATTTCTTTGGCCTGAGTGTTTCTTATACCTTCCCATCCCTCTTGCCCCTCCTGACTGGTTGCTTGACCTTGCCTTGAGATAGGAGTTGAGGCAGCCTTCAAGTGTGCGCTCATATATTATACTCCCACCATACCCAGTAACACTTTTGCTCTATCCTTTATCTTTCTCATTGTACTAACAAACCCATCTGGCTGGGCAGAAGCAACACACAGTATCTTTGTTCACACATTAGTAAGGATATACATGTATCAAAAAATCAGATGGGCAAACAAAACCCAAAATTCTATCTCAGGCAAATATATAGGCCTGAATCACTAACACTTCTAACACTAGGAATTCTAGAAAATTGATAACAGAAGCAAAGGGACACAAGAAGAAATCTATGGCCAGCAGAGTTAAGGACTATAAGCAGTTTAAATATATTTGGAGCAAAAAGAATCCTAATAATGGTATTGTACGTTTTACTAGATGGAAATGGTAGAGTTATCAAAATAATGCAGAACAGACAGAAGTGTTCAATAAACACTTCTGTGCTGCAGTATGAGGGGAAAACAGATGATGCAGTCATATATGATAACACTCTTTCCATTCCACTAAGATCTCTGGTGGATGTTAAACAGCCGCTACTAAAATTGGACATTTTAAAATCAGCAGATCCAGGTAACTTGCATCCGAGAGTCTTAGAAGAGTTGGCAGAGAAACTTGCTGGACCGTTAATGATGACTTTCACTAAGTCAGTGAAACACCAGGGAAGTTTCAGAAGACTGGAAGAAAGCTAATGTTGTTGTGCCAATATTTTAAAAGTGTAAATGGGATGACCTGTCTAATTATATGCCTGTCAGTCGGACTTCAATTCCAGGCAAGATAATGGAGCAGCTGATAGAGGAATTGATTAATACAGAACTAAAGGTGGCATAGGCACTGACTTCCTAATTTTCCTGGGGGAGCTCAATTCTCCACTCTGCCGTAAGCCCCCCCACTACACCCCTTTCCCCAAGACCCCACCCCCCTCTTTCCACCCTCTCCCCCATCACCTTCTGCATGCTGCTGAACAGCTGATCTGCAGTGGGTGGGAGGCGCTGAGAGGGAGGAGGAGGAGCTGATCGGCGGGGCCGCTGGTGGCTGCTGAACACCCATTATTGTTTTCCCATGGGTGCTCCAGCCCCAGAGCACCCACGGAGTCAGTGCCTGTGAAAGGTGGGTTATAAAATTAATGCCAAGCAACATGAGTTTATGGAAAATAGATCCTGTCAAACTAGATATTACTTTTTGTGAGATTACAAGTTTGGGTGATAAAGGTAATATTCATAAATTTTGGGAGACATTTGACTTGGTACTGCATGACATTTTGATTAATAAACTTGAATATAAAATTAATATGGCACATATTAAATGGATTAAAAACTGGCTGATAGGTCTCAAAGTAATTGATGAGTCCCCCTTACATTGAATGGGTGTTTTTTCCAGTGGGATCTTGCAGGATCAGTTCTTGGCTCTATGCCATCTATCATTTTTATTAATGACCTGGAAGAAAACATAAAATTAAACAAAAACTGAAAGTTTGCAGATGACACACAAATTGGGGGAGTGGTAAATAATGATGAGGATAGATCACTGATTCAGAGCAATCTGGATTGCTTGGTAAACTGGGCACAAGCAAATAATGTGCTGCAATAGGCTAAACGTACATGGATACATCTAGGAACAAAGAATGGAGGATTCTATCCTGGGATGCAGTGATTCTGAAAGATTTTAACATGTGGTCTCGGTACGGTGCTGTGGCCAAAAGACCTAATGCAATCCTGGGGTGCATAAACAGCAGACTCTCAAATAGGAGTAGAGGTTATTTTACCTCCATATTTAGCCCTGGTGAGACTGCTGCTGAAATACTGTGTCCAGTTCCAATGTCAACAAAGATGTTGATAAATTGAAGGGATTCAGAGAAGAGCCATGAGAATGATTAAAAAATTGGAAAACATGCCTTATGGTGATAGACTCAAGGAGCTCAACCTATTTAGCTTAACAAAGGGTATGTCTACACTACGAAATTAGGTCGAATTTATAGAAGCCGGTTTTATAGAAATCGGTTGTATACAGCCGATTGTGTGTGTCCCCACATAAAATGCTCTAGTCGGCGGACTGCGTCCACAGTACCGAGGCTAGCGTCGACTTCCGGAGCATTGCACTATGGGTAGCTATCCCACAGTTCCCGCAGTCTCCGCCGCCCATTGGAATTCTGGGTTGAGATCCCAATGCCTGAATGATGCAAAACAGTGTCGCGGGGGGTTCTGGGTACATGTCGTCAGGCCCCTTCCCCTCCGTCAGAGCAACGGCTGACAATAGATTCGTGCCTTTTTACCTGGGTTACCTGTGCAGACAACATACCACGGCAAGCATGGAGCCCGCTCAGCTCAGCTCACCGTCACCATATGTCATCTGGGTGCCGGCAGACGTGGTACTGCATTGCTACACAGCAGCAGCAGCTAACTGCCTTTTGGCGGTAGATGGTGCAGCATGACTGGTAGCCTTCATCGGCGATCTGGGTGCTGGCAGCCGTAGGGCTGCATTGCACCAGCCCCTTGCCTTTTGCCTTTTGGCAGTAGATGGTGTATTACGACTGGTAACCGTCGTCATCATACAGCAGTGGCTGGAACTCCGTATGTCCCCCAGTCCCCCATGCCCCCAGTCATATTCTGCTGCCTTCACAATGACGATGATGGCTATCAATCATAGTATGCTATTTTCTGCCAAGCGCCCAGTATTTTCTGCCAAGCACCCAGAAGATGCCGAGGGCTATCAGTCATGCTGCACCATCGTCTGCCAGCTTAAGATGTAAAAAATAGATTTGTTCTGTATTCATTTCCTTCCCCCTCCCTCCGTGAAATCAGCGGCCTGCTAAACCAAGGGTTTTGAGTTCAATCTTTGGGGGGGCCATTCTGTGTGACAGTTGTTTGTGTTTCTCCCTGATGCACAGCCACCTTTGTTGATTTTAATTCCCTGTACCTGTATGCCATGTCGTCACTCGCCCCTCCCTCCCCCGGTCCGTCAGATACTAGTTTCGCGCCTTTATTCAGACCAGATGCCATAGCTAGCACTGGGATCATGGAGCCCGCTCAGATCACCGCGGCAATTATGAGCACTATGAACACCACGCGCATTGTCCTTGAGTATATGCAAAGCCAGGACATGCCAAAGCAAAACCAGGACCAGCCGATGAGGCGATTGCAGCGCGGCGACGAGAGTGATGAGGAAATTGACATGGACATAGACCTCTCACAAGGCACAGGCCCCAGCAATGTGGAAATCATGGTGTTACTGGGGCAGGTTCATGCCGTGGAACGCCGATTCTGGGCCCGGGAAACAAGCACAGACTGGTGGGACCGCATCGTGCTGCAGGTGTGGGACGATTCCCAGTGGCTGCGAAACTTTCGCATGCGTAAGGGCACTTTCATGGAACTTTGTGACTTGCTTTCCCCTGCCCTGAAGCGCCAGAATACCAGGATGAGAGCAGCCCTCACAGTTGAGAAGCGAGTGGCGATAGCCCTGTGGAAGCTTGCAACGCCAGACAGCTACCGGTCAGTCGGGAATCAATTTGGAGTGGGCAAATCTACTGTGGGGGCTGCTGTGATCCAAGTTGCCAGGGCAATGAAAGACCTGGTGATATCAAGGGTAGTGACTCTGGGAAAGGTGCAGGCCATAGTGGATGGCTTTGCTGCAATGGGATTCCCAAACTGTGGTGGGGCCATAGACGGAACCCATATCCCTAACTTGTCACTGGAGCACCAAGCCTCCGAGTACATAAACCGCAAGGGGTACTTTTCAATGCTGCTGCAAGCCCTGGTGGATCACAAGGGACGTTTCACCAACATCAACATGGGATGGCCGGGAAAGGTACATGATGCTCGCGTCTTCAGGCACTCTGGTCTGTTTCAAAAGCTGGAGGAAGGGACTTTCTTCCCGGACCAGAAAATAACCGTTGGGGATGTTGAAATGCCTATCGTGATCCTTGGGGACCCAGCCTACCCCTTAATGCCATGGCTCATGAAGCCGTACACAGGCAGCCTGGAAAGTAGTCATGACCTGTTCAACTATAGGCTGAGCAAGTGCCGAATGGTGGTGGAATGTGCATTTGGACGTTTAAAAGCGCGCTGGTGCAGCTTACTGACTCGCTCAGACCTCAGCAAAAACAATATCCCCATTGTTATTGCTGCTTGCTGTGCGCTCCACAATATCTGTGAGAATAAGGGGGAGACATTTATGGCGGGGTGGGAGGTTGAGGCAAATCGCCTGGCCGCTGATTACGCGCAGCCAGACACCAGGGCGGTTAGAAGAGTACAGCAGGGCGCGGTGCGCATCAGAGAAGCTTTGAAAACGAGTTTTGTGACTGGCCAGGCTACGGTGTGAAACTTCTGTTTGTTTCTCCTTGATGAACCCTGCGCCCCCCCCCCCACCCGGTTCACTCTACTTCCCTGTAAACCAACCACCGCACCCTCCCCTCCCCCCTTCGAGCACCGCTTGCAGAGGCAATAAAGTCATTGTTACTTCACATTCATGCATTCTTTATTAATTCATCACACAACTAGGGGGATAATTGCCAAGGTAGCCCGGAAGGGGTGGGGGAGGAGGGAAGGAAAAGGACACACTGCAGTTTAAAACTTTAACACTTATTGAAGGCCAGCCTTCCGATGCTCGGGCAATCATCTGGGATGGAGTGACTGGGTGGCCGGAGGCCCCCCGCACCGTGTTCTTGGGCGTCTGGGTGAGGAGGCAATGGGACTTGGGGAGGAGGGCTGTTGGTTACACAGGGGCTGTAGCGGTGGTCTCTGCTCCTGCTGCCTTTCCTGCAGCTCAACCATACGCTGGAGCATATCAGTTTGATGCTCCAGCAGCCGGACCATCGACTCTTGTCTTTTGTCTGCAAGCTGACGCCACCTATCATCTTCAGCCCGCCACTTGCTCTGTTCATCCCGCGATTCAGCCCGCCACCTCTCCTCTCGTTCATACTGTGCTTTTCTGTAGTCTGACATTGACTGCCTCCACGCATTCTGCTGTGCTCTGTCAGCGTGGGAGGACATCTGGAGCTCCGTGAACATATCATCCCTCATCCGCCGTTTTCTCCTTCTAATCTTCACTAGCCTCTGTGAAGGATAAACATTTGCAGCTGGTTGAGGAGAAGGGAGAGGTGGTTAAAGACACATTTTAGAGAACAATGGGTACACTCTTTCACGTTAAATTTTGCTGTTCACATTACACAGCACATGTGCTTTCGTTACAAGGTCGCATTTTTCCTCTTATATTGAGGGCCTGCCGGTTTGGTGTGAGAGATCACTCACGCAGTGCCAGGCAACAGATTTCGGCTTGCAGGCAGCCATGGTAAGCCACAGTCTTTTGGCGTTTTTAACCTTCTTAACATGTGGGAATGTTTTCAAACAGCAGCGCCCTCATTTCCCATATCAAGCACCCATTGGGTTGGCTATTTAAAATGGGTTTGCAATGTAAAAGGAGGGGCTGCGGTTTCCGGGTTAACATGCAGCACAAAGCCCCTCCCCGCCCACACACAATTCTCTGGGATGATCACTTCACCCCTCCCCCCCACCACATGGCTAACAGCGGGGAACATTTCTGTTCAGCAGAGCAGGAAGGGGCACCTCTGAATGTCCCCTTAATAAAATCGCCCCATTTCAACCAGGTGACCGTGAATGATATCACTCTCCTGAGGATAACAAAGAGCGATAAGGAATGGATGTTGTCTGCATGCCAGCAAACACCGGGACCATACGCTGCCATGCTTTGTTATGCAATGATTCCAGACTACGTGCTACTGGCCTGGCGTGGTAAAGTGTCCTACCATGGCGGACGGGATAAGGCAGCCCTCCCCAGAAACCTTTTGCAAAGGCTTTGGGAGTACATGAAGGAGAGCTTTCTGGAGATGTCCCTGGAGGATTTCCGCTCCATCCCCATACACGTTAACAAACTTTTCCAGTAGCTGTACTGGCCGCGATTGCCAGGGAAAATTAATCATTAATCATTAAACACGCTTGCTTTTAAACAATGTGTAATATTTACAAAGGTACACTCACCAGAGGTCCCCTGAGTGCCCTCAGGGTCTGGGAGCACGCCTTGGGTGAGTTCGGGGGTTACTGGTTCCAGGTCCAGGGTGATAAACATATCCTGGCTGTTGGGGAAACCGGTTTCTCCGCTTCCTTGCTGCTGTGAGCTATCTACATTATCTCCATCCTCATCTTCCTCGTACCCCGAACCCGCTTCCCTGTGTGTTTCTCCAGTGAGGGAGTCATAGCACACGGTTGGGGTAGTGGTGGCTGCACCCCCTAGAATGGCATGCAGCTCCGCGTAGAAGCGGCATGTTTGCGGCTCTGCCCCGGACCTTCCGTTTGCTTCTCTGGCTTTGTGGTAGGCTTGCCGTAGCTCCTTAATTTTCACGCGGCACTGCTGTGCGTCCCTGTTATGGCCTCTGTCCTTTTCTAATATTTTGCCATTTCGTTTACTGCTACGGAGTTCAGCTAGCACTGATTCATCTCCCCATATGGCAAGCAGATCCCGTACCTCCCGTTTGGTCCATGATGGAGCTCTTTTGCGATCCTGGGACTCCATCACGGTTACCTGTGCTGATGAGCTCTGCATGGTCACCTGTGCTCTCCATGCTGAGCAAACAGGAAATGAAATTCAAATGTTCGCGGGGCTTTTCCTGTCTACCTGGTCAGTGCATCTGAGTTGAGAGTGCTGTCCAGAGCGGTCACAATGAAGCACTGTGGGATAGCTCCCGGAGGCCAATAACGTCGAATTCCGTCCACACTACCCCAATTCCGACCCGCTAAGGCCGATTTTATCACTAATCCCCTCGTCGGAGGTGGAGTAAAGAAACCGGTTTAAAGGGCCCTTTAAGTCGAAAGAAAGGGCTTCGTCGTGTGAACGTGTCCAGGCTTAATTCGATTTAACGCTGCTAAAGTCGACCTAAACTCGTAGTGTAGACCAGGCCAAAGAGCAGGTTAAAGGGATGACTTGATTACAGTCTATAACTATCTTCATGGGGAACAAACATTTAATCTAGCAAACAAAAGTATAACAAGGCTGGAAGATGAAACTAGACAAACTCAGTGTAAATAAGGCATATATTTTTAATAGTGAGGATAATTAACCATTGGAACAATTTAGGGTTCTGGTGGATTCCCCATTATTGACCATTTTTAAATGAAGATTAAATGTTTCTCTAAAAGACACATGTTTGGGGAAGTTCTATGGCCTGTGTTATACAAGAGGTCGGACTAGATGATCACAAGTCCCTTCTGGCCTTGAAATCTATGAAAAAAGTTTCAGTTGAAAATATTAAAATGAAACATTTGGTATTTCTGAAATATTTTGATTCAAAACTTTTTTGTTCCTCAAAGTTTCAATATTTTGACAACTCATCCTGAGTCAGGATAAAAACAAATGTCAACATCTTCATCCTTAGGGAAATGCCAATATGTTTAAATTTATTTATTTAAACATATTGGCATTTCCCTAAGGATGAAGATTTTTCTTTCTTTCTTTTTTTTTTTTTTAACATCGAATTCTTGTAATTTATACAGCCTTAACTCCAACACACCTACAAGGAGAGTTGTATGAAACAATTCAATTGACCGAAAACGATACATTTCATTTTGGCTTTGAGTTTAAAACATTTCTTAAAATAAAATTTAAGTAAAATTGAAAACAATAAATTGTTTTTATTTGAAAAATCAAACTCTTCCATTTGGAAAATATTGTAATGAAAAGTTTCATTTTTTTTTCAGAATTTTGTTTTGGTCAAAAATCTGGTGGATTTGACACAAATTCACTAAATGTTTTGGTTGGCCCAAATCTGCATTTTTTTTTATCTTTTTGTGTGTGAAAAAATTTCATTCAAAAAAACTTTGCACAGCTCTATCCACAGGAAGATAGATGTTAAAAGTATTTTCTTTTTTCTGAGAACTCCAAAAAGAGAGCAATAACTTAAAAGTATAGCTCCTTCTTTTAAGAACGTTTCCACAGAAACAATAAGGGTGAAATCCAGGGCCTATTGAAGTCAATAAGAATCTTGCCATTCAGTTTAGTAAAACCAGCATTTCACCCTACATGCCTAAATATTTCATCATCCAAGTCTGTGATGATCTGATTTCCTCTAAGGCCCAAAATAAAATAAAATGTGTTGTTAAACTTTAACAGTGACCTCAGACCTTCACGTATCAACAGATCAGCCCTTCTGACTTTTGGACAGTCCATGCGTTTGGGAAGTTATTCTGCCTTAATGTTGCTGTGATCATCATTAAGGTTTTGTGTTGGATGCAAGTTTGATGAAGCTGGAGCACGTATTGCTTTTCAGTATTGGTTTGCAATGGAAGCAAAAGCCTTACGGAGTACTGGAGTATGTTCTAGACAACATGAAAGAGGAAAGAAATGCAGGAAACCTTGCCGTTAACTTGTTGTTTCCATGCTTTTGAGGTTCTAATGTGATGGGTGGGGTGCATCTTGATGCAGCCTTAACTGTCACTAAACAAAGCTATGTCTTGTATCAATATGTAAATTGCTCACATACCTTGTTGCCAAGTGTAGTCATCAAAACATTACATTTGATGAATCTCCAAAATAGATTTTATACAACATAGTTATATTTTGGGCATTAGAGCAAGTCAGATTATATCTAAAGAAATGTGGAAAAAATATTTCAAGAGTTACTGTTTTAAGGAGACTTTTTTTTCCCCAAAGTTCAATTTATCCTAGTAAGATACCTACTGAATCCGAACAGAGAACTGTAAGGGAAAAAACTCCCTCATGTATGTATGTCAGAATTCAGGGTGTATGATCGTTTGTACAAGAAGGACACACTGGTTAAATATTCTCTTTTCATCAAAGAAAATCTCAGTGCAAAGGCATATGTTAAAAGCACACTTAACATATGCATCTTTCTTATATGCATGTTAGAGTTAAGGCTGAATGGTAGTCTATGAAGCCATTGTGTGAACCATGTGCTGTGGAAGGAGGATAGGAATTGGTAAGAGTTGTAAAGTTTTCTGTTTGTCAGAAACAGAGAAACAAGAATGGTTGTTGACCTGAACAGTTTATTTTCTAGCTTTTCACCATTTGAAGAAAATGTTATTAAAGTAAAACAGTGCAATCATAATTAACAAAGATTTTTCTGTGTGAATTTCCCTACTTTTAAAAGCAATCGTGTAAACTGGACATCAAAAATAAAAAGTAAATACATTGCCTTACAAAGAACAATGCCAACATACTCAAGAACACAGTGGCTGCAGTAAGTGTTCAGCTTTGGAGAAATGTTGACATTCAATTAAATGCAGTCACTGCAACTTGGCAAATGTGTATCACACAAAAGACATGGGGCAATATGTGTTAAAGAATGTCCTCATTAATTAATGTGGCACTTCCAGATTAGCAATGCTGAAGTCAATGTTCACATTAGACTCGACAGTGTTATTGGAATATGATGAATTTGCTTCCATGTATAGATATACATACATAGATAGATATGTCTATCTATCTGTCATATCTTCACTGCAGTGCTTCCAAATTGGCACAGCTCACATAAGTTATGAAACAAAGTATTTTTCTCTGAAATTCACAAATGGAAAAATATGTGGTATTTGTGTAAACTATAGATATACATGGGAAGGGTATCTCTATGGGAAGTTTATTCTAGATTCTTTCATGTGTACTCTTGCAAAAGTGAGACACTAGGGCTCCAATAACAAAACACCCATTGTTAAATACAGTTACTCTTACAAATTCCATTTAGATAGAAAATTAAAAGCCCTGCTACACTCTGTTTTTTGTGTAGTAAAATATTTAGCAGCTATTCCCATTCCTTTCCCATTAAACACAAATTTCTGATGCAACCTCAACTATGGCTTCATTACTGCTCCACCATAATATCACAAATTATAGACAGGAGAAAGGGCAAGGGTGGAAGACTGACTGAAAGGAATGAGTTTTGAGGAGTGGTTTGAGGCAGGAGCACATGGTCAAGGAGGATATTCCAGGTATTGAGGGCATAGTGAGAAAAGGTGCAGAGTTACTTGTGGAAGGACAGAAGAGTGAGCTGAAGTGGATGAACACAGGAGTAGGAGGCAATTATAGATGAGATGGAGATGCTTCAAAGCTGTGAAGGGCCTTGAAGGTGGGGTGAGTGTTCTGAATCTGACATAGAAGAACAAAAGCCAGTGAAGAGACTCAAGTGGGGAGGGATAGGAAGATGAAATGGTAGCAGCAAGCTGGATGGACTTGAGGGCATAATATGAAACCTGGAGATGTTACAGAGGGGTAGATGCAGCAGTCAAGATTAGAGAGAGATGGCCAAGGCATGGCCTGAGGAATTGGCAGTAGGGATGGCGAGAGAGGGAGGAAAGGACTGGCAGTATTGAGCAGCCACCTGGATGTGAGGATAAAGAAGAGAGACAGGATCAAATATGACACAAAGGTTGCAAGCCTAAGTGGCTGAGAGGATGGTGAAATAGTTGCCAATGATATAGAAGGGAGCAGAAGAGGGTTTCACTGGGGGAGCTCTGGGTCAAATGGAGAGAGGTGGGATTGAATGGAGGGTATATATATATATATTTTTTTTTGAATCAACGTAGCAAAGACAACATATGAAGCCATTTGAGTTCATGAGGTCATCTATGGGTTAGGGTGTAGATTGAGAAGAGAAGGAGACTTGTGATGGATCCATGAATGAAATGGATAGAAGGGGAGAAAGTGGAGGAGGAGACACTAAGGGAGAGACTGCAGGAGCAAGCACAGAAGTAGGAGGGGTGTAGCTGAGCACAGGATTGGTTATTGTGCATTAACCATCTACAAAGGGAGAAAGCACCAAAGGGGGGAAGGAACTGATTGGGAAAAGTTTTAGGGGGGAAATTTTAGTTTAAAGAGGAAGAAGTAGTAGGGGGAAAAAACAGTCTGGAGGTCATGAATCATTATCTGATTCATCATAGAAATGTAGGACTTGAAGGGAACTTGAGACGTCATCTAGTTCACTCCCCTGCACTAAGGCAGGACTAAGTATTATCTAGATCATCCTTGACAGGTATTTGTCTGCCCTAATCTTTAAAACCTCCAATGACAGAGATTCCACAACCCACCTAGCCTAGGCAATTTGTTCCAGTGCTTAACTACCCTAACAGTTAGGAAGCTTTTCCTAATGTCTAACCTAAATCTCTTGCTGCAATTTAAGCCCAGTACTTCTTGTCCTGTCCTCAATGGGTAAGGGGGACAATTTATCACCCTCCACTTTATAACAACCTTTCACAGACAGTACTGAAGACTATCATGTCTTCCCTCAGTCTTCTCTCCAGACTAAACAAACCTAATTATTTCAATCTTTCCTCATAAGTCATGTTTTCTAGTGGTTCTCAAACTTTTGTATTGGCGAGCCCTTTCACATAGCAAGCCTCTGAGTGCGACCCCCTTTATAAATTAAAAACACACTTTTTTATATTAAACACTATTATAAATGCTGGAGGCAAAGTGAGGTTTGGGGGTGGAGGCTGACAGCTCATGACCCCCACGTAATAACCTTGCAAACCCCTGAAAGGTCACGACCCCCAATTTGAGAACCCCTGTTCTAGACCTTTAATCATTTTTGCTGCTCTCCTCTGGACTTTGTCCAATTTGTCCACATCTTTCTCAAAGTGGGGTGCCCAGAACTGGACACAATATCCCAGCTGAGGTCTTATCAGTGCAGAGTAGAGTGGAAGTACTCCTCATGTCTTGCTTACAACTCTTCTGCTAAAACATTGCAGCATGATGTTCACTTTTTTTGCCTCAGTCTTATATGGTTGACTTATATTTAGCTTGTGCTCCACTATAACCCCCAGAACCTTTTATGCAGTACTCGTTCCTAGGCAATCATTTCCCATTTTGTGTGTGTGTGCGCAACTGTTTATTCCTTCCTGAGTATAGTACTTTTAGTGCATTTCTCCTATTGAATTTCATCTTATTTATTACAGACCATTTCTTCAGTTTATCAAGATCATTTTGAATTTTAATTCTCTCCCCCAAAGCACTTGCTCCTCCCAGCTTGGTATCATCCGCAAACTCTGTAAGTGTTCTCTCTATGCCATTATCCAAATTACTGATGAAGATATTGAATAGAACCAGACCTAGGACAGATCCCTGTGGGACCCCACTTTATATGCCTTTATAGCTTGACCGTGAACCAATGATTACTGTCTGATAATGGTTTTGCAACCAGTTATGCATCCATCTTATAGTAGGTTCGTCATGGCTGTATTTCTCTAGTTTGTTTATGAGAAAGTCCTGTGAGACCGTATCAAAAGCCTTCTTAAAATTGAGATATATCACATCATCTGCTTGTCCACTATCCAAAAGGCTTGTTACCCTGTCAAAGAAGGATATTAGGCTGGTTTGACATGTTTTGTTCTGGACAAATCGATGCTGACTCTTTTTTTTTTTTCTTTTCTTTTTTTTTTTTTTAATCACCTTATCTTCCAAGTCAGTGGTTCCTAAACTTGTTCCACCGCTTGTGCAGGGAAAGCCCCTGGTGGGCCGGGCAAGTTTGTTTACCTGCCGCATGTTCGGCCGATCATGGCTCCCAGTGGCCACGGTTCACTGCTCCAGGCCAATGGGAGCTGCTGGAAGCAGCGTGGCCAGAGGAACATGCTGGCCACCCTTCCTGCCGTCCCCACTGGCCTGGAGCGGCGAACCACGGCCAGTGGGAGCCGCGGCCAGTGGGAGCCGCGATCAGCCGAACCTGCGGTCGTGGTAGGTAAACAAACCTGCCTTGCCTGCCAGGGGCTTTCCCTGCACAAGCGGCGGAACAAGTTTGGGAACCACTGTTCTAGGTGCTTACAAATTGATTTGTTCCATTATCTTTTCAGGAACTGAAGTTAAGATGACTGGTCTATAATTCCCTGGGTTGTCCTTATTCCCCTTTTTATAGATGCCCTGTATTTGCCATTTTCCAGTCCTCTGGGGTCTCCCCAATCCTGCAAAAGTTCTCAAAGATAATCACTAATGGCTCAGAGATCTCTTCAGCCAAGTCTTTAAGTATTCTAGGATTTATTTCATCAGGCCCTGCCGACTTGAAGACATCTAACTTGTCTAGTAATTTTTAACTTGTTCTGTCCCTAGTTTAGCCTCATACCCTACCCCATTTACACTGATGTTTGCTATGTTAGTAGTCAGATCATTGCTGACCTTTTTGGCAAAAACTGAAACAAAAAAGGCATTTAACACTTTGATCATTACTGTATTTTCTGTTGTCTTTCCCTCCTCAGTGGGTAATGGGCCTACTCTGTCCTTCACCTTCCTCTTGCTTCTAATGTTTTTTTTAGAATGTTTTCTTGTACCCTTTATGTCTGTACTAGTTTAATCTCGTTTTGTGCCTTAGCCTTTCTAATTTTGTCCCTGCATGCTTGTGGTGTTTGTTTATATTCATCCTTTGTAATTTGCCCTAGTTTCCACTTTCTGTATGACTCTTTTCTGAGTTTCAGGTCACTGAAGATTGAAGGCATCTGTTAGTCTAAGACGTAGAGGAAGGCCCATCATATGGGATATGTGTAAAATGAAGATGTTCTGCATATAACCATCCTGCGCTAGCCCCAGGGACTGAGTTGGATGTCTCTAAAAAGTCCTTTCCATTTTAAATTTCAGTGATTCATTCCTCTCTTCCTCACATGGCAGGTTGGAACATACTGCCCCAGGGCCGGGAGCCTTTTCACTCCAGCAGCTACTACTTCTCTAATGACACCTTGACCTGTGATGACAGTGAGAAGAACGGCACAAGGACAGGCTCCTATCCTGGTGGTGGTCAGGACAGCAATTGATCAGGTCACTAGCCAGGGATGGACTCCTCTGGGTACTCAGTGCACAGCCTTGAAGAGGATGTTTCCCTTCCCCTCTCCACCCCCACTCCCAGATGCCTTACTCAACTGAAGATGAGCAGCATATTCAGGCTTGGTGACCATTCAATCCTGGGCTTCTTTACCCATCACAACCAGCCCCATCACGTCCCCTATAGGGACCCCAGTCTCCTACTGTCTGTTCAGTGACTGATCGGATATTTTATTTTTCCAGCATTTTATTTTCACTCAGGTAAACAGAACAGTTACAAGCAGCTAAGAAAAGAGTTGTGGTCTCAGTCTGACTGCTTGGGAGACAGAAGCCCAGTGGCACTGAATCAGACTCCATATAATGAAACTGCAGCTTGAGGAGACTATTTGGCATCCTCCACTTAGTGCCATGATTAATAATAATATATAATGTAATGGGGGGTGTCAGAGAGAGAGTGTGAGCAAGTGCCATACCCACTACTGAGAGAATTTACACAGGGAACATGGTCAGAGGCTATAAACTCAGCTTTGGGAACAGTGTAAAGGAGGAAGAGGAATCTCTCTGGCTGATCCAAGTGCTGTATTTCTCCTTCTTGTTGCATCCTCCCTGGCTCAGCTTCTCTCCCCCCACCACACTCTTAACGATGCGACTCAAATACATGAGCTTCTCTCTCTTACGGGTTCTGGAGACCCAGTAAACACAACAAAGAGGATGGTACTGTCATGTCATGTACGCATATGGAAACAGAAACTGGGATAAAGATGTGATGTTACCCAGGGTACAAACTGGACTCTTGAACAGCTGTGTCCTCTCAATTCTCCAACCTGGGGTGCCTTTTACACTGCTTTGCTGTGAGAGCAACCACTCCTGGCCTTGTTCACACACAGCCTCTCTAGCATGTAAATTACTCCCAATTGTACTGTATGAGTGCAATAGCCAGCCACTCCTGAGTTACATTGCAGGCTGACACCAGCAAACTCCCAGTCCCAGACTTGGCCCCAGAAATGTGTGTCTCTTGTACTGCCCAGCTCTCTCCTGGACAACACAAGCTCGTATAAAGTCTGTAATTTTATTAATAGGAAATGATATGCACAAATCCTGTTATCTCAGATAGTTTCCCAAACACACTGGTTTAGATAAAACAATAAAACACAATTATAAGATACAGAAAGATAGATTTTATGTGATTACAAGTAATGAGGCATAAAGTCAGATTTGGTTACAAGAAAATAAAAGTAAACACAACTACTAGCTAAAGTGAATTCAAAGCAAAATGTTTCTCTCACCACATGCTTTAGCAGTCTTAATGGCTGGATTTCTTTCAGCCAGGATCCCTCCCCCAGTCCAGTGTTATTTTCCTTGCCCTTCAGGTGATGTTGATGCCGTGAGCACAGAGAAAGGAAGGAGTAACTTGTGGCATCTGTTCCCCTTTCTTATAGCTCTTCTCTTGCACAAGAATCATCTTCAGCTGAGGTTTAGGAAACAAAGTCTGTTTGGACAGAACCTCAAGCTGTTCCTGGGTCAAAATGTACCTTTCTTCTCCCACTCCCTCTCGCCTGCCAAGGAGTGGTTGCTTAACTAGATGCTTGTCCATTTGATTTTATTTACAGCTGGACAAGGCATTGGCTAGACTTTTTGTCTCTGAGGAACTGGTCTGTGGCTGTCCCCCAGAATTGCAACATATCTCAGTAACACCATACAGTAGAATCTTATAACTTTATATACAATGTTGCCACATATATTAACAGGACAATGACGTTCAGCAGATTGAGTTTTCAAATGATAACCTCACAAGGCATACTTTGTACAAAATTTACCATAATCCTGAACATAAGGGTAGAGACTTTCACAAATGACCTGTGTTCTGTAAAAGTTGATTAAATTTGTGAAACCGCATCCACTAGACTTTGAGGAAAGAAACCCCATCCTGGATGTGAGGCTGGAGACTGAGCCCATCTCTCTCTCTCTCTCTAGGGTCAGCTCACAGGCAGATCTGAGGGGAGAGGATGGATCACCCTGGGCTCTGAGCTGTAATTATGGTAGCAGGGAGGGGCTCTTGGGCCCCAAACTTACATTGGAAAGATCAATTCTGGAAAAAATATAAACTGCTAAAAGTATTTAAAGTGGGGAAAAAAGCTGGAGTGTAGCAAGCTCTGTGTGTTGTCACTAAAGCTCCCAGGAGTCTGGTGCAGGAGGCAGGCTTCAAAGGGCAGGGTTTGCACTGGGAAAAAGAGACCTCCTATTAACCCTCCCAATGCTGGTCAAGTTAATAACTTACATTTTCTGCATAGCACAGCAGGGAAGTTTAAACCCAGGCATAAGGCCCTGTCCATACTACAAATATAACCAGGTCCAACCAGTTTTCCCCTAACTCAACTACAACTCTGTTCCACCATTGCAGTAGAGAAGGGGCTTTGCTCATGTCCCTGAGCAATGCTAAATAGTCCAAAGCTTTTGCATCACTCCAGGGACTCAGGGCCTGTCTTTCCATGGAATTGCACCAATTTAACTAAATGGGTTAGGCACTGGCTTAGTTAAATTGGGATAACCTCCTTGTGCAGAGACTTTTATTGTGGTTTATCACTAGTGTCTTGTACCAATGGAGTTGAAGTCAGTACAGAATCACCCTAAAGCTAAATCAATATGTGACAGTGTAATCCAGAAATAGGAGTGTCCACACCAAGAGGGTTGCCCCCAATTTAACTCAATCAGTCTCTGAACCCACTTAGTTAAATCAGTGCAGTTTTCTCATGGAGACAAGGCCACAGTTAAAACCAACAAGATCGAGACCTGCTTAAACTGTGCTGGGAAATGTTCCTGCTTTAGCTGGGCCCTTTAAAATGATTGTACTTGCAGTGTAGATGAGGCCTAAGCAGTAACAGTGAATGTCTATTATTCCTAATAATTATGATCTGCAATAAATATTCAAAAGTGGCATGTGAGCAGCAGGGCAGTTAAGACCTCTGTAAAACCACAAACTGCTACAGTTATGGTCACTGATTCACTTCAACAGTTTAAATACATTCTTACCAGAAAAAAAGAGGAAAAAGAATCAGCCCTTTTGTTAGAGACTCACATTCTCTGCTGTGAGGAGGTGCAGAAAGAGGGCAGATTTTCAACTGAGGGCTTGACTATAAGTTACACCAGTAGAAGCACTTATAGCTCCCTGAGGGGACATTCTTATTCTGGTTTAAGAGGGCCTTCTTCTGATTTAGACCTGGTCTACACTACGAGTTTAGGTCGAATTTAGCAGCGTTAAATCGAATTAAGCCTGGACACGTCCACACGACAAAGCCCTTTTTTTCGACTTAAAGGGCCCTTTAAACCGGTTTCTTTACTCCACCTCCGACGAGGGGATTAGCGCTGAAATCGGCCTTTGCGGGTCGGATTTGGGGTAGTGTGGATGGAATTCGACGTTATTGGCCTCCGGGAGCTATCCCACAGTGCTTCATTGTGACCGCTCTGGACAGCACTCTCAACTCAGATGCACTGACCAGGTAGACAGGAAAAGCCCCGTGAACTTTTGAATTTCATTTCCTGTTTGCCCAGCGTGGAGAGCACAGGTGACCACGCAGAGCTCATCAGCACAGGTAACCATGATGAAGTCCCAGGATCGCAAAAGAGCTCCAGCATGGACCGAAAGGGAGGTACTGGATCTGCTCGTGTCAAGGCTGTATCCCTACTTTGAACTTTAGGGTACAAATGTAGGGGCCTGCATGAAAACTTCTAAGCTTATCTACCAGCTTAGCTCTGGTCCGCTGCCACCATCTTAAGAATTCCCTCCCTGGGAAGCCTTGAGAAACCTTTCACCAATTCCCTGGTGAATACAGATCCAAACTCCTTGGATTTTAAACAAGGAGAAATTGACCCTTCCCCCCTTCTTCCTTTCACCAACTCCTGGTGAATACAGATCCAAACCCCCTTTGGATCTTAAAACAAGGAGAAATCAATCAGGTTTTAAAAAAAGAAGGCTTTTAATTAAAGCAAAAGGTAAAAATCATCTCTGCAAAATCAGTATGGAAAATAACTTTACAGGGTAATCAAACTTAAAGAGCTCAGAGGAATCCCCTCTGTCTTAGGTTCAAAGTATAGCAAACAAGATAAGCACTTTAGTAAAAGGTACATTTACAAGTTGAGAAAACAAAGTAAATCTAAGACGCCTTGCCTGGCTTTTACTTACAATTTTGAAATAAGAGAGACTTGTTTAGAAAGATGGGGAGAACCTGGATTGATGTCTGGTCCCTCTCAGTCCCAAGAGCGAACAACCCCTTAAACAAAGGACACACACAAAAACCTTTCCCCCCCCAAGATTTGAAAGTATCTTGTCCCCTTATTGGTCCTTGGGGTCAGGTGTCAGCCAGGTTACCCGAGCTTCTTAACCCTTTACAGGTAAAAGGATTTGGAGTCTCTGGCTAGGAGGGATTCCATAGCACTGTACACAGGAGAGCTGTCACCCTTCCCTTTATAGTTATGACAGCTCGCCATATGGAGAGACGAATCAGTACTAGCTGAACTCCGTAGCAGTAAACGAAATGGCAAAATATTAGAAAAAGTGTCAAAGGCCATGAAGGACAGAGGCCATAACAGGGACGCACAGCAGTGCCGCGTGAAAATTAAGGAGCTAAGGCAAGCCTACCACAAAGCCAGAGAGGCAAACGGAAGGTCCGGGGCAGAGCCGCAAACATGCCGCTTCTAGGCGGAGCTGCATGCAATGCTAGGGGGTGCAGCCACTACTACCCCAACCGTGTGCTTTGACTCCATCAATGGAGAATCACGCAACAGGGAAGCAGGTTCAGGGTACGAGGAAGATGATGATGAAGACAATGAAGATAGCTCACTGCAAGGAAGCGGAGAAACTGGTTTCCCCAACAGCCAGGATATGTTTATCACCCTGGACCTGGAACCAGTATCCCCTGAACTCATCCAAGGCATGCTCCCAGACCCTGAGGGTGCACAAGGGACCTCAGGTGAGTGTACCTTTGTAAATATTACACATGGTTTAAAAGAAAGCGTGTTTAATGATTAATGATTAATTTTCCCTGGCAATCGCGGCCAGTACAGCTACTGAAAAAGTCTGTTAACGTGTATGGGGATGGAGTGGAAATCCTCCAGGGACATCTCCAGAAAGCTCTCCTTCATGTACTCCCAAAGCCTTTGCAAAAGGTTTCTGGGGAGGGCTGCCTTATCCCGTCCGCCATGGTAGGACACTTTACCACGCCAGGCCAGTAGCACGTAGTCTGGAATCATTGCATAACAAAGCATGGCAGCGTATGGTCCCAGTGTTTGCTGGCATGCAGACAACATCCATTCTTTATCTCTCTTTATTATCCTCAGGAGAGTGATATCATTCACGGTCACCTGGTTGAAATGGGTGATTTTATTAAGGGGACATTCAGAGGTGCCCGTTCCTGCTCAGCTGAACAGAAATGTTCCCCGCTGTTAGCCACGCGGTGGGGGGGAGGGGTGAAGTGATCATCCCAGAGAATTGGGTGTGTGGGGGGGGGTAGTTGGGTTTGTACTGCATGTTAACCCAGAAACCGCAGCCCCTCCTTTTACATTGCAAACCCATTTTAAATGGCCAAACCAACAGGTGCTTGGTATGGGACATGAAGGCGCTACTGTTTGAAACCATACCCACATGTTAAGAAGGTTAAAAAAGCCAAAAGACTGTGGCTTACCGTGGCTGCCTGCAAGCCGAAATCTGTTGCCTGGCACTGCGTGATTGATCTCTCACACCAAACCGGCAGGCCCTGAATATAAGAGGAAAAATGCGACCTTGTAACGAAAGCACATGTGCTGTGTAATGTGAACAGCAAAATTTAACGTGAAAGAGTGTACCCATTGTTCTCTAAAATGTGTCTTTTTTAACCACCTCTCTCTTCTCCTCCACCAGCTGCAAATGTTTCTCCTTCGCAGAGGCTAGCGAAGATTAGAAGGAGAAAACGGCGGACTCGGGATGATATGTTCACGGAGCTCCAGATGTCCTCCCACGCTGAAAGAGCACAGCAGAATGCGTGGAGGCAGTCAATGTCAGACTACAGAAAAGCACAATATGAACGAGAGGAGAGGTGGCGGGCTGAATCGCGGGATGAACAGAGCACGTGGCGGGCTGAAGATGATAGGTGGCGTCAGCTTGCAGACAGAAGACAAGAGTCGATGGTCCGGCTGCTTGAGCATCAAACTGATATGCTCCAGCGTATGGTTGAGCTGCAGGAAAGGCAGCAGGAGCAGAGACCACCGCTACAGCCCCTGTGTAACCAACAGCCCTCCTCCCCAAGTCCCATTGCCTCCTCACCCAGACGCCCAAGAACACGGTGGGGGGGCCTCCGGCCACCCAGTCACTCCACCCCAGATGATTGCCCGAGCATCGGAAGGCTGGCCTTCAATAAGTGTTAAAGTTTTAAACTGCAGTGTGTCCTTTTCCTTCCCTCCTCCCCCACCCCTTCCGGGCTACCTTGGCAATTATCCCCCTAGTTGTGTGATGAATTAATAAAGAATGCATGAATGTGAAGTAACAATGACTTTATTGCCTCTGCAAGCGGTGCTCGAAGGGGGGAGGGGAGGGTGCGGTGGTTGGTTTACAGGGAAGTAGAGTGAACCGGGTGGGGGGGCGCAGGGTTCATCAAGGAGAAACAAACAGAAGTTTCACACCGTAGCCTGGCCAGTCACAAAACTCGTTTTCAAAGCTTCTCTGATGCGCACCGCGCCCTGCTGTACTCTTCTAACCGCCCTGGTGTCTGGCTGCGCGTAATCAGCGGCCAGGCGATTTGCCTCAACCTCCCACCCCGCCATAAATGTCTCCCCCTTACTCTCACAGATATTGTGGAGCGCACAGCAAGCAGCAATAACAATGGGGATATTGTTTTTGCTGAGGTCTGAGCGAGTCAGTAAGCTGCACCAGCGTGCTTTTAAACGTCCAAATGCACATTCCAGCACCATTCGGCACTTGCTCAGCCTATAGTTGAACAGGTCCTGACTACTGTCCAGGCTGCGTGTGTACGGCTTAATGAGCCATGGCATTAAGGGGTAGGCTGGGTCCCCAAGGATCACGATAGGCATTTCAACATCCCCAACGGTTATTTTCTGGTCCGGGAAGAAAGTCCCTTCCTCCAGCTTTTGAAACAGACCAGAGTGCCTGAAGACTCGAGCATCATGTACCTTTCCCGGCCATCCCACGTTGATGTTGGTGAAACGTCCCTTGTGATCCACCAGGGCTTGCAGCAGCATTGAAAAGTACCCCTTGCGGTTTATGTACTCGGTGGCTTGGTGCTCCGGTTACAAGATAGGGATATGGGTTCCGTCTATGGCCCCACCACAGTTTGGGAATCCCATTGCAGCAAAGCCATCCACGATGGCCTGCACGTTTCCCAGAGTCACTACCCTTGATATCAGCAGGTCTTTCATTGCCCTGGCAACTTGGATCACAGCAGCCCCCACCAGGGCCGGCTCTAGGCACCAGCATAACAAGCTGGTGCTTGGGGCGGCACATTTTTAGGGGCGGCATGGGCGGCGCCAGAATGCCGCCCCTAAAAATGTGCCCCGGCCGCCCTAGCTCACCTCCGCTGGTGCTGCCGCTCGCGCGCCGCTGCTCGCCCTCCCTCCCAGGCTCTCAAGCCTGGGAGGGAGGGGGAGCAGCGGCGCGCGAATCAGCTGTTTCGCGCGCTGCGGCCGCTCGGGTTCTCCCCCTCCCTCCCAGGCTCTCAAACCTGGGAGGGAGGGGGAGATCCCGAGCGGCCGCGGCGTGCAAAACAGCCGTTTCGCGCGCCGCGGCCACTCGGAGTCTCCCCCTCCCTCCCTCCCTCCCAGGCTCTCAAACCTGGGAGGGAGGGGGAGAAGCGGCGCCTGCGCCGCGGCCACTCGGAGTCTCCCCCTCCCTCCCAGGCTCTCAAACCTGGGAGGGAGGGAGAGAAGCGGCGCCCGCGCCGCGGCCACTCGGAGTCTCCCCCTCCCTCCCTCCCTCCCTCCCTCCCAGGCTTGAGAGCCTGGGGGGAGGAGGCAGGGAAGAGGCGGAGTTGAGGCGGGGCCGGGGGTGGGGTAATTAAAAAACGGGGCGGGGGGGGCGGCCAAAATTGTTTTTGCTTTGGGCGGCAAAAATCCTAGAGCCGGCCCTGGCCCCCACAGTAGATTTGCCCAGTCCAAATTGATTCCCGACTGACCGGTAGCTGTCTGGCGTTGCAAGCTTCCACAGGGCTATCGCCACTCGCTTCTCAACTGTGAGGGCTGCTCTCATCCTGGTATTCTGGCGCTTCAGGGCAGGGGAAAGCAAGTCACAAAGTTCCATGAAAGTGCCCTTACGCATGCGAAAGTTTCGCAGCCACTGGGAATCGTCCCACACCTGCAACACAATGCGGTCCCACCAGTCTGTGCTTGTTTCCCGGGCCCAGAATCGGCGTTCCACGGCATGAACCTGCCCCAGTAACACCATGATTTGCACATTGCTGGGGCCCGTACCTTGTGTGAGGGCTATGTCCATGTCAATTTCCTCATCACTCTCGTCGCCGCGCTGCAATCGCCTCATCGGCTGGTCCTGGTTTTGCTTTGGAATGTCCTGGCACTGCATATACTCAAGGACAACGCGCGTGGTGTTCATAGTGCTCATAATTGCCGCGGTGATCTGAGCGGGCTCCATGATCCCAGTGCTATGGCGTCTGGTCTGAAAAAAGGCGCGAAACTGACGGAGGGAGGGAGGGGCGACTGACGACATGGCGTACAGGTACAGGGAATTAAAATCAACAAAGGTGGCTGTGCATCAGGGAGAAACACAAACAACTGTCACACAGAATGGCCCCCCCGAAGATTGAATTCAAAACCCTCAGTTTAGCAGGCCGTTGATTTCACGGAGGGAGGGGGAAGCAAATGAATACATCTATTTTTTACATCTTAAGCTGGCAGCAGACGGTGCAGCATGACTGATAGCCCTCGGCATCTTCTGGGTGCTTGGCAGAAGATACTGTACTATGACTGCTAGCTATCATCGTCAAGACGGTTCAATAGGACTGCCGGCAGGACTGAGTCTCCAGGAGATAAAGCATGTCTGCCGAGGTGCCTCTGATTGAACTGGAATACGACGATGACGGATACCAGTCGTAATACACCATCTACTGCCAAAAGGCAAGGGGCTCCTGCTGTGTAGCAATGCAGCCCCACGTCTGCCGGCACCCAGATAGCCGATGAAGGCTACCAGTCATACTGCACCGTCTACTGCCAAAAGGCAATTAGCTGCTGCTGTGTAGCAATGCAGTACCACGTCTGCCAGCACCCAGATGACATATGGTGACGGTGAGCTGAGCTGAGCGGGCTCCATGCTTGCCGTGGTATGTCATCTGCACAGGTAACCCAGGTAAAAAGGCACGAATCGATTGTCTGCCGTTGCTCTGACGGAGGGGGAGGGGCCTCACGACATGTACCCAGAACCCACCACAACACTGTTTTTGCATCATTCAGGCATTGGGATCTCAACCCAGAATTCCAATGGGCGGCGGAGACTGCGGGAACTGTGGGATAGCTACCCACAGTGCAACGCTCCGGAAGTCGACGCTAGCCTCGGTACTGTGGATGCGGTCCGCCGACTTAATGCACTTAGAGCATTTTATGTGGGGACACACACAATCGACTGTATAAAACTGATATCTATAAAACCGGCTTCTATAAATTCGACCTAATTTCGTAGTGTAGACATACCCTAAGACAGGACAAAAGCAGCAAGGCAAGGAACAATAATTCAGCTGAAGGAATATGTGCAGAGATCATACAGGAGGTGCATATAGGGATCATTCCTGGAGGAAGTAGGTTTTGAGAAGGAGAGAGAACACTTAAATACAGTCAGAGAAGAAATTCCAGCTAATGGGAGCAGCATGGAAAAGGCACAAAGGTGAGAGTGAGAGAAGGAAACAAAAGGAGCACTGAGGAGACAGACTCCGGAAGAACATAGGGAGCTGATCTGCCATCTGTCATCTGGTGCCAGTTGAGCATTGTGGGGCTCCAGTGCATGCTCACACACTGCTGCAGGTAATGGGGGGCATGTGCCTAAGTGACCCTGGACTGGCCGCAGCTGGTGCATTGCATTTAGAGAGCAGTAGAAATATCCACAGATGCTGCATGCCATAGCAACATTGTCTTTCACAGAATCAGGGCCTCTTTAGATGACCTCAGTGAGTGATTAGAAAAGTAGGGGAATTCTGCGTCAAAAAAAAATTCTGTGCACAATATTTTAAAATTCTGCAAATTTTATTTGTCAATAAATAAATGTAGTTGCTCCAGCATGGCTGTGGGGAGCACAAGCCACTGACTGCACGGAGGTGGGAGCTCACCCTCATCATCCAGATTCCTCCCCCCAGATTCGGCTGTGAGGCTGCACCCAGTCCTGACATAGCACAAGGGCCGGGCCTGCCCCAGAAACACCCCAGGGCGCTGCCCCTCCATGCCAGGCGCACCAGGTGTGAGCAGGCAGGATCCAAGTGTGGTGGGGCTTAGTGTGGGGGATCTGAAAGTGGGTCAAGAGGGTTCTGTGTGGTGCAATGTGGGTGCAGGCAGCTGAGTGGGGTGTCCAGGGAAGATCTGGATGCACAGGGGCTTGTTGGGGGGTTCTGGGTGGGGGCAATGGGATTCTTCAGGGGGATCCAGGCGAACATGTTTGGGGATCAGCAGGGGGTTCGGGGTGTGGGGGGCTCAGCAGTTGCTGGGGGAGTGGGGCTCGGTGGGGTGGGGCTGGTTGGGGCTCAGAGGGATGGGAGTCTGTCTATGGGGGGCTCATTGGGGTGGGGGTTCAAGTGAGGGGCTCAGCAGTGGGTGGTCTGGGTGCAGGGTGGGGGTCCAGATGCAGGGGGGTGGGGCATGGCAAGATGGTGGGGCTTGGCAGGGAGTCTGGGTGCAGGGACTTGGTGGGGGGGTTCTGGGTGTAGGGGGTGAGGCTCGGCAGGAGGATCTGGGTATGGGGGGGTCTGAAGGCATGGGGGTTGGGCAGAAGGGGGAGCAGCTTCCTGTACAGTGACCCTTCCCCCCCATGGCTGAGGAGCAATGGGTGAAGAAAGTGGGGTGTGTGCGGAGCTTCCTGGAGCTGGGAGAGGTTTATGGGTGTGGGTCTGACCTGGCCCCGGCCCCGGATCCAGCCACTTCTTGCAGGGGAAGAGGAAGTCCTGTCCTCCCCAGCCCAGCTGGAACTAGCAGCTGAACTTGGCGCAGGGTATGAGCCACTGGCCAGGGCGTCCCTAGACCTGCCCCCCACATCAGTGATTTAGCTCTCTGCTGGCTGCTCGGGGCATCTGAAATGACACACCCATGCCGCTGGGGAGGGGCACATGACCACTCTTGCAGCTTCCCTTTGCTTCCCTGTCAGAAAGTCATTTTTCTGCGGAGAAGCAAATAAATCTGCAGGGGGACATGAATTTTGCACATGCTCATTGGTACAGAATCCCCCCAGGAGTAGGGTGTGAACAAAGTGCTGGCTTTGGCCATTTTAACCCCCTGGTCAGTAACAATAAAACGGACCTTAAGGTGTCCATTTTCTAACCTGGATTCCCTGCAGAGTGTCCACCCAGTAGGTGTAGAGTGGTGTGAGAAGGGTCTTTCATGAGTGGGGCTAGCCATAAACATACAACTGACAGAGCCACAGGAACATGGGAAGAAGGAAGTATTAACTAACCAACAGCAGCACCGTGAGGGCAACTGCTCCAATGGACAGTCAAAGACTGATAGTGGTGAGTTTAAGATGTCTGCCCAGATAGCCATGGTGCACTCAAAGATAACCTCCAACATCCTCAAGAAGCTTGGAAACTCCTAAATATGATGATGTGCTGGAGGGAGCTCTCAGGAACTGCACATTCAAATGTCAGCACCAGAGTGAAGGGAAGATTGGAGTGATTTCCCTGCCTCTGATGAAGGAGTTTCACTTTCGCTTTGGCTACTGCCAAGCCAGCCACTCAGATACGGCCACAGCGCTAGACAGAAGAATAAATCCCTGTCTGAACAATCACTATTTTCCCATTGGAATGAAGCAGAAGGGAGCGGAGTCAGGGATTTAAAAGTCTCCCAGAGGAGAAGGCCTCTTGGTCTCCCCTACAAAGTTCATATACAGACACAACTACACACTCCAAGCTACATTAGAACCTCAGAGTTACAAACACATCGGGAATGGGGCTTGTTCATAACTCTGAAATGTTCGTAACTCTGAACAAAATGTTATGGCTGTTCTTTCAAAAGTTTACAACTGAACATTGATTTAATACAGCTTTGAAACTTTACTACTTTACTACTGATTGCGTACTTCTGGTTCCAAATGAGGTGTGTGGTTGACAGGTTACTTTGTAATTCTGATGTTCCTAACTCTGAGGTTCTACTGTATTTGGCACTATGCTACAACTAGTAGAGCTGATAGAAAAATGGGTTTTTTCTTCAGAAAATGAGAGCAGTGCCATGAGAGAATTTTTATTTTGTCAAAAAACCAATTTTTTGGTGAAAAATGTTTGTTTGACCGGCCCTAATAGTTATCTGTTCACTCACTGTGTATTTAAGGAAAAACATATACCCTTTCTCAGCAGAGTGCGCTACCAGGAGCCTGGCTATTGACTGTACATTGCCCTGCCTGCTGCTGCTGCTGCTGGGGGTTACTCAAGATTTCAGAGTAACAATGAAAACAAATTGGGTCTCTCTAGACCTAAACCACTGTAATAATGACAGCCCATTGTCACCATGCCTCAGTGGGTCACAACTGAGAATACCAAATTCAGGACAAACTGCTGAGAAACAGGGCAGACAAAATACACCAAACCAGCAAAAAAAGTAAATTTCTGTTTCACCACACTAGCTAACAAGAAGTCAGAAAAGCAGTCTCCTTAGATATTCCAGTCCTTGTATCACCACCACCAACACTAAACTTAATGATGAGTGGTTACTTAAAACCAATTTCATCAACCAAAGGGTTCTTCTGATCCCAAAGGACCAGCCCCATACCCAGGTCAATGTATAACTCAGATCTTACCCCAAAATCACGCTGTAGCCAATCTTTTAGTATCTAAAATCTAAAGGTTTATTTACAAAAAGAAAGAAAGAAAGAAAGAAAGAAAGAAAGAAAGAAAGAAAGAAAGAAAGAAAGAAAGAAAGAAAGAAAGAAAGAAAGTTGAGAGTTAAAATTGGTTAAAGGAATCAAATACATACAATAATACCAAGGTTCTTGGATCAGGCTCATAGCAGTGAGGGAATAAACTGCTGTCTTAAGTCTCTGGTTGTTTCTAAATCATTGGAAGGTCCTCAGTCCTTTGGTTAGAATGTTCCCAAAAGTATAAGTTCATAGTCCAGAGGTTTGAGCAGGAAAAACTGGAAATGTTTTCAGGGCCTTTTATAGCTTCCACCATGTGAAGGGAAACCCATTGTTTCAAACAAAACCCTCCGCACAGCTTGTGGAAAAATACAAGTAACAAGATGGACTTTACTGTCACATGGTCTCGTCACATGTCCGCTGAGTCAAAGCAGAGGCCATTACCCATACTCTAGTTAGAATGTCCTCAGGAAGCCCATTACATGTAGATAGGCATCTTACATGGTCCATTGCGAGTTAAGTGTTCCTTGATGGACCATTCAACTTGAATAGTCCCTTTACAATGTGCTGGCTAAATACCTGGTAGGTGTTACCACATGAGCAATCACATTTGAAATACAGATATATAGTCGATATTCATAACTTCAGATACAAACACGATACGTGCATACAAATAGGATAATCATATTAAGCGAATCATAACTTTTCCATAGACACATTACTTGACATACTTTGTACAAGTTTTGTTGCAATTATATCACAGTGAATCTATATGGTCATATTTTAATCAGATAACGTCACACTCCTCAAGGGACCTTCATCTGGTGTTAGCACTCCAGCCCATTAACCTCTCTCCTGCAAGGAGTATGGCTACTGCTCGTCCCCTCCCTTAGTCTCCACGCTCCTATGTTCCTCCAGTGCTCCTTACTGGGACCTAGAGCAGCCAGTCCCTCAGTGAGTGCTTCCCTCTCAGTGTGTGACCCATTCCCCTCCCTCCTCTGTCACCTCCCTGATACCTGTGGTGCCCTCGCTGTAGAAAAGAGTTAGGACTCAGCTGTATTGTATCTAGAAAGGATTCTTTAGTGAGGCAGTTGAACACAGACTGTTTCTCCAACTGACCGACTGACACAGCATGGGCTGCCTAGCATCACCACAGGGTCTCCCAAAATCCTGCTCTGGAGTCAGCAACAGTGGAAGGGGCTGCTGACTATGCTAGAGTGTGTTCTCTACCACTAGCCCCACAAGTGTTTCCATTCTCTTCTTCCCCACACTCCTGTCCACTCACCTTATACCACCTGCTAGTGCACCACCAACCCCACCTCCACCCACTGCGTCAACATAGGAGGAAATAGGATCTAGAACTATAAAACATTCTCTGGGGAGCGCAGAATGCTCTGGGAATGCCCTAGAAAAGCTTCACTTAGATCATATGAGATCATAATAATACCTAGTTTTTATATAGTGCTTTTCACCAGCAGATCTCAAAACGCTATGTGAACTTTGGCAGCTGTGGGCATGCTCTGGTGAGACATGAAGAGCTCCCTCAAACACTTAACCCCATGATGGGGCCTCAGTCCCAAATACTCAGTCTGAAAGTTTGCTCACTAGATGGGGCAGCATTGAGAAAGGTCTAAGGCCCTTCATGGGGAAAAAATCCTAGGTAAAAGGGCCCTTTTGCATAGCAGAGAAAGGAATAACGAGAACCAATGGCTAGAAATTGAAGCCAGACAAATTCTAACTAGAAATAAGGCACACATTCTTAACAGTGGGACTGGTTAACCTCTGGAACAAACTACCAATGGAAATGGCTGTATTTTTAGCTCTTGATGTCTTCTAATCAAGACTGGATGACTATCTGGAAAGTCCTGCCCTAGTCAGACACAAGTTACTGGGCTCAATGCAGGAGTAATAGGGTGAGGTTCTATGGCCTGAGTTACACAGGAGGTCAGACTAGATGCTCTAATGGTCCTTCTGGCCTTACTATCTCTGAATCTCTGAAAGGCTACTTGCAGCACCCCTTTGGGGCACCACAAGTGGGAGTTTATTGCTTTTTCAATAAAAAAGAGGTACATCCAGCAGCACAGCTCCCCTAGTACCATCCTGGGATATTCGGGGATTGACGCAGGAGAGGCCTTTCCTGCACTCAACCTTTAAAATCATCCCATAGGAGGGATAGCTCAGTGGTTTGAGCATTGGCCTACTAAACCTAGGGTTGTGAGTTCAATCCTTAAGGGGGCAATTTGGGGATCTGGGGCAAAAATCAGTCTGGGGATTGGTCCTGCTTTGAAAAGGGGGTTGGACTAGATGACCTCTTGAGGTCCCTTCCAACCCTGATATTCTATGATTAATGTTGTTTCCTGTGGGATCTTGGAGTTATCCCTGTGAAGATTTGCCCCTGTTAGGGCTGTGCTCGGTATAGATACATTGGAGGAGCTGTTAGCACTTCTGAGGCAGCCATCTAAGCTGTAACACCAGACACTGAGCTGAATCTATAATAAATGATATATTCTGATCTTCCTACAGTCCTGAGTAGGATGACCAGATGTCCTGCTTTTATAGGGACAGTCACGATATTTACGGCTTTTTTTTTATATGGGCTCCTATTACCCCTCACCCCCTTGTGACAGTGTACCCCATAAGGCTTTATGGGGGGGGTGCTTATAAATGTATGTATGACATAACCAGAATATGTTTTGTGCTGCCTGTGCCATGTAATATATCTCCGTAAAGGTTATGGTCTACTATATCTATTCATCCTATTTGTACATGTATATCATTTTCTACTTGAGGTTAAGAATATGGGCTGTATGCTTGCTTGGTTTCTAAGTAAGCTTTGGGAGGCTTTTGGTCAGCTTCTTTAGGAAGAAATTCGCCAGGTTAAGTACCTGATCAGGAAACACTTGGAGAACAATGCATCTTGGAATGCTCCAATCCACATAAGAAGTCTTCCTGGAGACATGCAAGATACCATGTGGACAATGGCGTCGGCCTGTAAAGACTGAGTCATGCAGGGGCATGTGACTTGCCCAGGTGACTCCAAAACTCCATCTTGGAGCTGGACTTTGCATAGGAGGGAGGAGGGGGGTCTCCACCCACAAGAGAGAGTCTATTTAAACCTGTGGGAGACCCCTCCAGTTTGTCTTCAGCTGGCTAAAGAAGGAGCCTCTCCACCACCACCCCCCCCCAGGATACTTGAAGGAGACTGAAACAAAGGACAGTAACTACAGGGGGTGTGAGTGATTGCTGGACCCAGGCTAAAAGAAGGTTAGCCTGTAAAAGGGAGTGCTCTGGAACTGGTGAGGAAATCATCTGTATTTAGTTTGATTAGACATAAATTTGCACATTTTATTTTATTTTGCTTGGTGACTTACTTTGTTCTGTCTGTTACTACTTGGAACCACTTAAATCCTACTGTCTGTATTTAATAAAATCACTTTTTATTTAGTAATTTACTCAGAGTATGTATTAATACCTGGGAGAGCAAACAACTGTGCATACCTCTCTATCAGTGTTATAGAGGGCGAACAATTTATCAGTTTACTCTGCATAAGCTTTATGCAGGGTAAAACGAATTTATCTGGGTTTAGACCCCATTGGGAGTTGGGCATCTGAGTGCTAAAGACAAGCACACTTCTATGAGCTGTTTTCAGGTAAACTTGCAGCTTTGGGACAAGTGATTCAGACCCTGGGTTTGTGTCTGGAGCCAGACGGGAGTGTCTGGTTCAGCAAGACAGGGTGCTGGAGTCCTGAGCTGGCAGGGAAAACAGAAGCAGGGGTAGTCTTTGCACATCAGGTGGCAGCTCCCAAGGGGGTTTCTGATCTTCCTACAGTCCTGAGTAGGATGACCAGATGTCCTGATTTTATAGGGACAGTCACGATATTTAGGGCTTTTTTTTATATGGGCTCCTATTACCCCTCACCCCCTGTCCCGATTTTTCAGACTTGCTATCTGGTCACACTAGTCTTGAGTCTCCTTACACTGCACCCACAAACACTACACAGTAACAGGAGTGGTGGGAGAGTGACTGGAGAAGAGTGTACAGGACAAAAGGGGTCAAGAAAATGGAGCAGCTGAGAGTTCTGCCTGAGCTGAAGTTCTCTGGCAATACAGCAGGTAAGTGGAAGGGATTTCAACACAGATTCAGCCTGTACATGCAAGTGAGTGGCTTTATCGAAAAAGATAAGCAGAAGGGAGGTATTTTTAAAAAAAATATTGTGGGGCCAAAACACTAGATATTTCTAATTGTATGCCGTTAAGTCAGGCAGAATACGCATGCTATAAGATGGTTATGCAGAAGTTTGAAGACTACTGCACACCTGATACAAATGAAATTTTTGAAAGATATGTAAGCAGAGTCAGGATGAGCTCTACCCTGACATCTGGTGGTGAATTATGGCGAGTGTGGAAAAGAACTCCAGGGGCTGATCTTGTTTGCATAGGCACACCCACCCGCCTGGCATGAGACAACAGCAACTGAAAGTGGTTACTTTGGATGGGGTGGGATCCCCAATTTCTCTGTTATTGGGGCAGGAGGAATAAAGTGTTGTTACCCTGATTATGTGAATCAAGGACAATGAAACTGTTTTATGACAGAGGGTCTCACCATCACCTAAGTAGCACTCGCTAAACAAGGGACATGGGTTCCAAAACACAGTGAATTGAGAGAGGATGGGGACAGGTATTTGTACCTGATGGTATGGGTTCCCCTTTGAGGGCCTGAAACACTAATTGTACCATCTTCTCTCTCCACTGTTGACTAGCAGAGCTAATTTTGATTCTATTGAGAGTCTAGTTACAGGTTGCTATGTAGAATTCACTTTGGGCCAATGGTGCACCAGCACTGGGGCTCCCCTACTACAAGCTGAAATCACTAAAGAGCTAAAGTTACTAAGAGCTGAGATCACTGAGTGTTGTGTTAACCAGGGGGGGAGCCTGAAGCTATATTGCTAAGCGGCTAGTGGAGCAGTTTGCGGCCCACGGAACGGTGAGTGGAGCAGTTTGTGGGATGGCTGGTGGAGCGGCCCACGGAACGGCGAGTAGAGCGGAGCAGTTCGTGGGGTGGCAGGAGCGGCTCACAGGACAGCTGGTGGAGTGGAGTGGCTCGTGGTGAAGGCTGCAGCGGAACCCCACGGAGAGGAGGGCAGTTGGCCTCGGACCACGTAAGGTGCCCCTTAACACCCTGCGTTTCCCCTTTTCTCCTCTCCCCCCCTTTCCACCCAGGCTGGGTGGGGGGTAAAACCCTGCAGATAAACTTTTGAATTCTGGGGCTGCACTGACCAGGGGTAGAGACTTTTGGGTTGTTGGACTTTTGGGACTTTGGGTTGCTGGACTTTTGGGATTCTTGGGTTGCTGGACTCAAGAGACTTTTGGGGTGTTGGACTTTGGGGACTCTGGGTGATTTTTGGGTTGCTGGATTCAAGAACCAAAGGGAAAGGACACGGCCCAATTTGCTGGGGTGGGTCTTTTGCTCATGGTTTGTGTTAAGAATCCTATTTGTGGTGTTTTTTCCAATTTAATGCTGATGTCGTTTACCTCATGTTATTAAACATTTTCTGCTACACTCAGACTCCGTGCTTGCGAGAGGGGAAGTATTGCCTCTTAGAGGCGCCGGGGGGGTGGTATGTAATTGTCCCAGGTCACTGGGTGGGGGCTCGAGCCGGTTTTGCATTGCGTTATTGAAACGGAACCCCTAGATACAGAACCCGGCCCTTGTTGCAGCCAACTCAGATGGGCAGAAGGGTTACAGATATAAATTTCATGAGAGCTCAGAGAGAAGGATTGAAGAATTCATGGTGGATCTCAAGCTGTTGAGCCAAACATTTAATTATGATTAGCTCACAGATTCACTAATCAGAGATCAACTAACAATGGGTATTTGAGATCCAAAGATTAGAAAAAGATGCTGGAAGACCCAGGTTTGAACCTGGATTAGGCATTTAGAAGATGCTAAACAGAAGAACAGATTGACACTTTTGGAGGGAAAACAAGATACCACTTTGATGGGCAGAATCACAAACCCTCAGTGCAAAGGGAAAGCAGGAAGGCAGAAAAAAGTAGAAATGTTCAACAAAGCCTGTGAAAAGTGAGTTTGCAAAAGAATTGCACAAGATTGGAAGGAAATTTCAGCAATGTCCTGCATTTGGACAACACTGCGACAAGTGCAAGAAATTCCATAATTTTGAAAGAGTGTGCAAGCAGCAATAGCAGATGCAAAAAAAGAAACAAAATATGCATGCTGTGTAACATGAGAAGAACAGTGCTAGCAGCACAGAAGAATAGCTTTGAGTGATGATTGGACTCTTACCTTGGCAATGAATGGAACTTTTCTGACTTTTAAACTAGACACTGGTGCTCAAGCAAATGTGGTAACAGAATATATTTTAAGGGTCTAAAAAAAAGACTGGGTACATTGATAATAGACAGATAAAGTGAAGGTCTTACAGTGGAGAGCTCATTTCTACTGTGGGCACATGTGAATTAGAGGTAAAGTTAAAAATAAGACTGAAAAATAATAAATTTTGTAATTGTGCCAGGAAAAAATGTGCCTATACTGGGCTTGAAAACATGCCCAACACTAGGGTTAGTACAGAGAAAATATACTCATTAGAAGGGCAAGGGGACTCAGGTATTGGGGAGCAGTTTTAGGATGTCTTTAAGGCAGAGGTGGGCAAACTACAGCCCATGGGCCACATCCGGTCCGCGGGACCATTCTGCCAGGCCCCTGAGCTCCTGGCCCAAAAGGCTAGCCCCAGCCCCGCCCCTGCTGTCCCCCCTCCCTCGCAGCCATGCCGCCGCGCGGGCAGCACTCTGGCCGGCAGGGCTGCGAGCTCCAGGGATAGCGCAGCTGCAGAGCCCGGCCTGACCCGGTGCTCTGAGCTGCGCCATGTGTGGCTGGCTCCAGCCAGGCAGCGCGGCTGCCTGTCCTGGTGCAGCTGCACCGCCAGCCACCAGTGCTCCAGGCAGCGCGGTAAGAGGGCAGGGAGCAGGGGAGGGGGGTTGAATAGAGGGCAGGGGAGTTTGGGGGGTGGTCAGGGGCCGGGGGTGTGGATAGGGGTGGGGGCAGTCAGAGGGCGGGGAACAGGGGGTTTGAATGGGGCGGGGGTTCTGGGGGCAGTCAGGGAGAAGGGGTGGTTGGATGAGGCAGGGGTGCCGGGGGGGGCAGTCAGGAAAGAGAGGAGGGGTTGGATGGGGCAGCAGGGGGCAGTCAGGGGACAGGGAGAAGGGAAGATTACTTTACTGGACAATACCATTGTAAAGCATGTAATAACACGCATTAAATCAATATTTGTTAGGTATGATATTCCTTCAATGGTAATGTCAGACAACGGTCCACAATTTGCAGGATATGAATTCAAAAATTTTGCGAGATATTATGGGTTCTGGCATATTACAGCAAGTCCTAGATACCCACAGTCTAGTAGAGAATGGTGTAAAAATTATAAAGAAGCTACTAAAAAAACAAACGAATCTAATTCAAATCCTGACTTAGGCTTGCTTAACTATAGGGCAGTATCCTTGAACCATGGATTGTCTCTTGCAGACATTCTGTTTAAGAGAAAACTAAAAACTAGACTGCCTAATTTTGTAGAAAAAGTTGTTAAAAATGAACATGATGTAAAAGGATTAAAGAAAGCTGATAAAGAAAAACAAAAAAACATCCTCTGGCAGAGTAGGGTGGCCTGTCCGCATTCACAGAACACATGCCAGTACTTCCGGGAACAGCATACACTTTCCCCTGCATGGTGAAAGCGAGGTCTCTCCTCACAGGGGAGCTCCAGTGTTAAGAGCACGCTGCCTCACCTGCGCCAGCACGACCTTGCGTGTCTGATTCCCGACAAAGCCACATCTGGTTTTGTCTGAGCACTGGATAGGGGACAAACCCTAGAAAAGCAGGCCTGTCCAGTTTAATACCGGACAGAGGGGCATGAGAACTGGAAACTTTGGAGCCTCACGTTACTGGTTGTATATATGATGGAAACCGTGGGAACAAAAGGCAGTCGTTACTCGTGCAGTGGCTCCTAGGTCATAGGAAGTGGCCCTTTCTGAAGGACAGACTTACTGAAGGAACAGAAGACATCCACAACATGTTCCCCAAGCAAGGGAGGATAATAGGAAACTCCCAAGACTGAAATGGAAAGGGAAGTGGAGCAGGAGACCGAGCAGCAGATGGCTGAACCAAGTGATGCAGATACAGTCCTGTTGTCCCTCAGATCAACCAGATTGTGTAGAAAACCTCTGGCTAATTGAGAATTGCTGAAGTTGTAACAAGCCAAGTTAACTGTATATAAATAGTTTGTTTTTACATAGTTTTGACTGATGTTGAATAAGTTCTTTAGTTGGAAAAGGGGAGATGTGAGGATATGTCCCTGCAAGGGCTGTACTAGGCTAAGCTGAATTGATCCATTAGGGAGAGCTGCAAGCACTTCTGAGGCAACCACCTAAGCGGTAACACCGGACTCTAAGTTGCAGAGCTGAATCTATAATAATAAATAATATATTCTGATCTTCCTGAAGTTCTGACTGAGTCTCCGTACACAGCACCCACAAACACTTCCTTCCATCCCCGTATCAAACTGGCTTAATCCATAGCGTGTGAGATCTGACAAGCTAAAGATTCCCCCTCCCACCCCACAGACACAGGGCAAACCTAGCAGATAGAGGGTTAATGTTACAATGTTACATGTTGCAAAACTTCATAAAATATTTTCGAAATAAAATATTTCAGTGATGGGGGATAGTTCCTCTTTTCCATCCTCATTTTCTTCACTTTTTTATGTATATATACTTCTGGTTTGAAATGAGCCATCACAAGACCGGATGAAAAATTCCCCTTCCCTCTACTCCCTTCTGTGGGGTATTTATCTCCAGGCTCTAGCTCTCAGCCTCGCCATCTCATCAGACATCATTAAGGCTCCTCATTTGTGTTTGACCAGCTCAGAATACAATTTGTTCTTCAATAGAACAGCCCCTTGTGCTGGTGGCTACGTGTATTTCCTGGAGTCACCGGTGGGGACAGTGAGGTTCTGGGAGAGGCCATGAGCCCAACAGGGAAATCCAGCCCAGGAACTGCAGGTGAGAATGGGGATTTCATCTCACTCTGTAGGGTGGGATGGGTTGAAATAAGGATTTGGGAAGGCAATGGAGAGGGAGTGATAGAGGAGATAAGTTCTGGAGAAAGACCATACAGAAATGGGGGAACAATGGCTGGAAAGGATGAGATAGAGGGATAAAGAGAATGGAGCCAGGGAGTGACAGGGCTGGAGAATGGCCCAAAGGAATTGGGGAAGGGATAATGAAGTTATGAGAGAAAAGCAATGACCTTCTGTCCATTTCAATGACCCCTCAGAAACAATGTCCAAGAAGGGGTGTCAACCTCACCCCATTAAATGAACCAGTTGAAACACATTTGGATGATTTCAACCATAAACATTTCCTCCCATTTCTACAATCTTACTGCTCATTACAATGCCAACCTCTGACCTTACTAGATGCTTTGAAGACCCGTCATTTTTTCACTGTAAACAACCCAATTTGTAGCATTTGTATTTGTCTCCAACTTTGACTGACTTATATAAACAATTGTATATAATGGGCTGAGCTGGACTTTCATTCCTTTGGGCAACTTAGAACACCGACCTGGGAGTAACAGGCCAGGAAGAGAGAGACATAGGTTACATATACACCGCAAATGAAGGGGTAATTGTAGCGCATGTAGACATGCCTGTGTGGACAATTGCAGCAGAGATGCAGCAGCATGGACCCCAGCAGAGGCTAGCAATGCAAGTACCCACCCAGGATGCCCAGTGGGCTTGTACTGGGATGGCTAGCCTGTGCTGAAGCCTACGCCACCCCATCCTCACTACCACTGTTACCTGCCCCAGCTAGAGTAAAGCTAGCACAGGTATGCCTTACCCACGCTGCAGTCACACCTCCATTTGCGATGTAGATATATACCTAGGAGGAAATATCCACACTTTGAGATAGGAGTGTGAGTCCCAGCTCAAAGAGACATATCCACACTAGCTTTGTTTGAGCTAGTGCCCTAAAAATAGATTACCTGGAGCAGTGCAAGCAGCAAGTGGGGCTAGCTGCCATAAGTGCGTGCTCATCAGATATGCTAGGTATGTCATCAGGCCCTCCCGCTGCACATGCCACCATGGCTACAGTCTACTTTTAGCACACTAGCTTGATCAAAGCTAGCGCAGGTATGTCTCCTCAAGCTGGGAATCACACCCCTAGCTCAAAGTGGAGCCAGATCCCTAAAGAGTAAGGAAAGGTGGGTGGGGAGAGGAGAGAGAAGGGAGTACAGAGGATCAACAAAAGGGAAGTAGAGAAGATAAGGATGGAAAGGTGGGATAAACAGGGAGAGGTGGACAGAGGTGGAGGAAGAGAATGCAATGAGAGAAAGGAGGAGTGGCTGGGGAGATGGAAGGAGAGAGATATATGGGGAGATGTTATGAGGAGAAAAGGAGGTGCTGGGGGACCAAGCAATGGACAAGAGAAGGAATAAAGGGGAAAGAGGAGGGGAGACAAGTCTTGCAGGTAGAGAGAGGAAAGAGAAGAGTTGGGGGACCCTGCACTAATCCCAGCTCCTGTATCTGAGCCACTTAATTACAGGCTTCTGGGTCCAGGTGTAATTCTAGGAAAATTCCTCACCTCTGTCTCAGGACACTGTGTTGGAATCAGGAAAACAGGGGTTACTGGGCCTCCTGGGCTCTCCTGCAATTTTATCTTTGGGAAGGGTGTGTGATTCCTGCTTTTACCTTATGTATTTCAGCCCCCACAGAAGAGAGGAAACTCCGCCCCTGGCTGACCCTCTGGGTCACTCTTGTTTGTGCTCTTGTCCTCAAGGCCTGTGTCATCTATGGCTGCATGGGTGGGTTTTGAATTCTGTTTATTTGTCTGCACTGGAAAGAAAAAGTAAATGTATAAAACAAGAAGGGATTTCATTGCTCTCTTTGGGGTTTGTCCCTCCTGCTTCTTTCCTTTTTCCCATCTTACAAAAACAAAAAGGATCTCGAGTAAGATAGTGGCTGGTAAATATAGAACCAGTAAAATAAAAGGCTTGTAAACTCAAGCTGTGGAACTGCCTGCTGCAGGGAATCAACCAAGTCTGGTGCAGTTGCTGGATATAAAAAGGGCAGCATAATTAAGAGAAAGGTAATAAACTCTCAGGCATTAGGGGATAAATGATCTCTGTAGGGGTCAGGAAGAACCACCGCCCCCCAACCCCAAAGTGGGACAGGTAGCTAGATATGGTGATATATTATTTTCATTTGGGGCATCTGACACCCCAACCTCTGCAAGAAGCCTGATGCTGAGCTAGATGGAACAATAGTCTGTTCCTCTACAGTTAATCCACTGCCCCATCCCCCACTCTGCCTATTGACACAGAGAGAAAAGTTTCCCCGCCTGAGTCACCAGCACCTATGTTTCTGGGTGGTTTCCATCGCAAGTGTGATGAAGCCCATTATAATTTGTGTGCGGTGTGGGAGAAAAACATCGTTTTTATTTTTTTGGTTGGATATAGTAAAGTTAGATATATATATATTTTTTATTAATTGTATAGAGGGAGAGTGTGCATTAGGACACAGGGTTGTGTTTTTTTAGGCAGGTTTTTTAATAGGTAAATAATTACAGCAAGCATTTATACTTTTTGTTATAGACAATAATAAGCAATAGCTGCATTTTGTTTATACATTGGTTATTTTGATATTTTGTTTTTTTTATTTATGTATGTAGACTTTTAGTCTACATTTTATATTGTTTGCATATTATTTACATAAGGTCGCAACAACTTTTTACACCTTTTTTTTTATTTGCTTTATATAATTTTTTGCTTTTATAAATTTCGCATTATTAGGGTTATAGTTAGCCTGATTTTTGCTAACAAACTGTCATGCATTGCAATTCCCTTTTTGTTCATTTTTTTTTTTTTTGCTTTTACACCTGTCACAGGATCTCCCCCTGCCCTCACTCACCCCTGCTGGAGGTGGGAATCTTTACAGTCTTGGCAGGAGACTGAATGCCCCCCCCAGGCTCCAGAGGAAAGGCAGCTGTGTGTGGGGGAGGTTTCATTATTTTTCTGTCACTGTTATTGGGCCTTTCCCTCCTGCTGTCTCAGACACAGCAGCATGGGCTGAGCAGCCATGCAGCCAGGCCAGGCTCTCATACTGGGAGCTGGGCACAGTGGAGCTGTAGGTCATCTTGCTGCAGGGTGTGGTGTGGGTCACTCAGGAGGATACACCTCCCTCACTGTCTGCCCCTGAAGTGCCAGGGGCTGTTGGAGGTGACACCTTTTGTATAATATGTAAAACTTAATGCTGCTCCCTTGTGGAAATTAAAGAGCGGGCAATGTATTTCACATCAATAGCAGCGTTTAGTCTGCTGTCCATGTCAAATCCCACCTCAGGCAGCTGGAATCCCCCCAGCAGGTCCAGTGGGGTTTTCGTTTGTTCTCTACTGTCCTGACCTACTATTTGTGTCATTAAACAGCTGCCACATTTCACCCCAGAGGCAGCTGATTTTCTGTGATTAGGGAAGCATTTACTGTAAATACAGTCAGTAAAGAGCTGGGGCTTCCTTCCAGAAGAAATGGACTGGAGGGAAACAACTTGTTGTTAGTATTGCCAGGTCTGCTGAGCCTGGGGATTAATCAGTGTGGCCAACTCTCATTATTTTTCACAAATCTCACAATATTTGCTGTTTTTCTTAAAGCCCCAGATCTTGGAGTCATGTGATTAAGCAGGAACTTTAGCACTCATTTAAAAAGTAAGTTTTTAGCCCTCCTGGATTCAGAAAAAAACTCAAAAACATGACCCTGAAAGGAGAAAAACCCAGAAGGCAAATCATAAGATCCCATCATTTATTGTTATAAAATGTCATCATTGGGGGGGGGGGGGGGGGGGCGTGTCTGATTCATGATGTTTGAGCACTTGGGATTGGCTATCCTGTGCTTTAAAGCAGTGGTTGGTGCCTAATTAGACAAGAAATAAGAGACAGCCTAGTCAATCCAAAGCTTCCCCCCACTCAATAACCAACTCTCACGATTTTATCGTGAGCTGCACAACATTTGATTTTCTTTTACTTAAAGCGCCACCTCCTGGAGACAATCCCAGCTCTCATTAAAAACAAAAAGGAAGTTTCTAGCACTCATGGTTGAGGAGAAATTTTTGAATGTGACCGGAGTGTTTCCTAAATGCTCTGAAACCAGAAGGCAAAAGAAAAGTACCCAGCTTTCTGTGAATAAGGTGGATAAAACTGAGCAAAGAGAGAAACACCCTGCTAGACAGTCAGGAAACACTCCCTAACAGCGAGGGGTCTATTACACTGAAGAAAAATCTCAAGGGGAGATTTGGGTGGGAGTCCAAACATTTGGGCCTGGTGAAAACCCTGAAGAATACACTGTAGGGACCAATCCTTCCTGAGCTGGCAAAGGGGAATCAGGGAGTGGCTTTGCAATGGGCAGCAGGCGAGATGGTGTGGGGGTATATGTCCAGAGGATCAGAGATATTAACTAGTCGTGGTGGAGATTGAGATGGTTCAGCAGGATGAGAGAACAATAAACAGAGCCATATGAGGACACGAGTGCTAATTCAGCTCCCTGTCAAGGAGAGTGGATGGTTTAAGGGATCAGTGAATGGGGTTCTGAGACTTCTCTAGGCCATGAGTTTTAATTGAGCCCCAACTTTTGGGGATCAGCTCAGCCATGAGAATCGGGGGATGGGATACAGAGCTTTTCAGCTCTTGGACACTGTTTCCAATTTGGCTCCACTTCAGGGGGCCAAGCTGGCTCAGAAGAACTGGTATACAGAGCTTTTTGCATCCAGGGCATTAGTTCCCAGCTGTAATTTCTGATCTCTTATAACTTCTTTTATTCATTAACCAAATTTCTTGAAACATATCCAGGACGTTTGTCCTCACTGAGGACATCATTATTTACCCCACCCCAAGGTACTGGACCCCTTCAGTTCCTAGTTCAATAGGAATAGACGGTGCTCAGCACATCAGAGGATATCATCATACATATGTGTAGAGTTCAACTAGCCCCATTTCAAGTTACCTGAGTACAAAAGCCTCAACTTTTTTTCAAAAATGGGATGTATGTTTTTTCTGCTTACCTAACACCAGGACAGCTCGGCTAATTCCAACCTAACATCACATTTGTGTTATAGCTAAGCATGAGAAAGTTCTACTTTAACCACTCAGCTGCTGCTTCTTCATTAGGTCACTCAAGGTATTTATAAAGCTGCTCCACCCTCTACATGCTCCTCCCAGTTCCCTGAGTGTTGGGGATTTAAGGGTAGCCTGGTTGATATACCCCTCTATAAAAGTCAGAGCAAACTTATATGTTCTCTCTATCCAAAGAGGTGCATCCTGGGATTAATATGGCAGGACTGTTGTGGAAGGAGTCACCAGATGGGGCTGTTATTCACAGTTTTACAAGTTCTTTTTTTGTCATGTAATCATTGTTCAGCTTTTGAAGAAATTATTTTCACAGAGTTTAAGGCCAGAAGGGATCAGCTAGTCTGACTTTCTGAATATCCCAGGCCATTGAATTTCACTCCGTTATCCTGGTATTGAGACAAATTACTTGTGTTTGACTAAATCCTATCTCCTAGAAAAGCATCCAGATCATGACATCAAGAAATGGAGAATCCACCTCTTTCCTTGGTTGTTTGTGCCAATGGATAATCACCCTCTCTTAAAAACAGTGCCTTATTTCTAACTTAAATTTGCCCAGCTTTAATTTACAGTCACTGGTTCTTGTTCTGCCTTTCTCCACTAGGTTAAAGAGCCCTTTAGTACCTGGTATTTTCTTTCTGTGAAGATACTTAGACCGTATAATCAAGTCACCTCTTGATCTTCTTTTTGATAAGCTAAACAGATTGAGCTCCTAAAGTGTCTCTGTAAGGCTTTTTTTCCACTTTGAATAATTTTTATGGCTGCGCTCTGCAACCTCTTCAATTGATCAACATCCTTTATAAAATGTGAGACAAAAGAACTCGATGCAATATCCCCGTATTGGTCTTGCCAATGCTGTATATGTGGCATATTGGAAACTGTATTAAAATTACAAGCCATCATTTAAATGTGGAAGGGATTTCCTGGACCCAGAGCTGTCCCTTGGGTATGGCGAATCGGGACGACTGCTCAGGGCACTGCACTTTGGGGGGGCCCTGTGCTTCAGTGTGCGTGTGTCATGCGGGGAGTGCTAGGCCGGCCCAGGAAGGGTGGGGTTAGGGATGCCTGGGGGGCCAGGCCAGCCCAGGGGGTGGGATTAGGGGCTGGGGGGGCCAGGCCGGCCCAGGAGAGTTAGTGGAGGGCCTGGCGCCAGCAGCAGGAATCAGGCCTGCATTCACCGGTGGGAAGCGCACATTGTATTTCTTTTTCTTGCTCGCCCGCCATCGCACTGGCTGCCAGTATCATAGCGCTGCCGGCATACCCCAGTGTCAGGCTGACCCCATCCATTGCCCTTCCACCCCGGACCCCTCCCTTTTCCGGGACCCCCCAGCACAGGGGGCCCCCTCGCCTCTAGCACAAGTGATACCCTGTGACTCTCAATCGTCCCTCGCCCCCCAGCACAGGTTTTCCCTCCCCACACCAGATTTAACCTGTAGAAAAAATGTTAAGGGGGGCCCATACAGGCTGATTTGTCCCGGGCCCCGCACCCCCCTAGGGACGGCCCTACCTGGACCTATTTGCAGGCTGGGGGAGCCATGTGATCTAGGTCCTTTGTGGCTTTCTGCAAAAGAGCCAGTCTGCAGTGTGGTGCGGTGAGTTGTACCTTTCTGCCTTCAGTCTGGTCTGTCTCTGTGTTTGGTTGTTGTGTGGCCCTATCATTATTTACCAGTCAGCCAATCCTTGTGTCACCTGCAAATTTTATCACAGGTTCCTTTATATTTACTTCCAGATCATTGATTAAAATGTTGAATAGCATCAGGCCTAGTACTGCTCCCTGTGAGACTCCACTAGAAACATCCCCATTCAATGATGATTCCCCACTGACAACTTCTTTTTGAGATCTGCCAGTTAGCCAGTTCTTAATTATTTTAACGTGTGTTTTATTGATGTAGCACAGTGCATGTTGTTTAATTAGCATGTCATGTAGGACTAAAAAGCTTTACAAAGCCCTAAATATATTATATCTACACAGTTACTTTTATCTGCCAAACTTATTTAACCAAAAATAAAATCAGATTTATTTGACAAGACCTACTTTCCACAAAACCATGTTCATTGGCATTCATTATATTATTTTCCTTAATTCTTTATTAGATGACGCCCATATCAATATTTCTAATATTTTTTCTGGGATCTATGTCAGGCTAACTGGCCCATAGTTACCCAGATGATACCACTTGCCCTTTTTGCATTGAATTGAATTGCACACCAGCACAACACCGGTGGGTCAGAGAACTCCTCAGCCACCTCTTATAGGACTTTTTGGAGCATATTGTCTGGGCCTTCTGATTTAAAAATGTTAATCCCTAGTAGCGGTTGTTTAACATTCTCCTTAGTTACTAATGAGCTGGAAAGTACATAATATTCATGTGATATGAATACATCATCCTGCTTCTTTCCAATGCAGAACCAAAATATGTATTGAATATTTCTGCCTTTTCTGGAGAATTATTAACAGTTTTACCATCTACACATAGTAATGGGCCTATACCTTTCTTAGGAATTCCTTTGTTCCTGATATACTTAAAAAACAAGTATGCAGGTCACCCTGAGTGTCTGTGTGCAATGGAGCCATCCTGGGTTCAGCAGCTCTGACCCCCAGCAGACTTTCTACAGCCCCATAGCCCCACTCTAACTTCCACCAGCCTTGATTACTACTTGCAGGGTGACCCTAACACACCCCCATCCCGAATTTTTCCCAAACCTGTGTGCCCTGAAGTACCTAGCTCTCTCTTGGATAACTCAGGAAAATAATAAGGGTTGTTTGCTCCTTTAAAGAGAGAAAGGTACATTACAGCTTATTAACTTAACTGGGATAAATACAGCCTTCCCTTCAAACGCAACACGGAGTTGGTTTATAATAAAAATAAAACCAATTTATTCACAATAAGACATAAGTTAAGTGATGCTAAGGAAAAGGAATAAAGTTAGAAAAGATCCCAAGTAAATAAAAGTGAAAACACATATCTAAATCCTAAAACTTAATCTAGCAAGGTACAATCTTTACCTAAGCAGGTATCTCACCTATATTCAGTTTCCCAGAGACTTCAAACCCGCCCCCTTTGGTTGAAGGATCCACCTTTCTTGGCTGGCAAGAGGCCCAGACCCTTGTGTCTGTCCAGTGATCAATGCCAAAGATTACTTCTGTCCTGGCTTATATCTTCCAAAGTTCAACGACCTTGTTTCAAGAAGCAGGAAGACCTTTTGCTGTACTTCCCTTCTTGTGGACTTCCCATTCCCCTGCTGATTTTCTGTGTAAATGGGGATTCCATTATTTTAGGTCACACTTTGCTTAATTTCATTGGGGACAGGTATAACTATGAAATTCCATCCTGTCTGGGAGAGACCTGTTTCTTCCTCTGTTTGGAAATGCACTTTAAAGCATAAAATCAATGAGTATTCATAATCCCTTATGTTCTGCTAATACAGACATTGCACATTGATATTAATCACTAGTGTGTCATAGACTTTCATAAAAGATCTCAATCAATAGACTTTCATAATATAGTAATATTGTACCCAATCAGTTGATACATTGCTTATCATTTGAGGTTCAGACCCATTGTCTTTATAGCTCAGATAATGTTTCTCTTCCCTGCTTGTTAGCTTGCTAGCTTTGTTTACCTAATATGTAAATAGACCTTCATTGTCTCTGTCTGATGACCAGGCTGGTCAGAGAAGCAAACCCATTCCTTTGTCTAGGGCAGACCTGTTTACTAAATCCCCATGACATGCCTGGTTTATATACATTTTAGATATAATTCCAGCCTATCTATTCATAACTTTTAATACACACCATGTACTTACATCATGCAAGACTATTAATGATCAGTGAATTATTAGTTTTCCAATGACATATTACGTGACACCTATTAAACACAGATTATGACATCAGTGAACTGGGGTACACTGAACTGCTCAGGCCAGCTGAAACTTATTACCTGTTACCGGTGAGCCTCTTGCCCTCTGGTATTGGGATGCTGTGAGTGTCACACCCATCCCCCATCTTTCTTACTCACTTGATCTTTCTAAACAGGTGATAACTACTAGTTTTAACATTCCAGTCATGTGAAGTCTCCCACCAGGTTTCAGTAGTGCCAATTATATCACATTTCTATATCAGTGAGATTTTCCAGATCCTCTTGTACATTACCCATGGCACTGGTACATATACAATTGGGGGGGGAAAACACTTCTCTTCACATTCTTTGCCACCTCAGTTCAATAAGTTCCCAACACCTTGACTTTAAGTTATACGTTTAAACATTTGTACTGTTTTTGCCCCCACCAAACCCTCCCCCATGTGTCGTTAGTTTTACACCCTCCCAGCTGCCCCAGCTAGTCTCCAACCCAGAAGATTAGCCCCTCCACCACCTGTGAGATGCAGGCCATCCTGTTCATACAACCCCTTCTCTCCTTGGAATTTGTCCAATGCTTCACAACACCCAAAGCTTCATTTTCACACCAGTCTCATAGCCAGTGGTTCACCTCCAGTATGCTCTGCCTTCCCATGCTTGTGGGACTGATGGGATCTGTACCAGGGTTAGTTCTGGGATGCAGGTTCTTTTGGGGGCACTGTAGCAAACAGCAAGAGTTTTCTCTCTGCCTTAATTTGTGCAACTAGACTTAATCCCTGGGGCAGAGCTGTTTCGTGGGACATGATGTTGGTGTTTGGCCTGGGAGCTCTGGAAGAGGCAATTGCCTGGGAGTAGTGTACATCTGTAAATAGGCTAAGAAAATACCCACGTTCAACAACACTGAAGGCCCCAACATCTGCTACTGCTCAGCAAGGGGTGACAATGTTAATAAGCTGTTTCCTGGCCAGACCCACCTTGACCCACCCCATGTGAGTCAGACCCTTCTCTTGCCTTGTTGACCAAGAAAGATTGACTTGCACCAGTCAGTCAGTAGAACTGGTTCCCACCGCCAACAGAGAGATGAAGGAAGCTGAGCTGTCCTATTCTCCTCCTATGGGAGATTGGTTTTGTATGTATGAAAATAAAGGAAACCCATGTAGGAGCAACCACACTGTGACAGTTCTTGGCCAGGAGATGGAGAAGAAATCAGGTTGTATGTGGGGGCGAGAGGAGGGAAATATTGTATCCATTCTCTTTTTTTCTCTCCTTTACCAGTCACTCTCCTCATGGGAAATCCAAGCTGTGAAGTGCGCAAGGCCCTGCCCCAGGATTCCGCAGAGTGGCATTGTGTCGTGGGGAGAGATGAAGGGAAAGGTCAGTGACACCAAAAGAGAGAGAGGAAATCATCCCTGTGTCAGCATTCTGGGCTAGTGGCCTGATTTACACCCAGGTCTGGACTGACAGCAAACAGTGACAGTGAGCTGGAGGGGTCACCCCGAGGAGATAATGAGGAGAAAATGAAGTCTGTACAGAGGGTCTAAGTGAAGGCTAAGGAGAGAAATGGCAGTATTCTTCAAGCACAGGCGGGGTGTGAACAAGTAGGATGGGGAGGGATTAATTGAGAATGGTCAGAAATAGAAGGTATAACAGGAGAAAAAGAAGAGCAATTCAGGTTGAGGATGAGGAAATATTCTCTAACCCTAACATTCCCAAACCCATTAGACTATGGTTGTCTTCCCAAGCGAAGGGATGGAATCTGTATTAACTGAGTCATTTTTGGCTTTGTCCAGAGGAGAATTTAAAGGTACATGTCAGTCTACCTTGCCTTGTCTACGCTGGGCTTACTGCCGTGTTAGCTAACATCTTCTAATAATACATCTTCCATCTTAGTCTAAACAAAGCTGTACAGCTGGGGGAGGTCAAACCCTTCGGAATAAACTGGAGGGGAACAATTCAACATTGTCCACAGACAATGGCAAAGATGTCCCTAGTAGGGATTTTCCATCTCTAATTATTATGATTCCTTCTCCTTGGATTTCTCTTCCCTCACAGGGCGAGTCTGGACGTGCTGCCCCTTGGGCTGGGAGCCCTTTCAGACCAGCTGCTACTACTTCTCTAAAGATATCATGAACTGGGGTGACAGCAAGAGGAACTGTACAGGGATGGGCTCCCACCTGGTGGTGATCAACACGGGAACTGAGCAGGTATCTTGCTGGGGGTCGGACTCTATTGGGAATTCAGTGCCCAGCCCCAGAAGAGACCCTCACACACGCACACACACACCTGCTCTTGAATTTGAGTGGGTAGTTCTGGCTCCATGGTCACTCAGTCCTGGGCTTCCTTAGCCATCAACACCTACAGCACCAGACTCACACTCCCCAGAGATTCCTGCCTGCTACTGTCTGCTCAGTAACTGCATCTAGTGAAATTTAAATTCATTTTTTTATCCAGGATTTCATTTCCAATTATGTAAAAAGAACAGTTATTGGCATCCGAGTGGAGAATTACTATATTGGTCTGGCACTGGAGAAAGGCCAGTGGCACTGGGTGGATCTGACTCCATATAACAAGACGGCAGTGTGAGTACTTTTTGGGATAAAGGCTGTTTACCACCCTCCTCTTAGTCCAACAGATTCACATACAGTATAGTGGATATGTGTGTGTCTCAGAGAGAGATCTCTGTCACCTACTGGAGCTAAATGTTTCTGGTCCAGCAAAGGGAAGGTTTCTTAGGGCATCATGATGAGAGCTACAAATCCATTTTAGGGAAGAAGGGGAATCTCTCTGGAGGATTAATAGGTTATCATTTCCACCACTCTTCCATCACCAGCTACAACTCTTTCCCCTGGGTCACTCATAAAGATACGTCTGACACATCAGCTTCTCTGTCTTACAGGTTCTGGATACCTGGGGAACCAAATATCCTCACTGTGGAGAAATGTGTTGCTGTAGATACATCCCAAAAGGAGAACAGGAATTGGAATAACTTCCCTTGTATCTCACCATTTCATCGAATTTGTGAAACTGTGGCAACAAATATTTGATTGAAAAACCCCCACCTTGGATGTGAAATTAGAGAGTGAGCCCATCCCTCACCATGGGCAGCTCACAGAGAGATCAGATTGGAGGGTCTGTATCACTGTGAGTCCAGGGCTGTATAATATGCAGGAAGGTGGAGGTGGAATGAACTCACCACACAAAAAAATTTGGAAAAAAAAAAATTCTGAAAATGACTAAAGTGGAAAAACACCAAACTTCAGCCAAGCTCTGCTTATGATATCATAAAACTCCCTGTGACATCACCCAACGAGTCCAGTGGAGAAGGTGGGTTGGGAACGGGAGGGCCAGCGGATTTGCCTCAAAGTGTTGAAGGGAGAGTTGCTATTCACTGTATTAATTCAGCCAATGTTGCTAAATGTAATAACTTCCCTTGGGCCCAACACATCAGTCCCCAAGAATGTGTGTGCTGTGAATGGGAGTGTCTCATCATGTCCACGTTGCTCTGGTGACTGTTGGGTGTAATAAGAGATTCAGCTTTCAGGAAAAAGATGCAGAAGTAAAGGTCTAAATCTCACAGCTCTTTGTTGTTCCAATCTCACTGGAAACATGCGTCTGTGCTTCCAGCTGGGACTGTTTAGAAGGCCACACAGTTCATTATCCCTCATCCAAATGTAACTTATTTTGTGATGGAGCAGAACAATTTATACCCCAGAGAAAGGACAGGTGTTCAATCAAGAAACTGAACCTAGACCAAATCTCCTAGAAATGGAAAGGATCTATAAGCCCAGTTCTTTCCCAGTGCCCAGGAGCTAGTGCTGGATTGTTCCCGGTCATGCATTCTCCACATCATTGTCTAATCCTAGTATTGAATGGCAGGAGCAATGGCACTTCCACTACTTCCTTTGAGGGATTATATCTCCCAGCTCGCCTGGGAACACTTGGCAATCCCCAAGGAGGAGCTGGAACCTGTTGTGGAGGAAAGGGAGGTCACGTCCTCCTTACTCTCCATGCTTCCGCCATGACCCTCACCAGGAAAAGCGGCATAAAGGAAAAAGAAGAAGAAGGGACACAGTTTGTGCATACAGAGTCTGTAAAGATTTTGGGAGCATTGAAGATAAAAGGGGCTAGATATGTTATTCCTGGGAGAATTCTGTGCCACTGCATGCACGCAAATTTCATGTGCCATGTATACTTTTAATTTTTTGCAGAAAATAGCTTCTGCTTAAAAGTTGCTGCAGTTCTGCATTTAGCCCACCAGAGGGCGCTGTGGCACTAGAACAGAGCAGCAGTTCCCAGCAGAAAATAACTTCTGAAGTTCCGCCTTTTGCCCACCAGAGGGCACTGTGTCATAGAACACAGCAGCCACTCCTGGCCAGCCCCAGCTATGACAGGAAAGAGAAAGAGCCTGCCTTCTTCACAGCACCTGTTGGGCCAGGTCAGGAGACAGCGGCTATGGGGAGACAGACAGCGTGCAGCTGGTGGGGAGCCAGACAGGGGCTCATAAGGACTAGTGGGGGAGGACAGACTGGGGCAGGGGCTGAATGGGAGTGGAGGCGCAAGGCCACATGGGCAGAGGGGGAAGGGGTGCAGAGCTACAGGGGGAAGGGGGATGGCTGAAAGGGGGCACAGAGACACAGGGGGTGCAGGGACACATGCAGATGAGGGGAGGGAGCTGGCTGAAGGGGTGGAGGGCCACATGGAGACAGGGGGTGACTGAGTGGGGACACAGAGACACATGGGGACAGGGGATGGGGGGATGCAGGGCCACATAGGGATGGGGGGAGTGGGTGTCTGAGTGGGAGTGGAGGGACACATGGGGACCGGGGGTTCAAGGACACATGGGGAGTTGTCTAATTCAAAAGCAGAGGGGATAAGAGTTGGATCTAGCACAGTGAGGGGGAAGGCAGAAGGAATAGACTGGGAAAAGTGAATACCGTCCATCCTGTGCACTGAATGAGGCAGAAGTCCTGTGGGAAAAAATTGTATGTGAGCATATAATTTAATTCATACACACAAGGGGGCTGAATTAAAATTGCACAGGCAACCTTAATTCTGGCATTTCTTAAGTTTTGCGTGGTTTATGTTGCAATCTTAATAATGTTCTTTTAATGTATTTTTGTGTGTGTAATATAGAAACAAATTAGAGGCCCTGGAGAAACTTCCCACTGCTAAACACCTATTGCAGTTTTGCAATAAAAAGCATAATGCAACCCATGGGAAACAATGCTTTTACTTTATTGCATAACTTTAAATGTTGCAAAGAACAGTATTTAACATAAACAATCAAGTGCAGTTTTGAAAAGAGGAATCTACCTTCTTAGTTAAGTACAGAGGTGCAAGCATGCACAGATTGTATTAGGTACAAGCAATTATGTACAAAACCAACAACATGGAACCATATAAATGAGTTGCTTTATACTTTTCAGTGTTCTCGGGATCAGCAAGCTCTGAGGGAATGCTGATGCCAATGCAGGATCTCCAGACTTCAATTAATAATATTAAGATTCTATTTATCTTAAACAGTAACAGACGAGCATTTAGAAATGTTACAAACTCTATAGCCCCCTCCTATTATCAGTTTACCATGAATTACACCTGCACCAAATGTGGCTACACGCTTAGGATTTACTAAGCACACATCTTTGTGCAGACACACCCAGGCTGCACACACTTTGGGTTGTGGTCTACAGCATCTCTGCTCAGTGTCACCACTGGCTCCATTTCCAGTAGCATCCAATAGTGTCAAGACTGCCTCTGCCTCCCCTTTTTATAGCTTGCTAAAGAATAATGTACCATGTCCCCCGTCTACCAGGGAAATTATGGACCTGATTTTGTACCTTGTGTAACCACTTATCCCTGTGCTGAGTGTAAAACCCAGCCAAGTCAGAATGGTAACATTTTACACCCACTCTAAACAGATGTAAATGATGACACGAGGTACAAGGCAGTGGAGAATCAGGCCATATATTCCTTTTGGTCCATGTGAAGGGCATTACTAGCAGAACATTACACAGGGATTCCTTGAGTATTGCTGCACAATGTCTTTTACTTCAAAGTTATTCAGTGGCACATGGTCTAGCTCTGCCATTGTTGCTACTTTATTTTCTCAACTTGAGACGGTACCGGGTGCTTTGGAGAGTGCCTGTCAATAGAGCCCTGCACAGATACAAATCTATATCCGTGGATGCGGATATCTATGGATATAAATCGGTATCCGTGGAACCGCAGGGCTTTCCCGGGAACCGCAGCGATGAAAGGAGCAGAACGTGGGGCCGCCGTTCCCAGGAACCAGCATCCCATGCCGACAGCTCCTCTGGCACAGCTGTACCACCCCCATCCCAGCCCACTGGGGCAGGCAGCTGTCCCTGGTCACGCTTGTGTGTTCAAGTGGGCACATGCCCCCAGACAGGAGACGCAGACAGCTGAGTGGAAGGGATGGGGGCAGGGCGTGTATCTGCGCAGGGCTCTAGCCATGCCCAGGGGGCCCGGTCAACTTGCAGCGGCTGGAACTCTAGCCCTGCCTTCTGCTCCTCCTCTTCCCCCTGAGGCCCCATCTCCAGCCCAGCGGGAAGCCTGTGGAAGGGTGGTGACCAATTCCCCCCGCCTCCAGGCAGAGCTGGCTGAGTGCTGCTTGCCCAAGCCCACGCTGAGCTGGCCTGAGTGCCCCCACGCTGGACCAAGGGCCCCCCCTGCCCAGTGCAGCATGGCACACAACTGAGGGCCCCCCTCCCTGCCCCATGCAGCGCTGGACTGATGGCCGCCGCACGGCACTGGATCAAGGCCCCTGAGGGCCTCCCCCTATGTGGCGTGTAACTGCTCTGAGCCTCTTCTTCCTTTCCCTCACCCCTGCACGGCACGGAGCTCGCCCAAGCCCCTCTCCCTCCACGCAGAGCTGACCCTCCTCCCTTCCTCCCCCATGCAAGGCTGGCCCAAGCCCCACTGCTCAGACCCCTGCCAAGCCCCATCACTCACCCCCCTGAGCCCCACTTCTCACACACACACCCAAGCTCCTTTGTGGCGAAACTGGGCATTTGTACCGTTTGCTCTTGCCAGCTGGTGATCAGTTGACAAGAGCAAATAGGCCAAATACCCCCTTACCTGGTCTGTGCCCCCCCCCCTTGGGAGCCAGGGCCAGGAGCTGGGCTGGGGCCCACAGTCACGGGCTGTGAGTGGGGGTGCAGCTGGGAGCAGAGCCACAGCTGGGGCTGGGGGCAGGGAGCCTGGGCAGCTCTGGGGAGCCCCGGACCCTGCACCTGACTTGGGGGCCAAGGTGCCGAGGTGCCGGAGATCAGCCCCCAGCCCTTGTCCCTTCCCCCCAGGGTGCACTGCCCCAGGCTCCCCACAGTGTCCCAGGCTCCCTGGGCAGCTCTTACCATGGCCCAGCTTCTGGCCAGGCCAGGGAGTGGGGCCTTGGGGGGAAGGGGAGGAGCAGGGGGCGTGGCCCCATGGCCGGGGGGGTGGACGACAAACGTTCTTTGTGCCCAGGCCCCAATATATCTTAATCCACCTCTGCTGCTCATTAGCATTGCTGAATGCATATTTGTTACTATCAGGAAGACTGGGTGTGGGAGGGGGAAGACTGTGTATTTAGAGTTGGGATCGAATGCAGTGGCCACAACAGCTCCTCATATTCTGCTGAGTACCTGAGGACTTTCTGGCCTCTTCATGGAACGCATGTCTAGTATAGAATTAGATACCTGACAATGGCCCCAGTTTATGGACTTCACACAATCCCATTACCTCACTAGTGGCCTGTACTTCATGTGAACACTGCAGTGTTTGTCTTCTCCCCGGGATCCAAGCACTAGATACTGTGTTCTCCCAACCCAGTTTGACCATCTTGGTGTGTTGATGTCCACTCCATAGCGCGTGAGAAAGCTACAGTAAGTCACTGCTTTGTAGTAGTTCTGCACATGTGAAGCCAATATACCCTGGCTGCGTGTATCTATCAACATCTGCCCTAGAAGGTATATTATATATTACATGGGAGCTGTAGATAAAGATAGTCTCTGGAAACAGCCCAGAGCAACATTACCTTCCCACTTGCTTCTGTGTGGCTCTGACCCTCCCTGTCATTTTCCTCCACCTACCCCTCTCTTCAGATCCCAACTGTAAAACAAAGGGCTTCCCCAGCAGCAGAATGAAACTGGCATGATCCTGATCGGTTTCACTCTGCAGTAGGTGGAGCAAAAGCAACAAAACAGAACAGATCCTTCTCTGCAACACTGTCCAGTTGATAAATCTCTTAAAGGTGGAGGAAGATATCCCTAATCCCGCCCTGAATTGAACCTCCTGGAGTAGGCCACTATCCAGGAGGGAGACAGCCAGCAAAGCTTTCTGTGTGGAGTGTATTTTCTGGTGCTGGTAGGTCCGTGAAGCTGTCCCCACAGCTCCTAGGGGCAGGGATTCTCAAACTGGGGGTCGTGACCCCTCAGGGGGTCACGAGATTATTACATGGGGGGGTCATGAGCTGTCACCCTCCACCCCCAAACCCCACTTCACCTCCAGCATTTATAATAGCATTAAATATTTTTTAAATGTTTTTAATTTATGGGGGGTGGGGGGTTCGCACTCAGATGCTTGCTGTGTGAAAGGGGTCACCAATACAAAAGTTTGAGAACCACTGTCCTAGGGTGTCTCTCCAGAGTGGATTCTCTGGTGTATAATAAGGTTAGTGAGCTGACTGAAGCCCCTCCCACAGTCAGTGCACCGATGAGGTTTCTTTATCATGTGGATTGTCAGGTGCTGATTCAGATTGGAGCTCCGGCAGAAGCTCTTCCCACACTCAGTGCATCTGTAGGGCTTCTCCCCCGTGTGGATCCTCTGGTGCTGGATGAGTGTGGAGCTCTGGCAGAAACGTTTCCCGCACTCAGTGCAATGGTAGGGTCGCTCGCCGGTGTGGGTCCTCTGGTGCTCAGTGAGTGAGGAGCTCTGGCTGAAGCATTTCCCACAGGCGGGGCACTGGTAGGGCCTCTCCCCGGTGTGGATCCTCTGGTGTTTGATCAGGTCCGAGCTCTGCAGGAAGCGGCTCCTGCATTCCAAGCACTGATAGGGTTTCTCTCCCGTGTGGCTCCTCTGGTGCTGCACCAGGGCCGAACTGCTCCGGAAGCTCTTCAGGCAGTCAGCACATTGATAGGGTCTCTCCCCCATGTGCGTGGTCTGGTGCTGGCTCAGGTTGGAGCTCCGCCCAAAGCTCTTCCCGCACACAGCACACCGGTACGGTGTCTCTCCTGTGTGCACTCGCTGGTGGGCAATCAGGTCTGAGCTCTGGCGGAAGCTCTTCCCGCACTCTGTGCATTTATAGGGCTTCTCCTGCAGGTGGGTTCGCTGATGTCTTGTAAGTGTCGAGCGCAGGCTGAAGGTTTTCCCACACTCAGGGCACTCATAAGGTCTCTGGCCTGTGTGGGTCCTCTGGTGCTGAATGAGGTTTGATCTCCGACTAAAGCTCTTCCCACAGTCAGGACATTTATGAGGTTTCTCTCCAGTGTGAGGCTTCTGCTGGGCAATGATGTCTTTGAGTTTCCTGAAACCTCTCTCTCGGGGAGGAGATTCACCCCATTTCTTTCCTGGAAGATTTCTCTCCTGATTTTCTGTCCCCCACTCATCCTCACAGTCATCTTCCCAGTCAGGGCTCTGTGAATCTTTCCCTTTGGATTTTTCTGACAATGCTACACTTAGTTCCTCTGTCTGAAGAGGTGGATTCTCCTCCTCGTTTTCACTCATGATCCCATCACCTGCTGGAATAAAGAGAGAATCGAGACATGGTTCATCCCTGTGTCTGGGGGAAAGGGTACCTCAGCCAAGAGAATTGCGAAGAGTTTGTCACAAATCTGAAAACTTTACAGTCTGATCCTAAGCCCGTCAAAGTCAAAAGCAGTCTTTCCAATCACGTCAATGGGTGCTGAATCAGACCCTTTGATAAGATCATAAAACAGGAGAGAGAAAAAAAAATCACCTGAGCTTTTTATCACAACCTGGACCAATCCCTCCTTCTGGACTGACACCAGTCTGTTGTGAACGGACCCAACCGCTGGATCCCACATGCTTCTCTACCCCCGGGTCTGGGTAGTGACTAATCACCGTTCCCAGCTGCCGTGTCTGCCATCCTTCCAAGGGATGTGGGGCTCTGCAGGCAGCTCTCTTAAACCCCAAGCCAGGCCCAGCCCTTAGTTGCTTAGAGTGTGCCTGCACTGGAGTGGCACCGCTATGGCACTTCAGCTCTGCCACTGTACTGCCATAGCGTAGTTGCTTCCTACATTGACTGAAAGACTGTCCCCATCAAAGTAGGTAATCAACCTCTCCAAAAGGCAGTAGCTAGGGTGACGAATAAGTCTTCTGTCTAGCTGCCTTACAGAGGGGTTAAGTTGACCTAGCTATGTTGCACAGGGCACATTTTTCACAGCCCTGAGTGATGTTGCTATGTCAACCTAATTTTTAGGTGTCGGCCAGGCCTTACATGTGCCCTCAGAGCCTCATCTAGGTGTGGGCACCGAGCTGCTCAGTTAAGCCCCTTACAGGTTTAGCGAAGGCATTTCTTAACCACAGCCACTTTTACTCTTGAGAGCACTGGAGAGTTATAGATCTTTGCAAAATAGCAAACAGTCCTGCAATGCTTCCACCTCACTCTCTTACTCTGATCTCACCCCACAAATCCAGGGTCTGGTCAATGTTTCAGGCTAGGCAGACCCTCCTGCCTTGTCCTCGCTCTCTAGCCTAGAGGCTTCTGACATGTGGTGGTGGTTGGTCCCCTTGCTCAGAGAAGCCCTCCCCTCTTAAATACAGCCTCTGTCTCTTTTTGACCATGTGCTCCAACTGGGAAATTCCAGCCTCTTGCCCCCAGTCAGGTTTCTGTGGAGAGTCCACTATCCCCTTGCAGTGGGCCAGTAGTTGAGAGACAACCAAAGTCGATGGCCCATGATTGCTCTATGGTGGCTTCTCAGCCATAGACTATGTCTACATTACACAGCCTATGCCAGCCTCTAGTATAGCTGCAGCATATGCTGACAGAAGGAGATTTTCTGCCAGTGTAGGAACAGTATCTCCCTGAATGATGTTAGCTATATTGACAGGAGCCCTCTTCTGATAGCACTGCTTTGTCTATACTGGTGGTTTTGTCAGCCTAGCTATGTCAGCTAGGGTGTGTGTTTTTTTCACACCGCTGACATAGCTTTGCTAGCATAAGTTTCAAGTGTAGATAAAGCCATTGTCATTCAACTAGGTGTCAAACCCTAATACAAAATGGATGTTCTAATCCAAATTGGAGGTTCTACTATTAAGTGAAGGTCACAATGAAGGTTACAATCCAAGATGGAGGTTGAAACACAAAATGGAGTTCACAGTTGGGTACAGACATATCCCACTCTGTCACACCTTTCCCCAGAACATCCCCAGAAGCTGGCCCCGCACTATGGAACTCATGGCCATAGAAGAAAGTAATGATTATGTCCCTTATCACTTTCAGAACTCAATGCAACACTTGCGAACAGGAAAGTTTCTGCTACAGTACACTGGTTAGGCGGGGGAATGCTAGCAGTCTGTCAGGACTGATGTTAAACCATAATTGGCATCTGCTTTCTGGTTACTCTAACACAGTGGCTCTCAACCTTTCCAGACTACTGTACCCCTTTCAGGAGTCTGATTTGTCTTCTGTATCCCTATGTTTCACCTCACTTAAAAACTACTTGCTTACAAAATAAGACCTAAAAATACAAAAGTGTCACAGCACACTATTCCTGAAAAATTGCTTACTTTCTCATTTTTACCACATAATTATAAAATACATCAATTGGAATGTAAATATTGTACTTACTTTTCAGTGTATAGTATATAGAGCAGTATAAACAAATCATAGTCTGTATGAAATTTTAGTTTTTATTGAGTTTGATAGTGCTTTTTATGTAGCCTGTTGTAAAACTAAGCAAATATCCAGATGAGTTGATGTACCCCCTGGAAGACCTCTGCGTACCCCCAGGGGTATGCATGCCCCTGGTTGAGAGCCTCGGCTTTAACTGCTGGCTACAATATTGAGATTAGGGCTGATCGAAAAACAAAAATTCCACCCCGCAGGAAATCATGATCTTTTGATATTTGTTTGATATTTGTCCCGAACTGGAACAAAAAACAGAAATATTGAAATTTTTTGCAGAACAAAAAGTTCAGAAAAATTTCAATTCCGAAATGTCTAAACATTTCTTTTTTATATTTTTCACTGAAACATTTTGACAGTTCTGAATCAACATGTTTTGGTTTGGTTTGTTGAACCAAATGGAAATGTTTCCTTTCAGCTCGCTTCCATATTGAACTGTGTCTGCTTGAGAGCTGCTGTGGTACTTCAGATGAGTTGTAGTTCACCCCCATGTAGCATAACCCATTCTCCTCTATGTGACAGGATTCCTGGCTGGCCTACATGTTTCATGACTGCAATGCATCATGAAAATTGACATGCAGACATGATGCACTCGAGTGGTTCTACCAGAGGGGAGACTGTGGTGCATCATGGGAGATGCAGTCCAGCCAGGGAGACTGGCCCACAGAAGAGAATGGCAGCATCAGACACCTGAACTACAACTTCCATGAAGCACTGCAGCAGCTCTGGAGAACACAGATTAATGTTAAAGTGGCCCACAATACAACAGTTTGATTCACTGTCTCTCAGGGAGAGATGCATTACCTATGCCCATAGGAGAACCTCTCATGTTGGCACAGGTAGTGTCTACATTGAAGCACTACAGCAGCACAACTACAGTGGTGACAATGTCATGTTTAAATTTAGACAAGCCCTGTCACTAAAATCACCCTGACAAACATCACAGCTCTAGGATGGAATGGACTAAATAAATGCACATTATTATTATTCATGTTCTTTATCACTGCTGAGGATCTTTTGGACTGTAAACTCCCTGCAATAGGGTCTGTCTTCATCACCCAGCACAACTTCAGCTCTAATCCTGACTGAGGCCTTTGGGCTGTACCATAATATAAATGAATAATAACAATATTAATCATCAGAACAGATCACAGATGAGTATTCCTGCCTATAACTGGCCATGAAGAAGCCTAAGATTTAGACATAAAAGTAGCAAAAAGCTAGCACACTGGTAAACAAACTCAAATGTTTATATTTGGATTGACCCAACACAAAACAAAGTATCTTATTTTGATTTGTCTGATAAAAAATTGAAAAATATTTGCAAAATCAAAATTTCCCTTGGAAAATGTTGATTTTGTGCAAACTGCATTTTTTGTTGAAAAAACATTTTGATGTAAGATTCCTGACCGGGTCTATAGATGAGACAAGACAGAAACAGGCGAACTCACAACAGTTTTGTTGGAATCCCAACATTATATTTCACCCACTAATGTTTCCTGGGTTGCTCTGACTTATTCGTCACCTGGATAGGCACGTCTTGGGATCTCCCTGTCTATGGAGGCATGAAGATTGGGGACACATGGCTCTTTCCCACGTTCCATCTAAGAGATTGCAGCAGTTTGGGGGACCGGCAACCCTGCGTCCAGGGAAATAAAACAGGTGGCAACTGAATTACTAAATGCTTGAATACATGTTACAAATAAAATCTGAGGATTTTAAACTCAGCCCTTTTCTTTGCTGGAGGAGAGGGTCCTGCGCAGAGGCAGAAGCAGGATCCAGGGAGTGCAAAGGTGAGCTTTAAACCACTTTTGCACACATACTCCTCCATTGCCCACTGTGCAGACAGACCCAGGAACTGGCCCAAAGAGAACAAGAGAAGCATACTGGTCAAAGGCCTTGGCTACACTCGGGACTTCCCAGCACTGCCACGGCAGCGCTGTGAAGCACAAGTGTAGTCGCGCTGTCAGCACTGCGAGAGCTCTCTCGCAGCGCTGTATGTACTCCATCTCTCTGAGGGGAATAGCTTGCAGCGCTGTGAGCGAGCGTGCAGCGCTGCAGGCTCTGATTACACTGGCGCTTTACAGCGCTGTACTCGCTGCGCTCGGGGGGGGCGTTTTCACACCCCTGAGTGCAGCAAGTTGCAGCGCTGTACAGCGCCAGTGTAGCCAAGGCCACAGCCTCTAAATAATGTGCTTCCCTGGATAATGAATTTAATGTGTGGGGGATCCAGTGGGGAGTGCTAGATTTAAAAGAATGTTATACTGGAAGGTGTTAATGGCTACCATTAATGGCTGTCTTTTATTCCACTGATCAATCACAGACCTAATTAAAGTCGATAAGTGGGTAATCACCCTTCTTCAGGGCTAAAGGAAAAGAGAAATTAAGTCCCTTCATGGAGTGTGATAACTGAGGCAATAGAAGCTACTTCCCAAGGCAATCTGCTGCATGGCAAAGCTTGAACAGGGTTAAACTGTGTAGTCTGATGGATTTCCCTTGGACTGATTGCAAATGCAGGATCTAGAGCAGTGGTTTTCAAACTTTTTTTCTGGTGACCCAGCTGAAGAAAATTGTTAATTCCCAGCTCTGTTGGATCATGGGTATGAGGGGTTTGGGGTGTGGGAGGGGCTCAGGGCTGGGGCAGAGGGTTGGGGTGCGGGAGGGGGTCAGGGCTCTGGACTGGGGGTGCAGGCTATGGGGTGGGTCTGAGGATGTGGGGTTTGGGGTGCCGGAAGGGGCTCTGGGTTGGAGGGGCTCAGGGCTGGGGCAGGGGATTGGGGCGAGGGCTTACCTCAGGCGGCTTCCAGTCAGCGGCACTGCGGGGGTGCTAAGGCAGGCTTCCTGTCTGTCCTGGCACCGTGGACAGCGTTGCGCCCCGGAAGCGGCCATCAGCAGGTCCAACTCCTAGGCGGAGGCGCACAAGCAGCGCCGCGTGACTCTCACCCACAGGCATCGACCCCCCCCAGCTCCCATTGGCTGGGAACCAGCCAATGGGAGTGCAGAGCCAGTGCTTGGGGTAGGGGCCTCGCACACAGGGCCGGTGCTACCATTAAGGCTACCATTAAGGCAAACTAGGCGGTTGCCTAGGGCACCAAGATTTGGGGGCGCCAAAAAGCGGTGCCCCCAATTTTTTTTTTTACAGCGTTCCTGGGCTGGGCTGCCGGTGGCACGCTGACACGTGCGGCTCAAACTCCCTCTCCCAGTGCAGCGGACGCTCCACTTCTCCCGCCTCCCAGGCTTGCGGCGCCAATCAGCTGTTTGGCACCGCAAGCCTGGGAGGGGAGGAGAATTAGAGTGGGGGCGGCGTGCTCGGGGAGGAAGCAGAGCAGAGGTGAGCTGGGGTGGGGAGCTGCCACATGGCTCCCCGGGGGGGGGAGCTGCTACGGGGGGGGCGCCTCAAGGCAGGGGGGGAGCTGTCGTGGGGGGGGCACCTCAGGGCGGGGGGGGGCGGGGAGCTGCCGCAGGGCTGGGGGGGAGGGGGCGCAAGGTGGAAGTTTCGCCTAGGGCGCAAAACTTCCTTGCACTGGACCTGCGCACACAGAGCCCCATGGCCCCCTCCCGCCCAGGAGCCAGACCTGCTGCTAGCCACTTCTGGGGCGCAGCGCGGTGTCAGAACAGGTAGGAACTAGCCTGCCTTAGCTGGGCAGCACCGCTGATGGGACTTTTAATGGCCAGAGCCACCGCGACCCAGTCCCTTCCATTCCGTGACCCAGTGCTGGGTCGCAACCCGCAGTTTGAAAACCACTGATCTAGGTGATCCCGGCAATTACAGGCCTGTACGCCTGACTTCAGTACCAGGCAAATGGGTTGAAAAAGCATAATCCCAACTACACATATAAAATGATGAGGTCTAAATTAGCTGTTACCACTCAAGAAAGGGATCTTGGAGTCAATGTGGATAGTTCTCTGAAAACATCCACTCAATGTGCAGCGACAGTCAAAAAAGCGAACAGAATGCTGGGAATAATTAAGAAAGGGATAAATAATAGGACAGAAAATATCATGTTGTCTCTATATAAATCAATGGTACGCCCACATCTTGAATACTGTGTGCAGATGTGGTTACCCCATCTCAAAAAAGATATATTGTAATTGGAAAAAGTTCAGAAAAGGGCAACAAAAATCATTAGGGGTATGAAACGGCTTCCGTATAAGAAGAGATTAATAAAACTGGGACTTTTTAGCTTGGAAAAGAGACGACTAAGGGGCGATATGATTGAGGTGTATAAAATCATGACTGGTATAGAGAAAGTAGATAAGGAAGTGTTGTTTACTACTTCTCATAACACAAGAACTAGGGGTCACCAAATGAAATTAATAGGCAGGAGGTTTAAATCAAATAAAAGGAAGTATTTCTTCACACAACGCACAGTCAACCTGTGGAACTCCTTGCCAGAGGATGTTGTGAAGGCCAAGACCATAACAGGGTTAAAAAAAGAACTAGATAAATTCATGGAGGATAGGTCCATCAATGGCTATTAGCAAGGATGGGCAGGAATGGTGTCTTTAGCCTCTGTTTGCCAGAAGCTGGGAATGAACTACAGGGGATGGATCACTTGATGATTGCCTGTTCTGTTCATTCCCTCTGGGGCACCTGGCACTGGCCACTGTCAGAAGACAGGATACTGGGCTAGATGGACCCTTGGTCTGACCCAGGAGGGCCATTCTTATGTTCTTAGAGGATTGGTTTTGACAAGCTGTATGTGTGCCAAAGCCAATATCCATTGTGAGAGTGGCTCTGAGAAGGAGCAGAGAGACAGAGCTCCTTGGGGCACAGGACTCGCTGGAAAAGCAGGCTTGAAAAGTGACCAAGGACATTGGCTGCTATTGTTTATTCCTACTATGTGCAGGGAAACAGGACTTTGTGTACGTTCTTTGTAACTAAACAGGAGTGCACCAGAGACTATAGCTGATTCATATACTCTATTTCTCCTCCTAACAGAAACAACCCTTCAAAGCCCCAAATATTGGCTAAGCTCTTGGGACAAAGTAGCAATAATAATATTCCCAGAGGGAAATCCCAATGAACCTCCCTGTTGGCTATTGAGTGACTTTACTCCATGCCCCCTTTTAAATTAAACCTAGGAGGATCCTAGGGGGTGGCAGCTCAGCTTTTAATGTGCTGCCCCTAACAGGCTGGTGCAGCGGGGACCTTCTGCTGGACTGCAGATGCCCCGACCCTCAGACACTGGTTTTGTACCCTGATGCTTGCTATCTGATCCCTTTCCAGCCATACAGTTCACGCTTCAACCCCCTTGTGCTCCCACGGGCAGTAATTCCTGGTTTCTGCGCTGTTTTCTTCCCCCCTCCCCGGAAGCTATTTCTCTGCTGTGATCCTACCCTGTCCTCTCAGTACAGACGCCTCTGCCCCGACTTACCGCTCCCAGCTGCTCCCCGGGGATTCATGCCCTTAGCATGTCAGTGGAGGGGTGTTGTTTTCACTGGAGATGCAGATTCTGTCGTTTCGGACACATGGCGCTGGGAGCGATATTTGGCCGGGAACAGGAAAGTCCCATCTTTATTAAGTCCTCCTCCCTCTGAGTGTGCTGATCCTCTCTAGGGCATGGTAGGTTAAGAAGCTCTGTGGTTTTAACCTCCAATTTCCCGGACTTAGTTCAGACAATGATCTTCTCCAAAACATTCTCAGGTCTCTGCACTCTTGGTGTGATTCACCCACAAGGCTTCTCAGGGAACTCCTTCCCTTCCCGTTTCCTTTATTACACTGGAGCTGCCTAGACGATAATGATTTTATTATGTGGTCTCTCCAAACAGCCTCCCTGAGCTCTTGAGGAACTAAACTCGATCTTGACAAATACAGCCCTTCCACCAGAACCATGCCCAAATACCTCCACTGGCTTCCCAGTCATTTCAGAACCAAGAACAGTAAGCTGCACTCCTTGTTTTTAAAGCTTGCTCAGGCGGTCCTAACAGACTTGTTCCTTCTCCACTGCCCTCCATCCTGACTCTCTGCAATGGCTTAGAAACAGATCTGCTTAGCGTGTCTAGCACACTACGTTGGTTTTCTACTCTCTTCCTATCCTAAGTTCTTGTTGACTCCTCTCCAAGGAGCTATGGAAGCAGGGAGCAAACTGCAAGCTGCAAAGGCACACCACAGTCTGAATACAGTAGGTCTATTCCATCTCTTACTTCTGCGATAGCCAACCACACTGGATAAGCACATTAGCTGGATATTTCTGCTAAAATAATCAGCAAGAACAGATGTAATTGTTAACATTTAAATTATCATTAAGCTCTCTAGTTAATTTCCTCTTTGCATGAATAGAGCAGTTCATCAGTCTCTTAGAGCTATTATTTAGCTTGTCTCTCTGCAACCTGATGTCTATTCTTAAAATGCTACAATGGCACAGCTGCCGCTGCTTCGCTGTAGCACTTCAGTGGGGAGAGGTTCTCCCATCGCTGTAGTTAATCCACCTATTTGAGGCGATATCAACTGAAAAATTCTTCCATCCACCTAATGCTGTCTACCCCTATGTCTAGGTCGGCATAGCTACGTCTCAGGGGTGTGGATTTTTCACTTATCACTTTATCATTTATCGTTTGATGATTACCTGATCTGTTCATTCCCTCTGAAGCACTCTCGGAAGACAGGATCCTGGGCTAGATGGATCTTTGGTCTGACCCAGTATAGCTGTTCTCATGTGCTTCTGCCGATGTAAGTTTTCATTGTAGACCAGCCCAAAGGCACCACAGCAACAATTCACATTTTGAATATTTTCTCTGCAAGGGCTAGAAGCATAAACATTTTGGTTTAATTGAAAAAGATTCCACTCTGCAAATACAACAGCGTGTGGCACTAGAAAATTAGGTCAGCATAACTACTTTGCTGAAGGGGATACTTAAGCTAAACTCAGTCCCTGTGTAGACAGCGCTAGGTCAATGGAAGAATTCTTCCATCAACCTAGCTACTGTCTTTCGGGGAGATGCATTACCTGTGCCCATAGGAGAACCTCTCATGTTGGCACAGGTAGTGTCTACACTGAAGCACTACAGCAGCACAACTGCTGTGGTGACAATGTCATGTTTAAGTGTAGACAAGCCCTGTCACTAAAATCACCCTGACAAACATCACAGCTCTAGGATGGAATGGACTAAATAAATGCACATTATTATTTTTTCATGTTCTTTGTCACTTTTGGACTGTAAACTCCCTGCAATAGGGACCGTCTTCATCACCCAGCACAACTTCAGCTCTAATCCTGACTGAGGCCTTTGGGCTGTACCATAATATAAATGAATAATAACAATATTAATCAGCAGAACAGATTACAGATGAGTATTCCTGCCTATAACTGGCCATGAAGAAGCCTAAGATTTAGACATAAAAGCAGCAAAAAGCTAGCACACTGGTAAACAGACCTTTAGACATTTCAGGTATCAGAGGGGTAGCCGTGTTAGTCTGAATCTGTAAAAAGCAACAGAGGGTCCTGTGGCACCTTTAAGACTAACAGAAGTATTGGGAGCATAAGCTTTCGTGGGTAAGAACCTCACTTCTTCAGATGCAAGGGGCGGCACACTTCTTCTTGCATCTGAAGAAGTGAGGTTCTTACCCACGAAAGCTTATGCTCCCAATACTTCTGTTAGTCTTAAAGGTGCCACAGGACCCTCTGTTGCTTTTTAGACATTTCAGGTTTGCCATGCCCCCTTGGGGGTCTCTCAAACGAATAATCATCATCAATGTCATCTGGGCTCTGGGCACCTGTTTCTAGAGAGTTCAAGGCTGTTTCTAGAGCCCCTCTGATAATCCCTTTGTCCTCCATTGTAACACAGCCAGGGTGGGAATTCGCTGAGTTGTGCAGAGTGGGACAAGTCAGGATGCAGAGAGCTGCCAGTTTAGGAGGAGGCGGGGAGGAGAGATGAACGAAACAGAAAGGTTCCCAAAGCCTGGGGAGTGAAGGGTTAACACGACGGAGCTCCTCCAGCTCCTAGAGAGGCCCGACCGGGAGCTGTGCTTCCTAAGCTTCCTGTTCCCGGGCGGTGGGTCCCGCAGAAAACTGGCGTCCGCAGCGCCTGTACCGCCCGTGCCCCGAACGCAGCCCCGCCGGGCCATGCCGAGCTCGCCTGCTGCCCGCCGGAGCGGTGAGTGCAGGGGCTGGAAGAGCCTCCCGCGAGGGCAGATAGCGGGGCTGGGGCCAGCACACAACCCCCGGGGGTAGCAGTCACCGCCCCTGGGACACAAAGGAATCGCAGCCTGAAGTGGGGGTGGCAAAGGAAAGGGACAGCGAACTAGCCCGCAGCTGCAGCCCTGCGGGGGCCCCTTTAAGCCACCGGGCAGGGGCCGGAGGCGGGGGCTGCCCCGTGTGTGCAGTTGCAGGCCAGGAGCGTCTCCTTCCCCGGGAGTCGTCGCTCTGCCTAGCTCCCCCAGCTGGGTCCCCACCCCCCAGAGCTCCGGGGCAGCCAGCTCACAGATGGCACTTGCGGGCCTGCAGCTCATGGGGCCCCTCTCCAAGCGCAGGTATGTGTGGGCCTGACCCAGGGCGGCGGCGTGGGGCGGGCCGTGCAGCCCCGCCAGCTCAGGGGATATCTGCAGCTGCAGCCCCGGGGAATCTGCGCTCTGGGAAGGACGGAGGGCAAATGTCACCCAGCAAGCAGGAGGGGGCAGTGGGGCTGTGCCCCGACACACTGTGTGGTCACTCATCGGCAGTGGCTGTGGCCCAGTGGGTAGGGTTACCATATTCAAACATTTAAAAAAGAGGACACTCCACGGGGCCCCGGTCCTGCCCCCAGCCCCGCCCCAACTCCGCCCCTTCCCCGCCCCTGCCCAACTCTGCCCCTTCCCCACCCCCATTCCAACCCTTTCCCCAAAGTCCCTGCCCCAACTCTGCCCCCTCCTCTGAGCACCCCACATTCCCCCTCCTGCTCTGATCTTGGTTGGGGGTTGCTAAGTGCTTCCCTGCTCCCCACTCGCCCTGCACCCCCCCCACCCCCCGCAGCCTCTGTGCCCCCTGCTCCCCACTGGCCCTGCATCCCCTGCATCCCCCCGCCCCTGCAGCCTCTGCGCCCCCCACCTGCCCTTCCCCTGTGCCCCCCTGCCCCTGCAGCCTCTATGCCCCTGCCTGCCCTGCTCCTCCTCGCCCTGCAGCCCCTGTGCCCCCTGCTCCCCACTCACCCTGCACCCCCCTGCCCCTGCAGCCTCTGTGCCCCCATCTGCCCTGCCCCTGTGCCCCCCTGCCGCCTCTATGCCCCTGCCTGCCCTGCTCCTCCTCGCCCTGCAGTCTCTGTATCCCACCGCCTGCCCTGCCCCTGCGCCCCCCTGCCTGCCCTGCTCCTCCTCACCCTGCAGCCCCTGTGCCCCCTGCTCCCCACTCACCCTGCACCCCCCTGCCCCTGCAGCCTCTGTGCCCCCATCTGCCCTGCCCCTGTGCCCCCCTGCCCCTGCAGCCTCTATGCCCCTGCCTGCCCTGCTCCTCCTCGCCCTGCAGCCTCTGCACCCCCCGCCTGCCCAGCTCCCCCGCTCCCCCGGCAGCCTCTGCCTGGCGGGGGCTTCGGATGCTCAGCGGCGACCGGGGCAGCGCAGGTCCCTGCAGCCCCGGCACACGCCGCACTCCCTGCCCCGCGCCGCAGCCTCCTTCCTGCCGCGCGGGGTGATGGGGCCACAGGAAGGGTCCCCCAGTGGCCGGGGAGTCCCCGCCCGTGAGGGAAGCCCGAGCCGTTGGCTGGGCCGGCCTCCCCGTGGTCCTGCGGGCTCAGCTGGGGCGCGCAGTCCGCCCGGCCTCCGGGGGCAGCAGCGGCCCCTTCGCCGCCTTCTGCGGCTGCGCCCTCCCTTCCCCCGCCCGAGCTCGCTACAATGTAGCCGGGCGGCTGGGCTGCACTGCGGATCCGGCGGGTCGTGCTGGGGCCAGGCGGACCCTGGCTTATGCTGCCTCCCTATTTCCCCGGACATGTCTGGCTTTTTGGCAGTTCCCCCCGGACGGGGATTTGAGTACCAAAAAGCCGGACATGTCCGGGGAAATCCGGACGTATGGTAACCCTACTCATGCTGAACTGACAGGAAATGCTAGTCCCCAGCAGCTTCCCAGGCCAGGAGAAGGCCTGACTCATGGGAGACAAGGGTGGGAAAGTGTCAGTAACGGTAGCTGGAGGGTTGCAGACTTTGTAGCTTGTGTAGGCCGAGCTCATTGCACACACCAGGGACTCTTTCATCCCTCCAGTTTCCCCCACAAGCTCCCTGTGTGCCACCCTCCCGTCCCCCTCTATCTCAGGCACTTGCTGCAACCTCTTTACTCCCTCCCTCATGCCTGGGGTCTGGTTATCCCCCTTTCTTCCCTTCTCACCATGCTGCCCCACCCCCCCCATTCCCCTCTGCCACAGACTCTATAGGACAAGAAGCAATGGGCTTACATTGCAGCAAGGGCGGTTTAGGTTGAACATTAGGAAAAACTTCCTAACTGTCAGAGTGGTTAAATACTGAAATAAATTGCCTAGGGAGGTGGTGGAATCTCCATCATTGGAGATTTTTAAGAGCAGGTTAGACAAACACCTGTCAAGGATGGTCTAGATAATACTTAGTCCTCTCTTGAGTGCAGGGGACTGGACTCAATGACTTGTCGCGGTCCCTTCCAGTTCTATGATTCTATGTGCCCCCCACTCACTCCTCTGGCGTATGCCAGGGTCTCTGTGTGCCTCCCCATGTCCACTTCCCTGCATACCATCGTGCCCCATTCTCTACCTCTGCACTATGCCAGGGGCTCTATGTGTGCACCCCCCCCCCCACTCTCCTCCATTTTGATCTTGCTTTGCTCAGCCAATAATACTGATGCAGAAATATGATGTCATTCATTTACTGATTTTTGTTATGTGCACAGTAACATAGCATCTGAGTTCATAGCATAGATTAAATGCATTCTGATGTGTAAGGGCCTGATTTTCAAAACGACAGAAGCCCACAACCATGAATAAAACTGAGAGCCTCATTCAGCTAACAACTGTGCATGCAAAACAGTATTTCAACGGGCAATGCTCTGTTGGTATGCATAGTTGTGGTGCATGCATGCATGATTATACTGTTGAATTTTGGTCTGTACATCAGTCTGTCCACAGTATGCAGCATAAACAGCCCTCTTCCTTGTATGGACCCAGCCAACTATTAATGACTCATAGATTTTAAGGCCAGCTGGGACCATTGTCATCATCTAGTTTGACCTTCTGTATAACACAGGCCATAGAACTTCCCTGAACTAATTCCTGTTTGAGCATATCTTTTAGAAAAACATCCAATCACCCACCTGCTAATGGCCCATAGTCGAGGAAACATTTGGCCAAGAAGATGTATCTTGCACTGTGCTCTGAAGGTCAGTAAAGTCAAGCTGTAGTGTGACACTGAAGAGCAGCATTTCTGTAGCTGTGACTCTTCATCCTAAGGCCTGGTCTACACTACACCTTTAATTCGGATTTAGTGGCTTTAATTCGAATTAACTCTGGAACCGTCCACACAACGAAGCCATTTAATTCGAATTAAAGGGCCCTTTAATTCGATTTCTGTACTCCACCCCGACGAGCGGAGTAGCGCCAAAATCGAATTTGTCAATTCGAATTAGCGTTAGTGTGGCCGCAATTCGATGTTATTGGCCTCCAGGAGCTATCCCACAGTGCACCATTGTGACCGCTCTGGCCAGCAATCTGAACTCGCATGCACTGGCCAGGTGGACAGGAAAAGCCCCGGGAACATTTGAATTTCATTTCCTGTTTGCACAGCGTGGAGAGCACAGGTGACCACAGAGAGCTCATCAGCACAGGTAACCATGCAGGCTGATAATCGAAAAAGAGCACCAGCATGGACCGTACAGGAGGTACTGGATTTGATCTCTATATGGGGAGAGGATTCAGTGCTAGCTGAACTGCGTTCGAAAAGACGAAATGCCAAAACTTATGAAAAAATTTCCAAGGGCATGATGGAGAGAGGCCACAATAGGGACACAGATCAGTGCCGCGTGAAAGTCAAGGAGCTCAGACAAGCCTATCAAAAAGCAAAGGAGGCAAACGGTCGCTCCGGGTCAGAGCCGCGGACATGCCGCTTCTACGCTGAGCTAAATGCATTTCTAGGGGGGGCCGCCACCACTACCCCACCTCTGACTGTGGATTCCGAGCTGGGGATAATCTCATCAGGGACACCTGATGATTCCGCGGAAGGGGAAGAGGAGGAGGAGGAGGACGAGCTGGCAGAGAGCACCCAGCTCTCCGTTCTCCCCAACAGCCAGGAACTGTTTCTCACCCTGACTGAAGTACCCTCCCAAGCCTACCAAGCCAGCACCCAAGACCATGACCCCATGGAAGGGACCTCAGGTGAGTTTACCTTTTAAAATATAAAACATGGTTTAAAAGCAAGCATTTTTAATGATTAATTTGCCCTGAGCACTTGGGATGCATTCGCAGCCAGTACAGCTACTGGAAAAGTCTGTTAACATGTCTGGGGATGGAGCGGAAATCCTCCAGGGACATCTCCATGAAGCTCTCCTGGAGGTACTCCAAAAGCCTTGCCACAAGGTTTCTGGGCAGTGCAGCCTTATTCCGTCCTCCATGGTAGGACACTTGACCACGCCATGCTAGTAGCAAGTAATCTGGTATCATTGCCTGACAGAGCCTGGCAGCATATGGTCCCGGTGTTTGCTGGCATTCAAGCAACATCCGTTCTTTATCTTGCTGTGTAATCCTCAGGAGAGTGATATCGCTTAGGGTAACCTGGTTGAAATAAGGGAATTTAATTAAGGGGACTGAGGTGGCCGTTCCTACTGGGCTGTTTGCCTGTGGCTGAAAAGAAATCCTTCCCTGCATTTAGCCAAGTGCAAGGGGGGGGGGGAGGATTGGCCCAGAGCTTTTCGCGTTTTGCTAGCAGGGATCTTCCCTGATACCAGCCAGGCGGTGGGGGGAGGGATAAAGCACTCATCCCAGAGAATTCATGGCGGGTGGGGGGGGGGGGGGTGTTAGTTTGGTTCCTGCAGGGATCTTCCCTGATACCAGCCAGGCGGTGGGGGGAGGGATAAAGCACTCATCCCAGAGAATTCATGGCGGGTGGGGGGGGGGGTGTTAGTTTGGTTCCTGCAGGGATCTTCCCTGATACCAGCCACGCGGTGGGGGGAGGGATAAAGCACTCATCCCAGAGAATTCATGGCGGGTGGGGGGGGGGGTGTTAGTTTGGTTCCTGCAGGGATCTTCCCTGATACCAGCCACGCGGTGGGGGGAGGGATAAAGCACTCATCCCAGAGAATTCATGGCGGGTGGGGGGGGGGGGGGGTGTTAGTTTGGTTCCTGCAGGGATCTTCCCTGATACCAGCCAGGCGGTGGGGGGAGGGATAAAGCACTCATCCCAGAGAATTCATGGCGGGTGGGGGGGGGGGTGTTAGTTTGGTTCCTGCAGGGATCTTCCCTGATACCAGCCACGCGGTGGGGGGAGGGATAAAGCACTCATCCCAGAGAATTCATGGCGGGTGGGGGGGGGGGTGTTAGTTTGGTTCCTGCAGGGATCTTCCCTGATACCAGCCACGCGGTGGGGGGAGGGATAAAGCACTCATCCCAGAGAATTGGATGGGGGGGGGGGGTGTTAACCTTCAGCAGCAGAAAACAAGCTAACAGGAAAACTGCAGCACAACGGGCTTTGCTTGGTATGTGGGAAAGCAGGGCGCAGAAGCCTAAAGACAGTGGCTTACCATGGCAGCATGCAAGGTGAATTCTGTTGCCCCGACCTGCGTCTGTGATCTCTAGCAGCAAAGCCACAGGCACTCAATATTAAGAGGCAAAATGCGACCTTGCACAGAAATCACATGTGCTATGTAATGTGAATAGTATACACCGTGAAAGAGTATAAGCATTGTTCTGAAAAATGTATCTTTTAAAAAAATTCTCTCCTTTTTTCACTCCCTCCAGCAGGTGCAAATGTTTCAAGCCTCCCTCCTCCTTCCCGAAGGCTATCCCAGATAAGGCGTCGTAAAAAAAAAACGAGAGAAGAGATGTTTTCCGAAATCATGCAATCCACCAGGAATGAAAGAGCTCATCTGAATGAGTGGAAGGAGACGGTTTGCAAGTATAGGAAAGAAGCCAGTGACCGTGAGGACAGGAGGGACCAACGTGAGGACATGAGGGACCAACGTGAGGACAGAAGGGACCAACGTGAGGAGAGGAGAGACGCTCGAGATGAGAGGTGGCGGCAGGAAGATCAGAGGAGTCGGGAAGCAACGCTGGGGCTGCTGCGTGAGCAAACAGACATGCTCCGGCGTCTGGTGGAGCTTCAGGAACGGCTGCTGGAGAACCGAGTGCCGCTACAGCCCCTGTATAACCCCCCTACCTCCTCACCATGTTCCATAGCCTCCACACCCAGACGTGTAAGAACACGGGGGGGGAGGCTCCGTACACCCTCCCATTCCACCCCAGTGGACAGCCCAAGCAAAAGGCTGCCATTTTTTTAACCTTTTTTTACTGGGCTTTTCCTTCCCGCAGATCCTCCTCCCAAACCCCACTCAGGTTCTGTGCCGCTACAGCCCCTGTATAACCCCCCTACCTCCTCACCATTTTCCATAGCCTCCACACCCAGATGTGTAAGAACACGGGGGGGAGGCTCCGTACACCCTCCCATTCCACCCCAGTGGACAGCCCAAGCAAAAGGCTGCCATTTTCTTAACCTTTTTTTACTGGGCTTTTCCTTCCCGCTGATCCTCCTCCCAAACCCCACTCAGGTTCTCTCCCTCTTTTTATAATCAATTCATAAAGAATAAATGATTTTTAAACAATGGTGACTTTATTTCCTTTGAAAGCAAGCTGGGGGAAGGGGGAGGGTGGGTTCCTTACAGAGAATGAGTCAATAAAGGGGGCGGGTTTTCAGGAAGGATAAACAAACATAAATTTCACACTGTAGCCTGGCCAGTCATGAAACTGGTTTTCAAAGCTTCCCTAATGCGCAGCGCTTCATCGTGTGCTCTTCTAATCGCCCTGGTGTCTGGCTGCGAGTAATCAGCAGCCAGGCGATTTGCCTCAGCCTCCCACCCTGCCATAAAGGTCTCCCCCTTGCTCTCACAGAGATTGTGAAGCACACAGCAAGCAGTAATAACAATGGGGATATTGGTTTGGCTGAGGTCTGAGCGAGTCAATAAGGATCGCCAGCGACCTTTTAAACGGCCAAATGCACATTCTACCACCATTCTGCACTTGCTCAGCCTGTAGTTGAACAACTCCTGACTCCTGTCCAGGCTGCCTGTGTATGGCTTCATGAGCCATGGCATTAAGGGGTAGGCTGGGTCCCCAAGAATAACAATTGGCATTTCAACATCCCCCACGGTTATTTTCTGGTCCGGAAAGTAAGTCCCTTGCTGCAGCCGTTTAAACAGATTGGTGTTCCTGAAGACGCGAGCGTCATGAACCCTTCCCGGCCAGCCCACATGGATGTTGGTGAAACGTCCCTTGTGATCCACAAGTGCTTGCAGCACCATTGAGAAGTACCCCTTGCGGTTTATGTACTGGGTACCCTGGTGCTCCGGTGCCAAGATAGGAATATGGGTTCCATCTATTGCCCCACCACAGTTAGGGAATCCCATTGCAGCAAAGCCATCCACTATGACCTGCACATTTCCCAGAGTCACTACCTTTCGTAGCAGCACCTCCGTGATTGCTTTGGCTACTTGCATCACAGCAGCCCCCACAGTAGATTTGCCCACTCCAAATTGATTCCCGACTGACCGGTAGCTGTCTGGCGTTGCAAGCTTCCACAGGGCTATCGCCACTCGCTTCTCAACTGTGAGGGCTGCTCTCATCTTGGTATTCTGGCGCTTCAGGGCAGGGGAAAGCAAGTCACAAAGTTCCATGAAAGTGCCCTTACGCATGCGAAAGTTTCTCAGCCACTGGGAATCGTCCCACACCTGCAACACTATGCGGTCCCACCAGTCTGTGCTTGTTTCCCGGGCCCAGAATCGGCGTTCAAAGCCTATAACCTGGCCCATTAACATCATAATCTCCAAAGCACCGGGGCCCGCGGTCTCAGAGAATTCTGTGTCCGTGTCCATGTCCTCATCACGCTGGTCGCTGCGCTGCAATCGCCGCCTTCTCCTCCTCCTCGCCTCTTTTTTCTGGTCCTGTGTAAGCATAAACTCCACGAGAAAGCGCGAGGTGTTTATAATGTTCAAGACTGCGTTCTGGAGCACAACGGGATCCATGCTTGATGCAGAATGGAGTCTGCAGAGTTCACTCAGGAAAAAAGGCGCGAAATGGTTGTCTGCCGTTGCTTTCAGTGAGGGAGGGGGAGGCTGTACCCAGAACTACCTGCGACAATGTTTTTTGCCCCATCATGCACTGGGGTCTCAACCCAGAATTCCAAGGGGGGTGGAGACTGCGGGAACTATGGGATAGCTATGTAAAAGCTACCCACAATGCAACGCTCTGGAAATCGATGCTACTATGGTAGCTTGGACGCACACCACCGAATTAATGGTGCCTAGTGTGGCCGAATACATTCGAATTTACAAAATCGGTTTCCTAAATTCGAATTATATAAATTCGAATTAATCCTGTAGTGTAGACATACCCTAAGACATGCTGTTTCCTGTCTCCAGGAATGCAAGTGTAACAAAAGCAAAGTGAGAGCAGAAGTACTCTAGATGATCTGAGCTGTTGTAGCGGGGCATGGACAGAGAGAGACAGCCATTAAGGTAGCTAGATCTCTACAGATAAAAAAACACCACCATGAATTGCACCCAGAGGAAGATGGAAGCTAGTGGAGAAATGGAGAATCAGAAAGTGAAAGGGGGGGAAAAGAGCCTGTTTCCTCTCATTCATCTGGCATATCTAGGGCCCTTCAGATTTCACTGCCGGAGATCTACATGGGAACCAACGGGCATAGTCCTATAGGACTCTGAAGTTACCCACATCACAGATGAAATATCCAGGGGATAGAGAAATCCCCTAAGATATACCTGCTGTGCTGTCCTTGGGTTATCACTGTGAATTACTCCCACAGAGACCATTTCTCCAGCTGAGACTTTGGGCTTCAAGTGTCAGGATGAGACTGAAGCAAAAGATGCTGAGTTTATAATCCTTGTGATTTCAGATCCTGCTGAAGTATGGTGATGTCTTGTCTGTTTCTTCTGTGAGGAGAGGGATATTTTAGAGGAATGGCAGAAGGAGCTGTATCAATGCCTGAGGGAGAAGAATATACAAGGTTGGCTTCACTGGGTAAATGTAAGTTTTCTTTCTTTTATTCCGAGCTGTGTAAACTCTGAATTATCTGGATTTTCTGTCTCTCTTTAGCATTTATATGCCCCTCCAATAGTGTAGTATCTGAGCTCCTCACAATCTTTACTGTATGTAGGCTCCTAACATTCCATGAGGGCCGGGCAGGGCTATTATCCCCATTGTATGGAGGAGGAACCGAGGCACAGAGAGGCTAAGTGACTTGCACAAGGTTACACAGGAGCCCACGTCTCCCAGATCCTAGGCTTGTGCCCTTCTACTGGACCATCCTTCCTTTCCCTGTCCTCAGGGCCTCCATTAGCACGTTTGGATTTATTAAAAGTACACATCTGCTCCAGCAGAGGGTACTGGTATAAAACCATTTACATACTTTTGTAACAAGCTCTCTGGGACCAACAACAGAACATAATGTCTCCCGATCTCATTTCCCACAAACAGACTATAAAAAGTCCCAAACCAAAACTTTTTGGGGAGGGGCCTACAAATATCTCCAATAGAACAAAGAGAGTCAGAGCTGTGGGTTGTGGATCTTCAGGACTCAGTGGATGGAGCTATTCCTGAAAGCCCCTCCCCAGGTGAGTAGTAATAATCCAAGCTTCCTCGAGTGAAGTGACAAGATGGAGACCCTTTCTAAGCTGCAGAACTGGATTTCCTTTATAGGATTCACTGTGTCTTGGCCAATGCCTGACAAGCCTCTACATCTCTCTCGTAAATCACAGTCCTCCTTACCCATTGTGAGTCAAAGGTGTAACTCCGTTGATTTCATTAGCATTATGCCAGCAAAGAATTTGGCTCAATCTTTCTGCGTCCGTGATTATTTCATTTGGGGAATGGAGCCTTAATATTCATCTTTCCCAGCCCCTAACATTTGTTTTGGGGCAGGGATTTTCTCCTTTCATCCAGTTTTCGTGCTGAAACACTGAACTATTCAGATAACATCACATTGGGAGGGTCCCATGGTTGTGCTCCCTAGGTGGAGAGATCCATGTAGGATATGAGGCAACACAGTTCTTCCCTAAGAGCATGCTGCATGGAGGGAAACTCCCCTAAAGAATGTTGCCAGAAGAAGCAGCCCGGCACAGCTAGTTTGAAGAGAGACAGCTTTCCCTTGCAGTCAGTTCCCACTAACGCAGAAATGGAATCTAAGATCACGTAGCTACTCCCACCAGTATCACATCATGTATTGTCATGCGACAGATCCCCCTTTGAACAAAAGACTTCCATCAGGGATGGCAGCATAACTGGAAAAGTATGACATGAACTATGTAGTAGTAAGTTCCAGTAGCTTTGCTAACTTAGTCAATGCAGTTTAAATAGTCATATGATGCATTATAATGTTTAGGCCTTCAACACTGTTTCTTTCCCATTGCTGAGAAGCCAGGCTGCCGCCTTATTGCATGATCCTGAGAGACTCTTCCCTGTTCAGCATAAACACTAATCAGTGAGTGCTAATGATCAGGCTGCTTCATACTCACTGTACACATTGAATTCTTCTCCTTAGGTGAAGTCACACTTTAAAGAGTGCTCTGTTAAAGACCATGTTCAATTATTGCTAATATGAAACCTTTACCTCAATATCCTCAAGTTCCCCATCGCCAGTAGTATTCCTGAGATCCCATATGACACCAAGCTGTGAGACTGAGAGACCATCAAAGATTTTTAGACAATCAATGAAGATTTTGGAGTTGAAATGAGACTGAGCTCTCCTTTCTCAGTGAAGTTCCCCTTGAGACAACTGGGATCCCAGTCTGGAAAACAAAGCCTTTTCTGATGGCTCTAGACTTCCCCAGGAGCATGTAGAGAATGAGGTTCTACACTCTCTCTATGAGAGTGATCCTGAGAGTTAATTTTAGTTTTTCTTTCACAACAAAACTCTGCTGCTCCCAAACACTGCAATGGGGATTGAAAACCCAAGCAGATGAGGCTTGATGCTCAGAAGTGTTGAGTCCCCATGGCTTCAATTGGCTTCTGGAAAATCAGGCCCCAGGAGTCTCAAGTTGGGCACCCAAAGTTAGTGGACACTTGAAAAAATGGGCATTTTCCTTTTTCTCCTCTCACCAATGTTTATGATGAAATATTTCATTCTCCCTTAAAGCAGTTTCACCTGTTCTAGCACCAGTAGCAGCCCTGGAACATGTTGCCACTTGCATAATGTGCCGGCTGGAGTAAGTGCCTTCTGGGGGAATATCCTGGGGAGGGATGAGGGACTTCCTCAGTCACACTGTACTGCTGGGAATGGTTAGTGGTTTCCCTCTACTAGCAGCACAGGAGGTCACATCTGGATTTTCTCCTCCTCCCTGCAGGTGGTGGGATCCTGAGCAGAACTGAGAAGCATCACAAAGAAGGTTGTGAGAACCTGAAGCTGCTGGGAATGTTATTGGGCAAATCAAAAGAGAGAATTTCCCAGAGACCTGACCAGGAAACTACCTGCAAAGGGCAGCACAAGTCACAAAAGCAGAAGCGAAACACAGCTAGGGATGAGTCAGGTACCACAAGGAGACGTGAAAGAACTTTCAGGGAACTGCACAAGCCCCCTGTGCCAGAGAGGTCAGAGACAAGTGAGGGACCGTGCACATATCCTGTGTGTGAGGAAAGCTTTGAGGGGCAGAGAGACCTGAATAGCCATAAGAGCAGCATTCACTTGGGAAAGAAAATGTATAAATGTAGGGCCTGTGGGAAAAGCTTCAGGAAAAAGCAGGAGCTCTCGGCACATGCAAGAGTCCATGGAGTCGAGAAACCCTTCCCCTGTGCTGAGTGTGAGAGAAGCTTCAGTCGGCTTTCCCATCTCACTGTGCACCAGAGAACCCACACGGGGGAAAGGCCCTTCTCCTGCCCTGAGTGTGGGAAACACTTCAGCCACCTCTCGAACCTCACTAGACACCAGAGAACCCACACAGGGGAGAGGCCCTACAGCTGCCCTGAGTGTGAGAGGCGCTTCAGTAACCTGAGCAGTCTCACCACCCACCTGAGGACCCACACAGGGGAAAGGCCCTTCACCTGCCCCCAGTGCGAGAAGAGCTTTGGTGACCAGTCTAATCTCACCACCCACTTGAGGACCCACACTGGGGAGAGGCCCTATGTGTGCCCTGACTGCCAGAAGAGCTTCAGCGACCAATCGACTTTCGCCAAGCACCAGAGAACCCACACGGGGGAGAGACCCTACCCCTGCCCCCACTGCGAGAAGAGCTTCATCCATAGATCCCACCTCACTACGCACCAGCGGACCCACACAGGGGAGAGACCTTACAAATGTCCTGACTGTGAGAAGCGCTTCAGTCAGCTCTCCAACGTCACCACCCACCTGAGGACCCATTCAGGGGAGAGGCCCTACGTCTGCGCCGACTGTGGGAAGAGCTTCGGCGACCAGTCAAGTCTGAGGAAGCACCACCGGACCCACACGGGCGAGAGACCCTATCCCTGTCCCCACTGCGGGAAACGCTTCAGCCAGCTCTCCAATCTCAACACCCACTGCAGAACCCACACCGGCGAGAGGCCGTACATCTGTCCGCACTGTGGCAAGAGCTTCAGCGAGCAGTCAAACCTGGCCAAGCACCTGAGAACCCACCCGGGGGAGAGGCCCTCCCCTTGGCCCCACAGCGAGAAGAGCCTCATGCACATCTCACACCTCTCTGCGCACCAGAGAAACCACACGGGGGAGGGGGCCTACAAATGTACCGACTGCGACAAGATCTTCAGCGAGCACTCGGACCTGGTGGAGCACCTGAAAGCCCACCCGAGGGAGAGACCCCACATCAACAAGAGCTTCATCCAAAAATCATCTCTGGTGAAACTTCAGAGGCTTCCTCAGAGATTGAAACCATAGGAGGCTGGAATGCTCCTCTGTGTGTGTGTGTGTGTGTGTGTGTGTGTGTGTAGTGATGTGCACTGGAGGAGAGGGAGTTATAGAGAATCTGAGAAATACACTCAGCCCATCCACTTCCAAAGCCATCACCACCTCCCCAGTCCGGTGGAGGAGCTCCTGAATAATGGGGAGGGGCTTCACCAGTGGCCATTCCCTTACCAGGCTGTCCTGGAAGAGTGTCAGGAGGTTGCACATGCTGTCCCTATCCCACCCACAAACCCATTCTGTTTCCCTACTCCAACTTCCTTGCAGTTGTTCTGTGTGGTAGGAGTTGGCCTCCTGAGGGTCTCTCCATACTATGTTGAGAGGTTTTGCTGAGGTGCGTTTGGCGTTCCCCCAGGGTTGGAAGGGCATAAGTGAAAATATCAGTTGAGGATTTTATTTCAAATCTGATTCTGCTCTGAAAAGTGACTCTGTAAAAAATGGTATTGTGAGGTTCCATGTTCATTGTCTTTCAGTGATTTGAGATCAAATTTGCTCCATTTACAGGTTAAAAGATGGTTATTCTAACTGTTAGCCCTGCAGAGTCAGTGTGGTATATGTGAGTGAATCTGGGTTCTTTCTGGTTTGTACATCATCATTGTCATTGGTAATAAAAATTCTGTGATCCAAATTCTGCACTCAGTTATGCTTGTGCAATCTGATCATTTTGTTCAAAGGAGTATCTGAGGACAGAATTTAGCTTTGCAACTGGGACTTCATTTACAATTTTGTTGATGCACAAACCAGAATAGAATCCAGCTAACTCTCCCACCGATTCAGTTCGCTGCCCTGCAGTGCTAAGACAAGTAAAGAGCAGTAAAAACTTATTTGAGTTATTCAAGTCAGCAGCTATGTCTCTGAATACATGCAGGGAGCAGATATGTGGGGCAAGAAGGTGCCATTTTTACATAGAGACTTTTCAAAGTAGAAGCGCGCTGTGGGCGCAATCCAACATCACATTGAAGTCAACAGGCGTTGGACTGGGCCCTAAAAGGTTTAATATAGATCTTGAAAAGGCAGATCCAGTTGGTCACAGATGTTCCAGTGACAGCAAACCCTGCTGACTAGATTTTTTGTTTGTTTGTTTTTAAGTAATATTTCTTGATCCTTCCAGAAGTCTGAATTTGTGGAAGCGCTTTAACCTTGCTGGGGTGTATAATCATTTTCTGTTTTGGAAAAGGGGGCAAACACCGCAAACATCGTGTCATGGTTCGTGCCTGCCCCCATTTTATTGCCCTCATCAGTAGAAATTAGGTATGAAGAAATACCAGTTGCGATATCAGTTTTGTGAAGGTGGTATCCTTTAAGTCTTTTGCTACATGAATTCTGAGAACAGCGAAGAAGTCAAGGTCTTGGTAGTACAAGAGAGGCCAGCTAAGGCCAGGTCTGCACTACAGACCTATATCAGTATAACTATGTCGCTCTGGGGCTTGAAAAATCCACACCCACGAGCAACTTGGTTATACCTACCTAATCCCCTGTGTAGACAGTGCCATGTCAATGGGAGGGCTTCTCCAACTGACATAGTTACAGCCTCTCGGGGAGATGGATTAACTACACCAATGGGAGAAGTTCTCTCATCAGCATAGGAGCGTCTTCACTAAAGCACTGTAGCGGCAGAGCTGCACTGCTGTAGCGCTGTACATGAAGACAAGCGCTAAGTGTGTGCATCAAATTCATTCCTATCCTATTCAGCTACTACTACAGTGGGGATTTCTCCAGTGGGAATTGTGCCTGGCTAAATTCAGCCAGCTATCTGGTGTTTTATATAATGAGATTAGTGCTTATTTTTATGGCTGTTTATTCCCAGGCAGGGCCGGCTCCAGCGTTTTGGCTGCCCCAAGCAGCCAAAAAAAAAAAAAAAAAAAAAAGTCGGGATCGGGATCTGTGGCGGCAATTCGGCGGAAGGTCCTTCACTCCGAGCGGGAGTGAGGGACCGTCCGCCGAATTGCCGCCGAATAGCTGGATCTGCCTCCCCTCTCTGGAGTGGCCGCCCCAAGCACCTGCTCGCCAAGCTGGTGCCAGGAGCCGGCCCATTTCCCAGGTCATTATATACTATAGACTGGGTTTAAAAAAATGGTGTGTCTGCCATCACACCGAGACAAAGTTATTCCTTTTTCAGGAAGCCTTTTTTTTCCTGACTCCCACATACAAATGGATAATATGATCCGTATTGGGTTGATACGGCTTAATAAATGTATTCTGACATAATTTCACAGTATGTCAGATTAGAGTTGAATGATGTACATTTATGGTTTGGTTTTATCTGACTAAATAGCAAAAAAGAGTTTAAAGAGTGTTCCCATAGGGGGATCGCCCCTTAGGTATTAAATCTGTTGTTTTTGTTTTTATTACTTATATCACATTTAGAAGCCACAATTGAGAGTGGGGCCCCATTGTGTTAGCTGATGTACACATAGTTAGGAAAAACAGCCTCTGCAACAAAATGTTTACAGTTCACATAGACAAGGCAGACAATAATTGGAGAAAAGTTTTATTTTCCCCATTTTACAGATGAAAAACTGAGACACGGAGAGATTCAGACTGAGATCCTCAAAGCTATTTAGGTACCTAACTCCTGTTGAAGGGTCTAAGTGACTTGCCCAAGGTCACAGAGAAAGTCTGTGGCAGAGCCAGAAACTGATCCAAGATCATCTGACTCTCAGTCCGGTGCCTTAACCCCAAGATCATCCTTCCCCTCTAATCTAATAGTACAGTGATCACTGTGCTCTTGATATAATTGAATGGCAGAGTCCATGCCACACAGTTCTGCTTCAATACACCTTAACAGCCACTGCCCACTGCTTCTGTGAATCTGCTCTTCAGCTGGGTTGGGGGTATAGTTAATATCAAAGAAAATTAATATAAAGATAGAGGTTGCTTATATTCTAAGAGATGGAAGCCCAGGAAATGTGAAAAAAAATCTGTGGAATGGTTGAAGGAATGGGAAACTTGAATTTCTACTTGGTAATTAAACGACACTACCCTTCAGCATGGTACCAGAGCGGAGAGCCTGCTGGTAATGACTGGAGAGAGCAGGAAGATCTCTCAACTTTTAGATAAAAGGGTAATTTGTACTAAACTACAGCTGGAGGAAGGCCCTCTCCACCTGGGTTGGTAGGAATTCAGCTCCCCTCCTCTAGGCACTCTCCAAGCTCCCCTTCTGGATTAAGGCAATCCAGGGCATTAGACACACCGCATCATGAAGCCTCTCACCCTCTGACCCTACCCTTTGCTTGGGGGCTGCCTGCAGCCCCACGTGCATTCACAAAGTGTGTAGCAGTGATGGCAGCATTCCTGAGGAAGTCAGGAGTTCAAGTGTTTCCTTGCCTGGGTGACTGGTTGGTGAGAGGAAGGTCCATGCCTCAGGTATTGTCCAGCATGTCAGTCATCCAGTCCTCCTTGGACACATTCAACTTGCTCTTCAACACAGTGAAGTCAATCCTGTCATCTGTACAAAGGAGAGAGTTTCTACAAGCTCTCTTGGACTCAACGGAAGCTAAAGCCTTCCTGCCACAGCTAAGATTCCAGATGATGCTGGCCCTTATTTTTGGACCTGAGGGACCATCCTACCACAACAGTTTCAAATTGCCTCAAGCTTCTAGGCCATGTGGCCTCATGCACATATGTAGTTCAGCAGCCAGGCTCCATCTTAGGAAACTGCAAAGGGGCTGGCATCAGTACAGCCTCTAGACATGTTAGTTTGGGTACCCACACAAATCTTGGCCTCTCTAGACTGGTGGACAGACCCTGCAAATGCCTGTGTGGGAATTCCGTTTGCTCCTCCTAACTTCCATTGAAGCCCATCTCCCTATGAAATCTCACAGTGATGTCTTTCTTTCCCACCTCAGCCAGATTGATGCTCTCTCTTTCTCCACATGCATTTATACAGATAGCAGTTAACAAGTTATATGTGTTGTGGCAAGGCACCTTCTCGGTCTCACCAAACTCAGCTGTTTTTAGCCTTGGTGAGACAGGCTTGGGGTAAAATAGTCCCTCTGGGCTGCACAGGGGCAGTCCGTCCTTCTCAGCCAGTCTTTAGGGCTTGTTTTTCTCCCTTATGGGAGGGAATGCAGCCTCCCCTCCTGGTGAGGCTCGCTGTCTTGCAGCTCCTCACCTACTGGCAGCTTGACTCCTTCTCTCTCTCCCTCTTCTCCCAACAGGGGAGGGTTTAAAAAGGTCTCAGGCAGCCCTTAATTGGAATCAGCTGATCCTAATTGACCTCAAGTAACTCCCTCTCAACTGATCCTAATCTCTGATAACCCTCTTCTCAGGTGAACCTGATTGACCTGTAGTCACCCCTCCTCAGTTGATAGGGAGGAGGGCCTGTTGACCTTTTGGGACTGTTTTTTACCCCCCACCCCTGCAGCCATCTGTCCTGAGTTTAATCACATATCTCCCCCCCCCCCTCCCGGCCCCCGCTGAACACTATGGGGTTGGGCTACTTGGGTCGGCAAACAGTGCACCCTTGATAGGCCATCAGCATTGCCATGCTCGATTCCGGACCTGTGTTGTACTCTGAAGGGGAAGGATTGTAGCAACAGGAACCACCTTGTTACTCTTTTGTTTCTTTCTTTGTTTTGGTGCATCCACTTCAGAGGGGCGTGATCCGTGACGAGGGTAAATCTCCGTCCGAGTAGGTAGTAGCGCAGGCTTTCTATGGCCCACTTGACTGCCAGGCATTCCTTCTCTACTACGGCTACTGAGGAACAGGACTGGGTGTTCTTCTCCGACCATTTGTGAAAGGACCGCTCCCAACCCAACCTCAAAGGCATCGGTTTGTACCATAAACTCCTTCTCAAAGTCTGGAGCTACCAGCACTGGGTGCAGAGGGTGGTCCACAGATCTGCAAAAGCCTCCTCGGCCGCGCTGGTCCATCTTACTATGTCTGAGCCCTGAGCTTTTGTTAGCTCTGTTAACAGACATGCCCTGGTGGCAAAGTTGGGGGACGAACCGCCGATAGTATCCAGTTAGTCCCAGGAATGCTTTGACCTGTTTCTTCCGGACTGGTTGGGGCCAATTCTGTATTGCCTCTAACTTGTTCAGTTGGGGCTTCACCATACCGCTCCCCATGATATACCCGAGGTATTTGGCTTCTGCTAGCCCAATCGTGCATTTGGAGGGATTTGCAGTTAGCACCACCTTCCTCAGTGTGTTCAGGACTGCTTCCACCTCCAAGTGCCTCTCCCAGTCTGGGCTATGTATAATGACATCGAGATAGGCGACCGCATACTTGCCACGTGGACGCAACAGCTTGTCCATGTGTCGTTGGAAAGTTGCGGGAGCCCCATGTAAACCAAAAGGGAGGACAGTGTACTGATACAGTCCCTCTGGTGTTGAAAAGGCTGTCTTCTCTTTGTTGGCGATGGCCAGGGGGATTTGCCAATAACCTTTGATCAGGTCAAGGGTGGACAAAAATCGTGCTTTTCACAATCTGTCAATTAGCTCATCTATCCGGGGTATAGGATACGCATCAAATTGGGACACTTCATTCAGTTTCCGGAAGTCGTTGCAGAACCTCATACTGCCATCAGGCTTAGGTACTAGGACAACTGGACTGGACCATTGGCTATGAGACTCAGTGACTCCTAACTTCAGCATTTTCCTGACTTCTGTCTTGATCTCTTCTCTTTTCACGTCTGGGATTCGGTATGGCTTGACATTCACCTTCACTCCAGACTCTGTGAGGATGTGATGGTGAACCTCGGTAGTCCTGCCTGGCTTTTCTGAGAATACCCAAAACTATGGTTGCGTTTGATCATGTTGATCACTTCAGTTCATTGGACAGGGGTCAATTTCGGGGATATTCCCACTTGGCCATACCGGTTGCTTTTGGGGGGTGGCAACCTTAGAGTGACCACATGAGCTTCTCTGTCTTGCCAAGGTTTCAACAGGTTTATATGATAGATCTGTTCCAGTTTCCAGCAACCAGGCTGTCAGACCTTATAGTTGACCTCTCCAATGGTTTCTATTATCTCGTATGGCCCCTGCCACCTGGCCAGGAGCTTGTTCTTGTCTGTGGGTACAAACACTATTACCCTATCTCCCACCTGGAATTTTCGGATTGTTTCTCGGTGATTGTAATATGTCTGTTGGACCCCTTGCACCCTCTCTGTGTTTCCACAGTATGGGGGGGTGACTTGGGCTATCCTGTCTTTCATCTGCAACACATGCTCGATGATCTTTCTCCCTGAGTTCGGCTGTTGTTCCCAACCCTCTTTGGCAATGTCCAATATGCCACGGGGGTGGCTCGAATGGGGAAAACCCAGTTGAAGTCTGAGGAACCTCCCTTATAGCAAACATTAGGTACGGCAGCAGGGTGTCCCAGTTCTTCCCGTCCTGGCTCACCACCTTTCGTATTATGTTCTTTAATGTTCTGTTAAAGCGTTCGACGAGACCATCAGTCTGCAGATGATAGACTGATGTTCTTACGGTCCGTATGTGGAGCATTGCACACAAATCCTTCATTAATTTAGACATAAAGGGGGTTCCTTGATCCATCAGGATCTCTTTGGGTATCCCTACTCTAGAAAAAAATATGGATTAATTCCTTAGCTATGGTCTTGGACATGGTGTTTCTTAGGAGTATGGCCTCGGGGTATCGGGTGGCATAATCTAGCATAATCAGTATGTGCTGATGGCCCCGGGCTGATTTCTCTAGTGGGCCTACTAGGTCTATAGCTATTCGCTCGAATGGGACTTCGATAATCAGCAGAGGTACCAAAGGGGCCCTTATGTGTGGTCGGGGGCTATGTAATTGGCATTCAGGACAGGAGGCACAATATCATTGGACCGCCACATAAATTACAGGCCAAAAAAGCCTCTGTAGAATTCAATCGAGAGTTTTATCTACCCCTAGATGCCCCCCAAACAGATGGCTGTGGGCTAGATCCATCACGCCCCTCTGATGCTTCTGCGGTACTAAGAGCTGTTCCACTACTTGCTCTTGGACCCAGACTACTCTGTATAGCAGATCCCTCTTTATCATATAATATGGCCCTGGGCCCTTGGCTCTCCCTTCCACAGGGACCCCGTTCACCTCAACTACTTCTTTGCAAATATTGTTATATATCGGATCATTGGCCTGATCCTGCCTGAAATTCTCCAGTGAAGGTCCAATTTGCCCAAACTCAGGGGGATCTATTTCCGTCTCCCTCTCCGGGAGCGGGGGAGGTTCCCGGGGAACTGGGTCCGGCTGCTGGTTCATCAACCCCCTGCATAGCCCCCTTGTCAGTTGGGCCAACTCTTTCCCCCATGAGTGTAGGCTTCTGGTTCTGGGCCAAGATTCTTGTTCCCCTCCTCTTATCTGCCCTCCTTTCTCGCCAAGTCTTCCTGGGCGCTTTCCAGTAGGAGAGAACAAATCCTGGGCAAATTCATGGAAGACTGGGGAGTTGCTAAGTATTGGGGTCATCCCATTGCTCTCGGAATTATTACCTTCTTTTGACTCCTCTCCAGGGAGTTGGCTGCCGAACCCTGGGAAGTCTCATCCTATGAGGACTGGATATGGGAGTTTCAGGACCACCCCCATTGTCACCTTAGTGGGGTTTCCCAGGATTTCTATTTTTACCGGGATGGTCGGGTAGTAATTGACATCCCCATGTACACAGGATGTTCCTGTGCGTTTGGCCCAGAATAGTTGGTCTTGCCCGACTAGCTTTCCCGAGACTAGCATGACCGCATTTCCCAAGTCCACTAACACAGTGGTCTCTATGCAATTCATTTTAACTGGTCTAGTATACCTATGAGGGACCATCGCAACCCCTACTAGATTTATTAGGTCGCATGGTCCTCCTAGGTCTCCCAGGTCACATTGCATGGGCTCTTCTAGGTTCGGGAATTGGGCAGCTATATGCCCTATTTCCCCAGATGCATAACATCTGTACCCTGCTCGGGGCAGCCCCCTATTTTTCGGGCTGTTGGGCCTTACCCCCCCGAGTCTTTCTCCGCCAGTCCCCAAGTCCCTCCGCAATCTCTGGCTGCTCTTCAGCCTCCTTCCTCCCCTCCATAGTTCTGCCCAGGACTATGGCAACTTGGGCCCTCGGCGCAGAGACTTGCCTCCTATTCCTGGTGCATTCCTTTCCCGGTGGTCCGAGAAAGTTCTTGGGCCACTAGGTGTCTCTACGAGGGCAACTAGCTCGTCATAGGAGGAGGGATCATTTTGACTGACCCATCCTCATATGTCCGGTGGTAGCCCTCTCATGTACCTGTCCAAAACTATGACTTCCACAATTTTCTTCGGGCCATGGGTCTCGGGACTCAGCCACTTCTGGGCTAGGTGGATCAGGTCAAACAGCTGGGACCTTGGCGCTTTGCTGTCCCAGTATTTCCACTCATGGAACCGCTGGGCCCTTATAGCTGTTGTCATGCCAGACCTCGACAGGATCTCCACCTTCAGCTGGGGGTAATCTGTAGCTGCTTCTGTTGTCATGTCAAAATACGCCTTCTGGACCTCCCCACACAGAAAAGGAGCAAGGATACTGGCCCACTGGTCTTGGGGCCAGGCCTCCTGCAGGGCCATTCTATCGAACGCGAGGAGATATGCCTCTACGTCATCGTCATCTTCTGTAATTAGCTGCTTGCCCTCAGGGGCCAGGTCCCATGGGGGCCGTGCATCAGAGTGGTCAGGGCCTTTAGCTGGTTCACAACCTCATGCAGGGTGGCTCGATCCTGGGCCGCCTGGCTCATCAGTAAATGATTCGTCTCCTGCTGTATTCACACTGACTCCTGCTGAGTAGCCATCTGAACCCTGGTAGCCTCTTGTTGGGTCGCGGTGGCCTGCACCAATGCCTTCACTACATCCTCCATATTTTTCCCTTCTTGTTGGAGGAGGGTGATTTCCCCTGCCCTGAGATGGTTCACCACGAAGTCTCACTCAGATGATCCCACCACTGCCACCATGTGTGGCAAGGCACCTTCTCGGTCTCACCAGACTCAGCTGTTTTTAGCCTTGGTGAGACGGGCTTGGGGTAAAATAGTCCCTCTGGGCTGCACAGGGGCAGTCCATTTCTTCTCTCAGCCAGTCTTTAGGGCTTGTTTTTCTCCCTTATGGAAGGGAATGCAGCCTCCTCTCCTGGTGAGGCTCGCTGTCTTGCTGCTCCTTACCTATTGGCAGCTTGACTCCTTCTCTCTCTCTCCCTCTTTTCCCAACAGGGGAAGGTACAAAAAGGTCTCATGCAGCCCTTAATTGTAATCAGCTGATCCTAATTGATCTCTGGTAACCCTCTTCTCAGGTGAACCTGATTGACCTGTAGTCACCCCTCCTCAGTTGATAGGGAGGAGGGCCTTTTAACTTTCTGGGAGTATTTTCTACCCCCTCCCTTGCAGCCATCTGTCCTGAGTTTATCACAGTGTGTATTGGAGGAGGGAGTCTTTCCCTTCGGGTCTCAGCATGCAAGCCCGTGCTGCGAGTCTCTGTGGCTAGAGCCTGCAGCCTCACCATCCTGATATAGAAGTAGTTCCCGGCTCCAGCTCCATGACAGCACTTCCTGTGTTGCTTCTGCTGATTGTGGAATCACATTCTCACCTGGAAGGGCAGAAGGAAAGGGATGAAGGAGATGCTGATGGAGGAGAGAACTTCAGAAGGCCCTGCCTCTATTTCTCCGTCCCTCTCCCAATTACTCTCACTCCATCCCCTCCCACTAGGGACAGTGTCATATTTTATGCTGAGTTTTGGGAGAGATGTAAACACCAGAAAGTAAGCTGTGAGAGTTATTAAAAAATAAGGAAGGTAAGGGGAGATTCTTCCCCAACCCCACCCATCCCTCCAGCTCGGCCAGAAAGAGACCTTTCCTAGCTCAACAGAATCCCTCCCCTAACCTGGAAACTCCTCTGTCCCCGTTTCCCTCTCCAAGACCTTCCTAAAAAGAACTGCTACAACATCAGCGTTTGCCCTGACTAGGGGAAACAGAGAGTGGAGAGAGACTCCCCATCAGGAGAGCTGGTTTTACCTGCTTCTCAGTGAGGGCCAAGACCTGGGCCAGCACAGTGATCGCACTGTAGTCTGGGTGCATCTGGCTGTCAAAGGAGAAAATCAGAATGTGCAGCTGTACTGGGTCCGATTCCTGTACTGGGTCCGATTCCTCCTCTCTTTCCATTGCTCATTCCCCATCTGGCACTCCCGAGGGCTTCAGCTGCCTCAGTGGTTCCTGCACAGTAAAGACAGGCCAGGTGTTGATGAAGCCCTGGGATTCCTCAGAGCCAATCCTCCCCCTGTAAGGAGAAAAAAGAGGGAAGAAGTGACAGGAGAGTGTAAGCACTGGGACGGGAGAGTTGTTGTTCAGGGGCTTCTGTGGGAGGGTGAGAACTTAAAAATTGGACAGTAACAGATCATGAATCCCAGTAATGGTTGAAACTGGCAATATTCTGAGCAAAAAGAGCTCTCAGCCATGCTTGTAGCTGTTTTTATCACTTCACACTGATTCAACAGACATTCTGGGGTTCAGAATGACATATACAGAGTGACAGTCCTGGAATCTTATTATATAGGCCTGGTCTACACTACAAAGTTAGGTCGACATAAGCTGCCTTGCATCAACCTAGCTGTGTGTAACACAACAGACTCCAATTGTTGGTGGGCAGGATCGAACCTGGGACTTCTGGAGGTAAATGCATGAGCCTCTACTGCATGAGCTAAAAGTCACATGGATCTTAACCAAGGCTGTAACACTCTGATTAATCTCTAAGTGGTCTAGGTGCTACTAGAGGAGGACAGAGCACCCACCCAGCTGGCATGGGTTACATGTGCATGTGTTTACAATTAAATTTGCCTCCTACTTATTTAAGTGCCCTGTTATGCTGACATAGTAACCCCACCATCCCAAACAGCATTGAAACATGGATGTAGTTAGGTCGAGGCAGTAACATCACCTCCCTGAGCAGCATTGAGCCATGGTCTATATACCACTCCTGGAGGAATTCTGTGCCACTGCGCATGCGCAGATTTTATGTCCCCCCACAGATTTATTTGCTTCCCCTCTGATGGGGAAGCAAAGGGAAGCCACAAGAACGGTCATGTGATCCTCCACAGCAGTATGTTTTAGGTGCCCAGGGCAGCCGGCAGAGAGGTAAATCACTGTGTGGCTGGAGGTGGGACTGGGGAAGACCCAGCTCATGGCTCCTACCCTATGCCAGGCTCAGCTTCTAGTCCCAGCAGGGCTGGGGAGGACGGGACTTCCTCATCCCCTGCATGGCATTTGGGGCCATGTCACACCCACCCCCAGATTTCTCCCCCAGCTGTAGGAAGCTCTGCAAACTCCCCCACGCTTCCTGCACCCATTGCTCCTTATCTGCCGGGGGAGGGATCACTGCACAGGGAGCTGCTCTCCCATCCACCCAACCCCTGTGCATCCAGACCCCCTCATACCTCAGACTCTCCTGCCAAGCCTCACCCCCCTGTACTGAGAACTCCCCCCACCCATGAGTCCCATTCCCCCTGCCCCTGGACCACCCCAATGAGCCACCTGCACCCAGATCCCCACCCTACCGAGCCCCAGCCAGCTGCACCTGGATCCCCACCCCACTCCCCCAATATCTGGACCCCCACTTCTGAGCTGTATCCCCCCCCACACCCAGACCCCCCGCTGAGCCCCAACCACCTTCACTTGGACCTCCCTGCAGACTCCCATTACTGTTGCACCCAGAACCCTCCAACAAGCCCCTGTGCATCCAGATCCCATCTGCACACAGATCCCCCACTGAGCTGCCCACATCCAGATTGCCCTACACAGAACCCTCTCAACCCACACCTGGATCCCCCCACACTAAGCCCCTCCACACATGGATGCAGCCTCACTGCTGAGTCTGTGTCCCAGGGGGATGGGGGGGGGGAGCTGCACAGTGATCGCCCACCTCTGTGCAGCCAGTGGCCTGTGCTCCCCAGTGCCATGCTGGAGCCTCCACATTTATTTAACAAATAAAATTTGCAGAATTTTAAAATATTGTGTGCAGAATTTTTAAGTGTTTGGCGCAGAATGTCCTCAGGAGTAATATACTGAGGTCAACACAGCACAAGTGTATGTTGATACTGCATTACCTATGTTGACCCTAACAGTCCTCCAGCAGCTATCCCACAATGCCCCACTGTGGTCAAAATTATGAACTCCACTGCCCAGGGATCACATACACTGAAAGCCCCCTCCCCCCCCCCCCCGCCTCTTAAAGCCCCACAAATTTTTGAAATGCCTTTTCCTGATTGCTCAGGTTGGTGGGCATACCTAGCAGTTCTCCATTGTTGAGTGCAACCATGATGGCTACATGCTCCAGATGTAGCTTGGAGCAGACAGGAGAGATTGGATCTCCTGGGCCTGTGGGGAGAAGAGACTGTGAAAGCATAGCTACAGACCAGCCATAGAAACATCAACATCTACAAGCAGATCGCTTGGGCGATGCCGCAGAAGGGGTATCACAGGGATCAGCAGCAGTGCCACATGAAAGCAGAAGAACTGTGGCAGGCATATCAGAAGGCTAGGGAAGCCATCAGTCAATGCCACAAACCTGCCACTTTTACAAAGAGCTGCATGCCATCGTCGGCGGAGACCCCACCACCACCATGGATACTTCTGAGGTGCCCAAGCCCACAGGCACGTGGCCTGAACAGCGAGGACAAGGAGGAGGTGGAAGAAGAAAAGGGGGAAGATGTGGAACATGCAATGGGGGTCCAGCTATATCACAAGCCAGGACCTGTTTGAGACTCCCCCACAGTCTAGCCAGTCCCGGCAGTTGAGCACGAGTGAGCCCGATGCAGCGGAAGGATCTTCGGATAAGCATGTAAATATATTTCCCATTATAGTGATGGTGCCCCTAGCTTAACAGGGCAGCTTTCAACTTTGCATTAATTTACTCATGCAAGAAGAGGGAGTGGTACAACAAAGAGAGGTAGCATTATCTGCTTTTCATTCCCCTGTAGAGTTAGGCAAGGTGTGGGGGGGGAGGCGGAGCAGTTTGTACATGTACACAGGGATGTCCCTTGAATCCTCCTGAGAGATCTGGATGACACTTTCATGGAGGTACTGTGCAATCCTCTCCCGAAGGTTTCTAGGTGTGGCAGCCTTATTTCTTCTTTCATGTTAGGACACTTTCCCACACCAGTCAGCGATTACTTCAGCAAGCATTATTGTAGAATACAGGCTAGCAGCATATGGGCCTAGGCAGCTTCTCAGCTTTCTGTGTTCATGGAGCATGTGCAGTGGGCATGGAAACTGGGTAGTTTCTGCAGCAGAGAAGTGGGTCGTGCTGTCTTATGTCTTGGCTGTGGCGGGGAGTGAGCACTGAGTAGTTTCTCCAGCTGGAAGAGGGACCTGTGCATGATATGCTTGGGAGGAGGGGGTGGGAATTGATCAGTTCTCCTTCATTGGAGAAGTGGGCTACACTGGGGCTGGATACCTTGGGGTGGCAGATGGGGGATCTCAGCTATAATGGTGGTTTACAAGCCTGTATTATGAATATTCATAATGGGGGGGGGGACACGCTATGCACATCGTGCCCCCAGAACACAGTGTGAAAATGGGTCCCTTGGCAAATAGCAGCTTGGGGGCAGAGGAACTGTCCAGGAAGAGCCTGCCAGGTCTGTGCCGCCAAAATCAGGCCACTTGCTGAGGGAGCGGTAAGACCTTGGGGCCTCCCCTGGTTGTCAGGTTTTATGTCTTGTTTCAGACACCGAAAGCACACCATTTTCTGGCAGAACTGTTCTAATTCCCTCTGCTGATCCTGACGGCAAAGCTGGACTGAGACTCAGAGACAGAAAACGTCATCTTCTCAGTCCCACTTGCATCTGCCTGGGACTTGCTGTTGCAGGTTTCAGCTGTTTCAGTGGCTAGGTGTGTGAACATAAGAACATAAGAACGGCCGTACCGGGTCAGACCAAAGGTCCATCTAGCCCAGTATCCTGTCTACCGACAGTGGCCAATGCCAGGTGCCCCAGAGGGAATGGACCAACAGGCAATGATCAAGTGATCTCTCTCCTGCCATCCATCTCCATCCTCTGACAAACAGGGGCTAGGGACACCATTCCTTACCCATCCTGGCTAATAGCCATTAATGGACTTAACCACCATGAATTTAACCAGTTCTCTTTTAAACGCTGTTATAGTCCTAGCCTTCACAACCTCCTCAGGTAAGGAGTTCCACAAGTTGACTGTGCGCTGCGTGAAGAAGAACTTCCTTATATTTGTTTTAAACCTGCTGCCTATTAATTTCATTTGGTGACCCCTAGTTCTTGTATTATGGGAATAAGTAAATAACTTTTCCTTATCCACTTTCTCCACATCACTCATGATTTTATATACCTCTATCATATCCCCCCCTTAGTCTCCTCTTTTCCAAGCTGAAGAGTCCTAGTCTCTTTAATCTCTCCTCATATGGGACCCGTTCCAAACCCCTAATCATTTTAGTTGCCCTTTTCTGAACCTTTTCTAGTGCCAGTATATCTTTTTTTAGATGAGGAGACCACATCTGTACGCAGTATTCGAGATGTGGGCATACCATTGATTTATATAAGGGCAATAATACATTCTCAGTCTTATTCTCTATCCCCTTTTTAATGATCCCTAACATCCTGTTTGCTTTTTTTGACCGCCTCTGCACACTGCGCGGACATCTTCAGAGAACTATCCACAATGACTCCAAGATCTTTTTCCTGACTTGTTGTAGCTAAATTATCCCCCATCATATTGTATGTATAGTTGGGGTTATTTTTTCCAATGTGCATTACTTTACATTTATCCACATTAAATTTCATTTGTCATTTTGTTGCCCAATCACTTAGTTTTGTGAGATCTTTTTGAAGTTCATCACAGTCTGCTTTGGTCTTAACTATCTTGAGCAGTTTAGTATCATCTGCAAACTTTGCCACCTCACTGTTTACCCCTTTCTCCAGATCATTTATAAATAAGTTGAATAGGATTGGTCCGAGGACTGACCCTTGGGGAACACCACTAGTTACCCCTCTCCATTCTGAGAATTTACCATTAATTCCTACCCTTTGTTCCTGGTCTTTTAACCAGTTCTCAATCCATGAAAGGACCTTCCCTTTTATCCCATGACAACTTAATTTACGTAAGAGCCTTTGGTGAGGGACCTTGTCAAAGGCTTTCTGGAAATCTAAGTACACTATGTCCACTGGATCCCCCTTGTCCACATGTTTGTTGACCCCTTCAAAGAACTCTCATAGATTAGTAAGACACGATTTCCCTTTACAGAAGCCATGTTGACTATTGCTCAACAGTTTATGTTTTTCTATGTGTCTGACAATTTTATTCTTAACTATTGTTTCGACTAATTTGCCCGGTACCGACGTTAGACTTACCGGTCTGTAATTGCCGGGATCACCTCTAGAGCCCTTTTTAAATATTGGCGTTACATTAGCTAACTTCCAGTCATTGGGTACAGAAGCCGATTTAAAGGACAGGTTACAAACCTTAGTTAATAGTTCCGCAACTTCACATTTGAGTTCTTTCAGAACTCTTGGGTGAATGCCACCTGGTCCCGGTGACTTGTTAATGTTAAGTTTATCAATTAATTCCAAAACCTCCTCTAGTGACACTTCAATCTGTGACAGTTCCTCAGAATTGTCACCTACAAAAGCCGGCTCAGGTTTGGGAATCTCCCTAACATCCTCAGCCGTGAAGACTGAAGCAAAGAATCCATTTAGTTTCTCCACAATGACTTTATCGTCTTTAAGCGCTCCTTTTGTATCTCGATCATCAAGGGGCCCCACTGGTTGTTTAGCAGGCTTCCTGCTTCTGATATACTTAAAAAACATTTTGTTATTACCTTTGGAGTTTTTGGCTAGCCATTCTTCAAACTCCTCTTTGGCTTTTCTTATTACATTTTTACACTTAATTTGGCAGTGTTTATGCTCCTTTCTATTTGCCTCACTAGGATTTGACTTCCACTTTTTAAAGGAAGTCTTTTTATCTCTCACTGCTGCTTTTACATGGTTGTTAAGCCACGGTGGCTCTTTTTTAGTTCTTTTACTGTGTTTCTTAATTTGGGGTATACATTGAAGTTGGGCCTCTATTATAGTGTCTTTAAAAAGTGCCCATGCAGCTTGCAGGGATTTCACTTTAGTCACTGTACCTTTTAACTTCTGTTTAACTAACCCCTTCATTTTTGCATAGTTCCCCCTTTTGAAATTAAATGCCACAGTGTTGGGCAGTTGAGGTGTTCTTCCCACCACAGGGATGTTGAATGCTATTGTATTATGGTTACTATTTCCAAGCAGTCCTGTTATAGTTACCTCTTGGACCAGCTCCTGCGCTCCACTCAGGACTAAATCTAGAGTTGCCTCTCCCCTTGTGGGTTCCCGTACCAGCTGCTGCATGAAGCAGTCATTTAAAGTATCGAGACATTTTATCTCTGCATTTTGTCCTGAAGTGAAATGTTCCCAGTCAATATGAGGATAATTGAAATCCCCCACTATTATTGGGTTCTTAATTTTGATAGCCTCTCTAATTTCCCTTAGCATTTCATCATCACTATCACTGTCCTGGTCAGGTGTTCTATAATAGATCCCTAATGTTATATTCTTATTAGAGCATGAAATTTCTATCCATAGAGATTCTATGGAACATGTGGATTCACTTAAGATTTGTACTTCATTTGAGTCTACATTTTCTTTCACATATAGTGCCACTTCCCCCCCGCACGACCTGTTCTGTCCTTCCGATATATCTTGTACCCCGGAATGATTGTGTCCCATTGATTGTCCTCATTCCACCAGGTTTCTGTGATGCCTATTATATCAATATCCTCCTTTATCACAAGGCACTCTAGTTCACCCATCTTATTATTTAGACTTCTAGCATTTGTGTACAAGCACTTTAAAAACTTGTCACTGTTTATTTGTCTGCCCTTTTCTGATGTGTCCGATTCTTTTTTATGTGAATGTTTATCATCTGATCTGGCCCCTACTTTATCCTCTTCCATCCTCTGCTCCTGACTAGAACCTGGAGATTCTCTATCATTAGACTCTCCCCTAAGAGAAGTCTCTGTCCGATCCACATGCTCCTCTGCAGCAGTCGGCTTTCCCCCATCTCCTAGTTTAAAAACTGCTCTACAACCTTTTTAATGTTTAGTGCCAGCAGTCTGGTTCCACTTTGGTTTAGGTGGAGCCCATCTCTCCTGTATAGGCTCCCCCCATTCCAAAAGTTTCCCCAGTTCCTAATGAATGTAAACCCCTCCTCTCTACACCATCGTCTCATCCACGCATTGAGACTCTGAAGCTCTGCCTGCCTACCTGGCCCTGCACGTGGAACTGGGAGCATTTCTGAGCATGCCACCATAGAGGTCCTGGATTTCAGTCTCTTCCCTAGCAGCCTATATTTGGCCTCTCTCCTACCCTTCCCTATGTCATTGGTACCTACGTGTACCACGACCATCGGCTCCTCCCCAGCACTACACATAAGTCTGTCTAGATGCCTCGAGAGATCCACAACCTTCGCACCAGGCAGGCAAGTCACCATGCGGTTCTCCCGGTCATCACAAACCCAGCTATCTACGTTTCTAATGATCGAATCTCCCATTACTAACACCTGCCTTTTCCTAGCAACTGGAGTTCCCTCCCCCGGAGAGGCAACCTCAGTGAGAGAGGTAACCCCAGCACCATCTGGAAGGAGGGTCCCAACTATGGGAAGGTTTCCCTCTGCTCCCGTTGACTGCTCTGCTTCCCTGGGCCTTTCATCCTCCTCAACAGCACAGGGGCTGTCTGACCGGAGGTGGGACAATTCTACAGTGTCCCGGAAAGCCTCATCAACATACCTCTCTGCCTCCCTTAGCTCCTCCAGTTCCGCCACCCTGGCCTCCAAAGTCCGTACGTGGTCTCTGAGGGCCAGGAGCTCCTTGCACCGAATGCACACATACGCCACCCGCCCACAGGGCAGGTAATCATACATGCTGCACTCAGTGCAATAAACTGGATAGCCCCCACTCTGCAGCTGGGCTTCTGCCTGCATTGTCTCCTAGTTAATGAAAGGGTTGTTTAAGCAAAAGGTTTTGAATGTAGTTTGGTTTATAGGTTTTAAGGGAAATAAAGGGACCCCAGCTCCCTTCCCACTCCCCTTCCAAACTCTCTTGCGAAACTCCCTGTTAGCAGCCCCTGTTCGCAAAAGCTCTAAGTGTGGTCTGATATTGTCACTAGGTGGGTTCTGGTCTCCAAGTGGACTCAAGTCAGGGCTTTGCTATCAGATGTGGCTTTGCCTAGAGGGCATTTTACAGTATGGGCTGGCTTTCAAACAGGACTGTAGCTTTGTTACCCAATTCTTTGACCTTGCATCCAGCACAGGGAAGCAGTGAGCACTGGTGAGCATAGGGTTCTTTTCTTCAAAGGCTTCAAGGGAGTTTGTTGATATTTTATAGATCCATTAAGCTGTTGAGAATCCAAATGGACTCCAAGTTGGCCCATTGGGGGGGGGTGGAGGTCGGGGTGGCAGGTGATGAAGAAAGGGTAGCCTAGGGCCTCTTGAAATGTCACATGTTCTATGAGAAAATCAGGGTACATATTCTTAGGTGGGTCAATGCAGGGTGAGTTCCCAAGGGTAAAGGTGTGTCAGTTCTTGGGATGGGAGGGAGGGATGATTCTGGAGTCTGTTCTCATTTCATCCATGTCGGCTGTCCCAGCCCTTTCTTTGTGTCCCCAGCAAATCAGAAGAAAGCAAAGGACCAGTTGCTACCCATTTTTATGGTCTCAGCATCTCAGGTACTAGCCACTTCTGGCTTTAACTTTTTACTGTGTTGATGGAGCTGTAGTTAGAGCACTTTTTGCAGAAGGCTGGGGGGTGTTGGTGGGGAGGAGTGAGAAATGGGTAACGTCCATAGGAGGGAGTGGAGATAAGACAGGGTGGGAGGCTGGAAACTGGGTGGATTAAACAGCAGAAATTGGGGGTCACACTGGCCATATGTCTTGTCCCTTGGGAGTGGAGGGGGTCAATGGGGGATATCCAAGCTCTGTGTTTTCTCTCCTGCAGTCTGAGCACAGCCCCCACTAGAGGCAGAAGATGGAATCTGACTCTGTAGCAAACACAAGCTGGAGAGAGCAGGTGCATCCCCAAGGATCAGGTCTGAGCCATTAGAATCAGGATTTCCGCTCCCCAAGGCAAGGACACATGCCCTGGGACCTCCTCTGGTCAAATGCTGCTCGGGTCCCTACTTTCCTCCTTCGCCCACAAATCTGTAACTTGTGATGAAATAGCCTCAAAGGATTTGTAGGGAAGGTTAAAAGGCTGAATCAAAAATTACCTGAGCACTCAAAGTCCCGCCGCCCATGCTTCCCTAAGTCCCCCAGCTGTCTACTTCCAGTGGCTGTCCCTCCCCAGTGGGCCCTGGCTCCTTCCTTCCCTCTGACTAAATTCCTCCCCACTACCCTGCTATCTGTGCCGACCATTTATAGGCTCACTGGCTCCTTGAAGATGGTGGAATCTGCAGGCTGGGTCTTGGATCCTAGGCCAACTGCCTCCTCCTGCTGGTGCCAGCACAACATGAAGCCCTGACACCTCCCATCCAGGCTCTCTCTACCCTCCAGAGGCTGTACCAGGACCAGAAGGCAGTTGGGGCTCAGGCCTGGAGAGGGGGAGTCCTGGGGTAGCGTTAGGTACCTCAATCCATGGAAGGGACTGAGTTGAGGGGGTTTCCAACCACACCCCAGAATCACTCTGTGGGAGGGCATGGAATGGAGGGACAGTGGAGTGACAGTTAGGGCAATGTCCTGCAATATTCTGGTCAAACCTTATGGGATTAAATGTAAGTATTCTGGAGGAGGTGGGGCAGAGAAAGGAATGTGGCTATGGGGGAGGTTTGCAGACGTTCCCTTGTTAAGTGCAGTGCAGGGTTGAGAGCTGATTCACAGGGTGGCAACCCTGATATAGTTCACCCTTTGGTCCACAGAATGGCTGCTTGTAATATTCCCAGGGGATTGGGGAACCTCCACCCATTGTTGGGGCAGCTGACCTGTTGGGGAACAAAGGGACACCACACACACTCCTAGAAACTGAATGGGAGGTGGGAGTGGGAGAACCAGGTTGTAAGTTTACACCCAAATGTTCTGGGATAACAAGGGTAAAAAGGGGCATGGGAAAGCTCAACCACAGAGGTTCTAAAGAGAGAAATTACACAGGGTGGTTGACAAACAACTCTGTGTGGATTTTTAACAGGTGTCGGCTGGCTGGCTGGCTTGCAGAAAGTTTATTGTACGCATGGCTGAAATATGAAATTATAAAAGGTAATGGGAAAGCTGCTACTCAGGAAATACCCCTGTCCATCACCCTAGTAAAACCCACTTCTTTAAGGGGGAGATCTGACAGTTGTGGCAATTTCTAGCAATATCTTAGACCAGTGGTTCTCAACTGTGGGTCCACAGGCCCCTGAAGGGGCCACAAGCCAGTTTCAGGGGGTCTGCAAACCCACAATCCCCAGTGCCCCACAGGGCAGAAGCCCTAAGCCCATGGGTGGAGTTGGAGAGGAGCATGGGGGGCATTGTTCCCCCAAACTGCAGTGCCTTAACCAGAGCGGGATGGTCCCAGAGGCAACTCCATACACACACACACACACACACACACACACACCCCTCCTCTGCTCCCGCCCCGCCAGCTGGCCAGGTTAGAGGCAGGAAGCTGAAGCCAGGTAATACACGGCGGCTGCTGCTCTAGCTGGTACCATGGAGCGGGTGGCTGCAGTGCTCCCCCATCTCCTGCTGCTGCTGCTGGTGCCCTGGGCTGTGACTACAGCTGCTCCTCAGCTCCCAGCCCTCCTGGGAGAATTCTGCACCAAAAAAATAAAAATTCTGTGCACAATATTTTAAAATTCTGCAAATTTCTGCATATTTTATTTGTCAAAATAACACAATATAATCACACCAGTTTCAATTATTTTTGGTCATTTATTTAAAAATACCTGTCAGCAAGTATGTCTGTAACAATACAGACAACAAAAAATGATTCAGGAGATGTTTTTTGACAAATAGATTCCTTACTTGGCATATTAATACAGAACTCTGAGTAATAATTCATTTAAAACTACAGTATTGAACTGTATTTCCCACACCCCTCAGAAGCAGTGCAACAGCTTGGGGGAGTCAGGGGTAACAGAAGAGCTGAAGGAGAGGGAAGTAATTGCTGGGAAGGAGCCTAGGTGTGAACTTGGAGGGTTGTTGGGTATGGGTGGGGAAAGTATAGAACAGGTTTTTTCGGGGGGTGGGTTGGGGAGGGACTGTTAGTGAGCTTCCCCAATGCAGACCTTGTCTGACCCTTCACCTCTCCCATTCAGTCAGACACATCTGCTCCTGCCCCCATGTGTCCCTGCACCCCCATGTGTCCTTGCACCCCCTGTCCACATGTGTCCCTCCACCTCCACTCAGACACCCACTCCCCACATCCCCATGTGGCCCTGCATCCCCCCATCCCCATGTGTCTCTGTGCCTCCACTAAGCCACTCCCCTGTCACCGTGTGGTCCTGTAGCTCCCTCCCCCCTGTAGCTCTGTGCCTCCACTCCCATTCAGCCACTTCCCCAGTCTGTCCTCCCCCACTAGCCCTTATGAGCCCCTGTCTGACTCCCCAGTTGCCCCAGGCTAGCTGTCGCTCCAAAGCCCCTGTCTCCTGACCTGGCCCGACAGGCACTGTGAAGAAGGCTCTGCAGGCTCTTTCTCTTCCCTAGCTGGCTGGGAGAGGCTGCTGTGTTCTATTGCCACAGCGTCCTCTGGTAGGCAAAAGGTGAAACTGCAGCAACTTTTCAACAGAAGCTTTTTTCTGCCAAAAAAATTAAAAATATGCACAGCTCATTAATTATGCACACACATAGTGGTGCAGAATTCCCACAGGAGTACCCCTTTCACTGCTCACACAGCCAGTAAGAGCTGCCTGGGTGGGAAGACCCAGCTCTGGGGCCAGCCAAGCCCTCAGGGAGCAACAACTTCATGGGGGAGGCCCCCTTGGCACATAGCCCCTTGCTCTCCCTGCACCTGAGCTACCTCCTGCCTGCACAGAGCCCCTAGCTACTCCCTGCCTGCACCTTGAGCTACCTCCTGCCCACACACAACCCCTAGCTACCTCTTGCCTGCACCCTGAGCAGTTTTCAAACTTTTTGAACTGAGCCCCGCCCCCCTTTTGAGTTATGATTTTTGGTTGCACTCCCCCCAACCCAGAGAGGCTGGGTGGCCTGCTGAGGTGAGTTAGGGGGTGGAGGTGGCACTCCCTCCTGGGGCCCGGCCATGCAGAGCTGGCCTGAACCCCACTGGTACCTGCCCCCCCAATAGAAGTCAAACTACACCTATGCCCAAGCCCCCACCCCACCCTGCCTGGCAGCAGAAGCCCAGATCCCTGAGCCCCAGCACCCCACAGGGCTAAAGTCCCAAACCTCCCACACACCCAGTGGCTGAAGCCTGGAGCCCCGAGCCCCCACCCCCCGGACCCGGGAGTTCTTATAGCATGGGGGGGGGGGGGCTCAGAAAGAAAAAGGTTGAGAACCCCTGTCCTAGACAAATTTTATTGAATTAAGTTAAACCTTACTGAATAAAGTTTCAGCATTTTAGGAGTTCATTGTATTATAAAATGCAAATAGTCATGTATTATTGTGAGATTGGCTGGAAATTCTTTAGGAGGGAGACAGAATTAATGCATTCTCTGGGAAGTACTGTGGGCTTCAAAGGATGATGCTGAACAATGTAGCAGATGCAACTGATCTTTTGGGGCAATATGTGTGAAGAGGAATGCCTAGGGAATACTGGGGAGGAGGGGATTGCAACCCAGCATTTAAGGACTAAGCCTTCAAAGCTTTGCCCTGAGAGGGGACCTTTTGTCGGCTTTGCACAGTTACATGATAACAGTTCAAAGACAAACTTTAAAGGAGTAACTGATTTACTCATGGAAATGCTATTTCTGAGCAAAAGCCGTTATGAACTTGTATCCACCAGGAAAACCCTGGGTGAGGTTTGAAGGACTGTCCACTGGCCACAGCCCTTGTTAGAGTTGGGGGTGATCTCTGGTAAATTTATTAGTATGTGTTTAGGTTCTTCTGTTGTTTTAAAATGTTTTCTCTGTGATGCTTTTACCTTAAGAATAAATGTGCTTGCTTAGAAAGAACTGTGTGCTAGCTCAACTGTGGCAATTACACTGTTTACCATCTCTGGGGAGAAAAGTAAAGCAGACCAGATTAAGCAGCCTGAATTTGCTGAGGAGGTCACAGTATAGGCTGGGAGCTGTGCAGCCTGGAACAGCCGTGGTCAGGATGGAGAAAGATGCGGGTCCCCACCCAAGAGAGGTGATGGTTGAGGAGCCAGAGTGAGGGCCCTTACTGGCCATAGAGGGGAAATACAGGTACCGTTGTCCTGAACTGTGACAAGTGGCTCACACCTCTGTCAGATGTCAGTGCAATGACACAGTGTAGATCACGGTGCTAGTCCTCTACATAATGTCAGCACTAGAGTGCTGCAACCAGCTACTGCATTGATGTCAAGGTGATTGCACGTCTGTGTGATGTCAGCACAGTGATGCTGGAATAGCACAATGGGGTGTTGGGTCACTGTCATGGCAGTGCAACAGGGCTGTGTCAAAACATGACAGGATTACATTCTGTGATGCCAGCACTAGGATGCTGAGACATAACATAGCTCATACTGTTCCTGACAGCTATGTAATGGAATGATGGTGTACAAAAAAGTCCTGCTGTCACTCCTCTGTGACATGGCAAACCAAAATATGTTCTCGTCTCTGCAATGCCAGTCTGGTACTAAACTGGCTGAGCAGTTTCACAGATATCCTGGTGTTTGACAAAGCAGCTGTTCCTTTGTTGTATACCTTCCCCGGCACATCACAAATGTTCCTGGACTAGCAAAATGCCTTCCCCATGCTCCGTGTTAACCCCCAATTTCAGTTGTAGGAAATATTTGGAGACATAGGATAAAAGGCAGTGCCATATTTCTCGAAACTATGCTAAAGGCTTCCCCATACCATGATAACCTCAGCATACAAGGAGTTGGTTATGAGAGATAATGCTGCTTTTTTTAAATTAACAAAATAACCACATAACTCCAGTACTTGTGGCACCTTAGAGACTAACAAATTTATTAGAGCATAAGCTTTCGTGGGCTACAACCCGAAGAAGTGGGTTGTAGCCCACGAAAGCTTATGCTCTAATAAATTTGTTAGTCTCTAAGGTGCCACAAGTACTCCTGTTATTTTTGCGGATACAGACTAACACGGCTGCTACTCTGAAACCTGTCACATAACTCCAGTCATTCCCACTATGTGTGATATTTTTTCTTTTGGCAATCGGTAGCTACATGAGTCCAAAACATTGAGACTAACAATGTGAACTTTAACACCAACATTTATTTTGTTCTCAAGTTCTAATTAATTTATATCTACCTAAAGAGGAATGATGACAGTTCATCTCCTCCAACATGCTCCAGTGTCCTTGTTTCATTGGTCCATCTACTGGCCTCCCACAAATGGAATTTGGTGGCTTGATCCACCTGTTGAGGCTCATTTTCAGGTTGTGCAGCTCAGTGGTCTTTCTGCAGAGGAAGAGAATGGGGCAGGCTGGTGTTGGTATTAGCAGGCCCACTGCAATTGCCTCCAATAGTTCATATACTATCAGCATGGGGCTGTGTTACCAGCAAATAAACATGAGATGGTCCTTTGAAATAAGGATACAAGAGATTTCCATTATCATTACTAGTTGTATTGCAGTAGTACCTATTGAGATCAGGGCCCCATTGGGCTGGGAGATGTACATACACAAAGTAAGAGGCAGTCTGTTCCCCAAAGAGCTTACAAACTAAATAGACAAAGAATGCAGTGAAAGAAAAGTTATTCCAATTGTGTGGAGGGTAAATGGAGGGATTAAGTGATTTGTCCAAGATCTAAAGATACACATTAATAAGAAAGACACCATCCCCACAAAACTGTCCATTCAGCACTGATAACATCCCCCCCATACACACACACAACTGTAAGTTCCTGACCCTGGTAAAGTGTCTCTGTACTTTTCTTCAGTTATTCCAATAGTCTTTTTGGTTCACTCAGATAGTAAAAACAGCCTTGATTTCCCTGCATTTTGGAAGGATGGGGTGTTATACCTTGGACTTCTTCACTTCACCTCCCCAAAAAGTTTGCATTTAGTAGGAGCTGTACTGAAATGAAGAAAGAATGTGCAGTCTACAGGTGCTTGAAAGTTAAAAAATGCCAGAAACTCTTGTGTGAATATATATGAATATAGAGACAAGGTGGGTGAAGTAATAGCTTTTATTGGACCAACTTCTGTTGATGAGAGAGACAAGCTTTTGAGCCACACAGAGCTCTTTAGGTCTCATACAAGCTGCAACTACACTGCTTATATCTGAATAGTCAGTTTTGAACTCACCCTTTTCTTGATATGACTGTGCTGGTGGAGGGGGGTAGGGCTGGATTTCTCACCTTACTGAAATGAATTAGGAGGCAGAGTTAACACTGCATTAAGGTGAATGTGAGACAAGTTATCACCTTTCCTGCTCCTATTTTCAGCCAGAGACAGTTTCTGCAAGGCTGAATAAACCCTGTGACACAGCTGTTTCCAAAGTAAAAAATCTACATTTCATTTTTAATGAAAGTTTAGAACTGGCAGAATCAGAGATAATCCAATGTTGCAGAGACACTAAACAGTCTCTACAATTTGCTCCTTTTGATATTCTCCATCTGCTGATCCTCAAACAGGAATGTGTTGGTTTGTTTGTTTTTTGACTTTTTAAAAATGGTTTGAAGATTTTTGCTATGTCATTTTCAGGGAAACATTATCAGGCTCCCAGGTACAGCCCCAAATCAGCAGCCGCTGGGTATAGGAGAATGCATAGTGCAGAGTCAACAGAGTGCATTTCTCTTCTGAAAAATGAGACAGCAGTAAAGGCTCAGCCTTACTCCACAGATTCTGCTCTAAAATAGATCTGTGTAAACTCCAGAGAAACTTCAATGGGGATTCATTTACACTTTGTTCATTTATTAGACCAGAATCAGGAGCAGAGTCATATATGATACCTTCAGGGTGCAACTTTTGAAAGGTTCAAGTTACTTAAGAAAAAGAGGCTCACGGACAGTCAATAGGACTTGCTCTGCCAAGTCTCTTCAATGATTTAGAAAACCCCAGCCTTAATGACTAAAATGATGTGTTCAGTCAAAAAGAGGGTGGCACCAAAGGTGGTTATGACTGTTCAGATTTATGCACAGAAGAGGTTTTCCTTTTTCTCCCAATTGTTCTTATCTAAGTAAATAAATGCTGGGTTGTTTTGATGTATATTTAACCACATAATAAAGAGAAATGTACCAAACAACATAAAGAACAGGAAGTACATTTTAATTTATATCGCTGAGCTGTTGCTGAAGGAGCCTGAAGTTTTGCATTGCCTACGTTGATTTTCTGTCTCTCTGTCCATGGTTTTATCCCATATCACTGTGGTGTCTGAACTCCTTTTAACTGTGTGACCTCAACACTACAAAACAATATGACTTAAGGTTAAAAACTTACTAGTGATATTATGAGCCTCATATTTTGTGTACCCAACTTGAGACACCTCAATGGGGCCAGGTTTTCAGTTGAATAGTTTTTAGGTCTGACTGGGCAAACTGTTAGATAGATATGGGGGGAGCTGGTGGTGGGCAGGGGGGAAAGAGTGAGTGTGGGAGATCAGGTAGAAAATGCTATTGAGGTGTTGGGGGGGTGTCCATGAACCATGAACCCCCATCCCCAAAGTTAACTACAATGCAAGTTTAGGGGGCTCAGCACCTCACTGAATTGAATTCTTAAACTGAAGGGGGGACAATAGTTCCATAGTTAAGGTGCATCCCAGTTCCCAGTATGCACCCTAGTATCACTACCCAACAGAACAGACAAATAAAGGTCAATGAGGCTGAAAATTTGTCAGGAGCTTCCAGGGCCAAGGTAGAATTTTTCTCTTAGGTTTTGTGCAAACTCTCTATTGCTCATTTCACCTGCAGCTCTCACAGTGCTTTACAGAGGAAGCTGCCATTACCCTGGTTTTACAGATGGCGAAGTGAAGCAATGACGTGACCCAGGGTTTCATAGAGTGACAGTCGCTGAACCAGGATTCAGATTTGTGCCTTAACCACAGTGCATCCTTCTCATATGGGATTCCCATCCATTTCCAAAAGACATTCTCAGCTCCCTTTTCCTTGGTCCGTTGTGCAGTTGCTTCATTCAACAGGTGTCCGTGGATCCTGTGTAGATGCCTGATTTTCAAAGGCACTGACCTGAACTCAGAGCAAGTTGTGGATGCCCAGGACCTGTGGCAGTACAGGTACCCAGAGGAATGAGTTCTAAACCTGATGCCATTACTGATTCACTGTGTGGCCTGTAGCAAGTCACTTTGTCTTTCTGCCTCAGTCTCCTCACCTATAAAATAGGGATGATAATACTGGCCCTGCATCTCTCCAGGACTAATTAGTTCATGTCTGTACCGGGCTTTGGTGTAAAAAGTGATATCAGATGGCAAATATTCTGAAAAAACAGGCTGTAGATGTTTCAGGTTGGGGACTTAATATTAGGAGAGACATTTACAAATTCTGGCCTCCCTCTGCCTCTGTTCCCATCTATAAAACGGAATAATGATACACTGCTGCTCATAGGGTAGTTGTGAGGGTAAATCCCTTAATGTCTGCCAGGCTCAGATATTCCAACAGTTAGTCTGAATAAGATTTGGGGGCACACATTGGATTATGTGGATCACAAGAAATATTGCCCAGTTGTCTAACTGCCTGAGCACTGTCTACCCAGTGCACTGAGGTATCTAATAAGTAATGTTGAACTGTGTGACCTTAACAAACAAAAAATCTGGTCTACATTTAATACATTTACTTGTGGGTCCAGTGTGAAAAAAAGGATGTGATCAAACAAAGACGGTATAATGCATATTCACAAAGGAACTAAATTAAGGTTGCACAGTCAATCACAAGTCCTGCATTTAGTAAATTTCCAGTACTTGATTTGGCAACCTAAATACCTTCCTAGTAAGGTGGGGTATTTGGGTGTAAAAATAGCTTCCACTGGAATGTGCTCAGGTGTTTATGTGATTGGATCAGTGATCAGGTCATGCACAGGCTGAGTTCAACAAAACCTGTAACGGACATTGAACAGGTGATTTCTTTATGTACTAATTTGATTGTCCTTCTGTCAGTGGAATAACTGTGAGTGGAATGACAGGGAAGCTGCATTGCTAGAAAAGGGATCTTGGGTTCATAACACTGAACTGTACAGAAAAATAAAGACGTCGAGTAATGCATTTATTTCATGCGTAATGTAAAATGTAATGGATAGTGCAGAGGTTTATCCATTGCTGAAATAAGAATGACATGTTACCTTCCTGCACGGTAGCCCTGGTTTTCTCAGGGAATCAAATGGGAGCTGCATTCCCTGAGCTCTGACCATCCCCAGCATGGCGGGACAGCCGCCTCTGGACACATTTTCAAAATCATTTGTAATCAGTATTTGAATGTACTGCCCTCTGCATGCCCCCAGATAGTCCGCATCCCCGTGGGTGTAACAGACACAGACCTGCGTACGAGACCGTGGCCTCTGGGGGTGAGACGCAGGGGTGGGGGTGGCAGCCCAGTGGTGTGGTGAGAGCCTGGCCCGGAGTGACATTGGGGCAGGCCCTGCCAGGCAGTGGGACGCGGTGTGTAGAGCAGAGGTGCAGAGGCTCTGCTGCCTGTGAGCTAATAACGCAGCGGTGACGAGACACATCAGGTCCCGGCCCGGATTCACAGTGTCCGGGCGAGGCTGGCCGAGCTGTGTTATGGGGATGTGGCCTGGCCCGGGGACCCTCCCGCACGCACCCCCGGGATCCCGCAGCCAGAGCGGCCACGCGATTCCCTGGCCATGGTGCTGACGGGCGCCGGCAGCGCGGCGGGCTCCAGCGCATCAGAGAAGATGGCTACGGCCCGTAGCCGGCCAGCCCGGCCCGTCTGTGCGCGTCCTGGGGAGATGCACCCGCAGCTTGTGCTCGGGTCACTAGCGCAGGCTCCAGGGGTGTCCCCCACCCCTGCCCCCAAGCATCGGGAGAGCCCCGCTGGCGGCTGGAGCCCGGTATTGGAGCCGCCTGGCTCTGCAGGAACGCGCTGTGGCCCTGGGCACAAAGGGCTCCCTGCCCACAGCTGTTCTCACCCATGAAACCATTAACATATTATAATGGCTGAGCACTGAGGGATGGAAACTGGAGCCAGGGACTCCCCTTTGCTGCCTCCAAACCACTGAAATCCCAGCCCCCGAGCCAGGGCTTGGGGAGTGGCTGCATCATCTGTTCCCTGGGATGGCTCCCCGCTGGGATGGGGTGACTCAGCCTTCCCAGCCAGGGGCCTGGGCCATTGGAGAAGCCATTTGAAATAGTCCTTTGATGGGGCCCCTTGGCCCCTCCCCAATGAGGAGAACAATGGCCTGCTCTCCGGGTATAAAGGGCCTGAGAAGCTGGGAAGCAGAGAGCAGCAGAGCGCCCAAGAGGAAACATGGACTCTGCCCCGCAGCTGCAGGAAGCCTTTGCAGCCATGACTCCAGAGCTATGGGAACTCATCCCACTTGTGCTCGACCCAGCACATCTCGACCGCAACAGCAGCGGCGGTGGTAGCCAGCCCCTCTCCATGGAGCCCTGCGACTCCATGGATGGACTGGCGGCGAGAGCGGGAACAGGCCGGCATGAGTCAGGTGAGCTATTGAGGGGCTGGTTGTCAGGAGGGGAGCTGGGGGCCAATGTAGGGGTCTTGCTCAGGGCTGTTCTCGCAGCATCGCTCCGTGGGGCTGAGGCTCAGTCTGTTCTGCAGGGCTTTGCCCTGTCCTCTCTCTAATTGACTGATCAATGGGGCTCCCACCATTTCCCCCAGGGAGTCTGTGCCTCAGACAAACAGATGCCCACTGGGAGGGAACGATTCCTGACCCCCAGCCTGGAATGAGAGCTTTGCTCAGCTCCATCCCCCTTTACCCTGAACTGTCTCTGCCTCCTCAAGCCCCCTAGGCAGTCCCTCTGCCTCCCTGGGGTTTGCATCTTCCTCTGACCCTTCTCCTCTCTTCTCCCTTTGGATTTACAGCAGGGATCGACTCCATGGCTTTGCCCCGGGTCCCCTCCATTGCTGCTGGGACCCGTGTGGTAGCTGCTGCCTCCAGCAGGGATCCCCCCCAGGGTCAGTGTGGAGGGCAGCAGAGGAAGTGGAGGAAGAGGAAGAGGAACTTGTACAGTTGGAATCAGCTGCACATCCTGGAGTCCTTCTTCCGTCGAGAGAAATATCCCAACCTGCCTCAGGCCGAAATGCTGTCGGGGATGACGGGACTCACCTACCAACAGGTATGTCCAGCCCCTCACTCTGGGGCTCTGGTTTCTCCTCTCTCTGCCTAAGGGACAATTTGCCTTGTGTGGTTTCTACAGCCAGGGCACAATATGGAGCCATAGCAGAGGGTGGGGGGAGTGGAGTGGGGCTGGGGTCTCTGTCACTCAGAGAGGTGCTGACAGTGGGTCTGGAGGTACTGGGGCTGGGAGGACAGTCTCTGTGATCTGCAGGGAGCAGGGGAAAGGGTCTGGGGCAGTGAGAAGCTTTCATGCAACCGGACAGCCGTGAGGGATCCTTCCCTCTGTCCCTGCCTCCCATTCTTCATCCAGGGCCATCGAGATCTGCTGAAAGACACACAACTCTTCCCTTCTTCTCAAGGCCTGGGGAGGGGAACAGGCTTTTTCAAAGCCTCCCAAAAGGAGGGCAGGAGGGAGGGTAAAAGAGACAGACATCGAGGGGTCCCTGAGGTTCCTTCTCTGCCAGCAGCTCCTTCAGTCCCTCTTCTCTCCAATTCCAGATCCGGATTTGGTTCCAGAATAGAAGGGGGAAGCACCGGAGACTTTACACTGGAGACAGGACACCTGGGAGCAGCCTCTGTACCCTGCAGGTGAGAGCTTGAGAGCTACACATAGACACAAACACACTTCCAGTCACCCCCACAGACACATGCTGAGTGTCCCCCACCCACGCCCCCACTCACCCACAGAGACACTCAGACAGCGAGATGCCCCATGGGGCAGACACCCGCTCACACCTGCCAACAGACACACGGGCACTCTGAGCCTTTTCCAAAGGGGATATTCACTGGTATCTGGCCAGTGCTTTGGGGACACAGGGCCAGATCCCCTGTGTGTGTAAAGCTGGGCAGCTCCAGTGAGTACAGTGCAGCTACACTGATTGCCAGGAGTTGGGGTCTAGCCTGTGAAGTGCTGGGTACCTGCGGAGATCTTAGCATTACACTGATCTCCCCTCTGGGCTGTTTCCTTCCTGCCCTGTCATGTTTGTTGGGGGCTGATTTATGGGCAATTGGAACCTGTTTAAGGGTCAGATTTCTCCCCTCAGACTGTCCCAAGAGCAAGTAGATTCACCACCTGTAAGTCACCTTGGGATCCTCTGAGACAGAAGAGCCTACAGAAATATCCAGGGCAAGGCTATTAGTGCTGCTAGCAGTGAAGAGAGCTGAGCCCTGGGAATCAGAGCATGGCTCTGAGCTCTCTGGGTTGTGTTTAAATGTTCTTCTTTCTCTTCCCTACAGACCCAACTCTGTGCACACTCCTGGCATGATCCATTCTCCCTTTTTCATTGGCCAGCGCTTCCTGGATCCCCAGGACCTGATCCAGGGATGCAGTGTGCTCTGCAGGGACCAGCAAGCTCTGCCTTTGACTCCAGAATTAACCTGCCTCCCCTCCAGGCCCCTTCTATGCCTACGGATTTCCAAGCCTACAACACATGGGCCCCACAGACCAGCACAGGAACCTCTCCCACTGCTGTTCACCCTGTGACCATCAACTCCAGCTTCCTCCACATCTCTCAGGTTCAGTCCATGGAGTCTCTGGAGCTGTCACAGTTAATCAATGATGGTGACTCCCTGCTCTCTTCATTCTGTATGGATTCCCAAGGGAATTCGCAGTGGGGGGCCCAACCATGGTGACACCGAGGGAGTAACTTCAGCCGCTTTGTCTGGACTCCCCACTGGCTCTGTTTTCCAGCCTGAGTCAGGGAGTTCTCAGGCTCCTCCACTCCCAAGGAATATCTGACACTCTTCACTAGTGAGACCACCAAGACTTCTTCAAACTCGAAGATGAGATCTGGACAGAGGGAGAGGGACAGAGCTGTCATTTCAGGGTTTGTACAATGCTGTGCATATGCACATTTCTTCAGTGATATTTTCCTGATGTGACAGTGAATCCATTATGTTGATTTGGTTTTGTTATTTTCCAATAAAGCAGTTTTAAATAATCAGGGAGTGGTTCTGGTACTATTCCTGAGCTGTAAACAGGTCCAACTCCCAGAACCACTAATCACCATGAAAAATTAAAATTCACACTCCTGCTACCCCCCAGAAAGGACAATATCATTTGTGTGGGTTTCCTACGGCTGCAGTGTCATGAACCTATCCCATCTCCCAGCCCCTGGCTAAGGCTGGGTTCTGTGATAATGGGGGGGGGGTGTATTTTTGAGAGTCTGTCATAGTGACTCTGGTTTCTAATCGCCAGACATTTACTGGTCATAATAAAGCTGCCAAGGGCCATGGGAGCTAGGCTCCTTTGCTAAGGCCCTGAATCAAAAACTTCACAGGGGCAGCATCAATGGGGCTTGGAGCTAGTTCTTCTAGCCTTGAAGGGTCCCTCTAATATCTCTTCCTGCCCATTCCCAATGTTTTCTCCATGATCTCTGTGCCACCAGGAAAACCTTCTGGCCTCCTGGTGGGTCTCCCTGTTCTGGGCTGGGGGAGAGGGACTTTGACTTTCTCCCCCAGAGACAAACTTCCAACAATGGCAGCTGAAGCCCCCACGGGTGAGAAGGAAGGTGGGATTAAGGCCCTTCCTGCACTGGGATCAGAGCCAGACCAGCCACAGCCTGGGTTAAATATGGCTTCAGCTAGAACAGTCCTTATGGCGGTATAGGCAGAGCTAGAGCACTGGCTGCTCTTAAATGTGTCCCCCATCTCAGACGTGTGCTCGACTTGTGCCTCACAAACACAAACCCTCCCTGATCCTGCAGACATGTGCTGCACTCTCCACCTGCTTCCCTAGTGCCTGCTTCACATTCCAAATGCAATGTTAGGTTTATGGAGGCTGAGGACTGATGGGATACTGGCTCTGGTCATTTGGATGCATTGGGATATTGTGGCTAGAACAAAAAAAGGAGGGCGTGGTTCTTAGTGAGATAATAAAACCGTCCTCATGATACACTCCAATTAGTCCCCACGTGGGTTCCCAGCTTCTGCACAGTATTTCCATAACAGCGAGATAGTAGCCGGGGCGGTCTTTGCATCCCACGTAGCCTTAGAAGACACATCCCCGGAGCCTCTCTCCATGGTCCTGACATGGCGCAGACAGCTCTGCACATTCCTTTGGGTCAGACACAGAGAGACAGTGGGGAGCGGGAGGAGAATGTGCTTTGCCAAACACATCCGTTTTATGCTTCTTTCTATATCGGGGGATAACTCACACACAACATGCGTCAGGCATTAGCAGGGCCCATGCTCGTCCTGCCCTGCCCATAAACACAGTAAATACCCACAGATTGCCCGAGGGAGGAAGGTGTAGTGGGAGACAGGGAGTTAGGTACAGAAGTCAGGACAGGGCACAGGGAGGGAAGCTATGTGCTACAGAGAAATTTGGAGAAGCTGTTCTACTCTGGTGCTACCCTTCATCCTGGCCATTCTCCCCCCTCCCTGTGTTCAGTCAGTATCTGTTCCCATGCCACGGGAACCAAGCTCTATACTGTGCCTAGGGGAACTCCTAATATGTTCCTCCTTCGACATAGATCCTTCCCCCAGCTTCAACCCACAGCATGATTTCTGCTGCCTGGGAGTGAGAAAAATACCTTCTTCCCCCAGCTCAGCGTTACTCTGCCAGTACCAGACTGTGTGTAAGCCTGAAAGGAATTAGCTGCTTAAATCATTGGTTTACTATTAACCATTTATATTATAGTAGATGCCTAAGGCTCTGTAGTGCTGGGATCTGACCAAATAGAAAATGAGACAGCCCCAGCCCCAGAGAGTTTACAGTCGGATCCCATAGGGACACAAAATATAAGGCCCTCTCTAACATGGGACTCTAATTCAGGGGTGCTCACAACAATTTTTTTGGTGGCCTCAGGGTGTGGCCACCAACTCTTGCAGGTGGCTGCTCTGACAATTTTTCCTAAAATACTTAATTAACGTTAGGAAATACAAATCAATATGCACAAATACACGTCCAAATCATTGTAATGTATTTATGTAAGGTTGGGTGTTGTTTTTTTAGTTTGGTTTGGGTTTCTTTGTTTTTTTAATTCAATAATACAAATAATGTACAGTTGTCTCTATTCTTTGCTGGACCTAAACAGAATAGACACAAAAATAAGGTGATTTGCGTGTTCTTGTCTTTTGTTGTTGTTTCTTTTGCTTTTTTGGTTGCTTTTTGTAGACTTGCTAGCTAGTAAGTCTGCTGCTATGAACAATGATATTTGTATGTTTGTTAATATCATTGTTCATAGCTGCAGACTTGCTAGCTAGCTGGGAGGCAGTGAAAAGTGATATTAACAAACATACAAATATCACTTTTCACAGCAAATTTACAAAGCTGTGCTGCTGTAGCAAAGCAAGCTGCGGGACAAATTAAGCCCTGGATGGGGAGGTGGGTAGCAAGGCTGTGGGGGCCAGGGTGATGGATGGGGGGCTGTTGGAGGCAATGGGGCCAGGGGCAATGGGCTGGGGGAGGCAGTGGGGGCCAACGGGTCCGGACTGAAGCCCTTCGATCAGGGACCAGAGCCCGCTGCTCCCTGGCTGGAGCCTGCTGCCCACCACCTGCCACCCCAGGGCTGAAGCCAGAAGCCCGAGCTCCAACAGCCTCAGGAAGGTGGGGAACTCACTGCCTGATCCTCCAGCATTTCTGGCTCTAGCGGGGGGCAGGACCCAACCCCTGCTGGTGGCCTCTGGGGAGGGTTGCTGCTTCCCTCCCCTCCTACACCAATCACTGCCCAGGAGCCTGTGGCCACAAGAAAAGCCCCTGGTGACTGCATGCAGCCACGGTGGCCACATTTGAGAAATGCTGCTTTAATTATACTGAATCCAGTTGAGGGTAACCTAGCATAGATGGAAGCAAACCCTGTTTAACAGGATCACTCTGAGCTGGTCTGTCCTGCTGCAGCGTCTCTGGAGGCCCAGCAGTGTTTGGACAATGGAGGTTTACACATTTCACAGCATGAATTACCAGCTCCTCTGGGAATGAGGGACACCTGCTGGCTGATTTGACGCTGAGCCACCTGCCTGAGGCTGCAGCTAGAGAGAAACAGGACAAGTTCGGGTCTGTGCTATTGTGCTATAAATCTGGAGCCGCATCTTTGAAACCAATGCACTTACATCAGATTGACACTGGTGTAACTGGGACCACAATCTGGCCTAAAAGCTTTCTAGTGCCGTTTACAAGGCTCCATTCCTGGAGGTGTAACAGGACTAAGGGAAATCACTGAGAGCAGGATGGCCCCATCCATGGGACAGTGCTGAGAAGACCAGTGACATGGGCTTGTGCTGGGGTGTGTGAGCTAGATTGACAAAGGTATTTAGTCACCTAAGACCCAGGTTTAGGCTCCACCGTAATGCAGCAAACATCTGCCAACCACTGTAGGTATCTGAACTCAGTCAGCACACACATTTTCAGGGTAAAAGTTCCCTCAGCACCAAAGTTTCTGCCTCTGAGAATGCACTTTGCTGCCTGGCTCAAGGCCAGTGCTTCCCAAATAGTGAGTCCCAACAAGGGTCTAGAATAGTTGCAGGGCTCCAGGCAATCATACACGTCTCACAGCCTGGAGCAGAAGGGAGGCAAGGGTCAGATAGCAAGCCGCCCACACTCACCCCACAGCAGCAACTTCTATCCCATGGGGCTGGGCCCCTCTCCCTACTCCAAGCATGAGTGGCCCTGCAAGTCCATGCACCAAGTCGCAACACCGGGTGCTCACTCCGATTTGGCCCAGATATCCCTCTGTCAATGTCTGAGGCTATGTCTACACTAGAAACGCTACAGCAGCACAGCTGCACCGCTGTAGCATAGACACTACAGTGATGGAAGGGGGTCTTCCATTGCTATAGAAAATCCACCTCTCCGTGAGGGGGTAGCTAGGTCAATGGTGGAATTCTTCCATTGACCTAGCCCTGTCTGCCCTGGGGGCTTGTCTTCATGTACAGAGGGACAGATGCATCGCTGTAGCGCTTTAGTGAAGACACTACTATGCCGACAGGAAAGCTTCTCCCATCAGCTTCGTTAATCCACTCCCTGAGAGGCAGCAGTTGTGTCGGCAGGAGAAACTCTCCTGTTTGACATAGCGCTGTCCACACTGGGGGTTAGGTCAGTATAACTACGGTGCTCAGGGGTGTTTATTTTTAGTTATACCAATACAGGTCTGTAGTGTAGACCTGGCCTGGGGTTTAGATTAGCTTAACTGCATCTCTCAGGGCTGTGACTTTTTCACATCATTGAGCGAGCTACCTGTGGTATTACGCACCCTGATCTAATGTGTTCAAAAGTGCTCTCTCCAGCCCCCTCAGGAGCTCCTCGGACTTGACCAGCTGCATCTGGGGCAGCTATTACACACAAAGGCTTTCCCTGTTGGGTTATTTCCTTAGTGGTCCCAGTGGGGATTACATTGTGAGATTGCTACCCTTGGCTTTGACGAGGCAGAATATTGTAAATATTGAAGTGTTCGTTTTATAGACCTGTGTACTACATCAATGAGGATGTTTCAAGTTTTGGGACATAGGTAGGGCAGGCAATTAAAATAGATTCACTGTGGCTTTACAATCTCTCCTGGGCCAGAGCTTGCCATCCCACTGTTGGGAGGATGAAGGTTGGGGGTTAGGGAACACAGAGAATCCCATTAGAATCCATGAGAAAACCAGGGATACCCATTAGTAAAGGAAGTGATGTAATTAGTATAATCCTCATCAATGCTGATTTTCCCCCCACAGCAATAGCCATTAAATGTAAATAATACAAGTTTAGTTTCTTTTAAGATACAGGTAATAATCAGAAATATCTTTCTGTACCATGTACCCTTGCATGGAACTAGGCAGAATTTCAGTTGCTGGGAGAGGGGAAACATAATCACATTAGCAGATAATGAGATCACTGACTGGTGTGAAGTTCAGGTCCAACAGCCCCTTTCTATTTACAGACATGCAGTGACCAAACTCTGCCTGCATGGGCATGAGCACAGAGCTAGCTGCAGGACTTGATTAGAGAAAGCCCCTCCATGGACAGTCTCTTTGGTTCACAACCTCTGCTACCAGCCCAACTGACGCTGCTCCTGTGAAGTTTATGGTTCAGGACCTCAGTGAAGCAACTTTGCTCTCACAGCCCTTGGCAGGATTATTATGATCAGCAAATCTTTGGGAATTCAAAAAGAGTCACTGTGAAAGACCCTCCCCCGGTTATGGCTGAACCCTGCCATAGGGAGGGGCTGGGAGAGGAGCTAGCATTGTGACACCAGCACTTTTGGTAAACCCACACAACTGATATTGGGGCCATTCGTGGGTTTTGGGAGGGAAGGGGGGTTTTAATTTTTTATGGTGAGGAGAGGTTATGAGGGTTGGACCTGATTATAGCTCAGGAACTGTACAAGAAACACTCCCAGATTATTAAAAACTGGTTTATTATAAATTAGCAAAACCACAATACGACAATAGATTCACTCTAACAGCAGAGAAGCATCACTGAAATGAGAGAGACCCTCCCAGCATTCTACAAACACCTAAACCGCAGCTCTTTCCCTCTCCCTCTGCCCAGCTTTTAGCTTAGAGCCGGAAGGAATCTTGGTGTTTTCATGAGTGAAGAGTATTCCTCGGGAATGGAAGAGCCTGAGAACTCCCTGACTCATGCTGGGAACCAGAGCCACTGTGGAGTCCAGACAGGAAAGCTGAAGTTACTTCCTATGTGTTAACACGTGTCCATGAAGAGAGCAGAGTGATTAACAGTGACAGGTCCAGAGACTGCATGGACTGAACCTGTGGGTAGTGGAGGAAGAAGAGTCAATGGCCACTGGTTGCACAGCAGGGGGAGAGGTTTCTATGCTGGTTTCTGGGGCATGTGTGTTGTAGCCCTGAAACTACAGCTGGGAGCGGGCTGGAGAGGCAGGTCGATTCTGGAGTCAAAGGCAGAGCTCGCTGGCCCCTGCAGAGCCAATGAAACAGGGAGAATGGACCATGTCTGGGGTCTCCACAGAACTGGGTCTGTAGGGAAGAGAAAGCAGAAAATTTAATCACAACCCAGAGCCCTGCTCTGATTCCCAGGATTCAGCTCTCTTCACTGCTAGCAGCACTAATAGCCCTGCCCTGGATATTTCTGTAGGCTCTTCTTTCCCAGAGGATCCCAAGGTGACTTACAGGTGGTGAATCTACTTGCACTTGGGATGCTCTGGGGGGAGAAATCTGACCCTTATTAAACGGGTTCCAATTGCCCATAAATCAGCCCCCAACAAACCTGACAGGGCAGGAAGGAAACAGCCCAGAGGGGAGATCAGTGTAATGCTAAGATCTCCGCAGGTACCCAGCACTTCACAGGCTAGACCCCAACTCCTGGCAATCAGTGTAGCTGCACTGTACTCACTGGAGCTGCCCGGCTTTACACACACAGGGGATCTGGCCCTGTGTCCCCAAAGCGCTGGCCAGATACCAGTGAATATCCCCTTTGGAAAAGGCTCAGAGTGCCCGTGTGTTTGTTGGCAGGTGTGAGCGGGTGTCTGCCCCATGGGGCATCTCGCTGTCTGAGTGTCTCTGTGGGTGAGTGGGGGCGTGGGTGGGGGACACTCAGCATGTGTCTGTGGGGGTGACTGGAAGTGTGTTTGTGTCTATGTGTAGCTCTCAAGCTCTCACCTGCAGGGTACAGAGGCTGCTCCCAGGTGTCCTGTCTCCAGTGTAAAGTCTCCGGTGCTTCCCCCTTCTATTCTGGAACCAAATCCGGATCTGGAATTGGAGAGAAGAGGGACTGAAGGAGCTGCTGGCAGAGAAGGAACCTCAAGGACCCCCTCGATGTCTGTCCCTTTTACCCTCCATCCTGTCCCTTAATCAGAGAGAGGAGAAACCAGAGCCCCAGAATGACGGGTTGGACATACCTGGTGGCAGGTGAATCCCGTCATCCCCAACAGCATTTCAGCCTCAGGCAGGTTGGGATATTTCTTTCCATGGATGCACAGCTGATTCCAGCAAAAGTAAAACAGTTGTTGATCCTTTCTGCTTAGTGTTTCTGCAATGTTGGATTCTTTCTGATTCTGCCAAGTCTGAACTTTCATTACCAAACGAAATGTAGAGTTTCAGCCACCACTTTGAAAACAGCTGTGAGCTGAAGGGTTTATTCAGCCTTGCAGAAACTGTCTGGCCTACACCTGCCGCAGGAAAGGTGACAGCTTGTCTCGCCGTCAACCCAGTGCAGTGTTAACTCTGCCGCCTAATTCATCTCAATGAGGTGAGAATTCCAGCCCCTCCCCCTCCCCAGGGCAGTCCTGTCAAGAAGAGGGTAGTTCAAAGGTGGTTGTGATTAATCATATGTATTCACAGATCAGATTTTCTGGCATTTTCAATCTTTCCAGGGCTTGATTTGGCAACCTGAATAACTCATTGGTAAGGTGGGTTTTTTTGATGCAATAATCGCTTCCCTTGGAATGTGCTCAGCTGTGATGTGATTGGCTCACTGATCATTTGATGCACAGGCTGAGTTCCACAAAACCTGTAACAGAAGTTGAACGGGTGATTCATTTATCTGCTAATTTGATTATCCTTCTGTCCAGGAATAATGACCCGTGGAATGAAGGCAGGCTGCAGGGAGAAGGGAAAAATAAAGTATGAGTGGAATGCATTGATTTCATACGTAATGTACAAATGTGGTGGGATTTACAGAGCTAAAGCCATCATTACAATAATAGGAATTAGGGAAGCTACCTTAGTGCAATGTAACCTGGGGTTCTCGTGGACTCAGATGGGAGCTGCCCTCCCTCGGCCTCATCCTTCATCCCCTGCGTGGCACATGCAGCCTTTGGACCTGAGCACATTTTCAAAATAATATTTAATTACTATTTTGATTTACTGCCTTGTTTCTGACCCCTCATATCCAGCATCCTCATGGGTGTAACACAAGGAGATTAGCACAGGAAAGGGTGACATCTACCCGCTAGAGAGACAGGGTGACGGTGGGGGATAGGGTTAGACTGGAGCCTGGCCCGGAGTGACATTGGGGCAGGCCCTGCCAGGCAGTGGGACGCGGTGTGTAGCGCAGAGGTGCAGAGGCTCTGCTGCCTGCGAGCTAATAACGCAGCGGTGACGAGACACATCAGGTCCCGGCCCGGATTCACAGTGTCCGGGCGAGGCTGGCCGAGCTGTGTTATGGGGATGTGGCCTGGCCCGGGGACCCTCCCGCACGCACCCCCGGGATCCCGCAGCCAAAGTGGCCACGCGATTCCCTGGCCATGGTGCTGACGGGCGCCGGCAGCGCGGCGGGCTCCAGCGCATCAGAGGAGATGGCTACGGCCCGTAGCCGGCCAGCCGGGAATGCACCCGCAGCGTGTGCTCGGGTCACTAGCGCAGGCTCCAGTAACGTGGGTGAACTGTATCTCTTCCCTGTGTCACTTGCCCTAGGGAGGAGTTTCACGGTCTCATCCTCACGGGGTGTTAATATCCCCATTAGACTACCTGGGGATTTCTCAGCGCATGGTTGGTGCAGCAGCCACTGAAGCCTCATTTCTTCCTTGAGGCCATGTTGTATCTGGAGTTGCTGGAAAGATTTGAACTCGAGCAGCTAGAAATGCAAGGTTCTAAAAGTATCATCCCTTCAGCCAGACCCTGCTGCTCCAGCACTTCTCAGATCCCAGGTCAAGTCTGCTCCTTTCATTTAGGGATTTCCCCAGATTTGGGTAAAAGGAAACCACTGATTTCCACCCAGCTTTAATTCACTAACATTTCAATAGATGCAGGGGCACAAAATGGCTGAAATCCCCTTCTCCTCCCACCCCCATTCCTCACCCCAGGGACACACCCCACGTTCCTGGGCCTGGTTTTCAGCGGTGCTCCAAACCCACAGCTCTCAGCAGCACTGAACGTTGGAACACAACATTCCCCTTCACCTCTTCCCTCCAATTCAGGTGGCCCTTCCCTTGATGCTCATTCTCTATGTGCTCCTCCGGAGGTTACTACAGTCTCTCTGGAGGGCTGTTTCTTAGTGGCCACTTACATGACTTGATGCTGAGTATATTTAAAATATGTAATAAATGAACTCTGTATTCAGACCTAGTGTTTCTCTTGTTGGTTAGCCAGACAACCAGTACAGGATGGAGGGAGTGTGTCCATGACTCATCCCCAGTTGGCACAAGGGTGCTCTAGATATAAACACTACAGACACAGGCAAAGCCCAGAGAAGCCAGGACAGAACATGGAATTGCTTGATCATTTCCACCTGATAAAGCCAGAGCCTGTTGAGTGTTGGAGCTCCATGGATGGAGTTCTGAAGACTGCAAGAATTGGTACAGAGAACTCAGGTGAGACGTTCTAGGCTCTGGTTGTTGGGATGGGGTGATGGGAGGGGAGCAGCTGGGTCAGTGCGGGATTTTCTCCTGCTGTCTGTCATGCTGGGCTTTGCCATTGTCTAACGGTAAATAGAGAGACTAGCAATAGTCAGATCTAGCTGCACTGTTAAGATGTTTCTCATTTTGTTCCACTCCAACCCATTTACACAACCACAATGGCCCCTGAATAACACCTCTCCTTTTCTGGCACTTAACCCTCCTGACACATCTCCCCTTTCTTCTCTCCTACAGATGAAAACAACTCAGATGCATTCAGGAACACTCCAGTCCCTGGCCCGCCCGTGTGCAGTTGCTGGAAGCACTGAGGGAGCTGCAGACCCCAGCAGGGAGCCAGATAAGGAACCTGGTGCCAGGAGGAGGAATCGGCACCAGTATAGCAAGTTGCAGCTGAGCATTTTTACCTTCTCCTTTGAAAGGCAGATGCACCCAACCTACGGTGTGATCACTGTGCTGGCCCAGGCCCTGGCCCTCACTGAGAAGCAGGTAAAACCAGCCTCTCCTGCTGGGGAGTCTCCCTCCACTGTCTCAGCCTCCCAAAGTCAGGATAAACTGATGCCGTAGCAGTTCCTTTAAGGAAGATCAGGGGGAGCGAAATGGGGACCAGAGAGGTCATTACCCAGGCTTGCAAATGTAGTAGGTGTCGGGTAACCATTCTCTCAACCCGGAAAGGGACTTTACTTAGGGAGATTTGGCCAGTGGGGGTGTGGGGAACCTTTCCCTCTTTCTCTTAGTCTTGTAATTTACTTTTTTGCGTATTTGCCTCCTAGTCTAAAACACACCATGCAATATGACACTGTCCCTATGGGGAAGTGGAGGGAGTGTAGTGGGCAGAGGGGAGTAGCTCCCACTTCCATCAGCATCTCCTTCATCCCTTTCCTTCTGCCCTTCCAGGCGACTATGTGGTTCCACAATCAGCCGAAGCAGCACAGGAAGTGCTAATGGAGACGGAGCCTCTAGGGGATGCTTCTGTATGGGGCAGCTGAGTCTGAGGGCTCTAGAGATACAAACTCCCCAGCACAGGCTCCCGTGCCCACACCTGAAAGCACGGGAGCCTGATCATTTTACAGTACAGGGCTGTGAGAGTGACACATTTCTGATTGTCACTAGGGCCTGGATGCCAGTGTCCATAAGTTGTCTGATGGACAGAGTCTAGCCTCTGCCCATAGCCCCTATGGAGGGAGATCTCTGGAGCAAGGGAGCTGGGCAGTGAAACAGCGAATAGGGGGATCTGACTTTGTGTTAGCCTATTAGTGGATATTGGCAGAGGGACACATGGTGAAAGGGCACAAGAGGTGAGAGGGAACATTTAATATGGCTGTCCCCAGGCAGTTGTTAGTGCTCCTAGAAAGCTGTGGCCCATCTATTCCATATTAAAGCTGGGTTTTGAAATGAGCTGAATGAACCTGGGACACTGCCCGGCATTCACTAAATACCCATTAGTTAGATATGGGCATGAGTGTCTGAGTTAGAGATCAGGCATTGCTTCAGCATCCATCAGGGTGGTGCTGGGCTGCTGGACACTGCACTGATCCCCAGCAGGTCAGTTCCATGATACTTCGCACAAGAATAAACCCAATGTCTTGCCCAAATGCCTCCTCACAGGTATTTCCATTTTGTCTCCCTGCAGTTCCATCCCTCCCTTCCTATGGCCCTTCACTGCAGTGACACTGGGGGACAGTAGCTGCCATGTCCTGCCCCAGAAGTGGCTGCATTTCAGCAGGTGCCACATTCATCACTGGGACCTCTTCCTTGTGGGATGAGGCTCAGATCTGCCCAGCTTCTGATTCAGTCTCTTCTTGTCTCACCAGGTGTGATGAAGTTCTAAATGCAAAGCATGATCTCATCCCCTGCCCCACCAGCCCTGCGCTTCCAGGCATGATCAAGGGATGCAACAGCCTCCCCAGAGAGCAGCAAGCACCAGGAATACCTGGATGGTGGGCAATGATCATCCTTCTCATCCAGAGGTTCAGCAACCAGCTTCCTACACTGACCATCCCCAGGGGCAGCTCCTGCGATAACACTCTTCCTCATGTCTCCCTGCAATATCAAAGTACAATGAGTACTTACACCTCCTGGAGGCCTCTCAGAGTGACATAAGAAACACAGTGTCTGTCGCTCTAACTACATCACAGAAAGCTCTATGCCGCTCGTCGAGGAGGTTTTATGATGTCGGCGGAGCAGGAGAGTTAAATCAGCGGGAGAAGCATTTCAGTGTGTGCACCTCCACTGTTTTGTTGATGAAAGCAGACTTTTGTCGACAAAACTGTATAGTATCCTAAGTGTGTTAGCTTTTAGGTACCTGACTTGACACTTTAAGAGGATGCTGATTTTCCAAAAGTGCTGAGCCACTGCTCTGTGAAAATCAGGTCTTTTTTTAAAAAGGTGTCACCTGCAGAGCACCTCAGGTCAGTCCCTTTTGAAAATGTAGGCCCCAAATCCATGTTTTGGCACTAATCATGATAGAAGAATTTTTAGAGGTACCAAGTACCCACAACTTACCTTGAACTCCCAGTCACTTGGTCCTGCTCAGTGTGTGTGGTTGAGGCGGGACACACACTGAGCTGGACTAGATGACTTCTGGAGGTTCCTTCCAGCCATATATTTCTATGATTCTACATAGGGTAACTTCCTAGACTAGATTAATTGTGATTGCTGGGGTATTAAATCAAATTAAGTAACAAGTCTAATTAACCAAGTGTTAGATAATGTAAATCACACTGACATTGTGCAGTAAACAACATTCTTAGCTCTTTAATTTTAAAGACAAGAAAAATAATGTAAAGTATAAGGCAAGTGATCTCAAATTATGAAGGCAAAGAAACGCGGCAAAGAAAGTAACTCAGTAATTACGCTAATAATACAGTGTGAATTAAACAGTTATTGCTTACATGAATAAATGAGCAATCCGCAGGTTCTCAGGTATTGGGACATATTAACTCACTAACAACTGGCCAATTCCTAGGTCCCAAAAACTGAGGATCACAGGAGGTTTCCTGCAGGGGCAGGTGACATGTTGTCATTGGGAGCAAGGCCTGAGCAGCCAGAAACTTTCTCTGATCCTTGACATTGGGGGGTTTCATGCAACAGACTAGACACAGCAGATGCTTACAGCCACTCTGCCTCCATATAACACACTTAAATGTTAAATAATTACAAACGCAGGAGAGCGCTCTGACCCATGGTGAGTTTCGAACAATACTTCTAAATTAGTTCTACACCAGAAAACTTAGCAAACACTACAGCAAGCCACTGTGCAAACAACTTTTGACAAACCGATTACCCCCAGGCTGAAGGCCCCTTTAGAAGGTGGAAGAAAAGGTGAGTCATGCACAAAGTGGCGACTTTTTGTGAATCTCATACTGTAGTCCACAAAAGCAATGAGAGGTCATGGAGGGTGATGGCTCGTATGGTGTAATAGAGCAGCTTCCAGGCCAGAGCTTGGAGCAGTGTCTGACGGCACAGCCTGCAGGGATGTTTGCATTTGGATAGCCAGTGAATGTGACGGAGCGACGTTGAACACAGGGTGGGTAAATCTGGTGGAGATTGAATAGGATGGGGTGGGACAGAGCTCTTTTGAAACTAGATGGCCTTGTTTTCCACATACACTGGGAGGGTCACAGCCGCTGCTCAGAGTGGATGCAGAGTGGGCTTTTACAGAGCAGGTTGCATAGGAAGGCTGTAAGTGACAACAAAAAGTGACCTCTGTCCCCACAGGAGGAAGTGGAGCCTGATCAGAAAAGCTGCATCAGCAATCTTTCCTAATGAGCAGCTCCTCCCCCTTGCACTATCAGCCATCCACTGCCACGGGGTCAGAGAGCATCTTGTAGCTGATCAGGAAGTAGGGTAGCACTGGCAGTTGTCAGAGATCACATACACTTGGGTATTGCTTTTGCTGTTGACCCAGGAGTTGTAGAGCTGCCCACCAGGCACCACGGGCAGGGGGTGGTGGAAAAGTTTATGCCCAACAGCAGTCTTGCCCACCAGCACCTTGGCCAGGAACATGTTGCGTAGCCCGGCCTTGCTCACCTGGCCGTGGCAGTGTGAATAGATGGCACTCTTGGAGAAATAGCAGCCCCTGCCGTAGATGGGGGCATGCAGTCTTGAGAAGCTGGGGTCAAAGTTCTTCTGGCAGATGGGCTCCAGGAAGTCAGCAGCGCTCCCATAGAAGAGGTGCTTCTCCAGCTGGTGTTTCTCCTGCAGTGAACATGCATGGGACATGATGGCCTTCTGCCTGAATGAGACACAAAGGGGGAAAAAAGCAGGCTTAGATCCTGCCCAGAGGGGATGTTTGGGGAAACGTAGAGGCCTAACTCCCCCCAACCACTTCTATCTCCACTTACTCAATAGATAAAGGCCAAAAGCTTGAACGGCAAAGAGTTAGGGAGTCAGTCTTCTCCCCCACCCCCCCAGCCCTCAAGGATCCATCCAACAATGACACACTAGTGCATCCAATGTCACTTGAGCACATTAGGATCTGCCCACCACTGCACAAATATTCACATTCCAGTGCACTATCTGTGCACCAGTGCACATGCATGCATCCTGCAAACAAACATATGCAGCCCAGTGCACTAGGATCCATGCACCCATTCCCAAGGATGCATCCAAATATGCAAACTCCAGTGCAGCTAAATCTACCTACACTGCAGCACAAGGAATTGCCAAACAAGAAGCAATCACGCTCACACTGGTGTGCTAAAATCCCCACCTGAGGAAACAAGCACTAATATTCACACCCTAGCACACTAGTTCCTTCAGTCATACTCCTATGAGTGCACACCTTAGTGCACTAGCTCCAGGGCTCATGCTCCTAGGCTTCCAGCACTATGGGTTCTGCACCCTAAAGCACTGACATTAGGTTTTACACTTCCTGCCTTGAGCATGGTGAGCTCCACAAGTGTAGGCACTAGCTCCAGCATTCCCCCTCTGGCATTCCTGGGCACTAAGTGCTAGGATTCTCACGCACACATACATATACACACACGCACAATGTCCCCACAACATTTCTCTTTATACCTGGTGTATTTTTCCCAGAGATCATCATTCCGGATTCGGTAAATCCCCAGCACCAGTGTCTTTTCCTCTGAGAGAGACTGATGGAAGAGAGCACAAACTCTGTGGTACGCAACCTCTGTTGGTAGCACCTCCATCTTCAGGAAAGCCTGGCCATCTGGTGGCTTCGGGACCCCAGTAGTAGGGTAGGAGCCACATAGCCATCCTTCGGATTCTCCCCGAGGACGTCAGAAGTGGAAGAAACTGTTCCCCAGGGTCTTCTAGGGAGCGTCCTAGGGAGATAGTGAGACTAGAATTAATCTCCTCTGAATGCTGCTTACATTCCTTTAGGACCATGGTTGCCAGGGGAGTCACTTACGTCAGATGTGGCACCATACTGAGGAGGGGGCGGTAGGAAGGCCGGCGCTGGACCAGGCGGACGTATTCCTTATCCCAGTTCTGTTGCACACGGCGCTTCAGATCCACAATGAAGAAGTGGCCCTGGCGTTCAAAGGTGTAGCTGTTTTTGTTTTGCTCATAGGCAGCAAGGAGACCTTGGGAGATGGGCTGAGGGGGAAAGGAAGAGGAGGTATACAGTGAGAGTGCTCCAAAGAGGAAAGCCAAGGACCCCCACACACTGCTCCTTAGGCTGCCACCTTCATCAATAATTCTTTAGATATCTGGGGAAGCCAGAGGCAAAGATCTGCCAGCATCCAGCCTCTCTTCATCTTGACTAACTATGACCTTTCCCTACAGCATCCTTTAGCCTTTTCAGCCTGGTTTTCCCTCAGGCCATAGCAGAGAAACTCCTTTCTCTTCCTGCCGACGACGGCTCCTTCCCCATCCTCAGTATCTCCCCTCCACACACCTTCTCTCCTCTGTCTGTGTCCCCAAGTGTGTCTCCCCCTTTGCTGTTGTTTTTGGTTTAACTACAGAATGTAATTCCTTTGTGTACCTCAGTGAGGCATTTCTGGGGAAACGCACTGTATGATATACATGACACAGGTTGGACTGTTGTTCCCTTTTCCTCACCTCCTCATACTTCTTCCAATTGCCATTGCTCTTCCAATAGGCCGCCCACTCTGTGGGGAAGTGGGGGTTCTCCTTTGGATCAGAGGTGTTGGAAAGTCGCCGCACTTTGTCATAGGGTCCGACGAAGCAAACCAGCTTCATGGACTGCAGAAAAATGCTCCCGACAGCACCACCTCTGTGAGCAGGAAAAGGATACAGTAAACAATTATTCCTCCATTACCTCCTACCAGGAGAGTCCAGGACTAGAGTAGTTAGGAGCTTCCCCTGCACCCAGTGCTTCTGCCCAGTTCGCTACAGCACCTCCTGCTGGGCGAGGCCAGGACAGCAGTAGGGTGGGAGTTCCTGGCAGCCAGCACTGTGGCCTACACCATAGCTCTCAATTTGGGATCCACACCTCTAGTGCAAATTACCCCTTCTGTAACCGTAGTTCCTTGAGTCTATTTCTGATGTAAAAGAATTTTCAACAAGAAAAGTGAGGGGAGTCCCACACATGTGGAACATAAGGGACCTGGGGAGTGGAATGAATGAAAGTGGGAGATGTGCGAGGTATTCCCTATGCTGCATCCCAGATTGGGGCAGGGACTTGAGACACCATGAGCTCCCTATACCCAGCACCTCTCCCACTGTTTCCTACAGCTCCTCCTGCTGGTAGATTCCAGGACTGGAGTTTGGCTTTCCATCACTTACTTGTCCACAAACTTAATCTGCTCTTTTCCAGTGTCGCAGTAAAGTTTCTCTAGGTGCCGCTGAGCTGACTCACTAACACTCTGCCAGGCTTTGCTGTCCCTCCGCCTAATCTGCCAATGGTAGGGATAGCAGGTGTGGTGGAGGGGGCAGCTGTCCCCCTGGGTGCAGCCCCCCAGCAGGAAGCGGTCGCAAATCTTAATTTCATCTCTTGGATGAATGTGAAATCTGATCCCATTGTCACCACTCAGATACTCTGAGGCCTCCTCGGGGCTCTGGGAGCTCTCTCCCTTGGCTGTGCGCCTGCGTTTTTGGGGCGGGCTGTTGGGAATGGTACTTTCAGTGGCTGAAGAAGCAGACATCTGAGGGGAGCCAGAGCGCTCTTCGTGGAAGGAATCCAACTCCTGGGAGAAAGAGTAATTTTGAAATGTAATACTGAGGCACAGAGTAACTCAATGCAGGGCCTCTAGCTTGGGGGAGGGATAGCTCAGTGGTTTGAGCATTGGCCTGCTAAACCCAGGGTTGTGAGTTCAATCCTTGAGGGGACCACTTAGGGATCTGGGGCAAAAATCAGTACTTGGTCCTGCTAGTGAAGGCAGGGGGCTGGACTCGATGACCTTTCAAGGTCCCTTCCAGTTCTAGGAGATAGGATATCTCCAACCCCCCACTCCTACTCTGCATGCACTGCTGCCACAATGGGGCCTCTCCTCTGATATATCCCAATAAACCACACACACACAGTGCTCCCCAGGGACCCCAACGCCTCTTCACACCCCTAACTCACACACACAGTGCTCTCCAGTGGGACCCTATCCTGATATACATAAAAGTAACTTGTCCCTAAATCCACAGGATGGGACACCCCTATCTGGGACTTTAACCTCCCTCTCAGCACAAATGTAGCTCTCTCCTGTGGTACCCCAACCCTGCCCCCCAGAGATCTTTTCCTCTCCTGGGGGAATTGATTCCCAGAGTGGCACAGCCTCTGCCAGCCACTGTTCCCCATAGAGATTCCCATTGACAAACACCTGCTGGGGCTGACTGGGGGAGGCACTTATCGTCCTGAGTGGGCCTGGTAGCCCTGTGGAATTATTCTGCCCCATCCCTCTCCCTGTGACTCAGGCCGCAGTGACCCCTCCCAAACGCCTGGCTTGTGTCTTGCTGCGTCTCTTTGAATATGAGGATTCCGCACTGTGTAGGAACAAGGGGTTTAGAACATTGGAACATGCTCTTCGCTGATTGGTGGGAATGGGGGGGGGGTTCTCTGCTCTGATTGGTGGGTTTAAATTTAGTGTTTAATAGGTGTAAAAAGGGATAGGAGCAAAACTTGATCCCACTTTTCTTGTGATTGGGCAGGAGGGTAAAGTCCAGCTCTACCTTAGGTATATTAAAATGAAGTGTAGAGTCTAAAGAAGCATTACACGCCTCTCTCTGTTACATATCAAAAGATTTAATACAGTCCCACATGTATATTAATGACGGGAGGAGCATGAGCAAGCATCTCTCTTCCCCTCTGCTAAGTATTCAGTGGGCTAGTATAATCTACATGTCCCAACTACTACCATTGCCACCAAACATTAAGGAGTCTGGTAAAATACTTTTTCCCATTGGGACATATTGTCTGGGGATTGTATAGTATTCCAGACCCCTGCAGAATAACAAGGGTGGGTAAAGCTAAAGCGCACAAGGGAAGGGACCCGGGGTGGAAATGGGATTTGAGGATTATACTGTCAGTAGTTTCATCCCTAAAAGGTAGGTTTTGTAGAGCTAGATTATATTTAGATATAAAAATGGATGTAGGGAATTGTAAAAGGGAGGAAGGAGAAGAGTTTTACAAAAGCCAATATGAACAAAATTAAAACACAAGTAATGAGAAGCGAGAATACTTTCTTTTACTTTAAACGTGTGGTTAACAGATGACCAGAGAGTGAAACTGACCCAGAGCAGAAATGAAATTGACCTCATGTAGGGTCATTCTCCAAGATAAGTGAGGGGCAAAGGGTAAATAAACAGCATAAAGAGGGAGGAGAGAAATACATTAATTTTTCTTACATTTCTTTCAGAGTTATTAGCCTAAGGGGATAGTTAGAACATAAGGAAATAATTATTTGTATCCTGATACCATCCCTTTAAACAATGCATTGACTGTTAGAGCCTTATTTAACTGCTTCCTGTTTGCTTTTCTAGGCCTCAGCTCTGTTGGTGTATAAAGTTCTAATAAAATATTCTGTAACTCTCTGCTAATTTGTGTCTATCACCTTGATGAACCAGCAAAATGGGGAGAAGTTGTTTAACTGGTTCTTTTTTTCAAACCAGAGGAATCTGATAACAGTGATGTCACAATTCAGGGTAGTGACTTCATGGGGAATTTGTGATGGCATTGGTACCATAAGGCAACTCAAATTCTTACTCATAGTTTCCCTGGTGCTTGGAGTTTCCCTTGGAGTTTCCAGCAAATTTTGCTGCAGCTATCATTTTTATCATGGAAATGTGAGGAAACAAATCAAAGTTGCTCTGGGTTTATTGAGGGTTTTGTGCTTTCAAATCAGTGCATTTAAAAGAGGGGTTCATCCAAGGAGGCACGTCGAGCGCTCTGTGAAAACTGAGTCTGTAGATGCCAATTACCGGTCAGGCGGGCACCAGTTTGAGGTTGGGATGTCTACAGTGGGTACCATGGTGTATGGCAACACATAATATGCTGCCGGGCTCTGTGATCAGGGTGGTGAGTGTACTCAAGCTCACAGAGGGATTTGAAAGCAGTGCTTCCCAAACCGTGCTGGACACTTAGATGGTATGAACAGGCTCATTCTGTATGCATGCCACCAGCACAATGAGTTAGTTAATAGAAAATCTACTGTTCCATTGTGATGCAAGCTGTGGTGGACCACTGCAGACAGTTCTTGGATGTCTGTAAGGGTTGAGCCGGTAAAGGGTATGATGTCAGAACTTTTTAAGTCTGATTTTTTTTAGGCATGGTGTGACGGAGCAGCCCTGCCCCGCACTAGCCCCAGCGGCGTCAGACCAGTAGCTCTGACGGAGGAAGTCCCGCCCCATTCGTACTGGGCATGCTCCAAATGCTCTGGGAGTATAAAAGGAGGGAACTCAGCTCAATCTGGGGTGGCGGCCACAGGGGAAGGACCTACCTGGGAAGCTCCTGCGGAGGACCAGCCAACACCCTTGAAGTGGCAGGGAGCTGAAGCGTCTCCTGGCCAGCACGAAGCCCTGCTGCGGGAGGAGCCTGAGGAGGTGACGGACCCGGTGACCCGAGGAGAACCTGGAGACTCGTGGGGGATTCCACGATCTCAAGATGGTAGGAAGCTACTCGGGGGGGGTGACGGACTGGTACCTTGCCCCCGGTAAGCCACAGCATGTTTCAGTAGGATCTCCCCGCTGAGCCAGTGTCAAGGCCCTACGGCGCTGTAACCAGGGGGAATCCTATGAACTATGGCCACTGGGCCACGCTACCCTGTAACCAGGGGCAATCCTATGGACTCCGGCCACTAGGCCATGCTGCTCTGTAACCCGGGGCAATTCTATGGACTCTGGCCATTAGGCCATGCTGCCCTGTGACTAGGGGCAATTCTATGGACTCTGGTCACTAGGCCGCGCTACCCCGTAACCAGGGACAATTCTACAGACTTTGGCCACTAGGCCGTGCTGCCCTGTAACCTGGGGCAATTCTATGGACTCTGGCCATTAGGTCGTGCTGCCCTGTGACCAGGGGCAATTCTATGGACTCTGGCCACTAGGCCGCGCTACCTTGCAACGAGGGGCGTAAACCCTCACACGTGGTGGAGAATGTGGGCAGCGATTCGGGCCTGTTGAAAGGTCCAGCGTAAGGGAGTTAAACCGGGGGACCCCCGCCAAGCCTCACGATGGAGACGGAGAAGCTCCTAAAGTGGATGCTGGAAAAGCAGCAGGAGCAGGTGGCCCAACAGCAGCAGCAGCAGGTGCAGATGATGCAGCAGATGGCCAGCCAGCAGCAGCTGCTGATAACCCAGCACCAAGAGCACCAGCAGCAGCTCCTCCGGGAATTAGTGGTCCAGCGCAGCAGACGCAACAAGAGCGCCTGGTGCAGCAGATGGCCACGCTGTTATGCCCGGTGGGAGCTGCAGCCGCCATACCTGCTGGGCCTGGACCCAGGGAGACTTTGGGGGAACTGCCGGTACGCCTCACTAAGATGGGGCCAGAAGACGACCCAGAGGCGTTCTTAGTGATGTTCAACCGCTGCCAGGTGGCCCCCAGAACATTGGGCCACCCTACTAGCCCCCTATCTGATGGGACAGGCCCAGGCTGCCTACTGTAGCCTCGATCCCCGGGAGGCCCTAGAGTACCCTCTAGTGAAGGCGGCCATATTGGACCATACCGGCATTAGCCCGGAGACCTATCGCCAGCACCTCTGCAAAGAACAGTACCCCCTTGGGACCCGGCCCCGGGCAGTGGCCCAATGCATTCGAGACCATTGTTGGAAATGGTTGAACCCAGAGGGCTTGATGGGACCACAGGTAGCGGAGATGGTGGCACTGGAATAGTTCACTCAGATCCTGCCCCCGGGAGGAAGGGCCTGGGTACGTCGGCATTGGCCGGCGACCTTGTCGGCGGTGGTGGCCTTGATGGAGGACTACTTGTCCGCTGAGGGGGCCGAGGCGCCGACCCGGGTAACAGGAACTTCCGGTCAGAAAGGTGGGCTAGGAAAAGGGAATCCTCAAGGGTCGGTACCCCAGGAACCGTCAGCAGGCGCCTGCCGCACACCTCCAAAACTCCCCAACCCTGAGCCCAGACCCAAGGCCTCCCGGGCACCGATATGAAGGGACCAACAACCCCGAGAGCAAGGGAGCCTCCTGGGCAGAGGCCCGGGACCCGCTGAAGCCCGAGAGGGGTGCTGGGAGTGCGGACAGGAAGGGCATTTTCGGCGGGATTGCCCAATTATGGACTGCAACTACGGACAAGCCTGGGTCGCGGGACTAAGGGCGTGGAAGAGAGGAACAGGAAAGCTGGTGGTCCCTGTCCAGGTCAAGGGAACCCTCATGAACACCCTTGTGGACTCGGGGTGTAATCAGACCCTCATACGGGAGGGGCTGGTCCCGGACCTCAATCTCTCGGGCCCCCCGATCCACTTACAATGTGTACATGGGGACATCCACCCTTACCCCACGGCCTGGGTGAAGCTAGAAGTATGCCACCGGGAGGAGGGCCTCCGGGTGGGCGTGGCCCCCAGGTTAGCCTACCCGGTGGTACTGGGGTGAGACTGGCCAGGCTTCGGGGAGGTTCTCCAGAAGTACCAACCACCTGACCCACGGACGGGCGGACTGAGGCCTCCGAGAGCGGGGCTGCTCGGACGCACACCAAGGATCGACCCCAGAGAAGGGACCTCGGCGCCGGAGGAGATACTCGCAACTCGTTCCGCAGCCAGGCCCCGTTCGGTGGAAGATGCCCAGGCGGAACTGGAGCGAGACGTGGACTTTGTACAGGAGCAGAGGGAGGACCCGACCCTAAGTAGAGCCTGGGAACAAGCCACCAGCCCGGACCCCGATGGAGACCCGCCTCCGCGATCCCCACAGGGCCCCCATTTTGAAATATGGCGGGATCGCCTATATCGCCTAGCCCAGGAACCCCAGACCCAGGAGACATTCTGCTAGCTATTGATTCCCAGGAGGCTGCAGCAAGGCCTCCTAGAACTAGCCCAAGCAAACCCCTGGGTAGGACACCTGGGGCGGGAGAAGACACTCCAGAGGGTGGCTCGCCGGTTCTTCTGGCCGAGCATACACCAAGAGGTTCGGGACTACTGTGCATCTTGCCCGGAATGCCAGCTGCAGGACCGAAGGGGGTAGCCCGGGTACCCCTGGTACCCATGCCAGTCGTTGGCATACCCTTCGAATGGATTGGGATGGACCTAGTCGGCCCCCTTGAAAGGAGCAAGACGGGGAATCGCTTCATCCTAGTGATCGTGGACTACGCGACACGTTACCCGGAAGCCGTTCCCCTAAAAACGGCGCCAGCACCAGCAATTGCTAATGAACTAGTTAAGATTTTCACCAGGGTTGGGATACCTGCAGAAATCCTGACAGACCAGGGCACAAATATGTCCTCCAAGCTGATAGCCGAGCTGTGTCGCCTCCTCCACATACGAACGCTCCGGACGTCAGTTTACCATCCGCAGACAGATGGCCTGGTGGAACGTTTCAATGGCACCTTGAAATCTATGCTACGGAAGTTCATGGAGGAGGACCCTACGCATTGGGATACTCTATTGCCAGCACTGTTGTTCGCCATAAGGGAGGCACCCCAGGCCTCGACGGGGTTCTTGCCCTTTGAACTCTTGTACGGAAGGCAGCCCAGGGGGATCTTGGACCTCCTGAAGGAGGAGTGGGAAGCCCAGGAGACGCGAGTTCTCCGGACCACCCAGAACGTGTTACACCTCCGAGAGTGGCTCCAAATACTAGGGGCCTTCGCCCGGGAGAACTTGATACAGGCCCAAGCAAGCCAAGAACGTCTCTATAACCGCGGGACTAAGGGGCGGAGTTTCGGCCAAGGAGACCGGGTGTTGCTCTTGTTGCCCTCGGCTGAGTCGAAACTTCTGGCCAAATGGCAGGGCCCCTTCAAGGTAGTCCGGCGAACTGGGCCAGTGGACTACGAGGTCCGACTACCAGGGCGACGGAGGGAGACGCGTATCTACCATGTGAATCTTCTGAAGGTCTGGAAGACCAGGGAAGCCCTGCTCATCAGCCTGTCCACCCCAGAATCAGAACTTGGACCCCCAGTGGGAGATCCACCAGACCCAAGGCCGGTGACGCTGGGGTCAGGCCTCACCCCCGAACAGCAAAAACAGCTTCAACTATTGGAGGAGTTCCCAGATGTCTTATCCGCCTGCCCTGGACGAACGGCTCTAATGAGTCATCACATCACCACCACCCCCGGTCAGAAGGTAAGAGACCACCACCGACCGTTGCCACGGAAAATGTGGGACACGGTCCGGCAGGAGCTAGAGACAATGCTGGAGATGGGGGTCGTGGAGGAATCGACGAGCGAGTGGCGCAGCCCCATCGTCCTAGTCCCAAAGCCCGACGGGACTACCCGGTTTTGCATCGACTTCCAAAAGGTCAATGCCATCTCCCGCTTCGATGCATACACAATGCCGAGGGTGGATGAATTGCTGGAACGGCTTGGGGGAGCGAGGAACTTGTCTACCATAGATCTAACCAAAGGATACTGGCAGATCCCCCTCACACCAAACTCCTGGGAGAAGACGGTCTTCCCAACACCTTTCAGCCTCTTCCAATTTATAACCATGCCGTTCGGGCTCCACGGAGCTGCTTCTACGTTCCAGCGCATGATGAACAAGGTCTTACAATCCCACGACTAGTATGCAGCAGCATATATAGATGACATCGTAGTCTACAGCAACAACTGGGAGGAACACCTACTCCATCTGGCAAGGGTGTTGCAAGCCCTCAGAGCAGCCGGCCTCACAGCTAACCCGGCAAAGTGCCACCTTGGATATACGGTAGGAGGGGGAAAACTGACACCCCTAATCAGCAAGGTGCAAGCTCTCAGAGATGTACCCATCCCCAAGACAAAGAAACAAGTGCACCAGTTTTTGGGACTAGCCGGATACTACCACCGCTTCATGACGGATTTTGCATCCATAGCCGCCCCCTTGTCGGACCTGACAAAGAACTTGCAGCCTCGACAAGTGCAGTGGTCGGAACAATGCGAGAAACCTTTGGAACCCTGAAAGAACGACTCATGCAAGAACCAATCCTACGACACCCAGACTTTTCAAAGGAATTTATACTGCAGACGGATGCCTCGGAAGTAGGCCTGGGGGCTGTGCTCTCCCAGGAATCAGACGGGGAAGAACACCCGATACTGTATCTAAGCCGTAAACTGTTCCCCCGGGAACAACGTTATTCCACAATAGAGAAAGAGGCCCTGGCAGTGAGATGGGCCATCGACACCCTACGTTATTATCTGTTGGGGAATAACTTCAGGTTGATCACAGACCATGCCCCCCTACGGTGGATACATAGTATGAAGGACGCAAACCCTCGGATTCTGCGCTGGTACCTCTCCCTCCAACCCTACGACTTCTGCGTATTTTATCGCCCGGGTAAGGCACACGCTAATGTGGATTTCTTTTCCAGACGGGGGAGGAGGGGGCGGATCAACCCGGGGGATCCCTCTTAACGGGGAGGGTGTGTGACGGACCTGGAGACTCGTGGGGGATTCCAACTCTCAAGACGGTAGGAAGCTACTCGGGGGGGGGGGGGGGTGACGGACTGGTACCTTGCCCCCAGTAAGCCTCAGCGTGTTTCGGTAGGATCTCCCTGCTGAGCCAGTGTCAAGGCCCTACGGCGCTGTAACCAGGAGGAATCCTATGAACTACGGCCACTGGGCCACGCTACCCTGTAACCAGGGGCAATCCTATGGACTCTGGCCACTAGGCCGCGCTACCCCGTAACCAGGGGCAATTCTACGGACTCTGGCTGCTAGGCCGTGCTACCTTGCAACGAGGGGCGTAAACCCTCACACATGGACATAATGGCACACTCTTCTGTCCTCATAACATTGACATCCGCAGTGTACCTACCCCTACCGGTATTTTGGAGACCTTGCATCTTCCCTGCTTCCCTGGTAACAAGCCATACATAGACTCAACAAAGCCAGGTGGACAGAGGTTTAACTACATGCTGGATAGTGATGGAGCGTAGCTTTTGCCAGCTTAAAATGAACTGGAGAGTCAGAGATTTAAAGGCCAGAAGGGGCCATTCCATCACCTAGTGTGTCCTCCTTATGCCCACCCACACATGGTGATATTGGTGTTACAATAACTGCATGCTGCAGTCTCTACAATCTCTGTGAAGGTGGGGCAATATAGGTGACCACATATGGGTTGAGGTGGCTGCATTCCTTGCTGCAAATGTTCAGCAACTAGACAGACAGACTGGGGAACCTGACACTGCAAGTTCTGCATTTCAAGCACTCGTGGGAGAGTCTTTATGAACAACCCCTTCTGATGGGCTCTCTTCCCCACAACCCTGACTCCTGGAGAAGAACAGCCAGTCAAGGCTGCTGAAAAAGGCAAGCAGAGCTCTCCCCTCACCTCTCAGGAGCCAGAGGAGTTTTCAGGATGGGAGGGAGCAGCTGTCACCATCCTCACAGGCGGGGATGAGGGAGCAGAAAGAGCTGAGCAGCGCGATTCACTGCTGGGCTGGGGCACAGGCCAACGTGGGGCTGTGGGAGCACAGAATGAATTGATTAGAATGTTGGGTTTTTCAGGAAGCTGGAAGCTCTGAACCATCAGGCAGCCAGAGAGCTCCTGCCGCAAGGCTAGAATCACCTTCCTGTATGAATCTGGGGGAGTTGGCAGCACCACACCTGTCACACACCCTGGGGAGGGGAATGCAAAAATCAAGAGACCAAAAATTATAATATCTTTTTTTCCCCCCAAAAAAATCCCATGGTTTTGGGGGCCAGGCATGATTTTTCAACTTGTGGGGTGGGCAATGTTGGCATCGGGTCACCCTCTTTCCTCTCACTGCCTGTGAAATGTGCCCAGCACCGTTTTTTAAATCAAACAGATTTTTTTAATTTAACAGATTGTCATTTCTATAAGAGGAGAGAAACCTGTTTCAAAATAACAAAAAGCAAGAATGTTTGGCCTATCCGTTTTACCAGGAAAGTCTTGATTTCATCTTTGAATTACCATCCTGTTGATAAATTGTAAAGTCAATTGATTGATCACACTTTGATTCATTATGAAATATATTCAAGTCCCCTAATAACCAATATCAGTCAGGTTTATTGCTCTAAGCCAAAAATAATATAGTGCAGGAAAAAGGTTCAATAAGATATCAGGCTCCAGTCTCGTGGAGCATTGTTACACTCATCTTACATAGACGGTGTACTCCCCAAGTTACACATTTCAGCTAGGAGTACTTATAAAATGATTTTACAAGTTACAAAACTTTTTACATGTCACTAAAATCCAACCCATTAGTTTGTCCCAGTTCCTTAGCTTGTTCTGTTTCTTTTCTCGTCTTTGTTTTGGATACTAGCATATTAGAACTTCAGGAACCAGTCCGTGAAGATACCGTCCCCAGCAGCTTGTACCAAGACATAGAACAAATGTATCTTGATTTTGACAAGTTTCCTATCAGCCTATGCCAAATGCTGAGTTGTGCTATTGCAGGGAATTGTGGGATGTAGCTTAGCATGAGTGAACAGAACTCTGGGAAAAACTGGCCAATTCAGCTCTTAGAACTTGCAGGCCTTTGTATAATGTCAAGTATCAGAGGGGTAACCGTGTTAGTCTGGATCTGTAAAAGCAGCAAAGAGTCCTGTGGCATCTTATAGACTAACAGACGTATTGGAGCATGAGCTTTCGTGGGTGAGTACCCAGGGCCGGCTCCATGGTTTTTGCCGCTATGGGCACTGATTTGTGCCACTGGTCTGGAGGTATATATTGTCATCAAATTTGAAATAGTTGTGTGTGAGGATAAAGTCACAGAGCTCAGCAACCAGTTGTGCTGTGGCATCATCAGGGATACTGTCCCTGACAGCTTGTATTCCATCTGTGTGTGGGATGTTTGTGTAGAGAGCCTCTACATCCATGGTGGCTAGGATAGTGTTTTCTGGAAGGTCACCAATGCATTGCAGTTTTCTCAGGAAATCAGTGGTGTCACGGAGATAGCTGGGAGTGCTGGTGGCGTAGGGCCTGAGTAGAGAGTCCACATATCCAGACAGTCCTTCAGTGAGAGTGCCAATGCCCGAGATGATGGGGCATCCAGGATTTCCGGGTTTGTGGATCTTGGGTAGTAGATAGAATAACCCCGGTCAGGGCTCTAACGGTATGTTGATTTGTTCCTGTGTTAGTGTAGGGAGTGTCCTGAGTAGATGGTGCAGTTTCTTAGTGTATTCCTCAGTGGGATCTGAGGGAAGTGGCCTGTAGAATTTGGTATTGGAGAGTTGTCTGGCAGCCTCCTTCTGGTAGTCAGACCTGTTCATGATGACAACAGCACCTCCTTTATCAGCCGCTTTGATTATAATGTCAGGGTGGTTTCTGAGGCTGTGGATGGCATTGCGTTCTGCACGACTTAGGTTATGAGGCAGGCGATGTTGTTTTTCCACAATTTCTGCCTGTGCACGTCGGTGGAAGCATTCTATGTATAGGTCCAGACTGTCATTTCGACCCTCAGGAGGAGTCCATGTGGAGTTCTTCTTCTTGTGCTGTTGGTGGGAGGGTATCTGTGTGCTGTTCAGTGTTATCTTGAAAGTATTCTTTGAGTCGGAGATGGCGAAAGTAGGCTTCCAGATCGCCGCAGAACTGTTTCATGTTTGAGGGGGTGGCAGGGCAGAAAGAGAGTCCCCGAGATAGGACAGACTCTTCTGCCGGTCTGAGTGTGTAGTTGAATAGATTGACGATATTGCTAGGTGGGTTAGGGGTACCACTGTTGTGGCCCCATGTGGCAGGTAGGATTTTAGACAGCTTACAGTCCTTTTTCCTTTGTAGAGAGGTGAAGTGTGTAATGTAGATCTCCTGTCTTATTTTAGTGAAGTCCGTTTGTATGGAAGTTTGGTTATTTATGAGAGTCTCCAGGTTGGAGAGCTCTTTTTTGATGTTTTCCTGTTTGCTGTATAGGATGCTGATCAGATGGTTCCTCAGTTTCTTTGATAGAGTATGGCATAATCGCTCACTGTGGTCTGTGTAGTATGTAGATAGCAACGGATTTTTCACCTTCAGTCCATTTGGTATGATGTCCATCCATTTGCATTTGGAAAGGAAGATGATATCTGTCTGTACTTGTGCAAGTTTCTTCATGAGGTTGATGAATTTCCACTCCATACGGCTAAATGCAGTGCCTTGCATGGTGTCAAGTATCAGAGGGGTAGCCGTGTTAGTCTGGATCTGTAAAACCAGACACCATGGTGCAAATAAGTGACGGTCACGTTAACACCACCCTATACCGAAAACCCACCTACCGCTGTGCCTACCTTCATGCCTCCAGCTTCCATCCTGGACACACCACACGATCCATTGTCTACAGCCAAGCACTGAGATACAACCGCATCTGCTCCAACCCCTCAGACAGAGACCAACATCTACAAAATCTTCACCAAGCATTCTCAAAACTACGATATCCGCACAAGAAAATAAGGAAACAGATCAACAGAGCCAGATGTGTACCCAGAAGCCTCCTACTGCAAGACAAGCCCAAGAAAGAAACCAACAGAACTCCACTGGCCATCACATACAGTCCCCAGCTAAAACCTCTCCAACGCATCATCAGTGATCTACAACCCATCCTGGACAATGATCCCTCACTTTCACAGGCCTTGGGTGGCAGGCCAGTCCTCGCCCACAGACAACCCGCCAACCTGAAGCATATTCTCACCAGTAACTACACACCGCACCATAGTAACTCTAACTCAGGAACCAATCCATGCAACAAACCTCGATGCCAACTCTGCCCACATATCTACACCAGCGACACCATCACAGGACCTAACCAGATCAGCCACACCATCACCGGTTCATTCACCTGCACGTCCACCAATGTAATATACACCATCATATGCCAGCAATGCCCCTCTGCTATGTACATTGACCAAACTGGACAGTCCCTACGTAAAAGGATAAATGGACACAAATCAGATATTAGGAATATACAAAAACCTGTAGGAGAACACTTCAATCTCCCTGGACACACAATAGCAGATTTAAAGGTAGCCATCCTGCAGCAAAAAAAACTTCAGGACCAGACTTCAAAGAGAAACTGCTGAGCTTCAGTTCATTTGCAAATTTGACACCATCAGCTCAGGATTAAACAAAGACTGAATGGCTAGCCAACTACAAAAGCAGTTTCTCCTCCCTTGGTGTTCACACCTCAACTGCTAGAAAAGGGCCTCATCCTCCCTGATTGAACTAACCTCGTTATCTCTAGCCTGACTCACTCTTGCTTGCATATTTATACCTGCCTCTGGAAATTTCCACTACATGCATCCGAGGAAGTGGGTACTCACCCACGAAAGCTCATGCTCCAATACATCTGTTAGTCTATAAGGTGCCACAGGACTCTTTGCTGCTTTGTATAATGTGATATATACTAACATAACATAAATGTGTTGGCTACCAATCCTTATTCTTAGCACTATTTTAGCCTTAATTTCACCCTTACAGTTATATTGATGCCTGTTATTATTATTCTTGACATTCTCCTGTTTTTGTATTTATCATTTTCTTCCCTGTCTCCATTCTTCATCTGATCATTTTCAGTAACAAGCTCTACTTTTTCCAACCACAAATTAAATGCAGACCCCATAGTCCTTTAGAGACAAGGCCAGAGAGGAAGAGGAGAGGGGAAATTGTTGTGGTGTTTGGTTTCCTAAGCACTAAAAAGGGGAATGTCTTTCCCTCTTCCATGGCTAAAGAGAGGGGATTGATGCAGGGCTACAGTTCAAGATGGGGGGGAGGACAAGCTAAGCAGAGGGTGCCTATATCCCCTGTGTGACGCAGAGCCATCACTCAGATTCATTTTAACTCTCTACCATTCAGATGCCAATTAAAACAATTGCAGAATCTTGGATAAGCCACAAAGTGGAATTATAGAATCATAGACTTGTAGCAATGTAGGGCTGGAAGGAATCTTGTCAACTATTACATCCCCCTGCGCTGTGCTTGTCTTCTTTTCCTTTACATTTGTAACTGATCGCTTACCATTCCATTGGAGTCTCTGCCCATTTTAGAATGATGTGGCCAGCTGCTGGGAAAGCTCTTCCTTTATAGGCCACCCCCAGGCCTTAAAAAACGGAGCCAAATTCGTCTGCACCTGCTGAGAAAACTTTGCTGCCTATAGATTCATCTTTGAGTCATTGTCTGCTGGGACATGGCACAATGTTTGGTACTCAGAAAAGTTTTGGATGAAGGATTCCCATCCAAAGGCCTTTTCCAGCTGGAGGTCAGAAATGAACAAACAAAAAAACATAATTTAAAATGCAATTCCCTTCCCTCGTATTTTAGAAAATTCTTCCTGTACAATGAGTAGGTCTTTTGCTGCTGGGTGGAGCAGGCCCTGATCTTCACTTTGAATATTTTTCTTTTCTTTTCTACAAATGTGTCTGTCTGAAAAATTCTAAGTACATGTACAAAAAAATAGAATAACTCTTTAGCACTATTAAACTAGTTAGCAAACCCTTCTCTAAAGAGCTCTTTCTATTTGCTGTTTTAATTCTATATATTCATATGAAAACACACACAAAGATAGCTTGTTTATATAACCTCTTTCATCCTGAAGGATCTCACTGCACTTTACAAAATACCTACCCATCCCACCTTGCACACACACCCATCCCTCTATGAGACAGCAGGAGGGATAGCTGAGTGGTTTGAGCATTGGCCTGCTAAAACCGGGGTTGTGAGTTCAATCCTTTAAGGGGCCATTTGGGGATTTAGTTGGAGAGTGGTCCTGCTTTGAGCAGGGGGTTGGACTAGATGATCTGTTTGTACTGCATCATTCCAGTTCATACTTTAGGCCAGAATATTGTTTACACTACAGGGTGAATGACAGCAGAACAGGAAGTTGGCAAGGACAATCAGACTTAATATAGTCTTGCAAAGACAGCCATGGTAGGCTTAGGGCATGATTTTAAAACCTTCTGACTTTGTGGATTACTGTTAATGTTTACACATCTGTTGGGTAGACACAAAGCTGATTGGTTTTGTGTGTAAATTTGATACTATGCACTCACAAGTAAGGATGGGCACAAATGTATGTAATATTGCACCAGTAAAATTGGAGGTCAGGTTTAATTAATTACCTAGGGTCCCAGGCTTGTATTGCCTGCACTGAAGACTATGGTGCTGTAGCTTCACTGCTACTGGTACCCCCACACTAGCTAAATTAAAGCTAGCTCAGGTATGTCTATGTGTGCTGCAATCACACAACCTGATGCAATGTAGACATGCACATTGTTTTAGCCGATGAGCTGTGCTAACTTAGGCTGTAGTCTATAGGTATGTCTACACAGCAATTAGACTATCGTGGCTGACCCATGCCAGCCGACCTGGGCTCACGGGATTAGGGCTGCAGGACTGTTTCACTGCTGCATAGATGTCTGGGCTTGGGTTGGAGCTTGGGCTCTAGGACCCTGCAGGGTGGGAGGGTCCCAAAGCTCGGGCTGGAGCCACGGGCGTCTAGTTGTTGTGTTGCCATGCCCTGTACCTCCTGATGGACCAGCCAAATCAAGTGAAAAGCGCCACCACGCTCAAGGAAAGGGGTTGTGTGTGCGGCTGCATGGAAGGGATGCAAGTTAGGGGCAACACACGGGTTATCACTCAAGATAATTCTGCAGTGAAGACAAGCCTCAGCGTATCTGACCCCTGTCTACCTTTGAGTTAAAGCTGTTTGCTTTCCAAACAAGAACATCTTTTCAGTCTTTGTTCATATGGGAGAACAGGGACCAACTAGCTTGTTTGAGCACAGCGCTGCAAACAATGAGAGACAGTGGTCATCTTTCCTTGGGCAACATCTCTTCTGCCTGCAGAGATTGTAGAGATATGGAGACCAGCTTAGCTGAGAATAGCTTAGCTGCAAACCCACTGAAAGCAGTTAGAGATGACTGCCATCTTTCATAAGGAAACAAATTGTGAGATTGTAGCAGCTGCTCTTGTGATCAGATTAAAACAGATCCCCTAAAACTGGTACAACTATGAGACTTGGCAAGTTTTGCTCTCAGAGGGCTTCTACTACCGATTACCAACACTTCAGTTAGAGCACAGAGCCATTAGGACCTACTTTCTAACAGGTATTTCATTAGTGAATTGTCGTAAAGCTGCACTTGTTTTCTAAACCGCATGCAGCATTTTGCTGATACACAACACATCACTTTCCATCCTGCTTTAAGAGCTTTTGTGCATGCATATCTCCAGAGCCACATTATCTACCAAACTACCTAAATCTTGATTGAATGCCCTAATTTAACATAAGGTCCCACTGGACCAGCTCTATTATTTCCGCCCCCATTCACCATGGTTCACTCCCACAGCAGTAGGTGCAATGATGCATAGATTACCTGTCATCCTACATCTCCCTGCCAGTCTCTCTCTCTCTAAAAAAACTGCTGTATTCTGCACCAGGCTGGTTTCATTTCAGTATCAGGTGATGTGACATGTATATAGGAAAATCTGAGTCACACAAGTAATCCTTACTCACATGGCTAGTCCTCTGAAGTCAATGGAATGATGCATATAAACAAGGGTTTGCAAGATCTGGTTATAATTTTAATGCACTAGGGTCCCTTTAGAAATATTGATCCTAGAGAAAGGTAAAATGTTATGATTATTATTCTTGCCAGTAGCTATTTGAACATCTGCCACGATCCTCTCTGGCCTTGGAAAAGTTGCTGGTTTGGCTGCCAGTTTGGCCACGGCTGTCAAGATCTGCTCCCAGAGGGAGAGCAGTCTCCGGGTTCTCTATATTGCATGTGTCATCAGCAGGCACTGTCAGGATGATGTTCTGACTAGCCAGTTCAGCCCAGGGAGCAGGGTAATGACGGACAGTGTCCTGCCAGGCAGATGTGCTGGATTCCCCTAATTCAGCATTAAAAGCCAAATGTCATTGGTTATGCATTTTTCATACATAAATAAAGGGAGGATGGCTCCACCAAAACCCACCCAATAGAATCATCCTAACTTCACTGTCCCTCTGGATAGGGTTGATTCTATCGCACGACCTGGTAGACTTCATAGAGATGTATTATAAAATATGCTGGGGACTGATTAGCTCCAATGACACCCTCATGTATGTTGTCACCTTTTGGCTGAAGAGTGGAAACATTTTTAATATCAAGACACTTCAAATGAGGCCAGGAAGCTCAGCTACTTTGGTGCTGGATGTCACAGAGGTAGGGGGTAGACAAACCAATAAGATAGAACTCCAGGCTAGGAACAGAACACGTTCTGCAATGAGTTTATGGGAAATTCCCCTGGTGCAATATTTATGCCTAACACTATGCTGTGTCCAGCTGCAGATGATGTAACATGACCATGGAAAATGCAGGAAAATGTGGCCAAGTCAGCAGCATGGAAATATGTCTTTTTTCTTTTGTCTTCAGTTAGGGATAGTGTCCACTTACCAAGCCTGAAAAAAGGAGCCCGCGTAGCTCCTTCTGTGGTGACAGCTATTTGGCCCAGTGTACATTTCTCTGGCACTAGGATGTAGTTGTGGCCACCCCACAGACTAGGGACTTCCATCTTTGCAGTTTCAATGTTAAACTTCTGTATGACCAGAGGAGGGCGCTTCAGCTCCTCTGCATCCCTGAGGTCACAGGAGTGACAGCCAATCTACACCTGGAGGAGTTGGAGTTCAGCTAAAGGCACCAGAGAGGCAACAGATTGGAATGGTTCATCCCTGAACCAGAGGTGTAGCCACAGGTGGGCCTGGGTGGGTCACACCCCACCCCACTTAGCATCCAGGCCCACCCAAATCACGCCCCAACCCCGCTCCCCGGAAGTAGCATGGGGGGGGGGGCGGAGTGGAGCAAGCTCCCATTCCCAGACCCCACTCTCCAGCAGGAGTTGTGGGGGGAACAGGGCAAGCCCCCGTGCCCCGACCGCATTTCTCGAACAGGAGGGGGGACTGCAGGAGGAAGGGGTGGGGAGGGACCCCCACTTGTCCTGGCCCAGGACCCCACAAAACCGTAATCCCCCTCTGAGAGGGGAGGAGGTCCCCCGTCATTGCCCACCCACCCAAAAGCCAGGGCCCACCCAGTTTTCCTATCCTAGCTACGCCACTGCCCTGAACTTAATATATTTACCCAGCTCCCATAAGCAACACACTCTTCTTTCAGTTGGCCAGTGACCGTATTACACAGCACAGGACCCGGTCGCTCCTTGGGATAGGCAAGGACCCTTCACGTTGACTCAGATGAGAGCAGCATGGAGGAGTTCAAAGGCAGAATTGAGCCCCAAGCACCTAAACCGAACATTCCAGCTAGATTGCCACAGAGGAAGCAGAATCCTCCTTCCCTGTGCTGATTAACAGGAGGCTTTGGGAGGAGCTTGCTGGGCTAGGGAGTGCAGAAGCCAAGGAGCCCATGGAGCTGGGGAGTCTGGAAGCTCCAGGACAAATTGGCAGGAAACCAGGTAGGCTTCAAATGGAAATCTGCCTGGTTTCATCATAAGTTTAATCAAAATCAGCATGCGTGCACCCGCAGAACGTTTCAGTTTCAACAAATCAGCATCTCCTGACAGACAGGGTTCATTTGGCAAGTTTCCAGCCAGCTCTGGCAACAGACTCATCAACCTTTTATGTTGATCACCCACTAGAGGGGAACAAAGAGCCACACTCTCATAGTGTGAGTTACATTAAGAGGTGGGGGGCCCTCTACAGAAGGGGACCAAAGAAGGGTGTCCCAGCGGGGTTACAGGAGAGGTGGTCCCAGGGAGGGAAAGGGAACAGAGGGGCAAGACACTGTCAGACAACAGTGCTGTTCATATCTTCCTTGTCCAGCTGCAGAATTTTATTCTAAAGTGCACAGCTTCGCACAAATTAAAAAATGGGAGGGAGGGGAGAGGCCTATAGCCCCATTTCCCTGCTTTGGCAAGCAGTCTGTTGTCTGATGAACCCAGAATGCACACACATAGGCACACCTGTTCTAGGAGGAAGACTTCTCTGCTCTTTAATGTTGGTTATAGTTCTGGCGTGAAAAACAAGTATTGTGTAAGCCTATTCCAGCCCCCGCCACCTCCCAGCTCAGAAATATTTCTAGTGTGAGTAGCAGGGAAGTCACAAAAGAGGCCCCAGGTCTTTCCAGGCTTAGGCCACATTTTACCTTCATCTAGCCCTAAGCTCTCCAAGCCCCACTTCTCCCTGTGGGGAAGAGGCTGGGAAAACAAACAGCACATGACAGGTGTAGTCATGTTCCTTAACGCAAGGTTCTTAGTCCTGTGCTGGTCCCAATCTAACCCTTCTATGTCACTGGGGGCTAGTCTCACAAGGAGGACCTAGACACCATGCTGCCTAGCAGAATTCACAACTCTGACTTAGGCACCCCAGCTCCTCAGACACTCAATGGGGAGAATTAAGCCCATCAAAAACAGATTCACAGAAGCCAGCACATTGAGCAGGGAGCTGCCTAAGCTAACCAGGTGTGAAATGCTAAACTAGGTAAGTGCCTAACTGCATTTAGGATTCACAGCTGCAAACACTCTCCAGGAGTTAGGCACCTAAGCCAGATCAGCCTTTTCTCAAGAAAATCCAAAAAGGGAGCATCCCCTGTAAACCCATAGTCCATTGGTTAGAGAGCTCACATGGGAGATGGGACATCTGGTCTTAAGTCCCTGTATTGAATCAGGAAGAGTGAGGATTTGAACATGGATAGGGTTACCATATTTTAATAAAACAAAAGAAGGACAGTCCACGGGGCCCTGGCCCCGCCCCAACTCCGCCCCTTCCTGCCCCAGCCCCGCCCCCCAAAGTCCCCGCCCCAACTCCGCCCCCTCCCCTGAACACTCCGCCCCCTGCTCCTCCCCCTCCCCTGCTTCCTGCGAATCAAATGTTCGCAGGAAGCCTGAAACAGGCAGGCAGCAGGTAAGCTGGGGCGGGGGCGGCCGCGAGGAGGCGCGGCCCAGTCCGGCCCCCCCGGCCGAGCGGCTCCCTCTGGCGGCCGGCCCCAGCCAAGAGGCTCTGGCCCCGGCGTCTCCGGCCCAGCTCGGCTCGGGCCCTGGGGCGCTGGCCCCGGTTCCAGCCAAGCGCACTGGCCCTGGACGAGCGGCTCCGGCCTGCCCTGGCCCCGGCGGCTTCGGCCCTGGCGACTCCAGCTCGGCTCAGGCCCCGGGGCACTGGCCCCGGCCCCGGACGAGCAGCGCCAGCCAGCGGCCGAGCACCCCCAGCCCCGGTCCCAGCGGCTCCGGCCCAGCTCGGCTCGGGCCCCGGTTCCAGCCGAGCGGCTCCGGCCCGGCCCCGGCTCTGGCCCCGGCCCTGTCCGAGTGGCGCCGGCCGGCGGCCGAGCACCGGTCTGCCGGCCCCAGCGGCTCCAGCTCCGGCTCCGGCCCCAGCGGCTCCAGCCCGGACCCAAGTCCCACGACCCCTCCCTATTTTCCTGGACATGTCCGGCTTTTTGGAATTTCCTCCCGGACGGGGATTTGAGGACCAAAAAGCCGGACATGTCCGGGAAAATCCAGACGTATGGTAACCCTAAACATGGATCTCTAAAATCCTGGATGAGTTTGCTAACCCATCAGGCTATGAGAATAAAGAAGGGCAAGTCTTCCTCCAGCAGTGTTTTGGAGGTGGGGGTTAGAGGCATGCTCTGAGACACAGGTGAAAGTAAGCCGGTCCAGTCCAGTACGGCGTACCGGCAAGAGCCGGTACACAGTCAACCGTACCAGCAGGGCCGAAAAAAGGGGCAGCTTCCCTGGGGCCTAGGCCCCGGGCCCGGGATTCCCGGCAGCAGCCAGAGCCCTGGCCCTTTAAATCGCCGTCAGAGCCCTGGGGTAGCGCTAGCGGCAGTGGCAGCCGGGACCCCCGGGCCCTTTAAATTGGCCCCGGGCTGCGCTGAAGGGCTGGCTGTGGAAGTTTGGCCCTAGCCCCTCCCCTTCCGCCCAAGGCCCCACACCTTCCGGTTGAGTCCCCCTTGCTCAGGACCCTGGCCATCCTGCATACCAGTAAGTCCCTTAAGTTACTTTCACCCCTGCTCTGAGCACGCCTATCTGATTGAGCCCCACAGATAAGATAGGTGGGGATACACCTAGTTTAAGGATCCCGCCAGGACTTAGGTGTGAGTTAGGCGCCAAACAGCTCAGCAGCATCAGGCCTTTGATAGCTTTGTGCATACCCACTGGCAGAAACTTAGGTGCGCAGGGGGCTACCGACAGAAACTAGATGCCTACAGGGTTAGGCAGCAACTGAGTGGCGGGTTGTGAATGCCAGTGACATCGAAATGTTGGAGTTGAGCATCTAAAGTGGAAGTTAGGTGCCTACGTCTATTTGTAAATCTAGCCCTGCTTTGCTAAACACCATTTTCTTCTCCGAGTTAGAATGCAGTGATTCAGCATGTGCCATCTCATCTATATGAGCCACTTTTCTATGATGCGATTGGCCCTTCACTGCTGCTGTACCAGCCACCTCCTCCGCATTACCATCTGGACAGACTCCTTGTACCTCTCTTCATCAGCTTTGCATCTCGTTTCAAATCTCAGCTGAAAATATCCCTCTTCTCCCTTGAGAGCTCCTGTTTAGACTTTGCCTTTCTCTACAATATGATAAACAAATAAAGTTATTTTGTATTGTACTGCATTACAGCTGCTAGGCCAAGGGTGGCCAACCTGAGCCTGAGAAGGAGCCAGAATTTACCAATGTACATTGCCAAAGAGCCACAGTAATATGTCAGCAGCCCCCCACCCCCAACTCCCAGAGCCTCCCACCCACCGGCAGCCCTGCCAATCAGCACCTCCCCCTCCCTCCCCACACCTCCCAGTCAGCTGTTTCGTAGCATGCAGGAGGATCTGGGGGGGTGGGGGAGGAGCGAGGGCACAGCAGGCTCAGGGGAGGGGGCGGGAAGGGGTGGAGTGGGGGCAGGGCCTGGGGCAGAGCCAGGGGTTGAGCAGTGAGCACCCCGCAGCACATTGGAAAGTTGGCTCCTGCAGCTCCAGCCCCGGTGCCTATACAAGGAGCCGCATATTAACTTCTGACGAGCCGCATGTGGCTTCGGAGCCACAGGTTGGCCACCTTGTGTCAGGCTATCAGTTAACACATGCAGGCCACCTGCCCTTCGTTTGTTTTAGATTCACTGTGAGATAAAGGTGCATTAAGTTCCAAGATTAGTGGTGTGCCCTATATCGATAACAAATTATTGGGGTGTGCAGACAAATGCTTATCCAGGGGGCGGGGTGAGTCTTCGCTTCCAAGGAGATGCCAGAACCTAAGGCAACACCTTCTGTCTGACACCATCTAATCACTCAGCAATTCTCCATGGGCCAGTGCTCAGCAATTGGCCTTTGAATGACTGCAGTTTAACAGTTGTTGTAGCCGTGTTGGTCCCAGGAGATGAGAGAGACAAGGTGGGCGAGGTAATATCTTTTATTGCACCAACTTCTGTAGGTGAGAGAGACCAGCTTTCGAGCTTACAGAGCTCTTCTTTAGGTGGGGATGTAGGCACAGTGCTGGGGTCAGAGTGCCGTACCAGAGCTGCAAAACGCAGACACTCAGTGCCTACGTGTCTGCTGGCTGTCAGGGTCCAGGTGGTGAGCCATAGCAGCAGAGCATTTAAGGCATTCAGGGTTACAGAGCAGGAGTACACAACCCCTTGCTGGTCTGGATTGCACCTCAGAACGTGACATTGGAGTAGTCGACCCAGGACTGACGCACAGCCTGCTATTTTAACTGAGGTTTATACCTCAAGCTCTGGTAAAACACTTGTCCGTGATTTTCAAGTGTGGAGGCTGGGATCAGTCCAAAGAAAGGTTACGGTTTTATTATTTTCGGATTGTTTATTTTGGGAAGGAGATAGAGTAAAGGAAAGTGTAAAGATGAGTAAGCAGCAGAAGAAGCAAATGAAGGAGAGGGCTGGACACTTCAGGGCAGGTGGCTTTGGGGAAATTTGGGACTGGGAGTGTGCTGAGGTCACCTTTGCATGTAGTAACCAAGGTTGGTGGAAACCAGCATGGGGGCTGCTGTGTTGTAGGCACAGCGCGCTGAACCAGGGCTGCACAGCGTACAGACACACAGAAGCCTGCATGCTTGTCTTCTGGCTGTTGGCATCCAGGCTGTGAGCCCCAGGCCACAGCCATCCTGGTCCAACTGTACTAATCAAGGGCAGAAAAAGGAAGCAATGAACTTGCTACTGAGGCTGGTATCAAAAAACTGTGTAAATCAATGGGGTGTCATACGACTACTCACACTGTGGACTCTTAAATGTCCTCTCAGATTGGGACAAAGTAGGCCCTGGTCAAAAAGCATGGGTGGGGATTCCTGGTGCTCACTGAAGCATATCACGTTAAAACACTGGAGGAGAAAGAACAATAACCACAGATTATGGCCCCAATCCAGCAACGCACAACCCTAACTTCAAGCACATGACCTTAAATCCCACTGAGGTCTCTTTGTGTTATTTGTGTCTTCACTGGGGTTTACAATTAGCCCACTGTTTACTCCCCACTCCAGATAATTAATGAAGGCTACACCTAATACGGTACCCTATGGTGCTCTGCTAGACACGCCTCCAAACTCAGGGCCTGATCCAAAGCCCAATGAAGTCAAGGTGAGTCCTTCTATTGACTTCAGGAGGAATTCAGTCAGGCCCACAGTAGTTTGTCATTTATCATTACCCTTTCCTTGCTTGGTGTTCAATCCTTCAGCTGGGCTTAAATCCACACACCAATATTTATATCCAAGACCATTTGGATTCCTTTAGAGAATGAGATTTCATGAGACACCATCAAAAGCTTTCCTAAAATCCATACCCAGGACATCTACCACATTCCCTTCCTCCACTCACTTTGTAATTCTGCCACAAAATGCAAAAACTAGTTTTTCTGGCAAGATCCGTTCATTGTAAATCCATGCTTCCTCCTGAAGCTTAATAACAAGGCATTGAGGGTTACATCCACAAGGGGAACTTAGGTGTTGCAACACCTAACTCCTAGGCAACACGTCACCCAGTGGAATTCACAGCCCAAATGTAGAGTTAGGCACCTAAGAAACTTTGTGAATCTGCTCTCGAGGCTCCCCCTGCATTGTATGGCAAGAAAGAGAGACACCTAAGAAAGGGACTCACAGAGACAGCAAGCTACATCAGCCAATAGGAAATGTTGAGGCCTAAGCTCCACCCCTCAAAGGGAGTTAGGTTCACAGCCATGAACCCTCTCCTGGAGTTAAGTACCTAAACCAGGTCAACCCAGTCTTGTCAAAAAGAGAGAGAAAGACATCCCACAGCCCAGGTCAAATCTTCTTGGAGGCTGGAGAGCTGGGTACAAGCCCTTGTGCCAAATTAGTCAGCATGGGGATTTGAATGTGGGGGTCGCACATCCCAGGCAAATGCCCACCACTGGGGGGACACACTCTCCTGCTTTGTGAAGCCCACCTGGGCTTAAGCTTGAACAAGGGCACTGAGCAACTTGGTAGCATCAGGAGGAATCAATTTTGCACATACTGTCAGAAATATAGGTACCGACAGTTAGGTGGCTGCTAAGCAGGGGTTTTGAGGATCTCACCTAATGGGGCACTTAGGTGCCCAAGTCTCTTTGTGGATCTAGCCCTGCGTGCCCTTGCAAATTTCCTTTGTTTTGCTTTTAATTGCTTGTCATTCATATTTTTAAAAATACAGTAGTTACAGAAAATGTACTCTTGCCATCAATATTATGTTGTCGTGTGTGTGTGGTGCAGGAGAGATGTGTATATAAAAACATACAAAAATGCTAAAAAAATGTTTTTAAAATGTTACTGAGGCAGCAAAGTCAAGCACTCCAAAGATAGGAAAAGCCAGATTTATTGGTGCATCTGTCCTGAATGAGGTCAGAGCCTGTGGAAAAAATAGTATGTGATCATGTAATTAAAGACAGTGTCACAATGCATTTGAACAAGAGGGCTGAAATTAAGGTTGACATTCCTTGTAATAAATGATATACCTTTGATTAAGAAATCCTAGATTTAGAACCTAAATAGTGCCTGACAATGTCCCTTTATCACTGTGGATAAATCAGGGGGGGGGGGGGAACAGACCCATAATACAGATTTTATTTTACTTGTGTTCACTAACACTTAATACTCTCCAGTTCCCATGTAACTATCTTCTTTCTGTTTATCTTGAATGCAATAAAAACAATATAAAGAAGTAACACATACACAGAGAGCAGTGACTCTGACTATCTGATTGAAGGGGAGAGACTGAGTTTAATAAAACAACTAAGAGGAAATAAAAGGGGAAAACTGAAAAGTTAAATACAAATTGCTGATGTTAACCACAGTAAGCAGAAGGTAAGGGGATGAGAATTAATTATATGAAACTGCGACAAAGAGGAGAGGAGAGGGCAAGGGAATAAGAAAGAGGTGCCATGCTTCATGACTGGCCGCCTCTGAATTGTTTCAGCTCCGAGGATCCCATTCAAGTCTATTTCACGGGCTCTACTGGAATCTTTCCATTGACTTTGGTAGGCCCTGAGTTACTGCTGTTCTAAACACCAATGTCTTCGCAGCAGTGAACGGCTTAGAGGGCAACCTTGAAAAAATCTCTTTGGGTCTAATTAAAAGGCTGGTCATTGAAAGTGATGCTGTAACTTGTAAACAGTAAATGCCGAAGGGCCTTATTTAAAGTTGCTGGTGATAAGATTTTACAATAGGTGAACCTATTAGGAAATCACACCGCTTCCCCCTCACCCACACCTGTTTCCATCCAGAGAGATTACAAAGAGGAGGAGAATCTCTCCTGACTTCTGCCCTAGAGAAAAACTGACTGTGACCCTAAATTAACACCGAGTACCATGCAAAGAAATTGCATTTCCTCAAGGAAATAATTTGTTCACTCTCTAGCAGAGGAGAGTTTCATTTAGGGTATATTATATTCAATCATTATTCCATTCACGCTGGTGTGCCAGCTCTTGTTCTGCTTGATTCTAGTGTACCAGAACAGCCAGGGCATTGTTCCCTCTCATTGTCCAGTGCCTAACCTCCTCCTTATCCAAATCAGGCCTCTGTCCTCTCTAGTCCACTGATTCATCTAGCTTGTTATCCCATTGCCTGCACCCCAAAAAGGACCACGGGACCATCTAGTATCCCATTTCCCTGTCATATAGGGTCAGACCATAGCTCACTCATTAAATATCCTAACTACGGCCACAGCCACTTCCACAAAGCACCTGTTCAATCATCTAATTACATCACTTTCATTCCTTTGCTCTCTGCTGCCACTGGGTGGCCATTTCATCCCTATCGTGTATTATTTATTGCTCATTATTTATATAACCAGAGCACGTAGGCCCTCTAGTCCATAGCTCTAGTCAAGGACCAAAACCCCATTGTGCTAAGAGCTGTACAAACACAGAAGAAAAAGATAGCCTTAGATTGTGAGCTCTTTGGGCCAGGGACTACGTCTATACTACCGCGGTTAAGTCGACCTATGCTGCGCAACTCCAACTACGTGAATAATGTAGCTGGAGTTGACGTACCTTAGGTCGAGTTACCGCAGGGTCTACACCACAGGGGGTTGACGTGAGAAAATCTCCTGTCGACTTACCTTACTCTTCTCGTTGGGGGAAATAAGGTGACCAGACAGCAAGTGTGAAAAATCGGGGTTGGGGGTAATAGGAGCCTATATAAGAAAAAGCCCCAAATATCGGGACTGTCCCTACAAAATCGGGACATCTGGTCACCCTAGGGGTAAAGTATAGGGGTCAACTGGAGAGCGATCTGCAGTTGATTTGGTGGGTCTTTACTAGACCCACTAAATCAACTGCCGGTGGATCGATCTCAGAACGTCGATCCCCACTGTAGTGTAGACCTGCCCCAGGTATGAGACAAGAGACAACAGATGGGCACACACAAGCTGATGGGAGAGTACAAGGCAACAGTGAAACAGCATTGGTCAGTATGATAGTGTGTGATCTCAGCACACCACAACAGCCTAACCATTGCCAAGTTTTGTGTAGATGCATGGCAAAAGAGAGGTTTAAGGAGGGTTTTGGAGGAGGAGGTAGCTCTGTGGATGTTTATGAAGAGCTCCTCCCAAGCATGAGGGGCAGCATGGGAGAAAGCACAGAGGTGCTTGTTTGAAAATTTAACAAGGGGATGAGGGAGGCTGGAATCATGGGCCAATCAAAGATGGGAGTCGACATTTTGATAGCGAATGAGAGATGATAGGTAGGGTGAGGCTAGGCCAGGAAGGGCCTTGAAAATAAAGACCAGTGGCTTCTGTTTGATGTGATAGGAGCCAAGAGAGGGATGCAAAGAGAAGGTGACATAGTCAAACTGACAAGCTAGAGAATGAGCTTGACAGCAGTATTCTGAATGGAGATAAGTGGGGCAAGATTGCATCTGTCAGGCCAGAGAGGATGTTGCCGTAACAGACACAAGACAATGGGAGACATTTGTGGATGGCCAGGAAAGACCATATCTTAGAGATGCTTTGCAGAAAGAATTGGCAAGATTTAGCCATAGACTGGATGTGAGGACTTACAGAGAGGACCAAGTTGAAAATGATGTGCAGGTTACAGGCCGGATAGCGTTGTCCACAGTGATTGAGAAAGGAGGTGTGGGTAGGACTTGGGGATAGATTAGGAGCTCTGTTTTAACCATGTTGAGCTTGAACTGAGAGCTAGAGATTCATGAGGAGATGTCAGAGAGACAGGCCTGGAGTAGAGAGGTAGATCTATGTGTCATCAGCACAAAGATGGTAGTTAAATTTGTATTCGCAGATGAGATTACCCAGAGATAAGGTATAGAGGGAGAAGAGAAGGGGACCAAGGACAGAGCTCTGTGGAACAGAAAGCTTGAGGGCAGATGAGGATACTCCAAAGGCCATGCTGAAGGAGCAATTAGAGAGAACCAGGAGAGAACAGAGTCACAGAACCCAAGGGAGGATAAGATTTTAAGGAGAGTATGGTTGATGGTGTCAGAGGTAGCTAATAGGTCAAGGGGGATGAGGATGTGGTGCTGGATCTCTGCTTTGGCTAGGAAGAAGTCATTCGGGACTTTCATGAGCACAATTTCAGTGGCATGCAAGGGCCAGAAGTCAGACTGGAGAGGGTCTAGGAGGGAACTGGAGAAGAGGAACACCAGACAGGAGCTGTAAAGAGCACATTCAATAAGCTTAGAGATGAATGGGAGTAGGGAGGTGGGGCAGCAGTTGCAGAGGCAAGTTGGTTTAAGGGGTTCATTCAGATTTAGCTTTCCCATAATAGTAATAATAAATAAATAATAATAATAATAATATAAACTATGTAGATTTAGGGATGGGAAGAAACTGCAAATATATAATATACATATACAGAGTATTAAAATACCTGAAGAGTGGTATAATAGATAGATAATGTGATCTGCAGACAGCATAATTTCCCCTCCTTCCACTCTAATCTACCATACCTTAAACTGGTGGATTCCTTTCTATGGTTCTTGCTAGAAGTTCAAGGACTAGAATAATCAACAACAGGAAAATGGAGCAAACTTGCGTTGTACTACTTCTTAAGTTAGATTCACCTGAGTGAGCAGACCTGAGGCCATCGCTACCTGTGGCGTATGGTACAGAGCTTGGATCTATTATTAAAACAGTAGTTCATTCAATGCTATTGAATGTTTTACAACCACTAAGGGGAAAAGCCTTGCTTATGTGCAATTTGCTTCTGGCCAAAAATTGCTAATAAAGAATCTAATAAAAGTTCCAGTGTTATTGGCCTCAAAGATTTTTTGTTTCATATACCCTGTTTGTTGTTGAAGAATTATTGTACCTATATATTGTACCTATATATTTTGTAGTCTCACAATCATACTGTAGAATTAAAATCAACTTTGATTTGCCAGTATCAGGAGGGTCTTTGTTGCCTTTTCAGAGCAAGGGACAACAGATCAAGAACAGACACTAGCAACCAATCTTTCAACAAAGTCAAAACTGACTGCATGAATGAAGCTAGTAAATCTATATTTAATTTGAACAGCTCACAAGTGAACCCATTGGTTCTCAAAGGTTATTGGAAGGGTCAGGTCTTTAGTCACTGGTTTTATTTAGTCTGAAGTTAATGGAGCCTCCAGTTCAATTTTACTTTGTCCACTTCAATTCCTTAAAGGGCTATTCTCAGCAGTGTCACAAACTTTTTCTGGACAGCACATTGAATTGTTTTGATCCTGCTCCCTAAACTAGTGTTTCACAATAGCTATAAAATGTTCATTTATTATTTTGAGATCTGTTGCTAAACCAACATTTTCTTGTTTTGTTGCTGCAGTCACTGATTGGGCTCCCTGCTTTCACGCCGGAGGCCCAAGCCTGCACTCGGAGTGCTTGGCAAAGCATCTTTGAACATCTGGATTCGACTCCTTGATGTGCCAATATGACTTTGATTTATTCCCCATTTCACAGTATAGCATATTTTGGCTAAAGAACGGATCTTTCTCTTTTGGTAAAATGAGATTGGTTAGTTTAAATTTGGATTTCATCAATGTATGTCTCCAAGCATTTCAGGTCAGACCCTCAGCTGGTGTAATTTGCCATATGTGGCCCTGCTCTTTTTTGGATTTTCAAGTCCATTTTTGGTGAGCAAAAATAAATAATCCCACCTCTTAAGCAAGACAGTCCTATAATAAAACTGACAGGATTTTGAGCAATTTGTTTATATGCATTGATTTCTTGTCCTCTGCTTATACACTCACCAAGGGTGAAATTCACCCCAATATATAGGGCCAGCACAAAAATCTAAGCACCATGTAAACTGTATTTTGAGCCTTCAAAACAGGACCAAAGTGGGATTTAAGTGTTGTCCACACCTGTGCTGAACTTCTGCCTGGAGGATGGGGGACAATGGTCTACTGGAAGAACATCTCATATCAATATGGGAAAAAAAGAATGGAACGTAACTTTGGAACTGTTAGGATACAGATATTCAAGCCTGTCTGCAAAGGCCTATACTTTAAGAATTTAGGTGTATTCTTATCACTTAGCTAGTTATAGAGGTATAAAAGAAAGAATCAAAATCACTGTCTGTCTGTGTAAGGGCCTTCTCTCATGGTGACAGTCTGAGGCCCTGTTTAGTCATACTGAAATAAGGCAATCTGGGGCTGTTAGGAAGGTGATCCAATCCATCACCTCCAGAGAAAGGGAAGAGCCTAGAAGATGTAAAAGGAAATTTAGTTTGATAGTTTTCTGTCTGGTAAGAACTCACTTATCAATAGACACAGCTGGAAACCCCTTATGTCTGTATAGATGTAGTTGTGAAATCCTTATATCTGTATAGATGTAGTTGTGAAATCCTCACTTCTGTATTGTTTTGTATGTTTATTTGCATGGTCTCTGTCTGGTTCTGTGATTGTTTCTGTCTGCTGTATAATTAATTTTGGTGGGTGTAAACTAATTAAGGTGGTGGGATATAATTGGTTAGCTAATCATGTTACAATATGTTAGGATTGGTTAGGTAAATTTTAGTAGAATGATTGGTTAAGGTATAGCTAAGAATATTACTATATAAATTAGGGACAAACAGGAAGTAAATTGGGATTCGAAAATAAGGAAAAAGGAACTTGGATTTAAGCTTGCTGGAAGTTCACCCCAATAAACATCGAATTGTTTGCACCTTCGGACTTCGGGTATTGCTGCTCTCTGTTCACGCGAGAAGGATCAGGGAAGTGGGAGAGTGAAGGAATAAGCTCTCTAATAAGCTCTCTAACAGGAACATGATGCAGAAGTCTAAGCCAATGCATTTTCACAGATAGTATCCCAGAAAATCAGGAATACATCTGAGACAGAAGAAAAATGAAAATCAGCAATGCACAATTGAAAGAAAGTACCAGTATTTGGGATCTCAGCTAAATGGCAATTGGATAAACGCATTATGAGGTCACTTGGTTTTAAGACTGTGGGTGTGAAATCTTATCCAGTATTAGAGAGATTAGATCTTAATAAGAACTAAGACCAATGAAATGTATACTGAAGGTCTAGTGTTACCTACATTAAAACAATAAACTAGAAGAAATCAATATTGTCTTTGCCATTGTTAGCATTAAGGATATGGATCTCTTTTGTGTAATCCCTGAGATAACCCAGTGATTAGTCCACCCATTTGCATGGAGAGACAGGTTCGGCAGGAAGTAAGCACAGCAGGGATGAAATTCCCCCCTAGGCAGAGGGTCAGCACCAGGCCTATGCACTACTTAAATCCTCAAAACACAGTTTACAAGGAATTTGGGTGTCACATAGACTTTTACTGACCCCCTGCATGGGGGGATTTCACGCAGAGAGAGCAACAAGCTATGGAATTCAGGGCAAAGATAGGGAATAGTAAGTCCATATCCCACTGTCCAGTGAAGGATAGAGGTTGTGGATATAAAATCGGAATCAGACAGTGTGTTGGCACGATCATAGAAACGTCAGGCTGGAAGGGACCTTGAGAGATCTAGGCCAGCCCCCAGCGCTGAGGCAGCACTAAGTATACCTGCTAGACCAATGCAAACTCTGGTACAGCTTAAAGGAAAGGTAAGCGGCTATTGGATTAGTTTTGGAGACGAAGTGTCCAGACTTTATTTCTTCCCAGGTCTGTATAGCTTCATTGGGTTCTCCTCCCAGTTTGGTAGAGAAGCCAGTTCCAAGGAGACTTCTTCCTTGATAGGCCAGCCCCAGGCCAGAAAGAAAGGAGCCAGATTCTTGTTCACCTGCCGAGAGAATTTCTCAGCCCACAGGTTCATCTTGGAGGGGTTGTCCTTGGGGATATTGGACATTTTCTGGTAGTCAGAGAAGAGGAGGATGAAGGGTTCCCAGCCAAAGCCCTCCTGCAGCTGAGGGGAAGGAGGAGGAGTGTTAAAAACACAATCTTGGTCCCTGAGTATAACATGAGACGCTGTGCTTGATCCCACCTCAGGCAAAGCCTCATGATGCAATCAGGAATAGTAATGACCACCTCATGAATATGGAGATAGAACCCTTCACTGATCTAAATTTAACCTTTGAGCCTCTCACTTCACAGGCATTCATTGTTCCCCAGCAGTAGACAGTCTCATTTTAAAATGTTACCTGCAGATACATTAGGCAGGGGGAAAACCTGTGAGGTGACAAACCCTCATGGTTCAGGGCATAAGACAAATTGCCTAAGGACAGGAAGAAACATCTCCATATGCACACGATTACATAATAGCCCAGAGACCCAAGCTGCAGTGCTAGCAGCAGCAACCTGGCTTCATAGCCCCAGGAACCTCCCTGCAGCCCTCTGCTGACAGCTGCTAATATGTGCAGTGGAGGGTGATTTGCACAGAGGGAAGGAGAGGACTGACAGGAGAGGAAGGTGGTACAAAGGCTGGGCAGAGAAGGGGAGGGGACGGGAGATTGTAGGTGGGGCATACTTTGGCCTGGAATGGGAATTCATGGGGTTGTTTTCAAAAATAAAAATAATTGAGGAATTAGTTCAAAGCAAAGGGGGGCTGGGCGTGGGCTGGGGATTAGGGTTAATGAGCAAGGTTACGTTAAATTAGAGGTGACACTGGGGATCATACAGAAAGTGTGTCATATCCTCTTCTCTTTGGCCCGTTTGGGGTCTATTTAGATTGTAAGGTCTTTGGGGCCCAGACGGGTCTTATCATATATATGTAAGGCAACTCCAGGGTACTATACAAATAATACTAAATGATGGGAGAGGGGGTTTACACCGGCCTCTGCAGCATCTGGTGAAGCCACTGTCAGAGACAGGACACTCAACTGGTTGGCCCTCAGCTCTGATCAGTACGGCATTTCCTATGTTTCCAGATGGGGAATGCTATGCATAGGCCCTGGCTCCTTCACCTCAGCAGAGAGGCAAGGAGACCCTCAGGGGCTCCGCTGACTGATGGCAGGAACAACACTGGCTTGTTTTCACTGCCCAGCTGGGGAGGGCCTGTCAGCACTGCTCCGCCTGAGTATAACCAATGGCCACTCAAGGGATGGTGGGGGAGAGGGGGAAAGCAGTTGTACTACAGCTCCCCCACTCTTATCTACAGTACTTACCTGGCCCCCACTACCCTAGTAACTGAGCACCTCAATGGTAGGGTTACCATACGTCCGGATTTCCCCGGACATGTCCGGCTTTTTGGTGCTCAAATCCCCGTCCGGGGGGAATTTCCAAAGTTTGCCGATGACACTAAACTAGGAGGCGTGGTAGATACACTAGAGGGTAGGGATCGGATACAGAGGGACCTAGACAAATTAGAGGATTGGGCCAAAAGAAACCTGATGAGGTTCAACAAGGACAAGTGCAGAGTCCTGCACTTAGGACGGAAGAATCCCATGCACAGCTACAGACTAGGGACCGAATGGCTAGGTAGCAGTTCTGCAGAAAAGGACCTAGGGGTCACAGTGGACGAGAAGCTGGATATGAGTCAACAGTGTGCTCTTGTTGCCAAGAAGGCTAACGGCATTTTGGGCTGTATAAGTAGGGGCATTGCCAGCAGATCGAGGGACGTGATCGTTCCCCTTTATTCGACATTGGTGAGGCCTCATCTGGAGTACTGTGTCCAGTTTTGGGCCCCACACTACAAGAAGGATGTGGAAAAATTGGAAAGAGTCCAGCGGAGGGCAACAAAAATGATTAGGGGGCTGGAGCGCATGACTTATGAGGAGAGGCTGAGGGAACTGGGATTGTTTAGTCTCCAGAAGAGAAGAATGAGGGGGGATTTGATAGCAGCCTTCAACTACCTGAAGGGGGGTTCCAAAGAGGATGGAACTCGGCTGTTCTCAATGGTGGCAGATGACAGAACAAGGAGCAATGGTCTCAAGCAGTGGGGGAGGTCTAGGTTGGATATTAGGAAACACTATTTCACTAGGAGGGTGGTGAAGCACTGGAATGCGTTACCTAGGGAGGTGGTGGAGTCTCCTTCCTTGGAGGTTTTTAAGGCCCGGCTTGACAAAGCCCTGGCTGGGATGATTTAGTTGGGAATTGGTCCTGCTTTGAGCAGGGGGTTGGACTAGATGACCTCCTGAGGTCTCTTCCAATTCTAATATTCTATGATTCTATGATTCTATGAAATAGGGAGGCATAAGCCAGGGTCTGCCCAGCACGATCCACCGGGTCTGCAGCGCAGCCCAGCTGCCCCAGCTACAATGCTCAGGCGGGGAACGGGGGGGCTCAGGCTTCCCTCGCGGGCGGGGACCCCCCGGCCACTGGGGGACCCTTCCTGTGGCCCCGTTGCCCCGCGCAGCTTGGAACCCGGCGCCGCGGGAGCTGTTTCCGGCGGGGACAGGCCGGGGAACGAGCTCGGCGGCAGGAAGGAAGCTGCGTCCGGGGCTGCAGGGACCGGCGCTGCCGTCCGAGCGTCTGAAGCCCCCAGCAGGCAGAGGCTGCCGGGTGAGTGGGGGAGCAGGGCAGGTGGGGGCATAGAGGCTGCAGGGGCAGGGGGGTGCAGGGGCTGCAGGGCGAGTGGAGAGCAGGGGTCACAGAGGCTGCAGGGGCGAGGGGGTGCAGGGGCAGGGCAGGCGGGGGGCGCAGAGGCTGCAGGGGCAGGGGGGTGCAGGGGCTGCAGGGCGAGTGGGGAGCACAGGTCACAGAGGCTGCAGGGGCAGGGGGGTGCAGGGGCTGCAGGGCAAGTCGGGAGCAGGGGTCACAGAGGCTGCAGGGGCGGGAGGGTGCAGGGGCTGCAGGGCGAGTGGGGAGCAGGGGTCACAGAGGCTGCAGGGGCCGGGGGGTGCAGGGGCAGGGCAGGTGGGGGGCGCAGAGGCTGCAGGGTGCAGGGGCTGCAGGGTGAGTGGGGAGCAGGGGTCACAGAGGCTGCAGGGGCGGAGGGGCTGCAGGGCGAGTGGGGAGCAGGGAAGCACTTAGCAACCCCCAACCAAGATCAGAGCGGGAGGGAGGAGGGGGAATGCAGGGTGCTCAGAGGAGGGGGCAGAGTTGGGGCAGGGGCTTTGGGGAAGGGGCGGGGTTGGGGCGGGGCTGGGGGTGGGGAAGGGGCGGAGTTGGGGCAGGGCCAGGCCCCCGTGGAGTGTCCTCTTTTTTCAGTGTTGAAATATGGTAACCCTACTCAATGGTTATGTCTGTATTCTCCTCACTGCACCCCTGTGAGGGAGGGCAGCGTTGTTATCCCTGTTTCACGGATGGCATACAGAAACTAGGGCCCAGATCCTCAAAGGTATTTAGGCGGTAACCGCCTATTGAGTTTAACGTGCAAAGAACCAGAGCAACAGCTCCTGTTTTCCTACCCAGGAGGGAGATGGGCTTTGCCACCAAGGCAAAGGAGCCGATGCTGTCTGCCAAAGTCCTGCAGCAGAGAGAGGGCCTGGAAAAACACTATGGCAGACTGAGCCATCCATGTGGCTGCTGGGTGCTTTATAGACCTACGACAAGTCCAGCTCCTAAGCAGATGTTTGTGTGGGCTGCAGACTCCAGCCTGAGGATGTTTATCTGCCAAAGAGATCACTGAGCACAATGAAAACACTCCAATCTCCAACCCCACCTCTCCCATAGTTACCTGCAAGTACGTCTCCAGCGCAGTCCACATGCTCCAGTCCTTCAGCTGAGCCCCTTTCTCCAGATAACCTGTGACCCTCTGCTTCCGACACGGTGGCTGGAGAGCCTGGTGGGCCCTGTCCCTGGGGATCCCCAGCACCTTCTCATGCACATAGACAGACCACAGGTTGCAGGTGGCCTCAGTAGTGTGAGGGGGGAATTCCCAGCCTGCCCGCTGCTGGTTGTGTCCCAGCTCGTGGATGGGGCCCCACAGGCCAGTGGCTCGCATGTGTTCCACATTCACCATCTCCTTCACCGAATCCAGGTGGCCCATGATGGGGTAGCCAGCGTGCATCCAGCCTGGAGGAAAGACATGGGGAGTGCTAACACCAAATGCTCAGACATGCTTATGGTGCATTTGATCACTATGGATGCTGTTTTATTAAAATATGACTAAGCAAGTCCCGCCCATTTCCATAGGGCCTTTCATCTAGCTGAGGAATAAGGCCCTCAGTGCCATAATTATCTGAGCACCTCACCATCGCTAATGTTTTTATCCGTACCACACCCCTGTGAGGCAGGGCTGGGCAGTGATACCCATTGTACAGATGGGAACCAAGGCACAGAGGGGCTAAGGGCATGTCTGTACTGCAATCACGGCATGCCGCTGCAGCTCGTGTAGGTGCCCCCGAGATAGCTGTGATCTACCTAGCACAGGTACTGGCGCTGTGAGGCTGCACCACCCTGGGCTTCAGTGTGGGCTGCACGAGCCAGCCCTTGGCCCTGGATTATTACTCACACAGGTAACCCACGCTAATGTCTGTGCTGCTGCAGCTACACTGCTCCAGTACCTGAGCTAGGTAGATGAACGATAGCTTGGGTATGTCTGCATGAGCTGCAATCACACCCTGTGGATGCAGTCTCAGTGACTTGCCTAAAGTCACACAGGAAGGCTGTGGCAGAGCAGGGAGACCCAGGTTCAGCTCCCAAGTGCCCTGGGAAATGCATCTTCCTGAAGGGTCCCAAAGCACTTCACAAACCACATACACTATCTATGTCTGCATTTCAGGAATCACTTTGCCTTTCACGCGATGTCACCTCTTGGGAGGAGCGCAGGAGCTGTTCAACAGCCCCCAGCAACATTTTGCAAGAGCTCAAGACCAGAAAAAGAGGCAAAACATTAGTCCATTAGAAACACCTGAGGAATTTTAAGTCCACGGAATGTGATCACTGTAACTGGCAGCTGCCCAAGGTAACACAAGTTAAAACTAAGGTTTACAACAAAATATTTCCATGTGACTTAACCAGGCATCAGGAGTTCGGCATTTGAGCACAAACCTTGTGCTGACTCTCTGCACAGTGAGGAATTTCACCCAAAGTGCTGCTCTGAAAAGTGATACAGTAAAAACAGCCTCCTGAGGCGCCATATTTCAAATCTAAGTGACTCTAGATCAGATGTGCTCTGTTTACAAGTAAAAATGTGCTCTGTTTTTTTCCCAGATGCCAATATTGGAACACATCCTGGACTCAGAGTCAAGCTGGGTTTTTTCCCTCTTTTCAATCATCACCAGCAATAAAGGTTCTACAGTTTAAATTCTTCCCTCGGTGACACCGCTGAACCTTATTTTCAGTAGGTTTGCACAGGTGTAATTACAAGGCCCTATCACTGAAATTTAATCAACAATTCTGTTGCTGAGACAGATGGAGGAACAGAATCCAGATTGCTCTCTCCAAGCCGTACTGTAATAAAAGCTATGTAGTTGAGCATTCATGTCAGCAGCTCTGAGTCTGACCATGCCCAGGGAGCAGAACTGCCAAGTAAGAAGGGTTCGTTTTTACACAGTCACTTGTCAGAGTAGAGCTGCACTTTCATGCATCTGTGTAGTTTACAGAACTCTGCCTCAGCAGATCCAGGTTAAAGAACTACAGACCCAAGTATCAACCCTGCAGTGCATCAGAGAAAATGAAGACTTTCTGGATAGGAGTCAGCGTTTGGTACTGCAGGCACAGCATGCTGAAGAATCAGAGAGGGCAGTGCAGAACGGGGAAGAAAATTGGCAGCATGTGACCTCCAGAAGAAAAGAGGGGAGAACTCATGTACCCCCAATGCAGATATAGGTAAGAAACCGTTTTCAGGCTCTCTGCACAGGTACTATTACGGAGAATGGTTTGGAAGAGTTGTCTGAGGAAAGGGATCAGAAGGAGACCCCATCGACTGGAAGGCATGGGATGCATTGTCCTAGGGATGGGGGTTCCACAACCACTACTCCCAAGAGGAGGAGACAGGTGGTGGTGGTCAGGGACCCCCTCCTAAGGGGGACGGAGTCATCCATCTGCCATCCAGACCAGGAAACTCAAGAAGTGTGCTGCTTGCCTGGAGCTAGAACTCAGGATGGATGAAAGCTTATGCTCCAATGCGTCTTTTAGTCTATAAGGTGCCACAGGACTCTTTGTCGCTTTTTACAGATCCAGACTAACATGGCTACCCCTCTGATACAGGAGAGATGGTTGTATTTTAAAGAAGCCTTATTGAGGGCACAGGAACAAACCATCCCGAAGTGCAGAAAGAATGGCAAATATGGCAGGCGACCAGCTTGGCTTAACAGAGAAATCTTCGGTGAGCTTAAACTCAAAAAGGAAGCTTACAAGAAGTGGAAACTTGGACAGATGACTAGGGAGGAGTATAAAAATATTGCTCGAGCATGCAGGGGTATAATCAGGAAGGCCAAAACACAACTGGAGTTGCAGATAGCAAGGGATGTGAAGGGTAACAAGAAGGGTTTCTACAGGTATGTTAGCAACAAGAAGAAGGTCAGGGAAAGTGTGGGCCCCTTACTGAATGGGGGAGGCAACCTAGTGACAGATGATGTGGAAAAAGCTGAAGTACTCAATGCTTTTTTTGCCTCGGTCTTCACAGACAAGGTCAGCTCCCAGACTGCTGCACTGGGCAGCACAGTATGGGGAGGAGGTGAGCAGCCCTCAGTGGTGAACGAACAGGTTAAGGACTATTTAGAAAAACTGGACATGCACAAGTCCATGACTGAATGCATCCAAGGGTGCTGAGAGAGTTGGCTGATGTGATTGCAAAGCCATTGGCCATTACCTATGAAAATTTGTGGCGATCGGGGGGAGATCCCAGACGATTGGAAAAAGGCAAATATAGAGCCCATCTTTAAAAAAGGGAAGAAGGAGAATCCGGGGATCTACAGACTGGTCAGCCTCACCTCAGTCCCTGGAAAAATCATGGAGCCAGGTCCTCAAGGAATCCAATTTGAAGCACTTGGAGGAGAGAAAGATGATCAGGAATAGTCAACATGGATTCAACAAGGGTAAGTCATGCCTGACCAACCGAATTGCCTTCTATAATGAGATAACTGGCTCTGTGGATATAGGGAAAGCAGTGGACATATTATTCCTTGACTTTAGCAAAGCTTTTGATACAGTCTTCCAGAGTATTTTTGCCAGCATGTTAACGAAGTATGGATTCGATGAATGGACTATAAGGAGGATAGAAAGTTGGCTAGATAGTTGGGCTCAACGGATAGTGATCAACAGCTCAATGTCTAGTTGGCAGCCAGTATCAAGCGGGGTACCCCAGAGGTCGGTCCTGGGGCCAATTTTATTCAACATCTTAATTAATTATCTGTATGATGGGATGGATTGCACCCTCAGCAAGTTCACAGATGACACCAAACTGGGGGGAGAGGTAGATACGCTGGAAGGTAGGGATAGGGTCCAGAGTGACCTAAACAAATTGGAGGATTGGGCTAAAAGAAATCTGATGAGGTTCAACAAGGACAAGTGCAGAGTCCTGCACTTAGGACAGAAGAATCCCATGCACTGCTACAGGCTGGGGACCAACTGGCTAAGCGGCGGTTCTGCAGAAAAGGACCTGGGGAGTACAGTGGACGAGAAACTGGATATGAGTCAACAGTGTGCCCTTGTTGCCAAGAAGGCTAATGACATATTGGGCTATATTAGAAGGATCATTGCCAGCAGATCGAGGGAAGTGATTACTCCCCTCTATTTGACACTGGTGAGGCCACACCTGGAGTATTGCGTCCAGTTTTGGGGCCCCCACTACAGAAAGGATGTGGACAAATTGGAGAGAGTCCAGCAGAGGGGGCTGGGGCACATGACTTACGAGGAGAGGCTGAGGGAACTGGGCTTATTTAGTCTGCAGAAGGGAAGAGTGAGGGGGGATTTGATAGCAGCCTTCAACTACCTGAAGAGGGGTTCCAAAGAGGATGGAGTTAGGCTGTTCTCAGTGGTGGCAGATGACAGAACAAGGAGCAATGGTCTCAAGTTGCAGCGGGGGAGGCCTAGGTTGGATATTAGGAAAAACTATTTCACTAGGAGGGTGGTGAAGCACTGGAATGAGTTATCTTGATTTTAACAAATAGGGAGGAACTCGTTGAGAATTTGAAAGTAGAAGGCAGCTTGGGTGAAAGTGATCATGAAATCATAGAGTTTGCAATTCTAAGGAAGGGTAGAAGGGAGAACAGCAAAATAGAGACAATGGATTTCAGGAAGGCAGATTTTGGTAAGCTCAGAGAGCTGATAGGTAAGGTCCCATGGGAATCAAGACTGAGGGGAAAAACAACTGAGGAGAGTTGGCAGTTTTTCAAAGGGACACTATTAAGGGCCCAAAAGCAAGCTATTCCGCCGGTTAGGAAAGATAGAAAATGTGGCAAAAGACCACCTTGGCTTAACCACGAGATCTTGCATGATCTAAAAAATAAAAAGGAGTCATATAAAAAATGGAAACTAGGACAGATTACAAAGGATGAATATAGGCAAACAACACAGGAATGCAGGGGCAAGATTAGAAAGGCAAAGGCACAAAATGAGCTCAAACTAGCTACAGGAATAAAGGGAAACAAGAAGACTTTTTATCAATACATTAGAAGCAAGAGGAAGACCAAAGACAGGGTAGGCCCACTGCTTAGTGAAGAGGGAGAAACAGTAACAGGAAACTTGGAAATGGCAGAGATGCTTAATGACTTCTTTGTTTCGGTCTTCTCCGAGAAGTCTGAAGGAATGCCTAACATAGTGAATGCTAATGGGAAGGGGGTAGGTTTAGCAGATAAAATAAAAAAAGAACAAGTTAAAAATCACTTAGAAAAGTTAGATGCCTGCAAGTCACCAGGGCCTGATGAAATGCACCCTAGAATACTCAAGGAGCTAATAGAGGAGGTATCTGAGCCTCTAGCTATTATCTTTGGAAAATCATGGGAGACGGGAGAGATTCCAGAAGACTGGAAAAGGGCAAATATAGTGCCCATCTATAAAAAGGGAAATAAAAATGACCCAGGAAACTACAGACCAGTTAGTTTAACTTCTGTGCCAGGGAAGATAATGGAGCAAGTAATTAAGGAAATCATCTGCAACCACTTGGAAGGTGGTAAGGTGATAGGGAACAGCCAGCATGGATTTGTAAAGAACAAATTGTGTCAAACCAATCTGATAGCTTTCTTTGATAGGATAACGAGTCTTGTGGATAAGGGAGAAGCTGTGGATGTGGTATACCTAGACTTTAGTAAAGCATTTGATACGGTCTCGCATGATATTCTTATCGATAAACTAGGCAAATACAATTTAGATGGGGCTACTATAAGGTGGGTGCATAACTGGCTGGATAACCGTACTCAGAGAGTTGTTATTAATGGTTCCCAATCCTGCTGGAAAGGCATAACGAGTGGGGTTCCGCAGGGGTCTGTTTTGGGACCGGCCCTGTTCAATGTCTTCATTAACGACTTAGATATTGGCATAGAAAGTACGCTTATTAAGTTTGCGGATGATACCAAACTGGAGGGATTGCAACTGCTTTGGAGGACAGGGTCATAATTCAAAATGATCTGGACAAATTGGAGAAATGGTCTGAGTTAAACAGGATGAAGTTTAACAAAGACAAATGCAAAGTGCTCCACTTAGGAAGAAAAAATCAGTTTCACACATACAGAATGGGAAGAGACTGTCTAGGAAGGAGTACGGCAGAAAGGGATCTAGGGGTTATAGTGGACCACAAGCTAAATATGAGTCAACAGTGTGATGCTGTTGCAAAAAAAGCAAACATGATTCTGGGATGTATTAACAGGTGTGTTGTGAGCAAGACACGAGAAATCATTCTTCCGCTCTACTCTGCTCTGGTTAGGCCTCAGCTGGAGTATTGTGTCCAGTTCTGGGCACCGCATTTCAAGAAAGATGTGGAGAAATTGGAAAGGGTCCAGAGAAGAGCAACAAGAATGATTAAAGGTCTTGAGAACATGACCTATGAAGGAAGGCTGAAAGAATTGGGTTTGTTTAGTTTGGAAAAGAGAAGACTGAGAGGGGACATGATAGCAGTTTTCAGGTATCTAAAAGGGTGTCATAAGGAGGAGGGAGAAAACTTGTTCACCTTAGCCTCTAAGGATACAACAAGAAGCAATGGGCTTAAACTGCAGCAAGGGAGGTCTAGGTTGGACATTAGGAAAAAGTTCCTAACTGTCAGGGTGGTTAAACACTGGAATAAATTGCCTAGGGAGGTTGTGGAATCTCCATCTCTGGAGATATTTAAGAGTAGGTTAGATAAATGTCTATCAGGAATGGTCTAGACAGTATTTGGTCCTGCCATGCGGGCAGGGGACTGGACTCGATGACCTCTCGAGGTCCCTTCCAGTCCTAGAATCTATGAATCTAGGGAGGTGGTGGAATCTCCATCCTTAGAGGTTTAAGTCCCGCCTTGACAAAGCCCTGGCTGGGATAATTTAGTTGGGGTTGGTCCTGCTTTGAGCAGGGGGTTGGACTAGATGACCTCCTGAGTTCCCTTCCACCTCTGAGATTCTATGATTCTATGGACACCCTTAAGGACACAAAGAAGCACCATGAGGGACTAGAAACATTCAGCTCTATGCAGGTCACATGTTTATTTGACTCATTGCATTTGTCTGAAGTTTCAGTTTAACAAAAAAGCCTTGAATGAATTAAAGTTGCTGCCTAAAGCCACTTCTTTTGGAAACCCTGCTAGGACCATGCTGCCATACACCCACCAGCTGAGATCTGGACGTCTGTTACAATCCTCTCTGGCCTTGGGAACTTCACTGGTGCTGCTGCCAACTCAGCTATAGCCAGCATGATCTGGTCCCAGAGGGTCAGAAGAGGCTCTGGGTTCTCTATATGGCGGATGGTGTCAGCAGGCACAGTCAGAATAATGTTCTCAGTAGCTAGTTCGGCCCAGGGAGCAGGGTAGTGCCGGATGCTGGCCAGCCACTGGCATTTACAGGTCTCTCCTGTAGCAACATGGAAAACACATTAAATGTACCCCAGTCTCTCAGTTACACTCCCTGAGTGTTGGCTGCAAATGTGTGACTTCATCATGAATTCCTCTCAGGAATAATAGTACTTGGCATTTATAGAGCACTTCACATTTTTTAAATGCTGGATGGGCATTAATAAGTTAATCCTCACAGCTTTCCTAGGAACTATCACTGTCCCCCCGGTAGTGATAGTCAGATTAAGTGACTTGCCCATGGCCACACAGTAAGGCTGTGGCAGAGCCAAGAACAGTACTCAAATCTCCAACTTCGCAGCTCATTGCCTTAAGCACTAGATCCTTCCTCATTTCACTGCTGAGCCTCCTGTCTAGTAATTATCTCCTATCTTTACATGAGTCCCCCCTCTATACATCCAAACAGTCATGCTATTTAAGCATGTTATGGGCAAATCAAGTCCACAGCTTGTGAAAAGTGGGTCCCAAATCCACGTCATTCCTCCCCCCCAAAAAAACAAAGTAAAACCAAATCAATATGGGGTGATTCACAGGGGACACCTGAGTCGCTGTCCACATTTCTCTAAGTGACTTCTCTTCCAGCGAGTGAGATTGGCAGGCGTCAAATAGCAATGCACTGGTTTTGTTTGGACTGATGGAGGAAAAAGAAATTTCGTAAACCAATAAAGAGAAGACTGATGGGAAATGCAGCATACACATCAAAGGGGCGGTTGTGGATTTCTATTGTAGTGACAGGACATGGCCACACAGGGGCAGCACAGGGAAAGGGGGAGGAATGAGGAAAGGGGTGGTGGAAATCTTTCAAGAGGGCAATAAAAAGTTGACAGTTTTCAGCAAAAAAGAAAGAAAATAACAATCCCAGTTTGTCATTTTTCTGGGAATTCCTATTTTAACCATTTGGACTCTGGTTATATTTAATGCCACACATTTTGGCTTGGGTGCCCATGCGTGGCACTTTGAGAGGGGCTCAGGGGAAAGGCCCCAAGGGATGAACACCTACCCAGTCTGAAGTAGGGAACCTTGACTGCCCCTTCCACAGTGATGGGCACTTTGCCCAGCTGGCTTCCCCCTGGCACGAGGATGTAAATGAGGCCGCCCCAGAGGCAGGAGACTGACTGCTTCTGGCAGCTGACCTGGCACTTGCGTATCACCATGGGGGCCCGTTTCAGCTCCTTTGCAGCGGTGAGGTCATCAGAGTGACACCCGATCTGCACCTGGGGAACAGAAGGGCAGGAAGAGCAGGGTCAGGCACTCCAGGCTCCAGATTGCAGCCCCACTCCCTCTGCCTCAGGGCCTGTCTGAAGTAGAGCCCACAAAGCTGCAGGGCACTGATTGCCATCCAGCCCTGTGGTGACCAAACGCAATTGCTGTCTGACTGCTGTATGTGAAGCAAGAGATCATAAAGCTCAGTGCAGCTCGTAAGAGGGAAGCTGTGCCCCTCACAAAGCCATCTACAGCCCTAGCACTAAGGCTCAGGTCCTCAAAGGTATTTAGGTGGCTTGACTGATTTCATTGGGAGTTCAGCACCTTTGAGGACCTGGGCTGGAATGCCTCCCTCATTAGAAGACTCAACACAGGAGCCATGGATTGGCAGGGCCACAGTGACTGAATTCCCCCGTACCCTTAGAGGTGTCCCTTGAGAGCAAAGAGGAAGCAAACTGTAGAAAGTACAATGTGTGGGTGAGATGCTGACTCGGCTGTTGCCTCAGGCATCCCTGGTTAGAGAAAAATTCAGTCTCCAGGGCTCATTGCACCAACATCAGCGTCATGTAAGGTAACACACGGATGTCTGCAATTTACTGCAGCAGGACCTTGTTCAGTAATGTCAGCAGCTGCCTGATCCCCTTCCCACCTTCCCTTGCTTCCCTGCACAGCTACAATGAAGCAGATATAGTGTGGAGAGCACAGCACCTCAGGGAGCAGCGAGAGCTGTGAAATAATCCAACCAACAAAGCAAAATGGGGAGGCATAAAACAGTTAAGAGAGGGCAGAAGAAATTGTGAGGAATTTTTAAAAATGTAAAGGCATGAAACAGCCACAAGATGGCAGGAGAGCATAAGGAATGAGAAAGGAGCAGGCCTAGGCATAATACAGACTGATTCTTGAGAACCGTTGCAACTCATCTCGCTGATATGGGTACCTCACAAATGTATCAGTGTATAAAGGCCAGCTGGGTTAATAGAAATCACCTGCAGACCAGCACTGGTCGCCATGCAAGGAAACGTTATCACTGCCGTGTTCCCATCAGGTAGGTAAAGTCCTGTACTCATCCATGCTGTCCCACCTGTAGGGAATCACAGAAGAGAGGTCTGAATACAGAGCACTTAGGCTCAGGTCTTCAAAGGCATGCGGGCACCTAATTCCCAGTGAAAATAATGGGAGTTAGGCACCTAAATACCTCGAGGACCTAGGCCTTACTCAGCACTCCTGGCCCCTGCCCATTTCCATGCTTAAAGTAATGCAGTTTTTTTGAGTTGCCAGAGTGAGAAGAAAGAATCTGATTTTTTTCTTGCTCAGAACTCTCAGAATTGGCCTGTGTGTTACCAGACCTGTTGACAACGTGCTGCTTGGCTGAAAGCATGAGAAATTTTAGCATAAGGGGCTTTTTTCCCCTAGCCCTAACTAACACATGAGTACCCTGACATTTCACTATAGTTGGACTTGTTTCTAGACAGCCACCCTAGGGAGTTGCAAACATCAGCTGCCCAGCAGAGACTGTAAAGCTGTGATAAGCAGCTGAGTTCAGAGCTCTTTATACTGCCCAAGCAGAAACCCTCCCTTAACTTGGAGTTAAGGTTGATCAAGTATATTTCAGCACAATTACTAAGGGCCAGATTGCCTCCTCCATTGAAGGTCATTGGACTACTTATGCGAGTAAGTATGCAACAGTGTGAATAAAGACTCCACATCCAGCCCGAAAAAAAGGTCTATGCAATCACCAACTAAGCCACCATTCACACCCACAGCAAGCACAACTCACACCCCTTACATCATACACTCAGACTGCAACTCCACAATACTGTCACTTCTAACATGGAATCACTCCCAGCGCACACATGCAGTGCCCCACAATCACACGCAAACGTACAAGCTTGACACCAACCCGTCTGATTGGTGGAAATAGCCAGTGTGTTATTGGCACATGGGGAAGTATGAGTTTTGGTGTTAAAGTGAAATCTTAGCAGGGGGGGGTGTGTGTGTGAGAGAGAGAGAGAGAGAGAGACACACACACGTGTTTTCCATGTGATTCTACATGGGGAAGGTGGAAAGACTGCTCCTCTCACCTGTATTTGTGCCATCGATTTCCAGGGTGATAGGAGAGCTGGACGGGAGCATGCAGACCCCATCGGTGGGTTTCTGCACCAGGACAGCACAGTCCGTCATGGTCTGGGACAGCTGTGTGGCCAGGCACAGCAGAGCTGCCTCCTTGGAGTTGCTCTTGATTGGGTTCGTCTTGCTGACCTGCGGGATCCCACCTCTGCGCAGCACTTTGAGCAGGATGCGGTGGAGTGAGGAGTACGCAGGGCAGTCTTCAGCTGGGATCTTCAGGAAGGCAGAACAGTCCTGCCCTAGTCTATGCAGCCAGTCTGCCAGGGGAGCTCTGAGTGCCTCCTCCTTGTCCACATGCCTCTGGAAGAGGGAGAGTGCCTGACGGAAGTGGTAGTGACGGGGAAGCTCCCCCGGTAGCAGTGCTGCGTATTTATCTGCCTTGAGGGTCATGCCCAGGATGCTGATCCCAAAGCGGTTGAGGATTTTGTTGCCAGGGTATCCGGCAACGGCAGCTTGGCCTTGATTTTGGGAAGCCCAGTACCAGGCCTGCCCCCCAATCAGCAGCCCTCCCCCCTCCGCCACAAAGGCCTGGATCTTCTCTGTCTCTTGGTCGCTGTGAGAAGGGCAGCAGTAGACGCTCATGTCGCCCGTCAGCGCTGATACCCGGTACTTCCGGCCCTCCTGGGACAGCAGGGAACACAGCCCCTTCAGGGGGGCAGCAACCCCAACCAGCCCCTGCCTCCCAGCGTCCAACCAGTGTACAGCATTGAGCAGGAACCCTGCCAGCTTTCGGGCACACAGCTGGCCCTCATGAGAAGCCACCACCACCCGGCCCCGGCCATAGCGCGCTGCAGCAAGGAAGCAGCGGTGGGAGCTGTCCAGGCCGAGGGGGAAGGCCAGCACCCCATGCACCAGCAGTGGGGAGGGCACCCCGCCGGTCACTATATCCAGTTCCGACACACCATTGAGGAGAAGCTCTACATCCTGGCTGAGATTAGCCCCGTGCCTGCAAAATCAAGAGGCATCCCTGTTTAGGCCCAATCCCAACATCCTTTATACAATCACAGACTCATGAGGGATGCTAGGGGCACACAACAGGCCATCCCTAGCCCATCTCCTCCCCTGCCCACACTCTTTGGTGCTGCCCCTCACAATTTTATAGTGAGTCTGGTGCTAGGTGGAGTTTTTCTGAACTGCAGTCTCAGCCTTCGTTTTTAAAGAGTCCATTTGTAGCCTCAGAGTTGAGCTTGAAAACGTGTCCCAGGTGTGATCTAGAGGCTCCGAACCCAGGAGACCAAAGAAAAAGAACCCAACCTTCACTGTGTGTTTTGGGTTGTTTTAGCTCTCCTGATTTCTAAGCCAATCTCCACTGGCCTGACTCATGATTTTTGAACTCCTGGGGTTGGCAAAACTATGAGGCCTAGCATGCCTAAGCCACCTCAGAAATGCATCCTCTAGTCAAGCCTGAAAGATTTGCCAGTGCCTTTTCCTTAACTATCCCACTGCTACTGCTCAGAAGAGAGGACTGCCTCTGTCCACACATACACATCAGCGACTCAAGCTGAAACAAGTCTCTGATCTCTGTAAAGCATAGCCACCCTTTTCCTAGCCATTAACCTCTGCTTCCCAGTGCTCCTATTTCTCTTCACTCATACTTATCATTTTATCCTGTGCTGCCCCTGCATGGCTCTTGCAGTTAAAGCCGTGTCGAGTGCTGTGGTTTTATTTCCCCCTGACTTTGCTGTATAATTTTACCAAACGTAATTTTCCCTTTGTCACTTGTGATGAATCTGCTGCTATCTGGAACCTCTGAATTTTCCACCCAAACAAAAAAACCAACCGCTTGATAGAGTGTGAGAGTAAATAACACCTGTGTGTCCACAGGGCAGGAATTAAAAACTCTGGCCTCCTCATTTGATTTCTTCTCCCAGCTTCTTTGCCACACATGACACCAATCCCTTAAAGCTCAGTTTTATTTGCTACAGGTGAAATTTACAACTATGCTGGCGGCCAGAACACGGTGAATGCACCATTTAAGCCCCACTTAAACTCTCAAAATAGGGTGAATTCCACCCTAAGTAAAAATTCCCAAAGCACGATAATCTCCATACAACTTTCCTGAGAGGAAAGCCTCCCACACACCTTGTTGCCAATGCCCTGCAGGTGAGAACATGACAATCAATCAGCAACTTGTAATAAGTAACTTAATGACATTAATTTGTAGTTGTGTCCTGAGCACCTTTCCACATCCTACGGCAAAGATTCTCTTTACCTTTGTAATAAAACAAACCCAGCAGCTAGAGAGCAACAAAACCAGTCATCCAGCTGGAAGAGAGAAATGGAGTTTCATAACACAGTGCTAGGGAAGGGGAAGGGACTGGGGAGACAAAAATCTGTGGGGAAAATTTTCTTACAACAGCTGTGGCTTTAACTACAATGAAATGAAGTGGCCATGTTGTAAAAGCAAAGCAACATTTGTGGTCATTAAAGACCCCACTGCACTTTATGGAAGTCAGAAGCCCAGATTCTGAACTGTGCCAGGCACAGCTTGGGAGTGGGGGCAGGACGAAGATGGCTGGGCACAGGCCAGCTGGGAGCTTGTCTGGTTTCTTGTGTAAACCCAAAGCTTTACACCTATTGTTCTTGGCCTGAGGCACAGTCTGCCTGCCAGGCTCCACCCACAAGATGGCTGCATTTCAGTCATAAAGGCTCCGTCCAACTCTTGCCGGAGCCAATAGGAGACTTCCCACTGACTTCAGCGGGAGATGATTGGGACTCCGAAAGCATGGTGCATTATCCAAGTAACATAAGGAATACTCTGTGTCTGTTTTCTAAAGCACATTCATTAATTGGAATTTTTAAAATATAGAATCATAGAAATGAAGGGCTGGAAGGGACCTCCAGGGGTCATCTAGAGGCAGGACCATCTAGACCAGTGATACTTAAACATCAGTGGTTCAGGAGCCAAATTAGTGATCAACATTACCCAAAACAGCCACAGTAGCATGAATTCATTATATCATTTACTTTAGGGCTATTCATATGTTAACAGTACGATGGGGAAATATTTGTATATAAATATTATTCTCACAGCAAAGAAGTTAATAACTTCATGCAAGTTTATAACTTAGTTGGTTAATAACAGCATAAAAGCATCCTGATTGGTTAATAACTTAGACTAGTTAATAATTAAATCAGTGTTGTAATATCATGTGCTGCAAAGAACCTCAGGAGACACATTAAAGAGCCACATGCGGCTTGCCAGCCCCAGTCTGAGTATCGCTGACTAGACCATCCCTGACAGGTGTTTGTCCAACCTGTTCTTAAAAACCTCCAGTGATGGGGATTCCACAACCTCCCTTGGAAGTCTGTTCCAGTGCTTAACTATCCTTAGAATTGGAAAGTTTTTTCCTAACATTTAACTGAAATCCCCTCACTGCAGATTAAATCCATTAATTCTTGCAACTACGTTTTAAATAGTACAGTATTTCAATGAACTTGCTGGCTTGGTACTCAGTAGCTTCCCCTCACCTTGGCTGAGCAGCAGGGAAAGAGGCTAACCAGTGAAGGATGCTGGGTTACTCAGTTCAGTACTCAGCCAGTAGAGAGCTCCATAATCCGTAGGGGACTGAAGAAAGGAAGAAATGTCCTGAGGGCTGAGAGGGCCTGGCTCAGGTGGGATCCAGGGGACAAGCTGGCCCTGAGAGCTGGGCAGGGAAACAGCTAGTTGCCTGTTGTTGGCAAGGGAGCTGTGGCAGCAGCAGGGGCATCCCGAAGCTGAGGGATGCATTGTGTTCCTCCTCAAACAGCTTAGAGCATGATGAATGCCTCAGGCATGTTCCCATTTTATAGGGACAATCACGATATTTGGGACTTTTTCTTATATAGGCACCTATTACCCCCACCCCAGTCCCATTTTTCATACTTGCTATCTGGACACCCTACGGGTCACACTCCCTGTTCTGTCTGAGGTGCCTGCAACGTCACACAATCCTAGAGTACACAGCTGAGAAAAGAGAAAGGGCCAAGAATGGCTATTACTGCTCTCCTCATCCTGTGTGCAATAGACTCCCTGGAGCCTACTAGACAGTCAGTGCTCAGTGCCCACAGACATGACCCCCTCCCCCTCATGGCCCTGCGGATATTTTCTCTTGGGAGGGAAGCAGTCCTTTTGGATTCCATAGCTTAACCCAGTGCCAAATGACTAGCCAGGACACCTCGCTCTTTTTCATTTAGGGTTTGATTAACTAAAGGATCCCCCACCCTTCCCTGCTCGGATAATGATTTGCACCTTCACCACCACCCCGGATATCTGAAAATGGGGTGTTTCCCCCCTTTCTCTGGCATTTATGTAAAACTCTCACTTTATTGGGGCAAAGCCAATAATGGGAAAGGTGATAAGTGTTACTCACGGGACAATCAAGGGGATCTTTGGGATCTTTCCCGAGACTTTGAAGATCCCTGGCCCCACTGTATTGCCGGTGAAGTACACGCCAGCCACGCTGGTCACTCGGTTCCCAGGGAATTCAAACAGCACCTTCTCCGCACCGTGTTGACTAGCCCAGTACCAGGCCTGACCACCGATGAGCAGGCCCCCACCTCCCTTTACAAAGTGGACCAGCTCCTCTGCCTGAGCGTCGTCATAGGCATCTGTACAGTACACCCCTAGAGAGGCACTGAGCCCCACGCCAGGCTGCACTTTAGTGCTGGACCTTAGAAGCAGCTGAGAGAGAGGATCCAGGCTCCTATGGATTCCAACCTGCACCTCTGGGGAGGGTCTGAGCCAGTCCACCGCGTTCCTAAGGAACTGGGAAAAGTTGGGATTCTTCAGGATTTCCTCGTGAGAAACGACCACCATCCGTCCCTTCCCATAGTGAGAAACAGCGATCAGTACCTGCTTCTCAGGGCTTACCAACACCGGGAATGCAGCGTCTCCTGTGAGCAACAGCTCACAAGGAACAAAATTTCCAGTAAAATCCCACTGCCCAACACCATCCACCAGCAGCTCATAGGTGGCAGCAGGCTTCATCTTCAGTTTCCTTTTATCTGACAGGAAGGAAAAAGATTATTAGGGTGCAGCTCGAATCTGAAAAGTGACTGTCAATGACCATGTTAATTGTCCCACGAGGAGCCCACAGCAAATGGGCTTTGTTTACAAAAGAGGGTGCCAGCCCTGCACACACTGGGGGCTGTCTTACAGCAGAAAATTAGATCAAGCCTGCTATGTTGCTCAGGGGTATGAAAAATCCACATCCCTGACTGGCATAGTGAAGCCAACCTAAGGCCCCATGTAGACAGCACTAGGTTGGGAAGAATTCTTCTGTGAACCTAGCTACCGCCTCTCAGGGAGGTGGATTAGCTACAGCGACAGGAGAACCCCTCCCATCGGCATAGGTGATATCTATGCTGAAGTGCTACAACAGAGCAGCTGTGCCGCCGTAGTGTTTCAAGTGTAGACAAGCCCAGGGTATGTGTACACAGCATTTTGGAGCCCACAGCAGCACACCTCCCAGCCCAGGTTGACAGACTGGCTTTTGGCGAGAAACCAGCGATAGCGTACACACTGCAGGGTCACTTTTTTCGAAAAAAAACCGCCTAGTTTTGGCGACAAAAAACTTCCACCCCTGTGACAGACTTTTGTCTTTTCCCCTCCCTTTATTGTCGACAAACAGCCAGTGCAGACACCACAAGGTTTTTTTTCATTTTTTATTGACCTCCAGAAAGTATCCCACAATTCCCCTGCTGCCGCTCTGGTCAGCGGTTTGAACTCCGCTGCCCTGCGGCCAACCCGCCCCTCCCCCTTGCAAGCCCCGGGACTTTTAAATCTCATTTCCTGTTTGCTGGCTTCCCAGAGGAGCTTTCCAGGTGGCTCCCCAGGTGAGCATGGCTGGCTATCGCATCAAACGGGCTCCCGCTTGGACCACCACTGAACTGTTGGATCTGATCCATATATGGGGAGAGGCAGGGCTGGTGCAAGGATATTTTGCGCCCTAGGCAAAATTTCCAACGTGCACCCCCCCCCTTCCTTCCCCCCGGAGCATTGCTTATTATAAACTTTCAAAAATGAATACTGCATAATGTGGCATTGTTCATTAGAATTAATACAAGGGGGTCAGAGGAGATGATCACAACGGTCCCTTCTGGCCCGGGGGAACCTATGAGCAAGGAGGAGGCTGAGAATGCCCCCAGCTTGCAGGGTCTCTAAACATTCCCAGGCTCTGAGTACTTCGCCCTCCGGGGGGGACCCAGGGGCAAGGAGGACAGAGCCGGGCTCTCCCAGGGAGTAGGTAAGGATCTCCCTGGGGATCAGGGCCGGATCCCCACATTGGCACAGTGCCACTGGGGGGGGGGGTGTCAGTGTTTGGAAGTGGCACCTGCGCCTGCCCTTTCCCCTCCATCGCGCTGCGGGGTTTAGTTTCACTTTCCCTCGCCCCAGGAGACGGCTGCGCCAGGCCCCAGGCGCGGCGCGTTGGAGGGCGAAGCTCACCTGAACTCAGGACCGTGTCCTGCCTCCCCCAACGGTTCTGTCCCTTGGCCGCGCTGGTCGCCGCACCCGGCCAGCTGTCTCCTCCTTGCTCCACGCAGGCTCCCACTGACCGTCCTGCGCGGCGCCCCTCACTGCGGGGGCGGGTTTGTTATGGAGGCCTCGCTCCCCGTCCTGCCCCGCTCAGCTGACTCCCGTGGCATCAGACACCGCTTTTTGGCGCCCCCAAATCTTGGCGCCCTAGGAGGCCGCCTAGTTCGCCTAGTGGTTACACCGGCCCTGGGGAGAGGAGTCTGTTCAGTCGCAGCTGCGAGTGACCCATAAGAATCAGGACACATATAAGCAAATTTCTCAAGGCTTGTGGGAAAAGGGCTATGATCGGGACACGCAGCAGTGCAGAGCGAAGATAAAGGAGCTGAGGCAGGCATACCATAAGGCGCTGGAGGTGAACCATCGCTCTGGTGGTGCACCAAAGACCTGCCGTTTCTATAAGGAGCTGAAAGCTATCCTTGGTGGTAACCCCACCTCCATCACCGATAGCACCGTGGATACTTCGCATGCAGCTGAAAGAGGGGGTAATCCAGAGGCTGAAATTGTCGATGAAGAAGTCGAGCTAGAAGAGGATGTGGTGCTCCCAGCGGGGTCGCCCGGTGGGGCAGGCAGCCAGGAACTTTTCTCCACTCCAGAAGTGCTCAACGGAGAGCAGGAAGCAGATGAGTCTGGGTAAGTTGCTGTGGCTTGTGTAGGGAACTGAAAAGAGGGAGGCAGGTAGTGTTTTCTGTGAGCTGGACATTGCCATGTGTAGCTAATCTGCATGGCCAAGCAGGGTGTTGATGGACATCGAGACCTGCAGGGAATCCTCCAGAGAGAAGCTCTGGAAAGTTTCCAAGAGGTACTTGTTAATCCTCTGCTGCAGATTCCAAGGGATTGCAGCCTTGTTAGTTCCCCCATTGTAGGAAACAATACTATGCCATTTAGCAATCACTGGAGCTGGGACCAAAGCGGCATATAGACCGGGCTGAAAGTCACAAGCATTCAGCAGCTGAGCCCTGGTTTCCCTGGTCACCCTAAGCAGCGAGATGTCAGCCAGCAGGTTGGCTGCCTGTGAAAAAGTATGGGATAATTTTAGAATGAGTTTCCTGCAAAGCTGCCCTGCAAGCCGTGACCTTTTTGTCTGTATGCACAACCGCCTTCCCCCCACTCCCGAAACTCACCATGATTGGGATGCTCACGAGCTGTATGCCTGCCTAGACAGAGAGAAAGTGATTTCTACTAGCAAAATGCCCTTTTTACTAAAATGTTTCAATCATTTGCTGGAATGTAACAATCCCTCTTCTGTTCAGCACAGACCTTGAAGAACACATCACGCAGCCCCGCGGACCGGCTGCGGCAGATAAGAAAAAAAACCCTCGGCGCAGCAAAGAAGACATGTTATCCGAGGTTCTACAGCGCGATGAGAGACAGACCAGGGAACGTAAAGAGTGCTGGGAAGCCGAAAGGCAGGACAGAAAAGAGAATGCTGCTTTTGCTAGGCAAGCAACAGAGCAGATGATAAAAGTTATGGAGGATCAGACAGAAATGCTCAAGTCCTTGATACAGCTGCAGACTGAGCAGATCCGAGTTTGAGCGTCACTGCAGCAAATGCACAATTCTTTGCCAAACACCCCCCCCCCCCCCCGCCCACACATTCCTTTTCACTCCACAGCACTCCTGAGTTTCCCCATCACTCCACCCCCTCTCACAGCTTGCACAGTGATAGTTGGAGCTACACATAGTTGTGAGGTTTTACCCTTTTTAACAATAAATAAAGGCTAAGGTATTTAATGGTACAGCGTTTTTATTCTGTGTTCTACAAAAGCGTATAGCAATCAATTCACTCTCGGGAACAGGCTTCTAAAGCGTTGTGTTGCATGGATCTTGGGCCCCAAAATTGTACATGGATGCAACAGGGAAGCAACTCCAAAGCAGACGTGTTACTGCCCCTCATTGTCAAAGTGGTTCCTCAAAGCCTCTCTGATGTTCATAGCAGCCCTCTGGGCTCCTCTGACAGCCCTAGCATCTGGCTGTTCAAACTGTGCAGCCAAGCGCTCTGCCTCAGTGCTCCACACCTGAGCAAACATTTCACCCTTAGAGTCACACAGATTATGCAAAGTGTAACACGCGGCTATGACCACGGGAATATTATCCTCAGTAAGGTCTAGCCTGCCATTGAGACGCCTCCAGTGAGCTTTCAAACGGCCAAAGGCCCATTCGACTACCACGCGGCACCTGCTCAGCCTGTTGTTAAAACGCTCCTTGCTGCTGTCCAGGTGCCCTGTGTAAGGTTTCATGAGCCAGGGCTGTAAGGGGTAAGCCAGGTCTCCCAGGATTACTATGGCATTTCCACATCCCCCACTGTGATCTTGTGGTCTGGAAAGAAAGTCCCTGCCTGCAGCTTTCTGTACAGGCCACTGTTCCTGAAGATGTGTGCGTCATGCACCTTTCCAGATCAGCCTGTATTGATGTCCGTGAAACGCCCCCAGTGATCCACAAGCGCCTGCAATACTATGGAGAAGTATCCCTTCCTATTGATGTATTCAGAGGCAAGGTGGTCTGGCGCTAAAATTGGAATGTTTGTGCCATCAATCACCCTGCCACAGTTAGGGAAACCCATCTCTGCAAAACCATCCACTATTTCATGCACATTTCCCAGAGTCACGGTCCTATGCAGCAGGATGCGATTTATTGCCCTGCACACTTGGAGTAATACAGCCCCAGCAGTGGACTTTCCTACTCCAAACTTATTTGCAACTGACCGGTAGCAATCTGGATTCGCCAGCTTCCACACAGCGACTGCAACATGCTTCTCTACCGGAAGTGCAGCTCTCAATCTGTTGTCCTTGCGCCGCAGGTCAGGGGACTGCTCAGCACATAGCTCCATGAAGGTTGCTTTACACATCCTAAAGTTCTGTACCCACTGGTTATCATCCCACACCTGCATGACAATGCGATCCCACCAATCAGTGCTTGTTTCCCTAGCCCAAAAATGACGGTCTAACATATGCAGCTGCTCTGTGAATGCATAAAGCACTGATAAGTTGCTGCCATCCATATCACACTCGGGTGCCTGCGATTCATCCTCTGCTAACTTTGAGAGTAACTCTGCGAGTAACTGTGCTGCCATGCGCGATGTCCTCATGACAGCTAACAGCACATAGGAGAGAAGTGCGGGATCCATCCTCTCTCACTGCAGATGCTGGCGCGTACTACAAAAGAATGAGTTGGGAAAACGGCACAAAGAAGCCAGAGACCTTTGGACGGGTGGGACACAAAGCGGTGCATGACAGTACATTTTGCACATCCCAGGATGCGCCACACTCTGATTCCGCATTCCCACAACACCTAGCAATGGATGGTGTCGCCAGGGACTGTGGGATACATACCCACAGTCCATTGCTCTCACTGTCAACAAAGGTGCCCTGAATGTGGACACGATCTGTCGACAGAGGGAGCAAATGTAGATACCCTTTGGCGACTTTGCTTTCGTCAATTTTTCCTTGGCGACATTAGTTTCATCGAAAAAACTTGCCAGTGTAGACAAGCCCTGAGTCACAATTTCAAAGCGCTGTCCACACACCTAATTCTAGAGTACTTGCAGGAGCCCTGCTAGCCTGAATCTCTCAGTCCAGGCTGGGACATTTGCTAACGCAGGCTCCAAAATGCTGTGTAGACACACCCTCAGGCTCTCCATCGTCTTTGCCTTCTCCCTTTCTGCTTCTCCAGCACTTGGAAGACATATCACCTTTCTCAGCGGGTGGGTGAGGGGATTTTGTCTGTTTCGGGTTTTTTTAAAGCATTGTGTGTCATTTAAACAGAAAGACATGACAAGAATAGAATCAATTCTCACCAGAGCAAAATATTTAGACATGGAAAAAACTACTGACATAACTAATCCCATTACACATCATGAAAGAGGTAAAGCAAGAAATGACAAACCCAACCAGCAATAAGAATTTCCCATTCAGACTTTCATTGTGGCGTGGAGATGTGCCAGAGACTGCACCACAGACTGCTATTGCTCTTGATTTTACATGAAAGATGCTCAGATACTACAGTGCCAGGTGGCAGTATAAACCCTGAAGATAGATAGAGATATAGAGAGAGAGCTCGATCTGCAGTTAAAGAATTAATCCCCAGGAGACATACTCTGTATTACCTACATGCAATTTAACAAATTCTTCTCCTTTATCAGGCAGTAGAGAATTCAGGTAAAATGTTCAAATGCTCCTGAAGTCGATAGGAGCTCGGGACCCTTATTTAAGTGCCTATATTTAGGCACCCAGCTTTGAAAAGATTGGCCGAAATCTTAATCGAAACGACCTCCATCGCTAAGCCAGCGCTCCTTCTTACCAGACTGTCCAAACAGCAAAGCTTAGGGGGTGGGGTGTTTGAGTCGGTGCCAATCAGCTTCTGCCACTCAGGAGCCCCCAGTGCTGACTCAGTGCAGGGCAAAGGAATGCCTGGGAGAGGAAGAAACCAGCAGGCTTTGGGGCAGGGCTGCCCCTCCCCACCCTGTGCTGTCCCAAGCAAACACTGAAGCCGCACCTAGCTGACTTTCACAATCAGCCACTGAACGGTCATGTAATATTTGGCTGCCCTGAAAGCGAGTCACTCAGCTTTGGGTGGAGGAACAGGATCTTCCATCCGGATTCATTTATTACCTGCTCCAAGGGGCTCAGAAATCGTGTCCCACCCAACAGTCATGGATCTATTAACCCATTGCTTGTCCTTGGACGTGCAAGAAATGTCCTCCATCTTGCCCAAACATGCCGGAGATTTTGTTGCTGTTCAAAACTTTTCAAAGTGATTTTAGTAATTGTGAGCAGTACTGATTAACCCTAGAGAAACCGTGCCCAATCCAGAGAGTTTAACCCTGCTTGCTGGTTTCATTCTGAGCTCCACCTTTGCCACTCTGGGCTTCAATGGCCCCTAAACTGAAAGGTAAACTCCAGAGTTTGAAAACCACACAATATGAGAAAAGTTTGACACAAGCTGTGAACTGAAACCAGCAAGTTTTGCACAACTCTAGTTAAGTGATTTGCCCAAGGTCACACAATGATCCAGTGTCAGAGCTAGGGACTGGAAGGCAACCAAGTAGTCGTTATTCTCTGGGCCTGATTCTCTACTCCATCACACCAGCTTTACACTAGTGTAACTTCACAGACAGATTTACACTGGTGTAAGTGAGAGGAGAATCAGGCTCCTGTCATTTACTCTAAAGACTAAATAGTCAGATTATGTATCCTTATTCAAACTGAGAAGTACCCTATGCGACTACTCATGGAGTAAGGTATTCCTCATCTTGGGGTAAGAGTACCAAAATCTGGCCCTAAATCCTTAGTCTGTACTTCCTCCTGTTTTAAGGTATACAAACTGACATGAAGGCCCTGCTCCTGCCAAGGGATCTGCACACCCAGACACTTACCCAAAACACTGCATGTCAGTGCAGTGTGGACGAGTTGGGAACTGTTTTAATAGCTCCATTATCCCACCAATCATAACTTAGATTTCTTGACTTTCATATATGTAAAAATACAATTTTAATATCGCATTTGCCTTCCCCTCACCCCTTCATTTAAAATCTCCACGGGCTCTCAATTAATCTGGCACCTTTTTACCAGCAGTATTACAATTATTAATTATTGTATAGCTCCCAAAGGTGTGCTAAGTGTCTCACAGAAGACAAAGAAAGGCTCTGTCCTGACCACAAAGAGTTTCCAGGTTACTGCTGAGGTCTGTACAGCACCTAGCACAAAGGGGTTGTGGTCCTTGACTTTAGCTCCTAGGTGCTCCAGTAATAGAAATAAGAATTAATAATCATGTGACAGGAGTTGGGGAGTGCATGGAGTGAGGAAGGGCCAGGGTGACAGCAGTATCATCACCCTCCTGGGGCAACCATCACTAAGAATAGGGGATTTTTTTAATGACTCACAAGCTCATCCAGGTCAGTTCTGCTCTTGGGTAAGAAGAAAGTCCCTGATAGGTGAAAAACATTTGTCTGTCAGCCTGACCATAGGAGTCACCCCAGGGATTGAGAAAACCACAATCACAGAAATGTGAAAGATCTGGTTCACTATTAAATCACACCAAGTGCATCCCACTTACCCCTCTCAGCCAGTGTAGGATTGTGTCCTAGAGTATTATCCAGTGCTTTGTGCAGGCCAGTTTTAACACCCCCTCTCCCCTTTAGGAGACTAATCCACTAATACATCTTTCCACAGCCCTTTTCTCCCCTGGCCCTTCACACGTATGTAGAAAAACAATCTCAGTTCCTTCTCACCTACTCGGGTCCCAGCAGGGGGAGTCACTCACTCACATACAGAAGTCTCTGCTTCCTGCAATCCAATAGTCAGATTCAGATCAGTCACAATCAGAGTCCAGAGGAAATGAGGGGAACGGAAGAGGAGACAGTGATGGAGCCAGAGGGGAGGAGTCAGGGGAGGGAATTCCCAGCCTCTCCAGCTGGTGTCAAAATTCCATGAGAGGAGGCTGTCAGTTCAGGAAATCCCACCCCACAAGCATGTCACTTAACAGAGGAGGTTTTTCTCAGACTGTTTTGCTTACTTCTCACTCCTCTAGTAAGACACTGCTTGTCTCTATTCACTGTGCTGTTTCAGGATTGCTAATGTCTCCTGATGCAGTCAGGGTCATGTTAAAACCAAGCAGTAAAAGTGCATACTCAAAAAAGGCAGCAGAAAGAGGTTTTAAGAGCTAGTTTTGGTGCAAACAAGTTGGTTTCCCTTTTCTTGCTGGTTAAAAGTGACAGCCCTGATGGCTGTAAACTGCTGATTCATTGGACATAGGAGTCCAAGAGCAGGTCTGTGTTGTGCAAATTCACAGATTTTAAGGTCTGACTTCCTGCAGAATACAGGCCACTGAACTACCCAGTAGCTCCTGTATAGAGCCCAATAACTTGTAGGACAGAACTTATCTGTTTGGACACTCACAGTGGCATGGTGCAGAGTTAGAATTTCAATTTAGAGATGCAATCAGGGAGGCAGGGAAGAATGAGCCTTATGCTTTTGATCCAGTGCAGGCAGAAGAACTGGAAGCAGACGAGCTCTCTGTGCAGAGACAGACAGAGAACACATAGTGCAAAGCAGAAACACTAAATACATCTGAAGGCTTGGGAGGAAAACTTCAGCAGGCAGCAGTGTGTGTGGTGGGGAGAAAGCAGCAGAGGGATGCTGTGTATTTGCGTGGAGGGAGGATGGTGTAATAGCAGGAACCCAGGAGTCCGAGCTCCTGGCCTCCTCTGCTATAAATACTAGAGGACTCCCACTGGATGCAGGAATGGAACAAAAGAGTCCTGACCACCAGACCCCTGTTCTAACCACTAGATAATTGTTCCCCACAGCACTCCCCACAGAACCCAGCAGTCCCCACTCTATCCCATTCAAACACAATCCCTCCAGATAGTGGCAGCAGAATCCAATAGTCCTGACACACTTGCTCCAGACACTATATTGCTCCAAACACTATATAGCTCTCCATCACTGCGCTTGGAACAGAATCAAGGAATCCTGACTCCTACTTCCCCCCACACCCCAGGCTCTAACTACTAGATCACACTCCCCAAGGGCTGGCAATAAAACCTAGGATTGGGCCTAGGTAGGCTTGTAAACTCTGTCAGATGAACAGCTGCACCTAAGAGTTTATAAGCTCTGCTGGCACGTACAAGAGGCCCTGTATGTGAGCAGCCATCCCATGCCAACGGTTCACTGTACCACTCATGAGCGCTCACTCTCCTCTCAGCCCAGACACACAGACAGATGGTAATTAGTGTCAGCCCTTTCCATAGGGCTGTTCCTCTGTCCCGGTGTAGATGGCGACAAGATAGAGTATCAGAACCAGTGACACAGTAGCTCCAATCTTCAGGAAAAACAGAAAGAGGATTAAAAATAATCTGAGGGTATGTCTACACTACGAAATTAGGTCGAATTTATAGAAGCCGGTTTTATAGAAATCGGTTGTATGCAGCCGATTGTGTGTGTCCCCACATAAAATGCTCTAAGTGCTCTAGTCGGCGGACCGCGTCCACAGTACCGAGGCTAGCATCGACTTCCGGAGCATTGCACTATGGGTAGCTATCCCACAGTTCCCGCAGTCTCCGCCGCCCATTGGAATTCTGGGTTGAGATCCCAATGCCTGAATGATGCAAAACAGTGTCGCGGGGGGTTCTGGGTACATGTCGTCAGGCACCTCCCCCTCCGTCAGAGCAACGGCAGACAATAGATTCGCGCCTTTTTACCTGGGTTACCTGTGCAGACATCATACCACGCCAAGCATGGAGCCCGCTCAGCTCAGCTCAGCGTCACCATATGTCATCTGGGTGCCGGCAGACGTGGTACTGCATTGCTACACAGCAGCAGCTAATTGCCTTTTGGCAGTAGACGGTGCAGTATGACTGGTAGCCTTCATCGGTGATCTGGGTGCTGGCAGACGTGGGGCTGGCAGACGTGGGGCTGCATTGCACACAGCAGCAGCCCCTTGCCTTTTGGTAGAAGATGGTATATTACAACTGATATCCATCGTCATCGTACTGCAGTGGCTGTCAATCATGGGCACCTGGGCAGACATGCTCAGTCCTATCGAACTGTCTTGATGATGATGGCTATCAGTCGTAGTATGCTATTTTCTGCCCAGCGCCCAGTATTTTCTGCCAAGCACCCAGAAGATGCCGAGGGCTATCAGTCATGCTGCACCGTCGTCTGCCAGCTTAAGATGTAAAAAATAGATTTGTTCTGTATTCATTTGCTTCCCCCTCCCTCCGTGAAATCAACGGCCTGCTAAACCGAGGGTTTTGAGTTCAACCTTTGGGGGGGGCCATTCTGTGTGACAGTTGTTTGTATTTCTCCCTGATGCACAGCCACCTTTCTTGATTTTAATTCCCTGTACCTGTACGCCATGTCGTCACTCGACCCTCCCTCCCTCCCTCCCCCGGTCCGTCAGATACTAGTTTCGCGCCTTTTTTCAGGCCAGACGCCATAGCTTGCACTGGGATCATGGAGCCCGCTCAGATCACCGTGGCAATTATGAGCACTATGAACACCACGCGCATTGTCCTGGAGTATATGCAGAGCCAGGACATGCCAAAGCAAAACCAGGACCAGCCGAGGAGGGCTGGACATAGACCTCTCACAAGGCACAGGCCCCAGCAATGTGCAAATCATGGTGTTACTGGGGCAGGTTCATGCCGTGGAACGCCGATTCTGGGCCCGGGAAACAAGCACAGACTGGTGGGACCGCATCGTGCTGCAGGTGTGGGACGATTCCCAGTGGCTGCAAAACTTTCGCATGCGTAAGGGCACTTTCATGGAACTTTGTGACTTGCTTTCCCCTGCCCTGAAGCGCCAGAATACCAGGATGAGAGCAGCCCTCACAGTTGAGAAGCGAGTGGCGATAGCCCTGTGGAAGCTTGCAACGCCAGACAGCTACAGGTCAGTCGGGAATCAATTTGGAGTGGGCAAATCTACTGTGGGGGCTGCTGTGATCCAAGTTGCCAGGGCAATCAAAGACCTGGTGATATCAAGGGTAGTGACTCTGGGAAACGTGCAGGCCATAGTGGATGGCTTTGCTGCAATGGGATTCCCAAACTGTGGTGGGGCCATAGACAGAACCCATATCCCTATCTTGGCACCGGAGCACCAAGCCACTGAGTACATAAACCGCAAGGGGTACTTTTCAATGCTGCTGCAAGCCCTGGTGGATCACAAGGGACGTTTCACCAACATCAACGTGGGATGGCCAGGAAAGGTACATGATGCTCGCGTCTTCAGGCACTCTGCTCTGTTTCGAAAGCTGGAGGAAGGGACTTTCTTCCCGGACCAGAAAATAACCGTTGGGGATGTTGAAATGCCTATCGTGATCCTTGGGGACCCAGCCTACCCCTTAACGCCATGGCTCATGAAGCCGTACACAGGCAGCCTGGACAGTAGTCAGGACCTGTTCAACTACAGGCTGAGCAAGTGCCGAATGGTGGTGGAATGTGCATTTGGACGTTTAAAAGCGCGCTGGCGCAGCTTACTGACTCGCTCAGACCTCAGCGAAAAGAATATCCCCATTGTTATTGCTGCTTGCTGTGCGCTCCACAATATCTGTGAGAGTAAAGGGGAGACATTTATGGTGGGGTGGGAGGTTGAGGCAAATCGCCTGGCCGCTGATTACGTGCAGCCAGACACCAGGGCGGTTAGAAGAGCACAGCAGGGCGCGGTGCGCATCAGAGAAGCTTTGAAAACGAGTTTTGTGACTGGCCAGGCTACGGTGTGAAACTTCTGTTTGTTTCTCCTTGATGAACCCTCCGCCCCCCCCCCCGGTTCACTCTACTTCCCTGTAAACCAACCACCCCACCCTCCCCTCCCCCCTTCGAGCACCAATTGCAGAGGCAATAAAGTCATTGTTACTTCACATTCATGCATTCTTTATTAATTCATCACACAACTAGGGGGATAATTGCCAAGGTAGCCCGGGATGGGTGGGGGAGGAGGGAAGGAAAAGGACACACTGCAGTTTAAAACTTTAACTCTTATTGAAGGCCAGCCTTCTGATGCTAGGGCAATCATCTGGGGTGGAGTGACAGGGTGGCCGGAGGCCCCCCCACCGTGTTCTTGGGCGTCTGGGTGAGGAGGCTATGGAACTTGGGGAGGAGGGCTGTTGGTTACACAGGGGCTGTAGCGGCGGTCTCTGCTCCTGCTGCCTTTCCTGCAGCTCAACCATACGCTGGAGCATATCAGTTTGATGCTCCAGCAGCCGGAGCATCGACTCTTGCCTTCTGTCTGCAAGCTGACGCCACCTATCATCTTCAGCCCGCCACTTGCTCTGTCCATCCCGCGATTCAGCACGCCACCTCTCCTCTCGTTCATACTGTGCTTTTCTGTAGTCTGACATTGACTGCCTCCACGCATTCTGCTGTGCTCTCTCAGCGTGGGAGGACATCTGGAGCTCCGTGAACATATCATCCCGCGTCCTCCGTTTTCTCCTTCTAATCTTCACTAGCCTCTGTGAAGGAGAAACATTTGCAGCTGGTGGAGGAGAAGGGAGAGGTGGTTAAAAAAGACACATTTTAGAGAACAATGGGTACACTCTTTCACGTTAAATTTTGCTGTTCACATTACACAGCACATGTGCTTTCGTTACAAGGTCGCATTTTTCCTCTTATATTGAGGGCCTGCCGGTTTGGTGTGAGAGATCACTCACGCAGTGCCAGGCAACAGATTTCGGCTTGCAGGCAGCCATGGTAAGACACAGTCTTTTGGCTTTTTTAACCTTCTTAACATGTGGGAATGGTTTCAAACAGTAGCGCTCTCATTTCCCATACCAAGCACCCGTTGGGTTGGCCATTTAAAATGGGTTTGCAATGTAAAAGGAGGGGCTGCGGTTTCCGGGTTAACATGCAGCACAAACCCAACTAACTCCCCTCCCCCCCCACACCCAATTCTCTGGGATGATCACTTCACCCCTCCCCCCCACCACGTGGCTAACAGCGGGGAATATTTCTGTTCAGCAGAGCAGGAAGGTGCACCTCTGAATGTCCCCTTAATAAAATCGCCCAATTTCAACCAGGTGACCGTGAATGATATCACTCTCCTGAGGATAACAAAGACCGATAAGGAATGGATGTTGTCTGCATGCCAGCAAACACCGGGACCATACGCTGCCATAATTTGTTATGCAATGATTCCAGACTACGTGCTACTGGCCTGGCGTGGTAAAGTGTCCTACCATGGCGGACGGGATAAGGCAGCCCTCCCCAGAAACCTTTTGCAAAGGCTTTGGGAGTACATGAAGGACAGTTTTCTGGAGATGTCCCTGGAGGATTTCCGCTCCATCCCCATACACGTTAACAGACTTTTCCAGTAGCTGTACTGGCCGCGATTGCCAGGGCAAATTAATCATTAATCATTAAACATGCTTTCTTTTAAACCATGTGTAATATTTACAAAGGTACACTCACCAGAGGTCCCCTGTGTGCCCTCAGGGTCTGGGAGCACGCCTTGGGTGAGTTCGGGGGTTACTGGTTCCAGGTCCAGGGTGATAAACTTATCCTGGCTGTTGGGGAAACCGGTTTCTCCGCTTCCTTGCTGCTGTGAGCTATCTACATTATCTCCATCCTCATCTTCCTCATACCCCGAACCCGCTTCCCTGTGTGTTTCTCCAGTGAGGGAGTCATAGCACACGGTTGGGGTAGTGGTGGCTGCACCCCCTAGAATGGCATGCAGCTCCTCGTAGAAGCGGCATGTTTGCGGCTCTGCCCCGGATCTTCTGTTTGCTTCTCTGGCTTTGTGGTAGGCTTGCCTTAGCTCCTTAATTTTCACGCGGCACTGCTGTGCGTCCCTGTTATGGCCTCTGTCCTTCATGGCCTTGGAGACCTTTTCTAATATTTTGCCATTTAGTTTACTGCTACGGAGTTCAGCTAGCACTGATTCATGTCCCCATATGGCGAGCAGATCCCGTACCTCCCGTTCGGTCCATGATGGAGCTCTTTTGCGATCCTGGGACTCCATCACGGTTACCTGTGCTGATGAGCTCTGCGTGGTCACCTGTGCTCTCCACGCTGAGCAAACAGGAAATTAAATTAAAACGTTCGCGGGGCTTTTCCTGTCTACCTGGTCAGTGCATCTGAGTTGAGAGTGCTGTCCAGAGCGGTCACAATGAAGCACTGTGGGATAGCTCCCGGAGGCCAATAACGTCGAATTCCATCCACACTACCCCAATTCCGACCCGCTAAGGCCGATTTTATCGCTAATCCCCTCGTCGGAGGTGGAGTAAAGAAACCGGTTTAAAGGGCCCTTTAAGTCGAAAGAAAGGGCTTCGTCGTGTGAACGTGTCCAGGCTTAATTCGATTTAACGCTGCTAAAGTCGACCTAAACTCGTAGTGTAGACCAGGCCTGAGAGTAGCCCATGGCCTTCCCTTTCCTCTGTTCACTTGTCCCAACCACATAATAGTCATTCTAATACATGGTCACCAACAAAAAGTGTACTAATAAATTATAATAAATCAAAGAAAACAGTAAAGATAATAACTAGTCTAGAATAACAAACAAGATTAAAGTGATGGGAAAGATCAGAATGAACAGTAAATACTTTACTAATATTAAATTGTTACTAAGAAGTATAATTGCTAATGGTGAGCAATAAAAATAATGAGGGTAATTCTCAGAATAATTAATAGCTCTTATTTCTACTGGTAATGTAAATGACATTTTACTTTTGAATGAAGGAGACAACTACTCTAATAATCCTAATAAATCATTAATGATCACAAATAGTAAGACAAATCTGGCTAGTTTCCCAGGCAGTGAGGAAGCTCTGGGCCCCGTGCGGGGATGAGGCAGCTCTGGCAGAGCTAGGAAAGAAACAAAGCAAAACACTGACTCAACAGTTCCTGGGACTCTGGGGCCGTGGGGTTCGTGCACTGAAACCCTGCACTGTAACAGGGACCAGAGAATCTTTATCCCCAGTAACAGTCACACTTGTAGTTACAGCAGCTAATGTGGGATAATGGCCCTGTAACGGGTTGTGCTCACCACCATGGCGCCTCCTGCTGATTGCTCCGGGAATTAGCTCTGTCCATCAGCAGGGTGCCCTCCTCTTGTGGTGTCTCACTCTCAGTCACTGCTTCTCCATCATCTCCACTGTCTGTGGGGACTGGCTTCGCTCCCAGACAGCATCCTCTTCAGGGCATGGCCCTCCGGCTGTGCCCCAACTCTGTTGTCTCCCCCCCTTCCGGGGGAACCGACAGTCCTTCACCTGGCCTTTCACTGCAGCGGCGAACTGCAGCCCCTAGTCCACCCTTCGTTCAGGGGCAAACTGCAGTCCTTTGGCTGGCCACTTCCTTTGGTGGCCAGTGGGGCAAAGAAGGGGGGCAGGCCCACCCACTACTCTGGGCCCCACCCCGGGGACCATCTAGTTGGCAACCGCTCACTGCCTCTCCTTCCCCTCTGCCGCTACCTGCTTTCACCTTTTTGGTGACAGTAATGTTCATCCATTTGGGTACATCCATTTGCAAACAGACTCTTAAGGAGTAAGAAAATTAAGTTTGTACAGAATAAATCTTCCCAGGCAATTTGAATTGCTTTTTAAAAAGTAGAAGTTCAAAATTAGTGGATGAAATAAATGCAGCAGAGATCATGTATTTAGATTTTTTGAAACAAAAATTATATTGGATTTCATGAAAACTTAATTACAATGTCTTAGACAAAAATATTATCTTATGATTGGAAGACAGGCTAAAAGACCATAAACAAAAGTAATGGTAACCAGTACCCAGTAGGGTACCACAGAGATCAGTGCAGAATCTAGTCTTATTTAAAATTTACATTAATGAGCTGGAAAGGGGAGTAAACATCAGGTTAGCAAACCTGGTAGATAATACTAAATAGGGAATAGCTGCACATGGCCGTGCAGAAAGAGAGAAAAAAAGAAGGGAGCTAGAGAGAAGAACAAGAAGAAAATAACAAAATGAGATTTGGCATATAGTTATCATGTACCACCTTGTTGCATTAGCCCAGCTATATATATTTAGCTCTTTTAAGCCCCGATTTGGAAAGGTGTTTAAAATTAGGTAGGAGCTTAAGCACCTTGCTGAACCAAGGCCTTAGCCTTTTCTCATAAATCAGTCTCTCCAATCCCTGATATTTTTTCTCTTTGCTGAACTCCCTTCCGCTATAATGTGGTGCTCAAAGCTGGATGCAGTCTTTCAGGTGTGCTTGAACAGCTGTACAGAGAGGAACTCTCTGCTCCATGCCTTTGTTTATGCTGCTCTAAACTGGCCTTTTTTACTACTATATCACCTTGCAAAGTCGTGTCTAGATTGTTGCTCCCTCTCACCCCTACTGCCCATTACATATTTGTTTCAGATTTTTTTTCAGATGCATTAGTTTGCAAGCTGATTCTTATTTGGTTAGTTTACGACCCTGTTTCTAATCTCTTTAGATCCCTGTGATAGGTCTTACCCCCCATCACCTGCCAGGCTAGCAAATGCACCCAATTAGTCAGGCTTTGCACCTGTCATGGGGCTTTCCATGGAACTCTCCCATTGCCATAGGTGTATCTTCACTAAAGTGCTACAGTGGCACCGCTGCAGCTTTTTAAGTGTAGACCTGCCCTCAGTCAGCACCTGTTTAGATCTAGAGTAATTCCATTAACTCTCAGGGAGTTATTTTGCATTTACATAAATGTAACTGAGAGCAGAATTTGCCTGTTCTAATGCAAAAAAATCATTTTAAAACAGGAAAAATGGTATAGCTGTTTCCACCAGTGGTTCTCCAGCTGTGACCGGTGGAGAGCAGGCTGGGCACATACATACGTGCTAAGTTCTGTGCAGCTCCACATGGAACATTTCTCAACAGTGAGAAAAAGTCACTGATTTCCCCTTCGGGGGTTCCCCAAATAGGGTTACCACCTTTGAAATGCAAAAACCCCGGCACCCCTCTGCCCCCCGCAAGGCAAGCCGGCCGCAATTCCAACCCCAAACCATAAGGCAACTCTGCAACCTTCCACATCAACAACCACTAGAGAGATCTAGAGACAGTATCTAGGGAGATAACACATATAGATAAGATTGGTAACATCATTTTCTTTCTTAAACTGTGGCAGTGGGAACACTGCAGCACCTTTAGCCGAACACAGAAACTTTTAACGTTAGATATCCCAGTGTATTGTGATGATAATGCAAATCATTAGACACCTGTAAAAAAAAACAAAAAAACTGGCAGCTTAAATTATTTTTCTGGCAAATACATAAAAAAACCTGGCCAGGCCAGTCAAATTTTGGCCAGGTGGTAACTTTACCCCCAGACCATGATTGCAGGTGAAGGGGCCTTTTTACTGCATATCTCAGCAGAAAGGTGATGTGGGAGGGAATATGGGGAACTGGGTACATGTTAGGAGCCAGGGGGACCAGGCAGGGAGGAGGAAGCAGTCAGGTGCTGATGGGGTTGGGGTGCTGTGGAAGATAGATTGTTGGGGGGGGAGACTGGAGGGTCAGCGGGGGTGAGAGGAGCCTGGGGAAGCTGGAGAGGGCTGTTGGAGGCAGTGGGAGCCTGCAGGTTATTAGGGGTGAGGGGAAACCAGACACAGCCTCTCCCACTCTGTCCCTATCCCCATCAGCCTCCCCCAGCCCCTCTGCCTGTTGCTCACCTCTTTTCTCTACCAGCCATCTTCACCCTGCACTTGGCAGTGCGCCAGCCAGGGGAACAGAGAGAAGGGAGGCAGAGAGGCTGCTTGAAACTGACACCACAGTGTCCCTTGGCAGCCGGGAGGAGAAACTGCCACTGTCTGCCAAATGCATCACACATGAGATTGCAGCTGAGATGTAGGCAAGCATGCTGGGCTGCCACGTGTGAGGCTTGGTTACATAACCCTAGCGATTTATGGCAGTATACCTATGCCCCTGAGCGACGCAGTTACACCGACCTAACTCTCAGTGTAGACAGCACTATGTCGAATGGAGAGCTTCTCCACCAACATAGCTACTGCCTCTCGGGGAGATGGAGTACTTACGCCGACGGGAGACCCCCTCCCATCAGCATGGGTCCACGTTCTGAAACAGATTGAGAACCTCTGGCTTATGCTATCTGAGTCAAACTTGTCCATTCCCAATGCCTGAGCACACAGGCATCCCAGTGACTTGCACAGGCTGCTTAGGAGGGACAGAAAGAATCCTACCCCACTGCCCAGCAGCTGGGTGCGCAGCCCCAACGGGGACTCACTGCAGTCAGTACTACTGCCCACTGCATGCCCCATCTGCTGGACTCACTGGCCATGCTTCTAACATTCCCCAACCTTCCCTGCATCCCACTGAGTGTGTGATGGCATCTCCCAGCATAGCTTTTCCATACAGCAGAACCAGGGAGTTTTCACTGTCTTTTGATCTGTAGAAGGCTGATAATTATTGTACTACATTGTAAAACGACTTTGCATTACTGATTGAGACTTGCTGTTGGTCTCACTGAAGTGGACTGATGCTTTGCCATTGACTTCAAAGGGCGCAGGACAGGAAAAGGGTGTGCAAAGTGCAATTCAATATAAAGAAAAATGCTTGAAACAAAAATGATGCATAATTTAAATGTAGTTTCCTTCATGTTTACAAGATTTTGTATTGTAATAGGCCAAAGTATTTCAAAATGTATTTGATCTTTTGAAACACTGTCTTTATTGTCTGCTTCTTCCTCACTTTTCCAGTGGTTATAGCAGTTCCCCACACCCTAGTCCTCTTCCACTTTAGACATAGGACTGGAAGAATCTTCCTGGGTCAGTGAGTCCAGTCCCCTGTTATCATAGACAATCCCACCATATAATCCCCTTCATAAATTTATCAGGCTCCTTCTTAAAACTAGTTAGGTTTTCTGCCCCCACAACTCCTGTTGGGAGGCTGTTCCAGAAGCTCACTCCTTGGATGGTTAGAAGCCTTCTCATTTCCAACCTCAATCTAGTCATAGCCAGTTTATACTCATGTGTGCCACTTTGACTACTGCACACTTGTCCTCTCTATTACCTTGCTCCTCTTCCAGTCTGTCCAAAATCAGCTGCCAAACTCCTTGTTCTCAGCAGGAATTCTGTTCAAGTCATCTGCCCTCTTTGAATACCTCCACTGGCTGCCTTTGCCTTGCATACTTCTTGTCTTTTCTTTTTGAGGACCTATATCAATCATCTCTGAGCTACAGCTTTCACAGTGGGCCTGAATCTCTTTTTACAGGAAGGCTCCTTTACAATATTCTGGCAGTATAAACCGGTCTTAAAGCATGTGTAAATGAGCATCACAGCCTTTGTCTCTATTTGTGTCTCTCTGTGTCATCCCTTTCACTTCGCTAGTGACACCAGCTTCAAGGCCCCCTTCATTTTCTTCTTGCAGTCCTGCTTCCATGCTTTTTTCCATGACATTCCCTATGTCTGGAATAGCCAGACAGCACTTGTTCACCAAGCTCCTCTCCTCTTCTTCATTTCTACTTTTCCTAAATTCTCACTTCTAGCATGTCAAACTAAGTTAGTTAAATTGGTTAGGGTTACCATTCGTCCGGATTCCCCCGACATGTCCGGCTTTTAGAGCTAAAAATAGCATGGGGGGAATTTGTAAATGTCCGGACTTCCCCCCCCCCCCCCCATGCAGAGCGCGCGCGGCTAACAGGGCAGCCGGCCGGATGGTGCCACTTACATGGGGCTCCGACAGCCAGAGAGAGCCCATCCTCCGCTTCCCCCTCCTCTCCCCTGCAGCTGAGAGCACTCCCTCCCTCCCTCCCTGCATTCCCAGATCACCAGCCGGCCGTTCGCACCGGCAGTCTGAGCTCCTCCCCCTGCTCCTCCTCCCCAGCACGCTGGTCTGAGCAGCAGAGTAAGGGGGTCGGAGAAGGGGCAGGGAGGTTCTGGAGGGGGCAGTCAAGAGACAGGGAGGGGGGGGTTGGTATTCAGGGGGGGCTTTCTGGGGGTGGGGGTGTGGATAAGGTTTTGGGCAGTCAGAGTACAGGTAGGGGGTAGGGTCCTTGGGGGGGCAGTTAGGGTGGGGGGGTCTCAGGAGGGGGCAGTTAGGGGACAAGGAACAGGGAGGCTTAGGTAGGGGGTGGGGTTCTGGAGGGCAGTTGGGAGCAGGGGTCCCAGGAGGGGGCAGTCAGGGGACAAGGAGCAGGGGGAGGGTTGGGGGTTCTGAGGGGGGCGGGAAGTGGGAGGGAGTGGAAGGGGCGGGGCTAGGGCAGGACAGGGCGGGGCTAGGGCAGAACGGGGGCGGGGCTCCTCCCGTCCTCTTTTTTGCTTGCTGAAATATGGTAACCCTAAAATTGGTACCATTTCTGCGTGTAGCCTGAGCCCCTAATGTTCTCTCCCCCCGGGTACAAAGTTTACAGTTTAAAGTTTAGACCACCCTTAAGTTCTTTTGCAGTATCAGTTTTTCGTAATATTTGAATTGCCCTTTCTGAGCACACACAAATTCAGTAGTACCAACTCTTGTGTATTAATCGCAAGTCACTGGATTTTGGAGCCTGCAGGGGGAGCTCTCACGATAACATGAGAAGCTTCTCCATTCCTACAATTTTGAGAGCTGCTCCAGACACAGCAGCAGCACAATCTCCAGACACAGCAGCTGCACAATGTGACTACAGGAGGAGTGGAGCCTTGGCAGCACTTCCCTAATGCACACTGCTCACACACAACAACACGCTCCACTCCAGGACTTCTCTTGGAAGAGCAGCTGCTAGGTTCCAGGCAGAGGAGAATCCCTGGAACAGCAGGGAGGGCAGAAAAGGTGGGGGCAGTTGGGGAAGTGTTGCTTCTTGCAAAAGGCTAAACCAGTCCCATCGTGTGTTTCCTGTAACATTATAATTTATATGAATGATTGATATAAGTTGCGACATAGAAATATTGTCATTATATAGGATCATTTTTGGAACATTACAAATACTTTAAATATAAAATTGCACATTATTCATGTGTATGAATAATGTGCAATTTTATATTTAAAAATTATAAAGTTTGTGGGGAGGACAACTTTATGCTTTATAAAAACAATGTTTCTAGAGCAGGGAATGGGGGGGGGGTGGAGAGAAAACCACTGGAATCATGCTCATCCCACAATACATCCATTCCCTTCTAGATGTAAGAGCTAGGGTGACCAGATGTCCAAATTTTATAGGGATAGTCCCGATTTTTGGGTCTTTTTCTTATGTAGGCTCCTATTACCCCCCACCCCCGTCCCAATTTTTCACATTTGCTGTCTGATCACCCTAGTAAGAGCACTACTGCTTAAGGCCCTGATGCTGCAATAAGCACCATGTGGGTGCAGTAGTCCCTCAAACAGAGCTCATTGCAGGGTTGGGGGGGGGGTCTAGCCAGATTGTGAATCAAAGGCAAACCTAGCAACTGTCAAAGGAGAGCAGTCAAATATCACGTGGTGTCAGTGAAAGTCCTTTACTGAAGGAGCATTTGTCTAAGAGTTCAATACAAACATTCATCCTGCTGAAATGCAATTCCCAGATGCAGTCAAACCACAGTGAATGAAAGAAGGAAAGACAGAGTATATCACCAGGGAAATACAGAGTTAAAAGATTCTAGAAAGAAAGAAAATACTGATTAGGTACCACCCAGAAGCCACAACCTTACTCCATTTACTCCTTCCCCCCTCAAATAATATCATAGCTGTGTGTTTGTTTGGCTAGGCATATTCTTTCACAGACTTCGGGTTTGCAGACTACACCCATATACTAAGGAAAAAGAACCCTTGGATTACACTAAAGTTACCTCTCCCTCCCCCTCTTTTTAGGGCTTAGAACATAGAAGAGGAGATTAGTAAAAACACTAATGTAAGGCAATCTAGCCAGCTGTCAATCTCTTTCATGAGGTACCCATCCACCCTGTGTGAGGCAAACAGGATGAGGAAGTAAAAAAGAAAAAGTCCCAAACAAAAGATGTTTCTCTTTGCATTCCCCGGGATTGCAGGGCTGTGCGACTGTACGTGCGTTGTCTTGCCATAATGACTGTTATTTGCAGCAGGTGTCACTTGTGAGGCAGAGCTTTACTGAGAACGAATCACACTAGGAGAACTGACTCCTGGGGCGCTGTGTTGCCATTGGAGTCGGATGTCAGGGGGATCCGGATGCAGGGATTTCACACCACGGCAGTGGGCCTGGCGGGAGGCAGGGCAACATTCTCTGCATGTCTGCTGCAGACACCAGGAAGTGACAGCAGAGGGCACTGCCTACTCGGTAGGGCGCTGCAGAGCCAACCCCACCCCACGCCCCCAGACACTTAGGGAACGTCTGAAAAGTGTAAGAGAAAATGGGAAGAGAAAGTGCAAGAAATCTCGGGAACATGCCGGCAGCTTCCTTCATGCTGTGTGCAACAGAGGGGGCACAAAATGTGCAGCTGACAGGAGAAATTGTAAAGTTGCTGGTTAGGACAAAAAAAAGGCAAACAAACCCTACATGAATGTAATTGTAAGAATGAAAAGTGAACATGAAATCAGGTATTCTGGGTATCCCAAGAATACTGGCCCAAATACTGATCGCTTGTACATCAGTGCAAATTCAAAGTAACTCCACTAAGGTCAGTATAATTACTTACTCCTCATTTGCACCAGTGCACTCGAGATCAGAAGTTAACTATGCCATACTGCAGCTATTGTGGCATTACATTTGGTGGGGGCAAAACTGCAATAAATTGCATGTAAAATTTTACCCCACAATGAATTGCCAGGAAAAGGCAGTCACAAAACAGTAGGCACAATTCACTGCAGCTGCAAAATTGTGCCTGCAAAAACAGAAGTCTGGCTAGCAAACAGGCCTTTTAAGAGGGAGGGTCAATGTTGCTATGAGAGTGTTTGCATTTCTTGTTTTTCTTTGTTTTATTTTAAAGTCACCATTTTCAGAGAGAGCACCAGACAGGAAAGTCAGAGACCTGAGTTCTAGTCCTGGCTGTACCATTTTCTCACTCTGTGACCCCAATGGGCACATTACATCTCATCTCTATGCCTGTTTGTCTATCTGTAAAATGATCATAGACTTTAAGGCCAGAAGGGACCATCGTGATCATCTAGTCTGACCTCCTGCACATAGCAGGCTACAGAACCTCATCCACCCACTCCTGTAATAGATCCATAACCTCTAGCTGAGTTACTGAAGTTGTCAAATCATGAAAATAATTTTAAAGTTAAGGCAACTAGATTTGGAAGAAACTTAGGGCTTATCTACTACACTTAAAATGCTTAGCAACACATCATCATATGGCTCCTCCTTTTTAAAGTACTTTGAGATGTATGGATAGAAAGTGCGATATAATATATGTGTAATATATGATTAATAATACTTAATGCGATTTTAAAATGCAATATTCAAGGATACCACCTCCTCTTCCCTGCAAAGAAAAAAGGGTGAAAAAAGGATTGAAATAATTGAATTGACTTCTGCTACCCTGGATCACTTGTAATTCTTTCCACTTTCAGGCAGAAGCCTCTTAACTGGACAGAGGCACAGACAGACATGAGTGTGAAATTTACAAAGAACTGCCCAGTGGACACCTATTGCAATGGGGAATGACTGGATTCAATAAGAGAGACAATGTGGGTGAGGTAATATCTTTTATTGGACTAAATTCTGTTGGTGAGAGAGACCAGCTTTCATGATTACACAGAGCTCTTCTTCAGGTCTGGGAAATGTACTCCAAGTGTCACTGCTAAATACTAGGTGGAACAGATTGTTTAGCATAAGTACTTAACACATTTCAAGGGACCGTTCAAGGTGAAATGGCCTGTTAACATGTGTCCGGGGAGGATAGGCAGGGGAGGAAGCAGCTGGGGGAGGGTTGTTAGTGGGTTACTACAGATGTTGTATTAAGCCATAAATCCAGTGTTACTGTGCAGGCTGTGATTTTTAATAACAGCGAGGACTCTCTCTTCATGCAGTGTGCACACACCTGCCTCCGCTCTTCTCCCTCTTTGCGGCTCAGGGACCGCGCCACCCGCCTCCCCGCCCCTAGGATTTTTAACAGTGGCTTTTCGTGTGCTTGCGCGGTGCGAACTTTAGACCCGGCCCCCGGCCCTCCCCTGCCTTTAACTAGAAGACCCTGCTGTCCCTCTAGAAACTTCTCAGTCCCGCCTCCTGTCGCTGCCGCGCCTCTGCTCCGAGCTCCTGCGCTGCTCTCTGCCGCGCGCCGTGCCCACCCAGCGCCCCGTGCAGCCGCGCCGCGCGCCGGCCCCTGCTGCGGAGCGAGCCGCGCCATGACTGCGGAGGAGATGAAGGCGGAGGGGGCTCCCGTGGAGGGCGCGGACATCACCCCCAAGAGCGACGGGGGGGTGCTCAAGGTAAGGCGGGGGCGGTGCACGGGGACGCACGCGAGCGCCCCCCGGGCCGGGCAGCGGCGGGGAGGCAGCGCTGGGGCCCGCCCGGACGGGACGCACCTGGCAGCAGCCTGCGCCTTGCCCCCTCCCCAGTGCAGACCTCGGGGCCCGCCGCTCCTTGCCCCGAGCCGGGGCCCGGCTGCCGTGTGAACGCTGCCCCAGCACCGCTTCTCCAAAGGCCGGGCGGTAACCAGGCTACCGGCCCGCCGCGCCGGAGGCGTTTACAGCTTCCGCGGTTAAATCTGAGCCTCTCTTCTCGCTCGGTCTCCCCCGAGCGCACGGCCACGTGCGTGTCTGCAGCCCGCGGGCTTCGGGGCGCAGCAAGGTGCAGCAGCGGGCTCCGTCTTGCAAGGGGCCAGGCACTTGGCGCCGCTGAGCTCCTCTCCTTCCCCCACGCTCCCAATACAGTGAGTGCATCAAATGGTTCCAGCAGCAGCCTTGCCTGGAGGGTGGGAGGCAGCTGGAGTGACACGTTACAAGTGATTGGGGCCCAAGAGAGCCAAATGCATCCCGTGGAGACTGCAGGCTCCATCTTTAGCTGGTGTAATTGATGTGGTTCCACAGAAATGCAGGGCGCTCTGCTGAGTTACAGCAGTTGAGAATCTGACCCTAAAGGTCCCAGAAAGGGATGCTCCATCTTGATGTGCATGGCCGCCCCCCAGACAAAGATGGAACACTGCATGCTTGGACCTGTAGTCACCTTGGGCCCCACCTCCCCGCTTTTTAAAAAAAAAAAAAAAAAAAAAAAGAGGGGAGGCTGCTATATATCAAATCTTGCGCAGATAAGATGCGGCCTGTAGAGTGTTGGCAAGCTGCAGATGCAGCTCTCGGCTGGGCCAAGTCCCTGTGCCCTTGCATTAAGAGGCATGGCTTATTGCCAAACTGACTGCAGTGATGCCTCTGATCACTCTACCCAGAATGGCAGAAGTCTGACTTCTCTTACTCTCTGAATTTGCAAACCCTGTGTAGCTAGCTTTCTTATTTATTTATTATTTGTTTGTTTGTTAGGTATTGTGTCTCCACTTTCTCCACCCAGACTGCAGAGTAGAGCCCTGCACAGGGCTATTTTTTTTAATCCCACTCTCTCCTGCTCCTCATTGTCTCTTGCATTTTTATTCCACTCCCATCCCTCAAGTCCCACAAGAGAAGGAGAGATTCCCCCATGCTACTTAACAAAAAAAAAAAAAAAAACCCAAAAAACAGTGTAATATAAATGGAATTCAGCTGCAATTTGTTATGTGATAAACTGGTGAGAGGTTTAGTGTTTTCCTGCAAATTAGTGCAGTCTGTTCTCCTCCCCCCCCCCCCCCCCATCCTGCCCACAAGAAAGTACTTTTTATCTGCTTCTGCTATTATGGTGCAGGGGTAGCTCAGTGGTTTGAGCATTGGCCTGCTAAACCTAGGGTTGTGAGTTCAATCCTTGAGGGGGCCATTTAGGGATTGGGGCAAAAATCTGTCTGGGGATTGGTCCTGCTTTGAGCAGATGACCTTCTGAGGTCCCTTCCAACCCTGATATTCTGTGATCCCAGTCCCCCTGCAGAGTCCCTTTTTCAAAAGTCTGTTCTGATGATCATGGTTAGTCTTGTTGAAATGTGAGCATGCTGGTCAGTCAGGGCACCCAGACACTGCACCAATAAAGACTATATGGAATGAAAGACTTTGTCCACCCTCCTTTTGGGCTGGGTGGATTTCCTTGGGTCTATCCTGTAACCAGCTGTGTTAACATACGTGTATTTTCAGTAAAAGTGTATTTTCACTCTCTTTAGTGAAAACCAGTAGACTTTTAGCCTGCTTTCCCAGACCAGAGTTGACATGGATTTCTTTTCTTAAAACAAAATCCTGGACTCTAGGGGATCAAGTCTGTCCTCCAAGAAGTGTTCTAGTCATGGAAACAAAGGCAGAATCAGGCCTGTACACAGGTTTTGTAATGGGGGAGGGGGATTCATTCACATGTCAGGGAAACTGCAGACACTTCCATGGCTTATTTGAAGTTTACATAGCGTGTATGGGGATGGCTAAAATGCAGCCACTTCATAGAGTTAGCCGCACAACTCAGATTGCTGTGTCTTTTGACCCCCCCAGTGCATGATGCCTGTTAAGATTTTGAGATGTGATGGATTTGGGTGACTGTTATTTCACAAACCATAAAATCCTACACTGGGGGTGGGGTTAGGGAAAGAAGGAAGGGTAGGAAATTAGGACTTTGACTTTAACAAGATTGTCAAAGTGTTCTCCTGCCAGGAGGGCGTGGGGTGCTGAGCAGAGGAGTGCACCTGAGGGATGCTGCATCACCACTTACCACGCTGCTGTGGGCAAAGCAGCAAGCCACATACTTTCCCTCTCTGTTCCTGTGAAGGGTGGTGCAAGATAGAGCTGACCACAGGAGCAGCTCTCAGGTACAGGCTATGGACTCAGGAAGTAGCCTGCTGATCCAACCTTTGTGTCTGAGCTCCCATAACACAAGGCCATGGCTCAAGAACAGTACCTTCTGTCCCCACCCCAAGCAGCATGAAGCTTTCCAGTGAGTGAAACAAGACCAGAAGGGAGTGGTGGTGGGGAAAGAACTGAGAGGAAAAGGAGAGATGCAAAGACAGTGAACAGAAGAGTCATGGCATCCATGCCACGACAAGGTGTGAGGGAGACGTGAAGTCCATCCAACAGTTTCTCAGGGGGATTTTATTTAGACACGCACACACACCTCTTACATCAGTAGAAGTCCATGGAGTTACGCTGGCATGAAACCAGTGTAATGGAGTTGGAGCACCAGGCCCAGGCACTCCTGTAAAGTCACTCCTGACTGTGTCTCCAGGGTGTGAGGGGAGTCAGTCCCTACTCGCCCAAATGCAAATACACTTTGGTAGGGATCATGGGCTAGCTGGCAAGATGAACTAGCACGAAGAGCAGTGTGGTCTGCCTCTGTTCTTGAGCTACTACAGAATTATAGCATTAAGAGGCTCTTATAATTAGTCAAGGGGCTTTTGTGTATTGACTTAGGAGCAGCAGAATTGGGAGGGATGAAACAATAGGATTTTCTCAGTCTTAGAGACCTGTCCAGATTCTGCAGACTGGCTGTTTGTGTGGCATAACCCCACTGAAATCAGTGAGCCTGACAGATCTCTCATACTGCAATTTTTCACTGGTACAGCTCCCTAGATTTCAGTGTGGTTGCTCCCGTTTCTCAGCAGTGTTGGATTACAATCAGACCCAATGGCTGTACCTTGGTTACTGGAAGCAGCATCTGGCCTATGAGTTTGGGCCCAGCACTTGTGCTTTTCAGTAAATAAAATTAACCTAAAAATGAGAGCATAGGGAGCATAGTCATACTATGAATGGAAAAATTGAGATTCTCTTGGAAGGGAAATGTAAACATTTCATTCAGGATAGGAAATTGAAAATACTGTCAGTATTGCAGGTGATACTTGCTATCATCCAAACTGAATGAAGCACAAAAAGTAAACCACACATAAGTGGTGCAAGGTCAGGCACGGCTCTCTTTTTGTTTGGTTGGTTGGTTGGGTTTTTTTTTTTTTTTTTTTTTTGAGTGCCTAAGCTGAGACATCTTAAAGGAATTTGACTCTTCAGAGTGGGTGCCCAGCACTTTCTGAGAGTGACCCCACTTCAGGGAGGTCTCAGATTGGCACCTCCACATCAATAGCCACTCCTGACAATTCAGGTCTGGATTTTATTATTTTTAATAAAAAAAAAAAAATTCTAAAATCTGAAGCAGCAGGTGGCATACAATTGGTGACACCAAGGGCTACTTTGGTAATTTTCCAAGACCCAAAGTCTATGCTATATTTCCATGTAAATATACTTGCCTAAATCCAAAAATAGCGGCCTACAACCATAGCAGTTGCTTGAACGTCTGTCTTCCTTGACAGATGTCATGAAGTTGTTTGTCTCAGTTCATCAGCAATTTTTTTTTTTTTTTTTAAGCAACCCTCAGATTGGGTGGGAGGGATGGCAGCTATTGGCCATCATGTAGTGGCTGACGGGTTGTATTTAGCTTTTGGGCTTTTCTCCCTATATAAATCTATACAAATAGGGGAATTTTTTTTTCTGTTACAGCTGGCACTGGTGGCTTTCTATTATTATAACACTCTGTTTCAATTGCTGATAAGTCTGTCAAACTCTATCATTCTGGACTGAAACTCTGTGCTTGCGCTCTACCTTAGGTGCTACAGTTCAGTCCTTTGCAAGAATGAAGCTGGTAGGAGGGGCACACAGGAGGGTTCCTATTACTGGGTAAAGCCTCGTACACCGCTACCTCGATATAATGTGACCTGATATAACAGGAATTCGGATATAACATGGTAAATCAGCGCTCCGGGGGGGCGGGGCTGCGCACTCGGGTGGATCAAAGCAAATTCGATATAACGCGGTTTCACCTATAACGCGATAAGATTTTTTTTTTTGGCTCCTGAGGACAGCGTTCTATCGAGGTAGAGGTGTACCTTAGGAGGAAGGCAAGTAATGTTTCCCATGTTACAGATGGGGTAACTGAGGATCAACAAGGTTGCAGGAGGTTACTGCTTGTCGAGCTGGGAATTGAGCCCAAGTGGCAGTGCTGCTTGGAAAGGATATGCCAAATCTGTGTATTTGGATATGTTGTCTGTAAAATGGGCTATCCCCCACCACCTTTACAAAGTGCTGTGAGTCCATGGATGAATGAGTACCATGAAACCGAAGAGCTTTAACTCTGTCCCTGTGACGGAGCAGGGCAGATTTGACCTGGGAATGTAGCCTGGGAGTTACATTGAGCTACCTGAGCTGTAACCTGAGCCAGGAAGGGGGGTTGGTAGAAGTGACACCTTCTGCCCTGGAGTCGGAACAAAGGAGAGGAGGAGCAGAGGGGAGTGGGGAGAAAACTGCTGGAGGGATTTGGGACGTCTTCAGTTTTGGGCGGGGAGGTGCAACGCAGGGAACCCCAAGCTGGGGTCTAAGCTCCCTGCGCTCCCCAAGAGGACTTGATTGAGGGGTCCTGGTTGTATCTACGAGCTCTGCTGTAGACTGTGTTCCTGTTATCCAATAAACCTTCCGCTTTACTGGCTGGCTGAGAGTCACGGTGAATCACAGGAAACACGGGGTACAGGGCCCTGAGTCCCCCACACTCCGCAACAGTCCCCAACTAGATAACACTTGGATTTGGGAATAGAACCCAGGAGTCCTAACTCCCCATCTAATGTTAGAACATGTCCTCACACAGAAAGAGGCAGGGCTTCTTTTTCATTCACTGCACGTACGTTTTAGTACAAAGTTCTACCTCTGTGGTTAAGACAGCCATAAAGCATATGCACAAGGAAACTGAATTAAGGTTTTGTGGATTACCTTAATTTTGGCACTTCCTAACTTTGGGGTGACGTCCCTTTAAAGTCTGGGGAATGAAAAGTTAGCTGATAGTGTCCCTTTTCCAAATAGGCACTATGCTGTGAAGCAATTATGTAAGCAACTCTTTGCTAACGTATTTAACAGTAGTTTGGTCAATGTTGGGATAAAAATATTTCCATGAGTATGTCAGTGATTTCCTCTCAGTAGAGCTGAGAGGAAGTTAATTTCACTCATTCATGAAATTGTGATGACCACCTTTCTCTCCCTGCCAAAATAATCCCCAGTGTTGTGCTAAAACTGTCTCTCGTAAACTTTCCCATTTTGTGCTGGGTAAATCCTGTAGTTGGATTTAGTTACCATTTTTAAAAAAACAAAACAAAAAACAAACCTCCATTGGAAACCTGATATTTTCACTTGCTTCCTTTCAGACAGTTAGTGCATCTTTAAAGGCTGCAATTTTCAAACCTAGTGCCTGTAGTTAGGCTCCTAAATCTAGATGGCTAATGCATATATGGATGCCTCACTCTTCGATTCAAAGCTTCAAAAATGTTCTTGCTCTTTCAGAGCAAAAAGTACACCTACCAACCCAAAATAGTTCAAATGCAAGAATAGCTTATTGTAGCCAGGTAGTATTTTAGGGTGAATAAAACACAGTAATAGTAGTAATCTCCCCAGTTGGCATTGTCCAGGAAATCTGTATAGATACAAGGAAGCTGAGAGAGCTGTTTTCCCTAATTTCTAATCTAAAGAACAAAGTGTTACCTCTTAGGATAGTTTAGGTCTGCCTAGTGTTATACACACGGCAGAGTTATGTGACTTTGTTATCCAAACTGTATTTTTTGTATCCAGCTCAGTATCACTTATTCAGCATTTCTTTCTCAGGTTATCAAGACGGAAGGAACTGGGGCAGAGTCTCCCATGATAGGTGATAAAGTGACTGTCCATTATACAGGATGGCTTCTGGATGGCACAAAGTTTGACTCTAGCCTGGACAGGAAAGACAAGTTCTCATTTGATTTGGGGAAAGGTAATATCCCATGTTTTGTGTTTAACAGTCTGTTTGGCACCATTCAGACTGAGGCCCCATGTATAATGATTGTGGCTCTATTTAATTGTTCCATAATTGCACATTTTAAAACTCCTACATAATTGTGCTCCAGGAACTAAATGTTAATTTTTTAAATTATTAGACGATTTTTGAAGAATACACTCCATTCACATTCAGGAGGTTGTCCATGCAGCAATGCCTGCCTAAGGGGTTTGTCTACATGGGAAGTCATTCCTGATTTATTCTGCCCAATTAACTCTCTGTATGAATGTTCTTAGTATGGAATAAGAATGCCTTCTTTCAGATTTTCTTAATGCACTTCCAAAGCAGATTAAGCTAATTTGGAATAAGGCATTCTTATTCCAGAACAAGATCATCCACATAGGAAGTTAATCATGAAAAACTATTCCCCTTTAAATAACATCCTATTGTAATATGGATTAATTTCGTCATGTAGAGAAGCCCTAAGAATGCAGATGGTCTGAAACAATAGCCTAGATAAGTGAACTGTCACATTCATCTCAGTGGGGGATTCACCCTGAACTGTAATGATAACTTAAAATATCCACACTGGCCATTTCACTCCTCTCATCCTGGAAGAAACATCAAGCAAGCCATGTCTATTTTTGATGGTTGGATATTGAAGCAGATTGCAGTGGGGCAGTTGTCAAACTGTGGAGGTGGAGAATGAGGAAACCAGCCCCTCTGCCCCTAAACTTCTACGTCATCCTTGGTCAAAAGGGAGCAGGAAAGAAGAAAAGCATGCCTCAACTGTCTCCTTGGTGCCAGAAGCCTAGTCACTCCTTCCACCATTTCAAAACTTCCAGCTTCTCCCAGACATCTTGTACCTGGCACTTACATTTTGTCAATACGAAAATTTCAGCACAGTTAAAATTAGGGGACAGGGTAAAATTGACTGCCCTAAAATAATTAGCACAAGGAATAGTGTACCAATCGGATAAGGGGCAGTGAATAAGAGGGCTTGGTGTGGCCATGTCATCGGAGGTTTAGGCCTCTATTTGGTCTCTGGCTTCAGAAGAAACCCTTTTTCCTCCTTTATAATTGTGTGTAACTTTATCTTTTGGAGGGTGGGGGCTTGGGGGTGTGTGGGAAGAAGGCAAGTTCTAGGGATGTCTAAAGGAGTTAGTGCCCCAGCCGTCCTCAGCAGTAGCAGAGCTTCTTCACCTAGATGTTTGTTTCATGTTGAAGGGCATCTGGATAACATTTGTGCTGGCCTCTGCCAATTGATAAAGTACAAAGAGAAAAGACCATTGTTGTGGATTGTCTGTTTTCAAAATATGAAAAATCTCACACCCTAAGACCTTCCTCTTCCAAAAGTTTATTATTATTATTATTTCACAGCACTTGGCAGTGTGCCAGGAACTTCAGACATAGTCCCTGCTTCAGATGGCTTGCACTCTGTGTAGACAAAAGATTGGGGGGAGGGGGGGTTACGGGAGCAACAATTTAGGGTTCAGCACTGTAGGCCAGATTTTGATTACTTCCACATTTTGACTTGAGTGGAATTAATCCTGATGTATACAAGCTGAAGTGAGAGCAGAATCAAGTCTGTAGTTTCTATGAAGTGCCCAATCAACTTTTGGGTGTTTGTGTAATAGTAATGACCAGTATCTCACGGCTGTTGACTTCTTTAATATATGCCTAGCAATTATATGACTGAGCTCTGATTTGTGCAGGTGAGGTGATCAAAGCTTGGGACATTGCTGTGGCAACTATGAAGATTGGGGAAATCTGTCGGATTACCTGCAAACCAGAATATGCCTATGGTTCTGCTGGGAGCCCCCCTAAGATACCACCCAATGCCACACTGATTTTTGAGGTAAGTAGGGACTGTCCTTGACTACACTCTGTGTAAGAAAGATGGTGCATTTGCAGTAAAATGTAGGGAGTGCATCTTAACTCAACCAGGTGACACTTGCTTATCTGTAAATTCCCTTCATTAGCTTGGAAGACTGGGTAGTCTGTCAGTGGGAATAGAACGGGATGGTCCTTGCCCTCAGAATCCAAGACCATCTTGTGAACCTGCAGAAAGATTAAAGGGCTGGAGGAGAGAACTGTGTGACCTGTTACTATATTAATCTGATCCACACTCTAGATCTGGTAGCAGACGTAAGGGAGAATGACATAGAGGTGTAACTCACTCTAGGGTAGGATCCAAGGCAGTACCTTATCAGCAGTCCAAAATAATACATTAAAAGTGAAATACTCCTTTATATAAAGAGGGAGGAAGGATGGTCTGGAAGGGCAGAGCATGAGAATTCTAGGGGTCTATTCCCAGCTGCCATTGACTTGCTGTGTTACTTAAGGGAACTTAAGTTAAGGGGTTCTGTAAAATGTGAATAAGGGCTGGTGTACACTGGGAACTTACACTGGCACATCTACATCTCTCAGTGGTGTGGATCCATACCGGCCTAATCCCCGGTGTAGACAGTGCTAGGTGGACAGAAGAATTTTTCCATCAACCTAGCTACTGCCTCTCAGGCAGATGGATTACCTATGTCAACAGGAGAAACCCTCCCATCAGCATAGGTAATGTCTACACTGAAGTGCTGCAAGTTACCCTGGTACTTTCTTACTTCAGAGGCATAATTAATTTTAGTAAAGCATTTTAAAAAATTGTATATGTCTCCTATCTAAGGATCTTAACAATGAAGGAATAAAACTGGTTAAGATTTGAAGTAGTTGGAAAAATGAAAGTTAAGAACCCACTTCCATTTTGCAGGGTTCAAACCAGACCTACTTTTCACTTTATTGAAACAACTATGAATTTTTCATTTACCCCAAAAAAGCCACTAACAGTAACAATGATAGGATAAATGTGTCTTCAAATCTTAGAGATAAGGTAGGTGAGGTAATATCTTTTATTGGACCAACTTCTGTTGATGGACGAGACAAGTGTTTGAGCTACACAGTTGTTTTTACCACAAAATTTCACACAACTTGAGAGACAGTTTAGGATTTTTAAGTCTAAACCAACTTTGTTCCAAAATTGTGACCAGCTCTAGTTAAGATGTTCAGAGTTCATCAGTAGCCTTAAAACTACAAATTGTAGTTCTTCTGCAAGAATGGAATATCTTGCTAATCCTTAAAGTAATGTAAGGGAGCAGTTGCACTGTAGTCCAGAGTACACTGGTGATCTGCAGAGAGCTGGCTAGTCACATAGGCCTGGATCCACAAAGGGACTAGTGGTTAGGATATGGGAGACCCTGGGTCCAGTCCATCTACCCCAGTGACTATTTAATTACTCGTTTAAAATGGAACAGGATCAACAGGAGAGACCTACATCAGACTATCCCATAGTGCAGTGGTTAAGGCACTCAACTGAGAGGTGGGAGACCCCTGTTCAAATCCCTTCTTTCCATTAGGTAGATGGTAGAATTGAACTGAGATCTCCTACATCCCAGGTGAGTGCTCTAATCCCAGGGCACAAAGCTATAAGGGAGGGACCACCACCACCTTCTTAGTTAGAGTGGGTACTGATCCAGTGAGCATGCTCTGAGCACGCTTACTGCGTCAGGACTCAAAAGTGAGATAGGTGTGGGCAACACTTATCTTCCCCTGGTTCAAGGATCACACAAGGGTTTAGACGGGAGATGGGCATCCAGACATCTCAAGTGAGGCAGCAGCGTGCATGCCCAGAGGCAGGAACTTGACATCTAGGGAACTTTTTCAGTGACACTTAGGTGCTGAGTGAGTTTAGGTACCTACAAGGTTAGGTGGCAGCCGAGCAGTGGTTTTGTAGATTGTAGAGGTGCCCAAGTCCATTTGTGCATCTTGGCCTTAGTGCTGGAACTTTTCCCTTCCTCCTACTGCTACAGGTGTCCAGGGTCTTCATTGCAAGCAGCCTGGAGGCCTGTAAAAGCAGTTGGAAACAGAAGGAGGCAACTTACCTGCCTCCACGAGGAGCCACTCTTGCATAAGAGGAAGTGGGAGCAGCCTTCAAATATTGGAGCTGCCCTGGAATTAGTGCCTATCAGCCACCAAGACCAGAGGAGTGGCTGGGTGAGGAGGGAATGAAGTAGATGGGCAACATATCTGCAGTGAGGGTGCAGAGTAGGGGAACAGAATGGATAGGAGGGGAAAACTTGACTCATGTCAAAAGGAACAAAACTTAAGTCGCTAAATCTTGTTCTTTCCTATCCTAACTTTTCCCATGTGAGCAGTTGCTGCAGCTGCCATAAGGGAATTCTGGGTTTGTAAATGGAAGTGTGTGTGTACTGCGGATGGGGAGAGAGAAAGGAGTTGTTCCATGTGACCATCTTTCTATCCATGTGTTCTCCATACTTTGGAAAAGCTTTACCCCTGTTGGAAGGCATGTAGCTCCCTGCTTGGTTTGTGGGATGTTCTCAGTTGAACAGGAGAAACTTAGAATTTGAACTGAGATCCTTACAAGTGTGGTTTTAAAAACAAACCAAAAAAAAAGTTTACATTTCTGTGGTTCCTTCCGTCAGAGGGAGATGACTTTTTACAAAGTCATTAACGTTATCCCATCTTACAGAAGGGAGGTGGGGGAGGAGAAGACACACCAAAGCTAACAACTTGCCCACTGTCCTAGCAATTCTGTGGCAGAGTGGGACTAGAACACAATCTCCTGCTCCCTGTAGACCAGGGGTGGGCAAACTACGGCCCGAGGGCTGCATCCGGCCCTTCAGACATTTTAATCCGGCCCTCAAGCTCCAGCTGGGGAGCGGGGTCCAGGGCTTGCCCCCACTCCAGCCGGGAAGTGGGGTCGGGGTCTTGACCCATTCCACATATGCTGGGGCTCTATGCAGCTCCCGGAAGCAATGGCATGTCCCCCCTCTGCCTCCTACATGTAGGGGCAGCCGGGGGCTCCGACACTACCCCCGCAGCTCCCATTGGCCGGCAACTACGGCCAATGGGAGCTGCAGGGGCAGCGCCTGTGGACAGGGCAGCACACAGAGCAACCTGGCTGCGCCTCTGCATAGGAACCGGAGGGGGGACATGCCACTGCTTCCAGGAGCTGCTTGAGGTAAGCGCCACCCAGAGCCTGCACCTCTGACCCCCTCCTGCGCCCCAACCCCCTGCCCCAGCCCTGATTTCCCCCCTCCCCCCCCCCCGCCCTTCAAACCCCTCGGTCCCAGCCCAGAGCACCATCCTGCACCCCCAACCTCTTGTCCCCCACCCCAGAACCTGCACCCCCAGCCGAAGCCCTCATCCCCTCCCACACATCAACCCCCAATTTCATGAGCATTCATGGCCTGCCATACAATTTCCATACCCAGATGCAGCCAAAAAGTTTGCCCACCCCTGCTGTAGACAACGCTGCCTCCCTTGTAAAAGCAAACAAAATGCCTTTGTGGTTTTTTTCCCAATTATTACATTCATTCATTCATTCATTTATTTAACTGATTCATCAAGAGGCAGGAGTGTGGGTCAAAAGGTCTCTGGTTCTGACTTCGTCACTCATTCTAGTTTTTCTAGAGGCAAGGAGGTTTTACTTGCCTACTTAACAAGGGTGTCCGAGACTAACTAGTTCAAAGCATCATCTACATTAGTGTTACTGGCATAGCCTGTCTATTGGGGGATGGGGGAGTGTGTTGCTGACATAGCTGTGCTGGCAAAAAACAAACAAACCTAGTGTATATGCACCTATACTGGTATTAAAGTGTCTTAGGCTGGTAAAGCCTATTTTGCTTTGTTGAGCCAGCATAAGCTACATCAGCATAAGCAAGATAACTGGGTCTATGCAAGAGGGGTTTGCTGCTTTAACTATACCAACATAGTTAATGTCAAGTTTTAAGTGTAGACCAGGCCAAAGTTTGTACAGTGACTTCTAAAATGTAAAACACTATACAAGGATAGTCATCAGTGTCTTATTTAATGATCCCTTCAGTTCATTTTTAATGGAAAATGGAGGCTGGTCAACACGGTTGAGAATGTAAATAAAATTTAGTGTGACACCTTCACATGTCTTTCCTTCATTGTCCTATTAACTTCTGCGCACTAAACCACCTGTCTGCATGAAGATATTTCTACTACAGAAGAATGAGGGGGAGAGACTGTTGGGAATGGGGGCTAGATTGTAAAACCTTACTCCCAGTGATGAGCATTTGCCCATGTGAGTAGGTCCATTGACATTAATGGGACTACGTATGCAATTAACTGTTTTTGCTAATGGGAATAATGGGTTCACAATCTAGACCTAAAATAAAGACCTTGCAATCATCATTACTCAGGATCTCTCCCTCCAGCTAGTTATGGTTCATTTGTATTGGGTTATTGGGCTATGCACGTATATGGTGCATTGTTCCCTATAATAAATCCTTGTGTATGTGCAGGTGCATGCACCTGCACAAGCAGAATTATAAAGATGGTCCCTTTCTTTTCTCAGGCTATTTTGGTGGGGACAGCTTCAATGCTGGAGGGCCTAAACCTCCACTGTGACAGTCCTCTAATGCAAGGGTGTGAATTTTCCCAGGGTCAAAGGCACAAAGTAGTTAAATTTAACCTTAGTGTAACTGTTCTTGAACATGAGCAGCTGCCAGCTGACCAGAAATATACATCAGGGCATTAGAATCAAAACCCCAAAACAAAACACTCTACTTGGCTAGTTGAAGAAGCAGCTCCAGTGACTCAGCTAGTAGTGGGTATAGCTCTGTATGTAAGTACACCTCCACCTCGATATAACGCTACCCGATATAACACAAATTTGGATATAACGTGGTAAAGCAGTGCTCGGGGGAGGGGGGCAGGGCTGCGCACTCCGGTGAATCAAAACAAGTTCGATATAACGCGGTTTCACCTATAACACAGTAAGATTTTTTTTTTTTGGCTCCCGAGGACCAGAGGTAGAGGTATAGAAAGTAATGGCTAAGTAGAAAGCAACTGTTTCTCTGCTAGATCAACCAGAGCTCATTCTTTAGGCCAAGGCGGAGTCTCTGCATTTCACAAGAGTTCAGCTTAGTGACCAGGCACCAGTTTAGTCATACTAGCTGCCAGCAATCATGTGTGGCACAGTTAAATGTATGTGAGAAGATGCTGCCTCTATTTGAAGCCAACTCTGTGGGGCATACTTCTATTAACCTCTTTTTGATGTTGGAAAATTTAAAATAAAGGTTTATTCCAAAAAAGTATAATGGCCATGTTTACTGTCAGTACAGTATGAATGAGTAGCAATAAGCATGGAGCATCTTTGATAGCATGAACATGCTCTGAAACACTTCCTCCTTACCTTCATGGCTCGCGAATATGAAAACCTGTGTTTCACTCATCTGGATGCTTTGAAAGAGAACTCCCCATGAGATCGTCTATATTTTATTTACATACATTTTCACAAGCTGAGCTCAGCTGTTCCACTGCCATTCTACCAAAGCCCCCAATAACACAGGTATGTCTGAATCTCAGCCTTTCCCTTTCCCTAATTGCCCATGCTTTCTTAAGTGGGGATCTGTGTAACGTGCTATGGTTATATAGTTGTGAATAAACAAACAAAAAAAACCCCAATCCTTTGTTTTATAGAAACAGCTGCCTGTTATTGCTTAAAAGAGGAAAAGCCTCTTTCTCCAGAAGGCTGCGCTGCACCCAATGCCCTTTGCGCCTCACTACTTTAAATGATGCTTTGATTCACCCTGCAGCATGATCTAGGTAGCCTTGAATCATCCATGGTGAAGCTAGAAGGTTCAGATCCTCAAAGGTATTTAGGTGCCTAACTCCTATTGACATCAATTAGAATTAGGTGCCTAAATAACTTTGAGGATCTAGGCCGAAGTCTCTGTGATGTCTGTTTCCAAGCCCAGATTACCCTTCCTAGCAAAGAGAGGTCTCCTCTTTCCCCCTCCTACAAACAGCACCCCCTAAAGTGAATACAAAGTAGAAAGGGAGGATGCTGTCAGCTGCCTCTGTCAACACTGGGGAAGTGGTTGCGTGGGGGGCAGGGTTGGAGAAGTGCACATCATCCCTTCCCTCCTTGTGCCGTTTCCTAGCAGAAACTGATGAGAGCTTTGGCCTGAGTTCATTTCTCCAAGCCAGGGATTCCCCCTTTAAGGCAGGTCCAGGAGCATGTTTTGTAGTGTGAAGATTCCATCGCATACTTCCCTTCCTTCCTAGATGTTCCAGTGGGGGGAACAGGCCACAGGTCTCTTACCCAGAAACCATGCTCATCCCTGCACATTCATAGGCGCATTGGTTCAGAGGTTCTGATTTGTTCAGATGAGGCGATCAAAAGCCTGGGACTTTACTGTGAAGATTGGAGAAGTCTGTCAGATTACCTGCAAAACAAAATACTCCTATGGCTCTGCTAGGAGCCCCCCTAAAACACCTCTCCCAATGCACACATGATCTCCCTCCCCACCTTGAGGACTTTCCTAGTCCAAAACTCTATCATTTTTGTTGAGTTCATTCCTCCAGGCCAGGGATTTCCCGTTTGAAGGGAGATCCAGGAGAGTCCTTGGCTGGGTGGCTCCACTGAAATGCACTGCTGTGGAGACCACAGGCCTTCCGTACAGATCTGCCTGTGGATTTGTAGGGATGTGCATGGTGCCTGGCTTGGAGCGGTGGCCTGTTTCCCCTAATGGAATGTCTGTGGAGGAAGTTTATGATGGAATCCTCTCAGATTTCCTCCCTCTTTGCCCCATCATGTGAGTTTCCCCATGGGAGGGAGGCAGTCTGCCTCAGAGAATTTAACCTGGTTTATATCCCCAAGAGGGACTGTGATAAGAATACCAGTTACATCAAAGAGATGAGTTTACATTCCTCCCCGTCCCACTGAAAAATGCTGCCTTGTTCTGATCTATTAGCTCAAAAAAATAAGATTAGCCCACTGTCTTGTATACCTTAAGGCCCAGGAGCCAACGGTACCCTGCATCCTGCACTGTGGGGATACAAGACCTTTCCGACTAAAGTGTTTTTTTGCAGTTTATTCATGCAAAAAGAGAAGTAACATTAAAGCTCTGGTGAGAAAATCATTATAATCATTTTAAGTGGCTCAGCTTGATTCTAACCCAGCAAAGACTGCAAATACACTACAGCTTTTATGCCTGGTGAGAAATGTGTTTTGATCTTCCAAATGCTTGTGCTGAGCAGACTGGGAGGAGCTTTTCTATAAAGAAATAAGTTCCAGTAATATGATGCAAATGACTTTCCTGAGAACCTTAGGAGAAAAATTCCAAAAAATGACTACTTCTCTTCTGAACTGAAGTTTTGCTTTTCACTAACCTCAACCTGCTCCTTCCTGTCCTCTGCCTCCTGTTTCCCCCTGCTGCTGTTATGCCTCAGACTCTTAACATGAGGGCTCTAGTACTGAGTGTTCTAAGCAGTGAGTTGGGGCCTCCAGCCTTTCTTTTCCCAGTAGGAGTCCTTCCACCCATCTGCCTACCCCTTCCCTGCCCTATATCCAGATGAGCAATGAAAGAGGGAACCATCCCCCAGACATAGAGCTCCCTATTCCTTGCCCTCTGCACCTGATCCCGATTTAGCTGAAGTCAGTGAAGGAATCGATAAGGCCCTTAAACCAAAGTAAGTGTGTCCATGCCACAGGGTTGCACTGATTTACTAAATCAGTTTCTAAACCCCTTTAACTAAGCCAGTGTAATTTTTCTTTTTATGAAAACAAGGCCCCAGAATGTAAATTTCCCTTTATTACCACCTGCACATTAGCCAGTTAATTGTGGGGTTGGAATGAGGTTACAAAGTGATAATCTGCTAGCCAAAAGAAGCCACATTCTGCAGGAGAGGGGAGCAGGCCCTCAACTGGTTATAACTCCCTGTTTCTTTGACCTGTGCAGGTCCAGTGTGCCCCTGGTAGGCTGTTCTAATTTACACCAGCTGGTCACAGTCCTCAAGGGACCATCTGCGAGCTGAGAATTTCTAGAGAACAGCAGTGCTCCAGCCAGGACCCCTCCCTCTCCTTACACCTGGGACAAGTGTGAGGGATGGTATAGAACAGGGGTTCTCAGACTTTTGTACTGGTGACCCCTTTCACACAGCAAGCCTCTGAGTATGACCCCCCCCCCTTATATATTAACACTTTTTAATATATTTAACACCATTATTAATGCTGGAGGCCAAGCGGGGTTTGGGGTGGAGGCTGACAGCTCATGACCCCCCATGTAATAACCTTGAGACCCCCTGAGGGGTCCTGACCCCCAGTTTGACAACCCCTGGTATGGAACCAGCTTTATGCCCATTGAGAGTTTCCGTCCCCAAACAAGGGGCTTCTCAGTTGGCTGGATAAAGCTACTAGCCAACCTTGCATTGCCACTTGAGCAGTGCTATAGTCTAAATTGTGGGGAGACTCTGACCCAGGAAATCTTTCCAACAGTTGTTAGACACACCCAAAGGATTAAAGCCAGTTATGGCTTGGAATTAAAGCTAGTTCTGAAAATCCAAACCAAATGAGCAGTTACTGTGGAACAATTCCCTTTTCTGTAGGGAGGGGCAAATCCCCTCCTAAAGTGTCTCAATCAGAAAGTCCCAGCTCTCCTGCAGTGACATTACATGCCATTGAAAAAAGAGGGAGAAGCACAGTGCATTCTGGAAGAGGGTTAGTGAGAAACAGAAATGAAAGCGCCTTCTCATGACTGGCTTTGTACACAGTAGGCTCAGGAGTGTGCAGTTGGAGATTGAGCAGCTGTCTCCTCATCCCGCCAGCATTTGGCACTGGTCACAGGCTGGACTCATTTCTCATTTTTCCGTCCTTCTGCCAGATTCAATATGTATTTGAAAGTAAAACAGAGAGGGCTAGGACAGAGTGTGAAAAAGCTAGATAGATACATGCTAGCATAGGGTTTCAAATTCTTTATGGAACTTGGGACAAAGGCTTGTCATCAGCAAAGTGTTGTGGAATAAATTGGCTTGTCCTACTCTGGTCTTTCTCCCGTTTCTCTCTGGACAGAGTGTTAATCTGGGATCAGGAGCCCAAACAAGTTGAGAAAGAATTAACTGGAATCAAAGGCTGATCACCGCTCAAAATTATCCCTTAAAAGAAAGTCCCAAGAGAGAAGTGTCATCAAATTGTGCAAGTAGAACAGTGTTCTACTGTTTACAAGTGTCAACACCTTTCCAGATCCAGACATTCTGGTCCATTCTGTGAGCTTCCACCGCAATGACCTTGGGCACATTTGTTTGCCATCTTAAAATAGGGTGCGTTAGTCTAAACAAGGCTGATTATAACAACCGTGTTGCTCATTTATACTCTTTGTTTTTACCATCAGTCTCACTACAGCATGTTTATTGGTCAAAACAACCTCTTGTTACCATTGTCATAACATAAGACTTGCCATAGGTGATCAGATTGCTGGTCCATCCTGTTCCCAACAGTGACCCAAGCCAGATACCTCAGGGGAAGAATTATCAATTCTTAAAAATCTGGAACTAGACTCTCATGCCACAGTATCGTTGAGAACTCAGGTTCATGTTCCAGCCAGGTCAATTTCCAATTGTAACAGGGGCAGTTTGCATTTCCCTTCCAGCAAGCCTACACACTCAGAGTCAGTTTGGCTTCACCCTCCTCTGTACACCTGAAACGTAGCATTTCCCAACCTGGCCCCCTTCGCTTCAGGGTGGGCAAGACTAGAGAAGAACATGGATGGAAATAAAATGAGAGCAGCAAGTGTGCTAGGGCCTAGGAGAAGGATAATATGGAGGATGGGGGACCCTCATTCACCAATCCATCACAAGGAGAGAAGGAGGGCAAATGAATATAGGTTGGGAATCACTGAGTTCTGCTGAGATAAAACTGGGCTGAGCCTCAGCTCTGTCTAGACCCCTGAAGAGCTCCTCCTGGGTTTCCTTTGATCCCGTGGGACCAGCCCCTTGGAATCTGTCTTGAGTGGGGCTCCAATCCTGTGCCTGTTGAAGTCAATAGGAGTTTGTCCATTGACGTCAGTGAGAGCAGGATCAGGCCGCAAGTGAGCAACTAGCTTCAGCTCACATAGCTTGATGTTTCTGCATGTTCCCCCACACCCCCTGCTCTCTCTGCCCATCTTTTCCATTTCCACCTCTTCTTTTTGGCTCGTGTCCAGCCCTGACCCACTTAACGTTTCTGTTCCCTCCAGATTCCTATCCAAGAGCAGGTCATGGCCATGCCCGCTCGTAGTGCACTGAGTTCCAGCGTGTTACCTCAGCACCAAAGCGGCGACCATGAGCACGTCCATCAAGCTTTAAAATGCTAGTCTTTAATGTTACCTCTGCTGTGCTGCCTGTGTTCCAAGGGGTATTTGATGTAAACGCTCACCTCTACCCCCTCCCACACAAACACACACTGCTTTTAATCAGCCTGTGGAAGGACGAGGGCTAGATCTCGCCCAAAGTGTCATTCTGACTTCACGCAGCATCATTGTTGTCAGTTAAACAGTACATGGAAGGCAGGTCTGTGTGATCACAAAGCTTGTTAATGGTCCATAGTATTCAGGCTTTTATGTTCTTTGGGGGCTTCCAGCCACTAGAGGGCTAGATATAATCACAAACACCTGAGCTGCTCTGTCTCCATCCTGCAGAAAGGTAGGTGCACTCTGCATATGGCAGTAGCCCCAGCCTTAGTTGTCTGATGCCTGAGGTGTACAGTCCTTTATGGGCAGCAGGATTTTCAAAGGCCTCTCTGCTGCTGCTTTTCCTCTCATGTCTGGGGACTGAACTACACAAGACCGCTGTGTTGACACTACAGGAATTAATGTAAGGCTGTCCTTTCCTCTGCAGATAGAGCTGTTTGAGTTTAAGGGAGAGGATCTCACAGAGGATGAAGACGGCGGAATAATCCGAAGAATCCGTACGAAGGGCGAAGGCTACTCCAAGCCAAATGAGGGAGCCCTTGTAGAGCGTAAGTCTGTTTCAGGAGGCAAATGCAGGAATATTAAAGGAAGTTGCCTTGTGCGTGGGTAGCAGGAGGGATGGCAGGCCACTAGGTAGCAAAGGAGCCATTCCAAAACCACCTCTCATTCTGCTGCTGGACAGCTTTTATCCTTCTACCAGAAACCTGACTTGGGGACTCAGGAGGCTTTGTAGGGCTGCTCAGGTGCCCCCCCTCCTTGACAAGAAGAGCCAGACATTTTTCAGGAAGATAGAGAGCAAGGGGAAGGTTCTGACAGTTGTTCAGTGTTGCACAAAGAAGACAACCCAGATGTGCAAGTGAAAGGGTTTATTGGGTTTAGCCCCAGATGTTACATTTGCTGCCCAGACAGTCTTTTTAAGGGGAAGAGGTTGCTTTTTACAAGGAAGCCTGGCATTCTCCTGGTTCCCTCTGCTAGCTTCTCTCTCGCTGCTCTAGATACCCTCTAACCTGCCTGTGGGGTTTTTTTGTTTCTCAGTCCAACTAGAAGGTCGATATGGAGATCGAGTGTTTGACAAGCGGGAGCTGCGGTTTGAGATTGGAGAAGGAGAAAATTATGACCTTCCTCCTGGCCTGGAACAAGCAATTCAGAGAATGGAGAAGTCAGAGGAATCTGTGGTGTATCTCAAACCCAGGTAAGCATCTGCTGAACTCCAGTGGTTTCACTAGACTGTGACCCTGGCCCAAGGTGGCCCCAATACTTCTGTCTTTTGATTATTCTGGGTGTGTTTGCAGCTCGGAGGAGTGGGTGTGTTTTCTAATTAGTGTAGTTCTGCCCCTTCACCTCCCAAAATACCCTGGTCAAAATTTGGATGGCCCCAGAAACCTGATATCTGGGAAGTATCTAGCCAGCTGAGACGCCGGTTGAAGAAGCAGCCAAACTCGAATGTGGGTGGGCATGAGCTGCATTCCCCACTGTTGGGGTGGAAGAGTAGAATTGACTATAGAGATCATGTAGGAACATAGGGATTGCTGTACCAGAACAGAGCGATAGTCTAGCTAATCCAGCTTCAGAGGCTAGGGAGAGATGTAAAAAATGTATGCTGAGGTTAGGAGAGAAGCTGTTCTAAAATCCCTTTGCTGATAGAACAGCTATGAACATTTTGTGAGGCCTTTGGACAGAAGAAAGAACCTCTCCGCTTTCTCTGAAACAAGACCAGTTTCTGTCCAAACCCTGCATCCACCAGGGGAGCTGTTTCAAAGATACATGTTCTTGAGTGAGCTGAGAATGGCTGGGCCTGGGGTATGGAGAGCCAGATACGGCAACTTTTTTGATGGTCCTGCATGTAAGTAGTAGTTCCCCTTTCCAAGGAAATAAGACAGATTCTGTGGAAAGGGGGAGATGCAGGCTCCATAGCAGGGTTGCAAGCAAGAGAAAAGTTTGTCCTCATAGTTTCCAGCAAACCCTGGCTTGTTTTAGGTTTTGAAATATTTTAAACTGAATCTAGTGGTAGTGAACGATGCAGGTTAAACAGTAGTTGGGACCAGAGTCCTCTGTTTATTCTCAGAATGGATAGAGCACAGGCAGCAGCTAGACATGCTCCCCCACCCCAACATGCTGGCACCTGAGCTTGAGGGACTACCTGCAGATGGGAGGAGGTAGTTCAGTGTCCAAGCTCATTAAATGCTTGGCCTCACAACAAGGGAGGCATCTAGTGCCAGTTACCAGTAGTTTTATGGTGTGGTCACGTCCACTAGGAACTGAACTGAGACCAGCAAACTCATTTAATAGAGGCCATCTAACAGCCATGAGATGGTAATAACTTTGGGTGACCCAAAATCAATACAAACTGGTAACCTAGAGATGCAAGACTTTGCATTCCAATCCCACACAGTCACCCTGGCCCCCCACCCCTGCTGTTTTTAGGCAAAAACTGCTCATGCCTTTGTGTCTTTGGTAACACTGAGCAGAATGTGAATTTGGTGCATCTATATAGGCATGTTCTCTTGGCTCCTGCTTCCCTAACAGAGAACAGGTCTAGCTGGATTCTTTAGAAGCCACTTATTTCTGTTACAGCTACGGTTTTGGGAGTGCTGGGAAGGAGAAGTTTCAGATCCCTCCAAATGCAGATCTGCAATATGAAGTGAAACTCAAAAGCTTTGAAAAGGTAAGAACAAAGGGATGAAGTCCTGTTGGGACGGGGAGAGAGGTGTGTGTGGATACAGCCTCTGCCTGAGAGAGCAGGAGGAAGAGGTGAACTTTGATCAGCTGAGGATGGGAAAAATAATAAATCTATGGAAGGTGAAGTGGGAATAGGAATCCTTGGCTGAAATCCCCTGTATTCTCAGTGGACCCAATCTGCTTTGAGCAGCATCTCTCCTGCTGTAATCCAGTTCCCTCGTGCTCAGTGGCAATACCTCCACCCATTCTTCCATGCCTTCTTTCCTCTCCTTACTCCATAAAAAGATGCAGCACATACCGATTGATTTCTGTAATGCTGCCTGCAGTGACTCAAGACCCTGAGTACCAACCTCAGAGCAGACTGTTAGGAAGCAGGGCACAAACCCCACACTGCTTATGAGTTTTATACTTAGATTTCCCCAACCAGTTATCAAGTGTAAGCTCCTCAAGCACTATAACAGCTTAATCATGGAGTCACAGACAGTCCCCTTGGGTACTTCAATCTATTTTGCCACCCTGGTGAGCGTACTTTTGTGGTAGATCGTCACTTACACCAAGAATCACAGCAATATTCAGGTCACTCCCAGTCCCAAAGGACCAGCACTTTACCCCAGATCAGTTGTGCCTTAGATCTCACACTAAAGACAATACCTGTAACCAATTCTATAATAAACTATCTAAAGATTTATTAAGTAGGAAGAGGAAACAGGAGTTATTTACAAGGTTAAAGCAGCTAAACAGATACACAAATGAGTTAAAATCTTAAGTTTTGAAAAGTAATAGAAGTTTCTATAATAAGCAAGCTGTACACGACCTTTAGCGCTAACCCAGGTTAACCACTGGGGATCTCTCACTTACGCCTAGTAAACCTTGCCCTCCACAGTTCAAGCAGCATAGATTTCCTTCTGTTTGGTGTGATTCCCCTTACCCCTTGTGCTCTGAGGTGCAAGCTCAGCATCTTCACAGGGAGAGGGGGGTGAGGAGGCAAAATAACAAACATCTGTTATCTTCTTTATCATCCCACAATAGTATGTCTGGTGTCAATGGACTTTTCCTGTTGGGTAGGATGCAACGCCTTCCATTGCAGATCAGCACTTTACACCAGTTAATGTTTTTCTCTTGTCTGGTGATTTACACAGTCCCAGAGGCTCTCAATACAAGTGTTCAAATATTATCGTACAGTACAGGATACACATGTTTTACGTGAGATTAACGCCTGCAACAACTCACAAGCATTCAGTAAAGTGTAAACACTAAACACATTCTTACAACTCTCATACTTGTTTTAACAATACTAACACACAGTTGAGTCAAACTGATTCCAGCTCTGTATTTGTCAGTGTTGAGTTGAGACATGGAGACCTTAACATGAGCTGGCATCTGGTCTGCCAGCGTCAGTTTCTTCCAAAATTAGATGGCTGACTGAACTGTTTCTGTCTGGACAGGCTAAGGAATCTTGGGAGATGAATACAGAAGAGAAGCTGGAACAAAGCTCCATTGTGAAGGAGAGAGGCACTCAGTACTTCAAGGTAAGTTACAGTCCTCCCTGCGTGTGGTCAGCATTGCCCAGTCCCTGCTATAGGCCAGTATTGGTACTGGAGCAGACCCTGTTGCAGGGCTGTCTCACACATTGATGGCATGTTGCATGCAATGTGCTGCTGAAGATAGGGGTACTTGTCTTAGTTTTTTCTCGGGTGCTGGAGGATGGGCCTTGGAGTTTTTTTGTCCTGTTAGGGAGTTCTCCTTGGTGTCCATTGTGCACTTTCCCTGGGGACAAAGAGCTAGAGGTTGAGCCTCGCAAGTTGTACCCACTTGGTATTTTCCTCCGTTATATGTCTGGGGTTAGTGACCCTTGGGCTTTTGCAGCTCTACAGGGAGTTCTCCACTGTGCAGGAACAATGTGGCAAAGCTGCCATGAAACAGTGCTACACATGGGCAAGATTCTGCCCACCGATGGGGGCCTGAAGAGGCCATGTTACAGTTGGAGTCCCCAGGAGGAGCTTTAGCTGTTATGGTTGCTTTCTTCTTGGGCGCTTCCATGGCACACATGCCAGAGTGGTAGCTACACTACCCCTAGAGAGTACAGTATGCTCCTCACCCTGCATCTAACCAGTTGTGACAGCTGGTGCAGTGGGGGGACAGTGGTATCGTGCCTTTCCCTGCTCTGTTTCAGACAACTGGGACTCATGGGGGACTGTGCTCCCCAGTGGGATTCTGGCCTGTTCCTGGGCTTTTTGCACAACGACCCAGAAGCGTATTCGTATCTGGCCCTTATATTGATTTTATCTTCACATACAGCACTTGTGTGGAGTTTAGCCACAGAAAATATTCTCTGTTCACCTTAAGGTAGCTGTTCCTGGGTTGAAAAAGGGAGTAGGGAGTGTTGTGAAGAGGAGGGTGGAGATGGACTAACTCCAACTTTATTGACTACAGGAAGGGAAGTACAAACAGGCAACATTACAATATAAGAAGATTGTGTCCTGGCTGGAGCACGAAACAGGCTTCTCTGAAGAGGATGATGCAAAGGCCAAGAGCCTGAGGCTTGCTGCCCTCCTTAACCTGGCCATGTGCCATCTCAAGCTGAAGGAGTACTCCCTGGCCTTGGAAAACTGCAGCAAGGTAACAAGGCTTTATACACCCTGGTGAGCAAAGTGGGCAGAGCAGCTGGATCGTGCTGTAACTAACTGGGCAACACAAATCACTGTGGTGGGTTTGTGCCTCTCTCTTACCCTGTGTCCACCCCTGGGAAGGGCCAATATATCAAATTCCTCAGTGGAAATGATTATTCTTTTCCATCTTCATTCTCTGTGGGAGATTTTTAATAGCTTCTTGTCTGAGAATCTCTAGGCACTTTAGAAAGGAAGGTAAGCTTCACTTTACAAATAGGGAAACTGAGGCACAGAGCAGTTAGACGACTTGCCCAAGGTCACACAGGAAGTCAGTGGCCCAGCCAGGACTAGACCCCACATCTCCTGATTTCTTGTCAGATGCCTTAGCTGCCACACCACACTGCCTCCCTTTCTCTTACCAAGCCCAGAATTCCTGGAGCATTTACCCTGTAAAATAAGCAAGCTCATCCCATAAGTGTCTCCTGCTGATTGTCTGGCTGTATTTCCTGAAACCAAACTCCAGCCTGCTGCTCCCTTCCTATCCAGGCGCTTGAGTTGGACAGCAGCAACGAGAAAGGCCTTTTCCGGCGTGGCGAGGCCCATCTAGCTGTCAATGACTTTGAATTGGCCCGGGCAGATTTCCAGAAGGTGCTACAACTTTACCCTAGCAACAAAGCAGCCAAAGTGCAGCTACTAGCCTGTCAGCAAAAGATCCGGGAGCAGCACGAGAGAGAGAAGAAGTTGTATGCCAACATGTTCCAGAGGCTTGCAGACAAGGACTCCAAGGTAAGTGGTAGCAAAACCCTGGGAGAACTGAATGGGTACATGTGGGAAAAGAGGCAACAGGGATTGGGGCATTCTGCTTGCCATCTTCAGCGCTGCCAGTGGTACAAAGGGAGGACTCCCTAGCATTGCATCTGCGGAGAATGGAAGCAGCCCTCTGGTACCAGGTTTGGCTGCGTTGTCAGAGCCAAGCAGCACAGAGGGTTGTGTAGATTGGAAATGTTCTTTTACAAATCCTCATGATTCAGAGCCAAAGTGGAGTCAGAAGCATGAGCATGTTGTTGCTCCCTGCATGAACCTGGCCTCATTTAGGAAGAATTGCAAGAAGCACCTCTTTGCCCAGGCCTCCCTAACTGCTCCTGGTTTCCTAGCTAACTGATAAAACTTGAGGAAAGCAGGGCGCATGGTCTCCTTTACTGAGATCCTGAGTCTCAGCTGAACCCCTTAGGGAGCCCAGATATCCTGCTGATGAGCACCAAATTAATCTCTGTTATAGTGATAAGAGTGGGGAAGGGGTGAACGTTTCGCTCAGTTTTTTCAATGTCTCCCATGTAGCCAGAAGCTGAAACCCTCCAGACCACTGGCAGCTGCAAAGATGACACAGACATGAAAGAAGACAAACAGAACGGAGTCGAAGATAAATCACAAGTTGATGCAGAAGCATAAAAACAAACCCAATTCCATTAGTTTTGTAAACTGAAGAATTTCCAGTGAATTAGACCTTTATTTTTCTATCTGGTTGGATGGTGGCTTCAGGGGAGCAGAGGCTGGGGCCACGACACCGCAGTCATTTACAGCTTCGTGTGTATGTCTGTGTAGGAAACTTGGTGGCGGCCCAGATCTGGTGTAATCCTAGGGACTTTATTTATTCATTCTAGCTCTCTGTTGTTGTCGGGAGGTCTGTCAGAATTCCTTCTGCTCAGTTTCATTTCACTCTGCCATTGGGGTGTCTCTTTTTTTGTGGTCCCAGCTCATTCTAATCCCAGTCCTGCTTCCTAAACCTATTTCCTTGATTTTTTCTTTTAAAGCAATCTGCCTTTCCCGAGAGAGTCCTCACCTGAGAGACTTATGAACAAATCACTGCACCGAATTTTTCCGCCTCCACCTTTCTCCTTGCTGTTGCCTCTGTTAAAGCAGAGACCCCCTCCCATGAGTAAGTGTTGTAACCTTCCTTGTATGCCTGTTCTTTGCACATTGCTGAAGGTGAAGACTGTGAAGTCAAAGCTTAAGCAATAAAGCAGAAAAACTCCCAGAGGTCGAATTTGTGTTTTTAAGCAGGATGTGCACAGCTCTACGAAAGAACTTGATTCTCCCAGCATCCCCGAACTATACCAAACCTTCCCAGTCATGCAGCTGCATCTTAGCCATGGTAGTTTTAATGAATGCCTGTATTATACAATGTTCACTACATTCACTATTATAAAAGATTTGCTCTCTCCATCCACTAATTGCAAGGGGAAAAAATGAATTTCTCACTGTTCCTAGAAAAACTGGGAGTCCAGTTTGAAATCGGTGCCGTCAGCTTCTGCACATGGCATCTCTATTCATGGGAGCATTGTCAACAGACTCAGTTTCTGAAGTGCCTAACTGGGCCTGCAAAAATACCCTTCACTGATGCATCAGTTTTAAAGGGACAGCAGCAGTGGTTAAAGTTAGACCATTAGACATATGCAGGATTTTTAAATCTTAAGCATAAGCTGTTGAGAAGAAAGTAGGGAAATGACTCCTGTTAACTGCTCTGCAGGGAAGCCGTTATGTGTTGTACCCCCCCTCCCAACTGTGAGGTGTGCTTCCTGGCTGCAGGCATGGAATGTAGCACTGTTCTAAATTTATCTGTCTTGGTTGTCCTGCTACCTGGAGTGAAACCAAGGGGAAGCACTTTTCCTTTTGTAGCTACACAGTAGGGGGAGAGGAATAGGTGGGTTCACCCTGAGGGCAGAGTTCTTGCGAAACCACACATTGGATGTCTTAAGTGGAATGTCCACTTAGGCAGGACAGAATATTGGAGCAGACATCCTTCATTTAGATATAGGATGGAGATCTTTGCCTTGAGGGGAGAAGATAGGTAGAAATGCCCCTTTGTCCTTCCATTGGAGAAAGGGAGCGGGGGGTTGTATAATAAGGTGGAGAAAGAAACAGCCCAGAATGAATTTCGAGGAAAGGAAAAAAATCTCACACTCAGCTGAACCAATATGTACGTTATGACTTTCATTGAAATGCATGTACAGTAGAACATCAGAGTTACAAACACCTCAGAAAGAGAGGATGTTTGTAACTGAAATGTTTATAACTCTGAACAAAATGTTCTTTCAAAAGTTTACAACTGAATATTGACTTAATACAGCTTTGAAACTTTACTATGCAGACGAAAAATGCTGCTTTAACCATCTTAAATGAAACAAGCACATAAATCGTTTTTTACCTTGTCAAAAAATTTTTTTTAAAACCTTTCCTTTATTTTTTAGTAGTTTACATGTAACACAGTACTGTACAGTATTTATTTATTTTGGTCTCTGCTGTTTGATTGCATATTTCCAGTTCCAAATGAGGTATGCTGTTGACCGGTCAGTTCGTAATTCTGGTGTTCGTAACTCTGAGGTTCTACTGTAACTGCCTTTCCTCCTGAATTGACCCACTTTACAGACATTGGGCCTGATTCTGATCTCACTTATACCCTGTAACACCACTGACTTAAATGTAATTACTCCTAATTTACTCTAGTGTAAATCAGAGAAGAATCAGACTGTATGTGCCAAAAACCCATTTCCTTCCGTACTGCAGTGCAGCCACCTCTTGAGTGGAACGTTAGAAATACTATGTGACAGTATAGGACAAGCTATGAAGAACAGTCTCCCAACTGAAGTTATGAGGTGGAATTTCAAGGAAGTAGAATATAATTGGAGTTGGAATTTGGCTAAGAAACCAGAACAAACATCCCTGCTCTGATGGAAAAAACAATTGGGTCTTCTAGCATCTGTTCCGGTTAAGATTTATTCTATTTTCCTGAGACAGCCCCAAGATATCAGGAAGAATAAAACCAGAAAATGAAGCTACTGAATAGGGATTTTTAAAATTATTTTGTTTTTAAGAACAGAGTTTGCATAGTCTATCAGGAGAGCTCCCTCTTTGCTGCCTGGTGCCCACTGGAAATATATGACCGCCTTCTCCTCCAACTTACTATTCTGTCATTCCATTGACTTCAGCGATGCTAACTCCTCCTTGCTTGCAGTAGTGGGAGTAAGAGGAGAACTGGGCCCACAGTGTCCCTACCCCTTGGAAGGCTTTGAATATTGACACACTCAAAGGTTGAATAAATGGTTTGAGGGAAGAATTGCTCTGTTGGCCTTGTCTGATGCTCCACAAGCATAAAAACAACTCAGAAGAGAGAATTTCTGGTTGTATGTCATTAGCCTTCCTCACCAAAGACACATGTAGATATCGTCAATTTAAAGGTGGGGACACAGGTCAAGGCCATCCAGCCAGTCAATGGTCTCAGGGTTTGTTTCCCCACCTGTAAAATATGAACACTGCCTGGATTAGACTGAGAGTTTCTGGACCTGCAAGCACCTCCACAGAGCTGATTATGTAACAAGTTCAGCAGGAGATGTTTTACACAGGATCCATAGCCCAAAACGACCTCAGAGTTCTACCATCTTCTATAATAGTACTTGTATATTGCTTTTCATTTGTACCACTACACCTGCTCAAAGAAGTTGCTTCTGCCACAGGACAATGCAGATGGAGATTTCAGTCATCTGCACTGCAGCACAACAATTCATAATCATCTTAGTGGGAGACCTCACCATGCTTTAAAAAGGAATGTAAGCATCATTCCCATTTTATAGTTGGGGAAGAGACCTTCTCTGATTTGCCCATGGTCACATTGCAAATTAGAGAGTTGGGAATTCTGATTTCCTGATTTCTAGTCCAGTGTTCATATAGCCCAGAGAAAGCAGAGGTTCCAGCATATGCTTTCTGTGAGTAGCCTCATGGAGTACTACATGCCAGAAGCTGGAGTCACCAGGGTCTCATCTTTATATTGAAGTGAAGCTGGGATCCAACAAGTGTCAAAAATGGCATCACAGGGCTCCATGATTTGTGGGTTTCAGTGACTCCAGAGCCAGTGTGCTCAATTTACAAGTAAGAAGAGGTGTGTTTTCAACTGCCAGCCTGTCGGATTCACCCTGGGATCAGAGAGTTGAGCTGGGCTCTTCCCTTCTCACCGCTCCCCCCCCCACACCCCCCCTTGCTGCCCTCAGCGAGTCCCTAATCCAACTCTTCACAATTGATGAGTCGGGCCCCCACAAACTGAGACTGGCTCTCAAATCATGAGATTTTTTTAAACTACCAGCTGGTGGGTTCTCTGCGCCCTGGTTTCTGCACCACCAGCGGTCCGGCTCCAAGCGCCTCCCCGCAGCTAGTGAGAGCTGGGAGCTGCCCCAGGTCTCCTGACTCCGGGGCTTTACGCAGACCCCTGTGAGGGCTCGGGCTGCAGGCCCCACCAGTGCGCTCAAAGGGCAGGTGGCCGGAGGCGGAGCAGGGCCCTGCCCCCCGTGGGACCGGGCGGGTGACCTCCAGCCCGGCTCCCGTCCTCCCCTGGCTGCGAGACTCCGAGAGCCCCGCTTTGCTGCCCCCGCCTGGCCACAGGCTGGAGCCGGGTCTTTCAGGGCCCGTCCCGTCACGTGATTACTCCTCACTTTCTCCCCCCCCCCGTGCGCATTTGAGCCCGTAGAGCCTCCGTAGCACCCCCAGTGTCATAGAGAGCCGGGGCGCCCAAGAGAGAGAGACCATCCCTATGGTTGCCGGGGAGATGCGGTCAGTCAGTTATGTGCAGCGGGTGGCGCTCGAGTTCAGCGGGAGCCTCTTCCCCCACGCCATCTGCCTGGGAGACGCCGATAACGATACGGTAACAAGAGGCGTGGGGGCGGGGAGTCTAAAGCGGAGAGGGTGGTGTACAAGGCGCATGCGCGAGAGGGTAGCGCGAGCGCGCGAACAGCGGCGGGAATCTGCAGGAGGAGGGGGCGGGGTCTGGCTCAGTATTTGCATAATGGGTTCTGTCCGCGCGGTGCGCTGCCTGGTGCTGCCCTCCCCGCGTTTCCTGGGGCTGCCTTCCCCTGGCACTGCCCCTGGGTGCCTGGTGCTGACTTCCCCTTGACACCCTCTCTGCACTGCCCTCCCCCTGGCACCTGCTAACTGTGAGAGCTGACACCCTCTTGGAATAAGTGGGGCTGCCCTGGTTTACACAATTCACATTTTGACCATTATTTTCACATCTTTAAGGGTTAGAGACTTTCTCTCTTGCTTATATCTATATTAAACTTTAATAATTAAAGGAACCCATCAGTTCTGGAGTACAAGGTGGCAGCCTCAAATAAAAAAAATTCCTGTGCCTCCCCAGTTTGACCCGGGTCATATCGCAGCAGTGCCAACCCTTGCTCTGGTCACAGGAATGCAGTTCAAACTCTCCTGTTCCTCCCATCTAATGTGGAGCAAACAAACCCCACTGCAGTGAGGTACTTTGGTCAGCTGCCACCATGAGGCTCCCTGAGTGACATTTGTGACCACCAGCCTTGATTATTACAACTCCTATTCAGGAACAAAGCCATTGACCCTGAAAACACTCCACTTCATACAAAATGCAGCAGCTTATCCACTTAGCAACACAAGTCATCGTGAACATGTAATTTGTTTTCCCACTTAAACACAAACTATCTATCCTAATCAAAACTATAGAAGGCAGCGGCTTCATTTGGCAACTAATAGTCACTGCCCTCTCTAAGGAATAGTTATATTTTGCTCTTGAAAATTATACTGAGCAAATTGCTAGCATAATGCAATACACATAACTGGAAGGGGCCAGGAGAGCTTGCGGGAGGTGTAGGGAATGGCCAGCCCCAGGAAATATTTTTGAAATCCCTGCCACTTGGTGCATTCAAAGGTATAAATATTATTTATTTGTATTACAGTAGTGCTGATAGGTCCCAGCTGAGATAAGGGCTCCTTGGTGCTGAGTGTTGTACATGAGAAAGACAGTTCCTGTCTCAAAGAGCTTACACTCTAAACAAAGAGTGGGAGGGGAAACCGAGGCACAAAGCAGCTAAGTGACTTGCACAAGGTCAGATAGTACATCAGTTGTAGAACCCAGCTCTTCTGAGTCCCACTCCAATACACTGAACAAATGTTTTAGAAAGCATTTTTAACAGCCCCCAGGATGTCATCTCTGATGGGGCTGATTTAACAATGTCCAGGGAGGGGCAGGGAAATCACCCCAGTCTTCCCTGATGGTTGAATTTGAATAAGGGACTCCAGGGAGCCCCCTTCACCACCTCACTATCTGGTGGAATAAAATGTTGTCTTTTATGTCTCTACTGCTGCTGCTCTTCCCTCCTTCTCCTGTTATCTCTGGTCTCCCCTTTTCTCTCTCTTCTTTTCCATTTACTGCTTCCAGCTTTGCAGCTTTACATCTGAATTCTGGTTTCTTTTTCCCTCCTGGGGCTGATGAAGGTGGGTGTGAATTTCCCATCATTAACATTCTTCCCTTCTCTCCAGCTGAACGAGTTAGTGGTGGGGGACACCAACGGGAAACTCTGCGTGTACAAGAATGACGATAGCAAGCCCTGGACCGTGCGCTCCTGCCAAGGAATGGTCTGTTGGGGCAGAGTTTGCCACTCCTCTGTGTTCTTTGGAGCCTGTGCCGTTTGTTTGCCTGGAATGCTATGTGGGGATGGAAAGCCTTCAGAGATTGGTCCTGAGGCTCTGCACAATTGCATCAAAGACCCTGCTCCCCGCCCCAGTCCTGGGCTCTCACTCTCTGGGCAAGCAGTGCTGTCCAAAGTGCTGAACAGCCAATGGAAAGAAAGTTCTTATTCCCTCCCCCATCCTTGTCCTTCCCGCAGTGTGCTGAGGGTTTTGTCCCCAAGCTCTGCGTGGGAAGGCCAGGTTCTGCCATTGGGCCTGGCCTCACTCCTTTGCCTGAAGGAGTGAGGTTAGACAGGTCCTCAGTCAGAGGGATGCTGACTTTGAGGAGGATCCTGAAGGCTGGAGGATCACTAGTGCAGACTTACATCAATACTTTGGGCTATGTTTCCTTTGCTACTTCCTAGTTTCTGAAGTCCCTCCCTTTTCTTGCAGCTCACCTGCGTTGGTGTTGGGGACGTGTGCAATAGAGGAAAGGTGAGGCCATTTGGCTCCCCACCAGCTACACTCACATTGGAGGGGGGAGATTGGCCTTTGACATGTGCAGTTGTTTGGGGTTACGGCACATTTTAAGTGGGGAGGAGAGTCCCCCAGGTTCTTTCTCAGTACATCTCTTCCCTGGTTCTGAGAGAGCTAGTGCTACTGGTTTAAACATTGTCCCTCAATTAATGTCCTCTATGAGCCACTGACAGGCCTGATGAGTAAGCAAACCAACACCTTACTAGGGAAGTGACCTGCCAATGGCTAGTGCATCTAAACTGTACTGGCATGTTTGACCCTGGAGTGCCCCAGCCGATCCTCATGGGTACTACTTGACTGTGCTGGGCCCTGTGGTGCAGCTGTTGCCCGCCTGCCGTTCACTTGCATGCACTTAAATTGGCCCTTGCGAAGACTGAGATGCAGAGCAGCCCAAGCACCATTGCAGATTCCAGTCCGTGTAATACAGCAGCTCTTGCTAGGCCATAATCTGGGAGAATTAAACCCAGGACCTCTGGATCCAATCATCTAAACTCACGTTCCATGGTTTAACTGCTACAGCAGCCTCATTAACCATTATACACTAGAGAGAGAGAGTCACACTATGTGAGTGTGATGAATAGGAGGGGACTGTGACAGCTGAAGACTTAGGCCTGGTCTGCACTAAAAAGTTAGGTCGACCCAGCTATGTTGCTTAGGGGTGTGAAAAATCCTAACCCCTGAGCGATGTTGTTAAATTCACCTAAGTCTTGGGGAGGTAGATTACCTACACCAGTGGGAGAAGCCCTCCTGCCAGCTTAGGTAGCATACACCAGGCGCTACAGCGGTGCAGCTGCTCTAGCGTTTCAAGTGCAGGCAAGCCCTTAGTCTGGCAAAGGTGACCAAGAAGGTTGGATGCTGTGACTCCGCAGCAGCTTCTAGGCACAGCCAGAATCTCTGCAGCACTGCTCTGTACTTTCCAGACATCTCTCTGTCAGTATAAACTGGCTCTGGTGCAATAGCCCCTGCACTGACCACACCTAGCCAATCACTGTAACAATTGGCCCTGCAGACAGAGCTCACAGTGTAGTCACTGTTCATCTTGATGGCCCTGCCCTTGCCCCCATGGAGGACTGTTGCAGGCAATCTCACCACCTCTTCTATTGATTCAGGGTCTTCCCTCTCCTCTCAGAATCTGGTTGTTGCCGTGAGTGCGGAGGGCTGGTTTCATCTCTTTGATATGACTCCTCCACCCTCAAAGCATCCAGATGCCTCTGGCCACCACGAACCCCCACTGGCAGATGAGCAGAAGCTGGTGTTCAAGCAGCACATTCCCGCCAACACCAAGGTCATGCTGATCAACGACATTGGTGAGCATGTGGGGTGGAAGGGGGCAGACCAGGAGCTCAAGCACATGGTGATGGTAAGAGTAGAACAGGCACATGGGGCTCAGCGTGGCAGTGCATGTACCAGAACATGAGGTAAGCAGGAACCCAACCCATCTTAGCCTTAGAAGAGAGGAGAGAAGACCTTGTGGCTTTTGGGGTGCTGCAGTACATGAGCTGTTGGGGAGCTAGGAGGTCTGAGATTTTTCTAAGGTGCCCTTCACTGTGGTATCTGAGCACTAAGGATCTTTGGGATCATGGTACAGCGGACGCTTGTGTGGCTCTGTGCTAAGCGTGCCTGCAGGCAGTGGGACTGTGATGCCTTGATGGAACCCATTGTTGTCTCCCTGTGTCCCCTGCAGATGGAGATGGGAAGTTCGAGCTGGTGGTGGGTTACACGGACCGTGTGGTGCGAGCCTTCCGCTGGGAGGACCTGTCTGAGAGCTCCGACCACATCTCCGGCCAGCTGGTGCTGCTGAAGAAGTGGCTGCTGGAGGGGCAGGTAGGAAGCAGAGTGCCCTAGATGGAGGTATGTTGAGTATGGACTTCAGGAGCTAGGTTTCCCAAAGGGCAGGGCCCTCCAAAGGAAGAGGAGCCAAGCCCCAGTCTTCTGAACAAAAGATCAGCGATGGGTGCGTCAGGAGTGAATTTCCCCCCACAGTTTGTGTGGTGTGTGCAGGGCAGCTGACAGGTGCAGGTGACTGGGTGTCCAGTCAGCTGCTTTACCCTTGCGCTGCTCTCTATGAATCTAGGGTTGCCAACCCTCCAGGATTGTCCTGGAGTCTTTAATTAAAGATTATGTCATGATGAAACATCCAGGAATACAGCTAACCAAAATTGGCAACCCACTATGTGCTCCCATTCTCTTTGGGGGGAAAAAGGATTGTGTCCCCCAACATGGGGCTGGATGTGTCGCCTCCTTTGTTGAACTCAGTTCAGTGCCTGTTGACTTTCTGGCAGAAACCTGCTTCTCCAGAGAGCCTGTTGCTTTGGGGGAGATGGGGGCATTTGCTGGATGTTGCCAAAGTATTGGTTGGGGACACGGGGACACACACACACACACACACTCCCTCCCTCCCTTTAGGAAATGTACAGTCCTTCCACTCACAATCCTGCTTACTGTTCCTGGGCTGGTGCAGGTGGACAGCCTCTCTGTGAACCCGGGCCCTGATGGTGTCCCCGAGATGATGGTGTCCCAGCCAGGCTGTGGCTATGCTATCCTGCTCTGCACCTGGAAGCCGGACCAGCAGCCCCTAGCAGAGAGCGGAGACAGCTCTGCAACCAGCAGGTGGGCATTAGGATCCAATGGGACAGACATAGAGGTGCAGTTTTACAGACCTGCCACAAGGAGGAACGGTTGCACCACATTCTGATTGCTGATTACACTCTGGCTGCCCCCTTGACTTTGCATCCTCCTTCACTGCCTGCAGGGCCGGTGCAACCACTAGTGATAGAGGGCGCCTAAAAGCCCGCTCAGGCGAGGAGGTGGAGTGGAGATGAGCTGGGGCGGGGGGGCGCGGGGAGGGCCGCCCGCAGTAACGGGGGGGGGGGGAGGGGCGCACAGGGGAACCACTCCCCGCCCCAGATCACCTCCACTCAGCCTCCTCTGCTGAGCACACAGTCCCCGCTCTAATTCTTCTCCAGTCGGCACCGCAAGCCTGGGAGGGGAGGAGAATTAGAGCGGCGCCAGCGTGCTCAGCGGAGGAGGCGGAGTGGAGGTGAGCTGGGGCGGGCTCCCCGGGCGGGGTTAGCTGCCGCAGAGGGGGGGCTCCCCGGGTGGGGGGGGCGGGGTTAGCTGCTGTGGAGGGGGGCTCCCCGGGTGGGGTTAGCTGCGGGGGGGGTAGCTGCTGCGGACGTGGGGGCCTCCTCTGGTGGGGGAGGCGGGTGGGTGTGGTTAGCTGCCGCGGGGGGGGCGGGGGACGGGGTTAGCTCGGTGGGGGGGTGGCTCAAGGTGGAAGTTTCGCCTAGGGCGCGACTGGCCCTGACTGCCTTCACCCCCAAAACCCTGGTGCTTGAGTGCTCCTTGCTTTGCTCTGCCATGAACCGAACACTCTGGCTCCGCTCCCTGAATCGTGTGTTGGCATGCAGGGCAAGGAGGTGCCGCTGGGGTGTGGCTTGCAATATCCAGAAGTAGTTGCGGGAGCTTGGCTGGTGAGTTGAGGGAAGTAGATGGGAGCCAAGTGAATGTCAAGATGAGGGGAGGGAGGCTCATTGGGAGCATGGGATGGGGAGCCAGTAGGAGGCCCAGTCAGCCCTCTGAATCTACAGCCCCAAGGTGGGACTTTTCTCTTGTGGTTTTTATTGTTGTTGTCTGTGCTCCCAGAGGTGTCAAAAGGAGGGTTTATAAATCGAATCCTGGGAGTTAGACAGAAAAACCCCATTCGTTCATCCACTCTGTCTCCCTGGGACCAGGGCAGGCTTGTTCCCTCCAGAACCTTCTTGTGTCCCACCTAGCCAATTTCCCAAGTGAATAAAAGGCAGCCTTATAATATAATCATTTCACTGCTTTTCCAGGTCTAGTCCCTGCCTGTGGCACAGAATAGTCTAGTCTCCTGACGGCTGTAATACTTTGGCCTCATTTCAGTTGTTTGGTTTAATGTGCGGGTGCTGGGTGGTGTTGGTGGCCCATGATACACAGGAGGTCAGACGAGATGAACTGGTGGTCTCTTCTGGCCTGAAACTCTCTGACTCTCAGAGTGACTCTCTGGATCTTTCCTTTCCTTGTCTGAAAACTGGTATTCCCTTGGCTTTTCTGCTATCTCTCAGCACCTTCTCAGGTGTCTGATTTTTTACCGCCAATATAACTGGGAGTGGTTCAGAAAAGCTCTTAGCTAATTCCTTCCCTCCCCATGATATATGTATGTATGCTCTCAGATTTGCCACATAGGCCCTTCCCAGGTATTTATCAACAAATAAATACAGTCAGTCAGTTGAAAACCCTGTGCTTTCTTAGTGATTGAAACATCCCCCAGATGAACTGATCTCCCCTGCCCCTCATCCCAGCTGGGATAGCAGGCATCTTCCAGAAGTCAATGTGTGTAAAAATCCCTGCCCTGGGATTCAAGGGCAGTGACTAGGGAGTCGCTGTGGGATTGTCTCTGGCTGGAATCCCTAACCCTTTCCCCTCTGTCTCTCCCTTCTCCCTAGGGAGGCCCCCGTTCGGGACGTTATCCTTCACCAGACATCTGGCAGGATTCATAACAAAAACGTTTCCACTCATCTAATTGGCAGCATTGGCCGAGGTAAGAAGCAGAGGCAGAGCCTGCAGCAATGTACAGGGCCGAGATCATAAACTCCCAGCTATCGATTCTGTCGGATTCTGTTGGAGGATGAGGATGTCACATAACTAAATAAATAAATCCAGGAGAAAATCAGATTCCTGGAGGTGAATACCTAGCAGGTGGCCACAAAAATGGAGAGAAGCCTGGCCCATACTAGCCAGCCCCCAAATTATGGACTGGCCCCAGGACGTTAGGATAGCTGAACAATTTGCATTAGACCAGGGATGGGCAAACTATGGCCCGTGGGCCGGATCCGGCCCACCAGCCATTTTAATCCGGCCCTTGAGCTCCCGCTGGGGAGCAGGGTCTGGGGCTTGTCCCGCTCCAGCCGGGGAGCAGGGTCGGGGGCCGTTCTACATGGCTCCTGGAAGCAACAGCATGGTCCCGCTCCGGCTCCTACACGTAGGGGCAGCTGGGGGGCTCCACTCTGCACGCTGCCCCCTCCCCAAGCGCCGCCCCTGCAGTTCTCATTGGCCGGGAACCGCAGCCAATGGGAGCTGCATCGGTGGTGCCTGAGGACGGGGCAGCGCTCAGAGCCGCCTGGCCATGCCTCCGCATAGGAGGCAGAGAAGGGACATGCCGCTGCTTCCAGGAGCCGCTTGAGATAAGTGTCGCCTGGAGCCTGCACCCCTTGAGCATCTCCCCAAACCCCTGCCCCAGCCCTGATCCCCCTCCTGCTCTCCAAACACCTCAATCCCAGCCCTGAGCACCCTCCTGCACCCCAACCCCCTCATTCCCAGGCCCACCCCAGAGCCCGCATCTCCAGCCAAAGCCCTCATCCCCCTTTACCCGAACCCCACTTCCTGCGCGCTCTGTAGGTTGGTCCTTGGCTCACCCTCCTAGACTCCAGCCTAGCAGAGCTGCCCTAGACTCCCTCCTACACTCCCTCCTTCACGGGGGCCGTGCTCGAGGAGGCATTAATTGTCAGGGCAAGTCACATTCTCTTTTTCTCTGCTGCTGCGCTTGCCCTGTGCAGGAGGGAGCGGGTTACCCCCAGCCATGCTGTCTGAGGAAAGCGTGGGGTGTTTTGTGGAGCTGGAGCGGTGAGGGGTGCCTGGATCCTCAGCACCAAACCCTCCCTGATCTCAGCACACAGAGCTCCCATTCGGCCTGTCACGTTCTCAGCATCTCAAACGCTGCTCCAAGCACTGGGAGCGCCAGGCCGTGAAATCAGTTATTTCACTGCGTGCAAAGCCCCGGACCTCGTACTGATTGGTGGAGCCTGCTGGCAAAGGGAGACGTGCAGAACAAGGGGAGACAAGAATCCCTGCTGTCAGAGCAGTGCCAGCTGCTGAGGGCTAAGGACCTAGGTTTTGTAAAGGGGGTTCAGAAAGTAGTTTCTGTCAGTACATGTCTCAGCGTCCATCCCTAACTGGCTTTCAGTGTCACTTTACAAACCCTGATGTGACTGTACATGAGAATGTTGCTTACCTGACACGAGCTGTTGCCCAAAAGAGAGTCCTGTGTCTCTGCTGGGTGTGTGGGTGTGGGTGAGGGGGGGTTAGCTAACACCCCCCCCCCGCCCGCCCCCAGGCTGGCCAGCAAAGGTGCTGCAGTTTGGTGTCCTGATCTCCCACAGTGAAACTGTGTTCCTGTGTAGCTGCCCGGTGGCTGAGGGAAGAGGGACATGGCTGCTGGGGAAGCTACATATCAGCACGTAATCTGCGCAGTAATCACTAGCCAGTCCCCCAGTCAGCTGGACCCTGCTTATCAGAAGGCTGCCTGTGTCCCCCAGGTCCTCCGGGTACTCGGGTTTCTCCTGTCACTGTCTTTTCAATGACAACTTGGTTTTTGGATGCAAGCACCCTCCTACTGCACTAGACACCCAGACAAAAGAGCGTTGTGCCAGGCTGAGAGAACCAGAAAGCAATACTGTCTAAAAGGTGAGGGCTGGGTGCTCCACAGTTGCTCCTTGTGTAGGCAGCTGCTCCTCTGTAAAGTGGGTGTTAAACCTTAATCACTAGGCAATTGCGCAACCTTCTAGGGTGATTCTCCCCATGCGCACAGTAGGTGGCTTTGCAGTTACACTGGTTGGATCCACGAGACAAGATATGAGCTGCAGAAGGGAGGTGGCTGAGTCAAAATGGGCATTGTTAGCAAACTGCCCTGCACTTCCTCTCCAGCTGGGTGGCTGGGTTAAGATAGTGTAAGTGGCTGGTGTAATCCCAACAGCAGAGCTGGTCTCCAAGGGTACATTTACACAGCAAAAAAACCCCACGGCAGCGCATCTTAGAGCCCAAGTCAGCTGACTCGGGCTCACGCTATGGGGCTAAAAATAGATGTGTAGACATCCGGGTTCAGGCTGGAGTCCAGGCTCTGAGACCTTGTCCCTCACTGGGTTTCAGAGCCCAAACATCTACACATCTATTTTTAGCCCCGTAGTGCAAACCCTGCAAGCCCGAGTCCATTCATCCAGGCTCTGAGACTTGCTCCTGCGGATATTTTTTCGCTGTGTAGATGTATCCCAAGGGACCCCACTCAGTTACAGTATTTAACAGTGCCGGTCTCCGTGGCTGCTCCTCTGCTATGGCCCCTGGAGAGACATATGCCCCTTTTCATGCTGTGCTCCTGGTATTGCCTTTTAAAAATAAAAGTATTGCCTGGCCTGCAGATGATGGGAATGGTGCTGTGTTTGCCTTTGTTTATCATGGCACTCAGTTACATGGGCACAGTATGTGAAAGCCACTGAGCATCTGTGTCCATACAGCCCATCAGCTGGTAAAGTGGGGCGTCCAAGCAGCCAGCCAGTGCTTGTCAGGAGGGGGCAAGGCTGCTTTGCAGAGTGTTGCACTAGTGCAGACTTGGGGGGAACGTGGCAGGGGCATGGGACTGAGAGCTTTTCCAGAGGGACAGCTTTCCTCTGCAGATTTGCTCAACGTTTGCCTTTGGGAGTGCTTTGTGCTCACTTTCCCATACAGCCAGCTGATCCTGTTCCATCTTGTGGAGCTCCCCACGTGCCCTCAGCAGCAGCACTAGGCTGAGTTCAAGGGCAAGGACAGAGGGGAGGGGAGGTCTAGTTGCAAGGCCTCTCCTGCTCCCCAGCGGAGCTGCTGCCTGCACTTGTGCATCTCTGGAGAATCAAGGGGATGTAAAAGAGGCAATTAAACCACAGGCACCCATGGGCCTGCAGCTGCAGCTCACATTACATGGGGGATCCTAGGATCAGTGAGTGAAACCAGCCAGTCCCACTTACATGTAAACTAGATGTTTAAAATTCATTGCTTGGTAATAGCCAGGGGTGCCCTACAGGGGAAGGAAAGTGATGCAGAAAATAGGATAGTAACAAGATGCTGAAAGTGGTAAATAACCATTAGGCAAAGTTTCAAGGCTGGGCAGAAATGTCTCCTAACATCTCAGGCTAGATACCTTCAGTCCCTCCTGCAACACCAGTGCTATTCCACCTCCCAGTCGCTGTCCAAAGACTGCCACGTGTGTGGGTTGGCGATGGTATTGTAGAGCAACATTCAGTAGTCCTGATTTACACAGCGTCAGTGAGAGCAGAGTCAGACTCACTGTTGTTAGCTTGATGCTGGCCCTTTAACTCGGGGCAATCTCTAGCTCAAGTTGTTAAGTCACAATTCTGGGGGGATATGGAGGGAGAGAGTCAAGGTGGGCTCTTTGGGCCCTGACCACCGTCAGCCTCCCCTCTGTGGGTTTTGGGTAGCAACTCCAGCTGAAGCGGGTGGAGAACATTAAAAGGTTCCTCCTGAAACTGCTGCTGTCACAGAGCCCTTCAGTGGGAGACAGGCCAGGAGGGAAGCTCTCCCTCATTGAGGGGCAGGGGGGAGAAGAGATGCCAATCCAGGCTTCTTCTCTGGGCCTTGTGACCAGTGGCTAGGAGTGGGCAGGACTATGTCTAATAGCAGATCAAAATACTGGCCAAGCACAGGGAGAGGAAGCAGAAAGGAGGCGTGCAGAAGGCCAGAAACAGCAACAAAGACCCCCAGCTTGGGAGGGTAGATTCATTGAACTCCTTCCTTTCCCCTTCCCCCTCTGTGTTGTTTCAGCTGGTCCTCTGCCTCCAAAGATTCAGAGGAGATTGTACCACAGTGACCCACCCCTCCAGGAGAGCAGGGGAAGCAGACTCCTCTAGCTTGTCACACCCTGCCTGACCACAGCCCTAGTGCTTCATTTAGAGGGGGAGAAGGAGATGGGGATGGTGGGCGGACAGTGAGAGATTAGGGAGGCTACAGCCAAATCTCGCCGCTGAGATCTGGGCTAGACAGCAGCATGAACGACATGTGCTTCTGTTCTGTGTCTGCAGGCTGCACTAAAGCGGATGCTGGCTCGGGCCTCTTTGCCCTCTGCACTCTGGACGGTAAGTCCCACTGCTGCCCTTGGATCAAGGGAAGAGGAAGGAAGGGATTGCCAGGGTGTAGCTGAGGCCTGTTACCATTCCAGAGCAGAAGCATGGGCGTAGTTCTAAGGACACACCAGAGGCTCAGTGCTACTGGATTTGGGATGGGATGGAATCAGGCCTCTGAAGTACCCTTAGAGCAGTGATACTCCGACTGAGTCTCAGGAGCTGCAAGTGGCTCGTGTCTCCTGTATGATTTAATTATTAACCAATCAGGATGCTTTAATGATGTTATTAACCAATTAAGTTATCAACTTGCGCTAAGTTATTAACTTATTTGCTGTGAGATTAATATAAACTAAATATTTCCCCGTCATACTGTTTAAATATGATAAGTCCTATAGTAAGTGATACAATGAATTCACACTACTGTGGCTGGTTTGGGTAATGTTGATCACTAATTTGGCTCCTGAACCACTGAAGTCTGAGTAGCACTGCTTTCAAGACATGCAGGAGGATTTGGCAGTCGAGGTTGTTGCACTGACATTGTTCCTTGTCCTCATCTCAAATACATGCTTCCATGTTAGTATGTTATGAGGAGAGGAGAGGGCAAGAGGTCCCCATCCCTCCCTGCACAGGCCTTTGCTCTTGTGCCCGCAGGAGCCGAGAGAAGAGACCTCACCAGAGAGCCAAGCCCTGATTCAGCCAGGTGTGTGAGCACAAGGCTGACTCTAAGCACGTGAGCAGTCCCATTGAAGCTAGGCATGTGCTCCAGTTTCTTGCTGAATCAAGGCCTTGCTCCAGGGGTTGTTCTCGACAGGGAAACGGAAATGTTTTTTCTCAATGAATTATTCCTAGCAGTCGTCTGCACTTCGCTAGTGGGCACCTTGCATCCATGGATTTCAAAGCACTTTATAAAGATTAATTGCTGAAGCCACCCAAAGCTGCCGAGGGAGGGAAGTATTAAATCCACTTCACAAATAGGCAAACTGTGGTCTGGAGAGGGCAGGTGACTTGCCTAAAATCAAACAGCAGGTTCTTAGGAGAGGTGGGACTAAGAACCCAGATATCCCCTGACTCCCAATCCACTGCTCTAACACGCCCTGTGTGAGACTCCAATCATTAACAGAATTTAATGGTCAGGGTCACCAGTGTTGTTAGATGTTTGGCTGCATGCGTGTGTTTTCCTTGTGTGCTGTCCCAGCCCTGCCTAGACAGCTGGCATGGTAGACCTCGAGCGAACCGCCCAATGACCACAATATCCGTTAAGGTACGAAGGCGCCCAGCCAAGTTTATTGTCGACGAAGCCAGTAATAGCACCTGGCAGACTCTACAAGGATATTAAGACATGTATGCCCGTGACAGTGGACGCAGCTCAGTCAGTGGCGGGACTTTCCACTGCCCCCTAGGGCTGGCCAAAGACACTCCCTCTGAGACGCCATTTTATACATCAGTATAAACAAGTTACATATTGGCCCTTTAACATGGTTAGTTGATACCCTCTGACGTAGCCGGTTACCAAGGAAGCACCTTATGCATTTCTATTTATTACACTGTTATCCTGACCTTCTGTTTAGGAGGGGTCAGTGTGTTCCTGTTATTTTTGGGGAATGTTTTTGAACCATCCTTAATATTGGGATGTTCTGGTACCACTTTTTTGGAATGTGTTTGCGTAAGTACTCTGTGCTTAGCACTTTTTAGGAACGATTTTTGCAATATCAGCCCTGTTCTTGCCAGATTTTGTGAACTTGCAAGCAGGCAGCGCCTGACATTTGCTCACAGCCTGACTTTTGCTAACTTTGCTTTATATCAGCAAAGTTTGCCCACTACTTTAGCTCAGGCCTCGTACCAGGTCTCTAATACAAGGGCTTATATTTTAGGCTCTCTTTCTACTACACTGGCATATTCCAAGTCCATTTGCACACTAAGCTGAAATGCCATACAAATAATGCCATGTCTGAAAGCCTCTGGAAAAGAGCAGGGAGGCATGTTCCTTATACCCTTTGAGGTGGTTGGGATGCTGCCAAAAGCAGCAAGGTAAATGAAGTCTTGGCAGAGGCAATGGTGTGTAGTGGATTGAGCATGGGCCTGGGAGCTAGGTTTTCCTGGTCATGTCCCCTGTGATAAAGAAGAGACAGGATTCAGGTGTGATAAATAGAAAGGGGAGGGGATTCTGAATTGAAGCTTTTGGATACAGACAGAATCCTGTGATTCTCACTGGCTCTTTAGCTCCCAGACTGGTGAACTGCCTAAAGTCACCGTGCAGGGTCTCCCTAAATCCTGGCCTACCTCAGCAGTCATGGAAGAGACATGCTGACTATGCTATGGTCCTGAGTTCTAATCCTGACTTTGCTACTGACTTGTGTGGCCGTGGGCAACTCCCTTAACCTCCATCAGACTCAGTGTCCCTCTCTGTAAAATGGGGCTAGTGATACTTACTGACTCCACAGGGTGTTGTGAGGATTAATTAGTGTTTATTCCGTGCTTTGTCTCACAGACACACCTCCTCTGCGAGTCACAATCTCCTAGCAACATCCTTGTGCCAGCTACAACAATTGCTGACATGGGAGAGAAACGTTAGGAAAGTATCAAGTGTGTTTTAGCTTCTCTTAATGTAATTTGGCAGCTGGGAACATAAAGGAGAGGCAGCTCCACGTGATCAGCCAGCTCTCTGCAGACTCCAGCTAGAGCTCCCCAGATCCCCAGCGATCCATGAGTCACGGCTGGGGAACCTCTGGCATAAGCAGTGTCTGATTTGAGATGTTAGGGCTCATTGTGTGTCTGTATCTTATTCTGAGAAAGCATTTCTGTCCATTTCCCGGCTGTCTCAGAGTTCAATCCAATTAGCAGAGCTGTTGCCATTTTTCCTCTGAATCTCCAGCTACTGCTGACAAGCTAATGGGTCATCATCGTTTCCGGAGATGAGAGACAGCGCTGTGTGTGTCAACCATAGCCTGCACTACAGGGCTGCTTCTCCCTGGGAGTTCGCAGATGGAAGCCTCTGGATGGGGCCCAGCGCGTTGCTGGGGGACACCACGGTCCCCAGTGATATTCTTACAGGGTCAGGCTCTGCTGCATGTCATAGGGATAGGGGATGTTGGCACCTCACCTTGCTTTGTTCTGAAGTCTGCACGGCTATAAACAGTAAGCCTGGAGTTCCTGAGGTGGCCTGGGCATGTTCAAAGATCCTCCTCCCCAGGGCCAGAGCATGTTTGACTCAAATACTGAAAAGTACCCCTAGCAGCACAGCTGTGGGGGAGGGGCTTACGCCCTCCCCCCCCATCCCCCGCAGATCCAGGGTGCTGACTCCTTTGTGGTAAGATGTTGTCTAAGCGTCTCCTTCCCTTCAGGAACGTTGAAGCTCATGGAGGGGGCGGATAAGCTGCTGTGGTCCGTGCAGGTTGATCACCAGCTCTTTGCTCTGGAAAAACTGGATGTTACTGTGAGTATCAATGTGAACAGAGCAAAGACCAGCACTGGGAGAGGGCGACTAGGGGTGGAGACACTGAAATGCGTCTTTGCCATCTCCCTCACGGAAGAGAGAGCAGGGCATCCTGGGATTGTCCCATGTTCTCATAGAAAGCCCAAGAAAATAGAGCCTGTACCACAAACCCCACAGGCACTGTAGTCACTCAGCTAAGGAGCTGGGCTCTGACAGTATTACACTGTATAGTCTTTCCTCTTCCTTCCTTGCTGCCTGTCTTGTTCTCTGAGTTGAATGATTTTGCTCCCTGTTGTTAGGCGGAATAAGGAATGGGATGAAGAATAATATTATAATGCCAGTGTATCAATCAGTGGTGCAGTCTGCCGTGGATATTGTGTGCAATACTTTTCATCCCATCTCCAGAAGGAGGTGCAGAACTAGAGGGGGTTCAGAGAAAGGTGATGAGAGCAATCAAAGGCCTGGGAAAACTCTCCTATGAAGACAGATTTAAAAGATTGGGATTGTTACCTTGGCAGATAAGAGAGGAGATGCTGAAAGTATATAAAATAATGAATGGCCTAGAGAAGGTAGATCTGTTGTGTCTGTCTCATAACACACACACATGGGGACATTCAATTAAATTAAAATGTGGGAAATTCCAACTGAGAAAAGGAAACACTTTTTTCACACCATGAGTAATTAGACTGTGGAACTCACTGGCACATGAAGTTGTTCAAGCCAAGAACTTAACAGAATTCCAAAAGCAATTGGACATTTATGTGGCTCTCAAGAGCATCCAGAGTTATAATTAATGTTGCCACACATTTGGAAGGAATATTAAACCTTGTGCCTCAGGGCTTAAAGTATTAGACACCAGAATGAGACCTATATGGGGCAGGTTACCTCCAGCGTTCTTGCACCTTCCTCTGCAGCACCTGGCTCTGGCTATGGTCAGAATCAGCACACTGGGCTAGATGGATCTTGGGTCTCATCCAGTATGGTAATTCCTATGTTCCTGTTCTCCGGAAACCCTCAAAAACCTGACTCTCTCATCCTCCAAAGAGGGAGGGTCAGACTGAGATGCTTGTAGGTGAATAAGGCAGCCGGGAAGTGTTTGGGGCTCTTGTGGGGGAAGGAGGAGGAAGCAGTCACTAGTAGGGAGTCAGGATGCTTGTCAAGGATTGAGGTGGGAGAATGAGGGGTTGAGAGCACATGGGACGGGGAAGGAAGTGACTGGCCCCACCTATAGTTTGTATTGTAGGGTAGACTGAACCTAGAGAGGCCACTGGCACAGGGAGAGCCCAGATGCCTTTTCCCTGAGAACAGATTATCTGTATCCCTTATCAGGAGATTATCCAGCTGTGTGCTGGGAAGCTGCATTGAGCACAGGTTATATCAGAGGGTAGGAATGGATGCTGCTTGCTGTGGGCTGCTGGGATTCCTGTGTATCTCTCTGGATGCCTTATGCCTGTGCTAATCAAAGCTCTTCCCACTCCCCCACCTGTCCGACTCTGGCAGGGCAATGGGCATGAAGAGGTGATTGCCTGCGCCTGGGATGGCCAGACGTACATCATCGACCACAATCGGACTGTGGCCAGATTCCAAGTGGACGAGAACGTCAGCGCGTTCTGTGCTGGTGAGTGGCCTGCCTGGCGCCTACATCTGAGACACGCAGGCCTGGCTGTGAACTGAGCTGCTGACTGTGCTCCATGAAATATGTCACTGCTGCGCCGAGAGAGGCGGAAGCCCCTTGATTCTGTATCCTGCCCTGCTGGGTGGGTGACTGTGTGGGAAGCCCAGCTGATCTCTTCATATTGCTGCAGGGAAGAGGCCTGGTGAGAGGGAGGGATGCTAGGAGACCCAGCCCTGATGAAGCACAGGTTTCCTGCTGCCTTGTGCCACTTTTACCTCCTGCTGACCCCCCGTGGGTGCTGTGTCCCCTGAAGTCAGCTGGTGAGACCCTGTCCCATCAGGGTTTTTTCACTGGTTTTCTCTGTTCCCCCCTAAAGGCACATTTGTCCACAGCTGGATTGCTCAGGCACGCACTGCATAGACAGCCTCCTCCTGCCGCCATGTGACTAAGGGTCCATCAGGGAAATGCTGCACACCAAAGTCCATGTCTCTCAGTAAAGTGCACCTCAGCTCACCAGTGTACTAGCTGGTAGCCAGAGACTTTCTACCCCATCTTAGAACAGCAGCACAGTTGGGCACAGAGGGGAGAGTTAGGCTACTCCATTGTGTTTGCCTTACCCCACCCTGTGCCTTCTGATCTCCCATGGCCTCTCCCTTACTTGTTTTCCCAAGTTACCTCTTCATTTCCTCTGCTCTTCACTAACTGCTGGTGGCTCCCTCCCTGGCTTTCCCCAGGCCTCTATGCATGCAAAGGAGGCCACAATAGCCCCTGCCTGGTTTACGTCAGTTTCAACCAGAAGATCTACATCTACTGGGATGTGCAGCTGGAGAGAATGGAATCCACCAACCTGCTGAAGATACTAGAGACCAACCCAGAATACAGGGACCTTCTGCAGCAGCTGGGCGTGGGTGAGCATTGCACAGTCTGCAGATATGCAGTGAGAAGGGGGATGGGATAATGGGAGGATCTGTACGTGGTGGTGATAGCTGGGGCTCCTAGGTACCTTACTGGGGCTAAAACGCTTCTCACTGGTGGTAATACCGCTCTTTCTCTGCCTCACTCATAGATGGAGATGATGTCTCGGCTGTCAAAGATCTGATTCACAAGACCCTGTACTTCCCAGAAAAGCAGCCACAGAACAGCCCTTGCCAACATCGGGGCCCTGCTGGAGCAGACTCCTCCAGTCACCCCACCGTTGCCCAAGACTCGTGTACATAATAGCACCTCTGCTCACAGTAGTGACCTTTCTTTAGATGTTGGCTGCAGTCAGGCATTCATGTTGCACCAAGCTCAGTGTGTATCTGGGATCAATGAGATCCTTCCCTCCTCGTCAGTCTAGGCTTCCAGCGAGCTAGCAGCCGCAGACAAGGCACTGTGTTAGAATTAGCCTTCAGGTCAGGGGTGAGGTAAGGTGAGCGCTTGGGTGCTGGTTTTATCATTGAGGGATGGCGAGTTCATTGCCCCTATAGTTGAAGCAATGAGGGTCCAGTTCCTTCTGTTCTCTGGGGTGCCACCATTAGTATTAAACTCTTAGCAGCCATGTTCTCTGCTGGTCAAAGAGTTGTGCTTCTGAAGGGGAAACAGAGAGCAGCAAACTTCAGTCTAGTCTTGGTACGTTATTTGTGCGGTACCTGTGGAGCTGATCCCCTGAGTTCCTAGCAGCATAGGAATGGGGGATTAGCTTGTGGTAGAGAGGGCTTTTTGGTTGTCAGGGGTTTTTATCACATGTCCACATGCATGAATCACTAGACAGGCCTGCAGCATTACCCCCGCTTCAGTTCTGACACTCCCCTTGATCCTAGGCCTCCTCTCACAGCAGCAGCTTTCTTCCGAGGTGTGATCTCACACACAGAGGTGACTTGTTTCCCATGGTACTAATAACAAGGAGGTGTGTGGCTGATGCCTGAAGAAAACTAGGCAGCTCCAGCAACAGCGCTGGCAAAAGGAACCCAAACTGCTCTTGGTAGGAATGCAACCAGGAGAAAGTTGAACCCTCATTCTGGTCACTCACATAAAGACTGTGGGCCAAGCTCATCCCTGGGATGACTTTACACAGAGCAGTCAAGAACTGGACAATAAATTGAATCCATTCTAAACGTTGTTCTGTGATGATGACCAGCCTTGCAGCCAGTAGTGCCACTGTGCCTCCCAGCCTTGCACATCTGCGGCAGCTGCAGTAGTGCTACTCGGCCTTCCACCACTGGACACCTGGAACAGCTAGAAAGCGCATCGTTTTGCTTTCCAACCCTGCTCGTGTGTAATAGCTAGGAGGAGCAGGCACTCCACTTTCTGCCACTGCAAAGCTTGGGGGCATGCTACTCCAGGTCCAGCACTGCACAGGGGGGAAAGGTGGCACTGCACCTTCTGCACGTCTGCTCTGCTCTGCTCTCTCCAGCCCTTGAACATCTCTGACTACTGTGCCTCCTTCAGTCCAGCGCCAATCTCAACTCATTAAGAGGAGACCAGCAGGCAAACCTGCTGCTCTGCATCCGTTATCATCTCTCATCCATGTGATGTTTTATTTAACACGCATAATGGATGGAGCTTTCCTCCCATGCCCCACCACAGAGAGATTTGGATCTGACTCCGAGCAAATATAATTAATTCAATGATCGCCCCTTAGCAAATGATAACATGTAAGGATCCCACAAGCTGTTGGGCTCCTGCTGCGCCATGTTCTGAAAAACACCCTTGAGCACCTCAGCAGGGAGACTGAATTCCCCACTCCTTTCAGGAGAGTGGAAGTACCTGCCTGCCAGGGGTAGAGGCCTAGGGTTGGAACAGACAGATTTGGGTGGGGGTGCGGTGTGGAGCATCTGATTATTAGACAATAAACCTTGGCTCCTGTGAGTATTTTCTGTCCATAGATCTCAAAGTGTTTTAGAAAGGAAGGTTCTCCCCATTTCTCAGATATGGAAATTGAGGCACAGAGAGGTAAAGTCCTCTGCCCCAGGCCACACCAAGGAGTCAGTGACAGAGCTGGGAACAGAAGTAAGTTTTCCTAATTCCCAAATCCTGTGCCTTCTCCACCAGACTCTGCTACATGGCTACAGAGAAAGAAGGTTTTCTCTCCCCCATGTAACCAGCACAGGGGACGGCATTATGGGCATAATTTTCAAAAGTGCTTAAGGCCCAGAAATCAGTGGGGGTTATGTCCCTGAATACCTTGTAAGGGTCTGGGCCTAAGTGACTTAAGAACTCAAGTCCCATTGATTTTTTTGAAAATATTGCGGTCTGTGGAAAGGGAAGGTTTGGGGTTTTGAGGCACTCTCCTGCACAAACTGAAACCAGGGCTGTAGGACTTAGACCAGTTGATTCTTCCCAAGAGATGATTCTATGGGAAGCATCTAGTAAGGGGATGAAGCTGTGGGGATTGTTATCCAAGGGCTTGTCTTCACTAGAACATGTCCTAGAACACAGTACTGAGCAGGACTTTGCAGGTGCTGTAAACAGGAACCGGCCAGGCTTCACACCGTGTCAGCTGATGATGGCGTAGTGGTAACCACTCCTCAGGGCTCTGTGTTTAACTTTCTGTAGTTTCTAATGGATACAAGTTCCAACAAGGTTATAAAACATGCCATAGTTTAGCACCCTCGTGCTACCTCCAGGTTCCAAGCCAGTTATGGGCTCCAGCCCCAGCACAGTCGGGCCTTGCAGAAGACTCAATGATCTTTGTTTCAAACACAGCCAAAACTCAGCACTCCCAGCCTGGCTTCTGAGGCTGGGCATTGAACAGTAGTACAATTCCATCTCTGTATAAGTGGTGGAGAAAGCTCCTGCCAGAGATGTTGGTCTGATCTAGGGTTGACAACTTTCTAATTACACAAATCCAAACACCCTTGCTCTGCCCCTTCGAAGCCCTGCCCCTACGAGCCCCCGCCCTGCTCACTCCATCCCCCCTCCCTCCGTTGCTCACTCTCCCCCATCCGCGCTCACTTTCACTGGGCTGGGGCTGAGGGGTTCGGAGTGTGGGAGGGGGCTCTGGGCTGAGTCTGGGGCAGGGGGTTGGAATGCAGGAGAGGGTGCAGGCTCTGGGAGGGAGTTTGGGTGCAGGAGGGGGCTCTGGGCTGGGGTAGGGGGTTGGGGTGCAGGAGGGGGTGCAAGGTGCAGGCTCCAGCCAGGAGGCGCTTATCTCTGGCAGCTCCTGGTCGGCGGGGCTAAGGCAGGCTCCGTGCCTGCCCTGGCCCTGTGCCACTCTCAGAAGCGGCTGGCATGTCCGTGTGGCCCCGGGGGGGGGGGGGAGAGGGATGACAGGTAGTTCCCTCCCCCCCGGGGCTGCAGGGACGTGCCAGCCACTTTTGGGAGCGGCGCAGAGCCAGGGAAGGCAGGGAGTCTGCTTTAGCCCCGCTGTGCCACTGGACTTTCAGCACCTAAAATCTCCCAGTTTGGCTTCAGTAGCTTCCAGAAGATAGGGCGTGATTCCGGGAGACTCCCGTCGAAACCGGAAGGGTTGGCAACCCTAGTCTGATCCCAGGGAACATTCATCCAAGTCCCTGGAGTGGAATAAAGTGGCAAAAATAGCTACATTCCCCACAGGAACCCAGAGGAGCTCTGAAGGAGCCTGTGCTGTTACAGAGGAGGAGGAAGGTTCTGCTGCATGTATCAGATATTTTCGCCCTAGCTGTGCCTATGTGGTTTCAATTTGTTGTATTTTCGAACGAGTGAAAGTGGCACCGAGAGAGGCTCCAATGGAGCTGGGCTCTGCTAAGCTGATTTTCTACACAGGCTTCCTCAGAGCACCTCTGCCAATGCACCTCTGTCCTGACTTGCGGCACCCCCTGCTATTTCACTCCAGCGTATGAAATGCCAATCCTATAGGACTCCGATGATTTTGTTATGTGGGCACATAGCCGCTTGTGACAGAAATGAGCCCCCTCCCCCCATTTGGCATGCAATTCCACACAGATATACACATACTCCCAGTCCCACACATGCTCTTGTGCAAGGCCGTCCTTACCCATACACAAACTGCGCAGCTGCGTAGGGCATCAGGAAATTTGGGGCACCAAATTGCCCCATATTTCCTGGTGCCCTACACAGCTGCGTGCTGCTCCAGCGGCCAGCCCAATCCCCCGGCCGGCTGAGCTGGCCAGGAAAGCTACTTGCACCCCGCACCCACTCCACCCCTTCCCCATAGCCCCCGCCCCTGCTCTGCCCCCACCCTGCCCCCACTCCACCCCTTCCCCTGAGCTATGTCCCGGGGGACTGCAGCAGGGGTCAGGCGCGCCCTGCACTCATCGGGCGGCAGGAAGTGGAGCAACCTGGCCCCAGCCCACTCTGCTCTGCTGGCTCGTGCTGGGGGGCAGTTTTCCCCCAAGCCTTCTCCTGCTCCTGCCCCCCCACAGACCTTGAGTGCAGCCCCCCCACCCCATGGAGGCTTGGGGCCAGCCCCCCCACCTGCAGGGGAGCTGCGTAGGGCATCACAATGTCTAGGGATGCCCTGCTCTTGTGCACATGGCTGTAACACTTCTTTTGTGTGAGTGCTTTCTCACACACACACACCAACATAGAGCAGTCATGAAAAGACTATTCTACACAGATATAGCCCTGTTTCTGCATGGCCGCAGCTTGGTGCCTCTTATCAAGCTCTGGTCCCTGCGTATCCCACTTTGGTTGGCAGGAGTTGCTAGCAGCAAAATGTCCCAGCTCTGATTACATCTCATTCTCCCGATGGGGCCCCAGGCACCAAAGGGTTCCCACAGCCTGCTACCAGGAACACTCCATCTGCCAACACCAGGGTCAGGCTGGCAGAGCTTCCAACTACGGAGCCCAGGCTGTGGCAGGGCGGTCAGCGGGCTCTTCTAAAGCATTCCCAGCGGCCTGACTGCAGAGCAGCTGTTTGCAGAGCCGGGTCAATAACAACAGAGAATGACTTGGTTCTGGCTGCCCACTTGAAGCAGAAATCTTTATTAACAACACAGGAGACAAGGGAGCACAAATGACTGCATTGATACCATGGATGCAGCATGTTCATACAAAACAAGACCCTGCCACGCAGGTCAAACTGTTGCCAAGGAAGAGAGCCAAGTGTAGCTGCTGTGGGACAGGAAACTGAGTAAGGCAGAGAGGGGCTCATGCAGAGATATGACCCTTTGATGGGGACCTGCTTCCAACCAGACTGGGCAACATGTACCCAAATGAAATCTGAACAAGGGCAAGTGCGAGCCACTCAGCATGACGCTCTGACCTGTAACCCCCCTCTCCCACTGATGAGCTTGGTAGAGAGGTCACATGAGTACAAGCACTTGAGGACCTGCTGCTGAGGACTGCGTTGTCCAAAAGACAGGGAGGGCCTCATTTACAAACACAGCGCTCTAAAGCTGGTGGTCTACTTCTTAAGCAAAAAAAGTTTTCACTCCAAAATGGCCCCAATCTAAAATTTTCATGCAAAATTGTCTATTTCACAGTTTATCTGTTTTCCATTTCTTTTGATGTTTTTATCAGTTTTTTCCCCTTTTCCCCTCTCTCCTTGTCTTTTCGGTCATTTTCAACAATCAATTCCCCCCCCCCAAAAAAAAAGGGGGGAAGAGAGATATGGGGGGGAGAAGGAAAAACTTAAAAACTGATGAACAAAAATATCAGAATTTTTTGGGGGGTGAAATTGTTTTTCCATTTTTTCAACCAACTCTAGATTGTTCCTAGCACTCAAAGCCAGTGGACGCTCCTGTTTACTCCCTTCTTTCTCCTGCTCCCATTACGGGCGCAGGAGGATGGGCGAGGATAAGAAAACCTTGCACAAAACAGGAGCATTGTCTCCTGCTGAGAGGACCAGAGCAGTGTTTATATTGCCTTCATGCCAAGTGACGCCTTCCCCCTCTCTTCATGTCCCAACCCAGCAATCGATGGTGGCAGCCCCACATGAGTCTAACTGCCATAACTTCCATTAAAGTGTGGCTCTACAATGAAAAGTGACTGACCATGGCCCCTTCTTCCCAGGGTACGTTCAAGTCATGTTTGCTGCTCGTAGCGCTTTTTGGCCCCTGTTCGCCATGCAGAGCCAGCACAGCTGAGAGTGGGAGCTGGATTCTATTCCTGCCTTGCTAAGTTATGATCAGTTACAGCTGTGCAAATCCACTGATGGCACTAGGACAGAATCTTTATCACAGGTGATGACAGAGGAGAAAGAACGAGCCAAGCTTGACTAAGATCCCAGGGCAGTTTGCAGGGCTGGCACTTAGGCCCAGATCCCTAACTGAAACCAACAGAAGTTAGGATCTGGACCTTACCGACCACAGTTCAGGGTGCTCAGTTTACAAACAAAAAGATTTTTTTTCCTGAGAGATGATCAACATGGATGCCCATGATGCTGCTTTTAACAGTGTTCAGAGTCCAATTGCCTTTTAATACTTCTGGATGCTTCCCAGCTGAACACCATCGAGGCTGCAAGTCTGTGCATACAGCTGAGAGTTCCCTAGCTCCTTGAGCACCAGGGGGTTAAACAGCACCCCCTGTGGTACACATGTGCATAACCAAACGTCTGGCATTTAGAGATGCTGTAGATCAGTGGTCTCCAAACTTTTTTGATCGTGCACCCCTATCAGTAAAAAAATTTTGAGCATGCACCCCCTGCCGCGTCGGCTCTACCATTTTTGCCAAAGCAAAAAAAAAAAAAAAGCCGCTCGGACTCCCGCCCAAACTGACAAAGCAAATTTTAAAAAAATGCGCTCCTGCCGCGCACCCCCAAGGATCCTCTTGCGCACCCCTGAATGATGGCTGGGATCATAGAGTTTAAGGCTGGAAGGGACCACTAGATCATCTAGTCAATAGGTGGACCGTGGGCCAAGTCCAGACTGCCAGGTGCTTTTGAACAGACCCCAAAATCTTTTTATTATTATTTATTATTATTTTCTCTGGAGTCTGGACCTTGACTATGCCTTGACCAAGAAATTTGGACCTAGACAAAAAATAATTGCTGAGTCTAGTCTGACCTGCTCACAGGCCACCAGCACCACCCAGCACCCACACACTAAACCCATCAACTGAAATGAGACCAAAATATTACAGCCCACAGGAGACTAGACTATAATGTGCCACAGGCAGAGAAAAGAAGGGACCAAGTGCACCAGTGCCCAAGCCTCCTGCAATGGCAGGGAAATGAGTAAGTGAGATATACCCAGATAATCTTGGCAAGCAACCTGCACCCACACGCTGCAGAGGAAGGCAAATCCCCCTGTTCCCCCCAAGCTACCTGCCAATCTGACCTGGGGGGATCGGTTAGATCCTGAGCATGTGAGCAAGACCCAGCCAGCCCAGCCCCTGAGAGAGAGAATGCTCGGTGCCATCTCAGAGCCCCTGGCCCACCCTGCCCAGTGTCCCATCTCCAGCCATGGCCATCCCTGATGTTTCAGAGGAAAGAGATAAAAAACCTCCCAGAATACATTGGGGGGGGGGGCAGATCCCTTCCTGACCCCTTTAAGTGGTTGGCTGAAGCCCTGAAGCCCGAGCTTTAGGAACACAGGACATAAATCAGAAGTGAGCCCCAGGGCTGCTTAGCTGTGCCCCCCCCCCCCCCCCCATCACAAGCACCCCCACCATACAATCACACTCATAAATTCATCCAGCTTTCTCTTGAAACTAATGCATTTGTTTCCCCCCACAACTCCAACTGGGAGGCTGTTCCAGAACCTCACCCCTCTGATGGGTAGAAACCTTCTTCTCATTTCCAGCCAGAATTTGTTCATGGCCAGTTTATATCCATTTGTTCTTGTGCTAGCATTGTCCTTTAGCTTAAATAGCTCTTCACTTTCCCTGGTAGTTATCCCCTTAATGTATTTATAGTTCATAGTAAAATCCTGCTTCAAATATTAATTCTTGATCTGTTTTCCTGTCCAGTGACAGAGGCCTTTAGTCTTTGGTGCCTTTCAGGAAAACAGGGATGACTAAGCACTGGCAATGGCTCTAGGAGAAAAAACATTTGTAAATGTACTTGAGCCTTTTCCAGAGTTAAACTAGTATTAAGCCATCATCAGCATTGCCAACCCTAAGGGGTCAAACATGCGTCAGGCCCCTGAAAATTATGGGATTGGCTTAAAAATCATGAGAGTTTACAATTAATCTATTTGGGCTTCTTTGTCACCTGGTTTTTGAGACTTTAGTTTTTGAGTTACTGCACCATGAAACTGACTTTTTAAAAAAAAATCAAGCTGAGGTTCTCATGTCATCAAATGACTCCAGGAGCTGGGGCTTTAAGAAGAACACCAACCGTGCAAAACGTATGATGAAATGGTGAAAGTTGGCAACGCTGCCTCATTTGATGTTGTCATGGGAGGGTGGAGCCCAGCGGGGAGAAGGGCAGAGGTTCCATTTCTGATGCAAAGGAAAGGAGGCATTGAGAGCTCGGGTCACACCATGATTCAGTTCCCAATGAAGGTGGGGAGCCAAGGAAGTGGCAGAAGGGATCCCAACCCATTGCATTCAGGCCTGCAGCTCTCACTGCTTGTATTGCTGCTGCCCTTTATGAGTTGGGGCTGGGTCAGGGTTTGGCAATCCAGACAGTGCTGGGGGGAAATGCTGCAGTAGTTATCTACAAAAGGGTCCACAATGTTCAGGGAGAAGGTCAATGCCAGAGGGCAGAGTGCTGAGTAACCTGGAGGAAGTACCAGACATTCGACTGATACAGTAGGGAGGAGAGTGGAAGAGCACGTCTGCTGCCATGGAACTGATTACAAATTGGGGATTAGAATCCCCCACCACTGATGTAGGAATCAAGCAGAATCACCCTCAACACAATTGACACGGAGATTGCATGCAAGCACGTGAACATGTATGATTCCTACGGGAGGAGGAGAGGTGAGAGCAGAAAGGCAAAGGCACAAAATCAGGGAATACTAGCAAAGGAAACAAGAAACCATCATTATAATATTTATGTGGGAAGCAAGAGGACGACAGAAAAGGGCAGGTCTGCTACTTACCGATGGGGGCGGGGGAGAACAAACAAACAAAGGCAGCAGCTGACATGGTTCATTATGGAGAGGAACAGAGGGTCCTGTGGCACCTTAAGACTAACAGAAGTATTGGGAGCATAAGCTTTCGTGGGTAAGAACCTCACTTCTTCAGATGCAAGAGGAAGAGATTACAGAATAGCCAAATAACCTAAATGTATTCACAGCCATAGGGCCTGGTGAAATTCACCCCACCAAGCAATCGGAATTAGCAGAAGTATCCGAACCTTTGATGATTGTATTTGAGATCTGAAGAAATGTGAAGCCTGTGGAAGGGTAGAGAAGGAGCAAAGGATGCTCTGAAGGAGAGCAAAGGAGGGGGATTCCCAGGCTTTACAGATGAGTAAATTTAACTGCAATACTTGGCATATTGCTCCAACAGCTAATAGAGCAGCCAACTACTGAGCACCTACACAAAAATAAGTGATAAATAATAGGCAAAGTAAATTTGTCAAAGAAAAATGATGCCAATTTACCATCGGAACCAATCCTTCTCCCATTAAAATCAGTGCAAATCTTCCCATTGACTTCAGTCTGAGCTAGAGAGGGCTCTTAGGTTTTGTTTGTTTGTTTGATGAAATAAACTTAATGGATAAAGGAAATGCAGTGGACATAATAGCTATTGCTTTCAACAGGTTATTTGATACATTTCCACAAGCCATCCTTTGAGTGAAACTCAAGAATTATGGACTAGATGAGTTGCTACAGGATGGGATATAAAAATGAATAACATTTAACAAATTGTATTCATTCAAGAGTCAATGTCAAATTTGAAGGAGGTTCCAATCCCAGTCAATATTGTCATTAAAGATTCAGATGCACAAACAATACAGATCCAGGAGGGACTGCAGAGGGATAGGATCATAATGCAGGACAATCATGACACATATGAGACGAGGCCTTTAAATCATTGGTATTATTCAGGAAAGATATGTAGAGTGCTTCACATAGGAAGGAATCATCAGATGCACAATTGCAAAACAATGAACGAGGCAACCATGCTACAGAAAAAGAGCTGCAGGATATAATGGGTGATGAACTGAATAAGAGTCAACGGTCCAACACTGCTATTAAGAGGGGCATGTGCCATTCTGAGTCGCATTGACAGGAGTATTATATATAAAATTAGCAGGGTAATTATTCCACTCTTCTTAGCACTGGTTAAGCCTCGGAGTCCTGCATCCAGTTTAGGGCAATCCTTTTACCAAAAAAAAAAAAGACAAATAAACCGGAGAGCTCAAATGAGCACAGGAGAAATAATAAAATGTTTGACAAGTGAGACCCACAAAGAGACCCAATTAGGTCCAGGAAGAAGATGGCAGAGAGGGGACGTCGGAACCATCTACAAGTGGATGAAGGGATGTTATGAAGAGGGCTGGCATCAGTTATTCTCATTAGTCGCTGAGGAGAAAAGATGTAACTGGGCACAAATTGTAGAATAGAAAATTTTAGTCAAAGATTAGAAACAAAAATTAACCAATACACCCATTTGGGAATGGCGCAAGCTGCCCAGAATGGTGGCGGTGTGTCTGTCCCTTGAGACTACATACTCATCTATCAGCGATGCTTTTAGGGTAATGAAATCAGGCCTGCCTGTATGAAGAAGAAATGACTAAGTGACCCACCAGAGGTCCTGTCCATCCCAGATGAGTTCGTAACTCTGTGACCTGAGCCGATACTGGGAATTAGTCGGGTTCTTTGCTTTCATGCAGGAGACGTAGTCAATGGGGTGTGGAAGTCCAGTGGTTGAAGTTGATGGTGTCTCTGTGTCGAATCGCCAGGGACCAGGAGGAGAGCTGATGGCAGGTGTAGGCCTGGAGTTCATGTGGTATCTAAGTTGAATCCCTGGAGCTCAGAGTGAAGAAGCAGAGTTGATGGGTGTGTAAATCTGGTGACGGGAGCTCATGGCTGGCAGGGGTGTCAGCCCAGTTACTATGGTTAACAGGGGGAGAGACTAGCACTTGAGCTCATACAATACAGAGTCTAGTAGCTAAGGCTGGCTGGCCAGGCCTGGCGCCTGTGTATGCTCAACACTCCCAGGGTGTTTCAGCTCTGCATTTCCTAGAAGTCTTCCTGCTTTGAATGAAAACTCTCAAAATGCAGTGACTGCAATTTAAGCTGCTTCCAGTAAAATCCTTCCAGTCTGCTCTGAGCCAGTGCAGGGTAATGAAATCCAGCTCTCCAGAGGACAGGGAGGATTGGCCACAGGGCCCTTCCCATGCAGCATGGGAAACAGGGGCCCCTCCTGTCCAGATAGATCTGCGGCCAAAAGGGAAGGGAAACTTTTAAAACAATCTTCAGAGGCTTTAGAAGAAGCCACCATCTCTCTGCAGGCAGAACCCCTGGAGACTGCTCGCAGTGACACTTCCTATGTTATCAATACATGGCAGTGTAAAAAGAAGTCACTAAAAGGGCAGAAGCAGAGACCAGAGAGAGAACGGGGACACAGAGAGAAATGAGAACAAATATCCACTCAGCACATGGGGACAAGCAGGAGGGTCCATTGCAGGGAGGAAGAACTCTCCATACAAAAGGCCAGCTTGCATCAACAGCGGGACAGCACCTGGCTCCCGTTTACCTCCTCACTCCCCCATGGAAGCCTCAGCGCAGGACTCAGCAAGGTCCAGGTGTGTCAGCCCCAGCTGCAGGTTTCCCTGGTAAGCCATAGAGTCTCCTCCCTGTGGACATGGGGAGCCGGCCCATCACTGCCCATGCTCGTCAGAGGCATGTAAGAAAGGCAGCTCTTCACTCAGGGCTTTCAGCCGCAGGACTCCTTCCTCCAAGTCGATGCAGCACTAATGGGGGCAGACGAGAGCTGGTTACCCATAGTACGTATCAGTCACAAGGCATCAGCAGGGTACGTGGGCTGTATGGTGTCTATTACCACGGAGAAGCAGGAGCCAATCTAATAATCAACACGCCCCTCTTCCCTCCCTCTCGCCAAGCCAGATTTTGGAGAGCACCCTCCCATCAAATTCACAGCTGCTCTTCCTAAAGAAGCTCCTTACCCTCGGCCTTCTTTTCCTTCCATCCCCCAACACACCTGCACCTCTTCTTCTGAATACACCTCCATTGTTCCTTCCCATCCCTCACCCTCGCTCCCTCCCGCTCCCCAGCAAGGCCCTGCTCAGGTGACTGTCTCTCACCTTGTTCAGCACAGCCGCCTTATTCGCACATTGCATACATGGCCCTTCTTAGGGGGGCCAAGGACATCATGCCCCCCTCCATCACTTTCCATTGGTTTTGAATCCAACTCCAACCTGGCCACCTAGCTTCCAAATCACCCTCTGCTCTTAGCCCCCTGCCTTCATTCCCTCTACTCCACCACAGGGTTCCTCTCTCATCCTTCCTTATGGCCACCGGGGTACACTGACAGTTTTACCTCTGTCTACCCCACCCTGTGCACCTGGTTCTGTCTCTTCCCCTCCCTCCAGTTCACGGAGCCATTCAGCTCTCAGCCTAACACCATCCCACTCATTGAGTGACACTCAGTGCCCTTCCCCATTGCTTTCCCTTCCCCCATTGCACCCTGCTTCCATCCTCCACTTTCCCACTCACCTTTCTACACTCCCATTCCTGCCTCTTCCCAGCCCCATCTTCTCCCCCCATTGGAATGGTCACCCCCATTTACCTGCCTCCTCTATCTTTGCTGCCTCCTCCTTGCCAATCTACAAGGCCTTCTCAGGCCTTAGCATGGTTATCGTTTGGGCTGCTTTCTGCTTCCCCTCACCCCTGGCTTCTCCTTCTGTAGTTCTCTCTGTTCTGCCTGCAGGACAGGGGCTCTCCCAGCCCAGAAAGCATTCCTTCTCCTATGGAGCATTTCTCTGATGTTTTCAGTAAGGAAGGCTGTGTATGTAGGTGTTTAATGGTTCATGCTGGAGAGAGCTCGCCAGCAAATTGAGACACGGGGCTTTCTCTTCAAGCTGTGCTAGGATCTAAATCACAGGCTGTGTTTCTGGGTCATTTAGTGATCAGCACCCACCGGAAGGGAACGGCAGGCATAGATGCTCTCTGCTCCTGGGTTCTGGGCCCTACTCTGGGGGAAGGCAAAACCCTTGAGAGAGATTTCCCAGCTGAGTCCCCCTCCACAGAACAATTCCAAGTCTAAGCACTCCGTGCATGGATAGGCCCATCCTCCTGCATGATGGAGACTGGAAGGGACTCTTCAAGCTCCAGCAAAGATGCTCTCAGGAAGGGGTTACTTTTGAGAGATGAAATCTCTTCCCACCATGTCCCCTAGCAGAGCGTTTCCCCGGCTCCCAGGAAAGAGACATCAGGAGAGGGAGAAACTGTAGATCTCTGCCATGGGGCTGCACAGGGCTCTAGCCACTGCCTGATCCAATAAGGTTTTAAAATGACAGGAAAGGGGTTTAATACTCATGCCAGCTAAGAGCATGCTGCAGTCAGAGATCAGGAAGCAGGGTGGCCAACACCCTGGCAGGTTTGGCCATCAGCATCGCATGCTTCCTGCAGCCCCAGCTTGGGGTCTCATTGAGACGTGCCACCAAACCTACATTATGTTCAGATGCGATGAGAGGAAACCCATTCCTTACCTTGAGAGACAGCAGAGTCTGGAGGCCGAAACAGAACTCCAGCATTTCATCATCTGGGGAAACAGAGAGGAAGTGGGTCAGGCTCAGGCATAGGTGTTTTCTGACAGTCTCCCTTACGCAGCACCTGAGTGACTGCCTTATACCCATGGCTGGAACTTGCTATAAGTTATCAAACCTCTGGCACGTATGGGGTCAGCATGCTAGGCACAGCAGAGTGTGGCCACTCCATCTTCCCAGACGCCTGAACGTCATCCTTTCCACAGCTGCAGCCTGCAGGCATTAAGTGCTACTCTACCTGTCTATGCTCCTATAGACAACCAGCCATCAGAGAGGCCAGAGGAACAGTCCGACTCTCCCGCGCAGAGAGGAGACAGAACCAAGGGTGAGGAGAACCAGAGAGGAGAAGGGGACGAGAATAAAGTGAGCTGGGGTCAGGAGAGGGAGAGAAACCAGAAAAGATGGAGGAATGGGTGTGGCAGGAGTACAGTGAGGAGGGCAAGAGACAACAGAGGAGCATGAAGAGGAAGGGCACTGGGAGTAAATCAGCAGGCTGAGGAGAACGGGACAGAGAGAGGCAACGGGACAAATCAGGGATGGATGAGAAGACAAATAAAATGGGGGAGAAGGAACGGAAAGAAGAATCAATCTCTTCTTTTTGTTGTATGCAGAGATTCACATGCCTGGAAAAAATGCAACCTCCCTGCCACCCCCTCCAATGCCTATTAAATGGGCTTCATTCCCCATGGCCCCTCCCAACAAGATCCTGCCTCTGGACACTGGCGGGGGCTTCCAGACTCCTCTACAATACATTTCTGCAGCCGGGGACAATGATACAGAGACATCCATGGACCCTAAGAGGAACGGATCTCCAGACACATTCCATCCAGTTGGAGGCAGTAACACACGTGCTCTCTTTCAGTCTCCCCTGCCCCCTGGGAATTGTATATGGAGCAGGACAAACTAATCAGTCTGGGCATTTTTAGGAGACAAAGCAAAATGGCCCACAATGGGGCTGCTTCATCTCCACTGCCCTTCAGCCAGTGCCCCCATTTGCCAGCATCTCCTTGTGGAGGGGGACACAGCAAGATCAAAGCCTCTGCATTGTACACGGGACTGTGCCTTGGCCCAGCCCCATGGGCCATGTCACCTTCCCCTCCACCCCTGCTCCTAGATGATCCATTTAGGTGTGCTCGGCAAGGAAGGAAGAAGAGATCTGGGAAGGGGGAGGAAGCTCTGCTGGGCTCACCCACGACCAGCGCTGAGCACACCACCGTCTCCTGGCCAAGCTGCACCTCCACACACTCCACCTGGCCAATGACACTAGGGACAGGAAGGGAGAGATCCCCATTGCCAGCATCGGACACTTCCTCCAGCCTGTGAGACACAAGGGATGTTACTGCCTGAAATGAGCATGGGCAAAAGAACAATAGGTGCTCCAACTAGTTAGGGGCACTTCACAGTCTCTTTGGAACTGGCTTGCAAAAGAGAGGGGATCTCACTCATATAATGGGGATGTCAGGAGCAAGTTTCTCCAGGGGTAACCCACAGGCACTATGGGGCTGGGTTTCCCTGAGCAGTTGCAAAGCATCAGCTGGTCATCTTGGGATATGCAGTATCCACAGCCAAATTGTTACCCCTCTGCCAATGCCCCTCAGACCTGCCCTGCAGCCCCCCTGCTATTCCAGCCCTGGGCTCCCCACACAGCTCTGCCAATGCCCCTCAGTCCTGTCCTGCAGCCCCCCCATTATTCCAGCCCTGGGCTCCCCACACCCTAAGCAGTCGGGTGTGAGTGCAGGGGTTCCCAATGTGAATGGGAGTTGGGGTATGAGTGCAAGTGGTAATTTCAGATTCAGAGTGAGCACAGTTTTTAATGCCCAATTCCTTGTTTTCTATCCTACCCCCAATCTCTTCTGCCCCAGGCTCTTACCCCAGCCGTTTCAGACAGCTCATGGAGATGAGGTTTTGCTGGCAGCCAGTGTTAACAGCAGCTCTCAATACCTGACCTTGGCACTAGAAGAAACATAAAGGCAGGTTAATACAGGCTTAAACTGACACAAACCCTACACAGAACCCCTGGCAATAGTGTGAAAATCCCTAAAAACTAGTGACAAAAGGACATCAGAAGGTTTGGGGTTCAGATGAGCATCCACAAGTTGGGGTGTTCTTGGGAACCCATGGAGGCCCCAGCAAGACTCTGTGAACTCCGCCCCACCAGCATCTTCCTCTATTTGACTTCTTACAGGAAGCCTAGTAACCTGCCACCCCTCTCCCCTTCTGGCATCTTTAGGAAAGGATGATGGGTCTGCTTCCATCTCACTATAGCATCATCCCTTGTTTCATTCTCCCTTCTGCCTACCCACTGAGCCCCCAGCCACATTGTCTTGCATTCTCCTGCCACAAACTGTACTCTTGTTTGCTATCCCCCTGGAGCGGATTCTCTCTTTTCCCTCCAGCTCTAGTTCCTGTGAGTACCAGGACAGGGTCAAGGGGAAGAGACGGACTGCCCTGCCCCGGAACCACTGCAGCATTCAGGAATTAGAAGAGGACAGACTCCTTTCCTGTTTTACCTCCTCTCCCCTCTGCACTCAGCCAGGGAGCACAGGGGAGCAGTCACCATTTGCCTCCTGCTCACTCCTCCCCACAGCCCTTTGTGGCATTGCTTTCTAACGTTGAGGCAGTAGCAGTTCTCAGTACTTGGGAGGGGCCTGTAAAACCCAGGGCTGCCAGGAGCTGTGTGGATTGACACAGGAAACATGATCAGAGAAAGATGGGACAGAATCACAGAACATGGTGAAGGAAAAGATGTATTAGCTCCATCCAGTCCATCCATCTTGCCCCCAGCCAGTGCAGGCCTGTATCCAAGGCCTTGTCCAGGACTCGTTTTAAATGAGCCAAGTGATGAAATTTCCCCCTTTCCCTTAGGAAGACTCTTCTATAGACCAACACATCTTGCTGTCATGAAAATTTCCCATATATTTTGCCTGCATGTTAATTTTCTTCATTTCACTGTGTGAGCTAGTGCTGTGGGCAGGGCCGGCTCTACCTTTTTTGCCGCCCCAACCGGCGAAGCAAAGGGAAAAAAAAAACAAAGCGGCCGCAGCAGTGCTGCCGAAAAAGAAAACATGAAAAAGCTGCCGCAGAACTGCCGCCGAAGAAGAAGAAACGAAAAAGCTGCCGCCGAACTGCCGCTGGAGAAGAAAGAAGAAGCTGCCACTGAACTGCCGCCGAAGAAGAAAAAAAAGAAAAAAAAATCGGAGTGCCGCCCCTTCAGATTTGCTGCCCCAGGCACCTGCTTCCTTAGCTGGTGCCTAGAGCCGGCCCTGGCTGTGGGCCAGCTGGAGACAACAGCAATCCTCCCAGAGTTCCCCTTAGGGTGGGGACAGCTCTCTACTACCTCCAGTGCAGGATTGCCCAGTCTAACCCTGAGTACAACACTGGTAGAGATCTACTGTTCATTAGAATCTGTGCCACGGGAGCTAATGGAGAGAAAAGGGTTAATGAAAGGGAGTGTTCATTATTTCCCGATTTCTAAAGATCAGAGGGGTAGCCGTGTTAGTCTGTATCCACAAAAACAATGAGGAGTCTGGTGGCACCTTAAAGACTAACAGATTTATTTGAGCATAAGCTTTCGTGGGTAAAAACCCCACTTCTTCAGATGCATAAAAAGTGGTTTTTTTACCCACGAAAGCTTATGTCCAAATAAATCTGTTAGTCTTTAAGGTACCACCAGACTCCAGATTTCTAAACCAACTCTTTCCAAGCTTGTTATAGAGACTAATCCTCCCGGAGGGCTAACTCCAATATGAGATTTCATTTTGAAAACAAATGGTCAGTGAGTTGTCAGAGCGAGAGAGGAGAAAATAGTGAGGCTGTGAGGGAAAAATACAAGCATCTAAAATGGGGTAATAAAATAAACAGCAGTCAGTACCTCAGAGACTTAAAAGTATTAGTGATGGACTCAAAACAATGTGTGCACAGAGAAGACCAGAACTACTGAAACTGGAACCCTCCAACCTATCTTGATGAATAGCTCCCCTTCTAAACATCCAGGTATGTTTGAAGTAAATCAGTCCAGGGAGTTTCAGTTACAAAGGCTTAAATCTGGCACGTTCTCCACTATAATCTCCAGTTACAATAATAAACACACGCAGTCCTTACATAGCACTTTTCACTTCAGGATGATTTACAAATATTAGCTAATTAATCATAACACTCAGCACTTCATAAATATTAACTATTCCTCACAACGCCATAAAAATGTTGGCATACTGCGGGTACCCATAGCAGTGCCACTGACTTGAAGGTATAAGTTGTCCCCAAATCTGAAGTGGTTGTGGGTGAGGACAAAGTCACAAAGCTCAGCCACCAGGCGTGCTGTGGCCTCATCAGGGATACTGTTCCTGACAGCTTGTAGTCCATCCTCATGTGAAATATTGGTGTAAAGTGCTTCTACATCCATGGTGGCCAGGATGGTGTTTTCAGGAAGAACACCAATGCATTGTAGTTTCCTCAGGAAGTCGGTGGTGTCTCGAAGATAGCTGGGAGTGCTGGTAGCGTAGGGTCTGAGGAGAGAGTCCAAATAGCCAGATAATCCTGCTGTAAGAGTGCCAATGTCTGAGATGATGGGGCGTCCAGGGTTTCTATGCATCTGAAGAAGTGAGGTTTTTACCCACGAAAGCTTATGCCCAAATAAATCTGTTAGTCTTTAAGGTGCCCGCATGGCCCCACAGTATGCCAACATTTTTATGGCTGACTTAGAACAACACTTCCTCAGCTCTCGTCCCCTAGTGCCCCTCCTCTACTTGCGCTACATTGATGACATCTTCATCATATGGACCCACGGAAAGGAGGCCCTTGAAGAATTCCACCTGGACTTCAACAATTTCCACCCCACCATCAACCTCAGCCTGGACCAGTCCACACAAGGGATCCACTTCCTGGACACTACAGTGCAAATAAGTGATGGTCACATAAACAACACCCTATACCGGAAACCTACTGACCGCTATACGTACCTCCAGCTTCCATCCAAGACACATCACACGATCCATTGTCTACAGCCAAGCCCTAAGATACAACCGAATTTGCTCCAACCCCTCAGACAGAGACAAACACCTACAAGATCTTTATCAAGCATTCTTAAAACTACAATACCCACCTGGGGAAGTGAGGAAACAGATTGACAGAGCAAGACGGGTACCCAGAAATCACCTACTACAGGACAGGCCCAACAAGGACAATAACAGAACACCACTGGCCATCACATACAGCCCCCAGCTAAAACCTCTCCAGTGCATTATCCACGATCTACAACCTATCCTGGAAAATGATCCCTCTCACAGACCTTGGGAGGCAGGCCAGTCCTCGCTTACAGACAACCCCCCAACCTGAAGCAAATACTCACCAGCAACTACACACCACACCACAGAAACACCAACCCAGGAACCAATCCCTGTAGCAAACCTCGTTGCCTACTCTGTCCCCATATCTACTCTGGCGACACCATCAGAGGACCCAACCACATCAGCCACACCATCAAGGGCTTATTCACCTGCACATCTACTAATGTTATATATGCCATCATGTGCCAGCAATGCCCCTCTGCCATGTACATTGGCCAAACCGGACAGTCCCTCCGCAAAAGAATAAATGGACACAAATCGGACATCAGGAATGGTAACATACAAAAGCCAGTAAGTGAACACTTCAATCTCCCTGGTCATTCTATTACAGATTTAAAAGTCACTATCATTGAACAAAAAAACTTCAGAAACAGACTTCAAAGAGAAACAGCAGAACTAAAATTCATTTGCAAATTTAACACCATTAATCTGGGCTTGAATAGGGACTGGGAGTGGCTGGCTCATTACAGAAGCAGCTTTTCCTCTCCTGGAATTGACACCTCCTCATCTATTATTGGGAGTGGACTACATCCACCCTGATTGAATTGGCCCTGTCAACACTGGTTCTCCACTTGCGAAGTAACTCCCTGCTCTCCATGTGTCAGTATAAAATGCCTGCATCTGTAACTTTCACTCTGTGCATCTGAAGAAGTGAGGTTTTTACCCACGAAAGCTTATGCCCAAATAAATCTGTTAGTCTTTAAGGTGCCACCAGACTCCTTGTTGTTTTTGAAGATAGATCTCAGGGGCTCCTGACTCCCAGCATAGATTCATAGATTCATAGATTCTAGGACTGGAAGGGACCTCGAGAGGTCATCGAGTCCAGTCTCCTGCCTGCATGGCAAGACCAAATACTGTCTAGACCATCCCTGATAGACATTTATCTAACCTACTCTTAAATATCTCCAGAGATGGAGATTCCACAACCTCCCTAGGCAATTTATTCCAGTGTTTAACCACCCTGACAGTTAGGAACTTTTTCCTAATGTCCAACCTAGACCTCCCTTGCTGCAGTTTAAGCCCATTGCTTCTTGTTCTATCCTTAGAGGCTAAGGTGAACAAGTTTTCTCCCTCCTCCTTATGACACCTTTTTAGATACCTGAAAACTGCTATCATGTCCCCTCTCAGTCTTCTCTTTTCCAAACTAAACAAACCCAATTCTTTCAGCCTTCCTTCATAGGTCATGTTCTCAAGACCTTTAATCATTCTTGTTGCTCTTCTCTGGACCCTTTCCAATTTCTCCACATCTTTCTTGAAATGCGGTGCCCAGAACTGGACACAATACTCCAGCTGAGGCCTAACCAGAGCAGAGTAGAGCGGAAGAATGACTTCTCGTGTCTTGCTCACAACACACCTGTTAATACATCCCAGAATCATGTTTGCTTTTTTTGCAACAGCATCACACTGTTGACTCATATTTAGCTTGTGGTCCACTATAACCCCTAGATCCCTTTCTGCCGTACTCCTTCCTAGACAGTCTCTTCCCATTCTGTATGTGTGAAACTGATTTTTTCTTCCTAAGTGGAGCACTTTGCATTTGTCTTTGTTAAACTTCATCCTGTTTAATTCAGACCATTTCTCCAATTTGTCCAGATCATTTTGAATTATGACCCTGTCCTCCAAAGCAGTTGCAATCCCTCCCAGTTTGGTATCATCCGCAAACTTAATAAGCGTACTTTCTATGCCAATATCTAAGTCGTTAATGAAGATATTGAACAGAGCCGGTCCCAAAACAGACCCCTGCGGAACCCCACTCGTTATGCCTTTCCAGCAGGATTGGGAACCATTAATAACAACTCTCTGAGTACGGTTATCCAGCCAGTTATGCACCCACCTTATAGTAGCCCCATCTAAATTGTATTTGCCTCGTTTATCGATAAGAATATCATGCGAGACCTTATCAAATGCCTTACTAAAGTCTAGGTATACCACATCCACAGCTTCTCCCTTATCCACAAGACTCGTTATCCTATCAAAGAAAGCATGATGCTTACCCCGTTTACACATGCCTTGTGCTAAGCAGTCATTTGGCTGCTAGTCAGGAAAACACTGGTGTCCTGCGAGGGAATGGGTTTGGAAGGTGCTGAACGGAGAACATAAAGCTCTATATCCCAAGCCCAGCAGCAACATGCCTGGAATGTAAAACAAGGCAGAGAAACCAGCCCCAGAAGCGGCCCAAAGCACCAAGTCTAGCAACCAGTGCTTTCAGTACACGCTAGCACAGAAGTATCCCTCTTATCCCAGCTCCTGTGCAAATGAGCAGCCCTATCTCATGCTGCTGAGCAGCCAGGCCTGTTCTCTCCTTGTGATGAATTTCATGCATGAAAGGACTGAGAGACCCAGCCAAGCTACTGCCTATTCAGAGCACAAACCCACTCAGCTGTACTCCATTCATGCTCACCTCCTGCCTCTTTGTACACAATGGACATGGGTACATGGAGTAGGATGTTAAAACCTCACAGAATGAAGCTAAAAGCCCTCCTGCAGGCTGACATGGCTGCTTCCCTAGAAGCTACTGCTGACAGTTAGTTCACACAGGTCCCAGACCTTCCAACCCACTGAGGTTAAGCATCAGAATGGGCCGTAGCTTGTGCCCGGTAGAGGAGCCCACTCTCCAATTTGCTCATTCCATCTCCCACAGCCCCCCTCAGGTCATGGCAATATCTGCCTATGGCAAAAACTAGTGCCCTAAACTTAAGGCAGCTGGAAAGAGGACAACACTGAAATGGGAAGAGCCAACCATCTGTCCCTGCTGTGAACACTCACAGAACTGGACTGTACCCAAAAGGCCAAGTTCTGACCCCACCACATCTAAATTTCTCTCTTTTTGCCTTTAGAACACTGAAAAGCTGTCTCAGCCACAGAATGCTCACTGAATGGGGTGTACATGAAACACTGACACCCCCTCCCCCTCCCAGGATGCGGGGGGGAACCTTATGTTAAGGAAGGAAATGGGATAAAGCATGAGGTGAAAAAGTGTGTTCTAAAGGCATTTGCCTTCACATATATTATACCAAACTGTGGCACAGGGGAGGTGGTGCTGAATCCTGCCTCCTGACTGGCTAGTAGGGTGCACAATGCTATCCTTATGATGTGTCATGTATACTACAATAAAGACCAATGACTGTGAAGATTGCAACAGGCTGGCAGCATTTGGCTGAAACATTCCATCCCATTAATAGGTGTTGATGTTGCTGGGAAAGGGTTAAATGGGTTCTGCTGACTAACTGAGGCAGATAGCTCATTTCTCCATCCAGATAAAAGGGAAATGGGAGTGGCTTTCTAGGAACAGAGGATCTAGGGTGTGAGCTGAGCCATCCTTAAAGAGGAACCCTAGGAGCAGCCAAGCCTCTGAAAGAGGCTTGAGCTGCACTTTATGTAATGTTATGATTAATTGCTTTATTAATAAAACCAAACTCCAGGAAGGGGTGAGCTTTTGCCATTACACACGGTATGGGCTTTGTTTTAGAGCATGGTGGAAAGGCAGTTGCTTAGAAAGTTAACTATTCACTAATGTCCACCAGATCAGTGATGTTTCTAAGGACTGGACTGTTTCCTAACTGTCTCATGAACTCATTATAAGTCAGAGGATAATTCCTGCCCTAGAGGAACCCCTAATGATAACACAGTCTGGGTGAAAGAGCAGGTGATGACTACGAGCAGACCTGGGTTTCGAGCCCTTCCTCATAGTTATTTAGAACACCTGGTCAAAAAGAGACTCTGGCGGCTCCAATCAGCACTGTTGACCAGGCCATTAAAAGTCCGGTTGGCACAGGCTGGCAGGCTCCCTACCTGGCTCCATGCAGCTCCCGGGAAGCAGCTGGCATGTCCCTATGGCTCCTAGGGAAACGGACGGCCATGGGGGCTCTGTAGGCTGCCCTGCCCCGAGCGCCAGCTCCGCAGCTCCCATTGACCGGGAACTGCAGCCAATGGAAGCTGCGGGGGTGGCGCCTGCCGGCGGAGGCGATGCACAAAGCCCCCTGGCCCCTCCACCTAGGAGCTGGAGGGACATGCCAGCCATTTCTGGGAGCCACCTGAGGTAACTGCCGCCTGGAGCCTGCATCCCAATCCCCTGCCCCAGCCCTGAGCCCCCTCCTGCACCCCAAACCCCTCATCCCCAGCCCCACCCCAGAGCTCGCACCCCCAGCCAGAGCCCTCACCCCCTCCCACACCCCAACCCCCTGCCCAAGCCTGGTGAAAATGAGTGAGTGAGGGTAGGGGACAGCGAGTGATGGAGGGAGGGGGGATGGAGTGAGTGGCGGTGGGGCCTCAGAGAAGGGGCAGGGAGCAGGGCAAGGGTGTTCGGTTTTCTGTGATTACAAAGTTGGCAACCCTATTCAGAATTACTACAAAACTTTAAATCTGCAGCTATCAGATGCCATTATTATTTATTCAGTGTTTATTAACCAAATTTCCAGGAAAGAAAGGAGAGGAGGGACTTTTTAAGAATCAATCATTTACAAACAGCTATTTTTGCAGAAATCGTGTCAGTTTCAAAGCCAGCCAGCGGCTTCCATCAACTGAACTCTGTCTTGTGGCTGCAGCACAAGCTCAGCACAGAGGAAAAACAGCCTCACACTGTGGGCTCCTTCAGCGTCCGTTTCCAAATGAACAATACACAAGCCCCGGTACAAAAATAACATCTTGCTTTTGGTGTGCAGATGTCAGTCACATGACTGACTTTCCAAAATGCTTTGCAAAAACTGCAGCTGGCAAACGGTGTGATGAAAAAGGGGCACTTTGCTATAGAACTGTATGAAGAACTCACATAAATCAAATAAACAGAAGCCACAATGACTCTGCAGCAGAAACTATGGGGATTGGACACGGTCTGTGATCTCGGAAACCAACCAAGGCCCTAAAAGCAATTCAGCTGTATAGTTGCCTTAGAGTGAAAATAATGGTAGACTGAGGATCCTCACATACTAATTACCATTGACTAGCTGCAGTCAGCTTTATTTCCAAGTATATGCCAAGTACTGCAGCCCAGTGACATTATGGGGACACACGTCACCACCACATAATATTCTGTTTTCTTCCTCGGGTCTAACCTATAAAGAGCAGCTCTGAGCTGAAGAATGAGTTTCTCACAGACAGAATCTCTTAAGAACAAAATCACAGCTGGCAATAAGTATTTTTCCCAGACCTTACTACTTACACAGAACCTGCAGCCTTCTGGTGACTCCCTCTAAAGCTACAACAACTGTTTCCATGCACATGTTTTTATCCCTGAAGTGAATTAGAAAAGTTGCAGGACCAAAGGAAACGTGTACATTTCCTCTTGAGGAGTTCCTAGCTTAAGGTGGGAACACCAGAAAACTCTATGAATAATACTTGACTACCAGTAAGCAGAACAAAACAGGCCTGACTACAACAGTCTTCAGCACTTCAGAGTCATTGATGTGAAGGGGTTACAGATTCTCTGGGTTTTCATGGAAATTCAGACTGCCCCTCACAGGATGGCCTGGCCCTTAAAGGACTCAGCCTCATCTGTACCTTATCAGATGCCTTCCCCCAGGTGTCGGGCTTTAAGGCAGATACAAGGGAGTTGAGAGGGGAAAGGAGACCTGCAAGGAAGGGTTGCCCATGCCCAGGGTTAGGGATAGGGTTTTGGGAAAGCACTGTTGAGCCCAACAAGTCGCTGAAGAAACTGTGGAGCTGGGACAGACTCCATTTAAACCAAAGTGATGTTTGAACTGAGATGCTGTTTTAATAATCCAGACCCCAAGAAAGGGTGTTATTTAACTTGCATGAGAGCCTGGGTGCAGTCCTTGGGAAGCCCAAGAAGGGAAACTGAGGCAATGGCAGGGTCTGACGCCAGGGTTGGTAAAAGACCCCATTACGTGTTGCTATGGCTGGATTTCCCTTCCTGACACCTGTCCAGCATAAGATCAAAAAAATTCCACTATCATTCTCTATGGAAATACACAGACTCTATGATGTTAAAATAATCAAACCCCTTTATTCACCAAATTGAGGCCTTGACTAACTTGGGGCTTGAGCAAGCAGTTTAGCTACCCATATACAGTCCAACAGCTCAAGCCATGACTTTATACCAGTGCAAGTCACAGTTTGCTCTATTGCAGTTATGGCAGCATAGCTACTCCAGTTGCTAAAACCCAGCGTAGATAAGGCTGAGTATCTCTAACAGCAATAGCCTGAAACAAACCAGACAAATAATTAGTTACGTGGGCCTGAGATACTTGGGTCTAAACTTTCCAGAAGATGGTGTGTACATTTGTATACAACTGTGGTACCTGACTGTGCTAACTGGAAGTGCAAAGATATGCACATTTTACCAAAAGTCTTGTCTTTGAATACAAGCATACTAAGGGATTCAGCTAGCCACTGAAACTTAAATGTAGCTTTAAAGTGGATTTTCATATACTAGTCACCTAAAACTTACCAAAAACTGGATCTATCATCTGTGTGCTATCCAATACCTTTAATTACACAGTGTTTGACACAGTTGAATGGTTGTGCGGCAGACATACGTGGACACCCTTTGGACTTGCTTCAGAGCTTGCAAGGGGATGCTGGGGGGTGTTATCTTCAGGATGACCTTCTTATATGGATCAATTTAAGAAGAAAGGCACTACAGAAGCTAAAGTAATACCACCTCCGTGGAGCTGTTTAATGTTTGTGGGTTCAACTGAATGAAGAAATCTTCTGAATCCTTACTAATTGCTCACATACATTAGTCAAAATACAGCAGTAGGTGAGCTTCCTGCTCCATGGGAGAAACCAAAATAAAGTAGATTCAAATTCAAGCAAGGAACACATAGCTGTTCTGACGAGCATAAGAAAGAAAAAAAGAAATCTGGCCACTGTCAGAGAGAAGATCCTGGACTGAATTGACTCTGGGTCTGATCCAGTCTGGCAATCGCTATGAGACAGAGAGACACAGAAAAAGGGATGAAGAATGGCAGAACAGGAGGGAGAACAGAAAAGTAGCACCTCCACTGCTTGGGTCATTTGAAATGAGACTGGACAAAAGCACTAGAGAACAGCCCGTAGCTACCACTCTGGCATTGGCTCCCTGGGAATGGAGCAGATGGGACCCAGTGAGTATTTTCTATCACTAATATCAGTGAGTGTATAAAAGTGGCACTGTATACTTGCAGAGGTCCTTACCTTGCAGTGTATGAGCAGGGACACAGTCTCTTTCCTTCTGTCATTCTCTTTCTTTTCTGCCCCGTCATCCTTGTCCTTCACCAGTGGGGATTGAACCCATGTGGTATATTCCCTGCTCTCCCCCCGCAGCTTGTTCAGATTCCCCTCCAGGAGGCGCCGTTGTACCACACTGTGTGGCTGCTGTCTCCACCACAAAGAAAAAGGACACTCTCAGCAAGGTATTGGGCCAGGATCCAGAAAATCACCACTACTGCCAGCAGCTCCATTGGCCTGGGGAAGCAGTCTGCAAATGCTCTTTGGGCCTGGATGATCCACTTACTCTCAGGGGCGACACAGGCCATGAGTGTCAGAAATGTTCTTCTCAGTCTCCACCCCAGCCCCATTGCCTCTTACACACAGTAGCATCTCCCCGTAGTTTGTCTACTTCAAGTGCATCTCAGACAGCAGCCCTTGCTTTAAAATTAAATGCAGTTGACTGGTTATCTGTGCCATGTCCTCTCCAGCGTGGCCTTGTCTCTGGAGAGCTCAGTGCAATCATGACAGGAGAAGAGCCTCCTGACACACCATCTCCAAATACATATCCAGTCCCACAGTCAGTCAGTCTCACACGCCTCACACCCATTTACCTCCACACGTACCCTACCAGACATGGACATGCAGACACACGCAACCCAGCACTATCACACTCTGTGATGGGGCATGTACCCACCTGGGCAACGCAAGAGTTAACGGGAGACAGAGAGCACCTAGAGTACCTGGTTGCACCTGGAGGGTGGGCCAGGCCTAACTGAAGATGAAGCCCAGCTGCGGGAAGAACTGGGTGGTACTCATAAAGGAAGGAAGCCCTGAGGAGAAGGGGGCTGTAGAGTGAGAAGGGAAGAGCTGGTCAGCTTTTTGCTAGGGTGTGGCGGAAGGGCTGGGAGAGAGGCAGCTATAAGTAAGCCTAGGGACGGGGCAGGCTGTGGGAAAGGGTCTAAAGGAAGAACAATGTAGGAAGAAGTCCAGGGAGGCATCTGAGGTAGCAGACCTTTACTGCTTGCTATGGGGTCCCTGGACTGGAACCCAGAGGAGAGGAAGGGCCTGGGCTCCATTCACTACTGGTCCACTGGAAAAGGTGGTGTGGCAACACCTGAGGCTGGGGGGAGAAGGACTGTTGAGTTGGATCTGGGAGGCATTGCTCTGCATGTGAGTGGGAGGACAGGCCTGTAGAGGCCAGAAAGGGGTGAAGAGTCTGGCAGAGTACCCCTGGGTAGGGGTGAAGAGTGATATTTGAGTTCATTGGACTCTTTGCCTGCCCTGTGGGAGGGGTGGGAAGTAGCATAACTTGGCCGGAAGGAAGACCACTGCAGAGCCAGAGGGGCTCTTGGCACGGGTGCTAGGCCATGCCCAAAACTAGGGTGCTAGGGGTGAGTCCACTCTTCCAAACACTCCATAGAGTGACACCCACAGCATAGCCTGGGGAGGCAGCACAAAGGACACAGTAGGATACAATACGTGCCTCAGAGAGACGTCTGGGTGCAGGGCTGTAACTGGGGCAAGCGGGGCAGCCATCCATGGCATAAATTGCAGGGTGGAAAAATGGGGATTTGAAGAAAAAGGTGGTTGTGGTGGGAAAATATGCTTGCTTGCCCCCACTGATGACATATAACAGTTGATGGGGGGGGGCATAATTTAAAGGTTTTTTGGGGGGAGTATGTGACTGCCCCACTAGGCTGACTAGATAGCAAGTGTCAAAAATCAGGACAGTGGGTGGGTGGTAATAGGTGCCTATGTGAGAAAAAGACCCAAAAATCAGGACTGTCCCTATAAAATCGGGACATCTGGTCACCCTATGCCCCACAGAGGTTTTCAAACTGTGGGGTGTGCTCCCTGGGAGGTGGGGTGCAGAGCAATGTTCAGGGGGTGTGAGCAGTAATGCTGGGGGATGAGCGGCGATGCCAGGTGGGGTTGGGGGAGGGAGTACCACCTGCATCCCCTGACTCACTTCAGTGCGCCACCCAGCCTGTCGGCGTTGGGGTGTGTGTGTGTGCGTGCAACCAAAAAAATCTAGGGGGCCATGTAACACTGTGTGCCCCCCCCCCCCACACACACACACACACATCACCTCTGCTCGTCCTGGGTGCTAAAAATGCCTAGTTACAGCTCTGTGTGGGTGTCTTCCTCCACAGGCTTACCATAAACAGAGTTTCTAGGGCATTTTAAGGCCTGCCCGGCAAAAGAGACCCTTCTCCCTCCCAGCAGTGGCAGGATGTCTCACCTCCTGCAAGGGGCAATGGCAGGAGGGCTGCTGGAAGGCCATATATTGTTCACTCCCTAAGGGGAGCAGCTGCAGCAAAACCAATAGCCAAGTTCTCCTCCTTATCCCCTTCCCTACAGGATAGTAGCAACTTCTCCTCCTCCTCTTCTGCTCTGCCTGGGCAAAGGAGGGGGTGGGGAAGATTTACGTGTCATACAACATTTAATACCTTGGTAGGTGGTGATGACTGCTGCTTCCAAAGGGAGCTCACTTCACCATCAGCCAGCTGCTGAAGTCCTCACCCAGTGTTTACTCGGTCCCTATGTAGGGACTGTAAGGACTGAGTAAAATCCAGAAATCAGGGCAACTAATCTGTGGTTCTGCCTGCTTTCCGCATGCTGGGGACTATAATCCTTCAACCTGGGATCTGATGATTCAGACCTGGTAAGGGAGATCTCAGTCATAGCTGCCTAGAAGAGAGAAGGGCTACTGGATCTGGCCAGACTGCCTCTCCCTAATGACCGGCTGCTTCCACCTTCCTCTGAAATATCCAGCTCTCTGATGGTGGGTGTTTAGGCCTGCGGGCTTTTTTACCACCCTGCAGTGACTCTCAGAGGAAAAAGGCCTACCGAGTCCATCTACCTACAAGGGCAAGATACACTGTAATAATATCCTTACAGAGAACATATCCCTCTGCATCCCATTAGTTGTCAATTTGATCTTGACCATAAGGCTATGTAAGACTTTAGATTAAACCTTAAATGGAGCCCACTGTAGCTCTGATTTATCAGCTTCCCCAGTGATTAGAGCAAGAGACTTGCTTTCTATTCTGGGCTCTGCCAATAACGCACTGTGTGGTCTGGGGCAAGACATTCAACCCCTCTGTGCCTCAGTTTCCCTACCCATAAAATGGGAAGGATAATAGCTTTGTAAAGTGCTTTGGGATGAAAAAAACGCCATCTAAGGTCAAAGAATGAAAGTAATTACACCCTTCTACCCACCCACCCTGCATCCCAGTCTACAAGCTAAAAGGGAGGTCTGCTATTTCATTTTATTCTCTAAATACTCCAAGCTCAGCGTCATGAGGTTTTAGACGATAACCCAATGCCAGTCAGGCTGCCAGCTAAGACTGGGGCCATGGGAAAAGGGCAGGGGGCGCCATATTCCCACCCTCTCTTCCCCATGTGCTCTCACACAGTCTGGCATCCAACAGGCTTTTCTCTCCCTCCCAGGGAACTTTCCCACAGGAAGAGCAAGCCCTCTCCAGCTGCTACCTCTGTCACTCAGGCCAGGAGAGGGTCAAGCATTGATATGGGGAGCTAAGCTTTGGGACAGCAAGGGCATCTGTTCTGAGAGCGGAGAACATGCTCTTCTCTGTCTCCTGCGTCACTGAGGAGAGATGGGAATGAAGAGGAGACAGGACAAGAAATGCAGCGCGAGAGAGGAGTGGAGTGGAGAGATGGTGAGTTGAGAGGTGCGGTGAGGGGAGGAAGAAGGCCCTGCCAGGGAAGCTTCCTGCTCCAGGGATGGTTGGGCAGCGTTCCCTGTGGAACCCGTCAGTGCTGCTCCTTAGCCAGCAGAAGTTGAAACTAGTTCAGTGAACTACGGCACACCCATTTCCCCTTGCACCTCCTGAACTGAGAGTCCCACCTTGACAGGGCCCGAGCTCCCAGAATCCCAGGTGTTGGGACTAGCAGCACTGCCCTGCCCAGCGAACACGCCTTAGCTGGGAATTCTGATTGCTAGCAATGACGTAAAACAGTTGCACACGGCTGAGTCTCACAGTTTTATCGCTCGTCTCGTTTTTCAGCTGCTGGAGTCATGTGATTACTTGAGAATCTCAGCTTTCTTTTCTCTGTTTTAAAATAAGTTTCTAGCCCTCATGTTTGCAGAGAGAAGCTGAAAAACATGAAGCAAGTGCACCCTAAAGGCTCAGAAACCAGAAGGCAAAGATAAACATTCCAACCTTTATTATTTAAAGAAATCTCAAGATTTTAAAGCTAGTCTTGATTTTTAAGTGCTTGGGATCGGTAAAACTGAAACATAAGTAAGAATGTCCATTCTGGGTCAGACCAATGGTCCATCTACCTAGTATCCTGTCCTCCAACAGTGGCTGGTGCCAGGTGCTTCACATATAGAGAACAGAGCAGGGCAATTATTAAGGGATCCGTCCCCTGTCATCCAGCCCCAGCTTCTGGCAGCTAGAGGTTTAGGGACATCCTGAGCATGGGGTTGCTTCCCTGACCATCCTGGCTAATAGCCATTGATGGACCTATCCTCCAGGAACTTCTCTCATTCTTTTTTAAACCCTGTTATACTTTTGGCCGTCACTACAACCCCTGGCAATGAGTTCCACAGGTTGGCAATGCATTGTGTAAAGAAGTACTTCCTTTTGTTTGTTTTAAACCTGCTGCCTGTTTATTTCATTGGGTGACCCCTGGTTCATATGTTATGTGAAGGGGTAAATAACACTTTCTATAGGCACTGACTTTTATTTTTCCCCAGGGGTGCTCCACCCCCGTTCCACCCCGAGGCCCCGTCCCCACTCTACCCCTTTCCCCAAGACCCCGCCTTCACTCTGCCTCTTCCTGCCCCTGCTCCGCCCCCTTCTTGAGGCCCCACCCTCGCCCCGCCTCTTCACACCCCTGCTCCAACCCCTCCCCCAAGGCCCCCGCCCACTCACCGCTTACTGCTCTCTGCCCTCCCCCAGCTGACAAACAGCTGTGCCTGATGGGTGCTGAGCACCCACTATTTTTTTTTCCATGAGTGCTTGAGCCTCAGAGCACCCGTCGAGTCAGCGCCTATGACACTTATTCACTTCCTCCACATCATTCACAATTTTATAGACCTCTAGCATATCCCTCCTTAAACATCTTTTTTTGCCAAGTTGAATAGTCCCAGTCTCTTTAATCTCTCAGATGGAAACTGTTCCGTACCCATAATCATTTTTGTTGCCTTTCTCTGTACTTTTTTCCAATTCTAATATACCTTTTTTGAGACGGGCTGATCAGAACTGCACGCAGTATTCAAGAGGTGGGTGAACCATGAATTTATACAGAGGCAATATGATATATTCTGTCTTATTATCTATCCCTTTCCTAATGGTTCCTAACATTGTTAGCTTTTGTGACTACTACTGCACACTGAGCAGAAGTTTTCAGAGAACTATACACAATGACTCCAAGATCTCTTTCTTAAGTGGTAACAGCTAATTTAGACCCCATCATTTTATATGTATAGTTGGGATGATGTTTTCCAATGTGCATTAGTTCGCATTTATCAACACTGAATTTCATCTTCCATTTTCTTGCCAAGTCACCCAGTTGTGTAAGATCCCTTTGTAATTCTTTGCAGTCTGCTTTGGACTTAACTATCTTGAGTAATTTTGTATCATCTGCAGACTTTGCCAGCTCAATGTTTACCCCTTTTCCAGATCAGTTATGAATATATTGAGCAGCACTGGTCTCAGTATAGATCCTTGGGGGACCCCGTTATTAACTTCTCTCCACTGTGAAAACTGACCATTTACTCCTACCCTTTGTTTCCTATCTTTTAACCAGTTACTGATCCGTGAGAGGACCTTCCCTCTTATTCCATGACTCCCTATTTTGCTTAAGAGCCTTTGGTGAGGGACCTTGTCAAAGGCTTTCTGAAAATCAAAGTACACTATATCCACTGGATCACGACCTGGTCCACATATTTGTTGACCCCCTCAAAGAATTCTAATAGCTTGTTGAGGCATGAGTTCCCTTTACAAAAGCTGTGTTGACTCTTCCCCAACATATTATGTTTCATCTATGTGTCTGATGATTCTGTTCTTTACTATCGTTTCAAACAATTTGCCTGGTACTGAAGTTAGGCTTACCAGCCTGAAATTGCTGGGATCGCCTCTGGAGCCTTTTAAAAAAAAATCAGTCACATTAGCAATCCTCCAGTTATCTGGTACAGAGGCTGATTTAAGCAATAGGTTACATACCACAGTTAGTAGTTCTACAATTTCATATCTGAGTTCCTTCCGAACTCATGGATGAATTCCATCTAGTCCTGTTGATCTGTTACTGCTTAATTTATCAGTTTGTTCTAAAACCTCTACTAACACCTCAATCTGGGACAGTTCCTCAGATTTGTCACTTTAAAAGAATGGCTCAGGTCTGGCTCACATCCTCTGCAGTGAAGTCCGATGCAAAGAATTCACTTAGCTTCCCTGCAACAGCCTTGTCTTCCTTGAGTGCTCCTTTAGCACCTCTATCATCCAGTGGGCCCCACTGATTGTTTGGCAGGCTTCCTGCTTCTGATGTACTTAAAAAAGTTTTTGCTGTTAGTTTTTGTGTCTTTTGCTAGTTGCTCTTAATTCTTTTTGGCCTGCCTAATTATACTTGACTAGCCAGAGTTTGTTTCTATTTTCCTCAGTAGGATTTGATTTCCAATTTTTAAAGGATGCTTTTTTGTCTCTAACCACCTGTTTGTTGTTTAGCCAGGATGTTTATATAGTTTGAGTCCCTATTATGATGTTTTTAAAACATTTCCATGCAGGTTGCAGGCATTTCACTCTTTTGACTGTTACTTTTAATTTCCATTTAACTAGATTCCTCATTTAACTTTTTGAAGTTAAATGCTCCTGTGGTGGGCTTCTTTGGTATTTTGCCCCCTACAAGGATATTAAATTTAGTTACATTATGGTTGCTATTACTGAGTGGTTCAGCTATATTCACCTCTTGGACTAGATCCTGTGAACCTGTTAGGACTAAATCAAGAATTGCCTCTCCCCTTGTTGTTCCAGGACTAGCTGCTCCAAGAAGCAGTCATTAGTGGTGTCTAGAAGTTTTATCTCTGCATCCCCCCGTGAGGTAACATGTACCCAGTCAATATGTGGATAGTTGAAATCCCCCATTACTACTGGGTTTTCTGTTTTTGTCGCCTCTCTAGTCTCCCTGAGCTTTTCACAAGCACTGTCACCATCCTGGTCAGGTGGTCGGTAGTATATTCCTACTGCTATACTCTTATTATTCAAGCATGGATTCTATGGTACTGTTTGATTCATTTAGGATACACTGATCCTTGGTACTTGAGGTGTCTGTGGGGAGGTGTATTTTGGGGTGCTGGCAAAGTAACACCCCACTGTGAACTTTTCTATGACATCAAGATCTCTCAAACTCTGCAGGGGAGAATCTGCCCCATGGCACTTATTCACCTCCCATGATCCAGGAGAGAGTCAGAAAGGAGATCAGGAATGAGACAGAGGTGCATCTGTAACCCGCACACCTCCTGGGTTTGGTGTTCTGTCCCATCTAGTGGCACCAAGACCACTTAGAGAGAGAGATTAATGAGTCTGCTCTACAGCCTTAGCTAAAGGCCATATGGCTTTTAGCTCATGCAGTAGAGGCTCACACACTGAGCTCCAGAGGCCCCAGGTTCAATTCCGCCCACCGACGACCAGGGTCTGTCAGTGTTACACATGGGGCTAGGACATGACTGAATGGAGATTCTGCCCTCAAGCTGGAATGCACAGAATGCTGCATGGCCCTACCAGCAGTGAGGCAATGTGGCCAAGTGGATAGACACCCAGGTCTCCTGACTCCATTCCCAGGTTGGCTATTGGCCAGCTGTGTGCCCTCAGGCAACTCACTTCACAGCTGTGTGCCTCAGTTTCCCCATCTGTAAAATGGGGCTAATGATGCTGCCTCCTTTGTAAAGTGCTTTGAGATTAAAAACGCTATATAAGAGGTAGGTATTATATTATCATTGTTATTTCCCTGTCTGTGGTACCATGATGACCTACAGAGTTCACAGTGGGTGATCATTTTCAGCCAAAAATACATCTTCCCACAGGCACGTGAAGTACCTGGGGCTGTTGTACATTTCACATCGCTCCAGGAGATCTAAGGTTTGCTTTTCCTCTCGCCCCGTGTAGCGGATCGAGCACTCACTGCCACAGTGGCTCCTGCTGGTCATCTGGGAATTAGCTCATTCCAGCACTCAGAGCGCCTCCTGCTCGCCGGTGTCTCTCCTGCCTCAGGCCCCCCGTGTCCCTCCCGGACCCCGGAGCCCCTTACCTTGGGGTGCTGCCCCACAGCACTGCCCCCACACTCTGGGTCTCCCTTCCTGGGGAACCCCCTCCCCCTATGCCCACCTTGCCTCAGTGGCTAGTGCCAGTCGTCCTCTAGCCTCCATTCTCTGGGGCAAACTGCAGTCTGTAATGGCCACTTATAATTGGCAAGGGGGTTGGACTAGCTGCCTCTGCCTATCCCCAGGCTGCACCTCTGCAGCCCCAGTACCTCCTTAAGCCCTTAACAAGGCCTCAGCCTGGGGAGTTGCCAGGCTGGAGCTCCCCAGCTCCTCTTGCCCTTCCCCAACTCTGCCCAGGGTACCCTGTGCTTCCAGGCAGCCAGGTCCTTCCCACTCCAAGGCTGGAGTGAGACTCTCTACAAAGCTAGAGAGAGAGACTGCCTGCCTTCTGGCCCAGCAGCTCTTTTATAGGGCCCAGCCGGGCCCTGATTGGCTGCCTCCCTGCCTTCTCTTATTGGCTCTCAGCCCCAGCCCTCTCCAAGGGCTGGCTTTTAACCCTTTCAGGGACGGAGTGGGGTGACCGCCCCGCTACACCCCAGTATAAATCAGGAGTGCCTCTATTGAAGTTAGTGCAGTCACACCAGTGTAAAACCAGAGTGAGTGGAGAATCAGGCCCTAGAGCTGGCTAACTAGTACAGGAAGAGATTCACAAATATTTTCACATAAACAGTGAGTTCACCACCACAGTTACTGGTGGGGTCATAGTGTTCGTTGTTCAAGTATTCATACAACTGTTTTTGTTTGTGAGAATGGTCACGAATCCTAAAAGTTTCATGATTTTATCACAGATCCCAACCTTCATGTCTGAAAGTTTGTATAGTTTACTCCCTATTCACCTGTTTAAAAATTTCAGTCAGCCAATGGTGGATCAGATACAATAACGTGACTTAAGTGACCAATCAGGGTCAGTTCATGAACAATTTTCAAGCGGAAAAAAGGCCTACGTTTGTCTGATGAACTGTCCATGAAAAGGAGTCAGTGCACAACCAGCCAGAATGGGTTCCCTAGCTAGGCAATGCTACAAGTTCCTAGACATGAAACTACAGCTAAAGTCTTACATTAGGCTGTAGGTTCTTCAGAGCAGGGACTGTATCTTCCTATGTGTTTGTACATCACGCAGCACAATGCAGCCTCGATCTCCCTCTGGATGCTACCACAATAAATAATCATGTCTGATGGATGGTGCAGGGGGAAGGTGTGAGACATGTTTCCCTATAGTTTCTACCCTCTGCTGACTCAGTAAGGAGCTGCCCTGAGTAGGCCAAGAGTGAACTCTCCCCATCCTCAGCAGCGAGAGGTTGCAGAGATATAGGAACGATAAGGAAAAAAGGAGGGGTAGGTGATAACTAGATACTGCTCCCTGAGCTTAGGCTGTCAGCTGATTCCCTGTATCACATGGAGAGTTAGAGCGTGCCAAAGGTTCCTGATCCCTGCCCTAAGGTGTCGGCATGTACTGGTTCAAAGTGGGTTTTCCAGAGACTCAAACAAAGAAAAGGTTTTTGATGTAAAAAGCTGAGCTTGGACTAACACAGGCCCTTCATTTTGTTTCAGCAAATGGACAGGACCCTCTGTCCAAAGTGGGAGCCAGCACTTGCAGAAGGATTGGAAGGGGATGTTGGGTCCCATAAGGAAGATGGGCGACTCCTGGCATGTTTGTTAGTAAGCGCATAGGAACCTTATTGTCTTTATGTTTTCTCTGTGATACTTATTTTGTCCTTAAAATGAGAGAGAGCTGGGTGGTAACTTGTAATGGCTGGCACTGCACTGTTCATAGCCCTCTGGGAGAAAGCACAGCACAGGGGCTGGCCTGTAGGTAGACTGGTTTGCTGGGGATATCACAATGTAAGGCAGGGGGCCGTGCAGCCTTAATACCCCCAGACAGAAGGGAGTGGGACAAGGGTCCCTGTCAGAGACAGGTGATGGCTGGAGGCTGGAGACCTGACTGGGCACTCCTAGAGCGGACCACGGAGAGGAAATACAGGTGCATGTAGGTGTATGTTTATGACAGATTGTGATTTGGAGACACTCCCTCATAAGGGACTGTGTTGTGTGGGAATTTGGAGATGTGCCCTGGAGGGGGACCGGGGTCTTGGGAACCCAGGACTCTGTGCAGCAGTTCACTAGAGAGACACTCTGGTGTGTTTTATTAAAGCTTTATTCCTTTCTCATTCATTGGTTTATCATTTAATGAACCCCAAGATTGTTACAGTGCAGTTCCCTGAAACACTGACAGAGATCTCTAGGTTTCAAGGAGAGTCAGTGATGGTCCCTCTAGCCTGCTCCCCCGGGGGCTGGAGCTGTCATGAGATGCCCCTGTTGAAGGGTCACCGACTCACAGCTGTAACTCCCTCCATCCCAGCGACAGAGATGGTCAGTCCCAGTAGTGCCTGTGCAGCAGGCTCTCTGTGCGCTACTGGCCGGGGCTGGGAGAGCACAAATCTAGGCCCTAGCGTGCTGTCGATGCCCAGCAATGGAATTTCATGTGTTCATAACCAAATTGCAGGGCTGGGACGGCTTGCTTAAATACATGGGTGATGACAGCGCTTTGGGAGCAGGGAGGGGTTTCCCATACTAGAGCCAGTAGCAGAGTGGACACCGAGGCTGATATGGTCTGAATGTGCGCTCTAGGAATCGCTGTGCAACTGACTCAGCCTGCGTGAGAAGGTGGTGAGGGATGGCCCAAAGCAGAGACACAGACACAGTTGAGTCTGACATGGTGCTGATCCCCAGCCAGCATATGGTGGGATGGTTGAGCCCAGGAGAATCAGAAATCAACAGAGAAATCAATATAAACCCGTGAGATTGATTTCCATGCAGCCTGGAATGCCCAGGAATTGGATTCCCTCTAATGCCCCAGGCAAGACAGCACCATCACTAGTAACAATAAGGCCTAACAAGAGCGCAGTAAACTTATAGGAAAATACCCCGCAGCAGAGATAGTTAACATAGTGACCCGTACTTGCCAGGCCTAGGGGCTGCCCCACCTCACCAGCAGTCAGATCACCTCAGAGCCCTTGATTTCTTTGGGTCTGGTCAGTGACTCCAGGCAACTCAACCTACTTTTTGCAGGAGCCCTTATCAGTTTGGCAAAACAATCTGGAGCTTGCAGGGGAAAGGAGCTGGAAGCAAAGCCATGCACTCCACTGGGAAACAGGATTTCAACCCAAATCCCGGATCAATTGTGGTACACTATGAAGAGCATTGGGTAGTGGGGAAAAGTGAGAGAGTGCAATGGGATGGGGAAGATGTACTTAATTAATCAGTGGGGTATCCCAAGGGAAATCATTCCCTGTCCTTGTTATACATACCCAGGGGAAATCATGCCTTGTCTCCAACTTCTCCCCAAACTGCTGGGGCACATCTGCTCACCCCCTGCTCTTGCCCCACACTCACCCCCAGGGGAAATGTGTCAAAGCAAATCCAAAATTGGGGAACTGCACAGAAAAGTGAAAAGTTTCGACACAAGACCCCAAAGTTTCAGGGATTGGTGGGTGCGTTTACTGCAGAATATGAGAGGGACCACTTCCGTATTAGATCATGCAGGTTCATGTCAGTCCAGCATGTAAACACACATGTAAAACATACACAGAATCCCCATACAAGTTACACATATTTGTGTACTGTGGGCTGTGAGCTGGATCTGCGAGCTAGGGGGAATCCCCTACCTTCTACTTCCTCCTGGCTATGGAGGGGGTTAGACTAATGAAGAAAGATGCAGAGAGCAGGGGACATCTCCTTTCCCTTCACCCACCCCAGCCCTATAATGACTCTGATGGGCTGTTTGTTGTGCCTGGACCTGTGATTCTTTCCCCAAATTAGGGGGATGCCCTGGTATCATTAGGAGGAGAGGAGCATCCAGTTCCAAACTGGGTCCCACTTGACTCACCAGATCCTTGGAGGTGCCCAGCCTCTTCAAGCCATCCAGGGGCAGCAGGTCAGCAGAATCCTTGTGCACAAACTGGGTGGCCTGTTTCAGGCGCCTCTTCTGTTGCAGGATGGCTTTATCCCGCAGCTCCACTTCGCGCTGCCTCCTGTCCGGATTCTGAGTGCCTTCGCTCCGCTTTTCCTCCCCATCCCCTGGCCCCACTTCCTGGGCGCAGGTCTCCCTCATGCTCATGGTGAAGAGTCGAGCTGGGCAGGTCTTTCTTGGGATGGCAGAGTGCTCTCTGGGCTCCCTCTCTGTGCCTGTCTGCCCTCCTGTGACTCACTCGGGATCTCTGCTCTCCCTTGCACCTTCTCTCATCTGTCTCAGTTATAACTGCCCCATCACTGTAGTACCTCGGTGCCCTTCTCTCTTTCTGGCTTTCCCCCTGTGCCAAGCTCCTTTCCTCCCTCCCTTCTCCTGCCCTGCCTGCAGCTCTGCCTCCTCCACCCGGTGGGTCCCTGCTGTAGCAGAAAAAGCCCCACGTCAGAAATCAATTTCCATAAATTGCAGCAGAGACGGTAAGATGCTTTGGCTGGAAAAATCCAGCAGCAGAAGGATGGCCCTGCTGCTGGGGGTTGGACTCACCTTCCTCCTGCTTTGTCTGTGTGTGTGCACACACACTGTCCTGTTCCCCACTGATACGCCACAGAGATTGTAAATCTTTCTGTGGCAGGCAGGCTGTGCTGCTCGGTGTCTCTGCCGGGGTTTTTGACGCATCTCAGTAAGTCTATTAATACTGGAGAGAACATACTTTGCTCTAGGAGATGATGCATTGCCTCCGTAAATGGGGGAGAGCTTTAGCCTCCAGGGTTCTGGCAGGCATGCCTAGTCTCTCTCATTTGGATGGAGAGTCACACAATTGGGACAGTTTTTAAACCCGGCACTGGAGGATTTTACTGTGCGTTTCCAATGAGACACAGAAGGCCTGCTTTTTCACTCTCACTGGTGTGACTGCATCGGCCCTGATTCTGATCTCACTGGAGTACCTCCACTGAAGTCAGTGCAGTTATATACATGTAAAATCAGAGTGAGATCAGTGCAGCTACTCCTGACTTACACCAGCATGAGATCTGAATCTTTTTTTTTTAATTTCACCTGCTGAAATTGTTGCCGTTTGAGAGCCTTGCTCCAGGCCCTGGTACAAGGGGCGGGGGACACTGCAAGTTTTACCCCTTCCTCTGTCCTTCCATCTCTGCTTTGAATTGTCAGCTGAAGTCTGGGCTGTTTTGGTCTCACTGTATTGGCAAATGTAATGCACTGAGAGTCACAGAGTGCATGATTCTAATTTCACATACACATGAGCAAATCAGGAGTATTTCTATTGCAGTCAACAGCATTACATCAGTGTAAAACTGGTGTGAATGAGAGTAGAATTGGGCTCTAGACATTTAATTCTATAAGGTTAAATCCTGAAGTCCTTATTCAGGCAAACTCCCATTGATTGCAATGGAGTGACTCTTCATTTACATGGCTGTAGATATTCCTACCCAACTCTGAGGAGGCATTGGAGTGAGATACCTACAGAGGATAAAAGCTCTACTACTAACAGCTAAAGAAGATTCCCCTTTAGCTCAAGTGTCAGAGGCCTGTGTTTTTTGAGCTAAAGTTTCTGGCTTCTTACCCAGAAGCCACAGTTCTACCTCTGTGTACGCAGCTATGGACTTATGCCATGCTCAGCACCTGAGAGGCGCTGAAGAGTTCTTAACCAATTCTTTTGTTTGTGACTAAAAGCCATGGGAAGCTGCCAGGTGGGAATTCAACTCACCAACACATCTAGCCAAGAAACAGGAGAGGGTGATAGCAGTCAGCTCTGTGTTTTTGGGGAACCAGGGCACAGTGTCTGGCCTGTCTGACTCATGAGGGATACCTCCCCGCTCTCTGCTTGAACCAAAACCGATCAGAGAAAAGACTTGCAGAGAGCAGTGAAGGGCGTTGGGAGACACACCTAGACCCCTCCTGACAAGGGTGACAAGATTAAGCCATCTCCATTTGCATACAGAATGGAGAACAGAGACAACTCCCCTAGCCTCAGGGGATTAGCATACAGAATAAAGAACAGAGAACCACACTGAACTCCGGGACCAGAAAAGCAGGGAAGCACTGCATCATGGGGGATTTCTGCTCCAGATGTTAATGAACCTATGCCTGCACACACCCAACTCAGCAGTTACCAGACCAATTCTAGTAATGAATCCTTGATTGATATCCAAAATACTGAAGCTGCCTAAAGAACAGTAGTACTTGTGGCACCTTAGAGACTAACAAATTTATTAGAGCATAAGCTTTCGTGGGCTACAGCCCACTTCTTCGTTATGCATCCGAAGAAGTGGGCTGTAGCCCACGAAAGCTTATGCTCTAATAAATTTGTTAGTCTCTAAGGTGCCACAAGTACTCCTGTTCTTTTTGTGGATACAGACTAACACGGCTGCTACTCTGAAACCTCAAGCTGCCTAGTTGCATTGTGAGCTCCCTGGAAGAAAACACCACCCATAGCCAAGAGTGATCAGCTCCTATTGTCTAGCCTAAAGAAAACCCTTGAGTCATCAGTTTACCCATAAACAAATCTAGTGTTCTCCCTTGAACCATTGTTGTTTCTCTACAAAAACCCCTACCTATGTTCAAGTAAGTGTTCTGATGCATGGACCCAAACTCTGCATCAGTTCCACTGGGACTCCATCTCCTGACTGATCGTGCTGGGGGCTCTGCCTGTCTCCAGCACTCAGGACCCTGAGCTACCACCATCACCTGGGAACCCCGACCAGTTCAAGCCTCATGGAGTGGGTGAGACCCCCCCTCTTCCTCTCTCTGTGTTTTCCTTTCTACCTTAGGTATTAACCTTTAATAATGTATGTTATGTTGGTTTAGCTCTCCTTGTGTAGTTATCACTATTATTCAATAAATAACTTCTATGGTTAAGCTGGTTGCTTCTCTCTCTCTTGCTGAACTTTACTCGTTTGTGTTTTTAGCTTCCCCCATTTACTCTGCAGCAACGCTTCTTTTACCTAAGCTAAAGATCCCTGCAGTGCCCAAAATACTGTGGGGTTTGCTCATCGAGTAGGTTACTGCCAGTACAATTTTGAGGTGAGAGTGGGGATAGGGACGGGCTGAATCTGGGACACATAAGGGTGGCAGCTTGAAAGTGCTGCTTGACCCAGTCCATGGAGCCCAGGGGCATAGAAGGGGTCAGCTTGAAAGTGCTGATTGACCTGGTCTGCTCAGACTTGCTCTGTTAATGTATCAAGTATCAGGGGGAGCCGTGTTAGTCTGTATCTACAAAAACAACAAGGAGTCTGGTGGCACCTTAAAGACTAACCGATGCATCCGAAGAAGTGAGGTTTTTACCCACGAAAGCTTATGCCCAAATAAATCTGTTAGTCTTTAAGGTGCCACCAGACTCCTTGTTGTTTCTGTTAACGTATGTGTGGGTGGGTGGGTGTTCATCCAATTCTGGGGCTGGAGGAACTCAGCCCTAGGGAACCTGGGTCCTGCAGGATAGCTCCATTGGGAGGGGATTTGCATACGGGAGAAGTAGAGCTCCATATGAAAACACACGTGACACAAGCAGTACATTGATAGAATTACAGACACCCACCCCCCCCAGAAGAGTAACCCGAATAAATGAGCATACCCCAAAGTAATGGGCAAATCTGGTAACAAGGGAAAACATTGGAGCCATCCCTTCCAGCAGCATCTGGTGAGGGAGGAGCAAGTGGCAGCAGCCAGGATAGCTGAGGAGTGAAATTTCCTCACTGGCGGTGAGGAGTTCCCGTCTCCCAGAAAATGAAGGAGTGGGAGACAAAGTGAATGGGATTCTCCCTCTGCCCCCCTCTGGGATGTGGAGCCAGAGAGAATAAGGCAGCTGAACTTTGAGGTGCCAGAAGAAAAAAGCTGAGAACTCCAGTGTTGGAAAATCCCCTGCATCATGCCTTGCAGTGGGGACTTCCCACAAATATTGTGACTGACAGAGTCATAGATATTGGCGATGAGAGACCCATTTAATCACTCTGCCCATCTCCCAGGGGCCAATGCAGCACTGTTCCCTATAGAACATGGTCTAGTGCTTTGTCCAGGCTATTTTAAAAGTCACAAGCCATGAGGTTTCCACCACTTACTGCCTTTGGGAGACTATTCTACAGCGTCTCACTGCCTGGAAGGATTTATCTAGCCTAACCTTCTTTTTCTTAACTCCACCCCCAATTCTTTTACCACCTTAAAGAATTCCTCTCCATCTTTTTTTTTTTTTTTACCCAATTCAAATATCTGTAGACTATTAATTTGTCTTCGCTTAGGACCAGCACAGTCCAGGGGAAGTTGGGTCAAAGGTAGCTTAAAAACGACTTTGCACGATTCCACCTCTGAGTTGCTACAGGGGTCAAAGCAACACCCAACATAATTTAGGCAATCCAGAGGCCATCTCTACATTACACCAGACCAGCCTTCCACAACACACCTCCCGAGAGGTACCATCTCCTGAAGAGGTGACATATACTGGTTCAAACTGGATTTTCCAGAGACCAACATACAAAGAAAGGACTTTTGGCATAAAAAGGCTGTGTTTAAACTGACTCAGGGCCTTCTGACCAGCAAATAGACAGGACAGGGCCCCAGAAGACTGATGGGTGACTTCTGGTGAGCTGTTAGCATGTCTATAGGAACATTTATTGGGGTTTTTTTGTTTTCTCTGTGATGATTTTACCTTGAGAATAAAGGTGCTTGCTTAGAAAGAGCAGGATGGTAACTTGTAACTGCTAGCAATACACTGCTTGTAGCCCTCAGAGAGGAAGCAAAGCACAAGCAGACTAGCTTGTTGGGAGTATCACAGCAAAGGCTGGGGACTGTGCAGCCTTAATACCCCTGGTCAGAAGGGAGTGGGACCAGGATCCCTGACCAGAGACAGATGATGGCTTGAGAGCTGAGGCCTGACTGGGAATTCCTGGAGTGGACCATGAGGGCGACAATACAGGTCCAGTTACCCTGAAACTGTGACACACAGTGTCTGTGCCAAGGGCATTCTCCCACAACCCCTTAGGTGCTGTTAACAGCCCCTGTATACCTCCAGGGGAGGGCTAAGGTGGGAAGAGAGAATTTTATTTAGACAAGCTACACCCATTTCTCTCTTTTAATCTCTACAGCCCTCTGCTCTTCTTCCCCACTCTCCTCCCCTTTGCTTTGAATTCCCTCCAGTTTGTCAATTTGGATAATAAAATACCTTCCTCCCCACTGCTCTGCAAGTGATGAGCAGGATACCGTATTTATATCCATGGTCATGTTTGGCATGTTTCCTTGAAATAAATATCTTCCCAGAGGTACATAACAATTTAACTTAGTTATTAGACCTGTGGTTTTCAACCTTTTTTTCATTTGTGGCCCCCCTAAAAAATTTTGAATGGAGGTGTGGACCACTTTGGAAATTCAACCTGTGGTCCATGGACCCCTACCATAGAAGTCTTAAACTGAAAACTGACTGAACAGAATTCAACTATACATGTTGCACATGCTCGGCATGACGTTTGATGCAGTGTGAGAAAGGGCACTAAACTGTGAGCTTCTATGGTAATGCCAACACTTCCAGGTTTTGACCCGTAAGTGGGGGGATTCAGATGCCTTTTCTGGGATCCAAAACTTTATTTTCATAGTCACCTTTTGTGGACCCCTTAGACATAGTCCGGGGACCCCCGGGGTCTGTGGACCACAGGTTGAAAACCACTGTATTTAGACAGTAAATGATTAGACAATAAAATGGACAGAAAGATGCTCACATTGTTGCTGAGGAAATATGGAGTAACTGAGGATTGGTGGTGAATACACAGTATAGATTACCTAAAACAGCAACCCTAATATGTTTTGAAGTGACAAGTCCCTTTGAAGTCAAAGTTGGACTGTACCAGGGGCTGGCCCCAAGTCCACTGTTGTTTATTGTATTGATGGACTATGTCAGCAGAAAGATCTTAATGGGAAAAGGTGAGAAGCTGCTATATGTAGATGACATAGCACTAAGGGCATCCTCAAAAGAAGACCTAGAGGAAATAGTGGTATGACCAGCTAAACGGACATAGGATGAAAATGAGCATAACTGAGGGCAGGTCTACACTACAGCCGGGATCGACGCTCTGAGATCGATCCACCGGCGGTTGATTTAGCAGGTCTAGTGAAGACCTGCCAAATCAACTGCAGATCGCTCTCCAATCGCCCCCTGGATTCTACCCCCGACGAGAAAAGTAAGGTAAGTTGATGGGAGATTTTCTCCCGTCAACCCCCCTGTGGTGTAGACCCCACGGTAACTCGACCTAAGGTACGTCGACTCCAGCTACGTTATTTACGTAGCTGGAGTTGCGTAGCGTAGGTCGACTTACCACGGTAGTATAGACATAGCCTAAGACTGAGGTCAGATGGGTTGGTAGAGATGCCACAGGGAAACTGGATGTAGAGATTAATGGAGTGCAGCTAAACCAGACTGACCAATTGAGTACTTTGGTGGCTGGGTCACGGAAGACAGCAGGCTTGAACATGAGATACAGTCCAGACTGAGGAGTGCTGGAAGAGTGTGCAATAAAATCTCAAGAGTTGTCTATGACAAGCAAATGCCATTGAGACTGAAAACCCAATTGCGTAAAACAATGATGCGCCCCGCAATGTTGTATGGTGCAAAAGCCTGGGCGATAAAGAACTGGCAGGTTCAACACATACCGGTGTTTGAGATGAGATGTCTTTGCACCACAAGAGGATCTACACAAACAGATGGATTTTGAAATGAAAGTATTAGGATGGAAGTCAAAGTCTGTGCTGTGGCTGTCAAAATCCAGGAAGCACAACTTTGCTAGTTTGGACACATGCAGTGGGTGACCTGGTGAAGACCGTATGTCAGGAGAGGGTGCTAGGAAAGAGACCCTGAGAAGATGATGGATGGATTGCATCAAAGATGGTAAACAGGTGAACCTTAGTGCTGCCTTGGACAGACAAAGGTGGCAGATGCTTGCATGACAACCCAGCCCCAATTGATGGGATAAGGGGAAGAAGAAGATCAGATGGTGAAGCCTATCTTGTCAATCAGAGTGTGGAACAATTTGCCTAATTAGGTAGTTAAGGTACAGTCTTAAACTAGGAGATAGGATTATGGAAACAATGTGACAGACAGTGTCCAGCCTGTCTGATATGGATTCTACCTGCTGTATAAATATTGATTATTTTAATGATGTGTTCTGTATGTATCCATTTCACTATCTTGAGCTCAGCTGCATATAAATGAGCTATCTCTAGTTGCATGGTAATGAAGTACTATTAACCGTGGTGTTAGAATCATTAGCCCTGCTACAGAACATTCAGAGAGGTAACAGAAAACAGAGTGAAGACATCTCCCTTCAATTATAGAGCTACGTGCACTACATCTGGCCACTTTGGCCTTGTCGTCACCGGGGAAAAAAGGTCTATTTTTACCTCAGCCTGCTAATGTGTGAAAACTACAACTGCCTTATCCATACTAGGATTGTACCCCGTGTTAATGACCACTAACTTACATGGTAAAAAACCCACAACTTTTTCCCTAGTGTGCTGCACCTTAAATGAATCTAAAGAGTATGTTAGGGTATAAGAGGAAGGATGGACTTGTACTGAAGGCACTGGTTTGGTACTGGGATATTTGGGTTCACTCTCCATTCTGCCACAGGCTTCCTGTGTGACCTTGGGGGTGACCCAGACCTGAAGAAGAGCTCTGTGTAAGCGTGAAAACTTGTCTCTCTCACCAACAGAAGTTGGTCCAATAAAAGATATTACCTCCCCCACCTTGTCTCTCTAATGACCTTGGGCAAGTCATTTAATTTCTTTGTGCCTCAGATCCCCATCTGCAAAATGGAGATCCTAATACTTCCTTTCTCCCACCTTTTGCCTGCCTTGTCTGATTAGCCTATAAGGTGTTTGGGGCAGATACAGTCACTGTGTTCAATGCCTAGCACTTTGGGGCCCAGATCTTGTTTGGGAGCTTTCGATGCCACCATGATATAAAAAATAATTCCATAAAAAAAATTAAAAGATTGCAAACAACATTATTAAGGTTGCAAAGTCAAGCACTCAAAAGTTAGGAAATGCCAGAATGCAGGCTGCCTGTGCAACCTTAATTTGACCCCCTTGTGCATATGCATTGTGATGCAGTCTAATTATATGACCACATACTATTTTTGTTCACAGGACCCCGGCCTCAGTCACTGCACAGGGTGGACCGTGCTCACTGAATGAGCAATTGTTGAATATTTTGTTTTCTGCACATTGTTCAATGTATTTACTGCAAACTCTGCTCTGAATACAGAATTATTAAATTCCTCCTGGGCTTTTCTGTGGCACTCATCACCATACTATCTGAATGGTTCACAGGCAACCTTATATATGGCAATTTCTAACTTCTAAGTGCTTGACTTTGCAACCTTAACCTTCTTTTAACAGTTTTTTTAATGTAGTTTCTTAATTAAAAAAAGAAAAAATCCTAAAAAATAGAAATTCTATCCTGTGGAACCAGACAGCCCCCCAGTTTGGGTCATCAGCAGGGTTCAGGCCTTTAGACCCACAGCACAGTGGAATAATTAGTAGCGCTAGTAGGCTGATATCCTCTACATCAGTGGTTCTCAAACTTTAGCAACCTGAGGACCCCCATTTTGATTTTAAAAATTTTGTGGACTCCCAAGGCCCCCACTCAGCCCCAGGCCCTGTCCCCACTCCACCCCTTCCCACCATCCCTGCCCCTCCTCTTCCTTGCCTCTTTCCATCCCCTCCACTGAGCGTGCCCCATCCCCGCTCCTCCCCCTCCCTCCCAGTGCCTCCTGCATGCCACTGAACAGCTGTTCCCCAGCGTGCAGGAGGCACTGGGAGAGAGCAGGAGGAGTTGATCAGCAGGGTCTGCAGATCCCCTGGAATACCCTCATGGACCCCTAGGGGTCCGTGGACCCCAGTTTGAGAAATGCTGCTCTACGTGGACCAGCCACAAGAAGACAATGAGACATGCTTTACCAGTGGGTTTCACAACTATTTGCTGACCGTAAGTGAATGTTATGACTCAGGACTCCTGGGTTCAGTTCCAGGTGCTGGAGGGCATGTACTTGTAGTGGTTATAGACCCTTCTGCTGCTGTGCCCCCATTAGGGTGACCAGACAGCAAATGTGAAAAATTAGGACGGGGGTGGGGGGTAATAGGAGCCTATATAAGAAAAAGACCCAAAAATCGGGACTGTCCCTATAAAATCAGGACATCTGGTCACCCTAGCCCCCATTCTGCCCCACTCCTATCCACCTCCCGTTGCCCTGGCTCTTGCCTCCCTCCCACTCTGCTCTTAGCCACACCCACGCATCTCCTGGCTCCTCCACCCTCTGGCTCCTTCTCCTCCCTCCCTCCCCGCACCTGCATTCCACTCAGGTTGCTTCTTCCCTCTCCTCCACGCTGCCTGAATCCCAGCAACTGAAGCACTGAGAGCACAGGAGAGAGAGTCCCCTTGCTCTCAGTTCCTGTATCCAGTGCCACCGCTGGAAGGAGCAGCTGCATGGAAAATTCTGCCTAGTCCCCACTCCCACCCCGTTGTCCTGTGATGGAGCATGCTCAGTATTGAAAGACTGCAGAGAATTTAATTGCCAGACTCCAAGAAGTCTCTACTACTAAGCATGTGGGAGCTGAGATTTTTAGGCAGCTTATAACTTGGCCAAATGTGGACAAATTTTCACAGGAATGGCAAAAGGCACATACTGGATACTAGTGCCCCTCCCCCCGCAATGTTGAGTGCCTGCTCCAAAGCCTGGAGGCAATAGAACTTTTCAACAAAACAGTCATAATAATTTTTTAATCATATTTTTTCCTAATCTCGTTTTCATCAATGACGGAACGATTTTAGCTGAAACTTTCCAAAAACATTCAGCCTGCGGCGCACACCCAGCATGAAAAACTTCAGCTCGAAAGGTGAAAGTTTGGCAAAATTATAAGCAACTGAACACAAGCTATTATAATGGAATTGTCAGGCAACTTTAACTACACGGTGCACTACCAACTCCACCTAGAATAATACTGCACTTGTTCTGTGTTCAGTGGTAAACAGATTGGGTCACTGGCCAGGGGGCTATGATCATTGTATTGCCAATCCTACCCGTGCAAAAATCATGAGTCAGGCTCCAAAAAAAGAAAAAAGAAAAAAGAAAAAGCAGCTTAAAATCCTTTTATTTTAAATAATAAATTGGGGGTTATTTTTCTTTGTCTTCTGGTTTGTGAGGCTCTAGGTCCCACTTGGTTCACATTTTTCAGCTTTTCTTTGCAACCAGGAGGGCCAGAAATTGACTTTTTAAAAAATGAAAGCTGAAGATTCTCATGTAATCACTTGCCTGCCGGAGCTGGGACTTTAATAAACACACCAAATATTGTGAGACTTGTGATAAGATTGTAAAAGTTGGCAATATTGGATCAAAACCAAGCCACAGTAGACACCCCTCCCAGCACAACAAAGGCAGACAGACATCTTAAATCAGGGGTCCCCAACGTGGTGCCTGCGGGTGCCATGGCGCCCACTGGGGCGTCTAAGTGTGCCCGCATACGGGCCGGCGGACGAGCATCCGCCAAAATGCCGCCAAGGAGCAGCGTCGTCAAGATGCGTCGCCGCCGAAATGCTGATTTTCGGCGGCATTTTGGCGGCGACACCTCTGGATGACGCAGCTTGTCGGCGGCATTTCGGCGGCGACGCCTATTGACGTTGCCGCTTGTCTGCGGCATTTCGGCGGATGCTCGTCTGCCGCCACGGTCCTCCGTGGCTCGTCGTCTGGCACCCGCCAGACAAAAAAGGTTGGGGACCACTGTCTTAAGTGCTGATCTCGCACAGAACTGGGAGTAGAGTGGTAGTAGATTGTAACTCCTGGGTGCTCCCAACTAGTGGCAGGGTGGTGCTTCTGGGAGCAAACCATCTTCTGTCTGATCACTGGTCTGGGATGAGTTCTTAGAAAAGTGTAATGATCCTGAAAGCATTTGCAGTGGTCTCACCAGTCACCAAACACTGGCCCTTAAGGCATTGGTACCACCTCATTTGAAGAAGTTATTTTGTTCACCTTTGTTGTTGAATGCTAAATATATAAAACTTTGTTAGTTTTCCAAAACTTTAAAGACAAAGTTACTGTCTGAAGGCATGAGGACTGGTAAAGGTTTGTTCTGTAACTTTATCAGCAAGATGAGCCCAGGTGGAGGACAGACTGCCAAGCAATGACATTTACAGACTGTCAGGAAAGAGCTGCTGAGCCGGAGGGGACCCACGAGGCCTTTGAAGCAGGAGGAAGAGAAGAGCGACTAATAAGGGCACAAAGTGAGAACTGGGGCTAGGGAAGGGGGGGGGGGAGCTACAAAGAGAGCAGCCTTGCATACACCAACATATCAAACAGGAAAGAGAGTGAGCGGGATTCATCCCAATCCAGGTGTGAGGAGTTGGGATCAAGGAGGGCAGGGACCAAAGAAATACCTGCTCCACTGTGAGATTGTCCTAGATAGAATGTAAAAGGCCAAAGTGAGGACAATGAGGAAAAGCCCAAGTCAAAAAGCAGGTGGGAGTGTAACCCACACGCCTCCTGCGTGTGGTGTTCTGTCCCATCTAGTGGCATCGAGACCACTTAGAGAGAGTTAAATGAGTTTGCTCTACAGCCTTAGCTAATAGGCAGTTGGCTTTTAGGTCATGCGGTAGAGGCTCATGCGCTAAGCTTCAGAGTCCCCAGTTCAATCCCGCCCACCGACAACCAGGGTCTGTCAATATTACAGAACTGAGGGTCAGAAACAGGCAGCACCACACCTGCTCCTAGAAGCCCAGTGTGAGTCTTCAATATGTCCCACTACAGGAGAGGCCACTTCCTTGGCAGGGACTCCAGAAAGTAATGGAGTGCCAGCTGGAGGAACCTGTGAACAAGGCTATAAGAGAATGGCTAAGGGGAGAGAAGGAACGAGCACAGAGAGACAGCAACGAAGAGGAGGTGGAGAATGGAGCAAAGAGGAAAATGCCCAGGAGAGGAATTAGACAGGAGAACATGGCTGAAGAGAAATGGAGAGAAGCATTGTCTGGTGTGTCTGTCATGTCTGCTTTCAACCAACAGGTGACAATGCTAAGAAGATAGATTCCTGCTCCAGCAAAGCATTAGTATTAAAGTACCAGGCCTCAGGAAGGGAACTGCCAAACTCTCCCAGCCACAAACAGTTCTCCCTCTAATTATTTTGTTCTGCATGTGGAATGATCATAGAATCATAGAACTGGAAGGGACTTTGAGAGGTCATCTAGTCCAGTCCCTGCACTACATGATAGGTTGACTGAGCATAAATTTAGTATGCCCAGAAAAACCATGTTAAAATGGCGTTAAAAGTACATATCCGTAACTGAGGGTATAATTAGGGTGACCAGATAGCAACTGTGAAAAACAGGACAGTGGGTGGGGGGTAATAGGCGCCTATATAAGAAAAGGTCCCCAAAAATGGGACTGTCCCTTTAAAAATGGGACATCTGGTCACCCTAGGTATAATACACTACAGGGATTTTGTAATTATCCCGAAACCAAGTGTTTTAGGGCTTGTCTATATGGGGAAATTAACTGGACTATGCTATTCCGGAATAGCTATTGCACTTTAAAATTCACACTTTACCTTAATCCGAAAGAACTTTCAAGTGCAGAAAAGCTCCCAAACCCAGGAAGTTCAGAGTTAAAGAAATCTAAACACGTTAAGCTATGGAAAAGCACATTTAAGCCCCTAAAGAACCTTAACTCTCATCTGTAGTGCCCCATTTAAGAGCCATGTTTATTCATTTAGATTTATACAAAAATCAAAATGGGGCCTTATGATTAAAGTATTTTAGTGTTTGTGGTCCTAGATTAGATTAAACTAATTTTTAAAAACATTAGATTTTTTTTCTCCCTAATGGTGGCACTACATATTATTCTCTTCAGGTTCTTTTACCACATCCATCACTGTGGTAACCAATAGCCAGAGGTTAAAGTGTGGCGTATGTACAATGTAAGGCTGCTTTGTATGTACTGCACCTTTACTTGCACAGTGTGTCTCTGTGTGAGACAATCCAGGACAGCAGCTGTTACAGAGACTCTCACGCTCTGACGTACACATGGAGACTTAATATTGGTTCTTTGTTTGCTTTTATGCCAGATCAGTCAGCAAGACTGAACATATATTTGCTCTTTGCAGAAGGTTGCATACAGAGCAGGTCAAAAATTCCAAGTATGATTCACAACAACATTTCAAAAGATTTTTGTTTTTTAAAGTGTCCTCTTTTTTTTTTTTTTTTTTTAACCAAGCCCCCTTCCCCACAAATGACCAAAAAAACAAATTGGCTCTGAAAGAAAACTCTCCCCTGCCCCCAGTTTTGGCATCCCCCATCCCATTTGCCTTTTTCCTTTTTGCAAGTGGAAAAAAGGAGACAAAAGGTAAAAAGTGACAGGAAAGAGCTTCAAAAGAAATTTTCTTCCAGTTCTAGTTGTGACTTTTTAAAAAAAAAAACATTACTATTTATTTAGGAAGTATTAATGGGTTCACAAATCCTTGCTTTGTAAATAGCAGAAACAAATCAATAATTACAATAGTGAGCTTTTGTTTAAGGAAACTATAGAGGAACCTTTTTAATAGGGTGTTCATAGAATATTAAGGTTGAAAGGGACCTCAGGAGGTCATCTAGTCCAACTTGCTGCTCAAAGCAGGACTAATCCCAAGTCAGATTTTTGCCCCAGATCCCTAAATGGCCCCTCAAGGATTGAACTCACAACCCAGGGTTTAGAAGACCAATGCTCAAACCACTGAGCTATTCCCACCCTGTTCCTGTATTATAGAATAAGGATCATTACAACAGCCCTGATATGTCATTTTTAGTGATTTTATTAAACAGAGTGACCTCTCTGATTACACATTTCACAAACCAGGCATGTCTATCAAATGTTCATATTTTTAAAAATGGACAGGTGTGCTAGGTTTTTTTTTTTTTTTTTTTTTTTTGCAGGTGAATGTACTCTGAGTACTGTGTAAAAGGTAACCAAATATCTAAGGGTATGTCTACACTACGAGAGTAGTTCGATTTTACTTAAATCGAATATGTGGAATCGATATTACAAAGTCGAACGTGTGTGTCCACACTAAGGACAGTAATTCGACTTTGTGAGTCCACACTAACGGGGCAAGCGTCGACATTGGAAGCGGTGCACTGTGGGCAGCTATCCCACAGTTCCCGCAGTCCCCGCTGCCCATTGGAATTCTGGGTCGAGCCCCCAATGCCTTCTGGGGAAAAAAATGTGTCGAGGGGTAACTGTCGTCATCCAACCGTCACTCCCGCCCTCCCTCCCTGAAAGCGCCAGCGGGAAATCAGTTCGCACACTTTTCTGGTCAGTGACAGCGCGGACGCCACAGCACTGCGAGCATGGAGCCCGCTACGACCATCGCTGCAGTTATGGCCGTTGTCAACACCTCGCAGCTTATCATCCACCTTTCCCAGAGGCAGATGCTGAGAAATCGGGCGAGGAGGCTACGGCAGCACGGTGAGGACCTGAAGTCTGAGAGTGGCACAGACCTGTCACAAAGCACGGGACTCCGCGCCGAGGACATCATGGTGGCAATGAGTCATGTTGATGTTGTGGAACGGCGATTCTGGGCCCGGGAAACAAGCACGGACTGGTGGGACCGCATAGGGCTGCAGGTCTGGGATGAATCACAGTGGCTGCGAAACTTTCGCATGCGGAAGGGGACTTTCATGGAACTTTGTGAGTTGCTGTCCCCTGCCCTGAAGCGCAATGACACCCGGATGCGAGCAGCCCTGAGTGTCCAGAAGCGAGTGGCCATAGCCCTCTGGAAGCTTGCAACGCCGGACAGCTACCGGTCAGTCGCGAACCACTTTGGCGTGGGCAGATCTACTGTGGGGGTTGTTGTCATGCAAGTAGCCAACGCAATCGTTGAGCTACTGCTCTCAAAGGTAGTGACCCTGGGAAACGTGCAGGTCATCATAGATGGCTTCACCGTGATGGGATTCCCAAACTGCGGTGGGGCTATAGATGGAACTCACATCCCTATCCTGGGACCGGACCACCAGGCCAGCCAGTACATTAACCGAAAGGGCTACTTTTCAATGGTGCTGCAAGCACTGGTGGACCATAGGGGACGTTTTACAAACATCAACGTCGGATGGCCGGGCAAGGTTCATGACGCTCGTGTTTTCAGGAACTCTGGTCTGTTTAGACGGCTGCAGGAAGGTATTTACTTCCCGGACCACAAAATAACTCTTGGGGATGTGGAGATGCCTATAGTCATCCTCAGGGACCCAGCCTACCCGCTAATGCCCTGGCTCATGAAGCCCTATACTGGCGCCCTGGACACTGAAAAAGAACTCTTCAACTACCGGCTGAGCAAGTGCAGAATGGTGGTGGAGTGTGCTTTTGGACGTCTCAAGGGGAGATGGAGAATCTTACTGACTCGCTGTGATCTCAGCGAAACCAATATCCCCATTGTTATTGCAGCTTGCTGTGTGCTCTACAATCTGTGTGAGAGCAAGGGGGAGACCTTTATGGCGGGGTGGGAGGTTGAGGCAAATAGCCTGGCTGCTGATTACACCCAGCCAGACAGCCGGGCGATTAGAAGAGCCCAGCGGGATGCGCTGTGCATCCGGGAGGCTTTGAAAGCTAGGTTCCTGAGTGAGCAGGGTAACCTGTGACTATTAAGTTTGTTTACAGAGAAGCTGAACCTGCCCCCGTTTCTTTACCCAGTAAATGTTCACTATCCTCTCCAGTTACATACCCCGTTCCCCCCCTTCCAACACACGTTTAAAAATAAAATCACTTGAATTTTGTTAATGAACACCGTTTTCTTTATTACTGTTTTCGCGGGAAAGTGTTGAACCTGGGACGCAGACTGTGGTGGGGAGCGGGTGTAGTGTAGTGATGCAAAGGACGCTTCTAAACTCCAGGAATGACAGGCTCCGCACTGGTGGACTGGTTGTTTCAACGGAGCCTGCCACCCCTCCTGTTCGGGACTCTGTGTGTGGGGGCTATGTGACTTTGTGGCAGGGGGAGGACGGTTACAGATCCCCTGCTGCGTGGCTCTGTGATCCAGGATAAGGACCGCTGCATAAGATCTCTAACCGCCCTCCCCCGCCACAAAGTCACATAGCCCCCCACACACACAGAACATGAAAACCACCTCCCAGACTGACCAGGGTAACTAGTGACTGCAATGTGTGTGTGCCCTGCTGCTGAACCTGCCCCCGCCTCTGTACCCTGCTAAAGGTGACTGTCCTGTCCAATTACCAACCCCCTTCTCCCCCTTCAGACAGACTCTCCTCTAAAAGAACATGATGGAAACAGTAATTAACAGAAACGTATTTTTTATTAGCAACTACACATGAAACTGGGGGATGAAACTGGGATGGGGGCTTGGGTGAGGCGGGAAGGAAAGGACTTATCAAATTTTGGGGAATGAGAGCCTTCTGGTACTTGAGCAGTCTGCAGGGGTGGAGTGAGAGTTTTCACGGACTTTGCCGCCCCTCCTTCTTGGGACTTTGGGTGAGGGGGGTATGGGACTTTGTGGCGGGGGAGGGCGGTTAGAGATAGACTGCAGCGGGGCTCTGTCCTCCTGCCTCTGGTCCTGCAGAACATCCACAAGGCGCCGGAGCGTGTCCGTTTGCTCCCTCATTAGTCCAAGCAGCGTTTGAGTCGCCTGCTGGTCTTCCTGCCGCCACCTCTCCTCCCGTTCCATGTGTGATCGGTGCATTTGGGACAAGTTCTCCCTCCACTGGGTCTGCTGGGCTGCCTGGGCTCGGGAGCAGCCCATAAGTTCAGAGAACATGTCCTCCCGTGTCCTCTTCTTCCTACGCCTAATCTGCGCTAGCCTCTGGGAGTGTGATTCCAGGCTAGGTCGGGAGACAGTCGCAGCTGTGGGATGGGAAAAAGGGAGTGAATTCCTCAGAAAGATAAATTTAGTTGTGAACAAAGAACATAGTCTTTCTCTGTGAACAAGACCATGCACAGCACCTATCACATGCGCACTCAGGACAAGGTCGAATTTTCGGCCTTCGCATTCAGTGCCTGGGGTCTTGCAGTGCAGATCAGAGAAGCGGGGCTGGACAGCAGAATTTGTGTAGCAGGCCGACATGGTAAGCCGTAGACTTGTGGCTGCTTAAAACTTTAATAATAGCACTGGCCTCCTTTCACGTTCAAAGCAATGCCAGTCCCTGCTGCCAGCAATCCGGCAAGCATGAACTCTGCCCCTGTCCCACCCCCTCGCGGCTGTCCCAGGGAAAGATCCCTGTATGCTGCCCCTCTCCCGCCTCCACCGCGTGGCTGTAAACCGCCGGTTACAGTTCTGTAAAGGAACAGGCAAGCAGTCCCAATACTAACATTCCCCTACCTAATTCAAAGCAGGTCACCATGAGCGACATCACTCTGATGAGGATTTCAGAGACGGAGAAAGAAAGGATGCTTCGGGAAAGCATGCAAAGACCAGGGCCGTATGCCGCCATGCTCTGCAAGGCAATGATCCCGGAGTACTTGCTTGTCTCCTGGTGCGGAAACGTTTCGTACCACGGAGGACCCAATAAGGCCGCTCTCCCCAGGAACCTGATGCAAAGGCTTTCCAATTACCTCCAGGAGAGCTTCGTGGAGATGTCCCAGGAGGATTTCTGCTCTATCCCCGGACATATAGACCGGATTTTACTGTAGCTGCACTGGCAGGGACTAAACAGTAGAGCGCCTAGGGCAAAACAATCATGCTAAACCGGACATTGTTAGATTTTTTTTCAGTAGTTGCACTGCCAAGGACTGAAACGTGAAGCGTCTAGGGCAAACTAATCATGAAAAACCCATTGTTAATATTGTTAATATTCCTGTTCTGTTAAAAATAAATGTTTACATGTTTAAAACACTTACTGACTGATCCTTCCCCTGATTCTGTGTCCGGGTTAACGCCTGGGGACAGTTGGTAGGGGATCTCTGTAAGGGTGATGAAGAGATCCTGGCTGTCGGGGAAATCAGTGTTGTAAGCGCTGTCGACTGCCTCGTCCTCCTCATCTCCTTCCTCATCTTCCCCGTCCGCTAACATGTCCGAGGAAGCGGCCGTCGACAATATCCCATCCTCAGAGTCCACGGTCAGTGGTGGGGTAGTGGTGGCGGCCGCACCTAGGATGGAATGCAGTGCCTCGTAGAAACGGGATGTCTGGGGCTGGGATCCGGAGCGTCCGTTTGCCTCTTTGGTCTTCTGGTAGCCTTGTCTCAGCTCCTTGATTTTCACGCGGCACTGCGTTGCATCCCGGCTGTATCCTCTCTCTGCCATGGCTTTAGAGATCTTCTCGTAGATCTTTGCATTCCGTCTTTTCGATCGCAGCTCGCAAAGCACGGACTCATCGCCCCACACAGCGATCAGATCCAAGACTTCCCGATCAGTCCATGCTGGGGCCCTCTTTCTATTCTGAGATTGCACGGCCATCTCTGCTGGAGAGCTCTGCATCGTTGCCAGTGCTGCTGAGCTTGCCACGATGTCCAAACAGGAAATGAGATTCAAACTGCCCAGACAGGAAAAGGAATTCAAATTTTCCCGGGGCTTTTCCTGTGTGGCTGGTCAGAGCATCCGAGCTCGGACTGCTGTCCAGAGCGTCAACAGAGTGGTGCACTGTGGGATAGCTCCCAGAGCTATTACCGTCGATTTCCATCCACACCTAGCCTAATTCGACATGGCCATGTCGAATTTAGCGCTACTCCCCTCGTCGGGGAGGAGTACAGAAGTCGAATTTAAGAGACCTCTATGTCGAACTAAATAGCTTCGTGGTGTGGACGGGTGCAGAGTTAATTCGATGTAACGGTGCTAAATTCGACATAAACTCCTAGTGTAGACCAGGCCTAAGTGTCATATGTGGACTTTATTTTTTGTTGTTGTTGTTGTTGTTAGGACAGTTGTCTGCAAAGACCGATACACATTCATTATAATTTTTTGTTTCCTAATTGATCAGATGCAATCACTTCTATTAAAGTGACTTTCTGTATAAAATAGGTTCTCTAGAACGTTGAGAGATATAATGCCTGACTTGAAAGTGTTGCTACCATGGAAGAGTGGGACAGTTAAAGTTAGCTTTGATCTCCAAATAAGTTAGAAAAGTTTCTTTTCTGAATAGCTGGCCAATCGTGTGTATTCATGGGTCTTTCAAGCTCTCCAGTTTGCGATTTGGGTTAAAATCTGGATTATTTGCAATGGGTATTGTTGGCTAGGGAAAAAAATTGTCCTGTCTCCAGGTCTAACCCAGACATATAGAGTAGTCTTTGCTAAAGGAGCAGTATACATTTTTAAAATTAATTAATCCATGGTAATCTAGCAATGTTTCCACTGTCACAACTTTCTTGTTCACCAAAGACCTAGTATTTGGCTGAGTTTACAGCACCCCCAAATCACTATTGCTTTGAGCTGACTGGTTTGATAGTACCATAGAATATTTGGAACAGATAGTTTAATAGGTCTGTACAAAATATCTGTACCCATTCTTGGTCTTTTCTTATTCCATATAAATTCTAAGAACATCCTCTGTATTCCTGCTAGGGTTTTATCTGGGGTGATTATAGGAAGATTTTGAAACAAGAAAGACAGTCCAGATCTTTTTTCATTTACTGAAGTAGTGATTTGACATTTAAGTCATAAAGCTCTTCTAGGCTGTTTGAGATTTGAATTTCCAGGTGTCTTATAGAGTGTGTTGCCCATTTGTACCCACATGTTTTCTTGAGGAATGACTTTTCAGAAACTGGCTAATTTATAGTTAGCACTTCAGATTTGGTATAATTTACTTTAACTGCAGCTGCTTTCCCAAAGTCCCGGATTGCTTTAGAACTAATTTTAGGGCAATATTTGGTTTAGATAAAAATAATACTACATCAGATGCATATATAAAGTTATTTTCTGATGTGTTCTTGCAAGTTTTATTCCTGTGGAAAAAATTCATTGTTCCTTATCCTCTGTGCAAAAGGCTCCATGGCCAGTGCAAAAGGTAAAGGAGACAAGGGACATCCCTGCCTGGTCCCTCTATGTAATTCAAACAGGAGCTGTAACCCCATTAACTCGCACAGCTGCTTTGGGGCTGGTGTAAAGAGCAGATATCCATTTAAGGAAAGTGCATTTGCACAGGACTTGAAACAGACAGTTCCTATCAAAGGCTTTCTCTGCGTCAAGAGATAACAAGAGAAATGGATCTTTTTTAGATCTGGCATTATGGATGGTTCCAAGTACTCTCTGAATGTTGCCTGACATTTGTCTATACTTAATGAATCCAGTTTGATCAGGATTTATATAAACTGAGAGCATAGACCACAATTGGCTAGCTAGTATTTTTGCTAAAATCCTTATACTATGATTCAACAGTGCTATGGGTCTATAGGAGCTGCATAAGGTAGGTCTTTTCCAACTTTAGGGAGAAGCACCACAGTAGCTTCTTTCATAGGTTGTAGAAGTTCCTCCCTTAACAGAATGTCACTGAAGGTACATCTCAAGGGACCCACTAATACCTCCTTAAATACCTTGCAAAAAGGGAAGGTGGAAAGCCCTCAGGTCCTGGAGTTTTACGACTTTTCATACTTACTATTGCATCTACAATTTCTTCATCTGTTATTTCTTCCTCTAAAATTTTTTTATCAGTTTTGCTCATCTTTGGCAAGCCTGTTACTTCCAGATATTGGTGAATAGCTTCAGAGCTTGGAGTATCTAAGGTTTTTAATCTATGGTTTTTATCATAAATAACACTTGTTTTGTAAAGGTGTGTAACTATCTTTTGCTGATTGTTTTTAATTGGTGGAATAATAAGTTGCTCTTGAATCTCTTTAAGCTTTCCAGCCAACAGCCTAGCAACTTTTGTTTCCTTTTTCATAAAACATCTGTTTTGACTTTCTAAGGGCTTTTTCAGTGGCATCTGTCTTCAACATACATGTGCTGGAGGAAAAGACACGGCCCCAGCAACTGGGCCACCTTTGGAAGAGGGAGCTTTTGCAAAACAGTCTGTGAGCTGGGGGAGGAAATAGGGAAAACGTTCCAATCAGTGTTCATTAGGAAAACTCAAGCAATACACTAGTATAAGATGACAGGAAATGCCCTGATAAGGGGTCCTTTGGAAGTTGGGGAGGTGCTTTATTTATTTATCAAATATGTTTGTGCAGTCTGCTGGAGTCCATGCTAGTTGGTGTGTTCCAGCTGGCTAGGAATGTCTCAGAGCATTCTAAAGAGGTTTCATTGTTGCAATGAATGTTCTAGCATGCACCTAAGTTGAATTAAACTTGTCATAGCACTGTGCAGGAGAGCAGCTGATAGAAGAATGCTGACAACTAAGCTGGTTACACTGGTGTTTTGACCTCATTCTTTGGGATTTTTGTTTAAACAAATATGTAACTCTTAGGAAACTGAATTATTTTCTGCAGTTCTTCAGGACACACAACGTACCCTGCTGTCAGCTGACAGGGACAGTTCTAACTATATTGCACTACCATGAGGAGTAGAAAAAACAGAGCTATATCTTTCCCGGGACAGATGTTTCCACAGGGATTTCAGCAAGTAAAGTAGATCCTCTTGGTTCTATTTATGTTGGAGTCCCCTCTGCTGGGTGCTGGAGCCCTGACAGCTGCTTTCACCCTGGAGGGGTGAATGAAGTCTTTTCCTTCCTTGAGGAGAAAACTCCTATTTTTGCTCCATCAGCCAAGATGCAGGAAGCAATTGTTATGAATTACCTTTACTTCCCTAACACAGTGAGTGCCAAGGCCCTTCCCATCAGTCCAGTATGCTGTTGGAGGAATCCCACTTAGGGAGGGCAAGAGAAAGTAGTCGCTTGACTGGAGAGGACTAGTCCGTTGCTCTCCCTGTGCCTTTTTTTCCAGTCTTAGGGCAGATTTTCAGAGGCGCTGAACACCTGCAGCTCCTACTGAGTTCACTTGGATTTGTGGGCGCTCAGCTCCTTTGCAAATCAGGCCCTTAAAAAGATCTCCTTCCCCTAAAGATAAGTCACAGCATGTGGGGTGTTAGGATATAGATAGTCAGGCCTGTCTGTAAAGGCCTATACTTTAAGAATGTAGGTGTATTCTTATCACTTAGCTAGTTATGGAGGTATAAAACAAGAATCAAAATCAGTCTGCCTGTTTATAGGCCTTCTCTCACTATGGTAGTGTTGCAGGCACAGAATGCCCGAGGCAAAGCAACAGCGAAGGTTCGTGGCCCGGTGTGCTTCGCGCCAATAAACACACCAGGTGGAGAAGCAAACAAAGTTTATTTGAGATCTCAAAGCGGTGCTAGGAGACAGGCACGTCTCAAATCCAGCACACTAACAGAAAAAAACTTTCTTCCTTTATACCTTTTGCAGTCAAGCCTCATCCCCCCTCTTCCCCCGCTACCCCTCCCTTCCTCCCCCCATTCCTCTCTCTCTACCCCTCCCGTCCCTGGTAACAATTACTAAGCAAATAGTAATTACATTTAAGCAGTTAAGTCATTCTTGGCAGCTATAAGCCTAGCTTGTTAGTAACTTCTTTAAACCGTTATCTTGTCCTTTTTCCCTTCAGCCAGAAACATGCAGGCCTCATTATTACCACTTGCTACCGGTAAGGGGGGTTACCACTGATAGCAGGTTGCTTATACATTCCACTTGCACCTGGCTTTTGAGGTCGATTAGAGTTTAAACATGGAAGGAGTTTGGTTCAGGCCTGGTGCAGGAAGGCTTCATTGACACTTGTGATTTTCCACCCTCCTGAGTTACCTGGGGTGATGGTGATGCCTGGTGACGTCAACAGTAGTCTAAGGCCTTGTTCTTAGGCTAAGGCCTTTGGCTAAACAGCAGGGGCAGCCATAAGCTGGGAAGTGAACGGTCATGTTCTCACTGGTCACACTGAAATAAGGCAGTTTTCAGCTGTTAAAAAGGTGATCCCAGGGCTGTCTCTAGCTATTCTGGGGCCCTACGCAGCCCATGCATGGGGGTTGGGGAGCGCTGGCCCCAGGCCTCCGCAGGGGTGGGAGGCAGAGGGGAACCACCCCCCAGCACTCACCAATGGCGTGGCTGGGGCCTAGGGTGACCAGACAGCAAGTGTGAAAAATCGGGATGGGGGTGGGAGGTAATAGGAGCCTATATAAGAAAAAGACCCCAAAATCGGGACATCTGGTCACCCTACTGGGGCCAGGTCCCTGCACTTCCCGCCACCGGTGAGTGCAGGCCAGGGCCGGCTCTAGGATTTTTGCCGCCCCAAGCAGAAACAATTTTGGCCGCCCCCCCCCCCCCCCGTTTTTTTCTTACCCCACCCCCGGCCCCGCCTCAGCTCTGCCCCTTCCCCAAATCCCCAGCCCTGCCTCCTCCCCCCCAGGCTCTCAAGCCTAGGAGGGAGGGGGAGAAGCGGCGCGCGTGCCGCGGCCACTCGGAGTCTCCCCCTCCCTCCCAGGCTCTCAAACCTGGGAGGGAGGGCGAGCAGCGGCGCGCGAATCAGCTGTTTCGCGCGCCGCCACCGCTCGGGATCTCCCCCTCCCTCCCAGGTTTGAGAGCCTGGGAGGGAGGGCGAGCAGCTGCGTGCGAATCAGCTGTTTCGCGCGCCGTGGCACGCGAGCGGCAGCAGCAGAGGTGAGCTAGGGTGTCCGGGGCACATTTTTAGGGGCGGCATTCTGGCGCTGGCCATGCCGCCCCTAAAAATGTGCCGCCCCAAGCATCAGCTTCCTTTGCTGGTGCCTAGAGCCAGCCCTGGTGCAGGCCCAGCCCTGCTGCTGCCTCAGGGGCAGGAAGAGGTAGGGCTGGGGCAGGGCTGGGGCGGGAAGAGGTGGGGCAGGGGCTGGAGCAGTACGCAGGGCACCAGGAAATTTGGTGCCCCAAGTTTCCTGGTACCCTACACAGCTGCGTACTTTGCGTATGGGTAAGGACGGCCCTGGGTGATCCAATCTATCACCTCCAGAGAAAGGGAAGAGCCGAGAAGATTTAAAGAAAACTTAGTTTGATAGCATCCCGTCTGGCAAGAACTCACTTATCAATAGCTGGAGTGTGAAAATCTCTTTTCTTTGTTGTTCTATCACTGTAGTCCCCATTTCCCTATTGTTAGTCTGTATAATCTCTGTCTGGTTCTGTGATTGTTTCTGTCTGCTTTATAATTAATTTTGTTAGGTGTAAACCAATTAAGGTGGTGGGATATAATTGGTTAGATAATCATGTTACAATATGTTAGGATTGGTTAGTTAAATTTCAGTAAAATGATTGGTTTCAGAGCTAAGCAGAACTCAAGTTTTACTATATAGTCTGCAGTCAATCAGGAAGTAAGGGGGGGGATGGGAACAGGGACTGGGGGTGGGGGAATTAGAATCATGTTTTGCTAAGGGGGGGAATGGGAACAGGGACACAGGCAAGGCTCTGTGGTGTCAGAGCTGGGAAGGGGGACACTGAGGAAGGAAATTGGAATCATTGTTTGCTGGAAGTTCATCCCAATAAACATTGAATTGTTTGCTCCTTTGGACATTGCTGCTCTCTGTTCATGCGAGAAGGACCAGGGAAGTGAGAGGGTGAAGGAATAAGCCCCCTAACATGGGGCTATCTAGAATCTCTCCTAAATGGTGGTCTCAGAATTCTCACGCGTAGCATCTCTGTGGAAAGGGCTCTGCAGTAAGAGCAGGGGAATGTTACTGAACGACTCCGTTGTGTGTGATGTGCTCTGAAGTATTTGCCTAGTCCATGAGAGGAGGTGGAAGAGGAGAGTTACCACTGGTATGCCCAGCTCTTCCTGAGGCAGGAAAATAAAATACTGAATCTAAAGACGGAAAGTTTGACGCAAACCCAACCCAAAGAAAGAAAGCAGTGCACCAGGTGGAATGATCCTGCCTCATGGTTGCATTCCACCCCTCAGGCAAATATGCCTCATGAATCCTCTGCCTAGGTACAACCTTCCCACGTCAGGCAAACTGTCTGTCCCATGGGACCCCATACTGACTTGTCCCTCTGCCCTGATACCCACCCCACACATACACCCTGAGCTCTCCTCCCAGGTACAGAATCCCCTCCCTCAATGCCAGCCAGGCCTTGCACCAAGTTACTGACCCTCCCAATCCCCCATACCCCTATGTCAACCAAGCCACACACCTCCCCCTACCATTGACCGAAAGACCAAGCGACACACACTGACCAAGCTTTCTTCCTAGTAACAGGCCACTCCCACTCATCCTGACCAAGCACCACATGCTGCCTTGTTACAGCTCCCATCCACCACAAATCAAACTGAAAGCTTCAACCCACCTACTCAGCATTTTATACAAGAATGAAGGGCCTGATCTCTGATGTGGACAACCTTGAAGAGGGGCAACAGGACTTCCTGGTTGTAGCTGGGGATACCTGTAAGCTCAGCACCCACCTAGTTCACAGATGGAAAGAGAAGGAGATCTTCCTGGGCAGGTGCCAGAGACCCTAGGGCTATCAGAATGCAGGCCTGCTCAACAGTAAACATCCGAAATCCAAGATGCAAAGGGAAATACGGGCAATCAACATGACTTAGTACTACCTAAGCGCTGCAGGTGTGCCTCAGTGCTGGGGACTCCCAAGCTGTTTTAAAGCCAAGTTGTTACATTAGTGTTTTTGTGGTGGAGGTTCCTGGATGATGATCTTTGATATCAAGTGGCAGAGATATCTTGCTGTTTTGGGGGTGCCTGATTGCTGGCAGATCCTACCTGCATCACCCGTGCACTCTCGGTATTTGGGATGCTGGTTGCTGTCCTCTGACATAATGGCTTGTGCAATCCCACATAGTTGGGTCCCCTGCCTATAGCCCCCAACAGCCCTCTTGAGCCTTAGAATTAGCCCCTTTAGTGTTCTGGGTTCTGTTTGCTGGGAGGGTTACAGTACCCTGTTTGTCTCCCAGACACAGCCAGCTCCTGGTATTTCTGCAGCAACTCTTCATAGACTGGACTGCTGTTCCTCAAGGCGAGTCTCTGTGCTGCCTCCTGGTAATGGGGTTGGAGGCTGGGGCAAGGCCAATCCCAACAGTCTCTAGTTGCAGGTCTGACTGGCTGCAGCTGGACAGAGAGAGATTGCAGGCCTCTTCCTGCAGTCAGGTGTCTGTATCTGTTAAAAAGGAAGGGAGGATCAATGTGTTAAGTTTCCAGGCAGAGAGGTACCTTGCTGTTTTTTCCATGACTTAGCTAGCTCCCATAGGATTGGAGGGATGGTAGATTATTAGGGTCCGACTGTAAATACTAATTCTCTCTGTAGAACGGGGTAATATACTTGGTTACCATGCTGCACTGGGTAAAGGTCTCCCTGTCTGCTGGAGAACATTCTTCAAGACTGATCCCAGTCACAGGAATGGAGCACCTGCTCATAGAAGTACAGACCTACTAGCCATTAGCATGATCCCCTGATCAATACTAGGGAGGAGTGGTGTCCTGTCCTATAGCCAGACTTGGCCTGAACCTCCTTGTCTGAAAGGAATAGGCATCTTCCAGGGGCTCCAGCAGGCACAGCAACATGTGCGTGCAAAGGGGAGAGAGAACAACAAAGAGAATTAAGGATCTACAGTACTTAGATAATTTGGCTTTGAGTAATGTTTGCCAGTCACTCGAATATCACTGAGAGCCTGCAATTGTTTAAGCTGCTTCGTGGCAATATAATGAGGAATAATGGTATGAAACTAAGGGACTAACATTTAGGCAGAATATCAGGGAGGCGGAGGAAACTTCCTGGTGGAGAGATGCATTAGGGCAGCTGTAAAATAGTCTCCCAAGGGAAGTAATGGAAGCCTCATCCCTTGGGACTTCTAAGGTAGGCTGGACACAGCACTAGGAAATCTACTGTACTTGAAACAACCCTAGCTGCAGAGATGAGCTAAGACGTTTCATTCCTAATTTCTATGATGTGAGTGCTCTCTAGTGGTCATTCTACTTACAGTACTTATTGGTACAGGAAATAGCTGATGGAACTATTGTGTTCAGCATGAATCCTTAACAGGAAGTGGGGGGTGTCTGAGCCAGGCTTCCACAGCAGGAAGAAGTTGCTTGTTGGTGTGGTGGGGCTTCTCTCCTGAAGTTAGGTTTTTCCAAATTCCCACCCCTTGCCTTGGGGTGGAGAACCCTCCTTCAGCCTTTGGAGAGGCGGGAATACACCCAGGAATCACTTCAACACCATTGTCAGCAAACAAACAGTCCAAATGGCTCAGCAACATTGGTCCCGTAGTCACAGATCACTAGCGTGACCAGATGTCCCGATTTTATAGGGACAGTCCCGATTTTTGGGTCTTTTTCTTATATAGACTCCTATTACCCCCCACTCCCTCTCCCCATTTTTCACATTTGCTGTCTGGTCACCCTACAGATCACGGCACCTTCTTCCCCATGGGCTCTGGGGGATTCTTGCATGTAGTCAATTGTAATAGGCTGGGGGAGTGCTGAGGTAATATGTATAACTTCTACATTCTCCTTTTTCCTGCACAGCAGCTTACTGCTCTGCAGAAGCACAGATCAGAGTACATTCTTTGCAGAAAATTATAAAGAAAACATACACAGAGTTAACCTCAGAGCTATGGTATGCAAAGCCCCTGGATGTCAGTGTTAACAACATTTGCCAGTCAGCTTGAGAGAGAGTACCATACAACTTCTTAGTGAACAACCATTTAATACGTACACAAATGGTTGCAAACAGTATTTTTGAATAATTTCTTAAACAAAGCTACTAGAGGGTCAAGCTACTGGTGTTACTTATCCAGACTTCCCCATTTTGTTATATAGATCAGTCCCCTGTTTCAACAGAACATATCAACTTTTATTCTTTGGTACACACATGCAGATACATTCCCCTCTGAGATTTGGCATAAAATGTAGGTGTCACCTGGATTCTCCAGAGCCCAAGAGAAAATGGCAGCCTCTCAGTACCCTGCCAAACACCTCAGAATCTCCTCAGCAAAATTGTCAGAAGCTCCATGCAGTCAACAGCAATTCCAGTCCCATAGTCAACAGTCTCCACAGTTTCTAGAGCTTCAGCCTCTGTCCAAAGCTGCACAGGTGTTAGGATACAGCTTCCACAGCAGACACATCTCTTGGTCCTGCACTGATCAGTCGCTAAGTCTGGCGGGCTGTCTGTAACTCCTTTCCACCAGAACTCCGATTGGCTCTGCTCTCAGAGAGTGAATGTGTGGTACCTGCAAGACTGCCTGCCCTTAATGGAAACTTTCAGTACAGCTTTAGAAATAGCTACTAAGTACATTCAGCAACTACCACACTTCTAAACATCTCTGTGTTCTTCTAGGTTGCCCTGCTCTCTGCATGTGGTGGTTACACAAGCTCATAGGGTATGACTATGCAGCCCACAGCACTGAGCCTTCCAGCCCAGGTCAACAGACTTGGGCTAGCAGGGCTTGCTCCAGCGCTCTAAAACCAGCTGTGTAGACAGCTCTTTGAAGTTGTGGTTGGAACTCAGGCTCTGAAGCCTACTCCCCTCCTTAGGCTTCAGAGCCCAAGCACCAGCCTGAGCCACAACTTCAAAGTGCTGTCTATTTTCAGAGTGCCAGCACGAGCCCCACTACCTTGAGTCTGTCAATGCAGGCTGTGTAGACATGCCATGGTGGCCACACACCCAGGCTGCTTCCTGTACCTGCTGCACATGTCCTCTCCTGTAGCCTCTACCTGAATGGCATCCTCATCCTCCAGTAGGAAGAGACCTTGTCAGCAGGGGTGTGATCTTCTGCCAGCTGTATAGCCAACTAAGGCTGTGCTGGGGTGGGGGTGGAGAGGCCATCCCCTACCCATCCCCTTGCCAGTCAGGGCTCCAAGGGCAGGGATGGTGTTTGCAGCTCAGCTGCTGACAGTGTTGGCTCCACGTTGGCAATGGCATTCCATGCCAAGGATTAAAGCGTTACTCGAGTGAGTGCTCAGGGAACTCAAGCCCAGGGCGCTCGGCTCTGTAGGGACTAAGCTTTCTCCTCAGAGTTAAGGTTAAGCCTTTCGGAGAGAACCAGGCTATCCTTGGCAGAGGCAGATTAAGATTTATTGGGACCCTGGGTACAAAGAACATTCCCCCCCACCCCCACCATGGGGCACTGCCTCCTGCTCCTCCTTTTCCCCGCAGGGCCCTGGTCAGGCTGGAATCCTGAGCCAGGACATAGTAAAAGCCACCCAGGGAACCCGAGCTGCTGTGGGAAGCCCCAGAGAGGACATTGGCCAGGGACTGCTTTTGGGCCCCCCCACCCAGGGCTCCCCACAGCAGCCCAGGCTCCCCGGCTGGCTCTTACCATGGCCTGGCTCCAGCTTCCAGCCTGCCCAGGGGATGGGGTCCGGGGGGGGGGGGGGAAGGAGGAGGAGCAGGGCCACATTTCTGGCACTGGTGACTTCCCCACTTCTATACAGGTTTACAGGTTCTGTTACTCCTGCAGGGGCCCCCAAATTGGGCGGGACCACTAGACATGGACCCATGCATTAATCCACCATTGGTCCTTGGAGAACTGAAGACAGCATCAGGGGGTACTGAGGAGTGTAGTGCTAGGCAGGGGAAGGGGCTATTGGTCACTATTAGCACAGGGTTGCATGTGGGAAAGGTGGTTAGAGGAGGCTCCCTTTCTATTTCCTTTCCCCTGCCATAGCTCTTCATCTATAATATCTCAGTGCTTTCCAAAGGAAGGGGTGTGTTATCTGTGTTCAGCTCACTACACGAATTCCCGGCCATTACAGGGACCAATGCTCCATCCCTCCTGTTCTCTGCCAGTGATACAGAGACGTGTTGTCTCCTAAGGGATGGCCTACTTTGGTCTAATTCTGATTGGTGGGCTTGGTGCGGGGAGGGCTGGGTGGTGTTGGTGACCTGTGATATACAGAAGGTCAGACTAGATGACAGAATCACAGAAATGTAGGGCTGGAAAGGACCTTGAGAGGTCATCAAGCCCATCCCCCTGCGATGAGGCAGGACCAAGTAAACCTGGATCATCGCTGACAGTTGTTTGTCCAACCTGTTCTTAAAAACTGCAGTGAGGGGGGCTTAACTACCCTCATAGTTAGAAAGATTTCCCTAATATCTAACATTTCTGGTGTTAGAATCTATGACTCCATTATCCCTATTTTACAGAGGCAAAATCTGAGGCACAGAGCAAGACTGTTGCCCAAGATCACACAAATGACTCGGAAACAAGTACTCTTCTAATGCTGTGCACAGTCCATTGGACCTCAGCTGCTCCTGTGGAGGGGAGACACCAGCAATGTTATCACCACGACGTAACCCAGGAATTATAAAATTGGAGTCTATAAAATCTGCCCAGCTATCCAATGCCAGACAATGGGCAATGCTAGATGCTTCATATGCAGTTGGAAGCCCACCTACCACCAATCCTTTGTGAGCTGGTGGTTAAGTTTCCATTTCCTGCCATGTGCTCCACAGCAACTGATGAGGCACGGGGAAATCAGTGCTCCTTACCGGTTGAAGTCCTGAGGAGGCAAAATATTTCCCTGGCTGTTTATGGGGGGAGCTCGGCACTCGCTCATCATCTTTAGTCGTTTGCATTCCTGTAGCTCTTTCTGTATTTGAGCCACAGCTCTTTCTGTACGTTTCTTGTCTAAAAACAGAGCTCCCTGTGCGATGAACTTGAGGTAAGTGTTCCCATCCATCTCTGAGGGAGGCGGGACAGGCGGCTGAGGCATGCAGTATGTCCTGGGAGCAGTAATCCATCGCCACACGTTGCTGTCATAAGGTATGTCCGGCCTCGAAGGGAAGAGTGGTGGCAGCCTCCCTACATCCAGCCAGGTGTGGTATCCCCAGATGTGCCAGCGGCTAGTGTCTTCCCAGGGGCAGCGCAGTTTCTGACTAACTTTGATCTTGATGTCTGTGCATGGTGGTCTTGCAACTGCCAGTTTATGATAAGCTCTTGGGGAAAACCCTGGCCATGCGGTATGCCTCTCTTTACACAAGAACTCGTGCTCTGCCCAAGAGGTCATCTGCGAGAGATCCCAGACAAGGCCTAGCTGGGAAAAAGCAGGGAGAAAACATTTGATAAAACCAGCCCTCAGTAAAGATCTCTACCATCCCAATGTTCTTGTCATAGCTTGCAGCTCCTGAATACAGTGGGCAAAGTCAGGTACAATTTGCAGTGTTCAGCTGTAAACTTTCCCTACACAGCTCTGCCAATGCCCCTCAGTCCTGCCCTGCAGCCCCCCTGCTATTCCAGTGCTGGCTCCCAATAGGAGAGAAACAGAACATTTCCCACTGCTATAAACAGAGAGTAGTGCAAGGCTTAAAGTACTCTCCACCTCACCCACTGTCCCAGTTAACTAGCATGCTGTACTGCCAGAAACTTACAAAGCGTCTCCGTGGGGACAATCTCACTAAAGAGCACAATCCAGAGATACCTGTTTTCCTCCAAGGGAGGGGGCAGGAGAGTCAGTTCACATCTATCCAAGAGGGCATCTGACACTAGAGGGAGTATCCATAACTTCAGTTTACTTAGTGTGAAGGTATGTACCTTCTTGAGGGACCAAATGACCAGATGCTGTCATCAAACAGCTTTTTGCAGTTTGCACTCTCACCACTCTCTTCCCTGTGCTGACTGGCTGTTTGCTCTATCCTTTCCTGCCCCTCCCTTCCTTCCCCTCTGTAACCCCTCCCTACCTCCTTCCTAACTGTCTCTACTCCTCCATCCCCCTCTTGTCCTTTGTCTTGCCAGCTAGCTAATCCTCTCCGAACACTGAAAGGGCTGAAATAACAAAACAAATTTTTAAAAAATGGTGCCATCTCATCATTCACTCTGCTTGTATGCTATATCCCTCTCCCCTACCCTTTGTATACCTTCTCTATTCAGATTGTAGGCTCCTTGGGGGCAGGGACTTTCTATTATTCTGTTTGTACAGTGCCTGGCACAAGGGGGCGCTGTTCTTAGTTAGCCCCTGGGCACTACCATAAGAAATGAGAAATCTTTAAAAGTCACCAGCATTGCTGTAAACAGCACACATTACAGAAGATTCATTGCAATGGGGTATGCAAGCACAGGGCTCCCACACCCACTCTGCAGAGATGTGTCCTGCACAGCATCTTACCTAGTAATCTGTTCTCTGCGGGTATTGTGCACTGCCATTCTGGGGAGAAAGGAAGCCAATCCCTGCTCTAGGCATCTATTCAGTTCCTAGTTTGAAATGAACCCTTCAGGAAATATGATCTATCATGGACTAGGGATGATACCCATAGGGTTCTAGAGAAATTGTACTTAAGCTTCTGGAATGAAAAAGAAAGTGAGATCTTCCCTATCAATGTGGAATTCAATACAGAATTAGGTCCCCAGCTATGGAAAGACCATTCTCTCAGATCAGTAGGTCTCTTCCATAAAGGAAGAACTTCAGGAACAAAAGTAATATTTGCTGACTGTAAAGAGACTGTCTTGCCACAAGCACCCTTCCAGACACTTGGAGAAGTCACTGCTTCTTTTCATGGAACATTTTCTCCAGGCAAACTGTTTGGGCACAAAGATCTCACCTTCTTGGGTATCCCAAAGAAGGGCTTTGAGGTGACTCTCTTCTCACAGACATAGCCCGTTTCCCATGTAAGGAAGTCCACAGAGCTCTAGCTCTGTGTGGCATTTGTGTATTTACTTGTTGTTATAGCGACTATAGTACAGTCATACTTACCCACAGATTTTCTATAAAGCTGATGGCAATAGAGCACAGTCCAGACTTTCCCCACAGACGTTTACTTTCTGAGATTTGCAATTAGACAATGATGCCTAGGTCATAATTTTGAGAGACATTCTAAAGTTCTCCTTCAGGCGTATTACCAGCCCAGTTCCAGAATTGCAGATGGTGGGGTTTCATTTGAACAAAAACAAAATGCTGCAAAGGCTGAAAGAATGACAAAGGCTAAAAAATATTCAAAAGAGAAAAACAATGAGTGGCTGCTCGACTCCTCTGCAGGCCTCACTCCTGCTCCCTCTCTCTTCCTTCCATGCCTTGCTCCCCCATGCAGACCTAGGATTTAGCTTCATGCTCTCTTGTTTTCCCATCTATCTCTGGGCCTTGGATCTCCTCCTACCTGAGAGCTGCATTGCACAGATCAATTTCCACAGCAGCCACTTGTGATGTCATGTACAGAGAACTATGACTTCAGCTGGGGCTGAAGCAGGAGCAGATGAACTAAGGAATCTTGAAAGGACATTTGCAGGTAAACTAAAAGGAAGAGAGCCCTCTTGCCCACTGAATGTTTTTCAGTTTCAGAGTAACAGCAATACCTAGCAGTTAAGTAGCACTTCATCACCTCAAAGCACTCTAGAGGCAAGTTTATCTCCTCCTTAGAGATGAGGAAACTTGAGGCTCAACCAGAAGTTATGGACTTGAAGCAGGAACCATTTGGTGAAATTCTCTGGCCTGTGAAATACAGGAGGTCAGACTAGATGATCATAAGGGTCTTGTCTGGCTTTAGAATCTCTGAGGCACAGACAGGTGAAAATAAGTGGGAATAGATCTCAAGGCTGCTGCCTCTCAGCCACATGCTCAGTCCAGTAGAACACAGCTCTCTGACAGGCTTCTTATGTGCTTAGCTCTTTGCTGCCCATACAGACTGAGATTTTCAAAAGCACTTAGCATTCGTCTAATGCTACTCCCATTGCAGTTAATGACTAAACTCCCTTTAGGCAAGCACTGCATTGCTTTTGAAAATCTCACCTTTAGATCTCCTGCCTGTCTACTTAGACCCATCAGAACTTAGCTCTTCCAGTTAGTATTTCAACTGACTAGTGAACAGTTGCATTTTTGCTCTGAAACCAGTGAGAGCTGATTGTATCCCCTTTTCATTTCTGCATTTTCTATTTGAATGTGCATTAGTGAACAGAAGCTGCTGCACCTGATATAATTCCTCTCTAGTGTGTGCCAAAAGGGAGTATGCAATCACAGGTATGCTTTTAGGCTGTTTTTGGAGATATCACATCATGGAGTGCGGGGGTGGAGGGGAATAACAACAGTGTGATCACACTTGGCATATTCTATTCTGGACAGAGTAGATGGAGGGGAGTCAAGAAAACAGCAACAAACCTGATTATATAGTTTGGGAGTGACATCTGAGGAAGGATTCGAACCTAAATATGTAGGTCTTAGGCAAATGACCATCAAGGAAAAGGCATGAAAGAGCATAACTGCAATATTTGAAAAGGTATAGAGGTAAATATGGACTTTTAAGTCTCAAATGGAGGAGGGATAACTAATTCTACACACGTTTTGGGTTTCTAAAGACAGGGGAGATATACTTAACTAGCAGGCTGGGGGACCCCAAACAGATTAGTTTTATCAAATAAAAGCTCATGAAGGTAGGGTTTACCCATCAATACTGGTTGGAGAGAAGATCAACTAGACTACAGAAACCATAATTGAGGAAACAGTCCTGCATTGGCCCCAAGGACATGGACAATCTGGAACCTAATATCTTTCATATTTACTTTCTATAATTTTCCCTTATGGAAAAAAAACCCTACAGTTCATAAATCATTAGTGCACTAATTAAGATGGGTAGGACTGGGTCACACTCAGCACTCTATTGTCTGAAGCTATAGACAAAATTCTGAGAATGTTATCTGATGGAGCTGCAAGGGTTTTGTCTCCTTTCCCATAAAACAAAGGGATGAGGGGAAAATGGTGTTATGAAGGTGGAATCATGCTAGGGAAAGCTTAGACTGGACCCTAAAGTCCCACTGGCTAGCACCAGCCTTTGTGGTTAGAAGGATACTACCAGGTATTGTTAGAAATTCCTGAGATGTGTGTCCCTCTAAATGCAAAGCCTAGTGCTAACCAGTGGGGTTTTACAGTCTAATCTAAGCTTTCCCTAGTATGATTCCACCTTAATAAAAACACCAGTCTCCCATCCTCCCTTTGTTTTATTGGTAAGACTACAGAGCCCTTGCAACTCTATCTCCCAAAATTAGATTTCAGGAATAAAAGGGGAAGTGGGGGAAGGTTATCAAGCTCTATATAAAACAGAAAAACAAATTACAACAGGTTATTCCTCCCCCGCCCCCAGATGTGTTAATCTCTGGAACTCAGGGACCCAGGATGTCATTGAAGCCAACAGCTTAGCAGGATTCAGAAAAAAGATTAGACATTCATATGGATAACATCTAATTGTATAAGAGTGCTTCTCCTGGGGGCATATTATTTCTTAATGGTCTAGTGTGGTGTTTCTTGCACTTTCCTCTAAATCATTTGCTACTAACCTATCAGAGACAATACACTGAGGCAAGGCTCGGATCCGCTATTAACATTTTCTATTAAACATGCTTTGGTTAGAATTCCAAACAGTGGCTTGGGGCTAGCGAAGTGTCTCCTAGTCTTTTACTGGAGCTCCTACACGTGATACACTGGTGGATGGTCTCCCTGCTCCATGGGTGGACACAGTTGCCACCATCTCCCTTCTTTCCTGGCTATTTGCTGCTTTCCTTTTGTCCCTTGCTTGTTCCTTTTTTCCCCACCTCACCCTTCTATTTTTGAAAGACTTATGTTTTTGCTCCCCCGGCCCCTAAAGCTAAGCAGCATTTCAGATGGGGAGAAGTGGGGAGTGGTGACTGTATGAAACCATGATCCTGGTGTTCTCAAAGCTGAGGAGGAAAAAAGCTAAGAGCAACAGCTAACTGTCTGGGCCTTCAGCTCTGGACAGCTACCAGAACAGATCCTAGGAATCGCCCTCAATTGTGGGATTTCCCAAACATTGGCAGGATGGAACCCGACTCATCCTTCTTTCCCTTCCCCCCACAGTTCTTTTCCACCCCACATACCTCCTGAATTAGTCTAGGGCTTGCTTTCAAAGCTGAGTCACAGTGCTAGAGCATGAATATTAGGCAGGGGAAATTAACTCCTTGTTGCATTGTCAACCGTGAGTGAATTACTAAAAAGCAGTCGCACCAAGAGAGAAAGTTAGAATAGCAGTGCTGACTCTGACCCTCGAAAGCAGCAACGGCAGCACGTGGCCCAGCAATCCCACCCCCAGTTTATAGACAGGAAATGGAAACGGTTTCGTTGAGGTACATCTGCGTCTTATTTTGTTTTTGAACAGAGGCCCCATCTAAAGTCCTTCCAGGGCACATTCCTTCTTATTACATAAACACCAGAGGACTGACACCAGCTGCCCTATTACACACTGCAGTGGAAGATACACAAGTGAGTTTCAAGAGATGGAATATTTTTAAGTGAAGATTTTAACATCCATCTTACAATGCCTCTCAACCACTTCAATTGTTGGGTCTGATTAGGGGGGTTTGAAGCATTCAGCTAAATGTCAGTCGGAGCTGCAGCACTAAATGTAGGTAGGCCTCCAAGCGTACATTGTCGGGAATCTGGTGTGTGACACCCAAGAAATCAGACCTAGATTTAAGAGCAACTGCTCTTCACCACCACAGCCTGGATGACATATCTGTGAGACAAAGTCCAAGCAAAGGGGTTTAGCGGGGCTGTAGTATAACAAGCTGTTACGTTGCAATTGGAATAGACACGCACTTGCGGAGGGGTGATCTTTCAACCTCTGCCCCTGCCAACATTCAGAGTGTCCTATACCAATGTGTTTCTGAAGTGAGGGAAAAGACCAAAAATGGCATCTTAGGCATTCAACCTCGTTCAGGGGGAAGAGTCAGGGACAGTGCTTCAAATCAAGCCCTTTACCACCCATTTCTATTCCCATAAAAGTTCTAAAAGAATAAAGTGACATTTATAATTAAAAGCTAATTTAAGGAATGTACAATATTTACAGAGTCATGACAGGCAAGACACCTCAGGAAAGTGGAGCACTGTGAAAGGAAGGGAATTGTACGAGGGCCTTGTTGAGGACAGAGCTGGGAAAGGCTTGGGACTTTTCTCTCTCCAGAAGATGTACTTTGGAGAGGCCTATCCTCATTGTCTCCAACCCCTTGGATGGTAGGGTGATTCAGCACCCACCTGGAAACCTTCCCTGTAACCTTTTCACAAGGGACTCTGTTTCTCCACTAACTCAGGCCTGAGGCAAGACCAGCCAATAAGCCTCAGCCTGTCCCAGACCAATATTTATTGCAGCTCATAAGCAAACTCATAGCAGCCAATGGGCCTGTCTGTTTTCCAGCCAAGCAGATCTCAGTACAGCCCAGTATTCCCAATGGGAATAAGTCAAAACCACATTATGGGCCCCTGCATATCCCATCTGAGCAAGTCTCAGTAGAGCCCAGTGTCCATTACAGCTTGGGAATAAGCCAAACACAGCCTATCTCAGTTCAGGAATAAACTGAGACCAGCTCATCTCTGGCCCCAGGATGTCATCCTCTAGGCCAGAAAAGCTGATATCCAACAGGATTTTGCTCAGGCTGTTGTTCATGGTGTCCAGGACCAGGCCTTCCATGAGAGACTGATTCTCAGGTAGTCCAGAGGCTGGCAATTCCGGGGATGATTGTTTGGTGGATTCAGGATTGGAAGCAGGAGAGCTTGTGAGGGGCCCGGAAACCATGTCATTGGACTCTGTTTGGAGAAGCTGTCGAGGGGAGTCAAACAAGGAGTTTTTAAGGGGAGTGCTGTTGAAGCCCAGCAAGTCCAAGTTCTCCTGGAGGGATGTGAATGGCACCTGAGGGGTTCTCACGGGGCTGAAGTCCAGCTCACTACTTTCCTTAGCGATGGGTGCAAGTCTCCAGGAGTCAGGGCCCCCCATTGGTGGAGTAGCAGTTGGGACTTTGCTAGGGGTGGAGGAAACTGGCAGCTTGCAGAACATCTCCTTGACTGGTGTTTTAAAGGGGCCACCCTCCTCTTGGGAGCAGCTGAGCTCTAGAGACTGGGTTTCCTGCAGGAAAGGAAGGTCCGACGTTAGCCTGAAGGAGTCAGAGCCACCGCTCTCTGGCAGAACCAGGACTGGCTCTTCTGAGCAAGGCAGCACTAGGTGCTGTTTCCTTCTGGACCTGCCCATCTTCCGCCTCTTTATAATCACTGTGTCAGATACGCCCCGGGGCGGGGACTTCAGCACGGTAAAGTGTTTCTCTCGCTTCACACATGGTACTGGGAGCAACAGGCCTGTCTCTTCATCAGACTGCACTGGTTCCTCCTTTATAGACGAGACTGGGGGGAATGAGGGCAGCCATTTGTCAGGATAGGAGTCCTCCTTCTCCTCCTTTATACACAGGGCTGCAGGGAAAGAGGCTGGCACTTCACCAGGCTGGGAGTTGTTCTCCTTTACAGATTGGGTTGGGGCAAATGGGGGCGGCCCTTCATCACAGTGACTCTTCTCCTTCACAGGCCCCGTGGGCAAGTATGAGGATGGCTCTTCAGTGGACGGCAACACCTACATGGGAAGCAAGAAGTGAGAAATGACATACTACAGTGAGTAAGCAGGGGTCTAGAGAAAAAAAAAAAAATCACAGGGCAGGAAATGAAGCAGGAAGGAGAAAGACAGTAGAGCTTTGGGACCAGGGAGAGGGCGGTGGGGGAAAGGAAGGCACATGGCTGAAGTCAGTGGCAATAACACGATTAGATAGAGAGGAGCCGGCAAAGCGCAGGGGAAGGATCTTGGCACAGCACCAACAGATGGTGTCCCTAGAGAGCAGTATTTCTGGGGAGGCGCTGTGAACCCAAGGAATGTTATGGTTGGGGGATGCAGGTAGTGAGGAGAGCTGGGCGCTTCTGAAAGAGGCAAAAAACACTCTTCAAAATGTTAAGGGAGACCAGAATGGGTCAAGAGAGCAATGCAGTTCCATTAGGAACTGAATGAAGGCTTGAAAAAAGGAGAGAATCCACGTTGCTCCTGTCTCTGGTTCATTGTGGCTGGACACTAGAGGAGTCGTTGGTTCACACTCTGACAGGAGAATCCCTTTGTTAACTAAAAAGCAGCCTACCCATGACAAGACAACTAGAGGAGAACAGTCACCTTAGGAATGGGGGATGGAAGGCAGGTGTAGCCAAGTGCCAGCCAGCTCCAGTCCTACCGCTGCAAGCATGGGCATTTGACAGCAGTAGGGAGAGTGAGCAAGAAAACCCCATGGAGAGCAGGGGAGACTGGCACCACAGAAGCCCAAGGCTAGCAGAAACACTAACCTTTGGAGCAATGCGTACACGCTTGCTGCTCCGGATAGCCTCTGAGCCACTGAGGGAAGCTCCCTGGGCCATGGGCTGAGGCACCTTCAGGGAGGACTGCAGGATGAGAGGTTGGCTCACAGGAAACTGGATTGGAACCAGGTAGGAGCTGACGCGAGGAAGCAAAGGCTTCATCTTTCGGCCTGGAAGGGAAGAGAATGGATCAGCTAATGTCCTGCTCTGGGGAGCCTCTTCACCTCCCCCCACCACACACCAAGCACCAGCCAGTCAAGAGCTGGGGAGCTTGAGTCATCCTCAATCCCAGAACATAACCAACTAATTCCAGGGAGGGGCTCACCCCTTCCCTGCCTTTTCTGCATAGTTATGGGGATGCAAGTCTTGAGCTGAAACCCAGCAGAACCCAGGAGCTCCGGTGAACAAGCCCCCCCAACTCGAGGTGTCTTGGGTTAGGAAATTGCTCCCCATAGAGCTCAGCTCCTACTCCCTTTGAGCCCCGGCCCCTGTAGCAGGTCTCCCCCTCCCCGAGACGTCTTCTCTCAGATGCAGCAGCCCTACCCTCAGCTTCAAACCTGTCAGACAGGAGCGGCTGTGGCAAGCCTGCAAGCAGGCAATGCTGGACAGCAATTTCCATTTCTTTTCCTACAGGCTGGGAATGGCAGTTCGGGATCAAGCGCCCATCACCCTGGTTAGGGGACTGGCTGTCTCTCTGTCCAAGACAGATGCACACACTCACGTGCATTCTGCGGCTCAGTTTTGTTGCTGCTGTTTCCCCCTGTGTTCTTCTGGAGTTCTGGAATGTGTCGTTTTTGCTGCTATGGTCATTGTGGGATAAGAAAGAGAGGAAAAGAGAGTTAAAGAGAAGAACCCATCTTTGTTCGACTGCCTCACTTAGGAACGTGGATCCAGAGGCCTGTGCTGAGCTAGTGCCGAGAGAGCAACCGTTACCACCCTGAGACTGTGTGCCACCTGCCATTGCACGCCCATGCCATCCCTCTGCCAGCTGCCACCCTAAAGCCTTGCAGAGGGTGACCTGGCATGAAGGAGCTTCTCCAGCTGTGGTCTCTGCTGCAGGAGAAATGACCTGATTTTGGTGTCCTCTCTGCCTGAGGAAAGGTGAACAGTAAAGCTTTATAGTGTGTAGTGTCTTTCATACAAACCATAGCCCAAAATGCTCAAGTGGAACAGCAGAGCGAAAGAGGAATTGAAGATCTAAGCAGGTGGAAAGAGGGATGGGGTTGGAAAGGAAATGGAGACAAGTCCGGCTAGCTGCTTGCACATCTGTTATCACTACACTGCTGGAGGTGAAGGAGGCAGCACCAATTTCCATCCTGCCAAAAGTCATGGTGCTTCCAGGGAGAAGAAAGGAGTGCAGAGATTTTGCCCTTCCTGAAGCCACAGCCCAGAAAGGAGAGGAGCTGCTGCCAGGAAGGGTTGTACCTGAAGCTTCTGGCTGGGTTTGTTCTCTGGAGACACATTTCAGGCCAATATTCAGCTGCCGGCACCTCGCTGCGTCTATAGATATGCACATGCAGCTGTTATATGCTTCTGCAAATATCCATCCAGCATTATTAGGTCTTCACCAGCTAGTGCATTTTCTGCAGCAGTTAGAAACTTGGCCCTCCATTATATCAGGCATACCTCCTTCCCCAAGAAAGGTGTGCAAAGAGCTATTGGACTGGCAGCTGCGGTGACTCATTCCCCCTCCCCAAGCATCCTGTCCTTTCCTGCAATGACTGACAAAAGGAAAAGCAGCCCAAGCCCCGAGCCAGAGGGAAAATCTTACTGATTCAGAGTACTCAGGCGATGTTGGTGACCCCGCATCCAGTGGCTGGTGGCAGCAAGGCATTAGGAGGGAGAAAAATAAGAGGAAGTTACCAACCAAAGGGGGAAAAAATATGGGACATTAACCCTTGCACAAAGTTCCGAAGTCAGAACAACCAGCTATTGAACATGCCCACCCACCAGGGAGAGAAAACAGGAAGCATTCACCCTGCCTCCTCTGAAAATCATTGCAGCAAGAGAAGGTCTCCATTCCTTTCACAAAGAGACCCCTTCCACAGCCCCCAGGTGACACAGGGCAATTCTGCCTGCATGGCTGGTCAAACACAACTATGCAGTGCATTAAAGGCCCAACCCAACTCTCATTTAAGTCAATGGGAGTCTTTCCATTAGCTACTGTGCGAGTTTGCATCAAGCCTTTGGAAAGCAGCTGGTTGAAAGCTTATTCTACCTCTTTCACTATTCACATTGCTACATTGCGCCTGGAGAGCCCTGTTGCCTCAACGGTGCTCCAGCCCATTCGGGCTATCTCCCACTTCAAAACAGGGAACCCGCCACTTGTAAAGTTAATAGTGATTTCGTTCTCTAGAAGTTGGACCGAGGCCACATGCCAAGAGGGCTTCACCTCCCTGTTGAAATCAGATGCAGTCAGATGTCCTGGCGTTCAGGAATTGGGAAGGCTACCTGTTTTCCTTCCCAGGAGCCACTCACCTTGAACACTTGGTCCAGCGTCAGATAGCGATTGGCATTAGGGTGGATGGTCCAGAAGGAGATTTTACCATTAGCAGACGTCTCCCGGACAAACATATCGTGAAGGGATAGATTGTGTCGAATGGAGTTCTGGGTGGAAAGGAAAGATCTTAATGTTTTTGGCAACCAAGCATAGGTAGGACCCTAAGACACTACAACCCAGGCATGGGAACACCCCCCTGGCAGACCGCGGCCCTTCATGCTCACCTGGTAACCACTTACATCCCCATCACTAAAGCCCCTTAGTGCTCTCACCAAAGATATTCCAGCTTCCAGCCCAGTAATCAGCCAGCCCTCTCCCCTGCCTGAGAGGAGTTGAGAGAGGATGCTAGGGTGTTTGAGATGGAAAAGGGAACATCAGGAATTGAAGAGGGCCCTTAGTTTCATACCATTTTCCATCCTGTTTCATGGGTTGCTTGTTCCTTTGGATGAAGAAAAAAAAAAAAAAAAAAAAAGCAATTCTCCAAACAAGCATCCCCCTAGTGTGAGGGCTGGTCTACACTAATGCTGTAAATCAACCCAAGTTATGCTATGTAACTATGTTCGACTTACAATGGTGTCTACTGTCGACTTACCTTCCCACCTCTCGGGGAGATGGATTACAGATCTTAACAGGAGAGCACTCTGCCATCAACTTAGCTTGTCTTCATCAGACCCACTAAATCGACACTGCTGAATAGATTGCAGCAATGCCGATTTAGCCGGAAGTATAGACAAGCCCTAAAACTCTGTTGCCCACACCTAGGGGTGGAATCAGGTGCATCCCCAGCAGAACATTTTACCTTCCAGCCTGGCTTGGCCACATATTTGAAATAAGGAAAATGGTCCTCAATCCAGGTATAGATATCCTTCAGGGTCATGCGCTTCTTCTCAGTGCTGTTGATGGCAAACTGGATCATGGCCATGTAGGAGTAGGGGGGCCGTTCTGATATCGAGTCCTGCCACAAGGAGGAGGAGGTAGCAGTGGCAGCAATGGGGTCTTCTTCAATCTGGAAGAAAAAAGGAGGAAACAGTGTGAAAGTTGCAGGGGCCCAGGAAAGTTCCAAGGAAGTTCCTCTTAGCCTGAGGACTCTGCTGCACAGATCAACTTGGCGGAGGCTCAGGTTACCCAGATTTTGTCATGTCTGCTCCCTTTGAGTGTTCTCACCCACATGTTCTGTCTTCAGTTTCCAGAGATTTACTCTATTATGTACCCCACCATCTCCCTCCTTACCTTGATCGTCTCCTGCACAGGTGTCTGGTTCTCCTTCTCCATCTCTTGTTTCACAGTACAGGGGCCCAGCCCATCAGAGCTCATTTTCCCTAGCCATTGGATGTTAGTCAGACTGTTATCCAACCCGCTGCTTGTTGCCTCTCCACTGCCTGCAGGGAAACAAACCGAGAGCCCTGCTCACTCACCTGCTGCCATCCCAGATACCTAAAGAGAGGCCCCAGCCAGGTCTCCCAAAATGGGCCCAAGTTCCCCATCTTGAGCTAGAGGCACCAGATGGTGCTCTGAGGCTAAAGCATCGTGTGGATCTAGCCAGAGCTCCTGATTTAGCTGTGGATCAGCCCAATTGCTGGAAAGTCTCCAAACCTAAAAATCCCAGAAGGATCTGAACTTTCATCTGCCCTGGCCCAGAGCGAGTGCTGAAAGCAGTACTTAAAAAATGTCACCAGACATTTACTAGCCAACGAACTAAACATCTTTGTCCCAGGCAGCAAAACCCTTTGCTCCTGTAGTTCTGACCCTCCTCATCTCCCATTCTGTCAATATACCAAAGGCTGACCTGTAACACACCCTGCAAACTCTATGGGAAACACCATGCCCTAAGATCACTGATTTTGACTTGGATTCAGTATTTGAACCCCTGTCACCATATGTAGAAGGCTAATATACTAACCAGCTGGGTTGCTTGAAATTTCACATTTTTCACCACTGCACTCTCCCATATTGAGCAAGGCACAGGCCTCCCACACACCCCTCATTGCACTTAAGAGGCCAATAGAAGGGAACAGTCTACGTACTGTTTCCTTCCTGTTCTTGTCCTCCCATGGAATTGACCTGTGGAGGCCACAGTACTGCCCTTTCCACAGTTTTGTCAGGGTTTTGTCCGATGTTCTTCTCTCCACCCTGACAATCTGCTGCTCTGGCCCCCTTTGTTGCTGTGCTCATCTCATCCTTTGATTGGAGCGTCTGCTGAGCTGCTGTTGAGCCTGTGGGGCGAGAGCTGCCCCCACTGCTGATAAGAATGAACTTGTTGGGCCCATTGCTGCCACATTCTCTCCCCTTGGCTGTCAGAGCCTCAATGATATTCTGGATGTCAGCATCGGGAGGGATGATCACCACCTGGGTGTTGGGCATGGTGGGATGATTAATGATCTTTATTCCTGCTGGGAATTTCTGGGTGCCACACTCCACTCTGTCCCTGGGTTTGTCCCCTTTGCTATGCTCCTGCTTGGGGACTCCTTTACTCTCCCCATCCGGTTCATCTCTTGCTGGAGAGTTGGATGCATTGCCATCTGGGAGGGACAGTTTTCGTCTCTTCAGAATCAGGGGCCTGCGAGGGCTGGTCCTCATCATTGATCTGTACAGTCGCTCTCCATTGAAGACTGCAAAAACAGACCCTGCAAAACATAAGACAGAACATGAAAGAAGAGCTGTGGGCCTGGAACATATAGGAAAGGAATCAATTGTCTCTCATGCAAGGTACCCAATCAGCTGGTGTACGAGGGGCTTTCCACTCCATACAGTGGTAGTCCCAAGGGTGGAAGAGTCCTCACCACCTGTCTTGTGGCTAGGGGACAGTCCCTATGCCCATAGGGAAGAATTGTATACTACATCCACTGCAGGGAAAGGAAGAACAGATCAAAACAGACTATTGGAAAAACGGGCAGCACCTCCTTCCCTCATTTATCAACACACACCTTGTGAAAACCCCACACAAATGACCAGCACCAAGTAAATAATTTGCAATGATAACTGAGGATCTCAAACCACACCCGTGAGGTTAGAGTTATCATAACTGTTTTATAGATGGTCAATTGCTTGAAACACCATAAATTAGGAGGGTTTTAACCCATGGGAGCTTGAAATAGATGTATTAGAAGCTAGGCACTTCCCTCCTTAGCACTGTGCAGAACTAAATTTATCATCCTCAAATGGCAGAATAAACTTCCTAATCTGGACTTTATGGATGGTAAATAATTTTAAAATTTAGAACTGGGGGGATAAATGGCAAGACCAGAAATAGTGATTTGGAGAAAAGGTAATTGGTTGCCCTTACATGAACACCGGTTGCAGATATGGGAGTTGTGGCGAGTGGAGCTTTGCTCTTGCATAGGAAATCTTCTGTGTAACTACAGTGCTTGCATTATGCATATTATGTATGGTAGATTAAGCATTAACCAATATGGAGAGGATTTCACATCAGTGGAGCCGATCCAGCCTGTTAGTATCACAAAATTCTCAGAGAGGGTCATTTGTATTGTCATAAAAGGGCAAAACCAAAACTGACAGAAAAATAAACTAGTTCCCTTCCTACATGATAGAGGCAAGCGACACATCCAATCCCGGACTCTTTCGAGCAGTTAGAGATGCTCAGAGAGGCTCGCCAACAGGTATTCTCAGCATTCTACAGAGGTTACGACTACTGTCCTACCTGTCACGTAGAGGGACCTCTGTGAGGTTATGGCAACCCCCTGCCCGCAGTGTCACACAGAGAGTGCCACGGGGCTAGGGTCAGAACCATCCCCGCAGAGAACTCTAGAGAGTGATGACAACCGCTCGGGTTGCCCAGAGAGCTCTGTGGGAGGAAGCAGCTTCATAGGATGCCCTGGGAACCACTGACAAAGGCCTTGCAGCATCCTGGCTGTGTGCGGTGAGGGAGTCATGCCTACAATGGGAACTCTCACCATCTCTTCCCCCACCCCAAACCTAGCCCATCCCGTTCCCCAGTCCCTACTCCCCCAGCCTTGTTCCCCAGGTGCCTGCATCCACCTGTCTCAGGTTCCTCTAGAGCCTCCAGCCCAGGTTTTACACCCTCTTCACCATGTCCCCACGATGACCCTCCTTGCCACCAAAAACCCCACTGATCCCCTTTTCCTTCAGTGGTCCCTATAAATCGCCTCCCCTCCCCCGCCCCGACTCCCCGCAGCAGGGCCCCTTCCTCCTGCCCGCACCCTGATCCCCGCCCCCCGGCCTGGCCCTTCTGCCCCTCCCAGCCCCACTCTCACCCCGGTGTCGGTGGGGGCAGGGGGGTCGCGCGCCCCGCTGCCTCCCCGCAGGGACCCGGCGCTGCCGGGCTCCGCTGCTGCTCTCGGGACACAGAGGCAGTTCGTTTCGTTTCCCGGTTTGAATTTGGCGCCCGGTGGCCGGTTGGCGTCACGTGCGGGGACGGGGCCAATGGCGATCGGTCCGGGGCGCAGAGCGTTCCATCCGGGAGCGGAACTGGCCAATGAGCGGCCGCGCCCGGCGGTGCCGACACACTGGTGACCCCGGCAGGAGCTGGGGCTGGACAGGACGCGAGGCCGGTTCCTAAGCCCCCCCCCGCGCGGAGCAGCGGCTTTCCTGAGGTGCCCGGGCGGGGCGGACGCGGGGGCTGCAGGGGGGCGCTTGTCTCGGGGCAGAGCCCTGCCCACGTCCCCTCCTCTGAGCGAGGGCTCCAGCGCTGCCCCCTCCCCCGGGCTGGGTCGTGCCTCGCCCCTAGCCGGTGGCCCCCGCGCCTCACGCCGCCCTCCCAGCCCCCACCCCAGCCCCCCAGCCAGGCCGAGGAACCTCTGTGTGCGCACAGCCCGCTCCCGAGCCTCGGCTGTGCTGTGTGTGTAGCCAGCTGCCGGGTGGGTCGGTCGGTGTGTGAGAAGAGCCCCCTGGTTGCGGGCTGGGTGGGGTAGGGCGTAGGGGGAGAGAGCACTGGCTTGTGTGTGTGTGTGTAATGTGTGTATGTAGAGCAGTGGTCCGCAAACTTTGCAGGGTTGTGCCCCCCCTTACCCCTGTCTGCCCCTTCCCCCGAGCCGGCAGGGGTAAGGGGGCCGGGTGGGGGTGGCGGAGCAGAGCCATGGCTAGGGCCGGGGTCAGGCGCAGAGCTCGGGCCCGAGGTGGAGCGGGGCTGGGTTTGTGCATGTATGTGTATATATGTGTCTAGATAGCTACTGGGAGGGTGGGGGTATATAAACTAGCTGGCTATATAAGTATATACACACACCCCAGCAAGGGACATAAAAGGCAGTAAGAAGAGGAACTTTAAATACAGTAAGAGAAAGACACAGGAAAGTGTAGGTTTTTTACTTAGGAGGGAAGGAGAGCTAATAACTGAATATTAAGAAAGTTGATGTGTTTATTGCCTAGTTTGCTTCAGTCTTCACCAAATAGGTTAATGGTGAACAGATAATATTAATTATATTGGGTAACAACAAGGGGGAAGTAATGCAAGCCAAAATAGGAAAAGAACCGGTTAAAGAATATTTAGATAAGCTAGATGTATTCAGGTTGGCATGTTGTATTCATTTTATGGTATTTAAGGCATTAGCTGAACCAATCTCTGAATGGTTAGTAATAATCTTTGAGAATTCCTAGAGGCCAGGGAAGGTCCCAGAGGACTGGAGAAGGGCAAACCTAATACCTATGTTTTAAAAAAAAGAGGACTTGGGGAATTTTAAACCAATCAATCTAACTTAAATACCTGGAAAGATACTAGAACAAACTTATTAAGCAATCAATTCGTAAGCATGTGGCGGATAATAGGGTAATAAGGACTAGCCAGCATGGATTTGTCAAGGACAAATCATGCCAAAACAACTTCACTTTTTTCTTTGACAGGGCTACTGGCCCAGTGGATAGGGAGGAAGCTATAGATGTTATATATCTTCATTTTAGTTCCACATGACATTCTGATAAGCAAACTAGGGAAATGTGGTCTAGATGAGATTATTATAAAATGGAGTGCATAAATGAGTACAGTCTTGCAACCAAAGAATAGTTATCCATGGTTTGCTGTCAAGGTGGGAAGGTGTGTCTAGGGGGGTCCCATGGGGGTCAGAACTGAGTCCACTGCTATTGAATATTTTAATTAATGACTTGGATAATGGAGTGGAGAGTAGGCTTATAAAACTGACAGATGACCCCATGCTGGGAGGGGTTGCAAGCACTCTGGAGGACAGGATTAGAATTTAAAACAACCTTGACTAATTGCAGAATTCTCCAAGATGAAATACAAGTAAGACAAGTGTAAAGTACTTCGCTTAGAAAGGAAAAATCAAATGCACCACTACAACGTGGGGAAAAACTGGCTAGGTGGTATTACTGCTGAAAAGGAACTGAAGGTTACAGTGAATCACAAATTGAATATGAGTCAACAATACGATGCAGCTGTGGAAAAAAGCAAATATTCTGGGATGTATCAACAAGAGTGTCATATGCAAGTCATGGGAGATAATTGTCCTGCTTTGCTCAGCACTGCTGAGGCCTCAGCTTGAATAGTGTGTCCAGTTCTAGGCACCACACTTTAGAAAAGATCTGAACAAATTGGAAAGAGTCCAGAAGAGAGCAACAATAATGATAAAAGGTTTAGAAAACCTGACCTATGAGGAAAGATTTAAAGGGGGGAGGGGGCATGTTTAGTTTTTGAAAAAAGAACCCTTGAGTGGGGACCTGATAAGTCTTCAGATATGTTAACGGCTGCTATAAAGAGGATGGTGGTCGATTGTTATCCATGTCCACTGAAGGTAAAACAAGAAGTAATGAGCTTAATTTGCAGTAAGGAAGATTTAGGTTAAATACTAGTAAAAACTTTATAACTATTAAGGGTAATTAAGCTGTGGAACAGGTTATCCAGGGAGGTTGTGGAATCCCCATCATTGGAGGATTTTAGACCAAGACCTGTCAAGGATGGTCTAGGGCAGTGGTCACCAACTGGTTGATTGCAATCGGCTGGTTGATTCTAGAGGACCTCCAAGTTGATTGCGATCTCCGGTGGCACAGTGGGGCTGCTGCTAAGACAGGCTCGCTCCCTGCCCGCCCTGGCCCCACGCCACTCCTGGAAGCGGCCAGTGTGGCCGTGGGGGTGGAGGGGGCAGGGGTCTCCCTCTATGCGCTGCTCCTGCCTGCAAGCACAGCCCCCGCAGCTTCCATTGGCCAAGAATGGGGAGCTGTGGCCAATGGGGGCTGTGGGGGCGGTGCTTGCAGAGAGGGGCAGTGCATGGAGCCATGTGCTGCCGGCCCCCCCTCCCCAGGGGCAGCAGGGGCACGTTGGCTCCTGGGAGCGGTGTGGGGCTGGGTTAGGCAGGGAGCCTGCCATAGCGGCAGCCACGCTGCGCTGCCAACCGGGAGCCGCCGGAGGTAAGTGCTACCCAGCAGGAGGCCACACCCCAACCCCCAGTCCTGACCTCCCTCCCAGAGCAAGCATCCTGTACCCCCTCCTGCACCCAACACTCTGCCCCAGCCCAGAGCCCCTTCCTGCACCCAAACTCCCTCCCAGAGCCCACAACCGCACCCCCTCCTGCACCCCAGACTGGAGCCCCCTCCTGCACCCCAACCCCGTGCCCCAGGCTCAGCCCAGAGCTCCCTCCCATACTGCGAACCCCTCCTGAACCCCAACTCCCTACCCCAGCCCGGTGAAAGTGAGTGAGGGTGGGGGAGAGAGTGAGTGATGGGGGGGGGGTATAGAGTAAGTGGAGTGTGGCCTCGGGGAAGGGGCGGAGTAAATCCTGGGTTGCCCTTAAATTCAAAACGTCATCTTGGGTGTAAAAAGATTGGAGACCACTGGTCTAGGGTTTACTTGGCCCTGCTTCATCGTCAGGGGTTGCAGTTGATGACTTCTTGAAGTCCCTTCAAGCCCTACATTTCTTTGATTCTGTAACTCTATGACATATGTGGCTACATGTGTCACATTCATATATTTTTAAAGAAATGTATAACGGTTCTTTAAAAATAGCTGACTGGGAACCATCATGTGAGGAATATAGCCAGTTTATTTAAACATTCGTTCTTATTACAGTTGCCTTCATCCTCCCTCCTATTAATTTTGAAAAGCTTACTTGTGTCTTGACTTAAACTAGATTGTAAACTCTTTAGGGGGCAAGGAGTTTGTACAGTATCCAGCACATGGAGCCCCAGTTCTGTCTGAGGCTTTCAGGAGCAACCCACATTACAAATTATAATTAAAATATGGATGTGTTTGGTGTCCCAATGAAAAATGTTGGGTTGAAAAGTCCACTTGCCACTGTGAGGGAGGTTGCTTTCCCTGACAACAGTGGGGGCCTAAGACATGTTTCAAGTACATTTAAACTTTAATTTAAAGAAGCCTTTTACTACTTATGGTTGCAAAGTAAATCAACTAAACGTGAACAAAGTGTAAACATAACCAAATGCAGTGTCATCTTCTGGAGTCTAGATACAGCTGCAGTGCCTCTACTGTTGCTCTGACCTTTGCAATCAGTAAATTAACAAGATTCTGTTCAGTTTAATTCACTATACAGATCTCCTTGCAGCAGTGAATTTGGCAGGAATTGTGTCAGTTCCATGCTGCTGATGATGTTTAGTGAAGCTCTTCCCAGCAGCAAGGTGGCGCTGGATATATTCGCAGTGCAGAGGATGCCCCAATAAAACAAGTCCATGAGAGAGGTGCGCACTATGGACTATATCTTGTATAGCAGCCAGAAAGCTCTGATGATTGTGTCCTCGATGGGAGTATGGATTTGTGTGTGTATACTATAAACCATGTATATTTTCAGTTTTTATTAGAATTTTTTCCTGAGAATTTTGAGACTGATCAGAAGTCTATTCCCTTAAAAAAAAAAAAAAATGTTGCCAGATTTGTATGATGGCTTCACATCCCCATTTGCTTTCTGCAGATTTGGGTGCAGTTTGTCATCTCCTTCCTCTTCCCCTAACTGGCTCCACCAGGCATCATGAGGTTTCTTAGTGACTTTCTCACACCTTTTGATGCCTCCAAAGAAGAAATGCATCCGCCAGGCCCGCAAGGCACAACTGCGGTTCCTTGAAACTCCAAGAGAGGGGCCTACACATCACTATGGATCTCCACTGCCTTTGGCTGAGAACCCAAGACATGTTTCTACCAAACCTCTAGACCAGAATGCCTCCATCTCATGGGTAGGTGCAGGTTTCCTTCCCTTAGTTTCTTATAGCAGTTGTTCTCAGCCTTCTTCCACAGATCTTAACAAAGAGCTATTTGGACTGGATCTTGGGCATGTATAGCGCGCACACACCTTTATTAATTTTTTTGTTCTCTAGGTGGTTATGGTGTTTGGGTTGCTTCAAATTGCAGTCTTGCAGTCACAAGCAGCCCAAGTTGTATTGCAGATTGGAGTGCTCACATCTGAATGGGATATGGTGGCTGCCAGCTGGTAAAACAGAATTCCCTGTCTTGTGAACTAGCATGGTGGCATGAAAAGGTTGGAATCCATATGAGAGGGAGATTCTTTTTGGTTTTTACAGTAATTGAAAACCTTGGAAATGGAAAGTAGAATACTTACTTTTTAGTTTTATTCTGTATTGGATTTGATACTTTGAAATACAGCAACTATTTCAAATTGGTGGTGTAGCTCTCAACCCTCCAGCAACTAAATGTGACACCTTCCTGCTCAACTATGATAAAAAAAAGTCTGCATCTTAACTGTGGTTCTCTTATTTAATAGGCATTTTTTAATAATCTCAATTTTGATAGCTTGCATTTCTGTAGTCAAATAAACAGAGGATCTGTGGGATGGAGTTAAATGTTGGGTTAAAATGGACGTTATACTTTGTAATGTATATGGTTGAAAGGCAGAGTACTTGATGCAAGGTGATGAGGCCTACTTCCAGAGATTCAGTGTGGTAAGGAGCAGGGGGTTGCTTCTTGCATTAGCTAGCCATTTGATGAGAAATGCAGTCTGCTCCAAAGACCAGTGTATTGCTTGGAAACAAACTAGTACATGCCTGAGGTCAGTGTGAGTCTGTTTGAAGATCAGGCCTGGTGGGAAAGTGGGGAGAGGATGTTTGTTTTCAAAGGGTTTAGCAGTAATACATAAACTACAAACCAAGAGTCAACAACAAGAGAGAGAGCTGATTTCAAAAATTATCTTATAAAGTTGAGAGACCAATAACCCCCTCTCCAACATGATAAAGGAGCACTACCAAGATAATTGTATTTACTAAACCTTTTTAAAAATCATGTTCACTTTTCACTGCTCATACATTTTGTTGATGTCTTGCATTTCAATCTTGATTGAACAACACTGCTCAGCTTTACTGTTATGCTTCATTTAGGTCAATGCTCTTTTTCTGGGTTGTCAACACCACAATTAACTCTTTAAAAAAACAGGTTTTTATTGATGATAACGAAACTTAAATATTTCTGTTTTTCTGCTAAATGTTGTTAAGGTGTAATTACTTGGTTTCAATCAAAAGAAAATGTTGGGCCTGAAGTAAGCTGGCAAATAGATTCTCCCTACTAGAAATTCAAGGCAGGGTGATAAAGCAGGCTTCAGGCAGATACTGTGGTGAAGAGCATAGTGCAAATATCTAGATAGCATATTTTTAAAGAAGTAATCTGTGTACTTTAACCCTGCCCTCCTTTTCATTTTTATGTGTGTTTAATCCTCTGCTTTTCCCCACACAGCTCTTCCAACAGACCTAAATATTGTTGAGGGGGAATTGGGTTTCTGGTCACTCAGTCCTAGGATACTTTTATCATGCCATACAAGGTGTTTTTTAAGCAAACGTGCAATTGTTCTGTGGGAGCTGCCTGTCTTTGTAGAAGCCATCACCTCAGGCAGCTCTGCTAAATAATAACACTTAAGTCTCAAAGCTTTTTAACAAAGCAACCCCAAGGGGCAAGATTTCAAACTCGAATGAAACACTCCACCAGCCCCAGAGACCTGGAGTTATCTTTGTTAGATTTTAAATGTCTTTTCGTTGAGTTTTTTAAAGCAGAGGATTTTAAACATGTTTCAGGCAGTCAGTTGTATGGGTTCTAAAACAGTGAGTAAAACAGTTGCTGAGAGGAGGCAGAATCTGTGTGTACCTGGAACAATGGAAAATTTCCAAATTTACAATGGATTTATTTGGCTATGTCTGAGGAGTATTCAGTTAATAAGTAGTGTCAAAGTTACTGAGCTAACTGCACCCCTGGTCTCTTTTGAGTGCATCGCTGCTCAGCTCTCAGACCTCAAGCCATCACCTCTCTTGGGATGGAATCACACAATTTTCCCACTCTTAGACTGGGCCCTGAACATAAGAACGGCCGTACTGGGTCAGACCAAAGGTCCATCCAGCCCAGTGTCCTGTCTGCCAACAGTGGCCAATGCCAGGTGCCCCAGAGGGAGTGAACCTAACAGGTAATGATCAAGTGATCTCTCTCCTGCCATCCATCTCCACCCTCTGACAAAGAGGCTAGGGACACCATTCCTTACCCATCCTGGCTAATAGCCATTAATGGACTTAGCCTCCATGAATTTATCTAGTTCTCTTTTAAACCCTGTTATAGTCCTAGCCTTTAATTTCTGTTTAACTAACCTCATTATTGCGTAGTTCCCCTTTCTGAAATTAAATGCCACAGTGTTGGGCTGCTGAGGTGTTCTTCCCACGACAGGAATGTTAAATGTTGTTATATTATGGTCACTATTTCCAAGCGGTCCTGTTATAGTTACCTCTTGGACCAGATCCTGCGCTCCACTCAGGACTAAATCGAGAATTGCCTCTCCCCTTGTGGGTTCCTGTACCAGCTGCTCCAAGAAGCAGTCATTTAAAGTATTGAGAAATTTTGTCTCTGCATTTCGTCCTGAGGTGACATGTACCCAGTCAATATGGGGATAATTGAAATCCCCCACTATTATTGAGTTTTTTATTTTGATAGCCTCTCTAATCTCCCATAGCATTTCATAGTCACTATCACTGTCCTGGTCAGGTGGTCGATAATAGATCCCTACTGTTATATTCTTATTAGAGCATGGAATTACTATCCATAGAGAGTGGCCATCCCCTGTGTATCGATTGTGATTTCCTCACCAGGTCTGACTTATGTTCAGTACTTGCAGTTTCCTCCCTCTTGGACCAATGTCCGTGGTATCCAGTTACCAAACAGCCTTTTAAAAATATTTATTTTGAACAAAAGCATTTAAGAGAAAATAGATCTTAAAATAATAAACAGACTCTATGGACGTCCAGGTGTCTTTCACATGGGAATCTCGGTAGATTTAACTTCCTAAAGACTCCTCAGCAGAGTCTTTCTTTGTCAGGTTGTCTCCTTGGACAACCTTCTGGCAACAGACAACCCCCTCCCCCTCAGAGGGCTTTTACCTGTTTGGTATCCTTGTGATCTCCAGGCTCCCAGCCGGACAAAACAAGGCTTGCAGCTTCGCTGGAGACAGAATAGGATCCTCAAAGTCAATAGCTTTCCCTGTTTCAAATGTATGCCAGGATGTTCTTATTTGGGGAGCCACTGTGTTGGCTTCCTGTGCAGTCCCCACTGAATTAAAACAGTATAGGTATATAATATAAAGTCTCTCAATAACTAGGTTACCTATCAGTATTCTTTGAATACACGGCAACTCCACAACAATCACAACTAGTACCCAGGTTTCTGGGTTCCCCTCGGTGCTAGGAGAAAGTGAGATATATTAGGAAATGGAAAGTTTCTATCAGAACCCAGTAATGAAAGGGAGTTAATAGGAAAGCTTGTGGGAATCATGTTTGAGAATAAATACATCTCTATCATAATTCTTTAATAAACAATGGAACAGGGATCTGCCATTTTTTTTTCTGTTTGACTTAGGAAATGTTCAGGATTTGAATGCATGATGGAGACTTACAAAGTTATTTACCTTTTATAATATCTTAGAGTTCTGTAGCTTGCTGTGCACTAACATCCCATGTGGACACTGCTACAGTGCAGTGAAAGTCCTGGAGTGCCACAAATATAAATAAGTAAATAGGATCACTTTATCAGTAAGATTTTTTGTGTGACACTGACAGTCTTGCAACCTCAGTCTGGGATCCAAGAATCTACATAGTTCTTTACTACTTATGCATCATCATCTGTCATAAAGGTCCTGCAAATAAAATTCTGCCCTTAGAGAAACCAGTACAGCCTCAGTGGAACTCATTGAAATTTTGTAAACAATTTTGTTGATGCACAGGAAGGAACAGAATCCAGCTCACTGTTAGATAAGAGATAGACATAGCAGTTGATTTAGTTTATCACTGGAATAAGCAAACAAGACTTGGAATATATCTAGGAAAGGAGGTGCATTTATATATAGTCACTTTTCGGAGTAGAACTGTATTTTAAAAGCATATGTGAGCTTCCAGTTTTTCTCACTCATTTGAATAGTGAGTGTGATTTCCTTTGCCACAAACTCTCTCATTAGACTGGACTTCCTGCCAAGGAAGCAATAAAATGGCAGCTCTCAAACATAGAAAGACATGCAGCAGGGGTGGGGAGTAGGGTAGATAGTGGTTGCCTTGTGAAGAAAGTAGCGAGTCTGATGAGTCACCCTCTCTGAAGGAAAACATTTTTTCATCATCTCTGTTTGGCCTCTCAGGTGTCTCCACAGTTTGAAAGCACCGTGTCAACAGGCTTCAAGAGATGTCAGAAGCAGTGCCATGTTGCCCACAGCTTCCATAGCCGGGATGATAGTCGTGGTTTCCTCCATGTGGGAGGAGTGTGTCGGAAACAAACGGTCTGCAAATTTCCTCCTTTAATGTTTGAGGCTCCACAGGCACACCCCTATGCTGGAGCAACAGGGTACTCAGACTCTTGTGGTAACCCAGGGAATTGTGCAAAGACATGCCATATCCAGCCAAAGGGGGGCACTGCAGCAAAGCCCAGTACCTCAATGGGCAAGCCTAAGAGCTGTAGAAAAGGGGCCTCTCAGTTTCCTAACCAGGATGCTGAGCCAGATGTCTTCAGTCCACCAGATCTACGGACTCCAGAGCTGCCCTCTGTGAGAAGCTATGGATGCAGTGGTACTCTGCCACAGATGAACACCCTCTCTCCAAATCCACATAGTGGCCTTGATCTCTGTGCTGATACCACTGAGAGCCTTGAACTAACATCTGTACTGGTCAAGGATACCCCAGAGCATGAGTACGGAGTGAAGGTAACCTGGAGAAAACGGTCTCGCCTGATGAGATACCTGAGGGAGAAGGGGATGCTGAGCCCAAGTGACATCCTAGTGAAGACTGTAAGTGCTGATCCCAGTCAGTGCTCATCCCTTTGGAAAAAGGACACGCTGCCTTTGACTTGAGGGGCACAATAACTGAAATCCCTCTTTGCTGGCTCCAAAAGCAACGGGCATTGCTAAGCCTAGTTGGGAGATCAGTGACAGGATAAAGAGAAGAACCAGGACTTATACTGTAGGCTAAGACTGCTTGGTGCTGCAGAGAGATGCTTCCCCCCGGAGTGCTGTCTAGCCTGGCGGAAGATCAGTCTGTACTGGATAGTGATGGGCGGGGGCATGGCTGAGAGGTTCCTATTCTCCAAGAGACTTTCTATACCAACCCCTGTTCGTGTCCTTCCCAGCTGGCCTGCTCTCCCCGTACCTCGTCTTGGGTTTACAGCCCCTCCCCACCGCCGCCTGGGCCCTGCTCTCTTTGTAGGGGTGGGATGCGCTTTTCGCACCCTACTCCAGCCGCCCACGCTGGCGTCTCTGTGTCCAGCCTGTTTGCCCCTCCCCGCGCGGCCATTGAGCTACCTCCGCAGCCCCGCCTCGTCGGAGCCTCCGCTGCACAGCCGCCGCCGGGGTGCCCGGCACGAGCCAAAAGGGGGTGGTCCCACGGCCACCTTGCAATAGGCATGTGCGGGTTCCAGGCACCAGCCAATGAATGCTCCAGGTCCTCAGTGCCGGGTGCAGTTGCTAAGGGCAGCGGCGGCAACCGGGGCTAAGCGCGAGAGGCCAGGATCCCATGGCAACGGCGGGGGTGAGGATGGAGAGTGGGGGGACCGGGCCAGGCCCCGCGGGGGCAGGTGAGACCCGGGGAGGGAGGTGCGTTGGCGGAGTGGCTCGGGGGTCACCAGGGACCGGGGGTCCGCCCTGCAGCTCCCGGGGCCGACGGGGTTTCATTGGTACTGAGTGAGGCGCCCCGAGCTCATCCGTCGTGGATGCTGCTGACGGTCCCAGCCAGCAGCACCTGGACATGGCCCCCACCACCCTCACTACCAGACGCTACAATCGCAACCCCATTAAATGTTTCCCTTCCCCCCCTTGCTTGTGTGGAAAACCTACCCAGTCAGGCTGGGCAATGGCCTCTCCCGGCAGGCAGGGCACCAAATAAACTCATTGCACACGGGAATGGCTTGGCTTGGTTTAGTTCATTACAGGATTTTAATCTCGGGTGTTAATTGCAGCCCTGGGAGATCAAAACGATAGGCTGATGTCTTGAAGTTGATGATGTTCTTGACTGTGATGTACAATTTTTCAATATCAGTGTGTGTGCAGCTCAGCCCCTCACATACAAAGAGAGCACTTACAGGGGAAGGGTTAAAATATACCAGATGTATTGAAAAATTCTCTGCACTTCAAGGTCCCTGCCCCCCAGTAGCCCCTTCTTTTCCTGAATTTTGTCACAACAGGTCTAGATGATGTGGATAAATATCTCTGTCAGGCAGCCGGTCTACACTAGTGTTCCAATAGTTGCTGCAGTGGTGGGAAATTTTAAGAAAAGGTTGGTCTCTCACACAAACGTTGTACCATTTTAATTTTATCAGTATAATTAAATTAGTACAGCCTGCCTAGCAGGGGGTGCAGTATACTGTACTCCTGAGGGAATTCTATGCCAAAAAATAAAAATTCTGTGCACAATATTTTATTTATTGTGGAGAATTTGCAGAATTTTTAATGTGGAGACTCCTGCATGGCCGTGAGGACTGAGGAGGAGCACAGGCTGCTGGCTGCACAGAGGTGGGAGATCACCCTGCAGCCCCCCCTGCTCCCCAGGAACTCAGCAGTGAGGCTGCACCCAACCCTGACATAGCACAAGGGCCAGGCCTGCCCCAGAAACTCCCCAGGGTCTTGCCCCTCTGTGCCAGGTGCACCAGTTGTGAGCAGGCAGCCTCAGCCCAGCATGATCCATGTGTAGAGGGGCTTGGTGTGGGGTGAGAAAGTTCTGTGTGGACCAAACTGGGTGCGGGTGACTCAGTGCGGGGTCTGGGTGCATGGGGGATCTGGATGCATGGGCTTGTTGGGGAGGTTCTAGGTGCAGGGGCAATGGGACTCTGCAGGGGGGTCCAGGTCAAGGTGGTTGGGGCTCAGCAAGCGGGGGAGTCTGGATGCAGGGAAGTAAAGAAATCTGCGGGGAGAACATAAGAATGGCCCTACTGGGTCAGACCAAAGGTCCATCTAGCACAGTATCCTGTCCTCCGACAGGGGCCAGTGCCAGGTGCCCCAGAGGGAATGAACAGAACAGGCAATCATCAAGTGATCCATCCCCCTGTCGCTCATTCCCAGCTTCTGGCAAACCGAGGCTAGGGACACCATTCCTACCCACCCTGGCTAATAGCCATTGATGGACCTATCCTCCATGAATTTTTCTAGTTCTTTTTTGAACCCTGTTATGGTCTTGGCCTTCACAACATCCTCTGGCAAGGAGTTCCACAGGTTGACTGTGCGTTGTGTGAAGAAATACTTCCTTTTATTTGTTTTAAACCTGCTGCCTATTAATTTCATTTGGTGACCCCTAGTTCTTGTGTTATGAGAAGTAGTAAACAGCACTTCCTTATCCACTTTCTCTACAAAGTCATGATTTTATAGATCTCAATCATATCTCCTTAGCTGTCTCTTTTCCAAGCTAAATAGTCCCAGTCTTATTAATCTTTCCTTTAGCACCTCACTCGTCCAGTGGCCTCACTGGTTGTTTAGCAGGTTTCCTGCTTCTGATGTCCTTAAAAAAGAAAACTTGCTATTACTTTTTGAGTCTTTGGCTAACTGTTCCTCAAATTCTTTTTTGGCCTTCCTAATTGCATTTTTACACTTCACTTGCCAGTGTTTATGCTCCTTTCTATTTTCCTCACTAGGATTTAACTTCCACTTTTTAAAGGATGCCCTTTTGCCTCTCACTGCTTCTTTTACTTTGTTGTTTAGCCACGGTGGATCTTTTTTGGTTCTCTTACTATGTTTTTTAATTTGGGGTATACATTTAAGTTGAGCCTCTATTATGGTGTCTTTAAAAAGTTTCCACGCAGCTTGCAGAGATTTCACTTTTGGCACTATACCCTTTAATTTCTGTTTAACTAACCTCATTTTTGTGTAGTTCCCCTTTCTGAAATTAAATGCTACCGTGTTGGGCTGCTGTGGTGTTTTTCCTGCCACAGGGATATTAAATTTAATTATGGTCACTATTACCAAGCGGTCCAGCTATATTCACCTCTTGGACCAGATCCTGTCCTCCACTTAGGATTAAATCAAGAATTGCCTCTCCTCTGGTGGGTTCCAGGACCAGCTGCTCCAAGAAGCAGTCGTTTAAGGTGTCAAGAAACTTTATCTCTGCATCCCGTCCTGAGGTGACATGTACCCAGTCAATATGGGGCTAATTGAAATCCCTCATTATTATTATTATTGAGGTTTTTTTATTTTAATAGCTGCTTGAATCTCCCTGAGTATTTCACAGTCACTCTCACCATCCTGGTCAGACGTGAATCGTGACACAGAATTCCCCCAGGAGTATTAATTAAATGTACTTATAGTAGTATAGCTTACTGCCATATCGGATGGGGAATAAGCATAAAGATACTGGACCAAATTATTAAACAATTAATTTGTTTAAACCTAGGGGATAAAAAGGTGCTATGTAATAGCAAGCATGGATTTGTCAAGAACAAACCAATTTAACTTCTTTCTTTGGGATAACTGACCTAGTGACTAGGGGGAAGCAGTAGATGTGATATAGCTGGATTTTAGTAAGGCTTTTAGCACAGACCAACATGACATTTTTCTAAGCAAACTAAGGAAAATGTGGTCTAAACTGAATAAACCATAATTAAAGAGTATTTATCGGTGATTTGCTGTTAAATTAAGGACATACGAAGTGGGATCTTGCATGGGTCTGTCCTGGATCCAGTACTAGTCAATATTTTCATTAATGACTTGGATAATAGAGTGGAAAGTATGCTTATAAAATGTGTGGATGACACCAAGCTGGGAGAAGATTGCAAGCACTTTGAAGAACAGGATTAGAATTCAAAATGATCTTGGTAAATTGGAGAATTGGTCTGAAATCAATAAAATGAAATTTAATAAAGACAAGTGCAAAGTACTACACTTACAAATGAAAACTCTAATGCATACAAAATTGGGAATAATTGGCTAGGCAGCACTGCTGCAGGAAAGAAGGTTACAGTGGATCACACTGAATGTGAGTCGATGCTGTTGTGAAAAAGGCAGATGTAATCCTGGATCTGTTAACAGGACTGTTGTATATGAGACACAGAAGTAATTGTTGTATTCCACTCAGCACTAGTGAGGCCTTAGCTGGAGTGCTGTGTTCAGCTTTCGGTATCACACTTTTAATAAACATGTGAACAAACTGGTGAGAGTCCAGAAGAGGGCAACAAAAATAAAAGTTTCCTCCTAGGAAAAGTTGAAAAAACTGGGTAGATTTAGTCTAGTAAAGAGAAGGCTGTGGGGGAATGTAAGAAAGTCTTCAAATATGTAAGAGTTTGTTAAAAACACAATGGTGATCAATTGTTCTCCATGTCCACTGAGGGTAGGACAAGAAGTAATTGGCTTAGTTTGCAGCAAAGGAGATTTAAGTAGGGATGTTAGGAAAAACTTTCTAACTCTAAGGATAGTTAAGCACTGGAGCAAGTTACCTAGGGAGATTGTGGGATCCCTGTCCTTGGAGGTTTTTAGGAAAAGATTAGACAAACCCTTGTCAAGAATAGTGTAGGTCAGGGGTAGTCAATTATTTTTTGGCAAGGTCCAGATTTCTTGGTCAAGGTAAAGTCAAGGTCCAGTCTCCCGAGAAACATTTTTCACACTACAGTAACAATTACATTAAGTAAATAAAAAGATTCATGGTCCATTCAAAAGTGTCTGGTGGTCCAGATTTGGCCCACAGGCCGCCTACTGACTACCCCTGGTCTAGGTATACTTAATCCTGCCTCACCCCTAATAACCTGCAGGCTCCCACTGCCTCCAACAGCCCTCTCCAGCTTCCCCAGGCTCCTCTGACCCTCCAGTCTCCCCCCCAACAATCCATCTTCCACAGCACCCCAACCCCATCAGCACCTGACTGCTTCCTCCTCCCTGCCTGGTCCCCCTGGCTCCTGTCATGTACCCAGTTCCCCACTTTCCCTCCCACAGCCTCTTTCTGCTGAGATATGCAGTAAAAGGGCCCCTTCACCTGCAATCATGGTCTGCGGGTAAAGTTACCACCTGGCCAATATTTGACCGGCCTGGCCAGGTTTTTTTTTATGGATTTGCAAGAAAAATAATTTAAGCTGCCAGTTTTATTTTGTTTTTGTTTTTTACGTGTGTCTAATGATTTGCATTATCATCACAATACACTGGGATATCTAACGTTAAAAGTTTCTGTGTTCGGCTAAAGGTGCTGCAGTGTTCCCACTGCCACAGTTTAAGAAAGAAAATGATGTTACCAATCTTATCTATATGTGTTATCTCCCTAGATACTGTCTCTAGATCTCTCTAGTGGTTGAAGTGAAGGGTTGCAGAGTTGCCTTATGGTTTGGGGTTGGAATTGCGGCCGGCTTGCCTTGCGGGGGGCAGAGGGGTGCCGGGGTTTTTGCATTTCAAAGGTGGTAACCCTATTTGGGGGACCCCCGAAGGGGAAATCAGTGACTTTTTCTCACTGTTGAGAAATGTTCCATGTGGAGCTGCACAGAACTTAGCACGTATGTATGTGCCCAGCCTGCTCTCCACCGGTCACAGCTGGAGAACCACTGGTGGAAACAGCTATAGCATTTTTCCTGTTTTAAAATGATTTTTTTGCATTAGAACAGGCAAATTCTGCTCTGTTACATTTATGTAAATGCAAAATAAGTCCCTGAGAGTTAATGGAATTACTCTAGATCTAAACAGGTGCTGACTGAGGGCAGATCTACACTTAAAAAGCTGCAGCGGTGCCACTGTAGCACTTTAGTGAAGATGCACCTATGGCAATGGGAGAGTTCCATGGAGAGCCCCATGACAGATGCAAAGCCTGACTAATTGGGTGCATTTGCTAGCCTGGCAGGTGATGGGGGGTAAGACCTATCACAGGGACCTAAAGAGATTAGAAACATGGTCGTAAACTAACCAAATAAGAATCAGCTTGGAAAAATGCAAACTAATGCATGTGAAAAAAAATCTGAAACAAATATATAATGGGCAGTAGGGGTGAGAGGGAGCAACAATCTAGACACGACCTTGCAAGGTGATATAGTAGTAAAAAAGGCCAGTTTAGAGCAGCATAAAGAAAGGCATGGAGCAGAGAGTTCCTCTCGGTACAGCTGTTGTTCAAGCACACCTGAAAGACTGCATCCAGCTTTGAGCACCACATTATAGCGGAAGGGAGTTCAGCAAAGAGAAAAAATATCAGGGATTGGAGAGACTGATTTATGAGAAAAGGCTAAGGCCTTGGTTCAGCAAGGTGCTTAAGCTCCTACCTAATTTTAAACACCTTTCCAAATCGGGGCTTAAAAGAGCTAAATACATATAGCTGGGCTAATGCAACAAGGTGGTACATGATAACTATATGCCAAATCTCATTTTGTTATTTTCTTCTTGTTCTTCTCTCTAGCTCCCTTAATGTTTTTTTCTCTTTCTGCACGGCCATGTGCAGCTATTCCCTATTTAGTATTATCTACCAGGTTTGCTAACCTGATGTTTACTCCCCTTTCCAGCTCATTAATGTAAATTTTAAATAAGACTAGATTCTGCACTGATCTCTGTGGTACCTTACTGGGTACTGGTTATCATTACTTTTGTTTATGGTCTTTTAGCCTGTCTTCCAACCATAAGATAATATTTTTGTCTAAGACATTGTAATTAAGTTTTCATGAAATCCAATATAATTTTTGTTTCAAAAAATCTAAATACATGATCTCTGCTGCATTTATTTCATCCACTAATTTTGAACTTCTACTTTTTAAAAAGCAATTCAGATTGCCTGGGAAGATTTATTCTGTACAAACTTAATTTTCTTACTCCTTAACAGTCTGTTTGCAAATGGATGTACCCAAATGGATGAACATTACTGTCACCAAAAAGGTGAAAGCAGGTAGTGGCAGAGGGGAAGGAGAGGCAGTGAGCGGTTGCCAACTAGATGGTCCCCGGGGTGGGGCCCAGAGTAGTGGGTGGGCCTGCCCCCCTTCTTTGCCCCACTGGCCACCAAAGGAAGTGGCCAGCCAAAGGACTGCAGTTTGCCCCTGAGCGAAGGGTGGACTAGAGGCTGCAGTTCGCCGCTGCAGTGAAAGGCCAGGTGAAGGACTGTCGGTTCCCCCAGAAGGGGGGGAGACAACGGAGTTGGGGCACAGCCGGAGGGCCATGCCCTGAAGAGGATGCTGTCTGGGAGCGAAGCCAGTCCCCACAGACAGTGGAGATGATGGAGAAGCAGTGACTGAGAGTGAGACACCACAAGAGGAGGGCACCCTGCTGATGGACAGAGCTAATTCCCGGAGCAATCAGCAGGAGGCGCCATGGTGGTGAGCACAACCCGTTACAGGGCCATTATCCCACATTAGCTGCTGTAACTACAAGTGTGACTGTTACTGGGGATAAAGATTCTCTGGTCCCTGTTACAGTGCAGGGTTTCAGTGCACGAACCCCACGGCCCCAGAGTCCCAGGAACTGTTGAGTCAGTGTTTTGCTTTGTTTCTTTCCTAGCTCTGCCAGAGCTGCCTCATCCCCGCACGGGGGGGAGGGATAGCTCAGTGGTTTGAGCATTGGCCTGCTAAACCCAGGGTTGTGAGTTCAATCCTTGAGGGGGCCACTTAGGGATCTGGGGCAAAATCTGTACTTGGTCCTGCTAGTGAAGGCAGGGGGCTGGACTCGATGATCTTTCAAGGTCCCTTCCAGTTCTAGGAGATGGGATATCTCCATTAATTATTATTATTATAATTATTATTATTAGCTTCCTCACTGCCTGGGAAACTAGCCAGATTTGTCTTACTATTTGTGATCATTAATGATTTATTAGGATTATTAGAGTAGTTGTCTCCTTCATTCAAAAGTAAAATGTCATTTACATTACCAGTAGAAATAAGAGCTATTAATTATTCTGAGAATTACCCTCATTATTTTTATTGCTCACCATTAGCAATTATACTTCTTAGTAACAATTTAATATTAGTAAGGTATTTACTGTTCATTCTGATCTTTCCCATCACTTTAATCTTGTTTGTTATTCTAGACTAGTTATTATCTTTACTGTTTTCTTTGATTTATTATAATTTATTAGTACACTTATTGTTAATGACCATGTATTAGAATGACTATTATGTGGTTGGGACAAGTGAACAGATGAAAGGGAAGGCCATGGGCTACTCTCAGATTATTTTTAATCCTCTTTCTGTCTTTCCTGAAGATTGGAGCTACTGTGTCACTGGTTCTGATACTCTATCTTGTCGCCATCTACACCGGGACAGAGGAACAGCCCTATGGAAAGGGCTGACACTAATTACCATCTGTCTGTGTGTCTGGGCTGAGAGGAGAGTGAGCGCTCACCAGTGGTACAGTGAACCGTTGGCATGGGATGGCTGCTCACATACAGGGCCTCTTGTACGTGCCAGCAGAGCTTATAAACTCTTAGGTGCAGCTGTTCATCTGACAGAGTTTACAAGCCTACCTAGGCCCAGTCCTAGGTTTTATTGCCAGCCCTTGGGGAGTGTGATCTAGTAGTTAGAGCCTGGGGTGTGGGGGGAAGTAGGAGTCAGGATTCCTTGATTCTGTTCCAAGCGCAGTGATGGAGAGCTATATAGTGTTTGGAGCAATATAGTGTCTGGAGCAAGTGTGTCAGGACTATTGGATTCTGCTGCCACTATCTGGAGGGATTGTGTTTGAATGGGATAGAGTGGGGACTGCTGGGTTCTGTGGGGAGTGCTGTGGGGAACAATTATCTAGTGGTTAGAACAGGGGTCTGGTGGTCAGGACTCTTTTGTTCCATTCCTGCATCCAGTGGGAGTCCTCTAGTATTTATAGCAGAGGAGGCCAGGAGCTCGGACTCCTGGGTTCCTGCTATTACACCATCCTCCCTCCACGCAAATACACAGCATCCCTCTGCTGCTTTCTCCCCACCACACACACTGCTGCCTGCTGAAGTTTTCCTCCCAAGACCTCAGATGTATTTAGTGTTTCTGCTTTGCACTATGTGTTCTCTGTCTGTCTCTGCACAGAGAGCTCGTCTGCTTCCAGTTCTTCTGCCTGCACTGGATCAAAAGCATAAGGCTCATTCTTCCCTGCCTCCCTGATTGCATCTCTAAATTGAAATTCTAACTCTGCACCATGCCACTGTGAGTGTCCAAACAGATAAGTTCTGTCCTACAAGTTATTGGGCTCTATACAGGAGCTACTGGGTAGTTCAGTGGCCTGTATTCTGCAGGAAGTCAGACCTTAAAATCTGTGAATCTGCACAATACAGAACTGCTCTTGGACTCCTATGTCCAATGAAACAGCAGTTTATAGCCATCAGGGCTGTCACTTTTAACCAGCAAGAAAAGGGAAACCAACTTGTTTGCACCAAAACTAGCTCTTAAAACCTCTTTCTGCTGCCTTTTTTGAGTATGCACTTTTACTGCTTGGTTTTAACATGACCCTGACTGCATCAGGAGACATTAGCATTCCTGAAACAGCACAGTGAATAGAGACAAGCAGTGTCTTACTAGAGGAGTGAGAAGTAAGCAAAACAGTCTGAGAAAAACCTCCTCTGTTAAGTGACATGCTTGTGGGGTGGGATTTCCTGAACTGACAGCCTCCCCTCATGGAATTTTGACACCAGCTGGAGAGGCTGGGAATTCCCTCCCCTGACTCCTCCCCTCTGGCTCCATCACTGTCTCCTCTTCCGTTCCCCTCATTTCCTCTGGACTCTGATTGTGACTGATCTGAATCTGACTATTGGATTGCAGGAAGCAGAGACTTCTGTATGTGAGTGAGTGACTCCCCCTGCTGGGACCCGAGTAGGTGAGAAGGAACTGAGATTGTTTTTCTACATACGTGTGAAGGGCCAGGGGAGAAAAGGGCTGTGGAAAGATGTATTAGTGGATTAGTCTCCTAAAGGGGAGAGGGGGTGTTAAAACTGGCCTGCACAAAGCACTGGATAATACTCTAGGATACAATCCTACACTGGCTGAGAGGGGTAAGATGGGATGCACTTGGTGTGATTTAATAGTGAACCAGATCTTTCACATTTCTGTGATTGTGGTTTTCTCAATCCCTGGGGTGACTCCTAGGGTGACTCCCAGGGGCAGATGGTCAGGCTGACAGACAAATGTTTTTCACCTATCAGGGACTTTCTTCTTACCCAAGAGCAGAACTGACCTGGATGAGCTTGTGCGTCATTAAAAGAATCCCCTATTCTTAGTGATGGTTGCCCCAGGAGGGTGATGATACTGCTGTCACCCTGGCCCTTCCTCACTCCATGCACTCCCCAACTCCTGTCACATGATTATTAATTCTTATTTCTATTACTGGAGCACCAAGGAGCTCTAGTCAAGGACCACAACCCCTTTGTGCTAGGTGCTGTACAGACCTCAGCTGTAACCTGGAAGCTCTTTGGGGTCGGGACAGAGCCTTTCTGCTGAGATATGCAGTAAAAGGGCCCCTTCACCCGCAATCCTGGTCTGGGGGTAAAGTTACCACCTGGCCAATATTTGACCAGCCTGGCCAGGTTTTTTTATGGATTTGCAAGAAAAATAATTTAAGCTGCCCGTTTTTTGTTTTTTTTTACGTGTGTCTAATGATTTGCATTATCATCACAATACACTGGGATATCTAACGTTAAACGTTTCTGTGTTCGGCTAAAGGTGCTGCAGTGTTCCCACTGCCTGTCTTTGTAGAAGCCATCACCTCAGGCAGCTCTGCTAAATAATAACACTTAAGTCTCAAAGCTTTTTAACAAAGCAACCCCAAGGGGCAAGATTTCAAACTCGAATGAAACACTCCACCAGCCCCAGAGACCTGGAGTTATCTTTGTTAGATTTTAAATGTCTTTTCGTTGAGTTTTTTAAAGCAGAGGATTTTAAACATGCTTCAGGCATCAGTTGTATGGGTTCTAAAACAGTGAGTAAAACAGTTGCTGAGAGGAGGCAGAATCTGTGTGTACCTGGAACAATGGAAAATTTCCAAATTTACAATGGATTTATTTGGCTATGTCTGAGGAGTATTCAGTTAATAAGTAGTGTCACAGTTACTGAGCTAACTGCACCCCTGGTCTCTTTTGAGTGCATCGCTGCTCAGCTCTCAGACCTCAAGCCATCACCTCTCTTGGGATGGAATCACACAATTTTCCCACTCTTAGACTGGGCACTGAACATAAGAACGGCCGTACCGGGTCAGACCAAAGGTCCTTCCAGCCCAGTGTCCTGTCTGCCAACAGTGGCCAATGCCAGGTGCCCCAGAGGGAGTGAACCTAACAGGTAATGATCAAGTGATCTCTCTCCTGCCATCCATCTCCACCCTCTGACAAAGAGGCTAGGGACACCATTCCTTACCCATCCTGGCTAATAGCCATTAATGGACTTAGCCTCCATGAATTTATCTAGTTCTCTTTTAAACCCTGTTATAGTCCTAGCCTTCACAACCTCCTCAGGCAAGGAGTTCCACAGGTTGACTGTGCGCGGTGTGAAGAACTTCCTTTTATTTGTTTTAAACCTGCTGCCCACTAATTTCATTTGGTGGCCCCTAGTTCTTATATTATGGGAACAAGTAAATAACTTTTCCTTATTCACGTTCTCCACACCATTCGTGATTTTATATACCTGTATCATATCCCCCCTTAGTCTCCTGTTTTCCAAGCTGAAAAGTCCTAGCCTCTTTAATCTCTCCTCATATGGGACCCGTTCCAAACCCCTAATCATTTTAGTTGTCCTTCCTTGAACCTTTTCTAATGCCAATATATCTTTTTTGAGATGAGAAGACCACATCTGTATGCAGTATTCAAGATGGGGGCATACCATGGATTTATACAATGGCAATAAGTTATTCTCCATCTTATTCTCTATCCCTTTTTTAATGATTCCTAATATCCTGTTTGCTTTTTTGACTGCCGCTGCACACTGCATGGACATCTTCGGAGAACTATCCACGATGACTCCAAGATCTTTTTCCTGATTAGTTGTAGCTAAATTGGCCCTCATCATATTGTATGTATAGTTGGGGTTATTTTTTCCTATGTGCATTACTTTACATTTATCCACATTAAATTTCATTTGCCATTTTGTTGCCCAATCACTTAGTTTTGTGAGATCTTTTTGAAGTTCTTCACAGTCTACTTTGGTCTTAACTATCTTGAGCAAGTTAGTATCATCTGTGAACTTTGCCAGCTCACTGTTTACCCCTTTCTCCAGATCATTTATGAATAAGTTGAATAAGATTGGCCCTAGGGCTGACCCTTGGGGAACACCACTAGTTACCCCTCTCCATTCTGAGAATTTACCATTTATTCCTACCCTTTGTTCCCTGTCTTTTAACCAGTTCTCAATCCATCAAAGGATCTTCCCTCTTATCCCATGACAACTTAATTTATGTAAGAGCCTTTGGTGAGGGACCTTGTCAAAGGCTTTCTGGAAATCTAAGTACACTTATGTCCATTGGATCCCCCTTGTCCACATGTTTGTTGACCCCTTCAAAGAACTCTAATAGATTAGTAAGACATTATTTCCCTTTACAGAAACCATGTTGACTTTTGCCCAACAATTTATGTTCTTCTTCTATGTGTCTGACAATTTTATTCTTTACTATTGTTTCAACTAATTTGCCCTGTACTGATGTTAGACTTACTGCTCTGTAATTGCCGGGATCACCTCTAGAGCCCTTTTTAAATATTGGCATTACATTAGCTATCTTCCAGTCACTGGGTACAGAAGGTGATTTAAAGGACAGGTTACAAACCATAGTTAATAGCTCCGCAATTTCACATTTGAGTTCTTTCAGAACTCTTGGGTGAATGTCATCTGGTTCCGGTGACTTGTTACTGTTAAGTTTATCAATTAATTCCAAAACCTCCTCTAATGACACTTCAATCTGTGACAGTTCCTCAGATTTGTCACCTACAAAAGCCGGCTCAGGTTTGGGAATCTCCCTAACATCCTCAGCTGTGAAGACTGAAGCAAAGAATTCATTTAGTTTCTCCGCAATGACTTTATCATCTTTAAGTGCTCCTTTTTTATCTCGATCGTCCAGGGGTCCTGCTTCTGATGTACTTAAAAAACATTTTGTTATTAACCTTTTTGAGTTTTTGGCTAGCTGTTCTTCAGATTCCTTTTTGGCTTTTCTTATTACATTTTTACACTTAATTTGGCAGTGTTTATGCTCCTTTCTATTTACCTCACTAGGATTTGACTTCCACTTTTTAAAAGATGCCTTTTTATCTCTCACTGCTTCTTTTACATGGTTGTTACACCACGGTGGCTCTTTTTTAGTTCTTTTACTGTGTTTTTTAATTTGGGGCATACATTTAAGTTGGGCCTCTGTTATGGTGTCTTTGAAAAGTGTCCATGCAGCTTGCAGGGATTTCACTCTAGTCACTGTACCTTTTAATTTCTGTTTAACTAACCTCATTTTTGCATAGTTCCCCTTTCTGAAATTAAATGCCACAGTGTTGGGCTGCTGAGGTGTTCTTCCCACCACAGGAATGTTAAATGTTATTATATTATGACAGGTTTCAGAGTAGCAGCCGTGTTAGTCTGTATCCGCAAAAAGAACAGGAGTACTTGTGGCACCTTAGAGACTAACAAATTTATTAGAGCATAAGCTTTCGTGGGCTACAGCCCACTTCTTCGGATGCATATAGAATGGAACATATATTGAGGAGATATATATATATATATATATATACACATACAGAGAGCATGAACAGGTGGGAGTTGTCTTATCGGCCTCTCAGAGTTGGTAAGACAACTCCCACCTCTTCATGCTCTCTGTATGTTTGTATATATATCTCCTCAATATATGTTCCATTCTATATGCATCCGAAGAAGTGGGCTGTAGCCCACGAAAGCTTATGCTCTAATAAATTTGTTAGTCTCTAAGGTGCCACAAGTACGCCTGTTCTTTTTATTATATTATGGTCAATATTTCCAAGTGGTCCTGTTATAGTTACCTCTTGGACCAGATCCTGCGCTCCACTCAGGACTAAATCGAGAATTGCCTCTCCCCTTGTGGGTTCCTGTACCAGCTGCTCCAAGAAGCAGTCATTTAAAGTATTGAGAAATTTTGTCTCTGCATTTCGTCCTGAGGTGACATGTACCCAGTCAATATGGGGATAATTGAAATCCCCCACTATTATTGAGTTCTTTATTTTGATAGCCTCTCTAATCTCCCTTAGCATTTCATAGTCACTATCACTGTCCTGGTCAGGTGGTCGATAATAGATCCCTACTGTTATATTCTTATTAGAGCATGGAATTACTATCCATAGAGAGTGGCCATCCCCTGTGTATCGATTGTGATTTCCTCACCAGGTCTGACTTATGTTCAGTACTTGCAGTTTCCTCCCTCTGGGACCAATGTCCGTGGTATCCAGTTACCAAACAGCCTTTTAAAAATATTTATTTTGAACAAAAGCATTTCAGAGAAAATAGATCTTAAAATAATAAACAGACTCTATGGACATCCAGGTGTCTTCCACATGGGAATCTTGGTAGATTTAACTTCCTAAAGACTCCTCAGCAGAGTCTTTCTTTGTCAGCTTGTCTCCTTGGACAACCTTTTGGCAACGGACAACCCCCTCCCCCTCAGAGGGCTTTTACCTGTTTGATATCCTTGTGATCTCCAGGCTCCCAGCCGGACAAAACAAGGCTTGCAGCTTCGCTGGAGACAGAATAGGATCCTCAAAGTCAATAGCTTTCCCTGTTTCAAATGTATGCCAGGATGTTCTTATTTGGGGAGCCACTGTGTTGGCTTCCTGTGCAGTCCCCACTGAATTAAAACAGTATAGGTATATAATATAAAGTCTCTCAATAACTAGGTTACCTATCAGTATTCTTTGAATACACAGCAACTCCACAACAATCACAACTAGTACCCAGGTTTCTGGGTTCCCCTCGGTGCTAGGAGGAAGTGAGATATATTAGGCAATGGAAAGTTTCTATCAGAACCCAGTAATGAAAGGGAGTTAATAGGAAAGCTTGTGGGAATCATGTTTGAGAAGAAATACATCTCTATCATAATTCTTTAATAAACAGTGGAACAGGGATCTGCCATTTTTTTTTCTGTTTGACTTAGGAAATGTTCAGGATTTGAATGCATGACAGAGACTGGAAACTTACAAAGTTGTTTACCTTTTATAATATCTTAGAGTTCTGTAGCTTGCTGTGCACTAACATCCCATGTGGACACTGCTACAGTGCAGTGAAAGTCCTGGAGTGCCACAAATATAAATAAGGGGAGGGATAGTTCAGTGGTTTGAGCATTGGCCTACTAAACCCAGGGTTATGTGTTCAATCCTCGAGGGGGCCACTTAGGGATCTGGGGCAAAATCAGTACTTGGTCCTGCTAGTGAAGGCAGGGGGCTGGACTCAATGACCTTTCTAGGTCCCTTCCAGTTCTAGGAGATAGAATATCTCCATTAATTTAATTTAATTTAAATAGGATCACTTTATCAGTAAGAGTTTTTGTGTGACACTGACAGTCTTGCAACCTCAGTCGGGGATCCAAGAATCTACATAGTTCTTTACTACTTATGCATCATCATCTGTCATAAAGGTCCTGCAAATAAAATTCTGCCCTTAGAGAAACCAGTACAGCCTCAGTGGAACTTATTGAAATTTTGTAAACAATTTTGTTGATGCACAGGAAGGAACAGAATCCAGCTCACTGTTAGATAACTAAATCAACTGCTATGTCTATCTCTTATCACTGGAATAAGCAAACAAGACTTGGAATATATCTAGGGAAGGAGGTGCATTTATATATAGTCACTTTTCGGAGTAGAACTGTATTTTAAAAGCATATGTGAGCTTCCAGTTTTTCTCACTCATTTGAATAGTGAGTGTGATTTCCTTTGCCACAAACTCTCTCATTAGACTGGACTTCCTGCCAAGGAAGCAATAAAATGGCAGCTCTCAAACATAGAAAGACATGCAGCAGGGGTGGGGAGTAGGGTAGATAGTGGTTGCCTTGTGAAGAAAGTAGCGAGTCTGATGAGGCACCCTCTCTGAAGGAAATTTTTTTTTCATCATCTCTGTTTGGCCCCACAGGTGTCTCCACAGTTTGAAAGCACCGTGTCAACAGGCTTCAAGAGATGTCAGAAGCAGCGCCATGTTGCCCACAGCTTCCAGAGCCGGGATGATAGTCATGGTTTCCTCCATGTGGGAGGAGTGTGTCGGAAACAAACAGTCTGCAAATTTCCTCCTTTAATGTTTGAGGCTCCACAGGCACACCCCTATGCTGGAGCAACAGGGTACTCAGACTCTTGTGGTAACCCAGGGAATTGTGCAAAGACATGCCATATCCAGCCAAAGGGGGGCACTGCAGCAAAGCCCAGTACCTCAATGGGCAAGCCTAAGAGCTGTAGAAAAGGGGCCTCTCAGTTTCCTAACCAGGATGCTGAGCCAGATGTCTTCAGTCCACCAGATCTACGGACTCCAGAGCTGCCCCCTGTGAGAAGCTATGGATGCAGTGGTACTCTGCCACAGATGAACACCCTCTCTCCAAATCCACATAGTGGCCTTGATCTCTGAGCTGATACCACTGAGAGCCTTGAACCAAAATCTGTACTGGTCAAGGATACCCCAGAGCATGAGTACGGAGTGAAGGTAACCTGGAGAAAACGGTCTCGCCTGATGAGATACCTGAGGGAGAAGGGGATGCTGAGCCCAAGTGACATCCTAGTGAAGACTGTAAGTGCTGATCCCAGTCAGTGCTCATCCCTTTGGAAAAAGGACACGCTGCCTTTGACTTGAGGGGCACAATAACTGAAATCCCTCTTTGCTGGCTCCAAAAGTAACGGGCATTGCTAAGCCTAGTTGGGAGATCAGTGACAGGATAAAGAGAAGAACCAGGACTTATACTGTAGGCTAAGGGTATGTCTACACTACGAGGGTAGTTCGATTTCACTTAAATCGAATATGTGGAATCGATATTGCAAAGTCGAACGTGTGTGTCCCCACTAAGGACAGTAATTCGACTTTGTGAGTCCATACTAACGGGGAAAGCGTCGACATTGGAAGCGGTGCACTGTGGGCAGCTATCCCACAGTTCCCGCAGTCCCCGCTGCCCATTGGAATTCTGGGTCGAGCCGCCAATGCCTTCTGGGTAAAAAAAAATGTGTCGAGGGTGCTTTTGGGTAATTGTCGTCATCCGTCCGTCACTACCGCCCTCCCTCCCTCCCTCCCTGAAAGCGCCGGCGGGAAATCAGTTCGCGCACTTTTCTGGTCAGTGACAGCGCGGACGCCACAGCACTGCGAGCATGGATCCCGCTGCGACCATCGCTGCAGTTGTGGCCGTTGTCAACGCCTCGCAGCTTACCAGAGGCAGGTGCAGATAAACCAGGCGAGGAGGCTACGGCACCGCGGTGAGGGCCTGAAGTCTGAGAGTAGCACAGGCCTGTCAGAAAGCACGGGACCCAGCGCCGAGGACATCACGGTGACAATGGGTCATGTGGATGTTGTGGAACGGCGATTCTGGGCATGGGAAACAAGCACGGACTGGTGGGACCGCATAGTGCTGCAGGTCTGGGATGAATCCCAGTGGCTGCGAAACTTTCGCATGCGGAAGGGGACTTTCATGGAACTTTGTGAGTTGCTGTCCCCTGCCCTGAAGCGCAATGACACCCGGATGCGAGCAGCCCTGACTGTCCTGAAGCGAGTGGCCATAGCCCTCTGGAAGCTTGCAACGCCAGACAGCTACCGGTCAGTCGCGAACCACTTTGGCGTGGGCAAATCTACCGTGGGGGTTGTTGTGATGCAAGTAGCCAACGCAATCGTTAAGGTACTGCTCTCAAAGGTAGTGACCCTGGGAAACGTGGAGGTCATCATAGATGGCTTCGCCGCGATGGGATTCCCAAACTGCGGTGGGGCTATAGATGGAACTCACATCCCTATCCTGGGACCGGAGCACCAGGCCAGCCAGTACATTAACCGAAAGGGCTACTTTTCAATGGTGCTGCAAGCACTGGTGGACCACAGGGGACGTTTTACCAACATCAACATCGGATGGCCGGGCAAGGTTCATGACGCTCGCGTCTTCAGGAACTCTGGTCTGTTTAGACGGCTGCAGGAAGGTATTTACTTCCCGGACCACAAAATAACTCTTGGGGATGTGGAGATGCCTACAGTGATCCTCGGGGACCCAGCCTACCCGCTAATGCCCTGGCTCATGAAGCCCTATACTGGCGCCCTGGACACTGAAAAAGAACTGTTCAACTACCGGCTGAGCAAGTGCAGAATGGTGGTGGAGTGTGCTTTTGGCCGTCTCAAGGGGAGATGGAGAAGCTTACTGACTCGCTGTGATCTCAGCAAAACCAATATCCCCATTGTTATAGCAGCTTGCTGTGTGCTCCACAATCTCTGTGAGAGCAAGGGGGAGACCTTTATGGCGGGGTGAGACGTTGAGGCAAATAGCCTGGCTTCTTATTACGCCCAGCCAGACAGCCGGGTGATTAGAAGAGTCCAGCGGGACGCGCTGTGCATCCGGGAGGCTTTGAAAGCTAGGTTCCAGAGTGAGCACGGTTACCAGTGACTTTTCATTTTGTGTACAGAGAAGCTGAACCTGCCCCCGTTTCTTTACCCAGCTAATGTTGACTATCCTCTCCAGTTACATACCCCCTTCACCCCCTTCCAAAAAAATAAAATCAGTTTTATTTTGTTAATGAACACCGTTGTCTTTATTACTGTTTTCGCGGGAATGTTTTAAACCTGGGACGCAGACTGTGGTGGGGAGCGGGTGTAGTGTACTGATGCAAATGATGCTTCTAAACTCCAGGAATGACAGGATTCGCAGTGGTGGACTGGTTGTTTCAACGGAGCCTGCCAGCCCTCCTGAGCGGGACTGCGTGTATGTGGGGGCTATGTGACTTTATGGCAGGGGGAGGAGGGTTACAGATCCCCTGCTGCGTGGCTCTGTGATCCAGGAAAAGGACCGCTGCATAAGATCTGTAACTGCCCTCCCCCGCCACAAAGTCACAGAGCATACCCCCCCCCCACAGAACATGAAAACCACCTCCCAGACTGAGCAGGGTAACTAGTCACTGCACTGTGTATGTGCCCTCCTGCTGGACCTGACCCCGCCTCTGTACCCTGCTAAAGGTGACTGTCCTGTCCAATTACCAAGCCCCTTCCTCCCCTTCAGACAGACTCTCCTCCAAAAGAACATGATGGAAACAGTAATGAACAGAAACGTATTTTTTATTAACAACCACACATGAAACTGGGGGGTGAAACTTGGACGGGGGCTTGGGTGAGGCGGGAAGGAAAGGACTTTTCAAATTTTGGGGAATGACAGCCTTCTGGTGCTTGAGCAGTCTGCAGGGGTGGAGTGAGAGTTTTCACGGACTCTGCCGCCCCTCCTTCTTTGGACTTTGGGCGAGGGGGGTATGGGACTTGGTGGCGGGGGAGGGCGGTTACTGATAGACTGCAGCGGGGCTCTGTCCTCCTGCCTCCGTTCCTGCAGAACATCAACAAGGCGCCGGAGCGTGTCCGTTTGCTCCCTCAGAAGTCCAAGCAGCATTTGAGTCGCCTGCTGGTCTTCCTGCCGCCACCTCTCCTCACGTTCCATGTGTGTCCGGTGCATTTGGGACAAATTCTCCCTCCACTGGTTCTGCTGTGCTGCCTGGGCTCGGGAGCAGCCCATTAGTTCTGAGAACATGTCCTCTCGCGTCGTCTTCTTCCTCCGCCTAATCTGCGCTAGCCTCTGGGAGTGTGATGCCAGGCTGGGTTGGGAGACAGTCGCAGATGTGGCTGTGGGAATGAGAAAAAGGTGGTGAATTCCTCCGAAAGATAAATGTAGTTGTGAACAAAGAACATAGTCTTTCTCTGTGAACAAGACCATGCACTGCACCTATCACATGCGCACTCAGGACAAGGTCGAATTTTCGGACCTCGCCTTCAGTGCCTGGGGTCTTGCACTGCCGATCTGGGAAGCGGGGCAGGACACCGGAATTTCTGTAGCAGGCAGACATGGTAAGCCGTAGACTTGTGGCTGCTTAAAACTTTAATAGTAGCACTGGCCTTATTTCACATTGAAAGCAATACCAGTCTCTGCTGCCAGCAATCGGCCAAGCATGAACTCTGCCCCTGTCCCACCCCCTTGCGGCTGTCCCAGGGAAAGATCCCTGTATGCTGCCCCTCTCCCGCCTCCACCGCGTGGCTGTAAACCGGCGGTTACAGTTCTGTAAAGGAACGGACAAGCAGTCCCAATACTAACAGTCCCCTACCTAATTCAAAGCAGGTCATCATGAGCGACATCACAATCATGAGGATCTCAGACAGCGATAAAGAACGAATGCTTCGGGAAAGCCTGCAAAGACCAGGGCGGAATGCCGCCATGCTGTGCAAGGCTATGATCCCGGAGTACTTGAGGATCTCCTGGCGCGGAAACGTCTCCTACTTCGGAGGACCCAATAAGGCCGCTCTCCCCAGGAACCTGATGAACAGGCTTTCCAATTACCTCCAGGAGAGCTTCCTCGAGATGTCCCTGGAGGATTTCAGCTCTATCCCCGGACATATAGACCGCATTTTAATATAGCTGCACTGGCAGGGACTAAAGAGTGGAGCGGCTTGGGCAGCAGAATCATGCAAAACCGGACATTGTTAGATTTTTTTTAAATAGTTGGGACTGAATAGTTAAGCGCCTAGGGCAAACAAATCATGAAAAACACATTGTTGTTATTGTTAATATTCCAGTTCTGTTAAAAATAAATGTTTAGATGTTTAAAACACTTACTGCTTGATCCTTCCCCTGAATCTGTGTCCGGGTTAAATGCTGGGGACGGTTGGTAGGGGATCTCTGTAAGGGTGATGAAGAGATCCTGGCTGTCGGGGAAATCAGCTTGGTAAGCGCTGTCGACTGCCTCGTCCTCCTCATCTCCTTCCTCATCTTCCCCGTCCGCTAACATGTCCGAGGAAGCGGCCGTGGACAATATCCCATCCTCAGAGTCCACGGTCAGTGGTGGGGTAGTGGTGGCGGCTGCACCTAGGATGGAATGCAGTGCCTCGTAGAAACGGGATGTGTGGGGCTGGGATCCGGATCGTCCGTTTGCCTCTTTGGTCTTCTGGTAGCCTTGTCTCAGCTCCTTGATTTTCACGCGGCACTGCGTTGCATCCCGGCTGTATCCTCTCTCTGCCATGGCTTTAGAGATCTTCTCATAGATCTTTGCATTCCGTCTTTTGGAGCGCAGCTCGGAAAGCACAGACTCATCGCCCCACACAGCGATCAGATCCAAGACTTCCCGATCAGTCCATGCTGGGGCCCTCTTTCTATTCTGAGATTGCATGGCCATCTCTGCTGGAGAGCTCTGCATCGTTGCCAGTGCTGCTGAGCTCGCCACGATGTCCAAACAGGAAATGAGATTCAAACTGCCCAGACAGGAAAAGGAATTCAAATTTTCCCGGGGCTTTTCCTGTGTGGCTGGTCAGAGCATCCGAGCTCGGACTGCTGTCCAGAGCGTCAACAGAGTGGTGCACTGTGGGATAGCTCCCGGAGCTATTAGCGTCGATTTCCATCCACACCAAGCCTAATTCGATATGGCCATGTCGAATTTAGCGCTACTCCCCTCGTTGGGGAGGAGTACAGAAGTCGAATTTAAGAGATCTCTATGTCGAACTAAATAGCCTCGTGGTGTGGACGGGTGCAGGGTTAATTCGATGTAACGGCGCTAAATTCGACATAAACGCCTAGTGTAGACCAGGCCTAAGACTGCTTGGTGCTGCAGAGAGATGCTTCCCCCCGGAGTGCTGTCTAGCCTGACGGAAGATCAGTCTGTACTGGATAGTGATGGGCGGGGGGGTGGCTGAGAGGTTCCTATTCTCCAAGAGACTTTCTATACCGACCCCCGGACGTGTCCTTCCCAGCTGGCCTGGTCTCCCCGTACCTCGTCTTGGGTTTACAGCCCCTCCCCACCGCCGCCTGGGCCCTGCTCTCTTTGTAGGGGTGGGATGCGCTTTTCGCACCCTGCTCCAGCCGAGCGGCCCACACTGGCGTCTCTGTGTCCAGCCCTGTTTGCCCCTCCCCCCCCCCCCGCAGCCCCGCCTCGTCGGAGCCTCCGCTGCACAGCCGCCGCCGGGGTGCCCGGTGTAACAAACTGAGCATGCCCAGTAACCTTCGCTGTTGCCACTGCCCTCTCTCTGCTCTTATTTCTACTTACGATTTGCTGCCTCCTCTTTGGAGGGGTTTAAAAGGATTAAGGGGGGCAAATCGCAGCAGGGGGGCTGTCAGGGTCTGAGCAGGGAGCAGAAATTTACTGGCCGGTGGGATCAAGCTACTGTAGATAGCGGCAGAAGAGGGGCTGAAGGGGAAAAATCGGGGGTGGGGGTGGGAGCTGGGGTTAAGCCTGGGGGGAGACGCTGCCAGACCCTGTGGGGGGAGAAAACCCCCGTTTAGGGAGGGGAAGAGGGGGGAACAGTGAGCCCGTGGGATGAGCCACCTGCTGTGCTCGCTAATCTAGGGGTGTGGGGGGTGCAGAGGCTGTTTTTGTTCTGCTCACAGGACGCGGCATGTCAGCCCCGGAGCAGAGGGCGGGTTCCTGGGGCTGGGTCTTAAAGGCACAGGCCTCCCAATTCCTAGACTGTCAAAGCTTAGGCCTGGTCTACACTATGACTTTAATTCGGATTTAGCAGCGTTAAATCGAATTAACCCTGCACCCGTCCACACAACGAAGCCATTTATTTAGAAATAAAGGGCTCTTAAAATCGATTTCTGTACTCCTCCCCGACGAGCGGAGTAGCGCCAAAATCGATATTGTCATTTCGAATTAGGGTTAGTGTGGCCGCAATTCGATGGTATTGGCCTCCGGGAGCTGTCCCACAGTGCACCATTGTGACCGCTCTGGACAGCAATCTGAACTCGGATGCACTGGTCAGGTAGACAGGAAAAGCCCTGCGAACATTTGAATTTCATTTCCTGTTTGCCCAGCGTGGAGAGCACAGGTGACCACAGATAGCTCAGCTCATCAGCACAGGTAACCATGCAGGCCGATAATCAAAAAAGAGCACCAGCATGGACCGTACGGGAGGTACTGGATCTGATCGCTATATGGGGAGAGGATTCAGTGCTAGCAGAACTTTGTTCGAAAAGACGAAATGCCAAAACTTTTGAAAAAATCTCCAAGGGCATGATGGAGAGAGGCCACAATAGGGACACAGATCAGTGCCGCGTGAAAGTCAAGGAGCTCAGACAAGCCTATCAAAAAACAAAGGAGGCAAACGGTCGTTCCGGGTCAGAGCCGCGGACATGCCGCTTCTACGCCGAGCTGCATGCAATTCTAGGGGGGACCGCCACCACTACCCCACCTCTGACCGTGGATTCCGAGGTGGGGATAATCTCATCAGCTACACCTGAGGATTCTGCGGACGGGGAAGAGGAGGAGGAGGACGAGCTTGCGGAGAGCACCCAGCACTCCGTTCTCCCCAACAGCCAGGATCTTTTTCTCAGCCTGACTGAAGTACCCTCCCAAGCCAGTACCCAAGACCATGACCCCATGGAAGGGACCTCAGGTGAGTTTACCTTTTAAAATATAAAACATGGTTTAAAAGCAAGTGTTTTTTAATGATTACTTTGCCCTGAGGACTTGGGATGCATTCGCGGCCAGTACAGCTACTGGAAAAGTCTGTTAACGTGTCTGGGGATGGAGCGGAAATCCTCCAGGGACATCTCCATGAAGCTCTCCTAGAGGTACTCCAAAAGCCTTGCCACAAGGTTTCTGGGCAGTGCAGCCTTATTCCGTCCTCCATGGTAGGACACTTGACCACGCCATGCTTGCAGCAAGTAATCTGGTATCATTGCATGACAAAGCCTGGCAGCGTATGGTCCCGGTGTTTGCTGGCATTCAAGCAACATCCGTTCTTTATCTCGCTGTGTAATCCTCAGGAGAGTGATATCGCTCATGGTAACCTGGTTGAAATACGGGAATTTAGTTAAGGGGACAGAGGTGGCTGTTCCTACTGGGCTGTTTGCCTGTGGCTGAAAAGAAATCCTTCCCTGCAGTTAGCCAAGCGCAGGGGGGGGAGGGAATTGGCCCTGAGCTTTTCGCGTTTGGCTAGCAGGGATCTTCCCTGTTACCAGCCACGCGGTGGGGGGAGGGATAAAGCTATCATCCCAGAGAATTGGATGGGGGGGTTTAGTTTGTTTTCTGCTGCTGAAGGTTAACAGGAAAACCGCAGCAATCAACGGGCTTTGCTTGGTATGTGGGAAAGGAGGGCGCAGAAGCTGAAAGACAATGGCTTACCATGGCCGCATGCAAGCTGAATTCTGTTGCCCGGACCTGCGTCTGTGATCTCTAACACCAAAGCCACAGGCACTCAATATTAAGATGGAAAATGCGACCTTGTACTGAAATCACATGTGCTATGTAATGTGAATAGTGTTGTTCATCATGAAAGAGTATAAGCATTGTTCTGTAAAATGTATCATTTAAAAAATTTCTCTCCTTTTTTTCAACCCTCCCTCCAGCAGCTGCAAATTTTTCAAGCCTCCCTCCTCCGTCCCGAAGGCTATCTCAGATAAGGCGGAGGAGAAAGAGGACGCGAGACGAGATGTTCACGGAAATAATGGAATGCACCCGCAATGAAAGAGCTCATTTGAATGAGTGGAAGGACACGGTATCTAAATTTAGGAAAGATGCCAGTGAACGTGAGGTCATGAGGGATGCTCGAGATGAGAGGTGGCAGGCTGCAACGCTGGGGCTGCTGCGTGATCAAACGGACATGCTCCGGCGTCTGGTGGAGCTTCAGGAACGGCAGCAGGATAAGACAGCCGCTGTATAACCTCCCTCACCATGTTCCATATCCTCCTCACCCAGATGTGTAAGAACGCGGGGGGGGGGGAGGCTCCGTGCACCCTCCCACTCCACCCCAGTGGACAGCCGAACCAAAAGGCTGTCATTATATTGAATTTTTTCAGTGGCCTTTTACTTCCCTCCTATCCTCTTCCCAAACCTCACCCAGATTACCTTGTCGGTTCTCTCGCTATGTTTATAATCAATTAATAAAGAATACATGATTTTTAAATGATAGTGACTTTATTTCCTTTGAAAGCAAGCTGGGGGAAGGGGGAGGGTGGGTTCCTTACAGAGAATGAGTCAATAAAGGGGGCAGGTTTTCATGAAGGAGAAACAAACAGAAATTTCACACTGTAGCCTGGCCAGTCATGAAACTGGTTTTCAAAGCTTCTCTGATGCACAGCGCTTCCTGGTGTGCTCTTCTAATCGCCCTGGTGTCTGGCTGCGCGTAATCAGCAGCCAGGCGATTTGCCTCAGCCTCCCACCCCGCCATAAAGGTCTCCCCCTTACTTTCACAGAGATTGTGGAGCACACAGCAAGCAGAAATAACAATGGGGATATTGGTTTGGCTGAGGTCTGAGCAAGTCAGTAACGATCGCCAGCGACCTTTTAAACGGCCAAATGCACATTCTACCACCATTCTGCACTTGCTCAGCCTGTAGTTGAACAGCTCCTGACTCCTGTCCAGGCTGCCTGTGTATGGCTTCATGAGCCATGGCATTAAGGGATAGGCTGGGTCCCCAAGAATAACTATTGGCATTTCAACATCCCCAACGGTTATTTTCTGGTCCAGGAAGTAAGTCCCTTGCTGCAGCCGTTTAAACAGATTAGTGTTCCTGAAGACGCAAGCGTCATGAACCCTTCCCGGCCAGCCCATGTTGATGTTGGTGAAACGTCCCTTGTGATCTACAAGTGCTGGCAGCACCATTGAAAAGTACCCCTTGCGGTTTATGTACTGGGTACCCTGGTGCTCCAGTGCCAAGATAGGGATATGGGATTCCCATTGCAGCAAAGCCATCCACTATGACCTGCACATTTCCCAGAGTCACTACCTTTCGTAGCAGCAGCTCAGTGATTGCTTTGGCTACTTGCATCACAGCAGCCCCCACAGTAGATTTGCCCACTCCAAATTGACTCCCGACTGACCAGTAGCTGTCTGGCGTTGCAAGCTTCCACAGGGCTATTGCCACTCGCTTCTCAACTGTGAGGGCTGCTCTCATCTTGGTATTCTGGCGCTTCAGGGCAGGGGAAAGCAAGTCACAAAGTTCCAAGAAAGTGCCCTTATGCATGCGAAAGTTTCGCAGCCACTGGGAATCGTCCCACACCTGCAACACTATGCGGTCCCACCAGTCTGTGCTTGTTTCCTGTGCCCAGAATCGGCGTTCCACGGCTATAACCTGCCCCATTAACAGCATGATCCCGGGTCCCGCAGTTTGATAGAATTCCATGTCCATATCCTCATCACTCTCGCCGCCGCGCTGCCGTAGCCTACTCCTCGCTACCTGGTTTTGCAGGTTCTGGTTCAGCATAAACTGCACGATAACGCGCGAGGTGTTTACAATGTTCATGACTGCTGTCTTGAGCTCAGTGGGCTCCATGCTTGCCGTGGTATGGCGTCTGCACTGTTCACCCAGGAAAAAGGCGCGAAACGGTTGTCTGCCGTTGCTTCCCTGGAGAGGGGGGAGGATATACCCAGAACCACCCGCGACAATGTTTTTGGCCCCATCAGACATTGGGATCTCAACCCAGAATTCCAATGGGCGGAGGAGACGGCGGGAACTATGGGATAGCTACCCACAGTGCAATGCTCCAGAAATCGACGCTAGCCCCGGTACATGGATGCACACCACCGAATTAATGTGCTTAGTGTGGCCGCATACATTCGACTTCATACAATCTGTTTCCAAAATTCGAATTATATAAATTCGGATTAATCCCGTAGTGTAGACATACCCTTAGACACCGCAGCTCCTCTCTATCGTATACAAGTGTTGCAGGGCTAGGGCCGCCCGGCGGGGGAGGAGGGGGGGGGGGCGGCAAGTGGGGCAATTTTCCGCAGGGGCCCCCACGAGTATGTCAGAGGCTGCCCCCTCCTCCGTCTTCCCCCATCCCCCGGCGTCTCAGCGCGCCGCGTCCGGGAGCGGCCCTGGCGTGCTGCAGTGCCGTGGCTCCAACGCTGTCCGGGGCCAGTCCTGGACGCGGTGTGCTGAGGCTCCGGGAGAGGGGGTAAGCGGCATGGTAAGGGGCCGGGGCCGGGCACCCCCCCCCCCCCCCGACCCCATCCCAACCATCACCATCACCCAGCAACAGCCCATTATGTAATTGCAAATGTATACATACCATTAAAGCATTTAATGTTTTTAAATAATGTATTTCGTGTATTTTCAAATTATTACAAATTAATTTTTGAATGTATTTCACTAGTTATTTTTTACATTTCCAAATACATGTTACTAGAGTATTACAACTTTTTTTATGGAAGGGGCCCCCGAAATTGCTTTGCCCCAGGCCCCCTGAATCCTCTGGGCGGCCCTGTGCAGGGCTACGGTACTGCTCCAGCCAGGAGACTGAATGCGGTGAAATATTGTACAGACACTCCCACCCTCCTCTCTCCCTCAAACTCTGCCTCTCACATTTTGAATATGTAAAAGTGTCTTCTATCAGTTTCTATGTCTATATGAAATCACTGCAGCTCATTTCTCTTATATAACGTGCTGAGTTGCTAACTCCCTCCCAGAGCCTACATGTCTGCACCCCCTCCTGTACCCCAATCCCTTGCTCCAGGTCAGAGCCTGCACCCCTCACTCAAACTCCCCACAGCCTGCAACCCTCCTGCACCCCAACTCCATCCCAGAGCCTGCACCCCAAAAAGGGCTGGATTAACCTTTCGTGGGCCTGGTGCTAAACATATTTGTGGGCCCCCATGGGGTAAATGGGGACATGGGGCAGGGGGGCAGAGTCCTCAGAGCGACGGGCTTGCCGGGGGCAATGGGAGATGGGTCATGGCACGGCAGGGACAGCGCTGCTCCACCCAGCCCATTACAAGGGCACTGTTTACAAACCGGGAGCTGCCAGACGCACACTGGCCAGCCCTGTCCTGCGCTCCCATCGTGCTTCTTCCCCTTCGGGGCAGGCCCATGCTGCACCATGCTACCCCTCTGCCCAGCACCCCTCTGACTCCCTACGCCCAGTGCCACACCACCCAGAGACCCCCACAAATCCCCATGCCCAGTGCCCTCCCACAGACCACTCCCCCACCCACTCAGAACCCCCCCACAGATCCTCTCACTGCCCAGTGCCCCCTAGCTGGAGACCCCCCCACAGCCCTCCCACAACTGCACAGTGCCCTGCACCTCCCCGCCCACAGCCCCACACAGATTCCCTCACTGCCCAGTGCCCCCCACTGCCACAACTGCACAGTGCCCCGCACAGACCCCCCACACTTCCCAGTGCCCCGACACACACACATCTCCCCCACTGCACAGCCCCCCAACACACACATCTCCCCACCCGCCACTGCACAGCACCCCCCCCAGACCCACTAGAGACCTACTCTCCCACACCCTAACCCCCAGCCACAATAGCCGGCCCTGATGGGAGGTGATTGTGTCTGCCAGGCTGAGCCGGCAGCGCAGCCAGAGCTGGTCCTGGGGCAGGATAACTCCGGCCCCTTGGGGGTGCAATCAGCCAGGCTGGAGCAGGAGCAGAGCCTACCCGGGCCAGGCTCCCTCAGGACCCACATGCCTGGCAGGACCCAGCTGAGCCTCCCCCCCATCGTCCCCTGTGACTGACTGAGACTGGCCCAGCCTCTGCACCAGTCCCAGGTGGCTCTTTCCCTGGGGAGGCAGGTGGGGCCCCACAGGTCCCAGGCAGTGGAGACAGCTCAGAGCTGGAGCAGTGCTGGGGAGTGGGGCAGATCCCTGGGACGTGACTCCCGAGATCCCACCCAAACCCATTGGCCCCGTGGCCAGCAGCCCTGCCGAGCCCACATGGTGGCCCCCAGCTGCTGGGTGATGAGCCCCCTACAGCAGCGGCACAGCCAGATTCTAACATCAAGGATTTCTTTTTATTATGTATAGTAAGTGTTTAATATAAAAATCAGGTAGTAGGGTTTACAATGTTATAACAAGAGATTATGCTATGACCATTATCCAGTCAATTTGCACACTACTATTTTGAATTAGTGATAATTCACAGAGAGAGAAAGAAGAAAGCTGAATTTAGAGAATAATTATTAACCAGATTCTTGGTTATTCACCAGCCACTTTGCTCCAGTCCATAGCACAAAGCACCATAAACCCAGTAGAAGCTGGCCAAGAGAATATTCACCTCAAATTGGCATCTGCTACACTCCCTCCCTCCCCCATTCCCAGTCACCACTATTCAGCAGGGCCGCCCAGAGGGGGGGGGGGGCAAGTGGGGCAATTTGCCCCAGGCCCCAGGGGCCCCACAGGCCCTTGAGTATGTCGGAGGCTCCCCGCGCCTCCGTCTTCCTCCATCCCCTCTGAGCCGGACACCTCCCGACCCCATCCCCCCCACAGCCCTGACCCCCAGCTCCGAGCCCAGCCCCTCTGAGCCGGGCCCCCCCGACCCCATTACCCCCATAGCGCTGACCCCCAGCTCCAAGCCCAGCCCCTCTGAGCCGGACACCCCCCGACCCCATCCCCCCCACAGCCCTGACCTCTAGCTCCGAGCCCAGTCCCTCTGAGCCGAGCACCCCCCGACCCCATCCCCCCCACAGCCCAGACCCCTAGCTCCGAGCCCAGCCCCTCTGAGCCGGACACCCCCCCGACCCCATCTCCCCACATCCCTGAGCCCAGTCCCTGTGAGCCGGGCACCCCCCAACCCAGAGCCTAGCTCCCCCCGCAGCCCTGGGCAACAGCAGCACCACCCCCAGGCAGCGACAGCCCATTGGCACCAACCATCACCATCACCCAGCAACAGCCCATTATGTAATTGCAAATGTATACATACCATTAAAGCATTTAATGTTTTTAAATAATGTATTTCATGTATTTTCAAATTATTACAAATTAATTTTTGAATGTATTTCACTATTTTTTTTTTTACATTTCCAAATACATGTTACTATAGTATTGCAACTTTTTTTTATGGAAGGGGCCCCCGAAATTGCTTTGCTTTGTAATAATCTGAAAATACACTAAATACATTATTTAAAAACATTAAATGCTTTAATGGTATGTATACAAGCTGTTTAGCTGCAGCGCGCCAGGGCCGCTCCCGGACACGGCACGCTGAGACGCCGGGGGATGGGGGAAGACAGAGGCGGGGGGAGCCTCCGACATACTCATGGGGGCCCCTGTGGGGCCCCCAGGGCCTGGGGCAAATTGCCCCACTTGCCCCCCCCCCCCAGGCAGCTCTCAGACATTCTCTCGCCTAGACCTAGACCAGTTTCATAATTCTCTACAGATCACCAAGATCAAGGACTGCAGTGAAAAGACAGCAAGGCCTGTGTGCTGGACTGCCCCAGGCGAGGGGCCAGACCCAGCTATGTGGATGGGTTAAAGGGGTCTGTAATGGGCCCCTTCCCAGGGTGGGCCTGGTGCCACGGTGCCATTGGCACCATTGTAAACCCGGTACTGATCCCAAGCCCCCTCCCACAGCAAAACTGCCTTGGACCTTTTCTGGATGCCACCCAAAAATATAAAAACCTGCTGCCCTGGTGCTACTTTACTGCTACAGGAGACTTGATGCAGTGAAATAATTTCCCTAAATTCCATCAAACTCTGCGTCACACATTTTGAGTATTTAAGAGTCTCTCATAACTATTTGTCTATGTGAAGTCTCATAACAGTTCACAAATTTTAGGATTGCCTTTTGCTGCATTTATCTTGCCTGTGAATCCAGCCCTTAGAGTCCCATGTTCACACGTCATTGCTTGTGTGTAGAAGCTGATTCTCAAATATTCAGTAAGTGTATTATATGGTGTTATCTTACATCCTTCCCAAGGGCAAAAATTTTCTGCAACAATGAAGGCTTGGGCTCATGACCAGTGGCTGCAGAACTTTTGGATGCGCAAGTCCACATTTCTGCATCTGTGTGCAAAACTCACCAAAATAAAAGCTGCACTGACAATGGAGAAGAAAAAATAATTGCACTATGGGGATCTGCAACACCAGATTCTTATTGGTCAATCAGTGGTCTCTCTCCTAAACCAAGGTGGAATGGATTTCTTTAATGTAAGTAGTCACAACATATTGTTCAAAACATAATGCAACCAAAAGACATTTTTAATGTATATACCAGATTATAATAATAAATGTTTTTTATTTTAAAAAATTATTCTCTGTATTTGTATCCATGTGTATAATGCAAATTATAAAAGTAAATTAAAAAAATGAAAGTGGTATCACCTTGGGCTCAGGGGTATGCGCCGTACCCCCAAACCGTACCTCCCTTTTCACGTACTCACACACAAAAAAGTGAAACAGCGCACCTCAATCATCCAATAGATCAATTTGTCACATTAGCCAGGAGGAAGCAGATCGTTAGTGTTTTTGACCACAAACCCCATCCCTCCTGATTCGCAACCCCATGGACCAGTGACAGGTGCATGAGCAGCCAAGTCATTGGCAATAAGCAAGGAGGAAGCCAGTGAAAAAAATGAAAGTGGCCATTCTGGTATCACCTTGGGCTCAGTGGCATGCGCTGTACCCCCAAACCTTATCTCCCTTTTCATGGATTCACACACAAAAAAGTGAAACAGCACGCCTCAATCACCCAATAGATCAATTTGGCACATTAGCCAGGAGGAAGCAGATCGATCAAAGGGGCCACTCTGGTATCACCTTGGGCTCAGGGGTATGCTCCATACCCCCAAACCATACCTCCCTTTTCACGGATTCACACACAAAAAAGTGAAACAGCGCGCCTCAATCACCCAATAGATCAATTTGGCACATTAGCCAGGAGGAAGCAGATCGATCAAAGGGGCCACTCTGGTATCACCTTGGGCTCAGGGGTATGCTCCATACCCCCAAACCTTACCTCCCTTTTCACGGATTCACACACAAAAAAGTGAAACAGCGCGCCTCAATCACCCAATAGATCAATTTGGCACATTAGCCAGGAGGAAGCAGATCGATCAAAGGGGCCACTCTGGTATCACCTTGGGCTCAGGGGTATACTCCATACCCCCAAACCTTACCTCCCTTTTCACGGATTCACACACAAAAAAATGAAACAGCGTGCCTCAATCACCCAATAAATCAATTGGCACATTAGCCAGGAGGAAGCAGATTGTGAGTGTTTATGACCACAAACCCCATCCCTCCTGATTCGCAACCCCATGGACCAGGCGGTAGCAAGAAGCCCAGATGGTCAGGCTGCGTGGCGGAAATTGCACCTACTTGCAAAACCGGAGGGTTGCTAATACGTGTCATCACACCGGCACGAGCCAAGAGGGGGTGGTCCCACAGCCACCTTGCAATAGGCATGCGCGGGTTCTGCCCCACCCCTTCCAGACACCAGCCAATGAACGCTCTGGGTGTTGCGCCTTTGGCCAATGGCGCGGCGCCTCAGTGCCGGGTGCGGTTGCTAAGGGCAGCGACGGCGACCGGGGCTAAGCGCGGGTGGCCAGGATCCCATGGCAACGGCGGGGGTGAGGATGGAGAGCGCGGGGGACCGGGCCGGGCCCCGCGGGGGCAGGTGAGACCCGGGGAGAGAGGTGCGCGGGCGGAGTGGCTCGGGGGTCACCAGAGACCGGGGGTCCGCCCTGCAGCTCCCGGGGCCGACGGGGTTTCGCGGGTCTGGTGCCTGGGCTCTTGCTCCGCGTTGGTACCGAGTGAGGCGCCCCGGGCTCATCCGTCGTGGATGCCGCTGACGGTACCGGGCAGCAGCACCTGGACATGCCCCCCCTCCCCCCACCAGACGCTACAATCGCAACCCCATTACATGTTTCCCTTCCCCCCTTGCTTGTGTGGAAAACCTACCCAGTCAGGCTGGGCAATGGCCTCTCCCGGCGGGCAGGGCACCAAATAAACTCACTGCACACGGGAATGGCTTGGCTTGGTTTAGTTCATTACAGGATTTTAATCTCGGGTGTTAATTGCAGCCCTAGGAGATCAAAACAATAGGCTGATGTCTTGAAGTTGATGATGTTCCTGACTGTGATGTACAATTTTTCAATATCAGTGTGTGTGCAGCTCAGCCCCTCACATACAAAGAGAGCACTTACAGGGGAAGGGTTAAAATATACCAGATGTATTGAAAAATTCTCTGCACTTCAAGGTCCCTGCCCCCAGTAGCCCCTTCTTTTCCTGAATTTTGTCACAACAGGTCTAGATGATGTGGATAAATATCTCTGTCAGGCAGCCGGTCTACACTAGTGTTCCAATAGTTGCTGCAGTGGTGGGAAATTTTAAGAAAAGGTTGGTCTCTCCACACAAACGTTGTACCATTTTAATTTTATCAGTATAATTAAATTAGTACAGCCTGCCTAGCAGGGGGTGCAGTATACTGTACTCCTGAGGGAATTCTATGCCAAAAAATAAAAATTCTGTGCACAATATTTTATTTATTGTGGAGAATTTGCAGAATTTTTAATGTGGAGGCTCCTGCATGGCTGTGAGGACTGAGGAGGAGCACAGGCTGCTGGCTGCACAGAGGTGGGAGATCACCCTGCAGCCCCCCCTGCTCCCCAGAAACTCAGCAGTGAGGCTGCACCCAACCCTGACATAGCACAAGGGCCAGGCCTGCCCCAGAAACACCCCAGGGTCTTGCCCCTCTGTGCCAGGTGCACCAGTTGTGAGCAGGCAGCCTCAGCCCAGCATGATCCATGTGTAGAGGGGCTTGGTGTGAAGTGAGAAGGTTCTGTGTGGACCAAACTGGGTGCGGGTGACTCAGTGCGGGGTCTGGGTGCATGGGGGATCTGGTTGCACAGTCTTGTTGGGGAGGTTCTAGGTGCAGGGGCAATGGGACTCTGCAGGGGGGTCCAGGTAAAGGTGGTTGGGGTTCAGCAAGCGGGGGAGTCTGGATGCAGGGAAGTAAAGAAATCTGCGGGGAGAACATAAGAATGGCCCTACTGGGTCAGACCAAAGGTCCATCTAGCTCAGTATCCTGTCCTCCGACAGTGGCCAGTGCCAGGTGCCCCAGAGGGAATGAACAGAACAGGCAATCATCAAGTGATCCATCCCCTGTCGCTCATTCCCAGCTTCTGGCAAACAGAGGCTAGGGACACCATTCCTACCCACCCTGGCTAATAGCCATTGATGGACCTATCCTCCATGAATTTTTCTAATTCTTTTTTGAACCCTGTTATGGTCTTGGCCTTCACAACATCCTCTGGCAAGGAGTTCCACACGTTGACTGTGTGTTGTGTGAAGAAATACTTCCTTTTATTTGTTTTAAACCTGCTGCCTATTAATTTCATTTGGTGACCCCTAGTTCTTGTGTTATGAGAAGTAGTAAACAGCACTTCCTTATCTACTTTCTCTACACAAGTCATGATTTTATAGATCTCAATCATATCTCCTTAGCTGTCTCTTTTCCAAGCTAAATAGTCCCAGTCTTATTAATCTTTCCTTTAGCACCTCACTCGTCCAGTGGCCTCACTGGTTGTTTAGCAGGTTTCCTGCTTCTGATGTACTTAAAAAAGAAAACTTGCTATTGCTTTTTGAGTCTTTGGCTAACTGTTCCTCAAATTCTTTTTTGGCCTTCCTAATTGCATTTTTACACTTCACTTGCCAGTGTTTATGCTCCTTTCTATTTTCCTCACTAGGATTTAACTTCCACTTTTTAAAGGATGCCCTTTTGCCTCTCACTGCTTCTTTTACTTTGTTGTTTAGCCACGGTGGCTCTTTTTTGGTTCTCTTACTATGTTTTTTAATTTGGGGTATACATTTAAGTTGAGCCTCTATTATGGTGTCTTTAAAAAGTTTCCACGCAGCTTGCAGAGATTTCACTTTTGGCACTATACCCTTTAATTTCTGTTTAACTAACCTCCTTATTTTTGTGTAGTTCCCCTTTCTGAAATTAAATGCTACCGTGTTGGGCTGCTGTGGTGTTTTTCCTGCCACAGGGATATTAAATTTAATTATGGTCACTATTACCAAGCGGTCCAGCTATATTCACCTCTTGGACCAGATCCTGTCCTCCACTTAGGATTAAATCAAGAATTGCCTCTCCTCTGGTGGGTTCCAGGACCAGCTGCTCCAAGAAGCAGTCGTTTAAGGTGTCAAGAAACTTTATCTCTGCATCCCGTCCTGAGGTGACATGTACCCAGTCAATATGGGGCTAATTGAAATCCCTCATTATTATTATTGAGCTTTTTTATTTTAATAGCTTCTTGAATCTCCCTGAGCATTTCACAGTCACTCTCACCATCCTGGTCAGACACGAATCGTGATGCAGAATTCCCCCAGGAGTATTAATTAAATGTACTTCTAGGGTACGTCTTCACTTACATCCGGGTCCGGATGTAAGCAATCGATTTTCTGAGTTCGATTTATCGCGTCTGGTTAAGACGCGATAAATCGATCCCGGATCGATCCCGGAAGTGCCCCGGATCGATCCCGGAAGTGCTCGCCTTCGACGCTGGTACTCCAGCTCGGCGAGCGGAGTACGCAGCATCGACGGGGGAGCCTTCCTGCTGCGTCTGGACCGCGGTAACGTCGGACTAAGGTACTTCGAATTCAGCTACGTTATTAACGTAGCTGAATTTGCGTACCTTAGTCCGAAGTGGGGGGGTTAGTGTAGACCAGCCCATAGTAGTATAGCTTACTGCCATATCAGATGGGGAATAAGCATAAAGATACTGGACCAAATTATTAAACAATTAATTTGTTTAAACCTAGGGGATAAAAAGGTGCTATGTAATAGCAAGCATGGATTTGTCAAGAACAAACCAATTTAACTTCTTTCTTTGGGATAACTGACCTAGTGACTAGGGGGAAGCAGTAGATGTGATATAGCTGGATTTTAATAAGGCTTTTAGCACAGACCAACATGACATTTTTCTAAGCAAACTAGGGAAAATGTGGTCTAAACTAAATAAACCATAATTAAAGAGTATTTATCGGTGATTTGCTGTTAAATTAAGGACATACGAAGTGGGATCTTGCATGGGTCTATCCTGGATCCAGTACTAGTCAATATTTTCATTAATGACTTGGATAATAGAGTGGAAAGTATGCTTATAAAATGTGTGGATGACACCAAGCTGGGAGAAGATTGCAAGCACTTTGAAGAACAGGATTAGAATTCAAAATGATCTTGGTAAATTGGAGAATTGGTCTGAAATCAATAAAATGAAATTTAATAAAGACAAGTGCAAAGTACTACACTTACAAATGAAAACTCTAATGCATACAAAATTGGGAATAATTGGCTAGGCAGCACTGCTGCAGGAAAGAAGGTTATAGTGGATCACACTGAATATGAGTTAAGGGTGTGATGCTGTTGCGAAAAAGGCAGATGTAATCCTGGATCTGTTAACAGGAATGTTGTATATGAGACACAGAAGTAATTGTTGTATTCCACTCAGCACTAGTGAGGCCTTAGCTGGAGTACTGTTTTCAGCTTTAGGTATCACACTTTTAATAAACATGTGAACACACTGGTGAGAGTCCAGAAGAGGGCAACAAAAATAAAAGTTTCCTCTTAGGAAAAGTTGAAAAAACTGGGTAGATTTAGTCTAGTAAAGAGAAGGCTGTGGGGGAATGTAAGAAAGTCTTCTAATATGTAAGAGTTTGTTAAAAACACAATGGTGGATCAATTGTTCTCCATGTCCACTGAGGGTAGGACAAGAAGTAATTGGCTTAGTTTGCAGCAAAGGAGATTTAAGTAGGGATGTTAGGAAAAACTTTCTAACTCTAAGGATCGTTAAGCACTGGAGCAAGTTACCTAGGGAGATTGTGGGATCCCTGTCCTTGGAGGTTTTTAAGAAAAGATTAGACAAACCCTTGTCAAGAATAGTGTAGGTCAGGGGTAGTCAGTTATTTTTTGGCAAGGTCCAGATTTCTTGGTCAAGGTAAAGTCAAGGTCCAGTCTCCAAAGAAACATTTTTCACACTACAGTAACAATTATATTAAGTAAATAAAAAGATTCATGGTCCATTCAAAAGTGTCTGGTGGTCCGGATTTGGCCCACAGGCCGCCTACTGACTACCCCTGGTCTAGGTATACTTAATCCTGCCTCCGTGCGGGGAGATGGACTAGACTAGATAACCTCTTGCCGTTCCTTCCAGCTCTAAATTTCTATGATTTCCATGGTAAACATATATACCAGTATAACTACATACACACCGGTACCAGTGTAACTATATTGGTTAGAAAAAACCATACCCCTAACTGACAGTTATACTAGTACAAAAATTGTGTGTAGACCAGGCCTTAGTGTATGCAAAGCCTTATATTGTGGAGCTGTACATGTATCCTCTAGCTGTGTATGTGTGTAGGAGTGCAGTGTTTCAGCACTTCTGAAATACTTTTAAGGAGGCAGTTATAGGTAAGTAAAGTTGGCTAAGGACTGGTCCACACTGCATAGTTAGGTCGGCTTAACTATATCGCTCCAAGCTGTAAAGAATTTCATGCCCTATGTGATGTATTTAAGCCAGTGGTCCCCAAACTTTTTACGGTCACATTCTCCCTTACCCCTGTCTGTGTCTTCCCCGCCCTCCCCAGAGCTGAGGCCTGGAGTGGGGCTGTAGCTTGGGGGGCGGGGGGGGGCGGAGACAGGACACAGACAGGGTAAGGGGGCAGAGCCTGGGGCCGGCAGCCAGGGCCAGGAGCAGAGCAGGTGATGCTCCCTCCCCGTCCCCCATGGTGGCTCGCTCTGGCTGCAGCCGTGCCCCCCCCCACGAATGTTCCTCCGCGCCTCCCTAGGGGCATGTGCCCCACAGTTTGGGGACCTCTAATTTAAGCCAACCTAAACTCTGGTGTAGACATCTCTAGGTTGATGAAAGAACCCCTTCCATAGCTGTAGTAAGTGTCTTACAGTACAGCGGCACAGCTGCTCCTAGTGTAGACATACTCTAAGACTGTGAAATTACAGTTTTGCAACCTTAGCCAACTTTACTTGCCTGTAATTGCCTCCTTAAAGCATTTCTGCAGTGCGGTTTTCTTGCATGCTTTCCAACTGCTTTTGCTAATGGATCCATGAATGCCAGTTTGGAATACACTAGCTACTTCTTCCAGACAAACTGCAAAGTTAACTATATTTTCAAGGGAAATGGTGAAACAACTGAGGGGCAGGTCGTTGGCAGAGAGGCAGGGAATAGGAAGGCTGGAAGTTTATACAGTACAAATAGATGAGATTGGAAAGAGAGTGTTTTATTTTTGGAGTGATCCAAACAATAGCAATCTCTGAAGTGTAAACTCTGGACAATCAGGAACCCGTGGATATTGGTTAACACAGGATTGATGTGATAGTGTTTATGGAGTAAGCTTAGAATATAAAAAGCTGTATGTTTTGTGCCTGTGGTGTTTTGCTGATTATGTTGGAAAGGCAAGAGCAAAAGAAGATATAGTTGTCAAGTAAGGAAGGTATTCATAATGCATTAATATTTAAAGGGCAGTAGACAAGGTAAGGGTTGAATAAGAATAGCATTGAGATAAACTTCTAAATTATAATGTGCTGGGCAAAGATGGGCAGGGGCAAATAAAATGACTCAACATTTGTTTATTAAAATCTGATGAGGCTTTTGAGTCCTGACTCATAATTTTTGAATTCTTGGTGTTGGCAATACAGTAACAAAATTGCACTGGGATGGAAGGGTGTCTCCTTCCTAAATGAAGGAGTGTCTTTGGTGAAGATATACTAACTTGTCTAGCCAGTGAGTAGCATAAGTTTTGTCAATATGGTGGTAGTGGTTGAATTATCCAGAGCACAGTCATGGTGATATTACATCTAAATATAACTTGATCCAGAAGGATCAAAAAGTGCTCTACCAACTATATAGAGGAATCTCTTTGTTGTCCACTGAAATGCAGCTTTCCCTGGGGTGGAATACCACAGCTACTTAACAGTGCACCGACCACCATAAATAGCAAGTAAAAAATACTTCCAATGGACACTGCGGAGGGAATATTGGTAGGGAGAATGTCCTGTACTTCTGCAGAAAGTACCATGGAATTTTTAATAATCATATGTGGTCAGGACCTTGATTTTAGGATTATCCAAAAGGCAGCAGTCCAGTGCCCCTTTGCACCGTATTGTTGCAGTGCTTCAGTATCAGCTAAGACGGAAGAGCAGCTTCTAGATCACCAAAACTATTTTCTTTGTGAGGTGGTCCTCACCAAAATTAACTATTTACTTTGAGTTGATGAGATCACAGTCAGAAGTGGTATGGTCTCTTGCTGTGTCTTACGGCTATAGTATGATACCTTTGACTGTCATTCCATAGATCTCTTGTTGGGTTTACCTAAGTCTTTTCTCCATCAGATGGAATGTTCTTGACTGATTAATGTGCATGCTGAGATTTTTTTAATGAGAATTTTTGTCAATGAATAAAAGAAAAGCATTCCAATTTAGGGCTACATGAAGGTGCTCTTTTGAGAACCTTGGAGATTCATTTTACTTATTTGCACAAAAAGGCCCAGCATGAACATCATCATGTCAAGCTTCCCACCTATTACTTTCTGCTAAATGTGCTGGAGTTCTGACCTGGAGATACCATATCTATGAAATCAAAGTCTCCATGCCTCTGCAAATCTTTGGCATCACTGTTGAGACTACAAGCAAGGATGCCAAATAAGATGGTGTTTACTGTAATGTAGACACTTCTCCATTAGCAACTAGATTGAGACCACTAATTTCACATTTGACTATCCAGCTAACAGTTCCTCCTCTGTGTGTGTACAGGGCCTAGCACACTGAGGGCCCCAATCCTTAATAGGACTTATGGCTGCTACTGTAAATGAAAGAAGTAATTAAAAGAATAAAAAACAATGTGTTATTTATAACTCCTAATTTTGATTGAATTAGAACCAGTGGCTAAAAATTAGAGTTCTAGATCTCCTTAAAGTGTGGATTTGCTTCAAAAAGTGACTCTTAAATATCTTTGAGTTTCCATATTTGTCCATTAGTAGTTCCATATTACTTTTTCTCAGTTTATAAATTTGTTTTTATTGTAATTCCCAGCTGTGTAAACTCACCCTGGGATCTGAGTCAAGCTGAGTATATGTTGCTTGTTCCACCTCTCCCCCAGATTGAACTTTATCAACAACAACCTTTTTTCAGAGTCAGAACTGTACCTGAATAGTCCCTTCAGTTCTTTGTAATTCTTTTCTAAATTTAGAATATTGACAGTGCACTTTAAAGTAGACATGTCAGGACTTTCTCTGTCCCCTAACTCATTTTAAAAAAATTATCTAAGCTTCCATTTTCACTATAATTGCAACCGAGACAAGGGACATGGTTACAACAGTTAAGATTTGTAGTCAACTTGCTAACTATGTTCCTGCAACCAGGCCAAAGCTTTGGGTTGCTCAAGGCTCTTGCATCTTCATTGGGATATGATTAGGTCCTGTCCACACTACAAACTTTACCCGTGTTGTAACTGGATTAAGGTATTTGTAACTAGGTCGGTTGATGTGATTAAAGTTGTAGTCTTTGAATATTGAGAAAATTATTCGCCCTTCCCGAAAGAGGACAGTTCCACCCCTTAAAACCTCAGTTCCTGAGTTGGGCCATACATTAACAACTCAAAGTGCTAGATTTGTAGAAGCCCATGCATGCAACACATGTTAAACTTCCACACTCCTTGCCTGCAGTGTTCTTGTTCAGGTAAAACAAAGAAATGGACAAGGATGGGATCTCATGCCCTGGAGATCCCAACAAACTTAGCAGTTTTACTTACTACTTGTTGAGCCACCTAGCCTGGGTTAGAATTTTAATTCTGTTGATCCCCTCTTGATAACTCTTTCATTCTTTCATTTAAGAAATTAGATTTTGTATGTGGGTGTAAAACTTCTGACCTGTCAACTCTGGGTATCCTCTTTGGTGAGGAACCTGTGTGCTCCTCACTAATGAGGACACCCACGATTGTGTTTAATGTGAAGGGGCATAAAGTAAGGGCAGTTTGGAGGGTGAGGTTTGTATGCAGTTTTTAGGTTTTGAGGGAGTGGATGAGTAAGGGAACTGGCATTCTGAAGGGAAGGCTGCTTAAATTTAGGTTTTGGGAGAGAATGTAGTACTTGCTTCAAGCATTGTGTGGAAAGCATCCTTTCTTGAGCTTGTAGCTTCTGCACTAAATAAACCACAATAACTTTTAAAATTAATAGATTTCAAAACAGCCATAAGAGTGGGACTATGAGTCATGTTGTTTAGTCTGGGCTAGGTACTGTACAGCACAGACAGTTTAACTGCTGACTTTGTTGCTAGGAGAGAATGGTATTTGCTTTACTTTTCATTTGTTCCATGCTGTACTGGGGTACAGTGTCAACAAAAGTGACAAAGACTAGGTTTAATAATTCACAAAGGGGAGGTCATACTGGTCAGGATCCCAAGTTCCTGAGAACTTACTGTTCACCTTCTCTCCCTGTCCTTCTTTTAAATATATTTGTTTTGCCTGAGGCAGAGCAGCACCTAAAAACAAACCGAACAAACAAAAAGGAATTTTTAATGGAAATTTGAGCACTATCTTGGTGAAAGGACTTGAATAGTTGGGAGTGTAGCTGGTGCTCTCCTGCTGTTGAGTAGAGATTCCTTTATCTGGATGAAGCCTGAGGAGGTCTAGAGATAATAAGATAAACCTAAATTAGCTTGCTGTTTGAAGCAGAGCATAGATCTTTCCTTCACAATCCCCTAGCAGCAGCAGTGGTGGTGGAGAGCTAAAGGATGCTCTACCCTGAGTTACGTTGTGACTTTAGGCTTTTCCTATAAATTCCAGGATACCTGGCAGTTGGGATTTCTCTCAAGTTTTTGAAATTTTCCAGTATCTGCATTTAGACTATGAAAGTGCATTGGCTGGGAATCAAATCCAAGTCTCCTACGTGGGAGGCAAGAATTCTACTACTGAGCCACCAGTGCTCTCTCCAATGAATGTATCTGGCAGGAAATTCCTTTGGTCTTTGTGCCCAAATATGGATTTTTTTAAAAAAACATGCTTGCTTGGAATGTCTGTATGTCAGCATTATGGTCAGAGTTTGGTACCTGGAATAGCTGCCCCTTCTTCAGATATGAAGCCAGCTAGAACGTGAGAATAAGAAAATCTGCCCCTGCACTCCAGACAGCTTTGGTATTTGATAGCTGGCCTGTGTCCATTTTGGCCTCTGTAGTATTCCTTTTAGGGGGACAGTGCTCCTTTCTCTGTATCTCTGCTTCATTGAAGAACTTACTATAACTTATTGGAAGGAAAGGGTTCTCTTAGGTCACATAACAGAAGAATGAAGTCTCCCTCCAAGCACCAGTCCAGCAGCTTTATAGAGAATATTGAATATTCTTCTTTCCACTCCCTTCGCAACTGTATTTCAGACATGGGCTCTAGTAGTGGCTTTTCAAAAGCTGCTGTTCTATTTTCACTGGCTCCATTATCTTTGGTATCTAGTGAGTCAATGTCAAGGGCACTTGGATTACTAATTGACACATCATCTTAAACAGCTCTGAATTCATGACTGTTAAATCTTTTTATGCTTTTGTTGGCACTCATCATGTGTTACATACACGAATTTCAGCATGCGCTCTCTGACTCACCTTTTCTCAGACCTGTGCTCTGAACATACTCTCCATTTACCTGTTAGCCTCCAGAACTTAGACAGACTGTTTCCTGTCGGGAATAGCAATGCATTCTTATGTAGGATAGGGGGAAGTCTGTTTTAACCTCTTGCTATATGATTTTGGGACGGTTGTAAAGTGAGACGGACCCTGCATTCTTCAGTGTTGTTTTAATGAGGCTAATTGTCTACCCTGGCAATTGAAAGACAAAACTTTTGTATTTCAGAGGTGTTAACGTCTCCTCTCCCCCCCCCCCCAAAAGACACAAGTTTTGCCACAGCAAGTGCCAGTGTGAACAGGAGTGGGGCAGAGCAGGGATGTGTGAGGATCCCTCCCCAGCCCCTGCCGTGCCCCCCCCCCCAAATGTGGGGGGCAGGGGGAGGAGGATGATTTATTAGTGACAGAAAAACCCATTTCATCACTGTAGTGTCTATACTATAGCGGCATAGCTGCAGTGCTATAGTTGTTGTAGTGTAGACATGCCTGTAGCATGGAATTCCTGTTGACCTAAGTTTTCATTGTCCCTGTTTTACCACACTGGCAAATCCCCTGATTGGATTATTGAAGTCTTGGGTTCTAGTCTTACAGCATCACCTAAGTGCAAGACATTGTTCACACAAGAACTACACTGTGATCAAAAATAATATATAGAAATAGGGGGTGTCAAGGTTCCTTCCCCACTCTGAACTCCAGGGTACAGATGTGGGGACCTGCATGAGAACCTCTAAGCTTAACTACCAGCTTAGATCTGCTTTTGCTGCCACCACCCAAATTATTTATGAGTTATTTGGGAAACTCTGCCTACCTCCCCTCCAGAATATCTCCCTCCCAAGTACTATAACCCTTCCCTGGGTAGCCTTGAGAGACTTCTCCACCAGTTCCCTGGTGAACACCGATCCAAACTCTTGGATCTTAAAACAAGGAGAAATTAACCATTCCCCCCCCCCCCCCCCCCAATTCCTGGTGAGTCCAGATCCAACCCCCTTGGATCTTAAAACAAGGAAAAATCAATCAGGTTCTTAAAAAGAAGACTTTTAATTAAAGAAAGAAAGGTAAAAATCATCTCTGTAAAATCAGGATGGAAAATAACTTTACAGGGTAATCAGATTCAAAGAGCCCAAGAGCGAACAACCCCCAAAACAAAGAGCACAAACAAGAGCCTTCCCCCCACCATGATATGAAAGTATCTTGTCCCCTTATTGGTCCTTTGGGTCAGGTGTCAGCCAGGTTACCTGAGCTTCTTAACCCTTCACAGGTAAAAGGATGTTGGTGTCTCTGGCCAGGAGGGATTTTATAGTATTGTACACAGGAGGGCTGTTACCCTTCCCTTTATAGTTATGACAGGGGGGAAATGCAAAAAGAACAAATCATCCAAGTATGTGGATTGTAAACTCTTCAGGGTAGGGACCATCTTTTTGGAATGTACAGTACCTAGCACAAAGGGGGCCAGCTCCATGATTGCGGCCAATAGGTGCTGCCTAATAATATGTGCTAAACAGTAGATGGTTTGTGCCATTGCACTCTTTGGATACTCATTGCTCTGCACTGCTGCCATTTTCACAGGGGTGGGTTAAGTTTATAGAACCACTAAAACTTAAGGGCCCCTGAATAGATTTTTTTTTTTTCTTTTTGCCTAATCACTTCCTCATTGCTCTGCCATCCTTCTATGAAAGCTTGTATTTTTCTCACTCTTCTGTCCATCTTTCATCTTCCTGCCAAATGAGGCATCCAAGCAAGCAACTTCTAGGAATCAGCTGACTGTGTCCTGTTGCTCTGTCTTACTAACTCACTGGTACAACCAGGCCGCTCTAACTGCAGGACTTGGATACCATTCATCTTGCCTTAAACTATCCCTTTGTCCTCACAAATACCCTTCCAATTTAGTTTTGCGTAGGCAGTCCCTACTGTATGTTAATCTCTCTGCTCTCTCCACTGACATCTTTTTGGATCCTTGCAACTCCTGGGGGGATTCTGCGCCACTGCACGTGCGCAGAATTCATGTCGCCCCCACAGATTTCTTTGTTTTCCTGCAGAAAAATGACTTTCTGACAGGGAAACAAAGGGAAGCCGCAAGAGCAGTCAGTCACGCAGAACTCCCTAGCAGCACAGATACATCATTTCAGGCAGCCGGTGGAGAGGTAAATCACCATGGGGCTGGGGACACCCCAGCCAGTAGCTCCTACCCTGAGCCTGGATCAGCTGCTAGTCCCATCTGGGCTGGAGGCAGGAGAGGATAGGACTTCCTCTTCCCCTGCAAGGAATGGCTGGGGCTGTGTCAGACCCCCCCCAAAACCTCCCGCCTCCCCCCCCCCCAGTTGCAGGAAGCTCAGCATCCTCCCCTGCTTCCTGCCCCCATTGCTCCTCAGCTGTGGGGAGAGGAGTCACTGTACTGGGAGCTGCTCCACCCAACCCCCATGCATCCAGACCTCCCATACCCAGACACTGCCTCCAAGCCTCACCCCATACCCCCAGATCCCCCCTAGCCCTCCATACCCAAACCCCACTCTACTGAACCTCAACCCCTGCATCTGGAGCCCCTCTGCACCCAGACCCCCTGCCTCTGGACCCCCACCCTTGCACTCAGACCACCCCCCACTGAGCTCCCTACACTCAAACCCCCACCCTGATGCCACACCCTCTGCACCACCCTGAACCCCCACATCCAGACCCCCACACCACTGACTCCCAATTAGCTGCACCCAGACCCCCACCCCAGCAAGCCCCACTCCCCCAGCACCCAGACCCCCCTGCTGAGATCCCCAGACCTCTCCACTGAGCCTCAACCACCTTCACCTGGAAGCCCCTGCAGAGTCCCATTGCCCCTGTACTTGGAACCCCCCCAACGAGCCTCTGTGCATCCAGATCCTCCCACACCTAGACCCCACAGTGAGCTGCCTGCACCCAGATTGTCGCACACAGAATCCTCTCCCCCTGCACCTGGATCCCCCCAAACTGAGCCCCTCCACTCTTGGATCCTGCCTGGTTGAGCCTGCCTTCCCCACACCTGGTGTGCCTGACACAGAGGGGCAGGGCCCCAGGGTGTTTCTGGGGCAGGATCAGGCCTTGTGCTATGTCAGAGTCGGGTGCAGTCTCACCGCTGAGTCCGTGTCCTGGGGGTGGGGGGGGGCTGCAGGATGATCTCCCACCTTCCTGCAGCCAGTGGCCTGTGCTCCCCACTGCCATACTGGAGCCTCTGCATTTATTTATTGACAAATAAAACTTGCAGAATTTTAAAATATTGTGCACAGAATTTTTAATTTTTGGCACAGAATGCACTCAGGAGTAATCTCCTAGACCAGTTACTGAAGTGAGCAGATTCCTCTTTTGGCTTCTGACACTTCTCCTGCAAGGGGATGGATATGTTTTTACTAGGTGTGTGCGTGTACTGCTAAAATATGCTGGTTGATAGTAGATGTCAAACACCTCTCCCCAATACCAGTAACTCCTGGAGTTGAAGAGTTCCATTTGTGTTGACAGCATTTTAGGTATTTTGCTACAGCAAGTGTTAAAGGCAGTGGACCTCTTCCATACCAACACAACCTATTTTCATCAGTGTTAGTGGGTGCTGGGCACAGCCGTGTTTGACACCTAATTGCCAGATATCACTCATTTTCAGCATGGATGCTTATCTGGAAGACACAGGCTAGTTTTGAACTGAACTGGGGCCCATCAAAATGACACACAATGAAGTCCGGAGGTTTGGTTACAAAATGGTTGCCCCTTGTCCCAACAACATAATTAAAGAAGACCTAGCCATGATTACTAATAGGGTTAAAGCTGTTTACAGCTGAGTCAGGGTCTGTTGACTGGCTTGCTTTTGTAATGTAGCTGGACTCTTATGGCTTGTCTTCATGTACAGCGCTGCAGCAGCTGTAGTGCTTTAGTGAAGCTGCTACTACACTGACGGGTGTACTTAATCCACCTCCCCGAGAGGCGGTAGCTATGTTGGCGGGAGAGCTTCTCCCCTGTCTGCACTGGTGGTTAGGTCGTTATAACTACGCTCAGGGGTGTGGATTAGTTATGCCAATAAAAGTTTGTAGTGTAGACCTGGCCTTAGGGTATGTCTACACTGCAGTTAGACACCCATGGCTGGCCTGTGCAAGCTGATTTGGGCTCATGGGGCTCGGACTATGGGGCTGTTTAAGTGCGGTGTAGATTTTGGGGCTCTGGCTGCAGCCTGAGCTCTGGGACCCTTCCATCAGCCGGAGCCCAAATGTCTGCACTGCAATTAAACAGTTCCTTAGCACAAGCCGGAGTCAGCTGGCAAGGGCCAGCCACAGGTTTTTAATTGCGGTGTAGGCAAACCCTTCATGTACTGTACTTTATTGACTATAAAATTTTATTGTTTTATTTACTGTTTCTAATAGCTAAGGTTTTTATAAATGTGAGAAAATACCATTGTTTTAACTCCACAAATTTTTTTTTTCATTCTGTTGAAAGAACATCTCAGAAAAGTACTCCCTAGGCAAATTACACTGTACAAATAGCATTGTAACAGCGTAATCCAAAGTCCATTGAAGTAAATGGAAAGGCTCCCATTGACTTCAGTGGGTTTAGGATGAGGCCCTAAGAGCATAATAACACTGCTAAGCAACAAAACAGCCGAGTAAACAAATAAGAGAACTCACCTCACCATAGCAGCTATGGTGTAACAGTGGACAAAATATGCAAAGAAAGAAATGCACAGATAAGGCTAATCCTTTATGTGCTGAAAGCACATATGGCATTGTTAACCATGCACATTTTGTTTACTATTATCCTATTACAGTATTGTATTCTGTTTCCTTAATCAGAGGTTTGATGGAGCTAATACTTGCTGGTGGCCATTTTGGGCTTTGTCTATGTTAGAAAAGTTCATGAGTTTAATTGAATAGGTTTTTAACCTGATTTTGGTAAGCTACTGCACTCTGCATAGGCAAGGCTTAGCTTCTGAAGAAGGTAAACTTCTTCTTTTTTTAGATAATTTTCTAGCCCTTATGGCTCCTGAGAAACTAACTTAATGTGACATCATGGTATAGTATTCTTACTGTATCTGCAGATAGATGGGAAGAGAAGCAGCTATAAGAGCCTAATCATGACAACTCTGTCAGTGTTGTTACCTATTTCATTAATGATCATCATAGCAGAAACATGCAGCCACTTTGAGATTTTGCGTGAAGCATAAGTAGAATATCACACCTTTTCCCCCAGTCTGATCCATGATTTTAATATTTTCTCTGTTTGTTTTTCTAATGGGGGGGGGGGAACTTTAATATTTTAACTAGTTCTGTTAGGTGTGACCTGAGGTATGCCTGGAACACAACCAAACACTAAAACATTGCCAAGAATTGTTTTTCAATATCGCGGTACATTTGGAATTGTGTTTTTAAAATTAAATCCAGTCAGAGTTTGTTCCCCCAATATGTTAAGTAGCTAAGTCTCCATTACAAAATGATGGCCTGAAATATTTGTTTTAAAAAAAATGATTTATTGTAGCCAAAAATCTTTTGCAATTGTAATTTGTAACAATTCTGATGGCTCAAATAACCAAACAAATTTTGCAAAATCTTTGTAAAAGGGTCTTCTACCAGCACTAGATTCTGGGCCTGCTCCCACAAGAGTTTATGGCAAAACCCCCATTGATTTAATTGGGAAAAGGATCTGGTCTCTGTAAAATCCAAGCCCCAGGCTGAAATTTGTTCTTGATGTATAACTGCTTGAAAGCAAAGATCTGTAATTGAAATGCTGGTGCAACCTCAGTTTACAATGTTTAGAAATAGGTGTGCAGGTCCATAATCTGGGTCTGTACAGAACTGATTATGTAGAATGCTTTGTGGCAATCCATCTAAATATAATAGTGTAGAGAATATCCTGCATCTGCCAATGTTTTAGTTCTGGGAGAAGATCTGACACTTCCCACTCTTGCTGCAGGCACTGCACGTCTTCCCAAGAATGAATTAGTAAAATTACATCAGTCATATTATAAACTAATAGGCTTTACAGTTTGAGATACCTCCTTGCTGAGATTTGTCATGGGTATTGTGAAGAAACATTTGTAAAACACTTTTAAGATTAAAAATATTGTTTATTTGTGTTAAAACTTTGTTCAAATATCGCTACAGATGCAATTGTCTTATGCTGGTAGATGAATAGAGTAAGTCATAAATAAGATCATATTATTAAATATGTAACATCATGGAGAATTGAGGTAATAGGACTGATGACCTATTCCTGTTAGTTGACTCAGCTCTTTATTTATTGGAGTTGCCTTTGTTTGTGCTTCTATGCCGACTAAAAGTAAACTCTAATAGACAACCCACATCCAGCTTATTACTCCTATTCTCTGATTCCTGTTGAATGCTGTGTTTATTGCTCAAGGAGGTGTAACTGCGGGTGCCACATTAATATAACCTCTGATTTGATGCCCCGGAAAGTGATGAGCAGTGCTGTGGTAACTTGCTGTGAGATTCCTGAAGTGACAGTGCCTTTATGACAGGAATGTGCCATGGGATTCTAGGAACTTTAGCTTCCCGTGCAGAGAAAAGAGGAACGTGTTAACGTGCCCTGGGACTTCTGTAAAACAAATAGCGCTCACAGTGGAAACAAATAAAAGAGTTTACCACTCAACAGCCCAATTCACATTCCCATCAAAATTGAAGGATGTGTCAGTGGTGCCAGGACAGACAAGAATTTACGTGACAGACTGATCCAGTTTGTTGAATTAATATGTAACAGGACACAGTCAATTTTGAAATCTAGTTACTTTTCAACTCAAAATCTAGTTGGTTTTTAAATGAGTTAGATGACACCTCACCTGAATTCCCCTTTCTAATTATAGAGGAATAAGTGAAAATAAATAAGCTAAAAAAACCAAGAGAAACCATTATTTTTATTTGATCTCTCATTTAATAAATTCATAGATTTTTAAGGCCGGGGATGGGGGCATTATAATTATTTAGCTAGTCTGATCTTCTGCATAACACAGGCCATATACCCTCACTCAGTAATTTCTGCAGCAAACCTATAACTTCTGTTTGAATTATACCAGACATTATAGAACGATAGTGTTGCCATTTTGGCCCAAGTGGTTAGCCACTGTTTGGGGCTGTGTTGTTTCAGTTAAGAGAAATCCTAATTGCAATCCTGTTTATTTGCAAGGAATAAACACAAAGTCCTGTTTGAATGCAGTAGAAACAAACAGCAGCAGGCAGTTTCCTTGCATAATTTCCAAGCCTGCTTTTCCAGCAAGTCTTGTGCCCCAAGGAGCTATGTGCCTCTGCTTCCTCTTAGGACCACTCTCACAACTGCATCTCTCAGTTTCTGCTGGCTTTCCGCCTTACATAGCTATATTAAATCAATCCCCTAGTCCCTGTGTTTATAATCCATCCCAGGGAAAACTCTGAGCCCACACAGTTTAGCTCTGCTTAGCTTGTCATGCAGCCCACTGCCTTGGGTGGTAGCCTCATACTGTTTCAGATACAGTACACAAAGGCCTGGTCTACACTACGACTTTAATTCGGATTTAGCTGCCTTAATTCGAATTAACGCTTGACCCGTCCACACAACGAAGCCATTTAATTCGAATTAAAGAGCCCTTTAATTCGATTTCTGTACTCCACCCCGACGAGCGGAGTAGCGCCAAAATCGAATTTGTCAATTCGAATTAGCGTTAGTGTGGCCGCAATTCGATGTTATTGGCCTCCAGGAGCTATCCCACAGTGCACCATTGTGACCTCTCTGGCCAGCAATCTGAACTCGCATGCACTGGCCAGGTGGACAGGAAAAGCCCCGGGAACATTTGAATTTCATTTCCTGTTTGCACAGCGTGGAGAGCACAGGTGACCACAGAGAGCTCATCAGCACAGGTAACCATGCAGGCTGATAATCGAAAAAGAGCACCAGCATGGACCGTACAGGAGGTACTGGATTTGATCTCTATATGGGGAGAGGATTCAGTGCTAGCTGAACTGCGTTCGAAAAGACGAAATGCCAAAACTTATGAAAAAATTTCCAAGGGCATGATGGAGAGAGGCCACAATAGGGACACAGATCAGTGCCGCGTGAAAGTCAAGGAGCTCAGACAAGCCTATCAAAAAGCAAAGGAGGCAAACGGTCGCTCCGGGTCAGAGCCGCGGACATGCCGCTTCTACGCTGAGCTAAATGCATTTCTAGGGGGGGCCGCCACCACTACCCCTCCTCTGACTGTGGATTCCGAGCTGGGGATAATATCATCAGGTACACCTGATGATTCCGTGGAAGGGGAAGAGGAGGAGGAGGAGGACGAGCTGGCAGAGAGCACCCAGCTCTCCGTTCTCCCCAACAGCCAGGAACTGTTTCTCACCCTGACTGAAGTACCCTCCCAAGCCTCCCAAGCCAGCACCCAAGACCATGACCCCATGGAAGGGACCTCAGGTGAGTTTACCTTTTAAAATATAAAACATGGTTTAAAAGCAAGCATTTTTAATGATTAATTTGCCCTGAGCACTTGGGATGCATTCGCAGCCAGTACAGCTACTGGAAAAGTCTGTTAACATGTCTGGGGATGGAGCGGAAATCCTCCAGGGACATCTCCATGAAGCTCTCCTGGAGGTACTCCAAAAGCCTTGCCACAAGGTTTCTGGGCAGTGCAGCCTTATTCCGTCCTCCATGGTAGGACACTTGACCACGCCATGCTAGTAGCAAGTAATCTGGTATCATTGCCTGACAGAGCCTGGCAGCGTATGGTCCCGGTGTTTGCTGGCATTCAAGCAACATCCGTTCTTTATCTTGCTGTGTAATCCTCAGGAGAGTGATATCGCTTAGGGTAACCTGGTTGAAATAAGGGAATTTAATTAAGGGGACAGAGGTGGCCGTTCCTACTGGGCTGTTTGCCTGTGGCTGAAAAGAAATCCTTCCCTGCATTTAGCCAAGTGCAAAGGGGGGGGGGAGGATTGGCCCAGAGCTTTTCACGTTTTGCTAGCAGGGATCTTCCCTGATACCAGCCACGCGGTGGGGGGAGGGAGAAAGCACTCATCCCAGAGAATTCATGGCGGGTGGGGGGGGGGTGTTAGTTTGGTTCCTGCAGGGATCTTCCCTGATACCAGCCACGCGGTGGGGGGAGGGAGAAAGCACTCATCCCAGAGAATTCATGGCGGGTGGGGGGGGGGGGTGTTAGTTTGGTTCCTGCAGGGATCTTCCCTGATACCAGCCACGCGGTGGGGGGAGGGAGAAAGCACTCATCCCAGAGAATTCATGGCGGGTGGGGGGGGGGTGTTAGTTTGGTTCCTGCAGGGATCTTCCCTGATACCAGCCACGCGGTGGGGGGAGGGAGAAAGCACTCATCCCAGAGAATTGGATGGGTGGGGGTGTTAACCTTCAGCAGCAGAAAACAAGCTAACAGGAAAACTGCAGCACAACGGGCTTTGCTTGGTATGTGGGAAAGCAGGGCGCAGAAGCCTAAAGACAGTGGCTTACCATGGCAGCATGCAAGGTGAATTCTGTTGCCCCGACCTGCGTCTGTGATCTCTAGCAGCAAAGCCACAGGCACTCAATATTAAGAGGCAAAATGCGACCTTGCACAGAAATCACATGTGCTATGTAATGTGAATAGTATACACCGTGAAAGAGTATAAGCATTGTTCTGAAAAATGTATCTTTAAAAAAAATTCTCTCCTTTTTTCACTCCCTCCAGCAGGTGCAAATGTTTCAAGCCTCCCTCCTCCTTCCCGAAGGCTATCCCAGATAAGGCGTCGTAAAAAAAAGACGAGAGAAGAGATGTTTTCCGAAATCATGCAATCCACCAGGAATGAAAGAGCTCATCTGAATGAGTGGAAGGAGACGGTTTGCAAGTATAGGAAAGAAGCCAGTGACCGTGAGGACAGGAGGGACCAACGTGAGGACATGAGGGACCAACGTGAGGACAGAAGGGACCAACGTGAGGAGAGGAGAGACGCTCGAGATGAGAGGTGGCGGCAGGAAGATCAGAGGAGTCGGGAAGCAACGCTGGGGCTGCTGCGTGAGCAAACAGACATGCTCCGGCGTCTGGTGGAGCTTCAGGAACGGCTGCTGGAGAACAGAGTGCCGCTACAGCCCCTGTATAACCCCCCTACCTCCTCACCATGTTCCATAGCCTCCACACCCAGACGTGTAAGAACACGGGGGGGGAGGCTCCGTACACCCTCCCATTCCACCCCAGTGGACAGCCCAAGCAAAAGGCTGCCATTTTTTTAACCTTTTTTTACTGGGCTTTTCCTTCCCGCAGATCCTCCTCCCAAACCCCACTCAGGTTCTGTGCCGCTACAGCCCCTGTATAACCCCCCAACCTCCTCACCATGTTCCATAGCCTCCACACCCAGACGTGTAAGAACACGGGGGGGGAGGCTCCGTACACCCTCCCATTCCACCCCAGTGGACAGCCCAAGCAAAAGGCTGCCATTTTTTTAACCTTTTTTTACTGGGCTTTTCCTTCCCGCTGATCCTCCTCCCAAACCCCACTCAGGTTCTCTCCCTCTTTTTATAATCAATTAATAAAGAATAAATGATTTTTAAACAATGGTGACTTTATTTCCTTTGAAAGCAAGCTGGGGGAAGGGGGAGGGTGGGTTCCTTACAGAGAATGAGTCAATAAAGGGGGCGGGTTTTCATGAAGGATAAACAAACATAAATTTCACACTGTAGCCTGGCCAGTCATGAAACTGGTTTTCAAAGCTTCCCTAATGCGCAGCGCTTCATCGTGTGCTCTTCTAATCGCCCTGGTGTCTGGCTGCGAGTAATCAGCAGCCAGGCGATTTGCCTCAGCCTCCCACCCTGCCATAAAGGTCTCCCCCTTGCTCTCACAGAGATTGTGAAGCACACAGCAAGCAGTAATAACAATGGGGATATTGGTTTGGCTGAGGTCTGAGCGAGTCAATAAGGATCGCCAGCGACCTTTTAAACGGCCAAATGCACATTCTACCACCATTCTGCACTTGCTCAGCCTGTAGTTGAACAACTCCTGACTCCTGTCCAGGCTGCCTGTGTATGGCTTCATGAGCCATGGCATTAAGGGGTAGGCTGGGTCCCCAAGAATAACAATTGGCATTTCAACATCCCCCACGGTTATTTTCTGGTCCGGAAAGTAAGTCCCTTGCTGCAGCCGTTTAAACAGATTGGTGTTCCTGAAGACGCGAGCGTCATGAACCCTTCCCGGCCAGCCCACATGGATGTTGGTGAAACGTCCCTTGTGATCCACAAGTGCTTGCAGCACCATTGAGAAGTACCCCTTGCGGTTTATGTACTGGGTACCCTGGTGCTCCGGTGCCAAGATAGGAATATGGGTTCCATCTATTGCCCCACCACAGTTAGGGAATCCCATTGCAGCAAAGCCATCCACTATGACCTGCACATTTCCCAGAGTCACTACCTTTCGTAGCAGCACCTCCGTGATTGCTTTGGCTACTTGCATCACAGCAGCCCCCACAGTAGATTTGCCCACTCCAAATTGATTCCCGACTGACCGGTAGCTGTCTGGCGTTGCAAGCTTCCACAGGGCTATCGCCACTCACTTCTCAACTGTGAGGGCTGCTCTCATCTTGGTATTCTGGCGCTTCAGGGCAGGGGAAAGCAAGTCACAAAGTTCCATGAAAGTGCCCTTACGCATGCGAAAGTTTCTCAGCCACTGGGAATCGTCCCACACCTGCAACACTATGCGGTCCCACCAGTCTGTGCTTGTTTCCCGGGCCCAGAATCGGCGTTCCAAGCCTATAACCTGGCCCATTAACATCATAATCTCCAAAGCACCGGGGCCCGCGGTGTCAGAGAATTCTGTGTCCGTGTCCATGTCCTCATCACGCTGGTCGCTGCGCTGCAATCGCCGCCTCCTCCTCCTTGCCTCTTTTTTCTGGTCCTGTGTAAGCATAAACTCCACGAGAAAGCGCGAGGTGTTTATAATGTTCAAGACTGCGTTCTGGAGCACAACGGGATCCATGCTTGATGCAGAATGGAGTCTGCAGAGTTCACTCAGGAAAAAAGGCGCGAAATGGTTGTCTGCCGTTGCTTTCAGGGAGGGAGGGGGAGGCTGTACCCAGAACTACCTGCGACAATGTTTTTTGCCCCATCATGCACTGGGGTCTCAACCCAGAATTCCAAGGGGGGTGGAGACTGCGGGAACTATGGGATAGCTATGTAAAAGCTACCCACAATGCAACGCTCTGGAAATCGATGCTACTATGGTAGCTTGGACGCAAACCACCGAATTAATGGTGCCTAGTGTGGCCGAATACATTCGAATTTATAAAATCGGTTTCCTAAATTCGAATTATATAAATTCGAATTAATCCTGTAGTGTAGACATACCCAAAGGAATATTTAATTGTTCCTTCTGTTTAGTTTAGCAAACCCATCAGGTATGTAATTGTTTATAGATCAAAGACTTGCTTGATGGCAGCCATTAATACCTTTCAGCATAAAAATACTTAGTTTTGATTTAAAGACTTCAAGAGATAGAGAATCCACCACATCCTTAATTAAGATATTCCAGTGGACATTAATCCTCACAGTTAAAAAATTTTAACCTCATTGCTAGTCTGAATTTGTCTAGCTTCTGCTTCCAGCTATTGGATCTTGTTATGCCTTTGTTCTGTTAGATTAAAGAACTATTCAAAATCTCTTGCCCACATAGGTACTTGTAGAACAGGATTAAGCCAACTCTTTAATTTTTCTCTTGAATAAACTAGAATGAGCTTCTTAAGCATCTTGCTATGAGGCATGCTTTCTAGATTTTAAATCATTCTTGTAGTTCTTTTCTGAACCCTGTTCAGTTTTTCCACAATCCCTTTTGAAGTGTGGACTACCAGAACTGGACATAACGTTTCAGTAATGATCTCACTAACTGCATATTCAGTGGTAATACCACCTCCCTATTCCTGCTTAATATTCAATTGCTTATATATCCAGGATTGCATTAGACTGTTAGCTACAGAATCCTATTGGGAGTTCTTGTTTAATTGGTTATTCATTATGACTCCTAAATCCTTTTCAGTATTGCTGCATTCCAGGATACAGTCCCCTATCTTCTAAGTGTAACCTGCATTCTTTGTTCCTGATGATGTGTTTTCATACAGCCAAATACAAATGTTGTTCAAAAGAGTCCATCTTACTAAGCAATTTAGATAGGTTTGTATAACTAACCTGTCCCGATCATTATTTACCATTTCACCAATTTTTGTCATCTGCTCATTTTACCAGCAATTATTTCATATTTTCTTCCAGATCATTGATAAATACTGTATGTAGTAGTCTCGGCCGAGGTTCGGCCCTCAGCGGGGCTGTGGGGTATCCCACCACCTCGCTCTGGTCCGCCGTCAGTCCTGGTCCAGCGGTAGTGTGGGACAGCAAACACACGGTTAGGGGCTCAGGCCCTTAAGCTGGGGCTGAGCCAATAGGTCAGAAAAAGCCCCGGACCCTCAATCAGGGCGGGGCAGCAACCACGCAGTCTGGAGCTCAGGCCCTCAAGCAGGGGCTGAGCTAATAGTTCGGGAACCCAGGCCCTTAAGCAGGGGCTGAGTCAATGAGCAAGGGGTCCCAGCCTCTCTAGGCCAGGGAAAAGGGGGAGTCTGCCACCCAAGGAGTGGGTGGCAGGGGGGACGCAGGCCCTCCCACTCCACTGCGTCCCAGCCCAGGGCCCTAGCAGCGGCGGAAACTCGCTGCTGTCAGTGGGGATCCTGGCCGCAACACACTGACATAGGCTCTGGCAGTGCTGCAGCCAGACTGGGGTCGGCTGCCCCCGGGCTACTTCCACACTCCCCCTCATAGGGTACCTGGGTTGGACTAGTGTCCTCGGTGCTCTCCACCAGCATCGGTTCCTCCGGGTAGGTAGCGAAGGGTAGGCTCGGCTCCTCCTCGGGGTAGCTGGAAAGGGGCAGGCTCGGCCAGTCCTCCTCTGGGTAACGGGCGAGGGGTAGGCTCGGCTGGCCTGGTGAGTCAGCAGGCTGGTTGCGGCCTGCTGCTGTCTCCCAAGCGGGAGCTCGGCCACAGACGTCTGCTCTCTCCGCCGACTTGTTCTCCACTGAGCTCTGCAGGCGGGCTTTTATACTTCCGGGTCAGCGCCGTGACCTCTGAGGGGCAGGCACCGGACCCGGTGGCTCCGCCCACGTTGGTGTTAGGGGAGGTTCGGCCCTCAGCGGGGCTGTGGGGTATCCCACCGCCTCGCTACACTGTACATTAAATAATATTGGGTCAGAAAAAGATCCCTGCAGAACTCCGCTGGGAACACCTCCATTGAATGGTGATTCCCCAGATACAATTAGTTTTTGTGATCTATCAGTTAACCAGTTTTTAATGTATTTATTATGTTCTACATTGATTTGATATAGTACTAATTTATAAAAGATTTATAGTCTTTATGTACCATAGTGAAAATAGTTCAAGATAGGAGAGAGAAGCTCACTAGATTTATTTGCTGTCTTCACTAGTATCAACCGCATATGATGTGGCATCACATCATCTTATGATCATAGAAGATTAGGGTTGAAAGAGACCTCAGGAGGTTATCTAATCCAACTCCCTGCTCAAAGCAGGACCAACCGCAACTAAATCATCCCAGCCAAGGCTTTGTCAAGATGGATCTTAAAAACCTCTAAGGATGGAGAATCCACCACCTCCCTAGGTAACCCATTCCAGTGCTTCACCACCCTCTTAGTGAAATAGTTTTTCCTAATATTCAACCTAGACCTCCTGCACTGCAACTTGAGACCATTGCTCCTTGTTCTGTCATCAGCCACCACTGAGAACAGCCTAGCTCCATCCTCTTTGGAACCCCCCTTCAGGTAGCTGAAGGCTGCTATCGAATCCCCCCTCACTCTTCTCTTCTGCAGATTAAATAAGCCCAGTTCCCTCAGCCTCTCCTCGTAAGTCATGTGTCCTAGCCCCCTAATCATTTTCGTTACCCTCCTTTGGACTCTCTCTAATTTGTCCACATCCTTTCTGTACTGGGCCCCCCGAAACTGGATGCAGTACTCCAGATGTGGCCTCACCAGTGTCAAATAGAGGGGAATAATCACTTCCCTTGATCTTCTGGCAATGCTCCTACTAATGCAGCCCAATATGCCATTAGCCTTCTTGGCAACAAGTGCACACTGTTAACTCATATCCAGCTTCTCATCCACTATAATCCCTAGGTCCTTTTCTGCAGAACTGCCGCTTAGCCAGTCAGTCTCCAGCCTGTAGCAGTGCATGGGATTCTTCTGTCCTAAGTGCAGGACTCTGCACTTGTCCTTGTTGAACCTCATCAGATTTCTTTTGGCCCAATCCTCCAATTTATCTAGGTCACTCTGGACCCTATCCCTACCCTCCAGCATATCTACCTCTCCCCCCCAGTTTAGTGTCATCCACGAACTTGCTGAGGGTGCAATCCATCCCATCATCCAGATCATTAATGAAGATATTGAACAAAACTGGTCCCAGGAGTGACCCTCTGGGGCACTCTGCTTGATACCGGCTGCCAACTAGACATCGAGCCGTTGATCACTATCCGTTGAGCCTGACAATCTAGCCAGCTTTCTATCCACCTTATAGTCCATTCATCCAATCCATACTTCTTTAACTTGCTCGCAAGAATACTGTGGGAGACTGTATCAAAAGCTTTGCTAAAATCAAGGTATATCACATCCACTGCTTTCCCCGTACCCACAGACCCGTTATCTCATCATAGAAGGCAATCAGGTTGGACAGGCATGACTTGCCCTTGGTGAATCCATGTTGACTATTCCTGATCACCTTCCTCTCCTCCAAGTGCTTCAAAATGGATTCCTTGAGGACCTGCTTCATGGTTTTTCCAGGGACTGAGGTGAGGCTGACGGGTCTGTAGTTCCCCGGATTCTCCTTCTTCCCTTTTTTAAAGATGGGCACTATATTTGCCTTTTTCCAATCATCCGGGACCTCCCCCAGATGTCATGAGTTTTCAAAGATAAGGGCCAATGGATTTGCAATTGCATCAGCCAACTCCCTCAGCACCCTTGGATGCATTAGATCCGGACCCATGTACTTGTGCATGTCCAGCTTTTCTTTCACCACTGAGGGCTGCTCACCTCCTGCCCATACTGTGCTTCCCAGTGCAGCAGTCTGGGAGCTGACCTTGTCTGTGAAGACTGAGGCAAAAAAAGCATTGAGTACTTCAGCTTTTTCCACATCATCTGTCACTAGGTTGCCTACTCCATTCATTAAGGGTCCCACACTTTCCCTGACCACCTTCTTGTTGCTAACATACTTGTAGAAACCCTTCTTGTTACCCTTCACATCCCTTCCTAACTTTGCAACTCCAGTTGTGTTTGGGCCTTCCTGATTACACCCCTGCATGCTCGAGCAATATTTTTATACTCCTCCCTAGTCATCTGTCCAAGTTTCCACTTCTTGTAAGCTTCCTTTTTGTGTTTAAGCTCACTGAAGATTTCTCTGTTAAGCCAAGCTGGTCGCCTGCCATATTTGCTGCTATTTCTGCACATTGGGATGGTTTGTTCCTGTGCCCTCAATATGACTTCTTTAAAATACAGTCAGCTCTCCTGGATTCCTTTGCACCTCATATTAGCCTCCCAGGGGATCCTGCCCATCAGTTCCCTGAGGGAGTCAAAGTCTGCTTTTCTGAAGTCCAGGGTCTGTATTCTGCTACTCTCCTTTCTTCCTTTTGTCAGGATCCTGAACTCAACCATCTCATGATCACTGCTGCCAAGGTTGCCACCCACTTCTGCTTCCCCTACCAATTCTTCCCTGTTTGTGAGCAATAGGTCAAGAGGAGCACAGCCCCTAGTTGGTTCCTCCAGCACTTACACCAGGAAATTGTCCCCAACACTCTCCAAAAACTTCCTGGATTGTCTGTGCACTGTTGTATTGCTTTCCCAGCAGATGTCAGAGTGATTGAAGTCCCCCATGAGAACCAGGGCCTGTGATCTGGAAACTTCTGTTGGTTGTCCGAAGAAAGCCTCGTCTACCTCATCCTACTGGTCTCGTGGTCTATAGCAGACGCCCACCACGACATCACCCTTGTTGTTCTCGCCTCTAAACTTAACCCAAAGACCCTCAACAGCTCTGAGCAATCATACTGCTCTCTTACATACAGTGCAACTCCTCCACCTTTTCTCCCCTGCCTGTCCTTCCTGAACAGTTTATACCCATCCATGACAGTGCTCCAGTCATGTGAATTACCCCACCAAGTCTCTGTTATTCCAATCACATCATAGTTCCTTGACTGTGCCAGGACTTACAAATCTTTGTTTGTTTCCCAGGCTTCTTGTGTTCGTGTACAGGCACCTAAGATAACTAGCCAATTGCCCTACTTTCTCAGTATGAATCAGGAGGCCTCCCCTGTTGCACCCTCCTCCTTATGTTTCCTCCCGGTATCCACTTCCCCACTTACCTCAGGGCTTAGGTCTCCATCCCCAGGCAAACCTAGTTTGAAGCCCTCCTCACTAGGTTAGCAAACCTGCCTGCGAAGATGCTCTTCCCTCTCTTTGTTAGGTGGATGCCATCACTTCCTAGCAATCCTTCTTCCTGGAACAAAATCCCATGGTCAAAGAATCCAAAGCCCTCTCTCCGACACTACCTGCGCAACCATGCATTTACTTCCACAATTCAATGGTCCCTACCTCGGCCTTTTTCTTCAACAGGGAGGATGGACGAGAACACGACTTGCGCCTCCAACTTCTTTATCCTTCTTCCCAGAGTCACATAGTCTGCAGTGACCCGCTCAAGGTCATTCTTGGCAGTATCATTGGTGCCCACTTGGAGAAGTAGGACAGGGAGGTGGTCCGAGGGCTTGATCAGTCTCGGCAGACACTCCGTCACAACCTGAATTCTAGCTCCAGGCAAGCAGCACACTTCTCGAGTTTCCCAGTCTGGATGGCAGATGGATGACTCGGTCCCCCTTAAGAGGGAGTCCCCGACCACCACCACCCGTCTCCTCCTCTTGGGAGCGGTGGTCGTGGAACCCCCATCCCTAGGACAATGCATCCCATGACTTCCAGTTGATGGGGTCTCCTTCTGATCCCTTCACTCAGATGACACTTCCAAACCATTCTCCACGGTAGTACCTGTACAGAGAGGCTGAAAAATGGTTTCTTACCTCTATCTGCTTTGGGGATACGTGGGTTCTCCTCTTTCTTCTGGAGGTCACATGCTACCAATTTTCTTCCCCGTTCTGCACTGCCCTCTCTGATTCTTCAGCATGCTGTGCCTGCAGTACCAAACGCTGACTTCTATCCAGAAAGTCTTTATGTAACGCAGGGTTGATACTTGGATCTCTAGTCCTTTAACCTTCTCTTCCAATATGGAGACTAGCTTGCATTTTGTACAGACGAAGTCGCTTCTATCCTCTGGGAAAAAGAGAAAATGGCACATCCTGTGCAGATCACAACAGCTGATTTTTCACTATCCATATTGTCTTCCTTCTAAGAGCCTCTTCAGATGTTGTATTTACTGCTCACAGAAACCTGAAGGCAAAAAACTCTGGGGGAACTCCCCCCAGGCAAACTCTCTCTGTTTGCGTCTCCTCTGTTTGCAGCTCACTTGGTTCACAACCATGATGATGGAACATGACCAAAGGGAGAGAAAGAGAACTGACTTTCTAGCTTCTTAGGGCTTGTCTGCACACGATTTCTGTATAGGTTTGATTAAATCAGGTTTTTTGCACTGATTTTCTGTGCGTAGAACAGGCTTTATACACTACCTGTCACTATGGTGTCCAAGCACCTAAAGGGACAAGAGAAGAAATGTATGGTGTTCCTGTCCTCAAGGAGCTCCGCAGCCAGATAAACAAAAGTGTGGGCAGATGAAGCTGATTAGGAGAATATTCCTAGTGCACCACACCCCACCCCAATTCCAATAAATACATTCATCATGCATGCATGCATAAATTCATTCATTTAGATGTGACCAGGATGAAAAATCTGTATTGATTCAAAAAGAGAAGGTCTGGGGGTCTTTGTCAGAAAACTTCAAAATTCTTGTTGCCATTTGCTTCATTTTAAAAGGGTTTAAGATTATTCTGAAGCTAGATTTTATGCAGAGTCTATCACTTATGTATTGGTCTTTCCCCCAAAGGGAAGGGGAAGCCAGCAGGGTAATTAGGTCTTTTTGCAGAGGAGATGGGTAATGGGCTGTGAATAGGCTCCCCCTTCAGCTCCTGGAAACCCTAGCTGGTAGGCTCGCCTTATGAATTATGCAGCACACACAGTTCACCAGGGTACCTCCATCAGGTGTTATTGCTGTCCATGTTCCAGGTACATCACAGCATAGCAGCAGTTACATGGAGCCCCCTTCTTCCTCCCTGGCTCAGCCTTTTATACTGCTTGCTTCTTCTCAGAGCTATCCAGCTGTTGAGCTAATTACCTCATAAGCTCATCAGGCTCCCTACAGCTGCAGGTGATCCCTTCTTCCCTTCCGAACCCAAACTACCTAAGTCCTTCCTATTCTAACTACACCCAGTGCTCTGGGTGTTTTAAGTGACCAGGGTGCTGGCTTCGAAAGGGCACAATTATAGATCTAATAGCACCCTGTCACAGGCTTCTACCTGGGACATGACTCCTATCAGAAACTGCTTTGCCTACTTATTGGCCCCAGGAAGTACTGGGTGATTTAAAAAGTCAGTTACCATTCTAACTATGAAGATGTTTCTTGATTCTGCTTAATCACTGAGGTGTTAAACATGATCCCAAATATCCACTGTAAAATTACTCTGCATCAAGGAATGTCTATACCCCCTTGTTTTGTGAAGATTATTTTATTCACAGAATCATAGTAATTAAAGGTGGAAAAGAAACATCATCATTCAGTCCATCTCTTTGGTTGAAGGTAAATGCCCTAGAGAGTTGTGAATAAGTTTTCAAATTCAAGATAAGTGTATTTGGAATGTCTTGTATCAGTATATAGTATAAAGCCCTTACTAGAATGTGTGTAAGTTTTGTGTAGCGGCTTTTGGGGCCAAATTATGTTTCCGATTTAAAAGATGGCATGGTATTACTAATTTTTTTTTCATTCTGAGCAAAGCAAGAGGGTAATTCTTATTTATTTTTCAGTTTATAAAACTGCATCACCCAATTCTCTCAGGGAGCTGTGTGCAATATAAAAGTGATTGTGTTGAACAGTATCAATGCACAACCATCTTCCCCCTTTTGATGAACTTACCCCCAATCAGGCAAAAACTCAAGGACTTTATGCTCTAGACATAGATTTGGGGGACCAAAGTGAGAAGTGAATTCCAGTTGAAAATCCTCCACCAAGATTAGTCTCCAGGCCCCACAAGTTATTGGGCTTGCTGCTAGAAACGCTAGGTGAAATTCTATGGCGTGTGTTATGCAGGACATTGGACTAATTGATCATAATGGTCCTTTAAAATCTACAAATCTTAATGAAATCAAATATTCAGTAACAATTTTAACTGGGTAGCATAGCAGCATACAGAAAGAATGTTTATTGTATGGAAGGTTGTGTTAGATATTCCAGTTTGTATTGTATATTGTACGATTTGACAAATAGTATGTAATTCCATTAAATGTCCCTACATTTAGAGACTATTTGATTGCACGGTCAACTACTCAGAAATCAACAAATTTCAAAGTTAAAATTGAATGTGGAATGTTAACTCAGCCTTTTCTTGCATATGTATAACACAATCTCTAATTACATAATCACATACTGTTTTCAAAATAATACACTATTTCCTTTTTAAAAAACCAGCTGGGAATATACATGTGTATGTTGTAATACTTCTTTAATTTTAGAATACTTCTTGGTTATGTATAAATGACATCTTACTTAACGGATGTTGAGTCTGGGAGTTATATATGTTACAATTAACTATGCATAGTAAGAATGGCTATGAAAGAGAAATTAATTTCTTCTTATACTTAATCCACCATCAACAAATTTATCATCCAAATTCTTATTGCAAAATTTTTATTTCTGGTAATGATGTAAAAAGCAGGCTGGGCTTTGGTTTCAGCTGGAGTTTTTGGCATTGGCAGTTAAAAAGAAAAACTTCTTACTTATCATTGGAGCATATTTGACCTGGAAGGCAGTGAGAAAGACAATTTGGAATCCCACCATTTTGCTGTTTTTCTCATTTTTAATGTCCAACCACACTTCAGTATGCCTTTTAGTAAATGTGCATTCTGCATTTTTAGCCAATTATTAACTCCATCCCTACTTGGTATCCATGGTTATTCCAGGTCTCCACTTCCATTCTACACCTTTGATTATTTCCCACCTTCTCCAGATCCTGAGGCATCATTCAGCTCTTAGGGGAGGATGAGGGGGTTCCTTGAATATGGTGAAACTGAAGAAAGGAGTCATTGGGGGCAGTTTCTTTGTGGTGTGAGTGGGACACTCCAGTGACCACAGTACTGTGGAGGGATTTGGAGTGAATATAGCGTGTACTCTGTTGCAGAAGGTTAGGAAGAGAGAGAGGAGGGGAAGCTAATCTGAATACTGACATGTCACAAGTACCACGGGCTAAGCTAGGAATTGCTTTCTAGACCATACGCTTGTATTCAGGGCAGATTTGTTATTTTCCTCATTTCCAATAGATGTTTAATTGCTCTTATTGCAGACAAGAGTACTTGTGCACTGACATGTCAGAGGAGCATTTGAATGTGTTGTTTCTGTGGATTTGGTTGGAAGGATTCCCTTTTGAAGCTGGTTGAGCCAGGGGCTGTATGAGTGCATTGCTTGCATTCGTCACTGATATGTGGGAGAGCCTCCACACAGTCTTTTTCAGTATCAACAGCTTATCCATTTGAGCTACTAAGAGAAAAAGTTAGTGTAGGAAAGGAACAAGGAAGCTCTGTTTTCCTGGCTGTTGTGTTGGACTTTCCAGACAACCAGGGAGTGGGAAGGAGTCAAGGGATGAGGTCAATAAAAAGTGAGACTTTTTTTTATATTTACCATATAGATTCTCTGATACCCCCTACCCTCTTCTACGATTCATGTAGATTCTTCTATTCTGTGATGGGGAAGGATTGCTGGGCTCCTTCACTGCAAGTCCTTTTCACAGAAGTGTTTTTAATCTGTTAAAGGTGACCTGAAAAGGAGACAAAATTGTTCCTGTACTTTATGATACAAAAAGATGACTTGTTAAAGTTTTTGTTTTTGTTTCTTCCTTCCATACTGGGGGTGGGGGACGACATGTGGGAATACCCACCCACCTCCATCACACTTGTTTTACATAAGGAAAATCAGATCCTGACTTACTTCTTGTTACTGAAGGACTTGAATCATCATTGGAGGACCACAATGGAGACATCAAAATAGATTGATCCTGACTGTTGTCATTTCCAACCCTTAATTAAGTAATGAGGAGTGTTGAATGTGAGGACTAGTCTATTCTGCAGTAGTGGTGTTCCAGTCTTCAAACATAGCTATAACTTATACTTAACATAGGTTTTGTTCCAAAGTGGACACTAATGACATAATTAAAAATGATTTTGATCCGCATTGAGAACTGGGATAATTGCAGCTCAGAGCGGTCATCCCCTATTCTCCACTGGCAGCACCATCCAGCTAAAAATAAAAGTTGGGATCTCATATGTTTAACATAAAAAAACAAACAAAAATCTTTTGAGGTTGCATTTTTCCATCACAAAGAAGCAGTGAAGAGTGCAAACACAATGTTAGCTTGTGTCCACACAATGCTATTTTTTAAATAAAAATAATTACTTAAGACAATATCCAAAAAGAAAAGGGGTGTGTGTGTGGGAGAAATGGAAAAGTGACTGTTATCTAATAATCTAATACAGTGGTTCTCAACTAGGGATACACGTACCGCTGGGGGTAAGCAGAGGTATTCCAGAGGGTACATTAACTCATCTAGATAGTTGCCTAGTTTTACAATAGGCTACATAAAAAGCATTAGTGAAGTCAGTACACACTAAAATTTCATATAGACAAAATAAGAAAGTAAGCAATATTTCAATAATAGTGTGGTGTGATGCTTTTATATTTTTATTAGCGCTGTCAAGCAATTAAAAAATTAATTGTGATTAATCGAACGATTAAAAAAATAATCACGATTAATCACATGATCACACTGTTAATAATAAAATACCATTTGTTTAAATATGTTTGGATGTTTTCTACATTTTCAAATATATTGATTTCAATCAAAACATAGAATACAAAGTGTACAGTGCTCACTTTATATTTATTTTTTATTACAAATATTTGTGCTGTAAAAAAACAAAAGAAATAGTATTTTTCAATTCACCTCATACAAGTACTGTAATGCAATCTCTTTATCATGAAAGTTGAACTAACAAATGTAGAATTATGTACAAAAAAACCTGCATTCAAAAATAAAACAATGTAAAACTTTAGCGCCTACAAGTCCACTCAGTCCTATTTCTTGTTCAGCCAATCGCTCAGACAAACAAGTTTGTTTACATTTGCAGGAGATAATGCTGCCCGCTTCTTGTTTACAATGTCACCTGAAAGTGAGAACAGATGAACACATGGCACTGTTGTAACCGGCGTTGCAAGATATTTATGTGCCAGATGCGCTAAAGATTCATATGTCCCTTCATCTTCAACCATCATTCCAGAGGACATGCTTCCATGCTGATGACGGGTTCTGCTCAATAACAATCCAAAGCAGTGCAGACCGACACATGTCCACTTTCATCATCTGAGTCAGATGCCACCAGCAGAAAGTTGATTTTCTTTTTTGATGGTTCAGGTTCTGTGGTTTCCGCATCGGAGCGTTGCTCTTTTAAGACTTCTGGAAGCATGCGCCACACCTCCTCCCTCTTAGATTTTGGAAAGCACTTCAGATTCTTAAACCTTGGGTTGAGTGCTGTAGCTATCTTTAGAAACCTCACATTGGTACCTTCTTTGCGTTTTGTCAAATCTGCAGTAAAAGTGTTCTTAAAATGAACAACATGTGCTGGGTCATCATCCGAGTACTATATGAAATATATGGCAGAATGTGGGTAAAACAGAGCAGGAGAATACTATTCTCCCTCAAGGAGTTCAGTCAAAATGTAACTAACGCATTATTTTTTAACAAGTGTCATTAGCATGGAAGCATGTCCTCTGGAATGGTAGCCGAAGCATGAAGGGACATACGAATGTCTAGCATATCTGGCACATAAATACCTTGCAATGCCAGCTACAAAAGTGCCATGCGAACGCCTGTTCTCACTTTCAGGTGACATTGTAAACAAGAAGTGGGCGTTATCTCCCATAAATGTAAACAAACTTGTTTGTCTTAGCGATTGGCTTAATAAGAAGTAGGACTGAGTGGTCTTGTCAGCTCTAAAGTTTTACATTGTTTTGTTTTTGAGTGCAGTTATGTAACCAAAAAAAATCTACATTTGTAACTTGCACCTTCACAATAAAGAGATTGCATTATGGTCCTTGTATGAGATTAATTGAAAAATACTATTTCTTTTGTTTATCATTTTTACAGTGCAAATATTTGTAATAAAAATAATATAAAGTGAGCACTGTACACTTTGTATTCTGTATTGTAATTTAAATCAATATATTTGAAAATGTAGAAAAACATTCAAAAATAATTAATAAATTTCGCGATTAATTTTTTTGAGTTAATCGCATGAGTTAACATTGATTAATGGACAGTCCTAATTTTTATGTCTGATTTTGTAAGCAAGTAGTTCTTAAATGAGATGAAACTTGGTGTACAAGACAAATCAGACTACTGAAAGGGGTAAAACCTGGAAAGGTTGAGAACCACTGATCTAATGCTGCTACAGGGTGAATGGATTATTTTTTACCTACCTCTTTTCAAGAGTTCAAAAATGTAATCTATTTCTTTAAAACCAGTATGCAAAGAAATTGGTAAACGATTTGAGTTTTGTTGCTTTATTCCCCTATTTGTTTTGTGAATATTATTATTTACAGCTTCTAACCTGTGTGTGTTTTGTCCATGCCAAAGATAACCTTTTCTATCACCAGTGTGTTCTGTATGTGAGCATGCCAAGTCTTCATCACCCACTGGATTTCCACATGGCAGCTACTGCATATCTTGCTGTATTCAGCAAATGTGTTACACACAATTTAAACAACAGATATTTTTGTATCAACGGGGAGCCTAAATCTATTAGTATAACCATAGCAAGTATCCTTCAGGTCATTTGTCCCTCCTTGTGCCTATAATGGCTCTGACCAGCTCTTTTGTGGTACTTTTCTGTATAGTCATCACAACCTAAGTGAGGATTTCTCAAATATTTTATTGGCAAATTACAGAAATAGGAAATGTGACAAAATAAAAAGCAGTTAAACACAGATAACCCTCAGACTAAGTTAATTAAAATATGAATAGATGGGTGTCACACTGTCTGGAATGGCTCCCAGCTGTGAGTGCCAATCTCAGATCAGACTGTCAGAAAACAGGGCAGACACCCCAACCTGGTGGTATATTCAATAATTAGATTTCACCAAGCCAATAACTAATGTGAACTCCTGGATCCCTATGTTAGTTTTACCATGTAGGCACAGACAGTCCCGTTAGCTCTCCAGCCTATCTTGCCACCCAGACAAACTGGACTTTGTGATACTGGTCGCTATACCAAATATCACATCAAAATAGGTTACTCCCAACCCCAAAGGGTCAGTCACTTACCCCAGGTCAACGGATATTCTCAATCTGACACCAAAGACAGCACTGACAGCCAATTTCTCTAGTAAACTAACTAAAGGTTTATTAGCTTAAAAAAAAAGGGAGAGTTGTTGAGAGGTTAAAGCAGGTAAAATACATTAACAGAAGAGTATAAATTTGTAAGTCTAAAATGATAGCAGAGAGGTAGTAATCTGCTAATTTTCCATAGGTTTCTCAGGGTTACCCAAAATAACTTTGGGGATCTCTGTCTTGCATCTAGAATGCTTCCCTATGAGTGCCCCAAAAGTTCAGAGGTAACAGGATCGTTCCCTGGATCCATTCTTATAGCTCCTTTCCACGGAATGCAATCTGGGAAGTGTTTCTATTCACCGCGTGGGCTTTTCCTTTGTTGACTAAATGAAGACTGAGTCTGTGAATTTCCACTGTCAAACACAATGACCCATGCTTTGAAGTTAGCAACCTTCTTCATTTACATTTCCAAAGTTACTTTGAGGAGTAATTTTAGTTACAGGGTTATACATTAATGCAGATGTTTGTAATAGCAAACAACAATCCTTTGTTAATTTTCATGAAGTTTACACATCAAACATCTTCTCATTTTAACACTAACACACACTTTAATCTAGGGTTATCTAATTACAGGGATTACATAATGTAATGCGATAGCATCAACAGGCTATAGATAAGTGAAGACATTGACCATTTAACACACGAGTGAATTAGTCTATGCATACTAGTACACTTAACGTTTCTTTGATACTCACACACAAGTGAATTGGCCAATAGTTCTGACCTGCTAGCTTGTCACACCCCCAATGCAAAACTGGGGTATGAAGGGGTGACACAGACAATTCTGAACCCACCTCAGGGACTCCCCATTCTTGACAAGGATCTGCAACATTTTCCTTTCCCTTATGAATTATGTCCATGTCAAATTCTTGTAGGGCCAAACTCCCAACAAAGTAATCTTGAATTGGTTCCCTTAGCTCAGTGCAGCCATGCCAAAGGGGCATAATCACTTAAAGCAGGGGTCCCCAACGCGGTGCCCGTGGGTGCCATGGCGCCCGCCGGGGCATCTAAGTGCGCCCGCGTACTGGCTGGTGGACAAGCATCCGCCAAAATGCCGCCGACAAGCAGCGTCATCCAGAGGCGTCGCCGCTGAAATTCGGTGGCATTTCGGCGGCGACGCCTCTGGATGACACTGCTTGTCGGCAGCATTTCGGCAGATGCTTGTCCGCCGCCACGGTCCTCCGTGGCTCGTCGCCAGATTAAAAAGGTTGGGGACCACTGACTTAAAGCAGTAATGTTTTTGTTACACAGATAAGGTTTAATAGCCCAGACAATGGCATAGCACTCTTTTTCAATTGCAGCATCATTTTGTTCAGTGGGTGTCAGTTTTTTGCTTACGTAGACAGTGGGGTGCCTCTTACCCCCCACTCCATCGTGCATCAGTACTGCACCCAACCCAATGTTAGAAGCATCAGTTCACAGCACAAACGGTTTGCTGAAATCAGGGCTGACCAAAACGGGCTTCTTAGACAAAGCTTCTTTTATGTTCTGTAAGCCTTTCTGACAGACCTCTGTCCATACCACCCAGTCTGGCTTCCTTTTTTTTTGTAAGGTCTGATATGGGGGCCACAATGTAACTAAACCCCTTTACAAACCTACGGGTAATAGTTGGCCAGACCAATAAAGGATCGAACCTGATTCTTTGTTCTAGGGGAAGGCCAGCTCCTAATGGCCTCTATCTTTGAAGGGTCGGGGTGAACAAACCCACTGCCTACCTTGTGTTCTAGGTAGGAAACCTCTGCAGCTCCCATCTTGCATTTGGAGACCTTGACAGTAGCCTTTGTAACACAATTCCCACATGATTGAAGTGGTCTTGCCAGGAGCTACTAAAAATAGCCAAGTCATCTATATAGGCTCTGGCAAATGTTTGTAACCAGTGTTCCCTCTAATTTTTTACGTCCATGTGCGGAATGAATTTTGTTATGTGCACCAATATGGAGGTGATGTGTGACACAACACCTTCATATTGGTGCACATAACAAAATTCATGTGGTCTGGGTGGGGTCAAGGGGTTCAGAGTGTGGGAGGGGGCTCAGGGCTGGGGCAGAGGGTTGGGGTGTGGGAGGATGAGGGCTCTGGCTGGGGGTGTGGGCTCTGGGGTGGGGATGAGGGTTTCAGGGTGTGGGAGGGGGCTCAGGGCTGGGGAAGAGGGTTGGGGTGTGGGAGGATGAGGGCTCTGGCTGGGGGTGTGGGCTCTGGGGTGGGGATGAGGGGTTCAGGGTGTGGGAGGGGGCTCAGGGCTGGGGAAGAGGGTTGAGATGTGGGGGGATGAGGGCTCTGGCTGGGGGTGCGGGCTCTGGGGTGGGGATGAGGGGTTCAGGGTGCGGGAGGGAGCTCAGGGCAGGGGCAGAGGGTTGCAGTGTGGGGGGTGCAGGCTCTGGGGTGGGGCCAGGGATGAGGGGTTTGGGAGGGGACTCAGAGCTGGGGCAGAGGGTTGGGGTGCAGGCTCTAGGGTGGGGCCAGGGATGAGGGGTTTGGGGTGCAGGCTGCCCCCGACTGCGGTGGGGAGAGAGGACTCCCCCCAGCCCTCTCTCGCTGCAGCAGCTCGGGACCGAGGGAGAAGCGCCTTTCCCCGGCCGCGGCAGCTCCGGTGCGGCTGAGTTGGGCTGAGGGAGAGACTCCTCTGCCCCGGCTGCAGCAAGTCCCGGGCAGGTCTGTGCTGGGGCCGACGGGGAGGGGCGCCTCTCCCCGCCACAGCCCAGAGCCTCTGCATGGGGCTTAATAGGCAGCTGCGTGGCCACACAGCTTAGAGGGAACTTAGTTTGTAACCCCTGCAGCACCTCATTAACAAACCGTATAAAGGTTGCCTCCGAATATATTAGTCCAGAAGGCATAACATTAAATTCATATATTCCAGATTCCACTATAAAAGCAGATTTTTCTTGGGCATCAGCATTTAAGGGAATTTGCCAGTACCCCTGAGTCAAGTCGAGGGTACTTACGAATTTTGCACACCCCTCCCCCCCAGTAGGTCCAGTAAGTCCTATATTCAGGCTATGGGGTAAGGATCAGACTGGGTGATAGCATTCAATTTCCTATAATCTATGCAAAATCTGATGGTTTGTCCTTCCTAGGAACCATCACAATAGGAGACTCCCAGGGACTTTTTGGTTAGTGATTAACTCCATTTCCAGCTTGCTTTCAACCTCCTATGCATTTCCCCTTTGGCCCGGTATGCTCTGCAGTTTGAATGGAGTGTACAGTCTTGTTAGTTAAACCTGGCCAGTTAGAAAATACTTGTCTGTGGTGCTTTAAAAGGGCGAGCTTTTCCTGGTTGGGGGTTAGAGTTAAACTCCCCAAACTCAGTGCTTTCCAGTGGAGTTCCTTCTTTGCTCTTTTTTGACGAAATCAATTAAAAGGGTGGATAATGGTTCCTCATCAGCACAACATATCATATTCACAGCAATCTCCCTTTCATGGTAAGCTTTTAACCTATTGTTATGCACTGTTTGCACAGTTCCCCTGACAGGGGGCTTTCTGACATTATATGTGACTTCATTCACTCTTTCAATCACCTCAAAAGGTCCTTCCCAATAGTCCTGCATTTTGTTTTTCCTCACAGAAATTAATATTAAAACCAGATCACCAATATCAAATGACCTTTCCTCAGTATGCTGATCATACCAAGCTTTCTGAGTTTCCTGACTTAAGGTTCTGTTGCACCAAATCCATCATAACCTGCAAATTCTCCTTAAAATTAGATACATTCTCCCCCACTATAGTCCTGTTTCCTCCATATTGCCCTCCCAAGAGTCTCAAATTAAATCTAGGTGTCCCCTCACCTGCCTCCCATATAGGAGGTCAAAGGGAGTAAAGTCAGTAGATTCTTGGGGTACACTTCTATACACATATAGAAGAAATGGGACCAAAATGTCCCAATTGTTGTCACACCTGGAGACATCCATTCTTAGCATAGCTTTCAAAGTTCCATTAAATCTTTCCACAGCCTCATTGGTCTCTGAGTGTTAGGGAGCATCCATTTTATGCTTCACTCCACACAATTCCCATAATTTTTTTAAGACAATGGCTGTGAAGTTTGCACTATGATCTGTCCGTATTTCTCTGGGAAATACTACTCTGCTGAAAATGGTAAATAAAGCTGTAGCCACAGTTTCAGCTTCAATATTAGACAAGGCTGTGGATTCAGGATACCTGGTGGCGGAATCCACCACCACAAGTATTGTATTTCTTTCCACTCCTGTAAGGTTTAGTGAGAGATCTACAGTATCTACAATATCTACAGACACTCTGGCAAATGCCTCCTTAATAATGGGTAAAGATTGCAGTGGTGCCTTGTAAGGCCCCTTTAAATCCTTAAGCTTCTGACACAAATCTCAACTTTTGCAATAATTTGTCACTGTCTGAAACGTATGAGGCCAATAGAAATTGTTTTTCAGCCTGTCACAGATTTTCTCCACTCCTAAATGTCCTTCTGTCCTGTATCTCTGAGGCACAACTATTTCCTTGCAAATTTACTAGGATGCCATTTCTTCCTATAGAGGATTCTTGATACAACAAACTTTCTTGCATAAAAAATCTACCCTTTCCTTCCCCAGCCAGGGTATCATTCTGAACTGCCACCCTTTCTTGTTCCAAAGAAGGATCAGTTTGCTGAGCATATATAATCATAGAAGATTAGGGTGGAAGAGACTTCAGGAGGTCATCTAGTCCAACCCCCTGCTCAAAGCAGGACCAACTCCAACTAAATCATCCTAGCCAGGGCTTTGTCAAGCTGGGCCTTAAAAACATTTAAGGATGGAGATTCCTCCACCTCCCTAGGTAACCCATTCCAGTGCTTCACCACCCTCCTAGTGAAATAATTTTTCCTAATATCCAACCTAGATCTCACCCATTGCAACTTGAGACTATTGCTTCTTGTTCTGTCATCTGCCACCACTGAGAGCAGCTGAGCTCCATCCTCTTTGGAATCCCCCTTCAGGTAGTTGAAGGCTGCTATCAAATCCCCCCTCACTCTTCTCTTCTGCAGATTAAATAAGCCCAGTTCCCTCAGCCTCTCCTCGTAAGTCATGTGCCCCAGCCCCCTAATCATTTTCGTTATCCTCCTCTGGACTCTCTCCAATTTGTCCACATCCTTCCTGTAGTGGGGGGGCCCAAAACTGGACGCAGTACTCCAGATGTGGCCTCACCAGTGTCGAATAGAGGGGAATAATCACTTCCCTCGATCTGCTGGCAATGCTCCTTATAATGCAGCCCAATATGCCTTTAGCCTTCTTGGCAACAAGGGCACACTGTTGACTCATATCCAGTTTCTCGTCCACTGTAATCCCGAGTTCCTTTTCTGCAGAACTGTTGCTTAGCCAGTCGGTCCCCAGCCTGTAGCAGTTTAGTGTCATCCACGAACTTGCTGACGGTGCAATCCATCTCATGATCCAGATCATTAATGAAGATGTTGAACAAAACCGGCCCCAGGACTGACCCCTGGGGCACTCTGCTTGATACCGGCTGCCAACTAGACACCGAGCCATTGATCACTACCAGAAATTCTTTGTGTGTTTCACTTAAAGCCAGAGCAGATTCTGACACAATAGAAGAACTTTCAAATTCCTTCTCAGTAGGCAAGCTGCTATTCTCAGCAGAAAAAGGCTAGGATTTCCCTCCCCTTTCACAGCCTTCCTCACTGACTGCAGACAAAGCAGGTGTATCAGACCCATACTTTCCCTGGGACCTGCTTATAATACACCTCTACCCCGATATAATGCGGTCCGATATAACGTGAATTCAGATATAATGCGGTAAAGCAGCGCTCCGGGGGACGGGGCTGCTTTACCGTGTTATATCCGAATTTGTGTTACCGCAAGCGGTTCCTCTGCGCCCACCCGTTACTTCCTGGGGCTGCCCCACCCCAGCTCATCTTTGCTCCGCCTCCTCCCACGAGCGCAGGTCTGCTTCTCCTCCCTCCCAGGCTTGCTGCGCCAATCAGCTGTTTGGCGCGGCAAGCCTGGGAGGGAGGAGAAGCGGAGCTGCGGCGTGCTCATGGGAGGAGGCGGAGCGGAGGTGAGCTGGGGCAGGGGGGCCGCAGCAAGTAAGGGGGGGGAGGGTGCAGAGGAACCGTTCCCCGCCCCAGCTCATCTCCGCTTCGCCTCCTCCTCCTCCCACTCCCATGAGCATGCCGCTCAGCTCTGCTTCTCCCTCCCAGGCTTGCTGCGCCAAACAGCTGGTTGGTGCGGCAAGCCTGGGAGGGGGGGACGAGAAGCGGAGCTGCAGCGCACTCGTGGGAGGAGGCAGAACGGAGGTGAGCTGGGGTGGGGGGGTCCCGGGGAGGGCCGCAGCAAGTAACGGGGGGGGGGGGGCGCAGAGGAACTGCTCCCCTCTCCAGCTCATCTCCGCCTCCTCCCCTGAGCGCGCCGCCGCTGCTCTGCTGCTCCCCCCCCCCCTTCCAGGCTTGCCGGGCCAAACAGCTGATTGGTGCGGCAAGCCTGGAAGGGAGGGAGGGAGAAGCGGAGGGGCGGTGGCGCGCTCAGGGAGGAGGCGGAGGCAGAGCGGAGGTGAGCTGGGGCGGGGAGCGGTTCCTCTCCCTACCCTGATATAACGCGGCCTCACCTATAACACAATGAGATTTTTTGGCTCCCGAGGACCGTTACATTGGCTACATTGTTATTACCTATTAAAATATCAGTGGGTAGCAAATTCCTAATGCCAGCCACAGCATCACCTAACTATAGAACATTTCAGTACTGAAATCATCAATTTTTATACATCAGGTCAAATTCATATCAAAACTGGGTAAATACAGTCTTTTACATATCATGACTAGTGATCCTGGGCAATCCACAAAGAGGAAAGAGCTGGATTGAGGAGCCAGGGAGTGCAGAACTCTGAGATGTAGATATTTGTGGGAGAACCAGGACCATAGTGAATTGCTTTGAACTGTTAAGCATTGGAGCAGCAAATTGGCTCATGACTCAGCCAATTAAATTGTTCAGTATTGAAAATTGCTTCGGTATTGCCTCAGGAACGTGGTTAATACATAGCTCACTCTTGACAAAACTGCTCTATAAAAGTGAGTTTTTACATATATCAAAGGGCTGTTGGGTCTCACAGTATGGTAAAAAGTATATTGTGGGCTGGCAGTTAGTTTATAAACTTGTTTGTTCTGGAACCGTGTCTTACTCTGTAGAGCACCACATACACTTACAGTGCTATGTAAATGATTTTTACTAGCAGTAATAAGTTTTTTTTCTCTTTCCTTTTCACAGTATTTTTGAAGATGAAAGTGTGAAATTGCGACAGCTGAAACTAGAGAACCAGGTAAGTGAACAGGCAGTGCAGAGGCTGACAAGTGTCACTATAAGAGAATGGGCAAAACATCAGTCTCCCGGAATTTACAACCACATTTTACATCGTGAGTCTGAGTTTGCCGCTTTTTTATTCTGATAGGGAAGGAGAGACAAATGTTTGCACTTCTTTCTTCCCCCCATTGTGCCTCTTGGATGCACCTGATTCACTGCTGTGCTTTATATAGTCTTTACACCAGTGCAAAGTGGGTATAAAACACCAGCATTTTACACCCACTTTGCACTGGTGTAAACAACTGCAAAAGGTACAGAGCATCTCCTATGGCATGTGAGACCATGTGTGGAGTAAAACAAAGACAGGGTGATGAGTCTGATATAAATGCTTGGAATGATGGACAGAGACCGATTAGAACTAATCTCTTCCATTTGCCTTCAAGGATTTTCTGGTTATCATTAGTTTAAGAGTCAAGCTTGCCACAGTTTTTGTTTTGATTTCCTTGATATTTTGTGCCTCCTGCAAGTGTTGTTTTATTCATTTCATTAGGATTCAGTCATCACAAGACTGAGTAGATCAAAAGAGAGGAGGAGAATTAATCTCTGTAGGGAATTATCCAGTTTAAACATCAAAGCAGAAAGAAAAATACTCTCTAAACAGTAGAAAGAGCTGCTTAACCCCTCTGTCAAGATAGACTTCCAGCAACTTTCTATCTTTCTTTTTCTAAATACAACCCATTTTTGGCTTAGCATTTGATTTGGCAGAAGAGCAGGAATTGTATCTCTTTCCAAACAGCTGATTGATACACAACTTGCTGAATGCCCAGACCACCATACCCTTTAGGGCACTTAGATAAACATATTCATCCTTACTATTCTGCCCTGTGAAATTTAAAATGAGTATAGGTTAATATAGAGGCGGATTAAGGTTTGGTGGGGCCCTCAGCCAGAGCATGTGGTGGGGCTGCTCCCCACCCCTTCCATCTGCGGCCCCGCCCATGGCCCCACTCCGTTCCGCCCCTTCCCCCCGTGGCCCCACCCTTGTTCCACCCACAGTCCCACCCATTCTGCTCCCCAACCCATTTACTCCTTTCTGCCCCCCCCAAGACCAGAGAAGCTCTGTCCCCCCTGTCATGACCCTGGGGCTCCAGCAAGAAGTGAGAGCTCACCCAGCCCTGAGGCCACGTCATGGAGTGAAAGCGCCTCCGGTCCCAGGCCGCAGCCGGGTCCAGGTGCTGCGGCTTCGCCTGGTGCTTCTGCCAGGAAGCAGGGGTGGGGTTGGGGGACTTCCCCCACCCAGATGGCGCTTCTGCTGGGGAGCGGGGTCAGAATGTGGGGGCTTTCCCCGCTCCACCCGGCACTGCTATGGGTTGGGGCATTGGAGTTTCCCCTGACCCACAAGGCACTTTTTCTGGGGCTCTGGGCTTCCGCCATCTGGGGGTGGATTTTTTTCGGGGGCCCCCAATTTACCAGACCCCCCCGGGCATGGGCTCCATAGGTCCAGTGGCTAATCCACCACTGTGTTCATAGATTTTTGAGGTCAGAAATCCATTATGATAATCTAATCTCACTTGCTAACACAAGGCGTAGAGCATCACCCAGTAATTCTTGTATAGAGTCCAATAACTCATGGTTGAACTCGAAGCATATATTATAAAAAGACATCCAGTCTTGATTTAAAGACTCCCAAGTGATGAAGAATCTACCACATTCTTTGATGAGCTGTTCCAGTGGTTAATTACCCTCACTTAGAAATTTGTGCCTTATTTCTAGTCTGAATTTCTCTCGCTTCAGCTTCCAGCCATTGAAGTTTGTTCTACCTTTGTCTCTAGTGTCAGATATGTTGTTTCTGTGTAGGTATGCACGGCATTATCTAAGGGTATGTCTAGACTGGCAGAGTTACAGCGCCGGCAGTTACAGCGCTGCTCAGAGAGCGCTGAAGGGAAACCGCTGTTGTATGTTCACACTGTCAGCTGCCTGCGCAATAGCGTGTTCGCACTTGCGGCACTTGCATCGGTATTCAGAGCGGTGCACTCTGAGCAGCTATCCCACAGAGCATCTCTTCCTCTTCTGCTGCTAAGAGTTATGGGAAGGTAGAGGGGGTCGAGGGGCATCCTGGGTCCTGTCCCAATGCCCCGTGATGCATTGGTTCGCATCCCAGCAATCCCTGTGCTTCCGTCCGCATTTGTCGCCATCTTTCAACGGTTTGTGTACTGCACACCCTGCCTCTTCAGTCTGCAGGAATGGATCCCACACTGTAAACCAATATGCTGCTCGCTCTCACTAACACATCACGAGTGGCCGTGGAGTTATTCCTTAAACTATAAAGGCAAGAGGAGTTCGACATTGATCTTGTCACTCATAGTACTTATGACACGAGATTGCTTGTGGCATTCACGGAGGTGCTGACCACAGTGGAACGCTGCTTTTGGGCTCAGGAAACAAGCACTGAGTGGTGGGATCACATCGTCATCCACCTCTGGGATGATGAGCAGTGGCTGCAGAACTTTCGGACGAGGAAAGCCACATTCATGGGACTGTATGACGAGCTCACCCCAGCCCTACGGTGCAAGGACACAAGAATGAGAGCTGCTCTGCCGTTGGAGAAGTGCGTGGCGATTGTATTGTGGAAGCTGGCTACTCCAGACTGCTACCGATTAGTCGCCAACCAGTTTGGACTGGGAAAGTTGACTGTTGGACTTGTGTTGACGGAAATGTGCAGGGCCATTAATAGCATCCTGCTCCAAAAGACCATGACTGTGGGCAACGTGCATGACGTGGATGGCTTTGCACAAATGGGCTTCCCAAACTGCGGAGGGGCGATAGATGGCATGCACATTCCAGTTCTGGCACCAGACCACCTAGCCACCAAATATATTAATCGGAAGGGTTATTTCTCTGTGGTTCTCCAGGCACTTGTGGATCACCGTGGACGTTTCACGGACATTAACGCAGGCTGGTCCGGAAAGGTGCATGCCGCACGCATCTTTCTGAACACTGACCTGTTCAGGAAGCTGCAAGCAGAGACTTTCTTCCCGGACCAGAAGATCACCTTAGGGGAAGTCAAAATGCCCATTGTGATCCTGGGAGACCCCGCCTACCCCTGAATGCCGTGGCTTATGAAGCCGTACACGGGGCACCTTGACAGCAGCAAGGAGCGGTTCAACAATATGCTGAGCAAGTGCAGAATGAGTGTTGAGTGTGCTTTTGGTCATTTAAAGACCCACTGGCATTGTCTATATGGGAGGCTGGACCTGGCCTATGACAATATTCCTATGCTTATAGCCGCGTGCTGTACGCTCCAGAATATTTGTGAAGGGAAGGATGAAAGCTTCACTCAGGGCTGGACTGCAAGGCTCAGTGCCTGGAGGCTGAATTTGAACAGCCAGAGACCAGGGCTATTAGAGGGGTGCAGCATGGGGCCATAAGGATCAGAGATGCCTAGAGGCAGCAATTTGAAGCTGAAAGCCACTAATATTTGTTGCTATGCTCGGGAGTGCAATGCTTGTTATGCTAGGAGGTGATTGTGATTGGTGCAGTTGATGCACTGTGAAGGTTTAAGAAAATTGCCTGTTGCTTTGCAGGGCTCTGTTTGCTTTCAATTAATGGAATAAAGGTTGCTTTCAAACCAAAACAGAGGAGAGAGACAAACAAAAAAACACATCAGCACTGAGGGGGATGGGGGAAGGGAGGGTCCTAGGAGGAGGTGGGGTCCCTGAACGGTTAAAGATTTGTGTATGTCCAGATATCATATGCAACCTTGTCCTTTGGAGTACAGTGCAGTGGGAACTGTACTTCAGCAGGGCTAAACTGCAGAGGGACGGGGGTTGAGTGCAGTGGGTACAGGGAGTCTGCAGGGCTGGACTGTGACAGGGCAGGAGTAGAATGCTGCGGGTACAGACTGGAGCCAGGAGGTTAAGAAGAGTGTGTTGGTGGTGTCCGGGGTGCGCATGGCAAAGAGTTTAGCGACAGCGGCTGCAGGGGAGGGCGGGCGCGGAGCTGCTCGGTTTGAAGAGCTAGTAGCGCCTGGAGCGTGTCTGCTTGGCGCTCCATAGGGTTTAAGCGCTTCGTTCTGGCATGCCACGTTCTCTTTTCAGTCCCTCTTCTCACTGTCCAACCACTCCTTCGATTCTTGTTTTTCGGCCGTGGAGTGCATCATGACATCACGCAGAAAGTCCTCTTTAGTTTTTCATGGCCGCTTTCTAATTCTGCGCAGCCGTTCAGCCAGTGATAACAAAGAGGGAGGCTGGGCTCCCAAGGTCATCTCTGTGAAGCCAAAATGCAACATTTTACAGAAGTAGTATTGTTTGCAACACAGAGACCACTGATTCAGTGATTTAAAACACAGCCACTATTCACACACCTGTCACTAACTGGCTGACCCCAGGCAAGCACACATGAGCCACAAGACCCCCAAAATGGTGAGTAACCACAGGGGCAGGGGAAATCAGGGTTCCAGGACCGTACTGTACACTTTGCACATGGCTCTTGGGGAGAGCCAGCACTGTAGGGGGGCTTATAATCATTCCTGTACCTACATTTTCCACAGGCTGTGTTCATTATGGAAGATATCTCGCTGCTGAGGGTGAGCAGGGAATCAAGGGAGGATCTTCTCCAAGACTGCGGCTTCCACCTTGGCCCTTATGTGACTTGCCTGTGTGCAGCAACGGTCGTCTTCTCCCCCCTCCCCTCCCAGTGACGGCACAGTGGTGCGGGAAAGTTACCCTTAATGGGGCAAGAAACAAAGCAGCTCTGCCAAAGAACCTGTGGCAGTGGATTGCCCAGTATCTCCATGAGAGTTTCCTGGAGATCTCTGAGGCAGGTTCCCGTGAAGTGAGGGAGTCAATCAACAGCCTGTTCCGCCGCTCAGACTAGGCATGTGGTGGTACGCACATCATACAGACACAAGCCTGCTTTCTGCAACCCTCCTCCCCCCAACAACTCGCTTCAGCGATTCCCAAAATCAAAGCCACTTACCAGGGGCCTCCGCTCCTGTTTGCGCTTTGCTAAGCTCTGACTGCTGAGACCGGCTAGACTCCTCCCGGGTAGAGAAGAGCTCCTGGCTGCATGCATCTCTGACCTCCGAGTCATCCTCTGCCTCTGTGTTCCCCTCCCCCTCCACAACCTCATCCAAGATTTCCTCCTCCTGGCTCGGTCCACTCTCGACTGGCATGCGAGCCTCCGAAGTATCCACAGTGGCCTTCGCAGTGGAGGTGGGGTCACCACCGAGTATTGCATCCAGCTCTTTGTAGAACCAGCAGCTCATGGGCGCAGCACCAGAGCGGCGGTTTGCCTCCCGTGCCTTGTGGTAGGTGTTCTGCAGCTCTTTCACTTTGACCCTTGTAGCGGGGTGGTCACCCTGCTCCTGCCCGGAGGGATTAAAAGCAGCCCTGGAGAGGGCTGTGGCTGGGGAAAGGCTGCTTGGGGAATCAGCCACAGCTGAGGCCACGCCCCAATCAGGCCACAGATGGCCCTATAAAAGGGCTGTGAGCCAGGAGCTCAAGAGGACACTCTCTCGCCAGCCTCTTGAGAGAGAAGGACCTGGCTGCCTGGGGAGCTGAGCAGGGTACCCAGGGCCGTTGCAACCCATTAGGCGACCTAGGCGGTCGCCTAGGGTGCTAGCATTTGGGGGGTGGCATTTTGAGTCCTTCGGTGGCGACCGCGGCGGCCGGATCTTCGGCCACCCCGGTCGTCATCGGCATTTCGGCGGAGGGAGCTGGGGCAGGGGGGTGCGGGGAGGGCGGCCTGCAGCAAGTAAGGGGGGGGGGCGGCACCCAGGGGAACCGCTCCCCGCCCCAGCTCACCTCTGCTCCGCCTCCTCCCCTGAGCAAGCCGCCCCGCTCCGCTTCTCTCCCTCCCAAGCTTGCGGCGCCAAACAGCTGATTGGCGCCGCAAGCCTGGGAGGCGGGAGGAGTGGAGCGGCGATGGCGTGCTTGGGGAGGAGGCGGAGCAGAGGTGAGCTGGGGCGGGGAGCTGCCGCACGGCTCCCCGGGCCGGGGGAGCTGCCACGGGGAGGGGGAGGGGCGCCTCAGGACGGAGGGGGGAGCTGCCATAGGTGGGGGCGCCTCAGGGCGGAGGGGGGGTGGGGAGCTGCCACGGTGGGCGGGGGGGAGGGCGCAAGGTGGAAGTTTCGCCTAGGGCGCGAAACATCCTTGCACCGCCCTGAGGGTACCTAGGGTGGAGTGGTGCTAGGGAAGGGCAGAAGGAGCTGGGGAGCTCCAGCCTAATAAAACCCCAGGCTGCAGGCCTTGTTAAGGGCCTATAAAGGGTACTGGGGCTGCAGAGGGCCAGCCCAGAGATGGGCAGAGGCAGCAGGTCCTAACCCCCCTTGCCGATGATGAGTGGTTTATAGACTGCAGTCCGCCCCAGTGAGTGGGGGCTAGATGGTGTCTGGCAGTAACCACTGAGGCGAGGTGGGGATAGAGGGTTGGGGGTTCCCCCGGGTGGGGAGACCCAGATTGTGGATTACTGCTGGGGGCAGAACCCTGATGTAGAGGGGCACCGGGGTCCGGGAGGGACACGGAGGCCAGTGGCAGGCAAGACACCGGCCTGCAGAGGGTGCTCCAGGCTGGAAGAGCTAATTCCCAGGATGACCAGCAGGAGGCGCCGCACCGTGAGTCGTCGCATCGCTACAACCCTGCACTGCAGTGTGTCCCAATCATGGCCCCTTTCTGTCATGCATCGTGAAATCTGTCCGTAGGTATCATAATTCCTATGGCTGGAGCGCAGCTGGGACTGGACAGCCTCCTCTCCCCAAATGCTGATGAGGACCCGCAGCTCGGCATTGCTCCAAGCAGAGGATCGCCTAGTGCGTGGAGCAGGCATGGTCACCTGGAAAGATGCACTGAGATCACTGCACGCATCACCCAGCAAACAGGAAGGGGATTTTCAAAATTCCCAAGGAATTTAAAGGGTGGGGCTCATGGTTGGTCACCTGAGGGCAGGGCAGTAGAGTTCAATCTGATGACCAGAGAGGCGAGAACAGGCATTGTGGGACACCTCCTGGAGGCCAATTGCAGCACTGTAATCGACCAGGGTGTCTACACTGGCACCACGGCGCTGTACCCCCAGTGCAGAAAGCTGTACGCCTCTAGTTGGGGTGTTTTTTTTACAGTGCTGCAACTGCGCAGTTTCTGCGCACTAAATGGCTTGGCAGTGTGTACACCTTGGGAGTTACAGCACAGAAAGCTGCTTTACTGCGCAGAAACTTGCCAGTGTAGACAAGGCCTAAAGAAGTCAGTGGAAGGGTTTAGGTCTTTGGTTGTACCACTCAGACCGAACAGGATTTCTCCCTATCTAGGTTCTACAAATAATGTCTGATTAACCAAAGACACTGGATAGAGTAATTACTTTGGATCTTTCTTCTAAAATAAAAGAGAGTACAATACTACATGTCATTTGATGTTGTTAGGCAATGGGGCTAACCTAAGTAGAGGGATGGGAGTAGTTCACACCTCTCTGAGGTTCTGTTTTAGGCTGTTTGCAGACACATTTAAAGAGAACTGTATTTGTTTGCATTCAGAAGGTTCTCTGCAAAACTATAGTGACTAGAGACTTGTGACAAATTTTGAAACTTCAATCTGTTAGAGCTGCAGGTCCACAGCAGTGCTGGTAATTAGACCTCTTATTTAGGTATGTACATGTAGATTTAAATTTTTACCTTTAAACACTTCTGAAAATTTTGGTCTATTTTTTTTAATAAATAGAAGCTTAAATTCTGCAGAAAGAGAGGTAAGCAGCAGGTTGCAGGGGCACTGTGAGAGGCCACATGCTGGTCATATATTGTGCACCATACACTAAACAAGCTTTTTTCATCTTGCAATGTTTATCTCAGCTATTATAGAAATTAAAGATCTATTAAGCCACATGACTCAGGACCTAAACAGTTAACCAGATGATGCTCAGGGAGCAACTTTTTCCACAGCAGAGATCTGCCTTTTATATGCTTTCTGTGATGTGCCTAGCACATTTGTGGTTGCGATAAAAACGATGACGATTATTAATAAATAAATGGTGTAGTATTGCACACTCACGTGCTTTATTAGGGGGGTTGCGTCTTCCCCTAAGGCACAGAAAACCAAACTCGATGGCCCATTGGTCTGCTGTGTTATGCTAGATCTGATGGTCCTAACTCCCTGGGCAGCTTGCTGGAAATTTGATAGACTCAGTATTATTATTTTGTTTCCTGTGTTCACAGTGTTCTGAATTTTCAGGAATCCCATGTAGCCTGAAAGTAAAATGTCATGGAAAGTTTTTAATGTATAATGTTTCCAAAGTGTCAAATGCATCATGATAACCAGTGTCCTTTCATTATCTTATCGGGGACAAATGGAGAATACTGCTCCTGTGTCTTTTCCCTAAAGTACATTAATCTCCATTATAATACAGGGATGGAAGAAAGAGTTGGATATTAGCCAAAAGTAAACAAAATCCAATTCTATTATTTGGACATCACATCAGTGTACGAGAATTTTTAAAAGAACACTTAGCAATGTTGATTATAGAGTTGTTATGCCATCTCGTTCAAACAAAGTGAACTGCACTCTAACAGCCTTAAATGTATGCTTGGGGGATTAGATTTTTATTGGTAAATGTTGGTAAATATTGATTTTACCATACAGTCTCAAAGTGACGGAAAAATATTTCCATCTATTATATTGTGGTGTTACGCTAGCATTTAGTGCAGCCTGAGCAGAGGCACCATTTAGGTAGCTTTAATGTTTGAAATCTTAACATATACTGTCATTAAATAATTATTGTCTGACCTCTCCTCCCCCATAATTTCACAACTGTGAAAAGTTAAATAGATAAAAAATCTAAAACAATGCTTAAAAATAAATATTGATACTATCTATCAAAATTATTAAACAAAAAATTCTGCTAAGCCTACTTAAATAACAGTGAGGCAGCACATTTTCCATGCCTTAATCAAACATAGAAATAGAGAGAAACTCTTTTAAAACAAATGACCGTACTATTCCATTTTTTTTTCTACCCCTTCTGGTTAAATGAAGGTGTGCATGATGAAATACTGTCCCACGTATACAGACCCCCTGTTTTCTCAGAGTTTTGGTGTGTCGCATAAACCCTTTGTTAAAACAGAATTGTACTGTACTAAGGCTATGTCTACAGTACTGGCGCTACGGCAGCATGGCTACGGTGCCATAGCTGTGCCACTGTAGCACCATAGTATAGCCGCACTCTGCAGCGATGGAAGGGGTTTTCCCATCACTGCAGTAACTCCACCTCCACAAGCGATGGTAGCTGGGTCAATGGAAGCTTTCTTCTGTCGACCTAACCATGTCTACACTGAGGGGTTTGGATTTTTCACACCCCTGAGCGCTGTTCCTATGTTGATCTAGGTTTTAAGTATAGACTAGGCCTAAGATGGAAATAAACTTATAGCAAACACTAAAATGCTTTAAAAAACCTGGCCTAGTAGAAGAATCAGTGAGGTTGCTCTTAGAGAGTTAGTTTACTGGTATCAGATACTGGCCCCCAAATTCAATCTCCGATGCCTATAGTAACTGGGTATATTCTTACTGCATGTATAATGTCTCTCTTGCTTCCCTTCTCTTCTGTCTGTCAGATAAAGGAAATGTCAATGACAGATTCTGTTCCATATTTATTTTGAGGATAATATGTTGTTGACTTTTGCTGTCTTGCTCAATGACATTTCCTTTCCTTGTATTTCCTTCCCTCCTGCTCTTGGATGATTATGGAATATGTTTTGGTTTTTTTAGTCCTGTAACAATATACTGGTATGTTCTGTGATCTGAGCCTGGTTATATATTTTGTAAAGCTGCAGAACCAGCAGACCTGAATTTCTGGTAAAGGGTCTGACTACCAATCAGTAGCGTAAATTTGCCCTTCAATATGTATTTGCAAAGTTTCTCTAATTCTTATGTAGTTTCTTCTTCCAAACCAATATTTTAATACTTATAAAATATATTGTTAATGTTCAGGCTATCCTTTGTGTGTAACGTTACAATAACAAATTAACTTGGACGGCACAGGTTCCAAAATAACCCAGTAACAAACCATCCTAGAGAACATGACTCTCAAATAATATTAGAATAACAGCAACCCATGTAGCCCAGCCCTCAGGAATACCAACTACAACAACAAACCAGCTCATGTGGGGTAGTGCTCATGAACAGTGCTAGGATAATAAACCAGCACATTCAATCTAGCCTTCATATGTGATCATGCAATTAAAGAAACAGTGTGCACACCCCAGACCTTCTGAGGAAACTTGCCATAAGAGATAAAAAAGAGCAAAGGGCCAAGAACTGAGCTTTGCAATTGAGAATACATGCAGGGAAAGAGCCATCACCAGATACAAAAAAAGAGAGGGTAGTTTAATAGGTTCAGAAGGGAATGATGATAGAAGGACACCTGCATCCAGGTGTCTACTTACTTTAAGGAGTATGTGGAGAGAGAAGTGGGGACTATCATCAGTGAGAACAACCTGCAGATTGCTCTTAAGGTTACTAATGAGCAGACAGGGATGATTTGTCTTTAGTGGAAGTGACTTGTACACATGTAGAACATCCCATTTGGCTTAGTGATGAACTACAGTGTACTAAAATCTGATTCTCCACTTTCCTTCACAGACCGTGTAACTCTCTGTACCAAGAGTAGTTCTCGTCACAGTTACCCGCATGCATCCAGCAGCGTCTTATCTTAATTATTTAAGTTAGAACTTGTTTCCTTTATCGCTTGTTATGACATCACAAGTGACAGGCTTATATATGTTGACACTAAGATTGGGATTCATAGTTCATTTGACTCTGGCTAATTTTGTCATTCAGCTTTGTATCACAAGGAATGAGTTCACTTGGTATATCAAGTTCTTTGTCATTCAGTTAGCTCAACACGAATGATTGAAACATCCTTGACTCCCCCTGTAGCTCCTACTCCTTCTTGTCCTATCGATGACCCCCAGTGTCTGAGAGCTGCCAGTTGTGAGTTCTCCTCTGGGGATGCCAGCTCCTATCAGAGAGTCCATTTCCTGTAGAAGTCCTGACTTGTTTTGCTGAATCACAATAATATCTCTGAGTGCAATAGCAATGTCAGTTGGAAGAGTGAGGATTTGAGAAATAGTATGTGGCAGTGTGTAGTGGGGCAGCTGCCAGGAGTGCAGGGGTTAAAAGCAGCCCTTGGAGAGGGCTGTGGCTGGGAACCATTTAGAAAAGGGGTTAAGAGCAGCCACAGTTGTGGCCACACCCGGCCCTGATATAAGGGCTAAGGGAGGAGCTGGGTCAGTCTCACTCCAGCCTTGGAGTGGGAAGGACCTTGTTGCCTGGGAGCAGAGGGTACCTGAAGCAGAACAGTGCTGGGGAAGGGCAGGCAGAGCTGGGGAGCTCTGGCCTGACGAGTCCCCAGGCTGAGGCCTTGCTGAAGGCCAAAGAAGGTACTGGGGCTGCAGGGAGACAGCTGGGCCAAGAAAGGCAGCAGGTCCAACTCTCTTGCCAGTGATGAGTGGCCATTACAGACTGCAGTTTGCCCCAGAAAATGGGGGCTAGACGATGACTGGCAGTAGCCACTGAGGCAAGGTGGGTATAGAGGGTTGGGGGTTCCCCTGGGAGGGGAGACCCAGAGGGTGGGGATACTGCTGTGGGCAGAACCCCAAGGTAAAGGGCACCAGGGTCTGGGAGGGACATGGGGCCTGAGGCAGGAGAGACACCAGCCAGCAGGGGGCACTTTGAGGCTGAGGAGCTAATTCCCGAGGCAACCAGCAGGAGGTGCTGTGGTGGTGTGTGCTTGACCTGTTACACAGTGTAATTGAAGACTGTATCACATTGTAATGCAGAGGTACAAGGGAGCAGGGAGAGAGGTGTGGTCTCAAGCTTAACTTTGGCATTTTGTGATGTGTGGGTTTGGGGGTTTTTTTTTTTTTTTTTTTTTAACCTTTTTACTGAGGCAAAGTTACTACAACATGTTAACATACTACATAGTACATTACTTATTCCTGTGTAGCATCAGGTTAATAGTCAAAGAACCCGGCTAAAGATTCTCGCTTGCTGACTGGAGAGTCCTCCTCATCTGAGTACGTTAAAAAGGATGACCACATTTCTAAACACCCATTCTCTTTTTGGTACTTCTCTTGTGTACATACTTGCTGTGAAAGCTTTCCCATTTCAAGGACAGTCCATATTTTGCTATACCTCAGTTCCATAGGAGGAGCAGTTACATTTTTCTGGTAATGTGCAATGCAATATTTAGCTGCTAATAAAAATAAATTAATTTGTCATTCTGTTTAAAATGTAGATCCTTTAATAGGGTATTAAGTAGGCAGGTCAGGGGATATGTAGGAAGCTGGCATTTTGTCATAAGATTAATTTCTTTAATAATTTCCTTTCCCATAGAGAGTCAATTTTTGTCCAAATCCCTCTCCCTTTTCATCTGGGTTGTTTTCTTATCAACATTTTTTTTCGGTCAAAATTGTACATTTCTTAGAAACATTTTGTTCCAGCTTGCTCCTGGGTCAAGTCCTCAAATATGGTTAAAAGTCTTGATAGAGCAACCTTGTGTTAAGATTTCACTATAAAATATTTGAATTGTTAACCATGCAAAAGTAATATTGCACAAATATACTTCTCAGCATTTAATATGAAATTAGCTTATCTGTACTATTACACATTTGACATACTGAAATTTGATAACTGAAGATGTTATTCAAAAAGACAGAATGTTTAGTCATAGAATCAGAGCTACTGTAGAGAGGCTGGAGGGTCCTGATGGGTCGTCATTTCTATCCTATCCATCAGTTTTAAATAGGTAAGTTGCGGACAGTGATTAATGAAACCATGAGACGTGTTTTGTATCGCTAATTCTAGTTTGTGAAATGCTTCATAGTGGATACTGAATAAATCTGCTAAATTTAACTCTGTGTGAATTAAAGAGTTATGGCAGTTTATATTGGATACAAAGACAAAAGATTGCTGATGGCCAAGGATTAGGTCGCAGTCTAAGGTGGTGCCTTGACCCCTGGCTGCCAGCAATGAAATCTGAGAGTCCAAGTGAGTGCCTCACTCCAGAGTCATCAGTGAAGTCTGCATAGTGGAATCATTCTGAAGTGTGAGACCCTTATCAGAGCACACCAGAGCTTTTCAGACTTCATAGTGGTTCCAATATAAAATACTTTGTTGCCAATGGCCAGGGAGGGACCATGCATTGCCTCCTACTCTCTAGTGTGTGTGGCTATTCATCCTTACTTCATTTCCTTTGTTTCTCTTAGAGAGCTCTTCTGGAGAAGAAGCAGAGGAAGAAACGTCTTGAGCCCTTGATGGTGCAGCCAAATCCAGAAGCAAAGCTGCGTAGATCAAAGCCCAAAGGGTGTGAGGAGCAGACTCCCTTAGTTGAGACCCACACCCCTTTTCACAGCGATGTTGTCCTGCATGGTATGTAGTCATCCTGATCAACAGACATTCTTACTAATGCTAGTTTGTTTTTACCTTAGGGGTGGTCACATTTACATTCCCCAGGGGAATGGGTGGGCGAGAAACTAAAGGGGTTGATTTTGTTGGGTACAAAAGAAGAGCAGCACTACAGCATTCATTTGTTCCTTGTCACTCATCTGCTGCTAAGCAACACTGCGCTGTAAAAAACTCTCAACCTGAACTGGACTCCAGTGTCAGATTAGCTAATTAGACTGGGAAAATCTATCCACCTCTGAATGATCTCTCCTTAGAGTTGGACCAAAGCCATCTGGCTGAACGGAAGTGTGTGTGGAACTGTTTAGTTTCCTCACTTCCTGGGTACTTTAGTAGTGTTCCCAGAAATGTAGGGAGCTATAAATCTGGAGCAGGAGAAATTCATTGGATTTTTCTGAAGCAGTAAGAGAAAAGGAGAACAGAATAAATGAATAGCAGGAACATGCACTATCCTTCAAGACAGAATTCTCAAAAATTGCCATGATAGGCTGATTGGGGAGGGGAAGGCAGTACAGGTGTTGATTAATATTGAATTTAGCTTTCTTCGTTTCCCCTGTCTCCACTGGCGTTCCTTATACACATTGGGTTTCAGCCACAGCCCAATTCCTGCTGACACTCTGAGGGAGTAAACTGCCCTCTGCTGGTGGCAGGGATTTTTGCATTCTCTTTCATCTCAGTCCTCAAAAAGAACAGGAGTACTTGTGGCACCTTAGAGACTAACAAATTTATTAGAGCATAAGCTTTCGTTGGCTACAGCCCACTTCTTCGGATGCATATAGAGTGGAACATATATTGAGGAGATATATATACACACATACAGAGAGCATGAACAGGTGGGAGTTGTCTTACCAACTCTGAGAGGCCAATTAAGTAAGAGAAAAAAACTTTTGAAGTGATAATCAAGATAGCTCAGTACAGACAGTTTGATAAGAAGTGTGAGAATACTTACAAGGGGAGATAGATTCAATGTTTGTAATGGCTCAGCCATTCCCAGTCCTTATTCAATCCTGAGTTGATTGTATCTAGTTTGCATATCAATTCCAGCTCAGCAGTCTCTCCTTGGAGTCTGTTTTTGAAGTTTTTCTGTTGTAAGATAGCCACCCGCAGGTCTGTCATTGAATGGCCAGACAGGTTAAAGTGTTCTCCCACTGGTTTTTGAGTATTATGATTCCTGATGTCAGATTTGTGTCCATTAATTCTTTTGCATAGAGACTGTCCGGTTTGGCCAGTGTACATGGCAGAGGGGCATTGCTGGCACATGATGGCATATATCACTCACACTTCTTATCAAACTGTCTGTACTGAGCTATCTTGATTATCACTTCAAAAGTTTTTTTCTCTTACTTAATTGGCCTCTCAGAGTTGGTAAGACAACTCCCACCTGTTCATGCTCTCTGTATGTGTGTATATATATCTCCTCAATATATGTTCCACTCTATATGCATCCGAAGAAGTGGGCTGTAGCCCACGAAAGCTTATGCTCTAATAAATTTGTTAGTCTCTAAGGTGCCACAAGTACTCCTGTTCTTTTTGCGGATACAGACTAACACGGCTGCTACTCTGAAACATCTCAGTCCTGGAATTCCTCTCCACTATCTTGTTAATTCACCCTAATCTCAAATTACAAATTCAAGTGTTTGGGTGAGAGAAGTTTTTCAGAGTCTTGTCCCTGTGACATGCAAACAGGATCCATTAGATTTAGGTCTTGCCACATGGCAAGGAGGTAAATTTTGGGATCAGTGGACCCTGCATGTGGCAGGGAGGGGACAGCAACATAGCAGCGAAGTGTTGGTAGAAAGGAAAGCTATAGGCACTGTGGGAAAGCAAGGAGCCAGTGGCAAGAGCTCAGTGGTCTCACAGCATGACAGTGAAATAGTGGCAAGAACCATTGGGGACAGTGATGTAGCAGGAGGCAGTGATGAGCTCACAGCCCAGGAAGCCCCACAGATGATGGGGCATAGGAGGTGACCGTGAAAGCCCCACAATCCTGTGAAAGTATCAGGAAAAGTACCATGAGAGCCAGGATCCGCCAACCTATCAGGGAGGTAGCAGGGTATGCATTGGGGTTTTGTGATACACATTAAAGGGATACCATGAGCTAAAAAGGATAAAAATGAATTTATTAATCTTAGTGGTTGCTCCTAGAAATATCTTGTCTCCTGGCAGCCCATCTCTTTAAATGTCTCTCCTGTTCTGTGGATCAGTGGCTGCAGATTGGGAGAGGAGTGAGAGGAGACTTCAGCTGTAGCACTTGCTGGACTGATAGCACTGCTCTACAGCCAAAATGCTTCTGAAATAAATGTAGTCAAACTTTACTAATTCTGGGTCACTGAGAACGAAAATGATGCTTAAAATTGTTGATTGGCTCTAGTTTTCAAGATATGCTGTTGGGTCAGTATATACGACCCTTGACTTGGGAATGGCAGAGGATAAGTGAGTTATAAAGGGAAGGGATCTCAATTTAAACCAGAAATGACTAAAATACATCTTTGACTGGATCTATGAATAAATCTATGACTGGGTTTGGACAGTACTTGCTTTTTAGGCAAAACAATGAATGATGCAATCTGAAGCTGGTATTGCGTCATACATGATATGAATTGCATCATGTTATTCCTAGAAGTCATGGATGATGCAATCATAACGAAGCTTACATCACTCTGCTGAACAAATTGCCCTATATCGGCTCTAGAAATCATACAGTGTCGTACTCTCTTATTTGTCAGTGTTTGATTTTGCAAAGGGACACATTTCTGTTTAGCCAAAGTGAGCCTTGTACTTGTGTGAACAGTGCAGATAACTTCTGCTATGTTTGTGGTGAAGTGACTTTTGCATCACAAAAGCGCAGTATAACCACTATGGTTAAGAAAGCCTATCACCTTTATTTTGGCTGCAAAAATGGAGATCAGGACAAGAGGTGGGCCCCACAAATATGCTGCAACACTTGTGCAACAAATCTTCACCAGTGGTTGAACAGGAAAAGGAAATCTATGCCTTTTGCAGTGCCAATGATTTGGAGAGAGCCAACAGATTATACCAGCAATTGTTACTGGTGCCTCCAGTTGGGAAAGGTGTGTCAAAGAAGAAAAAGTGGACTGTGCATTATCCAAACATTCCATCAGCTATATGCCCGGTACCCCACGGAGAAGGACTGCTGGTTCCTGATGCACCAGAATCATTCTCACTTGAGTCAGACGAGGAAGAGGAAGAGGATGAAACTTCTGGTCCTGAACCATCAATGTCACAGGACCCACATTTTCTCTCATCCTCCTCCTCTGAACCACACCTCATAACACAAGGTGAACTGAATGACCTTGTCAGGGATTTGGAACCACCCAAGAGTAAGGCAGAGCTGTTGGGCTCCAGACTACAGCAGTGGAATCTCCTGGCAGGTGATGTTAGGATTTCCATGTTCCGTGACCGTCAAAAGGATCTTGTCCCATTCTTCTTCATGAAAGGTGATCTTGTAGCCTGCAACAACATCGATGGTGTGATGGCAGCCCTCAACATCGTTCACGATCCAGATGAGTGGAGACTGTTCATTGATTCATCAAAGACGAGTCTTAAAGCTGTTTTACTGCATAATGGCAATGTTTTGCCATCAATTCCAGTTGGTCATGCAATCCATATGAAGGAAACCTATGACAACATGAAACAACTTTGGAGGTGCATAAACTATGACCAACATCAATGGCAGCTTTGTGGTGATTTGAAGGTTGTTGCTCTCTTGCTTGGTCTGCAGACAGGATACACAAAGTACTGCTGTTTTCTCTGCGAATGGGATAGTCGTGCAAGAGATTCCCACTACATCAAGAAAGATTGGCCACTCCGACAGTCATTGGAGCCTGGGAGGAAAAGTGTTCAGCATCCACCACTTGTTGAATCAAGGAAGATTTTGTTACCACCCTTACACATCAAGCTGGGTCTGATGAAGAACTTTGTCAAGGCCATTGACAAAACACAAGCAGCTTTCAAGTACCTCCTTGGAAAATTTCCAAGGTTAAGTGAAGCTAAGATAAAGGAAGGTGTCTTTGTTGGTCCTCAGATTCGTGAACTTCTTCGAGCTGATGCATTTGACCATGCACTGCGTGGCAAGGAAAAGACGGCATGGAAAGCCTTCCAGTTAGTGGCAATAAATTTTCTTGGAAACAACAAGGCAGACAACTACAGGTTGTTGGTGGAAAACCTCCTCAAGGCATACAAAAGCCTTGGTTGCAACATGTCACTAAAGATACATTTTTTGCACTCTCATCTAGATTTTTTTCCACTGAACTGCGGAGCAGTGAGCGACGAGCATGGCGAGCGATTTCACCAGGACATTGCAACAATGGAGAAACGCTATCAGGGCAAATGGAGCCCATCAATGCTTGCAGACTATTGCTGGACAGTGACAAGAGATGCTCCATGTAATGAATACAAGAGACAAGCCAAGAAGCGCCGAGTAGACACTGAATAGGACTAAACTATGTACATAATAGTTTTTTGCCTTTTGTTTCATAATAAATTTTATTTATAAAACCCTTTTGCTGATTTTTAAAGTGTTACATAAACAGGACAGGTGAAATATTATCATGTAAAGCAACCATAAACACATGAAAAGACCTAGGTTTACAATTTATGATTAAAACTCTACTATCTACACAATATACATAGTATCAAGTATCAGGGGGTAGCCGTGTTAGTCTGTATCTACAAAAACAACAAGGAGTCTGGTGGAACCTTAAAGACTAACAGATTTATTTGGGCATAAGCTTTCGTGAGTAAAAACCTCACTTCTTCGGATGCATCAATATACATAGACATAAAATGTAAAAACTTAAATATCTTAGAAACAGTAGCCAGTCAGTTGTTTTAATTGTCATATTTGAATTCAGCACATCAAAATACATAATAAATAGCACATTTTATCTTTGAAGCAGACGACTTCTCAAAAATTGTAGACCAGTGTAGCCTACTTAGAATTAACTGGGAGAAAGCAGATTGAGAGAAACTTTCTGGTTGGAGAGAGCACTTCTGAAATGAGACAGGAGAGAATAAAAACGCCTCTGAATCACAAAACTAGATACTACAGAAGTCAGAGGAAAGAGGGATGAAAATTGGATAGCTTCCCCTTTTATATTTTCAGACCAAGAATCTTTAAGATGGAGTGAAGGTTGTAAATGTGTCAGTAACCCAAAGGTAAAACACCTGAGTAAACCGTTGCAGTTTTAAAATACAAAAACACCAGAAAGCCAAGAAATCCAAAGCAAAGACTGCACTTAACTCTGCATTTCCAAACTATCTAGAATTTGTTTTAAGGTACCCCAAACAACCTTCACTCTTCCATATCCCTGGCACATACTGCATTCTCTGTGAAAGTGTCTGTGACAAGAACTGCAGTATCACAGCTGCTTTATATGGTTAACCTTGGGTACGTTGGTTCCACCAGAAACCCAGGTGGTGGCTACATATAGTTTGGCATCTTGCTTACAGCTGTGAACAACCCCTAGTTTACTGTGACTTACATAGTGGAGTATTCATAGACTAACATCAAGGTGATTAACAAAGAACATGACTACAGTCCCTACGTAAAAGGATAAATGGACACAAGTCAGATATTAGGAACAGCAATATACAAAAACCTGTAGGAGAACACTTCAATCTCCCTGGACACACAATATCAGATTTAAAGGTAGCCATCCTGCAGAAAAAAAACTTCAGGACCAGACTTCAAAGAGAAACTGTTGAGCTTCAGTTAATTTGCAAATTTGACACCATCAGCTCAGGATTAAACAAAGACTGAATGGCTAGCCAACTACAAAAGCAGTTTATCCTCCCTTGGTGTTCACACCTCAACTGCTAGAAGAGGGCCTCATCCTCCCTGATTGAACTAACCTCGTTATCTCTAGGCTGATTCTTGCCTGCATATTTATACCTGCCTCTGGAAATTTCCACTACATGCTTCTGACGAAGTGAGTATTCACCCACGAAAGCTTATGCTCAAATACGTCTGTTAGTCTATAAGGTTCCACAGGACTTTGTCGCTTTTTACAGATCCAGACTAACACGGCTACCCCTCTGATAGGTGACTACTGTGGACAGTAAAGGCTTAAAAAAAAAAAATCTAGGAGTTTCAATGTGCTTTACAAACATCAATTAATTTAAACTCACAACACTTTGTGAAAATGGAAGTATCATCATCCCCATTTAGGGATGGGGAAACTGAGGCTTGGAGAGGTTAACATGACTTTCCCTAGGTAACACAGGAAGTCTGTCAGAGCCAGATTTAGAATCTAGTTCTCCTGACTCATAATCCTGTAAAGTGCTTTTTTGGGAAGACAGTCTTTCCCCCCCCCCCCCCCTTTTGGAAAATGTCTGGGCACTCAGATGCATCAGTGTTCTAAAAGGGTGTTTGGGCAGGGAGAGGTGAAATGAGATGCCTTCTTGTGATGCTTGACACAGTCAGTTACAAAAGCAGTGAGATTTCTCCATTCTGTTTCACTTTTGCCTGCAGGCATTGATGGCCCAGCTGCCTTCCTGAAGCCAGAAGTCCAAGACTTAGGGACCAAACTCCAAATCCTCTCCGTAGGATCTTCCACAACAGAAGACGATGCAGATCAAGACAACGATGAGGAGACCCTGATAGATACAGCTGCCAAGCCGGATCTGCAAGAAATCCTACAGAAACGAGGTGAGAGTTGGCTATATGCAGGGTTTGGACAGGGGTCTCTGTCAGGTTTTCCCAGTTTATAATTTTATTTTTTATTTCATTAGAAAACTAAAAATTATGAGGAATCCTCTCACAATACAAGTGTGCATGTGAGTTTCCATACACAAAGGCAGCCAGCAATTTCTAGAACATACATTGGCGGATGAGTAACAGTCATTCCCTTGTCTAAAATGCTAATACGAACTGGTATATATCTATCACGTTTTAAAAGATTACAGAAATACCGTATAATTTCTGGTCTTTCCAAAGGAAGTCGTCACAAATTGCCTCTCTTGGTTTTGCCAGAGTCCAGGACATTTTTATTCCATGTACCTATCTGTATTAATATTGTAACAACACAATATAGTTCTTAAGTATTAGAAACCTCCACAGCCAACAATGCAGTAATTACTTAACTGCTCAGGAGACCTGCAGGAAAGGTGCTCTTCCTGATTCAGAGGATATCCCAAACAGCTGTTATAGAAAATATGTGTAAAGGTTTATTGTCAAATACTGTGTCCTGTTGAGCAGTTTCTCATCAGAGTGTTCACTTCTGCCAAGTGTATCACATCCATGCCAGTACTGCAGGAAGTCTGTTAGTTGCGTGCTGTCTAAACATTTTGCAGTGAAATAAAAATGAATACCATGTCGTTCGAGTAACAGTTTACATTACCTTGCAGTGCCTGTCATCTAAAAGGTTCCCAAAGGACTTAACCTATGAGTTATGCAGTAATTTGTAAGGATCGTGTCATCCACCACTCAGAAGCAACAGTTGTTTATCCATGAACAGCAACATTACACAAGAGTTAAGACAGGAAGTGCAAGAGAATAACTGATTGAAATTACATGGGAAATTTAGGGAGGCAGAATGTAAGTACACAGATTAGAATTTGGCCAGAACGCCAGGGTTAACGCCTTTCCTCTTTCAAAATATGCCTTGGGATGTTTATTGACAAGTAGTCCAGAACTTAGCTTTATATCTCCTCCAAAACACAGCACCTCCAGCAATGCCCTGTATGTGCAATACCATACTGGGACATTGGTTTAATATTGATTCGTAGAGAAGAATGCAATTTACAGGATCAACAAAACCATGTACTACAGCACTTCCTGTGCTTTCCCACTCCTAACCCTGCTTACCACAAAAAATCAGATAGGATCATAAAATAAAGTGGTGTGACCCCAAGTATAAATCCCAGGAAGCTCACAGAAGTTCCTTCTCAGTTCTTGTTCAAGTATATGCCCTGTGGGTGCTGTGCACTTTTGACTGGAGACCGTAAAGCAGCATCTGCAGGCCTGAGCCTACACAACAGCTCCTCATGCTCCCATATGAGGTCATGTAGGGAGGTGCAGACCCATTGTCACTCATTTATCTCTCAACCCATCTGTAGCTTGAGATGGAGCAAAACTTGGGTGATGTCTACACTACCGTGGTATGTCGACCTAAATTACACAACTCCAGCTACGTGAATAACATAGCTGGAGTTGACATAGCTTAGGTCGGCTTACTTCGGTGTCTGCACCGCGCTGGGTCGATGGGAGAGTGTCTCCTGTCGACTTACCTTACTCTTCTCGTTCAGGGTGGACTACCAGGGTCGACCTGAGAGCGATCTGCGGTCGATTTGGTGGGTCTTCATTAGACCTGCTAAATCGACCCCCGGTGCATCGATTGCTGGAGCGTTGATCCGGTGGTAGTGTAGACATAGCTTTAGGGCTGGTCCACACTAACCCCCCACTTTGAACTAAGATTAACGTAGCTGAAGTCGAAGTATCTTAGTTCGAACTTACCGCGGGTCCACACGCGGCAGGCAGGCTCCCCCGTCGACTCCGCGTACTCCTCTCGTGGAGCAGGAGTACCGGCGTCGACTGTGAGCACTTCCGGGATCGATCCCAGAAGATCGATTGCTTACCGCCGGACCCGGAGGTAAGTATAGACGTACCCTTAGTGTCTGCTGTTCTACAGCTTCCCACCTTTCTCACTTACTGTGAATTTTTTTTTCCGTTTAGTTATTTACTTAGTTTATTGTTTTGTTATTTTTATTTAATTTCAGAACAGTTGTGGTTTCAAAGGGGAGATCTCTTCCCTCCCTGCTTCAGGGCTTTTGGTTTAGTGCATTAGCACCAGATTATGCCAAAGACAGTGTGGTTTAAGCCCTGCCCACGCAACAGGAATTCTAGTTTTCTGTGGTGTCTCGGAGAGACTCACTTCCCATCAAGGGCAAGGTCTGCTCAGGGTTTAAAGGCAGGTGTAGAAAAGACAGAGGCTAATTTGAACCTTGCTTAATGGAACACTCCTTAGCTTCTGAGGGGTCTGCTTCCCCCCTTGCACATCAGCCTCAGCATCTCAGACAGCTCAGGTGACTGCTGGAACCTTGGCAGCACCCCAGAGACAGCGACTTCTAAGACTCTTACCAGGGAAACAAAGAAGAGTGGTAGGTCACCCCATAAATCTCAGTCCTGGGAGACTTTGAGTCCCCTAAGGGGTAACCCACCCCTCTTCTTATATGGTACTGACACCTTGGTACCAATTTCACTTGGAGTCTCAGACTGAAATCAGTACCAAAGCATTGGTACCTGTAACGGGTTGCACACTCACCACTGTGGCACCTCCTGCTGGTTGCTCCAGGAATTAGCTCTGTCCAGCTAATGGAGCACCCTCTGCAGGTGGTGTCTCACCCATTGTTCTGCTCTGCAGTGCTGTCTGGGACCTGTGTTGCTCCCTGGCTTGCGGCGTCCTCTTCTGGACACAGCCCTCCAGCTGTGCCCCACTCGGTTTTCTCCCCTTCCGGGGGTATCCACTGTCCTCAGTCTGCACCTGCCTTCGTGGCCAACTGCAGCTCCAAAGTCTAGCCCCTTGCTGCAGGGGCAAGCCACAGTCTGTATTGGGCCATGCTCCTCCACAGCCAGGTGCAGTGGAAAGGGGTGGGGGGGGACCCAGGCCCGCCCACTATTCTGGGTCCCGGCCCAGGGACCCTCTGGCGGCAGCCATGTCCTGCCCTCCTTCTTTCCCCTCTACTGCTCATGCTCCCTGGGCCACTTCTCTTTGGCCCTTGCACCTTCTCGGCCCTTTTTTAGCAGGGGCTGCAGCCTGGCAGGTATCAGGCTGGAGCTTTCCCTCTGCTGCCCTGAGCCTGCCCAGCGCAGTTCTATCTAAGGTGCTAGCCCTGGGAGCCAGTCCTCCCCCATTGCTTGTCAGGGAGAGACTCGTATCTCTTCTGCTTTGCAGCCTTTATATAGGGCCCAGCCTGGCCCTGATTGGCTGCTTCTAAGCCTTCTAAGATCTTTTCCCTGGAAGATCTTCTCATTTTGCATAAAACAGGGTCTCCCTTACTAAGGAGCTCTACTAGATCTCTCTCTTGGGTACTGCACTGACAGCTGCAACTTGATTTCCAACACTTGGTACCAGCACCAATGCCTCAGCCCCCCCACCCCCTTTTAGCCCAGGGGATGATATTTCTGACTCTGAGGTCTCTGTAAAGGGTTCTACCTTGGAACTGTCACACCCTTCTTGAGTCCATTTACTGAAGAGGACCTTGTGGAGCCCACCAGATACCCTAGACCTTTGGGATATGAATATCCTTGGGGACCCCTCACCTATCCCCCTCCTGAGTGGGCTTACTGGAACCCATGGGGGCATTTTGTGGAACAGTTTTAGAGGGTACCAGCCAGAAAGAAACCCCAACACCCACCAGTACCGCATCATTCACAGGCACTGACAGACCATCCTTCGGTGCCATATGCCCCCTCGGTACAAGAGGAGCAAGAGCCACAGATGGAGGAAAGCTCACCCTTATCAGCCAAGTCCTCCTCCTCCTCCTCCTCCCCGGATGAGGTTGTAATGCCACCATTGCCCTCTTCTGCTGATGACTTTAGGGCTTTCCAGGAGCTAATGAAACACCTGATGGAATCCCTCCAGATCCTGCTAGAAGAGGCCCAGGAGTCTCAACATTCCCTGATGGACATTTTAAATATCATCCCCTCAGGGAAAAATTGCCCTACCAATTAATGAGGCACTGTTATTGCCTTCATGTACTTTATGGCAAACACCTGCCACTATTCTACCCAAGCGGGGAGATAAAATATGTTTTATTACAGGTAAGGGAATGGAGTACTTCTCCCATCCCACCCCTAATTCCCTGGTGGTGGACGTGGCTAATGAAGGAAACCATCAAGCTCACTCCAGACCCGCTCCTTTGGATAAAGAGGCCAAACAAATAGACCTTTTGGGCAGAAAGAGCTATTCATCAGCAGCTCTTCTATTTTGAGTGGCAAACTACCAGGCCTTGACAGTGAAATATTATTTAACAGTTATTCCAAGTTCACCACACTTTATTGAATGCCTGCCACGAGACTAAAAAGACCAATTTCAGTCCTTCGTCTCTGAGGGTCAGTTAATCATGAAAGCCTCCTTGCAGGCCACTCTCGATGCCGCTGACACAGCTTCTAGATCCCTGGCTACTACTGTGGATATGCAAAGAGCATCTTGGCTTCAGCCTTCTGGACTCCTGAAAGAGGTGCAGAATACCACTGAAGACCTTCTCTCTGAAGGGCTCAAGCTCTTCAGCACAGACAGAGACTCCTCACTCCACACCCTTAAAGATTCAAAGGCAATGCTATGGTCACTGGGAATTTATATGCCTGCAACAAAAAGACACTTGAGGCGGTCTCAAGCTGCACAGCGTTCCAGACCGTTCAAGTAGCACCCACACCAGACTTTCTTAGACCTTCGGAGCCTTTGAGGAGGAGATCCAAACCTCACAAAAGAGGACCACTCCCCCGCCCCCTACAACCACCCAATCTGCACCCCCTTCTAAGAGAAAGTTTTGACAGATTGGTCAAGAGCATCGCGCATCCTGTTTCCCCAGATCCTCTGCTGTACAATTCTACCATTCCACCCACTTTCAGTGACTGAATATTCCACTTCCTACCTGCCTGGAAGCACATCACCTCAGACAAATGGATATTAGAGGTGGGTGACATGGAATATTGCATACACCACCACCACCTCCCTTCCCTGTCTCTTTTCAGGGACCTCTCTCATGAGGAGCTCTTAAAGCAGGAGGTCCAATCTTTCCTGCTCTTGGGGGCAATCAAGCCACTTTCCCCTGAATTTGTCAGAAGAGGGTTCTAGTCCAGCTATTTCATAGTCCCCAGAAGGCGAAGAGGGTGGAGACTGATCCTTGATCTCAGACATTTGAATACCTATGTCATTTCATAATGCTTCAGGATAGTGACGCTAGCCACCATAATTACATCCCTAGATCTGAGAAACTGGCTCATTGCTCTCGACCTCCAGGACACCTGCTTTCATGTAGGTATCCACTCCTCCCACAAGCGTTTCCTATGTTTTGTAATAGGCCCTGAGTGTCTTTACGAAGGTCCATTCAGCAATAGCGGCCCACGTATGTCAGTGGGGTATCACAATATTCCCACAGTTGGATGACTGGCTTCTCAGGGGTCACTCAGCAACCTCCAAGGCACTTAGAAGCCCTCAATGGGTATAAGAAATAGGTCTCAGTTTTTGCCCATCCTACCATGGCTGGATTACTTAAAGGCTTACACAACTTGTTTTCCCCCCCATACAGAACCCCACTCCTCCATGGGACCTTAATTTTCTCAGTGCCTTTAAACCAGTGTCTCCCTGTTCTCTCCTTCACCTCTCCCAGGCTATCACTTGGGATAGAGGAATAGGAGAATTCAGTGTGCTCATAGTAGACACCGTTCACTGCCTTCTTTATAGACATGGTCACACTACATCCCAATCCTTGTTTCCTTCCTAAGGTCTTTTCAGAATACCATATTAATCAGGAAATCCATTTACAAGAGTGCTATCCAAACCTTCCAGCCAAATGAAAATTGTGCGAGCAGCTTCTGTTACACGTGGGCATATTTAACTGAATGAACGTATAAACTAAGCAGTATGGTATATCATGTGTATGTATTAATAAAAGCCAGACAGCTTCTTATTCATTTCACTAAAGTGTCACTAGTAATATGGATTTCAAGGCTCAGAAAGCAATATCCCACAAGAGGAAAACTCACACTGGGAACATAAGGATTAATTCATAATAACATAATGTTTGTGAGATACTCAGTCTCACAAACTACAGCAAGGAGCATCAGAGAAATGTGCAAAAATAAATTTATATAACATAAGTGCCTGAAATTAGGCTACTGAATTCCTATTTCGGTACCCAAATAAATGGTCTGATTTTCAGAGATGTGGAAATATGGACTTAGGTGCCTCGCTTTAGGTCGCCCCATTTGAACATTTTATCTTTATTGCATTAAAGACAGTTAAAAGGGAATCATTACTACCCTAATATTACTTTTCCATGTAAATAATCATTGCAGGTATGTTGTGGGTTAAAGTGAGGCTAGGAGCAGGGAAGGTAACTGAGGGACATGTGAATTGGTGATGCCATGCATTTGTGACACCTTCCATTAGAGGTTACCTAGTCCTGCATTCTGACAGGGATCTCAGGCAGTTTGAATTTCGATGAGGACACTGAAGAGGAGGAAGAAGCTGGAAAGAGGTCAAGATCACATTCACCATATTCTGAATCTAAGAGGCCTAGTTCCGCAACCAGCCAGAAATCTGCTACAGTAAGTGTCATGAAAACACTGTTCTCAATGAGAAACAGACCCATGCTTTCTAGTGCCCATGTGTAAGGTGCTGGCTTGCGTCCAGACCACAAAGGACTCACTCCCACAACCAAGTCTCTTTCCAGGCACAGTTTTATTTTCCAGACATAAGCAAAAAAACTTAACAGAAACAGTTCTCAGTCCACCTAAGGGACTTTTCCTCTTTTGCCTAACTGTCACTTTTGCTTCAGGACTTACTGCAGGATTCTTCCTTGCTCTTTTGGCTGAGCACTGTCTCCCAGGACTTTCCCCCTTGCGTCCCTTCCCCCCCCCCCCCCCCCAGCAGATTCCCTCAGCCTCTCCTTTTAGGGGACTCTGGCAGCCTCTTCCAGGGAACTCCTTGATGCTCCTGCTCCCCTACTTCTCCTTCCTTACTGACAGCCTGGCTGTAGGGAACGCGTGATTCCCCTCCTCCTCAGCTGCACCTGATTAATGAACAGGGCTGGCTGGCCCCAAGCTCTAACCATTAGAGTGGCTGACCCCCAGTTACAGTACCTCGGTGTTAAAACATGCTAGTTCCAGCTCCTAGCCTGTAGCTAGTGTGCTCAGACCTGAATCCAGAGGGAAGCCAGGGTGTTGGCTTCCGTACCTCATATCCAGTCCTCCAGTAGCTTCCACCGCCATCTGTGTCCCTTTGTTGATATTCTGCATCTTGACTGTTGTCACTGTTCCTCTAGTGCTCACTCCTGCTATGGGGAGAGTTAATTCCACTCTAGATACAGTCTGAGCAAGCATAGACACACTGATGGTTTTAGCCGTACCATCATACCGTGGTTTTCCCCAGCCTGTCCCACTCCAGGATCCAGACTGATCAGAAAGTGCTATTCCTCATCCTGTCTTTTTTTACAATACATTTCAAGCTTAGCTTAGTGATAAATACTACGCTAAAAGGGACATTCCTCCCTTTGAATATAACAGCTTTTCACCCTGCATCCCCTCCCTAGCAAGCCATTCTACCCTCTAGTTACTTGGGACTCTAGCCCAGCTTCTCCTGCCTTAAAGGGGTATTCTTCTCCCAGGGTAGGAGAAACTTCTGTCCTGATTTCTTCTTCTCAATGGAGCATTTGAAACACAGAGATCTCTGATCCAGCATCCCTTCCCCAACCGAGCATTTTCCTCTTGTGATATGGGAGCCTCCTACCCAACAGGCCGTTCTTCTCTTGGGTTACTAGGGCCTCTGACCTGTTTCACTTTGCTAATGGGATAGGTCTTCTCACAGGACACAGGTGCTTCCTGCACTGCATCCCCAGAGACAGATGCACAGCTGGGAGAAGTGGAGAACTTGGAGGAGTTTGCATTACGCCCTGCTCCCCGTGGCATTACAGTGAAGTGTCGAATCACTAGAGATAAGAAAGGAATGGACCGAGGCCTCTTCCCCACCTACTATATGCACCTGGAAAGGGACGACAACAGAAAGGTATTGGGACTAGCACACAGTCTCCAGCCCTGGGCCAGGGCCGGCTCCAGGTTTTTTGCTGCCCCAAGCAAAAAAAAAAAAAAAAAAGCCGGAGTGCCGCCACTGAAGCAAAAAAACCCAAAAAAACGTAGTGCTGCCCCTTGAAAAGAGCCACCCCCAAAGGGCCGGAATGCCACCCCTTGAGAAGTGCCGCCCCAAGCACATTTTTGGAAGGCTGGTGCCTAGAGCCAGCCCTGCCCTGGGCTACTGAACTTCTAGTACAAAACCTTTGGGTGTGTTGTGGAGCAGTGCTTAAATGGGAAAGGAACCTGGAGCTGAAAGGAGAAAGCTTGTGAAAAGTAGGAGGGGTGCACATCTCTATCTGGGCAGGGTACGAAGGCAGCAATTGGGAGGTGTGGAAGCAATAGTATAAAGAAGGTGAGCTAAAGCAGGAGTAAAAGAAGAGCGGAGGGATGAGTATCTGGTAAAAATTAGGAAGGAAAGGTGCTTAAAACCCGAGCCATTGGGTGGGCTAAAGAGAGCTGAGATTTGGGGCTGTTTGCTCATGGGCTGAAGAGAAAGGTCAGTGGTATGGAAGTGGCATAGGGCTAGCAAGAAGGGGTCTGCCAAAGTGGGTGGGAGTTAATGGGCAGGGGAATGGTGATAGGGACAGTGGGATGGAGGTCGAAAGTAGTGCTGTGCCTCTGGGCTCTTCCAGAGCTTCCTGTCATGACCAAAGTTTTGTGTTTCCAGACGTTCCTTCTTGCAGGGAGAAAACGGAAAAAGAGCAAAACATCCAATTATCTCATTTCAATTGACCCAACAGATTTATCCCGGGAAGGGGAAAGTTTCATTGGAAAACTCAGGTGAGAGCCACAGATAAAAGCCATCGACCAGTGCACAGTCTCTGTGTTCATGTACTGCAAGAGAGGTTGGAGTTCCTGTCTTGCTGAGTCAGAGCCAAGGGCAGCAATCAAGTCCAACTCCATGGGGAGTGTGACCTCACCCTCTCTTGGTTCACCCCTGGCTGTCCCTTTGGTACCAGTATCTCTTTCAGAGAGATGACTGTGGCCATTTATGTGAGGAGTCCTGGCTTGACGTTTTTCCAGGTCAGGTTATGGGCTCAGTGTAACAGATACTTTCTTTAGAGCTGTTTATTGCGCTGCTGATGGGAAACCCCAGATGGGAATGTCAGGAGAGGCTGACACAGTCTAATTATGTCACATAGAACATCTCACTGACTCTCTGTTTCCTGATTCTAGGTCCAACCTTATGGGAACAAAATTTACTGTCTATGATCATGGAGTTAGCCCAGGCAAGGCACAAGGGCTAGTAGAAAAGGCCCATACCCGACAGGAGCTCGCAGCCATTTGTTACGTAAGTTCCTTTTATTTTTTTTTCCCCTTCCCCAAGCTCCTGAATCACTTAAACCCAGGTGTTGGGGATGGGAGGCATCCTGCAGTTACAGCCACTTTGGCTGTGGTCTTATCAGGACTTTCAAGCCAAGCTGGGTCAGTGTTTGGATTGGAGCCCTGCAGGGAAAACTCTGGGTGCTTCAGGATGTTAGTGATTCCGCAGCAAGTTTTCTTAATTCTGCATCAGTACTGTAGCAGTACAACAGGATAACTATAAGGGGTATTGGATGCTGGAGGACTTTCAGATGAGTCATAGGATATGTCTACACTACCTGCCGGATTGGCGGGCAGCGATCGATTTATCGCGTCTAGTCTAGATGCGATAAATCGACCCCCGAGCACTCTCCCGTCAACTCCTGTACTCTACCGCCACGAGAGGCGCAGGCAGAGTTGACGGGGGAGCAGCGGCAGTCGACTCACCGCAGTGAAGACACCGCGGTGAGTAGATCTAAGTACGTCGACTTCAGCTACATTATTCACGTAGCTGAAGTTGCATAACTTAGATCAATGTTAGGGGAAGCTATATAACTAATATTAATGTTATACCTGATTTTTATCATATGTGTAGGAACTCTAAGAAGCCATCTTGCTGGAATAAAATTGAAATAGCCTTTGAGATTGTCAAGGCTGCTTCCCCACTCTGAACTTTAGGGTACAAAGGTGGGGGCCTGCATGAAAACTTCTAAACTTAACTACCAGCTTAGATCTGGTCCGCTGCCACCACTCCCAATGTGCTAATTCCCTTCCCTGGGTAGCCTTGAGAGACTCTTCACCAATTCCCTGGTGAATACAGATCCAAACCCCTTGGACCTTAAAACAAGGGGAAATTAACCATCTCCCCTCCTTTCTCCCACCAACTCCTGGTGGATCAAGATCCAACCCCCTTGGATCTTAAAACAAGGAAAAATCAATCAGGTTCTTAAAAAGAAGGCTTTTAATTAAAGAAAAAGGTAAAAATCATCTCTGTAAAATCAGGATGGGAAATAACTTTACAGGGTAATCAAACTTAAAAAGCCCAGAGGAATCCCCTCTAGCCTTAGATTCAAAGTTACAGCAAACAGAGGTAAACACCCTAGTAAAAGGTACATTTACAAGTTGAGAAAACAAAGATAAAACTAACACGCCTTGCCTGGCTGTTTACTTACAAGTTTGAAATATGAGAGACTTGTTCAGAAAGATTTGGAGAGCCTGGATTGATGTCTGGTCCCTCTTAGTCCCAAGAGCGAACTCCCACCAAAACAAAGAGCACAAACAAAAGCCTTCCCCCCACCACCAAGATTTGAAAGTATCTTGTCCCCTTATTGGTCCTTTGGGTCAGGTGTCTGCCAGGTTATCTGAGCTTCTTAACCCTTTACAGGTAAAAGGATTTTGGAGTCTCTGGCCAGGAAAGATTTTATAGTATTATACACAGGAGGGCTGTTACTCTTCCCTTTATAGTTATGACAGAGATAGATTTTTTTGGTTGAAGGCATTAAACAGTTGGTGACTAGAGGACCAAGAAAGTCTGTTTCTTCTTCAAGTAATGGTCCCTATTGTATTCCACTGTGGGTTACCCATGTGCACCATGCACCCAGAGTCAGAGAATTTGAAAGCAGTGTCTGTTGGTCCACGCATGTGCCTCAGTTCACCTCATGCTCCCAACCGCAGGGCGGACCGACTGCCTCTTCAGTTCCTTCTCATTGCCGCGTGGTCCAGGTCAGAAACTGTGTCTTCAGCTCTGATGTCGTTTCTGAAAAACAATAGTGTTAGCTGTAAATAGTTTGTAGTTTTAGAAGTTTTAATAGATTTAGTAGTTTTGATCGTTTTAATAGTTTTAGAATTAGATTAGGCTACAGGGGTCCCCTCCATTCTCACCCATGCCCTATTTGGGTACCTGACTGTGCCCAGAACTCCAGACTCCAAACTCTGCACCTCCTGCCCGCAATCCTTCTCCATCAGTGATGACCCCCAACACTGCCTCTACTGCTTGGGACAGGCTCACATTGCAGATTGGTACAGTATTTGTCAGTCCTTCCCAAGCCGCACCCGAGAAGGACAGGCTTTTCACCTCCGTAAGTACCCCATGGAAATGGCCATGAGGCCTCAATCAGATCCAGGCTGTGGAATCCCCCCTGTACATCATCCTGAATCAGCAAGAAGTGTGCCTCCTGCTGTAAAGTTCAACTCCGGTGCCGGAGGATCCACCCCCACAAACCCCATGGTGGGGCTTAGTCGGGAGATCAGGAAGCACTCCCATAAGCATTGGGCTAAGTCTTCCTCTAAGTCCATTCCAAAGATACTGGACGTACCTACGAGCAAACCCACCGACTCAGCCCAGGAGGATGTCATACGTCCCCAGTCCCATAGACACGATAAGAAAGCCATGAAACATAGGGCTTCACCAGCTGCACACCACGCTTCATCAGTACCATCATCCCCAGCTCTTCATAAGACACCGAGACCTTCTGGCACTGGTGAATGTAGACCACCACCGGATACCATACTCATCACTGGCACTTGTGGCCCAAACAGAAAGGTGCCTATTAAACCAGGGAGGTCCAGATCCGTGGCCACACCACATGACATTTTCCCTCCCCCAGATCCTGAATCCCCTCCCCCATTGGGACTTTCTATTTCCAGAGAGTGTATGTTGCCTTCCAGAGACCTGCTGGCAGGATAGAGCTTATCACCCCCACCATACACAACGTGCACCTCCCCATCAGCACCGATGTTATCGCCATTGGAACCTGAGTCTTCCCTTTCCTCCTCAAGAGACTCGGAGCCATGAGAGGAACCACACCCCAGGAGACCCACAAAACCCAAGAACCAACCAACGCCTCACCTGGCTCAGTCATTGGTACCTCATACCATGGGGACTGCCGCCATGAGCTGTTGACCCCTCCTACTGGCCATATTGGGGACCCTGGCACTAGTACCCACCTTGGGAATCTATCTGCTCTGCTAGGGAGTCACCACCTGACTCCACCCAGAGAATTTCCAAATGGATTTTGGGATGCAGTCTACACTGCTATAAGCTCTCTAACCTCCCCCCTTCTTTGGAGGTATCCGAGCACTCAATGAGAGCCCAAGCCATGACTGTAGCGTCTCTTCAGGACGTACCAAGGTGGCCACATGGAGCTCTGTTCACATGTTTGCAAGACATTGTTCCCTGATATAAGACTTGGCTACTGATGCCTCATTTGGGATAGCTGTTCGCTGCTCATCCCTGCCAGCCTCATCCTTGCACCCTCCTCTTGCTTAAGTACTGCTTGTCTGTCACCCTCAGTGGAATACAAAGGACCATCACTCAAAGAAGAAGAGGAGGTTACTTACCTGTAAGTGGAAGTTCTTTGAGATGTGTGGTACCTCTGTGTATTCCACTACCCACTGTTCTTCCCCTCTGCTTTGGATCTTATCTGATTCGCGGTGGAGAAGGAACTGAAGAGGCAGTTGGTCCTCCCTGCCCTTTATCATCTTGGTCAGGAACACAAGGCGAACTGTGGCACATGCACAGACCAATGGACACTACTTTCAAATTCTCCGACTCCAGGAGCATGGTGCGCATGCATAACCCACACTGGAATACATATAGGGACCACACATCTTGAAGATCCTCCAGTTACAGGTAAGTAACTTCCTCTTACTCCACCTGTAGGGCAGCGAAGATATGTGGAATTCCCTGCTGCACTTTGGAGTAGACTTGTTTGTTTCAGGATGAAAGCTAAGCCATATGCTGACTCCAGATCCCCCATGAGTTTCTTTTATCTTATCTACAAGGTCACAGTTTGGGAGAAACTACTAAATATAGCCTTAAAAATAAATCAAAAGCTAAGGAGAATTAAATAGATTGTCCATTTAGACTATAAGATCCCTGGAGAATTGACAAAGTACAGACACAGTCAGAGTTATGCTATCTATAATTGTGTTTATATCTCTGTTGCTAGCAGGAATCTAGCACATTTCCCCTCAACAATATGAACCACATTTATTGTCCGAGAATGACACTAGCCAAATTGTGTAATAAAACCATGCTTTAGGTTATATTTGGAAGATTATCTATAGTACTGTTTGGTTAATGTGGTTTTGGAGGAGAAAAAGAATTGTATCACTAATAGTCAAGGAAACAATGCTGATTGCAACAGTGTTTAAATACAGATGTAGCTGGCATGTTTCTGATTCCAGGGTAGACAGGGTATTAAAGGTCAATCTCATTATCTTCTCTCCTGGATGAGGTAGTGTTGAAAAGAACTTATTTCCTTGTCTTTTAGGAAACCAATGTCCTAGGATTCAAGGGCCCCAGGAAGATGTCCGTGATCATTCCAGGGATGAACATGAACCACAAGCGGATTCCAATCAGACCACGAAATGTAAGTTTGGAACTGGGTCAGATTCTAGTGGCGCAAGGAAGAAAGTTTTAATATCTTAGAGATCCAAATGTCCATTATTGGCAATCATAGAAATTAGAGGGAAAAGACCTGTTGGGTCCCAACTATCCCATCTGGAAGTTAGCATGGGATTCTTCACTACACTGTGCTTTTCCAGACCACTTTTAAATTACTCCCATAATAGGATTCCACCATTGCCCTTGGGAAACTGGTTGATCTGATAGGTTCATGATTGGTAAACTTTTCTTGATATTCAGCTTAAAATGTCATTTTCTTAATTTCAGCGTATTTCTTCTTGCTTGTAGCCCTTGTGCAACTCTCTAAATTTTGCCTCTCTCCTTACTTGTCGTTTAGCCAGGCGGACCATATTTAGCTCTTTTTTTATTCCTGTAGTGTGTAGGAGCCCTAGTCATGGCTGGACTCCATTGTGCTAGGTGCTGTACAAACACAGAACAAAAAGACGGTCCCTGGCCTAAAGACTTTACATTCTAAGTATAAATCGAGAGACAACAGGTGGATGCAGACAGAGAAAGAAGCACAAGAAAACAATGAGGCAATATTGGTCAGCGTGACGGGCAGTGGTCTCAGCACACCAGCAGCCTAGCCATTGTCCAGTTTTTTTTTTTTCAGGAATCCTAGAAAAGGAGAGTTTTAAAGAAGGATTCAAACAAGGATAATCAGATCTCTTTGCAGGTCTCTACAGGGAGGGCCTCCCAAGCATGAGGGGCAACGTGAAGAAAGCATGAAGGTGCTGTTGGAAAATTTTAACAAGTGGGTGATGAAGGCTGACATCATGGGCCAATCGGAGATGGGAGTTGACATTTAGATAGCGAATGAGAGCTAAATAGAGTGGGTATAGGCTATAAAGGGCCTTGACAGTGAAGCCAAGTAAGAATCTTATGTTTGATGCGATAGAGAAGTAGAGGGATATAAAGAGAGGAATGACATGGTCAAAGCAAGAGGCCAGGAAAATGCAGCATTCTGACTGGATATGAGCGGAGCAGGACTGCATTTGTTATGCCCAAGAAAAGGATGTTGCAGCAATAGACACCCGAGATGATGAGAGCCTGAACGAGTGTTGTAGCTGTGTGGATGGATAGGAAAGACCATATGTTAAAGATGTTATGCAGAAAGAATCTGCAAGACTTAGACATATCCCGGGGGCAAGAGGAGGGGATTTGACTCAGAGCTGGTGAAAAGGAGGCTGGGATTGCAGGCATGGGATTCAGTTAAATTGGAGAAGCAGAGTTATTTCTCTAGGAAGATGGCAGAACGAAAGGAGGAGAGAACAAATCTGTAGTGGAGGAAGCGGTCCTGGTCACAGGATTTCTGCTAGACACGCTCCACAGCGCAAGAGCCCGAGCAGGCGCAGAAGAAGTGGATGTTGGGGCCGGGGGTGAGCCAAGGCTGGGTTCTGTCTGAGCAGACGTTGTGATGAGAGAGAGGCAAAACAGTCAAGAGTGAAGCATGGAGAGAAACAACCATATCAATGGAAGAGAGGGCATAAGTCCATTTATCTAACCCTAACTGTTTTTTTTCCACTTTGCTGAACTCATTCCAATTTGTCAGTAGTTTTCTTGTAATTAAATGCCCTGAACTGAATACAGTATTCCAGATGTGGTCTCACTAGAAATATATAGGACCAGATGTGCCAAGGCACAGCCCTTACTAGGGGGCGATATAGAGCCAACCACCCCAGTGTGGGCTATGGGAGTCATTATATCTCAGGAGGTCACTATGCCTGATTGAGTTCTTGGAGATCACAGTTGATTCATCATCCCTTAGGAGAATGCAGTATGCATCCACTAGATCAGGGGTTCTCAAACTCGGGGTCAGGACCCCTCAGAGGGTCACAAGGTTATTACATGAGGGGTCACGAGCTGTCAACCTCCACCCTAAACCCTGCTTGCCTCCAGCATTTACAGTGGTGTTAAATATATTTAAAAGTGTGTTTAATTTATTAGGGGGGTCGCACTCAGAGGCTTGCTGTGTGAAAGGGGTCTCCAGTAAAAAAAGTTTGAGACCCACTGCACTAGATAGTGCAGTAGGGGGGATCCAGTCCATTGCCCAATCTCTTTCCCCTATCCATTTTATTGGCCTTAAAATCTGTGAGTCTAAGGGTATGTCTTCACTACCCACCAGATCGGCGGGTAGTAATCAATCTATCGGGGATTGATTTATCATGTCTCGTCTAGACACGATAAATCGATCCCCGAACGCGCTCCCTGTCGACTCCGGAACTCCACCAGAGCGAGAGGCAGTAGCGGAGTCGACGGGGAGCCGCGGCCGTCGATCCCGCGCCGTGAGGACCCGAGGTAAATCGATCTAAGATACTTCGACTTCAGCTACGCTATTCACATAGCTGAAGTTGCGTATCTTAGATCGATCCCCCCCCCCCCCAGTGTAGACCAGCCCTAAGAGAGGCCCATAGTGCTCAGGAGAGCATAGGGACTGCAATCGAGGCTGGCCCCTTACCTGGGATACAGGGTTCAGGAGTGGCTATCTGTGGCTTTGCTCAAATACCAGCCACAAATTTAGCCCATATAGATTCATCATCATCTACCTGGTCTGTGACATGATGCCTCTGAATAAGCAGTGACTGTTCTTCTCTAAATGATGGCCCCACTGCCATTTCTAAATGTAATTTGTTGATGCTCATTCCCAAAGTCCTATGGGCATCCTTAGAGAAACAAATAAAATCAGAGATACAATTAATTAGTAAACCTATTTAAAAGACAAACAAACAAACCCAAGAAGCAACAGACAGCTCACTACATCCTACTCAGATTTTTACCATAAATAAATTAATCACTCAAACCTCCCCAAACAACTGCTTTCCAAGCATCTCCCTCCATGGAATAACTTCAGTTTGGATAGTTTTTCTCAATTTTAATAGCTTTTATTTTTTAAGATTGAAGTTCATTTTGTCACTTGTCCTTGCCACTTTGTCCTCACTACTGTTTGCAGTTCCTCCGAATTTACTGTTCTTCTCAGATGTAGTGAACGTGCTGTTTTACGCCCCTTCACATTTCCATGTGTTTGTGTACCTATACCTAAACCGGGTAGAATGGGGGGAAAGCACTTTAATCCATACATACTTGTAGCCCACTGCAGCCTTTGAATTTCCCACTACAACATCCCAACTTCTTGCATCAGGGAGTTAAAGATATCCTGGTTATTTCTTTTTGCTTTGAAGGTTACAAGGTGGGAATTGGAGGTTTGGTACTGGAGGAAAAGGCTCCCAGGGGGTTAGAAATAGACTCCTGCCAGTACATTGAGAGCGGGTGCAGAAGGTGCTCTCACTGTGTCTCCTGGTTAGGATTGCATGGGCCCAGCAGGAGAGAGAACCTCAGGACTGGGAAAGTATGGAAATATCTCCTGCAGGATCTTATTTCAGCAGGGTTGAGTTCACTGTTCACTAGATCAGGGGGACTCATGGTTGCAGACTAAACACAACCTGAGGGAAGCAGTGACTAAAAGGGGACCCTCCCAAGTATAATTTTTCTCTTGAGCAGGAACATGAGAGTTTGCTATCAAAATGGCAAAATAAAAACCTGGAAAACCTGATTGAGCTGCACAACAAGGCTCCAGTCTGGAATGATGACACTCAGTCGTACGTCTTGAATTTCCATGGGAGAGTCACTCAGGCCTCGGTGAAGAACTTCCAGATTGTCCATGAGAATGACCGTAAGAGCTAAGGGTTGTGCCGGGGTGGGGTGGGAGATGTGGGGCTGCCACTCTAGTGAGGAAAAGAGCACTGTTTCATTAGGGCTGGGGAAATATGGGAACACTGCTCTACACAAGGGATATGGGATGGGCAAGAACGGGATGGGGGATATAGTCCAGAGGATCTTGGGACATTTGGAGTGATATGGGACCTCCCCTTCACTCTAGAGGTGGAGGGGATGACAGGATAGCTGCATCAGAGGAGAGGCGAATGCAGGCCTTCTGCTGAAGATGGAAAGGAGAGTAATATGGGATTGCTGTCCCAGCCAAAGCATAGGTATGGATTGCTCCGTAAAAGAAGTCAGCAGGACTGTTGTAGAAAAGCAGATTCTGAGCCACTCTGGTAAGGAGAAGAAGATGAGATAGTCTCTCCAGTCAGGTGTATTTGGAACTGTTTTACTCTTTCTCCTCTTACCTCTCTCTTTATGAATTAGTTGGTCTCTGACCCCCTCTCTCTGCCTCCCTAGCTGACTACATTGTGATGCAGTTTGGTCGTGTAGCAGAAGACTTGTTCACTCTGGACTATAATTACCCCCTGTGTGCCCTCCAGGCCTTTGCCATTGGACTCTCCAGCTTTGACAGCAAATTGGCATGTGAATGATGGAGACAGCGGACTTGGACGTGGAACTTGCTCCCATCCCTGCACCTTGTAGATGAGTTCTGGGTGGAATCATGAGAAGTATCCTGGGGACAAAGGGGGAACTGGAGGCCAGATATCTGTGGCCTTAACAAGAAGCAAATAGTAGATTTGGGGGCTTTACAGTAGCCGATAGGGACCATGGCCCTTTTTGGAAGGGAGATCGCTGCACGTGCACTGGGGGAAGGCAAGGATAATGTGTGATGTCTTTGTTATCAGTATTAATGCTGTATTGAGAATCTTGATGGGAGATGGTGTGAGAGAGCTAATCCTGCTCCTTAGCAGCTAAGCATCACTTTGACTAGGAATTCCTGCAGTGGGGATCAGATTAATAGTGCTTTAGTGCCCAGGCACCTTGGATCTCACAACGCTCCTGTGCTCATGCAGCATATATTAAGATTCGTTTAGAGAAGGAAGAAGAGGTACAGTCTGTGCCATCTCTTACCCCGCAGAGTAACTCTCCTGTCTAAGGCAAAGTTCAGAGAAAGAAGAGAGGGTACAAGCCTGATGTCCCTGTGCAACTGTAAGCAGTGTTCAACGAACAAAGAATAGGAACAAGCCCCATGCCTCTATAGCCACCCTTTTACTCTGCAGGATAATTCCCTTTCAAGGCTGATGGATCCCAGTTCCTGTTAATTGTTCTGCTGCTCATTATCCTGTGACAACCCTTTTACCAAATAAAGATCCCCCATCATTAGGGATGTGAGAAAAGCTCCTATGATCACTTCTAAGTAAGCAATATTTATATTATGACCATCACTGTTTCTTTTATTCCTAACAGCTCTAAAAGTGAAATTGAATGGATCATTGGACCTGACAGAAACTGGCTGAGAAAGGCATGCCATTGACTATTCCTGAAATGCAGCATTCTAATTGCCTTAAATACTAGATTCTATAGGTCAGTCAATCAGAAACATTTTTTTTTAATTTCTTTTATGAATAAAGTTTGCTGCATTTTAGGAATAAACTGATGTCTGAAGCTTTTCTTTGTTTTGTTTAACTTTTTTCTCAGCAAATAAGAGCCTCTCCTGCAGCAGTCTGAATGGCTGATTCCAATTGCATGTGGTATAATAACCATAGATATCTCAAATCATGACCAGTTCAGTCAGTTTTATATAATCATTTAATCTGAATATGAGTTTAACCAAAAATAAGATTATAGACATTTTCCAAGGCACAAAAGAGTGGCCAAAGTACTGCTCATCGGGCTCCATAATGTGTCCTGTAGCAGCCCTCATCTTTAATTCTGGGTTGCAGTCAGTGGAGACCACAAGTCCCAGCATGCAATCCTCCTTGATCCACCAGCCTCAACTTGCATCAAATTGGAGCACTGCATATTGAGACCTATAGGTTACATGGGCTGCACATCTGCTGTATATTTAAAAAGAGGGCAGCTACCATCCTGTCCATTTCATATTCTTTATGTACAGCTGTCAGAATCTTTCCTTTCACATTCATTATGTACAGTTAATTGCTCATTTGTCCCTCTGTTAAGCAAACTGTGGGTGTCCCCTTTTTTGCATGTACTGATCTGTTTTTAAAGGTCATTGGCAGACCACAAGTCCTATCTGGATGCCCCCAGCAACCAGACTTTCATCATTGTGTCACGGTCTTTGCATTATATGTCACATAAGTCTCTCTATTGGTGAATATTATCTTGCTGTTTAATTTTCCAAAACATCAAACTTTGTGTAGACATTTTCTGATGCCAGAAAAAACGCTTCAATCATAGTCACATGTAATCTCTGTATTTAATTGTAAATGGTGAATTGTTGCTGATAGCTCCAGTTCTAAAAAATGCTTATCTCACAAGTTCCCAAGCTACACTGGCTGAGGTGCCATTGCATTCAAAGCAATCTCATCAGCATAGCAGTCAGCAAAGAGAGTTTGCGCCAGGTACCTCTTTTGTGTCTTCATGCACTTCCCGCTTGTCAGGATTTGATGGCATCTCCCACTTGTGTTCTCGTGTGCTCCCAACTGACTGCTCTGCACTTCCTGTATCTACCTAGAAAAGCCAAGAAACCAGTTCCTAATGCCTCTGTCACAATTACTTTGTAACTAGGACCAGATGTAGAAAATTAGTTTATGTTCGCTTGGGGTTACTTGTAGGCAGTGCATTAATTGCTAGTCCAGAAAAAGTTTCCTTGTGCTTAACAAGCCGCCCTGCAACTCCCTGGTTCATCTCTCCAACTGGGCCAGTCAGCAAGGGCTCTCTCAAACTATTCAAGGTGGTAAACCCATGGGTGAGCTTAATTGATCATGGCTAAGTCAGTGCCTGTGATTCTTTAGGTTTCCTCATCAAGTTGCACAGACAGATGACCGAATTTCTTGTCTCTTCTGAAGTAGTTTCTATACTGTGGGCATGTGACCCTTCACTTACCTTCTAGTATTGAAACTCTTTCTTCTGTCTCAGTTTTTGAGGTTGTTTTTTTAAAGGGATTGTACACAATGACCTTGTCATCACTAGCATTAAAGTGTGTTAGCCACAACTGTGTTAAAACACAGGTTATTGCTAGCAAGTCCTAGCGTGGTTTCTCTGATACCATCCAGCAGGGAATTTTTCTAAAAAGGGTGATACCGTTGTGCTATGAAACAGTCCCATCAGCTGTCTGTGGGGTCAAACTAAAAGCCAGATTTTCAGACAAAAGTCCCAGTGCACACTGCTCAGGGAAATGGTACGCTCTGTCACATTGAAATGTGACTCTGGATATCTTGGGGTCAACCCTAATGTGGACAGAAGCATGGGTCTGTTTTTTGTTGCCGTTTGAACAGGCAATAGCAATGCAGGAGGTGGGCATTTACCTCTTCTCAGATGCTTTCAGACATATTTTATATATTGGAGGCTTCAGTACTCGGCCGTACTCCCCGTTCTTTTTGTGTTCTTCACCCGCTCTGTTGCTGCTCTGGGTGCCAAAGGTCCACAGAGATGAGTGAGAGGCTGGCTTTGTGTGCTTTCTGTTGCTTCCAAGCTTTTTTTGCTCTGCAGAAACGTCCAATATTTTGGTCAAATATTGTTCGATATGAATTGTATTTATACCTTTTGTACGCTAATGAAAATAAAATAATTTATAAAAAACAAAAACAAACAACAAAACCCTAAACTCTGAATTGTTCTTATCTTGTCCTGTAGGATTTTTGCTGCATGTGGTGTTTGCTGTCGGCTCTGATATCTCTGTCTCTCCTGCTTTGGCTACCCCTCTTTTTCTCACTGTCTCCCTCCACTCCATCTCTCTTCTTTCTGTATCATTCTCTCCTCATTTGTCTCCCCCACTTCTCCTCCATGCTGGTTTTACAAATATTTAGAAGTGTGAGAATTGCCTTGGAAACACAAGTACTACCAATTTCCCTTCTGCACCACTAGGAGCTGCTTGCTGTCTATTTGTTCACTCCCCTCCCCTTGATTCTCCTGCTCCTCACACCCCTTCTCTCTCAAATGTTATGGGCTGCTGAGGGGGGTGCATTGGAAATATTTACCCAGCCCTGGTCACTTGTAGGGTGACCAGATGTCCCGACTTTATAGGGACAGTCCCGATTTTTGGGTCCTTTTCCCTGTCCCAATTTTTCACATTTGCTGACTGGTCACCCTAGTCACTTGCTCTAAGCCCCTCCTGTTGTCCAAGTGTCACATGGTGCAATTCTGGATCAGGATTGAAATAGTGTGAGGTAAAGGGGGCAGTACTGAGCTGAGGGTGTTTTTACTGGGGTGATATGAAGAGAAGTAAGTGTCTGCCTCACTGAGAGGAAATGTCCTTGTTCCAGTGACTTAAAACTTGAGGTAGGGGAGATCTAACTTTGCAGGCCCCTATTCTGAATGCAGGTTGAACAATCATGTCCATTTCCCTCTAGCTTGGCCAGAATGGATACAGGGTGCAAGCACTTTCTGCTCTCTGTGTCTGTCTCAGAGATCTGCAGCAGACAGTTGCTATCTCTACAGCACTGGGTTGGCTGCAGTAATATCACACTCTCGCTCCCACACCAAACACAACATCCAGAAAACTCTCAAGAACAGGCTGGGTACAGGAAGCAAATGCTACAGTCCAGTGTGAATCCTCATAGCGGGACTCAGAATGCAGCAGCTCCAAGGTGCTGTGAGGTCTCCAACTGATACACATCAAAGGCAGGAGTATTAATTTCTTGTTCTTTTATGGCTCAATCCTGCTTGCATTGAAGTGTTGATATCAATAGGAGTAGACTCAGACTCTATTATGACAAAGCACACCCCACCCAACATGTTCTTCTACTTCAGGAGTCGGCAACCTTTCAGAAGTGCTGTGCCGAGTCTTCATTTATTCACTCTAATTTAAGGTTTTGCATGCCAGTAATATATTTTAACATTTTTAGAAGGTCTCTTTCTATAAGTCTATAATATATAACTAAACTATTGTTGTATGTAAAGTAAATAATGTTTTTAAAATGTTTAAGAAGCTTCATTTAAAATTAAATTAAAATGCAGAGCCCCCCGGACCGGTGGCCAGGACCCGGGCAGTGAGAGTGCCACTGAAAATCAGCTCGCGTGCCGCCTTCGGCACACGTGCCATAGGTTGCCTACCCCTGTTCTACTTACTGGTATTAATAGCTCTGTGCACTTCACAGCTATTGTTACTGGAAAAGAATAATAAAGAAGGCAAGGAACTATTCCCCCACACCACCCTTTTCACAGATGGAGAGCTGGGAGTTTGCAGGAGGTCACGGCAGTCAGAGCTGGGGATAGAGCCCTGTCTAAAACAGCATACCCAAATCTCATCCACACTGCTTTTCTGAAGGAATGTGTCAAACCTATGGGCTTGAGTGCTGTCTGTAACCACTACATCCCACTCCCTTCCAGAGCTAGAAATAGAACTGGGCATGGGTGTGGGCTACTGGTGAAGTATTTGTTGTATCCTCCTCTAGTGGCTGATCTACATGGAGGATAACAGCCTACTACTACTATCAATTACTTATTTAGCTCAAGTAATAGAGGTCAGCTTTACCATAAAGGTGAGAACAGGCTAAAGGTCAGAGGCTTCTCAGGAGTTCTTGTCCTTGTGTCTTCCAGCATTTTCAGTCTACAGTCCCTGTTTCCCCATTCTGTTCTCTTGTCCTGGTCTCCATGGAGTTCTTGTTCCCCTGCTGGGACTCAGAAGTCATTTTCCTGTTTCAGTTTGGGTAAATCTTTCCACACCTAGATAAGCTCTGTGGCCAGAAAGAAGCTCATCCTTTTTGCTAAAATGTGTCAAGGTAAAAAGCATTTAATTGGCAGTTGATATATATGAATGAATGTTGTTTCCACTAGACTTGAAGGTGGGATCTGATCTCATTTGCTTTGATAAAAGTAAAGTGATGGTTTAAAAAGAGAGAACCACTGAACTAAGCTACAACAAAACAAAGGTGAACAAAGAATGATTTTCTTAACTTGAATTGAGATCCCCATTTATAAAAGAGAACTAGAACTACCCTTAGAGTGCAGTTTTACTCTGAAAAGTGATTCCTAAAAATGAGTTCCATATTTGTCTGTCAATAGCTGTATATCAAACCTGTTCAGTTAACAGGAAAAAAGATTCCACTACTTCTGACCACCCCAAGCAAACTCCATTTGCATGCTCTGTCAAGTTCTTTCCTTGCATATCATCTCCACTACTAAAGGTTCTACAGGCCAAATTCTACCCTTAGTGACACAGGTGCAAGCCCATTCATTTCAGTGCGTTTCTGCAACTGTAAGTGACTAGAATTTGGTGAACAATTCTGCTGATGATTCACAGGAAGGAATAAAATCCAGCTCCCTTTCTGAGCTGGGTTGACTCTGTAGGGGGAACAGGAGAGAAAATGTACATTAGCCACAAAGTCAGCAGATCTGACCTTCAGTACACATAGGAAGCAGATGCAATGAGTAATAAGATCCCATTTTTACAAAGTCATTTTTCACAGTAGTACTGCACTTTAAACATCAGCTTTTAATCTTCATGTGGTTTAGCAGAGACCCACAGTGGCTAAATGGGCTCATTACAGGTATACATTTAAAGGAAAACTGCAACACACACTTGAGTTTATTGTGTAGAATAACACCACACAGAATACATGGTTTATTTTAAATAACCAGTCATATCTTTATGTACATGGATATTACCTAAAATTGTATGACTTAGAAAATGTATGTGGCCTCTCTGCATTCTAAGAGAAAATAAAAATAAAAATTCTAATTGTATCTAATTACAAAGAAAAGTAATCAAGTATCGGGGGTAGCCATGTTAGTCTGTATCTACAAAAACAACAAGGAGTCTGGTGGCACCTTAAAGATTAACAGATTTATTTGGGCATAAGCTTTCGTGGGTAAAAACCTCACTTCTTCAGATGCATAGAGTGAAAGTTACAGATGCAGGCATTATATACTGACACATGGAGAGCAGGGAGTTACTTCGCAAGTGGAGAACCAGTGTTGACAGGGCCAATTCAATCAGGGTGGATGTAGTCCCCTCCCAATAATAGATGAGGAGGTGTCAATTCCAGGAGAGGAAAAGCTGCTTCTGTAATGAGCCAGCCACTCCCAGTCCCTATTCAAGCCCAGATTAATGGTGTTAAATTTGCAAATGAATTTTAATTCTGCGGTTTCTCTTTGAAGTCTGTTTCTGAAGTTTTTTTGTTCAATGATAGTGACTTTTAAATCTGTAATATGGGGTTGGAGCAAATTCGGTTGTATCTTAGGGCTTGGCTGTAGACAATGGATCATGTGATGTGTCTTGGATGGAAGCTGGAGGCATGTAGGTACGTATAGCAGTCAGTAGGTTTCCGGTATAGGGTGGTGTTTATGTGACCATCACTTATTTGCACTGTAGTGTCCAGGAAGTGGATCTCTTGTGTGGACTGGTCCAGGCTGAGGTTGATGGTGGGGTGGAAATTTTTGAAGTCCAGGTGGAATTCTTCAAGGGCCTCCTTTCCGTGGGTCCATATGATGAAGATGTCATCAATGTAGCGCAAGCCCTAAGATACAACCGAATTTGCTCCAACCCCTCAGACAGAGACAAACACCTACAAGATCTTTATCAAGCATTCTTAAAACTACACTATCCACCCTGTAGCAAACCTCGCTGCCTACTCTGTCCCCATATTTACTCTGGCGACACCATCAGAGGACCCAACCACATCAGCCACACCATCAAGGGCTCATTCACCTGCACATCTACTAATGTTATATATGCCATCATGTGCCAGCAATGCCCCTCTGCCATGTACATTGGCCAAACCGGACAGTCCCTCTGCAAAAGAATAAATGGACACAAATCGGACATCAGGAATGGTAACATACAAAAGCCAGTAAGTGAACACTTCAATCTCCCTGGTCATTCTATTACAGATTTAAAAGTCACTATCATTGAACAAAAAAACTTCAGAAACAGACTTCAAAGAGAAACAGCAGAACTAAAATTCATTTGCAAATTTAACACCATTAATCTGGGCTTGAATAGGGACTGGGAGTGGCTGGCTCATTACAGAAGCAGCTTTTCCTCTCTTGGAATTGACACCTCCTCATCTATTATTGGGAGTGGACTACATCCACCCTGATTGAATTGGCCCTGTCAACACTGGTTCTCCACTTGCGAAGTAACTCCCTGCTCTCCATGTGTCAGTATATAATGCCTGCATCTCTAACTTTCACTCTATGCATCTGAAGAAGTGAGGTTTTTACCCACGAAAGCTTATGCCCAAATAAATCTGTTAGTCTTTAAGGTGCCACCAGACTCCTTGTTGTTTTTAAAGAAAAGTAATGTATATGTATATTGCACATAGGGACATTTTCAAGCTCTTCTCCACAACCATGAGGGCTAGGAGCTTACTTTGAATGAAAGAAGGAAAGCTGAGATACTCACATAATCATGTGCCCCCACAAGGTGGGACTTAATCACTGGAGTCCGCAATGCTGCTGAGAAATTTTAACTCTTTGTCTCAGGTCTTAGCTACACTAGTTGGTATTGTTATTCTGGTATAGCTATACTGGCAAACTCCTCCAGTGTGGCTGTAGTTATACTGGTATAAAATACACTGGTTTGGGGAACCTGAGGGCTAAAATGCTTAGTTTAACTGAAGTCATCATGCTCATTGTAGGGGTATTTGGGTTAAATGTACAGCCTGTGTTATGCAGGAGGTCGGACTAGAGGATCTAATGGTCCCTTCTGGCCTTAAACTCTATGAAATCTATACTCTATGAAACCAGCAAAAGCGATACCAGTATAAGCACAGTTACACTGTATAACGGTCTGCAGAAGGGCTTTCACTGGCATAGCTATATTTGGTTTTTTTTTTTAATCACCCCCTAAATGACATAGTAATGCTTGTAAAAATTTTAAGTGTAGACCAGGCTTCAATTTCCCCAGTTGTAAAATGGAGAAAAGTGCCATCGTGGCACAGAAGAATATATCCCACTGTTCATAAGTTCAAAGGGTCAGTAAATTGTTCTGCCCTGCATTTGCCTTCCTAGTTAAACTAACCTACTTTATAGGGTTTTTTTGAGAGAGTTAGGTAGATGTTTGTCAAGTGCTTTGGATATGAAAATGTGCACAAGGGTGAAGTGTTTTTATAATGGAAAATGAAACTGAAAGAATGGGCTGTGCTGCAGGGAGTGGTGTGGATGACTCATTAGAGAGGGGCTCTTTCTTCTTTAGTCAGTACTGACCCTAATGTCTCCCTGCATGGCACGACAGGGTGCTGTGCTGCGCTGCAGGGAGTGGGGTGGGTAACTTGAGAGGAGATGCTCTATTCCTTCTGACTCAGTGCTGACCCCAGTGTCCCAGTATGGGGTAGTGCAATGGTTTTCAAAGTTCGGGTTGCGACCCAGTACTGGGGGTTGCGGAATGCAAAGCACTGGGTCGCCTTGCTCAGCACTCACGGATCCTGGCATCCGGCCAGTAAAAACTAGTAGTCCCTACCTGTTCTGACACCGTGCTGCGCCCCGGAAACGGCCAGCAGCAGGTCCGGCTCGTAGGCAGGGGGGCCACAAGGCTCTGCACACTGCCCCCAACCCGAGCACTGGCTCCGCACTCCCACTGGCCAGGAACCGGCCAATGGGAGCTGGGGGTGGTGGTGCCTGCAGGTAAGAGCCACATGGAGCCGCTTGTGCGCTTCTGCCTAGGAGCTGGACCTGCTGGCCGCTTCCAGGGCACAGCGTGGTCTGCGGTGCCAGGACGGTGTGAAGCCTGCCTCTGCACCCCGGCTGCGCTACTGACCAGGAGCCACCGGAGATAAGCCTGCGCCCCAATCCCCTGCCCCAGTGCTGAGCCCCCCCAAACCCAGAGCCCCTTCCTGCACCCCAACCCCCTCATCCCCAGCCTCACCCCAGAGCCTGCACCCCCAGCCCAGAGCCCTGACCCCCTCTCACACCCCAAACCCCTGTCCCAGCCCAGAGCCCCCTCCCACATCCTGAATCCCTCATTCCCAGCCCCCCTCCACACCCCAACCCTCTGCCCCAGCCCTGAGCCCCCTCCCACATCCCAAACCCCTCATCCCCAGCTCCATTGGGTCACAGGCATTAACAATTTTCTTCAACTGGGTTGCCAGAAAAAAAGTATGAAAACCACTGGGGTAGTGGATGCTGTGTAGTTTGGAAGTGCCATCTTTGGGGTCAGTAAAGTTTTTTTAGCCTCTGTCCCCTGTTGCAGGAGATTGGGCCACTACTTATGCACCCCAGGGATAGAGAGTTTAGAAAGCATCAGAAAATCAAATGCTCGTGGAAAGTGGCCTTTCTGCCTCCACTCCCTCATGGGAATGAGGCCTACTAAAAAGGAGTCCGCAGCAGGGGGATGCCAATCTCCCCCTCAGAGGGATGTGGGAGCTGTTCCTTCCTGCATTGGAGGTGGTGCTTAAAATGGTCTGGAAAATGGGGAGTGGGGCAGGGAATCTATCATCAACCTAGTTCTCCTGCACTTGACACTATTTGCAATTTGTGTTAATATTTATTACAAAATAATCACAGCCAGTTTTTAGCTCATGAAACTATTTATACCTCTTTCCTGTCACTGTTGTTCAATGAACAGGGAGTGACACACCAGAACTCCCTGAGGCAATGTTTTTAAATGTTAACTCCCTGGCCTTTGCTAGCAGTGGTGATTGTCCCATGTAACAACCCCCCTTCCAAAGTCCTTCCCGAGGGGAGGCCAGCACACCCCACCAGCCTGAGTGACAAACCAACCCAGACCCACGTGCGGCTGGCTCTGCCAGCCCTGCCTCGGGGCGCACTGCCCAGCCGGTGCTGCTCGCCTGCGGCCCACCAGGACAACAATCGCCGATTTTGGTTGGACGTATTCCTGGAGATTTCATCCTATGACGGACTCCTTAATTACAAATTAATCTTTGATGCCTGGAGACTCCAGGACAATCCTGGAGGGTTGGCCACCCCCTCGCTGCAGTGATTTCTGCCGCCTCCTCCGCTTTGCCCCTGCGGCTCTGCCATGCCCAGCCCTAGGTCCGGCGGCGGGAGCTAACTCCTTCCTCTGCGGCTGCCGGGAGTTTCCTCTCGCCCCTGCCTGGGATGGGCCCGTTTCTCCCCCCTCCATCTCCCGCCCTCCGCCTCAAGTCTCCTCCCCCGCTGCCCTGGCCAGAGGCGAGCCCTGGTCAGTTTCGTTCCCAACTCCGCCCCCCCGCCGGGGCCGGCCGGCCTCCTCCCTCGCTCCCTTCCCGGCTCCGCGCCCCCTCCCTCGGCTGCGTGCATTTCATACCAGCCTCATTCCTCGCATTCCTGACCTGCTCCTGCCACACGCCGCCTGGGGGGTGGGAGCGGCCCGGCCCCCTCCCGGTGCCTCCAGCGCCCCCCCTCCGCTCCGCTCGCCAGGTGGGTGCCTTCCCCTCGGGGGCGCGTCCGGCCCCCTGGCCCTGCTCTGCCCTCTGGCTCCGGCCGCTTCCCTCCCTCTCGGCCAGCCGCGGCTCCCCAGTCTCTGCCCCCCCCCGCCCCGATCCCAACTTCCTGCTGTTGCTCGGGGAGCTGGGAAAGGAGCCCACCAAGCGCAGGGCGGAGCCGCTCCAAGGAGCGCGGCTGCCCATAACTTTGTGCCGGACTCGGCGGGGGCTGGACTCAGTGCGCTCGCCAGGTCCCTCCAGCCCGGTCCTGCGGCGCTAGGCTAGAGGCTGATCCTCCCCCCTCCGCCCCCGACTCCCACCGCCGAGAAGAGGGGGTGGGGAGCAGGAAAGAGCGAGACTGAGCCACACCGCAGGAGTAACCCTCCTCTGTTCCCTTTGGCAGTAAGTCCCGGAGCTGAAGGCGGAAAAAGGGAAGCGGATTTGAAGCCAGTTCCTCTACATGTAGGGAACAAGCACCAATCTCGACTCTCCAGGTCAGGAAATGCGACTTCACCGCCCGCTTTCGCAGCGGCCAAGGGGGTGGGGGATGGGGTGCGCGGGGGAGAGGAGGGAACTGAAGGGGGCTTTGGAGAAGGGGGGGGGGCGGAAGAGAAAGGCACAAATGTACAAAGAAAGAGATCGGGAAACTGATGGAGGCTGCTGGCTGTCTCCCCCCGTTCACTTCCCAAACTGGAGGAACTTGCTGCTTTAGAAGAAAATAGTTAGCAGTGCTTATGGGAAAGTCCCTTAGAATTCAATAGAGTGAGCACCTTTTAGTGATTGATTGTCATTGTTTTACTATTCTATACACCAGGAGTGGAATTCTCTATTTACATTTAAATTCTATAGGATGGGCCACAGACCTACAGGAAAGTTATGAATTCCTGTGGGACTTTTCCATAAGGGTGAGATAATGTTCTTTTGGGCATCAGTTATTCAAAAATGGAGCAGGATGAGCGGAGTTAGGGGATTTACTGATCGTTTCCCATGTGTGGAAGGTTCTACTTAAAAACAACTCCTGTGTTTCACCCCAGAGGTTAAGTACATTGCAGCCAGGAGTGAAGGGGTCCCTGTCTATATTTAAAGTGGTGAAGTCCTGCGGATTCTTTTGGGGTGAAAGGAGTTATATAAATATAAGGTGGGATTGCTTTTTTTTTTTTTTTTTACGGAAACTTGGCCTCGCGTGATTGTTAGTCTTTAAAAGCTGAAATCAGTGTGACTCCGCCGCAAATAAACCACACAAAATACTTTTTAAACACAGGGTGGAAGGAGGCTGGGTTTGTTCCTGTTGCTTGCTGCTTGGAAAAGATCGGCTGCCACCAGATTTGATCTTTTTGCTGTCTGTGCGCAACATTGCAGGAACCATTTATCCACCTGTCTGTCTGTCCATCTGTCGGTGTAGATGTCCGAGGGTTCATTGTCTCTGCTCCTAGGGAGGGAAACAGACAGCAGGACAGGGCGTTGGGTAATGGGGAGGAGTGAGAAGCACAGAAGGGGTAGAGAGGCTGAACAATAAGGACTGGGACCTGATTAGAAAGACTGCTGCGGCGCTGTAAGCGTTCTATCGTGGTAGTTTTTCTCACGGTAGAGAAGAGGCTGGTCTCCGCTGTAAGGGGATTCTTTATTGAGGGTGCTGGACACAGACAGACTTTGGTTCTCACTGGCTCTCTAGCTCCTAGACTTACTAAAAAAAGAACAGGAGTACTTGTGGCACCTTAGAGACTAACAAATTTATTAGAGCATAAGCTTTCGTGGGCTACAGACCACTTCTTCGGATGGGCAGCCTGCCGCCTGTTGCTGCATAATGTCACCTTACAGGGTTTCCTTAAATCCTGGCCTGGATTTTGCAGTCACTCACTGGACTACAGGGTATATACTTGTCTAAGACCATGGGACAAAAAGGGACCTTCAGTGGAAATTGCCAGCTGATCATATCAAATATATTTGTTTGGTTGTTTTTTTCCAGAGAAATTCAGAGTTCAACCAGAATACAATAAATTAGAAAGTGTGAGTTTTCCTGTTGTTATTAGGTGATAGGAATCTCTTCCACCCCTTCTCACTTTCTTGCATGTGCTTTTGTATTTTGAAGTCTTTCTTTAAAAAAAACTATTAAAATAATATATGAAAATAAAAACAATTAGTTTAGAACTTTAATGGAAACCAATTTCATAGCAGCACTGACAGTTTCTGGGGGGCTTCCATCAGCCAGTGACTGTTCTTGTGAGTCACATTATGGAGAAGAGGATCAGAGACAGCAAAAGGTTTAGAATAAAGAATTGTAAGAATACACTCTGGGTTTTTCTGTCTAAGTCATTGACTTCAGTGTGAAGAACGCTATACAGAGGACTGGGGTGGCTGTTGAACAGTAAAGTGTTCACAGTAACTTCTGCAGAAGACACACTGTTCTGAGGGATTGTTACAGTCGTCTTCACAGCTTTTGTCCCCAGTTTTGTGTAAGTTTTTACATCTAAAATTCAGGTGTGCCATTGATAAGGCCGTGTCTCGGAATTCTTGGTTCTGTAGCAACTGAGCTCAGTCAGCCCCAGGGGAGTTCAGAAAGTTAACTCTCTCTGACCAGGCCATTAGGATATTTCAGAGGGAAGCAGCAATTCAGCCTTATCTGTTCATAGAAATTAAAGACCAATTACTTCCTCCAACCCATCATCCCTCTCTTGGGCGGTGGGATGCAATGCAGAATTGTTCCCTAAACCACATTTGATAGTGTTTTGTCCAATCTGGACAAAATGCCAAGTGATAGAACTTCCACCACTTCCCATGAGAGGCGTTTCCACACCCTAATATGTGTCACTGGCAGGAAAGTTTTCCCGATGTTCAGGCTAATTTTCCTTTTCTTAACATTCCATTACTTCTGTTTATGCCTCAATGTACCACACTAGGTAATTCATCGTTTTCTCTCCATGGTGTTTACACCCTTTAAGTACTTGTGAACTGTTATCATGTCCCTCTTAGCCCTTTTGTCACCAACCTATACTTTTAATCTCTCCTCATAAATCATTTCTTCCAGGCTTCTGATCGTTTGTGCTACTCTTCTCTGAATTCTTTCCAATTTGTCATCATCCTTATGGTGACGTGGGTTCCAGGATGAAATGCACTATTTCAGACATGGTCATGCCAGGCCTAAAGAGAGGACAAGTGTCTCTTTCAGTGAAGTGATGTCTGACAAAATGACATTGATCATTTATGCAGCCATACTGCCTTGCAAACTCATATCTGATTTGTTCTGTATGCCCATTCTTTTCTGCCCTTGTTTGTTTCTAAGCTCCCTCGGCCCCTTTAAATCATCTCTGTTCATTGGTGTTTGTAACTCTGATTCGGCATCATCTGCAAATTTCGTTAATGTGACATTTATTCAGTCTTCCAAATTATTAATTAAGATGTTAAATAAAACTGGACTAACACCAATCCCTGCAACTCCTCAACAGACACTGCTACCTCCTTGATACATTGTTATTTATCCTGCCCCTTTGCTTTGCCACCTTTACGCCAATTTCCATCCATCGGAGCCAATTTGAATACTTTTTCAGTTACAAGTATCAGGGGGTAGCCGTGTTAGTCTGTATCTACAAAAACAACAAGGAGTCTGGTGGCACCTTAAAGACTAACAGATGCATCTGAAGAAGTGAGGTTTTTACCCACGAAAGCTTATGACCAAATAAATCTGTTAGTCTTTAAGGTGCCACCAGACTCCTTGTTGTTTTTTCAGTTACGATTTCCCAGAAGAGAAGCAAATGCTTTCCTAAATCTAAACTTATTACATCATCTACAACCTTTCTTTCATTTGCTAACTTTGCAATTCTGTCCCCACTCAAAAAGCAATCGAGTTTGTCAAGATTTACAGAGGACTTTATAAACTCATATTGCTTTGTTCATGGTTCACTGCCATCCATCTAGGCATCTCTCTGTCTAGGCATCTATGTTGTGCTTATCACCATGGTAAATCAGCACCTAGTATGTTACCCCTTAGAGCCCTGATCCAGCAAAGAGCATTACAAAAGCCCAGGATTCTGCCTGCATGGAGCTACTTGCAGGATCTTGAAAAAGATAAGTAGTTAATCTCCCCCTCCTTATTTTTGTTTCCACCCTTTGTAGTCTCCTCTTTCTGGAGAGTATTCAATCACTCCCAATTGTTTTTTACACCAGGCAAAGTAGGCATTTTCCTGCAAGGGAAGGGCAGTTTTTTTTAGCTAAAGGCACCACAGATTGAGGCATTGGCCCCATTCTTGGACCGTTTTGTAAGCTTTTAGTTCCCCTGTTCATATCTCATTTTTGATACCAATGCCACTAGCTTGGTGTCGTATTCCAGCTGCTGGGCTTCAGTGCATGGGGCGGAAGTGGTCATGTGGAGCTGGGCATGTGTCTTTGGAGCGTCTGCTGTGCTTTTGTCATAGAGAAAATAAATTAGCGTAGTCCTCACAGTGTTTCCCTTCAAACAGTATGATAACCATTAATGAGAGATGTCCAGTCAAAGTCTAATCCTCAGTAACCAATAGCTGCAGGGCAATAAGGAAGGGAGGAAAGGTCAAGAGAGCACTGATCACCTGTAGCGTGAGCAGTGAGTGTGTGAGACAGCTCAGCTATGGGATGGTGAAGAAATAGGGATGATGTGATGATTTGTGTCAGCCCATCTGGGCTGAAAATATCCCACCTGAGTTAGCCCCTGGATAAAAAACACGAATATTGTACCTAGTGCAGGGAATATTCCTGGGACTGGTGTGATTTAAAGGGACACCCTCAACTTGAAATCTAGTCTGTTTAAAAAACGGAGTTAAAGAAGTTTGAGGTCCCACGCCTGCCTCTGAATCCCTCTGCCAATGTTTGTACATTTACAATATCATTTTCCTAATTTTTAAAAAAGCTTTTTTTCCCCCTCTCTCTCCCTTGTTGCTGTGTGAAGGACTCACACAAACAACAGGGGCAACTGACTATACAGAGGAAACAATGAAAATGGCCAGATCACATCCACCAAGTAAGCTAACTGGAAAAACAAAGACAAATAATAGTTTGTCTCTAATATCCCTCAGTCACAGACAGGGCCGGCTCCAGGGTTTTGGCCGCCCCAAGCACCTGGGTGAAGGACCTCCCGCCGAATTGCCGCCGAATAGCTGGACCTGCCGCCCCTCTCCGGAGTGGCTGCCCCAAGCACCTGCTTGCCAAGCTGGTACCTGGAGCCGGCCCTGGTCACAGATGTTACATGTAGCCATAGGTAAAAAATTCAGAGAAAAATGTAAAGTTGACGGTGTCCCTTTAAGAACCTAGTTTTGCTTGGCAGGGGGCCCCTCTTGCCCTGCAAATTAACCCATTGAAGATCTATAACCTGCTGACCTTCCCTGGGAAAGGGAGCTGGGAGATCAGAGAGACAAACTATAGGGCCTGCAGGAGATACTTTCTCATAATATGTGAGGGAAATTTAACCTGTGTGTGGCCTTTTTCTTTCACTTTCAATTGGTGCTACAGTTTGACCTCTATGAAAGAGGCGCCTGGTTTGGGATTGTAGATAGAGAGGTCCTTGTGTCTTGTGATGTTTTCTTTTTTCTTTCTGTGAAAAGCCTAATAATCCAGCACCCTAGAAAATGGGGAGACTTTGTTAACACAGGCCAGCGAGCCCAATTCTGATCTCTGTTACACTGGTGTAAATCGGGAGTAGCTCCACTGAAGTCAGTGGAGTGACACTGAGGTGTCACTAATGGGAATCTGGTCATTGACTTCAGTGAGAACAGAGTTAGGTCAATGTTGAGTGCTTTTGAGTATCAGACTGAGGTGAGCCCAGAATCGGGGCCAGAATGTTCTGTATCTGTTTGTACACGCCCCATTACAAATTAATTAATCTGATAATCTTTCATGAATACTGGCTCTGTAGTACAATCCAATTGCTTCTGAGTAACAAGCTGTAAACATTCAGTGGCTTCAAAGTGCATACCACAAAAATGGGGTATGGGGACATTTCCTGGGTTCACGCAAACATTCCTGCCAACCCCAGGTGCTGGAGATAGACTCTGTTATGTGACTCATCTGTTTCCCAGTCATTCCTTAGGCCTCAGTTCAGCAAAGTACTTAACATCTTTCTTTAAGTGTATGCTTAATTCCAACTGCAGTCAGTGGGACTCAAGCACGTGCCTAAGTGCTTTACTGAATCAAGGCCTTATTTTAGGTAATTGGAGTGGCATGAAGTACAAATTTGTTTCTTTCTCTGGGCCACTGAAGGCAATGACTCGGTGTTAGGTGCTAACTGCACTGCTAACGTTGGGCAGGAGGGCATGCAGATTGTTACCCAAAACAGGCAGTCAGATACCGTGGTGATGGCCACATATAGAAATCTAGATAAAGAGAGCACTACAGATCTAGGGCTCTGATGGTATATCTACACAGTAATTAAAAACCTGAAGCTAGTCCAGATCAGCTAACTCGGGCTTAGGCTGCTGGGCTGTAAAATTGGTGTGTAGACATTTGGGCTTTGGCTTTGGGACCCTGTGAAGGGGAAGGGTCCCAGAGTCTCGGCTCCAGCCTGAGCCCAAATGTTTACACAGCAATTTTTAGCCTGAGTCATCTGAGCTGGGCTGTGCCACGGATCTTTTATTCCAGTGTAGACGTACCCTGAGTTTGTGTATTCAGAACTGCAATCAGTGCTTACAGCTACTCTCTTGTGAGACTCAACCCAGGTTCAACTGCTGCAGTTGCTGGGTGCTGGCTTTGTCCTGAAGTTGAATATTTTAGGCACTCGGGGCAGGATTTTCTAAAGCAATAAGTATTTGGACTAACTCTGTTCCCATCGGAGCTCTCCTGAAGTTTTTACCATTGGCTGAATGGGAGCTGAGTTAGACCAATGTTGAGTGCGTCTGAAAACTCCAGCCTTGAAGGGCTAGAGAAGAGGCTAAAAGGCAGCATGGATGTAGTGCAGTGGTTCTCAATCAGGGGGCCGGAGGCCCCTGAGGGTCTGCGAGCAGGTTTCAGGGGGTCCACCAAGCATGGCTGGTGTTAGACTCGCTAGGGCCCAAGGGCAGAAAGCCAAAGCCCCACTGTGCAGGACTGCAGCCCAGGGCCCCGAGCCCCACCACCCGGGGCTGAAGCTGAAGCCTGAGCAACTTAGCTTCGTGGGAGCCCCCTGTGGTGTGGGGCCCCAAGCAATTGCCCTGCTGGCTATCCCGTAACCCCGGCCCTGGTTTTTGTATTCAGAAAAACAGGTGTTGTGGCACAGCTGGACCGGGGAGTTTTTATAGCATGTTGGAGGGGGGGCCTCAGAAAGAAAAAGGTAGCCACTAGACTGAGCGTTCTCAACAACCCAGGATTGGGGAATTAGGAGATCTTGATCCCAATTTTCAAAAGTAACAGAGATTTTGGGCTCCTCAGTTTTTGGGTACCCAATGAGACACTTTGCAGGGGCCTGATGTTCGGAAAGTGCTGAGCACCTGTCCTGTGAAAATTAGGCCCCTGTCAGATGTCTCAGGTTGGGTGTCCAAAATCAGTAGATATTTTTGAAAAGTTGGTCCTTAGTTCTTATCTAGGCTCCGCCACCAATTGTGAGTGGGCGAGCCACTTTGCTCTTTTGTGCCTCAGTCTCTCCATATGTAAAATGGAGACAGTGATATTTTCACCTCCTGTATTAACTTTGGCTGGGATCTTCAAGAGTTTTGACTTTCAGTGGATTTGGGTGTCAAACTCCTGTAGCCTTCTTTGTAATTCCCAGCCATCAGTGATCACGTGAGGAATAATCATTGGCAAAGCACTACAAATGACTTATTGTTTTATTACAGTAGTTTTGCTCTAGAGAGACCTAAGCATTTTAAATAGTGACTCTACAAGCTGGTCTAAGCTTGAATGAACCATTGTGTTTTAACAAACGCATGTAAACTAACACGGTTGATAATTCCAGTGTGGACGAGGACACAATTATTTTAGCTGCCTCTGGTTAGTTCTCTCACTTGTTTTACATCAGTATAGAGCCTTCCACTTCAGTATCACCAATCCCAATCTCCTCTGGTGTAAATGAGAGCAGAATCAAGCCCTGAGTCCGTGCGTGCTCTTTTGAGTTCTGTGTTCTGTTCTCTCATCATCACGAATGGCACTTACTGCGTGTGTGGCCTTTGGCACGATCCAGTCTTATCTCATTGCATCCTGTTTGACTATGTAATCAGGGGCTGCACTGATGGAAATTCTCATCCCTCCTTGTTTTGATTTATATCACTGTGCTGGACACTGCATCCTCTCTCTGGTTCAGACCAGGCTGAGCTACTGCAGTCATTTAAGACTCTTGTTTTGCTTTACTCAGGAAGTCAGGTGCCATGTGCGCAGCAGCTGCTGCAGGGAGATTCAATGTACCAAGCAAACTGAGCGCGTGCTAGGGCTTGTATTAAGCACTCAGTGAGAACCCAGGCTTGCGTGTGATACGATCTCAGAGTAGCAGTGCTACAAAAGATCTTGCCTTCACAAAACAGACTTGTCCGGTAGAGAGACGACACAGCAGTCGCACTGTGCGGTCTGGAGGAGCAGTGACTCTATCAGTTTGTCTGACATACATAACAGAAATCTCAGTTCTCCTTTCCTCCCTGCCTATCCTTGTGCTGCTGCTCACCTGTCCCCACTACCAGCAGAGTTCATACTTCACCTGGTACTTGCATTTGAAGCTTTTTGCAAATCCAGATATTCCCGAATATCATTCAAATGACTAGGCTTCTGAATCTCTCTCAAATTTCAGCAGCAGCATAATTACCCTTCCCTATGTTGAAGCCTATCTTGGGTCAAGATTTGTGCTAATTTCCTTCCCATCAAGAATACAGGGATCAAGAACTCTCTCTGCAACTGCACCTATTGAGTGCTGATAGCACAGTACAATGCTGTACAAGACACAGATAGCTGTCAAGACTGCCCCTGCTTCAAAGAGTTTATAATCCATAGAAGCCAGATACAGAGTAGATTGGATGCACTGGGAATGACTAGGATGTAAAAATACATATTGTTGAATTCCTGTGGACATCAGGGAAGAATGGAGTCTTCAAGAGGAATTTGAATGAGGAGACAATGGAGGCTGCATGGATTAGAATGGAGGGAGTTGCATGGAAGAAAGCCCAGATGTGAGAGAAATGGATTAACGGGGCATCAGGCCTGGTGTCATTGGGGGAGCAGAATGGTCAGGGAAGATGCTAGATTAGAGATGAAGACCAGGGCAAATTTCTGAAAGGACTTGGAAATGAGGAAAAGTCTAAAAACTTGGGTTTTGCTCCAGCTCCCACTAAAGTTAATAGAAAAACTCCCAGGGTGAAATTGAAGTCGATGGCAACACCCCCATTGATTTCAGACAGTCCCTGCCCCAAAGAGCTTATTGACTCATATTGATGTTTGCTGCCCTTCTCTTTTCCCCCTGCAAACTTTAGCTAACCCCATGTATTCTTGTATATCTGCCTCCTTCTCCATTTCCAGTCGTTTTTATTTTAATTTGTGGGCATCCCTTCCTGAAGACACATTTATTTATTGCATGCATTCTTCTTTTTCAGAGGAACTGAGAATTTCTGGGCCTCCTTCCACTCTGGTGAGTTTCAATGCTATTTCCCATTGCACCTTACTAGCTAGATTTCTTAATTCCCCAACATATGCCTTCCTCACATCAAAAGCTCGTGTACTGCTGCATTGTGTGAACACATCCCTTGCTGTGCCGAATTCAAGTAACTGGTGGTTACTGGTTCCAAGTTTCCTATTATTCTCAGTCAGTGCCTCTCTCTGAGTAAGAAGCAGCTGTAGAGTGCCTTCTTCTCTGGCTGGAATCTTTATGGGTTGTTAGATGGCATCTATGCTCTCTTAGGAAGTTTTCTTGCAGGTGTCTGTTTGGATGGTATTTGTTACTCAACAGACATCTAGATATAATAGTTAAAATCCTCTACAAGAACAGGAGTACTTGTGGCACCTTAGAGACTAACAAATTTATTTGAGCATAAGCTTTCGTGGGCTACAGCCCACTTCTTCGGATGCATAGAATGGAACACACAGAAAGAAGATATTTATACAATCGGAGAACATGAAAAGGTGGAAGTAGCCGTACCAACTGTCAGAGGCCAATCAATTGAGATGAGCTATCATCAGCAGGAGGAAAAAAACCTTTGAAGTGATAATTGAGATGACCCATAGAAGGTTGCTACAAGAACAGTGTTTCATGACCTGTCATTCTACAAGAACAGTGTTTCATGATCTGTCATTCTACAAGAACAGTGTTTCATGACTCAGCATACCCTGAGAGTTAGCCCAAGGATTTTTCATTATTTGTATTACAGCGATGCCTAGGGGTCCCAACCAAGATTAGGGTACCACTGTACAGACACATAGCAAGTGATAGTCCCTGCCCTGAAGTGTTTACAGTCCAAATATATAAGACAGACAGAGGGTGAGATGGGAAACAGAGGCACAGAGACTTGCTGACTGCACACAGTACCTCGGGGCAGAACCACGACTAGAATCTTTGTCACCTGACTTCCAGCCCAGTGCCCTATCCACTAGCGCACACTGCCTCTCGTTCCCGCGCTGGCGTCCAGGAGGCATGTAGCAGGGGATCTGTGCCTAACATATTGTGCCTGATACTGACTCACTAGCAGGGAGAGCACTTACACAAAGCAGCTCTAAGAAAGCTGAACAACTGTAGACAGCTGGCTGCGATACTTCACAACCCCAGGAAAGCATGGTTTTGTGTTGAGTGGAGCAGCTGTCACAAACACTGCGGAGGAAGCTGCTACCAACAGTAATAACTTGGAGGGTCGATATTAGGAAGCAGATGTGTCAGATTATGGAGTCTGTGTTAAGGATGTCCTCCCTGTCAATGAGGTCTCTGCTGAAGGGCCCTTGGCAGCTGTCTGTCCCTGCAGGAACTCTGAATCTCAATGAGATGCCATGTGTGAGAGGGAAGAGAGCAAGCACTGAAATTACCAGTGCTGGGGAGAACAGTTGAACTGAAGCTGTTGGAGCTGTAAGGGTTATGCCCTGTTGTTCTTGTGTTCGTTTTCCACTGCCCACAGAGCTAGTACATTAAAACGAAGCAGTAGGGACAGGCCATGACAAAGAGAAACACAGGTACCAAGAATGAAGGGAAAAAATAGGAACTGAGCAGAAGGAAGTGTAGTCGTGGTGGTGTGAGGGGCCAGCCAGTTTGATCTCTGCAAACGTGGGTGTGGCCCCCCAAAACACAAGTAGCCACCTCTCTACACAAAATAAGGAGGGGAAGGGCTTCAGAAACAAGGATCAACTTGTGATGGGGGAGAGAGAATGAAAAAACAGGGAAAAGGAGTAACAGTCACTAGCTCAAAATGAGGGCACCCAAAGGGGACATCGAGAAGAGAATCCCGGACAACACCCACTGCTCTGAATCAGTGGACAGTGCCCAAAGGAACCCTGCCTGGATATGTGAGTTCAGAGTGAAAGGAAATAGGTAGAGATGGGTAGAAAATGGAATTTACATTGTGTGGGAAATTCTAACATTTCAAAATTTGGTTTTGTTCCAAATCGGCAAGTCCATGTTTCAAAAATTTTCTGCAAAACGGAAAGTCTAAAAAATATTTGATTTGGAAACATTGAAATATTTTGTTTTAGATAACATCTAAATATGATATTTAGATGTTATCTAAAATTGTTTCATTTTGGTAATGTCAAAGCATGATCGTATAAAGTATTTTGTGTATATTACATTTCATATGAAATATAGTATATGTTAAATATATGTAACATTTCTAATATAATATATAAATAAAACAATAATATAATATGAAAATCAAAATGTATTGAAATGATGAAGTTGAAATGGAACATTTTTACCTTATCTACATGAAACATTTTGACACAATCTAAAGGAAACAAGAAAGTCAAAACAATTCATTTACACTTTTTCTTGTCAAAACTTGCAGTTACATCAACACATTCCTGAAAAATGTTTTGATTGCAACAAAACCGCATTTTCTTGTTCTGTTGAAATTTTTTTGACCAGCTCTAGAGGGAAGCTGGGCTATCACGAAGCCTCCCCTTCCCCCAACCCCCTAATCCAGCTTTCTCCTCTGGGTTGTTTTGGCCAAGTGTAAAGGGCCAGATGGACAGTCCTGTAAATTGAAGTCTCAGGCAAAAGAGAGCAGGTACAATGCAGGTAGCAGCAGTTCCAGCTTCTGTATCACTATAGCTCAGCCCTGATCCCTATTGAGAGATGATCAGACGTTCTGGCCAAACTCAGACCCACTTGACTGAGTTCTCCTTTCATGCTAGTGTACATCAGGAGTAGCTTTGGTGAGTGCATCAGTCAAAGGAGAATCAGGCCCAAAGGGTGGGAAAGCTGGAGTCAAATGCTCTTGGGCATCTGATCTGCTTAGCGTGTGAAAAAGGTGGCAGAGAGAGGGGAAAAAATCAGGAGGAAGAATTAAAGTGAGAGAACTTTTAATGAGAAATCAGTAAATGTGGTGTCTGTATACGGCACGTCTGTCTAGTTTGGAGAGATCATCTATCCCTGTGATAAACCAGAGGTTCCCCTCTAGCTGTAGGGGGGCTGAAACAGTTTGTATCATGGGGGTGCAGAAAACCAAACTGAAAACCCTGTATATGATGGAATCCACTTCAAGCCAGGGGGTGCGGCAGCACCCCTAGTTCCAGCACCTGTGTTTGGCTGGACAAACATTTAAAAACAAAGGTTGAATATGACTTGGGGGTGGGCCAAGGGGTTCAAATGACAGTTTGCTAACAAACCTGCAAACCCAAGAAATGATGGGTAGGCTTCACAGCGCTTGGACTCTGCAGACTTTGCCTGATCCTAATGCAGACACGTGTCCCCCAGCACAGCGCTGTGGCTATGCTAGTGTAGTGCCCGTAGTGTAGACCCATCCCTGCAGTGAGTACCGGCCTCGGATGGGGTAGAATGAACAGTGACCTAGAGGTGCAAGATGAGGGCAGCTTCAAGATTGCCAGTGTCTGAACATGTCTCCTCTCTTCCTACGTACACCAGCGTATCTCCACTGATTTGTGCCAGTCTGAGAGAGACTCGGGACCACTGCCTCTTTGCTCCCAAGGGCCCCTTCATGCTCCCCACACACCTCCAGAGCCTGTAAGGGCTTGCCGAAGCAAACAGTCAGTGCTCAGCAAGTGAGAATGTAAATCTACCTCACACTAGGGTGCTGCCCACTGTCTGTGTGGCCCCTGCAGCCACGCACTAAAAGTTCCCTAGTGAGCTTTGAGCTACTCCCACGTCAAAGAGGGGCAGATCACAGTGCACTAGGAACTTTTCTTGTGCGGTAGCAGCATCCATGTGAACAGCTGGTGCTCGACAGGCTGGGGTTCTCAGGAAAAAAAATTTGGTGGCCTCAGAGTGTGGCCACCAACTCTTGCTGGTGGCTGCTCTCACACTTCTTCCTAAAATACTTAATTAGCTTTAGGAAAACCAAATAAATACGCACAGATACATGTCCAAATCAATGTAATTTATTTATTGCTAGCTAGTAAGTCTGTTGGGAAAAGTGACATTAACAAACATACAAGTATCACTTTTCCCAGCAGATGTACTCAGTCCTGGCAAATCTGGGGACAAATTAAGCCCTGGCTGGAGAATCGGGGGAGGCAGTGGGGGCCAGGGGAGATGGGGGTGAGAGGCAGCAGGAGGCTGGAGCCTGAAGCCCCACGACCAGAGCCTGAAGCCCCGTGCCAGAGGATGGGGCCCAGGGACAGAGCCCGAATCTGTTTGGCTGGAGTCCAGGGCCTGCCACTGCACAGCCAGAGCCTGGAGCTGGAGCCCAAAGCCCCGCGGTCAGAGCCTGCTGCCCCACCACCCCTGGGAAGGCGGGGAACTCACCGGCTGCCAGCTTCTACAGCATTGTGCCCCAGCTGACTCCAGATGGGGGCAGGGACCAACCCCTGCTGGTGGCCCCAGCAACCAAACACCAAGGCAGTGCATCCAGGAGAAACAGGGAGGAAAGGGGTGCTACTTTGCCTCCCCGCCCCCATCACAGCCCAGGAGCTGTGGCTGCAAGAAAAGCCCCTGGTGGCCGCATTTAAGAAATGCTGCGTGGGAGATAGATTAATACCCCAGCTTGCCACACACATAGGGCACGTCTTCGCTGGCAACATTAAAACGCTGCTGCTTGTGTAGTTGTGGCATAGCGCTGAGAGAGAGCTCTCCCAGTGCTCAAAAAAGCCCACCTCCACGAGAGGAATAGCTACCAGCACTGTGTTTTTTCACACCCCTGAGTGAGAAAGTTGCAGCGCTCTAAAGTGCCAGTGTAGACAAACTCTAACTGTTTGTTAGAGACTTAAGGGTGTCATTTGAAGTCAGTAGCACTTATGTGTATCCTGTGGCTGGAGAACAGGATCCCAGGAGTTGACTGACTTTCTGGCACCAGCCTGCATGTTTTCTCCACAGTCTCTTCCCCCTGGCCTCAAGCCCTATCGAGCCAGAGTTCATGGGCTCCGCTTCCCATCACCCTGAGGGTTGTTGCCACAGATTTGCCCCACAGTTCAGTTAAGTGATCTGCTCGGGACCACAAGTGCTGGAACAGGGCGGTCAGGAGGCCATGGCCCCTCCCATTTTTTACCAGCCATAAGGGCAAATGACGGTGGAGGGGGGCAGAGAGGAGCGAGCAGGGGGGCCTCGAGGGAAGGGGTGGTGCGGGAGTGGGCACCTATGGCCCCCCCACTTTCAGAGTGTTTCCGCTGCTCCTGCCTGTGACTCGTGGGGCTTCGCTACACAGCAAAATATGTGTTTCAATTGAATTCGCTCCATTTCCTTGCTACAGCATGGCCAGCTCAAACAGTCTTAAAGGTGTTAAACTGCATACATGGCCTTAAGGGGAGGTTGTAACTGAGTTCACACCCATGAAAAACACACATTTTGGTTCCTAAAGGCCCTACCTTCACTAGGCTATAGCCATGGCTTCATTAGGATACAGGATGTGTCTTAACGCGTTAGCTAACGCATGTTACAATCCAATGAGCATGAGGCAAGTTGTAGTTTTAAGGTGTTAATCAGTCAGAGTCACTCTTTAGGGCTGAACATGTGTTAAAACGACAGTTTACTTTGTGCCCCCTTGGATTTTAATATAAAAACTCACCTTTTACCCTAGCGTAGACAGGGTCATACTCAGGGCCCCAGGGAGCAAGAGTGTTTTTAAGCATGAGAAAAGAGGTGCTAAAACATATGGCTTTTTCCTTTTTCTATTCCTGAATCTCCCCTGAGGAGACCTGACTCGAAGGTCTGTCTCTCATTCACCAGTAGCAGAATCTCTTGGATGTCTGAATAACCTTCTGCAGAGCACCTGCCAGTGGAGTAGGCTGTTGGTGATTGACATCTGGCACTGGGGCAACTACTGTATTAGTCACTCATTTTATGCTCTCTTAAAGGCACGGTAACAGTCCCTGTTTGGTTCAGTTCTCACTACAGTTTGGGTGTCATGTTGTTAAGGACTGAGTTTCAATCACCCCGATGCCTTTATCTTCCTTTCCCATGTTTTCTGCGGGGATGGGAGCACACGGCAATGGGACCTAGCATATCCAGTTCCTTGGAGTTCGGTGGGAAACAATGCAATCCCCCTGAATAGAGTTCTAATTTAGATCGAATCCGTGTCCTCTACTCTGCAGCATGGTATCTTACAGTCTCCAGGCAACCAGCTGATTAGTCACTTTGTGTATATTATTATTATTTATTTGTTTATTATAACATTATACTTTTTCCCCCAAAAGCTTTTGTGTGGGCTTTGGTGAATATTTAAGATGTAAAATGGGTGTGGATGTCACAGAATCTTATGGAAACCAGTGTTGTCAGCTCTCATGATTTTATCGTGAATCCTGCAATATTTGGTGTTTTTTCTTAAAGCTCCAGTTCCTGGAATCATGTGAATTCATGAGAATCTCAGGTTTCTTCTTTTTTTAAGTAAGATTCTAGCCCTCATGGGGGTGGAGAAGAGCTTGAAAACGTGAATCCAAAAGACTCCGAAACCAAAAAGCAAATAAAAAGACCCTAACATTTATTACTTTTAAGCCAATCTCGTGATTTTTCTTAAGTCAATCACATGACTTTGGGGGCATTACTCCTGATTTTTGAATGCTTGGGGTTGGCAAAACTGGGAAATTTCCTCCTTCCCAGCACAGGCCTCGCAAACAGAACAGCATCTCCAAGTCTGTTGGAATGTAGTGATTGCTCGTTAGGAGCCCACACCTACTCTGGGGACGGAAGGAGAGCATTCTGCACTTTGTTTCATTTCTCTTGCCCCGTTAGCCCCGTCAGTTCTGCTTTTCCTCTTCATATCTTCCCTCTCTATGCCCCACATTTTTATCCTTCCTTTTGACTCTGCTTCTTCCCAATCTCCTTTTCCTTGGGGATCACGTTCTTCTCATTCAGTCTGTATTTCTTCCTTTCTCTCTTTCTCCCTCCATTACTGATTAGTTTTTGTATTCTGGTGGCACCTACTTGCCCCAACTGTGACAAGAGCCCCATTGTGCTAGGCCCCTCTATAGACAAGTCACAGAGCAGAGACAGCCTCTGCCCCAGAATGTTTGCAGCCTGTGTCAGACAAGACTCATCTTAAGTGTCTCTTTATAGTTCTTGTCTGTGTTAGTCTCTCTTCCTGTTCTTTTGCATTTCCTTCCTCCTTACTTCTGGTTATCTTTCTCTCTCCTTGCTTCCTCGGCTCAATCTTTATGTCTCTATCCTGCTTTTTCTGGTTTTTCCCTCCGTCACGTTCCCCTCCTCCCGCTCTGCTTCCAGCTGTAGTCTCCTTACTCTATGTTTACTCCCTATTCACTGCCACTCTGTCTCTCTGCTCTGGGTAGAGTGACCAGATGTCCCGATTTTATAGGGACAGTCCTGATATTTGGGGCTTTTTTTATATGGGCTCCTATTACCCCCCCGCCCCCGTCCCAATTTTTCACACTTGCTATCTAGTCACCCTAGCTCTGGGCCATCCCTCTCCTCACCTTGTCTGAGCCTTCTCCTCTTCCCTGCCTATGTGGGCTGAGGCTTGACGTGATTTTCCCCACTGCTTGGCTCAGGGGAGTGGTAAAGTGGGATTTTTCAGCTCTTTTGTCTTTCACAGGACAGACTAGCTAGCTAGAGTTTCCCAAACTATGGCTTGAGAACCACCAATCCACCCTGGTGGCTCATAGAGTGAAACATTTGGAGAACTAAGCAGCAGGGGATCGAGGTACTACAAGGGGAGATGGGTCTATCTATAGGAGAGATTCATTCTGTGGACCAGCCAGCAGGGCTCCACAGACCATAAGATCTAGCTAGCAATCTGTCTTCTCTGTCACAGGGATTTATAAAGTATCGATTATTATTAATTATTTGTAGTGCCCCGAGCTGCACAAACACACAGTGAGAGACAAGTCCCTGCCCCAAAGCACCTTACAATCTAAATAGACAAGACAGACAGGAAACTGAAGCACAGAGAGGTGAAGTGACTTGCCTAAGATCACCCAGCAGATCAGTGGCAGAGCCAAGAACAGACCCTCAGTCTTGTGACTCGCAGACCAGTGACTTATCTACTAGCCCATGCTGCCTCGCCGCCTCTCAGGCTGGGGCTGTTCCATTAGAGTGCCTGGCTTTGAGGCATTGCTTTTAAAAATTGCAGCTGATCCCAGGGAAGCAGAAATGTCAGTGTTAAAAATGACACCGATCGCCAACTGCAGGCCCGTGAAACTGTATCTAAGACAATTCCTTAGGCCAGAGTGATGACTAGATAATTCATCACAGCTTTATTTTGTGTCGTGTCTTTCACACAGACCGAATCCCTGCATGCTTTGGAGAGTTAAATAATACAGTTACAGGGATAATGACAGCCAAGGGAGAGGGAAATTAAGAGGCAAAGGAGAGAAGATGTGTTTTCAGATGAGAATTGAAAATAGATGGAGAGTTAATGAACGAAAGCGATACAGGGAGGCTGTCCCAGGCAGAAGTACCTACAGAGGAGAAGGCTCTCCCTTGCAGCAGTAATGAGATTGTATGACGGGATAGCGACTGCTAAGACCGAGGAAATCTCTTGTGGTGTTCTGCATGGTTTATCGCATTAACTGTAAATGGTCTCGACAAACTGATCTTGTGTAAGTCAGGGGCCTGCACTCAGCCAAGGACCCAGAATGGGATTGGCCCTGAACTGGTTTTTACTTTCCCTTCGTCTTCTTGGTGGGAGGCATCAGTAACTGAGACAGTGTGTTTGTCATTGAAGGTTCTGTGGCTGCTTCTCCAAGTGGCGCCTTGGAGTTTCTAGCTGGCACCATTACCTCCAACGAGTGGAGTTCTCCCACCTCCCCTGAGGGGAGCAACGACTCGGGGGGCAGCGAGGCCTTGGACAAGCCCATCGACAATGATGCCGAGGGCGTGTGGAGTCCGGACATTGAGCAGAGCTTCCAGGAAGCGTTAGCCATCTACCCGCCATGCGGACGGCGGAAGATCATCCTGTCGGACGAAGGCAAGATGTACGGTAAGGAGAATGGAGGGAGCTTCCCACCAACTGAAGGAGTGAGATCTGTGCAAGCCCATCTGTTCTGCAATGTAGATGGTCTGAATGAGATCTTGAGATGGCCCAGAATAATGCAGCAGCTCAGATTCAATACATTTTTTTAAAGCAACCAGAATTACAAAAAGAAGTGCAGGAGGGTCAAAATTGGGTTTAAAAGAGGCCTTTTCAGGGAGACCAGTTAAGGGGCAAGCCAGAACCGGGCATGTTGCTGATACAGGTTTTGGATAAGTGTAATACAGTGGCTTGATGAATGTGAGCATGTCTGCCTTTGCTGGCATCCCCCACAACCATCATTATGTTCTCCTAAACTTTAAGTGGGAGAGGCCTGTGATTTGGTGCTGAAGGTCCCAGGTTCAATCCTCACTGATGGCCATGGTGTCTGTGTGCAGAGTTGCTGACTTTGAGAGTTCCTGGGGGGGGTACTCAGTCCCCCCTCAGGCCCTGCCTCATTCCGCCCCCGAGTGCACCCCACCCTCGCTCCGCCCACAGCATCTCCTGCATGCTGCTGAACAGCTGATTGTGGCAGGTAGGAGGCGCTGGGGGGGAGTGGGAGGCGCTGGGGGGGGGAGGAGCTAGCTGCCGGTGGTTGCTGAGCACCCACTATTTTTTTTCTGTAGGTGCTCCAGCCCCGGAGCACCTATGTAATGTGTATGTGTCCAGGCCTCATTATATGGCCTCATTATATGGCCTTTGAATGGGAAATCTTTGAGCACAAGCTGGGTATGAATTCTGCTCTCTACGCTTCCCGGTGACAATATTTTGTCTACTTCCAGCCCTGGTATGAATATTTTTCACCTTTGGGCTGTTCTCAGCAGGCTAGTACAGTGCCCTTTTCCCCCTAAGGACAGAATGATAGAGACAGTAGCTGCCTACGGTCAGGAATAGAGAGAGGCATCAGCCTGCCGCAGAGGGGGGAAAGTATCTGGCTGGGGCTGTGGAAGAGCAGATAAGGGTATGTTCTACAGGTGGAGTGGATCACCCAGGCTTGTGATACAGTAAAGGTGGTAACTAACTTGAGTTAACTGGCAATCAACTAATGCAAGGGGGGAAAGAGACAAAGTATAGGAGTTAAGAGGAAAAATCCTAGTGCTTCTGTGGCACGACCAAATGAGATGCTGAGATGCTACAACCTGTGGTTAAAAGTCTCCAGAAAAACAATTTGTCATTCCACTAGTAAGAATCTCTTCTGAGGTCTCTTTCCCCTTCCCAACCAGTTTTTTTTCTGGATTGCACACCCCCACCATGGTAGTTTGGTTCCCTGTTCCCAAACTTCAAGCGCAGCAGTTCACAGGTCATTCTGTGGGCTGATTGGCTTCTGATGGGCCCATCTAGGTAGATCACGCCTTCAGTTTGGCATGGATGAAGTTTTTCTAAGCCCTTCTCTACAAAGGAAGGTTTTACCACAAAAACAACATGGAGTTTTTACCAGTTACACTTGTATAGTGTTATACCTATAGCAATGGTGCTCAACCTGGGGTATCTGAGGGGTCCGCAAAAGACTTAGACTGAAAACTGACTGAACAGAATTCAACTATACAGACAGACAATAGATTTCCAAAAGAGTCTGCAGCTCCATTCACATTTTTTTAGGGGTCCACAAATGAAAAAAGGTTGAGAATCACTGACCTATAGGGCATCTCTTTACTGCAGAGTTCACCCGATCTCTAACCTGGGTGTTGCTCCTAACCTCCCTCCCATAAGACTCTCTGAACTGAGTCTAGTGGTGCTCTAAACCCAGACAGCCTGGTCCAGCCGGGGCTATAGGCTGGAATTTGTAACCCTGCCTCTTCACAATGAGGATGCAGGCTAACCCACTTGAGTGCTGATAGTCCTCCAGTGCCTTCCCACGGTACCCTCCGTGCCCAGAAGGACAGACAAGTTCTCCCACAATTCACTGGGAAAGAATCACAGAGGATCACAAAGAACTTGGGGAATGTGTGTGCCCCCAGAAGTCCTAGCAAGTGCAACACACCTGGGCAAGTGCAGCACCAATGAGCACACAGTAATGAGACTTTTCAGTGTGGCTGCCCGCACCTGGGTTAGGCTGACCCAGGTCCTCACACCCGGATACTGAACATCTGGATTAGCTCTACGGTGAAGACATAGTCATCAATTATACTGGTATTATTGATTGTATTATTATTGGAATGAGGTGTAATAAAGGTATAACTATATTGGTTTAAAGTCACACCTTAGTTTACAACTAAAAGCTTCCCTGTGTAGGTAGACAAAGCCTTAATTTAAAATCCACCTCACTCATCTTCCTTGGTTATGAAATGTAGATTATCAACACACTTAATGCCATCGGTCACAACTTCCATTAACATAAAAAAATCCCAGTAAAAACAGGTAGTTTTTCTTTGGTTGGGTTTGTTTGGATTTAAACATTCTGTGCAGTATTTGCAACCAAAACATGGTAGCGATGTGATAGGCTGGGCGTGAGACTCAGGAAAGGGAACTGACAGGATGTAGAATTGACTAGGAACAAAACTAGAACAGAAGTGAAACTGACCAGAAACAAAAGGGACTTACCTAGGGGCCTGATCTAAAGCCCATTGAAGTCAATGGAAGGACTCCAATTAATTTCACTGGGCTTTAGAGCAGGTGAGCAAAGTACAAAAAGTAAATAATGCACCCTCGTAGTGAAAAGTGTAGACCAGACTTATGGGGCGAAGAAGTGTCATGAACTCACTACCCATGCTGGGATGGTACAATGTCCCTGCTTGTCCTCAGTGCACCTGTTTCCAATGTGAACGGCTAGTTCAAGGCACCCCTGGCAGGCCCCCAGCCACTGATTTATACCCTTCTTTGCTTACTAATCTCTGGGGTCCATGCCAAGGAAGAGGGGCCCAGTGTGTGAGCTATAGAAAGATCTGACCAGACAGAGATGTAAATATAGTCCTGAGATCATCTTCACAGTTTATAAGCCAGTGTGTGGAACAGGACAAACTGTGTGTGGAGCAGGCCCAGCCTGCAAGGGAAAGTTATGCAGCTGTCCCTATGTTTGGTGTGCACAGAATTCACTTCTCCTGAGGCAGAGGTGCTACATGCCCCTCTCCCCCGTCTGAGAACTCTTCCTCCATCTCTCACCAGGAGGCGGCTCACACAGATGGACTGTTTCTGGCACGATAGCCAGTTCAGAATGTGACCTACCTTTCGAATGAAACTGCTTTCACCCTTGTGGATAACCCATCATCAGTTCAGAACTGGTTATATTGGTTCAGTTTGTGCCTGTACATGTATTGATATAAACCAGGCATGGTGGACAACATGTGGTTTGCACTAGTTTAATTGGTTTAAAATAGTTAAACCAGCACAAGTTTGTGTGCAGACCAGGCCTCACGCTTCCCTCCATTATACATCACCTCTGAGTTTGGCCCACTGTGCATGATGCTCCCCCTGGCTGAGGTGCCCTTGTGGGTAGCTGGAGTCCTAGGGTGACCAGACAGCAAGTGTGAAAAATCAGGACAGGGGGTGGAGGGTAATAGGAGCCTATAAAATCGGGACATCTGGTCACCCTATGGAGTCCACTGAGGGCAAGTGGCTCCTACTCCAACTGAAAATGAACCAGACTCCTCTCTCCGGAGCGTGCCTCTGCCTCATGCACTGGTTTTGATGCTGGAGGTGTTCCACTGCTCTAGTAGCAGTCTGGCTGGCTCAGGCAGATACCACCATGCTCCTGGAGGAGAAGCCCAGCTTACTTTTCTGACAGCCTGGCAGTCTCCACTTACTTTGGACTCACTGCATGGAAAGCACTGCTAGGTTACCTCCCTGTTTGCTCACTGATATAGGACCCAGCCCTTCCCTAAAGGAAATCAAAGACCAGTCTCCCATTCACTTCTCTGGGAGCAGGATCAGACCTGGATTTCTTATGTGATCAGTAAGGTAGCTTTTGATTGCAGCTAAGGTGCAACAGGAATTGTGTGGTAGGGATGCTTGTGATTGCTGCTGTAATATGAGTGAGGTTTAGACAACAAACGGCTTTGTTTTTCACCTTTTCAGACAATATTGTGCCGTCGTTAGGGTAATGATATAAATGACAGTGTGCCTGCTTGGGAGCCAGGTCTGGTATTCTTTAACATCGTCCTTAATGATCTGGAAGGGGGTACACAGCACATCAGTGCCGCTTCCAGATGACCATGACTAGAGAGGAATTGTACATGCCGGGGAGGAGAGAGAAATAACAAACAGGGAGACAGAGAGATTCGAAATATAGCAAAAACCTAGCCAATGAGGTTCTGCTTGAAAGAATGCAGCTAAGCTACCTGAGAGAAAGTCAATCCAAAATACAGATATTCAGTGAGAGGGAGACACAGAGGAAGCAGTGATGCAGAGAGACCTCCAGGGGAGAATGGCCAGCCAAGGCTTGAGTTTGCAGTGTTTGGGCTGAGTGGTGAAAGCTGGCACGTCAAAGAACAGTCCATCTCTCTGAGGTTCGGCTGTGAGGCCCTGGGGGTGTTGTATTCGTTTCGGGGGGACTATGTTACCACACAGGATTGGTGTGGTTTTCCCCAATCCAAAAAACCCAACGTGGAAAAAAACGAAAAACAAACACATCCGCATCAGTGTAACGAAATGAAACACAAAACACATCCTGGGTGATTCACTTTGTAAGCACACGTGTTCCCCAAGCAGGAAAAGGCACATGCTGTCCAAAGGGAAAACTTCAGTCACATTCCCAGTCTACTACGGAGCTAAACCTCTCACTCTCCTTTCTGCCCTTGGTAGCTAACCCGTTGCAATTTCAACTAACCCAGCTGGAATGTGCCAAAAACACACACAGTAGTTGATGCTGAGCTAACTGGCCAGGCATTCACCTTTTTAGAAAATTGACAAAACCCTGAAAGCTGTTGTGTCTTGCTGCATTTGTTATTTTGATCCAAAGAATTCTGGCACACACACAGATTTGGGATCAAAATTTGGATCTCCAATTTTCAGTGCTAGCAGAGAAAGAAGAAACTCAGGTTGATGTTCCATCAGCCTCGTTTCAGTCTCTTCTTCCTGTTCTGGGTGGAACCTCCGACCTGTGTGGTTGAGCGCAGTAACATTGGCTAATGAAAAGGTTCCATTGGGTTGCTGAATCAATTTTCAATTTTGCCTTTGTGTGATTCCAGTTCTTTGTTGTTAATTAGATCAGGCCAGAGTTCTGCTGAGACTGCAGCAGTAATGTCATTAGCCTGTAGTTTTTCAAGTTTCTCCCTGTTGCTTTGTAAGTTCATTGTCTCTCTGTAGAGTCCCTTGTTGTGTGAAAATGCATGTTATTTATTCATCAAAGTCCAATCCACCTAAGATGTTCTTTTTTTGCTTTATTTTTGTTGTTTAAGCAAATGGCAAGACATCCATGTTGTACTTACTGTGCATTTTCAGCAACTTGGCACCATGCTCTGGGGTTTTCTATTCAGACATAGAACCAAGAGCATCATGTAGGGACATGCTTTGCCCAGTATGTGTGATTGTAGCCATTCTTAGCTCTTTCCTCATATTTAGCTAACCATCTTTCATTATTGTCATTGTTGATCCTTTCAGTTCTTCCTTTCTTTTCTGCCCTGTTTCTAAACGTGCTGCATTTAGTAGACCTGCAAGATGAAATCCATTTGCTGTGGTATATCTAGGGCAGTGGTTCTCAACCTATTTACCATTGTGGGACGCGTATTACTCCTGAGGGAATTCTGTACCAAAAAATTTAAAACTCTGCACACAATATTTTTAAATTCTGCATATTTTGTCTGTCAAAATAACACAATATAAACACACCAGTTTCAATTATTTTGGTAATTTATTTCAAAATACCTGTCAGCAAGTATGTCTGTAACAATATGAACAAAAAAAAACATTCAGGTAATTTTTTGACAAATAGATTCCTTACGAGGCAATACAGAACTTTGAGTAATTCATTTAAACTACAATATAGGAATGTATTTCCCCCACCCCTCGGAAGCAATGCAAAGGCTTGGGGGTGTCCAAGGTAGCGAAGGAGCTGAGGGAGAGGGAAGGAGCCTGCGAATGAACCTGGAGAGTTATTCGGTGTGGGTGGGAGAAGTATGGAACAGGGGTTTTTTTTAGGGGCTGAGGAAGGGGAGAGACTATTAGGAAGTTGGGGAGCCTCCCCCATGAAAACCCTGGCTGACCCCAAGCCAATCCCGTTCAGTCAGGCACATCTGCCCCTGTCCCTGTGTGGCCCTGCACCCCCACTCCCATTCAGCTCCTGGCTCAATGCTGTCACCCCACTAGCTCCTGAGCCCATGCCCCAGTCTGTCCCCCAAACTTGCTGTTCTGAACCCCAGTCTGTGGACCCCCCCAACAGCCCCGTGTGCCCCACTGTGTCTGTCCTAACTTGGCTGCTGTGATGAACACAGCCGGCTGCTGGCTGTTCTAATTCCACAGTGGTGTCTGGTGGGTGAAAGGCAGAACTGCAGCACTTAGGGGGCAGAATGTATTTTCTTGGGGGGAGAGGGAGGGAATTCTGCACCAGACATGAATTCTGCGTGTGCACAGTGGCACAGAATTCCCCCAGGAGTAGCATATGCAACTCTCTCTTTCTTGTGTGGGCTGCATCCACACAATATATATACTATCCATATAGCTACAAAAAAATGAGGTTTAATATTTGTTATATGACAGCAATACGATTCAAATCAATATAATACCTTTCATTTCAACACTGGCAAATGTCTACTAAGAGCATTTTAAATTAGCAAAATAAGTCAAAACATTAACTCTTAAAATTAATGAATTTACTGTAAGGGTGGCATGGCATGGTGTATTGCCACCCACACTTGGTGATGTGCCAGGGCTGAGCATCCAGAGAGCACAGCTGTGCACCCTGCCTGCAAAGAGGGGGAGCCCTGCCCAGTGAGGGGTGGCCTCCTAGCCAGGGACTGCCCCCCATACCCAACCCCCCCCCCCCGAGACTGTCCCCCCAACATCCAGACTCCCCCCAAATATGGGCTGGCACATGTGCTTGTCCTGCAGAGATAGGGTGCCCTGTCCAGGGCAGAATGGGCCCACCCAGAGACAGCCCCCTCCAGCATTCAGTCCCTCACCCAGGCACTGCCCCCCATGCACCCACCCCTCCAACTAGGGTCTGTCACCCAGACCCCTCCAGCAACTGCCCTCAGCCCCCCCCCCCCAAGGAGTGCCCCCCAGCACTCAACCTCCCCGCCCCCCATCCAGGGACTGCCACCAGTCCCCCCCACCTAGAGTCTGTCCCATATGTGCCGGCTGCACCCCCTTCCCTGCAGCCCTAGCCCGATGCACCTCCCTCCCTGCGGTTCTAGTCCCCTGAGCCCTCCTCCCCATGCCTGCTTGTCTCCCACCTCGGCTGCACGTAGCTCAGCCGTGCATCTTGCCCTACCCACCTGCTGCTGCGGTCCTCGTGCCGGGGAACCTGCTCCAGCTGGGGTCACTGGACCCACAATCCTGTGGGGTGGAGGAACGCTGAGCACCCTGGCCTCCTGCTGATGCTGCGGGGGGAGGCGGGGGTGGTGGTGGACGATGCTGGGCCTGATCCTGCACTGTCCCATTTTTGCACAACCCCTCACCCCTCAGCTCTGCATCCAGGGCAGGTGCCCCTCCCACCCCCACCCTAGTTACGGTCCTCAGGATGTCACATGAACTGCAGCTGTGTGCTGATTGGGCCGCAAGTGGCCCGCGGGTTGAGAACCACTGATCCAGGGAAAAGTGCATATATAATTTCTTTAAATTGACCCACATACCTTCCAGAAGTTTCTGGCTTCCAGCAAAACAAGCTTCCTTAATACTTCACTGCTCCATCCACTCTCCTCACTTCCACATTCTACTCACAAGCCATCAGCTTCTCTCCAATCACTGTTCTCCTCCCACCCCATGTGTTTGGGTTGTTCTATCATTTTCGTATTGATTGATTAAAGCTATAACAAAAACCTTGATGCTCTCCTTGATTCTCTTTCAAATTTTTAGAACAGTGATAGCCTTCATTCACAACTGGAGTCTAAAGTTTCATTTCGTTCCTTTTTTCCCCTCTTCTCTCTTCACTGCTTGTTTATTTAGGAAGTTTTACCAGGTTTACAAATCCTTTCCATGTAAATATCAGAAACAAAACTAATAATTACAACAGTGAGCTTTTGTTTAAAGAGACATTATACAGGACTATAGACATCAGATCTGTATTTAACAAGTTGTGACCATATTACAGAGTGAGCATCGTGACATCCATAACATGTCATTTCTAGTGATTTTATAAAATTGAGTGAAATCTCTGATTACACATTTAACAGACAAGGCATGTCTATCAAATGTTAATGTTCAAAAAAATTGGACAGGTGTGTGGTGGGTTTTTTTTATTTTTTATTGTGAATGTACTTTGAGTATTGAATAAATGTTAACCAAATATCTAAGTAGTATCTCTTTGTCCTCTGTCTATTTTGATGGGTATGTAACAACCTCTCATAATTTCTGAACCGTTCCTTTAGAATTGAAACCTACTATTTCTAGTGTCAGCTTGCTCTCAAATATACATTACATTCATCTAACAACTTCAGAGTGACAGAGAAGTTCAAAAACTGCGAAACAAAAGAAAAGAAAATGGATTAAATCCACTGAGTCGGGATTTTTTCTGGAGAAAAACTAAACAAACAAAAAGCCCAGTTTTTCACAAGCCTGTTACCAAAAAGATCTTGAAAACGTGGAATGAATTTTGAGAAGACTAACTATACCAGACCTAACACTGATCAGGGGTCTGAAGGGACTGATTTAGGACAAAAGATAAAAGTAGCTAAATGTATATACTGTGGCTAAATGCTGACTGAGAGGTGTGAGGGAAGGGCGCATAATAAAAATCTAAAAATATTTGAAGGGTGTTAACATCTAGGAGAGAGCGGGATTGGTTTATGGGGGACATGTCGATATAACTAGGATTAATGGGAGAGAATGTAGAAATATAGGCCAAATATCAGGAAAAGCTTCCTGGCAATGTGATGAATTAGGTTGTGGCGCCTCCTCCCAAAGGAAGTAGTGAAAGCTCCATTACTTGGGACTTTTTAAACGACAGTGGACAAAACACTATGGAAATATCCTGTAGGAGATTGGTCCCAGAGAAATAGATTGAATAACTTAATGGACGTGCTGTGTGGGAATTAAGAGAAAGATCTTAAACAGACTAGACCTTCCCTTTTTCACACAGAGTACAGAGGGGGGATTAGTGTGCATGCATACATTATTTTTTCATTGTTAATTGCAAACATTTGAGAAGTAGTTGGAATGCTTTTGACATACCTGTATTTCTGTGAAGTGGGTGGTGCAAAGTATTGTAGGGTGTGAGAGGGGCGGATTAGTTTGTTTGTGGATCTTCTCTTTGAAATGCTTGATTTTCACAGGTTTAGTTGTGGATATTTTAAACTACAGTATTCCAACAAGATACTTATTGTTTGTTATATCTTGTTTTGTCTCTTAATAAGGTTTTTTTGGGGGGAATTTCCTTTTTATTTGCTCTAATTTTGCCATTAATTTCACATTGTGATATCAACTTCTCATGTCGGGGCAGTGTAAAAAAGAGGAACTAATCAGTTTTAACTATATTGAGCATCTTCTGAAACACTGTCAGCTACGGAATTACATGAGATTAAAAAACTGCTTTTGCAGGTGATTAGAAATGAAGCTAAAATTCCAGTGCTACAACGTAAAACTGCGTATTTGTGATTCTTGTTCTCAGAAGGTAGCGTTTTCAAGAGCATTCAGTGCTGGGTTAACTCTGTTCCCATTGACGTCAACAGTCAAACTCCTATGGAGTCCAGTAGGAGCAAAGTTAGGCTGATGCTGAGCAATTCTGGGATTCCCACCCTGAATGTATGAGTTATGATCTGCGTTCCTAGGTCTGTGCTCCCCAGTGTCTGTCTAGAAGAAATTTACACAGATACACACCAACATTAGGCAGATTCCCCCTCTGTTAGAGAGATAAAGCAAGTCCATTGCCTCTAACTATTAGCTCCTTGTCCTACCCATAGATAGAACTCACAGCACCGCTGCTCCTACCCTGTGGGGAATGTGCATACTGATCTATTATAACTCGGGGGGGGGGGGGGGGCAAACAGCTGTGCATATCTCTCTATCAGTGTTATAGAGGGCGAACAATTTATGAGTTCATCTTGTATAAGCTTTATACAGGGTAAAACGGATTTATTTGGGTTTAGACCCCATTGGGAGTTGGGCATCTGAGTGTTAAAGACAGTACATTACTGAAACAAACATTACAGGTATGCAAGTTTCTTTTCTCTAAAGGTGCTAATCTCCATTCTTAGAAACTACAAAGCTCCAAGGCTATTTGTAATAGAGTTTGGCAGTAAATTCTCTTAAAGATTCTGTTTGCACTGGACATGCTGCAGCCTAGGGCTACAGGAACTGAGCAGGACTTTCCCTACAATTGTTCCTCCTCTGTACCGGGGACTTCTGTGGCTTTGGGCAGAGGAACTGTGGGCAGGGACACTGTGATCTCAGTGCTCCCTTTGCTAGAGCCCAGGCAATGAGGAGGAGGAAGGCACCTGATTCAAATACAGAGGGGATAAGAACAAGACCGGGGGGGGGGGGGGGGGGGGGGGGAGATGGCAGCAGAGGAGATAGATAGAGACAAAGAGCCTGGGTGTGGAGGGATGGAGACCAGTACTGGCTGGGCAAGGATGTTGCGGGGACTTACAGTCAGTGGGGGTGTGGGTACAGATTAAATGAGGAGTGGGGGTGAGGGTTGATTAAAATGGATGGTTCGGGTTTTTTAATGGATAGTTTTTATTTAAATCAGATGGATTTGATTTAAATTAAGTACTGGTTTATTTTTAAAAATAAACCTAACTAAAATTAGAATTTAACAATCTAGGTTAAGGCCTAAATTTATAATCTATTAAAATCATTTAAATTAAATATAAAAAATAATGTTTGGCAGTATTTATTTGCTGCTAAGATTTAAAGAAAGTCAAGCCACAAAACTGATAAAATCACTGGCTAAGCGCCTGGAGCGGTAGCTAGTCTGCATGTGCAGAGAGAATCGTTTCCTCATTTCAGTTTATTCAGCTAGTTCAGTTCAATGATTAGTTCATTCAAAGTTAAGAAACTAATTGGGAGCTAAAAAAGCAGGAATGCTTATTTTCCTCTTTCAATCTATGAAGTGGGACAAGACAACAACAACAATCTATGAGTAAAAACTAGGTGTGAGAGGCTGAGATCTACTAGTCTTAAAATCTCAATGGATATAAACACCAGAAATAATCAGTTCAATTCACTAATCAGTAAGGGCTGTCAAGCAATTTAAAAAAATTAATCGCGATTAATTGCATGATTAAATAAATTAATCTTGAGATTTAAAAAATTAATCACAATTAATCGCACAATTAATTGCACTGTTAAACAATAATAGAATACCATTTAGTTAAATATTTTTGGATGTTTTCTACATTTTCAAATATATTGATTTCAATTACAACACAGAATACAAAGTGTACAGTGCTTACTTTATATTTTTGATTACAAGTATTTGCACTGTAAAAACCAAAAGAAATAGTATTTTTTAATTCACCTAATACAAGTACTGTAGTGCAATCTCTTTATCATGAAAGTTGAACTTACAAACGTAGAATAATGTACAAAAAAACCCTGCATTAAAAAATAGAACAATGCCAATCAGTCCTACTTCTTGTTCAGCCAATCACTCAGACAAACAAGTTTGTTTACATTTGCAGGAGATAATGCTGCCCTCTTCTTGTTTACAATGTTACCAGAAAGTGAGAACAGGCATTTGCATGGCACTATTGTAGCTGGCATTGCAAGATATTTACATGCCAGATGCGCTAAATATTCATATGTCCCTTCATGCTTCAACCACTATTCCAGAGGACATGCGTCCATGCTGATGGCAGGTTCTGCTTAATAACAATCCAAAGCAGAGCAGACCGATGCATGTTCATTTTCTTCATCTGAGTCAGATGCCACCAGCAGAAGCTTGATTTTCTTTTTTGGTTCGGGTTCTGTAGTTTTCGCATCGGAGTGTTGCTCTTTGAAGACTTCTGAAAGCATGCTCCATACCTCGTCCCTCTCAGATTTTGGAAGGCACTTCAGATTCTTAAACCTTGGGTCGAGTGCTGTAGCTATCTTTAGAAATTTCTCATTGGTATCTTCTTTGCATTTTGTCAAATTCACAGTGAAAGTGTTCTTAAAATGAACAACATGTGCTGGGTCATCATCCAAGACTGCTATAACATGAAATATATGGCAGAATGTGGGTAAAACAGAGCAGGAGGCATACTTCCCCAAGGAGTTCAGTCACAAATTTAATTAATGCATTCTTTTTTTAACGAGCATCATCAGCATGGAAGCATGTCCTCTGGAACCATGGCCAAAGCATGAAGAGGCATATGAATCTTTAGCACATCTGGCACGTAAATATCTTGCGACGCCAGCTACAACAGTGCCATCCGAATGCCTGTTCTCACTTTCAGGTGACATTGTAATTAAGACGTGGGCAGCATTATCTCCCGTAAATGTAAACAAACTTGTTTCTGTTAGCGATTGGCTGAAGAAGAAATAGGACTGAGTGGACTTGTAGGCTCTAATGTTTTACATTGTTTTGTTTTTGAGTGCAGTTATGTAACAAAAAAACCTATATTTGTATGTTGCACTTTCATGATAAAGAAATTGCACTACAGTACTTGTATGAGGTGAACTGAAAAATACTGTTTCTTTTGTTTATCATTTTTACAGCGCAAATATTTGTAATAAAAATAATATAAAGAGAGCACTGTACACTTTGTATTCTGTGTTGTAATTGAAATAGATATATTTGAAAATGTAAAAAAAAATCCAAAAATATTTAATTAATTTCAATTGGTATTCTATTGTTTAACAGTGTGATTAATCACAATTAATTTTTTTAATCACAATTAATTTTTGAGTTAATCGCATGAGTTAACTGCATTTAATCGACAGCCCTACTAATCAGTTAGTTTTAAATGCACAGCATTTTTTGATAAACTTTTTTTCTTATGTTTCCAATTCATTTAAGGTAGTTTTATATTATTTTTTTTAAATGCTGGTTTGGGTACACCTCTACCTCGATATAACGCTACCCGATATAACACGAATTTGGATATAACGCGGTAAAGCGCATTCCGGTGGATCAAAGCAAGTTCAATATAACGTGGTTTCACCTATAATGCGGTAAGATATTTTTTGGCTCCCGAAGACAGCGTTATATCGAGATAGAGGTGTATTTAATTGAATTTGAATTTCCAGCCAAACAGAGCTTAACAGAAATGGTATAAAAATTAATCATTATCTAGTAAATACGAAATGCATCATCTGCCATTTTCTAAAATAAAAAAATGTAAAAAATGAAGAATCTGAATAAATGTAAGTTGAGCTATCTAATTGCTTAAATGAATGTGTATAGCTATAGTTAAATATACTTTATCCTTTTGCTTAGCAAAAAGAAACACCACATTATATAATTATGTAATCATTATAAATAAACATTTTAATGGTTACCAGTAAGAATCAACATTTCTGTAGGAAAATAACTAAAAAGTACAAATGTAAAACATGATTAAAATGGATTAATTAAACTAAGGTTTCCTGCATGCTGATTTAAATCATAATTAAAACTGGTGATTTAAGTCACTTCACCGTGGACAGGGTGGGGAGTGGAGAACCAGAACTGGCTGGGCAGGGAGACTTGGGACAAGAAACCAGGGGCAGCGAGGGAGGAGATTTAGCACTACGTTGAGTTGCCCAGGATGGAGACTGGGACTGGTATGAGGAACCTAAGGAGTGGAGACTGAGGCTGGCTTGGTGAGAAGCTGGGGGTGTGGTGGGAAGGAAGACTAGGTTGAGGGGTTGGGGGAAGACAGGACTGGTATGGGAGAGGGAGGTTGGAGAAGATGGGAGAGAAGGTTGGGGAAATGAGGCGGTAAGATCTGTGACCACTAGAGAACATTCCCCTCTAGAACTGGAATAGAATCCAGGATTCGGGAGTCTCAACATTCCTCTGCTATCAGCAAATAGCTGTGAAGCTGAATGGCAAATTATGTCTCATCCTCCTCGAGTGCTGCTCCACCTAGAGAATGTCAGCCTTCCACTGATAGCAGTTACTCCGCTAATGCAAGTGACAGACGTCTGTGTGATGGATCTGGGCACAGGCAGCCTTAGTTCTGGCATTTCCTAACTTTTGTGTGCTTGACTTATCTTAATAATGTTCTTCTAACGTATTTTTGTGTGTGTGATAGAAAGTAAATATTGGCCAGAGGCTGAAACAAAAAACAAAGAAAAAAAACACGTCCAAGTGAATATTTCTGATTACAAAGAGATGAGCAAATACTACTGTCTCTAGAGGAAAGCAGTATCAAAATGACTCAAGCAAAACAGAGTAATTAGAGCAGTGGTCCCCAAGCATTTTTGTCTGGTGGGCACCAGACGACGAGCCACGGAGGACCGTGGAGGCGGACGAGCATCCGCCGAAATGCCGCCGACAAGCGGCAACGTCAAGAGGCGTCGCCGCCAACAAGCAGCGTCATCCAGAGGTGTCGCCGCCAAAAATCGGCAGCATTTAGGCGGCGACGCCTCTGGATGACGCTGTTTGTTGGTGGCATTTTGGTGATGCTCATCCGCCGGCCAGTAAGCGGGCACACTCAGACGCCCCAGTGGGCACCATGGTGCCCGCGGGCACCGCGTTGGGGACCCCTGATTTAGAGCGATGTCTTACAAGCCAGGAGGTCCCTAGGGGAATCATGCAGTCACTTTTCAGAACACATGTTGAGGATCTCAGAGGGTGAACCTAAATTCAGCATTCTTATAGGTCAAATCCACAGTGGAAAGGTGACTCCAGCCAGGTGTTCTTTGGAAAATACCAAGTGGTGTGATAAGTAGGGATGTGTCATGTTGAACAAGCAGGAGTCTGTCAATGGGCAAAGAGCATATAGACATGATCCTCGGGAGCTAAGAGCTTTTGTAATTCCACGCTGTGGTCCGGGTGTTGGGGGGAGGGGAGAATAGCCTATTGTATGAAAGAGGTCTTGATATTTATTTAATGTATACTAAAGGATGCGGAACATAACTTCACAAAACCGTAATGGCATATTGAAATATCAACATATCTGTATGTTATAAAACAACCACAGGGTAAGATAATATACCCTACCAACATTTCACCATCAACAGGAATATTTGGTCTAATAAAGGAAGAAATCAATTAGTTAAAAAAGAGATTTTATATATATATATATATATATATATATATATATATATATATATATATATATATAACCAGAGAGTGTGACAAAACCCTCTCTCCAATACAGTACTGAGAATCTCAGTGTGGTAGAACTACAACCATTTAGTAGTTCTAAGCAGTTGCTTGTTAGCTGCTCTGTAACAAGCCCTGTATTGTCTCTGTGTGGTGAAGGTCTATGGAACGAAACCAGGAAGGCTCCGTGCAATTTGTGCTCAGACAGATGGCCTCCCAGGGCTGTTGGTCCCTGGCAGAACTGGCTAAACCTCTGGGGCCCTCCCGCACCTGCTGCTGAAGGGTGTGCAGCTAGCAGCTGTTCCTTTTTAACTGTCACCTTGAACTTCTGACCCATTTTCTGTGTAGTCCTCCAAATCCTCCCCTGCTGACTGCACACACTCCTCCATGATATGTCCTGCCTCCAGCAGGGATAGGGGACTCTGATCTGGAAACTGATGATGATTGGTTGAAACTACTCTACCTGGAATGACTTTCTTGAGCATTCACCATTCATTTCCCTGCAGTCCAGATTATATCACAACCTCAACTTCAACATCCCTTTTCTTCTCAGGAGTCAGATTTGAGCCCTTAGGCTGAAACACAGTGAAGGTGGCCTGCGCTTGATGAGAGCCTCCTACCAAATGGGAACGGTATCAGTTTGGTTAATTATTAGTGTTATTTACATAGTCCCATTACTGTGCGTGGCAATTTACAAAAAGAAAAATAGATTAAAGAACAAGCGAAGCATTGGCCTTGAAGACCTGGCAATCTAAAATCACAGTCAGCTGCAGTACAGTTAACAGAGAAAGGGCCAGATTGTGTCCATGGTTTCGTCCCATTGACTTATTGCTCCCCATATCTCAGGGGAGAGTTTTTGTCCAAAGAGTGTTGTGTAGACATGATCATTTGTTGGCTTCACAGAACAGAAGTGGATTGAAATTGGACTATACTAGTCAGGAGACTGATTTGAACATAAAGTGCAGCTTGAAAGAAGGGACAGGAAGCAAGAAGTGGGAGAAAGAGGTTGTAGGAGAGAAGCTTGGCTGGAGAGCAGGTGGAAATGAGAGAATAAGATTGTAAACTCTGGGGCAGGAACTGTCATTTATGTACTGTACTTAGCACAATGGAGCCCTACTCCTTGATTGGGGCCTCTAGGGCTACTGTAGTACAGATAATACATGATAATAGGTAAGGATAATGAACTTACATTACAGATGTAGCATCTCTCAGCTAGAGAGAACACGTGCATACTCTGAGATCCTTCTAGCTGAGAGATACTAACTAAATCCACTAACAGTTCCCACCCGGTTTGTCCCAGTTTGACTTCAGGAGATCTCAGAACAGTCCTTGCGCTGCCCTGCAGTTTTAGAATGCTCTTGCTACAGATCTCCGTGTGGGTTTGTTTGAGTGCTTTGTTGGGTGGGTTTATTTTGCATTACTATGGCCTGAGGTGTATGGGCAGCATGCAGCAGATATGGGCATCCTACTCATTCACTGAAGATGAGATTGCACTTGGTGGGAAGGGTGGTGTAGAACCACATTGCCTGGAGCTCCCCAGTGAATGGAGGAATAAGTACACTTCTACAGCCCTTTAAAGAGTGCATCATGGTCCTGTGTGTAGGGGGTGGAGCCATGGTCCTGCCCCCAGTCCATCTTCCCTGTAATACTCCCTGTGCCCTGGAGGAATAATTAGGGAGTAGTAGGTGCAATCCAGTTCTGCCTAGCCTTTAGATGAGCTATGCAAGCAGAGGAAGATCCTAACTCACTCCCCTCCCACTGTGCATCTGTGTGAGGGCTAGTCAGAGTCTAAACTTAGGATCAGCTCTAAGCCAACATCATGCACTGCTGGGGTTAGTGAGAAACTCCTGCTATTTGCAGGTTATTCCATACCTGTCCATTAGGGGGTTTCTTGCACCTTCCTCTGAAGCATCTGGTGCTGGCCACCATCTGAGACCAGTGGTCTGATCTAGTATGGCACTTCCAGGATTACTAGCAATGAGTCTCAGGTTGATGTGGAAAAAGGAGGGGAATAAATATAGACCTTTCCAAGAGTAGCCCCTTTATAGAGGCAAGTGTGGCCCATTGTATAGATCATTAGACTGGGAGTTGGGAGACCTGAGTTCTATCTCCCACTCTGTCCCTGACTTGTTCTGTGACCTCAGGCAAGTGACTTTAACCACCCTCGGCCTCCGTTTCCCGAATGGGGAAAAGTTGTACTTATCCTCCTTTATAAAGCAGTTTGAGATCTGCAGATTAAAAGTGCTGTGTGAGTGCTAAATATTCTTTCTGAAGGGATGTGTTGGAACCTCTCTCTAGTGGGATGGCCTTGGCCCAGTGTAACAAGAATGTCCTGCCTAATGAATGTCACCTACTCTTCTATGCCATTTCAGAGAAGTAAGGAGCACAGATCAGAGCCACACACTTTGCACGAGCTGAAGAGATGAAAGCAAGTTGTAGCGACAGTACTGAAGGTGCAGGTGGCACTGATCTCACCTTTGCCAAGTTACATGCCCTGTATAAAAACCAGTGGGTCAGAGAATTTTTAAAGAAGTACCTGATCAGCTTGCTGTGTTGATTGTTGGCCTCAAAACATTATTGCTAGAATTGAATGAACATAGGGACTCAGTTCTTCTCTTATCCCAGGAGCGGTGAGCCTTTCTTGAGGAGGGTTAGAGCTCATTAGAGCCATGCAAGGGAGCAACCCAGGAGTGAATGATCACAAAGATGGAATTCTGTTCTCAGAGCCGAATATAAAATTCCTGATGGTCTAGTACATGTGTTTATGCCAAAGTGGCTTACCCCCAATTAGTTAGTGCTGTGCTGGTGGTATTCTTTGATGCCCTGCAGGGATCAGAGAGAGGTTTCTGGGATTGACTTGGCCAGGAGCCAAGTATTTACAATAAGGCACAATAAAATGCAATGTGTTTTGCTATGGTGTGCCTCATACACAATGATCCCATAATGGTGATTTAATTAATAAGCATGGATAATGTGCTTGTCACTGTAGATGGCACAAAATAAAAGCCGTCTTTTCCTCTGCAGAGCTCAATTTAATAGCAATATACTGCACAGTTTTCTTGACTTGCATATACAAGTAGTTTGTGTGTACAATAGTGCAGTAAATTGTATCCCAAGCTACTGGGATTTCCTTGAATTAAATCATTAAGATTTGAGATTGGTGTATAGAACCATCAGATATATTGAATACCTCTGCACTTCATAGTTCTCCGCATAGTACTGACTAAATTCCTAGGTCATGTCCCACTATGTTTTGGGCTCAGCGTGAAACCATGTATGGATTCCTGGTCAGACTTCTCTTGATTGTTCCACAGCCTTGTTACAGAGGGGATCTCCCTGGGACACCACAAATACCTGCATAGCATGGGGTAGGCCATGGAAGATATTGGGGTACTAAAGCCAAGTTTCAGGGTTGATGATTGAGGCTGGGAAAAGTGGGATACTAAAGTAGTGGTGTTTAATTCTTTTATCGGCGAGAGGATTGGGAGTCACAGGCCAAGGAGAAGAAATAGTTCCCGAGATCAGACTCAGGGAAAGCTGGGGAACCAGTTTGGCACAAAGAGACAAGGAAGCTATGCCACCTCATGGTAAGGGCATCGTGTGGGAAGGATCTAACAGCATAGAGAATGGGTTTGGAAGAGAGAGAGCGGAGCCCAAACTAAGAAGTAATGGCAATGGGAGGGGAGATAACACGAGGGACCTTGGAGACTAGGAAGTAGATTTTCTGCTAGATGCTGAAATGGGCAGCAAAGACCTCTGAGGACAGGAGTGCTATCCTCCCGCTTTTGGGCGTGGGTGAGGAGCCAAGGAGGTGCATTTTGAACAGTCAAGTTTGCATGCAGGGCTGGGGCTTAGGGAAACCATGGAGGAAGGAACTACTCTAGCCAAGACAGTAGACTTAGGGATGAATATGTGCTTTAGCAGAAGAGTTGTCACAGACACAATCTTGACAGAGACTAAAGTTGGAAGGGATGGCTAGATTTATGGAACTGGAGTGGGTAGAAAGCAAAGTGGCAATTTGGGGTTAGGTCAGAGTAATGAACCCTACTGTACAATGGCAGCTCTGAGCAACTATGAAGCTGGCCCCCTCTTGTGGTTGGAAGAGAGACTATAGGGGTGTCTATTGTATATGCAGCCAGGTCATGTGGAGTGTGAGGGCCAGGGCACGTACAGTAAAGGAAACACCAAGCTGTACTGAGGTGAGGACATACAGTAGCTATGTAATTATGTTTCTCCTCCTCCTAAGGGAGTGTCTGGCTGTGAATTCAGCACTGACTGTGTGGTAAGAAGGGAGGAACAATACAGATTTTTGTGAAGTCTGAAAGAAGCTGGATGTGTGTGAATTTTGACCTCATTAATTTAGTGTTTAGAGACTCAGGCTCCCGCTGAAAAACAAAAGTTTTGCCGCAGCAAGTGGCAGTATGAATGCAGCTTTGTCGGCAGGAGCGCTCTCCTGCCAACAAACTGAATGCCACTCGCGGGGGTGGAAGTATTTTGTCGGCAAAAGTGCCGACACAGTGCCGACAAAGAGCGTTTACACACGCCGACTTTTAGCTGACTCAGTGCAGTGTTTAGAAAACCACCTGTGTAGGAAATTGATACGCAAGGTTAAATTCGGAAAGGGGGAAGGCCAGTGGGGAATAGCTAGAGGAGAGGAGAGATGAGGCCAAGGGCTAAAACCTTAGTGGAGAAGTTCGTACTAGACAAAGAGGAGTTATGGGGTGAAAATAGAAGAGCAAGGATGCGCTGGGTCATGGTGGATAATATCAAGCAGTCAGGAGGGAGGGAGCCAGGGCTAGAGAGAGCAAGATCATTGACTACGCAAAAAGGGCAGTTTCAGTGGTCTGGAAGGAGAAGAAACGGGACTGAAAGCAGTAAAGGAGGCTTTGCTGGAAGACAGGAGGAGAAGACTTTTCCCAGGACTTTGGTAGGAAATGGAAGGTCGGACAATAGCGAACGAGCAGGAGAGAGTCTAACAATGATGGCAGTGAACTTAGTATCAGGGAAGATATCAGTGAGTGGTTAATTGTTGCAGTGATCTTGCTGAGGAGGAAGGACTATGTGGTAGATAGACAAGGTGAGTGGGTCTAGGACTGGCATATGAGGCACTATTTTAAAAAAGATGATGCCCAAGAAGGCATCTACTATAACTGGAAGGAAAGAGGAAAGGAACAAGCGGGATGAAAAAAGAGGAAGGCAGGGAAGCAGACCTAAGGCAGTAGATTTGACAGTGATGATTTAGCTAAGATTCTCGTCCCCGTGTTAGAATTTTGTCTAAGTCATGTCCCGACAGAACCTGGGACTAACTCCCTATTTAGTTTTGTTTCATGCTTATAGCGCATTGAAAGGCGCAGATATTGTACTGCATGTCTGTAACTTCCTAGTGGCTTCATTTATTTGTGGCAGTCAGTTTCCGGTGTGTGCAATTCTTGGAGGAGATGTTTTTGTGTTTTGTAATCAACAGTTAAGTAAATAAATATGAAGTCCAGAAAACAGTGACATCCCACTAGCCATTCACTAAAATTATACCACCAGATTGAAAAGATGGGTCAGATAATTTCCCTACGTCTGATTTACTTAACCCCTTTTGGGATACTGTTAGGTCATCACTGTCAGAGATTGCTTACCCATGCTGCTCATCAGAATACTTCCCAATGCAAATATTCTTTTCTTGCCTTTGGAATGGACCAGATTGCACCAAGGAGCAGGTATTTTTACACCATTTCACAGTAGAGACTATCTGCAGAGACCACTATTCACTCCCACCCAGTACAGAATAGAATCTCTAGTACCCCACTTTCTCCTTTCTGTGAGCACATGCTCTCTGATACACAGGGTTTATCCCAGGCTAGTGGGGAAAATTTCTATGGAAGACAGCAAAGAATAGCTGAGAAATTGGATTGGGACATATTTCTCATGGCTTAGGGGCCTGCTTTGACTTCTTCTGCAATGATGCCTTCTTCTTCTATGAAATGAGCAGAGTTAGGAATGGGGAATTACAGATGCTTTGTGCTTCTCTTAGGAAAACCTTGGTGGAATTTACTGAATCCAAGTAGCTACAATCTAAAGTGAGATGGGACGAGAGACAGATCTAATGCTGCTGGGGATAGACATCTAATAGGAGTGAGATACAAAAGCAGAAGGCAAACCTGCTTCAAATGCACAGGGCTGTAAAGAGAATAACAAGCAGAGCAAGAACCTGAGGGAGACACTTTCTTGCACTCTCTGTTTTTTAATCTTGTGCCTCCAAGGGGAAGGCTTCAGGGAGGATAAAGGGCTTTCTGGCGGTGGGCTACAGTTGGTATGTTGGCTAGCGCTTCATGAAATCCAATGCGCAGTTCAGACAGAGGAGAAACAACTGTTGGCAGGTTCCTGTGACTGTGGAAGGCCTCAACGGGAGTTATTCTGAGAACACAACATGCGATCGGATTACTGAGCTCTAAAAAATGAGCCATCCGACAGTGTGCGACAGCTCCCAGCCCATTCCAGCCAAGTGAAGACATGGCATGAGGCTTTGAATATCCTGCAGCCAAGTTTGTGATGGAAACAAACTGCCCTCCATAGACTGTGAACCCACAAACTTCTAGAAATCCATCACATGCGCACCTCTGGCTTCTAATAGGGGGAACAACAGATCTTTAGAATTGGCTTCTCTTGGGGTTATGACCTTCTTTTAATATGTTCCCGTTAGGGATGTTCTCGGGTTTAGCACACTCCATAATTCTGTCTGTCCCTGGGTTGCTAATATCTCTGCATGGTCACCTGCATTTGCTACTGGAGCCTTTAGCAAGTAATGCACCCTGCTGCCTTTCTGTCTCCTGGCTTGGTATGGAAAGTGAACCTTCAGGGAGAGGAAGGTGGAATGAGGTAATGAGAGATGAGAAATGGAAAGCAAAGCATGGAAGCTGGAAAAGAGGGTGACTGCGTGCTTGGATACAAAAGAGCTAAATTCTGCACCAGCTTCTGCCACCTGCGACTTGACTGACTGTAATGGAATTGCATAGGGGCTACATCTGTGCAGAATTTTCCCTGGTTTGTCAGTGATGGTCTCAGTGATAATTGTGAGGGGATTGGGCTCGCTTTGTGTAACCCACAGACTTGAATGGAGTCGCACCATAGATACATTTGCCCCATAAAGCTTATTTTCGCTGGTTTGTGATTGTCTGAAATTCTACTTGTAAAATTCTCGCTGGGTCAGTTCTCCCTTCCTCTCTCTTTCACTCCCCATTCCTCCTCCTCTGCAGCCCACCCCCTCTGTAGACATACACATTCCCTCACACTTCATTAGAGACAAACAGGTTTTGAGGAGCTCATTTTGTTCTGTCTAGCTTCCATTGTTCACCATTGTCAGATTGTCTTTCTCCAGCTCTGGGCCAAGCCAGCATTCTGGAAGTAGCACCCCCTGCTCTGGCATTGCTCCGTAAATGCAAGTCTGCGAGGCTACCGGCCTGAGTCAGCCAGATGGAGGCTTTGAAAGCCATAAATATTATTCTTGGCACTAGAGAAAGGTCGGTTATCAGGCTGATGTTGATATCTCTCTAGCAATTGGTCTCAGCTTTGCAGAAATGGCTATGCTGGTTGAAAAACAGCCAGGTGGTAGGTAGTCTAACAGCATCTGCTCCCATCTAGCTCTCTCCTGGGCTTGTCGCTGTGCTAGCTGGCACTGTGAGAATCAGAGAAGTCAGCAGTACTATGCTGGGCATCAAATAATTCCATCTTCGTGCATAGCAGAGCAGGGAAAACTGGAAAATCCGTGTGGCTAAGGGCCTGCTCCTTCTCCCAGTGAGAACAAGGGGAGCCTCTCTAACAACATGAGCAGGAAACGGATTGAGACTTAAGTGGACAGAGTGCTGGAGACAGCCATGTCTGTGCTTCGTTACATTTCATGAACATAACTTAAACCATCCTGTGGCTGCAGCTCCCTCTGTCAACATCAGCTAAAAGTGACATGGAAAAGACACCAAAAAAAGTGTTTGTGCCCTTTTGTGTGGCTTTATAATTGATAAAGTTTGGATTTTTTTATTATTTAAAAAAAATTCTTCATGTTTTTACTTTAGAACTGTCAAGATTAAGTGTTTCTGCTGGAAGTCTCCTTGGAGGACTTGGGGACCTAGAGTGAGAGCTTTCTCAACCCTTCATGAAAGGGCCTGGGTATTGAATTTTTAACAGAGAGAGCTTTTCTCTGAATTGTTTATCCACGTGTTTGAGTTAAATAGGTGTTTAAAAAAAACCAAACCAAATAACCCCTCACCCCAGAGAGCTTTAAACCATCCAAATAAAATATCACTTCCCCTCTCAATTATCATTATTTTGATATTTGTGATGTTCTAATCCCACTAGTTTTCCAAGCATTCATGCAGCCTTCCATGGAAAACAAGGCAGACAAGACCTGAATTTTTAAGGTTCAATAGAAAAAGAGCAAGAAGAAAACCCCTCAGAACTTCATTGATCACAACCAGCCATTAAAAGGACACAAACCTGGAACTTTTATAGATCATTGTAAATTGCACAAAGGCAATATCAGGAATAGAATTTTCAGTCGAGACTTCTGCTCTTTAAACACTGGCCTCTGCCACATGAACTAAATGAGAACATTCCTGACCTAGGGGATAGCATTAGGGCTTATCGCCTCCCTGCAGGCTGCATCTTCTTGCTGAGATCATGTCTCTAAACTTTGGTTTGCATTATTTCCTTGTTCCAGGCCGAAATGAGCTGATTGCCCGCTATATTAAACTGAGAACAGGGAAAACGCGCACAAGGAAACAGGTAGGTGTGAAGTTGACTGTGTTACACTGGCTGCTTTGTTTGTGTCCCGAGGGATGGAGAGGGCTTGTGTGAACTAATTGCCTCTCTGCTGGCTGCAATTAGTCTCTGCCTTTTGGAAAGAGATCATCGCAGTCAGCTGGGTAATGAGAGTTGTGAGTTTAGTCACTCTGAGTGTCTTCAGATTGGACTGTAGCACTATCACACAGTGACACAGGAAACTTCCTGCAATGACACGTTCAGTGAGATATTAACTGTTACATTTTTGGGTTAGTGAGAAAGTCTAGGCCGGGGTAGTCAATAGGACCTGGGCCAAATCTGGACCGCCAGAACTTTTTAACAGACTGTGAACTCTTTTTATTTACTTATTAATATTTTATTGTTATTTTTGTATTATTTTCTCTGGAGTTTGGACCTCCAAGAAATATCTTGACCAAGAAATTTGGACCTTGACAAAAAAGAATTGATTACCCCTGGCCTTGGTGTATGGTGCCTTTCTCCCCCTCCTTGTTAGTTATTGGAAGTTGTTACCATCTAATGGGTGACACATATGAATGAGTTCGCAGTCTCAGTCCTGTTCTCTGTAGACAAGAGTCCCACCACCGTAATTGGTCCCCTTTTGGGCCATCTCACTTGAAAGGTCAAAGAATGAGTAGCCCTAGGAACCGAACTACTACAGATGGTCCTTCCAGGTCAGGGATTAAAACAGCGGTTTGGGCTGTTTAGAATAATGTGCCATTGCTGGGGAGACACACACAGAACTTCAGGTCTCCAGACCTTTTGGTCGAGAACCTTTCAGGCACACACAAGTTCAGAGTTAGCATTAGCTCCTCTCTTAACTCCACCGCTTTATTTAGAAGCTGGGCGGAGGCTCAGCCCTCATTTCTCTCAGCTTTACGAGGATGGCCGTGTGCCTGTTATTGGTATTTACTGACTTTTCCCTGAACCATTCCCGGGTTTTTGAAAAAGCCAGTATTCCGGTTTTATTGACTTTTCACCCAAATTTTGGCTGTTTTGGGACCTGGGGATTTTTTTGCAGGGGAAGCAGACAGGGCGATGCTGAAGGGCTGGGGTCAGCAGAAGGCTCTCCCTGGCAGAGGGGATCAGTACTCACGGCTTGCAGTCTTCCACTCAGGGCTGACCCACAACATTTTGGCACATGAGATGGGGAGCTCAAATGATGCCCCCATGCCCCCTCACAGCAGCAGCAGCAGACACAATTTTCTACACTCTGGGTCCCAGTGGCACCCCCCCACAGTCTGGCACCTGAGGTGGCGGCCTCAGTTCGCCTCATGGTAAGGCCAGCCCTGCTTCCACTCCTCTCCTGACCCCAGCTTTAGCGCAGCCCCAGTGCACAGAGCCCATCAGCTGCCTCTGCTAGACAGAGCCCCCTGCTGATCCCGGCCCTTCAGTGCAGCCCCGTCAGCTTCCTCTGCACAGTGGGGGAGTGAGACAGGCAGGGAGCCAGGTCCCAGCAGCGAGACTGCCCTGCCGCTGCAGGGAGTGGAAGGCTTCCGCAACTGCTACATGGCAAGTGTCCCTGCCCCCCTTCCCCTGTGAGTACTGGGCACCCCTCCTGCCCTCCGCCCACTGCCCTTTGTTTATGGTTTTCACTGGTTTTTAAATAAAGCCCAATAATTTCCCAGGAAATAAAAATAAAAATGGCAAATGAAGGGCCTTTGGCATAGCCCAAGGTGGGAGGGGGAAAAGTCAAGCGAGTCAGAGGAATTTATAAAGGCTGGGGAGGAGGGATTTAGGTATGAACTCACTTTGGGAAGCGTCCCTTCTACCTGGACGAGGCTATAACTTGGTACCATAAGGAGAGAGGTCTCCTACAGGGCTTAAGGAGTCTGCTTACATGTCACAGAATGGCTGTGATTTCACAGGGCCCTTTGGGTCAGGAGAGACCTCTAATTTGACACCTGCAGCATGATCAGATTGGGCTTGTTTGCACTTGGAAGAAAGTCTTACTGCAACCTCTCTTTTAAAAAAAAAAAGAAAAGAAAAAAAGAAACTAAAAGGATCACTAATTCCCCATCACACAGATGTCATGGGCTTCTGTTCAGTACTGCAGGCAACTCCCAAGATGTCCCCTTGAATGAGGATGGCAATTGTTTTTCAATGCAGGTGTCTAGTCACATCCAGGTGCTGGCGCGTCGGAAAGCCCGGGAGATCCAAGCCAAGCTAAAGGTATGCTGGGCATCCTTACCCATAACACACACACCCCAGCCAGTCCCTCCTGACAGCCTTGTTAGGGGGGAGATCAGCAGTTAAACTGCTGTAAGCTGGGGAGGAAGAGGCACTTCCCAGGAAGTGTTGAGCTAACACTTGTATTGTTATGGCTCTGTGGTGCTGGAGGCGATTTCTATTTAAAGAATGAAGAAACAATGACTTTCATTTCTATGGGCCGATTTACCTCTGGTGTATGCCGCCGTAGTGTACATCACTGGGCTCACATACATGGGGGTGGGGTAGGCATAAAGTGGCCACAATCTCCCATCTTTTTGCTGCCATGGGTCAGGATGAGCTGTGGGGATGTGGTGACTCACCACTTCTCCTGGTGGCAATCCTGTGGAGCTGCCTGGACAAACTAAAGCTACCCTCGGCTGGCATAACCGTGAGGGGACTACAGTGATGGCAACCAGTACCTCCTCAGGGGACGCGCTTCTGCTGGGGAGGGACATCCCTTGCAAATTGTGATTCCCTGTGCCAACTGAGGTGACTCTGACCCTGTGTCTAACACAGGTCTGGGGTGAAGAGTGTAATTTAGGACTAAACTGCTTAGAAGCTGTAGGTGACTTCTGGGCTGTATTAACAGAACTGTTGTATGTCAGACCCAGGAGGTAATCGTCCCACTGTTCTCGGCACTGGTGAGGCCTCCGCTGAAGTGCTGTGTGTAGGAAAGATGTGGACAAACTAGAGAGAGTCCAGAGGAAAGCAATAAAAATGATCAAAGGTTTAGAAAACATGACCGACGAGTAGGCTTGGAAGAATTAAATTTTTATCAGTAAATGGTGGTAAACATCAGTTTCACCGTATGCACACAAATCGACAAAAACTATTTTGATCAGTAATAACTGAAAGGTACAGCTAGGCAAAGGAAGAGAAATGCGGCTTGAGAAGGTATCAGAGTTTGATTTAAGGATATTTACTTCGTATGTTTTGACATGTGATGTTGACAATTTGTGTTTTAATGGTTATAAAGCTTGAACTTTTTCAATCTGGATGTCTACTGGAATTAAAGAATTATTGTCTCACCCCACTACATAATTTCCCACAACTTTGAAAATGTCACTAGATAAAAATAAAAAACCCTTAAAACCCCATAATTTTTGCAACTGAGAAAATTTAAATACATAAAAGTAAAAAATGCTTCAAAATAAACATTAATATTATCTGTCAAAATTATAAAAAAAAATCAAATTCTACCAAGCCTGCCTAAAAGGAAAGGTTAAAAAAAACCCTGGGTATGTTTAGTCTTGAGAGGAAAACTGAGGGGGGACCCAATAACACTTTTCAAATATGTTAAGGGTTGTTATAAAGAGGATGGTGATCAATTGTTCTCCATGTCCACTGAAGGCAGGACAAGTAGTAATAGGCTTAATCTGCAGCAAGGGAGATTTGGTTTAGATATTAGCAAAAGGCTTGTAACTATAAGGATATTAAACATTGGGAGAGGTTACTAAGGGAGGTTGTAGAATCCCCATCATAGGAGGTTTTTAATAATAGGTTAGAAAAACACTTGTCAGGGATGGTCTAGCTATCCTTGCTCCTGCCTCAGTGGAGGAGGCTGGAGTTGATGACTTCTCAAGGTCCCTTTCAGCCTCCCACTTCTTTGACTCCACAGTGTTCATCGTCAGGAGCTGACTCTCTTTAAATGAACCAGCTGGACTCAGTCCCGATCAGTGTTGAACTGCATGTGTTTTGAGCCCCAGCTACCACACTTTCCACCCCTCCCTCAGTTTCTTTGTAGAACTCTGTGCTAGTTCTGTGATCAGCCAGTCCTGTTTCCAGCTGCTTTGAGAAGGGAAAGAAGTTACAAATTACAGCTGCCCAATTCGAAGCTGCTAGGTATGGCTGTCTGGGCTGGAAGCCTGTGGTGCCAGTAAGTGATCTATTCAGGTGGAGGCTGGCTTGAGAGACGCAGTGCGAGCAGGAAACAACTGCCCACCATGTGAAAAGATTTACTGCTGCTTGTAGCTGTAACTTTGATTCTGTTCCTTGTGCGTCACAGCCCTGGGATTTGGTGTGATTGGAAAGTGAGCCAGCGGAGCCTGCTTCCACTTAACACCTAGGGGGCACGGAGACTTCATTCTCAGGGAATGAAGGTGTCTTGGAGAGCTCCATTTCTAGCTTCCCTTTACATTTCCTTGGTCCATGCTGTGAGCTCTGCTCAGATGCCTGCAGTGAACCATTTCCCAGCACCAGTCAGTTCCTTTCTGACCTGCAGAGGCAAGTCTGCCACGCTCATTCAACTTACTTACTTACTTCACGTCCCTCACTCATCTTTGTAGAGTGAGTAGATACAATCAGAGAGGTTACTGCCCTTCTCCCAAGTTCCTGCTGGCAGCTGTGTGCTCTCCTGCTGCTGGTTCCCCTTCCATATCAAATACACATTTTGTGTTTATACCCTGGAGATCAGACCTGCCACGTTCTGATTTATTTGGCAATTAGTGTAGTGCTATTTCCACAGCACAAACAAGAGTGTATTCTGCAGCTGTCCACTGTGCCTGTAACAGGCTTTTGCACCATGTTCAAGATGAATTTAACAAAGATGAGATAAAGCTTGAGGAAAAATACTTCCCCAGGAGACAGCAATTTTCTATGTCCTAATTGGCTAAAATATCTGTCCCCTGCACTAAAGCCAGACTGAAAAATGATCTTCAAAGAAAAAAAGGGGGGGAGGGGTTGTGTCCTTATTTGTTTCCTTACAAAGTATAAGAAGGGCTTGGGGCTGGTGGAGGACATTTTTGTTCTTGCTTTAGCAATATGAGAAATATCAAGTTTGCTCTTTTCCTATTTTTGCTGGAAGTCTAGAGAAATTGCTTCAAAGCTTTCTCGTCCCTTAGCTGAAGGGGAAGGGATCAGTGTTGAATCTTTAACAAAGACAAGTTTGCTCCCAACTCTTTGTCAGGCATTGGAATTAACAAAATTCGAACTGGGGGGAAAAAAGGTTTTAAACGGTCTGATTGAAAATCCCTTCTGCTCTCAGTTACCCACATTTCACTTCTTAAATGATCGTGTGTTGTTATTCTACAAGTTCGCTGTCTTTGCTGTATATCTTCCACATAAAGCAGAGTAGATTACAGTTGAATTTCAAATGTAAAAAGCAAACAGAAAAAAAGCCTTAGCGGCAATTGGGAAGTCTTTTTACATCATCAAGAAGCAAAAATGGACATAAACCTTTTTTTAAAATTTAGCAGGTCATCTTTAAAATATTTCCCTAAAGCCTTATTTCAATAGGGCTCTGCAGAAGCTTCCCCTGGCTTTTGAACATTTGTAGGGCTTTCTCAGCAGTTAAAAATATTTCCCTTCCACATACTGAGTGATACCAACACAGAGATACCAGCTGGTTCTGCTGCGGCTCCATGGAAAACACTGTAGCTGGAGACGATTCCCTCTGTAGAGGCTCATTTATTTTCAGTTTTTTTACTTCCTCTGATTTTTTTAATTATTAGCATTCAGGGAGTTTTGAGGGAAGGAGGAGGTTGGGAAAAGGGATGGAAACCCTAGGGAGAGAATTTATTTTAGGTACTAAAGCCAGCTGCTCTGACTCTGAATACACACAAGGAGCAGAGCTGCTGAGGAAGGAGGTGCCTCTTTTCTTCACTTGTAAGAGGTCGCCTATTCCAGTTGCTTATGAAAATCATCATCCCACCTATGACATCACTGTCACAATTATGATGTCACAGACAGAAGAGAGTTTGAAAGGTAGGGACTGGATGTAGAAGCGGCGAACAGAGGGTGGGAGGATAGTGGCCCTGCCTGCTGCCGATGCTCCCTAGCTGGGAAGAAGAGGACTGCTTTTAGGAGGAGCCTTGAGGTCCCCTGCTCCACATATTAAACCTCCTAGTGACTGCATAGTGTCATTACCCACAAGCATAAATGCCCAACTCCATAGTACAACTAAGGCCTTGTCTGCACTTGTGGTGGCATGTAGGGTATGTGTAGCTACATGCCACGGGGAAAAGCTCTGGCAGGGGAGAGGCAGTGTAGACCAGGGAGGCACTGCTTGGGTGTGCAGGGTATCTACCCTAGGGTTCAGCCATGTGGGGCACTCTCCTCTGCTCATCTAAACTGTGCCTAACCGTCTGTGCGGCTACTTATAGCCGTGCTAGCTGGGCATACAGGGTCTGTACTCTACACACCACCACAGGTGTTGCCATCCCAAAAAAGGCAAGCAGGGCTTTCCTGCTGTACATACCTGGGAGTGATTTCCTGGTTGCTTACAACTTATTTTCCCCCTCAAAAAATGGATCATAACAAAGCGACTGATCCTCACTTAGACCAGCCCAAGTGCCGGGTTGGAGGTGATTGTTTTGTGGTGGGGAGCTGTTTTTGTGTTACCCCTGAGTCGGAGTCTAGATTTTTAGTAATGGAAAAGTATCTGTCCCATCCCAGCTCCTTGCCAGTAATTGAGAAATGGCTGGCGGGATCTGACTCATACTTCCAGTAACAAAACCTCACAGCCACAGAGCTGAGACAAAGTGTGAAAAGCTTCAGACCAAAGGGAGAAATGTTGGGAAAGTTCTGAGCAAGCGATCACCGGATTTTATAATGGACGTTAAGTTGCAGTCTTAACTATGGTGAGCTCTGTGCATTAGAAAGTCACTTGTGGTCCTGTTGAATGGCTTTACTGGCCTGATTTTTCAGAGGTGCTGAGCACCCATTTCCCTGATCGAAGTCCATGGGAGCCCTGGGTGCCCAGCACAACATCAGGCCATATATTTATTATTATGATCATGTCTTTTTTTCCCTTCCTCTCCCCCCTAGGATCAGGCAGCTAAAGATAAAGCCATGCAGAGTATGGCTACAATGTCATCTGCCCAGATCATCTCTGCAACCGCCTTCCACAGTAAAATGGTATTGCCTGGCCTCCCGCGACCAGCCTACCCTGCTGTGTCTGGGGTGAGTGAAGTGTCTCAATGGAACTGAGGCAGGAGAGTCAGCTAGAGATGAGTTAGGAACTGTGATAGACACACACCCCAGAAACAGACCACAGGGGACAAGTTCAAAGTGCACCTCATTAACATGAAGGGCAAATTTGCCATGTAACTGCAACATTTAGGGCCTGATTCACCTCTCAAGCTGGTGTAAATCAGGAGTAACTCCAGTGAAGTCAGTGGAGACGCACTAAAACCGATGTAGATGAGAGGAGCGTTTGTGATGTTAATCACCAGTGATGTTGTAGGATGTCTGTGCTGTCTTTTTTGGCACATGGTTCTTTTGTATTGAGCAAATCCATTCTTGCCATCCTTCCCCAGCCCCCTCTTGGGCACGTACAGTCATGAGTGCTTGGATACCATGGTGATAGGTGACCTCATATAGAAGCCTAAAGAGATGAGGCCTGATCCAAAGCCCACTGATGTCAATGGGAAAGACTTCCATTGACCACAGAACCCTTTGAGCCAGGCCATGGAACTTTAAAATTCTCTGTGCCCTGCAGGATGAATCCCACTGAGATCCTGAGGGGAGGGATGTTCCTTCTGTCCAGGGCTCTGGGACTGTATGGTTCAGGGGCTGTGCTAAGAGGGTGATGGAGGGTCAGACACATAATGCAGCCAGCATTAGATCAGTCTCCTGAATGCCACGGCTGCTGCTTGCAGTAACGGGAATCCCTCCACGTTGAGAAGTTCAGATTGCTCTTTTTTCTTTTCTTTTTGGTGCTGCCAGTTGTAATGCAGCCATGTAAAGATCAGGAATTAACCTGATAAATAAGGAGGAGACATGATGTCTGGACTCTGCACGCTGAACAAAATGCTAGGCCTAGCTGTGTTCCTCCCTCACCCTCCAGTTGCTGTCACCTCCCTGTCCCCACTTGGCCATTGTTACTGCACCACCTGTCAGTACCCAGGCTGCCTCTCTTTGTCTCACTGCCTCTCCCTCCCCTCTTCTCCACCCTGTGACAGGTCAGGAGAGGCAGAGTTTGGGATGGGGCCAGTAGCCCAGGTTTTGAAGCTCGACGGATGGGTGTACCCAGGTTTTTTGAGCCATGGAGCAAGGAAACTTGGAACAGGCATGGTTTTGCCAAGGCTTCCCCCAGCCTGCTTTCTAGATGCACATAACCAGTGCAGAATGCCTTGTGCAGCACAAAAGGAAGCTTTTTCTTCTCCATCTCTGAAGAAAGGTCTATTTCCTGGTGTTAGCCTGCCCTACAGTGCCTCCCAGCGCATCTCAGTGTAACATGCTGGGTTAATCGCATGCAGCCAAGTTTTCCAAAGTGGCTATGGACTTTGGGGTCCCTGAAGTTGGACACCCAAAAATGGAGCCACTCTTACCCAGCATCTACCTCTGGAAACATTGTCCTTAATTACTTACCACATCTGGCTTAGCCCTTCCAAGGCCCATCAGTGCCCCTGCAGGGGAATACAGGCTCACTTAGCCCTGCTCACCGTCTTGTTATGTGCCATCACGAGCCTCTGACAGGAGTAAGGTCTGGTTTTCTTTAGCCTCAGGATGGTGACTGTGTCTGTACTTTGGTTTTGCAGTTTTGGCAAGGAGCTTTGCCAGGCCAAGCTGGATCCTCTCACGAGTGAGTACTCCCACACCTATGCATACACATGGTTGCTTCCCATGCTGTGGTGGAAGTTCCCCTGAGCTGGGAAATACCTTCAATTAGCTCGAGGTTAAGAAACCGTAAGGCCATCTGCTGCTGTTTCTCAGAAAGGCAGACCCCCCCCCCCACCCCCCGCAAGCTATCGATGGAAGTAGGCATGGAGCTGAGGCAAAAGGCCTAGGGCTAAATTCAAAGATGAGTCTAAGTGAGTTCAGAGGGAGTCTTAAACTGGTGCATCTTGCCCCTTCTTCTGACCCCTCCAAAATGTTCATTACACTCACTCAAACTGCCTCTAGTCTCACTTAGGCTTACTTAGGGTCTGATCCAATGTCTGTCAAAGACAACAGAAAAACTGGCTTCAAAGGGAACTGAGTGGGGGCCTTAACTCACCCTCTCACCCTTTTACACTTCATCTTGGAATTTGCCCCACTGCGTCTATGGGAATCGGAGGGATTCACATTGGGCCTGATCCGGCCTACAGTGAGGATCCAGAAGAAAAGAGTGTAGCAAAAAAGGCAGTAACAGGAAGTTGTAAGAACAGTGTAAGTGAAAGTAAGCCACCTCTCCTCCTCCAACTCACACGTCTTGGCTTCTCAGCATGTAAGTCACACTCGTTTAGATGCCCTTGCACATCAGTAAGTGGGTATGAGTAGGTCCAAGGGACCCTAAAGCTATCTAGCATATATCTCCTTACATGTGGCCTCTGAATTAGGCCTCTAGTTTGCAAGTGAACTGGGGAGGGATCCCTCAGGGATCTTGACTAAGCGCCGAATTTTCCAGAGCTTAGCACTCACCACCTCCCACTGAGAACAGGGGGTGCTGGCAGGTGCTGAACACTTCTGAAAATCTGGCCTAACTGGGAGCGGAGCAGTCCCAATTGAGGGTGTTGAGCACTTCTGAAAAGCTGTCCACACATGGCCCCATCACCAGGGAAGGAGCTTGCGGAGCCCAACAAAGAGAGGCAGAGTTGCCATTTACTGACGTTGCCCACACTTAACTCCATCTCTGGACAAAAGGCTGTATAAATACATGGGCATTAGTGTCTAGGTGGGCAGGCCATATAGGGAATCAAGTCAGAAGCCCTGCAATCTCCATACAGCCAATCTTTGAGGTGAGCTTGAAGGATGCCCCTGAGTGGGTCTGTGCTATTGGATGTGTAGGTAAGAATGCCGTGTGCTGTTTGGGCCCCTTTTTGTACATTGGGTGCTCCACTGAAGTTATGCTCTTAGAGGCCCCTTTTGTATAGTGACTATTAGGGTCCCCTTTCTGGGCCCTCCTTGCATCTCGTGGAGTTACTTTCCACCCCCCACCCCTCCCCGGGAAAGTCCTTCACCTAATTTGCCCAGAGAACTGAACAAAATGCTTTGATTTTTCTTTAACTAACTCTCATGTATATTCCTACAGCGTGAAACCTTTTTCTCCACAAACCTATGCTGTTCAACCTCCACTCCCGTTACCAGGTAGGTAGGGAAACACAATTTCTTGCACAGCACATACACATCATATTGCCATGCAAGAAAATCATAGTTCTTTAGTCATAACTATAAAGGAGACTTCCATGCTTCCTGCCACTGAAGGGGAAATGGGAAATTCAAATATTCCTCAAGGACCTGAAAAACCACAAGAATGAGAACAATCCACATCTAGTCCCAGACTTGTTCTATGCACCCTACAGGTTTACCTGATCCAGCCAACCAACGCATGTCCCATCCAGCTCCACTCATTCAATCAACCTCCCCATACCTGATCCTGTGTTTTTAATTTCTCTGGTCCCCACAAACAAAAAGCAATATTTACTTTCAGTCTGAATGACTCCATTTAAAATTAAGGGAAGTCACAAACATGGAAGAAGAACAGTAAAGTTTCTGAGAGAGCACAGTGTGTGTGTGTCCTCTTACAATAGGCTGCAGCAACTCCAAAACAAAAATGGCTGCTGTCTCTGCACACAGGCGGAATTATTAGAAACATAGGCTGAGGTTCTGAAAGCTGCCTAGGGGGATTTAGATGCCACGTTCCCATTAGTTGAAGCAGAGCAAGGCTAAATGGCTTGCTCAAGATTATGTAATAGGTCAATGGCAGAGGCAGAATTAGAAGTCACGAGGTCCCAGCACCATGCTCCAGCCACAAGATTGCTCTGTTTTCACCACAGTAAAGGGGTTGTATTTCCACTGTGACTCTCCTCAAATGCCTTGTTCTAGTAGAGCAGAAGGTGGTTTTTCCTTCCCAATCTCAGCATTTCCTCATTCATGGTGACTCCTCTGAGATATCCAAGCAGATTGTCTTGCTATTCATTTAAGGCCCAGTCCAGCTCCCACTGAAGTCAGTGGGAATCTTTCTTTTGACTTCAGTGGCAGTTAGATCGATCCATTACTTAGCAGCATATCCTGGGTTACTTCCTCCGGGAAGAACAGTTGAGAAGCTGATCGGGGAGGGACAGAGTGATGGGTCTGTGACAAGTGTTTTATATGAGGGTTGAAGTCCAAAAAAGATTCTCACTATGCTGTGACATTAGATGCTGAAAATGACAGTTGTTGCTGACTTGGCTCTTTTTCATTTTGTTTTATAATCCCCTTGCTTTTAGGGTTTGAGTCTCCTGCTGGCCTCTCACCTTCCCCGTCGGCTCCACCTTGGCAGGGGCGAAGGGTTGCCAGCTCCAAACTTTGGATGTTAGAATTCTCTGCATTCTTGGAACAACAACAAGACCAAGACACGGTAAGATACAAACCTCACTCCCACTTTCCATGTATTTTTCGTCTCTGGATAGCTTTAATTTGCACTGGGTGTGCTCTTCAGTATGTGTCTAGCTATTTAACTATGCATTGAAGTGCCCGGTCCACTGAATTGCTCTGCATTGGCAGGGACAAATTTAGAAGCCAAGCTTGGGCAATTTAGGATCTGGTAAAAACAGATTCTCCTCCATTAAAATGTCCTAAGGCCCAAGAGACAGAATAACATGAAGCCAGTGTAGCCACTTCTACGCCATCAACGTCTGGTCTCCCCTCCTAGTGTAGTGGGCATTCTGGGCATGTGCCAGGGTGGGAGGATGTGGCCAGAACAAATTGCGCTCTGGTGATCATGAGATAGTGGAAGAATACCTGCAGAGCCATTTCAGCAGGCTAGGGGCCAGACAGCGCTTCCTGCAGTGTTTTCCTAAGAGGCCTCCCTCCCATGTACTGTTCATGCCTGTTGTGAGGTAAATGCTTTTGGGGTCCTAGGGCCCAAATGGGCTCCCTGGTTTGCCTTTGTCCAAAAGCTCCCTTGAGCTCTGTGGTTAGATGGTCCCAGCCAGTACATTCTGTTCCCATCTTTTCTGCTGTGAAGAGCACTGGGTGATAAATCTGAACCGAGACCCATCCTGTGTCACCCTAATGTCTCACACCTGTCTCCCTGCAGTATAACAAGCACCTGTTTGTTCACATTGGCCAGTCAAGCCCCAGCTACAGTGACCCCTACCTCGAGGCGGTAGACATCCGGCAGATCTATGACAAGTTCCCTGAGAAGAAAGGAGGCCTGAAGGAGCTCTTTGAAAAGGGGCCACCCAATGCCTTCTTCCTTGTCAAGTTCTGGGTAAGAGACGGAAGCTCCCAGGCAGCCCAGCTGCTCCTGCACCTTTTGCTATTTTGTGAGAAGTACCAGATACTCAGTGTTGAGTGTGTAGCTAATTCGGACCCTGCTGGCATCTGGGACTCCCCCTGAAGAGCAAAAGGCCTTATTATGACATTCTGGCTGGAGCAAGGCAAATATTTGGTGTTGCCTTCTGCAAAGTTGTAACTGACTAAACTCTTGGGAGTTTGTTTAGTAGCAGTTCAGACCAGTGGTTTAATGATTGATGTGTAAGGGAAATCCTTCTCCTCTGCAACCTTGAAGCTATCTGTTCCCTGAATCTAAATATTCAATAACTTCCCAGCGTGCACTCTATTTCCCCCTTCCTGCCCTATCTGGCTATTTCTGTGGGTTTGCATGATCTATGTACAAGTGATTTACACCACATTTACACTAGGCACAAGGCCGACCACAAGATAGGAAACATGCACCAATGAAAGTGAATTATACAGAAAATGTGTTCTTGAAAACTGACCGCGAGGTTCTGGTAAATTGGCAGAAAACTTAAGGTTGAATCAGCCTGGCAAAATTCTACCCACTCAGTTGCCTGGATCGAATTTTTGATGGGCAAGCTCAGATTTTGCAAAAGCTGTAGCATTGTGCCATTGCATCTTGTGTGTGCTGCAGGGCACAGAGGAAATAATTTGGAGACGGATGTTATTGTAGGTATTATAAGATTACAAATAATAGCAGCTTGGGGCAGTGGCAGGGCTGGATGGCTGGGAGAATCTGTAATGAGATATGGAGCCTTTCCCTTTAACATTACCACTTGCAACTCAATGCTGGATCAGTAGCGGGACTATGAGAAATGAGCTGATGGTCTTAGTCCCGTTCCTAGTGGACGCTCATCCTTCTCTCAAACTCATCATGTTAATTGTCACTAACTGACCACTTGATTGGCAGGCTCAGCAGAGACAGCAGGGAGTTCAGCAAGGAGAGTGAACGGCTTGTTTGTGAACCCCTTTGTTGTGTTTCGACTATTTTGAAGGATTTCAGTGGCATGAAGGTTGTCTGCACAGGGGGGAATTTCACCCAAGGGGACTATGTGTCGTCTCTGTGCTGGGCATGGGTGAGGCATCTCCTGATTGCAGGGCATGGACTGACATGTCCTGGTGTCTGGGGCATTCTAAATCCTGGTCTTGAATGATTTGGCATGTTGCGGAATTTGGAATGCATCGGAGAGCGCGCAGTCAGTGATACCATACGGCATTTTGGTTTCCTGGTACGTTTTTGATGCCATGGGGGCACTGTGTTTTGTTGAATCACAGAGGGAGCTTATATGTCTGGTGGTGAGTTGTGGTGGTGGCCTTCCCTTCAGGCATAAACATTGGGCTGCGATTCTGTCTCTGCTTATCATAAGCTAAGCAAGGTTGGGCAGGGTCAGGATCTGCAAACAGCAGTATTTATGATTTACTGGATGTCAGTTTTGAACCAGTGTCTCAGCGTGACACTAGGGGGTACTGGGCTGCTGGAAAAGCTGTCTTGTGGATCGGATGTAAAACAGAGGTCTTGAGCACTTGTGATCATTTAAGAATCAATGGCATTTTCACAAGAGTGCAGGTGTTCACCTTGTAAAATTTCAGCTTGGTGCGAGGTAATGCATGTACGGGAGTGTAATTTCTAAAGTGCACTAACATGTTATGCATTATTTTGTCCTTGTAGACCTTGCTGGTGCACTTTAACGTAGCGCTGTTTGAAACAGTGCTGTGTTAAAGCACACTAGGGAACCTTTAGTGCGCACCAGCAGGATCTACACAGACCAATTAAAGCACAGCACACTGGTGTGCTTTAGAAATCACACCTCTATAGAGCACATTACCCCATAGTGTAGACAAGCCCCTTGATCATTACAGTCTCCATGGCTGAATATTAGAGCTAGTTGGGAAATTGATGGTGAGGGAAGAGGGTAGACTCTCTAGTGAAAAATTGAAAACAGAATTTTCAGCCAACAACATTCATTTGGAAATTCTGAAAAAGTGCCTCATGGCAGTTGTAGTTCAGGTACCTCATGCCCTCTTTCTGCTCTATGTGCCAGGCTCTCTGGCCAGACTACATCTCCCATGGTGCCATAGTGTCTTTTCTTTTGTTGAGCAACCACAGTACATCATAGGAGATGTAGTTTGACTGGGAAACCTATCCCATAGCAGAGAAGCGGGGCATGAGGGAGCAGAACTACAACTTCCATGAGGGCCTGTGGCAGCAGTTCCAAATAACTTTTTAGGTAGAGTGAGGGGTGGCCAAAATTGTTCAGGTTTTGGCAGAAAACTGAAAACTTTTTGGTTTTGGATGTTCTTTTTTTGACAAAAAGTCAAAATGTTCTGCAGAATCCAAATACCTCTTACAAAAAAAATCATTTAGTCAAAACCAATTTTTTTTTCTGAAAAACAGATTCAATGGAAAATTTTCAACCAATTCTGCTATGTACCCCTGCATTTCAACTGCACGAACAATGCAGCTTCATTTCTTGTCTTAGTTGCTGTGCACTGCTAAGAAGCTACTGTATTCCTCCCCAGAGGAGGCAGCTTTTCAGTGGTGGGTAAAGCAATACCTGCATTATACTGTTGGTAAAGTCCTTTTGGATGAAAAGTGTTCTATAAAAACAAGATACTGACCAAAATTTTCAAACTTGCATGCCTAAAATTAGACCCTTAAATCCATATTTAGATACATGTCTGAGCAGACTGGTTTTCAGAGGTTCTGAGCTCCTGTTAATTTAAATGGCAGTTGCATATGGTCAATGCCTCTCAAAGTCAAGCTACTGATTTATTAAATTCTTATTTATTCATGTAATTCTGTTGCTGTAGCACCCAGAAGCCCCAGTGATAGAGCAGGGCCCTGTTGTGCTAGGTGCTGTCCAAACACAGAAGAAAACAACAGTCCCTGCCCCAACGAGCTTACAAGGATTCGATGCCTAAGTTAAACACTCAAGTTTGAGAATTTTGGCCATTATCAGCAACGGCTGGCTCTAGTGAGAGAGATCTGTGCCCATATTCATTCATTCGTTTTTTAGCTTTCAGATGTCAAACATACAATTTGTTTAAAACTCAAGCACTCCCAGCACACACACCCCTTTGATGAATTCAGCCTTTGGAGCCCGAGGGACAATGAACTGACCCTTGGTCTTGGATCGACAGCTTGTGAAGAGCGGCTCTGTGACATTTCTCCATGCTCTGAGCACATTCCAGCACATGACAATGAATATGAGACATTAGCCTCCCAACACATGGGCAATGGCAGCCCTGCTCTTTTCCAGTGTAACGTTATCTCTCGCACCTGTTACTTGGCTCGCCCCCTGAACCTCCTGCTACACGCATGTTTATTAATAGCACGAGGGGGGGAGGGTTCTTATGGCTTCACACGCCATTGGAATGGAGCACTCACAGTGTAAAACTTACAGGGGGTGGCGTATGAGTCCAGGGGCCACACGCGGGGGGAGATGGAATGAAAGTGAGAGACCAGGAGTTCCATGTGGGCAATCGGAGTCCGGCGCTGCCCAAAGCAGCTGTCTGCAGAGGTAAACCACCTGTTGCCACTCAAGGGTTAATTTAAAGCGCACAGAGCATTCTGATTCAGAACTAGGTGCAGCTGAGGAATTGTCGAAAGGGCTGATAGGAGACTTTCCTAAACCGATGATAAATAAGCATAATAATCTCTTCACCTCAGCAATAGGAAAGCCTAGAAACCAATCAAATTGTTTGGTTCTTTCTTTTCATGAAGTGAATTAAACACTCATAGAAGGGGCTGGAGGGGAGGACTGGAGACTGAAATCCTCTGGTTTCCCACAGAACAAAGCAGCAGCACGGCACGCTTCCCCACGCACGCTGCCCTGTGTGCCTGAAATCTGGACCTGGCAGGTATTGCCTGGAGGGGATGAGAGGCCAATTCAGTTTCTAAGTCCATTCTGTCCTTGGCCTCTCTAATTGCCATTGCAGATAGCAAACAAGGCAGCAATTAGTAATGAAGATTTTTATGATGTTTGCACCTTTCACTGAGAATGGGACTGAGAACCCCAATTAAGTTCCCATGGGCTAAGGACTCGTAGCAAGACTGCACAGACTTTTAACAGCTGTTCTATTCTAACAAGGGACTTTGTAAAAATGCACTTTCTCCAGCCAATTTGCTTGCCATGTGCGTTCAGAAGCAGAGGAATTGTTGGTTGGCAGAGGGAGCTGTGTCGAAGAGCAGGGGCAGCTGTCCTCCAGTTGTCAAAGTGGCACGGAGTCTTGCCATCTTGTTGAACTCTTCTCTGCTCCTGGATTCCCAGATCTCGCTAGTGGCTGGAAATGCCTTCTGTCATCTTTGGTTAGCCAAAATCCGCCCCCTTTCCTCTCAGATATGGATCTAGCCATCAAGGCCCAAGTTTTACCTTCTCCAAGCCAGGCTATTGTTTTGCATGGAACCTACCATGGCGACCATCTGTAAACTGCAGCTGATGCTTATTCCATAGGCCTGCCTTCTAAGTGAGAAATATGTAATGAGTAGGGCCCTACCAAATTCACAGTCCATTCTGGTCAATTTCATGGTCATGGGATTTTTCAAATAGAGCTGGGCACTGAAGGCAGCAGCCGCGGAGCTTCTTGCAGCTGGGTGAGGTACCCGAGAGCAGCTGTGCTGTGGATAGGGTTGCCAACTTTCTAACCGCACAAAACTGAATACCCTTGCCCTGCCCCCTGCCCCACCCGTTCTCCAAGGCCCCGCCCCCCACTAACTCCATCCGCCCTCCCTCCATCGCTCACTCTCCCCCACCCTCACCCACTTTCACCAGGCTGGGGCAGGAGGTTGGGTGTGGGAGGGGGTGAGGGCTCCAGCTGGGAATGTGAGCTCTGGGGTGGGGCTGGGGATGAGGGGCTTGGGGTGTGGGAAGGGGCTCTGGGCTGGGACTGAGGGGTTCAGAGAGCGGGAGGGGGTGAGGACTCCGGCTGGGGATGTGAGCTCTGGGTTGGGGCTGGGGATGAGGGGCTTGGGGTGCAGGAGGGGGCTCTGGGCTGGGGCCGAGTGGTTTGGAGTGAGGGAAGGGGGTTTGGGGTGCAGGCTCTGGGAGGGAGTTTGGGTGCAGGGGGGCTCAGGGCTGCAGCAGGGTGTTGGGGTGTTGGAGGGGGTGTGAGGTGCGGGCTCTGGGAAGGAGTTAAGGTGTGGGAGGGGTTCCAACCTGGGGCAGGGTGTTGGGGTGCAGGAAGGGATTCGGGGTGCGGGCTCCGGCCAGGCAGCACTTACTTCAGGTGGCTCCTGAAAGCGGCCGGCATGTCTGGCTCTTAGGCGGAGGCATGACCAGGCAGCTCTGCACACTGCCCTCCCCAGCAGGCGCCACTTCCGCAGCTCCCATTGGCCATGGTTGCCAGCCAATGGGAGCTGCAGAGCCAGCGCTTGGGTAGGGGGAGCAGCACGCAGAGCCCCCGTGGCCGCACCTGTGCCTAGGAGTAGGACATGCCAGCCGCTTCCGGGAGCCACGCAGAGCCAGGGCAGTCAGGGAGTCTGCCTTAGCCCTGCTGCGCCGCTGACCAGACTTTTAACGGCCCGGTCAGCAGTGCTGACCGGAGCCACCAGGGTCCCTTTTCGATTGGGTGTTCCAGTCGAAAACCGGACACCTGGCAACCCTCGCTTGGGAAGAGGAAGTCCTGTCCCTCCTCAGCTCTGTTGGGACTAGCAGCTGGAGCCCAGTGCATGGTAGGAGCCCCCAGCTGGGGTGCCCCCAGCCCTGCCCCTCTCCCTTCCCTACAATAGCTAGATTTCATGGGGGAGGTCTGATTTCACAGTTTGTGACATGTTTTTCACGACGGTGAATTTGGTAGGGCCCTACTAATGAGAGCCCATCATACCAGGGCTCCACACTCTGCATTAGCTGTCAGCTAAATTCTGGGTCCAATTCACAGTCCCATGCCTTGCTTTCAAAGCCCCAAAGAGAAAAGGTCTGTCTTGGAGACCACCATTTCCTCAGTGGCAATTAGCAGTGACACATTGGGTGGGACTAATGGGACCAGAGCTAGTATCCTATCAGTGGACGGCCGTCAACTGTAAATCTCACTCCCATTGGAGATCAGACTGAGCCAGAGTCCTGGCACCCTTAGGGCACAATACAAGACCTGACTTTCTGTGCAGGCTTTTCCTGCCTGGGGTTGCAGAGGTTGAGTGATCTGCCGCAACTCTCATAGGCAGTTTTCAGCACAGCTGCTGAAAGAACCCAGATCACTGGTATGGATGATCCATTCTTATCCACTGTGCAGTAGTGCCTCTCAAACAAGTTGCTTCAAACCTCCATATATGATTATGCATCTGGTGAAATGAGGCAAATGAAACTTGCCCACCTTTGTAAAGCCCTTGAAGATCAACAGGCGATAATACAGTATAGACGTACAAAGCAGCTAGTATTTTTAGTCACCTTTTTCAAGTAGGGTAATGAAGGCACTGAGAGGGTAACTCACTTGCCTGTTAGGCACTATGTCATGCGTTAGGGTTAGATGAAGGATGAGGAGCCAAGAAACCTAGGTTCTTGTCCCAGGTCTGACACTTATTTGCCGTGAGATCTTAAAGAAGGCTCTTAGCATTCCTGTTTCCCCATTGGTAAAGTGAGGACATTAATACCTATCCACTGAGGTTTGGTGAAGATTAATTAGCTCAATTTAAATAATAATTAGTATCATCCGCCTCCTGCTTGGAGGATCAGAGAGTCCTGCCAGGGTAAAACTAACATCTCTGTCCTAGGCCTGACGCCTGGTGCAGAGCCGGGATGGGAGAGTCACATGAGTAGGAAGGAATAGGAGAGCCTGGGGCTGTTGGGCACTAACCTTTTCCTTAGAGAAAGAAACTGCTCTAAAATGAAAAGGAGAGAGGAGGCCCCAGTGTAGCAGTGAAACTTTCAGTTCTGCTGGAGGGGATGCTGGAAAGTCTGGACCTGGAAGGGACACTGTAGGGCTCTACACATCAGACTTGAGATCTTTACTGTCCCTGGGAACTGATTCAAACCATGTGGTAGGTAGACACAGTGTGAGTGCCTTGATCTTTCCTATCCTGCAACAAGCCCATATCTTCTCTTTCAGCTAGAGCAGCGGTTCTCAAATTGTGGATTGGAACCCCAAAGTGGGTCGCAACCCCATTTTAATGGAGTCACCAGGACTGGCTTAGACTTGCTGGGGCCCGGGGCCAAAGCCCGAGCCCCACCTCCTGGGGCTGAAACCAAAGCCCGAGGACTTCAGCCTTGGGTGGCGGGGCTCAAGTTACAGGCCCCGTGCCTGGGGCTGAAGACCTTGGGCTTTGGCTTTGGCACCCCTGCCTGGGGCGGCAGGGTTCGGGGGGGCTCAGGCTTCAGCTCCCCCTCATTGGGTTCATGTAGTAATTATTGTTGTCAGAAGGGGGCATAGGCGCCAACTTCTCCCGGCGCCGCTGGGTGCTTGTGCCCCCGGCCCCGCCCTGACTCCACCCCTGCCCTGCCCTGCCCCTTCCCCACCCCCATTCCTACCCCTTCCCCAAAGTCCCCGACCCAACTCCGCCCCCTCCCTGCCCCTATTGGACTCCTTCCCCAAATCCCTGCCCCTGCCTCTTCCCCGCCTCCTCCCTTGAGCGTGCCACATTCCTGCGCCTCCCCACACCCTCCCACACCTTGTTACGCCGCGAAACAGCTGTTTTGTGGCGGCAAGCGCTTGGAGGAGAAGCGGGGAAGGCGCGCTCAGGGACGGAGGCGGAGGTGAGCTGGGGTGGGGCGGGGAGTTGCCGGTGGCTGCAGAGCGCCCACCAATTTTTCCCCGTGGGTGCTCCAGCCCCGGAGCACCCACGGTGTCGGCCCCTATGGAAAGGGGTCATGGTGCAATGAAGTTTGAGAACCCCTGAGCTAGAGCATCTCTTTTATAAAGTATTTTCAAACTGTACCTTAAAAGCTGAAGCTCTGTTGGACATTAAAGAGCCCATGGTGCAGTAGGATTTTGTCCTGGGATCATCCTACAAAATTTCCCTTCTCCTACAATATTGTGCAGTATTTTATGTGCTAGTTCACTGTGGCCTTCAATCCCAGAGAGTTCTGAAAGTCCATGGTGTTCTGGTATATGGGCCGGGAGCTAAGTTCCCTGTAAGCTGCTCAGCAGCCTATTTAGTGCCGTGCAGGTGTTCAGGGAACCCACCCAGGGACCTGCCGTTGCTGGGGGAGGAGCGCCCTTCCCCTGGCCCCAACTTAGCCAGGCCCCCAACCTGCCGTGGCCTGGACCTTCCCCGGCCCCAATTCTACCGCGGCCTGGGCTGGGGCGCCCCTGCCCTGGCCTGAACCCAGCCCCGGCGTGGACCTGCCAGGGCTGGGGGAGGGGCGCCTATCCCATGGCTCCAGCCCCAGCGCTGCCGAGGCAGGGAAAGGTGCCTCTCTCCCCCAGCCCAGGTGCTGCTGCGGGGAGAGAGAGCTGTGGGGAATCCTGTCTCCCCACTGTAGCCCCAGAGCACCCTTCTGCACCCCAAACCCCTCATCTCCAGCCCCAGCCCAGAGCCCGCACCCCCAGCTGGAGCCCTCAAACCCCTGCTCCCCAACCCTCTGCCCCAGCCCTGAGCCCCCTCCCACACTCCGAACCCCTCGGCCCCACCCCTGCCACATGAATTTTGTTATGTGCACCAATATGAATGTGATGTGACACTCATCACCTCCATAAGTGGTGCACATAACAAAATTCATTCCGCACACGGGTGGGAAAAATTAGAGGGAACACTGGCCTGGAGGTTCAAAGGTGACTAACGTAGATAGGTGCCCAACTCCTATTGATTTTCAATGGGAGTTGTGTGCTTAACTGCCAAAAGCCTCTAAGAAAATCCCAGCTGTAGTATGCAAAGTGCATGGGATTGAAAGGTGCTGAATAAACATAAAATATCACTGGATTATAGGTGGTTACTTCATTGGGACATGGCATATCAGGATGGTTCCCAGGAAACAGGTTTGGCTTAGGCCTGGTCTGCATTTAAAATTTGGTTTGTCATAGCTACGGAGCTCAGAGGTGTGAAAAACTCCTAGCTATGGCAACCAAGCCCTGGTGCAGATGCAGCTAGGTCCGTGGAAGGATGCTTCTGTTGACCTAGCTACCATCTCTCATAGAGGTGGTTTCCTACAGCAATGGAAAAATGCTGTAGGCTGCATCTACAGTACAGGGTTATGCTGGCATAGCTACAGCATTGTAGCTATGCCACTAGCAGTGTAGACATGGGCTTCATGTTACTGAATGGTAATGGTCCCTGCACATAAATTTACCTAGTGCCAAATAGTTTAATGTTGATTAACCAGGTGTTAAGTAGGTGTGAAATTCTAAGCCCTGACCTTTTCATAGGTGAGTTGCCAATTATGGAGGCACCTGTAGTGACTTCTTAGTTAAGGTTGTGTTGAGCTTTTCACTTGAAGTGTGACTGCAATCCTTCTGTTTCACCTCTCAATGATTGAATTTGTTTTCCAAATTCTACCACAATTACTGGTCAAGAGATAGTTCAGTTTTCTCTGATGATTTCTGGATAAAATGCTTGCTAATTTTTCTAGAGAAAACATTGTAAAATCTGATTTTGAAACATAACCCCACTTCTTTTTTTGATCACCCATGCTACATAGCCACAAAGTCCAAAATGCACACAGTTAAGCCTGGATCCTTTACTCCTCTTGCTCGGTGGGACTACTCAGGTGTGCAAAATTATTCACATGTGTCAGTGCTTGCAGGATCAGGGCCGAGACAGCCTCACATGTTAAAGAAACAGCAGGTGAGCTAATACACTGATAAAACACCGTGCAGAATTGTATCAATTACCACAGGAAAACCAAAGTATCCCGTTGAAAGTGTAGAACATAGATACTGACAAAGTTATTAAGATATTAGGGACAGATCCATAGCTGGTGTAAATTGGAGTCGTTCCTTTGGCTTCAGTGAAGCTATGCTGATTTACATTAGCTGAAGATCTGCCCAATCCTTTAGAGAGAAGAGACTACCGTATATACTTGATCATAAGCCGGTTCATTTATAAGCCAACCCCCCCAAGATGGAGAAGTAAAAATAGAAAATGTTTATAACCAGTTCATAAGCCGACCATATAATTCAGGGGTCAGCAAACTTTGGCTCCCGGGCCATCAGGATAAGCCGCTGGCGGACTGAGATGGTTTGTTTACCTCGAGCGTCCGCAGGCACAGAGGTAAACCTAAGTAAACAAAGTGTCCTGGTGCGCCAGCTGCTTACCCTGACGGGCCGGGACAGCAACTGGTGGGGAAATTTTTTTGGGGGGAGAATCTGGGAGTCGGGGAAGTAACCCCTGTGACCACCCCCCACATGACCACATGACCCCACCCCTAGCCTGGGACCCCCACACTCTCCCCATCCCATCCCTCCCCCCCTTATCCGGGGAGGGCAAGGGGAGGATGTCTCTGGCCTGGCTGGAACTGCTCGGGCGGGCTAGGCAGCGCGGCCGCAGCCTGCTCTGGCGGGCCAGACCGGGCGGCACGGCCGCAGCATGTTCCAGCGGGCTGGGCCGGGCGGCACAGCCTCAGTGTTCTCTGGTGGGCCTGGCAGCATGGCCACAGCTTGCTCTGGGGGGCGGGGCTGAGCAGTACAGCTACAGCCTGCCAGCCCCGGGAGCTGCAGCTGCTTTGGAGGCTGGGGGGAGAGCAGCGAGCCCCAGCAGGCACCTCCTGAGAGGCTGAAACCCCGAGACCTCCTCCCTGTAGGGCAGAAGCCCCTAGCCCCACCACCCTGCCGCAGGGCAGAAGCCCTGAGCTCCCCCTGCCCCAGTCTGGTAGGTGGAGAATGTGTGTGTGGGGGGGGGGGCCTCCATGAGCCGTACTTTAACTGTAAAAGAGCCGCGGTTTGGTCACCCCTGCTTTACTGAGTTAAGTTAGACCTCACCGAAGTAGGGTTAATACCTTTAGGGTCCATTGTATTAAAAATGCAGTGGTGTGTGTGTGGTTGTGAAATTATATGTATTTCCATGGGGAGGGTAAAGCAGGGGGTGATTAGGTTGTGACATCTCCAGAGAAGCCATCTCCCTGGAAAGATGCGCATATGCTAGTTCAAACTGGATTCTCCAGGGATCGACAGACAAAGGAAGGGTTTGGGTAAATAGCCTGGTTTTAAACTGGCTCAGGGCCTTTTTCCTGTTCCAGCAAATGGACAGGACCCCTGGTCCATGGAGGGCCCCAATCCTTAGGGCAGTGGTTTGGTCCACAGAACTATGTCTCAGGGGTCCGCGAAAGACTTAGACTGAAAATTGACTGAACAGAATTCAACTATATATACTGACAATAGATTTCCAAAGGGGTCTGCAAAATGAAAAGGTTGAGAACCACTGCCTATGGGTAGGGTGGAAGGACTGGGCCTACTAGGGTCCCATAAGACTGGGCACTTGTTTTATGCTGAAGCTGTGATGAACTTGTAACCACAAAGAAACCCCTTGGGTGGGGCTTTGAAGGACTGCTCCTGCCAAAATCTATGTTAGCGTTGGGGTTAACTCTGGTAAGCTCATTAGCATGTGTAGGGGTTCTTTTGTTGTTTCTAATATGTTTTCTTAATATGCTTTTTACCTTAAGAATAAAGTAGACTTATTTAAGAAGTGCTGTCTGTGGTACTTTATAACTGTAAAAACAACAAGGAGTCTGGTGGCACCTTAAAGACTAACAGATTTATTTGGGCATAAGCTTTCGTGGGTAAAAACCTCACTTCTTCAGATGCATCTAAAGAAGTGAGGTTTTTACCCACAAAAGCTTATGCCCAAATAAATCTTAGTCTTTAAGGTGCCACCAGACTCCTTGTTGTTTTTGTAGATACAGACTAACACGGCTACCCCCTGATACTTATAACTGTAGCAATTACACCTGTTAACCGTCTCTGAGGAGAAAGCGAGGAGGCGTCCTTGGGCAGCCTGTCTATGCTGGGAATCACACAGTGGAGGCAGGGAGCTGTGCAGCCTGGACATACTCTGGTCAGGACTCAGGAAGGAGAGAGATGTGAGTCTCCATCCAGAAAGGCATCGGCTGGGGAGCTGGAAGCCTGTGGTGCCTTTGCTAGACCACTAAGTGGAAATACAGGGGCAGTTGCTCTGAACTTGCGACATGTGCTCTGGGAAAATGGATGGTGATTGGATTTCACTAGCTTGTTGGCTTAGCTTTCAATGGCATCACGTATTTACCTGAGCCCAACAGTTTTCCTGAAGGCAGAAATCTCCAGGTACCCATTGCATAGAGCACATTGCAGCCTGTGCAGATGCGGAGGGAGGCAGCAGGGATGGGGCAATGGAGCTGATGGGTTAAGTGGGAAATGGAAATTGGACTTGGTGAAATAAATGGTAGGGTTGATTGCATTTCCTCCTTCTCCTTGCCCTCCATGTGCCTGAAGCAGTACGTTAACCAGCAGGGGAATTAGATTGGATTGAAATGCTGTACGTTTCTACATTGCTTCCTGCTAATGTTGTTAGTGTCACCATTGGCAAAGCGATGAATTCTTCTGTGGTGTTGGCTCCAGCATTTGGTGGGGACCAGCACCTGCTGGTCACTTGGTAGCGCAGACTCCTTGTCTGCCCCAGCCAGCTTGTGCTCCCGGGCTTCCGATTCTGGAGCTAAAATTTTAACTTCTTGGAAATGGTAATAAAGTGGCACCGCCATCTCTTGCGGGAGGCCTCAGAGAAAGATTCATATAGCATCTCTCCTGGTAGAGAAGAGATGGGACTTGTGATGAACAGGACAAGATCTTTATTGTGGTTGCCGGACATGCAGACAGACCAGGTTCTTGGCTCTCTAACTCAGAGGTGGGCAAACTTTTTGGCCTGAGGGCCACATCAGGGTTCCAAAACTGTATGGAGGGCCGGGTAGGGAAGGCTGTGCCTCCCCAAACAGCCTGGCCCCCGCCCCCTATCTGCCCCCTCCCACTTCCCACCCCCTGACTGCCCCCTTCAGAACCCCCAACCCATCCAACCCCTCCCTGCTCCTTGTCCCCTAACTGCCCCCTCCTGGGACTACACCCCCTATCCAATCCCCCTGCTCCCAGTCCCCTGACTGCTCTGACTCCTATCCACACCCCCGCCACCTGACAGGCCCCCCCGGGACTCCCACACCTATCCAACCCCCCCGTCCCTTCACATCCCCAAACCTCCGCCCCATCCAACCGCCCTCTGCTCCCTGTCCCCTGACTGCCCCCCGGGACCCTCTGCCCCTTATTCAACCCCCCTGCTCCCCGCCCCCTTACCATGCCACTCAGAGCAGCAGGACTGGCAGCCGCGCCGCCCAGCCGGAGCCAGCCACACCACCGTGCTGCCCGGCAGGAGCTTGCAGCCCCGCCACGCAGAGCACTGGCGGCATGGCGAGCTGAGGCTGTGGGGGAGGGGTGATAGCAGGGGAGGGGCCGGGGGCTAGCCTCCCCAGCCGGGAGCTCAAGGGCTGGGCAGGACGGTCCTGCGGGTCGGATGTGGCCCGCGGGCTGTAGTTTGCCCACCTCTTCTCTAACTCCTAGCCTGACTAACACAGCCAGTGCAGAGTCTCCTATATCTGGGCCTGGCCGCAGCAGTCATGGAAGAACCTGCTGACTTTGTTGCAGTACTAAGGCTCTGTCCACACTGTGATCCCACCTTAGCTCTAGCTGTTTAAACATGGTGTAAGGAGGATGGTGATCAATTGTTCTCCGTGTCCACCATCGCCAAGGGTAGGACAAGAAATAATCAGCTTAGTTTGCAGCAAAGGAGATTTAGGTTGGATGTTAGGAAAAACTTTCCAACTGTAAAGGTAATTAAGCCCTGGGGAGGCTGTGGGATCCCAATCCTTTGATACCAAGAAGAGGTTAGACAAACGCCTCTTAAGGACAGTCTAGGTATCTTAATCCTACCTCAGCATGGGGAGATGCACTAGCTGACCTCATGAGGTCTCTTCCTGCCGTATATTTCTGTGCTTCTATAGATTTTCTTAACAGGATTCTAGCAGGTTTCTCTGACCAATGTGGCCATGGAGTTTTTTCTGAGAATCACACTAGCTGCGCTGTACAGTGGGCTCTCCCAGCATCTAGTCTAGAGCATGGTTCCTTAACCAGGTTCTTGGATAAAAATCTCTGCTGGCGGTCAGGAAAACCAGGCTAGAACTGTGTTCCTAGTACACTGGTTCTAGTCGCACTGTCAACATGGCCATAGAGTCCACTGTCCCGGAAGCAGATTTTCTTCCCCATTTCCCTTAACCCTGCAGGGGGATAGTACAGATTGAACCTGCGCATAGGAATTGGAGGAAAGGTAATATAGTAAATTAGCACCTGGTCACATCAGGCACTGAGGAATTTGAAGCCCTCTGTTCTCTTATTTCATTAAGGTGAATAAACTAAATGCCTTTTTCTGTTGCTTTGTTTTTGCAAGGTTTCTGTAAACTTTTCTTTTTCTTGTTCAGGATAGAATATAAGGCTAGTGTGACCCCTGGTGGTAGTGGTGTAGCACCACATCTTCAAACTTAGGGCCCTAATAATAGCTTGTGCACCTAAGTTAAGCCCACAAATACCTATTTCAAGACCCTAAATAGGGATTTAAGTGTCAAAATTAGAATTTAGATGCCTAACTTTAGGCACCCAAATTTGAAAAGGTGTCCCATGCCCGGATTTCCTCCACTTCTTGGGCGCACATGTTGATCTGCTTTGGCAGCTTAATTTCCCCTCTCCCTGACCCCCAAAAACAAAAGCCTGGGGCCAAAGGAGAACCCTTTCCTTGGGTGCTGTGTGTGATGCTGCTGACCCAAAACTAATGAGCTACTTGGGAATCGCCTACTATCCTTGTCTTTTTTCCTGCAGGCTGATTTGAACACCAACATTGAAGATGAATCCAGATCTTTCTATGGTGTTTCCAGCCAATACGAAAGCCCAGAAAACATGATCATTACCTGCTCCACTAAAGTGTGCTCCTTCGGAAAGCAGGTGGTGGAGAAAGTGGAGGTAGGAAGAGAAGGCAGCAGAGCCCTGAGTGCAGAGTATTCTGGGGTGCAATTCAGCCCTTGCATGTACTCACAAACCCCACCTGTGCCTCTGAGGGCAGAAAGTACCCACTTGTCAGGGAGGTGGCTTAGACAAGGGTTGAAAATCAGGAAGCATCAATCTAGTGCAGTGTGTCAGACACGCAGGGATGGGCCTGATCCTGCCTGTAGTGTTGCCCTCTCACACAATTTTATCGCATGTCTTCCAATATTTGCTGTTTTTCTTAAAGCGCCAGCTCCTGGAGTCCAGTGATTGAGAGAGACTCAGCTTTCGTTGTTTTAAACAATGAAGTTCCCAGCCCTCCTAGTTGAGGAGAAAAGCTTGAAAATGTGACCTCTCGGGGCTCACAAACCAAAAGGCAAATAGAAAGATCCCCACATTTATTATTATTTTTATAGATCCATGATTTTTAAGCCAGTCTTTTGTGATTTTATGGGGCCTGAGTCAGGATTTTTAAACACATGGCTCTAGCCTGCTCAGTGTGTTCAGCTGGCCTGCAGGATGATTCTCAACAACAGACAGAATATATAGACAAAGAAAGTTTCTATACCTTATGTTTACAAAGATAAACCTGCTCCTCATATAACAGCAAGCTCAGACAGGAATAGGTGCTACACCTTTTTAAAAATGCAGCAAGAACTGCTGCTCTTCACTATGTCTACTGAAATCAAAAGCAAATCTCTGGCTAGGAGCCATCCCACTGCTCGGGGGTCAGCAGAGGTTGGGAGCCTCGTGGCAATCTCAAAAGAGGGGACAAGAAGCAGCACCTCCTCCTCCTCTGAATTAGTGTTGCAATGGGGGTGCTGGCACATGGGAGGAGGGATAGGATTCTAATGGGAAAACAAGATGAAGGCGTATGGGGAAAGAAGAGGGTTGCTAAGAAGTGATGACCTTCCCTGTCACTTCAATTTGGGGGAAGTTTATATGTACTGGAGCTAAAATGTGATAGTAATGAAAGAGCTCCTCAAATGTTTAATCCCCATTTGCTAATCTGGGGCAGCATGGTTTGGTAGGTAGCGAATTGGACTGGGACGCAGGGTGTATATTCCCAGATATGCCATTGCCTTGATGTGTGATCTCAGGTAAGTCACAACCTCTGGGTGCCTCAGTTTCTCCATCAGTGAAATGGGAATAATGCTACTGATCTATCTCACAGAGGCATTGGGAAGCTTAAATCATTAATAGTAGCAGAGCACCCTGAGGTCCTTAGCTCGAAAGCGCTATAATAGTGCAAACTGTTATTACCACAGTAGCTATGTTCCTTTGGTTTTCTTTAAGTAATCAAAGCAGGAGAAATTTGAGAGCTCAAGGAAAGCTACTTCAGAGTGGATGATTGTAAGGAATGATGAATGAGCTAATGTTAGTAAAGCGATGTGAAAATTCAAGTGGTAATTATTATTTTAACTATCAGTAACATTAATGAAAACAGTGGTGACCCTGTGTGCACCTTTTCTCTTTTACACTATAGACGGAGTATGCTCACTATGAAAATGGACACTATTCCTATCGCATTCACCGCTCCCCTCTATGTGAATACATGATTAATTTCATCCATAAACTCAAACATCTCCCAGAGAAATACATGATGAACAGCGTGCTGGAGAACTTTACTATTTTACAGGTGGGGGCACTGAATTGTTTTTATTGTTGCCTTGAAATATTTAAGCCATATCCAAGAGTCCCCAGCTGTGAGTCAAAGAAGATTTCCACGTACAGCTCAATAGTTAATTTTATTTAGTGTCAGTTGCATCTCAGCACCCCTTACAGAGCTACGCAGAGTGCAGTTATTCAGATAAATAGGATCAGGAACACAGGGAGAAGAATGAGAGGCATGGGCAATGGAGAGAAAGGAGAGATGAAGAAGGTTTGAAAAGGGAGAGTTGATGAGGCCAAAAAGCTGTGCCAGATGTGAAGGCAGAAGTTGCAATAAAGAAGACTCTTGTACCAACAATAGGCAGAGGGTGAAATAATTGTCCCTGCTCTGGACCCTTTACACCATTTAAGAGGAAGACTACTCCAGTTCAGGCACTGCAGAAGACAGCCATAAAGCTGCCTTCCCAGGACCCATCCCAAATCCTGGCATAAAGGGCGGGACAGAAGGAGGGTGTTGCTGCAGAGATTCCATGCAGCACTGCAGCCCATGAGGCAAGCCCTGGGTTGGGAGGTTGCCATAACTTAGGCTCCCAGGGCTGTCCAAATTATGCTTGGGCCCTTTCCAGCCCCTGGCGCAGCCAAGAATTAGGAGGGTGGTTTAAAGCCACCCCGGACTGTGAGTTCTGTGCTGTGCCTCTTTAAGACACAGCATGGATTCTCACTCACTAGATCTGAATTTGGCTCTCTGAGGCTACGGGAGTCTATTTGGCTGCTACCTCCCTGGAGCACTTGGAAGGGGTCAGCGGGATGCCCCCTTCCAGACTTGAGCCTGGCCAGTTCCCATCTCTGAATCCCAGACAGAGGGCAATGGTTAGTTCAGCCATAAGGCACGAAAATAAAACAGAACACAACAAAATCAGCTAAAAAATTCACGAATTAACAAAAGAGCTCCTTCCCTCCTGGAGCATTGTCTCCGGGGTGGCCATGCTCCTCGTAAGGTATAGGTCCGATAGCAGTTCAGCATGGGGCTGGTGACCATGTACTGTGACATCTGCCAGTGTGAGGATTTAGCTTCTGACCCTCCTGGCTCCTCCCGCAGGACAGAACGGGGCAAAGGTATGCTGCAGAACATAGCCACTAAGGGAGCTGTGCGGGGAACTGCAGGATGCATACAACAATCGCTGTCAGCAATCAGTCACGCTGGCTGCAAGAGAGTGATTCTGTAGCGAGCTGAGATTATTGAGGGGCTGGGATGGGGGAGGAGTTGATGTAGTAAGAAAAGTAACAAGCAGGAGGCTGTAAGAATGTAAATTCAAGTAGGCAGCTCCCAGGCACCTTCTGCTTACCTCTTGGTGTGTAAGTTAAACTCATTCAGCGTCACTTACCCCCATTCATCCACCAGTAACTGGGCATTGGGAGGTATAAGGGAGTCGATCTTACATCTCAACTGTGAATTAGGCTCCAAGTCCTGGTGTCCCCTCCTACGGCACTCCACAAGCTGCTAAGAGCCCTCTTTCACTGGCATCAGGAGACCTTTCCATTCAGCACCCTCTCAGTGCTGGGGAATTCTCAGTGTAACTCACCCTTCCTCAAGGGAACAGTGACATCTGCTGGCTCCAAGGACACATGGCTGCTCACTGCTCCCAGTCCTGACAAGACTTTTCCCCCTTGCTTGGTGAGTGCTTATTATTCACTGGCCATATATTTCCATTCTCTATGGTCCTGAGGACGCTTCTCCTTCTGTACTTCCACTGCATCTCAGTCCTCACATTGTGAGAAAGCACCCCCCTCTTGGTACCAAGCAGATGTTTCATTACTGGTGTTTGGAGACAGCCCCAGTTTGGGGTGTCATTGCTACACGGTGTATCTTTCCTGTTGTTCATTCTGTGGATTATGTTTAACACTGGATACGTTTAAAGCTGTTAGAATATTTACAAGTTGAGACAGAAAAAATAGCACTTGCTTTCTTGCCTTCCTTTCTCGCCTGTCTAGGTTGTGACGAACAGGGACACTCAAGAGACCTTGCTGTGCATAGCGTATGTTTTTGAGGTGTCAGCTAGTGAACATGGTGCCCAGCATCACATCTACCGGCTGGTGAAGGACTAGAGATTCTCTGCCCAGGAACTGCCTCCATGAATGTATATCTGAGTGAAACGCCCGTGCCTAATCCCCGATACCAATCCGAAAAATAAACTGCAGACGTGGTGTATTTTCAGAAAAGAATCTTCGAGCTAGTTTGTGATTGAAAGCGTGAATAGTTCAGCGTCATGGGCTTGTGTAAATGGGGGGAAAGGCTTGAAACCAAAGAAACTGAAAAACAAGTACACAACATCACACCACCAATCTCTATTAACTGCCCCTTTGGGTTCCATGTTATTTGGGGCAACCAGGTCTCCGAGCAGCTCAAGGATAATAGGATGCAGATGTATATCATACACACGCTCATATGCATAGACATACAGTCACACATGCAGATGTACACCTGCATGCTTGCACACAATCTCATGTGCTGGGTCACAAGCACAAGTTGAGTCCTATGTATGCACATGCTTGGTCATATACACATACACACAGTCATGTATGTATTCACAGGTCCTCAGGCCTGCAGTCCAGGCCAGCACACTTGCCCAGACACACACTTGCACAGTTGGATGCAAGAATACAGATGTGTACAATAGATGCACACAGGCACAAGCGTGCGCACAGCGATGCATGTGTGCAAGCAGACACATACGCACATAATCACATACGCAAGTGTACTCATTTGCACACACACACACACAGTCACACATTCCTTCCAGTTAGACTTGTCTGAGCACCAAGCTTGCTCAGGTCTTCCATACAGTACTAAGGGAAGTAAAGCTACCCTACCACGCTGAAGTTGTGTGAATGACACTTTCTTCTTTCTGAGATGCTTTCTTCCCTTTGAAGTGAAGTTCTGCTCAGAAACGTGAACCTGTCTTTGTACTCAGCAGATCTGCTCCCCATGTGTATTCAGAGTCACATCTGCTGACTGTTTGGACTGAAATAAGCTCTTACTTCTTTTCACTCCTGTTTGCCCTGCACAGCCAGCACAGCTCAAGGAGCTGGAGTCTGATCCTTCTTGTGCACCAGCAAAACTATGGTTACTAAGATCCAATCAGTGACACCTGTTTCATTGCAGGCAGTGGGGTTGCACACATGTCACTGAGGGCACAATTTGTCCAGCCAGCTCCTTATTATTGGTGATGATGGTTGAGAAAAATTAAAACCCAGCTGGGCTTTCAGAGGCCCAGCTGAGTTTGTGGGGCAGGCAGTTGGAGAAATCTCTTCTCCCCTTGTAAACTGCCATGTGCTCTGGCGTCAGTGAGCAATGATAAACATGGATCCCCACACTACCATTGTAATGGAGTCCCTTGTCAGAGAAGAATTACCCTGACGGGTAGCTGCGAGGGACTTGGAGAGGCGTTTGTGCTGCTGTTGGGGCGTGGGGGAGCTGATGAAGTATCAGATGTCCAGGCACAGTGTCTCAGAACACATTTTACAGGTGCTTTTAACCTCAACTTTTTCTTGAAAAATAACAAAAGACCGTAGTATCTTACACATTTGTTTCATACACTTCAATCCATCAGACTCTTGGCATATACAAAAACACTGTGTTCTAGCCAACAGGAGCACATGGGAAACCAAAGTGACCTGACCCAGTGTCCACACTGCATCAGTGTTGCTTGGGAAGCACCTGCTGGGCACTACAGAGGTAGGGCATTGCCCTGGCTATATCCGGAGCAGCGAGACAAGGGCTTTCTACGGTATTTCCAGCCTGTGTTTTAAGGGAATCTGCACCATGTTCTGGAATGTTGCAAAATCCAGCCTATTCCACCCAGGCCCTGTGAAACTCACAAAAGTTTCTTTCTAGATTGCCTTTCACTAATTGCCAGCTGACGCTGCCCGAGGGAGAATGAGCTCAACTGAAGAACAACAGCCAGTGGCACTGTGTGCATAAATAGAAGCTTTCTCCTTCGTTTGAGTCATTCAGCTGGTCTATGAACACTGCACACCTGCATTTCTGAATGGATCAGGAGGCAGCTGATACTCAAGCACAAAGTCCTTAAGGCTGTGTCTGCACTTAACAGTGGCCTCAAAATCTCCCACTGGTGCAGCAGGAATGGGAGAATGTTCACTGGTGTTTTAACCATCACGTTAGCCAAGCCTGCTTAGAGCAGGTCCCCACTAAATTGTAAATTAAAATGTCCGCAGCCAATGTCCACACCATCACTCTCCCTGTTGTGGGCACCAGTGGGCTGAACGTGTGCTAGGAACAGTAGAAAATCTTCAGGAAGATGCTGGCATAGACAAGTCCGTATTTGCACACAGGATTCTGAGGGGCAGGAACGTGAGAAGAAGTTCAGGAGAAAGGACAGTGGAGTTTGATTTGAAAAAGAAACTGTTGAGCTGCTAAGCAAGGCCAGGGTTACTGACACTGTATCATCACTACTAATTTGTATTACAGTAGGTCTATCAGCCCCAGCTAACCGCACTGTGCTAGGTGCTGTACAAATGCCAACAGCCATCTAAGAGCTTACAGTCTCAGCAGACAAGACAGCCAAAAAGTGGGAGGGGAAACAGCAGCACTGAGGGGTCAAGCCTTAAAATTCAAAATGTAAGATGGGCATAGAGGAGTGGTCATCAAACTCTTCTAGTTACTGGGGTGGGCCTGTGCTATTGTGCAACTATGAAGCTCTCAGAGTGCTTTAAAAGCAGTAACCAGCTAAATCTAACCTAGCGAGGAAGGTAAATATTATAATCCCCATATTCTAGGTAAAGAAACTGAGGCCTAGTCTACAAAGACTTGTAGTTGTTTAAGTAAAGATGTGTTTAAAATGGATTTCTTTACATTGGCACAAGTTTGGGTGTAGATGCTCTTATGTTTTAAAAAACAGATTAAGCTAAGCTGCAATAAGAGTGTCTGCACCCACACTCGAGCCAGTTTAACTAAATCAGTTTAAAAACACCACTTTAATTAAACTGCAGTAAGTTTGTGTTGCATGTCTCATCTACACACAAATAGCTTAAGGGACTTTCCAACGATCCCACAGCAAGTCAGCAACAAAGATGGGAAAACCTAAGGCAGACCTTAAGCATTTAGAAACATACAGTAACATCAGTGGAAATTTAAAAACACACAATTGTTGCAAACATGGTCAGCTGCCAGTATGAAAAACCTAGGGTTGTTTTCCCCTGTCCTTAGTCCTCAGAAAAATAGCGATTCAAATAGTTTCTAAATAGCTACTACTTTCTCTATAACTTGCTTGATTACTACTACCAGTGACCTCTCTACTATGGTTTTGCGCTCTCCTTTCCCAGATGGGCACTAGTTCTTTAAATCTGTGGGAGACAAGCAGCTGCAGCCCTAAAGTGGCCATTTAAACCTGAGTTTTATAGACTGCTTTTTTCCCCCTCCTAGCTAACAGGTATTTTTAGCTGCAATTTTGTTTTTCATTGATTTGCCTTTTCTCTCATTCTTGAGGAAGTAGCTTCAAGCCCTAGTAAGCTAACAATAACCACGGAGAGAAAGTCTCAAAGTATCCAAAGAACAAAGCAATGAGGAGAAATAAGCAGCAAGAATCAATTGCACAAATCAAATAAATCACTCAAAGCTGATCAGGTTTTTTAAACCAAATTACTCAACTAGTGGCCAAAAAGAATGCAGTAGCTGTAATGTACCTTGATTGCAGTAAGATTTTGCGATCAGACCTCACAAAATGCAATGTGAAAGATCAATTCAAATTTGCTTGGATATTAGAAGTTACCTGAAAAACTTGTTGAAGACCCATAATTAAGGGGCATGATAAATGGCAATATATTAACAGCGGGAAGGGTGGGTACTGAAGAGATCAGTGGTAGGTCTACTCTCATGTAACAGCTTCATTAATGAGCTTGAAGAAAGAGAAAACAGCATGGTAATTTAATCTGCAGATGGTACTAAAGGAGGTATCCCCAACAGAGCAGATATAGGGACGCCAATGCTTCTGAACTCTGAATAGTGACTTTAACCCCATTGAAGCACTAGACTGGAACCTGGAGAATAGCTTGAAAGGTTAGATTTGAAATACGATTTTAAAATGTCCTTAAAAAACAAGGACAGATGGTAGCTGAACGGTACATTAGCAGGTTATCAGGACGGCACACAATGTGAAAGCCAGTGTATTGAGGAAGGAGGTAGTTTCTATATGTTTTGGGGATGCTCAGAAATAAAACCATATTGGAATCAAATGCCTTGTCTCTCTCTCTCACACACACTCTCAAAATGACTAAACTGCAGCTCCCTCCAGACCCCAAAGTACATGCAATAGGGTAACAGAAGAGTAAGGTAATACGCCTTGCAGTGTGACCAGCTCAACAGATGTGTTGTACTGTTGAGGATGAAGAACCCACCCTCTGCAAAAGATCTCAAACCAGACCACAAAGCACTGGAGCAAGCGTGTTACTGATCCCAGGGATTGCCATCTTATTTGGGCCCTCCTACTTAGGACAGGATGGATGCAAGGGGAAAAGACCCCTTTCCCCCTTTTTGTGTTCCCTGTTGCAGGTGCTGCTCCCAGTCCCAGTCCCTGAGCTCAGGTAAGCACAAGGTTTATGCAGGGCAGGTGCTGCTAGCCACTTTGGCGGTGGGCAGAACTGGCTGGCTGTGGAGTGGAGCATATGTTGCACCCCTGGGCCTATGTAAGGACAAGCAAAAGACAGAACTAGAACACATAGCCTAGTTTAAAATGCCTAAAATTCCAGCATTCCAGATGTGCAGTGTTCAGCTACAGCTCCATTATTGTCCATTAGGTGTCACCGCTACCTAGTCTAATTTCAAAATACAAATCTGGGGTTGCGGGAGTGGGGAGTAGTTTTCAGTACATCTCAATTGTAGTAACACTTTAGTGGATAATAAGTGAATTGTCGGTGGAGAAGCCTACCTATTTTTAATCCTATGAGATCCTAAATCCTCACCCATAAACCACAGCAAATAGCAAAACAACCATGCTCAGCTAATGGCAGATAAAGATTAAACCCTGAGAGATTTTTTTTTCTGGCCAGTAAAGTACGGATTTATAAATATGAACTTCCAGCATTCCTGAAATATTTGCTCAACTTCCCCTGCCACTTCCTAAATCCTTCCTGCCAGCCTGCACAGAAAGCTTAAATTCAATTTATGTTAATGTCCTTGTTAACATTTTTTTAATTATGTGTTTTGCTGGAGGCAAAAGGAGGGGGTGGGGCCAGTCTGACATCCCTGGAGACCGTTTGACATTTTCTGTGTGCACAGAAAAAACAGAGCACTGAAAGCAGCCAGGCAAGATCCCCTCTCCGCAAGGTACCTCAACACCCTTCTGTTAGGTGCGCCTGCACTGGGCGATTGTGCTGGTGTAGCTAAACTGGTAAGAATCCCTACAAACCTTAAAAGGTCATATTGCAAAACACTAAATAACAGCATAAAATACAACCCAACTGGTGGTCATGGTGCATTAGGACAACATTAAAATCCATGAGTGTGGAAGCATGCTGAGGAACTCTACCAGACATCAGGCTAGACTGTACGGTCCACATATGGAAGGGGCCATCCATGCAGACGGCCCTCTCCCATGGTGGGGTCTGTAAGCCATCTTTGTGGCACCATCCCCTTACCCTATCCCATAGACCCCCAGCTCCTTGGGGTCAATGATCTGGGTCCAGGAAGACATGCATTACCCCTACCTCCAAATCCAGTGGAAACGCCAACAGCAAGTTCATGCTGCCTGAATCTGCACTAAATCTTCCATCTCACAGTTCTGGGGAAACTCACCCTTAAGGAAGGGCTCCAGGGGCAGTGGCTCTAACAGAGCTGTGCTGGCAGGGAGCCGGGAAGTGGCCTGGGGGGCACCTTAGGCTGGAATAGAAGAACTGCATCCTCTTGCAGAGCTGGTGAGATCCAGGCAGAACCACTTTGGGTGCTGGGCCCCCTTCTGGGGTGGAATGATCTCTGCCCCCATAGCCTCTTCTTGCAGGTATTTCCCTGAGAAGGGACCAGTCAGCCCAGCATAATTAAGGCAGAGCAAGCTACAATTCCACTTACTACAAAACAAAACCCTCTAAGAAATAATCACTGGGGCTTCAAAAGGAACTGCACAACGGTAAAGGTATGGAGGGAAAACAAAGCAGCTTTGCTGGAAATGATTTATTATACTTACTTGAATTACAACAGAGCCTAGAGGCTTCAATTCTGATCAAGGCCCCATGCTGCTAGGTGTTGTATTTACACAGCAAGAGGCAGGCTCTACCTGGAAGAACTTATTGCATAAATAGAGAAAGACAAAGGGCAGGAGAAAGATGATGATTATTATCCCATTTCACAGATGTGAAACCTGACATACAGAGAATAAGTGATTTGCCCCCAGGTTACAAAAGGAGGCTACAGCAGAGCTGGGACTTGAACCTAAATCTCCTTAGTACTAGTCCAATGCCTTAATCATAGATCACCCTTCACTTGAAATGGAGTTGGGTAAAGGCTGTCAAAGGAAGTAGAGAAGCAGATTATATTAATGCTATAATCAATGGGCATGAGACACGTCAGAAGGGCTGTTACATATACAACAGGACAAAAAGAAACATGAGAGAAACACTACGCAAAAATCCACCTAGTGGATAATGGCTCCATTAGCAATAGCCAGCAGGGAGTAATAAAGGAGAAATCATTCCAAACAATATTTGATTGCAAATAGTGCCCGATAAATTCTCATTGAACTGGAGAATTAATTACTGGCTGAAAGGAACAGATGTTCTCTATGGACTTTAGTGGAACATTTGATAGTGTCTCAGGAAATTAATTCAACTTGGATTGAGTATGACCTCTAGCACCAGGGCTGAAACACCACTTGGAAGGACAGTGAGCAAAAGGTCACTGTAAGTTGGTCGATATTAGGGTGGGGTCCAACCTCAAGAATCCATGACCTCATCAGCAGTTAAGTACCCTGATATAGTCTACATCATTGAGATCTGGCTGGATGACATTGTGAGCCTCTTCTAGCCCACCTCATCCCCCCAGGATGCTTCATACTTCACAGACCCAGACCAGACCAGGAGAGAGACAGCACTGCTGTCGTCTTTCTCAAACATCAAATCCAAAAGAAGTGTCTCAGGTAAGACAAGTGCATTCAAATTCACTCAGCTAACTAGTAGAAACCAGAGCCAAAACTAACAGATTTTATGCTCATTTCCAGACACCACTGATGGCAGGATTAATAAACGAGCTCACTAATACCTGACTGGCAATGGTAGTGAAATCAAGCTGGACTACAAGGCCACAGATGCAAAAAAAAACCCCAAACTCATCTGCTTACCAGCCTCTCTAAGGCTTTCACAGGTCATCGCCGGTCCAACCCACACAGCCAGTCACAACCTGGAGCTGATCTTTGGCTTAGATGTAAAGGACACCCACTGTCTTGGACAGACCATCGTATCATTAAAGGAGTGGTCAGAGCTCTGCCAGTGTGCAGGCAACAAGGAAGCCCCATGATTCTGAGTTGACCACAAAGACTCATGGATGCCACCAACTTCCAATGCATGTGTTGCAGGTTCACCTGGACCAGTGGAGCATCTCACAAAGCAATCTCCCTATAATTTGTGCTGCAGCCAAATTATAGCCCATTCAAATTGGTCACCCAGGCTTTTGTTGTGTGAAGTAATACTTCCTTTCCTGCTGCCTATTAATTTCATTGGGTGACTCCTTGTTCTTGTGTTATGTGAAGGGGTAAATAACACTTCCTTTATTCACTTTCCCCACATATTCATGATTTTATCAACCTCTATCATATCCCCTCTTAGTTGTCTCTTTTCCAAACTGAACAGTCCCAGTCTTTTTAAACTCTCCTCAGATGGAAGATGTTCCATACCCCTAGGCATTTTTGTTGCCCTTCTCTGTGTCTTTTCCAATTCTATCATTTTTGATATGGGGTTACTAGAACTGCACACAATATTCAAAGTGTGGGCATACCATTAGGTGACAGGCTTTTGGGCTAAGGCAGGGAAATCCTTCCTTCTCTCTCTATGCTTCACTCAGAATTGCCCATTTGGAGGAGGCAGCCAGCCCTTTTTATCTTTTCTGCTGGGCCCTGATTGCCTTTTGTCCATTCTGGCCCTTCTAGCTGCTGGAGGACCAGTTCTTGTTGGTCCCAGCAGCAGCTGATCCTGGGTGGCTTCTCTAGGCAGCGCTTGGAGGCCTAAACACTCTGCCCTTTTCCCTCCGAAATGCACACTTGCTTGGGGCAGGGTAGAGCGGTGGGGCCTCCAGCAGAGGCACCGAATACCTGGTTTACCCTGTTCCAGCCTGCTAAGACAACAGCATGCTACCCATAGGATGGCATGTTATGGTACACTGGACCTGACCATTGATATGCTGGCCCCCAAACAGCCCCTGCCTCCCATCACCCACACAGATCCCTTGGGTTTCTGACATCCTGCACCAGATGAAAAGAGGGAATGGAAACATAACAAATTCCTCCAAGCCAATGCTGAGGCTGTATTACTGGCCAAGAGAACCTTCCTTTCAGCCTCCAGTGAAGCTGCTCTCTAACTCCTTCATAATCTTGAGTGACAGCAGCCTGGCTTAGAACCAAGTGCTGCAAAAACTCTCATCCGACGTGGCTGAAAAGATCAACGCATTTGGGAAGGCTTCCCAAACAGCCTGGATCCACCCTACCAGCCAACAGTCTGCTTGCATTTCCACATCAAGAAGTTCTGGATACCCTAAAGGACTCTTACCCCAAGGCTTCTGACTCCAACCCAAGCTCTTCCTGGCTTGTGAAAGAAAGTCATGCGCAACTGGTGCCACTCATGACTGAAACAGCCAGTGCATCATACAGGGAAGGAATCTTCCTTTCCTCCTTCAAACATGCAATAGTCTGACCATCACTGAAGAAACTCACTGTGACTACATTGGTTCTAGCCAACTATCACCCACTGTCCAACCTTCCATTCCAGAGCAAGCTTATAGAGATCTTAGCCAAAGGCAAACTATAAGCTCATCTAATTGAACGTAATATTCTAGACCTGGCACAATCTAGATTTAGGCCAAGACATGGAACTGTGTCACTTTAATGGCACTGATGGATGTTCTCCTGGTGTCAATGGCTAGAGGGCATCCATTTCCATCCTCCTGGACCCCTCTGCAGCATTCAACATTGTCACCCGCAAGATATTGCTGTTTCACCTCAGATTGGTAGCAGAAGTCCAGGGTAATGTGCTAAAATGCTTTGAGTCCTTCCTGGAGGTGTGCACCCAATGAGTAGTGATGGAAAACTGCACCTCCAACACTAGACCCGTCACTGGTGGAGTCCCACAAGGATCAATTCTCTCTCTGGTCCTTTTCAAAATCTACTTGCAAGCACTAGATGAAGTGGTCAGATGAAAACGGACTCAAGTGCCAGCAGTATGCAGATGACATACAGCTCTACCTATCCTTCAGCACATGTGACTACACCACTACCACCAAAATGGCCCAGTGCTTGGATGAGATCAGCTCATGGATTAAGAACAGCTGGCAGAAGCTGAACCCAAGCAAGATGGAGATGATGCTGGTGGGCAAAGGAAAGCTTTTTGAAGAATTTGCAGCTACAGTGAGTCACCTTGCTTGAAGGTACCCACAACTGGTTGTGACGGGTTGGATCACAGAAACCCCCTTGGGAGCTGCCACCCGATGTGCAAAGACTACCCCTGCTCCTGTTTTCCCTGCCAGCTCAGGACTCCAGCACCCTGTCTTGCTGAGCCAGACACTCCCGTCTGGCTCCAACACAGACCCAGGGTCTGAATCACTTGTCCCAAAGCTGCAAGTTTACCTGAAAACAGCTCACAGATGTGTGCTTGTCTTTAGCACTCAGATGCCCAACTCCCAGTGGGGTCTAAACCCAAATAAATCTGTTTTACCCTGCATAAAGTTTATGCAGGGCAAACTCATAAATTGTTCGCCCTCTAGAACACTGATAGAGAGATATGCACAGCTGTTTGCTCCCCCAGGTATTAATACATACTCTGAGTAAATTATTAAATAAAAAGTGATTTTATTAAATACAGACAGTAGGATTTAAGTGGTTCCAAGTAGTAACAGACAGAACAAAGTAAGTCACCAAGCAAAATAAAATAAAATGCGCAAATCTATACCTAATCAAACTGAATACAGATAATCTCACCCTCAGAGGTGCTTCAGTAAGTTTTTTCTCAGACTGGACACCTTCCAGGCCTGGGCACAATTCTTTCCCCTGGTACAGCTCTTGTTGCAGCTCAGGTGATAGCTAGGGGATTCTTCATGATGGCTCCTCTCCCTTTGTTTTCTTCCACCCCTTTATATATCTTTTGCATAAGGCGGGAACCCTTTGTCCCTCTGGGTTTCCACTCCCCCTCACTGGAAAAGCACCAGGTTAAAGATGGATTCCAGTTCAGGTGACATGATCACATGTCACTGCAAGACTTCATTACTCACTTGCCAGCACACACATATACAGGAAGACTCACAGGTAAATACAGACATCTGCAGACAATGGGAGTCATCAAGATTCCAAACCATCCTTAATGGCCCACACTTTACATAATTACAATAGGCCCTCAGAGTTATATTTTATATTTCTAGTTTTAGATACAAGAGTGGTACGTTTATACAAATAGGATGATCACACTCAGTAGATTACAAAGCTCATAATGATACCTTACAAGAGACCTTTTGCATGAAGCATACCCCAGTTACGTTATATTCACTTATTGTCAAATTTTTCTAAAACTATCCCAGTTACATTATATTCACTTATTATCATGTTTTTATAAAACCATATAGACTGCACAACGTCACACTGGTCAATTCAGTCTTTAATTTAAGAGTGTGCCTGGATTCCTCATTGACACTAAACTCACATAGCAGCATCCTACAAATAATGCTTTCTATCATTTCTGCTTGGCTAGGAGACTCTGTCTCATCCTGGGAAAAATAATGACCTAGCCTCAGTTATTCATGCCTTCATCATCTCTCGGATGGACTACAGCAATGCAATATACCTGGGTATGAGCCTTCAGAGCTTAGGAAGCTCTAAGTGGTACAAAATGCTGCAGCATGTCTCCTCAGCAGCACTGGCTACCACAAACAAACCATACCTGCCTGCCGCTCCCTACACTGGCTTCCAGTAAAATAACAAATCAAGAACAAATTCTTAGTCCTTATCTTCAAACCCTGGACCCATTGTATCTAGGAGATCAACTAAAGCTCTAGGATAAAGACCATGGCCAACCATCCTTTTCTGGCACACTGGAACTCTGAATAAGAGTAATACTCATCCATGCAGGAGACAGAACTTTCTCCAGGGCCAGTTCAAGGCTGTGGACTGAAAGCCCCCAGGAACTAAGGACCATTACACACCGCTTCACCACCTTTGATTCCAAGCGCAAAGAACATTTCCTTGACTTTGCCTTCTTTAACAGAAACACACATAACATGTATGGGTATCTCTCTGTCTCTAATATATATATATATATATATTAGGGCCGTCAAGCGATTAAAAAAATTAATCGTGCGATTAAAAAAATTTATCGTGATTAATTGCATGATTAATCGCGCTGTTGAAAAATAACAGAATACCATTTCTTTCAATATTTTTGGATGTTTTCTACATTTTCAAATATATTGATTTCAATTACAACATAGAATACAAAGTGTACAGTGCTCGGTTTATATTTATATTTGATTACAAATATTTGCACTGTATAAAACAAAAGAAATAGCATTTTTCAATTTCCCTATTGCACGTACAATAGTGCAATCTCTTTATCATGAAAGTTGAATTTACAAATATAGAATTATGTAAAAAAACCCAACCTGCATTCAAAAACAAAACAATGTAAAACTTAAGCGCCTACAAGTCCACTCAGTCCTACTTCTCATTCAGCCAATCGCTCAGACAAACAAGTTTGTTTACATTTGCAGGAGATAATGCTGCCCGCTTCTTGTTTACAATATAACAGGCATTCAAATGACACTGTTGTAGCCGGCGTCACAAGATATTACATGCCAAATACCCTAAAGATTCATATGTCCCTTCATTCAACCACTAATCCAGAGGACATGCGTCCATGCTGATGACAGGTTCTGCTCTATAACGATCCAAAGCAGTGCAGACCGACGCATGTTCATTTTCTTCATCTGAGTCAGATGCCACCAGCAGAAGCTTGATTTTCTTTTTTGGTGGCTCTGGTTCTGTAGTTTCTGCATTGCAGAGTTGCTCTTTTAAGACCTCTGAAAGCATGCGCCACACCTTGTCCCTCTTAGATTTTGGAAGGCACTTCAGATTCTTAAACCTTGGGTTGAGTGCTGTAGCTATCTTTGGAAATCTCACATTGGTACCTTCTTTGCATTTTGTCAAAGCTGCAGTGAAAGTGTTCTTAGAATGAACAACATGTGCTGGGTCATCATCTGAGACGGCTATAACATGAAATATATGGCAGAATGTGGGTAAAACAGAGCAGGAGACATGCAATTCTCTCCCAAGGAGTTCAGTCACAAATTTAATTAACACATTTTTTTTTTAACGAGTGTCATCTGCATGGAAGCATGTCCTCTGCAAGGGTGGCCGAAGCATGAAGGAGCATACAAATTTTTAGCATATCTGGCACGTAAATACCTTGAAATGCCGGTTACAAAAGTGCCATGTGACCGCCTGTTCTCACTTTCAGGTGACATTTTAAGTAATAAGCAGGCAGCATTATGTCCCATAAATGTAAACAAACGTGTTTGTCTTCGTGATTGGCTGAACAAGAAGTAGGACTGAGTGGACATGTAGGCTCTAAAGTTTTACATTGTTTTGTTTTTGAGTGCAGTTATGTAACAAAAAAAATCTACATTTGTAAGTTGCACTTTCACAATAAAGAGATTGCACTACAGTACTTGTATGAGGTGAATTGAAAAATACTATTTCTTTTATCATTTTTACAGTGCAAATATTTTTTATAAAAATAATAATATAAAGTGAGCACTGTACCCTTTGTATTCTGTGTTGTAATTTAAACCAATATATTTGAAAATGTAGAAAAACATCCAAAAACATTTAATAAATTTCACTTGGTGGCCAATGTCAGGTGCTTCAGAAGGAATGAACAGAACAGGTCAATTATTGAATGATCTATCCTGTCACCTGTCCCAGCAGCTGGCAGTCAGAGGCTTAGCCATCTTGGCTAATAGCCATTGATGGACTTATCCTGCATGAACTTATCTAGTTCTTTTTTGAACCATTATACTTTTGGCTTTCGCAGCATCCCCTCGCAACAAGTTCCATAGATGGACTGTGTGTTGTGTGAAGTAATACTTCCTTTTGTTTTAAACATGCTGCCTATTAATTTCACCGAGTGGCCCCTGGTTCTGTTGTTATGTAATGGAGAAAATAACACCGTCACTTTCACTTTCTCCACACCATTCATGATTTTATAGATCTCTAGCATATCCCCCCTTTGTTGTCTCTTTTCGACAGTCCAAGTCTTTTTACACTCTTCTCATATGGAAGCCGTTCCATACTCCTAATCATTTTTGTTGCCCTTCTCTGTACCTTTTCCAATTCTATCTTTTTTGATATCTGTCCCTTTCCTAATGGTTCCTAGCATGCTGTTAGCTTTTTTGACTGCTGCTGCACAGTGAGTGGATGTTTTCAGAGAACTATCCACAATGAATCCAAGATCTCTTTCTTGAGTGTTAACAGCTAATATAAATCCCATCATTTTGTATGTATAGTTGGAATTATGTTTTCCAATGTGCATTACTTTGCATTTATCAACATCAAACAAACCACTTCACTACACACACTTCCCCCCCCCCCCCCCCCCCCCGAGGAAAGAATGAGAGAACAAACATGTGACAGACATTAGTCATGTTGCTTAATCACTAATGGAAAGTGCTTAGAGTCTATGGTAATGAGCATGGTAAGGCCTGGCTTCACATGTCAGTCTTTATTACTGAAGATCTGGAAGATGAGGTGATAAAAAGCAAATTAATTGTGCAGGTGATACTGATTTGGGAGTGGCATCAGGCTATATCAGGGGTGGGCAAACTTTTTGGCCTGAGGGCCACATTGGGGTTGCAAAACTGTATGGAGGGCCGGGTAGGGAAGGCTATGCCTCCCCAAACAGCCTGGCCCCCGCCCCCTATCTGCCCCCTCCCACTTCCTGCCCCCCTCAGAACCCCCGACCCATCCAACCCCTCCTTGTCCCCTAACTGCCCCCTCCTGGGACTACACCCCCTATCCAATCCCCCTGCTCCCAGTCCCCTGACTGCTCTGACCCCATCCACACCCCCACCCCTTGACAGGCCCCCCAGGACCCCACTCCTATCCAACCCCCCCTGTTCCCCATCCCCTGACCCCTATCCACACCCTTGCCCCCTGACAGGCCCCCCGGGACTTCCACGCTTACCCAACCTTCCCCTGTCCCCTAACCGGCCCCCCGAACCTCTGCCCCAACCAACCGCCCCCTGTCCCCTGACTGCCCCCTGGAACCCCCTGCCCCTATCCAACCCCCCAGCCCCCTTACCATGCCGCTCAGAGCAGCATGTCTGGCAGCCACGCTGCCCGGCCCGAGCCAGACATGCTGCCGCGCTGCTCAACAGGAGCTCACAGCCCTGCCGCCCAGAGTGCTGCCCATGCGGCGGCGTGGCTGCGGGGGATTGGCCAAGGGCTAGCCTCCCCGGCTGGGAGCTCAAGGGCTGGGCAGGATGGTCCTGCGGGTCAGATGTGGTCCCCGGGCCGTAGTTTGCCCACCTCTGGGCTATATGAAGTTTTTGCTGCTTTTCCACTAGCATCCAGGCTGGATGAATCCTACTCCATGGAGAGCTCTCTATTGGGCCTCAGGCATCCAAGAGAGGTAGCTGTCTCCCTGCTACATAGAAGCAAGGAGATATAGTTAGAGGCTCCCCTCTGTCTTAGAATAAAAAAATATTACAGGGTCTGTTAGTAGGAATAGCAAGACAGACTGGAAGTGACAGCAGCCAACAGGATAGCAAGGAGTTTGCCATGTGATATGGCAGTGTAAATGCCAGTGCAGTGGAGAGCCATATCCATCAGGCCTTCTGATTTCATGGACCAGGCAGGCAATTGCCACTCTAATTCAGCACTGGGGAGCCTGCACCCTGAATGCTGGGTTCAGTTCTGGGCTCCTCAGGACCAGGGAGCTAATTGGGGGCTGGAGGGATACTTTTGTGAGGAGAGATTACAAGACTGCCCAGTTGAGCTAAGCAGTAACTGAGGGGGGTTCCCTGTCTCCAATACCCAGAGTGTGTAAACACCTAGGAGCCAGAGGGGTTATTAAACCATAGGACTGGAAGGGACCGTGAGAGGTCATCTAGTCCAGTCCCCTGCACTCATGGCAGGAATAAGTATTATCTAGACCAGTGGTCTCCAAAGTGGGGTGTGTGCACCCTAGGGGGTGCGCAAGAGGATCATTGGGGGTGCGCGGCAGGAGGAGTGCTTTTTTTTTTTTTTTTTTTGCTTCGGCGTGGCAGGGGGTGCGTGCTCAAAATTTTTTTACTGGTAGGGGTGCGCGATCAAAAAAGTTTGGAGACCACTGATCTAGACACTCCCTGACAGGTGTTTGTCTAACCTGCTCTTAAAAATCTCCAATGATGGAGATTCCACAACCCCCCTAGGCAATTTATTCCAGTGCTTAACCACCCTGACAGTTAGGAAATTTTTCCTAACGTTCAACCTAAACCTCCCTTGCTGCAATTTAAGCCCATTTGCTTCTTGTCCTATCCTCAGAGGTTAATGAGGACAATTTTTCTCCCTCCTCCTTGTTACAACCTTTTATGTATTTGAAAACTGTTTTCATGTCCCCTTTCAGTCTTTTCTTTTCCAGACTAAACAAATCCAATTTTTTCAGTCTTCCCAGAAGAATTACTTCTTGTGTCTTGCTTACAACACTCCTGCTAATACATCCAAGAATGATGTTTGCTTTTTTTTGCAACAGTGTTACAGTGTTGACTCAGATTTAGCTTGTGGTCCACTATGACCCCCAGATCCTTTTCTGCAGTACTCCTTCCTAGGCAGTCATTTCCCATTTTGTATGTGTGTAACTGATTGTTCCTTCCTAAGTGCAGTACTTTGCATTTGTCCTTATTGAATTTCATCCTGTTTACTTCAGACCATTTTTCCAGTTTGTCCAGATCATTTTGAATTTTAATCCTATCCTCCAAAGCACTTGCAACCCCACCCAGCTTGGTGCCATCCACAAACTTTGTAAGTGCACTCTCTATGCCATTAGCTAAATAATTGATAAAGATATTGAACAGAACTGGACCCAGAACTGATCCCTGCGGGACCCCACTCGTTATGCCCTTCCAGCCTGACTGTGAACCACTGATAACTACTCTCTGGGAATGGTTTTCCAACTACTTCTGCACCCACCTTATAGTAGCTCCAAATAGGTTCCCTAGTTTGTGTATGAGAAGGTCATGTGAGACAGTATCAAAAGCTTTACTAAAGTCAAGATATACCACATCTACCGCTTCCCTCCATCTACAAGACTTGTTACCCTGTCAAAGAAAGCTATCAGGTTGGTTTGACATGATTTGTTCTTGACAAATCCATCTGTTACTTAACACCTTATTTATTATCTTCTAGATGTTTGCAAATTGACTGCTTAATTATTTGTGCTATTATCTTTCCCGGTACAGAAGTTAAGCTGACTGTTCTGTAATTCCCCGGGTTGTCCTTATTTACCTTTTTATAGCTTGGCACTATCTTTGCCCTTTTCCAGTCTTCTGGAATCTCTCCTGTCTTCCATGACTTTTCAAAGATAATCACTAATGGCTCAGATATCTCCGCAGTTAGCCCCTTGAGTATTCTAGGATACATTTCATCAGGCCCTGGTGACTTGAAGACATCTAACTTGTCTAAGTAATTTTTAACTTGTTCTTTCCCTATTTTAGCCTCTGATCCTACCTCATTTTCACTGACATTCACTATGTTAGATGTCCAATCACCACCAACCTTCTTGGTGAAACCGAAACAAAGAAGTCATTAAGCACCTCTGCCATTTCCACATTTTCTGTTATTGTTTTTCTTCCCTCATTGAATAACGGGCCTACCCTGTCCTTGGTCTTTCTCTTGCTTCTAATGTATTTGTAGAATGTTTTCTTGTTCCCCTTTATGTCTCTAGCTAGTTTGATCTCATTTTTGTGCCTTGGCCTTTCTAATTTTGTCCCTACATACTTGTGTTATTTCTTTATATTCATCCTTTGTAATTTGACCTAGTTTCCAGTTTTTGTAGGACTCTTTTTGGATTTTTATATCATTGAAGATCTCCTGGTTAAGCCATACTTCCTATCTTTTCTACACAGTGGGATAGTTTGCTCTTGTGCCCTTAATAATATCTCTTTGAAAAACTGCCAACTGTCTTCAATTGTTTTTTCCCTTAGACTGCTTCCCATGGGATCTTACCTACCAACTCCATGAGTTTGCTAAAGTCTGCCTTCTTGACATCCATTGTCTTTATTTTGCTCTTCTCCCTCCTACCATTCCTTAGAATCATGAACTCTATCATTTCATGATCACTTTCACCCAAGCTGCATTCCACTTTCAAATTCTCAACCAGTTCCTCCCTATTTGTCAAAATCAAATCTCTCCCCTAGTAGTTCTCTCCACCTTCTGAAATAAAAAATGGTCTCCAATATATTCCAAGAACTTTTTGGATAATTTGTGCCCTGCTGTGTTATTTTCCCAATAGATGTCCGAGTAGTTGAAGTCCCCCATCACCAAGTCCCATGCTTTGGATGATTTTGTTAATTGTTTAAAAAAAGCCTCATCCACCTCTTCTTCCTGGTTAGGTGGTCTGTAGTATGACATCATCCTTGTTTTTTATGCCTTTTATCCTTACCGAGAGGCTTTCAACAAGTGTCTCTCCTATTTCTATCTCAACCTCAGTACAAGTGTATACATTTTTAATATATAAAGCAACACCTCCTCCATCTTTTTCCGGCCCATCCTTCCTGAGCAAGCTGTACCCTTCTATACCAACATTCCAATCATGCATATTATCCCACCAGGTCTCTGGGATGTAAGAAATAGGGCAGCCTGAGGGTTGATAAGGTGGGATTGGTGTGAAGGAGGCTCCACCTGGCAGCTGTGGTGAAACCTTTCCCCAGCGAGCGAGCTCTGGGGGGAGATGACCAGCCCAAAGCCCTGCAGCAGGGGCAAGGGAAGGAAGTGGCTGAGGGGCCTTGGCAGGCTCCAGTCCCTTTCTGGAGGTTAAGGGGGCCCAGGGTGAGGCGCCAATCCTGGGACAGGCGACATGGTCGGAGCCCGCTGCCCGCGCCGTGCCCGGCTCCAGACTCAGGCCGGCCCCTAGCGCCAGGCAGCAGCGAGCCCGGCCCCTCGGGGTTAAGCGCTCACATGTTCAGGGCCCCTCTGCGGGGCCGGCGCTTGCAGCTCCCTGCCCGTCTGCACCCGCGGGGAACGCCCTGCCCCGGCCCGCCGAGATCGCCCCGCTCCCCGTGGGAGCAAAGATCCCCCAGCCCGCCCCCGGGAGGGGCACGGGACACGCTGCTCGCCACCCCCCCGGGCAGAGCGCGGCTTCCCTCTCCGCGGGGCCGCAGCCGGCGCCTCCTCCCGAGCAGCAGCGCCCCCCAGCTCCTCCCCGCTCCACAGCCCCGGCCCCTCCCCCTGTTTCCGCTGGCAGCCGCCGGAGCCCAGAGCCGCGTCCCGCGGTGCGATCCCAGCTCCCCCAGGACCCGGCCCAGCTTCCCCCCGGGACCCGGTGAGTCCAACGCCGGCGCTGCAGGGTGGGGAGCGCCTGGGAAAGTTGTGGGCACTTTCTGGCCTGAGAAGTTGGGGAGTGGAAAGCAAGGGGGAGACCCAGAGAGGATGCGGGGAAGGGGGGAGTGTTCAGTGGGCGAGTTGGGGGCAGGGTTAAGCAAGGGGGTGCAGGGCAGAAGCGGATGCAGTGGATAGGGTGGTGCAAGGGGGATACAAGGGACGTGGATGGCAGGGAAGGTGCTGGGAGATCCCGGGAGAGCGGGGTGCAATAGGGGAGAGCCTAGGGGTGTTGTGAAGGGGGATAAGAGCTGCATTGCGGGGTGAGGTGGTTAGGGGCTGATTGCCCCTCTGAACCATGTGGACAAAACAGCCTCTTATTTTTTCCATGCTGGTGTGTGTCTGATTCCCCCAGAGATAGAAAAGTTAGTGGCAAAAAGAGAAGGGACCAGCCCAACAATGGCTGTGTGTGCTGGGGCCCCTGTGGGCCAGGGGTTGAAGTGCTTGGGCTGGTCTATAAACTCTCATGATGATAATTTTATGCATTTTTAATTCCCCTTGCCCTGAAAAATAAGCATGTTTGAAGCGAAACCCCTTACTACTTATGCACTCAGCCTCTGTGGGAGGGGGTCTGCTCTCTCTCCCCACAATGCTCCTGTATTACTGCAGCACAAGGAGAGATGAGGAACTTCTGTGATGCTCAAGCACAGATCTGATCTAGGGAGCAGAGCGCTGGGGTGGATGCGGAAAGCAGAGGAGCTCCTGTAGTACAGGTTAGGTTCAGGGGGTGGCACGCAGTGAGTTAGAATCAGGGGTTCCCCTGTCATGCAGTAGCTCTTGTGGGAAATAGCGTGCAGCTGGAGAGAGAATACTGCAGAAGAGGGCTGGCCTGACCATCATACTAACTGTTCTTGGCTTTCTTCTGGGTTTATTTAATGTTTGCTCCCATTTTCCCCTCACACTCAGAGGAAATGTTAAGAAACATTTCTTGTTGAATTTGGGGAAACTTGCTGTTAACTCAGCTCCTGTTGGGGCATGGGAGCTGTTGGAAGGCAGTCAGCTCCTAAGGGAGTCGGATGTATTGGGGATGTGCATAGAAAATGGGGTACAGTGGGATAAGGATGGCACGTGGGGGGGGCGAGGTATATTTGTGGGCTACAATTGCAGTTGGGTTACTTAGCCCCTTTTATTAATGCTGTTGTGTATAGTCATAAGAAGGTATTTCTATGAAGCACAGGACTTGGAGTCAGAACATCCAAGTTCTCTCCCTAACTTTGCCCTGGACTTCCTGTGTGACTTTAGGTCAATCACTTATGGCTTGATTTGGAAAGATACTGAGTGCTCACAGCTGCCACCTACTTCAACAAGGAGTATGGATGCAGAGCAACTGTGAAAAATCATGCCACTAGCTCCCTCTCTGCCTACACCTAATCCTTACCTTCACAATTACTGTTGGTAAAGCCTTCTTTGATGGAAGGTTTTATGTCAGGGTGGGCAAACTTTTTGGCCTGAGGGCCACATCGGGTTTCCAAAATTGTATGGAGGGCCGGTTAGGGGAGGCTGTGCCTCCCCAAACAGCCAGGCATGGCCCATCCCCAGCCCCCTATCCGCCCCCCCCCCCCCGGAACTCCTGCCCCATCCACCCCCCCCACTCCCTGTCCCCTGACCGCCCCCCGCAACCCCTGCCCCTGACTACCCCCCGCTGCCCCATCCAACCCCCCCGACTGCCCCCCCCGGGACCCCTGTCCCCATTCAACCCCCCTGTTCCCCGCCCTCTGACCGCCCTGACCCCTATCCACACCCCTGACCACCACCCCAAACTCACCTGTCCTCTATCCAACCCCCCCTTACCGCGCTGCCTGGAGCACTGCTGGCTGACGGCGCTACAGCTGTGCCGCCCAGAGCACCAGGACAGGCAGCTGTGCCGCCCGGCTGGAGCCAGCCATGCCACTGTACAGCACAGAGCACCGGGTCAGGCTGTGGCTCTGCAGCTGCGCTGCCCGGCAGGAGTTTGCAGCCCTGCCGCCCAGAGCATTGCGCCGGTGGCACAGTGAGCTGAGGCTGTGGGGGAAGGGGAACAGCAGGGGAGGGGCCGGGGGTAGCCTCCCGGGCCAGGAGCTCAGGGGCCGGGCTGGATGTGGCCTGTGGGCCGTAGTTTGCCCACCTCTGTTTTATGTAAATGCAAGCTGTTGTTGTTTTTGTATGTTTAGTTGCTATATTGAACCTTTTGAGGCCCTTCTCTGCAATGATATTGGGTAATTATTGCCAAAGAGGAGGATACAAACAAGCTCTTTAGGTATGGATCACAAGGACAAATTTACAATTCTCAAGACTTTTAAAATAAATTAAAGTGATGCATGTCAACTTAAAAAATAATGTTTTAAACAGACATTTCATTACCTGTGCTGCTAATAGCACCACAGATTATTAAAAGAGAAAGAATTTAAAAAATGTAATGTACTTGTCATGGTTTTATGCTTCTTGTTTCCTTTTTGCATATTTCTTAGCTTCAATATTGCAAATTAATTGTCATGTTAGCTTCTGCTTATAGATGCTTTCACTTTTGCAGTCTCAGTGCTGCAGTATTTGGGTTGCAACAGTATAGGCAGAGTTTGTGGCGTGGGACTAGGGTATTCACAGCAAATTCAACCCTTGCTGTAGATTGGTGTTCCAGTAGCCACGCTTCCTTTTAAGCAAACTATTTCTGGCCCTTATGGTTGCAAAGAAAACCTTATAAACATGAACAGAATGAAAGCAGTACCGCAGCATCTGCCTGATTCAGAGAACTTGAAACAATAGCTCAGAAGTGTTAAATGTCCCATTCATCTTAGTGAGGTGTTAATTCTGAAACCTACAGTCAACATCAACATAGTTCACTGTTGATTATTGTAGCAGAAATACCCAGCGAGTGTGTTTATCCCACAATTTCCTACACTGTTCCCCTTGGTGCCAGAAGTGAAGTTATCTCTGCCTAGTTTCCAAATCCTTCGGTCTCCCCGTGACAACTGTGATGCAGTTATGCATTATCAATTTTAAAAAAATAAATCGGCAGCACATTGAAAAAAAGGAAGTGGGGGAACAGCATATCTCATAAGGAATTATTTTGGGGAAGTTCTATGGCCTGTGTTATGCAGGAGGTCAGACTACCTGATCACATTGGTCCCTTTTGGCCTAGGAATCTGTGAATCTATGAAAACAGCACTGAAACTGCTGCACTGATTGTATGATTCAATTTCATATTTAATTCACTAAAAACCTCCATTTTAAAATTTATGTGAGGCTGCAGCAGAGTTTCCACCGGAGCACCACAGAATCTAGGGTCCTGGCCTTAGAGTGTAGCTCCTGGGCCTTGCTATGGAGTCCAGGAGGCCTGGACTGCAAGGGATTGCTTGTATAAAAACAATTGTAGAAACCTTTCTGTCTCACTTGGGTTTTACAAAATCTCATATTTGTCTAGTTTCACAGTTGGACTAGTTTAAGTTAAGTGTCCCATTAATTTTTTGTATTGCAAGAATGTCCTCAGATTTATTGTTCTGTGCAAAGAACAGAGGTACTTGTCAGATCAACCAAAACCAAGTGTGGGGTGGGTGATAGTGGTTTTGAGTGTTATAACTAAGACACAAGGGCTGGTACTTCAGTTTATTGATATGGTGCTAATATTGTTGTTAAGAGGGTTTCACAAAAATGTCTCCACTTAACTTGTGATAAATCCTGAGTTAGCAGAGTGCATATGCTGGCTGAGAGAGGTGAGAGACTGAGGAATCTATTCATTTGTTTTTGCATTTGAACAAACTGACTTCTTTTAGCCAGATCCAATGTAGGAAGCAGCAACACGGGGCAAGGAAACTTAGCTTAAGTTCCTTTCCTGGAGGTGTTTATATTCTGTTCCTCAACACTTCAGTACAGAGCATATAGACAGTACAATATGGTGTTTAGTTCTTGAAGTGGGTGGTGGTAGAGGTGAAGACCTTGGTGCTGGGGGGAATATCTGCTGTGAATTTTTGTTTAATACATGTCATTATGAGCAACCTAGTCCATTCCGAAGGTGAAAGTTTACCTCTTCAAACAATTTTTTTGAGCCTTCAGAACAAGTAATCTCAGGAAGGGCTGGTTTAGCAGCATCCAGAAGGATGACTGCATCAGAGAAGGGGGAATTGTCCCATCCTTCCTTCAGCACATCCCAGCTTTCTCCCTAGAACCCACTGTGAGGAGTGTTCCAACTTCAGTTTTATAAGAACTAAAATGGGCAGTTGGAAGAAATACAGACTTGTTCCTTTGTTTGAGATGTTTCTCTTCTAACACTACTGGATGAAAAAGTACAGGTATGGGTTCTTGGTGCAGGAAAGGGCAGTCAACTCCTCACTCTCATTTGCACTCCCCAGCAGACTGTGTGCTGAAACCTTCTGTCCAAGTCCCTCTCTAGTTCTCCCACTGGATTTTCCTGTTCTCTCAGAATAAAATCTTCATGCTACTTTATAATCCGATCAGTGTTCCTTAGTGGAGGACTGTCATACCAGGAGAAACTTTAAAACTGCACTTGGTCATCTTGCTGTACTTCTGAGACACATTTTCTGCAGCGTGTGCGCAATAAGGCAGGGCACTCTGGTCTCCGTTGAACAGAGGGTTAATTCTAGCTCATCAACTCCTTCTCCTGGCACAGGTGTTTATGGGAAGGTCATAGAGCAGGGGTAGTCAATTGTTTTTTGTCAAGGTCCAAATTTCTTGGTCAAGGTTTAGCCAAGGTCCAGACGTCAGGAAAATAACAAAAAAAAAAAAAGTAAATAAAAAGATTTTGGGGGCCGTTCAAAAGTGTCTGTCGGTCCAGATTTGGTCCGCAGTCCGCCTATTGACTACTCCTGTCATAGAGTGTCTGTCTGGGTGCTACTTTGGAAGATTTGGCTCTGCATCTGGTAGGAATTGGTCTGAAAGCAACCCGAAGTTTAGAAAATACTTGTGTGACCATGGTTCCAGGTGAGCCACACTGAGGGTTACTCAGGGCAAACTGCAAAGAATGGGGCAGACAATCCCCAAAGCTGGTGGATATTCCAATACTTAGATTTACCAAGCCAGCGCAAAACAGCTTCTACACTACCTTACTGGTTGCACAAAAACCAAAACGCAGTTCCCTTATAGCAAGCCAGCCTTGGGCTTCCTTCCAGACACCCAAGTCAAATATGATGATTACTGAAAATCTTATTCATCATATAAGAAAGTTCTACCAATTCTAAAAGATCAGACACATTACCTCCCAAGTTAATGAATATTTAAGATTTTACCTAAATACACGTTTACAGCTGATTCTTATTAACTAAACTAAAATTTATTTAAAAAGAGTGTGTGTATTGGTTAAAAGATCAGTATACATACAGACATGAGTAGAGTTCTGAGATCAGTTTCATAGTAGAGATGGCGAGCTTTGTAGTTGCAAAGAGTTCTTTCAGAATTAGTCCACAGTCCAATGTTTATGTCCAGGGTGACCCAGGTGGGTCGGGAGATCTCAAGCTTCCCCTGTATAAAGCATCAGGCTGATCTGAGATAAAAAGGATCAGCACCCAAGAGACCTTTATACAGTTCCAGGTCTTCTCTTGACAGCACAGAGTCCTTAGGCGAACAACAGGCAATCATCCTTTGAAGTAGACCTATTTCCTAAGCATCAGTGGTAATTAGCTACACAGATTAACATAAGGCAATTGCCTGTTTTCCACCATTCACAGGTGATTTGCTATACATTTCAAAGAGAGATCAATACAGTGATATCACTATATTTACAGTTCATTTAAATTTTAAGATCTCCTTTTGATCTCTGAATTAGCAGAATACAGCATAGACAGGAACTGTTTGATTACACTGTCAACCTCTGACAACACACAAAACCACAAACATTATCTACCAATATGTCCCTAAAGGTTGAATTTGGGTCATTTATCCTGCAGGATTCTTAACCCTTTCTGGCCATGTGTCACAACTGGTTTTTGGGCTATGTTAAACAAAATTTTCTGATGTTCCAAACACTTGAGCCCATCAATAAAAAATCTTGAGGAATAGATCTTGGTGACTTAGTCAGACTCTAGTCCTTGCTGTAAGATGCACACAGGCAGACACGTGAACCCAGGCAGAACTCGCCTATCTATAAACAAACTGAAACGGATTCCACTGACTTTTTCTCTAATCTGAAGGAAATGCAGAAAGCAAACATTGGGCATAGGTGGTGACAAGTGAACTGGATTTTAAAATTCTGTTACATCTAAGGTGCTATGTTCAATATCCGAAATATTTGTTTTACAGCATGTAAACTTTTAGTTACATTGTGCCTATGCGTAATACTTCTGCCTTAGGTCCCCTAAATGTGACTCTAAATTGAAGAAACTTTGCAACAGTAGCAATGGAAAGATCCCTCTTTGCTGGATGAAGTATGTGAAGGGTGTAAACAGGAGGCAGGGGAATTATTTAGTGAGATACGTGGGTTTTATAACTAAGATCAAGAGGAAGATATTGAGAAAATTTAGCCTGAACATCAGAAAAAACTTCCTGACAGTGAGATGTAGTAGGCTGTCATTTGGTCTCCCAAGGGAAGGTTAGTAGCCCCATTGTTCAGGACTCTGAAAGCTAGATAGAGAAACACTAGAACATATACTAAAACGATCCTGCATTGGCCCCAAAGAGATGGAACAGACTAAGAGATGAACAAGATGATTAACTCCTGTGATTCTTTAAAAGGAAAAAAAAGGCATTAAGCTTAGTATTTCTGTTCAGTTATCTGTGTGAAAGCATCTGATATACCTTATGATGATAACATTGCAGCAATAGTGTCAGTTAAAAGGACTGTCACTTTGTTTTTAAGAACCACAATAGGAATGTTTGCATGATATATTTTAAATTCCTTTGAAAGGATTTTTTTCCTTTGGATGTAAAGGGTTTCCCTGAAGCATTTGTAACTGAAAGCTTACAGCACTGGATTGATGTCTGGTAATTCTGAAGGTGGAAGTGACTAATAGCTGGGGAGTCTGCTTTCATTGTCCGTGCTGAGAAAAATACAAAAAGGAAATCAAGAGCATTAAATATTGAAAAGTAAATTGCATTTCTAAGGCCTGCCCACGCAGTTTTTTGTACTAATTTAACTGTGTCAATTGGGGTGTGTGTGTGTGATTTTTATACTGATATTGTTAAAGCAGTTACAGTCCCCTGGTGTGGGTGCAGATTTATCACTATAAAGGTTCTTATGCTGACCTAGTTTATTCCCCTGATGAGCTATATTCAGCAGAAGCACCTTTAAACAGGTATAACTGCATCCACCCTAGAGGGTGGTACTACTTTAACAGTCTGTTTCTAATCTAAACCAATATATTTAAAGTGGTATACAAAGTGTGTGTAGACCATCCTTAAAATTCTCTGACTTCTAATAACCCAAGCGCCCGGTCCTTTGAAATTTAATACTGAACATTGTTTCTTTCATGGGACTGTTCATGGCAATGAACACTATTTGTAGTATTGTTTGCAGGATCACCCTAAATTGGTGTTAAACACCGGCAAAGAGTTTTTTTGGGATGACTTTTTTTTTTAACCTTTAAAAATGGGGAGGGTAATGGAGAGTGCCAATTTATTGTATGCTTTTCTTGGCATTCGCTTATCTCAAAGCCAGCTTCATTTCTTACTTCATATTGAAAATGTAACTCCATGTGAGTGAGGAACAATTGTTTTGCCCTGTTTGAAGAAACTGGGATTTGATATACTGTAACTGAAGTTATGAAGGTTTGGAAACTGTGTGCTAATAATATCTAGCATGTTCATTTCCTTATTGAGTCAAGGACAACATGCAGGTATTTATATGTATTTGAGAGCACTTTGGAAAAATTCTGTCAGCCAGTTGGGATACTTCTCTTGATGAGTGAGGGGAACGTCACTAGCAAATTATTCAGAATAAGCTTGCATTTAAAATAAAACCAAATTTCTAGCCTGTAGGATAGCAAAGATAACCTTCCAAATATGAATAGTTTAAACTGATGCAGTATCTTATTGCTAAGTCTGCCCACATGCAGCTCCTGTGCCTCCACTGCCTCCCCAAGCTTTGCCAAGCAGCCCTGGTGTGTAATTAAGAAAACTGGTGGACTATTACCAGAAATGTGGACATAGACTCAGACTTTACGGTCAGAAGGGACCATCGTGGTCATCTAGTCTGACCTGCAGGTTGCAGGCCACAGAACTTCGCCACCCACTTCTGCAATAGACCCCTAACCTCTGGCTGGGGTACTGAAGTCCTCAAATCATGGCTTAAAGCAATGGTTCACAACCTATTTACCATTATGGGCTGCATATGCAGGTCCCTATGTGTTATGTGGGCCACATCCACACAATACACATACTACTTGCATGGCCCTGAGGATGTCACATGGGCCGCGGCTGTGTGCTGATTGGGTCACAGGTTGAGAACCACTGGTTTAAAGACTTCCAAGTTACATAAAATCCACACTAGTTTAAACCTGCAAGTGACCGTGCCCCATGCTGCAGAGGAAGGCGAAAATCCCCCAGGGTCTCTGCCAGTCTGACCCTGGTGAAAATTCCTTCCTGACCTCAAATATGATGATCAGTTAGATCCTGAGCATGTGGACAAGACCCACCAGCCAGACACCTGGGAAAGAATTCTCTGTAGTAACTCAGAGCCCACCTCCTCTAGTGTCCTGTCGCCAGCTGTTGGGGATTTTTGCTACTGGCAGTCGCCGATGGGCCACATGCCATCATAGGCAGTCCTGTCATATCATCTCCTCCCTAAACTTATTAAGCTCAGGTCTTAAAGCCAGTTAGGTTTTTTGTCCCCACTGCTTCCCTTGGAAGGCTGTTCCAGAACTTCACTCATCTGATGGTTAGAAACCTTTAATTTGGAGCCTAAACTTGTTGATGGCCAGTTTATATCCATTTGTTCTTGTGTCAATACTGTCCTTAATTTAAATAACTCCTCTCCCTCCCTGGTATTTATCCCTCTGATGCATTTATATAGAGCAATCATATCTCCCTTCAGACTTCTTTTGGTTAGGCTAAACAAGCTAAACTCTTTGAGTCTCCTCTCATAAGGTAGGTTTTCCATTCCTTGGATCATCCTAGTAGCCCTTCTCTGCACTTGTTCCAGTTTGAACTTGTCTTTCTGAAACATGAAGACCAGAATTGCACACATTATTCCAGATGAGATCTCACCAGTGCCCTTGTATAATGGCACTAACACTTCCCTGTCTCTACTGGAAATACCTTGCCTGATGCATCCTAGGACTGCATTAGTGTTTTTCACAGCCGCATCACTTTGACGTCTCATAGTCATTTTGTGATCAACCAATACACTCAGGTCTTTTTCCTGCTCTGTCGCTTCCAACTGGTAAATCTCCAGCTTAGAGCAAAAATTATTGTTGTTAGTCCCTAAATGCATGACTTTGCACTATTAAATTTCATTTCATTTCTATTACTTCAGTTTACAAGAACATCCACATCTTCTAGTATGATATTCCAGTCCTTCTCTGTATTAGCAATATCTCCCAACTTTGTGTCATCTACACGTTTTATTAGCACACTCCCACTTTTTGCACCAAGGTCAGTAATAAAAATGTTAAATGAGATTGGTCCCAAGACTGGTCCCTGAGGAACTTTACTGGTAACCTCCCTCCAGCCTGACTGTTCACCTTTCAGTATGACCCATTGTCGTCTCCCCTTTAATCAGTTCCTTATCCACCTTTCAGTTCTCATATTAATCCCCATCTTCTCCAATTTAACTAATAATTCCTCATGTGGAACTGTATCAAATGCCTTACTGAAATCCATTGTCTAAATAATCAGTTATCTTCTCAAAGAAGGAGATCAGGTTGCTATGGCGCGATCTACCTTTTGTAAAGCCATGTTCTATTTTATCCCAATTACTATTCACCTCTATGTCCTTAACTACTTTCTCCTTCAAAATTTGTTCCAAGACCTCACATACAATTGAGGTCAAACTAACAGGTCTTTAGTTTCCCAGTTCACTTCCCCCCCCTTTCTTAAAAACAGGAATTTATATTAGCAATTCTCCAGTCATAGGGTACAACCCCTGAGTTTATAGATTAATTAAAAATCCTTGCTATTGGGCTTGCAATTTCCTATGCCAGTTTCATTAATATTCTAGGATGGAGATTGTCTGGGCCTACTGATTTAGTTTCATCAAGCTGTTTGAGTTTGACTTCCACCTCAGATGTGGTAATTTCTGTCTCTGTATCCTCATTCCCATTAGCCACACTGCTACTACACCCAAACTCTTCATTAGCCTCATTAAAAGCTGAGGCAAAGTATTTGTGTAGGTGTTGGGCCATACCTAGATGATCTTTAATCTCCACCCCATCCTCAGTGCTTAGCGGTCCCTCTTCTTTCCTTGTTTTCTTTTTATTTACACGGTGAAAGAATCTTTTACTATTCGTTTAAATTCCCTTTACAAAGTCCAATTCTGACTTCTGGTAGTTCTCACTTTATCCCTACACTTTCTGACCTCCAAGAGGATGCTTTCCTTGCAGATCCATCCCATCTTCTAATCATTATAGGCTTTCTGCTTTCTCTTAATCACATGTTTGAGATGCTTGGTGATCCAGATTGGTCTGTAACCCTGGCCTGTGAATTCCCCCCCCCCCCTTGCTTGGGATGCAGGCTTCAGATAGCGTCTGCAACTGTGACTTAAAGTACTTCCAAGTTTCCTCCACATTCAGATCCTTGAGCTCTTAAGTGTAGTCCACTTCCCTAACAAATTCCCTTAATTTTTTAAAGTTAGCTCTTTTGAAATCAAGCAGTGGAACAGTCAAGAATCATGTCAGTTTCATAGTAGTGGTGCTGCTATTGCTTGGGAAAGCTCTAAGTAGCAGTAGAAGCCGACACTGCAGTTATTCATATTGAGCAAAGAGAACCCAAAAAACTAGCTGGAGGAGGGATGGATTAATAGACACCCTCTTTGCCCTCCCCCCCAGCCTCTTCTTTTCAACAGCTAGGAAGTTCTGGGGGATGGGGTGGAAAGAGTCTGAGTTCCTTTTTTCTTCCAGCAGCTAGAGCAGCGTAGAATGTGGAACTTCAAATGTATTCCACACCTAGTAGGCAGCCAGTGACTCATGGGAAAGATGGAGCCCTGACAAGGGCAGGGTAAAGGAACAGCACTCTGACAGAAATCCCAGCACATTGCCCCCTAGCCAGCAGTTGACAATGACGGAGAGGCTGAGTTTCTCACCAGGGTGTTGTCCCCATTTTACCAAATCCCCTGCCTTAAGAAACTTTGAGGTGGGGAAGACACAAGACAACAGTTCAGGTGAAGGAGGGTGTGAAGAGATTATTTGGGTAGGAAATCATGGTAAGAATGGGATTTTTGATGGCATGCTGGATTTAAACTCATTGTCTGAGAACAGTTGCGTTTCAACCTTTTCCATACCACATCATCCCTCCTCAGGGCCGCCTTCCCATTTAACAATATGGGAAGGGCAGGATGAAAACCCCTAACCTAGAATGCAGTAGTAAATATCTAACCCTATGTACAATACTTCAGTATGCTGGGTGGCACTTTACACTACCTGTGCAGAGGGGTCAGATATGTGACACAACAAAGGGGTTACTGAAATTGAATGTTGCTATGCATGATTATTTGACAAATTAAAGTCTCTAAATGAAAGGGACACTATCAGTTTATTGATACTGAGTATTTAAAAGCAGCTGCCCCCTACCTGTGACACTACTAGTATCTTTAATTATGAGAACAGAGAGAGAGCTTAGTGAAATTGTTACCCCACTGCAAAGTGTAAGGAGTGAAAATAGAACAGTGTGCTTTCACTTTCTGCTTCTGCACTAGCACAATGCAGCAAGGTTTGAATTACAGACATTGCTGGAGGAATGTTTAAAGATATGCAGTCACAGAGCGCTTGTCTTTACTAGGAAATATGTTTAAACGGGGGTGGGAAGAGTTCTTAGTGAATTTGATGCTGACCCTAAGCGTCTGGTCCTTGTAGATAAGATCAAGACACAGTGATCATTCTGTCATCTAACTTGGCTCTTCCCAACCCACTGCAAAATCTGAGTTGTATTTGAAATAGTTGCTTTGGTTCAAAAATTCACCACTCTGTTTCTAAAAATTTAACATTGAAACACATGTCTCTGTGCTGTCAAATAAAAAGCCCCTTTGTCTGAAAATCAACTAAAACTAACTATAACTGAAAGAGAATAGGGGAAACAAATCATTTTCCTCAGTTTGCTTTGTGCTTTTGAAAGCACTTTGTGTATAATCAGTTTTGCCTGTTGTGTGTGTGTTTCTCTCAACAAACTGGGAGAGAAATTTCTTAAAAAAATGTGATTCTAAAACCACAAAAAACTTGCAGTGGGACACAGAGGTGGATATAGTACTGACACTATTCATAATACACTTTGGAGTTGCTTATTTTTTAAGATGAAACTGTCTCTTTAAAAGAAATCCCTCCCCCCAACTTTTTGTTGCTGAATGTTCACCAAAAAAGCTCATCCTTCTCTTGTCAGTTCAGTAACAGAAACCTAACCATATTCTCAGTGCTGGATATGATCCTGTTGACTTCAATTATGTTGCATAATCACAAGTGGATCACATTGGCTTACAGAGTATTACGTACACTGGGAAAAAAACTTAATTTGTCAACTAGAAAATAAAATTGGTAGAGAGAACTCTTTTCCAGTTTTGCTCTGTCCTCAAGAATAGAAATACAATAAAATGAAGGGGTGGGGGAGCAGGGTTAATGGGGAAATCCAATAGCAGTTTGTTTCCATTTAATAAACAAACCTTTCTTGTGCAGTTTCCACAGAGAGCAGGGAAATATTCTGACACAAAGGAGTAATCATTCTTAAACATCATCCTGTGCCTGATTTTTACTGGAGGAAGCACCTGAAATCCTCATTAATTGTGGAAAGTGAGCATCACAGAGTTGGCATATCTCTGTTTGGGCCATGGCTCAGTTTCCCCTTCTCTAGCCATGGTTTGGGTTTAATTACACTCTGGAATTTCCAAACCACCTCAGCATGGTTTAATAAGTCTCAAACAGCACCATTCCTCCTGGGGGCAGGTTTAATAACACCACAAAATCTCTCCCAACAGTCATATAAGAGACCCACCCATCCTGAGCCTGTTTCCCTTATGGCTCCTTCTAACCAGATTATTCTAATCCTAAAATCTCTCCGCCTTCCCGATAAACTTGGTTCAGCTGTCACCCGCCCTAGTAAGGGTGGTGCCTCCTGTGGAGCTCCAACAGCCAGTTTCCTCTGTGGAGAGACCCACAAGTAGCACCTACCCCATGCAGGTGGCTCTTAGACTGAGCAACAGGCCCTGCCTTGTTCTCAGCTTCGTCCTGTTACCCTTCCCTCCCCCTGCCAGACTACATCCCCCCATCAGTCCCTTTTTAAAGAGCTGAGGTTCTGCGATAGAAGAGCTGGATCATCCCTAAGCTTAAAGGGCCGGCACCCTTTTACAGTAAGGCTACTGTTCGCCAGTTTTGGTATTTTCTCCAGCACTTTCACATTCAACCACAAAAGGGAAACCAGACTAGCTGGTTTCTTTATAATAAATACAGTTGGCTTTAAAAACAAGTGGATTTTTAAAAATGTTGCTAAAAATGCTACTTTGCGCTTACATTTTTGATGCAAGGATCTCAGAGTTCTTTTGCCAGCATCAGCACTCAGCAAATGATATTTTTCTCCTGAGAAAAATATCTGAGTATTTGAAGTATTTGAAGCCACTGATTAAGTGAGGTGTCAGCACCCTCATTTTAATGTTAGGAAATGGAGGCACAAAGAGGTTAAGTGACTTGCCCAGCAGCATCCCACAGAAGTTAACTGGGGAAGTTGGCTGCCAGTTCCCTCTGCTTGAACTACTAGACCACACTCTCTTTTCTCTTTGGAGGCCTGTATGTTGAGAGGGATGCAGGATTTATTAGTTTTTACTTATAAAATGCACGCATTCCATGCTTCATGCCTAAAATACCACAGCAATAGTCTGCTGCCCTTTAGTCAGGGTTTAAGTAGCTGCTTGACTGACCCTGATGGCGTTGGTTCAAGGCATCCATTTGAAACAAAAACAACTTCATTTGCCCTTGGGACATGATTTGAGTAGCGGGAAGAAGCATATGCCTTTTTGTACATGTCTAAGTAGGGTGATGTGCCCTCTGGCTTTCAGGAGAAAGGTGTTATCAAGCATTGGGCCCCATGTAAGAGAAAACATTCAGGACTCACAGACTTAAAGGCCAGAAGGGACCATCGTGATCATCTAGTCTGACCTCCTTCATATTGCAGGCCATCCACACCTTCTAGGTTCTGCAAGTCCTCTACTGTTATGGATCATGGCTGACCATGTAATCTCTTGCTCTAGCGCTCTTTCCCTACATTAGCTCTTCAGCTCCATCTGCTTGTATGAATTACCTCCCTTCCTCCTCATTGTGCACATTACCACAAGGTTCATGTTTTCTTGAAACCCATGGCTGTGTAGTCACTCCGTTCTAGAGCAGGAACAACTTTCCTACATGTCTGTTGAGGTTTTGGGCAGGTCAGCTTTGCAACCTATCCACTGATGAATGTTTTACTTAACAAAAACAACTACTTGTATTGCTGGGAATGAAGGGGATTCCATTAATGGTTTTCTTTTTCTTTTTCACCAACTGTTTGGGGCTGATATGTCTGTTCCCCAGGTCAGACAAGGAGAGCTGTGTACACCAGCCAATAGCTATTGCTCTGATATTTATTGGATGTCGGACTATTGTCCATAGCATAACTCTGGAATGGGCCTCTCGGCTGGGAGAGATTTCAGCACCTTCTTAAATGTGCTGAGTAATGTCAGATCCTCCGGGATCAGTCAGAAACTAAAGATAGAAAAGACCTATGGGATCATACTCCCATCTGTCTGGAGTCAGTGTTGGATTGTTCTCCTCAGAGAGAGATGTTCTCTGCAGCACATTCTCCAATGTCTTGTCTAGCTTTGAAAATCCCAAGTGATGAGGCTTCCACCACTCCCCTTGGGAGATTATTCCACAGCCTAATACATCTCATTCCCAGGAAGCCTAAGCTTTTCCCTTCTTAATTTCATCCAGGGGTCCTCCTAGTTGTACTTCCATGAGTAAATCAAAGAGCCTGTGATTTAAACAAACAACACTGCTTTGGTAGTCACTTGCACTTGCTGAACATGGGTTGGCTGTAAGCATAGTGGCAAACTGTTTGGCATCAGCTCAGCTAACAGTGGTTCAGCACTGCTTGCTGAAGTAGTGCAGAACATGGCTTGTGCTTGTCTGCACTTGCATGTTCACCTCTGGTGTAGCCGAACCAGTCGCTGAAATGATGTTACATTCTATGTTTCTAGGGAATTTTCTGACATCATGAACACGAGCCTAATTGTTGTATTTATATGGAGATATACCTATCTCATAGAACTGGAAGGGACCCCGAAAGGTCATCGAGTCCAGCCCCCTGCCTTCACTAGCAGGATCAAGTACGGATTTTGCCCCAGATCCCTAAGTGGCCCCCTCAAGGATTGAACTCACAACCCTGGATTTAGCAGGCCAATGCTCAAACCACTGAGCTGTCCCAAAAGGGAAGAGAAAAGAATAGCACAGATAGAGATGCAGCTTTTTGTGTCTGGTGTTGACTTTCACTTGCTTCCTTGCTGCTGAAGACACACAGACACAGCACAAGGTCTTATTAGTCACTCCAAGACCTGACCAGCATCTGGCTGTTGAGGGCATAGCTTTTATTTGCCCTGCAGTATGGCAAAATATGCAGTCTTGGCTGGCTAAGCCAGCCTCTTATTTGACAGAAGGAAAAAGGAGAGAGAAGAAACAAGGTGGGGAAGGAAAAGGACACATGGGTGGGAGGGAGACAAAGTCTCACATCCCAAGTGCTGGTTTGGATTCAGCTGGAGATGGTGGCGATGTCATTTGACACCCCTCTCTTGGGGTCTGGTCAGGACATCTCTCAGGATGACAAAGATCCGGGGTCTCAGGTGATGGTGGGATAGCAGCCATGATGGTGAAGTTTGTTCCAGTAGTCCATTTTTTCTCCTCAAAGTCTCTTTCTTTAAGGACCTGAAAAGGGAGTGATGGGTGGAATAGCCCATCCCTTCATTATTTTGTTTACCAATTAGGCCTGATTTTTAACACATGAATTTTGGTTTATTGATTTCCAGTCCTTTACTCCTCTTGTTTACCAGTCATAATTTTAATACGGTTCTTGAATTATATCAGTTGACCTTTTTGTTGGTACTAGTTCCGTTTTTCTGTCTTGCTTTTGCACTTTTTCCCACCAATGTTTGTTATAGGTTATTGTGACATTTAATGAACTTTCACTTCTTACCCTAATTGGCAGTTCAACTGTAAATTTGTAGCCCTAATTATTACAACATACATCTCTGTTAATATATATTATTTCCATTATGAGGTCATCCCACTTTTATGATTAGACTAACTTGCCAAATAAAGGGCTGCTTCTGTCCATTAATACTTGATCTCTCCTAATCTAATCTATGTTTTAGTATCTTGTCCTTCGCTATTGTATTGGAGTGCCTTACAAAACTAAATCTCTGAATGTTTCACATAAAGACCAGGGCTTTTTTTACTTCTCTCCCCCTGTTGAGATGCAGGTAGGATATGTGAGAATTCTTTATATCTTGACCTTTCCTCCACATTCTGAGAGGAGAAGAGCGTGTGTGTGTTATGGGAAAGCTGTGTCAAAGGGGCGAGTCCTGAAGATGATGAGGTTTGTGGTCACTTTAATTTCTTCCCTCTCTTATCCCCCTTTGGATTTCCTTAGATGATTGCTCTTTGACCTACATCTGTGTGCCACTAGTAAGTGGGATCTTGGGGAGGGGTTTCAGGCACTCAGAGCATTGACCTAACACTGCTCCCAATGATGTTAGGAAGAAACCTTCCATTGACATCAGTGGGAGCGGAGTCAGACTAAGATGGAGCACTTTTGAAAGTCCTTGCTCTTAATGTTTGATCCTCCATGTCACAAATCTTATCTCCTGCAAAAAATACCAAGGGATCCCATGGTAATTCTGGTGTCTCTTTTACTGCTTTGAAGTGAGATATTACACAGAATGTTTTTAGTTTCATCCAGTATGTGCAAACGTTGGTCCACCTCTGTGTTCTTAATAATTAAACATTGTACAGTATCTGTCTCTGACACTTTGGGAAGGGAAGGGGAGGGGGGGAAGATCCTTTGAACGGCAGTACGATAGTCACTACTGATAAGGCATATATTCCACACCCTTATCCGGCCACAGCAACCTGCCTTAATTTAATCTACTGACATAAATGTATATTTATCAACAGGGTTTGAAAGCTGCATCAGATGCTGCTGACCATGGCTGATCTCCACCCACCCCTACCCTCACATCTTTGGTGCCCTACTCTGATTGGGAGTGGGGCTAAGATGCTGGCCTTCATACTAAGGTGCTGCCCTTGGACTTCCTAAGGGGATCTCCTAAGGGTATTGGCCTTTGCTAGTAAGCGTCTGGAAAACAAACTCTTTCCTTGCGGTTCTGACAATGTAGAGAGATCCACTTCCTTTCTTCTTGGCTGTTGGGAAAAGGAAGGAAAAGCTTGTCTCTTATAGCCATCTGTTCTGCCAAAAGTTGTGAGGTGTGCAGCTCGCAGGATCTGGCAATGGGAGGAACAGGGTGTCAGCGGCCTGCTTACCCACTTGATTTGCTGTGGGGCGGTGCTCTGAGTGTAAAATTTGTAAAGCAAACTACAGACAAAGAGCAGCGGCACCAGCATATTTTGGGATGAATGAACTGAGTCACAACAATGTGCAATAACTGAGGTTGCTAGAGTTCAGGCTGGAGGAAGGATGTGAGGGTTGTAGCTCGAGGCTTGAGAGAGGATGGGATGCGGTTAGTTTGTCATAGTAGTCAGCTCAATGGGAAAAAAATTCTCCTACCGTGATCTAAAAAAGCAAACAAAATGTTAGGCTGTGTTAAGGAAGGGCTAGATGTGAATCCTGAAAACATGCTCATGCTGTTGTGCAAATCAACTGCACGCACTCATCTTGAATATTATTTTCATATCTGCTCACCTCAATAAAGATAGAGCAAAGATAGAAGGGGATGAAAAGACTAGTCCGTGTGAGGAGAAATTAGAAAGATTCGGAGGGAGATTTTCAAAGGCGCAGATGGCAGATAGGCATTTAACTGCCATCTGAGCCTTTGAAAATCTCCCTGTTGGACTGTGTGTTTTTGAGAAGTGGAGAATAAATAAGAAGAGAACGTAAGAGGCATATAAAATAATGAACAGTATAGAGAAAATAAATTGTTCACTCCTGTTTTCCCTCTGCCTTAGTGCAAGAACAAGGGGACACCCAATTCAACTAAATTAAAAGGGAAGACATGTCACATGGATGAAAGGGAATTCTTTTTTACATGGTGCATAATTAACGGGTGGAACTCACTGTTGCAAGATATTGAGGGAAGAGTTTATCAGCGAATGTTAGACATACAGAGAAAATTCACAGTTACAGTAGATAAGATAAAGTAAATTATAAGGCATTGTGGCGGGCTGGCACCACCCCTTTGTGGCAGGGGTGGGATGTGGTGTCATCGCCTCGCCACGCTTACATTCCTGCGTCTGTCTCTCTGTGGGCGGCCAGTCGTGGCTTAATGGCTTCCTTTCACCCAATCACTCCTGGCCGGTGAGGTAGTGCGGTCTATCGGCCGGAGTCCATGTACCTTGCCCCAAATACCCGGGTGGTGTGGCCCAATAGCCAGGGTCCATATAAATCGCTCCCCGCATGGGAGCGGTGTGGCCTAATGGCCGGAGTCTATACAGTCCCCCTCATAAGCGGGGTAATGTGGCCTAGCGGCCGAAGTCTATACAATCCCCCTCGCAAGCAGGGTAGTGCGGCCTAGCAGCCGGAGTCCATACAACTCGCTCCCCCCCCACATGGGAGCAGTGCGGCCTAATGGCCAAAGTCCATGCCAACCCCCTTGCAAGTAGGGTAGCGCGGCCTAGCGGCCAGAGTCCATACAATCCCCCTCTCCAGCAGGGTAGCGTGGCCTAGCAGCCAGAGTCTCTAGGATTCCTCACGGTTCGGGGGTGAGGTGGTAGGGGGACTCGGGCCCACCCTCTCCACCGGGTCCCAACCCAGGGCCCTGGTAGTGGCAAGCTCCCCTTGCCATTCGCTTGGCAGGGATCTGCCCACAACACGCCGAGCGACTATGCGGCTCTGACGCCGTTTGCCCCTAAAGTTCCCCTGGGTCACTTCCTACCATAAATGCCAGGTTCTCTGCTGTGGGGGGGTCCTCCGTTCTGTTCTCCTCCTGTGACATCCTCCATCAGGGTCTCAGGGAGTGTCTTGGCTTGGCTGACCTCCAGATCCTGGTGCGCAGGCTCTCCCTCTGCAGGAGCTAGCAGCGTGCCTCCTCCTCCTCCGGCGGTCAGCCCAGACTGAGCTGTTCTGCAGGCTTTTATACCTGTCCTCCAGTTGGAGCATGCCCAGCAGAGCTTCCGGGGCGTGGCTTCCTCTGCTAGGAAAGAAGGGTTAACCCCTGCGGTCTCAGTGCGGGCCACTCTGCCCCGTGACAGGCATATAAAGGCTCATGCTTCAGGGTATAAACCAACCACTAACTGCCTGGAGTTAGGTGAGAAACTTCCCTGTGAGTTGCTGCATATTTGCATGTTATAGGTTTTTTTGTAGCCTTCCTCTGAAGCATCTTGCAGTGGGTGCTATCAGTGACAGGATAGTGGACTAAAAGGACCACTGGTCTGGTCCGGTGTTTCCTGTGGTCCCAATCAATGGAGAGTCTCCTTTTAGTTGATGGGAGACGTATGTGAAAAGATGAAAAGTTGGGGAAGCTTGAAATGGGCTATTGCTACACAAGGGTCTTCTCTCTTTCTCTCCATGTCTCAGTTGAAATGACTTTGTGTTGTGATCTCTTTAAAATTTGATACTACAAAAGTTAATATAACATTAAGTTTAATGTTTAACCCCAGAAATAATAGAAAAGTGAGAATTCCCCTGGCAGCCTTAACTCTGCCCCCTTAGGGGAATATGCACTATGAGAATGTCTTAAGTTACATGATCGCATAACACTGGGCACTGGGATGTACTATTTGGCAAATGTTTATGTTACAAATCTGGGTTAAATCGGTGGCAATGTAGAAATATGTCATACACTAATTTAAGCTAAATGATCTCATATCACTAATAAATGGACACAGGTCTGATTCCCAGAATGCTGGTCTATGCACACAGGTGTCAAAAAGACCGTAGATTTCAAACATTTCTCACATACACTGTAATACACAATTCCTCCCCCCGCCCTTCCTATTATGATGCTGAAGTCAGTTTCACAGCAGGTTGAAAACTTGGTCTCTACTCTAACATTGGTGCAACAAATCACATCACTTTTTTATCATGCTGACTGCTGTCAGAAGTGAGAGTTCAGAAACCTCATTGTAATTCAAGGCTTTTATTTTTAAATTCGTCTGTTTCTGCTGAGAAGGTGGGACTGTGCCATGCTGAGCAGAGGGACTTTCCTGGATTTTCTACCAAAAAATAACTATATGTTTAAAAGTAAAAACTGAATCGGGCTTCTAACATTTGCACATTAAATAAGTTAATAAACTCGGATACTACAGCAATGAAATACCCATAAATAGTGAAATAATAGGTTCACCATGCTGTTTGAAAATAAATAGAATATACTGTGAAACCTGTCTTAAGCAACTGCCCAAGGGAATGGTACAAATGGTAAATTATTGCTTAGTAAAGAAGGTCTTCAGTTATATGTTCAAATAGAAATGGTCCACCAGAGGCCTGATTTTTTTAACTTTCAGTATGCACTGTGAAGCCCATCTTTTTGTTTCTGTGCAGTGGAAAAGAAGTGGGCTGAGGAATTTAAGGGGTAATTGAGGGGTTTCGTTGTGATAGCATAGAATGCTTTTAATTGTGTGTTGAAAATCTTCAGGAAGGCCCAAGTAGAGGCCAGAGGAGAAGAATGCTCCTTTGACATAATCACAAGACTGGGATTTGGGAGATCTAGGTTCAATCCCCAGCTCTGCCACAGGTTCCCTGTGTGACTTTGGAATAGTCATTTAATCTCTGTCCCTAAGTTTTCCACCTGTACAACTGGGATAATGGTACTTTTTTTCTCCTACCGTTTGTCTATCCAGTCAGTTAAAACAAGGACTGTCCCTTCCAATGTGTTTGTACAATGCCCAGCACAACGGAGTGCTGATCCTGGTCAGGTAGAGCCCGAAGATGATAATTAGATGAGGGCCCCATTGTGATGGGTGCTGTACAAACACTATGGAAGATAAAGTTCCGAAGAGCTTATAATTTAATCTGAAACAAGCTGCAGCAAATGAGGAAGGAAGGGGAAAGACAAACTAACTGTAATACAATCATCTGGCAACATAGGTTAGCGACACGTACAACTTGATGGTCCCCAGTTATGTGAGAGTTTTTTCTAAACCTTAAAATGAACATCATTTATTTCTGACTGTCGCACAACCCAGCTAACATCTGATTATGTCTATTATGTTTGATTATCCCTAACATGGCTGATTTCTTGACACAGTAACTTTAGTTCACATAGGTATTGTTTTGCCACATGAAGATGCTGCTTTTATTTTTCCACTGGGCTAAATTAATGTCGGTCAGGAATATTATGATTGCCATGGTGGGGCACCCTGTAAAATTCGTCCTTTAGGTCAATAGAAAAGGAAAATTCCAAAGTGAAACAACGTTGGGCTTGGTTATTTGTTAGGTCAAGGTAATTTCAATTGCAGAGATCCCTGTTTTAGACTGGAGTTGAAGGCCTTAAGCCAAAACTGTAAATAATCCTGTCCTTTAAGTTACTGGGATATAGGTAAAGTTTAATGTGCCATAAACTTAGACATTAGTAGACACAAGCATCCCGCAGGCAAAAGGATTAATTAGTTACGGAGCGGGGAGAATGTTTTGTCCTGGAGATATCATAGGGGTTAGCTATTGTCCCTTCTCAGGTTGTTGAAGCCTGGACTCTTTTCCATTATTTTATCTGAGAAGTTCTTTGGTGCCACAAAAAAAACAAAAATCCACTTGTTTCTAATCTGAGTCTGGTGGGATGTAAGACTCCTCCCCAACTAGGATTAAAATTTATTTATTTTTTTAATCAGAAGAAACTCTTTCCCCTCCTAATCTGTATAGTCAGGCTTAAATCAGGAAAAAATAAATCTGTTGCCTTTAAAAGATAGGTCAGACCATCCCTCTTGCTGCTTCATTATCTTTTACATGACAAATTAGTCCCCTCTTCTGGTCTCCCTCTGCTTGCCGCTTCCTCATTGTTATTCTCAAAGCTTGCTCAACAGACCTAGGTTCATCGGCTATATTGCACTTGTGCAGTTCATGAGCTCAGCGTTCTCCGAAGGTCCTTCCTTTCTGTAGAGTCTGCTTGGACACTAAGTATGCATTTGTTGTGCTCGCTGTATTTTCAGACACTTTCAAATGAAGAATGTCTCCTGGTCCTTAGGAGGCAACTGGTTCAAGTACTTAGGCTAGATTTCAGAGAAGTGTAAATCAAAGCTGTCTAATTCTTTAAAGAATTGGTTCTGACTTATGTGTTTGAGACCTTATGCTCCCACTTTATCTACCAGTATCTATATTCCTGACCCAATTGTTTCCATGTTAACATCTTGTCCAACTTAGATTTCTCTGTGCTCTAGTAAAGGCTGTATGAGGGAGGGTGCAGTTTTTTCAGGAACTGAGGGCAAGGCCTGGTCTACACTGGGGGGATCGATCTAAGATACATGACTTCAGCTACAAGAACAGCGTAGCTGAAGTCGACGTATCTTAGATCGACTTAGAATAACTTACTTCGTGTCCTCGCGGCGCGGGATCGATGGCCGCCGCTCCCCCATCGACTTTGCTTCTGCCTTGCGCCGAGCTGGAGTTCAGCAGTTGACAGGAGAGCGATCGGGGATCGATTTATTGTGTCTATACTACACGCAATAAATCTATCCCTGATAGATTGCTACCCGCCGATCCGGCGGGTAGTGTAGACATATCCCAAGATTATCACATCAGGTGGTCAGGACTCAAAGCTCTCCTCCTTGGAGAAATCATCAGTGGAACACCTGGTGTGCTCACTGCACGGAAGAACACCAGGACATGTGGTCTGGGTTTTAACCAGACTGCAACTTTATTAGTCAAATTACATCCAAAGTTCCCATCGTGGGACAGCCCAGCACACTCACTCGCATCCCATTGATCCTTTGCCAATTCTTGGGGGCTCCCACAACAGGGGGAGCTAATCATCACACTAGGTGGGTCTCTGGGTGCCACCGCTTGCCCACAATCATCCCTCCCCTCTTTGGGGGTTGAAGCAGGAGGGGACCTCAACTCCCAGCCAGCACCACTGTCAAGTGCAATGTTGGGACAGTTCCCCTGGGGTACTGTTCTGATTTACGTTGATCCTGATCCACCTATCCATCGTTTGCATGTATCGGAACCGACGTGAATTGGAACATGTTCCCCTATTGTACAGTACAGTACAGTACTTGCGTCCGCCTGTCACATTCAAGGCTTATTACCTATGGAGCACGTTCTCCATGCCGATTAAGGAGACGGCAGGTGAAGGAAAGCCCAGTGTAAAGGAGTTTTGGAAGTCCTACAACATCTTGAACAGGGTGGAAAACATTGATGCATTGTGGGAAGAGGTCACTTTGCAATGTATGAACGGTGTTTGGCGCCATGCATGACCAGATGCTGTCCACAGCTTTGTGGGTTTTGATGCCGTTCCTGCTCTTGAGCAAGAAAATTGTCAAGTTGGCGAAGGATGTCGGTTTCGAGGAGGTGGAGGAGGATGATGTACAAGAGTTGTTGGAGTCTCACGCTGAGCAATTGACAAATGAGGAACTAATTGAGCTGGACCAACAATGGATAGCCAAAGAAAGCAAGGACGATGATGACGATGACGTAGGGCAGGAAGCCAGGAGTCTGACGACAAAGAATCTCTCCCGCTTCTTTGGATTGCTGGATGAGATGACGGAAATCATACAGATCCTTTTCGTCAGGGCCGGCTCCAGGGTTTTTGCTGCCCCAAGCAGCCCAAAAAAAAAAAAAAAAAAAGCCGCGATCGCGATCTGCGGCGGCAATTCGGCGGGAGGTCCTTCGCTCCGAGTGGGAGTGAGGGACCGTCCGCCGAATTGCCGCCGAATAGCTTCACGTGCCACCCCTCTCCGGACTGGCCGCCCCAAGCACCTGCTTGACAAGCAGGTGCCTGGAGCCGGCCCTGCTTTTCGTGAACTGTCTGCCAGAGTCTCCAGGGCTCTCAATGATGCAGTGGTTTGCTACAGGGAGATCTAGTGTTCAAAGATTCATGCAGGAGAGCAGACGTCGATAAAATCCTTTTTTAAGACTTCTGCAACCAAAAGCCAGCCACGGAAAAGCCAGCCCAAGAAAACCCAGCCGCCACCCCTACCTAAGCTTAGCGTAATTGACACTGTTTTATACTGTTTTACTGTACTGTATTTACTGTATTAAAATGTTCGATGTGTTTGAACGGTGTTAGTAGGGTTCTACGTTATTTTATTTAATGTTTTATGTGTAAAGTGTGTACTGTATAGCCTGTCATTGTAAAAAGGTACACTGTTTAGGTGAAAAGAGCATTGTCATAGGCGAGTGTGGTGAAATTGTGAATGCATTCCCCCCTTATTTCATTAGTCCCCCCCCCATTTCATTATTTCTTATGGGGAAAAATTCCCTGGTATATGTCGTTTTCATTGCCCTTTTCAAGAACGCAATCCCAGTGTGTACAGGGGAGCCCCTGTAGTGAACCACACACAGAAGGCACGCCTGGGAGCTATGACTTTGGATGCAAAGTTCAGATGGCCCAACAGAGATTGGAGATCCCCAGACAAATCTTTTTGGCCCTGCTGACAGTAACAACCATCTGTTTTAATGCTGTGAACTTGTGCCGAGAAAGGTGGGACTGCTCCGGACAGTGTCGAGCTCATGGTCTAGATACGTCAACTTGGTTGCAGGTCCCTCATTTTTTTCATCAGCTAGGGGAACACCCAATTCTCCCATTAGCTCCTGATAAACCCGAAGGAGCCCATCACACTCGCCTGTCCTGGCCCTGCCTGCAAACAGAAAAATCATCCAGGTACTATGTCTTGCACGCCTCCTGACCACCCCGTCCAGCACTGTTACTGAATTTTTCAAAGGCCACACACTGAATAGCATAGCCTGTGGGCATTGCTTTGTCCACATAAAACTGACTATCGAAGGAAAAACCAAGGAAGTCACAGTCCAGAGGAGGCGGAAAGCTGACGTAATGTCCCTCTTTACAAGCAAGGCAGCAGGGTCATCTAAGCATACTATGTGCACCGTTGTGTTGACTGATGCATAACAAATGGTGTCCAGCCTGGGGTTGGCCATGTTATGGACCGGGATGTAAGCAAGAGTCACATCTAGTGGGTGGAGCAGCCATCCAGGTTGGGGAACGAAGCCTAGGTTTGGCACCAGAGTCAACTGCCAATTACCAGAGTCAGGGGTCAAGCGAGAGTCAGAACCAGGAATCAAAGCTGAGGGTTGGTGCTGAGGTCAAATACCAAATGCCTGCGCCCAGATTCAAGCCAGAGTGAGGGTCAGCAGTTGGAGGCCAGAGTTGGAACCAGGTGTGGTAACTGATGATGGGAGGTGAGACATAAGGGCAGAAACTGGAGGAGAGGCAAGGATCAAGCACAGAGCAGGAGCATGGTGGGAACAGGGGTGAGGCAGGAGCTAGGAGTGGAGTGGGAATCAGGAGCCGGGTTGGATGCAGGAGGCAGGCACAAGCAGGGTCAATGCATCCACAATGGGAAATCACCTTGTTGCTCAGACAAACTTCCTGTGCCTCCTTCTGGCTTAAAGAGTGTGGTTGGACCAATCAGTGGAGCTGGGTGATTCTCCAATCAGGGCTCCCGGGGTGGTGCCTTAACTGAGCCTATAGTCATACTAGCTTCTCGGTCCACCAGGTTTTGGCAGACATAGGCTGCAGGCTAGGATGGGAACTCCCAGACTTGGGTTCAAGACCCAGAACATCATAGGTCGCATCATTTACCGATCCCCTGTTTGGATATGAGAGATGCTGAATGAGGTGATACTCACCAGGCACTTTCCTAGGCCACGGGGCAGATGCAGAGATTAGGCAATGGCATTTGCAGGATAGGGCCCAAACGAACCTCCTTTCGGGTCTTGTGCCTGGCTGTGCTCTCCATGCCTTTAACTGATCTGAAGTTATTTGCTATTATGTGCATCCTCTCCCCTTCATACAGAATCCTGAAACCCTGAACCGAATCCTCCACCTTGGGGTAATCCCTGAAAAGGAGGGCTAAGACACCCAAGTTAATTGGAGACCTCTTTTTCAGCCATGTTGTCCCTGCTCTCTGTGGTTTTGGGCAGCCGTCCATGCCCCCAGGGGAAAGTGCACTTAAAATGTGGGTAGTCTGAAGACATGTGATGATCTCCACAATGCCCCCGTTTGTGACTAAACCTACAGCATGTACAAAAACACTTCCCTGGATCTTGTACTCCTGGCATGCAAGCCTCGGCTGGTCAGGCATTGGCACCTCAAGTCTAACCCTGTCCCCACTTTCACACCTTGACTTGACCAGTATGTGGCCGCTACCGGCGTTGGGGCCAGTTAACAGGTGCCCCTGAGCCATGCACTGCAGCCATAGTTTCTGATCGGTTTTATCCCAGCTCTGGGTGGGGCTGCCCTCATTCTAAAGTGCTCATCATACAAGCACAATGGGTGATGCCTGAAGAAAATGTATTATATGCCCTAGGTATAATAGCCAAAAACTTCAGCATGGGCCCGTACATTGCTGGGTATCCATCACCCCCACGTAGATGATGTAGGCTGCAAGCCATTTGTCCCAGTTCCTCTCTGTCTTGGGACGCTTTGTTCTATCTTTTTCTCTCCTCTCTGCCTTATCCCTCCCCTCCAATATAGGTTACCTGAACTGCAGGGAAAATATGTCCATATATTCAGCTCGCCATATCTTCTCATGTTAATGGGAAAAGATGGGCCCCCAACTGATCAGCGGCAGCTGCATATAAGACTATGTTCAAACCCACATTAATAGACCCATTGGGTTGCTGCAATAAAGGCTGTGGGGCAGGGAGAGGGGGAGCCGTGGGGCCAGGGGCTGTGATGCTGAAATCTGTAAGGCTACTGTCTGAGGAGCTGGGGGGCTGGTAGCGTGGGGGCAGGGGGCTTGGGCGTTGGGGGCCCCCCTACCCCATACATGCAGACAAGTGGCATGTTCTATAACCCCTCTGACCCTGAAGCCACCCAGAGCCTAGCCCATTGCACTCACCAGAACTGCCTGTCTGAAGTCATGAGGTCACACTTGGGGGGCTGTGCTGAACCCCAGATATGCCCACTGAGGGAGCCATACCATTGGGGCCTGCCCCTGCTTTCCCAGCGGGCCCTGACTGTGAACTGACCCTGCTGCAGGGACCAGGATGTCCTATGCTGTGCCTGACCATTGTTTTCCAAGGCTCCGCTCCAGTCTGAAATGGACCGCATCATCTCCATGAGTCTCCCTATCCCTGGCCACTTAGGACGTGGTTCCCCTTCTGGCTTCTTTCTCTTTTCTCTCTCCTTCCTGACTTTCCCGGTTACCTCCTGGTCTGGGGTAGGCAACACATGGCCCTGCATGCACCAAGTGGCTGCAATGGGTCTGTTAGTCCTACTGTGCCACCGAGTCTCGGTCCCAGCCCTGCAGCCGGCCAGCTACATGTCCTGCATAATCAAGCAGATTATTGCCGGACTGCTGCTTATGATCCTTGTGCTCTGTTCCTCTGACTGCTGGAAACCAGCAAACTGGAAGTGGCTCTCAGCACATCGCTCTTATCATGGCTTTGAGGCTCATACCAAATCCTGTGAGACATCAAGCCTACCCCAGGGGTCCTGTGGTGGGCTGGAAGTCTTGCGGGACCCGGCACATCCTGTCCCTCTCATCATGGGAGCCACCAAAAGACACCTCTCACTAGGCTTGGGGCCCTCTTAGCTTTCTTTCCGGAGCATTTTTCTGCTTGAATTATTACCTCTGTGTGTTCTGAACTGTTATCTTTGACATAAGGGAAAAATCAGGTCTCGTATCCATGTCTCCAGACTGGTAATAGGTAGAAATCTCAGGGGCTGCTCTTCACTTTCCTGGTGGCTTCTCTCCTTCCTCTATCACCCTTCAAAGAACTCTGTCTCTCAATGGAAGCATTTGTGGAATCACAGAGGGTAGAGATGGAAAAAAACTGTTATACCACCCAGCCCTCCTTGCTGCCAGTGTTGGATTGTTCCCTATAGTACACTTTGTCCGGTTTAGTTTTCCAGGGTTCCAGGCAGCCAGGCTTCCCCTAGAGCTGAATACACTGAAGCTTTTCCTGATATGCAGCCTAAATGTTCCTCATCTTAATTTTGTGCTACTCCCCCTAGTTGTATCACACTAAATAATTCCTCTCCATTCTTTGTGTTCATGCCTTTGAAATATTGGTAGACCATTACCTGTCCCCACTCCTTTAATGTTGCTAGGCCAAGCTATACTATTTAGTTCTTTTTAATCTGCCCTCATTTGTAATTTCTTCACTACTTGCTACATATTGCTGCAGTGTGGGTGGCAGGGGGATTAGATGACAGTTATACCGTAGAACTTTTCCTTCTCTAATTTCTATGGTTAATTGTTTTTTAAATGTATTTCAAGACCTTTTAAAATCCTCTCAAGTAACTTACTCTAAGTAACTGTAGCAATTAAAATGTCGTCTGTCATCTGAGGAACCTTTAAGAAGGGTATAGGTAAGAATTAGGAAATTAATGGACACTTAGCTATCCTTTTGTGTGAAAGGTTTGAGGACTTAAAAGGTTATTTCTGACCATTGGGAGGGAAAGTGTTGAATAAGTGCACTGTGACCATATAGAATCATAGAGACTAGAAGTAGAAAACCTATTATAATCCATTTAATTCACCCCCACCATCCTTTCCCAGAGGCCAGTGGAGGAGTGTGTCCAACAATCACTTGAACGGGAAGCTCCCACTTATTACAAATGGGTTATGCCAAGCAAATCTTGAATCCGTCTCTGATGTAATTACTGGTTGGGTTGATGGTCATTATGGTGGATAATAGCGTATTTGGATTTTAGTCAGGCATTTTGACACAGTGCCAAAGAGTAGACTTAAAATGAAATTGGGAAAAACACCAACCTGATAAAACATGCCATTGTGTTGATCAGAAAGAGGTTGAACAGCAAACAGTGTAAGTAATATCAATTGGGACGACACAAGGGGAAGTATTTGTTAGACTCCAAGTTGTTATTTTTACTCTATCTAGAGGAAGATGTAGAATCAACTTTGATTAAATTCGCCCATGGTGCCAGAAGTGAGGGGAGCTGCAAACACACAGTGCAAAGTGACATGGAGAGAATGAGTCATGGGTATATGAAGTGCGGCGTGTCTCAGTGCTGATGAATCTAGAGTGGAAATAACCAGCACAGGTACAGGTTGCTGGGTGGCGGTCACAGAAGCAGTGCTTCTGAGGAAGACCTAGGGATGCTACTGGACACCAAATGAAATAAAGAGCTCTCATAATGTGATGCTACTGAAAATAATTAACACATTAATACCAATTACTGAACAAAATACACATGCAGCATGCAGCCTTAACTCCCATTTTGTCCTGTTAGTTTCTATATTCATTGAAGCATATAATATTGTTTAAAAATTACAATTTTTCTAATGTATTTGGTTTTCAAAAATGTATGTTTTATACAAGTTAATTGCAACCATTATTTTATTTCATAAATGTCTCCATGAATTTATTTTCAGTCAACGTGTTAATGTTTATGGATTTTAAAATTACAATTTAAAAACAATTCTATATGCTTCTTTTACACCTGTACAGGTTTCTCCTCTTGTCATATATTGCTTAGACATATTACAGTCTATAAAAATTAGCAGGACAAAGTCAGAGTTAAGGCTGCATGATGATTGTATTTTGTTCAGTAATTGGCATTAATGAATTAGTGTACATGATGTGGTGTAAATTTAACAACACGTGATCTGTGTTTAAATAATCTAATATTAAACATCTTATTTCCTGTGTCTTTTGTGGTTATGAGTTCTGTTTGTTTGATGGAAGTTTAATGTCACTTTCAAAGTGTTTTTTTTTTTTTTCTCTCTCCCACCCGCATTGGTAGAGAGATCTTATGCAGAACGAGGGAGGTGGTCATACTGCCCCTGTGTGTTTCTCATGCAGCCACATCTGGACTATTGCATGCAGATCTACTCCTCACAGGACAGTGTAAGGAAACCACAATGGTGGTCATAATATTGATGTTCCATGATTCTCAGTGGAAAATGTGTCGGCAACCAAAACTTCATGGTAACTTTCCATTAAATTAATGAATTTACCCCTGCCAACTGATTTTAAAAGGAGAGGGGTGTTTGTAGAGAAATACTGTATGTGACTCTGTGTATGTGTTTATAATACTGTTACTTCCAAAAGGGAAGATTCCTAACTCCATGTATTACCTTTTGCAATCAGTGACATTTGTATCTGACCACCTCTTAAAATAAAAATCAAATCAAATCCTGGGGGCAACAATGACCTTCTGCAAGATTTGTCACAAATCATAAACAGTTGCTGCTCCAGTCTTCATTTTCGTTTTAAAACAGTAAACAGCGCATCTTTTACTTATTGGTACGAGTCACCATCTATGAGGACTCCAGCAGTCAAAGAGTCAGTGCCAAAAGCATCCATTTATGCTATGTTTCCTGCTTTTATATTTTTGTATGAGTGTTTCCTTTGATAGCAACCAGAACAATACATAGACTAAACTCTTTAAGTTATTTTAACAATAGTTATTTGTTCAGGGACAGCGGTTTAGGGTTGGCTAGTACCAGCCATTTACAGCCAGGGGATCTGGAGTCGAGTTTTGGGGAATCCAGCCAAAGTAAAACAAACTCTTGTTTGTTAGAGCAGCTAAAGTGTCCCAACTTGAAATGTATCAAAGTAGGCTGATAAACCATTAGATGAATGAGAGGGTAGTAGCAGGATACACAGAGAGAGAAATATGGATATTTAAATTCTTTATGGGGGTTTGTTTTCTAATTTTTATGGGTTGAAATATTAAAAATAGCCATATGACTTTAAGATCTTTTTATTTGCATATTTATTTTGGTCTCAGTCAGAAGCACTGAACTGGGACTCAGGAGACATGGGTTCTATTCCCATCTCTGTCACTGGCCTGCTGGGTGACTTTTTGCAAGTCACTTCCCCTCTCCGTGCCTCAGTTTCCCCATCTGTAAAATTGGGATAATGATACTGACCTCCTTTGTAAAGTACCTTGAAATTTACTGATGAAAAGTGCTATATAAGAGGTAGATACTATTATTTATATTATTATGCATTCACTTATATGCAGATGTAGGCATTGAAAATTTTATATGCACCAATTTCAAAACAGCATTGGTCTGACATTTAACTTACCTTACTACAGTTTTTCGCCTACAGCAACATTAACTTGCTAAAGATTCTAGCATGAGAACTCTTTTCTTTAAAATTTGACTTAAATACTTGGAATTATTAAAAATGTATAGTAAGTTCATGTGACTTTTACCTTTCAACTCTAATTATTTTCCATTATGTAAAAGGAGAGCTGTTCTCTGTGTCTCAGAATGCAAGAAAAGGGGGACATTGAATGAAATTGACAGGTGGAAAATTGCAAACTGATAAAAGGAAATGGTTTCTCACACAATGGGTAATTAGACTTTGGAACTCATTGTCACAATGTTGTTGAAGCCAAGAATTAGCAAGATTCAAGGAGGGATTAGACATTTATGGATATCAAGAATACTGAGATTTAATGCTAAAAAGTTTGCAAGGAATATTAAATCTCATGTTTCAGGTTATAAGCCAATGTCTTTCTATTAGGGAATAAGATGAGACCATTCTGAGCATCAGATTGTGCCCCATCTGCCTACTATGAGGTTCTTGCATCTTCTTCTGCAGCATCTAGTGTTGGCCACTGTCAGAGACACGATGTTGGAGTGACCATGAATCTGATGTAGCATGGCATAAGAATGTACATAAGAATGGGTCAAGCCAGTGGTCCATCTAGATAAGTATCCTGTCTTCTGACATTGGCCTGTGCCAGGTGCTTTAGAGGGAATGAACAGAACAGGGCAATCTTGAGTGATCCATCTCCTGTCAACCGTAGCATGGGCTTGTGTCCCTGTCCATCTTGTCTAATAGCTGTTGGTGGACCTATCCTCCATCAATTTATCTAATTCATTTTCGAACCCAGTTATACTTTTGGCCTTCGCAACATCCCCTGGCAACAAGTTCCACAGGTTGACTGTGAAGAAGTATTGAGTGTGAAGAAGTACTTTCTTATGTTTGATTTAAATCATCTGCCTGTTTAATCAGTTGACAGCTAGTTCTTGTGTTATGATAAGGGGTAAATAACACTTCCCGATTAACTTTCTCCATATTATTCATGATTTTATATATCTCTATTATATTCTGCTCCCCTCACCCCCGCCTTACTCGTCTCTTTTCTAAGCTCAGCAGTCCCAGTTTTTTAATTTCTCCTCACATGGAAGCTGTTCCGTATCCATGATCTTATTTCTTGCCCTTCCCTGTACTTTTTCCAATTCTGATATATCTTTTTTGAGATGGGTGGCCAGAACTGAAGACAGTGTTCAAGGTCTGGATGTTCCATACATTTATATAGTGGCATTATGATATTTTCCTTTTCTAATGGTTCCGAACATTGTTAGCTTTTCTGACTGCCGCTGCATATTTTTCAGAGGACTAGCTGTGATGACTCCAAGATCTTTCTTGAGAGGTAACAGCTAATTTAGACCCATCATTTTGTATGTATAGTTGATACTATTTTTTACAATATGCATTACTTTGCACTTACCAACATTGAATTTCATCTGCCATTTTGTTGCCCAGTCACCCAGTTTAGTGAGATCCATTTGTAATTCTTCGCAGTTAGCTTTGGATTTAACTATTTTGAGTAATTTTATATGATCTGCAAATTTTGCCACCCCACTGTTCACCCCCTTTTCCAGATGATTTATGAATATGCTGAACAGCACAGCTCCCAGTTTAAATCCTTTGAGGACCCTGATAAATCCATGGGGAACATCCAAGGGGACCCCAGTCATATGCATCAGTCAGTCACTTCCCCTTTTGCAAAATGTATTTTATCTTTTATTCTAGTAAATATTTAGATGTGCCTTTAAGGCTCTGGGCTATTTACTCCGGGTTTTGTGCTATTGTCAATAATGGTGTGAACGGAAGTTGCCTTGATTTTAATTTGACAGATTTCACAGATAATTTCACATAACTATTGAATAAAAGTAGTTGCATAACGTGTGCAACTGTTTCGTATGTGTAACTGAGAGTCATGGGAGTAACTTGAAGCCAAGTCCTATCTCAGAGTTGCTGCATTCAAAGCAACAATTTGGACTGGTTCAACTACGTGACTGCTACTCTTCAGTGTTTGATATTAGCAAATCTGCTCATGGTTGACATATTGTGTTTAATCTGGATTAGACTTTAAGTGTGGGTCCTAGTACTGAGCCCTGTGGTAGGCCACTTGATACTGTTCTCCACTTGGCAATCTTACCAGTAATGATTATTCTCATAGAGCAGGTACAATGCAGATAGTGGTATTGCAAATGTAATAAACAGACTGAGGAGCCATCTACACCAAGGAAATGATCTAAAAGCTTGATTCCATACTGATATAAATTTATTTCCATAATGGAAATACCTTTATACCACTACTGGTGATAAGACCCACAGCTTTGCTGCTCTAATTTATGGTTTCATGGTAAATATGAAGCTGAGGGTGTGCAAATGTGTATATTGTGTTGAGAGAGTTGTGTTGATTTGTTGATGGCGAATGAGAGGTCTGTGCTGCCATGAGGGGCTGTGTGTGTTTGGGATTAACATGTATGCTGGTTGTGCTGTTGTGTGTGGGTTGTGTTGTGCTAGAAGAATTGTGTTGATTTGTGGGGATAGCGAATGAGGGGTGTGTGCTAGTTATGTTGTTGTTTGGGTTGTGTTGTGCTGGGAGGGTTATGTTGATTTATGGGAGTGGCAAATGAGGGGTGTATGATGTGGTAAAGGGCTGTATATGTTTATTGTGTGTGCTAAGTTGTGTTCAATTGTGTCTAGGACAGGGGTTCTCAAACTGGGTTGTGTTTTAATGGGGTCGCCAGGGCTGGCATTAGGCTTGCTGGCATCCGAGGCTGACGCTGAAGCCTGAGCCCCACTGCCTGGGCTCCTGGGGTCGTGTAGTAATTTTTGTTGTTAGAAAGGGGTCGCAGTGCAATGAAGTTTGAGATCTGCTGGTCTAGGGCAATTGTGCTTGGAGAGGTATGTTGATTGGTGTGGTTGGCAGTTGTGCACGTGGATGTGGCATTTGGGCCAGGTATTCCACCTGCTGTGCAGTCTCCCCCATGCAGCCAATGAAATTGTTGTATTTTAAATTAGCTGTAGCATAAGGGTGATGATTGGTTGGGTTACTTCCAGGGCCGGTGCAACCATTTAGACAAACTAGGCCTAGGGCGCCTAGTGGTTGGGGGCGCCTAAAAGCCCGCTCAGGCGAGGAGGTGGAGTGGAGGTGGGCGGGGGGCGCGGGGAGGGCCGCCCGCAGTAACGGGGGGGGGGGGCGCACACAGGGGAACCGCTCCCCGCCCAAGATCACCTCCACTCTGCCTCCACCACTGAGCACATAACCCCCGCTCTAAGTCTCCTCCAATCGGCGCCACAAGTCTGGGAGGGGAGGAGAATTAGAGCGGCGCCGGGGTGCTCAGCGGAGGAGGCGGAGCCGAGGTGAGCTGGGGTGGGCTCCCCAGGCGGGGTTAGCTTCCGCGGGGGAGGGGGGGTGTCTCCCCAGGCGGGGTTAGCTGCCGTGGAGGCGGGCTCCCCAGGCGGAGTTAGCTGCTGTGGAGGGGGGGTAGCTGCCGCGGGGGGGGGGTGTCTCCCCGGGTGGGGTTAGCTGCCACGGAGGGGGGGTAGCTGCTGCGGGGGGCAGGGGTGCTCCCCGGGCGGTGGGGAGTGGCGGGCTCCCCGGGTGGGGGGCTGGGTTAGCTGCTGCGGGGGGGGGGGGGGTGGGTTTAGCTGGGTGATGGGGCGCGCAAGGTAGAAGTTTCGCCTAGGGCGCGAAACTTCCTTGCACCGGCCCTGGTTACTTCTAATATCACAATGGTCTCGGCTCTTGGCATGGCATAGATACATACTTTGCTGTAGCTGCACACCACACAGGTGTAATTCATAATGTCAGAATGGCTGAGAACTTAAAAATTGGATGGTAACAGACTGCAAATCCCAGTGATGATTGAACCTGGTGATATTCTGAACAAAAAGCGTTCAGTCTTGTAGCTATTTCCATTGCATCACACTGACGGTACAGACGTTTTAGGTTTCAGCATGACATTCCTGGAATTTTCTTATATAGATAATTGCATCCATATTGGGAGGTAAGGAAGTCCCAATTTAACTGTATCTGTTTCTAAACCGATGTAGTTAAATGAGTACAAAAACTGTGTAGATCAGCTCTAAAAATTTCCCACCAATGCTAACACCATTTCAGCTCCATTGTATTACTGGTGCTGGAAGCCATGGTGTAGATAGGTTGCTGGCTCCCACCATCATTTCAAGCACTGTCATGTAACATTGTATAGAGCAGATTTAAATGACATTGCTTAAAATGCTGTCAGCATCTGGAGGGCAGTTTACTCCAGGGTTCACAGTGTTACTAGCACAAATGTAGCTGAACTGATGTTAGCAACACTACAAAACTTTTGAAAAACTTCCCCTGTGTACACAGGACCTTACTGTGTGATCATATCTTTTGCTATGGCTGGCCCAATGACTAGAACAGCTTGATACCTGCACATAGTTAAGGGTGTTTTCCTTCAGTTCAAGTGGGAGAGGCACCTACTTTGTGACACTGCAGTTCACAGGTTCAATCCGTACAGATGCCTGTGGTGTCTGCAATCCAGTTTGTTGTGTAAGCTTTTGTCTGCCCAGCCCCACCTATGAGATCCAGTCCTGCCCTGGAGAAAAACCATCTCTAGGGGCAAGAAGGTCATTCCCACTGAATCTTGGCCCCCCTCTGCTGAGACTGCTAACCAGCTTTTTTGACATGACCAAACCTGCTGGTAGTGATAGTAATTTTAGACCCCCCATCCTGCAAAGACTTAAGCTTGTGCTTAATTTTATACACTACGAGTAGTTCCATTGACCTCAGTGGGACTATGCACAGTGCGTAATGTTAAGTATGTGTCTCAGGGCTTGGCTACACTTGCAAGTTAGAGCGCATTAAAGCAGCCCCAGGCGCCCTAAGTCACGACCTGTCCACACTGGCAAGGTACTTAGAGCGCCTGGACTCTGCAGCTGGAGCGCTCCTGGTAATCCACCTCCACAAGAAGCATAACGCTTGCTGCGCCTCGGCTGAAACGCCTCAGCGTCAGTGTGAACGAGGTGTTGCATTAATGCGCTGCGATCAGCCTCTGGAAACATCCCATAATCCCCTGAAGTCAAGTGGCCACTCATGTCATTGTTTTGGAATTGGCTGCAGGAATGCAGATATGCCCTTTCAAAGCTCCGTTTCTGACAGCCTGCATGCTTATCTGCTCCTGGACAAAGCAATCATTAGTGTGGAATGCTGCTGCTGTGAGTGTGTGAGAGAGAGAGGTGGGGGGAGTGGGGGGGTCTGCTGCTGTCTGAACTTACAAGACAGCATGCTGACATGCTCTCTTCCCCCCCAAAACCCACTCTCTCTTCCCCCCACATACACACAACACACTCCCTGTCACGCTCCACCCCACCCCCACACTTGAAAAGCACGTTGCAGCCACTTGCATGCTGGGATAGCTACCACAATGCACTGCTCTCTGTGGCATTGCAAGAGCTGCTAATGTGGCCACGCCAGTGCTCTTGAATCTGACAGTGTGGACACACTGCAGCGCTTTCCCTACTGCTCTCTCCGAGGGCTGGTTTAACTCACAGTGCTCTACATCTGCAAGTGTAGCCATGCCCTTAGTCTTTGCAGGATCAGAGCCCTAGTCAGTAGCAACCATGGCTGCATTTGAATTAGTGATTCAGAGGTGAAAGTTTATTCTCCGAATCATCGAAGGGCAGGTCTACACTTAAAACGCTGCTGCCCCGCTGTAGCGCTTCAGTGAGGACGTTCCTATGCTGAGGGGAGAACTTCCCAAGAGGCGGTAACTATGTCAGTTGGAGAAGCTCTTCATTGACATAGCACTGTCTACAGTGTCTACATAGGTCAGTATAACTGTGTGGATTTTTCACGCCCCTGAATGACATACACCTCTACCTCGATATAACGCTGTCCTCGGGAGCCAAAAAATCTTACCGTGTTATAGGTGAAACCGCGTTATATCGAACTTGCTTTGATCCACCGGAGTGCGCAGTCCCCTCCCCCCCCCCCCCCGGAGCACTGCTTTACCACGTTATATCCGAATTCATGTTATATCGGGTCACGTTATATCGGGGTAGAGGGGTAGTTATACTGATATAGGTTTGTTGTAGTGTAGACCTGGCCTAACCCTCTATCTTCCTATCTTAGTCCTTTTGATAACATATCCTGCTCTTTAGCTCTTGCAATTTTTGCCTTTTCTCTCCATTTGTGGTCTCCATTGAGTGACCTTACCTTTTAGCACTCTCTTTGCTCAATCATTGTGCACTGCTTGTGTGCAGCTTTCATTCTATTTGTTAGTGAGGGATTTAAGGCCCTTCAAAGGCTTCCCAGAGCTTTCCTCGTTGTGCATGCTAGTTGAAAGGAACGCTTAACACTGGATAAAATTCATACGTAGGTAGGAGGAGAAATTTCAAACTTATGTTTATATATAACTTCTTAGGTCATTCAAAGTGAATTTTAAAAATCCAGTTTAATTTTGCTAGTATTTATACTTTTGTGTTAATGTTTGCTTTTCTTTCAGTTTCAGTTATGAAACTAGACAACCTCTTTCATTTTTGTTTCTAGTCAGTCTCACTTCCCTGTTCTCATTCAGTAGCTTGATGCTGCAGGGTTTGGGCTGCAAAAGTGTTCTTGTTTATTAGAAAATCTTATAATTGAAATTAAAAAAAATTGAACCTTTTACTTTGTTCTTAAGTTTTCTGAAGGTTTATTTTTACAAAACCTAAATTATAGGCCGAAGCTGACCAGACAGTCTCTTCTTGAATGTGCTCTTTGTTTTAACTTTGTGTTCAGTCCTCGTGGCATGCAATTCCTGTATTAGTTAGCTCATTAAAAAAAAAAAAAAAGTCTTTGTCTGCAGAATAGCCTATATGTTTGTTTCACCACTAGATGGTGCTTAAAACACTTCAGTTCTTAGTGAAGTCATTTTTGGAATGGGACTGTCATTTTAATTACAGGACTACTGGTCCCCAATTCATTGCTTATAATATAACTTTCTTTTCCAGTAATTATTTTTTTCTCACTATGCTTATTTTTTACAATGCTTTTTAAAATAAAAATTTAGATTATAAAGTACCTGCACTTTCTACTTTTTAAAATTGCACTATTCTACACTTAAATTGGTCAGAAGTCAAGGAGGGAGATTAGACTTACCTTTTTAGTGGTTATTAAGGTTTGATTTATCTGTTTCCCGAGATCTTAAATTTGAAGTTTGAACCAGTTTGTTTCAGAAGCCAAAGTCAGTAAACTCCATGATCAAATGTAAGGTCGAGGTGCTGCATGGAAACCTTTAGTTTGGGAACAGGTTTGTTGGATTTTATAGCATACTGCACATGGGATATATTTATTCTCTGGTATTAATTTTTTTGAGAATCGTATATTTTATACAAATTATGACTTGTTTTAAAGTTGTATATTTCAGTTTTTACTGGTTAAAATTAAAAATAAAGTTCCACAGCACTTTAGTCCAAATTTTGCTGTTACAATTTTCCGTTCAGATAAGGCACTCTTAACTATACACTTCAAAATGGCATTCCCTCCATTTCTAAATATATGATTTACCTTCTCAGCAACCACTTTGAGGACATAATCCAATGGAAAAACTGAAAAAAAGAAAGTTCAAAACAGCATAAATAGATTATTTCCAGTGCTTGTTAAAAACAAAAACAAACAAACAAACAAAAAAACCAAACAAATTGAAAAATGGCCTCAAGAAAGTTTTTATTGGGTTAAACCGGAAACACTATGTATTTTTGGTGAAGAAGGTGTGTGGTGGGGAAGTATGTAGGCAAACATGTTCCCTTTGCTGACTGATTTAAAAATATATTGTTATAGTTGGGATTCATCTACCATCATGACCGGATGCAAGGAACCTGCATCTTGACTGTTGTAGTAATGGTTGCTGGTGTACCTCTTTCCTTTCTCTCACTCTCTTTTCTTGAATCGTCTAGGACAGGGGTCAGCAACCTTTCAGGAGTGGTGTGCCGAGTCTTCATTTATTCATTCTAATTTAAGGTTTCGCGTGCCAGTAATACATTTTAACGTTTTTAGAAGGTCTCTTTCTATAAGTCTATAATATATAACGAACCTATTGTTGTATGTAAAGTAAATAAGGTTTATAAAATGTTTAAGAAGCTTCATTTTAAATTAAATTAAAATGCAGAGCCCCTGGACCGGTGGCCAGGACCCGGGCAGTGTGAGTGCCACTGAAAATCAGCTCGCGTGCCGCCTTCGGCACTCGTGCCATAGGTTGCCTACCCCTGGTCTAGGATTATTTGGAGTTCTGATAAGCAAAGGTCTGCAGCTGAATAGTCACACATAGTATGTACTATTCCTCAAATATAAATCTATTTGCAGAAGAGAAAATCTTGTAGGCCTTGAAAAGGGAAGCTTTTCATCCATTATCCACCTTGGCATAAGGGATCAACATGATGTTCCTTCACCTGGTACAAAAAAAACTTGTTGGCATCTTTATCAGTTACAGAATCTCTTAGGAACATATCTAACTCTAGCAATTTTATTGTAAGTGTCATGATATGTAATGCCTTTCTTTAAAGCCTCAGATCTGGTTATCATACAATTGAGAGCATCTCAGCATTTGTTTAAAAACAAGTTTCTAGCCCTCATGGATGTAAAGGAAAGCATGATATCATGACCCCTAAAGACATAGCATTTATTATTTTAAAAACATTTAGCTTAAAAATCATATAATATTTTGTGGTCTGACTCATGATCTTTGAGTGTTTTTGGAGTTGGCAAAACACTGTAAGCTGCAGCTCTCTGAGGTTTATAAATGGAACTGCCTAGCTGGGGGGAGGCTGATTCTGAAGCAGCTCTGTGCCCTCTGCCCCCGCTTCCCATGTCCTGTTATGGCCTCTTGATAAACGATACATTTTGTCCTTTTGTGCATCTGAGACCTGTTGGGCTTCTGCTTCTGAACCCTCTCCCCTTTACGCTGTTGGGGGGGATATCTGACAACAGATCCTGCAGAATGCTCAACAAAGTTAATATTCCACAGTCATTTCCCAGAAGACAACTGAGGGAATTCCAGAGAGCAATACAAGCCTTGGTCAATGCATAATGTACCACGGCTCTGTGAGATGTGACAAGAACTCAGCTTAGTAGAGAAACAAATTTTCTCCATTAAAAGTGGAAGATTCTTCTGTCAGGCTGAGTATAAAGTAGAAATAAAACTGTTCCCAAAGTAAGTACTGAAGCCAGCTGGGCTAGTTTCTCTCAGACATGGCATGCAGGGGAGGGAGGTGTGCTTTCCTTTCTGGATTTTTCCAGTTGGATCGGAGAGCTCAACTGACAGGGTAAGCTCTGTCCTTGAGAAACCAGATGAAAAGGACTTCATCTTCTGCAGAGCTTGGTGACCCTGCCCCCCCCCCCCCCCCCCCCCGGGTTAGGCTTATTCAATCAGCGACACAGGAGAGAGGCCATATGACTTGCCCCATATCCAGGGCTGCAAATATGTCTTTCATCTCCCATCTCCATTACCCCTGCCTCTGGTCTCTTGCTCCCCCTTGCTGGCACCAGGCCAGTGTGGTGTCCCAGGGAGGAAGAGGATGTGGCAGCTGCAAATAAGGAGGTGGGGGGAACAGAAAGGGGGAAATAGGGATCTGACAGAGAGAGACTGAAAGGATTACTCCACTACCCCCCCCCCCCTCCGGGGCTCTACTCCTTCTCAGGCTGTGCTAGGCTCTCCCACCACCTCAAAAGCCCTCCAGACTCCCCCTGTCCAGCTAATCCTTCTTTCAGGGCCTCCCCCCAGCAGCACCCCCCAGCTGATTGGCCCTGTCCCCTCCACTTAATACCCAGGCCCTGTTAGCCCTTCCCCCAACCACTCCTGTCTGCCCAAGGCTCCCTCCAACCCCTCCCCTTTTTGAGGTGTGTGGGGATTAGACTCCTGGCTCCCCTATCCTGCTCCTGTTGCTTGAAGGAGACCCCAAAGGGGAAATTGGTGATTAATTCTCGCTGTTGGAAAATGTCACACATGGAGCTGCCTGGTGCTTGGCAGCTGTGCATGTCGCCTGTTCTGTCCCAGCAGAGCTCATACCCTAAAACCACCCAATGTGACTTTCAGAGGTTCTGATTCCCACAACTCCCACTGGGGGCCTGGTAATTGCAGGTGTTTCAGCACCTCAGAAAAATCAGGCCAACTGAAACAGCTGCCTTGAAACGGGCACAGATATCAACATAGAATCCCCTCCCCCCTCACTTTCCCCAGCCACCCCCACACTCACTTTCATTTTCACTCTCACACATACACACACACAAGCAAACCACAGTGCTATGAATAATTTTGGGCACAGAAATGTTCTCACCAAGCACTGCTGGTTCATGGACTCAGTTTGAACAAGGGTTGACTTTGGAGTACTTTTGTAAAAATGCCATGGTAGTCCTTTATATTGGTCTCTTGATTACCAAAGGTTAATATCAACTGACAAGGAAAATGATATTTTATGGTTTAGGTCTTTTTCTTTTTCCTCTTTAAACTGCCAGCCCTGCAAATTCAAGTGAATTTGTGTACAAGCGAATTTGTGTCTTCAAATGACATCTGTGCTACTGCATTGTGTTTGAATTACGCCCTAAATAACACCTGTGCCGTGTTCTTATCATCAGTGGATGTACACAGATGTAACTGATTTTGGATTTAGTAAATGCTTTCCTTGGTGATGCACAGGAAGGAGTAGATTCCTGCTCCCCTTCTCTGCACTGCATTGACTCTGCAGGGCAAACAGGAATAAGAACCACCAGGTCAGTAGATAGGACTCTGAATATACATGGGGAGCAGACCTGGAGGAAAGATGATGTTGTTATGGTCACGTTTTAGAGCAGAACTGCACTTGAACATGCCTCTTTAACAGGCCAATGCATGTCTAATGGGGCTGCTGTAATGCATCATCTTTAAGAGGCTGATCTGACCAATAGACACGTTTTTATTTAAAAAAACCAAACAAACAAAAAAAAACTCCTCTAAGATAATGGAGATATTTTGCTTTAGTGTATTTTTCCTCTTGTTTGTCTTTCATGTTTTAACTTTTAAGATTTGAGGAATGGTGAAGCTTTATATCTGTTTTAGTGGCATGCTTAATTTTTCACTCTGTTATGTAACATCCTGATAGCTCCTGTATGATGCTATCAGCGGAAGAGTACATGCACTTTCACGTATGTAGACTTTCTTGCTCCAGGACATCTTTCTCTGGTGGTAGTCTGTGGGTGTTTCTAGAGGGAAATAGTCCTTCTAGAAAATATATCTTCTGGTTTATTTTGATATTGTTGGCACAGAACATAGATCAGATCTCATTACTATTCACCTCAAATACCATCCTTTTATTTTGATCTTATTTGAACTCAATTCATAACAAACATCTTTATCATGTGGAGGAAAGGCAAGGCCAGGCCAGTCAAGAGGGATAAAGTACCGTAGTCTGTCTAGTGCATAGATCCTGCTGAATCCAGGGCTCTCTCTGTGTAAGGGAAACTGGCTATCTTTTATTATCTGCTGTCTTTGGTGGGGCAGATGAAATACACCACCATCCTGGTCTTGTTCCCTATTGTATCCCCGCAGTGCTTGTTATGAGAGGAGCCGCTGTCTTTTTCCTCATCCTCCACGGGAATCTGTGTGTTTATCTGCATGCAATGGAAAAAGTGGTGCCCCCTCTCCACCACAGTACTATACCTCTTCCACATACAAGTGCATGAGTGGAATCTCTAGACTTCCACTCATAATCCTACTTTCCTGGTAAGAACAGGAGTCAACACGAGGCCTCCCAACAGAAGATCTCTGCAGTAGCAGCTTGCTAGTGCTTGCCACCTCCTGTGTATCTTGCTATATAATGATGGGTTAGACTATTATCAGTAATGGCACCACTGCTCCGGTTTGGCTGGTGAACAGAATATTTTAAATTCCGGTGTAAGTTAGTTAAGTCCATGAGGAACTAACATAATAGTCTCTTCCTCCCAAAGTGTGTCAAACTCCTGAGAACCAACATGGAAACAGTAAAAATAACAAAAGCCTCCTCTGTGTTTCTCAGCCTCTTTGAGCCTGTAGGGGAAAGCATCTGGTATAGCCTTTAGTTTCTTTTATGGACAATAAATCCTGCTACATTGCCAAGTGGCATAATATTACGTTACATTTTTATAGTGTTTTTTCAGGGGGAGGGTGCACAATGGGTTTATTTGTTGTACAGTAACGTCATTCACTAAAAATGAAGAAAGAAGTCTACAACCATCTTATATTCAATCAGCTTGAGTTACAATTAGATACAATTCTACAGCCAGCCTTGTCATTTTTAATATTTTTATATTGGATTGTGTACAATGATTGTAACCTATAGTAAGAAAGCTAACAAAGATAACTGCATTTGTAAGAGGATGTTTTTGGCTCAATTCATATAATACATATAGTACACACACATTTTCCCCTCTCCCCACCAACAAACTTAGGGCTTGTCGACACTGGCACTTTACAGCGCTGCAACTTTCTCGCTGAGAGGGGTGAAAAAACAGCCCACCTGAGCGCTGCAAGTTTCAGCGCTGTAACGTGCCAGTATAGACAGTGCACCAGCACTGGGAGACGTGCCCCTCGTGGAGGTGGGTTTTTTTTTAAGAGCGCTGGGCTCTGCGCCACGACCACATGAGCCACGTTAAAGCACTGCCGTGGCAGCGCTTTAACGTTGCCAGTGTAGACTAGCCCTTAGTTAAGGTTGCTTAAGAGCATTTCCCATTAACACCATCACTAACAATCTAGAAAATCGCTAGTTAACACAACATTAGCATCTAAATCACCCACATATTACCTATCTTTATGAGCACAGAGAACATCAACATTCCTGCCCTACACACTGTCACAGCACATCCCTTACCCTTTCTGAAACAAACCTACAGCCACCCCCTTCTAATGCAAACCTATTCATAACCCTCACATCCAATTACTCAGACTCAAACAACCAACCTAAAATCTAACCTTGGAGTACTCTAATTTCAAGAAATATATTTAACCTTGAGAAATGTCTATTTTAAACCACAGATAACAGATAAGAGAGAGATAAATATTGGGGGATGTTTTGAATAGGAAGTAAGTTATTCCTTTTTTGGTAGAAAAGTAAAGATGATGTTTGTTTATAGAGAATGTGTTAAAAGATAAGTAGTGTGGTAAACACTTGGTGTGGAAGATTGAAGAAGATGAAGATATTTGAGAGCTGGAGATTGTATTTTGATAATGTGTTAATATTGTAGGCTTTTAAAGGAAAAAAGCTATGGTTGGAGATTGTGCCTTTTGAATTTGAATAACTGGATGTGTGGATTGTGTTTTGTGTTGGAAGGGAATATGTTGGGCAGGCATATAGGATGGGAATGTGGATATAGATTGTTGTGTGCTTGTGAAGATTGATAGTGAGAGAGTCATTTGGATGTTAATGTTTCCTTAGCTAGTGATTGCCTCCATTTCTGGTGATTGTATTGGTGGGAAAGAAGCCTTTAAAACAAGATTGGATGTCTTTCTAAAAGATGTGCTCTAACTATGGAAGAAGTTGTGGACTTAATGCAGGGATCACTGAGTGAAATTCTATGGCATGTGTTATGCAGGAGTTCAGACTAGATGATCATAATGGACCTCTCTGGCCTTAAAATCTATTATCTATCTGTAACTGTACAAAGTCTTTTTTGTATGTTTGGGAATGTCCCTATTTCTTAATTGGCAGTATCATTTTAACGATTGGAATTTATAAAAATGTTTATAGGTGTGCATCCTATGCTCTGGTTTCCTTTCCCATAAATTTAAATACAGCAATAATACAAAAGGACTGCCCATAAATCTGATCATCTCCAATCTTCAGCCACTCCCCTTCTCAACAGCCTAAGAAAAGAGAGAAAATAGTGGCTTTGTTGCATGCCCATCAGGCTAATGGATCTAGGCTGTGATTGACCAAGGGTGCAGTGAGTCAGCTAAGTCAAGAACCCTTCACAGAGAATGCTCTGCCCTCAATTCCCTCTCATTTGTCAGAGGCAGGGGGTCTCCACCATGGCAACATGTCATGGAAAGGGAGGCAGCCTCTCAGATCAGTCCTAGAACAATTTGGGACTTTGCAGATTAAAACCAGAACCTTGAGTTCTGTAGCTTAGTGGAAGCACTGGTCTAATGTGCACCTCCACCTAATAAGTGAGCCCCTCATTAGTCAATGCTAGTCTAGCTTCAGTTTCTGAATGGTCCCAGGCTAAAGCACCATGTAGAGTACATTACAGTAGTCTAATCTCAAGATGACAACAGTGTGTATATATATAATTGTGGCAAAGTCTGCATTGGAGAGCAGTTTGTGCACTCATTACTACTAGGTGCAGATAGAAAATAATACTCTTAGCCACAGCCACTAACCAACACATATGGTTGCCAACAGTCCTGTATTACAAAGGACATCCCTTATTTAAATAGAAAATTGCCTGCCTGTACTAAATCAGAAAGGGATACCTTTTATCCCATATTTCAACAGCAGGGGGCCAATACTCACGGGAGCATCTTTCTACTCTCCTCCCAACCCAGGCCTTTCAGTGTTGCACAGGGAAAGCAGATGGGGCCACGCTCAAGGGCCAGGGTTGGGAGAGGAGAGGGAAGATGCACCCTTGAGTATTGGTCTCCGGCTGGATGGAGCCCCCTGCTGACTCCAGCCCTTGAGAGCGGCCCCGTCTGCTTTCCCTGTGCAGGCTCTGTCTGACAGGGTACAACGACAGGACTGTGTGCTCTGGAGCTGTGCTGAAGGGCCAGGGTCAAGAAGGGGCTCTGTCTGGCAAGGGGGTCAGTACTTCAGGGGTGTAACCAACCCCGCTCGTACAGTTTCTGCTACTAGGAGAGAGGCTGGGGATGTGTTGCTGGCTGGGGCTGTGATGGGTCACAGGGACAAGCTCGCCCAGTGCCAGGGCCGGCTCTAGCTTTTTTGCCGCCCCAGGCAAAAAAGCCTCCGGCCGCCCCCCCCCGCGTGGGGGGGGGAGGGCGGCCGGAGCCCTGGGGGGAGGGCAGCCGGAGCCCTGGGGGGAGGGCAGCGAGCCCCGGGGGGGAGGGCGACCGGAGCCCTGGGAAGAGGGCGGCGAGCCCCGGCGGGGGCTCCGCTCTCCCCCCAGCGGCCGGGGGGAGGGCGCCGGGGGGGAGGGCGACCGGAGCCCTGGGAGGAGGGCGGCCCCGGCGGCCGGGGGGAGGGCGGCCAGCCCCGGCGAGGGCTCCGCTCTCCCCCCGGCGGGAGGGTGCCGGGGGGGAGGGCGACCGGAGCCCTGGGAGGAGGGCGGCGAGCCCCGGCGGGGGCTCCGCTCTCCCCCCAGCGGCTGGGGGGAGGGCGCCGGGCGGGAGGGCGACCGGAGCCCCGGCCGGGGCTCGGCTCTCCCCCCGGCGGCCAGAGCGCCGGGGGCAGGGCGGCGAGCCCCGGCCGGGACTCCGCTCTCCCCCCGGCGGCCAGAGCGCCGGGGGCAGGGCGGCAAGAGGGCGGCGAGCCCCGGCTGGGGCTCGGCTCTCCCCCCGGCGGCCAGAGCGCAGGGCGGGGGGGGAGGGCGGCCAGAGCGCCGGGGGGAGGGCGGCGAGCCCGGCTGTGGCCCCGCTCTCCCCGGCGGCCCGAGCGCCGCGCCGCCCCCCTCCAGGTGCCGCCCCAAGCACCAGCTTGGTTGCCTGGTGCCTGGAGCCGGCCCTGCCCAGTGCTGTGGGGCTAGGGCCGTTCACACATAAGGGCCGGGATGATCAATACCAATTTTTCAGGGCCCATCGCCTCCCCCATCCCAGCCTCGCCTGTTCCCCCTGCCACACTATGAGGCTGCGGCCTCCCTCAGCCAGTGCGTCCCCAGTGGAGATGGCAGGAGCCCCTGCTCCAACCCCCAAACAAAAGTGCCCCCTCCCCCACCGATTCTGGCTCCTCCCCCGTGTGACCTGGGGCTGCTGGGCAGGGAGGAGGAACTGAGCCAGCCAGGCCACAGCGTGGTGGCAATAGTGGGAGGAGGAGGTGGAGCAGCTCTGTGCAGCTCGGACCTGCTGCCTCTCTGCTCAGCTGCCGGCCGGCTCCCCGCATTCACCCATGCTGGTGTGATGCTGGTGCTACTCCCTGGCCTGCCACTTCAGATGAATCCCAACAGGCAGGGGATGGAGCTGGCTGCTGGGGAGCTGGTCTGTGGGGCACAGCAGTTGCCCGCCCCCGTGTGGGAGCTGGCAGAGAGGGTGGTGGACATCGGGCCGGAATCCCAGGGGGAATGGAAGGGACTTGCCCCCAGAGGTTCAAGTCAAGATTGGGGACATCTGAGGTCTGTCCCATATTTTTTAAATACAGTGTTGGCCACCCTACCAGTACACATCCCTGGCAAATTTCTATAGGTTCATTTCTGCGTAAGCTTTCTTCAGAGTTTGGATTGAATGCCATTTATAGAATGCAATGGATGATCTGAAAATGATCTTGAAGCTAGTAGCTCATGAGAATATTGGCTAATGCTGTGGGGCGGGGATTTCAAACAGGGCGTAGTGCTGGTTTGGTGCCATACAAATTACAACTAGCCTGGGACCTCACATTTCAGAAGCATTAGAAGAAATTTGCCAGATGTCTTTTTAAAGTGGATTAACATACTCTATTCTCCTGATAGAAACTTCTGGAATTAAGCAGTGCTCAGATTAGGTAATTTCTTTTGCAAGTGCCTGTTTGCGTGCACATGTGCTTTTTGTGTGTTATGAGTGTAAACATTGTGGCTGCTCTTTAGTCTGTTAGCAGATTGGCCATACTCAAAGCTGGTCATTTTCTTTCTGAATTTTAGTTAACCTTCACCAGTGCAACAGGTGCTATTTTGCGTTTCCTCATTACATAGAATTGACCATCCATGTTACTGGTCTTGCTGAATCCTCTCATAAGAAGACACATTGCTGCATTTCCATTGCCAGGTTATTGTCATTACAATTTTTTTTATTAAAGTGAGAGTAAGCTGAGTAAACGATTGATTCAGGTATATGTAAATTATTATGAGTTCAAACTGTTCTCATGGTCTCAGTTGAATCTGCCTTGGTTAGGAAAATGTGCAGTTTTTCTCAAACGGATGTTTATTCCATTGCTGCTTTTTTAAAAATTGTGCAGCAATATTAGCTAAATTGTGCAGGACTCTGTAATTTGCTTATGCTCTTGACCATGATAGTGTTTCTCATGGCTTCTGCTGCATTTTTGTAATACTGTGCAGATTTGTGCTTTAAAAAAAGTCATGTATGGCTGCTGGGCACTATTATGCCTAGGGACTTGTGACATGTGGAATCCCATCACATTAGGCACATCTGCGCTTACATGTATTTTGGACTCAGAGCGGCAGTGAGGAGGTGGGAGATGGGAGAAGATCCTTTTTGTTTGGATGATAATCAAGATTTGTACCACGTTTCAACACATCCTGTACATAATGGATTTCCTTTGGCATCACAGCCATTTAGGAAAATTTGTTTTTTTTACAACAAAACATGTTTTTGCTTTGAACCAAGAGATTCAGTGTTGATAAGTGCAAAGTAATGCTCATTGGAAAAAATAATCCCAGCTGTACATACAGAATGATGGGGTCTAAATTAGCTGTTACCACTCAAGAAAGAGATCTTGGAATCATAGAAGTGTAGAACTGGAAGGGACCTCGAGAGGTCATCAAGTCCAGTCCCCTGCACTCCAGGCAGGACTACCTAATAGACCATTCCTGACAAGTGTTTGTCTGATCTGTTCTTAATAACCTCCAATGACGGAGATTCTGCAACCTCCCTAGGAAATTTGTTCTAGCGCTTAATTACCCTGACAGGAAGTTTTTCCTGATGTCCAACTTAAACCTCCCTTGCTGCAATTTTTAAGCCCGTTGCTTGTCCTATCCTGAGAGGTTAATGAGAACAATTTTTCTCCTTCCTCCTTGTAACAATCTTTTATGTACTTGAAAACTGTTATCATGTCCCCCCTCAGTCGTCTCTTCTCCAGACTAAACAAACCCATTTTTTCCCAATCTTTCCTAATAGGTCATGTTTTTTAGACCTTTAATAATTTTTGTTGCTTTTCTGTGGACTTCCTCCAATTTGTCCTCATCATTCCTGAAATGTTGTGACACCCAGAACTCGATACATTACTCCAGTTGAGGCTTTATCAGTGCAGGGTAGAGTGGAAGAATTACTTCTCATGTCTTGCTTACAACACTCTTGTGATTGGCTGAACAAGAAGTAGGACTGAGTGGATTTGTAGGCTCTGAAGTTTTACATTGTTTTGTTTTTGAGTGAAGTTATGTAATAAAATCTACATTTGGAGGTTGCACTTTCACGATAAAGAGATTGCACTATAGTACTTGTATGAGGTGAATTGAAAAATACTATTTCTTTTGTTTATCATTTTTACAGTGCAAATATTTGTAATAAATAAGTGAGCACGGTACACTTTGTATTCTGTTGCAATTGAAATCAATATATTTGAAAATGTAGAAATATTTAAATGGTATTGTTTAACAGTGCGATTAAAACTGATTAATTGTGATTATTTTTTAAATCTCATGATTAATCGCAATTAATTTTTTTAATTGTTTGACAGCCATAATTAGAATTGAAGAAGTTACAGAGGAGGGCAACAAAAATTATTAGGAGTATGGAACAGCTTCCATGTAAGGAGAGACTAAAAAGACCAGGACTATTAATCTTAGAAAAGAGACAGCTAACGGGGGATATGATAGAGGTCTATAAAGTTGTGAATGGTATGGAGAAAGTTAATAGGGAAGTGTTATTTACCTCTTTGCATAACACAAGAACTAGGGATCAACTGATTTAAATTATTAGGCAGCAGATTTAAAACAAACCTGAGGAAATACTTCACACAACACAGAGTCATCCTATAGAACTCATTGCCAGGTGATGTTGTGAAGGCCAAAAGTATTAACTGGGTTCAAAAAAGAATGAGATAAGTTTGTGGGGGATAGATCCATCAATGGCTATTAGCCAAGATGGCCAGAGATGTAAGCCTGTGTTCCAGGTGTCCCTAAACCTCCAACTGCCAGAAGCTGGGACTGGACGACAGGGGATGGATCACTCAAAATTGCCCTGTTCTGTTCATTCCCTCGGAAGCATTGGCCACTGTCGGAAGACAGAATACTAGGCTAGATGGACCATTGATCTATTGTGGCCGTTCTTATAAAGTGTGGGGGGAAAAAAAACAAAGTGAAATCACCATCTGTTCCTGACTTTCTACATTGCAGAACTAGCCCGGGCCTTGGTCAGAATTACTCTGGGCCTTGGTCTCAGCTCTGTTAAGATCCTGCAATTAGCTACTGCAGCTAATTTGTACTCTGCAAGACAGAAAAGTTAACCTTTCACTCTCATGTGAAGTGGTGTTACTGAAAGACAATTAAGCTTTCCAAACCTCTGTAAGAATAAGAAATGTCCACCATGGCAACTTAATTCTGGTTAGCACTCTGACATTTCCTACATTCAAGCCCATCAATTCATTCTCATTTTATTTCCCCCCAGCAATCTATCAAGTCCCTTTTCTAATTGCCATAACCTCAGCAAGGAGGATCTGAATGGGAAAACTTGTCAGCGGAACATCAGTGCAGCATAATGCACAAAGACAGGGTCATGATGATACTTACTCCTCCTGTGTTTATCCCAAAGGTAAATACAGAATTACATAGGAAATGAGCCTTCCTACCTTTGATCCTAACCTGGTTTGCAAGAAAGGATTGTTATGGCATAAATTGGATGTCAGGAGGGCAATAATAGCTTGTCAAAGGAAGACAGGGCAATTCTGAACATCTTCAGTCTTTTCCACCCCGATATAGTGCAAAAAGGGTGGGGAAAGAAGCTGCTAAGTAAATGATACATCCTTGCATCTTGTAATGCTACAAGGTGAGGTGCCTAAGCCTTCTTTTAGGGAGCAAGGAAAGTGGCCACTGTGGATGAAAGGAGCCTGAGTATCTGTTGAGAAAATTTGGAAAGCCAGTATCTCCTAGTTTTATTCAGCACTACCAGCTTGATTTTCTCTGTTTCCTCAGATACTTCCCCAGGAAGGAGAATTTTGCCATTTGTAAGTCTAAATAATAATAATTAATAATAAAACCTAAGTCTTGAACTGGGCATTCAGCTTGTTCAGTCCATATGAAAAATCCTAGAAAATTCTTTTCAGTACAGTATTTAAGTTAACCCATAGAATTCTGTAGCCGGGATATCCTCTCTATTAAACTCTTGAGGTTTTTAGTCATTTCTTTAGAACCCCATTACATCTCTATTAGTTAGTCTCTATTGAATTCTATAGGAGTTTTCCACAAAGAAGAGTTTGTCCCTACTTTAATTTACCTATTTATCTCAGTCCTCCTAGGTATTTAGTGAGAATGGGCTTTAGCTTGAGAGGAAGATTTGTCTTGCCTATTTGGCTTTTCTTGCGTAAAGACCTTTCACCAATCCAATCCACGTGATTGACCATTTAGATGGATTTTAAAGTGATCAGGTAGTTCACATGGTAGCTTAAATTCCCATCTCAAGCTGCTTTCTAGGTTTTTATATTAAGTGCTCATTAGTGTTTTGGAACATATATATCTGGTGGGCAGCATGAAGAGGTGATTACTCTGTGAGGCTGCCCTTACTGACAGCTTTTTTACAGTCATCCCTGGTACTGTGAGTAAAGACACAACCATTTGTGTGAGGCTTGATGAGGGGAGGACAGAAATTAACAGGTGAACTATTGTCTCTTTAAACAGCAGGGGCTTTCTTGTTCTGTTGCAGCGTCTGAGTGACTGAAGGCAGGGAGAACAGAGCCCCAAAAGGTTTTCAAAGCACAAGGAACGCAGTTTTCTGGATTTCTTTTATATTTAACTTTTTTCTTTTTAAACATACTAGGCTGTCTTTAAAATCTCAATTATTTATTAGGTTTTGAATTTGGATAATTGCCTCTACTTCCCATTCCCCACGGTATCCTACAGGCTCTAATTTACTGTAATAATTCATGAGGAAAAGACCTCTTTGACTATATTAATCTGGTAGCTACTGTTTTACCTGTCTTCTGATCCTGACTATATAATATTAATGGCAATTACGGCCAATAATCTAAAACAAGCAGTCGCCAAGGGTAGCCCATAACGAACCAGGTGGGTTTGAAGATGGGACAATTAGCCACAGATGATACTTGCAGGTTCCTGCATATCCCTGGGGAAAGCAGAAACTCTGGGATGGCTTTTAGTCTTGTTAGCTAGCAACATGAAAAGATCTCTGATACACTTGAAAAACATATTCCCTGTTCACCAGATCTGCTAATTGCCACGTATCCTGCACTGTGCTGTTTGTTTTACTAGTGGCTCTTTTGTGGGTGTTTTTAAACTGACTGGACACCACCAATGTATCCAAATAGTTTTATAATGTTTGGTTAAAATGTCCCTTGATGCTTAAATGCTGAGGATATGACTGTACCATTTACCAGAAGTGAGGAAAAGCATCAAGGTCATCAACCATTTGGGTGAGGGTTTCCTTTCTAATAAAGGGAAACCTAACTGAACAGGAAGGTGGGGCTGGTAATGCCCTTACTTAGGTTCTGTACATGTAGGCATTAAACCATAGCCATGGATCAGATTGGAAAAAAATAATAATCTCCCAAACTGTGCCTACAGATATCACAGAAAAGAGACGCTGCTCAGAGTGTATTGTTTGGATTGTCTTCACAGTATGATCACAGTTTTGCCACACATAAGTATTCAAGAATTATGAGATTTTAAAAATAATACACTTTTGGTACTTTTTCTCTACCGCTTGGTTTTGAACCTGTAGGGTTCACATTTCCAAGCTTTTCTCTGCAACCAGAAGGGTTAGAAACTTTTAAAAATGAAAGCGGAGAGTTTTAGAGACTAATTTGATTCCTACAGTTGGGGCTTTAAGAAAACCCTTGAATATCACAATACTGGCCATAAAATCATGGGAGTTGGCAATACTGTAAAATTCCTCTTATTTCTTACAAAACTACAATCAAAACCGTATGAGTCAGTACTTAACAATGCATACTGCCCGCTTAATTACCAGGGATTCAGTTCTTTGGTGTTGATTCAGCCTATGGCTGCTAGCATAGTGTCAGCTGTAGGCTTGTCAGGAATAAAGAAAATAATACTAAAACATGAGCAGGATGGGCATGTTGCAGAGTGTGTTGCTGATGTAAGAGGTTGAGGGATTCTAATTTCAAGTTTTATAAGAGGGCTCGAGACGAATACATGTTAAAAGTAGAACCTCTCTAAACATCTGTCCCCGTCGAACCTAGTTTAAAGCCCTCCTCACTGGCTAACCTAGTGAGGAGGGCTTTAAGCTAGGTTCGACGGGGACAGGTGAGCAAAGCCCGCAGGTAAGTGGGGAACATGGAGACCTGGGAGATGGGTCGGAAACGAGAGGGAGTGTGGGCTATATTGGCAGAGAGAAAGGAGGGTCAGGACAAAACTGGGAGGAAAGATCAAACCAGTATCTTAGATGCCTATATACAAATGCGAGAAGTATGGGTAATAAGCAGGAAGAACTGGAAGTGCTAATAAATAAATACAACTATGACATTGTTGGCATCACTGAAACTTGGTGGGATAATACACATGATTGGAATGTTGGTGTGGATGGATACAGCTTGCTCAGGAAGGATAGACAGGGGAAAAAGGGAGGAGGTGTTGCCTTATATATTAAAAATGTACACACTTGGACTGAGGTAGAGATGGACATAGGAGATGGAAGTGTTGAGAGTCTCTGGGTTAGGCTAAAAGGGGTAAAAAACAAGGGTGATGTCATGCTAGGAGTCTACTACAGGCCACCTAAACCAGGTGGAAGAGGTGGATGAGGCTTTTTTTAAACAACTAACAAAATCATCCAAAGCCCAAGATTTGGTGGTGATGGGGGACTTCAACTATCCGGATATATGTTGGGAAAATAACACAGCGGGGCACAGACTATCCAACAAATTCTTGGACTGCATTGCAGACAACTTTTTATTTCAGAAGGTTGAAAAAGCTACTAGGGGGGAAGCTGTTCTAGACTTGATTTTAACAAATAGGGAGGAACTCGTTGAGAATTTGAAAGTAGAAGGCAGCTTGGGTGAAAGTGATCATGAAATCATAGAGTTTGCAATTCTAAGGAAGGGTAGAAGGGAGAACAGCAAAATAGAGACAATGGATTTCAGGAAGGTGGATTTTGGTAAGCTCAGAGAGCTGATAGGTAAGGTCCCATGGGAATCAAGACTGAGGGGAAAAACAACTGAGGCGAGTTGGCAGTTTTTCAAAGGGACACTATTAAGGGCCCAAAAGCAAGGTATTCCGCCGGTTAGGAAAGATAGAAAATGTGGCAAAAGACCACCTTGGCTTAACCACGAGATCTTGCATGATCTAAAAAATAAAAAGGAGTCATATAAAAAATGGAAACTAGGACAGATTACAAAGGATGAATATAGGCAAACAACACAGGAATGCAGGGGCAAGATTAGAAAGGCAAAGGCACAAAATGAGCTCAAACTAGCTACGGGAATAAAGGGGAACAAGAAGACTTTTTATCAATACATTAGAAGCAAGAGGAAGACCAAAGACAGGGTAGGCCCACTGCTTAGTGAAGAGGGAGAAACAGTAACAGGAAACGTGGAAATGGCAGAGATGCTTAATGACTTCTTTGTTTCGGTCTTCACCGAGAAGTCTGAAGGAATGCCTAATATAGTGAATGCTAATGGGAAGGGGGTAGGTTTAGCAGATAAAATAAAAAAAGAACAAGTTAAAAATCACTTAGAAAAGTTAGATGCCTGCAAGTCACCAGGGCCTGATGAAATGCATCCTAGAATACTCAAGGAGCTAATAGAGGAGGTATCTGAGCCTCTAGCTATTATCTTTGGAAAATCATGGGAGACGGGAGAGATTCCAGAAGACTGGAAAAGGGCAAATATAGTGCCCATCTATAAAAAGGGAAATAAAAACAACCCAGGAAACTACAGACCAGTTAGTTTAACTTCTGTGCCAGGGAAGATAATGGAGCAAGTAATTAAGGAAATCATCTGCAAACACTTGGAAGGTGGTAAGGTGATAGGGAACAGCCAGCATGGATTTGTAAAGAACAAATCATGTCAAACCAATCTGATAGCTTTCTTCGATAGGATAACGAGTCTTGTGGATAAGGGAGAAGCTGTGGATGTGGTATACCTAGACTTTAGTAAGGCATTTGATACGGTCTCGCATGATATTCTTATCGATAAACTAGGCAAATACAATTTAGATGGGGCTACTATAAGGTGGGTTCATAACTGGCTGGATAACCGTACTCAGAGAGTTATTAATGGTTCCCAATCCTGCTGGAAAGGCATAACGAGTGGGGTTCCGCAGGGGTCTGTTTTGGGACCGGCTCTGTTCAATATCTTCATTAACGACTTAGATATTGGCATAGAAAGTACGCTTATTAAGTTTGCGGATGATACCAAACTGGGAGGGATTGCAACTGCTTTGGAGGACAGGGTCATAATTCAAAATGATCTGGACAAATTGGAGAAATGGTCTGAGTTAAACAGGATGAAGTTTAACAAAGACAAATGCAAAGTGCTCCACTTAGGAAGAAAAAATCAGTTTCACACATACAGAATGGGAAGAGACTGTCTAGGAAGGAGTACGGCAGAAAGGGATCTAGGGGTTATAGTGGACCACAAGCTAAATATGAGTCAACAGTGTGATGCTGTTGCAAAAAAAAGCAAACATGATTCTGGGATGTATTAACAGGTGTGTTGTGAGCAAGACACGAGAAGTCATTCTTCCGCTCTACTCTGCTCTGGTTAGGCCTCAGCTGGAGTATTGTGTCCAGTTCTGGGCACCGCATTTCAAGAAAGATGTGGAGAAATTGGAAAGGGTCCAGAGAAGAGCAACAAGAATGATTAAAGGTCTTGAGAACATGACCTATGAAGGAAGGCTGAAAGAATTGGGTTTGTTTAGTTTGGAAAAGAGAAGACTGAGAGGGGACATGATAGCAGTTTTCAGGTATCTAAAAGGGTGTCATAAGGAGGAGGGAGAAAACTTGTTCACCTTAGCCTCTGAGGATAGAACAAGAAGCAATGGGCTTAAACTGCAGCAAGGGAGGTCTAGGTTGGACATTAGGAAAAAGTTCCTAACTGTCAGGGTGGTTGAACACTGGAATAAATTGCCTAGGGAGGTTGTGGAATCTCCATCTCTGGAGATATTTAAGAGTAGGTTAGATAAATGTCTATCAGGGATGGTCTAGACAGTATTTGGTCCTGCCATGCAGGCAGGGGACTGGACTTGATGACCTCTCGAGGTCCCTTCCAGTCCTAGAATCTATGAATCTGTGAATCTTAAATGTGGAAGATGAGATTCATGTGATAACAGAACTTGATATTTTATGTTCTGTGTGAAACAACAAATCGTATACCCAGGAAAATATATAATTCAGTGGGGATGTCAATTTATAAGTAACTTTAATGTAACAGTATAAACAAAAGGAATTAATGCATTTCAGAAGATGGTAGGAAAAGAAGCAATAGCCTTACAGTTTAGGAAAAGTAGCTGTTAAATAATGTGGAAACAAAATCGGGGAGATAAAAATGCATAGCCTAAGAGTTGAATGAAATAAAGAGCGATCCTGTAAATACATCAGGGACAAAAGGAAACCCAGAAACATGGTAGAACCAGTATTCGATAAGAAAGGAATTGAAATGCTGATTCTGAGATGGCCATGACACTGTTTATAACTGCTTTATATTGAACTGTAATGAGAAAAGAAAACCATGTTGGAGTTCATTTAGAGTGAGTGGAGATATGGGTAATTTATAGTGTGGGGGCAGAATGAATAAAAGAAGTAATAAGGCTTGTACTGAAATGGAATTGTCTCAGGCTGTCAAAGCATCGGGATATTGTTGAGTTACTGATTCATAACAGTACAGCTTTTTCCTTCCTCATGCAAATCCCTGCCCTCTGGCTGAAAGGCCCCAATTTACATAATCGCTGTGTGGCTGGTTCTCAGCCATACAGGGAACTGCACATATCTGTGCTCTGATTGGCTCCTCTAATCCTCTGGTTCTGATTCGTTTAGAATTTTCAAGCTGTTTGTCAGCAACAAAGGTGCTGCTTCAGCTTCTTACTCCCTACAGCTGAAGCAGAAAACTGCTAACATTTACTTGAAAGGAGGGGAAGCCATGAAAATGTGACAGTCAAACAGCTGAGAATGAAATAGTTTTTTAAAGTAATGTTGATTCATTTTCACTGCTGCCTCTCATTCCTTTCCCTTCTCTTCCCTTTCCTCTCCTCTCTCCACTGGCTAGCAGAACTCTTAATCCCAGCCTCTCAAGGGACAAGAGCTTTGCTGGGATATAGGTCCATAGATCTCAAAGCACTTTACAAAGACGGATATTATTTATAGTCACCTCCAACTTGAAACACAGAGAGGCACAGTGACCTGCCTCGGCCTCCTTGGCATAGCCAGGAAGAGAACCTTTGTTTCCCAATTTCATGCTCTAACCATTAGATCACGTACCTTTCATCAGGGGGATATCGAGATACAAACCTAGTCATTGCTTGACCTCCTTGCTTTTATATAACCTAATATTCCTCTTAATAAAATATTCACAAGACACAGACTATAACAGCTTCTGCAAAGTGCTGTAGAACCCTGCTAATGCACATGTGCTAAATGCACATTTTCTATTCTGTATGGAAAAGTGCTGCAGTGAGCAGCTTAGATGTAAGTGTTTTTTTGCAAAACATACTACATTGCACATACTGGTATGCTGTGGAGTATTGTCAAATATTTCATAACTCAGGGTCACACGATCAAAACGGAGCATTGCATGCTGGGACCCGTAGTATCTGGGAGCTGCATCTCCATATTAAGACTACAGAATAATGCTCTCTTTTGTTACAAGTGGAGGGTCACTGATAAAGATGGAGCATTGCATACCGGCCCTTATAATCTCTGGGTTCTTCTCCTCTGTATGAAAGATGAGGGCTGCTGCAATCTGATACATTTTAAGCAAAGTAGTTCCACCCCTCCAGAGCCTGGCAGGTTGCCAGTGAGCCACCTCAGTTGGGTAAAGTTTCAGAATACACTTGTGGTCATCACGAATTGCAAGATTCTGATGCATCTTTAAAATTAAGTGTAGTAACAGCTGTGTGTTTGTATCCCGTGTACATCAAGTGTTACATGAGTGTGCCAGAAGACCTTTCTGATTGCCTTAAGAAAATTGGATAGCCCAGTCTCTATCTTGAGTATTTCTAAGGCACCTATTGCTGTAATATCTTAATATTGATATTGTCAGCAAGCTAAAGGTGTGGGGAAGATGAGGAGATGACAGAGTGTAATCTTCGAGGGCAATTTTAACAGAAGCTTAGTGTTTTGGGAGGAGAGAGGTGTTCTTTGATACGGAATGCGTAGGTTACATAAGGCAGCATGATTCAGTGGATGGGAACTGCATTCAGACTCAGGAAACCCAATTACTTTTCCTGGCACTGTCACTAACCTGCTTTGTGACCTTGGACATGTCACTTCACCACCTTGTGCCTCAGTTTCCCTAGTATAAATTGGGATGATAATTGCTACCCTTCTTTGAGATCTGTGGCTGAAACTGGTTAGATAACCACTACACAGAAATATTTTTCATTTAAAATTGTATATAACAATCAGGTTAGTAGATTTAGAGTAAAGTAGATGTTCAGTGAAGGACAAAATAAAAAATCTGTCACTTCTGACAGCACTGACTAAATGCTAGCGGACGGCCTTTGACAGAGGTTAGCATCTCCCTGTTCCCATTAATAAGCTACTGGCATAGCTGTGTTAACTACCTCTCATTAGCCCCAAATTCTCAGACTCCTGTAACAGTCCCCGGTTCATTTCAGGAACCTGTCCAGCAGGGCCTTGCTCCAGCCTGTTTCATGAACCTTCTTTCTGTACTCCATTCTCTGCTCCCCCGGGCAATCTAGCACTGGCCACCTCTGAGGCCCGTAGCACAATCTCACTACTGCCAGTGTAAGAGCCTTCTCTTCTGCACCCCTGCCATTCAGAATAACCTCTCTGTCTCATTGAATGTCCATCTCATTTCACATCTCCGCTGAAAGCTGCCTTTCCCCCATTGCCTGTGCCTCTTGTTGTCCCTCCCATTATCTAACTCCGTGAAGTGTTTTGGGATGCAGTTTGTATAAGATACTAAACAAAAGGAAATTGTATTGTGTGAGCTAGTGGCCTGGTTGGGGCCTCATTTTGTGATCTTTAGACTGGAAAAATTTCACACTGTGCACCTTCATGACTCATTAAACTCGTTCTTTCTCTGAGTGAGACCAGCTCTCTTCCCCACCAACCCGTTATTTAAGACAGGAACGTACAATTGTCCAAACAAAAGGGATGTTATATCTGTTCATTTAGCATAAAAAATATATTCATGGCAGGATGGCATCCTCTGGAAATTTATTTAATTTAAAAAAGGGTGATGGTAGAAAATATGCACTGTGCTCCCCATGCTCCCACACCAAACAACAAACAGTGCATCATCACTGGGGTGGTTTATATACATTGTTCCTCAAGGAGCTGTCATGCTTTGCTGATTTTATAAACATGCACAAGGGAACTCTTAATAGTAAATAAAGGTAAAACCACTTAAATGCATATTTTTAAAAATTGCTATTGTGGGTGACATCCAGAACACACAGGGTATGTTTACACTTCAGTCAAACACCCATTGTTGGCCCATATCAGCTGGCTCGGGCTGGTGGGGCTTGGGCTGCGGGGTTATAAAATTGCAGTGTAGATGTTTGGTCTTGGGCTGGAGTCCAGGCTCTGGGATGCTCCCCCCTTGTAGGACATATATTTCATAGTCCTTTGTTCCAGAACTCTCCTGCAGTTTAATCTCCCTGCACTCTTACACACCTGGTAACAGTCCACTTTCTCTCATTATTCCAAACAAGGGTGTCTGATCTGAATTTGACATTGAGTGACAGCTCATAATCCTTGCAACGTGTGAGATGTGTTTTAAAAAAAAAAAACACACAAAAAATTGTATATTACAGTTAAGCTTGCTCAAATGGATTTCCTGTAGTGCCTATGCAGTAATGCCAACCTCAAGTGCTCAAAAACTGTGAGTCAGACCCCCGTCCCCCAAATCATGAGTTTTTGGGTTCTTTTTATTTGCCCTCTGGCTTTTGAACCTTTTGGGTTCTCACTTTCAAGATTTTCTTCACAATTGTGTGGGCTAGAAACTTTTATTTAAATGAAAGCTGTAACTCTCACAGCTCCAGGACTTGGGGCTTTAAGAAAAATACCCAATATTCCAAGACTCGGGATAAAATCACAAGAGTTGCCAGCATGGTCCATGCCTTAATCTTGCTCTGGTCCCTGGTATATTCTGTCCAAGCATCAATGTTACTGATCCTTACGGAATTTGAGAGTGAAGTGAATATTTGATTTGGCTCCTAGTTGTGATCTAAAAGAACTAAATAATGAATAAGCAGACACTGGCCATCAGCTACCAATCACCTCTATACAGGATGGATTGATTTTAAATGCTGCTGAAATGTGTAGGCATGTGGTTGGTGCGTTTTTTTCTTTAGTTTCTATTTGAATTTTGTTCATTATTTTTGGGGAGCTGCAAAATCTTCTGGTGCAGATGTCTCTGACTGATGTCATTGATTTATATTTGTATTTATTAGCCTTCTCTGCGTTTAACTGTCTATAGTGAGGTTTTCTATGGGTGCACATTTCCATAATGTTTAAGATTATACATGGAGGATTTGTGATCTAATGGATGATGAGTTGTCTGGGTGGATGAGGAAAAAATGTAGGCTGTTCTATTTATACCTTTTATACTTTTTTGTCTGTAAGCTAAAATTTAAATAAATTGGAGGAAAAAGGGGAGTCGGGGTTGCGGGGAGAAGAGGTGTGTGAGAACTTCCAAGATATCCCTCTTCTTGGGCTGTTCCTTAGGTCCAGCTGTTAGGGTGGCTCCAGCGTTTCACTCTTCTTTTTTCCCCCATGCAACAGCTGTTGCAATTTCATCAACTCTCCAAATACCACATTTCCCATTAGCATCAGAGACCTCTCTGTTTTAAGGAGAATTTCATTTGTGTGTATTTCATGTGTATTATTGCTAGGTGACCTCCAGCAAAAAAAAGAAAAAAAGTGCTTACAACTCTGAATTCCAGAGGGCTGGATTTCTTGGCATGACACCGAAATGCGGATGGTGAGATTTGCAGACTTGCTGGCAGCAAGTGGTTAAGTTTTTATTGTCTCATGCTGGCCTCTTCAAATGTCACTGCACTGTCACTGGCCTTATCAGTGTCTGATTTAACACTAGATGCCAGCTTATTTATTTCTTTTGGCAGTTTTAGTACCATGTCACTCATTGACGGTCACTGTTGTGCCAGTTATTAGGTGTCTGATCCCAAAAGTGTTTCCAAATAAGTTATCTCTGCCTATTTAGTGTTTTTCAACTTTAATTTAGATTTTTCTTACATGATTGATTTATGTTTGTGTGAGTGTGTTTAAAAATCTGGTTTAGTGCAAGCTTCACAAGCATGGAACTCTGCCCATGCCCTCAGTCCTGCCCTGCAGCCCCCTGCTATTCCAGTCCTGGGCTCCCCACCTAGCTCTGCCCATGCCCCTCAGTCCTGCCCTGCAGCCCCTGCTATTCCAGTGCTGGGCTCCCCTCTCGGCTGGGACAGTGCGTTGTACTCCAGACCTACAAGATCCCCTGCTATTCCAAGATGGAACTTTTATACAGCTGTACTTCAAGCCCGCCCTCCTTTTGCAGTTTTGAGTAATTTCTGAGCAAAGATTGCCAGTCATGCCAAATTCTGTATGAGTGTGGGTGCTACTTTAACATATGCAATCCATATAGAATCATTTAGGGGTGGAAGAGACCTTGTAAGAGTCTTTCGTCTATCCTGCATAATGGACAGGATTGAGTTGGTTATCCTTAAATTGTGTCTGGTAGAAGAATGTCTCATTCCCATCTTGAATATCTCCAGTAAGGGTTATTCCACAGTCTCTCATAGACTTTAAGGCCAGAAAGGACCATCATCGTCATCTAGTCTGACCTCCTGCACATCACAGGTCACAGAACCTCACCCACCCACTCCTGTAATAAACCAATAACCTCTGGCTGAATTACGGAAGTCCTCAAATCATGATTTAAAGACTTCAAGTTACAGAAAATCCAGCATTTGCTCTAGTTTAGACCAGCAAGTGACTCGTGACCTACGCTGCAGAGGAAGGCAAAAAATCCCAGGGTCTCGGCCAATCTGACCCAGGGGAAAAAATTTCCTGACCCCAAATATGGCGATCAGTTAGATCCTGAGCATGTTGACGAGACCCACCAGCCAGACCCCTGGGAAAGAATTCTCTCTAGTAACTCTGAGCCCTTCCCCTCTAGTGTCCCATCTCCGACCATTGGAAATATTTGCTACTAGCAGTCTCAAATGGGCCACATGCTGCTGTAGGCAATCTCATACCATTGCTTCCATAAACTTATCAAGCTCAGTCTTGAAGCCAGTTAGGTTTTTTGCCCTTCACTTCTCCCCTTGGAAGACTGTTCCAGAACTTCAAAAAACTTCACTCCTCTGATGGTTAGAAACCATTTTCTTATTTCAAGCCTAAACTTGTTGATGGCCAGTTTACATCCATTTGTTCTTGTGCCAACACTGGCCCTTAACTTAAATAACTCCTCTCCCTCTCTGGTGTTTATCCCTCTGATGTATTTACAGAGAGCAATTATTTCTCCCATCAGTCTTCATTTGGTTAGGCTAACTAAGCCAAGTTCCTTAAGGCCTTGTCTACACTACACAGTTTTGTCGACGTAAGTTACGCTGACGATCCAAAACTGGGATAATCACATTGTGCATATTCACATAATGCTCCTTCTGTTGGTGGAGCTTGTCCACAGTTGGTGCTCTAGCATTAACAGTGAGAGCAGTGTACTGTGGTTAGCTATCCCACTGTGCTACTCACCACCTTCTGCAGTTAGGGGTTGTAGGAAGGCAGAATGGATCACAGCGCATCATGGGTGCAGGTTCAACATCCCATGATGCAATTTGTTTCCGTCCCAGCATTCCATGGGCTTCCGACTGCATTTTGTGGCATTTTTCAATGGCCACTGTTTACTGTGTGCCTGCCATCTCTGTCTGAAAGGACATATCTCACACTTCTGTTGTGGTCATTGTTATGAATACATCGTGGATGGTCATGCAGTATATCATGAATTCCCAATCTGAACAGGAATCAGAGTTGCCTGACCTGCTATGTGCATGGAAAGAAACATCACCAGATTACTTTTGGCATTCATGGAGCAGCTGAACATGGTGGACTGTTGTTTTGGGCTCAGGAAACAAACACTGAGTGGTGGGATTGCATCGTTATGCAGGTGTGGGATGACAAGCAGTGGCTGCAGAACTTTCGGATGTGAAAAGCCACCTTCCTGGAACTGTGTGCGGAGCTCGCCCCAGCACTGTGGTGCAAGGATACCAAAATAAGAGCTGCCCTCTTGGTGGAGAAGTGCATGGCGATTTCTGTGTGGAAGCTGGCGATTCCAGACTGCCACCGGTCGGTCGCGAATCCACTTTGGAGTCAGGAAGTCCACCGTTGGGGCTGTGGTAATGCAAGTGTGCAGAGCTATTAATCACATCCTGCCAAGAAGGATTGTTACTCTGGGAAATGTGTGTGAAATATTGGATGGCTTTGCGGCAAGGGGATTCCCTCACTGCGGCGGGGCATATTCCAATTTTGGCTCCGGACCATCTTGAGATGGAGTACATCAATAAAAAGAGGTACTTCTCTATGGTATTGAAAGCGCTTGTGGATCACCATGGGCATTTCACTGACATCAACACTGGGTGGTCTGAAAAGGTACATGACGCATGCATCTGCAGGTATCCTGTCCAGTACAGAAAGCTCCTAGCCGAGACCAGACCAAGATTCCAGTGGGGGATACAGAAATGCCCATAGTGATCCTGGGAGACCCAGCGTACCCCTTACTCCCCTGGCTCAGGAAGCCTTACATGGGAAACCTGGACAGCAGCAAGTTGGTTGACAATAGGTTAAGCAGGTGCAGAATGACCCTAGAATGTGCCTTTGGAAGATTAAAAGCATGCTGATGCTGCCTTTGTGGCAGGTTAGTCCTAAATGAGGAAAATATTCCCATGGTCATAGCAGTCTGCTGTGGCCTCCATAATATTTGTGAAGCTAAGGGTGAAAAGTTTCTCCTGGGGTGAAGCACAGAAGCGGATCACCTGGCTCCTGAATTTGAGCAGCCAGATACCAGGGCTACTAAAGGGTACAATGTGGTGCTATTCAAATCAGGGAGGCTTTGAGGCAACATTTTGACAATGAGTACAAATAATGTGTCTTTCTATACAGCACTGTGCCGTGCTTTGTTAACTTGCCACCAGGGCAGGGGGTTGGGTCACAAGATGGGGCAAAGGGTCTAAGTGGCTTTTTAAGGTAATCACTGAAGGCGAGTAGGGACAGTATTGTAAATTCTGCCACCATTTCCCACAGACGAGGGTCATTGAAGCAGATATCTCACTCCTGCACCTTAAAACAGATGCAAGTATGCAAGGGTGCATCTCCTGCACGTGTGCGGCTTCAGACCCGGTCCCTATGCTGCTTGCCCGTGTGCCACTTTGGTCCCTGCACTAGTGATTGGCACAGGAAAATTTCCTACAAATGGGAAGGAACAAAGCAGCTCTGCCAAGGAACCTTTGGTAGAGGATCGGCAAGTACCTCCAGGAAAGTTTCCTAGAGATCTCTCTGGAGGATTCCCGTGAAATCTCGGTGTGCATTAACACACTGTTCCACCACACTGCTTAGCTGCACAGAGGAATGTGGCGCACACTCAAAAACACCTAGTCTTTCTATCCCTTCACCCACTTCTAGAATATACAGAGCAAAGGACAGCTCTACCTCATATAACTGAGCAGCATCAACTCAAAAAGATCACTTACCAGGGCTCTTCTCTCCTGCATCATGCATGCCAGAGATGAACTGCTGAGACTGGCTAGACCCCTCCGGAGTGGAGAAGAGTTTCTGACTTGCTGCGCCACCAGACGACCTTGCCACGTGCTCTACATTGTCTTCCAACTCAACCTCCTCATCCATGACTTTGTCCTCAGGGTTGACTCCACTGTCCGCTGTCTCCAGTCCCGCCCAAGTATCCATGGGGCTCTTGGCAGTGGAGGTGCGGCACCACCAAGGATGGTGTCCAGCTCCTTATAGAAGCCGCAGGTCTTTGGTGCAGCACCAGAGTGACGGTTTGCTTCCCTTGCCTTCTGGACTTTCAAATGGGGAGGGGAGGATGCCTGTGTACTTGGGTGCAGGGCAGTGAAGTTCAAACTGCTGACCAGAGCGGTCAGGATGGACATTGTGGGTCACCTCCTGGAGGCCATTTACCATGATGTAACCAAGCATGGTGTCTACACAGATACTTTGTCGATCTAACTTTGCCGCAAAAAGCTATACGCCTCTCGTTGAGGTGGTTTTATTTTGTCGGCAAAGCAGAATTTTGTTGACAGAAGGAGCATTGTGTGTACACTTCCACTATTTTGTTGACGAAACCTGACTTTTGTCGACATAACTGTGTCGTGTAGACAAGTCCTCAGTGTCCTCTCGTAAGGGAGGGTCTCCAGTCCTCTGATCATATTGGTAGCCCTTCACTGCACCTGTTTCAATTTTAATTAATCTTCCTTAAAAATGGGAGACCAGAATTGCACAAAGTATTCCAGATAAGATCTCCCCAGTGACTTGTATAAGGGTAATAACACTTCCCTATCTCTACTAGAACAACCTTGCCTGATGCATCCTGGGATTGTATTAGCCTTCTAAATGGCTGCGGTGCTCTCAGTCATCCTGTGATCAGCCAGTACACCCAGGTCTTTCTCTTCCTCTGTCACTTTCAACTGATATGTCCCCAGTTTATAGTAAAAAATCTTGTTGTTAATCCCTAAGCGTATGACTTTGCAGTATTAAATTTCATCCCATTTATGTTACTACACTTTTCAAGGTCATTCACCTCTTCTAGTAAGATATTTTGGTCCTCCTCTGTATTGGTAGTACCTCCCAATTTTGTGTCATCTGCAGATTTTATTAGCACACTGCCACTTTTTGTGCCAAGGTCAATATTGAAAACGTTAAATAAGATTGGCCCTAAGACTGATCCCTGAGGAACTCCACTAGTAACCTCCCTCTTGCCTTACAGTTCACCTTTCAGTATGACCCATGTAGTATCCCCCTTAACCAGTTCCTTACCCACCTTTCAATTCTTGTATTAATCCTCATCATCTCCAATTTAACTAATAATTTCCCTTGTGAAACTGTATCAAATGCCCTACTAAAATCCAGGTAGATTAGATCTACTGCATTTCCTTTGTCTAGAAAATCAGTTATCTTCTCAAAAAATGAGATCAGTTTGGTCTGGAATGATCTACCTTTTGTAAAACCATGTTGTATTTTATCCCAGTTACCGTTTACCTCTCTGTGCGTAGCTACTTTCTCTTTGGAATTTGTTCCAAGACCTTGCATACAGTTGAGGTCAAACTAAGAGGTCTGTAGTTTCCGGGATCCCTTTTTCCCCTTCGTTCTTAAAAAATAGGAACTATATTAGCAGTTTTCCAGTGATAGGGTACAACCGCTGAGTTTACAAATTCATTAAAAATTCTTGTTATTGGTTTTGCAATTTCATGTGCCAGTTCCTTTAATATTTTTGGATGAAGGTTATCCAGGCCCCCGATTTGGTCCCATTAAGCTGAATTTGATTTCCACCTCTGATGTGGCAATTCGCATTCTTGTTACCACTAGCCACTGTAGCCACTCCCCCTAAGCTCATTACCCTTATTAAAAACTGAGGCAAAGTATTTATTTAGGTGTTGGGCCATGCCTAGATTATCTTTACTAGGATACTGAAGGAGGTCAGGTGCTGTTGGAGACAGCACATTACCAACTTCTCAGTCACTTTGCTTAGAAAAGGAAATATAGAGAGAACAGTAGCTGACAGTGTCACTTACACTGAGCGCTGTTTTCTTGAAGGTGAGCTGGGCCTTTAGCAAGTCTCCTTCCATTCTAGGATGCTGGGGATTCCCCCATTATAAGACCTGTGTGTGTTCCCCTTCAATGGTAGTACCTGGAGTGGGTGCCCTCCATTATAGGGCCTTAGGCAGTATCCCCCATTATAAGGCCTGTTGAGCCCCCCCATTATAAGGGCCCTAAGTTGACCCTTTCGATTATAATGGCCTGGGGGTCCCCCCATCATAAAACCCTAGGGGGGAGTCCACCCATATAAGGCCCTGGGTGGTCCCTGTCTTATAAGGGCTCTAGATGATACCCCCCATTATGGAGTCCCAAGCAATACTGGGGGGGGGAGGGGGAGGAGGGGAGGCTTGCACTAAAACGCCCTATTGACTCTTCCAGTATGAGTGGGAGTCAGCGCTCTGTGAAGGAATGGTGGTTGATCTCTTTCTCTAAAGGACCTAGTTGTTTCTTATTGGCTTTCACTAGACATGAGAGGCAAAGGTCTGATCCAGAAGTGAGTGGCAGGTATTTCTTCAGTGCTGGCTGCATGATTTGTCCGCATTTGGTTAAAGAAGCTGATTTATTTCCCAGCATTGGATTCTGGGGGTCTGAAGCTGTAGTAGGTATGATTGATCTTTCCCACAAAGTAAGCTGAAAACTTCTTGCATCTGGGAAGGCAGTCTTGAAACAAGTGGCACCTAAACTAACTCATCACTGCAATTGACATCTAATTTGGTGCTGTTGAGAGAGGAATAATTACCTGGCTTGCTTTATACATTGGTACTTCTGTTGCTACAGTTCAGTATGACAAATGCCCTTTTTTCACAAGTCTCATTGTTGATTCCTATCGACTGACTGTCAAACCAATATTCTCCAATAACTATTAATCCCAAATCCCACTGTTCAAGTTGTCTTTTTTTTTTTTTTTTCCCAGTTTCAGCCCATTTTTCTCCAGTTTGTCATCGTTACTTTATATTTAAGCTTTTCTCTGGCTGAACTCTGTGGCAGCTTCTGTGTGGCGTGCTGTGTTTGGCAGCCTTGATATTACAGTGGGACATCAGCACTACAGAGTGACATACCTGGTGTACTGGGAAGTAATGGAAGAGCTTTTCTGTGCCTGCATGTAGCTGGTATGCTAAGCAGCAGGGAAAGGGTTAACCATGTCCTCCCAAAGACTAGCAGTCCCTCCCAACCTTGTATCAACCCCAGATCTTTCTTATATATTCCTCATTCCATTCTCTTGGATGACAATTACATCATTGACTATTCACTGGACTGGAAATGGATCCCCTGTGGTACCTCCTTAGATACTTCTTCCGTTTTTTTTTAATTGTATACCCATTTTATAGTACTTCTGTTGCATACACATTTCTCTAGTTACCCCATGAGAACACTCTGCAGAACCATATCAAATGCCATACAAAAGGTAAACTATACTATGCCATTACTGCATTTGAACCCAGATCTCCAGAAATAGGTCTAGAGAATTCACCCAAAATGTCACTTTAGGCCATTTTTATTTAATTTTTAATCTTAATTGTTCTGTTTAACGGTGTGCATATATTTAAACTTCTGTCCTGTCAACATTTTTTATTGATGAATTGCACACATGAAATGCGGCACCATTCACACAAAAAAAGTAAGGAAACACAGATTTTGTTCATGTCATTTCTTTGTGAATAGGTCCCTGCAGGGTAATAAAAGGATTTAGTATCTCTGGCTTTATTTCAGCTAAATTTTCAATCCTTCATTGGCTGCAGTCATAGACCTCACATACACAGTATAAGCGCTCTCTTGTTTCTAATGCCTGTGGAGGTTGGGTACCTTTAAGGAGGGTTCTATATTATGTTACATGTTTCTAGCTGCTGGTTCAAATTTCTAAAGCAGGATTTTTCTGATTACAGGCTAAAGTTTGGATTTCTACTCCCACCATCCCCCTTCACCAAATCTACTGACTATAATGCACAGACCAGTATTCTAGTGGATTTGTTAATGGTCCCAGCTACATTCTTTCCATTCTTTTCTCACAGGAAAATATCTGTAAATAACTCTGTCTAAAATGTCTTACTCTGCTAGGTTTTCTGTCACCCTCATGAACATTAGTGCCCCCTTTTATTTTCAGCGTTAGAAAACCTCTAAGAATAATCAACCCCTAGAATGTGATGATGGATTCATCTCATTTGGATCGACAAGAGGAGTGTGTGTTAGATGTGCCTTTCCCTCCCCCTTTTTAAAGCGGTGCCTTGTCACTTGATCACAGTGTGTGTTATAAATTAAAATGGTTTCCCCCACTAATCTTTTATATTAAACTAAGTTTGATCACTGGATTGCTAGTTTCTTCTGGCTTTCCTTCCTGTGTAATGTTTGAGTCCTATAATGTTTGATTTTAATGAATTCAAGCACATGTAGTGTGGTTTGAAATCTTAATCCTGACTCTGTTGAAGTCAGTGGCAAAAATCCCATTCACTTCAGTGGAGCCAGCATTTCACCTTTAATTTTTACAGTGCTAAATCTCTCTTCTTGTTTTTTTAAAGAGCTGTCCACTTGAGTCTGAATATGAAATATTTGCAGTGTTAGTAGTAAACATTAAAGCCAGAGGTGTGATCGGAAGCCTGAATTTAACAGTTCCCCCCCTCAGTTTTCTGTGACAAAATTCACATTATTCAGTCCTGTTTTCTCTCACATAGTTTCTTTTTGGTTCAGATAGCTGGAATGTGGAATTATATCAACTGATCTGCAATTGAAGCCAACATTTTAGAACATTTGTGCCTAAAGTTTGGCACCTGAATCCATATTTTAGCATCTTTTGGGAGATGATTTCAGTGAGAATTGTGAATACTTGGCATCTTTGGAAATCAAGCTTAAATATGAACTTTTGTGCCTAGCTTTAAGCAAACAAGTTAATTTTGGCCTTTAATAACCATAGTTGTGCCAATAACAATTTCTGACCTTTACCGCTCTTTTTATAAGATATTTTGTTTTTTAACACTTTTTAAAGGTGAAATATTGATAATGTCTGCATGTGATTACTAGCTGCACAATTGATATTGTATGTTGTGCTAGCTAGTTTTCTAAAAATATTTTAACGGAGGTTTCATAAATGTGTGAAAAAATTTACAAAGAAATAAAGAATCCCAGTGTCTGTTGGAGAGTGATCCAACTTGTATCCATAATGTCTATTCTTTAAACTGCTTAATAACTTGTAGGACAAAGTTCTCAAAGTACTGAAGGTAATATGCTTCCCACTCCAAATCAGAGCTTCTGTGTGTATATGAATTAGGGTGACCACATAGCAAGTGTGAAAAATCGGGACAGAGGGTGGGGGGTAATAGGAACCTATATAAGAAAAAGTCCCAAATATCGGGACTGTCCCTATAAAATCGGGACATCTGGTCACCCTAATATGAATCCTGTGATGGGATAGAACCAGGAGAACTCTAGAACAGTTATTGTAAAAGTGGCAGCCATCTGCCACTATCTTCATTAAAATACCTTTGAAGTTTCACTTCTTCCACAAGGCCAACACATGCTAATTTGTGTCAATAAAACTCACATGGTTAAAGCTTGACTCATCAGGAAGTCAATGGAAGTTTTCCCATTGAAATCAATGGGGCCAGAATTTAGTTCCCAAACTCCTAGCTAGCACCATCCTTTGGGACTCCCAGTGTTGTCTGTTGAGTTAGATGGCAAGCTTGTTGATGCAGAAACTGTCTTGTACAGAGCGCTGTCCCTCCCACCCCAGATCAGTTGGCACCTGTTAGAAAAATATGTGCTGATTGAGTCCCGGTTTGCTTGAGGGCTAGAAACTTTTATTTTTAAATTAAAGCTGAGATGGTAATCCCATAGATTCCAGGAGCCGAGGCTTTAAAACAAAGCCAGATATTGCGAGGCTCATGGTAAAATTGCAAGAGTTGGCAGCATTAGTTACCTTTGTGCAGATCCTCATTTTCTGGTTGGTAGCCCGTTTGGGCTAGCTGGATATTATTTTTGATTGTAATGTTTTGTATTGATTTTATTCACACACTGCCAGCCAACTGGGATGTTATAAATGTGCTAAATAAATCTCCAACCGTTTAGTGTGCAGTACAAGCTAGGATCAAGAATTGGTAGTTTTCTAAGTCCCATTATCATGCAGAATATCCAGCGCTGTGTGATTTATGCCCAACAAGCTGTAACTTAGAATAAATTGAAGACTTTTATTTTGAACTGCCACATCCCATATATTAAAATGATTATAGGGTGCTGACTAGGCAGCAGAATTTAATAAAATGAATGAGTGAATATTAGTTGCGCCTTTTGTTCAGGGTACAGCTATGTTATTTAAAAAAAAAACTGCACAAGAAGATGAGGTGCTGTCAAGTGATGGATCACAACAGAGGATTTGGGAGCAGTTGTCAGTACTGCTCTCAGCGGTTTCTCCTTCTTCTAATAATGTTTCCCTACGTGATGAAATAACCAAAAGGAAAATCGAGATTGGGTAAAATTCCTGTTGCTGCTGCCTTTTTGTACTTTCCGATCTGAGTCACTGAACACTTATCCAGCCTGAAATGACAGACGACACAATCGACTATTGTTTGTTACGCTTAGTGTTAGTATTTTTTTTGGTGGGGAATAAAACATTTATTTCTAGCATAGTAGTGCCTAAAGGCACCAACAAAGATCATTGGCCCCCAATACTAGGCACTGTACATGCATACCTTACGGGTATGTCTTCACTGTAGAATTAACCCAGGGGACTGGCACTTGGGTGTGAGTGGCCACATTGCAGAGCCAGACTCGAATATGTCCACTGAACTGTGTCCACACTGGTGCGCCACTCACCTGTGTTTGTTGCTAGGACCCCTGGGGCACATCCCAGGGTTCTTTGTGAGGCAGTAAGCTGAGCTGCTCTGATTATTTCCCAGTGAATTGTGGGAGAACTTGTCTGTCCTTTTGGCCACACCGGGGGGAGAGGGGGGGGAAATTGCGGGAAGGTACTGGAGGACTGTTGGCCCTTGAGTGGTTTAGCCTGAGTCCTCACTGTAAAATGGGCAGTTATCAGCCCGCTTGTAAGCAGCCATCGGACTTTAGCCTATAGACCCAGGGCTTTTGTGTGTGCATGAGAGCCAGATGAAGGGCAGTGTACGCAAGTAAGAGCCGAGTTAACTGTGCAGTGAAGACAAGCCATCCGAGAGAGTCCTTGTCCCAGAGACCTTGCAGACTAAATTGACAAGGCAGACAAAAGGTGGGGCAAAGGAAGTATCATTATCCCTGTTTTACAGGTGAGGAAACAAGGCATAGAGGGAGTAAGTGACTTGCATGAAGTCACAGTAAATGAGGAGTACGCCCCCGGATCTCGTGAGGTCTAGCCCAGTGCAGCAGCCACAAGAACTTCCTCTCAAATCACTCCTGCAGAACAGGAGCTCAGAGGGTGCCCAAATCTTGTTCAGTCAAGATCCACATTGGTGATCAATCTGAAGCCTTGTTTGTGTACATCATACACAGAAGGTGGAGCAAGATGCAGCTGGGGGAGTTGGCCTGGCAACTCCAGTGAAGATCAAACACTACATGTGAGGCCTGTGGGTTCCCTGGGCAACACCTCCATATTAAAGATCAGGGTAGCCCTGAGTGCAAGTAGTGTGCCAAGCAAAAAGCATGAGAGGAAATTGCCCCCTTCCACACTGTCCCACCCACCTACCAATATGAGTGTTGGTGTGGACTTTCTTTGTACCTTTCCTTTAAAGCATTAAAGAAGGGGAAAAGGCTCTGAGCGCCATTTTTACTACTTTATGGTATATTGCAGTGGGTTTACCAGACCTCTAAAAGTAATCCTTTCCAGATTGGCATTACATCGACCAGAGGAATACCTACTTTCTCAAAAGATGAATGTGGTATTTGATAGGGTTTGGTAGCAAACATTCCAGTTAAAGTTGCAAGCAGTTTATCGTAACCCCTGCCTAACATTCTCTCATACTGATCCCCAGATTTTTTTCTCATTTGCTGCATTCAGTAAACTCTGAGCTTTTGTTTAGAAAAAAAATATTTATCTTTTTCAGTTGTGAGATAAACAGATGTGCTGCTGCCCTGTTAACCCAGCCTTGCAAACTATTTCCAGTCAACAGTAGCTGTGGTGAAAGGTAGGACTCCATCCCTCTCCAATCTCATTCATTTCAATGAGCTGTGTAAGCTTGAAAGCTTTATTGGAACTGTGTTGAATTCTTCATAGACAATTTTGTTCTCTTTTTCTTGAAAATAATCAAGCAATAGAATTTACAAACTATGTCAATGCTTTGTTAAAGGGGACCTGCAAAGGGGAGGAAAATCATGTTTGTGTACATTTTCCTGGTTTATGATGTATAAAGAAGGCTTGAAAGCCTTTAGATTTTTTTTCTCCCTGATTTTTTACATTAGAAATTCAGTTCTTTTCTACCTTGCAAGAATCTTTTGATCAATAGAGAACGGGTAGTGTACTAAAGAAGTTGAAATTTAGTTAAATTAGGAAGAGGGTTTTTTAATTCAGGCTGTTTAAAAAGCTGTACACTCTGTTTTTAACACCTACTTAATGCAAATGCTTTAAAACATTGGGCGAAAATAAATTTTTGTTAAATTAAAGGGAGTCATCCAAGAAAGGCTTCCAGCAAAACAGGGAATATCAGACTTTACCTTCCTGCTATTTCTAAAGTATTAAGAAAGTAAAACATTTAAAAATCAAAACCCAAAAGTCCAAGCTTGTCTTATTTACATCATAAAGAAGCAAAACGAGGCATAACACACTTTAAAAAAAATTGCAGATAACCTGTAAGGTTGTGTACTTTAACTTGCACAATTCCTGATTAATATTGTGTTGCTCTAGAACCTTAACTTCTCTACTTTCTATCTTTAAAACAAAAGAAAAACAACCCCCCCCCCCGGTTCAATCTTACTGCTGCATTGATGTTGGGGTTTTTTTGCATTTAATAGATTAATAGGAACCGGCTGTAGTGTCTGAAGTAGCAGAAAGAATTAATTTCTGCAACCCCAAATATGAAGATGCTAAAACACACTCCTTAGCCATTATTTTAGACCTACCTACCTACCATTTTCCCACCAGGGGCTTCAAACTAGAATGATAAGGACACATGTGGCAGCAGCCTCTGCATTCCTGTGTTCCAACAGAATCCCATAAAGTGAGGTATCCATCTGTAATTCAAAACGTTAAGAGGGATCCAGCTGAAGCAGTGGAAGGTCCCACTTCTGGCATTTGTGCAGCAGCTGCCTGGGCATTGTGCCATACATCAGAGGCATTTTACAGTTCCTCTCAGTCCAGCCCAAAGCCTTGATTCCCTTCCCCCTTGCTATTTCAGATGCTTCAATAGAATGACCAAGCTGAGCTGTGTGAACTTTCCAGAGTGGGGATAGTATTGTCGTTTTGGAAACATCCCACCTTTATTTTTCTGAGTTCAGGGCCCCCAGGATGCAAGTGACCCTTTTTCTTCTCCCTGTCAGTCCAAAACCCTTGGTCACTGACTAGATATTATACTTAAATGTTAATTCAAAAAAACTTTTCTAGCTCCGCTTACTCAACCGCCTTTTACTTGGAGCTAAATTATCAGTAATCAGATTATATTCAGTCCCCTTCCAAATGAAAACCATAAAAAGATTGGTAGTCCTGATCTGTCTACATTATCAATTCCTCCTCAAAGTTGTGGTGAGATCCAGTCCTTGGAGTCAGTGCCTCCTTATCAAAGCTTTTTTCCACCAACAGATATCGTCTCTGAACTTGGACTTAATTTAAATAACTTTTCACTTGGAGATGTTTTAAATGGTGGTTGGGAAGGTTTTATTAGCTGATCCCTTCATTTTCTGAGAAGTTATAACCAGAAGCTTATATACCATCTGTTTGTCTTTTCAGAAAAAATTAAAGAAAAATAAAAATCTTGTTTGCAGAACCCTTAAGAACTTCTGTACCAGAGAGCAGCTGTTAGTGAGCATATCTGATGAGGGTCTTGCCATCAGGGAAAGATTGTCTCTTATTTTCTAATAAAATCCTCATATGGCCTTGCTTGCAAGAATATTGTAAGGAAGACAAGGAGTATTTAGAATTTGATGTATAGTGCTACTTTTTGTATTAACGCACATTGATATGAGGCCACTGCTGAGATATTTTGTTGTTGTTGTTTAAAGTGTGCTTCAGATATCTCCCCTATTTATCTGAGTTACTATACACCCAAGTGAGAAACTACTGTAGTAAAATGGACATGACAGTAATGGTGTTCAAGAATATCATAAATCTAAAGGATGGAAGAAACTTTCCAGGTCACCTAGTCCAGACCCCTGCATGTAATGAGATTTCATTTACAAAAGCTGTCTAACAGCCTCTGAAACCTCTCAGTGATAGAGCATCGTGGATGATTCCAGTGCCTAAACTCCCAGTGGCGATGCTGCCTTAGATCTCTCCCCAGGTGGATCATTTTTCTGTCTTAACTTTGAGGGGGGAAATCTGAGAGGGCTAGATAGTTCATGTGATCAATAATAGGCAATAATAGAGTTCCCGTATCTAAGTTACTTGTTTGCATCCTGCCCCGGCTGGTAGTATCTGAAAGATAGGGCCCTCTGATGGGTTTTTGGTGGTCTGTGAGAAATGGGTTTCAGTCAAGACCTTAGTGGACGGGGGCTGCAATTCAAAAAAAACACTCACTTGCTACTTTTACACCCTTATTGGCGGTTTCAGGAGAGATGGCCCGAGTGGGCCATGGAGACTGAGCACTCTCTGTCTAATGTTCCTTCTAATTTGTTTCCTCTGTGCACAGCAAATGACTGCCATGGCTCCAGGTTAAAATCTAAGGGCTGGTCTGCACACAGTTTTTGTACCGCTGTAACTGTGTTGGTTTCCTACTGTTATAGTTAGTGATACAACTCCTAGTGTGGATGCAGTTATATTGGTATTATGGGAAGAAGCTATACCACTCTGTTACACCAAAAAATGATGTGAAAAATAACATTCTGAAGGTTGCCAAGGCAAGCATTCAAAAGTTAGGAAATGCCAGAATTAAGGCTGCCTGTGCAATCTTTATTCAGCCTCCTTGTACAGATGCAGTAAGATACATTCTTTAATTAAGTGACCACATACTGTTGTTGCCACAGGACCTCCTCATTCAGTGCACAGGATGGACCGGGCTTACTTAATGTGCAGCCAACTAGTAATTTGTTTTTGCCCCACTGCTCAGTGGATGGCCACATGCCTTATTTACTGCATACTATGCAGCCCCTGCTCTGAATACAGTATTAATTTCCTCACGGGCTTTGCTGTGGGGCTCATTATTATTGGTATCTGAGTGCTTCATAAATATTAAAGTATTTATTTTGACAGCACTCCGGGGAGATGAGTATGTATTGTCCCCATTTTAGAGATGGGGAGCTAAGGCACAGGAAAATTAAGGACAAAAGTATCTACTAATATAGGGTGCCTAATTTGGGATGCCCAGGACCTGATTTTTCAGAGATCTGAGCATTAGATAACACTTTATATGATCAAAGCACAGGTCCCATTGACTTCAGTTGCAGCTGTGAGTGCTCAGTACTTTTGCAAATCAGACCTCATGATCTCAGGTCAGGCACCCAGAAAATGAGGAATACACAATTAGTGACCACATGTGAAAAGTTTGGTTGAAGTGGACTTGCTGAGCATCACAGAGGATCTCTGTGGCAGAGACAGGATAGAATCCAGTTCTTCCGGGCAGCATTCAGCTGCTTTTACTATGGGATCATCCTTTCTGTTTCTGCAATCCCCTGCCTCATTCACTGAACACCTTCCAACTTCTGCAACAGATGAGGCAGGTGTCCTATAGACCAGAGTTTTTCAAACTGTGGGTCATGACCCAGTACTGGGTCACGGCATGTAAGGCCCTGGTCACCTTGCTCTGGTCAGCACCACCGACCGGGCTGTTAAAAGTCCCGTCGGTGGTGCTGCCCAGCTAAGGCAGGCTAGTATCTACCTTTTCCGACACCGTGCTGTGGCCTGGAAGCGGCCAGCAGTGGGTCCGGCTTCTAGACAAGGGGGCCACCAGGCTCTGCGCGCTGCCCCTGCCCCGAGCACCGGCTCCACACTCCCATTGGCCAGTTTCTGGCCAATGGGAGCTGGGGGATAGGGGCAGTGCCTGCGGCTGAGAGTCGCGTGAAGCTGCTTGCGCGCCTCCGCCTAGGAGCTGGACTTGTTGCTGGCTGCTTCCCGGGCACAGCGCGGTCCGTGGTGCCAGGACAGGTGGGGAGCCTGCCTCTGCACCCCAGCTGCGCCGCTGACTGGGAGCCGCCAGAAGTAAGTCCACGCCCCAACCCCGTGTCCCAATCCCCTGCCCCAGCCCTGAGCCCCCCCAAACCCCTTTCCTGCACCCCAAACCCCTCATCCCCAGCCCCCACCCCAGAGCCTGCACCCCCAGCCCAGAGCCCTGACCCCCTCACACACCCCAACCCCCTGCCCCACCCCACAGCCCGCACCCCAACCCTCTGCCCCAGCCCCGAGCCCCTCCCACATCCCAAACCCCTCATCCCCAGCTCTGTTGGGTCGCGGGCATCAACAATTTTCTTCAACTGGGTCCCCAGAAATAAAGTTTGAAAACCACTGCTGTAGACAACAGCCTCCTTCACTACACAAACCTATTTCATCCCCATCCTGTACACTGAACGAAGCAGAGGTCCTGTGGAAAAAATAGCATATGAACATGTAATTAAAGAATGTATCTTAATGCATACACATAATGGGCCCCAATTAAGGTTGCACAGGAAGCCTTAATTCTGGTATTTCCAAAATGTTGAGTGCTTGGTTTGCAACCTTTATGTTCTTTTAGCATACTTTTTTTTTGGGTGTAATTTCCTAAGCTTAAAAAAAAAAAAAAACCTGAAAAAAATATCCTTCCTCTAGCATCATATTGACACCCACATGGTTCATCAGCAGGGTTGGAACATTTAGATTCACCACACAGATCTCTGCCTCTTGAGCTAACAGAGTAACTGATAGCAGTAGTGGGTTGTCATCTTCTATGAGAATCTGTGTGGACCAGCACTAAAGGGGGATGAGATACACACTTTGGCAGGGGGTTTCACAGGTATTTGCTGACAGCAGAGGAAAGTTGAGACTTAGATATCTTGGGTTCCATTCCAGGCTCTCTGGGGGTGTGCACTTGTGGTCACACTCTTCTGTCCATTCTTCCTGAGTTTGCCCCCTTCTGCCCCATCCCCTCCAACCTGTCCCTGCCTCAGTCCTGTCTCTTCCTCACCCCGGGCTCCTTGTTCCAGTCCCACTTGCCTTACCTAGCCAGCTCCAGTCTCCACTCCACTCCTTGTCATCGTCCAGCAAGTACTAGTGTCCCCGCCCCATCCTAACCCCTTTCACTTTCTCTTCCCCTCTCTGCAGAACCCCCCACCATTTTCACACTGTGTGTGTGTGAGAGAGAGCGAGAGAGAGAGAAGGAGAGAGAGTGTCCTTGAGGTCCTTCCCTACTCCCCCATCTATCACGTCTGCAGTGGCGTCAACAAGAGCAGCTGGGACAAGGGCTGTGTGTGCAATCGGATGAATTTTAAGTCTGCTATAGCATCTGACAGACTAACTACTTAGGGTATGTCTACACAACAAACCTAGGTCGACTTACACTACTGTGGTGGTGCATGTCCATACTACCCTCCTTGGGTCGGTAGTGCGCGTCCTCACCAGGAGCGCTTCCACCAACCTAAGAGGGGCTTTGAGGGGAGCTGAGAGGCCAGTCTGGCTGCCCCACAGGCTCCCGGCAGGCTGCCCTCTCCTCCCTGCTCCCCGTTCCCCACAGGGAGTGGGGGAAGCCTCCAGGGGCTTCTCCCCTACCCATTCCCCACTGGCGCTTCTTGCCCCACCATTCCCCGCTGGAAGAGAAGGAAATCACCTGGGACTTCTCTCCTATCCGTTCCCCCCGGGAGTAGGGGGAAGCTGCCCGCCTGGGGCTTCTCCCCTACCTGTTCCCTGCTGGGAGTGGGTGGAAGCTGCCCCGGCTTCTCGGCCCCTCTTGCCCCGCCTGGGAGTTGGGCAGCCTTGTCAATTTCACGGCTCACCAAGCTGTGAAATTGACAAGGCTGCCCAGTTCCCAGGAGGGAGCAGGTGCGAGGGGCTACTCAGCTCACAGCTGGGAGCGGGGTCTGAAGCCGCGCCTGCTTCTCACTCCGGCTCCCAGCCAGGAGCAGGGTCCAGCTGCCCAGCTCTCCAGGAGTACTGGGGGAGGGGGGGCAGCTGGGTTCTAGACAGCCAATGTAAGGAACACAGTGTCTACACAGACACTGCGTCGCCCTAACTACACCGACATAAGCCTTATGCCTCTCGTGAAGGTGGAGTTATGATGTCGGTGTAGTAGGGCACTTACATCGGTGGGAGAAAGGCTGGAATGTAGACACTCACATAATTAGATCGACATAAGCTGCCTTATGTCGACCTAACTGTTTAGTGTAGACCAGCCCTTAGTTGTCATAACCCCAATGTGAGGTAGGTAAGTGCTGTTACCGCAGTTTTACAGATGGAGAAACTAATGCATTGCAAATGAGGTCAACATTTTCAAATTTGGCTGTACTCCATAAAGATAATTAAAAACAAGCTAGGGAGTGCCTCAGTGAAACACCTACCAACAGAAACCTTAAAAGGAGGGAGATCTCCAGTGAAGGGTTTCTCCTTACTACCCATGTATTGTGTTAACCACTGATGTACTCCACTCTCCCCAAAATAAGTCTCATGCACCTCTTCCATGTGAAAAACCAACATGTTACACACACTCGCATTATAAAACAAAACAGCACTTGGCCTCCACTCCTGCTGCAGCAAGAGGATGGGATTTGCCCAAAGATTTTTTCCCCGTATGCTCCTTCATCCTCTTTAAATATAAAATGCATCAGTAAAGTCTTAGGATTATCTTGTTAACTTGCCCCCAAACCCTCTGTCTGGTTCTAAAACATAGTAGTGTGATCATGGCATTGAAAAGTCAGTTGCATTTGGGGTAACACAAACAATTATTTCATAGGCCTGCTTGGCTCAGAGCTCCAACTACCAAAAAACACGGTGGAAAGTACAGATACAGAAATCTGCAGCCCTAAACTGCAGCCACCTCTGGGATGGCATTAATTTTACAAAGACGTGCTGTCGTTTTAATTAATATTGATGTTGCACTAACCAACTGACAGTTTCCTGGGATTCCCTTATTAAGGATTCCCTTATTAAGGATGGTACTACGATTGCTTTTCTACAGCAAACTCCTCTCCAGTTTCCTCTGCAGGCTTCTCGTGAACATTTGGCTGAATGTTATCTGTGATCTGTTATCTGGCTGAAAAGTAGTTTTTTAGTTTTATTTTTTAAAATCTAGGTGGTCTTTCACCAGGCCCTTTATCATTTCGAGGTGGGTCACCCAAATCAACACTGATGTTCCATTCTGCTCTTTACCTTCTTCCCAGACGCTGTGATCTAGCTACTGCATACTTTTGCCAGAATAATTTCTTGATCCCTCCTCTTATTCCTAAATGCATTGAACAAACCTATAATTTTGACATATTTGCCTAATTCTGTGTACTTCTGTGTTCTGCTGTTCACCTAGACCTGTTCACCAGTGCTTATGCTGTAAAGAACCCATGTCTGCAGAAAGACAAAAATCCAAATGTAAATCGCACGCTATGGGAGCTGAGATTAGCACGCCACAGGCCTCTAACTCTTGAACTATAGAGAAACTCTTTCAGTAAGCAATAATAACAGATCCCTTATCCTCTCTGTGGGTTCAGGCAGTAATGGAACAATGTCGTTCGCTCATATACATATAAATGCAGAGACCCAACATTAAAACATGTAATGGTAGAGGATTTAGAATTTAGGTTGCAATTTAACCTGGATTTCCTTGTCTTGTCTGTGATTTGAATCTAATTTAACAGTGCATTAATTTAGTATTTCATGAGGGTTTTTTGTAGTAAAATTTGGGGGCAGATTTTCAAAAGGACCCATCTCCTATTTAGTCTTTTAAATGAAATGGCCAGATATTCCAGAGTTCTTAGCACCAAGCAGCTCCTTTTGAGAACATGGAGTCATTTGAGCACAGGGGAGGTGAGTTCTGATCACTGCATTTAGGTGCCTAAAGGGAGCAGTTGGGTACTGAGCTCTTTTGAAAATCTGACCCTTTAAGGCAGACCTTTCTCAAATGCAGATTGGGTGTGTCTGCCATGGCTTTTCTGATCGTTCTCCATAATGTGACTGGTTCTTTGACTATTTATATATGCCGAGCCTTTCTGTCTAAGGCTACAAACCATTTTCCAGCCTCCCTTATAAAACTGCAGTGTCTGTCTGACCATCTCCTTTCTTCTTTTAGACCTAAGTGCTCTCTTGTTCTCCCTCTGGTTTCCCTTTGGTATCTTAGGATGGAGTGTCCTATGCTCTCTAATATGCTTGGGCTTATGCTTTCTATTTGAGCCAAATTCCCTGTCATGTGATAGTTGCATTCTGCATTCTGACATTGGTAACAGATGCTTTCTACATAACCCACATCCCCCGCCCCCCACACCGTTCAGAGTCTAAAGCCTCCAGTAAAACACAGTCTCACTCGCCATAGATGGAATAGCGGAAAGATCATCAAATGTTGGAAGCTCTGGAGAGTGACTGGGGAGATGGTAAGAGTTTCCTAGGTTCTTGGAAGATAGAGGATCAGAGGATCTGTTGGTTGTGAAATGTAACTGCAGCAAGTTCTTGGTGTTTAGTTAAGCTAAAAGAGAAGGGGTTTTTTTTGTTTTTGTTTTTTGTTTGGTACAATGGAGAAAGAGAGAGGGAAAAAAAATACACAGAGGCCTTCCAATGAGACATAAAAATTGGAATTGATATATGCATGTCCATCTCTTCTTAATTCTTTTTTGTGACCTTGCTAGGAAATAATTTAATATGTGCTTCTTTAGGCGTAACCAGAATTTCTGATTTTCACATGTTAGTGAGGATTCCCTTAGCTCCTCTTTCCCCACCGTACTTGCCTCTCAGGAATACAAGGACATATTCTCTAGAATTGCAAAGCAGCACAATCAGAGTTTTGCTCAAAACTAATCTTGTGTTCGTGTGTGTGTGTGTGTCTGTCTGTCTGTCTTCAGTAGTTGATCATTAGACTTTTTCCAGAAAAAAAGAATTTTTGGATTTTTACACAGTAATTTACAATTATTTTGAGTCCCAGAATCCTAGAAGACATGGACCTGTTAGGAAGAAAGGTCCTATGCTAAGGCACTGGACTGGGACCTAAGAGATATGGATTCATTTCCTGCCTCTGCCACAGGCAAGTCACTGCATCTCTCTGGGCATCAGTTTCCCATCTCTAAAATGGAGATAATACTTTTCTTCTCCTGGCCTTTGTCTATTTTGTCTAGTTAGACTGTAAACTAAACACAGGGAAACATTTTTTAGTGTGCATACGTAGACAGGAAGCAAGGTCCAGTTGAGTCCGGTTTGGGTTGGGTGTTAGCCTGGGACTCAAAAGACCTGGGTTCAACTGCCTTCTCCACCATAGAGTTCCTGTGTGACCTTGGATAAGTCTCTGAGGGTTTATCTATGCCTGAAATTTGTTGTGGGTTAAATGGAGTTGCTTTACGTTAAAGGGCCTTGCGTTCATAACGTTTTTCTTGTTATGAATCGTTCGGCATTTTAACGCATGTTATTAAACCCATTTTGGAAGTGGGTTCATGGAGAGATGAGATGAGTTTACTTGCAACACATTAGTAGCTGTGGATGCAGCCGCATCCTGAAACAACTGTTGCACATCTGCCAAGCCCTTGCACCAGTATCCCACACTGCTTTGTCAGCTACCTGGGTCATCCTGGGTGTTCTGTACTGTCCCAGGGTCATCCTGATTGGATGTCACCTCCCTGTTTAAATGCTGGCATGCCGTCATGTGCTGTCCTTTGCAACTCTGGCATGTGGGAAGTTCATAAACCTGTGTGATATTACTGATCAGCCATGCCTTGTACTTCAGCATGGTTTCATGCTGAGGTTCCTGACTTCATTGCTCTGTGGAGAGAGCAGTGTGTACAGGCCCGTCTGAATTCTAATCACTGCGGTGCACTAACATACAAGCAGCTATTTGAATAAATGAATGAGAGGAAGTACAACCAGGACCCAAACCAGTGCCAGACAAAGGGAAAGGAGCTCCGGCTGGGTTGCAAAAGTGTGAAGGACAATAATAGGACCTCTTGGAGAGCTCGCAAGGTTTGCAACTACTGTGAAGCTCTCGACCATGTATTTTGGAGAGATCCTGCCACAGAACCATTATATTTTGTGGACTCCACCAACTAAACCCCCAGGATGCAAACCAGGAGAAGATTGATTCCAAAATCCAGGATCTTGTTGACCTGGTGAACCAAAAGGCAAACACAGTCCTGGGGCCCCCTGAATCACAGATGGAGGAACCACGTGAATCACGCTGGAGGCCCAAACAGTGGGGGGGGCCACTTCTGATAAGTACTGTGTGATATAATACAGCTGTATGGGGGGTTTAAAATGACTTTTTTTTCTGGGTACTGTCAGGGTGCTACTATGTTGGTCTCTCCGCCACCTGGGCTTTTATCCTTTCCCCACGTGTTGCTCAAATGGCAGCCACTCCAGAGAGTGTACAAACTCTCCATCCCTCCCCCCCCTCTAAATATGCAAACACACAACCACTGCTTAAGTTTTCTGTGTCGTCCCCCAACCCTCCTACCATGATGTTTGTTATTCTCTCTCCCGCCTGGTCATCACCTCTATTGATTCCCCTCACCCCAGCCAGGGTGGTGGCAGTGGGTCGGTTAACAAGATGGTTTGAAGGAAAGGCACTTTTATTGTAGTGGCAGTTACAGAAAAGAAAAGGCACTGGAAGTCATGTTATGCAAACTTAAAAAAATATATATTTTCAGGCCCTTTAAGGAATTCAGCCATCCTTGGGTTTCTGCAGAACTCTATCTATTTTGCAGTGTGCTATATGCTGATCTGCACGTGTTAAAAAAGAGAATTTATGGCAAAGGTAGTGCTCCTAATGTGCCATGGAGATTGCACGGCCCATATAGCTTGTGGTCCCCTTCCATTCCTCCACCAGCTCTGAGGACACCATCTTGGCAAACAGTGGCACAGCATATTTTCCTGGTTTGCCCATTGACTTTTTGAACAGAACCCTTCTCTGCCTTATAGGGAGAGGGCAGAGGATAACGTTCAACAAAGTAAGGACAGCCTATGGAAGTGCACATGGAATTACTAGCTGGCCACCTCACCCGCCTACTCCCAATCCCCAGGTCAGTCTGCAGAGGTACATGCAGTTGTTAGCCTGTCTCTGCTGCAGTCTTTACATAGTTCCTGCCACCCCAACACCCACAGCCCACTTGGCATTTATTACTCCCTTCCCCAAGTTGCCACAACAACCACCAGGGGTCAGCCCCCTCCCACCGCAGTCCCAGGGGTCCTACAAAAACAGGGAAGATTGTGGAAATGTCTTACCATTGCCAAGCTTACTGAAGACCGAGAAGAGCCTCTGGGAATGGAATTCCAAAACTGTGGTAAAAGCAACATTTTCTCTCAGTTGGCAAGGACACTACAATTTGGACAACAATTCATTGTCCTTTTTCTCTCTTCATAGCAGCTGACGCCTTGTGGCGACCAAGGACAAGCAATACTAACGTTGAGTGAATATCTGTTCAGTCAATGTAGGAGGAAAAGGAGCTCAAGCAATGACACGTTCAAAGAACTCTTGTTCACGTCCCAAGAGATGGATGAACGGAAGGAAGGGTTCCTGAAGCGTGGCAAAGAAGAGAGAGAACAGGACAGGGAAAGGATGAGGTCTTCATAGATGCAGCTTCTGGAGATGATGGAGAGGTAAACAACCCTCCTGGAGAAGATGGTGACTCTGGTCAGGGACTGTGCCAAGCCAATGAATCTGTGGCAGATACAGTGTGTTCCAGAGCAAGGAGGTAACAGTGCCCAGAAACAGGGCCTTTTCTAGGCATTCTATGCTACAGAACAAAAAATTGTGGATAATGAGTGATCCCCTTAGCTCCCTCACCCACATGGGCGATGCTCTGCTATCAAAACCCCATGTCCCAAGATGCAGAGAACATTTTTGAGCTCCCTACATGCAGTAATTTGTGACTTTGAAAGCACAAACTTTTCTGCACAGTTCACTTTGTTTTTATGTTTTAATTAGCTTTATCTTTGCACATTGTTATGCATATACAATAATGTTTTTACTGTTCCCCATGTTTAAATTGCTGCATTCACTGTTATTTATTAAAAATTAATTGAAAATGGCTTTGCATTTATGCTTCTGAATCTTTAACAATTCATTAAAATGCCCTTGCTGTCATAAAACCCACACATGCACTAAAATATAATCCTCACATACACTGTACTAAAATCTCCACATGAAGCATGATAAAAGCTTTGCAGTCCTGAATAAAATCTTTTGCAAAAGTTTATATGTCACAAGTGGCCCTTCTCCTGAGAGAATGAGCACAATGCATCCCTGACTCTGTATCATGAGTAGTTGTAGCATTACAGAGAGCCCACTCTCTAGCTTTTCAAAGTGTTCAGCAAGTCTGCCAGCCTCCTCCTCCGATCCATCCACAAGGCTCTCCCCCCTGCTCTCACAAAGGTTGTGCAAAACACAGCAAGCAACTATCATAAGTTTCAGGTATTTCTCATCATCTTCCAGCCTCAACATCAGGCTCCTCCATCCTCTTTTCATTCTTTCAAATTCTTTTCTTTTCATTCTTTCCACTGTCATTCTGCAGTATATTCAGTCAGGGTATAGCCAAACGGGTCCTTTCCCCATCCCAGTGTCCAGTAAAAAGCTTCATAGCAGAGGATAAAGCTGGGTCTCCCAGAGTGACTGGAGGAATGGCAACTCCATCAATATACATAGAGAACATGGGAGCGAATGTTTCATTCCTCAGTGCAGAAAACAGTCCAGAGTTTCTAAGAACATGGTGTAATGGACATTTCCAGACAACTTCACATTAATGTTGCTGAATCTTCCATGGTAATGGACCAGGCCTTGCAGAACCATGGAGAAATACCTTTTTCTGTCGATGAAGTCTGAGGCTTTGGGGTGGGAGCAGAGAATAGGCACGTGGGTCCCATCAATGGCCGCAATACCATTTGGTAATCCCAGTCATGCAAATCCATCTGTAACCTCCTATGCATTGCCCAGCCCTGCTGGTTAATCTACCAACACCACACGGATTGGCTACTGACCAGTAGCAGTTGGGGGTGGCAAGCTTCTGGATAGCAACAGCTATGTTGTTCTTCGTGCTTCAGGGTGCTCTCAAGTTGGCGTTCTGTTGCTGCAGCTCTATGGCGATTTCCACACAAATTCCTAGGAAAGCAGCTATGGACATACTGAAGTTCTGCTGCCTGTGCCGGTCATCCCAGGTCTGCAGCTCTATCCTATTCCACCGGTCAGTGCTAGTTGGCTAAGCCCCGAAGTGGCTACTCCAGGAGAAGATACAGCAGAAGTGTCGATTTTCGCCTCCTCCAGCTCTCGTTCCCTTATTACGCAGGTTCTGAAGTTATTGCATTGGATTTAGATCTGCTTGCAGTAACCTGTTTATATTCACCTCCGTAAGAGTCGCAGCACTCACAGGCATTTCCTCCATGCTGCCCGAGAGTGCTTTGAAAATGGCTCTGTCTCGCAAAAGCCATATAGATGATGGGGTGAAACAAGAGGAATCATGGGCATTATGTAGTTTGACCTAATGCTCCATAATTCCTTTGCCGTCCAATAGGTATTCCGCAGTGTGAAAAATCCCAGAATGCATACAGCACAATGTGGAGCTATGCACCATGGGACGTCTGGCCAGAATTCGTAGTGCTTATTTAGGGTGTCACTGTGGCCTCAAAGATATGAGGAGACAATAGTATAATTGCGGGATAACAAAGCAGTGTATACACACTGCTCATGCAACAGTTGTGGTCACTTAATGGGGATACACAAAGCTCACAACTGGTTTCAATGCAGACATGCATTTTTAGATGCTTTGTCCCTCAGCTTCTGTTCTATAAAATAGGGATAATAGCACTTATCTACCTCACAAGGGAGTATTGAGGAGAAATACATTTAAGATTGTGAAGTGATCAGATACTACAATAGTGGGGGCCAGATAGGTGCCTAAAGTATGTTGATATGCTCAGAATCTAGCACAACGAGGCACTGGTCTCAGGTGCGATCCTATATGTTCCTGTAATACAAATAATAATAACCCCTAATCCTTTCCCCTCCCTCTCACCCAGGGGCTACTGCAGAATTACTTGTTAAATATACATTTTAGAGTTTTATCCATTGTAGCTTTAAATGTCTCAAGGAATTATCATCCACTCCTATTTCACAATCTACTAGATCTCACTATTTCTGGGTATTGATTTTACTTTTCCCTCATGAGTTTCCTCCCATTTCTTAGCTGTGTACCCCCTAGCCAGTTGGCTCTAGACATTTATATTGTACCCGTCACCATGGTTTCTAAACACCTACAACCCCCCAGAACAGCTTTTCCTCGTCTGGGTTTACTTTCTTGTTGCAAAACCCCCACAATCTTTATGGTGTAAGTGTTCTTACTTTGCAAGAATCTATCGTATGTTTTCTCCCCTGTCTTTTAAAATAATTGAAAATCAAACCAGCATTTTTGAAGGCCGAAAATGGCGTATTTGGTTTGACTTGGTCTCCAAGACACGAAACTTTATTACGAAACTCCACATTTTGATAACTCTGAGGAGGATGAGAAATAAACAAATGTGGGACTTAACTGAAGAATAAATACTGCTGCAGAACATCTCATGAGAAACAAATCACTGGGAAAAATATCTCTGGGGCTTTTAATTTCTTTATGCCTAGTGTTCCGGCTGGCAGCAGGCAGTAAAATACTGTAAATCCATCATTGCATATACACTTATACTATAACCTGAATGTGGTGAGAATGCACAAATGTGTGGGGACACATTCTAAATTTTAAAGTAATCCACAGCAAATAGCACTGGACCAGGGTTATTTTCTTTAACCTCTGAAATGTTCATGGCAGACTTTGCTGACTCATGGCTTGAATTTTTTCTCCCCTCCTAGAATAAATTGTGTAGGGAGAGTACCTGCTTATATTTTCTTGGCTGCAGTTTTGGCTTCCAGTTTAAGGGGAAAAGATTCTGGGCTCTGAATGGGATGTTTAAGGTCAAAATCATTTAAAAAGAAAGTGGTACCTGTGTGTAAATGAGTGGTGTCCCCACCCCGCTCCTTACACAGCACACACAAAGGATATTGTCTACATCCTTTTCTTGGGGTTTTTTCCTTGATTATAAATTAAAATAACAAAACCTTAAGGCAGAACTCTAGTTGCAAATATGAGCCTTAGTCCCTAAACTTCCTCCTGTGCAGGCTGATTAGGGTTTCCCCAGCAGAGTCTCCTGTCCCTCCCTCCAGCTCCTTTTTGCCTCAGAAGCCTTGCTGTTGATAACATTGATTCATCCCCACCTGTGTTAGCAATGGAAGGCGGGGGAGGGGGAGAGTACTGCTATAGGTGGACCTACTCTAAACAAGGTTGGAAGCTGATGGCACTTTAAACACCTGCAGCCCTTTCTACATTAGGGCTCCTGATGTCGCTAGCAGCAGTGTTATCAGCAATGGGATTTTTTGGCAAACTTTCTCTAGCATAGCAAAGGCTAGAGAAGTTCTTGGATGTTATTCCTGAGTGGATCTAATGAGACTTCCCTAATCATGCTGCTGCCACAGTGAGCTGGCAGAATAGCTCTGCATCTCTATAAAGGGTGATGGAGCCTGACATCCAGTTAGACAGCTACTAAACGCTTACAAGCATTAAAACATATTTTAAAAAATCGAAATCACAAAAAAACCAATTTTGTGCTGCCCATATACACTTTGCACTCCACCGCTGTGAAATGCTTGGACAATGGAACGAATCAGCAGGTTTTTTTTTTTATTCTAACACATTACATGTGGTGTTGTTGTGTCTGGGTTTCCAACAGTGAGGGCTGTAAACAAGTAGCTTCCTCCTGGTCACCCCCTTGTGGTCTTGGGGCAGCCCGACAAGTGGCCCCTTACCTTAGTTTCTCTCTTGGGTCCCCAGGAACTCCATATGAGTTTATCTTCTAGTCCAGTGTTTCTCAACCTTTTTGATACCAGGGGCTGGCTTGCTGCCTTCCTAAACTGTGTCAGGGAGATCTCAGGGACCAGCCAGGAGGCTGCCACGGACTGGCGCTGGTCCATGGACTGATCATTGAGAAACACTGCTCTAGTCCATCAACATAATTTATCAAATAATCCATACCAAACATCCCAAAATATAGTCCGTATCATTCCCCAGTGCACGTGGTCTTTAAAACCTGGCTTCGTTCTCACCATACCCATGTCTTCTGCCACACCTTCATCTCTCTGCCAGGACAGCTGCCCCAGCCTTTCTGTCTGGGGTGCAGCCCCGCTCTTCCCAGCGGGAACTCCCAATGCCTCTTTGCTGGGAGCATCCTTGCCAGGAAGCCTCACTCTCTCCCCCAGGCCCTCTCACTGTTCCTCGGGGTCCAGCTATGCAGCAAGGAGACATCAGCGGTTAAGCCTCTCTGCGGCTCCCTCTTCCTTCAGCCCCTTCGGGCCCTTGGCTCCGGCTCTCTGGTGTAGGGCCAGCAGGCATCTCGCTCTGCTGCTCCTCCTGCCTTCAGTCCTCTCCCAGGATCCACCTTCTGGGTCTGGTAGCTCTCCTCTCGTGCCCTTCTCCTGACTGACCTTTTATAGCCCCCCAGGATCTGCCCTGCCCTGCTCTCTTAAATGGCCCAACTGGGAGCCCTTGGACTGGAACAGGAGCGCTGAGCCCAGTTTCATTTATTGGGGAAGCTACCCTGTTACATTCATTTGGGGCTTTCATGCCTTTTCAAACAAAGCCGAAGCATTGGGCCTTCATTGTCCCTTTTAAGAAATACAAAGCATGGAAAACAACGGGTACAGAAGCATGTGAAATCAGGCTTAGAAACGCACACCGATCTTGTATGCATAAAAGCTGTTCATTGTAGACCCAAATGAACATAGGTCTATTTCCAGTTTTTTATATTCTAACTAGGAGAGATTTATGTAATGTTTGCTGATAGCTACTGTAATGAGTCCTTTAGCCCTTTTCATCTTCAAAGCAAGTGAGAAATATTTATTAAGGATGGGGAAACCAAGACCCCACTAGATTATGCCTTTTGCTGTTCTCACAGGGCTAGCTGTTATCTGTGTTCCCTTCTTGATCTCTCTGAGTACATCTCCTCAGATGTCAGGCCTCATGCCTTTACCTATCCAGCAATGGAAATTCACAGTTACCCCACTCTGAGTCTGGGACCTGGGCTGCAGTACTCTATGTATTAACTGTCCTTGCCTAGCAGGTTGTCACCCATGGTCCCTTTGGGAGTCTGTGACCAGTGATGGAGAGAGTGACCAGGCAGACTTCTTAAACCAAACTCTGGTTTATTTACCACAAAGCATAAGAGAAGATGGATTTTAAAACAACACTTCACACAGCTCTACCCTGATGATAACCTAGGCAGTCTTAATTTCTTCAGACACCCCTGCAGGGTGCTGTGTTTCAGGGTGGTTCCCCCTGAACAAATCTCCCCTCTCTCTTGAGAGAGTCCACTTTTAAACTATTGTATTCCCTTTGATCTGTGTGTGTGCAGGTCTTCCCCGTCCTTGCATTGTTTCTTAACAGCACTCAAGTGTTCACAGAGAAGTGGCTTATCTTGAGCCATTTTGTTTCTTTCCTGCTTGTTTTTCCTTATTAAACTAAACCAATACATTCATCCAGCAAACATTCCAATAATCAGGTCAACATACAGTATTCATAAATTATTACAGAGCAGCTCCAATTCCATCACAACATTCTGTTAGATTGCTGTTAATAGAGCATTTAAGTTGGGGCCTAAAGAACACGTAGGGAAATTCAATAACAATGAATTGTCCATTGTAAAATTCTTCACATGCATTCCCTATCCCCCCTGGAGTCCCTGCTGAGCCTGCATTCTCTGTCACCCCTGCCGTCCCTGGCCCCTTTGCTCAGCACCAGCAGTGCATGACACAACTGGAACTTCCTCAGACACGCAGCCTGCTCTTTGTCTTTCATTTTATTAACTCCTGCCAACTTTAATCCTTTGCTTTCAACTTACTCTGCCTGTGGTTCCACTGCCTTATTCATTGCAGCTAGTTTAACTATTAATTGGCTCATTGATTACTTGGCATCATTGCTGTATTGCTGCTTACCATTAACTGCCTTATTGATTTCTCACCTCACCATGCTTCCTGCTCTCTACCTTTGCTCTCTCCTCACGACTGGCAACATGTACCCCAGACCTGACCGCCTCACCTTTCCCCCCCACCCTGTTCCATGCAGCACAGCCTGTCTTCTGAGTGGCCTCCCTCCCATTGCTATAGTAATACACAGAATAAATAGAAATGTCTAGAGGTCTCAGTGAGGCCCCAATCTGACTGTGCTAGGCACTGTACAAACATGTAGGAAATGTCTTCCCTCTTCCTGCTCTCCCTCTTTCTCTCCCCTTGCCTGGCTTACTGAACCTTAAGTCACCCCCAGTGACCTAGCCTCTGTTTCTGCCCTCTCCTATCACAGCCTTTCCTTCTCTCCTCCTGTGATGTGGCAGCAGTGTTTGCTTCTCACTCCCTTGCTCTGTTCACTTTAGCCTGTGTCTCCCTGTCGCTCTTTTTCTCTAGGCATTTATGCCATCTGTCTCTTCCTTCCTCTATTGTGTTGTTATCCTCTCTTTATCCCCCTGCTCCCCACAATCTTCCATCTCCACTTCCAAGAGTTGGTTGCCTGTTTTCCTCTTGCTCCTGTCCAGCACTCACCTTTCAGTCTTCACTCATGTTCGTAAGCCCTTTACTTTTCCTACCTCTCTCTAACATCCCCATTCACGCTACAGGTGTGGATCGACTCGCCACACAGGCCACTCGCTTCCCTTGATCTTCATTAGGCTTTGCTGCTCCTTACTCATAGGAAAGAACTGACTGAAAATTTACATGTGATACGAAAGCTTGGAAACAGTGGCCGTGAGCTCCTTCAGTTCAGCCATACCAGTGCAAAGGAGTTAGATTTCAGGGATGTTAGAAATCTAGTATGTCAGGTGCAGTTGGGTGTAAGTATTACAATCCACCAGCATGGAGAAAGCTGAAAAATTCTAGAATACACTGATTTAAGAGTCTGTAGACAACACTTACTCTGGAAAAGAAAAAAGCAAGAAATAAGAAGCAGTCATTCTGGTTGCATGAGGGGCTGCTCAAAGATCTGAAACGATCCAACCCAACCTCCCCCAATCATCCTGTAGTGGAAGAGGAAAAGGAAGCAGACAATCAAGCAGGAATATTTAGGTAAGGCATGCTGGAAAAAGGTAAGGGCTCTAAGAGACAAATGAATGTATAGTAGCCCAAGGGGTTAAGAAGGCTTTTAAAAGCCATCAGATGAAAAAACAGTATGAGGGAGAAAGAAGATCCATTAATACCCGAGGAGATTAAACTGAGCGAGAAGCAGTGAAGTAACTAAACGCTCTTTCTTCTTGTAGTTTTAAAAAATAAAAAACTGTGAATGATTAGTGTGGAAGGCAGACTGTTATCATTGCTGTTAATAACAGACAGGTAAGGGAGTACATGGAAAAAGTGGACATGGTAGCTAAGCTGCCCCAGATGCCACATACCCCAAAGGGTACACTAGAATTTAGCTAACATTTTTACTGTACCACTGTTGCTGGGAAAAAAAATGGACAATGGGAGAGGAATTGAAAGGCTGAATGATAGCAAATACAGTGTTGACCTTTAAAGGGAGAGCAGAGTGAGCCTAGCAATTACTGTGCTGAAAGTATAACTGCTAGTAAAATAATGGACCAAATAATAAAAAACTTGGGGGGGGGAGGGGGTAGAGGGACCTGTAAGAAGCTGTAGGGCAACAGACCCATAAGCAATAGCAACATGAGTTCATCAAAAATAAATCTCACCAGAAAATGTTATTGCTCTTTTGATAGAATTACAAAATTAATGGATGTAGGCAATGGAGAGGAAAGAAGATACATATTTGGAGTCTAACCTGAAAATTAATTGAAATTGGCTTGGGTCGGAATAGTATCAGGTGGATTGAAAACTGGATAAGAGACAGTAAACAAACGTTAATGATGAGCAGCAATGGATCAGAGTGCTGGATGGAGCCAGGGGGCTCAATAGTTGGACTGGTCTTATTTAACATCTTCATTAATGATCTGAAAGAGGGAGTAAACAGCACACTAATGACATTTGAAGATAAATTGGGAGTTGTGAACCTCAGGGAGGGAAGAGTAATAATACAAAGGGACCTAGCAGGATTAGAAACAGGGGAAGGAAATAAAATTAGATTCAGCTAGGAAAACTAATACATCTGGGACAAAGTAATCCAAAGTGCATTTACTAAACGGGAGAGAGAAATGTGGGAATCTGCTGAAAGAGGCCTATCAAATCTAACTGCTGTGGTGCTGAAGAACTGCTTCTGTATGGCTGCTCCCAACCTTGTTAACCCCATTGGAGCTTGAACCAATGTTAGCCACAGTGGGACTTGTTTACAGAAATTCTCTAGCATAGACAACGCTTTGTCATGCTTTCTAAAAGTTTTGTCTTACCTATGTCAGCAGCTAAACTATTTAACAGCATTTCAGAGGCAGTGGCAGGACCCCAGTATTGAACCCAGCCCCGCTAGGTCCATAGATGGCAACCCTACTTACTGCACCCGCAGTGGTGCACTGAACCAGTACCTCTGACCGGCCTACTGCAGCCTTGTCCTAGGCCCCTGATTGGTTGGACAGGCAGCAATCTTATTGGATACCTGGACTACCTCAATATAAGAGGAAGTTGTCTGAGCAACAGGCCATGCCCACTTGTTGCTGCCTGATTTGACCCTGACCTGGTGCCTTACCTGACCTTGCTTACCTGTGCCACCAACCCGCCTGCTTGGATTGGATCTCCTGGCTACAGAGCTCCTCCACCCTACGAGAACTCCAGCCGTTGCCCTGGAATGGCTCTAATACCGATTGACCTCTTGGTTACCAGACCACTCGCATATCACTTGACTGAGGCACTGGACTGCCCCGAGCCCACTTCCGTCACTGGGCATTACAGGCAGCTAGCAGGACCTGTTGTTGACAGTCACTGTCAGCAAGGGTCCATCTTCAAGTATACCTATAAGGTTTGCTCTACACTAGGGGTTCTCAACTTGGGGGTCATTAAGAGGTTGTTGGGGTTGTGAACACTCTTTCCCATATTGATAAATGGGAGGAACGATCTCAGGATGGTCCCGGTGCAGAGAAGGTGGCACAGTATGGAAAAGAGTGGGAAACCCTGATTTCCTCTAGGGAACTGAACCATTGCTGAAAATGGGTTTCAGTAATGGGATCATTGGCCCCCAGTATTGAAAATAGCATAGTAGACTGATACAAAGCTGTTGTACTACAGATTGGAAAACATGTTCTCACTACCACTTCCGAAAGCATGACTGAAAGATAGTGGACCCTCCACAAACTGTACTAACGCTTGGTTCTTCACTAGCAAATGCCATCTAAAATTTCCCTTTGTTGTTACTGGCTCAACTCCACAGGTAAAAGCAATGGTGGGTGCTCTGGTGCAGACAAGGCACCAGTGTTCTAAACACCATGAGTAAAATCTTGGCCCCACTGAAGTCAATGGGAGTTGTGTAGACCTGCTCTGAGCAGGATTAGATAAATGGAACGTAAACTATATGATTATTTGTATTGTGGCATTGCCTAGGAGCCCCGGTTAAGCATCAGGATCCCAGTGTGCTAGGGGCTGTACAAACACAAAACAAAAAGACAGTCCCTGCACCAAAGAGCTTACAGTCTGAGTAAAGATAGGTGGCTGCCTGGAGCTCTGTCTACACTGGCACTCCGAAAGTGCACCCCCCGACGGAGCCAAACAGTCAGTAGCCAGAGTCAGAAATTTGTGGCCAAAAAGCACAGTGTAAACGTCCCACAGTTGTGCTTGGTAAGGAAAATGGTTTTGTCTGGTCTGTGCTAGTGCTTAAACTGTTTTCAGTACCAGATTCATAGGGTAAATAAGGCTCTAATGCTGTTTCAGCTCTTTAGTTTTGTTTTCCAATTTCATGTTTCTTTGTATGTTGTTTGGATGTATGTTTAAAATATAAAAAGCCTATTCCATGAGTTGTTTGCAGCTATGTGCAGTAGCAATTCCAGGGGAAGTGCAGGCCATATCAGAAGTGTCTCACATAGCTGAATTTTAAAATCTGAACTCTGAAAATGATTGGGTCAGAACAGCTGCGTAGATCTCCAAAACTAGCTCTGTCCCCATCTTTGCCTGCCCACACCTCCCTTAGCATCCTATTTGCACTAAGGCTATGGGTACACTGGAGAGTTTTCAGTGGTGCAGCCGCACTGATGCAGCTGCACCAGGGTAGCGCTGCTGGTGCAGACGCTAAGCCGATGGGAGAGAGCTCTCCCATCAACTTAATTACTCCAGCCCCCGCGAGCGGCGGTAGCTATGTCAGCAAGAAGCTCTCCCGCCAACATAGCGCTGTCCACACTGGCACTTAAATCAGCATAAATTATGTCGCTCAAGGGAGTGGCCTATTCACATCCCTGAGCAACATAACTTATGTTGACTTAAGCCACTTCGGCTACCAACTTAGTGCAATTCTCTCCAAAGCCATTTAACACAACTCTCTGCCTTGGCTGCAAAGAGCTTGCTCTGAATTCCTTTCCTGCTTCACCTCCCAGTCCCTGCAGAGCTCCCAGCTTGGGATGCAAATCAGGATGCTCCACATGGAAGCCTATTCCAATCACAGGAATATTTTCCCACCATTCCAGAAAAGTAACTAAAAATATTTATTCTTGCTGTGTGTGAAAACAAAAATAACAAAAATTCTGGCTATTCCCTCAGCCTTTCAAATAATAGTTTAAAAAGACCTGGCTTCTTTATAGTCGTAACCCGCAAATTTCCCTCCAGATTGGCACAGTTGCTTTCATCTGGACTTCTACAACTGTGATAGCCAGAGGCATTTTTTGTACGTGCATGCTGTCAGTAAACAAGCCATCATTACCTCACTTTTTATTAGGGTTACATGCTGTTTGCTCCTGGAGTTTCACATGCAGACATGCATAACACTTTCAAAACTGGATGCACATAATATGCAGGAGAACAACTGCAATTGTGTTCTGCACTGGTCAAAAGAAACAAGAACAAGGCATGGGATTTGAGGAGGTGGAATGGCTGGAGGGAAGTGCAAATGTCACTGCACCAGTGCAACGTTTTTAGAGGGAATTGCAAAGGTAGGTTCTATTCCATGTGGGCAACTTTTAGAGGAATGGAAATCTCGATGTTGAATTAGATTTCAATAAAGTGTATAAATGACAGCAGGGCATCCTCTAATCACTCATACAAATTGCTGAAGTGTATCTACAGAGCTGGATTAAGAGGGAGGACCCTTACAAGGGTCATGGCAAAAATGGGTATACAGAAAAATAGAAGCTATTCCTCTTTAAGCTCTGAAGGGGAATAACATTCTAGAGAAATCTGTAACCACTTAGGGTTCTCAGCCTGGTTAAAAATCCTGAAAAACAAAACACCTCTAAATGGCTGTAAATGTCTCTCTATTTCTTTTTTAGACCTTAAAGAAGAATCAGACCTATTTTTCTGCAAGTCTGTTTATCCTTTGATCCTTGTAGCCTTTTTAGCAACAGATTTAGCTACATAGAGATGCCATGTAAAGGAGAATTTAAAATCTTGATCCCATTTGAAGTACAATAGCTGCTTATTATTATTTGTTATTGGAAGTGTAGGGGAATTTTGCCATGGATTTTCATTGGGACCACCACTTAGTCCCATATGTTGTTTTCCCTTTGGGTAATAGCAAGCAACGGATGATTTTAATAAAACATGCTGCCTTGCTGTCAGGAGAAGCTCCAGAATGAACTTGCCTGGCTCCCAGTCTTAGCCTTTAAACAATAAATCCTGTCAGGGCATGAGAATCCATTTAATGCTTTAAGAATGAAAGCAACATGAGGTGCTCTGACTGTGTATGAGCAGGATTCTTGTGTGTGGACGCTAAAATAAACCGTATTATGTAGCTATGCGAGAGCCAGTGGAAGGCAGATAAGTTGAAAATATTTTAATTATTGTAACAGTCTCAGGAAAGGTTTCTAGCATTTCAGGCATCTAGGGGACTAGTTTTATACAGGCATGTTTCTGTTTGTTTCATATCATGTTCATTGCAAAGTAATTCAGTGCAGTAAATGCAGACAGCCGAGCACTGCAGAAGAGGTGTTTCCATATGCTAATAACTTCTCTGAAAGGAGCGCGTGACAAAGAGATTAGAGGCAGTGTGACTAATAATCTTTCAAAATCCCAAGGAAAAGAGCACACAATGTATGGCTGCAGCAGAACTAAACATGTGGACAGGCTCATGCAAATGACAGGACCATTCACAACTGTTACAGTCTTTAACAATAAGGCAATTATTTGGGGATGTTCACAGCCGTGTTGTGTTCATAGTGCTTGGACAAAGTGAATTGCCCTGGATTTTCCTTTGAAAGTCTAGCCCTATATGTAGTCTTTTTATGAAAGGCTTTACTGATTAGACCAATATACATTATTCATATTCCTGAACTGAGATTCTTTCTAGCACTTAAAGGGACACTATCTACTTTAATCACACTTCTGTCCAAAAAGTTTTGCCCACTCTTGCTACACTGACACTGGAGATAACTGGAATGGATAGAAATGAGAGAAAATAAGGATTTTTCTCTATTTTTTTTCAGTTTGTTTACTTTGTGCATTTGACAGCACTCTGAATAGTCAGATTCACTGATTTCCTGTTGTCTGTGTGGGTCTTTCACAGGGCAACAGGGAAGAGAAAAATATTTAAAGGAACAGAATAAGATGATTGTAAAAACCACAAAAATTGGCAAGGGGACTCAAAATATGTGTCGTACCTGAAACTATTTTTATCTTATTTTTTGTTTTAAATAGTGATATTTCATATTGATGGTGTTACTGTGAGAATAGAGTGGCCTGAGTTTGATTCTGCTTCATAAACTGCAGTTCCAGAGCAGTTTCCCCAAACCATCTCCTTATCTGCAACAGCAAAAAGGAATTCCAGTATCTCTGTATTTAAGGATCGGGATTTCCTCTCCTATACAAATAACTTTAATTTGGGGTCTTAAAGAAATTTACTATTGAGATTAATCCAGCCCTTCGTCTGTGCAGCTGGTAAATCTCCAGGGCCAGATGGATTTCCTGCAGAAGTTAATAAAGCCTTTAAATAAATACTAATGCCTGTTTCTGCAAATATGTTAGATTTCTCTCTTTCTGGATAAGGTCCTGCATTCTGCCTAATTCACTCCTCCACCGAGGTCACCTTGCAGTAGAGCAGGAAAGATCTATGAGATTGAGGGTTGTTTGTTTGTTTTTGCATTTGTTGTGCCTGTTCCTTTTGTTAAATGTGGATTTTAAACCCCTGGCCAAGACATTAGTTAACAGATTAGAAAGGATAATTACCAAATTAATTCACACAGATCAGACAGGCTTTATGCTTTATAGATACTCAGCTGATAGGATGAGGAAGTTGCTAATTTGCCAATTCTAGCTACTAATAAGAAATGCATCCTTTTTCTTTCTGCTCTGAAAATGCTCTTGCTTTGATTACATATCACTGTATTGTACATCTTAAATTTGACAATGTTTCAATGCTTGCAGCTGTCATTATACAGCAGGCAAGTCAGCCATCTCCATTATCCATCTAAAACTCTGTATCAATGGAACCTGATCTCTGCCTTTTAAGCTTTAAGATGGGGGTTGATGGGGGTGGGTGGGTTATCAGACATTTAGTCCCTCCCACCCCCAGTTTTAGGGACTGTCGCTATTAAATTTTTGATTGAGGTTGTTGGTCTGAAAATACAGTGGACATTTCAGGTGATAGTCGGAACATCTGGTCCCAGTCCTCATCTCATTGTACTTAAATAAATTAAAACATAAGGCTTTTATGAACTTTAAATACAAAATTAAAAGGACACTCAACGTATTGAGGCCCCCAAAATTTATATTCAGTGTACTATGCAGCATCCCTGGAAGATGTCTTACCTAGTTTCCCCCCCAAATATTAACATTATATATATTAATATCAAATGTTTTTCCAAAACATTATTGTTTTTAGTAGTAGCCAATTCTGTTGCACTCACCACTGTTTTGAGAAATGTGCATAACTAATATTTATATAGCCTTCATCCTGAAGGGTCCCAAAATGCTTTACAGATCTAACAAGTTGATTTACAAATTGTGTGCAGAGGTCACTTCTCCTTCCAATTAAATCTGTGGAAACACATGGCAGCTATTCAACAGTGCTTCACAGTGGTACCCGATAGCTTAGGGTAAAGAAGTATGTAAAGTTACGAGGTTTTTCCTGCCTGTTATGAGAGTGTGGGATACAGCATGGGAGCCTTTTTGTGACCCTTAGATTTCTTGTTATCTGAAATGATTGAGAAAAGCTAATTACATTTTAAATACAAGATATACTTATAAAGCAGTAAACTGGGATAATCTTGAGGCAGACATTTGAAAGCTAGAATGCACATGAACAACTCATTAATGAGCATCCTGTTTCTCCCCCCTATAGCTAGGGTATTGATGTAGTCTAAAAGATCCAATTAGAGCCCATTGATGTGTGAGAGAGCCTGTATAAACACAGCAGACATATTAGCTAAGGGCAAAAATTAGGCATGTGTACTGTATGAGTTGAAAGTTTGGGTATTGAGCAGTAATAGATATTGTCTGAGAGGCACTGACCTGGAATAACTGGCAGCACAAAATATTTTGAAAAGATGAAGAAACTTTCTCAGCTTTATTTGCACCACAGTAAACAAGTAAGCTCAGATTCAAATTACAGAACAGGTATAAAATGCCATTCTCTTCTGAATAGTGACTATGCAAAAAGGGAAAATGGCACCTTCTTACTCAACTGATCTGTTCCCTTTGAGTATTCAGAGAACCATAGCTGCTGACTTTACTGATTTAAAATAAGCTTTTATTATTGTATATTCCTGTTAACTTTATAGAGCCCCAACAGTGTGGCTCTGGGGGAGAGAGCTGGATTCTGTTCCAGCTCATCAAAATCAATTGAATTATTAACTAAGTTTCAATTGCAGTATCTACTTAATGCATGGGGCAGAAAAAATTCAGGTTGGGTTTGAAAAAGCACCTTGTAAACGGTGCTGATTTGATCTGGAAATGAGTGACATGCAGTGAACATGGGATGCCAAAATGCAATGTTTACAGTCACTTTTCAAATTGGAATTACCCTTTAATATTGCACATTTGAGTATAATATATTTTTTAAAAAGAAAAATGACTAGAAGACATATTCTTTTCTTGATTTTAAGGAAGGATGAGTGGGCTAAGTTTTCTTTCCGTTTGCAGTGGAGGGGAGTGGCCACATTAGTAATAAAGTTTTATATCATATCTTCCATACCAGTGTTATAGAAATAATAAATAATATACTAGAGAGTTCTGTAATAAAGTCAGAGAAGTAGAGGGAAAAAGAAATTGAGAGGTGGCTAGTGGGGAGGAAGAAATGTTGGGTTTCAGGTACGATTGCAAAAAGAGATGATGGTTCATAATGCAGAGCAATACAGAAAGGCTGTTCCAGATGGCATAAGAAGGTTCTTGTATCATTCTTGGCTGGATTGTTTGACAGGAAGGAGGCCAGTACCAGGGGGGTGGATGGGGCATGAGCGGCAGAATAGAGGCAGAAGACCTATGAAGTAGGTTGGATAAAATCCATGGAGCAGTTTTGAATAAAGCTCTTTCCTTTCGCTTCAGAGGCAGTGATATCCATGCTTAGCAGTGGGTCTGCTTCATAGTAACTGAGACTGGGGATAAAAACATACTTGGCAGTGCATATACCCTTCCTGATAAGCTACTGGTTACCTGTCTGACTTTTGAAACTCTGAAAGGCCTCTTTAGTGAAGGTGAGCTGGGCACAGATGTCAGCAGTGCTATTGGAGATAGCGGCTACCCACAGTTGTTTTTTGATGGCAACATAATCTGGCTCTTCTAGGACAGTATTTTACCAAATCCCCAGCATCTTTGCTTTCATGGGATTGTAGCTTTTTACATTTTGCTTCCAAAGCCTTTAATTTAGTTTGCCTTTTAAAAATCAATCCTGACAAAAGGCATGCAAGTTTGTAAGCATTTATTAACACACATTTGGTAGATTCCTCTCTATCTAAGATGAATGTGCAGTACATAGGATGAAGCAACATGTCAGTTGCTTCTGAAACAAAATGCCAGCGTCCCAATTAATTTGCAAATGGAAAATATCTTCCTTTGATGAATGTACAAAGTGCTGCTGTTAAAGGCCAATCGATATTTCATACCATAACTGCTGCATACTTGCTACATGCCTAAATGGATCAGAGAAGGTTGAATGACATAGCTATTCCAAAATATCTGGGTTTTTTTTCTTTTAAGCACTGCTATGAAGAATTTTAGGGAGGTTCTCAATCATAGGCACTGACCAAACGTAATTTGGTCCTCTTGCCCCCTAACCTCTCTGATAGTGCCATTGGCATTTTCAAAATTGAAGTGAATGTGGGCTTGGCTCTTGGAAGGCAGTCAAATGCCTGCTTCCATTCTTTACACCCTATGTTAGGCTCTGAATGCCTGGTATTGCAGCTAGCGCCTGGCATTCTCGCCAAGTATAAATGAGTCCTCCTCAATGCAGATAAGGTCATAAAACTATAGATTAGATATTGTAGTAATACTTCTGCATTTGAAATGGCTCGTTAATTAATACACAATAAAAGTTAGATGGCTTATACCGTAGACCAGGTAGTTCAACTGCTACATAATTTCTATAGATCGATAGACAGCACCTTATAGAATTTTGACCTGATTTCCCCCCCCCTTTCCTTCTTTGTCATTTTTAAACTCTCACACCCTAGTAATAAGAGTTGACAGGGTGATCATGAAGCTCCTGACTTGCAGCACTGTTATATAAACCTGCTGGATTACACTAAGAGGTTTACCTTGGTTTCATTTTTACGCCATTCCTCATACCGAATAGATGAGAACCATTTAGCCTGCATTCTTGTGAGGTGAGTAAAATGGATACAGTATCTGCCTCCTCTGGGATTCAAATTTGACTTCTCTTTGCCAAAAAGAAAAAAAAAGATTTAATTGCAAGGCTGTTGCTTTACTGACACATCCTCTGTTTAATGTCTAAGCTGGCAATATCCCATGGTAATGTCGCAGAACAAGCAGGAAGATGCAAATGCCTCAATGAGACCCATTTAATAAATCTAAATAAATAAATAAAATTAAAATAAATACTGATGAGCTGGAGACAGGAAGGAAATCTGAGAGCTTTCCTCAGAGAAATGTTGCAAAACTAGGGTAAAGCTATGGAATAGGGTTCAGTCAATCTAGCAGGATGAATGTTGGTCCCAGTACAATGGCTTGTTTGAAGTCATTCTACGTAGGGGTGCTTCAAATGTACGATTATGAATGAAGTCTCTTTTTATGATTCTCATCTTTTATTGTCCCCAGCCTTTACTCTATACTTAATTTGAGTTATTCCAAAATGTTCTTTGTGGCTGCCGGAACTTCTCCCTTGAAAGGAAAAGGGGAAAAAACAGTATAGCAACATAACCCATTGTCACAGTTGGTAGCCTCAGGAGGAAGGCCAAGGATTAACTGAGCCATGGACACTGAACTATCCTCATGTCTCTAAAGGTTTCTGCTCCAGAGCCTTGCCGCAGCCATGCCTGCTGCATGGACTCAGCCGATTTTGCTGAGGGCTTCCGTCTTCATGGTTGTGGTTCTGCATCTTTCACAAATGCTAAATGCACTGGATATGTTTGGAATCGGCTGTGTACTTTGGACAACAGTGGCATGCTCCTTAAACTGAGTATATAACCTGGAGTGAGTTTTGGCTCCAAATCGTGTCCTCACAAACCACATTTTATAAACAGTCTCTTGATTTCCATTAGTTATGCCCATCTATCTGGGATGCCATTCTCCACTCAAAAGCCAGTCAGCCTCGTCTTAAGTTGGAGACTCTGGGCAGTGGTGGGTTAATGAGAAAGGAAGCCTCCGGTAATGCTGAAAGTGTGCTCTCCATTGCAGGCGTCTCTGCTGTCTTTGTGCCAACCCTGACGTATTGGTATTAAATGCCTCCGTTCATGGGATCACACCTGCTTACACTTAAGTGCCAAAAAATGAATATTTGAGCAGTGAAGGAATGGAGGTTATGAAAGGAATGTGCCGGGAATTGTGTCTTTATCACAGTGCGGCTAAGCAGCTTTGAGAGAGGTGTGTTGCCTTGTAAAATTGGTTACTTGCTTGTGAAGTTATTTGTCGTCCTCTTGGATCTTTCCTCCTGTGGAGTCATATTTGGTGGATTTTTTTTTTTTTAAAAGATCATTTATATTGTGACAGTACATAGAGGCCAACCAGGTTGGAACCACGTTGTGCTAGGCACTGTACAGACCTATAGGAAATGACAGACCCTGCCCCAAAGAGCTAATGCTCCTATTTTTCCCCCAGAGAACTTGTAGTACCTGCGGAACATAGGTAGGAGAGTTCCCTTGTTAACAAACTCATATTGTGCAGGTCAGGAGAAAAGAATAATCTCATACCAATCTTGCCAATTCTCTCAGTTATAGCCTGAGTCCTGTGATATTTGATGTGTTTCTTAAAGCCCCAGCTCTTGGAGTCATGGGGCTACATGAGAATCTCAGTTTACATTGAAGAAAAGAAAAAAAAAAAGTTAATCCCTCAAGGTTGTGGAGAAAAGTTTGAAAACATGACACCTAAAGGCTCAAAAACCAGAAGGTGAATAAAAAGAAGCCAAAATGTATTGTTTTTTAAAATCTCAAGATTTTTAAGCCAATCTCTTGATTTTTGAGGGCCTGACTTGTGATGCTGGAACACTTGGGGTTGGCAATGCTGTGTTGCACCGACCGTTATCTGTGTATTCCATCTTCTGCACTGTGCACAGCTCCCCCTCCTCTAATCTCTGTGTATGTGTGCTGTTATAAATCATTTCTCTGCATGTAGTTCTTGGTGTTGTGGAAATGAGACAATAACTGGTGCTACATATGTATTTGCATCACTCTGCTGGCCAAGGTTTGGTTTAGCTGATGTCAGCTAGTTTACAGTGAGGCCTTGTCTTGACAGCAGGGCCGCTTCCCATTTTACAATGAACACCTTTACAAGTTCACAATTAAAAGTACTGTAGCATGTAAAAAATGCTACACATAGGATATAGAACAGAGACTACCAGGGTATTTCCTTGTAGGCCCCAAATTTAAGTAGCTTGTGTTTTTTTTAAAAAGAGAATTTTGAACCTAATATTATAGAGAGAGTACGAACTGTGAAAAGGCGTTTATCAAATCTAATTAACTTCAATTTTACTAATGTAAGGTGTAATTAGAAACATAGCTGATTAAATCAGTTAAAGTATGATTTTTAAACCTATGTCCTTTTAAAAAGGGTCTAATCTTCAATATATCAGAAGAGATTACTTTACTAATTTCAGAAAAACATACAGCAGAGATAGAAGGGGGCCTGAGACGGGTGATTGAAATGATTAGAGACAGGGAGAGACTTCCATATTAGGAAAGACTGAAAAGATTAGAACTGTTTAGATTAATGGAGAGATTAATAAAAGGGGATGTAATAGAGGCTTACAAAATAATGAATAATACACATTGAAAGCAGATAAAAGGAAGCACTTTTTTACATAATGCACAGTAAACCTATGGAACTCACTGCCAGAAGATAGTGAGGCCAAGATCTTGGTAGAATTTAAAAAGGATTAGCTATTTATGTGGATATGAGAACATATTCCCAGTTACGCAAGATGAAAGAAAAACAATTAGAAGGGATACAAATTTTCTTGCTTCAGGGCATATATTAACCATTCTTCTGAAGCATCTGGTACTTTCCACTGTCAGACAGGATATCAGACTAGATGGACTAATAGCCTGATCTGTGATGGCAGTTCCTATCTTCCTGTAGATATTACTTTCTTAAAAGCTGCTGGTGAGATAGTTGATCTGGTTGCTTTAGGAATGTCATTCTAACATTTCAATGCAATTGTTTTCTCATGCTCCCTGTTGTTTCTTGTTGATTGTAAACTCTTTGGGGGAGGGGCCATCTTTTTGTTCTATGTTGTACAGTGCCTAGCACAATGCCCCTCCTCCTCCAGCCCCACAAAACAAGTAATAATGAAAATAATAGACTTTCCAGATTATAGTTCCTGAAGGGAAATGTTGTGATGGTGAATTACATTCTAAAATCTGTCTTTGAAGGGTCATTTTTGGGTCTAATTTGGTTCAAAATGAGGTTTCGTTTAATTTTTTTTAAAACAAATGTATACCAATAGAAATCTGTCTCTGAATTGAAAATATGTAGGGTTTGTTTTACAAATAAAGTTCCCTGTAGTTTGCAACCCAAGCAGTGTAGCTTTCTGCTAGTGTGTATGACTTTATCAGTGTAATTGACTAGACAAGACTATAATCAAAACTGCAGCTGAGTAGTAGTCTGTTTTCATCATCCAAGTTGAGAGAACTGCAAAATCTAAACAAACAGCAAAATAATGTAAAAATAAATTGAATTTTAAAAATATGGAGTTTGTTTATAATCTTAAGGCAATGCTTATGACTGAGATAAGGAAATTTGCTGATTAAATATGTGATTTTTTTTATTTTTTTGCACAGAGAGTAATGTAGCATTTAAGCCTATGAAGATGAGCTGCAAATATAATGTATTGGCTTAACACGAAGCACAGGGTGGATAGTGGAAGTTTTCTCTCCTACCCGAAAGTCTAGATTGGACAGTCATAAAATGCTGGCCAGATTAGTTCAAAACAGTGTTTGATGTTTTGCCAGAAAGAGCAAGAGATTTTCAAGCATGCATATCTATGTCCTCTATGGAGCATTTAGAAATATTGGATTTGCTTGGTCAGTAAATTTCCAGTGATGCATAGTAATAAACCACAGTATTCATCACATTTCACTTGATTTGTGCCTACTAGAATTATCTTTCACCAACTGCAGCAGCCTGAACACACTGATAAGTGTTTATTTGCTAATATTTTATCTGAGTATCATGGAGTGCAGTTCTGGCCGTTAGAATGTATCAAGCTATTTATTAGGTGGTGGATTATTACAACGGATACTGAATTGAGGAAACTGGCATGCAGATCTAACATATCCTCTATTTTTAGTTTCAGACCCCTAGTCTGATCTTTGACATTCATACCCCATATATGCTCTGCATTAGCATGTCATTTCATCAGCAGCATCTGATCACAGCAGAATAGCATCTCATGACGCTGATTGCAGATATTTCATTATCTGACTTTGAGACATGGCGACACCTCGTCTCTCATGCTGTATGTGGAATCTGGAGTGTGAAATCAAATCCAGAACCCTAGTGTATGCTATTGGCAGCCAGTCTTCTCAAACAGAACACTGGTGACCAAATGCCATTGGATGTTTGGCACAGTGGACTTTCCGACAATGGGACCTTTTCTTGTTCATGTGTGGATGTTGGTGTACCCAGTGGGGACACCATTTTAATAGGCAAATTGTATGTTTTGTAAATGTGAATCGTATAAATATAGTTTGTTATATAGACAAATTAGACTCCTGTACCATGAGTGGCAGTGGCAGATTAATGATTTTGCTGCCCCTAGGCCCTGAAATAATTGCCGCCCCCCAGCCCCATATGAACTTGTTTTAGTTTTTTTACAAATTTGTTTGAACTAAAATGAATCTAAATATCATTAAAATAATTGAACATTTACAAGTTTTATTATAAATAAAATTACAAGTACAGCAGACCCTCGCTTGAACGTGTGTCTTTATAGCGCGATTTCGCTTATAGCGCGGGACCGCGCATGGATCCAAAACCTCAAGTTCAAGCGGGGGTCTGGTGTATATCAAATATTTATTTTTTATTTTATGTAGATACAGTAAAAGAAATAAAAGTATGTGAGTAGTAAGTAGCTACATTTGTTTACGCCTACACCTTTGAGCGGCAAACCTATTAATTAATTCTGTATAATCCAGAGAAGTTGTTAGATCCTTTTCAATTGTCAGGAGAGAAAGGGAGTTTAATTTTTCTTCACTGAGATTAGCCCTCAAATAGTTTTTCACCCTTTTTAATGCTGAAAATGATCGTTCCACTGAACAGTTTGTAGCAGGTGTACAAACGAACATTCGGAAGGCAATATCAATATTTGGATATACTGAATGAATGTTTTGATTTCAAAGAAGGCTGCAATATCTTAAAATTGATTTCTTTTCATTTTCAGGAATTTCGACACCTTCCAAATACAATCGAAAATGTAGACATTCCTTCACGAATGATTCTTCTAAATCTCCTTGGTAGCATAGCTGTAATTTTTTAGCATGAACTGTTATATCTGTTGTTGAAGTATTGGTAATGTTAGAGAGAAACTGAAATCTGCCATAAATTTCTTGATACGCATTACTTCTGCGTTTTAATTCGGAGCATACAAGGTCTAGTATTGTTAAAAAGGTATCTACTTTACATTTATCTCTACCACACATTTCCACCTCACCTTCGCGTGTCTCATCAGATTGAAGTTTACACTTTCTTTTTCGCTTTGTGTCAAATTCATAGTCTTCAATTTCAGAATTTTCTTTGGCTTTCTCTTTGTACATATCAAACAAGTCCCATATAGAGTTAATGTATCATATTAGTGAGTTGTAGAGTTCTACAATTGTCCGTATATCAATATTAACATTTTGCAGTTTTTGGCTAGTTATATGAAATCGATCCAAGAGTGAGCTCCAAAATACAGCCATAAAAGCTGCCTCAAGTCGATCGAGTTTTTGCTGCGGGCCTGAAGCTTCATTACGTATAACAGGTTTCTCAGTAGCATCTTCCTTTATTGTATTTAAGGCTTTAATTATAGCATTCCAGTTTTCACTCAAATTATGACAAGCTTCCACTCGAGATGACCATCGAGTCTCAGAAAGTCTTTTTATTACTTTACTGTCTGGCTTCAAATTAAATAGTAAAATCTCCCACCAGTGAGTAGAGGCAGAAAAAAATGAATAAAGATGTTGGACAGTTGAGAAAAATGAACATGCTTCTTGACAACTTTCTGCTGCACATATTCCAACCAGATTTAAAGAATACGCAGAGCAAGGCACATACACAGCATAAGGATTTATATTCTTTATTCTTGCTTGCAACCCGCTATATACACCAGACATGTTAGTGGCATTGTCGTACGACTGGCCACAGCAGTTTGCGATATCTAATCAATAACAATTCAAAGTTGAAAGTACAGCATCAGCTAATTGTTCTGATTTGTGGCCAGTATTTGGTAAAAAACAAAGAAACCTCTCTATTGGTATGCCATCATCGTTTACATATCTCAGTATAAAAGCCAATTGATCAACATGAGATATGTCGGGAGTTGAGTCAACGCTTATCGAGAAATATTTGGCTTCTTTTACTTCTTTAATAATATTTGAGATCACATTTGAAGCCATCAGTTTTATAAATTCATTACATATATAGGATGAAAGATAAGATACGTTACCTCGACCTTCATTTCCGTAACGTGCAATGTGATTTGCTAAAAATGGATTGAATTCTGCGACAAGCTCAAGGGTCATCATGTAATTGCCATTATAAGGTGATCCAAATTTTTCCACCTTACATCTAAATGCAAGTCCTCTGCTTGAAAGTTTCTTTACCGCTGCTACAATCCTCTTCAACACATTTCTCCAATAAATAATTTCTTCTTCCATTTGAAATTTTAAATTTGTATCAATTCTTCCGGATATCTCGCCTCTCTTCACCATTGTCAGTACACACATTTTATGTTCAGTCGAATTTTCATGTTCACGTAGTCGTGCTGATGTTTTTCCAGTCATGGTATCCACTTGTCGCCAAACTAGAGAGCCCTCCGAATAATCAACATGGGGCACAAAACACGGCTCCTTTGCTCTCCGAATATACAAGATATTGCCGTGGCTTTACTTCACCATTTAAAAGATGTCGTTCAAACACATTTTTTGTTAGAACACGCATTTTATCAGTATATTGTCTTTTCGAGTTAGTAAAATCACTATTGATATTTTGTTTAATACCATGCATTGATAAATACTCAATTGTAGCATCATTCAATATCCATTGGGCTGAGTCGTCACTTATGGTAGATATTTCAATGTCAGATTGAATTTCTGATTGACGTGATTTGCAAATCTCTGCAGTATTGTCAAAGATATCCAGATCAACATGATTCCCAGTAGTCTCTGATATGCTAGTATTTGGAGCATTTTCTTCAACACTAACCGCAGCTGGAATTTCTTCATTAGTTTCAGTATGTACTTTAATCACATCAATATTTTCAATATCAACACCAATATTTTCACTTTTTACTTCAGTACTACTTTCAACTATTTTTTCTGTCGCACTGTCGGCACTAACTGATACAACAAAGGAATCTATTTTGCGCATTTTTGCTATAATTTCATTTTCCCTTTCTTTCTTTTGTATAGCATTTTTTTGAACTGAGAACCGCTTAATTTTTTCCTTCCGGTCATATTATTAACGTTTAGGATTCTCGCGAGTACGTTTACTAAATGGTGTCATTGGTGGTTTCAATACATGCTGTGATTGGTAGAATCACTTCTTTTTCCTGGTTTCCATTAATTGGACAGTTCGCTCTTATGGTTAGGTGGTGATCTGGATCCCTGATCCTCCCACAATGACTTTTGGGCTCAGTTTCTTCTCTCTCGTTCCTTCAAAAAATGGGAGGGGAGCTTACCCTGTAATGAGCGAGCAGGACATTTACAATACCAGTGTTGTATTAGTAGAATCCTGGTGTTCCATGTACAAATCAGTAAGATTAGACAGTAGTAATGGGAGATACTTGTATTTGCAGACGCAGGAGGTAGTATGCCCACTTGACTGGGACTCAAAAGGGTTCTATTCCTGGTTCTGCCTCAAGCCTGCTGAGTGACCTAGAGTCACTTCACCTGTCTCTGCCTCAGTTTCCCCATGTAAAATAAAGATAATGATACTGATCTCCTTTGAAAGCTCTTCGAGATTTACAGATGGAAAGCACTGTATAGGAGCAAGGTAATATTATTTATTATTATTTTGTTATGTTTGCACACCCCAATATGAATACCATCTAAACATGACCTCCAATTTCGCCCCATCCTCTGGTCTGTCTGTTTACAGACTTACTTCTTTCCAGTCCAGTGCATGGGATGTAGATGCCATCCAGAACTGCCTTTCACTGGCCCCTTTGTGTTGTGGAAATTCTCCCTGTTTGCTAAAGCCAGGAGAACAGGTCAGGTGGTGCCATTGGCTCATGTCTCTTGACTCATGCTGGGCACTATGAAAAAACCACTGCGGGAATCTTCTCTTCTCCATCTTTCTGCGCAGTCAGCACCAGTAGCTGGTAGTTTAGCAACTGCTGGTCAGACAGGCAGATATAGCAATGCTTGTCATCATTTCCAAGCTCCACTCGGATGCCTAAAAAATCAGATTGTGTGGCTATATCTGAATGTAGTACAGTGGCTGTTACTCAAGCTATTTGGGAAATGAATTATTCATTGCACCCTTCTTTGCTGGATATTATGGAGTGAATATTATTATTACTTTATATTTGATATAATTGTTACATGTTTTACACTTCAAATTACATGGGAAGATGAGATTGGTAAGAGAGTGGGAAAGCCCAGAATATAAATTAACAGGAAAGGCGGCTCTCTGCACTGAGAGGAGTAGCTTGCCTGAGTCATAAGCCTGGTTTACGCTAATCAGTTAGGTTGACATAAACTGCCTTACATCAACCTAGCTGTGGAAGTGTCTTCACTTAAATTTGGCGCCCGTCAATGGTAAGTGCCTTTCTATGCCGATTTAGTAACACCACTTCCCCGAGCACTGTGGACAAGTGGTGGGCAACCTGCGGCCCACGGGCAATCCACTGGCGGGCCACGAGACAGTTTGTTTATATTGACCGTCCGCAGGCACAGCCACCCACAGCTCCCAGTGGCCGCGGTTCGCCGTTCCCGGGACGTGCTGGCTGCCGCTTCCCGCAGCTCCCATTGGCCGGGAACGGCAAACTGCAGCCACTGGGAGCTGCAGGCGGCCGTGCCTGCGGACGGTCAATGTAAACAAACTGTCTTGCGGCCCGCCAGCGGATCACCTTGATGGGCCACAGGTTGCACACCCCTGCTGTAGAGTCATCGTCGATGTAATTGGGTTGACGCAGTGTCAGTGTAGACACTGTGTTGCTTACATCGACATTTACTGGCTTTCAGGAGCCATCCCACCGCACCCCATAGTGACAATACAATCGATACAAGCGCTCCTGGTAAGAACACCCACTGCTGACAAAAGCCAAGCGTGCGCACGCAAAAGTGATTTAATAACTGTGGTGGCTATACGCGGATGTAAGTTAGGTAGACATAATTTTATAGTATATATACGGCCATATTCTGTTCTTTCCAGTCCTCGTTATGGATCCACGACTCCCTTGCATAGCATTCATGTATCTTGAGTTGTTGCCAAGGTGGACTGATTTAAATCAAAGTGATTTAAATAATCAATTAAAATCAGCAAACAGGAAACCTTGATTTAAATAATCAATTTTAATCATGTTTTGCTTTTTTACTTTTTATTTTCCTAAAGAAAGGTTGATTCCCATTGATCAATAACGATTAAAGCATGTTGGTTGCAACTAAATGTAACTTTTACACTATTGGGGGGAGGGATAGCTCAGTGGTTTGAGCATTGGCCTGCTAAACCCAGGGTTGTGAGTTCAATCCTTGAGGGGGCCACTTAGGGATCTAGGGCAAAATCAGTACTTGGTCCTGCTAGTGAAGGCAGGGGGCTGGACTCGATGACCTTTCAAGGTCCCTTCCAGTTCTAGGAGATAGGATATCTCCATTAATTTTTCTTTTTTCTTTTTGCTAACTAGGAGAATATATTATATCTAGACACATTTAACTAAGCATTTATATAGCTTAACTTTTTACTAGACGATGATTAATTTTTACTTGCAATTTATGCCATGTTCTACTTGGATGGAAATTCGAATTCCATGAATGCAATAAAATAGCATTTTATTATTATTGGTATTTTTTAATAAAATGAAACTACCTTAAATGTACTAGACACACAAAAAGAAAAAAGTTGATCAAAACTTATTTTGCATTTAAAACTAACTGATTTATTAAATGAAAGAGATTTTATTTGTAGTTAGTGAATTGATTGTTTCTGGTCACTAGGTCCTTCAAGATTTTTGAACTAGTAGATCTCATCCTCTCTCACTTACTTTTTATTTGTAGATTGGAAGAGGGAAACAAATTATCCTAATTTTCAACTTCCAATTGGTTTCTTAACTTTGAATGAACTAATTGAATAAACTGAAGTGGAGAAAATATTCTCTCTGTACCTGCAGAAGATGCTACTGCTGCCAAAAGCTAGTTTAGCACTTCAGCAAACTCATATTCCATGTTAGCCAATGACTTCCACCAGTTCAGTGGTTGGACTTCCATTAAAACTTGGCAGCAAACATGTACAGCTTAATATTATTTGTTATATTTAATTTAAATTGTTTTAATAGATTATAAATTTAGTCCTTAAGATAGGTTGTCAATTTCAAACTTAATTATAAATAGGTTTATTTTTTTAAACATACACCTGGATTTAATTTAAATAAAAAATCCAATGTATATAAACATAAAGCATTACGTTTTAGCTATCCTGACTGTGACTTGATCTACTGACAGGAAGAGGGCAGTCATCAAGTTTCCTGGCAACAGTTTAGCCTTTTTGAAAGCCTGTTGTACCTTGGGGAAGGCCTGAATAGTTGAATTCTTGCTCAAAGGGTTGTATGGAAAAAGAATGAATATGAAAAGTGTGTTCTGGGGATGTTTTACAGTGTACAGCTGTCCCCCTCTCAGTAGTGTCCTCTCAGTTTCCCATCTGTAAAATGGAGATGATAACACAGCCCTGCCTCACAGGGGTGTTATAAGATTAATACATTAAAGATTGTGAGATGCTCAGATGCTACAGTGATTGGGTTCTTTTTTTCCCCCTTTTGGTTTTTGAGCTTTTGGGGGTCATATTTTCCAGTCTTTGTCTGCAATCATGAGGGCTGGAAACTTACTTCCTTTAGTTCTGATTCTCATGCAATCACATGACTTCAGGTGAGAAGAACACCAAATAACTTGAAGCTTGCAATAAAATCGCAGGAGTTGGCAATTACTGGGTGTGCATCAGCCTGGAATTGTGGACTACTGCATTAAAAAGAGCTATATCGGAGCAATCTAAGTGACAGAACAAATTTCACTTGCTCTTTAACTTACCAACATTGAGCCTCCGCTCCCCCTCCATCTCCCCCAGATTTCCTTCAGACCTGCAGCACTCTGTGCCGTGTATCTAACACAGGCTAGTGTCCTAAATGCTCATCTTTGTGATAGGCTGGGCCTTAATTTTGAGAGCTGTGGACTGGAGTCTTAAATCTGTTTGTTCCTTTACTGTCTTTGTGCCAGATGCTTGAATGTGGGAACGAAATGGATGTTTGGTAGAAAATCTCATGATTCAGTAAAATTTGGATCAGATTAATGAAACACATAAGAGGATTCTGAATGTTTTCCATGCCGTAATTATTCAAAAGAAGGGCATCTGAGATGGTGTGGGAGAGGAGAGTGAATTTTACTGTAAGGTCACGCTAACATGCAGAGGGAGCCTTAGGTGCTGCTAAATGGCCTTACTGCAGTATTTACCAGTCAAGTCTCATTTACATGCAGAATGAAGGGGAATGGCCAGTGAGCATACAGTATGTTTTTAAAAAGCCACCTGGTGTAACGGGTGATTTTGTCAGGATAAGCAAACAGTTTGGTATAATTTATTAACCGAGCCATGCAAATGCCGAGGTGGTGTTCCAGCAGAAATAAGCCAGATGTAATCTCCAGCGCTGCTGCATGGCCTCCGAGTCAAGTGGCAAAAAGACTAAAAAAAAATAAAATAAAATAAATTAATGGAGATATCCTATCTCCTAGAACTGGAAGGGACCTTGAAAGGTCATCGAGTCCAGCCCCCTGCCTTCACTAGCAGGACCAAGTACTGATTTTGCCCCAGATCCCTAAGTGGCCCCCTCAAGGATTGAATTCACAACCCTGGGTTTAGCAGGCTAATGCTCAAACCACTGAGCTATCCCTCCCCCCCGACTCAAATGAACTGGAGCTTGTAAATTAATTGAGTGCTGCTAGGGCCTGATTCTGTGAGGTGCTGGTTAGCCTTCCACTCCCATTGTGCCCAGTGGGAGGTGAGACCATTCAGAAGCACAAAGTGTTGGTGCCTTGGACCAAAATTTTCAAACTTGGGTGCTTAAAGTTAGGCATTTACTTAAGTGGCCTAGCTTTCAGAGGTGCTGAGCTCTAGCAGTTCTCATTGGTTTCACTCAGAAATTTTGGGTGCTTAGCTCCCCTGAAAACTAGGTCAGTTATTTAGGTGCCTAAATATAGAATCAGGTGGCTAACATTTGGGACACAAGTGTGGGAATATTGGCTTTAGTAATGAACAGAAGAATAAAATGCTTTTGAGTTTGCTGCAAATCACAAATACGTAATGATCTCACCAGGCTCACTGCTTTTTTTTATACCTGCCACAATTTTTTCCCAGCCATCAGAGCCTTTGGATGAGATGTCAATGGTGTTCTACAAAGATTTGAACAAAAAATGAGCTAAATATATTTCTCTGTGTTGATTGCCCTAAATAACAAGAGGTATAAAGTAAACAATCAACTTAATATTAACTTAAATCTGATTTCTCCTTGTTTGTTTCCAAGTTGTGCTGGACAGTTCCATTCCTCTGACCATCCCAACCCGTGTCCTTCTGTGATGTCATCACAGCCCTTCAGTCCTGGGAGAAGATGGGAGCTAGCCTAAAGTGGGATCAGAAAAAAGTCTTTAAAATATATATCTTTATAGCATGGCTTAATTCCATATGGTATACAATAATATTTTCAAAACCTCCACTTATCTGATGCTCTATCTAGGCCAGCTTCATGGTCTAGCAAGGCTGAGTGCTACTAGGTTAGCTGTGACAGCACAGTACTGTGCATTGTGGCACATGCAGCAAAGCAAAACTCACCAGTCTTCATTTCAAGGGGGACTCCAGAATCGATATTAAACAAACAAAAAACACCTCACATGTTGTTTATAATTAAGGCTGTGAGTCTGTCATGGAAGTCACGGATTCCGTGACTGTACATGACCTCCGTGATTTCTGCAGTGGCTGGTGGTGGCTCAGGGGCTGCCAGAGCTGGGCAGCTCCTGGGCCAGCAGCAGAAGTTTGGGTGTGTGGGAGGAAGGAGGTGGTTGGGAAGTGGCGGGGGGTGCTTACCTCGGGGTGGGGGGCTCCCCGGCTCCCACTGGCATTGCCCTGCAGCTCCTCCTAGGCGGAGGGACCAGGGGGCTCCGTGCTTTGCCCACAGGCCCCGTCCCCGCAGCTCCCATTGGCTGTGGTTCCTGGCCAATGGGAGCTGTGGAGCTGCCACTTATGGCGGGAGCAGCATGCGGAGCTCCCTGGCCTCTCTGCCACCTTGGACTGCAGGGACACGTGGAGCCGGGTAGGGAGCCCCTGACAGCCCTGCAAACCTCCACCCCCCAGCACCAGCGGGGGTCCTGGGCCACCTCCCCCAGCACCCACCCCACTCCCAGACTGCCCCCACCCCCCAGAGCACCCGCGGCACTCTGCCCACATTTTAGTTAGAGGTATATAGTAGAAGTCATGGACAGGTCATGGGCTGTGAATTTTTGTTTACTACCCGTGACATGTCCATGACTTTTACTAAAAATACCTGTGATTAAAACGTAGCCTTATTTGTAATTGGTATGGTGCTGAATACCTCATCTACCTCTTAGCATTTATAGTAGCACTTATAAAGAACTTCTCATGAGTAGATCTTAAAGTTTTACAAAGGAGGTCAGTATCGTTATTCGTCATTGTACAGATGGGAAAACTGAGGCACAGAGCAGTGAAAAAAATTGCCCAAAGTCAACGAGTGGGCCTGTGGCAGAGCTGGGAGTAGATCCCAGATCTCCTGAGTCCCAGTGTAGTGCCATATCCATTAGATCACACTTCAGTACACAAAAGTATATTTGCTTAGCCTGTGATCAGATCTGCAAGGATGACTCTTTGCATTGATGCCAATCATTGCTGACTTCAGTGGGGTTCTGTGCAGGTCCAGGGCTTTGCAAAGAGAGATGCAATTGCAAGATTGGGGAATTAATATGCGTTTATGGTTACAAGCTCAAATTTAAGTTACTTTTAAATAATATACTTTGAAGACTCGTAATATTTGGCGTTTTTCTTAAAGCCCCAGATCCTGGAGTCATGGGATCATGAGAGAATCTGAGCTTTCATAAGAAAAAAAAAAAAAGGTAAATTTCTAGCCATTGTGGAGAAAACCTTTAAAACATGAACCATGAAAAAGCTTAAAAATCAGAAGACAAATTAAAAAAACCCATCCAAATATAGTATTTTTAAAAAGCTTATGATTTTTAGCCCAATTTCATGATTTTTGTATACTTGGGACTGGCAATACTGGTACATGAATGTATGACATTTAAAGGTAGGGTAAATGATACAAGGATGGAAACAATTCCACTTAAGGAAAGTACTGGAAATCACAAGGGGAAAGCCTTCCTGTACCCTTGTTAAAACATATACTGATTTATATTTTTCATTGTGTTGTGTAGTGTAGGAACAAGGCACAAGGCCACTCAGAGTAGGCAGCGGGGGACAGGTACACATAATGTTATTACTTGACTGAGACATTAATAAGAGTACATTGCAGGAGATACAAAATTTCAAAGACAGGCAGGCAAGCAATAATTGTTCATTCTATTGTCAGTTCAATAGAACAGAACGTTTAAGCAGAACCTGTGATGCAAATCAGCCATTGCTATCTTCTAACAAATGATGAGTTTTGGTGAAATGCAATGGAAATGTTCATACAAATCCCTTTTAATAAGAAAACAAGTCTTTCATAACATTTTATGTCAACTTAGCTATGGCCCGATATTGAAAAGTTGTAAAAACAAGCTTTTAAAAAACTTAAGCCCAATAAAAATGTTTCCACACTTAAAAAATCAAAAAATCCAATGAACGGAGTCAATTTAAAACCCATAAACATCCCATTCAGTGTTTGAACTTCAGGGTGGGTAAATAAATAATTATCACCACTTACAGATGGAGAAACTGTGGCAGAGAGCTTAAGGTTACCAAAGGTGTGAGTTTTCACATATACATATAATTTGCAATTATACAATGTAAACTTTTGTGCTAAAGATATCATTAAGGCTATGATTTTGTCATGGACATTTTTAGTCATGGGCAATTAGCAAAAATTCAAAAAGCTGTGACCTGTCCCTGACTTTTACTAAAAATGGCCATGACAAAACAGGGAGGGAGGAGGGTCCAGCACCCTGCCCTGCTGTGGCTGGGAGCTGCAGCCCCTGCTCAGTGGCTGGGAGATGGGAGGGACCCCCACCTGTGGTGGCTGGGGAGCTGCGGAGGATCCCACCCCGCATCCGTGGGGACTGGGGAGCTGTGGGGGATTCCTCCGCACCGCCCATGGCCCCGGCAGCTGGGAAGCTGCCGGGGGATTCCCCCCCGCCACCTGTGGCGGCAGGGGGTACCCCGCAGGGGTACCCTGCAGCTGCCAGCAGCTGCGGGCTGAAGTCATGGAGATCTGCTGGTGGAGATCCGTGACCAAATAGTAACCTTAATTATCATTTGTGCTTCCTTAGTACACCTCAGCGTAAATGTTATTGCTGTTTAATACAATTAAATATTTGTCAGTTAGGAGCATACCTACATTTGTATGTCAGCTTACAGGGAAAAAAGTTCAGCTTAACTTGGGAGTTTAGAAATATATTAACTTTCAGATCTGATGGACAGCGGGGCAAATTCTGTACAATAAACTCTCACTAAAGTGGAGGAAAAAACAGTTTAAAAGATCTTAAAGCAACTGTCTGCAATTCAGTGTGAAAACATTAGAACAACATTTTGAAGACACCATGGCCAAAATTTTCAAAAATAGTTGGGCTTCTAAAATCATATTTAGGTACCTGCCCAATTTTTGAAAGTGCTGATCATGCAGCAGCTCCCAGGTTTCTCAGACAGGGGCATACATTTGAATTTAGGAGCTTATCTTTAGGCTCCAATTTTTGAAAATCTTGGCCCCCAAGGATAGCTCACGAGAGAAGCAAATACAGTTCCCATCATCATGACAAAAAATAAAATAAATATTAGGATATTCACTGTGAAACCATTTCTGACCTAGTGCTTGAACACACTGGGATGTTATCTTGCAAACACATACACACCTGAGTAACTTCACTCACGGGAGTAGTGATGGGACTACTTATGTGAGTAAAGTTCTTCATGTGCTTGATTACTGGATTGGAGCCTGTCAGTGTTGAAGCTGTGCTCAGAGAAGAGAGACAAATCAGTGTTATGTATAGTGCATATTTCATGGCAAGGTAATGAAAATACTTAACAGAAAGCAGAACTTGTAGAACTGGTCTGTCACTGCAGATACATCATATCTTTATAAAAACATAGAAATATAGGGCCGGAAGGGACCTTGAGAAGTCATCTAGTCCAGCCCTCTGCTCAAAGGCAGGTCCAAGTAAACTTAGACCATCTTGACAGATGTTTGTCTAATGTATTCTTAAAAACCTCCAAGAATAGGAATTCCACAGCTTTCCTTGGAAGCTTATTCCAGTGCTTAATTATCCTTATAGTTAGAAAATTTTTCCTACTATGCAACCTAAATCTCCCTTGCTGCAGATTAAACCAATTACTTCTTGTCCCACATTCAGCGGACATGGAGAACAATTGATTACTGTCTTCTTTATAACAGCCCTTAATATATTTGAACAGTGTTATCAGGTCCCCCATCCGTCTTCTTTTCACAAGACTAAACATGCCCAGTTTTTTTAATCTTTCCTTATAGGTCAAATTTGCTAAATCTTTTATCATTTTTGTTGCTCTCTCCAATTTGTCCACATCTTTCCTAAAGTGTGGTGCCCAGAAATGGACATAGTACTCCAGCTGAGGCCTCACCAGTGCCGAGTAGAGCAGACAATTACCTCCCGTGTCTTACATATGACGCTTATGTTAATACATCCCAGAATATTAGCCTTTTTTGCAGCTGTATATCACATTATTGACTCGTATTCAATTTGCGATCCACTATAACCCCCAGATCCTTTTCAGCAGTACTACTGCCTCACCAGTTGTGCATTTGATGATGATATGATCATAAATTTAGTATTAGTATACAAGGATGACAACATATTACAAGGTGCTGCTGGGTATATAGATCTAAGCTTGAATAAAAAAATGGATTATTATTTTCTAGGGCTGTCAAGCGATTAAAAAAATTAATCACGATTAATCGTGCGATTAAAACAATTAATCGCGATTAATTGCACTGTTAAACAATAATAGAGTACCATTTATTTAAATTTTTTAATGTTTTCTACATTGTCAAATATACTGAGTTCAATTACAACACACAATACAAAGTGTACAGTGCTCACTTTATTTTTGATTACAAGTACTTGAACTGTAAAAAACAAAAGAAATAGTATTTTTCAGTTCACCTAATACAAGTACTGTGGTGCAATCTCTTTATCATAAAAGTTGAACTTACAAATGCAGAATTATGTACAAAAAAATAACTGCACTCAAAAACAAAACAATGTAAAGCTTTAGAGCCTGCAAGTCCACTCAGTCCTACTACTTGTTCAGCCAATCGCTCAGACAGACAAGTTTGTTTACATTTGCAGGAGATAATGCTGCCAAATGCTTCTTGTTTACAGTGTCACCTGAAAATGAGAACAGGCATTCTCATGGCACTATTGTAGCCGGCATCGCAATATATTTACGTGCCAGATGTGCTAAAGATTCATATGTCCTTTCATGCTTCAACCACCATTCCAGGGGACATGCGTCCATGCTGATGACAGGTTCTGCTCAATAACAGTCCAAAGCAGTGCGGACATGTTCATTTTCATTGTCTGAGTCAGATGCAACCAACAGAAGGTTGATTTTCTTTTTTAGTGGTTCGCGTTCTGTAGTTTCCTCATCGGAGTGTTGCTCTTTTAAGACTTTTGAAAGCACGCTCCACACCTCGTCCTTCTCAGATTTTGGAAGGCACTTCAGATTCTTAAGCCTTGGGTCAAGTGCTGTAGCTATTGTGATAGACCCAGGCCAGTTGGGTACAGCAGAATAGCAGAAGGCAGATATACTGGCCACTGGATTAACAGTTTTCTGTTCCCTGACTGACCAGAGCAGGGGCTGCTCCAGGCTAATGAGAACACCTGACTCTAATTAACCTGCAAAAAGTCAGGTGAGGCCATTAAGCTAATGTGACCACCTGACTCTAATTAAGGCCCCGCTGATACTATAAAAAAGGCTCACTCCAGTCAGGCAGAGGAGAGCCAGGGAGCCAGAGGAGAGGAAGTGCGGCTGAAGGGCTGGTTAATGAAGACACCCTCAAGTTATTGATAAGGGAGCCCTAAGGTAAGGGTGAAGAAGGGAAAAGCAGGAGAGCTGTGGGGAAGTGGCCCAGGGAAATGTAGCAACTCTGGCAGTGAAAGGTTGGCTGCCAACAGCTGCTACCATTGGGGTCCCTGGGCCGGAACCCGGAGTAGAGGGCGGGCCCGGGTTCCCCCCAACCCACCACTACAGGAACACCTCCTGGGAGTGGAAGTCAGGCCCCTGTCAGGACAGGAGGCTAAACTGTTCTAAAACAAGCCCCTAGGGACAACAGAGACTGTGGGAGTTCTCTCACCAACCTCCTTGCTGGCTTATGATGAAAAGGGCTCAGTAGACTGTAACCCTGGCCCTAGAGAGAGAAGGGCTAAGTGGAGGGTCACAGTGAGCCACTGAGGCTAGCATATACCACCTAGAAGCTCAGGACCCACGGGGGCAAGGTCAGAGCTCTGCCACACTATCTTTAGAAATTTCACAGTGGTATCTTGTTTGCATTTTGTCAGATTTGTAGTGAAAGTGTTCTTAATACAAACAACATGTGCTGGGTCATCATCCGAGACTGCTATAACATGAAATATATGGCAGAATGTGAGTAAAACGGTGCAGGAGACATACAATTCTCCCCCAAGGAGTTCAGTCATAAATTTAATTAACGCGTTATTTTTTTTAACGAGCGTCATCAGCATGGAAGCATGTCCTCTGGAATGGTGGCCGAAGCATGAAGGAGCATACGAATGTTTAGCATATCTGGCATGTAAATACCTTGCAATGCCAGCTACAAAAGTGCCATGCAAATACCTGTTCTCACTTTCTGATGCTATTGTAAATAAGTAGAGGGCAGCACTATCTCCTGTAAATGTAAACAAACGTGTTTGTCTTCACAATTGGCTGACCAAGAAGTAGGACTGAGTGGACTTGTAGGCTCTGAAGTTTTACATTGTTTTGTTTTTGAGTGCAGTTATGTAACAAAAAAAAATCTATATTTGTAAGTTGCACTTTCACCACACAGAACTTGCACTACAGTACTTGAATGAGGTGAATTAAAAAATACTATTTCTTTTGTTTATCTTTTACAGTGAAAATATTTGTAATCAAGAATAATATACACTTTGATTTCAATTACAACACAGAATACAATATATATGAAAATGTAGAAAAACATCCAAAATATTTAATAAATTTCAATTGGTATTCTATTGTTTAACAGTGTGATTAAAACTGCGATTAATCGCAATTAATTTTTTAATCATGATTAATTTTTTTGAGTTAATCGCGTGAGTTGACTGCGATTAATAGACAGCCCTATTATTTTCTCAGTATATGTGGTCACATAATTAAAGGCTGTGTTGTAGTGTGTTTTTTGCATTTCCTGGCTTGAGTGCTTCACTATGCAAACTTAATGGTCTGTTAACGTTGGGTTTTTTGCATGGATTTCTATCTTTTGTGTGGACAGTTCCTTTACACAATTATTGGTGCTCTTATGCCAGTTTATGAACATGCACAGCTAATGTGAAACCAGTTTTAAAACACCAAGCAAACCCAGAAAACTCCACATGCTCCAGGGGAGTCCGCTTAGTGTAGGTTTTTCAGATAACATGGGAAAGCTAACACAGTATCTATGTTATAGGATGTCTTGATATCATTATCCCACTTGTGTTGTAGAGTCATGCCGTGAGGCATTGCATTGCCGAGTGTGAGAATTGTTGCTGTCTAGAAAGGAATAGAGCATTCAGGTCAGAGTTTGTAGTTCACAGACATTATCTATAATGAAAGAAGTCTGAGAGAATACTGTATGCTAGAGCAATGGTTCTCAACCAGCGGTACGCGTATCCCTGGAGGTATGCAGAGGTCTTCCAGGGGATACATCAACTCATCTAGATATTTGCCTAGTTTTACAACAGGCGACATAAAAAGCATTAGTGAAATTAGTACAAACTAAAATTTAATACAATGAGTTGTTTATTCTGCTCTATAATACTATACACTGAAATGTAAGTACAATATTAATATTCCAATTGATTTATTTTATAATTATGTGGTAAAAATGAGGAAGTAAGCAATTTTTCAGTAACAGCATGCTGTGACACTTTTATATTTTTATGTCTGATTTTGTAAGCAAGTAGTTTTTAAGTGAGGTGAAACTTGGGGTTATGCAAGACAAGTCAGACTCCAGAAAGGGGTACAGTAGTCCGGAAACGTTGAGAGCCACTGTGCTAGAGTAATCTCTGACATACCAGTTAAATAGTGTGTAAATAGCTGCAGGCTCAGATACTGTAACATTCAGGAGATTTAGGATTGATTGATTACCCTGTAAAAAGATAGCAGCTCTGTGTTTCATGTTATGGTTAATTATATCACAGTTGATGGCGTCATACTATGTGCGTGTATAACTGAGAAATGTGCCTATTAGACAAACACTAGGTGCTAGCCGGTTCCAGTTGCTTGTCCCATGCCATTCATTTAAGCGGCAAAAAATGTAAAAGTATATAGTTACCGTTAATTTCATTGGGGGTTTGTTAACTTCTGTGTATCTAATCCTTACTTTTACAGCCTTTTATTACATTAAAGGAGTATCATTACCTCATGATTCTTGCCCATAAACAGCTAAACAGTACTTGACATTTAAAGAGATTTTCTGTTGTGCACTTGTATAGTCAAAGAGTAATACTAATCCTATTAAAGATATTATGTCATGGAGGCATGCCTTGGGGGAAGGCTTGTTCTAATTGGCTAGATGTAAAGTAAAGGGGAGGGGCTATCCAGAGAGTGGATGTATTACTTGATAGTTAGGTCAGGGATTTCTGTGGGAAATGCCCAGTGGTTGCAGTTGCTGATGATTTCACATCAACAGCAGTGCAACACTGAAAGTGAGCTCCAATAGCTGATTACTGAATGAGATACTGCAAACGGGTAAAAAAAAAAAAAAAAACGAACAGCATGTGAGAAGCAGTCAGAGTGAGGCAGAGAAGAGAGCTGAGAGAGCAAGAAAAGTGCTCAGGCTGGAGAAAGTCTTCCAGATGTACTGGACTGCCCTTTTGGAAATGGATATAAGGACCATCTGCTGTCTGTAGATCAGAGGACTAAGAGTGGGAAGAAACAGTTTATGGTATTTTAAATAAAAAGCTAAGTTATTCATAACCAATTCGTCAAGACGTCATGAGATTGTTCCTGCCTGGGATGCTGGTGCATAAATCAAAGCTGCAGATACCTATTGTACAGCTTACTTTGGTATAAAAAAGAAAAAGGAAAAAAAAGCAGCAATGCAGGGAATATTGCAATAAATTCTACAGTGGTTATGTGAGTTGTTTATTAAGATAAAGAAAAATCATCCTTGTATGACTGTGGAGTTCACAAGGCACTGTGTTTAATGCTGAGAGATGCTAGACATTAAATCTGACAACTGTGAAAAGAGAGATCATGGAGAAGTCAAGTAGTGAGGATTCTTCAATTCACCGTAGTCCATCTTTGGATAGCAAGGACTCGGACTTTGCTAAACCTTCTACCTCAGGCAGGCAGTTTGGTCGAGGTTTTACTGCTGGAGCTTTTTACGGCACTGCTGGATCACGCACACAGAGCCACACCAGGGCTGGAACAGGGACCGGCATTGGAACTGGGACTGGCATAAAAAGTGACAAATACAATGCACCCAAAGGCAGCAAATATGTTGTGTTTTACCTGGATCTATCTTTTGTTTTCCTTTTAGAATTTAAGAAGTGCAACATGGCAAGAGGCTGCCTGTGTTGTTTGAAATACATGATGTTCCTTTTCAATTTAATGTTTTGGGTGAGTACTGCCTTTTTTTCAATTGCCTTCATTTGTTAGAGTTCTCTGTACTACTGCATTATGTGCACAGTGCATCTTTTCAGCACTACCGTAAGCTTTTTTTTCTTCCCCTCTCTTGTACCTGCATGGAATATTTACAGTGCTAAATCTGTGCCCTATGGGAAAATGTACGTTTCCTACAGATTTTACTTTCCTATTACTCTACTTTGATTACAGATTATTAAAACTGGAGTCTTTTAATTCATGTGTTTTGACCAGGATAAATTAAAGAAGGGCAGGACCTATTTACCATTTAAAACGATCCAAATCAGTTTTTAGTGGAATTTTTTACATTCTTTTATAATGCCTTGTGCTGCTTTAAGTTGCAGGTTAATTTAAACCTGAATTATGTTTTTGTTGTCCCCATCAATCTTCCCTACTTTTCTAATGTAATTGACAAACTGCTTTTCAAACTGAATGAAGTTTAGTCTCATTTTTTCCACCTTTTAAAAATATACATATATTCTAGTCCTTAAGGTGTCAGCACAAATGTAAAATGACTGGAATGACAAATGACTCCTGATTCAGTTTCAGTCGCAGTTGTCCAAATTGGTGTGTTAAGTTGGAGACTAGCTCTTGCTTTTGAGGGATCAAAATTGATTTTCCTCTATCAGCCAGGGAGCGTGAGGAGATGTAACAATGCTTCAGCAAGCAGATTCAAAGTGTAACAACTACTTTGAGCAAACTAATGTCATGTACACTTGGAAAACAAGGGTGTGAAGTCAGCCAGCTTCTAGGCATCCCCGTTTGGACAATATTGGGGGGGAAATGCAAGCAAATTGAAATGTCAAGTAGGTTTCAATAGAGCACAGTACAAAATTGTTTTATCAGAATTAAAGGTCAGCAGTTTTGTGATGATTAGGAAAAGCAATTATAATATTAATGTCTTTGAACTTAAAAAAATTCAAGGTTATAATTCAGAAATAAAAAACATATCTCAGAGGTAAATGAAAATGTAGTTTTGTTGGTTTATTTTTAAGGTAGAAGGATATTAAAAGTCCAATTTGGATAGATATTTCTTCAGTGGAGAAGTCAACATTGAAATTAAGAGCCATGTCTCTGTCTTAGCCACCGGCTTTTCTGTTTAGCTGACCCACTTACTGAAATAACTTTTAGCAGCCGAAGGGAATGGGAGACCTCATAGGGCACTGGACGACTCATGCACCAGTGAGCTTCAGTAGTAATGTACTGAAACATTTCCATCATGGAAGGTGTGGGAATCTGACAGAGAATCTTCTGAGCAGGTTTCACAGAAGTTTGGGGCTGCAAGGGGTCACTCAAGAACATCATTCATGATTTTTCACTACATGAATCCTACCAGAAATTTGCCTCACTTCTTTCTGGAATCCCTATTAAGATATAAACTTGTTACCAGACTGGGCCATTCATGCCAATGCTGCATTACTCTGACTCCTTAGAAATATTTTCCTATGCTAAGTATTGCCATTAGTTTTTAGTAAATGGGACACTGAATGGGGAGGGTTCTGAGTTACTACAGAGAATTCTTTCCCAGGTGTCTGGCTGGTGGGTCTTGCCCACATGCTCAGGATCTAACTGATCACCATATTTGGGGTTGGGAAGGAATTTTCTCCTAAGTCAGACTGGTAGAGACCCTGGGGGGTTTTCACCTTCCTTTGCCGCCTGTGGCGTGGGTCACTTGCAGGTTAAACTAGTGTAAATGATGGAGTCTCTGTAACTTGAAGTCTTTAAATCATGATATGAGGACTTCAGTAACTCAGCCAGAGGTTAGGGGTCTATTACAGGAGTGGGTGAGTGAGGTTCTGTGGCCTGCAATGTGCAGGACATCACACTAGATGATCATGATGGTCCCTTCTGACCTTAAAGTCTATGAGTCTGAGTACATTACTCCTGGTCTTATTGCTCTTGTTCTGTGTGATCAGTCCTTAGGTATCCCTCCAAACTTCACACAGTATAATGGTATTAGATCTTTATTTCATCTCCTTCCCAAGTAACATTTTTCTAGGTTGTCCATAGTTAGGTCTTAAAACTCTGTTGTTGTATCTTTTTAGTTGCTCTCCTTGCTATTTCCCCCCCAACTTTCCAGTGACCCTTTTTGTGTGGTCCCTTCATGAACTCACTCCATCCTTCTCTCTCTGCTCAACTTTCTGATTCCCCTTCTCATCCACCACTGGGCTCTTCTCTGTCTCTCCATACAGTCTCATCATTGCTGGGGCCAAGACTTGCTCTGCAGCTCCTACTACCTGGGACAGCCTTCCTGTACCTCTGCACCTCATCATCTCTCCCTCTCATCTGAACTCTTGCCTGAAAATCTTTCTCTTCTTCCTTGGTTTACACCATTTTTCTTTTTTTTTCTTATTAATCTTTGTCTCTGTATTCATCATGGTAACTCTGTCAATTGTTCTGAGATGCTCTTTGTCTGAGCCTGACTACTCAGAATGTAAACGTTGGTGTAGAATGATGAATCTGTGGGATTTTAGAGAAGTGCTGAATACAAACCAGCAGGTTTTCAAAGTTGTTTGCAACAGGAGTTGGCTCCATTTGTGTTGTAGAAACTGTTCAAAAGCTCCCCCTTTTTACAAAAACATCAGTTGTGTCAGACTGAAGCTCTGAGACTCTTGTGCGTCCGTCTATTATTTTCAGTGGGCTGCGGTACCACTGAATGCTACTATTGAGTGTTGATTATTTTTAACCAGAATGTTTCATCCTTTTGTGCTTTGCTGCACTCAGATGAAAGTTGTGTATATTTTGTAAAGTTCTGGGTCAGTTAGATAAAGGATGCTATGGGCAGGTGTCTGCCCGATTTTGACGTTGCACATTGTTCTTGATCTGACCTACCGTGTTAGGTGTCTTGGGTGCCATCCCAGCTTTGCCAATGTTCCTTAACACTGATCTTCAGCAACCTCTGCTGTTCCAGTCCTGGGATCCCCACACAGCTCTGCCAATGCCCTTCAATCCCCCCCGGCAGCCCCCTTGCTATTTCAAGCCTCTCCTACCAGATCTGTCAATGCACCTCCGTCCTGCCCTATGACACACCCTATTACTGCAGTTCAAAACTCTTGTCCCCACAACTCTGCCAGTGCATTTAATTTTGAAACTATAACAGCCCCTGCTGCTGCAGTTATATGTCCCCACACAGCTCTGCCAATACACAGTCTAAACCCATGAAGTTCTGGGCTTTTCATGAGCAGTGGCTGCCAACTTGTTCAAGACTGTTGTGGTGGCTTTGTGATGTGGAGTGTTTTCCTCAAAGGGCTCATTGTAGACCACCAAACCAGTCTGATCCTGTGACTTAACCTAAAATGTGAATCCGAGTCTCCAGAGATGGAAGGTGTACACCTTAAATCAATATCCTCTCTCCTGGCAAGTGGAAGAGACAATATTTCATGAGTTTATTTGGATAAGTCTAAATTGAAACTGACAAATTATGTTTCAGGGAGCCTGCAATCAGGTGCCAGTCTACCCGCTGTCTGTTGAATTATCCTATTAATGAGTACTACAACATATGAATTTGTATGGCATGCTGTTGTGGTTCTGCAGTGCAGAAAATCTGTTTGATTTTTCTGTGTACTAAGCATTATCAACAAAATGCAGTAGATAGGGGTTATTTAGAAGTCAGTGGTACTTCATCTCTGTGTGTTTCGCAAGTGATATCTTTTGGGGTCTCTCGTCCTACACACCATCTTCAAATGCTGGGTCCTTCTAGCTAAGGAGCGCTGGGCAGTGTTCCCTTTTAAGTCCCATCAGTCCTGCTCTTGAGCAGTCACCCAGAAAATGAGGCCAGTGGCTCCTCTTTCGCCATTCACAGCCTGGCAACGAGGGGCCAAGCCTGAGACCTAGCTAATCTGAGATCCCCCCCCATCTGGCAGCCAGTTGTGCTGCCCCTAAACTACTGGCCTGGCCCAAAGGGTACCCATCTGAAGATGCTACAGATGCAATGGTTAGAATACAGTTTGCACTGTCACATACCTAAATGTACCATCTCTGTGTTGGCCTTGGTGAACAGGTGGTACATTGTTTCTGCAGATGATCATTTCAATCGCCACACCAAGAATTGTGTTAAATGTATAGCATCTTAGTCATCTATACCCTTGACAAGAAAATGCACTTCTTAATTTAGTACCAGGTGGACTAACTAGCCTATAATGTGGGATGCATCAATTGCTTTGAAAAAGATGCATCCTGCTCTATATGGGCATATCAGTAACTTGAAACAGAAGGTATTTTTCACTATATTGCTAAGAACTTCAGGTATTTTCCGTGGCCCTATGTGGTTCTTAGCAGTTGTTCTCGGCCATCTGGCTTTGCTTTCTTTTGGAGATTAGAAAAGTCTGAGCTGAGGGTTAAGGAAGCTTATAGTATTTAATTGTGTGGCTAGGATGGTGATTTATACTGAATTCATCTTAAGTGCATAATATCTTTGACAAAAAGTCTGTGCATGTACGTATATTAGTTGATTCAGTTTGCCTTCCAGAGCATTTATGTGCAAATGAATCAAGTTTGCAAAGTGGCCAATACAGGCTCATAGAAGAAATCAAATATTGATTTTTGTTTATACAGATAGCAGCTTAATTAGTAAGAAAGAAAACTGCTAAATATAAAGATTGGATATGGGTTAATACAAAATATTTAACTTCAGTGCGTTATCCAGAAAGAGAGAGTGTTACAACAACTGTTTATAGAACATACTGCTAAGTCTTTAATAAGTTGTTATGAATAGAACAGTAAACTTTCAAAAATAAATGGAAGTTCACTTTTCCTATTTAAGCAAGGGAAATTTTGAAGTGGTAAGAATATTTGATCAGAGTTACAGTTGACAACTTTGCATGTGGAGTTTGGTGCATGGATAAATGTTAGGTTGCCCTATTCATTTAAGTAAGGGCAATTAGTCCCAAATGGTCCACATAGTTTGGAATGTTCAGAATATAAATTTTGATAGATTTTAGCATAGTTTATTGGTTTACATTTGCTAATGTGATGCATTTGTACTCTGTGAACTTTTGGTGAGAGAGAAAATCGTACTGAGATTTAATGTCATCATGGGTAAGAAAACTAAGAATAGGCAGTAAGTTACTTAATGTGGTTCTTTTGTTAAATTAAGCCTGCCTGTATATTTTTGACAAAAAATGTAAAGCCCTCTGTTAGGAATTTAAATAATATTTATAGGTATGTTGTCACTTAAAGTTATTATTAATTACATTAATCTTGTTCAAAAGTAGATGAAATTAGTGAAGGTGAAAGTCAGATTAAGTTATAGACACATTTTTGCAAATTCAAATGTTGGATATTCAGTTTCAAGCAGACTTTCTGGGCATTTTGCTAAATTGTAAGGCTGCAACAAAAAACAACCTGAAAAAGTTAACTTGGAAATGGCAGTGCAGACAATTTCAAATCTAGCAAACAAGAATCACTATTTGATTCTGTTTATAAATACATTTTAATAAAATAAGGGACAAAGGCTATCCTTGAAAAGATTTTCTATTTCAGCAAGAAATCTAATTTTATCTAACAGGAAAGCAAGTGGTTCATAATTTCCCTTATTGAACAAAAATGACCATGGATATTTAGTGGTGGAGCAAACTTAACAGAGTATCTAAAGCCAGTAAAGCATACACCAAGGTATATCTACTCTATAGTCAGATGCAGAGAGAGAGAGAGAGAAAAAAACATGTCCATTCTCCTGGGGGGGTGAGACTGCTATCACAGGTATTGGTACTGTAATGCAGCTAAGACTCCTAGAGCTGTTTATATAGGGTAATCCATACTTAGAGGCATTTTTTCCGACTGGAATATATACTGTAACAACACACTGTTTAGTTTGAATTACAAAGCTTTAATGCTTATCTGAACCTGTTGGACAAATATAAATCTTGTGAGCAGGCTTTGTCCCTCTGCCTATCTGTAAGTTAATCTTCTGGGTTTAGTGACACATGTGGGGTCTCTGAAATAAGAACAGAATTTCAAACTATAGACAACGTTTAACGGAACACACATTCAGATTCACTTTATTTTTCCAACCTGGTCCTTACTGCATGATTTTGTAATCATGTTTCCCCGTGTAGCGCATAACCCTTTTCTGACACAGGGAATAAAGATAAGGAGAGATGTTAAAGGATATAGAGAACCTTGTCTCATGACAAGATATCAATATTTTCTTCTATAATTTTCTGGCAGGAGTGAATCCAGAGCCACTTGAGAACATCTTAGCTGGCAAGTGACAGAATGCATATACAGTACAGAAAACCTGTACTGGCACAAAGCACCAGTGTGGTGGCATTTAAAATACTACGCAGGTAGAATGAGGCCACCTAAAAGTTCAGATTCATTATTTGTTTTTAAAGTGCTACATACTGAACTGTGAAAGAAAAAGATATTTTAATTTTGCTAAAATGCTGTTTCTGTTTTCATTCTTGTCTATATGAAAAAGTCTATTTTTTAATGGGGATTTCAAAGAGTAAGTAATTTCCCAGCAAGCTAATTCAGATTCATTTCTAAATGTGCACTCATGTGTGCTAGGGTTGCCAACTTTCTAATTGCAGAAAACCGAGCATCCTTGCCCTGCCCCTTCCCCGAGGCCCTGCCCCCACTCACTCCATCCCCCTCCCTCTGTCGCTCGCTCTCCCCCACCTTCACTCACTCATTTTCGCCAGGCTGGGGTAAGGGGTTGGGGGTGAGGGCTCCGGCTTGGGGTGTGGGCTCTGGGGTGGGGCCGAGGATGAGGGGTTTGGGGTGCAGGAGAGGGCTCCGGGGTGAGGCCGAGGGGTTTGGAGTGTTGGAGGGGGTACAGGCTCTGGGCTGGGTGTGTGGGCTCTAGGGTAGGGCCAAGGATGAGGAGTTTGGGGTGCAGGAAGGGGCTCTTGCCTGGGGCACGGGGTTGGGGTGCGGGAGGTGGTGCAGGGTGTGGGCTCTGGGAGGGAGTTTGGGTGCGGGAAGGGGCTCAGTGTTGGGATGTGGGAGGGGGTGAGGGATGCAGCTGGGGGTGCAGGTTCTGGGGTGGGGCCAGGGATGAAGGGTTTGGGGTGCAGGAGGGGGCTCCAGGCTGGAGGGTGAAGCCAATGGGTTCAGAGTGTGGGAGGGACTCTAGGCTGAGGCGGGGGTTGGGGTATGGGAAGGGGCAGGGGCTCTGGGCTGGGGATGCGGGCTCCAGGGTGGGGCCAGAAATGAGGGGTTCAGGGTGTGGGAGGGGGCTCTGGGCTGGAGCAGGGGGTTAGGGTGTGGGTGTGAGGGCTCCTGCTGGGGGTGTGGGCTCTGGGGTGGGGTTGGGGATGAGGGGTTTGGGGTGCAGGAGGGGGCTCGGCTGGGGCAAGGGTGTACGGAATGCGGGAGGGGGTTCTGGGCTTTGGCAGGGGGTTGGGACGCAGGAGAGGGTTCAGGGTGCAGGCTCCTGGCATGGCACTTACCTCACGCAGCTCCCAGAGGCGGGGACATGTTCCTCGGCTCCTAGGCGAAGGCATGGCCAAGTGTCTCTGTGTGCTTTCTCCAACCATAGACACCACCCCCGCAGCTCCTGTTGGCTGCGATTCCCAGCCAATGGGAGCTGCAGAGCTGGTGCTCGGGGCGGGGGCAGCATGTGGAGCCCCCCGGCCGTCATTCCGCCTAGTAGCTGAGGGAGATGTTGCCGTGCAGAGCTGGGCAGGGAGACTGCCAGCCCCGCACCAACTGGACTTTTAATGGCCCGGTCAGCGGTGCCAGGGCTGCCCGGGGGGGGGGCAAGTGGGGCAATTTGCCCCGGGCCCCGCAGGGGCCCCCACGAGAGTTTTTCGGGGCCCTTGGAGCGGGGTCCTTCACTCGCTCCGGAGGCCCCGGAAAACTCTCGTGGGGCCTGGGCCCCCAGAGCTTCTTCCGCTCCGGGTCTTCGGTGGCAATTTGGCAGCGGGGGGTTCTTCCGCCCCGGGACCTGCCGCCGAAGTGCCGGGTCTTTGGTGGCAAGACCCCAGGCCCCCTGAATCCTCTGGGCGGCCCTGAGCAGTGCTGACCAGAGCCACCAGGGTCCCTTTTCGAGCGGGTGTTCCGGTCGAAAACCAGACACTCGGCAACCCTAGTATGTGCAAGGCCCAATTTAGGCTTGTGATGAGAACAGTGCATACATACATAGGAGTGCAATTACATGTACATTTTTGCACATGGATCTTTTAGCCTCTGGTTTTAAAATTTGGTATGCAAAAAGTTCTGATTTCCCTATGTGTCCCACTGGTTGAATATGCCATAAATAAAGCACTGTCCTTTTTACAACTTCTGTACTATGCTAAGGATGGTGACACAGCTTAAAAGTGTTTAACATTGTTTGCATCCACCCAGCATTTTATAACCATTTTAACCAGTGTCGAAGAACAATGGGTAGCCTGGGAGGGTTCATACTTTCAGATGTGCTTCTGTTGAATCTGGTTTAGCTTAAACTGGTTTAGTTACAGAGAAGATGCGGCTTGCTCCAGAACTGTTTGGTTGGTTCCCCTAGGTGGCAGGGATTCAGGAACATTTTTAAAGGCATGATTTATGTTCGATATAGGAAACCTTATGTTGTGCATTTTTTATAGAATTCCTTTCACATACTGCTGTTCACTAACATCATGTGCTAATCTTGTCCTCTTTGGGAGAGGCGATGAGGGGAATAATATGAAGTTTGTCTTTGGAAATATTGTTGCTGTTGCTGCCCGGACGCTCAGGAGCCATTTATTGTTTGTTACCTTGGATAAATGGTGTATTGATTTATGATTCAAAAGTAGATTTGTCTGATACATTTGTTATAACATGGCTTGCTGGGCACAGTTGTTTGGTCATCTTTTGTGAGGCTGGCTCAACGCATTGAATGTGAGCAGCACAATAACAATTTAGAAATTAAAAACAAACAAACAGAAGCTAAGTTCCTGATTATAAATATGTAATGTGGTGTAGTGACTTAGGCCACATGGAATCAAGTGGCCTAACAATTCGTAAATGAGCTTGCCAAACCCATTTTCAAGTGGGCTCCTAGATAAAGTATCCTTGTCACACTGCCCTCACCCACACAGCCTGGTCTTCTCTCCTCCCTGAACCATCTGTCGTCCACTCTGCTTCCCTCTTATGCCCCAGCTTCTTGCAGTGGCTCCTTTTCTGGCCGTGGTTAAAAGCTTTGACTGACTTACTGCTACACCCTTGTAATGCTTCCCTTCAGGGCTGGCTTTAGGCCGATTCCTCCAATTCCCCTGAATCGGGCCCCGCGCCCAGTGGTGAGCTGGAGCCGGTTCCCAAGCTCTGGCAGCTGTCCGCCCCGCCCCCGGCCCCAGCTCACCTCCCCCTCCTCCCCAGAACACTCTGCCCCCCTTCTCCTCCCCATCCCCTGCTTCCCGCGAATCAGATGTTCGCGCAGGAAGCCTGGAAACAAGCAGTGGCAGGTAAGCTGGGGTGGGGGGACGCAAGGAGGGCTCCAGGGAGGTGCGGCGTGGCCCAGTCCGGCTCTGGCCAAGCGGGTCTGGCTCCGGCCAAGCGGCACCCTCCGACTCTGGCCGGGTGGCGCGGCTCCGGCTCCGGGTGGCGCGGCTTCGGCCCCGGCCGGGCGGCGCGGTTCCGGCCCCGGCCCCGGCCCGGCTCCAGCGTGACTCTGGCGGGGGTAAGCGGCATGGTAAGAGACCAGGGCCGGAGGGGTGTGTGTGTGTGTGGATAAGGCAGGGGCAGGGAGTCCCGGGGACAGGGAGTGGGTGGGGGGGGCATTGGATCGGGCAGAGGTTCTGGGGGGGTGGTCAGGGGATGGGGGGGGGTTGGGTAGGCATGGGAGTTCCGGGGGTCTGTCTGGGTGGTGGTGGATGGGGTCGGGGCAGTCAGGGGACCGGGAGCAGGGCGAGTTGGGTAGGGGGTGGGGTCCTGGGGGGCAATTAGGGTGGGGGGTCTTGGGAAGGAGTGGTCAGGGGACAAGGAGCGGGGTGTGGGGTTGATGGGTTGCGGTTTCTGAGGGGGGTAGTCGGGGGCAGGACATGGGTGGGGGTCGGATGGGGGGGGGAATGTACTCACCGGGCGGTTCCCTACTGGGTCTTCGGCGGCAGGTCCTTCAGTGTCGCAGAAGACCCAGAGCGAAGACCCGGAGCGCTGCCGGGTGAGTCATCCCTGCCGGGGCCCTGTCGAATCGGGCCCCACACTTCCTAAAGCCGGCCCTGCTTCCCTTCCAGCATTTCTCTGGTCCTGTCTTTACTTCAGTGCACGCTGCAGTATCTTCTGCATCTCCTAGATATAAGGGTGAGAGGACTTGCAGCACCTTCATTACCCTGAGAAATTGGCAGCAGCAGTGGCTCCACAGATGAGCCTTGTCTCTCCCCACCATCCACCATAAATCACTAGATATTTGAGGGATGTGTTTGTTCTGGTGCAGGTGGGACAGCCAGCCAGTTGTTTGATGGACTTTCTATGTGAATTCATGCTGCTTCCCATCTCGCCTGTTCTAAGGGCCATGTAAGGGAAGACTGGAGATGACAACACAACTCAGAGGAGCATTGAGAGAAAAAAACAGAGAGCCCAGTAGAGTGCTGGGGGGCAAGTGGTTATTATAAAGGGAAAGAGAGACCACAGCTTCTTTCTTCACCCTGCCTATAAACCCTCTTAGTGCAACCCTCCATCTCTTTTATTCCAGAATCCACAAGTGCTGTGAGGATATAATTTGTGCTGGTAAAGGTCTCAGACAGATGGATTCAGAATTCAGGCTGAGCCACTTAAACCAGATCAAGTTCAGCGAATATGACACCTGTGAAAGGGTTAATCAGCTAGTAAAAAATCCGGTAGATACTGATGTCCTGGTCCCACAATCATTGGTTAGCCAGTGAGTTGTTCAGAAGACTATGCTGGCTTGTGATAAGATATCCTGTTGGGCCTGGAGGGTTTTTTTGATGCCTACAGGAGAGACTGTTTTGATCAGGTGGGGTGAGGGCAGTATGGTACAGTGGCTAGGTCAATGGCCTGGGAACCTTGGCTCTATTCCTGGTTCTACTGCTGACTCCCTGGGTGACCTTGGGCAAGTCTCTTCACCCTCTGTGACTCAGTTTCCCCATCTGTAAAATGAGGATCATGATAGTTATCTACCTTTGTAAAAGAAATCTGTGGATGCAAGTGCTGCATTTAATAAATTTGTTTAGTCTAATATTTCTGACTTGCCTCTGGATTAATAGACCAAACATAAAACTTGGGTAGGTTGCTTGGTTTGGGTTTTGTTAGGGCTGCCTCTCTCCATACATGCCTCTCATCATCTGGGTGGCTCTGCAATACAGATTGCTCCAAAGGTGCAGTTCAGCTCAGGAAATGTAGTAGGGCAAACATGTAACTATAACTGGGACTCTGACTGTCTCCATGTGAGAAGGAAGTTAGATTTGTTTGCATGAAAAGGGGGAAGCCATTGCCTTTGAACATAAGACCAGCTAAGACTTTCGTACAGAAAGACCAAGGAGATAGCCCAACTTGTGGTAAGTGCAGTTCAGTTAATTGGGGTTCTGCTGTATGTGCAAATTAAAATATGCCCTATGCAAGGCTGAGCTACCATGGAATGACACAGTCAATTTTATGTAACTGTACCTGGTAATTGCTCTCCACTCATCCTGTGCCATCGTCTCGGTAACTTAACCTTCTAGCATCTCAGTCATTTTACGTCTAACATAGAATCAAGGGAGGAATCCTGCTGGTAATCACATGCTGTGCCTGGACTATTCTGAAGATACAGATGACCTCACTGTCACCACCACTACCTAGTCAAAAAATAAAGAATCCTGACATGGCTGGAGGTGTGATATTAAGTGGCGAACATACACTGAACCTATTGGGGAGTTCATGTAAGACTTAATCATTTTAATGTCATCTCACAGAAATGACTGCAGGCGTTGAACTCAAAGTAATTTCACAGCCTTCTGAAACAAATTAGCTTTAAATCAATTCAGATAGTCATCTCCATTAAGTACAGTCCCTTGCTGCTTAAGAGCAAATTAAATTGCTGTATGTATCAGCTAGAGATAATTGAACCTCCAAATGTTTGGAGGTTCGACTTGGATAATTCCTCTGTCTTTCTCCCTCTTCCCCTGCGCTGGGTCAAAGTTCAAACTGCCATCCCAACCTCTTTGGTCTAATTAGTCCATGGGTTAAAACAAGCAAAATTGGTTTTCCATAAGGAATCTGCATGGCTAACCACTGACTGTGATTGTCCCTGATAAAGCCACAGGTAAATCAACCCATGTTCTCACTACTTTAGGACCAAATGATGCAACTAGGATGCTACATGTGCCAATGTAACCAGAGGTGAATTGTAAGTGTTCGCAGCTACAACTATCATGCAGGGAGCATCATTCTTAAGTGTTTGGGAAGTGCCTAACTAACACATATTGGTGCCTAACTAACACATATCAAATAACTAATAAATATTATCAATTGGAAACTGGCCTTTCTATTCTTTTATCATTTACAAATTTATCAATTTGTTAGCTCTGGTGAGTTTTGAGATATTTCACTGAAAACACTGTAATTGTTCCATTGGCCTAGTAGTGGGTTTTTGGGGCGGGGGGGGGTTTGAAATTTTTTTTTGATCCAGGACTGAAATTAGCAAATTCTAGACCTTAGTCCAGTGTAATTCCCAGTCCCCGGAATTGAATCAATTTGAAACAAAAAAAAAAGTATAAGAAGAATCATGCATTTTCTTTTTCTTCCTCTTCCTCTTCCTCTCCTCACCAGGGCAGGTTTTTGAAAATATTTATTTTAGCTGGTGGGTAAAATTTTGTCTTTGTGCAGGCATATGTGTGTGTTGATGTACAGTGGTACATAATATGACTGCTGCTGCTGCCCCATCCTCCACTTCATCCTTTCCAAAGCGTTGCATTTTATTACTGATCCAAATCCTCCAGAGTTCCATAAAGCTACATTACAGGGGAGCATAATGGGCCTGATCCAAAGCCCATTGAAGTCAATGGCAAGATTCCCATTGGCAATGTCTAATGTGTATGTACATGTGCGTATCATTCTACTTGCCTAGTGTATGTTCTAAATATATAGCTGTATGCATATATGGTACATGTTAACGTGTATATGTATGTGTATGAGTGAGCATTACATAAAATTCACTCACTTGGTCTGCAAACTTAGAGAGCTGAAATTTGCACATTAATATTTAGCCTAATATAAATAGTATTTTGCTATGATCTTCTCATGTGAATATTTGTGGGTCAGATTTATTCATTGTAATTTATATGCATCTCTTGTGCTCTGAGCATGCATTCTGACTGGGATCTTTTCTTCTTCATTTAATTCTTCTGGCATTAGATACCTTAGCACATTTTCGGAGGATTTTTTTTATCGAGGTATTTTCCCATGTTTTATAAAGTTTGTTACTGCCAGCACTACTCCTTAATCAGATGTCCTTTTTATTTTTTTTAGTCTTGGTCTAGTTATTAAACACTCTTGATTTTTCAATATTGTGCTGTGCAGGTGGTACTTACATTTTGTTAGTAGCTGTGTTACTGTTGACTAGATTGACTTCTTTACAAGACTGATTTCTTCTTCAGGGTAGCCTTGGATAGCTTCCAACCAATTATGATCTTAAGCCAGGTAAGAGAGCTGCTTGTCATTGGATTGTCATTCAGAAATGTGAACATTTAATTTCGTGATGAACAGCTGTTTCAAACAAAATCACTGTTTGAGAATCTTAGCGCCTTAGGGTATTTCTACATTGCAGAGGAAGCCCAGGGGAGGAACTCAGGCTCAAGCCTAATCCCCTTTCCATCTACACGCAAATTGCATTAACCTAGGGCTCAGACCCAGGGTCCCAGGACCCCCCGAGGTAGAGGGTCCAAGCCTGAGTCAAGCCGGGACCCAGGGTTCAAGCCCTATTGCTTTGCAGAGTAAAGGCAGCCTCACTGGACTCATGCTGTGGGAGTCCACCAAAAGTATTCCACAATCCCACGGGACAACTTTTTTGTCCTGTGAACAGTCAAGTTTTCCCACACTGCTCCCTGAACAAAGGGCTAGAGCAGGCCTATTTTGGGAGGGTGCTAGGATGTCTGGGATGGGGTGGTTGGATTTGGGCCCACATAATGCAGTGTAGATGCTGGAACCCCAGGTTGGGACCCACGGTGCAACAATTCCTGACCTGGGGTTACAAATGAGTGTAGACGCTCAAGCCCTAGGGTAACAAAGCCAGGAACAAAACTCAAGTTCCACTGCCCTTAGGATATGGCTACACTGCAATGTAAGCCCAGGGTTAGTGGAACTTGAGTCCGCAGACCCTATGATTGGGAGCCTGGAGTTCCAGCATCTACACTGCGTTATGAGGGCCCAAGTCCAACCACCCCTATCCCAGACCTCCTAGTGCCCTTCCAAAATGTGCCCGCTCTAGCCCTTTGTTCCTGGTGCAGTGTGGGAAAGCTGGACTGTACACCCTCGCATGTCCCAGAAAGTTTGAACATCTTGCCAAGCCATCATTTTGGTCTGTGCACTCTCAGCTACTAGAGCCAGCAACACAGAGGGGCGCCTTTGGAAGAACTTCTCTTGCTTGTGCTTTTACTCCTATTTCAGAAAACGGAAAGAGCTTCCGTGAGGGGCTACTGGACATTTTTTGGCAGTGTTTACTGACCCACCGAAGGCACCTGTTGGAGCTAATGATGGAAGAGGACGACACAGACATGGAAGAATTGCACAGGCTGATGCTGCTTGTGACTCTAGGTCTAGCTGCACTTCTGGAGCAGGTCCACAAGCATCGACTGGTGGGACCACATTGTCATGTAGACCTGGGATGCCCAGCAGTGGGTATAGAACTTTCACATGAAGAAAGTACATTTCCGGAGCTTTGTGAGCAGCTTGCTCCCACACTCCAGTGTCAGGATACATTAATGAAGGCAGCCATACTGGCCCAGAAGCGGGTGACTATAACCATCTGAAAGCTGGCTACTCCTGTATCTGAAAGGTCTTGTTGCCAACTGGTTTGGTGTTGGAACATTGACTGTGGGGAAAATGGTGGTGGAAGTTTCTGAGGCAATAAGGAGTGTGCTTTACCCCAAGATATTCCTGAAGTTGTTGCTGGCTTTGAGAGAATGGGGTTTCCAAACTGTGCCAGGGCCATCAATGGGACTTTCATGCTCAGAGTTTGTCCTCCTCAAGGAGCACAGGAGTACATAAACCACAAAGGGTGCTACTCCATAGTTACGCAGGCCCTTGTGAACCACAGGCTGATTTATGAATGTCAATGTTGGCTGCATTGTAAAAGTTCATGGCTCTGCTGCTTGGGAGTCTACATTCGTGGACAGACTAGGACACTATTCCCACCAAATGTGGTTGTCATGAATGGAGTTGTAGTTCCCACTGTTATTCTGTGTGGATCCTGTGTGTCTGCTTTTGCCTTGGCTTATGAAACCAGATCCTGACCTCAGAGGCCCCAGCAAAAGAAGGTTTAATTACATTCTCAGCAAGTTTAAAATGATGGTTTAATGTGCGTTTGGCAGACTGAAATCTCGCTGGCACTGTCTACAGACCAGTTTGGATATATATGAATGCCCATGCTGGGTCAGACCATGGTCCATTTAGCCCAGTTCCCCGTTTTCCAACAGCGGTCAGTTCAGGATGCTTCAGAAGGAATGAACAGAACAGGACAGGTATTGAGTGATCCATCCCATTGTCCAGTCCACGCTTCTAGCAGTGGAGTTTAGGGACACCCAGAGCATCTTGGCTAGTGGCCATTGATGGGCCTATCTTCCATTAACTTATCTAATGCTTTTTTGAATCCAATCATACTTTTGGCCTTCACAACATCCTTGGTGATGAGTTCCACAGATTGACTATGCGCTGTGTGAAGAAAATTTTCCTTTTGTTTTAAACCTTCTGCCTATTAATTTCATTGAGTGATCCCTAGTTCTTGTGTTATTAAAGAGCTAGATTACACTTCCGTATTCACTTTTTCCACACCATTAATGATTGTATACACCTCTATCATATCCCCCTTAGTCTTTTCATTTCTAAATGGAACAGTCCCAGTCTTTTTAATTTCTCCTCATGAAGAAGCTGTTCCATACCTGCAGTCATTTTTGTTGCCCTCCTCTGCACCTTTTGCAGTTCTAATGTATCTTTTTTCAGATGGGACAACCAGAACTGCATGCAGTGTGATGTTACATTCCATATTCTTTATGGAAATATGCTTATAATATGTATATGACATAACTGAGATATACTTTATGCAATATGGGTCTTGTAAGGTATCATTGGAAAGGTTATGATTTACTGAATGTGATTATCCAATTTGTATGCATGTATCATTTCTGTATCTAAAGTTAGGAATATGGACTATGTAACAATTACAACTGGGTGTGTATTGGGACAACACCCACCAGACGACAGGCCATCAGATTTGTTGGGTCATCAGGAAGGAACAACAAGACCATGAAGATACTAATCTCTCTCCCTCCTGGGAGGTGTCCGGGGAGTAACTGTGACACTACTAGGTCAGGTGGTCTTGTCACCCGATACTAAACATTATCTGGGACTTCTTGTAACTTTCCACTGAAAAGGAAGGGGTGTGTGTGTCAAGTTTGGGAAACAAAGGATTCCCGCCGTATGTAAATCTTATTTAAGGGTGGGGAGGAAGGCAAACGGGACTCCTCCTCTCCATGGCCTGTCTGCCTAAGAAGAAAGGCTGCAAAAGAAACTTGAAGGGAAGGCAAAGGGGGAGTCCCGACTGAGACAGGTCCAGTCTGAAAAGAAATATAACTGGAACTCTGAACCACAGAAACTTTGCAACCTGTGTAAGAAATTACATTTTGTAACCTGCTTCTTAAGTATATTGAGCTTAGCTTGTGTGTTTTGTTTTACTTGCTTAGTAATCTGCTTTGTTCTGTCTGTTATCTCTTATATTCACTTAAAATTCACCTTTTGTAGTTAATAAATTTATTTCTTGTTAATAATATAACCCAATTTGTTCAATTCATAATTGGGGGATATAAGCGGCTGTGCATACCTTCCTCCACATTGAGGGAGGAGGCGGATTTCATAATATACCTTTGGGTCTCTACTCTAAAGGAGGTGGACACCTGAGTGCTGGGGTAAGTCCCTTAAGCTGAGTCTTCCCAGAACTGATCTCAGTGTCTGTTTCATTGTGCAGTTGGGTGTGGCCCTGCCTGTGCGTGTGCTGGAGGAGGCTTAATAGCCTGGCTCAGCAAGACAGATAGAAAGTGTGCCCAGGCTGGCATAACAGGCGGGATCAGTGGTATCTCAGCACATAAGGTGGCGTCCTAAAGGGGGCAACCCGTCACACCTTTTTTTTTAGATGGGACAACCAGAACTGCATGCAGTATTTGAGGTGTAGGCGCACCATTGATTTATATAGTTATCTATCCATCTCTTTCCTAATGGTTCCTGACATTCTGTTAGAATCCAGTGTCATCAATGCTGTCCACATTACTGTGGCTTGCTGTGGTCTTCACAAGCATTGTGAAGCTAGAGGTGAGCCATTTCCCTATGAATGAATCTATGACAGTGATGGACTGCTGAACCGGTACACTCAGCCAGAAAGTGCACTGACCACAGCTGAGCCTGGATGCACCTGGGCAACAGAAATCAGGGATGCTCTGTGCTCCTGCATTATGAGCTTGCATGGGCCATGGAAGAGGGAGAATAGTATCCCTTCATGAATGTGCTTGTACAAGTCTTGCAGTACCTTGGGTACTGTTACACCATGCAGTGAAATGTGTGTGTGTGGGGGGGTTGATTGTTGTGCACTCTACTTATGAATGACATGACTGTTTATGAAATAGGGGGTGCATGACAGCCCCAAGTGCTGTGGATTCACAGTATGGATTGATTTAGATAACTGTATTGAGAAATAACGTTTGCATGCAACTTCCCAGTTGTCCCCCATCATGTGTTTACCTTTATTGTTTGAAACGCACATTAGATGATGTGATGGGAATAAACTTTCTTAATAAAACAAAAATCTTTATTTTTTAACATTTATTAGCGTAGTACAATATTAACCCATTGCCTGGCAGTCCAGCTTCCATTAGCAAATCAAAAGACCGGCAACACCAAAACCTTTAACAAAACAAAAACCAAGTGCATGAACAGTGCAAACAGGAAACCATTTCCAAGACACAAACTCCCTACGGTTGCGTGTCCTCTGGCCCCCCATTATCCTTTCTCTTCCTTCCACATTTACTGTGCACTTGGTGCTGGGGCAGCGGGGTGGAGGGGTTCAGCATGGAGGACTGCATGGGCCCGATTGCATGGGCCAACCAGCCAAGGAGTTCTCCAGATTGTTCCTGGTCTGCAGCACATGGTACCATGGAGGGGAGTCAGGCCATGGTGCGGGTGCAGAAGGAGCCTGCCATCTTGCAGCCATTAGAGAAAGCAGCCACTCAAAACAGCACATTTCTGGACTCCATAGCAGAAGTGTGTGCTTTTCTAATAACACTTCACTTTTAGATGCTTGTTTCACTGTTTGTCCTTCCTGTGGTGGTGGTGGGGGGGGACAGACAACGAGGTGCAGGTGTGCAGTCCACTATTAGCAGGTACACACTGCTATCTGAGGCTTGTAATAACTTTTGTATTGCTTCATGAAATGGAATTCCCTCCCATTACTATATTAATAAACACAAAAATAGAGCCAGGAGCTTACCATGCGCTGGGGTTACTTCTGCCTCTTCCATTTCTGCTGCCGGTTCTATGGCAGGCCGCTCCTCTGGGGGGACATCTAAAAGCTCCTCCAAATACTGCCCTAGGATGTGCTGCAGCTGCTTCTGTGGCAAAGCTCCTCGGGGACTGGTTTCAGCACCAGAGTCCCGTCAGTGGCCCCATCTGGGGCCTGCTGCTGGCTTCTATCTGTTCCCATGCTAAAGTCTGGGGTCAGTAGGTCACCATCCTGGCTGACTAGGTTATTGTGCAGCACTGTTGGCTCTGTGCTTAGTGCAGTATTTAGCACCCAGTCAAACTCCTAATAAGACGTGCACAATGACTGCAGGTTCTCAGAGGTACGGTTCTGGTCCCTGGCTTTCTGGTAGTGGGTCTTGAGCTGTTTAGTCTGCTCCCTGCACTGTTCTCTGCTGTTCGTGCTGCCAGTGTTTTTGCTGTTTGCCGGTAGGCGTAGTCATTCCTGGTACTCATGCCAAAATCCAACAATTTGCTGGCCTCACACTAGTGATACACCAGAATCTGGCTGTGGTCCTGCGACCAGGAAGCAGCACACTTGGCAAAGGGCTTCTGTTTGGTTGGTGGCCATGACAAATGTAGGAGCAGATTCACTGTGGTTTGCAGTTCAGCAGACAGAACAAAATGGAAGGGTTAAACACCGAGGAGCTGTACTTGAACAAAGGGGGTTGCCTCTATTTCCTGAGAGTCAATTGGTGACTTGTGGCCTAGAAAGAACAAAGAACACCTGCCCATGGGATTGTGCAATAGCATTGGTGGACTCTCAGGGCCCACGTCCGAGGAGGCTTAAGCCCTGGGTCGCAGCAGGACTTGGGGTTGAACCCACCCCCTAGTGGGAGTGGGGTCCTGGGTCCCAGGCACGACCGACCGATTTGTGTGTTTAGCGGAAGTGGGGGTTGCGTTTGAGCCTGAGCCTGTGCAGTGTGGACATGTCCTATTTGCTCTCCCCATTCTGGTCCTTCTTTTCATCCCAGGCCCCCCAAGTACATCCCTTCTGCCATATTCACAAGAAATGAACCAAAAGCACCTTTTAAAATGTTTGTGAAAACATACTCCAGGTTATTCCTTCCCTGGAGTTTCCCTGCATGCCCTCTCTTCTCTGTTTGTATCTGTCTGAACTATTTAGATATGGCCTCCATTGCTGTAGTATCTGAACACCTTGCAATCTTTAATTCATTTATCCTCACAACACGCCTCTGCGGGAGGGTCGTGCTATCATCGCCATTTCACTGAAGGGGAACTGAGGCACAGAGAGACTAAGTGACTTGCCCGGGATCATACAGGAAGTCTGTGATGGAGCAGAGTCTTGAATCTAGGTCTCCCAAGTTCTAAGCTAGTGTTTTAACCACTGAACCATCCTCCTTCATCTGTTAGGGCCAATGCCGGCAACCCCCCCACTGAGGTCAACTGGGCTCTGTGCAGGCAGAGGATCCACAGGCTTAGAGCTCCTTGCAGGTTTAGGGTCTTAGATCATAAGCTTCGTAGGGCAGGGACTGTTTCCATTTCATGTATTGTTGGTGGTTGAAGAATAATAATAAAAACCTGAGTGTAATATTTTTTATGATTGGCATTAGTTATGTTAATTAATGCATTGATTGTAGCATGTCTCTGGTAGCACCTCTAGTAGTAAGGGTGCATCAGGACTTACAGTGTAATCCCGTGTAATAAACATAACACACGAGTATAGGTAAGAAAACGGAACTTCTTTTTTTGGGGCCCAGTCATCTGACTGACTTGGGTCAAGGTTACCAAGACTGATATTTCATCTCATGATGTGGTAGGGTTGCCAACTCTGACTGAAGCTATTCTGGGAGATTCCTCCCCCCCTCTCTCTCCCCCCCCCAGTGATGTAATGTCATTTTCTGAAAATATCCTACTAAAATCTCCTGGATTGCTTTCGATAGTCACCGGGAGATGGATGCCAATTCCAGGAGACTCCAGGCCAATCCTGGAGGGTTGGCAACCCTATGATATAGGGATCATGCCATTCCCTCCAGTGGCTAATCTTACGACTTCCCGTTTAAAAATAAATAAATAAATAAAATTCAAATGCAAATAAAGCATCATACCAGCCAAAACCAACAACTAAGAAAACCCTATAAATAAAACCCATCAGGGGTGGGGTTCAGGGTAGGTGACTGACCTGAACCTTTTGACGGATGAGGATTATTTTGCTTCTTATCAGATATCTCAGTAGCTACTATCTCTACACCTCAGTGGCTCTCAGATCACATGGCTTCCTTATTCTCAGAACGGCTTCTGCCTTTTCAGATGCTTAGGGCAGTAGATCTGCCACCTGGAGCCTGTATTTGCTCCTTGTGTGTTTCATTGTTGGTGACGGAATGAGCACTGTGTTACTTCTGTCAACACAGAAGCACAAGCCTCAAAAACCAGATAGCCAGTGTTGTCTTTGGTTTTGTTTTTTAGATGTTTTCTGATCCTTGCATAGCGCTGACCTGCAGAGGTGGTTAGGGTATATGACCTGGGTGCGATTGAGCTATCTCTTACTTTGACATGTTGGCGGCTACTGTCTCTCTGGGATCTAACATTTTCTCCACTAAAAACGAAAGGTAACTGGCTGGCATTCTTCTCACGGTATTTCTCCTGTTCTATTTTCGTGGCATACAGTCCTTTTGTAACTTCATCAGGGTTAATTGTTGTTGGCTCAGGTAGCTTGTTAGATATTGTTACTGAAGTTTTTGTCCTTCTGCCCACCTGTCTCTGGACTGGTGATCTTAATAAAGCATTGTGGGGTTTATAAACTTCTCAAGCCTAATACCTTTGGATTTCCAAAGTCTCCTCCCCCCCAGGCTTGGAGAGGAGAAAATCAAAGAAATTAAAATACAGAAAATTAGGTTACTACAAAATGAAGATTATAAATATAAGTATTCAACAATAAGTTCATTGTAATTTTAAGATTCTTAGAGTAATGCTTCCTTGGTCATGCTGCGCGTTCTGTTTTCTGATTCTGTGTTGCTTTTAAAATAGCCATTAATGCACATTGAGCTGTACACCATACAGCATATGGTACAATGTGATGAGTACATTTTTACTATGAGAACTAGAGCATTTTCATTCCCAGACTTTTGTGTTCCTAAATTCATAACCTTAATGTTGCAGTAATATAATTTTTGTACTTAATTTTATTATTCCTGTAACTGTTGGGATTACTTTTTCCTTATACTTACAAAACCTTTCCTGAAATGCACTTACTTCAGCTAAAACACTTAAGCTCCTTTGATCCATGCTGTACTTTTTGTAGCTTGTCATGCAGTTTTGTTGGTACGAGTCATGTTTAGGTTTAAACTCCATCTAGTCTGAAAGTGCAGTTGGCTCAAATGCTGACATGAACAAAAACATTGATCTTATTACTTGTCTTTCCAAGCAGCTGAAGTATATAGATTGTGGTTTCTAGTACAATATATTGATTTTGTAGATTGCTATCTCAGGGCCGGCTCCAGGGTTTTTGCCGCCCCAAGCTGCGCGGGGGGGGGGAGAAAAACAAAACAAAAAAATCGCGATCGGCGGCAGCTCAGCCGCGCCGCTTTCTTCTTCGGCGGCAATTCGGCAGCAGGTCCTTCCCTCCGAGAGGGACCGAGGGACCCGCCGCCGAATTGCTGCCGAAGAGCCGGACGTGCCGCCCCTTCCCCTTGGCCGCCCCAAGCACCTGCTTGCTAAGCTGGTGTCTGGAGCCGGCCCTGGTTATACTGTTTCATAGTATTTATCTGAACTGCCAACTGCGTATTTGCGTCCATAGCGCTTGCATTTCTGGCCATATCATGGTTCATACAATTCAGATGGTGCTTGTTTTCCATTTTGTGTGTAGTCCCATGACCAGTGCTCTCTGATTTCAGGCTCTGTAGTGATTTTACTGTGTTGTGTGGGTTTTTTAAAACCTCATTAAATAACATGTTGTATTGTAATGCTTTTTAACAAATGCTCTTTAACAGATTTATTATGTATAACACAATGGAGAAGAAGAACCCTCTCTAGTGTAACTCCCTGAAAATTGGTACGAAAATGAAAATTAGGTTGAATTAAAAAAAAAATCATTTTATTTAATTAATTAAAGTGTAGGTTCCATGGTGACTCCACGTTTCCCAGTGGTGCATCTGTCTTGACATGTGTCCTAGTTTCAGTCCCTTTACAGGAGTTAGCTGAATATGTTTTGCTCCAACTGCTAAATTAAAGCCCAACTGCTTTTTCTTTCAGGAAACTTCTCTCTCCTTTTTCTCCATAGAAAGTAATGTAGAACAACCACATTTCCAAAGCATACATGGTTCTGGAAGGTATGAGAATGCACATTTGTCACTAAGAAGCTTTCTCTGCTGTATGTGAGCAGTAGTAAATGGTAGACACTGGCCTCTGGGGACAAATTTAAATGGGTGAACTGTTCCCTATTTCAGCAGTCCTGGGGATTTTTCCTCGCCAGTCGGATGCTATATCATGAGGCTGACCCGATCCTTAGTGACAGCTTGTCGGGCTGATTAATGCAGACTCCAGAGAATAGCTCTTTGCTGTCTGATTGATTCATTTTGCCAATCTAATTCACATTCCTGTGGTGTGAATAATAAACGAGTGATTTAATGAGTTCCCCCAAAACCCATTCTAAATCGCACATCCTGATTGGAGCAGGGCATGCTTTCAGAAAGCTTAAATATGTGGAGTGTACTGCATGTTGAAAATCCACTAAATTATATATTTCTACCATAAATCCAAATTAGAAACTTCAGCATGAATTTCCTTGTTTGTTCTACAAATAGAAGCATCTCCAGAGAACTGATGGGTATTTTAATTATTACTTGTTCCTAATCTTGTAGGTTCTTAACCATTAGTATGTGTCCCTCTACTAGAACATTACAGGTTCTCAAGAGCTCCGTTCTCAACTTTAAAGGTGACCTGCAAAGAAGGAAAAAAGGGGCTTGTGGAAGGGGGTTTTTGTTTCTCTATGGTGTAAAGAGAAGCCCTGAAAAGGTCACCCCTGTCCTCTACATTCCCCTTTTTATTTATTTCTTTATTTTGCTGCAAGTCCTTTACATTAGAAATTTAGATATCATCTGTCCTCTCTTGCCTGGGGGACATTCTGGACGACTAGGAACTGGTATTATTGCAAAGTCACAAGTGTTAAGGAATTGCAACCAGAACAGTTGAAAGGAGAAGAGATATCTGTTCTAATTTCTGTTTTCTTGTTTGTTTTTCTTAACTCCTATTTAACTCTAATGCCTAAACACACAGTTGGGTGGAAAGTTTTCTTTGTTGAAGTTTCAAACATCTTCACCCCTTCCATTAAAGTCTTAGCCCCCATTCGGGTACTGTGGATCTCCGAGGAGCCCTCCAGTAACAGGGACAAGAAGGCCTAGTATTTGTAAAGTAAACACAAATATAAGAAAGGAAATAACTACCTTAACCCTAACCCCCTACATTTACACAAATCCTGAACTTTAGACATAATTAAAAAAAAGGAGGGGGGGCACAGACCCATTTTTTCCCCTTCAGGTCACTTTTAACCATGATCCTTTGTCTGTGTCCACGTGGACTGCTGCTTCCCATGTATCATTTGGCTGTGTACATAATCTCCTGTTGCTCTAACCCCCGAGTCCTGTTGCAAGCGTGCCCTGTGCTCTGCTGTGTGTTAAACTTCATGCACAACTGACAAGGGGGCAATGGTCTTAGATCATCTGGTATCGTAGGCTGAGAAGAATGGCAACTGCCTGCTTATTTCCTTTCTTTCCCAGTCCCCCTTTAACAAAGCTCAGAAGCGGGATTTGCACACGTGTGAAGCATTCCTTTTGTATATCTGTTACTACATCGCCTGAAAATACACAGCTCCTCAGACTTGACTTCACATTTTTGAGTGGATAATAGGTAGGCGGCCACATTCATTAGGTTTTCTCAGTTGTTCAAAGAGGCTCAGCACCTTTAAAACATCCTTCTTTGTGTCTTCAATTTAAATGCCAGCTAAAGGGGTTTAGAAGCTATAATTATGATCATGCTAAAATGCCAACCTCTAAAATACTTTTTTGCCATTTTTCATCATTCACAGGTTTATTACTTCCCTTTGGGTTTCTGCTCTACAATGTCTCCTACGTTTGTCTGACCTTTTGAGGCTGCTGCCTTGGTGTGACATTCACTTCAGCAATGGCTCTTCTTGCTGCAGTATCAGCACAGATTTATTGTTGGTCACTCATGCAACATATTCATTGGCTACTCATCTCAAGGTTTGCTGTAACCAGGCTCAGCAAAGAAAGTGCTTAACGTGGACAGCTTGAAGGGGAAAAACAGGTGTGCAGCAATAAACTGTATGGTAGTTCAGGTTTATATAGAATTGGGATCTGTTTTTAGCCTTGAATGTGCAAAGCAACACTGAAATGGAAGGCAGTGTACAGGGCTTGCAACATTTCATTGAAAGGAAAATCAGAGGAACATAGGATTCACCATATTGCATCAGATCTTTAATCCCCACCTGGTTTGATATCCTTCCTCTGGAAGTCACAGAAACACCTGCTCCAGAAAATAGACCCCATTGCCCATAATGAAACTAGCCAGTGGTGCGATGCTGATGTTGAATGTGTCTGTAATATAGAAGCTACAACCCGTTCAGCACATTTATAAAGTAACAAAGGGAGCAAGGGGTGGCCAGATCTCATGAGTTACCCACAACTCTGCAAACTCCCAGCTCATTTCTGGATCAAATTCTGTGGTGGGATGTTGGCTAGAAGAACATCTTACCAGAGGCAACGAGTCCTACAGAGCTTGTTATCCAACAGAATCAGAAATTGACCACATTCAGCTCGAATTGCAAAGCTCACTTCGCTGAGGCTCAGTAAAGGCACTGTCCCTCATGGAGATCCAAAAACGGGGGGAAGGAAAGGGAAGAAAAAACCCAACAAAACCCAGTGCTACACCTGTCTGGAACATAGAGAGTTGTGCCCTCTTTGGCCATGAACATGCTAACTTTCATTGTTTTTTGGCACTTAGATAGAATAGTGGTTAGGCCCTATAGCAGCTCCCCCACCCCTCCCAGTGCCTCCCGCCCACAAGTGGGCCCCGCGGATCAGCCCCTCCTCCTCCCTCCCTGCGCCTCCCGCCTGCTGCAATAAGCTGTTTTGCAGCATGTAGGAGGCTGGGAGGGTGGGGGAGGAGTGAGGATGCGGCGCACTCAGGGGAGGGGGTGGAACTTGGTGGGAAGAGGCGGGGCAGGGGTGGAGCGGGGGCGGGGGCGGGAAGAGGTGGGCTTGGGGGGGCAGCCTTGGGGAAAGGGGTGGAGTGGGGGCAGCCCCCGACACTTTGAAAAGTCGGTGCCTGTGCTCACGCCCCCCCCCCGTACATGTTACATGCCCCCCAGTTTGAGAACCTCTGTAATAACTCTCATCAGATCCTGCCAGCTCCCAGAACTCTTTTGCCTCCCAGCCCCCAAAGTTTTGGTCGTGAAAGGTAAGAGATTGTCTGCCCTGGAAACTACAAACCCTTTTTATCCACAGCACAAGGAAGCACATGCAACAATGCAAAATTCTCCCATTATGCCTCATTGATGTGCCTCAAACCTGTTCTGGGGGCATCACTAGAGGTTAGTTCAGTGGCACATCTATTCAAGCTTTGGCCTCTCTGCTGAAATTACCAGCAAGGGTGCTATTTAGTATCTATCAGCTGTGGCAATGCTTTGTGTGCTGTAATCACCAGTCCAGTAGGATCTGGATTGAGACCCATTCAATAGGGGATGCTTTAACCACTAGATCACAGAGGCACCTCATTGAATGAATGGAAATCTCTTTTACTAAACCTTGCCATTCTGGAGACAGAAAAATTGTTTAATTTAAACTGCTCTTTCCAACTCAGTAACCTTGAACAAGGAATGCTCAAAAAATAAATTTTATGTCATTTATCAGCTGAAACTCTTTGCCATCCTTATTATTATTATACTTGAATGATCAAGCTCTGAAAACTGAATGTAAAAGACCTTTCCTAATTAAGATCTTAAAACAAGAGCTAACAGAGCCCAATGGTCTTCAATAGATCATTAGTAGCAACTAAAAGTAGCTGAAGGTTATTGTTCAAAAGTGAAAACACTTTAAATTACAAGCCTCCTATATAAAGAGAGCCAGTCCTAGTCATCTACATTTTTGTTTAAATTAAACCCTAACACAAAGAATTTAGTGTGCCAAAAGAGAGTCTGTAAATTTAAACATCCTTGCCACTGGTCACTTGTATCCAGCCCTGCAAGCAGAAAAACATAATTAGATACCTTGGAGTGTAAAATCTAATTAGGTTTTCAAACATTTTTTTCTCAAACTTTTATGAGTTGTTTTAACAAAATGCAATATGTCTGTTTGTTCCAAAAAATTTTAACCGGGCAAATTCTTGAGGTAGGACTTCCAAAAATGCTTAGCTACTTCTGCTCCCTTTGAAGAGAATTAAGAACATAAGAACGGCGATACTGGGTCAGACCAAAAGTCCATCTAGCCCAGTATCCTGTCCTCCAACAGCAGCCAATGCCAGGTTCTTCAGAGGGAATGAACAGAACAGGTAATCAAGTGATGCATCCCAGGTCGCCCATTCCTAGCTTCTGGCAAACAGAGGCTAGGGACATTGACTTCAATAGGAGCAGAGTTTGGCCAAGGGTGAGTGCTTCTGAAAATCCTACCTATGATTTTTGATGACCTAGTTTAGGACTTTCTTTGATCAGATTTCGCCAGCTTTTGCAACTAGTGGCTGATCTGCTGATTTCTGAAAGAGATGAGGCAGGGAACAGGTCCTGATTCTCCAGTCACTTATATCAGTTTAAACTGGTAGCAACTCCACTGAAGACAATCAACCCTGTTAAAAAACTGATGTAAAGAAACAGTTGACTTAAGCTTACAATATACGATTATAAAAAAGCAGAGAGCAAAGATTGACCACTCCCCTCCTTATAAGACTTTCTCAGAATAAGATCTCAAGGTGTCATTTGAAATTAATGGCAGGTACATTATTTAGAACACATGAAAGGAAAAATACTTATTCACACACTCTGTGGAATTCATGGCTGCAGGAATCCATTAAATCAAATACTGTCATTGGAT